>NW_027518689.1:38850000-41350000 GCF_043159265.1 Tasmannia lanceolata
GATTTTTTCCTCAACATTTATAGCTAAACACTTTCCATTTATGATTGGTTGATCATGATTTTGCTATATTTTAAGAATTTACGATGGAATTAGATTAATCTGTAGTATATCATTAAAGGAAATATGTGACTCTTGCGTATACTGATTGAATCATCTCTTATCTACTTGACACTTGTTTGCAGGTAGTCTCCAATATACCTTTCAATATAAGCACTGATGTCGTGAAGCAACTTCTTCCGATGGGTGACATCTTTTCCATAGTCGTCCTTCTACTGCAGGTTTGGAGTGTTGTTTTTTTAGCTTCCTCATTGTTGGTGTTATTGATATGTTATATCTCTGGAGCCTAGTTTCATAATTTTGATGACCAAGTAATTTGGATATCCATGTCTGGTCCACAATATTTAGCATTTGCTTCATGTTCTGATTTACCAATTGGGCATTGCTTTCAATTTTCTCTGAAGGGCATGTCTTGGGAAGTGATTTTACAACTGTATTTAACTTGTGATAGAAATTTAACAGATCTGAATGATGTGGGCTTCAGGTAGATTACAGTAGATTACTCCACAAATATTATTAGCAAATTTGTATGATTTTTCTTTTTTGATTCATGTCAATCAATACTATGTAGAAATGTTTTGAACTTGTAGTACAAGAAATACGAAAATTTTGCTTTCTTCATTAATCGTCAAGATGGCTTTATGAGATAGTCGGTGAGTCTACAAGTCTTTATGGAGGTAAAAGACGAGGAGACTAGCCAAGAATTCTGAAATCATGCTACCCTTCATGCATGACAGAGCAGCGCCAGACCATTAGAGCATGATACACACATAATTAGTTGTAAATAATATTTCATACTAAAATATTCATCTAAATTAATAAAATATTATTTATTAATTTACAAGAACATTACTGTCATGGATGAAATATGCTTATAACGTTAGGCTCACTATAAAATGTTTTCAATTTACTATTAAAAAAATTCGGTTGGAGGACCCGACTCCTGACTTTGTAAAAATTGCCACTTTCCACCTCTCTGTTCAAGCCACCAGCTTATAGTGCTTAATTAGTTTCTACTTGTACTTGAGCCGTATGTGTTTTGGTTTTGAAACAACGACAATAACCATAAATTTCAAGAACAGTTTTTAATTTTTCATGTTTCAAGAACAGCTGCCTTTTGAGTCTGAGTACATCTGTGATAGGAATACCTTCCATATACAATTCTGTTTTGTGCACGTATTCTACTATCTCTCTCTATATGACATTCGCAAGAGATGAAATCATTTCTTGTTCAAACACTGTCTTTGAGTTTTGGAAACACATATCACGAAAATGAATTTGTTAGTTACCACTCAAGTGGCTTGTTTCTTTTAGGATGAGGCAGCTTTACGCTTGGTAGATGCTTCGTTGGGAACATCCGAGTACCGGCCCATTAATATTTTTGTGAACTTTTACTCAGGTATGGGATTTCCTTTTGAAACATAAACATGTCATCTATAGTATGCATTGGGTGTATGTACGAAAGCATATGTGATTGTAATTTTCATGTTCCTTACAATTCAAAAAAAAATAAAAAATCATGTTCCTTTCTCAATAGTCACAAGTCTTTATAGTCAAACTGTAGTATGCTGCTGACCCCTGGAACTATTGTAACTAAGCTGAGAAAATGTAACCTATTTCTAGTGATCTCGTCTATGGATGATATCTCACATACTCGATTTTATCTTAGATTTGGGTAGGAATTGATGTTTCAATCTTGCATATTTTAAGGATAGCTAATGAAATGACTGATAATTTGTTGAGAGAGCGTGTTTAGATAGAGTTCGCTGATAGAGCAAGCGCTGCTCCTTTTTTAATTATTTTTATTTTTCAATAAATTTATCAGTTGCTTGTCATAATTATTTTTATCAGTTACTTTTCAATAAAATTCAATAAATTTACTAGTTTCTTTTGTTCCTTGTATTATTTTGGTGGACTTTCTCTGTCTGCCCTTATTTATTGAATCTTATTTTGCCCCTTCAAAAAAAAATAAAAAATTCAAGGGATCAGGAGGTGAATGGGTTATCTTAGCACTGGGTTTGCAATTGGACTTTCTCGGTCTTCCCTTATTTATTTAATCTTATTTTGCCCCTTCAAAAAAATAAAATAAAATTCAAGGGATAAGGAGGTGAATGGGTTATCTTAGCACTGGGTTTGCAATTGTCTTCATGCCAAGGATACATAACCTGGAGAGAATTCAAGATGGCCTTAAATCAAGGAAGCTATTAATTAGAGGTTTTTTTATCGCAATGATAGATGCGTGTATGTAGTAGGTTAACATAGTGAATTTGTACTTTGTATTTTTCAGAACTTTTTCCTATGTAATTGTTCTCATACATGGGTGATTTCCAGCACACTTATTTGAAAGTTATTTGTTTATTCATCTGTATTTTCATAGTCTAAATTGTTATTCAAGCGCGATATTTTTTAATTTCACTAGCCATTATCAAGCATTTCAAGTCATAATTTATGAAATATATTGTGCGCGATATTAGTGAACACATCGTTAAAAAAAGATATTACTGAACACTTTAATTATGGTGTGATTCTACTAAAAACTATATATTTGATTTGAAATTTCCTTGTTATTTATTCAGATCCTGAATACAAGTTTAAGGTCCCAAGGACAAATTTTTTTCCCCAACCAAATGTGAGTAATTTTCTTATTTAGATGTTTAACGAAGTAAATCACATTTTTTTGAGAATGCGTTTGACCTTGATGCCCGCCCCCTTATAGGTAGATGCAGCCATTGTTACATTCAAACTGAAGCAAGCTGCAGAGTATCCACAGGTTTCCTCTACTAAAAGCTTTTTTTCAATGGTAATTCTTGCTTCTTTTCATCTCTGAGTGCAGATGTGTTAATTTAAAAAAAAAAGATAAAATTTGTAAATGGATATTCCTTTCCCCATACATTTCCCTCCATTACTTGTATCTTTACGAAGTTTTATTTATCCTTCAGAGTTTTCTCCAATCCTTATGTAATGAAAGGAAATAAGGCAAATCAAGTAAAGAAAATTTGTGGTTATTAAAATTAAAAAGACAAAACTAATATGTTTTTAATAGTTTACCACAAAGAATCATGTCATAAATCTCATTATGATCTACAACCATTCAAAAAAAATATGATGTACAAAATTTTGCAAATCCTCTAACACTTAAATTCTTTGTCACAAACTTCCTTGGAAACAACAACGAAATATAAAAAAATATATATAATGAAGATAAGTCAAATAATACACAACTCAACTAACTCAGCCTTTTTTCTTTTTTTTTGAAATGTATTTTTTAAGTCAAATAATACATTTTCAAAAAAAAGAAAAAAAGAAAAGTCAAATAATAATATCAATAGAGACACTCTGTAATTGGGAACAAAAGCCTCACTGAACTCTAATTCAAATATTAAATATAGGAAAAACAGAGACACTTCTAGGTAAATGCTTATCAAAAGGTTGGGGGAAAAATAGAAGAAAGAATGTGATATCAATTACTATTGCATATTGGCGGAACAATAAGAACCTCCTTCAAACACCTGCCAGGAGAAAATACAAAACTCTTCAAATACCTGCCGTGAGCCAACAATAAATTCATACGGTCTGACAATGATGTTCATGCTGAGGAGACAAACTCTTCTGTGAGTTTGTTCCTTTACAATATATACACCTCCCCATTTGATTCCAGCCACTTCTTACAACTCAAACATAAGACATGTTGGGCTCCTTTAACTTAAAACCTTAACTCTAGAGGTTAAACCCAATGAAAATAAAAACTAGAACATGATATGAGTAGTGTGGTGAATAGTGACATAAATATTTATTGGTGACGTGAATAGTGTCATGTGAACTTAAAACACTATCCCATCCCAATTCTAACAAAATTAAAATAAAAGACACTTATCCTTACGAACAACAGAAAAAACCTAAAGCATTAGTGATGGCTCCCATCACCATATTTGGATTTGTGGAGGATGGTCGCCCATCACCGTGGATTCAATTGAACTTTGTTGATTTCAACTTTGCCGCTGCAAGTTAAGAAAGATCCAATGCTAAACCACCCAGCAATAAAACTCCATATTAAATTCTTTTCCACTTTATGGTCTTGTTGATAAGCAAATCCTGCAGTTTGCACTTAGCACACACGATATACATGTAAATAGGAACAAAATTGTAGAAAAAAAGCTCTAAAAATCCCAAATACGATTTTAGGGAAGAAAATGTATAGAAGAATTTCCAAGACTGCTATGGTAAAGTTATGTGGTCGTTGTCTTAACCCAGTTAGATAAGCTTCCTGTTAGCTCTAATCTTCATCGTGGTCTTGGTTACTGTTGTTAAGTCTCAATGGTATAGGCAGGGAGAGGGAGAGGGACAACAGTTTGAGAGGTTTTTCCTTGATAGGTAGAAACAAGTATAGTAAACTCTTAATCAATGACAAAAAACCGCTAAATTCGGAGAAAATCGAAGAATCTGTGTTAAAAAGATTAAACTTTTAATTTCCTAAAATGCGAAGAATATATCATTTAATCTGAAATCTTTCTTGAAATGCAAAGAATATATCATTTAATAAAAGTTATACAAGTAACTTCTCCAAGAACCCCATTTAAAAAAAATAAAAAAATCTCCAAAAACTAGGGACGACAACATTTAGAAAGTTATTGTTGATTATATAAAGAGCTGAACCAAGATTTGGGGTCTTACAAGTTCTGTTGTGTGCATTTGACAAAAAGATCTACTTATTTATAATTATTTTTTTGTCATAGTACTTTAGTTGGGACGCATATCATTTGAGAACCTCGTATTTGTTTATGTTCTCATGAAAGTTCCTAACTACTGAATTTAGGTAAATTCTGCCTTTAATGGAAAACGTAAGATGCTGCGAAGATCACTTCAGCATGTCTGCACGCCCCTTGAGGTTGAAAAGGCTCTTCAGAATGTAGGCCTTCCAGTTACAGTAAGTAGTATAGTGTATATTTGTTTGTTTTCTTGAACCACAGATATAGAGATTTACTTTTTCATTTTGTTAATGCCCATGATTACCTGCAGTCAAGGCCAGGGGAGCTTACATTAGACGATTTTGTGAGATTGCATAATTTAATTGCAAAAGTGTAGTATTCTGGGCCTCCTTACAAAAAAAAGTTCTTCCAACACCCTATATGACAGATTTCTGAGGTCATCGGCCGGCTTCCTCATCAAATCTAATGGTGGAGTGCAATCACCAATGTTCGATTAAC
The DNA here is from genome assembly GCF_043159265.1 of Tasmannia lanceolata. NCBI lineage: Eukaryota > Viridiplantae > Streptophyta > Magnoliopsida > Canellales > Winteraceae > Tasmannia > Tasmannia lanceolata. Next base: position 38,855,262 of record NW_027518689.1, read on the forward strand.
GCCATTTGTAAGATTTGGGGGTGTGTGTGTGCATTATTGTAGGTGTAATTGCTATTATTATTTGATTAAGGCCACTTGTATAGATGATTCAACCACCACTAGATCCATTCATTTGCTATTACATAATGCAATCCAAAAATGTCAAAGAAAGAAATATAACGCTTATGTGCAGATCAATTACAGAGGCTGTTAAATGCATTGCCATTTGGTATGTATTTTGAGACCTCTTATGGTCATTTGACGCTTGATTACCCATATGATCCCTTGTGGTTTAGACATTCATGTTACAGTTTAAGCTCAAGCAACCCATGTACATGAGCAATGGGTCCTTTGAGAATATGAAGAACATGATGTGTTTGCTTCTGTAGACAGTTTTTAATAAGAAAACAAAGGCAATGCTCCATATATTTACACATGTTTAACAAATTCCTGATATACAGATGCCAGGGGAATGGATGTATTTATAAGATGATTGTCAATTTCGGTACAATATTTGCTTGGGTTCTTATCACTGCAATTCTTATCTTCTATGTAATTGCTTTGATATACAGATTTTAAACTGTTTAAAATGGTGATTATTTACCATTAAAAAAAAAATGGTGATTATTTAGATTACAATGGAATGTAGAAAAAAGAGGGAATTCTGACTGTTTTCCTTGACACGTGTAATGGATATAGGCCGTGTCTGAATGTCCTCAAGATCTTGGATGTGGGTACTGGTGGAACTGTTGGAGGATTTTGGAGCTGACCTGTTTGGGTGTAAGAAAAAAAAAATCAAGGCCTACTAACAGATAACTATGTTACATTTACACTCTGATGGTGATGCTGCATTTCACAATCTCAGTCTGTAAATGAAGAGTTCTTCTTGGGCCTTTCTTTGGAGGCCTAATAACTATTTTATTCAGGAGTCTAAATTGGCATCCTGTTTTTATTCCTATTATGATTCCTCTGTAAACAGAATGGAAAATTTTTTAAAAAAAATTTGGGCTCCTCATTGGCACTCCCATGTCTTAAACTTTTAATAATGGGGCGAACCCACCTAGTATTTCCTTTTTAATTGACTTGTGAGAGCTTTTTGGGAAGGAAAATGATGTCCTCGCCCCCTTTTCTCCCCCCAGCCACCCCTTGTAATGTAAAAGAGAGTCATGAATACACGAGTGGGGAGGCCCCGGGAAGAAAAGGGGACGAATATATCAGTTCCCTTTTGCGAATTCTAATGATACACAAGATGTGTTTACCACTATCAAAACACGGTAATGCAAATATCAGTAGCCCAAATTTAATTCAAGAAAGGAAGAATTGTCAACTGGTGACACAAAAATGCCAAAATAGTGAATGGGTGACACCCTTTTGATATTTTGTGAACAGAGGCCATTTTACCTTTTCTGACATGGCCTTTTACATAAATACCCTCAAGGCAAAAAAAACAACTTACAGTAGAAATTTCTCTCTCTTACTTTTCACCTACCAAAAATGACCGTCAACCTCTTCCAGGTTTCTCCATTAACGTCTGAAACTGAGGAAGGGTAATAAATGTGAGTAGCTTATCTACTCTCTTAGGATTTGTGGTTGTATTAATGTGTTTGAACCATGTCATTATTGTGGGTAATAACCTTGTATTTATTTTGCTTGATAACCCTGTCTTATAACCCTTTCAAAATGGTTAGTTAGGGCTTCTGCTTCAAGTATCTCTGTAACCCTGCTTTATAACCCATTTATTTACCAGATAAACACTTGGTACACCCCCGGAGAGGCTTAGTAACCCCCTTGGAGAATGTTGAAAAGCCCTTGTACACTGTTGGTAACTCCCCTTCTATGTACTTGGTAATCCCTTTAGAAACTTGAAAACCCCCTTGTGTAGAGAGTTGAAAACCCCTAATTTGCAACTTGATTACCCTTTACAGAAGCCTCCGTACGGACTTGAATCCCTCATTAGGTAGCTGATAATCTCTTAGAACACCTTGTGGACTGACTTTCAAATCCTCATTGAGGTAGCAAAACCCCCTTTAGAGTCCATAACCCCACTTATGAACTTGGTAACCCATTGTGTACACTTGAATACCCCTCAAGAAGATATGAAGATCCCATTTTAGCAACAACTCTGTTTAGAACCCCTATTTAGGATTTTATAAAAATGTCCGAAACAATGGTTTCTCTTCTTTTACACTATGATGGAGATTTGACGGATGATGTTTCTTGGAAATACGTCGGAGGGAAGAAGACATTGTTATCTGTCAGCCGCGGAATCAATTTCGACGAATTTCAAGCTGCAATCCGAAGAAGGATTGGTGTTATAGAAAGGCAGGTTTTACTATCGATAAAATGTCGATATGTTGTGGATCCATATATAGTCACTTTAATCGACGTCGATGATGATGATGTCCTCCAAACAATGTTAAGGATGTTTGACAGATACATGTTCAATTCTGTGATGATATACATAACTAAGAGCATAAATGACAAATGTATTAATTCCTTAAATTCGTCAATGCTTCCCCCAAACAAACTCTGCACTAGGAGACCCTCTCTTAATCGTAGCATTCCTTCTACTTCGATTCTGTCCCAAAAACGTCTTCGTTTTGAAGTGTACTTGCAAAAAGACTACGAAAGTGAATTTGACGGGAGATATGTAAGTGAAGATATTAGAGGTGCTCCAACAGAACCTGTCATAAGGTATTGTAGTTCTTTGGCAATGTTTGAATACTTCCATATTTTAATTTATAATTCATATGGATCCAACTTGATTATATATTGCCGAACTATGCAGGTCTAAAATTGACTTAAATGAAACATTGGCAAGTGATTTGTATGGCAACCATGTTAGTGGAGGCATTGATGACTTCAGTAATGTTATTGAAGACGGTTTCTGTGTGAGGGGTTTAGATTTAGAAGAAGAAAGAAATGATGATGATAATGACGATGGTAGTGATAATGATGATAATGAGGTGGAGGAGGAGGAGGAGGATGATGATGATGACGATTATGAAAATATCGGTGTTAGTCCATGCGCTCAGCCTTTCAGTGCGGATTCTCCTATCAAAGGAGGTTCTCCTATCAAAGAGGGATCTCAACCGGTTCCGACTAACAGTAATCGGCCAATGAAAGCAGATGGGATGTTTGTTGGAGCCCATGATGTAGATACTAATAATCTTCAGTTTGAGCAGTTAACGGTTGGGGCAATATTTTCTAATATGCAATACTTCAAAAAGGTTGTCAAAGAGTACGCTATTCAGCAGAGGTTTATGTTCGTGAGGTCAAAGTCAACACCGAAGAAGTATGCCGTTCGATGCAAGGTAGAGGGTTGCAAATGGCGTATAACGGGTACTAATCATATGACCTATGTGTTAGTGAAGTCGTTTGTCCCCGACCATACGTGTAGAACTAAATTAAGGGGCAATGATCACCCTCTTGTCACAGCAGCTTGGGTTGCTCAGACATGTTTACGCTTATTTGCTTGCCCAGATGATGTGAGGACGAGGTTCATACGAGAATATATCAAGATGCATTGGGGTATAACTATAAGCTATTGGAAGGCGTACAACGCGATGAACATCATACTTGAGATTAAGTGTGGGAATGTGGAGGACTCTTATCGAATATTGCCTGCACTTACAGTTCAGATGATGAGAAGAAATCCCGGCAGCTATATGCGTGTTTTCAGAGCCAGAGATTTACGACCTAGGGGAGATGATAGATTTGTTCGCTTATTTTGGACATTTGGTCCTAGCATACGGTCTTTTCATCGAACACTCAGGCCTATAATTTTGGTTGATGGGACACATCTGCGAGGGAAGTATTTAGGAATCTTATTGATTGCAATCGGGGTCGATGGTAACAACGGTTTATATCCATTAGCATTTGGGGTTGTTGAGACGGAGAACGAAGATAGTTGGAGGTGATTTTTTATGTTGCTGAGGCAGTACGTATTGGCAGCGGAGATGAACATATTCACCATATGCTCTGATAGACAGAAGGGGTTGTTGCAGGCAGTGCCTAATATATTTCCCAATTCTCATCATAGTTATTGCATGCGTCACCTCGCCGCCAATTTGCGATCCGAGTTCAAAGATGTTCTACTTGAGAGATTGTTTTGGAAAGCCGCACGGACTTTGAGAGAGTGTGTTCAGAGAAACAATGGAGAAGATTAAGGTGAGGAATGAACGTGCACACAAGTGGATAAGTGACATTGCGAACGAACACTGGGCTAGTTTTTATTTTAAGGGGAATAGGTATGATGTATTGACTACAAATAGATCGGAGTGTTTCAATGCTGTCCTGAAGGATGCGAGAAGATTGCCGATTGCATCATTGGTAGAGCACAGTAGACATCAGACTACAGACTTCATTCAAAAGCGTCAGAAATTGGGTCATAGTTGGCAAACAAAGTTGACTCATTACGCAGAAGAACGTATAACATTAGCGAGGGAAGAGAGCCGCCAGTATACAACTTATCGAGTTGGGGTTCATGAATATGAAGTACGGTCCCTTGAACATACAGATGGCGTAAACTTGGAACTTCGCACGTGCAGTTGTCGTGCATTCCAAACATTTGGACTCCCGTGTGGACATGCCATGGCAGCCATTGACATCACAGATTTTGATGCATACGATTACTGCGAGAAATGGTTTCATGTAGAGAGATATCGGGATACGTACGCTGAAGTTTTGCACCCGACACTAGACAGGACCCAATGGGAATTAAATCCCGAATCCTTGATGACAATATTACCGCCGATTGCAAAGCGACCACCGGGAAGGCCGCGTACGAGAAGAACTGATCGCGAATTGAAAGGTGGATTACATTACAAATGCACCCGATGTCGATAACTTGGCCACAATAGAAGAAGTTGCAAAGAACCACCCGTGGTAAGACAACAAGTTGACCAAACTGCTATTGGGCCTTCTGCACCCATACTCAGTAGGTCGGGCGTACCTTGTCAAGCTCCCTTCTTTGTGTAAGGGTGTAATTGAATTTTTTGAATGTTCTCAGATATTGTGATGACTTCTTTTTTGTTATTTTGTAAAGAATGGTTGTAATTAGAACATCAATACATAAACAATTTTTTTGGATATAGATATGCTATTTGTTCTCTATTTAGTTGTTGCTCTCCTACATCTAAACCATGAAAAGGGACTTATCAACAGTCAGATTTGGATTACCGGCACAATCAATAGGATTATCAACCAATTCCCTAGGTTATCAACCAAAATCTAGGTTATCGAGTCCCCCAAAATAGGTCATCAACCAATCAGAAGTGAGGTTATCAACACTCAAAATTGGATCATCAACCCATTCCCTTGGTTGATAAAGCTACTAGAATTCAAAATCCAGGTTATCGACTTCCTCAAAACGAGGTTACCAACATTCGAAAGTGGGTGATCGACCGAAAAATTAAGGTTACCAACCTCCCATTTTTTGGGTCATTGACCTTGGAATGTGGGTTACCAACCCAGAAAAAGGGTCACCAACCATTTTTCCGTCCGAGTGAAGCTGGTGGACTTGAAAATAAAGGTTACCAACCTCCCATTTTTTGGGTCATTGACCTTGGAATGTGGGTTACCAACCCAGAAAAAGGGTCACCAACCATTTTTCCGTCCGAGTGAAGCTGGTGGACTTGAAAATAAAGGTTACCAACCTCCCATTTTTTGGGTCATTGACCTTGGAATGTGGGTTACCAACCCAGAAAAAGGGTCACCAACCATTTTTCCGTCCGAGGAGTGAAGCTGCTGGACTTGAAAATTAAGGTTACCAACCTCCCATTTGTTGGGTCATTGACCTTGGAATGTGGGTTATCAACCCAGAAAGAGGGTCACCAACCACTTTACTCGGCTGGAAAAATGGTCGGTGACCCTTTTTCTGGGTTGATAACCCACATTCGAAGGTTAATAACCCAAAAAAGGGAGGTTGGTAACCTTAAGTTCCAATTCCAGCAGCTTTACTCGGCTGGAGAAATGGTTGGTGACCCTCTTTCTGGGTTGATAACCCACACTCGAAGGTTAATAACCCAAAAAAGGGAGGTTGGTAACCTTAAGTTCCAATTCCAGCAGCTTTATTCGGCTGGAGAAATGGTTGGTGACCCTCTTTCTGGGTTGATAACCCACACTCGAAGGTTAATAACCCAAGAAAGGGAGGTTGGTAACCATTTTTCCAGCCGAGTAAAGCTGCTGGAATTGGAACTTAAGGTTACCAACCTCCCTTTTTTGGGTTATTAACCTTCGAGTGTGGGTTATCAACCCAGAAAGAGGGTCACCAACCATTTCTCCAGCCGAGTAAAGCTGCTGGAATTGGAACTTAAGGTTACCAACCTCCCTTTTGTGGGTTATTAACCTTCGAGTGTGGGTTATCAACCCAGAAAGAGGGTCACCAACCATTTCTCCAGCCGAGTAAAGCTGCTGGAATTGGAACTTAAGGTTACCAACCTCCCTTTTGTGGGTTATTAACCTTCGAATGTGGGTTATCAACCCAGAAAGAGGGTCACCAACCATTTCTCCAGCCGAGTAAAGCTGCTGGAATTGGAACTTAAGGTTACCAACGTCCCTTTTTTTGGGTTATCAACCTTGGAATGTGGGTTATCAACCTAGAAAATGGGTCACCAACCTTTTTTCGAGCGAGTGAAGCTGCTGGACTTGGAACTGAAGGTTACCAACCCAGAAAAATTTGGGTTATTAACCTTGGAATGTGGGTTACCAACCCAGAAAATGGGCCAGCAACCTTTTTTCCAGCCGAGTAAAGCTCCTGGAATTGAAAATGTCTAAAACCTGTATAAACACAAACACAAACACACTTAATATTCTGTTCACAAACACAAACACACATCATATTATGTTTTAATTTATAACTTCCCTACTCATTCAGAAACAGAAACACACATGTCTAAAACCTGTTTAAATTTACAAGTTCCAACATTCAAATTGAAACACAAACACAAATACACTTCCATAAAACCTGCTTACATTTACAACTTCTCCACATTTATAAACAAGTTCACAATTCCCTGTTTCACCAACCAAGTTCTCCACCCATTCACAAACACAAATACACTTCCATTAAACCTATTTCAATTTACAACCTCTCCACCCATTCACAAAGAAAAACACAGACCCCCTGCCAACTTCCCTTGCCATTTAACAAATCCCCTGCCAATCTCCATTAAAAAATAAAGTTTGATCATCAGAAAAAATAAACATCCATCAACATTAGAAGGTGTTCCTATATAAGTGTGCAGTCCCCAAACTCTCATCGTAAAAATCTCTCACAGAGTTGTAGCCGAAATTCAGGAATGTCTGTCGGCCCAAAGTTCAGTGGTTGACCATGGTAGAGATGCTCAATCGCTTTTAGGACAAAAGCGCCGCAATCAACCCTGTATAAAAGCATGCATTGAATAGAGTTACTTTTAAGCTAACTACGAATGAGATAGGAATACTAACAAAAATTCAAAAGTTTTAAGTTTGAACCCACCCATTGTTCTGCTTTCGGAAGCCATCCATCTGTGAATATGGAAAGTCATCAATGTTGCAACCCCGGCCCTTCAAATATTCCTTCATTAATGCTACCTGAATTTAAGACAACGAAGGAATATTGAGTGTCATACATATGGAAGTAACTTTAAATGTTACGGAAGATGTTAATTTACTTACAGTGGGAGATGCTCGCTCCTGAAATGAGTCCCCTTCCATTGAGTTGAACTCGACCATCTTTTTATTCACCATATCAACAAGCACAAGAGCCCGATGAAAGTCTTGACAGCATGGGATTAAAATCATCCCAATATCTTCTGACGGGATATGGTCAACTGTACGATGCAATAGCTCGTTCGCCAACCGATCGGACTCCAACTTATGTTTGTCATCCATTAAATCACGCCCTGAAGTCTTATATCCCTGTACAATGAAATGAATTTTGTGGAAAACTAAATCATGGATAAGTTGTAAAGTAACATGTATAGCTACAAAAAAGCCTCTTACATATACTGACGAAGGAATATATACAATCCGTCCAGTCAAGGCATTGCTGGAGGCGCACAAATACTTCCCATATACATCCAACACCTACAACTCAAAAAAATTTCTTAATTACCTCAACAATGGGTACTGAAGACAACACTTAATTTAAAAAATGACACTTACTTGGCCACTGAGGACTCCTTTAAGGTTCCACAACGTTTCGAGATCCTCGGCCAAGACTTTTACCCCGTCAACGGTCATGACAATACGACTGCAAAAATATACAAAGGTTAGAGGAACCAAGTATCTAACTTTGAATAATGGTTAATTGAAAACAAGTGTACTTGCCTTTGCTCTTGTTTTTTCAACTTCTCAATGAGATCAGTTCGCCTCCGTGTTACTTTCTTCGTTGCCCTCTCACTTTTTTTCTTTGTCACTGGGGGTACTGTATAGGGGCTACTCTTGGCGTAGCTTGGTTTTCTATCCCTTCTCTGATTTTTCACTCTCCTCTCAATGCTCCCTGAGGGGGTTTTCAACACTAGAGAAGGGGGATTATCAACCTCAATAGGGAGTTTTAACACTGGAGTAGGGGATTATCAACCTCAACAGGGGGTTCTCAACACAGGAAATGGGGATTATCAACCTCCCTTGAGGGGGTTTTCAACACTGGAGAAGGGGGATTATCAACCTCAGGAGGGGGTTATCAACACTGGACAATGAGGATTATCAACCTCAACAGGGGGTTCTCAACAGAAGAGAAGGGGGATTATCAACCACAGGGGGTTCTCAACACACGAGAATGGGGATTATCAACCTCAACAGGGGGTTCCCAACACTGGCAATAGGGATTATCAACCTCCCTTCAGGGGTTTTCAACACTGGAGATGGAGGATTATCAACCTCAAAAGGGGGTTTTTAACAGTGGAGAAGGGGGATTATCAATGTACCTAGAAAGGATTCTCAACACTGAAAGTGAGGGATTATCAGCCTGAAAAGGGGTTCCCAACACTGCAAATGGGACATTATGAACTACCTAGAGGGGGTTCTCAACACTGGCAATGGGGGATTATCAACATCCTAGAGAGGGTTACTAACACTGGAAATGAGGGGATTATCAATCTACCTGGAGGGGGTCCTCAACACTTAAATTGATGGATTATGAACCTCAAAAGGGGGTCCCAACACTGGATATAAAGCATCCCAACACTGGAAAAGGGGGGTACCAACATTGGAAATGGGTTCTCAACACTGAAAAAGGGATATTATGAATCTCAAAAGGAGATTCTCAACACCGAGAATGAGAGATTATCAAAAGGGGGTTCTCCACAGTCAAAATCAAAGAAAATAGGGAACAAAAAAAAAATTTAAATCCTAGACATGTAAAGACTTCCAAATACTGATAATGTTACACCACAAAGCACAAAGGTAGCTTAATAGAACGAAAAAAAAAAGTAAAAAAATATGAAATACGACACCCTAACATACCTGCACGATGGGGATGGGGGAAAAATAAAGCCCACGCCGGAAAAAATGAATCCCTCGTCAGAAAAATGAAGCCCTCGCCGGAAAAATGAACCCCTCGCCGGAGAAAAATGAACCCCTCGCCGGAAAAATGAAGCCCTCGCCGGAGATAAATGAACCCCTCGCCGGAATAAACTTGATAACAGAGGAGAGAGGTTCGGAATAATGCAGGAAACCGCACCACTCCAGAGAAAAATGAGAGTCTTCACGCCGGTCACACCTCACGCCGGAGAAGATGGGTTTCAGGTGGTTAAAATGGAGTAAAAGTGAAAAAAAAAACCCTCTCTACAGTTAAAAACGAAGAGACAAAAAGCCTCTCTACAGTTTAAAAAAAAACCCTTTGTACAATGGGTTTTTCGTTCTTAAGGGTATTTACGTAAAATGGCATGTCAGAAAACGTATTTCGACCTCCGTTCACAAACTTTCAAAAGGGTGTCACCCATTCACTATTTTCCTATTTTTCTGTCACCAGTTGACAATTTTTCCTTCAAGAAATTCTCATAATACCATGATGGAACTTGGAAGCATATTCTGGCATTTTTTCCACCGTTGAGTCCACCCGGGTGTCATTTTAACTCTTTGATTCCATTCATTATATTTGAACCAAATGCTGAAATCGGGTGTAATCAGAATAGGATGCTGATTCTTGTGCCTAATTCCATATACGGAAGCATTTTAAGATTATAGGGGGCCATTTGGTTTTAAGATTATGTGTTCGGTAATCAGTTTTGTACTCATAATCAGTTTTCAAAATCCAAAACAAACAGGGACTTATTGAGCTTCGTGGGTTTTTAATGGCTTCCTAAAATAAAAAGTTGATTAATTAACAAAAACACCACCCATGTGTATGAGTGACAATGGACCCCAATGGTTAGATGGGCCATCTGAATCCAAACTGGAACGGACAGGATCATCTAGACACATTTTGGATCCCAATAATAGGATCCTAAATTATTTCGGATTGTATCCAGATAACTAACAAAAACCCGTGGGACAGTCGAAATCCGACCATTTTTTGTCATTCATCTCTCCGGTCTTGAGCCAACCAATTGTCTTCCTTCTCTAACCATTGACCCTAACCCCCTAACTCACAGTGTCACCCTGCTGCCCTCGCCGCTACCGCTTGCCCTCGACCTATTCTACAAATTTTAACTGTCCACAATATAAGTTAGGAGTGTAGGACACTGATGGACGTCCAATATTAAATGGATCTGACCAAGACACAGGATGTAGGATCCGAATATGTAAAACAACAAATTAATTACTCTATCCCAATATGTAAAACAAGATCAAAAGAAGAAGATGGTATCTATTTTCTGTTCCAACATAAAAAAAAGAAAAAAAAGGGGAAAATACACTTGACTCCCTGTGGTTTATGACACATTCAACTTGACCCCAAAAGTTTAAAAAGTTACAAGTAGACCCCCCCGTGGTTTCAGAACGTGACAAGTACACCCCCTCCGTCAACTGTCTGTCAGGTTAACCATGGTTAATATTTTGAGGACAGAAATACCCTCATTTGCAGAGGGATTAGGGTTACACCATTTCCCACCGCCGCCAGCGCCCTTCGTCGCCACCATCAGCCATCTCTGCCGTCGCCATCTCCGGCCACCGCCGTCACCTCCACCACAGACAATCGAACCCCACTCCATGGCTACATCAAACCCACATTTCAAGAAAAAAACTTTTATATAAACAAAAAAATAAAGCCCTAAAATATTAGGGTTTTTATGCATGATGTGAATGAAGACAAATAAACCGCCTAAATGGAGGGTTTATGTTGATAAATCAACAAGGGTATGAATCAAACCCCAATTTTTAGTTTTCGAGTATGAAAATCCTAATATTCAGTTGGGGAAGACGAGGACATTTTGGTCTTTTCCCCCACGCCGTCAGCCCGTCCAGTTAAAAAAACCCAGTGAAACCACAGGGGGTCTACTTGTAACTTTTTAAACTTTTGGGGTCAAGTTGAATGTGTCAGAAACCAAAGGGGGTCTAAGTGTATTTTTCCAAAAATAAAGGAAAAAAGAACGAAAGAAAGGACATGGGAAATGAAGCTACTTTATCCCAATGTGTAGAATGAGCTCAATTTACCTTTTATTTCTGGTCCTTCATCAAAAGAAGATATGGAATCAAATTAAGGAGATGCAATGGAAGCTACATATGGCATGGAGGCTCATCAGATTTGTTATTGCATTCTGAAATCAACATAATTACTCACAAGTCTAAGAACACAAAACAGAGGTTTTACAATGTGAAGTAGTTCTTCCAATCAATGAAAATCTGAAACAGACTCACTAATTCAAATAGCAGCCCAACCAAGATAGTATGCAAAGGTGCAGAAATCCATCAAAAATTTGGATAGCCAACTGAAGAGGCGAGCGATTTATGTACATCTCATACAGTAAAACAAAAGATCTAATACTACATTGTTAGAGAAACAGGTAATTGCCTCTCATGAAAGTAGATATGCAAGTAACAAATTTTGGCATGGCCAGCTAATAAATGACTCCCGTAAAAGAGTGACCTTTAAATTGCATGCAGACGCATCCAAAGAGAAGGAATTTATGCCAAGGACTAAGGAGGTAAAACAACTAAACTTATTTTCTCACTCCATCTAAAATAGCCCCAAGCCCCTCCAGCTAAAGCAAAGATTATCTACGAAACAATAAACACGTCAACTATTCAGAAAAAAAAAAATCAATAAACACATCAACCGACAAATCAAGAGAATGGAAAACAGCAACATAATGAACCAATGGAGCAACTTGCTGGATTTTGAATCTCAATGGCTCAAAAGCTATATCCGTACAATTGGCCGATCCCCCAACACTGTGAGCTCCAACTTACTACAGATGCTTTACTAGCAGCATGAAACTGCGTATGTTAGACAAAAGAAATAATACGATTGGAAATATTGTTTGGATATTAGTAAATTCGGAGGCTGATTTGCTAGCTCGATCGGGAACTGGAAGAGAAGAGATCCTCTTTATAGATCACTTACCACCCTGAGCAGAGAAAATCAAGGAATGCAACTGATATAGCTCAAGTCAAGCTTCAGATTTATAATTACCTCATGTTAGACAAAAGAATGATGACATCTTCCTTAATACATAATAAAATGAAAAGTTAATGAAGTGAGAAAAGTTAATATATGTATAATGTCAACTGAGGGAACTTTTTTGTGTCCATTGAAGATATATAAGAACCAAAAGATTGACAAAGCCATATGAGCTTTACAAGCTTTCTTTCACATGGGCAAAAACTTATAACCTACCCAAATTAATGTTGCGATCAACTGCACGCAAAAATCCCACCCTACTCAAGGAGAACATGTTTGACCTTATAAATGGGAGGGCCTCATTATTGGAAGCGTACATTATTACAGATCTACATTATAATTGACTCTTTTGCGGAAAGCAACTCATTCCTGTGACCATTTCTAGGTACGCGAGAAACTAGTGGTATAGCAGTTAGAGAAACCAGATAAGACCCAAATCTAAACTCCATCTACCGAGTGAATGATAGAACACCGTTCTATCAGAAAAGAAAATCAAGAAGAAAAGAGTGAGTTAATTCGAGAAAACTCAGGCTTCTAATGAGTTCATTCGAGAAAACTCGGCCTCTAATATGCTAACTGCACTAAAGTTGATTATTCCTTGCTTACATTATATAGAAATTAGTGGAAGCAAAACAAGGAAATAGAAATGACCAGAAAAGAAAATAAGCAAACCTAATATAAGATGGCAATAACATAAATAAGAAAGGGCGATGAAATTTTCACTCCCTCTACAGTACGCATTCGCGCCCCTATTGACGTGATTTGACATAAAGTTGCACACTGTTCACGTTATAAGGGGTACGAATGCGTAGGGGGAGTGAAAATATCATCTCCCATAAGGAAAGCATCTAAATAAGAAAATTTATTTCTAACAGTGAATCTACACATTGGAACTGCTTTAGGAGCTTCTAGAAATATTATAACTTGATGCTATAAAGACATGAATTTCATTTTCGTTATGAAGCAAATTTCATTCCTTTAATATGTTGGCATGCTCTAGAGTCTGATTCTAAAAACTGAGGACATAACATCTGTTAGGGCCCGTTTGGATACCTCAGATTTTGTATTTGGATTTGGAATTGAGTTTTTAAGTACAAAATGAATAGATGTGCCAGCTCATGTTGAGGGAGACTGAGAGGGAAGGGGGTAATTCCTGCTGCAGGGGAGAGGTTGAGGAGACAAGAGGGTGAATGAAACTGCCAGATGCTTATTTGGAAATTCAAGGATTTGATGGGGATCCAAATGTAAACACCAAAAGGGCTGCAAATGTGAGAATTCCAAATCAAAATCTTGTCGACATCCAAACGGGCCCTTACATCTTTTTTAACAAAATTTATGAAAAATTCCATCCTCAAAATCAATCTTTCATCAGTTTCAAAGTGGTTCTTCTGAAAGAAATGAGCAAAATCCGGTTTAGCATCCAGGATTCGCAATTTCTCCAGCAATATGAACTTATTAAAAGTAAAAGGTATACCGAATTAAACGCGCGTGGTTGGGCAAAGCTCCACCAGACCAAAACGCCACTTCTAGATCAGAACTAAGGTCCCGTCCTCGACCAAATCCAACGGTCCCCTATGCATCTCGATCCTCGATGACCTCCGATCTGTAATCAAATTCCGGAGGAGGTTTCAGAGATAGCCCTAGAATCTAGATAGTTTTAATTATCGAGGGATTTTGAGGAGATCTGAGGAAGAAGCAACGGTGGAAATTAGGGTAACTCTGGAGGGAAAAAAGAGGGAAATAAGACGCCCCCATCCTCGAACTCTGTTTATTGAATCAAGCTGAGATTCATTTTACACCTCTAGAAAAGGGTGTGTTTAACGAAACCAAGGGGGGGGGGGGGGTTGTAAATATCAGCTGCCCTTTCTTCAGCTTCAGATTCAGTGACGTTGGAAATATTTCTGCCTTCACCAAAAAGTTGGGTGTGGCCGTGTGGGGCAGTAGAAAAGGGCGGATAGGCTATAGGCGGCTGTCTCTAACCTTTTAGGTGGCGGGCCACCACACCCTCCCATCTACGACGCGTCTTCCAACATTTTTTTATCACTTTCTTGAGGGCGTGAGCTGCGTTAGTGTTAAAAGACAACGAAAGGGGCAAAATGGGCTTACAAAAAGGAGGTCCGATTTGGTAGTGTTAGAAGTTTGAAATGCTTCGCCTCTCCGTAGTCAAGAAAAAGAAATCAATGAGAAACTATGACAAGGTCTGATCATTTTAAGAGTGGGCGGCCGACCAGGAGAAAAAAAAAAGAAGGGGCTGAGCCTCTTGTTCTTCAACTTGGAGGCTAGAGGTTAGATGCCGACAGAGAAAGAGCAAAAAGGTCTTCTCAGTTCTGACTTTGTATGATCGCAAAATCTGCATTTGAGATGATCCAAACCGTTCATTTGTTTTGCCACATCATAAATAGGTTGTGCCCAAAAAATCATTTCCATACGATGATCCTAACCCTCTATAGAATCTATGGAAACCTCCGTACATCTACATCTGTAGACGGTTAGGATCATCCTATGGAATAATGGAAATAACTTTTGGGGCACAACTTATTTACATTGTGGCCCAACAAATGAATGGTTTGGTTTGGATTTCAGAGGGAGGGGACAAAAACGACACATGTAGACATGCAATGATTATCCAGGAGACATCCCTAGTACTCTCGAGGGATTTCAATACTATACAGTCTATAATTGGCGACCAAACAGAGTTTTGCTAATGTGGCACCCTAATGCCAAGCAAAATTCCTTAGTCATCCTCGCTTTTGTGCAACCAAACATGAACGGTTATAGTGACAGATATTTTGTGAAAGTTAAATATATGTAGCTATATATCAAGCAATATCAACTGATATATCTATCGCTAAAAACAAAAATATTGTTTTGTAGGGGAATTCAATCCCTCGCTGTATACCCACACGACACTATTCGTAAGATCTTCTGAGACTCCAGAACGTACTCTTTTATCATGTGAACCATCTACGTTTATTAAATAGGCGGTCATGGAAAGCTACAATCTCGCTATCACAATGCCAAAAGGGTTGCACTCCTACCCAAAAACAAGGTATTTAATTTCATGCATCTGGCTAAACATTTAATCACATGTTGCGAATGTCATATGAAAATCTCTCTCTCTCAAGTATCCAACACGGTTTGCCCTACCAAAAAATAAAGGTTTTCGAATCGTTGCATATCTCTGACCACATGTAGCGGAGGAGTGATGGGAAGTTGGAATCTCACTATCAAAATAGGAAAGGGGTGTCCTATCTAACATTACAGCTATGCATTATCTTTGGTTCAAACAATAACGAGGTGCGAGTGTGTCTGAACTATATCTGTAAAGGGATATATGTGAGTACGTGCCTCTTTCCATGCCACTAAAATTAATTCTTAATTATGAATAAAATTATTTATTTTTATCTTATTTGCATGTGGGTCATTAAGCCCTCTTTGGAAGTCACTAACTATACAATTTCTATGAAATTATTAAAAATAATCATATTTAATTTCAAAACCATTTGCATAAAGGATTCCCATATATATGCAAATATCTTTTAGTGGCATTCAAAGAGGCACTTTGCCTGCCTCCTAATCTAATTCTAATTGTAATTATAATATAATATAAATCAGTGATTAATCATAATAAAGGGCTAACACACAGTTTCTGCTTTCAGCGATGTCGGTGGTGCAATATACGTGACTACAAATCCAGTACTATATACTCGCTCTGACCATATTGAGATTGGCTATCACTTTCTCTACGAGAAGGTATCCTTTCAGCACCTTTACAATTTTTATGTTCCGGGCTGATTAGATAGTTGGGTCTCTTCACCAAAGGTCTTTCAACATCTTATTTCAAAGGCTTAGATTAAAACTATTGTTTCCACCACCGGTCCAATGGTTTGAGGGAGACCGTAAGAAATATATGGATAGCAACATATGTAAATCTGTAACCCGCACCATAGGATGATCAAACCGTCCATTAGGATGATCAAACCGTCCATTAGATGGGCCAACGCCTAAATAGGTTGTGCCTAAAAAATAATTTCCATAGGTTGATCCTAACCCTCCGATATGACTGTTAGAGGGTTGATCCCTATCGTCGATTAGGTTGGCCCATCTAATGGATGGTTTGGATCATCCTATGGTGAGGGCCATACCGTACTTTTAATAAAGTGAGGAGTGCCCTCATCAAAATACAGTAGTGCTGATAACATTTCCCATATGTAAACGAGATTTAGGGCTTCTTATGATACCCCCACGCAACCCTTTTTTTTTTTTTTTTTTTGTGCGTACAGTCTTATTTTGTATATAATGCTATTTGCCTATTTCAAATAATGGTTATAAATAGTACTGTACTTATCTTAAATAAAAATTCCCAAAATGATCTCAATACCCTAATTATAAGTAAGATTAACTTAGAATAATCTTATCTACAAAGAATAACTGATTTTGGTGGTATCCAAATCCTTAATCACCTAATCTAACCGTCATTCTAGCTGTATTGTATAAACTAGTAAAGGATGCACGTGCAACTAAAGTGTTATATCTAAAGTGTTGCTTGGGACCATCCCATAAGGCATTTTGCGAAGCGACTGTTGCATGCAGAGCAGCCACCTCAAACGAATTAAATCCAATCAGAGCCTATGTGGCTTCTACCATGCAACGGATGCTGGGCGAAATGCCTTCTGGGGTGGTCCCTAGCAAATCCCCTAGTGTGTTATAATAACATAATTTCGTAAAGTTGGGAGAGACTCGCTTTGTGGAAATTTTGAGAGAGAGACAGAGAGCTCCTAGTTGTGTTGGTTTCAAGAATTAAGCACAATATGTGCATTTGCAGAAAGGTTTTTTTTACATGGATTTTTTTATATGCGTTCCATCAGCCATAGATCACATAGATTTATCAATTAATGTTTCCTGCTTACTATAGATAGCTTGTGTAGAATTAAAGGGTGTAAGGTATCAGACGGTACAACAAATATGATATGATCATGCAACCAGTTTCAGAACCTTTTTTTTTGAATGGTAGTTTCACTCATTTTGCTAGCCAGGATCATTCATATCTCAATGTCTTCCTAGTTGGCCAGTTTACATTAATCAACATAGAATTCCATGCAGTGAAATTTTTTGGAAAAGGATAATATCTTATTTTCGATCCATAGCTTTTTCCTATAGTAACCAATAATACCATATGATTCTGCACAAATGAGTGTGCCATTTACGACTCATCAATACCGAATGGATGACGTGCGTGGATGTTGTTAGCTTCAGATGGGGATTGGTCGTTGGTGGTCCAGTATCTGGTAAACATGCTCCGAGATAGGCCTCATGTAACCGGATTTATGGCCAGTGCAGCCTGCTATCTGCTTCAGAAGGGCTCGAAAACACCTTGACTAAGAGGAAGTCGAACCATAGACGAAAGCCCTGCTAAATTCACCTAAAAAAGGATATATGCAGATCCAACCAAACTATAGAAGGGTTTGCAAGGAGAACACTTCTGGGTTGTAAAAATCAAGTTATAAAGAGAGGGAAAATCATGTCAGTACAAATAGAATGGTTAGTAGGGGTTGGTGGTTGCAAGTTAGGGATGAACATACTTTGGTTGCAGAAAAGCATTTAAAATGAGACTTAAATCCCTTGGGCGAGAACAAAATATGAGAAACAAAAGGAATAGTCCCGGTTAGAACTATTATAACACAAGAACATATGGATTTTGGGGTTTGGAGCATCTGGAAAGTATGTTGGTGGTTGCAACTTAGAGATAAACTTACTTGGGTATTTGCAGAGCAATTAAAATGACATATTAGCAACAGGTATTCAGTAAAAGATAACCACCAAACATAAAACACTTGAACTCCCACGCCGAAGGGTTTTGGAATTAGATGAGTTTGGTAACTGATTAGCAGGCAGAAAAGAGCCAATTACATTAATCGTGGCCATCAAAATGTATTAAAAAAAAAATTGAAAACTTAACCCAATTAGTTCTGATACTTCAATTTCATATTTCTTGTGAATATGAAATAAAAATATAGCATTTTTTCGTCATTTGGAACCTCTTATAGCATTTCGAAAAACCAATCAGCCAGAACAATGAGAAAGGTACATCAAGATGAAGGAACATGCTTTACCAAATCATGCAAGCCACCCAATGGGCAGTGATAGAGCTTGCCCAGAAAAGTCAAGTGTCATCATAGCTGCCAAGGAATATGGGAGACCACTCAGAGCTGTGTTATGTAGGAACGAAATCAAGTGCCTATAAAAAATGGAGGATAACAATAGCTCGTTATTTGTTCTTTGTCAAATCAAGATCTACAAGAAAACTTGGAATGATTCTCCAACTTGAAGTTACACAGAACACAATTGGATTCCCAAACTCCGAGGGGAATCTAATTAGCTGATAAATTAGAGTTTCTCATTACCCAGAGATGTAATGGAAGTTTGATCCTTAAAATAGATGGAAGAGTACTTATGATGATGAATGGATAATAGATTAAAGCATAAAGAGCAGCAAGCAGAAGAGGAGAAATTATATGGTGAATGTGCATTTAAGTCAGTATTCATGGTACGACAGAGGTACCGCCCTTGATATCTGATCGAACAGCAGAATCTTAAAAAGTGCGCTGCTGTTGGATGAAATATCAAGGGCTGTAGTATAAAATCTTGCAGAAAAGTATGAGGTTTACAAATTACACTTATTTTTTTTCAGATTTTTATTACCTGAGCTACTTCTGTCTCAAGAGACAGCAGTTCTAATTTTTAGAAACTCAAAAATAAAATTTAGGAAATATGAAGAGGGCATGACAGATGACACTTTTCTTTTAATGGGACACAATGGGGCCTCTTGCCTACATACAAAGGCTTTGGAAGCATGCCTTAATCCCCCAACAGTCAGTATACCGATGGCTTCACATTGAATCCAATAATCAGTTTTCGACTCACAATCTGTTATCAAAATCCAAAACAAACCGGACCTAAAAAGTGACTGCATTTTTTGCATCACATTGAATCCAAGATTATTACAATTCCATTCTACCCCTTCGATCCTGGCTTGCCACCTTTCATGTTGATGGTGTTTGCAACATATCAAAGAAATAACAGTCTTTTATCCCAATTGGATATTAAAAAAAAACTTTTTGACTGGTAAAGTTTCTCTTAGAAAAGTTCAATCAATTGTAAAGTCTCTATTAAACAGCCATATATTGAGCACATAAGTATTTTATGTGAACCCTAAAGGATCGATCTGTCATAATTCAATGTCTACTAATATTGGCAAATAAATATTGCTAAGTGACCCAAAGTAATGGGAAGTTGAGCTTTCTCCTAAACCATTTAAAATATTGCAATTTTCCCAAGATAAAATAGTAAAAACAATAAAGAAGCTTACGTAAAGAAGCTTACGAAGATTGGCAATGGAGGTGGAGGTAATGATGAAGAGAATCCAAATTGATGAAATATCCTCCTATCGCCATTTCCTGTAGCAATTCTGCCACATTTTCATCCTACCATAAAAAAAAAATGGCAACGGATGAACTTAATGCAATTTCCAAATGAATTTATTAATGAACATGATAAATATTATTGTCAAATGCTTTACTACTAAAAGGGAAAAGCCTGTGAAAGTTACATAAAAGATAAAAACACAAAAGTTAAGAACATTGATGGCTGCCACGATGACACAAAATAAGGATGTCTTGAGTCTTGACCCCCTGGAAATTGGTTATGTATCCTAAAATTTGTTGGGATGACGGTTTAAAATGTAATGGAAAAAAAATTGAATCCACCATGTTAGAATCCACAGGGCATAGGAAATTATCGGGGTATTTATAGGATTCCTCCTTAACGAATAGAAGGAAAATAAAATGTTGTTTGGTGTTAGGGGGTAAGATTTTTAAATATTATGAAAATAGCCAAAAATAAACGGAAATTTAAAGCGTATTTCCGTACATTGACATCATTCACTCAAATCTAGGATGCTCTATAAATTTTTGTGGCTGTGCGTGGGACACGGTACAAAATAATTTCGCACATTAGGATTGGGATCCAATGGACATGGATTGGATCCAGCTGTTATATTCAAACCTTATGGTCTACAAATGATGCATATGATCCTAGCCCTTCAACAAAAGAAAGGCTTTCTCAGGCATTATTCCAGAAAGTTTAGTTATTGAAATATGCAGATCAAACATATAGAATATACGCCTGTTGTGGTGAAGGACCGTGGCTGAGAAGATGAAGATCCTTGATCACCACACTGTTCAGTTGATCCAGAAGAATGAGAAGGATGCATGGACTATGATATTAGCATTCCTCACAGCAATGTGCGTAAGATAATAAAAAATCCGACTTGGTTGATAATTTTTACCCAAGATAGGCAAACCAAAATATTTTCAGAACTAAAACCAGAATATCAATGTAAAACCTGATAGTTCACTTCCCATCTGTCTCCATTCCATGAATTGAAGAATTCATGGAATATATATGCGATATTTCTACTAAAAGACATGGAGTAGGTCTTCCAAAACTGTCTAATCATTGAGTATGAAGACATTGACAATTTATCTGAGTAGCATTTGTCAATATAAAAATGGACAGGGGCCAAACTTGTAGGGAATCTAACCAGGTAGAACTCGCCCCTAAAAGCTAGCCTTTAGAGGGGGGGTGCCCATTCCCTTATAACCCATCCACATCCCATTCATTCTTCTGATTTGAACTATTTGCTTTCGTGTGGAACCCCAACAGAACTTGCCAATTTCTCTAAATTAATGTATAAATTTTCCATTGTTTGTGTTTTAGAAGAGGGATACATATCAATACAAAGTATACAAAACTTACATTCTGAAGGTCTTTTGTTCGCAGGAACTATACCATGAGTACATATGACAACATTAAGGCTGCAAAAATCAGTCTTCAAAAAGAAAAAGACAATAAAAAAAGGACAATCAAACTATGCGAATGCTACGAATGTGAAAGAAGTGATAATGATTCTTTAAATTGATAATGGATGCAGATGCAATACATCATGGCACAATAGTACACATTAATGTTATAAATAGAAAGAAAAGCATTTGTCAATTAGTAATAGGTGAAATACTCACAGTTGTATAGTGAAACAAAGTCATCAATTGATGCATCGCTGCTTTTGATTCTTGTTTCAAATTCCTTTGAGTGGTAAGTTCGAAACCGAGGCGGGAGAATCAATTAAGGAATAACAAAAAAAAAAAAAAACATGACAACTGAAACATAGAGGACAATAAACAATACAACATATAAAATCCATTATAATTATTTATCAAGATAGCAATCTGAGTTGTGCCATTGAGGGCATAAGTCATCATCGTAGAAAGCACCCTGCAATAAGAAATAGACTTGCAAGGGGGCTTCCGCAAGCCATGCGGCATCACATATCTCAAAGGAAAGTGAAATCCCGAAAACCCTTCTTCTCCGCTTTATCAAACAGACAGGATAAAACCCTTTGGAACCTTTCTGATTTCTGAGAGAGGGAGGAAGGAGAAACAAGAGCTAAAAGGTCAAAAACTGAGACGAAACGCTTCCCTTGCATGAAAACGCATGGCATGGTAAAGCAATACAGGTGGCGAGATTTTTGCACATAACTCGAGAGGCGTGAAATGACGCAAATGCCCCTTCAATATTGTACCTGATGGGAAGATTAACAAAGCAAGGGCAGGGAATTTTAACAAAAGGAGCATACGAACTTTCACATGGTTTTCCCTTTTAGTAGTAAATGATTATTGAGTGGGAAACAGTCATTTTATATTTTTGATGGACAATGGGGAAGAGTTCTCTTTAAGTGAAAGGGACTGATATAGAATGGAATACTAGGAGTTTTATTTAAGATTGAGATGGAAAAACTGAAAAAAAATTAGAGGGCCCTGGAGTGGCAAAGTGGTCTTTTGGATGGTATGTCGGCCCTCCAAGATCAATAGAGTTGAAAATATTAGCCATCTGAAAATTCAGACACATTTTTTTATTTACTTTGTTTAAATGAATTCATTACCTAATGGTACATCCAACATAGGACCACATGATGGGATTGATCAAGGCGTATAAATACCAATGTTCAAAGTTTTTTCAAAATTTCTTAGAAAGGACCCTTGATAGTTGTAGATTCGTACAATAATAGTGTGGGGACAAACTTCCCTATACTTGCTCTAGTGGTGACCATATAAATGAATAGCCTTGATCACCAAGGACAGTGCCATGCAAATGGTGGGTCAGTATGATTTGTGATCCTTATTTAACCCACACACACGCGTGTACATATATTAGATATTATGAAGAAAAAATACCTTTTAAAAACGATGGTCGTTTTTGCAAAGGAGAAGATCGAGTTTATAGGGCATGGATATCCACCTCCATGGTACAAATTTGGGTCTGTGAACCTTGCTATCGATCATGGGTTCGGCCCATTACCAATAGTCCCTGGTCCCACCCTCACTGAATGGTCCTAGCCCCTCATGCCTCAAACCTTGAATTGAGATATTTGTTCGACGGTTGGGATGTTTGGTACTAAAATATTATGAGAATAAATTATATGAGAAAAATATTGATTGGAATTGATAAAATCAAGGACAAGCTTGAAGGAGAAAACATTTAAGAGAAATAACAATATTTTTGGTGAAGTTAGGTGACGACGATAGGGTTATACGGATTTAATTCACTTAGGCTCTGTTCACTTGCGTTCCCTGGAAAGCAAATCCCTGGAAAACAATATTTTTTTTCCTTGACAAGACCTTGACAAGACAGAATTCTGGTGTTCACTTGCTTTCCAGGGAAAATAGAATTACACATGTGGAATATTTACAAAAAAGCAAAAAAATGACATGGAAAAGCCCATTTTCCCACCCTTTAGGGATTTCATTTCTAACAAAAAACACACGGATTTCGTTTCTTTGGAAAACTAGTGCAAAAAGAAGGGCAAGCAGTTTCCCTGGAAACATTTTCCTGCGCAAGTGAACAGTCTAGAAACAGTCCAGGGAAACCTTTTCCTGCATAGATTCCCTGGATTTCTTTTCCTAATGCCACTTCAGATTCTCGGGAAAGATTTTTTTTTCCTTTCCCTGGAAAACAAGTGAATAGAGCCTTAAGGTGTTAATGTGCCTTTTTTTTTTTTTTTTACTACGAAGAATGAATAAAACTGAAAGGAATCGATTCATCAAACCTGACCCGATGCCCATTTCTTAAACACAAAAAAAAAAAAGGAAGTAAAGAATCCGATTTTTCAAAGCTACACGACGAGATTCTGATTCTCCCAGTTTGCCTAACATGTGAAACAACCAATTACTCCAAAAGCTTAAGCAGTTGAGATGGCATTATTTAATCTTTTATACTTTTAACATAACACTCCCACAAACTTGGATTAGGGTTTTCTTGGTAGTTTTTCCTTACTCAAATTAGTCAGTGTCAAAGGAGGTACAAACTTAGGGTCCTAACCATGTTCAGATTAGTGATAAAAGGTAGTTAAAGGGCGCATAACGACTATGTTGCTTAAATCAGCAGTCACTCAGCACTAAAAGCAGATAAATTAAGGGGCTTATTGGCACGTGTTGCCAGAGAGAGAGAGAGATATTTTTATGTTTGGGGAACAGCTAATTGGTAGCGAGCGCCCAAAAGCGTGTGGCCCTCATAATCTTAGCAACTGGTATTCAAAGACAGCAATCCACGGAACCCCCACGGTTTGACCGTCCCTTAAATACACCCAACCCCCCTCACTATTCTCATTCCATTATTATGAATTTCCCCAATTCCACTTCATTTCCTTTCTCTTCTCACTTCTCTACTTCCTACTTTCAAAACATGGACGACTTTCCTTCTCACGTGCCACAACAAAACCAACTACCCCTGGCCCCACCCTATAACTATGGACAAACAGATCAACAACCCCTCCCATCCCCACACAGCACGTGCCAACCCCAATCCCCACAAAACCAACCACCAGCAACAGTTCCTACAGCTACCGGAAAACACCCGGTTTACCGGGGAATCCGCTGCCGGAGCGGGAAATGGGTGTCCGAAATCCGAGAGCCACGTAAGACGACACGTATCTGGCTCGGCACGTATCCAACGGCTGAGATGGCAGCCACGGCGTATGACGTGGCAGCTCTAGCTCTCAAAGGAGCCGACGCCGTTCTCAATTTTCCGGACACCGTTCATTCACACCGTGCACCACCCACCACTTCTCCGTCCGATATCCGAGCGGCAGCGGCCGAGGCCGCTGCCTCAAGAATCCCCACTAAGCCGGAAAATGAAGAGAGTACTTCAATTCTCCGGCAGCCGGGAAATGACGACACGGGATTTATGGACGAGGAAGCATTGTATGATATGCCGAAACTGCTTGCGAATATGGCGGAGGGTATGCTGGTTAGTCCGCCGTGGTTGGGGTCGCCGGAGTCTGACGACTCGCCGGATAATTCGGACGGAGAAAGTTTGTGGAGCTACACTTAATCAAAGGCGGCCATTTGTGTGTCTCCCTCCCACCATACATAAACGAAAAGAGATGGAAAAAACAAGAGAGAGACTTTAGAAAAAGGTAAGAGTCAATAAAATACAATAAGTGAGACAATAGTAGTTGTAGTCAAACGATAGAGAAGGTGTGCGTAAAAGAGAAAATGAGAATGCTTGAATTCTACTCACTGATTCCTCTACTTCATGTATGATACACTCACTCTACTGCATGAATGATACACTCGGTTTTGGTATTGGGTATAGCTTTTGCCATCAGTCTCTCTCTCTCTCTCTCACACACACACACACACCCACAAGAGTAATTTGAACAACGGCAGTTCAAGTTTTAATTAGAGGGACAGTAAGTTTATAATGATATCCCTCTAAATAAGCGATAATTATATCTTTCACACTAAATTGTAAAAAGAAAAAAAATTCCTGAAAAAAGGTTTCTTTACAAAAAAAAAATAAAAATTCTTGCAATCCAAACAGGCCCATAGAGGGAAAAAATTGGGTGCCCAGTGGGGTAGCAATTGTTCTTAAAAATCAGGAAATTTTCAATTTTTGAAAAAAAAATTGCATGAAAAAGGAGTTAGCCAATTAAACGCCGGAAAGCTCACTTTTCACAGTAGAATTCTAAGATGACTGTCGATAGAATAATACGAGGACCCGACCCTATGAGAGTAGTCTTAAACAACCTTCTTAATAATTGCGTAATAGGGAGGGCTGATCATGATCCTACCGACTATATCATCACCTTGATTAAAAAAGTGTAATTTTTAACAATCCTCGATTCCTGGCTTTTTTAAACAATGCTTAGAATTATTCGAAGAATCTGAGATGGAGGCAGTCAACCGTCTGGTGAGAAAAGGAAAATTCTAAAATGAAAATCAATTTTACGCTTCTTTCTAAAATAATGCTTATTGGCCCCCACTTTTGCCTTGAGAAAACCTTGATCAGATGATCCCAGGCCCTTCATCCATCAAGTCTCGTTTTGGGTTTTGCAGAGAAAAGTTAGGGAATTGCTAGAGTCCATCGCAGAAGGCATTTCGCGGCCGGTCTGTCGCATGTCAGACCAGCCACCTCGTGAATGGAGACAAAAGGCAGCAAATCCCAAAAAGGTTTGCCGTTGATTTTGTCATCTTTTGATCTACACATAATATGTCCACGAAGGAAGAGAGATAATTTGGGTTACCTCCAAGATCGATGGTCTTGATTTCACATACATGGCCCCCTATGCTCCTTAATAGGACCTCAAAAAAAAATGATTTTTACTATATATCATAAAAGTGACTTTCGGCATAGGGCTTATTCTATAAGAAAAAGGTAAAACCAGGAGTCTTTCTAGATAAAAAAATGGCAGAGTTTGTAATCTCAATCTTGGAATACTCCGTATCGACAAATCAGGATAGATATTGTCAAACACCCATCGATAGAAATAAAAAATGAGATCAAGGAGGCGAATCACTGCCCCAATAAACAATTTTTGGGTCCCACACTGTGCCATCATCTTGTAAAGCAACATGGGGCGGAATCACATGGCCTAGGTCCTATGCCGAACGGGCATCCCATGTGTAAAATAAAAGACTACAAAATTTCAATGGTTTGACTTCTCTTTGCAGAACCCTAAATAAGGTATGATGGATGAGGGGCTGAGAAACACCTGATCAAGGTGTCCTCTTGTACCGTACGGGTGTGGCTCGTTGGCTTACAGTCATGAAGGTATGCTCCCCTTTGATGCGAGTTCAACTCCCCCGGGGCTAATCCGATGTTCGTGGTTTACGGGTGTTTACAGGCATCCGTAGGGAATAGTCATGCCCTAAAAAATTGGGTTGGGGATACTTTATGTCATAAAAAAGGAGTCTTTTTGCCAAGCATTCGGTTTCGTCTGAATCTGGTTTACGGGTGATTACAGGCATCCATAGGGAATAGTCCTGCCCTAAAAATTGGGTTGGGGATACCTTATGTCATAAAAAAGGAGTCTTTTTGCCAAGCATTCGGTTTTCGTCTGAATCTAATGATCCATTCACAAACACGCCACACAAGTGGGCCCCAATAGGTAGCTACTGGGAAGGAGCTTAATATCACCTCTATGCATTTTCTGAACAAAATATATGCTTATTTATTGAGATTGTACCATGGGAAATGACTTCATTTTTTTAAGATTTCTCTAATTATCCCAAAGCCCGCTAAATGAGTAGCTGGTGCTCTTAAATAATTGTAGTTAGGGGTAAAATACCCTTGCTTCTTCATGATTTTAACCTTGACTTTTGGAGATTAGTTAATCCTACAGGTATATTTGTCATTTTCCTTGATTCATGTTTAACCATTGATCAAGGGCTGAGAATTAGGACGACAAACTCATGACTTGAGATGAGAAATTTCATGAATCTGTCCATTTAAATAAATGTAGATCATCTAATGAAGGAGAAATAAAAAAATGATTACATGTAAACTTAATTGCTTTGCATGTGGGGGTACCTTGGTCATTTCAACCAAGGGAAATATGAAAACTAGATGATAAAAATCGATCTGAGGTCAATATTATGATGTCATCTCATTGATCTTATGTATGAATGTGTTGGTTAATTTTTCTGCTTTTTTTAAGCCATTTCATCTTCATCATTCCTTTTTATCTGTCTCATTACAAATGCCACTTGGTCTTGACTCTTGACGAAGCAACTAAGGTCCAAGGCAGTATAAAGTTTTCAAGATTGTTGTCTATGGTACATTAAATGCATCTGGAACGAGATGGGACATTCACAGAGTTAAAAGGGTATTTTTGGAAGAAAAATATTCTAAAGGTGTATTGGGAATTTTAAAAGAGAGGCGGAGCCTTAGCTCAATCGGTAAAGACTGTGTTCAAGAATGAGACCAAGGTTCAATCCTAGCTTACAGATAAACATAGAAAGAGATAAAGATAAGATTATGAAATATAAACCTAATCCAAACTACTTGCCTAATTAGCTAAACAAACTACCTCTCATGATCTCATATATTCCTAGATGATCCAACAGTTAGATTTTACCATATCTGATCCAACATATCTTAACCGAGGGAGAGAGAGGGCTTCAGAATTTCTGCCTTGTTACTATTAGGGTCATCCATATTGGCACTGCCCTCGGCCACCGCGATCTGTCTGTTTTGCTTATCAACTTATCAAAAATGTGAATTACTTTTCCTCGCGTCTTTCAGTTCTTTCTATGATTGTGACCAATTTCAATCGTTAGATCATCTTGTACTGATGTCAATTGCTAAGAATTTTACCTTTGAGTTA
The DNA here is from genome assembly GCF_043159265.1 of Tasmannia lanceolata. NCBI lineage: Eukaryota > Viridiplantae > Streptophyta > Magnoliopsida > Canellales > Winteraceae > Tasmannia > Tasmannia lanceolata. Next base: position 38,883,512 of record NW_027518689.1, read on the forward strand.
ATACTTGCTTGTAAATCATTGTGAATCTTTATCATCCCTTACATTACCGCTCAATATGGTGTTTCCGAGTCCATTTATTCTTTTCCATGAATCACACAAATATCCTTTTGCATGAAACACGGGTTTGTTTGGATGTACCCCCGTGTCCTTGGTAAAATAGTAAGTAGTAAACTAGTAGAGGCGGAGAGAATAGGATTGTAGTCTTGTGGTATAGTGGTTGAACCCCAGTCTCTTTGGTTGTCATATGGGCGGATTAGTAGTCTCCTAGTGGTCTCCCTCTTTAATATACAGAGAGAGAGAGAGAGAGAGAGAGAGAGAGAGAGAGAGAGAGAGAGAGAGTCATAAATCCCTCTGGTTGGTAGCAGGCATTTACCTTCTAGAGTAGTAGTATAAGTAGTCAACATTGAGGGGACAACCCTAGGATTTACCTGGAACTTATCTTGTAGAATAGTCGTAATTAAGTATTGTTTAGTTGTAAACCTCGTATAGTAGTGGTTGGGAGTGTCATTACCAACATAGGAGAGAGAGAGAGAGAGAGAGAGAGAGAGAGAGAGAGGATCATTCCCAAGAAATCCAATCAAATTTCAACGTGAGTTGGCTTGGATTTCTTTGGAACGAGACAGGGGACACATCAGCAAACATGCAATTACTAAACAGACATCCCTAGTTGTCTCCAAGAATTTCAATGCTATAAAGCAAGGGATCTTGCTGACGTGGAATCCAAATGCCAAGCGAAACCCCACACCATCCCGGTTATTGATGCAATCGAGCACATCTAATACCCAAAAACTAACAAGTAGAATAGTGGGCAAGTAATCTTCTACGGGTTTGACCCATTTTTTTCAACTAAATATAGCATGATCGACAACCAAGTTTACTCGTAAACCACTAGTAAAAACTGTAAAATCTTTCAAATGGTAGAAGCGAACAGGTCCATATGGTGTGCTCACTCTCTATAACTTGCTCACAAATATAATCGTAAAGCCACTTAAACATGGTGTCCCAATTAAACATGGGTGGGTGGTTTTTATAGTAGCTTACTAGCTTTACCCAAGTTGCCGGCACATGAGATGCTAAAACGGCCACGTCATATGATACAAAAAAAAAATCTTTATTTTATAACTTGGATATCTCCTGCACCACATTCAACCCATCCGGGGTTTGGCACCTGCAAAAGAAATTAATCTTTGGTTTTTTTCCAAAACACGTATAACTATAGAAACTTATTATATTCTATGAAGATCATCAAAACAAAATATTAAAAATTCTCTAGTCGACACTGAGAATGTTGAATTTTGTAATGGGATTGGAGAGACATTACACCGGGTGGTTTGAACGTTGCCCAATTCCGAAGCTAAAGCAAAAATTAAAAAAAAGCAAGTAAATGATTATTTTACGCCACGAAAGGGGACAAGTAGACAGGATATCTTCCCTTTTAGGTAAAAACAGTGATTCGATGAAGTAAGTGCATTGCCATTTATGCAAAAGAGGATTAATGATGAGACTGAAAGAGTGTGTTTGAGAAGGAAACAGTTAAACCCTTGATTAGTGATAATCTTTGTATAATATTTGGGATTAGGTAAATAAATGAATGACATAGAGTACCCATTTAGGGATTTCCGTACTTAAGAAACTACTAGGTAGAAAAGTCACTTCTACGATCGATGGTGTGTTTGAAATCAACGACCATTGATCTTTTAGAACATAATACTTTAGCATTTCATGGCCAAACCTCTTTTTTTGGTAGGTAAGCTAGGATCGAACCTTGGACCTCTTGGTTGAGGGACAAAGTCTTTTACCAATGAGCTAAGGCTCAACCCCATCACGGCATAACCTTAAACATGACTTGATGGATATAGGGCCTAGGATCATCCGATCAAGGTGTTCTCAACAGCATTTGGGAGGCCTTATCTCTCATCAATGAGACTATTGTAGGGCCCAATAAATGTCTTTTAGGAAGGAACGTAAAAGTGACTTTCAACATTTCCCCTGTACCTATGTAAAAGGGATGCCCGGATTTTACTAGGAAGACCCACCTTAGATTGTTCTGTATGTATGTGTGCGCGTGTGTGTGCATGAGAGAGAGAGAGAGAGGGAGGGAGAGAGAGAAAAGGGAACTGGTCTATTCCTCTCCTTTCTTTCATCAGCCACACCCCCTCTAGTGTATGTACGACTGCTCTTTTTACACTAGAGGGGGTGGGCCAGTGAAGAAAAAGGGGCGAATATATCAAGTCCCAATTTTGGGGTTTTGGTATTAGTGATGGGTACAATGTATGGGATATTCACGTTGTTTTATAGTTTTATTTATGACATAGGGTATCCCCACCCCATTTTAGGATGGGACTAGTCCCTATGGATGCCTGCAATCACACGTAAACCATGCACATCGGGTTACTAAGGGGGAATTTGAACACACGTCATTGGGGAGCATACCCATGACTTTAACCCAAGGAGCCACACCCGTCCGGGTTACCTTGTTTTGTAGTTTGATGTGAGAAGGTTGAGGTAAACTTTGCAGGCCCATCATAATAGGCATTAGCTGGGCTTAACTTCTTAAAGGGCTGAGCCCACTCTGGCCCACCCAAGCAAACCTTGCACTCCCTACAGTTAAACTCATTGATCCCTATAATCACGAAAGATATATCACATGAAATCCCTTTTTACTATTTTCATAACAGCCAACGGTACAATGTACCACATAGGCCCACCAACATTTGTTAATCAGGCCGGTGAATCGTGTTTCCTAAGTCCAGTCGGCTGATGAAAAAGATGCCACTAAATTAATCATCTATTCCTAAAACATTTCATTCTTGCTGACCAATTGGGTTGATCGGTGATGATGTCGGATCTGATGAACGGTCTCGCTCATAATAAACATGTGCCACATGTTAAGTGAGACATTGCCATTCTTGTTCTATCCAAGGCTTGATCGTCGGATCCCAAAGTAGATACATAATTTGGCTTAGGAAACGAGTAGTTTTATCCATTTGGATGTATATGTTAGATAATATGAGATCCCACCGTTGGATGAGATCATAATCCCACCACCGAATTGATTGGATGTATGTTTGGGATACTTGATTAGATTAGATAGCCAAGTTAAATTAGGATTATTCTTATATCTTTATATATTTTCACAGGGGAGTGAAAAAGCGACCCCCATATATCTTAAATCGACCCCTTTTAACGTAAAATGTTAGGGCCTGTGACTTGTACACTTGTACGGTATTTAACGGCAGGTGAAAACTTTATTCACACGCCCTAACATTTTACGTTAAAAGGGGTCGATTTAAGATATATGGGGTCGATTTATCAGTGCCCATTTTCATATTTATCATTATTTTGCCATGTTTATTTTATGGTCCTATATGGAAGTTTGCTGAGGTATGAGACTCGAAGAGATCCAACCCGGTATGGCACATGCTTAAAGGGCTTGGTATATTACCTAACATTTAGTATCAGAGCAGCCACTATGTCACATGTTCGAGTCATGGAAGGGCCAACCTATAAAGAGGACTACCTAAAAAGGATTACCTAGTAAGAAAAACTAATGTGGAAGCCATAAGAGTGAAGTTACCAAAATGTGGGCCTCACAGAAGGACCGACCTGTGCAAAGGGCTTCCAATAAAAAGACTACAGTGAAATCCGCCACAAAGTGGGCCACCAAGAATGACGGACACTGAAGTGTGGGGGAATGTTACAGTCCTAAATGGGGATTTGCTTAGGTATGTGACTAGGTGGGATCCAAAATGGTAGGGGATACGTTTAAAAGGCTTAGCTTAATGCATTCTAATGGCTCTAGGGCTTTTGGGGTATTGGTTAGGTCAATTAGTTAGCTAGGCTTATCCTTTTGGTGAGACTATATAACTAAGCATTGGGTTAATTCTAATAACAAAGACTAGTGAAACGTATTTTTTAAGAGTACACCAATCTGCAAACAAGTACTAGTTATATCCATACGGATGTATATGTTAGAGAATATGAGATCTCACCTTTGGATGAGATCACAAAATCCCGCTATTGAATCGACTGAGTGTTAGTTTTGGATACGAGACTATATTACTGAGGTGTTAGTTACATCATAAATTTTGCTATGTTTATCCTTTCGAATGTTTTATATAAACATGCATTGAGGTTCATTCTAGTGACAAATATTAGGGAAATTTATCTTTTAAGAGTACACCCAGATTGAAATTTAAGAATTCTTAGACTTCACATCAGAGAATTGGGGTGTTAGTTCCTCCACTCAGGTTTCAACCCATCTTGTCGATTCGCCCCTCAAGATTTGACTAATATCAATTTTGAAGGGGCAAAACATTGATGTTTAGGCCCAGTTTGTTTTGGATTTTGAGAACCGATTGCAAGTCGAAAACTTATTATTGGACTCAAATGCCTAATAGGTTTTGGACACACACTCGGGTCTAAAATTCCAAAGCCAAATGCCTAAGGAAGCCAAAGCTGGATGTCTTCCAGCTCAATCAATCCCTATTGAGAAGACTTCTGCTGCATGATTGCAAATGTAAGAGATGCTAAGACAGTCTTGGAGATAATGGATAAAAACTGATAATGGATAAAAACTACAAGGATAGACAGAGTATATGAAAGCAGAATGCAAGGTTATGTTCAGACAGTCAGAATAGTGAACCCTTAAGCACAATTATCAAGATTGGAATGTTATCACAAATAGGCTGGCAAAGTTAGAAGCTATAGCATATGTCCTCATCAAAAGACCAGACCCCAGGCTCCTTTGCCTGAGGAAATTCTTTGTGAAGAAGTGTGATCCACAATTCCTAATTTTGTTCATAGGTTGAATGATTCAAAACTGTTTGGGTTAGTGGAAACTGTTTGTGATGCACAATTCCTAATTTTAGCAGCTCAAATGAGATTGAATATCTTCCACTTTGATGTTAAGTCTGCATTTTTAAATGGTTCTTTGGATGAAGATGTATATGTTGATCAGCCGCAAGGATTTGTTGTCAATGGCAAAGAGGAGAAAGTCTACAAGTTGAAGAAGGCTCTTTACGGTCTCAAGCAAGCACCGAGAGCATGGTACAGTAGACTTGACTCCTACCTCCATCAAAATAATTTTCACTGGAGCGGAAGTGATCCCACCTTATATGTAAAAGTGAAAGGTAATGATGTGCTCATTGTTTGCATTTATGTGAATGATATTGTATACACAGGTTCCTCTAATAGTCTTATTAGAGAATTCAAGGACAACATGATGCGTGAATTTGATATGACAGATTTGGGGTTGTTGCATTATTTTCTTGGTCTTCAAATTCAGCAAACAGATAATGGTATTTTTATTTCATAAGGAAAGTATGCTTTAGACTTGCTTAAGAAGTATAATATGCTGAATTGTATGGTTGCTTCTACTCCCATGAACACAAATGAGAAGTTGACCATGGATGAGGGAACGACAAAGGCTAATTAAAAGCTATTTAGAAGTATTATTGGTGGGTTGATGTATTTAACTAACACTCGTCCAGATATCATGTTTCCTGTAAGCTTAGTCTCAAGATTCATGCATAATCCTTCATTGCATCATCTTGGTGCAACCAAACGGATTCTTCGATACATCCGAGGAACGAGCAAATATGGGATTTGGTTTGAACCAGTTCATAATTTTCAATTAGTTAGTTCTACTGACAGGGATTGGGTTGGTTTTGTAGATGACAGGAAAAGCACAAGTGGATATATTTTCAATCTCGGTTCAAGTGCTGTCTCATGGTTTTCTAAGAAACAAGCTACTACGGTGTTGTCATCATCTGAAGCTGAATATATTGCCGCAATATCAACTATTTATCAAGCTGTTTGGATGAGGAGAATTTTGGAAGACTTGCAACAAGTACAAGGGCACGCGACAGATATTTATTGTGACAACAAGGCAACGATCTCAATGACAAAGAACTCTGTCTGCCATGGGAGGACCAAGCACATTGAACTTTGTCATCATTTTATCAGAGTCATTGTTGCTGAAGGCATGATCACAATGAAGAATTGTTCAACCAATGAGCAAGTTGCTGATGGCTTTACTAAAGCGCTTTCATATCCAAAGTTTGCGAGATTCAGATTTCATCTTGGTGTATCCGGATTTGCATCAAGGGGGAGTGATGAAGTGTGATGCACAATTCCTAATTTTGTGCAAAGGTCGAATGAGTCAAAACTGTTTGGGTTAGTGGAAACTGTTTGTGGTCAAAGTAGTGTCAGTGGTTGAGTTGTCATAGGATAGTGGTTTAGTAGTTTAGTGTTTGATTTTATAATGGGCATACAAAGTGGAAACTAACTCTACATCTATGAGCCCACATAGTGCATCTTTTCTTCTTAAAAGGCAGTCAATATGAGTCAGTATGTATGCCATTTGTATTTGCTTTTTTCAGCAATAGTAAAAGCTGTCTGTTTTTTTTTTCTCTTTCCAATCTGTATCTCTGTTTCTGCTGTAGCAGAATATTACAATTTTCGAACACTTTGATCATCTTGTTGCTCATGAGGCTCAGAGGTCCTCATAGCTTGTTTTCTATTACTAGTTTTACATTGTAGTTATCATACCGGGAAAAAAGGTATCAAACAATTTATTGGAAAGCAATAAAAAACAATAGGAAAAGATATTGATAACGGCACGAACATATTTTGGTAATGACACTACTCACATTGTTTTATTTACAGTCTTGGTAAAGAAGATAAAATAAAGGGGTTGCAATTTGTCGGCTAGAGCTTAATCCTGTTGTAATCCTTTTATTTATTTCTTATGGTAGAGTATGTTTTTCTCGCCGAACCACCTGAAATCTCAGTGTGTGCATCTTCGTGGTTTTTTCCTTTTTATTAAGCACATGATCAGATCTGTTTTTAGTCGTCCAAATTTTCTACAGGTTTGATGACTCTCTCTCTCTCTCCTCCTCCTCCTCTAACCGTAAGCTTTAATTGTGTACAACATAAGGCCGATGTACAAAAGTATGGCCTATTATCATTGGCCCCACCTAGATCCGATGATCCTAAATCCTGACAATCTAAAGCGTTGATTTCTATTATCAGTCGTTTTTCTTTCCAAGAAAATTTTAACTGGAAAACCTTTTCGACTCAAACCCATGCATAGGGTAGGGCCCCGCATTTTAAGCCTTTTATTTATTTATTTTTAATGATGGCGTGGGGCCGCCATTTCCCCAATCCCATGCATAAGGTATGGCCCACCATTTCACACACGTTTTCATGATCGGTGAGTCCCGCAATTTCCACCCAAGCCCATTTGGATATGATTTTTATCACTAAAAATAGGGATTTGCTAGGGACCATGGCAGAAAGGCATTTTCATGCCAGCATGGGAGAGCAGCCATGCCGTCTGAATTAAATGAATATGACAAAATCTGTTGAAAAGTAAGCCAGTGTGGCTTCTCTCACATGAAATATAAGGCCGCGAAAAGCCTTTCTGCCATGGTCCCTAGCAAATCCCCTAAAAATATAGGGAAATGATATATGCGCAACTATGTTTTAATAATCGCTCAAACTCAACTTGTCTTTTACTTTCTAATTAGCTTGTGAGAGCTTTTTGGGAAGCCTAATAATCTTTGACAGCACTTAAAATAATAAAAGACAAGATATATTAGTGCAATTATTAAAACAAACAAGGCCGTGCCGATATCATTCCCCAAAATATAACATCTTCGGCAAAACAAAAAAAAGTGCAATTCCACCTTTTGGCACGAGCCAATTTTATTGAAGATAAGCTACAATACAAATAAAGGGTGACTTTTATATGAAGCAATATATCTTATCCAAGACATTATATTCTATAAACAAACGTCCCCACATCTTTACAATGTATTCATTTTCCATTAAAGTATGGTCACACACACCCCAAGTCATCAAAAGCAGACAACGTGTTAAACTCCTGCCTCAATTTTGAAATACAGCTGGCCCCTTAGCTTCCATGCTGTCATTTCCGTGTGCGCGTTCAAGCCGTAATAGAAGAGCTTGAGGTGGTTGAAAATGGTAATATTTGTACTCTTTTAAATTTATCTAATTATTTTCTAGTGTTCTACTTGTATATTTTTTCACTTGAAACTTGATTGTCATTTTTCTCTTTTTCTATTCTTTTTCATAACTTTCCAATATTGGAGATGTTTCTTACAATATTGATCTTTGAAGAATGAACGATTGAGATTTGTTTGCTTCATTTTAGTGAAATATTGGGGTTTGTTTGCTTCATTTCAAGATTGGCTTTGTAAGTTATTGCTCTTTCTTTTTGTTTTTTTAACATATGCTACTCACTTGCATCAACTTGGTTTGTCACTTCACTTCTCAGTTGTGATTGGATTTGGAGGTGGATTTCTATGGTGGTGGATTACTGGATTTATATGGACTTTGGTCTTTCGAGGTGGTTTTGGACTTTCGGTTATGGTGGTGGTGGTGGAATGGATTATGAGTTGGTTCTTCTGTGGTTGTTATTTTACTTAGTTTAGATTTTATGTTGGTATGGAGAATGGATTATATATTTATATGTTGTCATGGATTCCAATGGACTTCGTCAGATGCACTTTCTTTTATGTTGTCATGGGTTTTGTGTTTGTATCATTGTATGGACTATGGTTTGTAACTTTCATCTTTGTATCATTTACGTAAATGTGGTATGTAATTGACTAATTCTCTTATATGATCTTTTAACTTTAGCACCTAATCAAGTTATAGGCTTATAGGCTTATAGCCATTTTTGGACTTTTCAATGTTTTCATCAGGTTTAATGGCTAGGAAGAAGTTTTATGCCGTTTTTAAGGGAAGGCAGGTAGGCGTTTTTTGACACTTGGCCGTAATGCCATATGCAAGTTGACGGGTACAGTGGAGCATGCCACAAGTCCTATAAGAGCAGGGGGGAGGCGGAAGAGGCGTTCAATGCGTTCTTAAAAGTCATTGAAGAGGAGCACCAAACAACTCGAGTTACCCATCACCGTGATCTCAAAGAAGATATCAAAGTGCAATTCCACATTTTCGCACGAGTCAATTTTATTGAAGATAACGAAGCTACAATACAAATAAAGGGTGACTTTTATATGAAGCAATATATCTTATCCAAGACATTATATTCTAGAATCAAAAGTCCCCACATCTTTACAATGTATTCATTTTCCATAAAAAGTGTGGTCACACACACCCCAAGTCATCAAAAGCAGACAACGTGTTAAATTCCTGCCTCAATTTTGAAATACAGCTGGCCCCTTAGCTTCCATGCTGTCATTTCCGTGTGCGCGTTCAAGCCGTTATACAACGCCTCCACGTACTATATATTAGGGCTGCAACTCGGGTCGGGCGGGTCGGGTTTTGGAGAACCCAACCCTACCCGAGAAATATCTCAGGTCGGGTCGGGTCGGGCCGGGTCGGGTTTTTTTTTCGGAAAACCCACGATTCCCAAACCCGGCCCTACCCATGATAAATCTCGGGTCGGGTCGGGTTTTTTCACGTTGACGCAATTTTTTAAGGAAAATTCTTGTTTGGCAAGGCAACTCAACTCATAGAAGTAGAAATTACACTCACATTACACTTGAATCAAACAATGATGTAATTACACTCACACTACACTTGAATCAAACAATGCCGTAATCAAACAATGCTGTAATTACAATCAAACAATGCTGAATGAAACGCTTAAATCAACTCAACTCATAGAAGCAGAAATTACACTCACATACAATAACAGTGGGTGCGTGGGTTTCCACTTTTAACTTCTAACTAACAATAGAAAAAATGAACATACTATAACTTATGTAACTCGGGTCGGGTCGGGTCGGGCCCCTTCAAACCCGGCTCAACCCGAGATTCATGCGGGCTTTTGAATGCTCAACCCGGCTCGACCCGAAACCCATGAAACCTGAACCTGACCCAGGTTATTTTCGGGTCGAGTCGATGCGGGTCGGGTAAAACCCGGCTCGAGTTGCAGCCCTACTATATATAACTCTCTTTCCAACCATAGACAATACAATCTCCCAAAGGCAAAAATACTCGAACCCACAACTTCACCTTCTTATACTCATCAAACACTACTCCTCACTCACTCAGACTCAGACTCACCCTCACCCATGGAAAATCCATCCCCATCGTACATCAGTACCCCATTCAATCGATCATCACCGATCAACAGAAAGCCATGTTTGAACTGGTTCTCCGACTAACGGCGATGGATGGCCGATTGGAACAAGCCCTTCGCCTCACCACCCCCTCTCTGTCACCCGACTTACCGGTACACACCTCATTGAACTCCCCGAATTCGGGATCTCAGATTAATTCCTCCACTACCTCCATCCAAGCTCAAACCATCCGTCTGGACTTCCCTCGCTTTGACGGAATCGATCCCTTGGGATGGATCTTCAAGGCCGAACGTTTCTTTGATTATCACAACACCGCCGATGATCAAAGAATTATGATCTCTTCCTTTCACATGGACGGCAAGGCCCTGCAATGGTTCCAATGGATGTACCGCAATGATCAATTTGGTACTTGGCCAACCTTCACACGGGCCCTAGAAATCAGTTTTGGTCCCTCAGAGTTTGAAAATTTTCAGGGCACCCTCTCCAAATTACAACAACCTCTTCCGTCTCCGATTACCAATCGGAGTTTGAAGCCCTTGCAAATCGCACTACGAACATCTCCACTTCTTTTCTCATCAGCTGCTTCATTTCTAGACTTCGGTGGGACATTCGTAAAGAAGTTATGGCTTTCAAACCTACATCTATGGCACAGGCTGTTGGCCTGGCCCGTCTCCATGAATAAAAAATTCTAGCCTCCAAACGTTTCCTTCAGCGAACCTTTGGGAATCGAGAACCTCTGTTTCCTTTCCCGAAAACCCCTCCCCAATCTCTGATCCGGCCCCCCAACCCCACTATTCCGGTCAAACGCCTTTCACCTACAGAGATGCAATTACGACGAGACAAGGGACTCTGTTATAATTGGGATGAGAAATTCGCTCCGGGCCATCGCTGCAAAAATCGTCAACTCATTTTGTTAGAATATGACGACGGTGGCGTCGATGATGAAACCGAAGAGGTTCTTCCTCTTGCTACAGCAACAGATTCGTCATCAGATCCAATTATTCAATCCGAACTCTCATACCATGCCCTGGCGGGTCAAATTTCCCCTACTACACTTTGGTTTACAGGCTACATTGCCAGATCTCCGGTCCAAGTTTTGATCGATGGTGGCAGTACACATAATTTTGTGCAAAGCCGGATCGCAAAGGATTTGGGGTTAGCGGTGGAAGCCGGTCCACAGATCACAGTCCTCGTCGGTAACGGTGATCGTCTTTCCAGTGAAGGTGTTATCACACAACTGAAAGTTAAGCTTCTTGATCACCATGTTATTGTTGATTTGTTTGTGCTTCCACTTTTCGGTGCTGATATAGTTCTCGGTGTGCAATGGCTCGCTCAATTAGGCCCTGTTTTATTTGATTACAGTAAACCTTCATTGGAATTCATGGATGGCGATACTCGAGTCCAATTGTGCGGGGAGCATCAACGCCTGCCTTCTCCATTGCAATATAACAATCTGCGTCGCCTTACTCAGACGGATTCCGTCGCAGCCTTTTTCCACATTGAATTTCAGAATCTCTCCACCACTGCCTCTGTTTGTACTGATACTAACCTTCATGAACTTCTTCAATTGTTTGATGACCTGTTTGTTGTTCCTCAAGGCTTACCTCAACCCCGAGCTCAGGACCACTACATTCATCTTTTACCTGGCTCCCAACCAGTCAACGTCAAACCATATCGTTACCCTCATTTTCAAAAGTCTGAAATTGAAAAGCTCGTGGCAGAAATGTTACAGGAAGGAATTATCAGACCTAGCACCAGTCCCTTCTCTTCTCCGGTCTTTCTTGTTAAAAAAAAGGATGGAACATGGCGGTTTTGTATGGACTACAGAGATCTCAATGCCATCACTGTCTAAGACCGTTTCCATATTCCCACGGTGGATGAAGTTTTGGATGGACTCAACGGCGCCCAATTCTTTTCCAAATTGGACCTACGATCAGGTTACCATCAAATTAGAATTCGACCAGAGGATGTTCCTAAAACAGCTTTCCGCGCCCATGATGGCCATTTTGAATTTCTCGTCATGCCATTTGGCCTCACAAACGCTCCTTCGACATTTCAGGCCACAATGAACACGGTATTCCGCCCTTTTTTATGAAAATTTGTCCTTGTTTTCTTCAATGATCTTCTCGTATATAGCCGAACCTGGGAAACTCACTTATCTCACCTCAAAGAGGTCTTACAAACATTGCGAGCCCACACCCTCTATGCTAAACGCTCCAAGTGCTCATTCGGCCAACCATCCATCGAATATTTGGGCCGCATTGTGTCGGCCAAAGGCGCAGAGAACAGTAAGGTATCAGCAATGCTGAATTGGCCTCTTTTTTTTTTCCTTTGTTTTGGGGGATTTGTTACCGTACCCAATTTTAGCTTGGTACGGACCCGCAATTTTTGGTGCACTGGAACACTGTCTGTAACTTATTCAATTCGTTATTAGATAAGACACAATCGTTTCTTTCTTCAATTGGACATCTAGTACGCATACTGGGTACAATACTTAAAAATGAAAACAATGCTTAGAAATTTTTCTTGTTCATAATTTATTCCACCCCTCAACTCAGCCCGGCCACCCCTTTTCTATATTTTTTCCATCTTCTCTACCCAAAATTCTCAAAGTGCAAGATAAGCAACAAACTGGTGTGGATGGGCCTCGAGCCTTGATGGACCACAGTTTTAATTGGTGAGAATAAGCCTCAATCGGAAAACCACCTTGGCTCAATTTTGTGTACCTATTATCATCATGAAAATGGTAGATACTGACTTATTATGCACTTCAAAAGAATTGAAGCACCTCAATTGAATTGAATTGATTTGTACTACTATTTAACTCACACACTCCCACTAAAATACAAGTATATTGGCTCCCACTTTAGTTCCTATGGCCGCCCCTTGAACCTTAGAAAGGTTAGTAAAATTTCGTCTTCCAACACGGTGTCTCCTATGTAAGCAACACGACAACATACATACTGTGAAACACAAACAGTTCAGACGAGACGAGATAGTCCACCTTACATTTATATCTTATTCAATTCCCTTTCCTTTTCTCTGGGCCCACATGGTTGGCAACACGATTACTTCTTCTTTTTAATAATAAACTATTGGGGCCCAAGAAAATTTCGGAATTTCAGTCAGAGATGCTTCTTGACTTCTTCAACGCTTAAATTTTCTAAAGGAGTGTTCAAAGTAAGTGAATTCCCTTGATGCCCCATCGCGAAGCTCTTAGTCTTAGGATGAAGTCCAAGGCTGATGACCCTTCGGGTGGCAACACGAGTACTTCTTGTTTGAAACAAGAGAAGTGGGGCCACAACAAAATCTCACCACCAAATGGTGGTGGGTTGGCTCAAAAAGGAAAAAAGAAAAGAAAAGAGAAATAGATTTAAATTTTAAGGGAAAAATAAATTTAGTAAATAGTTTCTGAGCTCCAGCTTAGATAGAATTTCTGAGGTAAAGTTTTTAAATAGGGTCTATGACTATGTTGTTATTTGTTTGGGTTATGTTAGATATTGATATTTTAGGACCTAACGTTGATTTGTGGAGGTTTAAAATGGACGTCTACAAAATGATCCATTTTGTGCCTTTACAGGTCGGACGGTTAGGAGGATCCGAGGAAGATGGTCTCTTAGGAACAACATATATCTATGTCAGCTTCTATAGAATGAATGGCTTGGATGAGTCAAACAAAATGGGAGACGCACGAGAGTCATGCCTCCCAAGAATTCAAACTTAAGGCGTAAGAGTACACATCATAAGGTAGTCAATACAGGATGAGCCAATCATAGGCGTAAGAGTACACATCATAAGGTATCTCTCCTCATTGCAAGCAACACACACAACCGGTAAATAATCCAATCGATGGGATGCTTGTCGGAAGAATGGGGGGCAAATATATCATCTCCCTTTTAATTCTTAATGTTTACAGTAGGTCCCACATGTGCTACTAGATGCATCAATAACGTTGACTGGGCTGATGTACAAAAGTATGGCCTATTATCATTGGCCCCACCTAGATCTGATGATCCTACATCCTGACAATCTAAAGCGTTGATTTATATTATCAGTCGTTTTTCTTTCCAAGAAAATTTTATCTGGAAAACCTTTTCGACTCAAACCCATGCATAAGGTAGGACCCAGCATTTTAAGCCTAATTTTTACATTTTTTTGTAGGGTGGGGCCTCCATTTCCCCAATCCCATGCATAAGGTATGGCCCACCATTTCACACACGTTTTCATGATCGGTGAGTCCCGCAATTTCCACCCAAGCCCATTTGGATATCTCCTGCACCACATTCAACCCATCCGGGGTTTGGCACCTGCAAAAGAAATTAATCTTTGTATAACTATAGAAACTTATTATATTCTATGAAGATCATCAAAACAAAATATTTCCATTTTAAAGGGGCAGGGTAAGTAAAAAATAATATTAAAAATTCTCTAGTTGACACTGAGAATGTTGAATTTTGTAATGGGATTGGAGAGACATTACACCATATGGTTTGAACGTTGCCCAATTCCGAAGCTAAAGCAAAAATTAAAAAAATAGCAAGTAAATGATTATTTTACGCCGCGAAAGGGGACAAGTAGACAGGATATCTTCCCTTTTAGGTAAAAACAGTGATTCGATGAAGTAAGTGCATTGCCATTTATGCAAAAGAGGATTAATGATGAGACTGAAAGAGTGTGTTTGAGAAGGAAACAGATAAACCCTTGATTAGTGATAGTCTTTGTATAATGTTTGGGATTACGGGAATAAATGAATGACATATTTGGGAGGTCTTATCTCCCATCAATGAGACTATTGTAGGGCCAACAAATGTCTTTTAGGAAGTAACGTTCCCCTGTACCTATGTAAAAGGGATTCCCGGATTTTACTAGGAAGACCCACCTTAGATTGTTCTGTATGTATGTGTGCGCGTGTGCATGAGAGAGAGAGAGAGAGATAGAAAAGGGAACTGGTATATTCCTCTCCTTTCTTTCATCAGCCACACCCCCTCTAGTATATGTACGACTACTCCTTTTACACTAGAGGGGTGGGCAAGGGAAGAAAAAGGGGCGAATATATCAAGTCCCAATTTTGGGGTTTTGGTATTAGTGATGGGTACAATGTATGGGATATTCACCTTGTTTTATAGTTTTATTTATGACATAGGGTATCCCCAACCCATTTTAGGACGGGACTAGTCCCTATAGATGCCTGAGATCACCCGTGACCCATGTGCATCGGGTTGCTACTTGCTAAGGAGGGATTCGAACTCGTGCCATTGGGGAGCATACCCATGACTTTAACCCAAGGACCCACACCCGTCCGGGTTACCATGTTTTATAGTTTGATGTGAGAAGGTTAGGGTTAACTTTGCAGGCCCATCATAATAGGCATTAGCTGGGCCTAACTCCTTAAAGGGCTGAGCCCACTCTGGCCCACCAACATTTGTTAATCAGGTCGGTGAATCTTGTTTCCTTAAGTCCAGTCTGCTGATGAAAAGATGTCACTAATCCATCGATTCCTAAAACATTTCATTCTTGCTGACCAATTGGGTTGATCGGTAATGATAGCGGATCTGATGAACGGTCTCGCTCATAATAAACATGTGCCACATGTTAATTGAGACATAGCCATTCTTGTTCTATCCAAGGCATGATCGACGGTCCCAAAGTATATACATAATCTGGCTTAGGAAACGGGTAGTTTTATCCATTTGGATGTATATGTTAGATAATATGAGATCTCACCGTTGGATGAGATCATAATCCCACCACTGAATTGATTGGATGTATGTTTGCGATACTTGATTAGATTAGATAGCCAAGTTAAATTAGGATTTCTCTTATACCTTTATATATTTTCACAGGGGAGTGATAAATCGACCCCCATATATCTTAAATCGGCCCCTTTTAACTTAAAATGTTAGGGCGTGTGACTTGTACACTTGTACGGTATTTAATGGCAGATGTAAACTTTATTCACACACACTTACGTTTTACGTTAAAAGGGGTCGATTTAAGATATATGGGGTCGATTTATCACTGCCCATTTTCATATTTATCATTATTTTGCCATGTTTATTTTATGGTCCTAAATGGAAGTTTGCCGAGGTATGGGACTCGTTGGGATCCAACCCGGTATGGCACATGTTTAAAGGGCTTAGCTTAAAGCGTTCTTTCATCTGCTGTAGGGCTTTTCGCGTATTACCTAACATTTAGTATCAGAGCAGCCACTATGTCACATGTTCGAGTCATGCAAGGGCCAACCTATAGAGAGGACTACCTAAAAAGGATTACCTAGTAA
This sequence comes from Tasmannia lanceolata, assembly GCF_043159265.1. NCBI lineage: Eukaryota > Viridiplantae > Streptophyta > Magnoliopsida > Canellales > Winteraceae > Tasmannia > Tasmannia lanceolata. The sequence continues at coordinate 38,899,868 of NW_027518689.1, forward strand.
GAAAAACCAATGTGAAAGCCAAAAGAGTGAAGTTACCAAAATGTGGGCCTCACAGAAGGACCGACCTGTGCAAAGGGCTTCCTATAAAAAGACTATAGTGAAATCCGCCACAGAGTGGGCCACCAAGAATGATGGATGCTGAAGCGTGGGGGAATGTTACGGTCCTAAATAGGGATCTACTTAGGTATGAGACTAGGTGGGATCCAAAATGATAGGGGATAAGTTTAAAAGGCTTAGCTTAACGCATTCTAATGGCTCTGGGGCTTCTGGGGTATTGGTTTAGGTCAATTAGTTAGCTAGGCTTGTCCTCTTGGTGAGACTATATAACTAAGCATTGGGTTAATTCTAATAACAAAGACTAGTGAAACGTATTTTCTTAAGAGTACACCAATCTAGAAACAAGTACTAGTTATATCCATATGGATGTATATGTTAGAGAATATGAGATCTCACCTTTGGATGAGATCACAAAATCTCGCTATTGAATCGACTGAGTGTTAGTTTTGGACACGAGACTATATTACTGAGGTGTTAGTTATATCATTAATTTTGCTATGTTTATCCTTTCGAATGTTTTATATAAACATGCATTGAGGTTCATTCTAGTGACAAATATTAGGGAAATTTATCTTTTAAGAGTACACCCAGATTGAAATTTAAGAATTCTTAGACTTCACACCAGAGAATTGGGGTGTTAGTTCCTCCATTCAGGTTTCAACCCATCTTGTCGATTCGCCCCTCAAGATTTGACTAATATCAATTTTGAAGGGGCAAAACATTGATGTTTAGGCCCAGTCTGTTTTCGATTTTGAGAACCGATTGCAAGTCAAAAACTTATTATTGGACTAAAATTCCTAATAGGTTTTGGACACACACTCGGGTCTAAAATTCCAAAGCGAAATGCCTAAGGAAGCCAAAGCTGGATGTCTTCCAGCACAATCAATCCCTCTTGAGAAGACTTCTGCTGCATGATTGCAAATGTAAGAGATGCTAAGACAGTCTTGGAGATACTGGATAAAAACTACAAGGTTAGATAGAGTATATGAAAGCAGAATGCAAGGTTAAGTTTGTTGGAGAAAATCCATGAAGTGGTTGAGAAGAAGATAAGAAGATAGGAAGATGCTTCAAGGCGCGTAAACGCTCTCCTTAAGACGATATTTGCCCCCACCAGTAGTGTGCAAAGGGGACCACGAACTCGCCTCCAAGATACAATGAAGCCCGGTTCCAAACCGATTGCTTGACGACGTTCTGCACTGAACAGAATCAAGCCCTGAATCACCTTTGAATTTTGCAAGTATTTGAGACACAAGTGTCTATTTCTGCAGAAAACAGAACACTTGAACAAAACTTCTAAAACAGTAAAACAGAAACTTTGTAGGGGATTAGAGAGAGAGAATTGTGCTGGAAATAACAATTTTGGGTAAACCAAAGTAGAAATCCGAATTATGTTAGAATGGACAATTTCTACTGTTTCTAGAGAGTTTGTGGTGGCTTTTCCCGTTGGAAAACACCCTTTCTGCGCATCCTTTCAGCGGGTTTGAATCGTTAGATCGTGTCTAATCGCGACTCTACGGTTCAGATCAATCCTGGAGTGACCGTTGGCTTATGTAAAAATCCTTCCAACTCCGTAACCTCTGGATCTCCCATCCACGGTGCAGATTGCACCCTTTAGGGACTTGGCCGTTGTGTAGAAGAGACACAATCCAATGGTCATCATCCACTAGCTGTTACACCACGATCCGACAGTTCGGATCGCACTCACTCACGCACTATCCATTGGAGCCCCTAGGCTTGCTGGGCCAATCGTTGGGCCCGAACTCAGGCCCAACCTAACCAAACCATTTGGTCTACCCACTTGACCGATCCAAGTCGATCTTGATCTAACGGTCCGGATCAAATCGGAAAAAATAAAAGGCTCCAATTGCTCCTTGCTAGGGTGCAAAGTGCTCCTAAAAAAATGCCAATAAAGCGCCACTATGCACCCTAGCCCATTGCCCATTTCCCAAGCCACGCGTGCGTGTGCGTTGCATCGTCCCGCGGTTCAACCCATGGCTAATACCCGTTGTGCACCATAATAAAGAAGAGAAAAGAGTAAAGCTTTATAAACCCAATTTTTCTTTTCTTATGAGTTGGTACGAGACTATTTTTTTCACACTACTTTTGCACTCTTCTCTTTCTCTTGCAAAAAGCAAATCTTTCCAAAGAAAAGTTTTTCATTTTCCAGAACACACTTAGAAAACATTTTCCAAACAGTTTCTTTTGAACAAAAAATAAGAAAAGTTTTCCCTTTTCCAAAACACATTTAGAAAATATTTTCCAAACAGTTTCTTTTGACCAAAAAATAAGATTTTGAAAATCAAAATCTAACAAAATTCAGACAGTCAAAACAGTGAACCCTTAAGCACAAGTGTCAAGATTGGAATGTTATCACAAATAGGCTGGCAAAGTTAGGAGCTATAACATATGTCCTCATCAAAAGACGAGACCCCAGGCTCCTTTGCCTGAGGAAATTCTTTGATCGTCTTGTTGCTCATGAGGCTCAGAGGTCCTCGTAGCTTGTTTTCTATTGTTAGTTTTACTTTGTATAGTTATCTTTGATACCGGGAAAAAGGTATCAAACAATTTATTGGAAAGCAATAAAAAATAATAGGAAAAGATATCGATAACGGCACGAACATATTTTGATAATGACACTACTCACTTTGTTTTATTTACAGTCTTGGTAAAGAAGATATAATAAAGGGGTTGCAATTTGTCGGCTAGTGCTTAATCCGGTTGTAATCTGCCATGGTCCCTAGCAAATCCCATAGAAATATAGGGAAATGATATCTGCGCAACTATGTTGTAATAATTGCTCAAACTCAACTTGTCTTTTCCTTTCTAATTGGCTTGTGAGAGCTTTTTGGGAAGCCTAATAATCTTTGACAGCACTTAAAATAATAAAAGACAAGATATGTTAGTGCAATTATTAAAACAAACAAGGCCGTGCCGATATCATTCCCCAGAACATAACATCTTCGGCAAAACAAAGATAAGTGCAATTCCACATTTTGGCACGAGTCAATTTTATTGAAGATAACGAAGCTACAATACAAATAAAGGGTAACTTTTATATGAAGCAATATATCTTATCCAAGACATTATATTCTATAAACAAACCGTCCCCACATCTTTACAATGTATTCATTTTCCATAAAAAGAGTGGTCACACAAACCCCAAGTCATCAAAAGCAGACAACGTGTTAAACTCCTGCCTCAATTTTGAAATACAGCTGGCCCCTTAGCTTCCATGCTGTCATTTCCGTGTGCGCGTTCAAGCCGTAATACAACGCCTCCACGTACTATATATAACTCTCTTTCCAACCATAGACAATACAATCTCCCAAAGGCAAAAATACTCGAACCCACAAGGCCACAACTTCACCTTCTTATACTCATCAAACACTACTCCTCACTCACTCAGACTCACCCTCACCCATGGAAAATTCATCCCCATCGTACATCACTACCCCTTCAACTTTTTCAGAAGAAGAGCTTTTCTCAAACATGGCATCCAACAATCCAAAACGGCGTGCGGGGAGAAAGAAATTCCGGGAGACACGTCACCCTGTCTACAGAGGAATCAGAAAACGCAACGGAGGGAAATGGGTCTGCGAAGTGAGAGAACCAAATAAGAAATCGCGGATTTGGCTCGGCACTTATCCAACGGCTGAGATGGCTGCACGTGCTCATGACGTGGCCGCCATGGCTCTCAGAGGTCGATCTGCCTGCTTAAATTTCTCTGACTCCCCGTGGCTTTTGCCAATTCCCGATTCCGGCGACGCCAAGGACATTCAGAAGGCCGCCGCAGAGGCAGCAGAAATGTTTCAGCCGGCACAATCCGATATAGTTTTTGTTGATTCGCAATCAGAAATCGCTTCTTCAGGGGATGAGGAGAGAAGAAAGAAACTTACCATTTTGACGGAAAAGCCATTCTACATGGACGAGCAAGCGATTTTTGGGATGCCGGAATTGCTTTCCAACATGGCAGAGGGGCCGCTGCTTTCTCCGCTTTCATTTCTGGGAAGTGGGTTCCAGTGGGATGAAGTGGAAACTGATGGTGACTTGTTGCTATGGAGTCATTCCATTTGAGTTTAGCTGTAACGTTTTTTTTTCTTGTTTCGGGGATTTTTAACGTGCCGATTTTTCTCTCTAGGTACGGACCCGAGATTTTCGGTGCCTTGTAACACTACCTGTAACGTATTTCATTCATTATTAGATATAACATGGAGGCAATTACATAATCGATTCTTACTTCAAATGGATGTCTAACACGCATACGGCGCACAATAGCTATCAAAGATATGTTGTTAATCATATACCTCAGGGCGATGATAAATTAGCAACCCCCTGTAGGATAATTCACAACCCTTTCACGTTAAAAAATCGTTAAAGTCTGCCACATATCCTCCTTTAAAGGGGTGCGAATTATCCTAAGGGGGTGCTAAATTATCATTGCCCTTACCTCTGTTCCAAACACCATTGGGACTTTTAATTACCTGGAGATGCAAATTTACACTCTCCCGGTGTATACTTCTATACTTAGCTACCAAAGATATGTTGTTAATCACAAATAGTCAAAAACAACATACAATATATGCAATCGACGAAAAATATACACTTCGTTAGATGTTAGAATTCTCCGCCCATTAAATAGACGGTTCCAATTAATCAAAGGTTAAACCAAGGCGAATTATTGTATTACAGTGTGGTAATGCCCTGCTGAAACCATTCTTCTTCATATGCCACGCTAGTCTGTGTGTCCCTCACTGCCAGTTTTTTCCTATCGTGGATCCGGACAAACAAGATGAAACAGGAGAGATCCGAGTAAGTTTCTGGGGTCACCCCTTGAAACTTAGAAAGGTTAGGAAAGTTTCTAACAGGAGAGATCCGAGTAAGTTTCTGGGGTCACCCCTTGAAACTTAGAAAGGTTAGGAAAGTTTCTAACAGGAGTTTAGCTGATGGTGACTTGTTGCTATGGAGTCATTCCATTTGAGTTTAGCTGTAACGTTTTTTTTTCTTGTTTCGGGGATTTTTAACGTGCCGATTTTTCTCTCTAGGTACGGACCCGAGATTTTCGGTGCCTTGTAACACTCTCTGTAACGTATTTAATTCATTATTAGATATAACATAGAGGCAATTACATAATCGATTCTTACTTCAAATGGATGTCTAACACGCATACGGCACACAATAGTTATCAAAGATATGTTGTTAATCATATACCTCAGGATGATGAGAAATTAGCAACCTCCTGTAGGATGCCCTACTGAAACCCTTCTCCCTCATTGCCAGTTTTTTCCTATCGTGGATCCGGACAAACAAGATGAAACAGGAGAGATCCGAGTAAGTTTCTGGGGTCACCCCTTGAAACTTAGAAAGGCTAGGAAAGTTTCTAACAGAAGAGATCCGAGTAAGTTTCTGGGGTCACCCCTTGAAACTTAGAAAGGTTAGGAAAGTTTCTTCTCCCACACAGTCTCTCCTATATATGTAAGCAACACGACAATAGACTGTGAATTACATAATAGAACTGAGACGAGATAGTCCACTTTATCTTGTCTGCCATTCTATTTCCTTTTCTCCCGGCCCGCATGGTTGGCAAAACGTTTACTTCTTTGTGTTAGTGGACTCCTGGTTTGATGACGGATTCCAACTTAAGTTTTCTAAGTGGGCCCCATCACGAAGCTCTTAGTCTTACGTTTGGCAACACGATTAGAAACAAGAGAAGTGGGCCCACAACAGATTTTCAGTTCTCCTCTCCACGCGCCTCTTCCGCGGACCCTCTTCACCCTTCAACCGTCTTCAAAAGTTAGAATCTGGTGACAGTTGAAAGTTTGGGCGACTGAACGGAACAAACATACACGTGCTGACATTTTTCTTTAGGCTATGTTGGGAGGAATCCATATTCAGACATCCCTTGTGCAATATACCAATCTATCTCTAACTATAGGAATAAAACAATAATGTCCTTTTCGTTTTGGATTTTGAGAATTGATTTTAGGTCCCAAACTGATTATTTTCTGAAGAACATATCTCAAAATCCAAAAGGAACAGGGCATCAGATCAAATCACAAATCCAAAACAAGCAGGGAGCCTCAGATTTTCCAATTATTTTATGACAGAACACTGCGAAAGGACATTTTATGCTACTAATTTTTTTCTAACCTGATTGACATAAGTTCCCATGTACGTATTGATAAGTTCACTACGTAGTCAAGATCACCTTTGGGACATAATAGATTAAAACCAAAGCAAGGCCTCTGAGATGGACGGTTTGGATCAATTGAAAGTGGGACCATTATACTTCAATTAAGGCACCATAAATGAACAATAGAGACACAAAACTCCCAATCAAAACCGGAGATTTTTTATTTTTTTTTGAAATGGCAAATATTATAAAAGAATCAGAAGGGACACCCGAAATGGAGTACCCGAAGAAACAGAACAAAAAATAAAAAACTAATTACACAATATATAGGACATCAAGTAGTTAATTGATCAGACCAATTCATCGAGTTGCATACCACCCCTCTTCTTGCCAACTCATCCGCCTTCTCGTTAGCAGACCTTCTAACATGAATGAACACATTATCTGATTCCGCCAATATATCTTCCATTTCATCAAAAAGATCCAAAAACCTCCAAGGCGGAGCCACCCCACCCCTCAGCCATCGGATAACATTACAAGAAATCCCCTTCAACAATTACACTGTTCAGACGGTCCCTACTCACCTTTTTTATGCCATTGAAAGCCGCTTGGACTTCCGCCTCCGTAGCGTCAGTCGCACCTAAAGGGCCCCAAGAAGTCCAAAGAACCTTGCCGGCATCATCACGACATAAACCTCCCACCCCGGCTAGACCAGGATTCCCAAAGCAAGCACCATCGAAGTTTATTTTTAACACTCATTGAGGCGGTCGTTCCCATCTCTGAACAACTTTGTTAGCCCACTCACTACTTAAACACACCATACGCCATCCTTCCCAAAGCTCAAATGCTGAGACAAACTGGAAAGATAAAACCGGAGATTTTATAAGGTGTTAACTTGCACGTTCTGATATGTTGGGGGCTATCATTGGATCATATATCATATTTACCGGGCGATCACCCGTGTAACTTCACATCAAAACCGTCCCCGTCATACCTTCAATGGGACCCATGAGATTCGCCTACAATACTGATGAAAATGATATAAAAAGCGACCCCCAAATCCAATGGGGATCATATATGCCACATCATCAAAACCGAAATACACCTGAATCGCATTAGTGGCGCTTTGAATCCATACGTAAGAGTATACAATATAAGGTAGTCAATTCAAAGTTTTTATTCGAGATAAAATTATCATTTTTCTAGTTTTAACTCTTAAGTAACCACGAATGAGTAGACAAAAAATCGGGTTGAACCCGTCCGATCGGGTCAACCCGAACCCGACGGATTCAACCCGATTTTTTGGGCGGGTTGGGTTGAACTTTTCCGGGTTGGGTTCGGGTCTGGGTCCGGGTTGGGAAATGTCAACCAGACCGAAAATCATCTCATTTTTTAAAGTTGGGTCGTAGGATCTCCGCTGAAAACCACGCAGAGGGTGCGGCCTTATTTTACACGAATATCATGCCTCGAGAATGCTATTATAAGTGCAATTCCACATTTTTGTAAGAGTCAAAACTTATCAAGGATAACGATGCCCCAAGTATCGTTCAACACACCTTATCCAAGACAAGAAATTATAGAATCAAACGTCCCCACATCTTTCCAACACATTCATTTTCTAAAAAACAAGTGCAGTCCAACGTCATGCATAAAAAAGAGACAACGTGTTAAATTCCTGCCAATACAACGGGCGCCAAGTCATCATACAAAGTGAAACCCCTTGGCTTCCATACCGTCATCTCCGTGTGCGCATTCGAGCCCTAATACGCGCCCCCACTATATATATAGATTTCCCACCCTCACTTTCTTAAAAAAACGGAATTACACTCTCCAAAAGGCAAAAACACACAAACCCACCACTTCACCTTCTTTTATATCCTCATCAAACACTATATAGTACTGTACTCTCACTCACTCGCTTCCCCATGGAAAATTCATCTTTTTCAGAAGAAGAGCTTTTCTCAAACATGGCATCCAACAATCCAAAACGGCGTGCGGGAAGAAAGAAATTCCGGGAGACACGTCATCCTGTCTACAGAGGAATCAGAAAACGAAACGGCGGGAAATGGGTCTGCGAAGTGCGAGAACCCAACAAGAAATCTCGGATTTGGCTGGGCACCTATCCAACGGCTGAGATGGCTGCACGTGCTCATGACGTGGCCGCCATGGCCCTCAGAGGTCGATCTGCCTGCTTAAATTTCTCCGACTCCCCTTGGCTTTTGCCGATTCCGGATTCCGGCGACGCCGAGGACATTCAGAAGGCTGCCGCAGAGGCCGCCGAAGCGTTTCGGCCAGCGCAATCCGATATTGTTCCTGGGGATTCTCAATCAGAAAACAGAGAGGGGAAACTAACAATATCCACGGAAAAGCATTTTTATATGGACGAGGAATCGGTTTTTGGGAAGCCGGAATTGCTTTCCAACATGGCAGAGGGGCCACTGCTTTCTCCGCTTTCCTTTCTTGGAAGTGAGTTCCACTGGGATGATGTGGAAACTGATGGTGACTTGTTGCTATGGAGTCATTCCATTTGATTTTTTTTTTCTTTGTTTCGGGGGATTTGTTACCGTACTCATTTTTAGCTTGGTACGGACCCGCAATTTTGGGTGCACTGTCTGTTCCTTATTCAATTCTTTATTAGATACGACACAATCCTTCAGAATGAAAACAATACTTAGAAATTTTTGGTGCACTGGAACACTGTCAGTAACTTATTCAATTCGTTATTAGATAAGACACAATCGTTTCTTTCTTCAATTGGACATCTAGTAGTTACGCATACTGGGTACAATACTTAAAAATGAAAACAATACTTAGAAATTTTGCTTGTTCATAATTTATTCCACCCCTCAACTCAGCCCGGCCACCCCTTTTCTATATTTTTTCCATCTTCTCTACCCAAAATTCTCAAAGTGCAAGATAAGCAACAAATTGGTGTGGATGGGCCTCCAGCCTTGATGGACCACAGTTTTAATTGGTGAGAATAAGCCTCAATCGGAAAACCACATTGGCTCAATTTTGTGTACCTATTATCATCATGAAAATGGTAGTTACTGACTTATTATGCACTTCAAAAGAATTGAAGCACCTCAATTGAATTGAATTGAATTGTACTACTATTTAACTCACACACTCCCACTGAAATAGAAGTATATTGGCTCCCACTTTTGATAGATCTGAATGTAAGTGTCCGATACAATATGAACACCGGCAACGGATCTTAGCAATTCAACATTGAGAAAATCACAGATAACAATATTGAATAAATTGAAATGAGAAAAAGACATACCGGAAGCCATGAATGTTGTTTTTCTTTCTCTTAAGGTTTCTCTTTGCTACACAATAGTCGGTGATGGGGACCGGTTTCTTTCTCTTCAAGCGTGGATTCTCAAATATTGAAACAAATTCGTTGTGAGCAAATAGGACCCAAGAGTTCCTTTTATAAGCGTTTGTGAGAAGATATGCGACTCCTCATCGCGCCGATCCCTCTCCCCAAACGTCTCTTTTTTCAAACATTTATACCTTTTCACACCAAATGATCTTGACCGTCGATCTTGCAACAGCCATATCCACCGTTATGATTATTTCCTAACATTCTCCCACTTGGCTAGCAAGATCTTTGAGCCAAACATAAGGATCTTAACTTTAAATTAGTTAGATAATAAACACAACATTTCGTTTAGCAAAAACTACCAACAACAAACCATGTAACCATTGGGTCACCAACTCTACCCAATAGCCTACCCCATGATTATATTATTAGTAATGCTTACTAACATGAATGTAAAAGCATACATGCATAAGATGTAAACATGGTCCAAAACAGTCATACAGACATATTCTACCTCTTATTAACAATCCATTTACATAATGTGCACAAAATGGAACGGTAGAAAATAATCATAATATATATCAGAATCATAAAATATAATGTGATCACAACAGTGTATCTCAATACCAAATGCAGACTCCCACTATCATAGGCTATCAAAAGTGTCAACCAATCCCATGCGCGCTACATGCTCTCTAAAGAGCTTTGGTGACATGCCTTTAGTCAAGAGATCTGCCAACATATGTGCGGTGCTTATGTATTCCACAGATACACGCTGATTCTAAACTCTTTCCCTCAGAACAAGATACTTTAGATTTATATGCTTCGAGCCGTCTCCAGACTTGCTGTTCTTGGAAAAGAAAACCGCAGCGGAATTATCACAGAGAAGTTTCAGCGGCCTCTCAATAGAATCAATCAAATTAAGCCCTGAAAGAAAATTTCGCAGCCATAAGGCGTCAGCCGAAGGCTCCAAACATGAAATAAACTCTGCCTCCATAGTGGATGAAGCCGTCATTCTCTGCTTGACGCTTCTCCAAGAAATAGGTCCTCCTGAAAGCATAAAAATATAACCAGAAGTGGACCGATGGGTGTCCCGACAACCAGCGAAGTCGGAATCAGAATAGCCAATCACCTCAAGGCTATTCGATCTCCTAAATGTGAGCATGTAATCTGAAGTCCCTCGCAGGTAACGCATAACCTTTTTGGCTGCCTTCCAGTGATCCAAACCTGGGCCACTTTGGTATCTACCAAGCATGCCAACTGCAAATCAAATATCTGGACGGGTACAGACATGAGCATACATGAGACTACCAACAGCGGAAGCATAAGGAATATGTCTCATCTCATCCCGTTCCAGTGCGTTCCTGGGACATTGTAACTGACTGAATACATCGCCCTTAACTATAGGGGCAAGACTAGGGGAGCACATTTCCATGCTGAATCTCTTAAGGACTTTTTCTATATAGGTCTTATGAGACAATCCCAGCAATCCTCGAGTCCTATCTCGATGAATCTCTATTCCTATAACATAGGAAGCTTCACCAAGATCTTTCGTATCAAAATTCCTTGAGAGGAATTGTTTTGTTTCTTTCAGCATGCCTAGGTTACTATTGGCAAGTAGTATATCATCAACATCTAACACTAGGATGATGAATCGACTCCCAATAACCTTAAGATATATGCATTGATCTACAACATTTTTCTTGAACCCAAAACTAGACACTACCTCATGAAATTTCAGATACCACTGCCTAGAAGCCTGCTTAAGTCCGTAAATGGACTTTCTAAGCCTACAGCCTGTTAGTGATTTTGCATTTTCAAAATCATGTATATTACATGTTTTAGTGTTTTGGAAAATATTTTATCAAAAGCGTTTGGGAAAAAGAAAATGTTTTCTTGGAAATATTTGCTTTTACAAAAGGATGTAGAAGTGTAGTTGAAAAGATAGTCCCACATCGGATGAGAGAAAAGAAAGAGAAGGGCTTATAAAGCACTACCTTTTCTAACTCTTGTTGATTGCACATTGGGTTGAACCCATGGTTGGACCCGCGGGACGGTGCAACGCACCGTTCGCACATGCGCACGCGCACGCGCGCGCGCGGCGTGGGCAATGGGCTATAGTGCGCATAGTGGCGCTTTATTGGCGCTTTTTTAGGCGCACTTTGCACTTTGCACGTACGCAACGTCGCGAGGAGCGATTGGAGCCTTTAATTTGATCTGCACCGTTGGATCAAGATGAAGGTGGACCGGTCGGATGGGTGGGTCAAATGGTTCGCAGGCCCATCAAGCCGAATGGTTCAGTTGGGTTGGGCTTCGGTTCGGGCCTAACGGTGGGCCCGTTTCGGTTCGGGCCTAACGGTCGGCCCAACGGACCCATGACTCCAACGGTCAAAGGGTGTGATCAAATGGGTTGTGTCCCTTTCCCCAACGGTCATGTGCCAAGGGGGTGCGATCCACACCATAGATGGTTGATCTAACGATGACTGGGTTGGAGAGAGGTTTTACTCAAGCCAACAGTCACATCTAGGATCGATCAGGACCGTTCAATATCAATGGGTGCGATCTAACGGTCAGATTTCAAACATTCTGGAAAGGTGCCCTGTAGAGGTGTTTTTCACACTGAAAAGACACCAGATGGTCTATAAAAATATGCAAACTTCAGTCATTTCAGATAGAAATCGAATTGGCAATTCTGACTGATTTTACACTCTCTTCTACACTCCTACAAAAATCCCCAAGTATTTCTACATACTGTTTTTCTTTTCTTTACTGTTCTAGATACTGTTTTTCTGCAGAAACAGAATCTAGAGATTTCTCTAAGGCTTGAAATTTCGGAAGGGCATTTCGGGTTTGATTCCGCTAGTGCTACGCGTCATCAAACATTAGTAGGGCTTCCCTACTAAGCTTCATTGTATCTTGGAGGCAATTCGCGGATCCCCTTTGCACACTACTAGTGGGGGCGAATCTTGTCTTAAGGAAAGTGATATCACGCCTTGAAGCAACAAGTTTCTGTTTTCTATCATCAACAGTACCCTCAACAAATTTTCCAACAATCTTAAGACAAGATTTTTCTACTGTTGTTTCAATGGCACTTTATTCAGTTCGTCAAATGACCCAAGACTTTGTCAAACTGGAACGTTTCGATAAAGGAAATTTCAAGCGCTGGCAGAAGAAGTTGCACTTCATTTTGACATCACTCAAAGTGGTCCATGTTCTCACTACTCTAAAGCCGTCAGCAAATGAAAATGAAACTTTGGCGGAGGCTCGTGCAAGGATGAAGTGGGAACAGGATGACTACATTTGCAAAGGGCACATCCTAAATGCTATGTCAGATACACTATTTGACATATATCAAGGCATGGGATCAGCAAGTGAAATCTGGAATGCACTTGAAGCCAAATACTTGGCGGAAGATGCCAGTAGCAAGAAATTCACTGTGAGTCAATTTTTAAATTTTAAAATGGTAGATGATAAGTCTGTTATTGATCAATTACATGAAATACAACATGTAATTAATCAAATTCATTTGCAAGGCATCATTCTTGATGATTCCTTCATTGTCCCGTCAATTATTGACAAACTTCCACCAAATTGGAAATACTTTAGAAAAAGTCTAAAACACAAGAAAGAGGAAATGTCTATTGAAGACTTGGCTCAATGCCTCAGGATTGAGGAAGAGTCAAGAATCAGAGACAAGAAAGAAAATGAAACTGTATCCTCTAAGATCCATTTGGTGGAAAATGTCAAGAATTCGAACCAACAAGGAAAAGGCAATTGGAAGAGAAACAAACACCCTGAAAAGAAGACTAATAAGAATAAGAAAAGAAAGGGTGCTTGTTTCAACTGTGGCAAACCAGGCCATTACAAGAGTGAGTGCCGACTTCTTAAGGATAAGAAGTCGGGTGCACCAACAGACAAAGAAAAGTTTGTCGCCATGATTTCAGAGGCAAATATGCTTGAAGATGGCAATGATTGGTGGATTGACTCTGGTGCGACGATGCATGTCTGTAAAGACAGGAACCTGTTTTCAACTTATGAAACAGTTGAAGATGGAAGCGTGTTATACATGGGAAATTCGTCGACAGCAGAAGTCAAAGGCAAGGGCAAGGTGGAACTTGAGTTCACATCCGGCAAGCGACTCACTCTAACCGGTGTCTACCATGTACCAGAAGTTAGAAAGAACTTAGTGTCTGGAAGCATTCTCAACAAGAATGGCATCAAACTTGTATTTGAATCTGACAAGTTCATTCTTTCTAAGGGGGGTACTTTTGTTGGGAAGGGATATATGTATGAAGGGATGTTCAAACTTAATATCAATAAAGTGAATGTCTTTGCTTATGTTTTGGATTCTTCTTTATCTTTATGGCATAATCGTTTAGGACATGTAAATACTAGGAAAATGAATGATATGGTTAAGTTAACCTTAATTCCTAAATATGAAAATGACTTAGTAGATAGATGTAAAACATGCATGCAAACCAAGATAATCACTAAGTCATTTCCTAAAGTAGATAGAACTTCTAACTTGTTAGATTTAATTCATAGTGATGTATGTGACATACATAGTGTTCCCACAAAGGGAGGTAAAAAGTACTTTGTTACATTTATTGATGATTATTCTAAGTACTGTTATGTTTATCTACTTAGTCATAAAGATGAGGTTTTAGAAAAATTTAAGATTTATAAAACTGAAGTAGAAAACCAATGTATAACAAGCATTAAATGTCTCAGATCAGATAGAGGTGATGAATATCACTTTCCTCATTTCTGTGAATCAGTAGGCATAGTCCATGAAACTTATGCCCCTTATACACCACAACAAAATGGTGTAGCAGAAAGGAAGAATAGGACACTTACTGAAATGATTAATGCTATGCTTGTTAATTCTGGTTTAAATAAAAGTTTTTGGGGTGAAGCCTTACTTACAGCTTGTCACATTTTGAATAGGGTACCAAGTAAGAAATCTAATATAACCCCTTATGAAAATTGGAAGAAAAGGAAACCAAACTTAAGTTACCTTAAAGTTTGAGGTTGTAGATCTATAGTTAAAGTCCCTAAACCTAAGTTAAGGAAATTAGGTGAAAAGGGTATTGAGTGTATCTTTTTGGGATATGCTAGTCACAGTAAGGCCTATAGGTTCTTAGTTATAAAACCCAATGATTTTATAGATGTCAATACCATAATTGAATCTAGAGATGTCTTTTTCTATGAAAATAGGTTCACTTCAATTCCTAAAGAAATTGAACCTACAACTTCTGTAGATCATCATTTAGAATCACAAACAGAAGTTGGTGAACCTAGTGTACAACCTAGAAAAATAAGAAGAAGTTCAAGAGATAGAAGGGATAGGAGTTTTGGCCCTGACTTTGTAACCTACCTGGTAGAAGGGACAAGGAAAAAACTCCAAGGTTCTGTCTTGTTAAACTTTAGCATAGAAAGTGACCCTCAAACCTCTGGAGAAGCCATAAAGTCACAAGATGCTGCTTTTTGGAAAGAAGCAATTAATGACGAAATGGATTCTATCATGGGTAATAAAACTTGGATTTTGGTTGATCTACCACCTGGGTCTAAACCTATAGGATGTAAATGGATCTTCAAGAAGAAGATCAAAGTAGATGGGACCATAGAAAAGTTTAAGGCAAGGTTAGTTGCCAAAGGGTTTACTCAAAAACCCGGTATTGATTACTTTGATACATATGCACCTGTTGCTAGGATTTCTACCATTAGAGTGTTGATTGCCCTTGCTTCCATATACAAACTTCACATTCACCAGATGGATGTTAAAACCGCATTCTTAAATGGTGAACTTGATGAAGAAGTGTATATGGAACAACCTGAGGGATTTATTCTGCCAGGCCAAGAGCATAAAGTATGTAAGCTTATCAAATCTTTGTATGGGCTTAAGCAAGCCCCTAAACAATGGCATGAAAGATTTGATAAAGTCTTAGTGTCAAATGGTTATAAGATACATGAGTCAGATAAATGTATATACAGTAAATTCAAGGGTGGCAAAGGTGTTGTTATTTGTTTATATGTTGATAACATGTTAATTTTTAGTACCGATATTGAAAGCATTCAATGTACTAAATCATATCTTTCTCAAAACTTTGATATGAAAGATATGGGTGAAGCTGATGTGATTTTGGGTATTAGAATCATAAGACAGGATAATGGTCTTATTCTAACACAATCACATTATATTGAGAAAGTTCTCAAAAAGTTTAACCATTTTGAATGTTCACCCATTTCAACACCTTTTGACCCAAATATAAAATTGTATCTTAATACTGGTAGGACTATCTCTCAACTAGGGTATGCTAGTGTAATTGGTAGTCTTATGTATGCTATGACTTGTACTAGGCCAGACATAGCATATGCTGTAGGTAAACTTAGTAGGTTTACCAGTAATCCTAGTTTTTCTCATTGGAATGCAGTCTATAGAGTTTTAAAATATTTAAAGAAAACTATAGACTATGGTTTATGTTATAGTGGGTATCCAACTGTAATAGAAGGATACTCTGATGCTAGTTGGATAACTGAGCGTATAGACCATTTATCAACCAGTGGGTGGATTTTCACCCTTGGTGGGGGAGCAGTCTCCTGGGCCTCTAAGAAACAGACATGCATAACAACTTCAACTATGGAAGCAGAGTTTATAGTTCTGGCAGCATGCTGTAAAGAGGCGGAATGGCTTCGGAATTTGTTATTGGAAATTCCGTTATGGTCTAAACCAATGCCATCGATTTATGTCCATTGTGATAGTCAGGCCACACTATCAAGGGCATATAATCATGTTTATAATGGTAAGTCCAGACATATAGGACTTAGACATAGTGCTATAAGAGAGTTACTTACTAATGGAGTAGTAACTATTGATTTTGTGAGATCGAGCCAAAACTTGGCCGATCCATTCACTAAAGCTCTTGCAAGAGATCTGGTGTGTAAAACATCATTAGGGATGGGGTTAAAGCCATTAACCAATAGTCACCAATGATGGAACATCAACTCAACACTTGAATAAACATCAAGTCTTGAGTTCAATGAGTCCAAGTACATCATTGGAGTGATTGCAAGCACTATAGTCTGTATTATTTGCCATCCCAAGGTAAAGGCTGAGTATTTAAACTCTTAATAGGCTTATAACATAATGTTGGAGTGTCTTAGTTACAGGGGCACTCTTGATAAGCCTACCTATGTGAGTGTGGAAGTGGTGCCGCTTCCTATGAGACCTGGCTAGTCTCTAGAGCGCTCATGAAACCAAGATATAGACACAAGGCCAGTACATGTGTCGGTTTTAGAAATTGCCCAAAGAGGTGAAATCTTGTGTGTGAGACGTATCCGGTTAACCAAATAGAATAGCTAGTTCAAAGATACGTCTACTATGCAATTCTGGTTAACTTTGATATGTCCTCACTAAGTGAAGGTTCAAATCGAGAGATACCTTCATCTATGCATAAGATTTCCAAGCCTGATGAGAAAATTTTCTTTGATTTTGAAAATGGTGGGGGATTGTTAGTGATTTTGCATTTTCAAAATCATGTATATTACATGTTTTAGTGTTTTGGAAAATGTTTTATCAAAAGCGTTTGGGAAAAAGAAAATGTTTTCTTGGAAATATTTGCTTTTACAAAAGGATGTAGAAGTGTAGTTGAAAAGATAGTCCCACATCGGATGAGAGAAAAGAAAGAGAAGGGCTTATAAAGCACTACCTTTTCTAACTCTTGTTGATTGCACATTGGGTTGAACCCATGGTTGGACCCGCGGGACGGTGCAACGCACCGTTCGCACACGCGCGCGCGCGGCGTGGGCAATGGGCTATAGGGCGCATAGTGGCGCTTTTTTAGGCGCACTTTGCACTTCGCACGTACGCAACGTCGCGAGGAGCGATTGGAGCCTTTAATTTTTCCAGATTTGATCTGCACCGTTGGATCAAGATGAAGGTGGACCGGTCGGATGGGTGGGTCAAATGGTTCGCAGGCCCATCAAGCCGAATGGTTCAGTTGGGTTGGGCTTCGGTTCGGGCCTAACGGTGGGCCCGTTTCGGTTCGGGCCTAACGGTCGGCCCAACGGACCCATGACTCTCCAACGGTCAAAGGGTGTGATCAAATGGGTTGTGTCCCTTTCCCCAACGGTCATGTGCCAAGGGGGTGCGATCCACACCATAGATGGTTGATCTAACGATGACTGGGTTGGAGAGAGGTTTTACTCAAGCCAACAGTCACATCTAGGATCGATCAGGACCGTTCAATATCAATGGGTGCGATCTAACGGTCAGATTTCAAACATTCTGGAAAGGTGCCCTGTAGAGGTGTTTTTCACACTGAAAAGACACCAGATGGTCTATAAAAATGTGCAAACTTCAGTCATTTCAGATAGAAATCGAATTGGCAATTCTGACTGATTTTACACTCTCTTCTACACTCCTACAAAAATCCCCAAGTATTTCTACATACTGTTTTTCTTTTCTTTACTGTTCTAGATACTGTTTTTCTACAGAAACAGAATCTAGAGATTTCTCTAAGGCTTGAAATTTTGGAAGGGCATTTCGGGTTTGATTCCGCTAGTGCTACGCGTCATCAAACATTAGTAGGGCTTCCCTACTAGGCTTCATTGTATCTTGGAGGCAATTCGCGGATCCCCTTTGCACACTACTAGTGGGGGCGAATCTTGTCTTAAGGAAAGTGATATCACGCCTTGAAGCAACAAGTTTCTGTTTTCTATCATCAACAGTACCCTCAACAAATTTTCCAACACAGCCTAGGTGCTCTTCGCTCTCTGCCTTAAAACCTTCAGGCTGAATCATATAGACATCCTCATAAGATCACCATTTAAAAATGCAGTCTTCAGATCCATCTGGTGTAACTCTAAGTTATAATGAGTCACCAAAGCCATGACTATCCTCAAAGAGTCTTTCCTCGATACTGGAGAGAAAGTCTCTTTGAAGTCTATTCCCTCTTTCTGAGTGAACCCCTTAGCGACTAGTCTGGCTTTATATCTTTCAATACCGCCCTTAGAGTCTCTTTTGGTCTTGAAGACCCATTTACAGCTTACAGGCTTGAGCCCTTTAGGTACTCGGTGAGTTCCCAGACACGGTTCTTTTTCATCGAGAGCAACCCATCATTCATGGCTTCAAGCCACTGAGCTGATCGGTCGCTATTTATGGCCTGACCAAATGAAAGTGGATCATTATCCATTTCACCGTCGTAGTCACACTCGTTTAGATAGACAACATAGTCATCAGATATGGCTGACCTCCTCTCTCTCTGTGACCTACGCACAGATTGCTCAGCGACAATCGTTGCTGGAGCATCAGG
Source organism: Tasmannia lanceolata (assembly GCF_043159265.1). Taxonomy (NCBI): domain Eukaryota; kingdom Viridiplantae; phylum Streptophyta; class Magnoliopsida; order Canellales; family Winteraceae; genus Tasmannia; species Tasmannia lanceolata. Next base: position 38,918,697 of record NW_027518689.1, read on the forward strand.
AATGTGGGGCGAAACCTCCAACGTGCCATCTGGTGCATCAATATCCTCAGGTGGAAGAATCAACACTACTCTTTCTTGGATTACCGGTATTGGAACAAATATCCGGTTCTCCTCAAAAGTAAGTGACCTAGGCACAAAACTCCCACTGAGATCACCATTGTGGACCCAGATCCGGGAGAGAGGTGGAAGACGAGCCCCCCAGCGGCCTCTTGGATCATCCACACGTAAAGGAGAGCTCTACCGAGGAACTCTCGAAACAAAAACAAAACTCAGAGTCGCCATCCATGGTATACGGCCATGGATCCTTAAACAAAACATGCTCTGTATACCATGGATAACCAGAAATGGGTCTGCGAAGTGAGAGAACCAAACAAGAAATCACGGATTTGGCTCGGCACTTATCCAACGGCTGAGATGGCTGCACGTGCTCATGACGTGGCCGCCATGGCTCTCAGAGGTCGATCTGCCTGCTTAAATTTCTCTGACTCCCCGTGGCTTTTGCCAATTCCCGATTCCGGAGACGCCAAGGACATTCAGAAGGCCGCCGCAGAGGCAGCGGAAATGTTTCAGCCGGCACAATCCGATATAGTTTTTGTTGATTCGCAATCAGAAATCGCTTCTTCAGGGGATGAGGAGAGAAGAAAGAAACTTACCATTTTGACGGAAAAGCCATTCTACATGGACGAGGAAGCGATTTTTGGGATGCCGGAATTGCTTTCCAACATGGCAGAGGGGCCGCTGCTTTCTCCGCTTTCATTTCTGGGAAGTGGGTTCCAGTGGGATGAAGTGGAAACTGATGGTGACTTGTTGCTATGGAGTCATTCCATTTGAGTTTAGCTGTAACGTTTTTTTTTCTTGTTTCGGGGATTTTTAACGTGCCGATTTTTCTCTCTAGGTACGGACCCGAGATTTTCGGTGCCTTGTAACACTACCTGTAACGTATTTCATTCATTATTAGATATAACATGGAGGCAATTACATAATCGATTCTTACTTCAAATGGATGTCTAACACGCATACGGCGCACAATAGTTATCAAAGATATGTTGTTAATCATATACCTCAGGGCGATGATAAATTAGCAACCCCCTGTAGGATAATTCACAACCCTTTCACGTTAAAAAATCGTTAAAGTCTGCCACATATCCTCCTTTCAAGGGGTGCGAATTATCCTAAGGGGGTGCTAAATTATAATTGCCCTTACCTCAGCTCCAAACACCATTGGGACTTTTAATTTCCTGGAGATGCAAATTTACACTCTCCCGGTGTATACTTCTATAGTTATCAAAGATATGTTGTTAATCACAAATAGTCAAAAACAACATACAATATATGCAATCGACGAAAAACATACACTTCGTTAGATGTTAGAATTCTACGCCCATTAAATAGACGGTTCCAATTAATCAAAGGTTAAACCAATAAAGATGTCGTTGTGGGGGCGACTTATTGTATTACAGTGTGGTGATGCCCTACTGAAACCATTCTTCTTCATATGCCACCCTAGTCAGTGTCGATCCCTCATTGCCAGTTTTTTCCTATCGTGGATCCGGACAAACAAGATGAAATAGGAGAGATCCGAGTAAGTTTCTGGGGTTACCCCTTGAAACTTAGAAAGGCTAGGAAAGTTTCTAACAGAAGAGATCCGAGTAAGTTTCTGGGGTCACCCCTTGAAACTTAGAAAGGTTAGGAAAGTTTCTTCTCCCACACAGTCTCTCCTATATATGTAAGCAACACAACAATAGACTGAATTACATAATAGAACTGAGACGAGATAGTCCACTTTATCTTGTCTGCCATTCTATTTCCTTTTCTCCGGGCCCGCATGGTTGGCAAAACGTTTACTTCTCTGTGTTAGTGGACTCCTGGTTTGATGACGGATTTAAGTGGGCCCCATCACGATTAGAAACAAGAGAAGTGGGCCCACAACAGATTTTCAGTTCTCCTCTCCACGCGCCTCTTCCGCGGACCCTCTTCACCCTTCAACCGTCTTCAAAAGTTAGAATGTGGTGACAGTTGAAAGTTTGGGCGACTGAACGGAACAAACATACACATGCTGACATTTTTCTTTAGGCTATTGTGGGAAATTGCAGGAATTTTTTGGAAAGCCATCGGATAACATTACACGAATCTCCTTCAACAATTACACCCTTCCGCCTCCGTAGCGTCAGTCACACCTAAAGGGCCCCAAGAATTCCAAAGAACCTTGCCTGCATCATCACGGCATAAACCTCACACCCTGGTGTAGACACCCCATTTTGACCGGACCCAAGTTCGCTATGCTTGGGAGAAACCCCATCCGATCATTTCCGCCATGTTTCGCATTTTTCCGTTTAGTGTTGAGAGGTTGAGAGAGATTATTCATAAGAATCCGAGCGAGGGAGAATTTGGACCCGTTTGGTGGGCCCGCATTGAACATTTGTTTAAAATTCGAATCAACCGAGGGCCCACATTGTGGGGCCCACGTTGTGGGGCCCGCGTTGTGGGGCCCACATTGTGGGGCCTCAGTAGGGCCTCTTGTGAGGCCTCTTATGAAGAACAATAATAATGGATTCTCCACTAAAGAAACATGATGGGCCCTCCACTAAGAACAATAATGATGGATTCTCCACTAAGAAACATGATGGGCCCTCCACTAAGAAGAATGATGATGGATTCTCCACTAAGAAACATGATGGGCCCTCCACTAAGAAGAATGATGATGGATTCTCCACTAAGAGGGACAACATGATGAGCTCTCCACCAACACATCTCTCTCTCTCTCTTTCTCTCCCTATATATATCTTCCTTCCCATCCATAAAAGAGAGGAGAAAAAAAGGAGATTTACCTTCCATTATCTCTTTCTCTTCCATTATCTCTTCCAATCACTCCCTCAAATCCCTTTCCCTATATTCTTCTTCCATTATCTCTCCCAATCACCTCCCAATCCTTCCCTCTAAGAGAAAGCGAAAGACGGCGGATCGGATCGGCGGCGGCAAGATCTTCACCACAGGTAGGTGCATTTTTCTCAAAATATTTCTGTATTTTTCCGAATTTTTCTGATTTTTTCCGCAAATTGTGTTTTAAAAATAGAAAACTCTTCAAAAAAACATCTTTTGACAAAGAAAAATTAAATTATATACCAAACAGATTCCAAATTTAATGAAATTTCGTGAGAAATTAATATGGTACTGATTCATTTTACCATGAATTTTTAAGGATTTTTGGACTTTATTTGGTATATTATTTAATGCTTTCTTTGAAAATTATCAGATTTTGTGAGACTTGTTACTGACATCAAATCACCCTTAAAATTCTTAAACTTTTTACAGTAGTCTTATCTTCCATATTTCTTGTTACTGTAAAATTTTCGAGTGATTTGGATCTGTTTTCGTATGGGATGTAGTGTTAATTCTTAATCTGGTCTGAAACTTGTAAAATCCGAAATCGGTAGTAAATAGTCTTTATAATTTATGAAATTCTCACCACATGCTCATTTTATTGATATCTTATTTCTGTAGAAATTTCATAGAATTTATATGTCTATTTGTTGTAGTTTCTGTGTTAATTTGGCAATCTGGTCATTTAATTGTTAAATCAAGATTAAATATGAATTTAATGTAAAAATCTGCAAAACTCATCTATTAAGCTACATACATTCCCATCTTGCTGCTATAGAAATTTCAACTCATTTCGAATTCGTTTGCAATAATTTCACTTGTAAAATCATTCATATGCTTAAAATTGATACAATCCATTGAAAATTCGAAATTAATTACTACCAAGTGATTTTCAACATTCGAAATTCGAAATTAAAATTGATAAAATCCATTGATAAAATCACATTTACTCAAACTTAATCTAACAAAACCTGAAGGCATCATAGATTGCGCGAACTTATTGCACACACTTACATCACTTTCATCTAAACCCCTGCATCTCACATGCACACACGTCCAATTTTAGGAACCCGGAGTGTTATCTAGCATGGTTGACTGGGATTTCATCACCTGGTGCCTCTGTGCTAGAGAAGCATTCCACCCTTAGCCTAGTACCTTTATGGTACGTAAACGGATCTCTTGTTCACGTACTGATACGCCGGACACTGGTACAGTATATCGAACATGGATTCGCGCTAAGGGAACTCTTGGCCTTACCCCTAGATTAACCCACACATGCATGTAGTATACGAACACATGTGCATCACGTGTGTGAGCCTAGTTTAGGATATCCTACCCATTTGTGTCTAGATTAGGTCGTAGTCCATCTTCCAATGGCTACGATCGGTCCTAGGTACACAAACAAAGTCATGAGTCGAGATCCTCTCTCCACTCCGCTAGATTATGGTTAGGGTTGATACCTTCAGGTAACACTGATAAAATGTGCGAAGATTAAAAAACTTTTCCTTTGGGGTTAGGATGTAAATCCCATTCATTTCCAAAGATCTCATAGGATTAGTCATTCATGATCCATCCGTTGAAAGCAATCTTATGCTATCTCATTTCATCTTGATCACAGATTTTCAATCTTATATTATCTGATTTGACTCGTGTTTTCATCTCTTTTAGAGAGTCTTTGACTCATTTATTCCTTTAGTTGGTGTTAGTGGAATCTTTGACTCGTATTTCTTTTCCTTTAGAGAGTCTTTGACTCATATATCCTTTAGTTGGTGTTAGTGGAGTCTTTGACTCGTATTTTCATCTCTTTTAGAGAGTCTTTGACTCATTTATCCTTTAGTTGGTGTTAGTGGAGTCTTTGACTCGTATTTCTTTTCCTTTAGAGAGTCTTTGACTCATATATCCTTTAGTTGGTGTTAGTGGAGTCTTTCACTCGTGTTTTTCATCTCTTTTAGAGAGTCTTTACTCATTAATCCTTTAGTTAATGTTAGTGGAGTCTTTGACTCGTATTTCTTTTCCTTTAGAGAGTCTTTGACTCATTTATCTTTTAGTTGGTGTCATTGGAGTCTTTGACTCGTGTTTCCGTTTTTAGAGAGTCTTTGACTCATCTGTTTTATTTGCAGTATTATTAGAGAGTCTTTGACTTCGTTATCTCATTTCAGTGTTATCAGTTGCTCTTATTAGAGAATCTTTGACTCGTTTATCCTTTAGTCGCTTTTATTAGAGAGTCTTTGACTCATTTATTCTCCAGTTACTGTCATTAGAGAGTCTTTGACTCATTTGCTCTTATAATAGTATTATTAGAGCATAGTTGATTTGCCGTAAGTGTTTGATAGGTAGAGAGTTCGTTTCGAACTACGTTGGCTTGATCCTCTTCCACGAGGTACGTAGTGCAGCTTGGGATCCACATCCCAAGTCCAGCCAAACCTTTAAAAATAAAAATTTTAAATCTTTCAAAGTTACAAAAATATTCAAACCATTTTCAAAAAGATCTTCCTCTAGAGTTAGGAGTATGTCCTAGCTGTTTAGGTTGTGTTCTAGAGTTAGGAGTTTGTCTTGATTTGTATTGATATGGTATGTCCTGTCGTGTGAGTGTCCCTAGAGTTAGGAGGCCTCGAGTCGATCGGTTAGACATTTAGTCGAACCGATGGCTAGACTAGGCATATAGTCATCCCGTGGTTTTCATTAGGTTGCACGGCCTAGTTACACATAGGATTGTAGGAACCACCTGCATTAGCTTAAGGCTAATCAATCTGCATTTAGTTAGGGCATATAGGATGTCCTAAAATCCACCATTCATTGGAATTTAAATAATAGTTCAAGAAGCTTTAATAACTAGTCCGGTCTTTTAGATCGAGTCTAGGATAGAGGTCTAGGTGTCTTAGGCATCATAATTTTGAATAGGGCATCGAACTACGTGGGCTCCGATTCTTCCCGAGGCCGGGATACGTAGTGCAGCTAGGATGGATGGCCATTCTGGTCCGAGTCCAGTCTTGCATTAGAGTTAGGCATGTCACCCATAACCTAGCTTTGCTTAGGTGACACATTTTCATTTTATGTGTTTATTTCTTCATTCTCAGGAAATGCATGCTTAGGTAGACGATTCCTGAGGATTGTTCCCATTTCATATGATTTTTACCCAAACTTCTTTGGAGTTAATGAAAATGGCATAAGAGACCAAGTGCTTGCACTCGGGCGAATTGGGGGTGCTCTCAGACCTTCCCCATTCGTAACCAGGCACGAACCCATATATATTTCTGGTTATCCATTGCACAGAGGATTTGATTTTAGGGTTCCATGGCCTATCCATGGATGGCGACTCTGAGTTCTTTTTAGGTACATCTCGGTTTCGAGCCCTGGCTCCTGATCAGGATGTATCTCATTCGTTTTGTATCGCCACTCGTGCTATGCTGTGAGGGTGGCATCCGTTTCGAGAGTTCCTTGGCAGAGCTCTCCTTCACATTGTGGAGATCTTAGAGGATTGCTGTGGGGACCTCGCGTCCCTCGCCGCACTCGTCCTCTCCGGATCGGGGTCCACACCTGGCTAGACTAGGATTCCCAAAGCAAGCACCATCGAAGTTTATTTTTAACACTTATTGAGGCGGTGGTTCTCATCTCTGAACAACTTTATTAGCCCACTCACTACTCAAACACACCACACGCCATCCTTCTCAATACTCAAACGTTGAGACAAACTGGAAAGATAAAACCAGAGATTTTATAAGGTGTTAATTTGCACGTTCTGATATATTGGGGGCTATCATTGGATCATATATAAAATTTACCGGGCGATCACCCGTGTAACTTCACATCAAAACCGTCCCCATCATACCTTCAATGGGACCCATGAGATTCGCCTACAATACTGATGAAAATGATATAAAAAGCGACCCCCAAATCCAATGGGGATCATATATGCCACATCATCAAAACCGAAATACACCTGAATCGCATTAGTGGCCCTTTGAATCCATACGTAAGAGTATACAATATAAGGTAGTCAATTCGAAGTTTTTATTCGAGATAAAATTATCCAAGCTGGATTTAGAACTGGACTTTCCACAAAATACGCCTTTTAATTTTCTAGTTTTAACTCTTAAGTAACCACGAATGAGTACACAAAAAATCGGGTTGAACCCGTTGGGTCGGGTCAACCTGATCCCGACGGGTTCTACCTGATTTTTTGGGCGGGTTTGGGTTGAACTTTTCAACCCGACCGAAAATTTTTAAAGTTGGGTCGTAGGATCTCCGCTGAAAACCACGCAGAGGGTGGGTCCTTATTTTACACGAATATCATGCCTCAAGAATGCTATTATAAGTGCAATTCCACATTTTTGTAAGAGTGAAGACTTATCAAGGATAACTATGCCTCAAGTAAAGCCTAACTTTTATCGTGCAACATATCATATACCAGACAAGAAACTATAGAATCAAACGTCCCCACATATTTCCAACACATTCATTTTCTTAAAAACAAGTGCAGTCCAGCAGCCACGTCATAAAAAAGAGACAACGTGTTAAGACCCTTGGCTTCCATACCGTCATCTCCGTGTGCGCGTTCGAGCCGTTGTACGCGCCCCCACTATATATATATAGCTTTCCCACCCTTCCTTTCTAAAAAAAAACGGAATTAAACTCTCCAAAAGGCAAAAACACACAAACCCACCACTTCACCTTCTTTTATATACTCATCAAACACTATATAGTACTGTACTCTCACTCACTCGCTTCCCCATGGAAAATTCATCTTTTTCCGAAGACGATCTTTTCCCAAACATGGCATACAACAATCCAAAACGGCGTGCGGGAAGAAAGAAATTCCGGGAGACTCGTCACCCTGTCTACAGAGGAATCAGAAAACGAAACGGCGGGAAATGGGTCTGCGAAGTGCGAGAACCCAACAAGAAATCTCGGATTTGGCTGGGCACCTATCCAACGGCTGAGATGGCTGCACGTGCTCATGACGTGGCCGCCATGGCCCTCAGAGGTCGATCTGCCTGCTTAAATTTCTCCGACTCCCCTTGGCTTTTGCCGATTCCGGATTCCGGCGACGCCAAGGACGTTCAGAAGGCTGCCGCTGAGGCTGCGGAAGCCTTTCGGCCAGACCAATCCGATATTGTTTCTGGGGATTCTCAATCAGAAAACAGAGAGGGGAAACTAACTATATCCACGGAAAAGCATTTTTATATGGACGAGAAATCGATTTTTGGGAAGCCGGAATCTCTATTCCTATAACATAGGAAGCTACACCAAGATCTTTCATATCAAAATTCCTTGAGAGGAATTGTTTTGTTTCTTTCAGCATGCCTAGGTTACTACTGGCAAGTAGTATATCATCAACATATAACATTAGGATGATGAATCGACTCTCAATAACCTTAAGATATATGCATTGATCTACAATATTTTCCTTGAACCCAAAACTAGACATTACCTCATGAAATTTCAGATACCACTGCCTAGAAGCCTGCTTAAGTCCGTAAATGGACTTTTTAAGCCTACATCCTAGGTGCTCTTCGCTCTCAGCCTTAAAACCTTTAGGCTGAATCGTATAGACATCCTCATGAAGATCATCATTTAAAAATGCAGTCTTCACATCCATCTGATGTAACTCTAAGTTATAATGAGTCACCAAAGCCATGACTATCCTCAAAGAGTCTTTCCTTGATACTGGAGAGAAAGTCTCTTTGAAGTCTATTCCCTCTTTCTGAGTGAACCCCTTAGCGACTAGTCTGGCCTTATATCTTTCAATACCGCCCTTAGAGTCTCTTTTGGTCTTGAAGACCCATTTACAGCCTACAGGCTTGACCCCTTTAGGTAACTCGGTGAGTTCCCAGACACGGTTCTTTTCCATCGAGAGCAACTCATCATTCATGGCTTCAAGCCACTGAGCTGATCGGTTGCTATTTATGGCCTGACCAAATGAAAGTGGATCATTATCCATTTCATCGTCGTAGTCACACTCGTTTAGATAGACAACATAGTCATCAGAGATGGCTGACCTCCTCTCTCTCTCTGACCTACGCACAGATTGCTCAGCGACAATCGTTGCTGGAGCATCAAGAATGTGGGCCGAAACCTCCAATGTGCCACCTGGTGCATCAATATCCTCAGGTGGAGGAATCGACACTACTCTTTCTTGGATTACCGGTATTGGAACAAATATCTGGTTCTCCTCAAAAGTAAGTGACCTAGGCACAGAACTCCTACTGAGATCACCATCCGCTAAGAATACAGCGTATCTAGTCTCTACAATCCGGGTGCTATGAGTAGAACTATAGAACCTATATCCCTCAGACCGTTCAGGGTAACCTATGAAGTAACAAGAGATGGTCCTAGCGTCTAACTTTCTCAACTGTGGGTTATATATTTTGGCTTCAGCCATACAGTCCCAAACATGCAAATATCCTAGCTTAGGCTTTTTACCGGCCCATAACTCATAAGGGGCCTTAGCCACAACTTTACTCGGTACACGGTTTAGGATATGAACGGCTGTTTTCAATGCTTCTCCCCACAAGGACTCAGGCAATGGTGAATTGCAAATCATGCTCCTCACCATATCCATAAGAGTACGGTTTCGTCTCTCAGCAACACCATTTTGCTCAGGTGTACCAGGCATCGTGTACTGAGCGACAATACCGTTCTTCTGTAGGCAAAGTGCGAACGCACCTGGACTGCGGCCCGTATCGGAATATCTGCCATAGTACTCCCCACCTCTATCGGACCTCACAACCTTAATCTTCCGGTCAAGTTGTAACTCAATCTCAGCCTTATTGATCTTAAAGGTATCCAGTGCTTCCGACTTTTCTTTGATGAGATAGACGTAGCTAAAACGTGAAAAGTCATCGATAAAGGTAATGAAATATCTCTCGCCACTTAGGGCAGGAGTAGAAAATGGCCCACATATATCAGTGTGAATAACTTCTAACAGGCCGGTACTCCTAGTGGTGCCCTTCTTACTAGTTTTGGTTTGTTTACCCTTAAGACACTGCCTACAAATCCCGAAATCAGAAAAATCAAGAGGAGGAAGAACTCCATCCTTCATCAGTCTTTCCATACGACTAATGGAAATGTGGCCTAAACGCTTATGCCACAAACTGGAAGAGTTTTCATCAACTCGACCCCGTTTATTGCCACGGTAACTGATTTCCTCATTCACATGCATGGATAACAGAGAATGTGCAAACGAGCTATCTAAATTAATCATATATAGATTGCCCACAAGAAGACCAGAACCAACAACATTGGAATCATGGAGTAATGTAAAACCTTTATTCCCAAACTTAAATTCAAATCCAGAGGAATCAAGTCTGGATACAGATATAAGGTTTCTGCTCATGGCAGATACATAAAATGTGTCTTCCAAATACATAATGAAGCCACTATCTAATACAAGACGAAAAGTGCCAATAGCCTTGACGTCTGCTTCTACTCCATTTCCCATCTTAATGGTTCGCTCCCCTTTCCTGAGTCTCCGTCTCTCTTGAAATCCCTGCAAGAAATTCGAGATGTGAATAGTTGAACCTGTATCTATCCACCAGGTATTTCTAGGTGCATCTACAAGGAAAGATTCATGACAAACAAAAACTGAATTATTACCTTTCTTACGCAGCCACTCTTCATACTTGGAGCACTCTTTCTTTATGTGACCAAGTTTCTTACAGAAATGGCACCTAATGCGACTTTTCATCCCACCGGTCAAGCCCTGAGCCGAACCGCTGTGGACCCCGATCCGAGATAGGCGACAAGGGAACGGGTCCCTAACACCTTCTGGATCATCCACGTGTGAAGGAGAGCTCTACCAGGGAACTCTCGAAACGGATGCCACCTTTATAGCATAGCACGAGTGGCGATATAAAAGAGATACCTTTCGATTCGGGAACAAGTCCGGATTCGAAACGTACCTAAACAAACTCAGAGTCGCCATCCACGGTATACGGCCATGGATCCTTTAAACAAAAATATGCTCTGTATACCATGGATAACCAGAAATATATATGGGTTCGTGCCTGATTACGAATGGAGAAGGTCTGAGAGCACCCCCAATTCGTCCGAGTGCAAGCACTTGGTCTCTTATGCCATTTATTATTAAATTTAAAGAGTTTCGGGCAAAAATCATGTGAAATTGGAACAATCCTCAGGAATCGTCTACCTAAGCATGCATTTCCTGAGGATAAAGAAATAAGCATACAAAATGAAATGAAAAATGTGTCACCTAAGCAAAGCTAAGTTATGAGTGACATGTCTAATGGGTGTCTAAGTTCTGGTAGACATACACATGCAAGCTACAGCTAAAGGTATAGTATCAGTACAAGAAAGTAAGAAAACACATCAAAACATAAAACACAAGTCAAACCTATATATGACAGGACAAGACAAGTCCTAACTCTAATGCGACTTGACTCGGACCAAGATGGCCGTCCATCCCAGCTGCTCTACGTATCCCGGCCTCGGGAAGAATCGGAGTCAACGTAGTTCGAATGACCTATTCTAAACTATGATGCCTAACCATCTAGAACCGCTATCCTAGACTCGATCCACTAGACTCGATTGATTTTTAAAGCTTTTTGAACGATTGTTTAAATTCAGGTGAATTGTAATTTTTAGGACTCCCTATATGCCCTAACTAATGCAAGTTGGTTAGCCTTAAACTAATGCGGGTGGGCCCTACATCCTATGTGTAACTAGGCTGTGCATCATAAAGAAAACCACGGGCTGACTATATGCTTCCTAGTCTAGCCATCGGTTCGACTAAATGTCTAACCGATCGACTCGAGGCCTCCTAACTCTAGGGACACTCACACGACAGGACACACCATATCAAACAAATCAGGACAGACTCCTAACTTTAAAACAAACCAAACGGCTAGGACAGACTCCTAACTCTAGAGGAAGATCTCTTTGAAAAGGGTTTTGAAGAAGTTTTTGCATTTTTGGAAGGTTTGACAAATTTTATTTTTAAAGGTTTGGCTGGACCTAGGATGTGGATCACAAGCTGCACTACGTACCTCTTGAAAGAGGATCAAGCCAACGTAGTTCGAAACGAACTCTCTACCTATCAAACACTTACAGCAAACCAACTATTTTTTTATGTTTTAAGTTTCTAATGTTTTTGAGATTTTTAATGATTTCAATGCTTATAGATTTTAAAATTTCTGATGTTTTCACCCTTTTGGTCAAAGACCGGAGGGAATATACCAAACAACACACTAGGGACGAACCCTAGAGCTAAAAGGAGAAACTAGGCTCTAATAATACCATTATAAGAGCAAATGAGTCAAAGACTCTCTAATAAGAGTAACTGATAACACTGAAAAATCAGATAACGGAGTCAAAGACTCTCTAATGACTGCAAAAGGAAAGGCGAGTCAAAGACTCTCTAATAAATCTAACTGAAAGTACAAATGAGTCAAAGACTCTCTAAGAAAACTGTGAAAGAGATAAATGAGTCAAAGACTCTCTAATAACATCACCAAAGAAATAAATGAGCCAAAGATTCTCTGAAAGAAATGGAAATACGATTCAAAGACTCTCTAAGAAAGACGAAAACACGAGTCAAAGACTCCACTGACAACAACTAAAGGATATACGAGTCAAATACTTTCTAAGAGATGAAAACACGAGTCAAAGACTCCACTGACAACAACTAAAGGATAGACGAGTCAAAGACTCTCTAAAAGAGAAAAGGAAACACGAGTCAAAGACTCCACTAACACCAACTAAAGGATATATGAGTCAAAGACTCTCTAAAAGAAAAGGAAACACGAATTTGCACATTTGGCAGAGGTAAAACACCCAGCCGGGCCGGACAGCTACCTAGCCCTAGATTGCAACAAATGTGCAACCCAATACCCATAAGGATAGGGGTATGTTGCCAAGCCGAGTAGGGTATTCTCCCAAAACCAAACGATGCACAGAGAGGAGGACTAACGAGAGAATGAGACCGGGCGGGTCTCCCAAACACACACAAAGATGGGCTCCAAGTAATCTTATCATTGCTCTTGCAAAGGGGGAAGCAAGGCTAAGACAACTAATTGAGAGGATTCTACAAATAAGGCCAAGCAGGCCTTCTAAAGGCTAATTACTTAAAAAAAGCCAAGACAGATGACTCCCTAATAACATCAATAAAGATCAAATGAGTCAAAGACTCCCCTAATAACATCATCACACAAACGAATGATTCAAAGGCCCTCTAAATGAGGCAAGGCATGCCTCCTATGGGTACACCATTTATCAAAATCAAAGCAACCTCCTTGAGGTCAAGCTAAAAGCGAGACGTGCCTCCAAAAGATGATTGCCTAACGAGACAGAGTATGTCTCCTAGTATAGGTTATAGTGTCTAAAGAAATCTAATCAGAAACCCAAAAGACTGTGCTAGTCTACCCGAAGAGAGGGAAAAGGATACCAGATAATCTCAAATTTTCAATCAATTATTATAAAAACAAATCAAATATCAGCAAAATATGATCTATAACTAAAGAGTGCACAACCTGTAGCAATCATAAAATAATAAACAACATTAATTGTGGATCCCGTCCCGGAGGGGGGTGGTCCCACGAAGGTGTGTTTTCTTTTATGATGATAGCGCCTTTGTCCATTGGATTTGAATATGGTTGCTTTTTTTCATAAATTTAGGGTAAAAGTCCTAACTTCAAGAAAAGAAGCAACTGACTAGAGTCGCCACCTAGATTAGGGATCTAGGACCCATGATTAACTCTGTTAATTTGGTCTACGCTTTAAGTTCTGGGTAAGTTACCTGGTTACGAAGTCGGAAGGTGTACCGCACGAAGTGTACAGCACCGACCTTGCCTAACTTTTGAAAGCTTTAATTATTTAGGTTTAACAAAGGGGGTGAATGTGAACTTTATTAACCTAGATGCATTCTAATTTTTTAGCCGTTCACAGTTTAAACTCATGCGGGCAAGGAGTGATGATCCTAAATGCCTAGCTAGAATGCTTAGATGCCTATATGAGTTACTTGACATTTTATGAGATTTGATGAGATTTAGTTTAAGTTGAATTTGATTAATTGGTTTGACTTAAAATGACCTATGCTATATGAACCTAGATCTAATGCAATGGACCTAAGTTGCATTTTCAGTATATTTGAGAAGTTTTGGCTCTAAGATTCTATTGGGGAACCTAAAATGCAACCTCTAAGTTTAGAACCTAAAACATTTTTACAATTGATCTTGAATTGTGATTTTCCAATTGGGTGAAAGTTCTTAGGTTCTTTAAGGCTTTCAAATTCCAAAGAGTTCCAAATTCAAACAAAATAACTAAACATGCAATTTCTACCAAAGACAATTAACATGACATTTTTTAAATGATGAAACATGTAAAGAAACTAAACATAGGAAGCAAAGTAACTAATCATGCAAAATGACCAAAGAACTAAACATGCAATCAATGATTTGAGAATGGGAGAAGGGATAGAAAGAGGGGTGGTAGAGACGGAGAAGGGTGTGAGAGAACAGGAAGGATGGAGAAAGGTGCGGCTGAACTTGGTTTTGCCAAGTTGCCTACGTACCCCGTCGTGGGGATCAAGCCATACGTAGTTCCACTGGAGTTTGGATCATGATTGGGATTGGGAATTGGGAATTGGGAATCAGGTTCGGGAATGAGATTTTTGAAAAGAATTTTTGAATTGGGAACGAGCCTCGAAGGAGCTAATTGCAGAGGAATCATCAATGAGTAAATAAAAAAAGGGATGAAGTTTTGGCTAATGGATTTGGACATAAGGATGCAACTCGGTTGGGTTAAAGAAGAGGTAACTCAATTAGGAAGGGTTGATTGGGCAGGTCAACTCGGGTTAGATTTGGGTTCAACTCGGGTTGAGTTGGATCAGGTTGACTCGGGTTTGAGTTGGACTCGGGTTACGATGCGAGTTCGAGTTGGACTCGGGTTAGGCTTGGGTTAGGTCAAGTAGAGTTAGGTCCGATTTGGACCAGGTTGAGCTCTAATTGCGGTTTAGGTACGTGTTGCAGGTTAAGACCGAATGGACCAGGGGTTTGGGTCGAGGCCAAATTGACGGTGGGTTTAGGTGCGGCTTGGGGGTTTGCTCGGATTATGGTCTGTGTAGGGCTCGGATTGGGGGTTGGTAAGGTGAGGGGAATTTGGGTTAGGCAGAGTAGGCTTTTGATGCTACGGGCAAGGATTAAAAGGCTAGGTGTTTGGGTCCAGATTTGGGTTGGGCTGAGACGCGGGTTAGACCGAGGCTTGGTGCGGGTTCGACCTGAATTACCTCAGGTTTGGACCAATTTTAGATAGGCTACACATGTGCACGACACACGTGGATCGGGACTTTGAACTTTGGGTCGGAACCCATATTAGCTTTGGTGTCAGGTTGAAGTGGAACCCATGTGGATTTAAAACTTGGGCCCAAATTATGCATACAGTGTAACACATTCACTTGTATTGGATATGTGGCATGCATGTGAACAGCACGCATAATGGGATCAATACATTGTGAATTGGTTGCATGTATATGTACTGTACACACAAGAAATTTGGACCGATTATAGCATGTGTACATATCAAATTGGTTGCACTGTATTATCAACAGGTTTAGGCGCAATAGGTTTGTGGTTCGGATATGGGTTAGGAGTTGGGGCTGAACCGGTTTAAGGGTTTAAGGCTGAACTGGGTTGGGCTGGGTTGAACCGATTCGGGGCTGAACCGGGTTGGGGTCGGGTAAGCTTGGATTAGGCTAAATCGGGTAGTTCGGGTTGAGTGCGGATTGGGGTGCGGCTTGAGGCTTGGGTGAGGCGAACTAGGTTGGGCGTGTGGCTTGGGGTTGGGCCTGCGACTTGGGTTTGGGATGCGGCTTTCGGTGTAGGTCCGGGTTGGAGTCGGGTTGTGGGTCTGAGTTGGGGCTGAACCGGGTTGGGTTTAAGGCTGAACCGGGTTGGGCTGGGTTGAACCGATTCGGGGCTGAACTGGGTTGGGGTCGGGTTGTGGGTCCGAGTTGGGGTTGAACCGGTTTAAGGGTTTAAGTTAAATGAATGGGCTGAAGTCTGTTGATAGGGATGGGTTATGGGATGGTCGGTGGATGTGAGGATGAGGGTAGGTGGGTTATAAAGGTTGGCAATGGTTATGAAGTCATGACATGGGTGTTGTGGGCTGATGGGGTACAAATTTGTGACTGATTGGAACTATGGGACATGGGTCATGGGATAAAAGGGCTGATGGCCATAGGTAATGTGATGGCTATGGGTGAAATGTGTGAGAGTAAACTCCATGGTGTAGGTGGCTGCATGGGTGCTGTTGGGTTGGGTAAGGGTGGAAAATTGGTCCGGTTGAAATGGGTTGAGTTGGGTTTAGTTGGCTAAGCATGGGGTCTGTTGGGTTGGGTAAGGGTGGAAAATAGGTCCGGTTGAAATGGGTTGAGTTGGGTTTAGTTGGCTAAGCATTGGGTCTGTTGGGGCTAGGATTGAGAGGGAATAGATGTTGACCATTAGGGAAAAATAAAAATGAAGAGAAGATGGGTTAAGAGAAGAGGGAAACATGCATAACTTCAAAGTCTACCATAAAAAAGAATATGATTAAAGATTAATCGTAGATGCTCCCTAACATGGTTTTTCTTTTAAAATAAAAGATATGCATGAAAACAGACCCTACATAGAATTTAAATAAATGCCTACCTTTTTGAAGACCCACTTTGTGTTTGATTTTTCTTTGATGTTAATTCCTTGAAGATGATTCCTTGCTTGATAATGACCGCTTTTGATATATATCTACCACCCAACGTATAAAATCACCCGATCCGGCAAGGATGGCCGAACCCTTGAAGAGATGAGGGAGAGGGACGAATTTTCTAAGAGAGGGGTTCTTGAGTTGTTTTTTTGGGATGGTGGGATGAGAGGGTATTTATAGGAGAATGGGATGGCAAAAGTTACCAATGTGTTTGGGAAGAGGTGTAGGGTTGTGATTGGATTTGGAATAATTAGGAGGTTTTGGATGGTTGGGATGATGGCACTTAACATGTTGCTCAAAATATGAGAGATATGAGAATATTAGCAATTTTAGGGTGAGAAAGAGAAAAGCAAGTGGGTAGGAGGAATCTTGGGAAATTTGGCAACATTCTTTTTGCATAATCCAAAACGTGTATTCTTGGAGAAAAATCAAGCAAGTTTTGATTTGGGAAGATTTAAAGGTGGAAAAGAAAAGGTGGCATGTGTCCCTCACTACCTTTTATACATTGGGGATGATTTGGGCAACAATATAAAACGTCTAAGTTAGCCTAATGCAACAAATCATTCCAATTAAATGGGGACATGTGTCCTTTTCAACCTCAAGTGAATCTTTTAACCAAAAATCTTGCTATACATGTATCTTTTCCAAAGTTGTAAAATTAACCCAAACTTATTTCAAAAATTTTAAACAAAAGGGGAGAAGGAAACAAGCCACGTTTTCCCAAGCTTGGGAAAACGTGTGGTGAGAGGAGAGAGAGGGTGAGGAGGGAGAGCTCTCTTGAAAATGAAAAAAATGTCGTTTTCCGGAGATGTTGGCATCCGATTCCGATAATTCTTTCGCCTTTGGAATCCCTGATTTTTTATCTTTCATTTAAGCCTAATATTTCCATAGAAATACTGATTTTGAAATTTTCGACCAATGAGAGCCATCGATCTCCATCGGCAAATCGTTTTTCCAGAGATTGGGCAAATCGGTGATCCAAACGAACCAACCGACTCGATCAATCTTGGATCAATGATTAAACCCTTTAAACCAAGATATCAAAGCCAATTAAGATATTAAAATATTTTGTTATCGATGATTTAATGGGATAATTTCGACGGATCTCATTCGTCCTGCCTTGATCCGTAACTTTTCACTAGATTTTTGCTTAATAAAAGTGACCCAATGTTTAATCCAAATTTGAGATCAACCTTGATTGATATTAATTTGAATAAATGATCACAAATTCTTAGTAAAGAAAGACACCCATGTTGAAAATCAGCCCTCGATCTGACGATTTACGGAAATCGGGTCTCATAATGGAATCAGGGTCCGGGCTGTGAGGTGACCCTAGCTTATTTTGTCCCGATTGATGATCTGTAAAGTCAGATCGAGATATTAATGCCTTAAAACATATAAATCCATGATAGAGGGACTCTTGCATGGATTTAACACTCTAAGTCACCAATCAGGGCATTTTTCCAATTTTTCGGATCTAATCGTTTCACCAGGTACATCTCTTTATTATTTTGGTTTTCAGAAAATTTGAGGATGCATATTTTACCAATGAAATTCCACGGATCAATATATTAGGTTATTGTTGGTTAAAGTGTAGCAAAATGAGGGTGTCTACAGATGCCCCTCTTTGGCAAAGGTTACTTAGTAACCGCATGCCAAAGCTAAAGTGACATTCTCATTTTGCAGAACTTTAACTGACAATAGCCCAGTTCAGATGGGCGATGTGATGTATCAATTTGTATTTCTATGGCAATTTTAATGAAATATTCCAAACAAAACAACCTGATACCCCGTAATGCAATGCAATCCTAAATGCAGACTAATGCAGTATTTTTATGATTTTTAATATTTTTTCATGCAGCATGCTTTTCTATCCTAATGATGCAAGATGATGTGGGTGAAGGTTACAGATGATTGAAAAGATGATGATAGGAGACCTAATCTAGAGACCAAAACTTGGTAATCTAGGATAGAATTTTTCTGGAAATCTGATAGTCCTAATCTAGACACCATAGTCAGGTAATCTAGAATATGATTTTTTTTTTTTTTTTTGAAAACTGGTGACCTAATCTAGACACCATAGCCAGGTAATCTAGAGTAGGATTTTTCTGGAAGCTGGTAGACCTAATCTAAACACCATAGCCAGGTAATTTAGAATATAATTTTTCTGGAAGCTGGAAGACCTAATCTAAACACCATAGCCTGGTAATTTAGAATAGAATTTTTCTGGAAGCTGGTAGACCTAATCTAAACACCATAGCCTGATAATTTAGAATAGGATTTTTTTTTGGAAGTTGGTAGACCTAATCTAAACACCATAGCCTGATAATTTAGAATAGGATTTTTCTGGAAGCTGGTAGACCTAATCTAAACACCATAGCCTGATAATTTAGAATAGAATTTTTCTGGAAGCTGGTAGACCTAATCTAAACACCATAGCCTGATAATTTAGAATAGAATTTTTCTGGAAGCTGGTAGACCTAATCTAAACACCATAGCCTGGTAATTTGGAATAGGATTTTTCTGGAAGCTGGTAGACCTAATCTAAACACCATAGCCAGGTAATTTAGAATAGGATTTTTCTGGAAGCTGGAAGACCTAATCTAAACACCATAGCCTGGTAATTTAGAATAGAATTTTTCTGGAAGCTGGTAGACCTAATCTAAACACCATAGCCTGATAATTTAGAATATGATTTTTCTGGAAGCTGGTAGACCTAATCTAAACACCATAGCCTAATAATTTAGAATAGGATTTTTTTTGGAAGCTGGTAGACCTAATCTAAACACCATAGCCTGGTTAATTTAGAATATGATTTTTCTGGAAGCGACCAACAAGGCCTCACATAATGTGAGACAGTCTTGACCATGATTTTCTCAGCTGGATGCATGAAGAGTATTTGAATGAAATGAGTATGGATTGTAAACTTGAAAGCTCTGGGTAGCTGGAATGATTTATTAATGAAATAGGAAAATGGATTTTTGAACTTTTTGAAAAAAATGTGATTGTGATGGAGATGAAAATTGAGATGGATTGAGACTAGGATGGATTGAAACTGATGGAAGAAAGATTAGGATGTAAGGATATTGATGGGGCTTGATGGAATTGAGACTAGGTGTTTGGAAAACCTAGGAGTTGAAAAACTTTTTCTTATAAAGGAGCTTTGTCTCTAGGGATACGGATATTTCATTTTCTTTGACAAGAAAGGACAATCAGCAAACTGGACCTGATGAACTTATGAGTAAAGGAAGGTTTGAATTGAATGTAATGCTCACAACTCCTGATGGTAGCTCTCTTTAACCATTACATCTGAGATTCTTCCAAGCCTGAGATGAGTTTTGGTTGAATGGTATTCTTCCAAAAGTCTTCACTTCTGAATTCTCTTTTAAACTAGCTTTGCTTAAACTGGCTTCTCTCACTTGTCTCTTGAAGTCTTCAGAATCAATCTGGCTCTGATGCATTCGCAAGTAAAAGTGATACCTTACCTCTTCACCGAAACAGTTGCAACCTTATGACACGAGGACGACAATCAACTTGCATTAAAGTGAAGAATTTGGCAAAAGATACTATTTGAGAAACTGAGAGATTCTGAAAAAGAATAGACTTGAATGGACTGATCGGAATAAAAGACAGTGATGCTTCTGACTTTTTTAATGTTTTTGTTTTTGCTAAGTCTTGCCTTTCAGAGAATAATTTATCGATTGGTAAACATTTGAACATTTTCTTTAAAACAGTAGTACTTCATGGACATTATCACCGCTCCTTGGATTGCTTAATTTTCATGCCCCTAGTTCCAAGAATTACATGTATTCTTGCCTGACTCTCTTGAAATTCCGAGTTATTTTCAATTGATGGATCACTCTGTGAAAATGTCGAATGTAGCCTTCGTGGATAACCCTTACCATGACCAAGTTGCCCTTTTTGGGTTTTCAACTTGGCGGACCGTCTGCCCTAGCTTTTGCCTGAACTACCCTTTTTGGGTTTTCATTTCAGCGGGCTTGTACCTTGATTTTTGCCTAAGCCGTCCTTTTGGATTTTCAACTTAGCAGGTGAATGACCTTAACTTTTGCCTAGACAGCCCTTGCGGGTTTTCAGCCTAGCAGGTCTTCAAACTCCGTTTTTTTTTTTTTTTTTTTAATTTTGCCTGGAACCATTGCATTGTACGCCGGAAGGACTTTATGGGTAGGATAAGGGTTCATTGAAGAAAAAGCTTGAGATTTATGCAAATTTCGACCGAACCTGTGTATACAGGTTGCCTACGTATCCCGGCATAGGAATCAGGTCGAGCGTAGTTCAGGGTAGGTGCTCCTAGTTTAGAAGCTTTCATTGATGGTTTTGCTTTTTTCTCTTTTTCATTTTTTTTTTGTTTCGACCGAACCTAGTTTTGCCAGGCTGCCTACGTACCCCAGTGTAGGGATCAGGTCGCGCGTAGTTCAGGGCAGATGCCCCTAGTGTGATGGGTTTTGAAAGAAAATTTTATTCAGGCTCAAAGGGGTTTGAAAAGGGATTTGATTTTTTCCTTTTTAGGGTTTTAACTTTCTGGGATTTGCTCGGCCAAAGAAGGCCTTCCGGTGTTCAATGATAGAATTTTTATTTTTATTTTTTTGGAGTTTGACGGCATTTCCAGGTAAGGATCTTGTTGAAGGCTTTATCTGGTTCTTGACTCCTTCTGTTTGAATTTGAACATCGATTCTTCATCTCCAAAGGGATCGCGATATTAGATCTTGAACTCTTTTGCAATGAATTTTGTGTCCGCACACTAGTTCTGATAGATTTGACCATTGGAAGCATAAGAGGTGGCCTTAACTGATGCCCCTTGTGTACGTGTCTTCATTCTTAGACCAAAACATGTCTTTGTGAGACCAAGCGAAGGCTTCCCCGTATTCTTGTAGTAGGTTTACTGATTCCTTTCATTCCTTAGAGGGTAATGTGTTTCCAATTCATATTTTCTGAATTAAAGTTTAAGTCCAAATGTTTATAATTCTAATTTCTTCTCTGAAAAGCTGGACCTGACGCTCCTCTTCTTGTTTAAGCATTTGCTGTAACTCAAGTGGAGTTTCGTCAACCTTTTTATCCTCTTCCGAGGAGGGATTTTTTTATTGTAATTTAAGTCAGAAGCATACACTCGAAGATACTGAGAAAGAAATTTCATTGAATGAGAAGAAATTACATTTGCTGACTCTTCCTGAACAGGCTCAGGATTCACAATTCTGGACTCAAAATAAATGCAGGAAATAATGACTCGCCCGGACTAGGCACTTATTGTAACTGAATATAAGAACTGGACTCGGCATCACGACTGGACTAAACATGAATTGATAAAGACATAAACTTTAATTGGAAAGACCTTCTTCGGTTGCAACTGTCTGGATCTGAGATTCAGCGAAACTTCCTTTGTCTTGGATAGCTGCAATAAGTGTGACTTCAGCTTCTGGTGCATCACCCACAACAAGAACAGTATCTGAACAAGCTTCTGATTTTTTAACAAAATAAACTTTTGACTGCAATTCTGGTAGGGCTGCCTTTCTGTGCTTCTTCTCCTCATCTTCTACTCCTACCCAGTTAAGGATATGGGGTTGATGTTGGGAATCAAATGTATGAATTAAGGTAGAATGATCAAACTCGGGATTGTCCAAAAATATGGCATTGACATCGGCTGGAGGTGGAACAGCATGGTTTGGCAGGGGATTGTTGACTACATTTGGCTTTGGTGGAAAGACGAGTAGGTCATTATCAATAAGCTTTTGGATTACAAACTTCAGGCTTAAGCATCGATCAGTAATATGGCCTGGTCCTTGATGATAGTCGCAGTGATCCTGCGCTCTCCATGTCTTTGGAAGAGGGTTGGGAGGTGGCTTAATAGGTGGTAAGGTAATGTGGCCAGAGGCCAAACATTGTTTGAGCACAGCTGATGGTGGAACTGGGATAGGAGTAAACTCTGTTCTTGGCCTTTCCTGAGGCATGGTACCCTGTTGACTGTAATCAAACACTACAGCCTTCTGAGGCTGAGTGGTTCTAGAAACATTACTGATTTGGCCTGGTGTTTGTCTCTTAACTTCCTTTGAACCCGAGCTATTCTTGTTATAAATTCCCAATGCCATAGCATCTTCAATTTGGGTGCCAGCTATAATAAAATGTTCAAAATCTGGATAGAACTGCAGTGACATATGTTGTAACATGTGAGAGGAGAGGTTCTTCAAAACTATCTGTACTTGTTCTCTCTCAGACGGGCGATCCATCATCTGTGCTGCCTTCTTCCTCCACCTCTTTACAAAGGTCATGAATGACTCATTGGAATCCTGCTTTGTAGTTTCTAAGTCACGACGGGTAATCTCGGTTCCATCCTCATAACCAAATTGCTTAATGAACTGCTCCCCAATATCTTTCCATCTTTTGTATTGGGTCTTGTCTAGGCTCAGAAACCATTTTCTTGCAATTCCCGTCAAGGAGATTGGAAATAGCTGAGCCATCTGCTCAGGAGTTAGGCCTTGAGGTTGACACATTATGATAAACATCTGAAGGTGAGAAGTGGGGCAACCTACACCATTGTATTTGTCAAAGTCCGGCATTTGGAAGTTAGCCGGAAGATGGACTTCTGGAAAGAGAGTAAGATTATCAGGGTTAAAGCTATCAGGTTCACGAATCTTGATATTGTCGACCTTCTTGGACAATTGTTCAAATTTTTCAGCCAGAGACTTGTCCCCTTGAGTGGTAACTGGATTATAATTCTCCTCTGCGTACTGCTCTGAATCTGGAACTTCAATCTGAAGAGGAGTAATTTTAGGCTGTGGTTGAATCTCAGATGCAACTGGATATTTAGGTTCTTTTCATTTTGAAGGTGAGGAAGAGGATGGACCAAACTTTTCTACAAATTGGGCTTTCAGAAACTGATTGTCCTCTTTGAGTTCTTTCATCTGCTGAAGGATATTGGCTAATACCGCATCAAGGTTAGTGGGTTGCAGATTCTCAGTAGGTTCTGTCATGGCTGCTGAAGATGGAGATGACTTTCTGACCAGACGAGAGTCTATTCGAACCCAAGATGCTTGAAGGTAATCAATGGTTGACACAAGAACTCCTAACAAAGAAATGATTAAAAGTTTAGATACACTGGTGTTCTTGGTTGAAAACATGCATTGGCTAGAATGACTCATTTTGCAAACACATTTGAGATTGACGGATCTTTCATTCAAAAGATATTCCTTTTTGAAAGAATGTAATCAATGAATTAGTAAGGAATGACCTTCAAAAGGGGATGCCCCTAGTTTGAATGGAATGACATTTTAGGGGTTTTAAACATGAACTCGACGAGGATGCCCCTAGTCTAAAGGAAGCTGAAATCCTAAGTTGTGGTTAGGAGATGAGACCTCAAAAGGGAACCCTAAGCAATATGGCATTACCCCATGATCCACAGAAAAGGAATAGAGGGTGATGATTTTGCAAAATTATTGATCAAGAGGAGATGATTGGTAGGAATTGATGGGATTTCCTAGATCCAAGAACAATGAGATTATTATCCCAACCTCAAAGGCATTTTATGTTTGTGCTTTACTTGGAGGGCACAATTCCTAACCCCTAATCTAGCGGAACCATTGTGATCGGTTCATGACTTTGTTTGTGTTCCTAAGACATCGGATGTAGCCCCAAGAGATCGGCTACATATTCTAAAGATGGGAAAGGATTTCCTAGTCTAGGCTCACATGCGTGAAGTACACATGTCCGATCTACATGAATGTGTGGGGTAATCTAGGGGTAAGGCTAAGAGCTCCCTTAGCGCGAATCCGTGTTCAATATACTCTACCGGTGTCCAGAGTAGCAGTACGTGAACCAACAGATCCGTTTACGCACCATAAAGGTACTAGGCTAAGAGTGGAATGCTTCTCTAACACAGAGGCACCGGGTCATGACCTCCCAGTCAACCATGCTAAATAACATTCCGGGTTCCTAAAATAGGATGTGTGTGAATGTGATATGCAAGGGTGTAAATGATAGTGATGTAAGTGTGTGCAATTTGGGGATTCGAATCTAATGCCCTGAAGTCCTTTAATTAATCTTCTAAAGGTTTTGGGTGATTACATTTTATGAACATGCATTATTGTTTTCACTTTTTCCTTTTTGTTCATTAATGAAGCAACATCAAGTTTTTTTCTTTTCACACACAAGTAAGCACACAACATCTTCTGGTTCTTTTTTCTTTTCTTTTTGAATCTTTTTTGAATTTTTGAGTTTTTTAAGTTTTTTTAGATTTTTTTTTGACTATTTGGATTTTTGATTTTTTTGTTTTTTGTTCCACATTTATCCCCTTTAATTACGACTTAAATGACTAAAGCTTTTAAAAGTTATAAAGTTAGGTAATTTATCCCCAGCAGAGTCGCCAATCTGTGGATCCCGTCCCGGAGGGGGGTGGTCCCACGAAGGTGTGTTTTCTTTTATGATGATAGCGCCTTTGTCCATTGGATTTGAATATGGTTGCTTTTTTTCATAAATTTAGGGTAAAAGTCCTAACTTCAAGAAAAGAAGCAACTGACTAGAGTCGCCACCTAGATTAGGGATCTAGGACCCATGATTAACTCTGTTAATTTGGTCTACGCTTTAAGTTCTGGGTAAGTTACCTGGTGTAGACACCCCATTTTGACCGTGCCCTAAACCCTTCCAGTTTTGCAAAAATCCCCATCAAATCAATGAGTTAGGGTCCCAAACTTAACCCTAGGCTAGCTTTGGGTCCCAGCTAGGTCCCCGCAAAATTTCGTCGAAATCCGATCGCGTTTGCCTAGCAAACGAGCTAAGACGGTGCTGTAGTGTAAATGCGCAGAAGGGGGTGATTTATCCTGGGTGGGGCCGAACCTGGACCGAATGGGACAAAGGTTACGGGCGCGCCTTATCATTTTTGTGCGCCCATCAAATGGGGGTGCGGGGATATCAACAGGTTATTTTAACCTATATAAAAAAAAAAATCAAAAACGAAAGGGGGAGAGCTCATTGGTAAAAGACAAAAAAAGATAGAGAGAGAGAGCTTCTCCTCCGGCAACGGTGCCGGAGCTCCGATCGGATCGGCCACCACCTCATCTTTGCCTCCATCCTATTTCTGCAACCCAACTCCTCCGACCACATCCCACCGGAGCCGCCCATATTTTCCCTCATCACCACCTCCGATCGAGCTTTCACCCAATCACAACCACCAACAGCCACCACCTCCATTGATTCCGGCAAGCTTGCCGGAATCCGATCACCACCGTCGAACCATCTCCACCTTCTCCTTCATTTTCCCCTTTTCTCCTCTGCAAAACCCAAACCACCACTATTCGGCCATTTCCAGCCCTACCACCATCTCCTCCACCCCACTTCCAACTTCTTCTTCTTCATTTTATTTTTTTATTTTATTTTTAAAAAAAAGAAAAAAAAAGAAAGAAGGAGAGATCTGCAGAGAGAAAAGAGAGAGAGAGAGAAGGATCTTCTTCTCCGACAGAAATTTCGTCGGAGTCCGATCATCACCACCTCCGACCGGCTGTGCCGGAATCCGGCCCCAACTCCGGCCACCCTTACGCTCAGGTATTTTCATTTTTTATGTTTATTTATTTATTTATTTTTAATTTTTTTTGTCGTTTCATCATTGCATGTTTGACTGTTCGTTGATTATTAATATTAAATTATCGAGAATAGTAACAGCTGTTTGAATAGTAATAGGATTAAATTTTTATTTTCGTGAATAGTGAAGGTTGCGTGAACAGTACCAGGTCGATTAATATTATTAAATCATTATTTTCGTCGATTAATATTATTAAATTATTAATTTTGTCGGTGATTAATTATTGTTTTTTGACCGTAATGATTATTTTATTTAAATTATTATTTTTGTCGGTTATTAATATTATTAAATTATTAATTTTTTTGACCGCGATGATTACTATTAATTAAGTATTATTATTTTTCTTTCGGTGGAATATTTAATTGTTATTTCGTTTCCAATTACCGATGTGGGACCCGTTTGTGTGGGGCCCGCCGATGTGGGGCCCGTTTGTGTGGGGCCCGCCGATGTATGAATAGTACTTGGTAGGTCCTACTGTGAATAGTACTTTTGAATAGTACTTTTGAATAGTACTTTTGAATAGTACTTTTGAATAGTACTTTTGAATAGTACTTTTGAATAGTAGCTTTGAATAGTAGCTTTGAATAGTAGCTTTGAATAGTAGCTTTGAATAGTAGCTTTGAATAGTAGTCGTGAATAGTAGTTGTGAATAGTAATTATAACAGTCTTCAGCACAGGAGTCAGTCCTTCAGTCAGTCCAGGAGTTTTTCCTATCATCATAGGGGTTAGGATTCTGTCCATCCTCTCATCAAGTCGTGATCTTTACCCGCTCCTGCAAGGTATAGGATGCTGTCCAACCCTTGCCGAGTTATTTTCCTGTTCGTTCCCCCGCAAAGCATAGGATGCTATCCAACCTTTGCGGGATTCCAGAAGTCTCCCTACCCTTATGATGATAGGATTTTATTCTCTGGTGTCAAAAAACAACAAAAACATTTCAAAAATACTTGAAAACAACAAAAACATTCCAAAAACACTTGAAAATTCAAAAACATCTCAAAAACAATTCAAAATCCAAAAACATTTTAAAAATCAAAATCTCAAAAAATCTTGAGTTATGTGCAGAGTAGTTAGGAATTCTGTCCGAACTACGGATGGCTTGATCCCTAGCTGAGGGGTACGTAGGCAGCTCAGGCGTGCTGCTGGCACCCTGAGTTCAGTCACCATTTTTACACTCTTTCACCCTTTACACACCACTTTACCATTATTTCTCACCTTTCCGTCCGAACTACGGATGGCTTGATCCCTAGCTGAGGGGTACGTAGGCAGCTCAGGCGTGCTGCTGGCATCCTGAGTGCAGTCACCATTTTGCAAATATTTCCCACAACTTCATAACTTTCACAACTTCAAAACCTTCCAAAACTACAAAAATTCTTCAAAATAACTTTACCAACAATTTTCAAAAGATCCTCCCATAGAGTTAGGAGTCAGTCCTAGGCGTTTGGGGGTGTCGTAGAGTGGGGAGTCTGTCCTGATTGTGCTGCTTTGTCATGTCCGGTCGTGTGAGTGTCCCTAGAGTTAGGAGGCCTCAGGTCGTGGTCGGTTAGACACTTAGTCGAGCCGATGGCTAGACTAGAGCGCGCTTAGATAGCCCACGGTTTTCCTTATGACACACAGCCTAGTCACACCTAGGGTGTAGGGTTCACTGGCATTAGTTAGGGCATACAGGGAGTCCTAAAAATCACCATTCACTTGAACTTAAGTAATGTCGCAAGAAGCTTTAAAAACTAGTCGGGTCTAGTTAATCGAGTCTAGGATAGCGGTTCTAGAGGGTTAGGCATTGTAGTTTAGCATAGGTCGCCGAACTACGTTGGCTCTGATTCTTCCCGAGGCTGGGATACGTAGTGCAGCTAAGATGTATGGCCATCTTGGTCCGAGTCAATTATCACCTTAGAGTTTAGGGTGTGTCGTGTCGAGTCATTGGTTGTGCTGTATGTTTTGCTGTGTTTTCTTACTTTCATGTACAGATCCTATACCTTTAGATGTAGCATGCATGTGTGTGCCCACCAGAACTTAGACACCAATTAGGCATGGCACTCATAATCTAGCTATTCTTAGGTGACATCTTTCATTTCTTTTTGTGTGTGCTTCTTATTCATCTCCGAGACATGCATGATTAGCTAGACGTTATCTCGGGGATATTCGTTCCCATTTCACATGATTTTTACCCAAAACTCTTCAAAGTTAATAATAAATGGCATAAGAGACCAGGTGCTCGCACTTGGGCGAATCGGGGGCGCCTAATCCCTTCCCCATTCGTCATCAGGCACGGACCTTTTATATCTCTGGTTATCTGTTGCGACAGAGCACAGCATGGGATCCAGGGCCTACTTCCTTGGATGGCGACTCTTTCTTTGTTTAAGGTGCGTCTCGAATCTGGGCTGGTCCCCGAATCGAGAGGTATCTCACTTGACATCGCCGCTCATGCTGTGAGGGGCACTCTTTCGAGAGTTCCTTGGTGGAGCTCTCCTTCACGTGGATGATCCCGAGACTTGCGTGGGGGCACGTCCCTCGGCCTCTCTCGGATCGGGTTCCACAGACTGGCGACTCTGCTGGGGAGTTTTTGAAACATTGCCTAACTCTGTAAAAATGCCATTTTTATTAATTTTGAAGAAATTTGGGTCAAAACCAAGTTAAATGAGAACTTTATCGTTAGAAATCCAGGGGCACCAAGTAGGTGCGTAAATAAAACAAGGGATTCACACATTGCACATCATGCATTGTCATATTCTTTATTTCTTTCATTATTTTCCTTATTGGCCTCAGGGAATAGATATGACGCGCACCAGATGGGAGCCGTTGTATCTATTTCCTAGCTATGCGCCGGAGCTGCAGCCGTAGACACTGGGTGTGCTGGTGTTCTACAGCAGCCGATGAGCAATGAACATACTCTGTATAATGCTGGGTGTGCTGGCGTTATACATCAAGGGTATGGTCATAGGCATAGTACCCTGCAGAAATGCCTGGGCCCTACTTATGTATATATATTAGTTGCTCCCTTTAGAACCAAAATTAGGGAACCCTTGCTAGGACACTATATATATGTACTCATATAGGACGAACATATGTTGCTTACACATGTGAAGCCTAGAGTTAGGAGCCTTGTCCGATTTGTAGACTAGGGTAGCTCACCTTGTGTGGCTACAGCGCGGTCCTAGTACACTCATCAGTCTGTCACGAGTCGAGACCTCTTTGGCTCCGCTAGATCAGGTTAGGGCCGGTGCCCCTGGTTAGGATATGTATGTATATATGTACGTGTACGTGTTATATTTATTCTCAGATTAGGACCTGTCTCCTAGATTAGGTTTCTATGTCTGTCGCAGTCGTGCATTCCTTCAGATCTGATCGATGACCCTTACTCTTGCTTGGCAGTCAGCCAAATCAATGATTTACCCCGTAATCTCTTATCATATGGTCCCCCGGTGTGTTGGGTTCATGTGTTCGAATTGTTCTGATCCATTATCATCAGGTGGAGTCTATTCCTTCTTTCAGTTTGGGTCTGGCCGACGGTTTTGTTCACCACCTTTCATGGTCATGGTCCAGTCCTTGATTCCTTATTTTCCTGTTCGGTCTGTGTGCTAACCTGTTAGACCGGGGTCTGTCTATCAATAGAATTTTCTGGTCTAACTATCAGCTACATAGTTTCATTCCCTAGTCTTCAAAATGGTTAATCATTTTCTCTGGTCTTTATCCTGATCATGGTCTATGTTTTGTCTCCAGAGTTTATGGTGGTGTTGTTTCTTTGTACATGTATTACTCGCTGAGTCGATGTACAGTTTTGCCATCGTCTTGTACGTACCCTATTTGTTGAGTCAGTCGCTCAGATCAGGCCACCTTTTGCAGTAGGCGTTCCAAGTCTGATCCATCCTATTTGCACTCCTTCGATGCAGTCGATAGTATTTCTTTTACCTTGTTGAGATTATGTCTGTCGTTTTGTCTTCAGATTGTACGAGTCTTTTCTGTATATTCAGTGTTGTCGGTTGTTTAGGTTAGGACCCTCTTTTCCAGTGAGGGATTCCTGGTTTAATCAATCATATGTACATTCTTTCAGAGTCACCTGATTAGTGGTCTGTACTCGTCACTCTCGTGACCATGACCTATTCATTGCCTTTTTTATCATGAGTTCATTCATGTTGTGTACACAGATCCATGACATATATGTATATTACCCTTCGACTGTGTACCCTTTCTTTGGATGTGTCATAGATCCGTACTGTGTGTAGATATTACTCATTGGGTTAGATTTTTGCTATTTGCATGTTCTGTCTTAGATGTGGTCGACGGCTTGTCCGCTGTCTCTGTGACCATGATCTATCATTATCGATCCTCTTGATCATACAGTTGTCAATGTCCATCATCATATTTGAGACCCAGTCTATGACCTACTTCTGTCATTTTGTGGCCGTGGTCTACCTTTCAGATCTATTCGAAAGTCCACGTTTATTGATGAACAAAATTTGTGTCACCAGTTGTATCCTTCCCATGATCGGTCAAATTTATCCCTATTATTTCATTATTCAGGGTTATCTTCACTCTCTTCTGATCTTATCCTATCTGTGATTAGGTTAAATCATGTCGAACAAAGTGATGAGGGTTTGGATAAGTGAGTCAATTCGAGCTCTCCCGCGCGAGCGTGCACAGTGGAGTACGGCCGACAGGTTCATCAGCACGTTTAATAATTTGAGCGCATCCGGTGTGAATTGGCAATTTCTTCAAGCAGCTGCAAGACTCTGGGATCCTATTCTTCATGTTTTTCAATTTGGTCCCTTTGAAATCTGTCCTATATTCGAGGATTGGTGCGCCCTGTTAGAACTCCCACCCGAGGGACTCTGGATCCAACCTTCGAGTATAGCGTCTCCTCGTTCCATTTTCTGTAAGCTTTTCGAGAACCAAACTGTTGATGCTATGCCCTATTTCAAAGACACGTACGTGCAATTCGATGACCTCATTGAGCGTTTTTCTAAAAACGTTGACCCTATCGATTCCCGTTTCCAAAATTGTCGACGCAGTGCCTTAATCTTTGGTGTCCTTGCACGTCACGTTGTCCGTGAAGACTCCAGTATTGCCCCTGTGACCTTATTGAGTGTAGTCGATCAAATTCATGAAGGAAGGAATCCTGTCCCCCTCATGCTAGCAGAAACCTTCTCTGGGCTGGATCTTATTGCTAGGCAAGAGGTGAAAGATAATTTCCATGGGTGCGTCAAGTTACTTTATTTATGGCTCTGTGAAAAACTCACCATCCTTCGGCCACAGAGTTCCCTTCAGTACACCCTCAAGGATCATCTTTCGTGGCAACCAATGGCCAATAAACCTCAATCCATTGATGAGTGGCGTAATTGGTTGCAACACGTGGAGGAGGATCAATTTCACTGGGTGAGTCATTCATGCTTACATGTTATCACTAGCACCTACCCACACCCATTTGTGTATCTTATGGGTTTGGAAAAGTCAACCTTTTATGCGCCCACTCGTCTGCTTCACCAGATCACGGGAAATCCATGTCCTCCCGGATTTGTAACCCCTCCTCCTTGCGAAAAGCTTACTCCCGGTCTCACGGGAAATCCATGTCCTCCCGGATTTGTAACCCCTCCTTGCGAAAAGCTTACTCCCGGTCTCATAAAGTCTATAGTAGCTGCTTGGGGAAACAAGGTTACCACTAAGAGACTTGCTCTATCATCTAAAGTTCATCGGAAGGAGTTACCAGAAAAGCCTGCGGGAAAGAGAGCTCGGATCATGGAACATTGAAGACCATTTTCATGCAATTGTCATTTTAATTTCAAGTTTCATTATGCTCATTTGGTTCATCTACTTGTTTATCAATCGTAACTACAGTCGGATTTGTGAATCGTAACTACAGTCGGATTTGTGATTAATGAAAATGTGTTCTTTTCAATTTCTCTTGTCTGGAATTTGTGTGAAGTGTTCCATCTCAATTGTCAAATGTGCAATCTAACTTATTAACTTCCATTCAGGAGTCTTAGCGGAACATCATTGCTCCCAAGAAAGTCAATTCAAAACCGGCCTGGTCCCGTCCGTCTTCAGATTCCAGGCTGAATAGACTTTCTTTTTCCCCAGAATCCTTTACTTCTCCTGCGCCGCTTCTCCTTGGTTGTCCAGAAATTCTTTCACCCATTTCACTTGCATCTGAATCAATGGAAGGTACCGGAAACAACAATCCAGATACGAATGAGATGATGAAGGCTATCCTTCTTCAGCTGAGTGCCATGAAGGACGACATAACCCTCTTGAAAAATGTGTAGACACCCCATTTTGCTCTACCTTAATCGATAAAGAAATTAGGGTTTGTTTTCCGTCGGTTTTCCAATGTCTTTCTTTCCCGCATCCGTTTGTTACATTTCTAAATATTTTTGGTCGTTTCCGTCGTGTTTCGTATTTTCCCGCTAAATGTTGAGAAGGATTATTCAGAAAAATCTAAACCAAAGAGAATTGGGACCCGTTTGGTGGGCCCGCATTGGGTGCTTCGATTAAATTTGGATCGAGAAAGTTGGACCCATTTGGTGGGGCCGCATGATGCATTTTGATTAAATTTGGACTCGTTTGGTGGGCCCGCATTGAACATTTGTTTAAAATCGAATCAACCGAGGGCCCACATTGTGGGGCCCGCGTTGTGGGGCCTCAGTGGGGCCTCTTGTGAGGCCTCTTATGAAGAGCAATGATGGTAGCTCTCCACTAAGACAACATGATGGGCCCTCCACTAAGAGCAATAATGATGGACTCTCCACTAAGAAACATGATGGGCCCTCCACTAAGAGCAATAATGATGGACTCTCCACTAAGAAACATGATGGGCCCTCCACTAAGAGCAATAATGATGGACTCTCCACTAAGAAACATGATGGGCCCTCCACTAAGAACAATAATGATGGATTCTCCACTAAGAGGGACAACATGATGAGCTCTCCACCAACATATCTCTCTCTCTCTCTTTCTCTCCCTATATATATCTCCCTTCCCATCCATAAGAGGAAAAAAAAAAAAAGGAAATTGATCTTCCATTATCTCTTTCTCTTCCATTATCTCTTCTAATCACTCCCTCCAATCCCTTTCCTCAATATATTCTTCCATCCCTCTCCCTAATATTCTTCTTCCATTATCTCTTCACTCCCTCAATCACTCCCTCTAAACACTCCAGAGAAAGCGAAAGACGGCGGAGCGGATCGGCGGCGGCAGGATTTTTTATATTTTTTTTGGATTGGGCGGAGATCTTCACCACAGGTAGGTGCATTGTTCTCAAAATATTTCTGTATTTTTCCGAATTTTTCTGATTTTTTCCGCAAATTGTGTTTTAAAAATGGAAAACTCTTCAAAAAACATCTTTTGACGAAGAAAAATTAAATTATATACCAAACAGATTCTAAAATTAATGAAATTTCGTGGGAAAATAATATGTTACTGATTCATTTTACCATGAATTTGTAAAGATTTTTGGAGTTTATTTGGTATATTATTTAATATTTTCTTTGAAACTTATCAGATTTTAGGAGAATTTTTACTAACATCAGATCATCATTAAAATTCATAAAATTTTTACAGTAGTCTAATCTTCCATATTACTTGTTACTGTAAAATTTTCGTGTGATTTGGATCTGTTTTAATATGGGATGTAGTGTTAATTTATAATCTGGTCTGGAAATTGTAAAATCCGAAATTGGTAGTAAATAATTTCTAAAATTCATGAAAATCTCACTGCATGCTATTTTGATTCATATAGTATTTCTGTAGAAATTGCATAGAATTTAGAGTTATATTTCTACTAGTTTATGTGTTAATTGTGCAATCTGGACATTTAATGGTTTAATCAAGATTAAATGTGAATTTAATGTAAAAATATGCAAAACTCATCCTGTAAGCTACATACATTTTCATCTTGCTGCTGTAGAAATTTCAAATCATTTCGAATTTATTTGCAACAATTTCACTTGTAAAACCGCTCATATGCTTAAAATTGATAAAATCCATGGAAAATTCGAAATTAATTGAAAATCATATAAAAATTCCTAAAGAACTTTAAAATTCTGTCACATGTTCACTCCTTAATCCATTGAAGCAGAAATTTTAGGATCTTTAGATTTTCCTGGAAAAATGGCCAGTGCATCCATAATCGTATCCCAATTGCAACTTGATCTTTGACAATTTGAATATTTAAGTTATAGCATGTTGTTGGCTCCGAGGTTATTGTCCACGGAAATCCTGAGATTCTGCCAGGCAATAAGATGCTATAACCTAAGTATTAAATTGCACAAGGAAAGAGCGCACGATTCCCTCCTTTGGATGCCATTCAAGGCCGAAATTGGTGAACCCTAGAACCGTTGGTAATCCTTAAATGTCTAGAAACTGAAAATCTTCGAAATCTGAAACTCATTAACCTCGAGAACTTAAATCGATTTATCTTGTGTCTTTCGGAACCATTGGATTATGGTTTCCAATCTAAGAACCATTAGAGCCCAATTTAGGAACACTGGTGTCGTGCCGTGTCCTAGGTTTTAGGGAGTCCTAGAGTTAGGAGTCCAGCCTCATCACGGACGCTTGCTATGAATAGCAACCATACCATAGGTCTAGTTACACTAGTCACCCGATCTTTCCCTAGGACAAGCCTAGTAAACTAGGATGTAGGCAAAACCTGCATTAGTCTAAGGGACAACTTGCATTCAGATAAGAATCATATAGCATCTTAGATGAAATCCTAAGATAATAAAATCCTCAACTTGAATTAAATAATTCCTCTTAAAACTGTTGAAACAGTCAAATCCGTCTAAGTCGGTGTCCTAGTTGAGTTAGGCATATGTAGCTTAGCTTAGGCGCACCGAACTACGTCGACTCTGATCCCAGTGAGGCTTGGGTACGTAGGCAGCTTGGATGTCTGACGGCATACCACCCGCGAGTCGGCACCACAACAAATTGTGGTGTTTTGTATATTAATTTTCTTGTAAATACTTAATCAAATCAGTTAGGGTTTTCCATGAAATTAGAATTCTAGGAGAACTTTCACTTAGAATGAATCCAGACAAATTAATAAATCAAGATACACATCTAGGATTCACATTGAAATTAGATTCTAGGATGCATGTCACTTAGTTCGCACATTAACATAGAGTTGAATGAGCCATTTAAAATAAATTTAAAAGAGTTAGCTTTTGGAATCGAAGACCGATTATCGGACAAGAATGGTGCATGTGGTGGATAACTCCCCATACCTTCCATTCTCGTAACCAGGTAGCGAGTCTAGATTTCTGGTTAATTATGGGTCCTAGATCCCACATCTAGGTGGCGACTCTGTCAGTCTCTTTCGTGTGGAATTCGGATTGCCTTAGTGATCCCAAGTCTACAGGAAAGACGAATTCAAATCAATATTAAAATGCACACGCCAATCGCGTGGGAACGAGAGACCAAAGGAGAGCGCGCGGCGGCTCGCGCCCCACGCCCCTCTCGCGGGATCATGTCGCACAAAATGATCATCTTTCTACCTCTAAAGATCATGCCAATCAGCAGTCTCCAGTCATACCTTCCGTTCCTCTTGTTCCATCCAGGCCGGCTGTATTGCCTGAATTCGAAGACTTTGATGAGGGCCAGTACGCAGCAGAGAACTGTCTTCCCAACCTGGGAAATCCTGATAAAGCACAAGAATTGGCTGGCCAAATTGAAAAGCTGACCCGGGATATGGAAACCATGAAGTGCCAAGGTCCCAAAAATTTGGATATGTCTGAATTCATGATAGCTCCAGGGGTCGTACTTCCGCCCAAGTTCAAAATGCCAGACTTTGACAAATACGACGGAATGGGGTGCCCTCGTAGCCATCTCAAGTCAGTCATTCCTCTATTGCAGCAGCACGGTTTATCCCCAGAGCAGATTGCTTTGGTGTTCCCTAGAACTTTGACCGGGACAGCCAAGAAGTGGTTTTTGCATCTGAAGCCAGAAGAAAGCAGGACTCTTGAAGGTGTAGCTAACAAATTTGTTCAGCAATTCTCCATGGAAGAGGGGATTGACGTGACAAAAAGGGATCTGAAATCGCTGAAGCAGGGACCTAATGAGACATTTACTTCCTTCATTCGACGATGGAGGAGAAAGGCAGCACAAATGACCCACAAGTTACCGGATGACGATCTTATCAAGATTGCCGTCAAGAATCTTTCCCCCTTTTACTTTCCTCATATGTCAATCCAGTACTTCAATGACTTCGATCACCTGATCAAGACCGGGACAAGAATCGAGGACATACTGGCTAAGGGCGGCCTGAGAACTAGGGCCTCCACTTCAGATGTCAGAGAGGGAAAAAGGCCTATGGCGCCTCCGAAGGAAGTTAACAACGTGAATACTGCTCGTCCAGTTAGGAGAGAAGGTCCCGGAGGAGTTCGTCCGGAAAGAAATGAGCCCAGAGAGTTCACTCCTTTACCTTATTCCCTGTCTGTAGCTCTCAAAAAGCTGTTGAGAGACAAGAAGATCACTCTACTAGAACCCCGGGAAGTTCCCAATCCTCTCCCGAAATACTGGAGAAAAGATCAGTACTGCGAATATCACCAGAGTGTTGGGCATTTGACTGACAGATGTTTGGCACTAAGGCATAGGATCCAGGATAAGATCGAGGCAAAAGAAATTGTGGTGGAAGCTCTTCCCAATGTCACCAGGAATCCATTGCCGACGCATACTATGCCTCCTCCAAATGTCTACGCTATTCTCACTGAAGAGGTTGTCCTGGACCATTCTCGTATATGCGCCGTTATCTCTGATGAGCCGTATATCTTACGATGGGAATCCGATGATGAAGAATTAAAGCGCGAAGAGCCTTATGTCTTGTCCTCTGCGCAAGAAGTTGGGGAATCCTCTGGATGTCCTTATGTCCTCAGATTCGAGGGGGAGGAGGAGAAAAGCAAAGTCCCATATGTCCTTAAGCTTGAGGACGAGGACTTGCTGCTGTTGAACGATCCGTGTGATGAGGTTCGCCATGTTACCCGTGGTGGACGTTTCTTTAAGCCCCCTGAGTTGAGAGCAGAGAATCCCGCTGAGATTGCCAGAGCTGTTGAGAATCAGAATCAGAGGTTGAGTCCTGAGGAAGATGAGGACATTCTGTTGAAGCAGCTTAGAAAGACCCAAGCTAATATTTCTATCTGGGGTCTGTTGATGTCATCACCTAAGCATCGGCAGGTTATACTTCGTGAATTGAATACAGCGCAGGTGTCTGTGAATATAACCCCTGATGAGCTGGTTGGGCTCGTATCTATGGCCAGATCAGCTATGACCGTGTCCTTCTCGGATGAAGATTTGACCCCGGAGGGTAAGAATCACACAAAATCTCTCAGAATTACCGTCGTGTGCAATAAGAAGAAAGTGCCAGAGGTTTTGGTCGACAACGGGTCAGCTCTGAATGTGTGTCCTTTGAGCACCGCTACTGCCTTGGGGTTTGGGCCGAATGACTATATTCCGTCGGAGCAGGGGATACTAGCTTATGATGGGACTAGGAGAGACGTCATCGGCACCTTGGTCACCGAAATTGAGATCGGAGGTGAAGTGTTTGACGTAGAATTCCAAGTTCTAGATATCAAGACCTCTTTCTTTCTCCTTCTCGGCCGACCTTGGCTTCACAAAGTCGGAGTAGTTCCTTCCACTGTCCATCAGAAGCTCAAGTTCATCAAGAATAACAGAATTATCACTGTTAGAGGGGATCCAGAACCAGAGGTTGGGCAGATTTCCCAAGAGCAGATCGGTTCAAGCACCATAGATGTCAGTCTGACTGGATTTTCACTTGAAGTTTCAACCATTACTATGGAAGAAGCCATGAATGAGGAAATTTTGTTTATGTCCAGTACAAATGCGCAGGTAGCCCGAATAATGCGCAAGTATGGGTATATTCCTGGAACTGGTCTGGGGAGAAGCCTGCAAGGTTTAACTGAGTGGCCGGAGCTGAAGGTTGCAAACAATTTGTTCGGGTTAGGATATGAACCCACCCAGAAAGAGATCAAGGAGAGAAAGCAGTACATGCTGAAGTGGGCAGAGCTGCGTCGTCGGGGCCTAGAGCTGCCTATGGGGCCGTTCAGTCTGTTGATGAATGGTAAGTACAGGAAAGAAGGAGCCGATCGCCCGTTCTATGGTTTTCCCGAGCCGTGGTTTGATGAGTCTGGAAAAGAGTTACCAGGTTTTGAAATCTTCTCCACTGATGAATTGCCAGATGAATACTTCCATGGACAGATTGTAGCCGTCGAAAAGCAGGAATCTGATTGGGCTAAGAACTTAGAGTCGCAGCTTCTGGACTCCCTCTTCGAGGTTGAGGCACCGGTCATTGCTATGATCGGAAAAGATGCACGCTTCCTGAATCCGAAGGGCCGAATTACCCCAGCTGAGGTACCCCTTGATAACTGGACTTCTCAGGTCATTCCTCAATTAGTTCTTCAGTGTGGTCATGTTCCTCCAAAAGAGTCTCAAGTTTCTGAGTATGTGTCTGTTTCCGAGTCAAATATAAAGTCTGCTATTTCTAACAATTCTTTGGATGCAGGTACCTTAGAAAGCTTAGACATTCCTGGTGTGGGTGGCGAGTCCTCCGGTATAGATGTTGTCTATGAAGATGAGTCTGTTATGGAATATACTACAAAGTCCATACATGGTCCAGTTGAGTCAAGTGTCAGCATTTCAGTTGACGATGCAAACTTTCTTTTTGAGCATACTGTAAAGCCTGCTGTGGGCCAGTTGATCAATGATGTAAACTTTGATTCTATGAATGAAATAAAGGACTCGTTTCAGTATCTTCCTGTCTCTGTTTCTGCTTCTCAAATTGATAAAACTAATAACAATGATCAAGACTCCCCCTCTTACGAGGATGTCGACGAAACTCCCCCTGAGATCAAACACATGATTACTCAGGAGGAGCAGCGTCGGGCTAAACCACTTGAAGAAGAAATTGAAATCGTCAACATAGGTGATGAAACCTTAATTCGGGAAATACGGATTGGCAAAACGTTATCCCCGGAGGAGCGTGAAGAATTAATCACTTTGCTTAAAGAATACGAAGAAGTTTTTGCTTGGTCCTATGATGACATGCCAGGATTAAGCGAAGACATAGTCCAGCATCGTCTTCCCTTAATCCCAGGCGCCAAGCCGAAAAAGCAAAAACTTCGAAAATTAAAACCAGAATGGGAATTGAAAGTCCATGATGAAGTCAAGAAGCTGTTAGATGCGGGCTTCATTCAAGTGGTTGAATATCCGGAATGGCTGGCTAACATAGTACCGGTGCCCAAGAAGGACGGAAAAGTCAGAATGTGCGTGGATTTCAGAGATTTAAACAAGGCGAGTCCCAAGGATGACTTTCCTTTGCCGAGCATCGATCGCCTGGTGGATAATACAGCTGGTCACGCTTTGTTATCCTTTATGGATGGGTTTTCCGGATATAATCAGATCAAGATGGCCCCTGAGGACATGATAAAAACTGCGTTCACCACTCCATGGGGAACATATTGCTACAAAGTAATGCCGTTTGGGTTGAAGAATGCAGGGGCAACCTATCAGAGGGCGGCTACCACCTTATTGCATGACATGATTCACAAAGAGGTCGAGGTTTATGTCGATGACATGATTGTTAAATCCAAGACTCGACCAGAGCACGCCATAGTCCTGGGGAAGTTTTTTGAAAGGATCCGGAAGTACAAGCTTCGCTTGAACCCGAGCAAGTGTGTATTCGGGGTCACTTCAGGGAAGTTGTTGGGATTCATGGTCAGCGAAAGAGGGATCGAGGTAGATCCTCAAAAGATCAAAGCAATCCAAGAGATGGAGCCGCCGAGGACCGAGAGGCAGATCCGGGGTTTCCTGGGAAAGGTTCAGTACCTCAGAAGGTTCATAAATCAGTTGACAATGACGTGTGAACC
Source organism: Tasmannia lanceolata (assembly GCF_043159265.1). Lineage (NCBI taxonomy): Eukaryota > Viridiplantae > Streptophyta > Magnoliopsida > Canellales > Winteraceae > Tasmannia > Tasmannia lanceolata. The sequence goes on from NW_027518689.1 coordinate 38,958,717, forward strand.
CATCTTCAAGCTGCTGAAGAAAAATTCTCTGAAGAAGTGGAATGATGAGTGTCAGGAAGCATTTGAGAAAGTCAAGCAGTGTCTAACTTTGCCTCCTATCCTGTCACCAGTTATCCCGGACCAGCCACTGTTGCTGTACCTGTCTGTCACTGACACAGCTATGGGTTGCATGTTAGCCCAGCAAGACCTTGAGTCGAAGAAAGAAAAGCCTATCTACTACATCAGCAAGAAAATGCTGGAGTATGAAATCAAATATTCTATCTTGGAAAAGACTTGTCTGGCACTGGTTTGGGCAACTCAGAGGCTTAGGCATTACCTGTTATCGAACAAGGTTCTCTTACTCTCACGGATGGATCCGTTGAAGTACTTGTTCGAGAAGCCCGCTCTCACCGGGCGAACATCCAGATGGTTGCTGCTATTGTCTGAATTCGATATTGCCTATGTGACCCAGAAATCAGTTAAAGGGCGTGTGATAGCTGAGCAGTTGGCTGATGCGCCTATAGATGAGAATGCCGTTCTAACGGCAGATTTTCCTGATGAAGAGATCATGGCTGTAGAAGAGGAGGTCCAAAGCACCAGATGGTTGATGTATTTTGATGGTGCTGTGAACAACCGAGGTCAAGGAGTTGGAGCAGTGTTGATATCTCCGAAGAAAGAGTACATCCCTGTGTCCATCAAATTGCAGTTCAAGTGTACCAACAATGAGGCCGAGTATGAGGCTTGCATTGCTGGTCTCGAAGCAGCCTTGGCTCTGCATATTCAAGGGATAGATGTTTTTGGGGACTCGATCTTGATCATTTGTCAGATCAATGGTCAATGGAAAACAAAGGAGGATAGATTGATCCCGTATCACACGCACCTGGATTCCCTGGTCAGGAGGTTCAAGAATGTTACATTCACTCATCTGTCGAGGACAAGAAATCATTTCGCGGACGCTTTGGCTACGCTAGCCTCAATGTTAGATATCTCTGCATCAATGGAAGTTCAGCCTCTAGCAGTGCGGTTACAATGGGCTCCAGCGCATGTGAACGCTATAGAGATAGCAGCCCGATGTCCAGATGGAAAGCCCTGGTACATTGATATAGAGAATCTCATTTTAGGCCAAGGGCACCCCCCTGAAGCGTCAGGAAAAGAGCGGAGATCTCTCCAGAAGTTGGCGGCTAACTTCATTATCTGTGGCAATGAGCTCTTCAGGAGGTCGTTTGATGGAATCCAACTTCTTTGTGTAGATGAAGATCGAGCAGCTAATCTCATAGAGCAGACGCATGAAGGAGTCTGTGGGCCTCACATGAACGGGAAGATGCTGTCGAGAAAGATCCTGAGACTTGGGTACTACTGGCCAACCATGGAAGCTGACTGCTTTGCTTTTGTGAAAAAGTGTCATAAATGTCAGGTTTATGCGAATCTCATTCATGTGCCGCCTTCTGAGTTACATTCTCTGACTTCGCCGTGGCCGTTTTCAGTCTAGGGAATCGATATTATTGGAAAGGTGTTTCCAAAATCTTCAAGTGGGCATGAGTACATCCTGGTAGCCATCGATTACTTCACTAAGTGGATCGAAGCCGCATCCTTCGCATCGCTGACTTCAGCCTCAGTTGCCAAATTCATTCGAACAAACATCATCTGCAGATATGGGGTACCGCATGAGCTGATCTCAGACAATGGATCGCACTTCAAGAAAGAAGTGGTACACCTCTGTGAGGAGTTCAAGATCAAGCATCACAAGTCCTCACCATACAGGCCTCAGACAAATGGAGCCGTCGAAGCCGCAAACAAGAACATCAAAGCCATCATCAGCAAGATGACAGAGACGTATAAGGACTGGTCAAATAAGTTACCATATGCTTTGTGGGCTTATAGAACGTCGATCAGGGCCTCTACGGGAGCTACGCCATATTCATTAGTGTATGGGATGGAAGCGGTCCTACCAGTTGAGCTGAGAATTCCTTCGTTAAGGGTAATGATGGAAGCTGATTTGCCAGAATCAGAGTGGGCAAGGGCCCGGTATCAGGAGTTGCAGATGATTGATGAGAAGAGGCTCAGAGCCCTGTATCACGTCCAGGGATATCAGCGTCGAATTGAGAAAGCCTTTAACAAGAAGGTGAAGATCAGAGATCTCCAGAAGGGTGACCTCGTTTTGAAGTCCTACAGGGCACCGGTCCATGATCCCCGAGGAAAGTTCAGGCCAAACTGGTCAGGTCCTTATATTGTCGATGAAGTCCTGCCTGGAAAAGCCGTCAGACTCCTTGATCAAAATGGTGAAAAACTAACAGAACCCACAAACCTTGATCAACTTAAAAAGTATTATGCTTGAGACACCGGGAGGCCGTCCTTGGTCGATCTGAGCTTCAAAGCCAAAAATCCCATTCAAAAAAAAAGAAGAAGGGAAAGTCAAAGACCGTTTGCAAACCCTTTGAGCCAATAATCAAAATTTCTTTGTCACACTCAAACCAGGGGCATCTTTTATGACTTGCGTCATAAAAGATGCAAAGCCTGAACTACGCCATGACCTGATCCCTTTCCACAGGGTACGTAGGCAACCTGACAAACTCGGGTTCGGTCAAATCTTTCAAAGCTTTCGAAAAAAGAAAAGAAAAGAAAGAGACTTAAATCAAAGCAATCTCTACCCGAAGTCCCCAAGGGGCGAACTACGCGGACCTGATCCTCACTCTTTGGAGGTACGTAGGCTATCTGGAAGGGTCCAGATTCGGTCCAGTCAATGCAAACATCCTAATCCAATTCTTTCAAACCCTAACCCACCTAGAAGTCCTCCTGGTGTGATAAGGCAAAGGTTTGTGGCAAAACAGAAAAAGAAAAGAAAAGAATAATGAAGTCTTAGACCCGCTAGACTGAAAACCCGAAAGGGCGGTCTAGGCAAAAGTTAGGGTCATTCGCCCGCTAAGTTGAAAACCCGAAAGGGCGGCTTAGGCAAAAATCAGGGTGCAGAGCCTGCTGGATGGAAAACCTGCAAGGGCAGGCAGTCCAGGCAAAAATTAAGGCAAGCGGTCCGCCAGATTGAAAACCCAAAAGGCAGTCTGGTCATGGCAGTGACTTCTCGCGAAGGACTAAATTTCAGAAGCTAGCAAGACGTCATACCTGTATCGGCATCACTTCAAGGTCTGAAAAGTGCCGGCAAGGCTTCCTTTGATATTCCTCTAAGCTAGGGGTTAAAACCGAGCAATCCAAAAGGTATAATAACCATGACTAAATACCAGAAAGAGGCGAAATCACCTTAAAACACGGTATTCAAAGAGTTCCAAGAGTGGTAAACTGTACCATCTTAAAACAATTATCAAATTGAGAAGCAGATTCAGTCTTTCTTCAAAGTCAGTCTTGTAACTCGGTCGTGTAATCACCAAAAGTCCTTTGTCAAGCAGTCGTCAAGGTCATTCTTTGTCAAGTCAAAGTCATGTACTCAGTCGAGTCAGGTGTGTCCCAAAATGACCTGTTTGGTCCAGTATCCTTTCAAAAAGCTGAGGTAGCAGGTACCAGAAACTGAAGTCGCATCTCCAAAAGGCGAAATGACCTATACATGGTCTAGAAGCGCGGCAAGCTCTCAGGCCCATTTGAAATTCCTGCAGCAGACGGGAGGTTGAAGATGTGTCAAGCGGAATCAGTCTGCTTGGAAGTTGAAAGTCATTGCAACCTGAAGTTCTGATAGCTGGCAGAAAATTGACAGTATTTCAGGCAGAACCAGTCTCTTGTGCATTTTGAAAGCCTTTGAGGCCCGGAGCCCTTGCAATTGGCATAAAAGTGGTAGACCTTTCGGCAAGAGTCGGTCTCTTGTACCTTCAAAATCTTTGTAACCCAAGTTTCATAAAAGAAAGCTTGGATCTGTTTGAGTTGTGTTAAGACTCCTGAACTGGAAGCGAAATTTTACTAGGGGCATCTTTTATGTCCTGACGAAAGTCAGACCATAAAAGATACCTAGCATGCATTGATGTTTGAGATATCAGTTTTAACGAATCAGGATTTGAGAAAACTTGAACGCATTTTTCAAATCAAATTTTCAATTTAGGTTTGATCATGATGCTGTCTAATCATTCCGTTTTTTACGATCTGTCAAGATGCTGTCTTCTCAGATCCCAATTTAGGTTTGATCATGATAACTGTCTAATCATTCCGCCATGTTGATCTGTCAAGATGCTATCTTCCCAGATCCCAATTTAGGTTTGATCATGATAACTGTCTAATCATTCCGCCATGTTGATCTGTCAAGATGCTGTCTTCCCAGATCCCAATTTAGGTTTGATCATGATAACTGTCTAATCATTCCGCCATGTTGATCTGTCAAGATGCTGTCTTCCCAGATCCCAATTTAGGTTTGATCATGATAACTGTCTAATCATTCTGCCGTGTTGATCTGTCAAGATGCTCTCTTCCCAGATCCCAATTTAGGTTTGATCATGATAACTGTCTAATCATTACGCCCTGTTCATCTGTCAAGATGCTGTCTTCCCAGATCCCAATTTAGGTTTGATCATGATAACTGTCTAATCATTCCGCCATGTTGATCTGTCAAGATGCTGTCTTCCCAGATCCCAATTTAGGTTTGATCATGATAACTGTCTAATCATTCTGCCATGTTGATCTGTCAAGATGCTGTCTTCCCAGATCCCAATTTAGGTTTGATCATGATAACTGTCTAATCATTCTGCCGTGTTGATCTGTCAAGATGCTCTCTTCCCAGATCCCAATTTAGGTTTGATCATGATAACTGTCTAATCATTCCGCTTCGTTCATCTGTCAAGATGCTGTCTTCTCAGATCCCAATTCAGGTTTGATCATGATAACTGTCTAATCATTCCGCAACGTTCGTCTGTCAAGATGCTGTCTTCTCAAAATCTCAATCCAGGTTTGATCATGATGCTGTCTAATCATTCCGCTGTGTTCATCTGTTAAGATGCTGTCTTCTCAGATCCCAATTCAGGAATGATCAAGATGCTGTCTAATCATTTCGCTTGTCCCAGATCCAAATTTAGGTTTGATCATGATATTGTCTAATCATTCCGCTTTACAATCTCCAAATCCCTGAATGGCTTAAATAGATGCTGTCTAATCATTCCATTCTGCATTGTGTGAGAGTCTGTCTCATTACCACTTGAGAGTCCATCTCAGTTTTCTTTTCGAGATTCTGTCTCGTCAATTCATCTTATCATTCCTTCTCGATGAGAATGTGTCTCGTCGATCCATCTCGCCACCCTTTTGCATCCCTTCTGTTCGAAATCTTGGGCCAGTCAAAATGTGTTGTCTGTTCAGCTTTGACATTCGCGCGACAAGCGCGCTCTGCCAAAGAGGGGCATCTGTAGACACCCCATTTTGACCGTGCCCTAAACCCTTCCAGTTTTGCAAAAATCCCCATCAAATCAATGAGTTAGGGTCCCAAACTTAACCCTAGGCTAGCTTTGGGTCCCAGCTAGGTCCCCGCAAAATTTCGTCGAAATCCGATCGCGTTTGCCTAGCAAACGAGCTAAGACGGTGCTGTAGTGTAAATGCGCAGAAGGGGGGTGATTTATCCTGGGTGGGGCCGAACCTGGACCGAATGGGACAAAGGTTACGGGCGCGCCTTATCATTTTTGTGCGCCCATCAAATGGGGGTGCGGGGATATCAACAGGTTATTTTAACCTATATAAAAAAAAAAATCAAAAACGAAAGGGGGAGAGCTCATTGGTAAAAGACAAAAAAAGATAGAGAGAGAGAGCTTCTCCTCCGGCAACGGTGCCGGAGCTCCGATCGGATCGGCCACCACCTCATCTTTGCCTCCATCCTATTTCTGCAACCCAACTCCTCCGACCACATCCCACCGGAGCCGCCCATATTTTCCCTCATCACCACCTCCGATCGAGCTTTCACCCAATCACAACCACCAACAGCCACCACCTCCATTGATTCCGGCAAGCTTGCCGGAATCCGATCACCACCGTCGAACCATCTCCACCTTCTCCTTCATTTTCCCCTTTTCTCCTCTGCAAAACCCAAACCACCACTATTCGGCCATTTCCAGCCCTACCACCATCTCCTCCACCCCACTTCCAACTTCTTCTTCTTCATTTTATTTTTTTATTTTATTTTTAAAAAAAAGAAAAAAAAAGAAAGAAGGAGAGATCTGCAGAGAGAAAAGAGAGAGAGAGAGAAGGATCTTCTTCTCCGACAGAAATTTCGTCGGAGTCCGATCATCACCACCTCCGACCGGCTGTGCCGGAATCCGGCCCCAACTCCGGCCACCCTTACGCTCAGGTATTTTCATTTTTTATGTTTATTTATTTATTTATTTTTAATTTTTTTTGTCGTTTCATCATTGCATGTTTGACTGTTCGTTGATTATTAATATTAAATTATCGAGAATAGTAACAGCTGTTTGAATAGTAATAGGATTAAATTTTTATTTTCGTGAATAGTGAAGGTTGCGTGAACAGTACCAGGTCGATTAATATTATTAAATCATTATTTTCGTCGATTAATATTATTAAATTATTAATTTTGTCGGTGATTAATTATTGTTTTTTGACCGTAATGATTATTTTATTTAAATTATTATTTTTGTCGGTTATTAATATTATTAAATTATTAATTTTTTTGACCGCGATGATTACTATTAATTAAGTATTATTATTTTTCTTTCGGTGGAATATTTAATTGTTATTTCGTTTCCAATTACCGATGTGGGACCCGTTTGTGTGGGGCCCGCTGATGTGGGACCCGCTGTGTGGGGCCCGCTGATGTGGGGCCCGCTGATGTGGGGCCCGCTGATGTGGGGCCCGCCGATGTGGGGCCCGTTTGTGTGGGGCCCGCCGATGTATGAATAGTACTTGGTAGGTCCTACTGTGAATAGTACTTTTGAATAGTACTTTTGAATAGTACTTTTGAATAGTACTTTTGAATAGTACTTTTGAATAGTACTTTTGAATAGTACTTTTGAATAGTACTTTTGAATAGTAGCTTTGAATAGTAGCTTTGAATAGTAGCTTTGAATAGTAGCTTTGAATAGTAGTCGTGAATAGTAGTTGTGAATAGTAATTATAACAGTCTTCAGCACAGGAGTCAGTCCTTCAGTCAGTCCAGGAGTTTTTCCTATCATCATAGGGGTTAGGATTCTGTCCATCCTCTCATCAAGTCGTGATCTTTACCCGCTCCTGCAAGGTATAGGATGCTGTCCAACCCTTGCCGAGTTATTTTCCTGTTCGTTCCCCCGCAAAGCATAGGATGCTATCCAACCTTTGCGGGATTCCAGAAGTCTCCCTACCCTTATGATGATAGGATTTTATTCTCTGGTGTCAAAAAACAACAAAAACATTTCAAAAATACTTGAAAACAACAAAAACATTCCAAAAACACTTGAAAATTCAAAAACATCTCAAAAACAATTCAAAATCCAAAAACATTTTAAAAATCAAAATCTCAAAAAATCTTGAGTTATGTGCAGAGTAGTTAGGAATTCTGTCCGAACTACGGATGGCTTGATCCCTAGCTGAGGGGTACGTAGGCAGCTCAGGCGTGCTGCTGGCACCCTGAGTTCAGTCACCATTTTTACACTCTTTCACCCTTTACACACCACTTTACCATTATTTCTCACCTTTCCGTCCGAACTACGGATGGCTTGATCCCTAGCTGAGGGGTACGTAGGCAGCTCAGGCGTGCTGCTGGCATCCTGAGTGCAGTCACCATTTTGCAAATATTTCCCACAACTTCATAACTTTCACAACTTCAAAACCTTCCAAAACTACAAAAATTCTTCAAAATAACTTTACCAACAATTTTCAAAAGATCCTCCCATAGAGTTAGGAGTCAGTCCTAGGCGTTTGGGGGTGTCGTAGAGTGGGGAGTCTGTCCTGATTGTGCTGCTTTGTCATGTCCGGTCGTGTGAGTGTCCCTAGAGTTAGGAGGCCTCAGGTCGTGGTCGGTTAGACACTTAGTCGAGCCGATGGCTAGACTAGAGCGCGCTTAGATAGCCCACGGTTTTCCTTATGACACACAGCCTAGTCACACCTAGGGTGTAGGGTTCACTGGCATTAGTTAGGGCATACAGGGAGTCCTAAAAATCACCATTCACTTGAACTTAAGTAATGTCGCAAGAAGCTTTAAAAACTAGTCGGGTCTAGTTAATCGAGTCTAGGATAGCGGTTCTAGAGGGTTAGGCATTGTAGTTTAGCATAGGTCGCCGAACTACGTTGGCTCTGATTCTTCCCGAGGCTGGGATACGTAGTGCAGCTAAGATGTATGGCCATCTTGGTCCGAGTCAATTATCACCTTAGAGTTTAGGGTGTGTCGTGTCGAGTCATTGGTTGTGCTGTATGTTTTGCTGTGTTTTCTTACTTTCATGTACAGATCCTATACCTTTAGATGTAGCATGCATGTGTGTGCCCACCAGAACTTAGACACCAATTAGGCATGGCACTCATAATCTAGCTATTCTTAGGTGACATCTTTCATTTCTTTTTGTGTGTGCTTCTTATTCATCTCCGAGACATGCATGATTAGCTAGACGTTATCTCGGGGATATTCGTTCCCATTTCACATGATTTTTACCCAAAACTCTTCAAAGTTAATAATAAATGGCATAAGAGACCAGGTGCTCGCACTTGGGCGAATCGGGGGCGCCTAATCCCTTCCCCATTCGTCATCAGGCACGGACCTTTTATATCTCTGGTTATCTGTTGCGACAGAGCACAGCATGGGATCCAGGGCCTACTTCCTTGGATGGCGACTCTTTCTTTGTTTAAGGTGCGTCTCGAATCTGGGCTGGTCCCCGAATCGAGAGGTATCTCACTTGACATCGCCGCTCATGCTGTGAGGGGCACTCTTTCGAGAGTTCCTTGGTGGAGCTCTCCTTCACGTGGATGATCCCGAGACTTGCGTGGGGGCACGTCCCTCGGCCTCTCTCGGATCGGGTTCCACACCTGGTTACGAAGTCGGAAGGTGTACCGCACGAAGTGTACAGCACCGACCTTGCCTAACTTTTGAAAGCTTTAATTATTTAGGTTTAACAAAGGGGGTAAATGTGAACTTTATTAACCTAGATGCATTCTAATTTTTTAGCCGTTCACAGTTTAAACTCATGCGGGCCAGGAGTGATGATCCTAAATGCCTAGCTAGAATGCTTAGATGCCTATATGAGTTACTTGACATTTTATGAGATTTGATGAGATTTAGTTTAAGTTGAATTTGATTAATTGGTTTGACTTAAAATGACCTATGCTATATGAACCTAGATCTAATGCAATGGACCTAAGTTGCATTTTCAGTATATTTGAGAAGTTTTGGCTCTAAGATTCTATTGGGGAACCTAAAATGCAACCTCTAAGTTTAGAACCTAAAACATTTTTACAATTGATCTTGAATTGTGATTTTCCAATTGGGTGAAAGTTCTTAGGTTCTTTAAGGCTTTCAAATTCCAAAGAGTTCCAAATTCAAACAAAATAACTAAACATGCAATTTCTACCAAAGACAATTAACATGACATTTTTTAAATGATGAAACATGTAAAGAAACTAAACATAGGAAGCAAAGTAACTAATCATGCAAAATGACCAAAGAACTAAACATGCAATCAATGATTTGAGAATGGGAGAAGGGATAGAAAGAGGGGTGGTAGAGACGGAGAAGGGTGTGAGAGAACAGGAAGGATGGAGAAAGGTGCGGCTGAACTTGGTTTTGCCAAGTTGCCTACGTACCCCGTCGTGGGGATCAAGCCATACGTAGTTCCACTGGAGTTTGGATCATGATTGGGATTGGGAATTGGGAATTGGGAATCAGGTTCGGGAATGAGATTTTCGAAAAGAATTTTTGAATTGGGAACGAGCCTCGAAGGAGTTAATTGCAAAGGAATCATCAATGAGTAAATAAAAAAAGGGATGAAGTTTTGGCTAATGGATTTGGACATAAGGATGCAACTCGGTTGGGTTAAAGAAGAGGTAACTCAATTAGGAAGGGTTGATTGGGCAGGTCAACTCGGGTTAGATTTGGGTTCAACTCGGGTTGAGTTGGATCAGGTTGACTCAGGTTTGAGTTGGACTCGGGTTACGATGCGAGTTCGAGTTGGACTCGGGTTAGGCTTGGGTTAGGTCAAGTAGAGTTAGGTCCGATTTGGACCAGGTTGAGCTCTAATTGCGGTTTAGGTACGTGTTGCAGGTTAAGACCGAATGGACCAGGGGTTTGGGTCGAGGCCAAATTGACGGTGGGTTTAGGTGCGGCTTGGGGGTTTGCTCGGATTATGGTCTGTGTAGGGCTCGGATTGGGGGTTGGTAAGGTGAGGGGAATTTGGGTTAGGCAGAGTAGGCTTTTGATGCTACGGGCAAGGATTAAAAGGCTAGGTGTTTGGGTCCAGATTTGGGTTGGGCTGAGACGCGGGTTAGACCGAGGCTTGGTGCGGGTTCGACCTGAATTACCTCAGGTTTGGACCAATTTTAGATAGGCTACACATGTGCACGACACACGTGGATCGGGACTTTGAACTTTGGGTCGGAACCCATATTAGCTTTGGTGTCAGGTTGAAGTGGAACCCATGTGGATTTAAAACTTGGGCCCAAATTATGCATACAGTGTAACACATTCACTTGTATTGGATATGTGGCATGCATGTGAACAGCACGCATAATGGGATCAATACATTGTGAATTGGTTGCATGTATATGTACTGTACACACAAGAAATTTGGACCGATTATAGCATGTGTACATATCAAATTGGTTGCACTGTATTATCAACAGGTTTAGGCGCAATAGGTTTGTGGTTCGGATATGGGTTAGGAGTTGGGGCTGAACCGGTTTAAGGGTTTAAGGCTGAACTGGGTTGGGCTGGGTTGAACCGATTCGGGGCTGAACCGGGTTGGGGTCGGGTTGTGGGTCCGAGTTGAGGCTGAACCGGGTTGGGTTTGGGTAAGCTTGGATTAGGCTAAATCGGGTAGTTCGGGTTGAGTGCGGATTGGGGTGCGGCTTGAGGCTTGGGTGAGGCGAACTAGGTTGGGCGTGTGGCTTGGGGTTGGGCCTGCGACTTGGGTTTGGGATGCGGCTTTCGGTGTAGGTCCGGGTTGGAGTCGGGTTGTGGGTCTGAGTTGGGGCTGAACCGGGTTGGGTTTAAGGCTGAACCGGGTTGGGCTGGGTTGAACCGATTCGGGGCTGAACTGGGTTGGGGTCGGGTTGTGGGTCCGAGTTGGGGTTGAACCGGTTTAAGGGTTTAAGTTAAATGAATGGGCTGAAGTCTGTTGATAGGGATGGGTTATGGGATGGTCGGTGGATGTGAGGATGAGGGTAGGTGGGTTATAAAGGTTGGCAATGGTTATGAAGTCATGACATGGGTGTTGTGGGCTGATGGGGTACAAATTTGTGACTGATTGGAACTATGGGACATGGGTCATGGGATAAAAGGGCTGATGGCCATAGGTAATGTGATGGCTATGGGTGAAATGTGTGAGAGTAAACTCCATGGTGTAGGTGGCTGCATGGGTGCTGTTGGGTTGGGTAAGGGTGGAAAATTGGTCCGGTTGAAATGGGTTGAGTTGGGTTTAGTTGGCTAAGCATGGGGTCTGTTGGGTTGGGTAAGGGTGGAAAATAGGTCCGGTTGAAATGGGTTGAGTTGGGTTTAGTTGGCTAAGCATTGGGTCTGTTGGGGCTAGGATTGAGAGGGAATAGATGTTGACCATTAGGGAAAAATAAAAATGAAGAGAAGATGGGTTAAGAGAAGAGGGAAACATGCATAACTTCAAAGTCTACCATAAAAAAGAATATGATTAAAGATTAATCGTAGATGCTCCCTAACATGGTTTTTCTTTTAAAATAAAAGATATGCATGAAAACAGACCCTACATAGAATTTAAATAAATGCCTACCTCTTTGAAGACCCACTTTGTGTTTGATTTTTCTTTGACGTTAATTCCTTGAAGATGATTCCTTGCTTGATAATGACCGCTTTTGATATATATCTACCACCCAACGTATAAAATCACCCGATCCGACAAGGATGGCCGAACCCTTGAAGAGATGAGGGAGAGGGACGAATTTTCTAAGAGAGGGGTTCTTGAGTTGTTTTTTTGGGATGGTGGGATGAGAGGGTATTTATAGGAGAATGGGATGGCAAAAGTTACCAATGTGTTTGGGAAGAGGTGTAGGGTTGTGATTGGATTTGGAATAATTAGGAGGTTTTGGATGGTTGGGATGATGGCACTTAACATGTTGCTCAAAATATGAGAGATATGAGAATATTAGCAATTTTAGGGTGAGAAAGAGAAAAGCAAGTGGGTAGGAGGAATCTTGGGAAATTTGGCAACATTCTTTTTGCATAATCCAAAACGTGTATTCTTGGAGAAAAATCAAGCAAGTTTTGATTTGGGAAGATTTAAAGGTGGAAAAGAAAAGGTGGCATGTGTCCCTCACTACCTTTTATACATTGGGGATGATTTGGGCAACAATATAAAACGTCTAAGTTAGCCTAATGCAACAAATCATTCCAATTAAATGGGGACATGTGTCCTTTTCAACCTCAAGTGAATCTTTTAACCAAAAATCTTGCTATACATGTATCTTTTCCAAAGTTGTAAAATTAACCCAAACTTATTTCAAAAATTTTAAACAAAAGGGGAGAAGGAAACAAGCCACGTTTTCCCAAGCTTGGGAAAACGTGTGGTGAGAGGAGAGAGAGGGTGAGGAGGGAGAGCTCTCTTGAAAATGAAAAAAATGTCGTTTTCCGGAGATGTTGGCATCCGATTCCGATAATTCTTTCGCCTTTGGAATCCCTGATTTTTTATCTTTCATTTAAGCCTAATATTTCCATAGAAATACTGATTTTGAAATTTTCGACCAATGAGAGCCATCGATCTCCATCGGCAAATCGTTTTTCCAGAGATTGGGCAAATCGGTGATCCAAACGAACCAACCGACTCGATCAATCTTGGATCAATGATTAAACCCTTTAAACCAAGATATCAAAGCCAATTAAGATATTAAAATATTTTGTTATCGATGATTTAATGGGATAATTTCGACGGATCTCATTCGTCCTGCCTTGATCCGTAACTTTTCACTAGATTTTTGCTTAATAAAAGTGACCCAATGTTTAATCCAAATTTGAGATCGACCTTGATTGATATTAATTTGAATAAATGATCACAAATTCTTAGTAAAGAAAGACACCCATGTTGAAAATCAGCCCTCGATCTGACGATTTACGGAAATCGGGTCTCATAATGGAATCAGGGTCCGGGCTGTGAGGTGACCCTAGCTTATTTTGTCCCGATTGATGATCTGTAAAGTCAGATCGAGATATTAATGCCTTAAAACATATAAATCCATGATAGAGGGACTCTTGCATGGATTTAACACTCTAAGTCACCAATCAGGGCATTTTTCCAATTTTTCGGATCTAATCGTTTCACCAGGTACATCTCTTTATTATTTTGGTTTTCAGAAAATTTGAGGATGCATATTTTACCAATGAAATTCCACGGATCAATATATTAGGTTATTGTTGGTTAAAGTGTAGCAAAATGAGGGTGTCTACATAATTAGTCCAGACCAGCCGCTGGATAGCCTAATAAAGCAAAAACAATATCAAACACTTCTATGCCCAAACACAAACACCACCCCAATATGAGGATGAAATCAGATGATGCTAAAGTAATCATCTGATATCATAATACACATGATAATATTTCTAATCCCGCCTTGAAATCAGACAGTACTCATGTCGATAATATCGAATAGAGTAGTCATCTGATCTCCTTCTTTCCTAAAACAATTTATTTAAATAAAATTAAACAAATATGATAAGCTTCAAGATAGTCTCACCTGAATAATCCATTTATTACCTTCTTTAAAACCTAACTCAAATGCTTAATATAAGAGAAGTGTTAAATCTTCAATATATTCAATAATATCCCCAATTTGTAAAAATTTTAGTGCGTAACAAGGGTATCGACTCATGTAGATTCAAGTGCGAAAACACTGTGAGCCACAAAACACAAAGACGGGCTCCAAGTAACCTTATCATTGCCCAGAGAAGGGTTCCTTTTTTTTTTTTTTTTAAAGAAAAAAATAGTTAAAAGAAATCCAAAAGGTTGGGTAGACCTACTAAACAAAAGAGGGGAGCGCTACTTGGATTGAGCGAGTCCCCTAAAGATGAATTACAGATGTGTACATATTAAGATGAGCAAAACAGAAATGAAATAAAAAGAAATACTCAACCAATCTCTACATGTCAATCACACTCAAATTTAAAATTTGAGATAATGGCAAAACTAAAATCTAAGGTTTAGACAATATAAGGGAGTAGAGGAAACAAGACAACTTTGTGATAGCCTCAAGACATCAATAATAACCATTCAACATCTACATTATGGCATTTTATCCACAGCTCTACTGTCATAGGACAAATTGGCAAAAACAAAGAGTCGGGAGATAAGATTCCATTCTAACAGATCTAGTAGAAGAAAACGAACTTTCAGACAACCTGTAAATGACAATCTGTTACTATAGAATGACATAAGGAATAACATGCAACTTCTTTCTTGGTTAAAAATAAACTAAGTATGGTTATGATTTTGTGCACTGTGCATATGAGGAAATCCTTTCTTTCTTTCTTTATATATATATTTTGTGCCTTACCCCACCCTCCTCAGTCCCTCTCATGTCTATCCCTCTTCCACCGAAGCTAAACAAACCCTAACCCTTTTTCCAATGGATAGAATGGAAGAAAATGGTAGAAAAATTGAACCCTTACCTTGCTAGAACCAGCGGAGAGAGGGCGTCTGCAATCGGGCGAGAGTACGAGGAGAAGACGGAAGCGTGGATTTCTCCCGAGGGTTACAATCGGTTTGGAGCAAGGTTTGGGTTTCTGCTGTTAGAGGGGAGAAGACGAAACAAACGAGGTTTTCTCATATATGAAAACAAAAACGCAAAAGTTACATTTGATCCTACGGTGGTTACAAAACATATCCAACTGCTGAGGTTGTATAAGCGTTAAAGAGCAACTAGTGCGTAGAGAAGTTCTCTACACATGTGTGTAGAAAACGTTTTCTCATATATATATATATATATATATATATATATATATATATATATATATATATATATTGAAAAAACCAAAGGTTGAAAAATCAAAACAAAAGGAAAAGCTCAAAACCAAACCATTTGGGTATAACATAAGGGAAGAGACAATTTCTATGAGATGAATGTGCTAAAAAAAAATGAAACAGATAGGTGCAATTATTAAAGCAAGGCTATAAAGGAGAGTTGTCAAAATGAAGTGGAGGCTTTCAAATATCAAAAGAATATAAGGGGCTACACACATGACAAGAATGAGGTCTGTTATATCAAGAAGGATTAAAGGGCTGCAAATATCAAATTGAAGTGAGGGCTACCAAGATAAAAAAATAAAATAAAATAAAAAATAAAAAAATAAAAATGGTTGCCATTATCATATATGCGTGGGAGCTGCCATTATAAAAAAAATGGTGTGGGGCTGTGTTTGTATCAAAATGGGATGTGGGGCTGTCTATATCAAAAATAGGACATGGCTGTCTACATCAAAAATAGGACGTGGGGCTGTGTCTGTTAGCTTTATTTCTTAGTCATTGTTTTGAATTCCTTAATCAGCAATATGACAAATTGCATCTACATTTATTTATCCCTAATACTCAGCAAATTATCCAAGATTTCAACAACTTGCATCTTCACATATAATGAAAGTCCTATAGTAAAAACCAAGATAAAAATAACGAGCAGCAAATTGTTAACATTTTCTTAAGTTATGCCCATTCAAATGATGATAAATACTCAGCTAATATATACAACAAAAAGGTATATAACAGGTAACTACTTAACAGGCATATATATATATAAAAAAAATCAACAGATCATTCATCCAAATAAGAGCTACTATAAAACATTATTTTGAGATTTTTTATTTTATTTTATTTGTGAGAATAAAGACAAAAACAGAATTAAAAATAAATAAATATTCACAGCATATGATCCTAAATCTTACCAATAACAAATCAAGGGGTGAATAAAACTTATGCACTGTTCGAGTATATCACACTAACCATGTTCATAAGCATCATGCATGGGCCTGTGTATTGATAATAATCACACACCCATCATAAATGGCAGGTCCACTCCTCTTATAGCCTATGTTGTATAATATGAGGCACTATAATACGAAATGGTGGCACCATCGTATTACCAACATAAGATGTGAACACATATTGAAATTTTTAGGCTAGTCAATTTGGATGGACTCAATGAGAATCTTGTAGAGACAACAGCCAGAGTATTATTTTCGACCAATGTACAAACCTCAAAGATGAAGATCACAACTGTGTACATGTGTTTATGGTTACCAAAACTGGATAGTGCTAGTAGTCAAAGTCTAAACAAAATTATATTAATATAGCACCGTACTACTTTGGTATTGACATTCCATGGAAATAGAAAACTAACTTCATGTGCAAAACTCACAACAGAAATGGGAAGAAGCACTGATGAGAGGATTATGCTACTTATAGTTACATTTAACTTACCTAGTCTCTAGTTATGGAAAGAATAACGCACCTTTGTGTCTTTATAACAAAACCAGATGTGGTTAGAATCAAATGAATCTATTTCAGAATAAAAAACAACAACTGATTTTGTGAACTATGTTAATTCTCTAAAAATCATATGCCGGACTCACTAGGAAGAAGATGAATTCATCACTTACTACTTATAAATATGTAAATCTACATCATCTCAAATCAATACTATTCTTAGCAACTCGAATTCATTATCAATTCCCTTTAAACTACAATTTTTATTTTTTATTTTTTTAAAAAGAACTCTTAAATAATTTACAAAATTTTTAACATTGATCTAAACAGAGCAGGGATGATAAGAATGTAAAATTTACACAAAACCTCTATATATCCAAGCGGGTTAAAAAAAACTCAAATATATAATTCCTGTCACATTTTTCCACTCAATTTTCCAACTGTCACAAAATAATTTTAACTTAACTTGTACTACAAAAATACGAATCTTCAGCTTTTGAAAGAAACAAGAATTCATACTGAGGAATCACATGACTATGCAGAAAATTAAAGAAATTTTCATCAAATTGGTGTTTCAAATGAAACCGAACAGGAAATAACATAAAGCTCTGTTTACAATCCATGAAGAAATATAAATTCAAATCAAAAGTCATGGTGAGCAATTAATTCAGATATCAAAGGAAAAATCCTAAAAAAAAAACATAGATCTACATGAATAGAGAACAATTTACCTGTTTCTTCAAAAATTTGAAATAGATGTGCTTTTCTAAAGGTCTGAACTTGTATCATACAAATCTGAGCTTGTGTTGCATTTATCTGAGCTGAGAGTATAAACTGATCTTCCAAATGCACGACTAAGATCGGATAAAATGAGTTCGCGAGCCGGAGATTCGCCGGAGAAGATGATCGGAGAAGAAAAGGGGGAACAAAGGTTAGGATTTGGGACGCAAGGTTTAGAATGTAGATCTAAGGTTCTAGGTTATAGATCTAAGATCTTCTAAGGTTTCTAAAGCTCGAATTTAATGTTGATAAGGTAGATAGAAGAAATTGCAATAGACCGGCAGGATTCTGAGAAGAAATCACCGGAGAAGATGAGGTTTCACCGGAGTCCGGGCCGGAGATGAAGGATTGATCGGAGGAGAAGAGGAATGACTGGATCTGCTAGAAATCAAAACCAGCGAGCTGCCGGAGAAGAGGATCGGAGAAAAGGTGGATCTCGGCCAGATCCGATCGGATTCTTGCCGGATTTTGACCGGGGCAAGATCGGAGAAGAAGGAGGAGGTGGCGATCCGAACGTGATCGGAATGGTGGAGGTTATGACCGGATCTGCGGGAGATTCGATCGGAAAATCTGAGCGAAAATGGAAAACCCAAATTTCTTCTTTCTCTTCTTCTCTTTTCTTCTCTCTGCGATTTCTCTTTTCTCAGATTTTTATATCTTTTTTTTTTAACAGTAACCTCGAATTTATATATATATATATATAAAAAAATTTGATATTGGCACTCCAATTATGGATAAAGCGCGCGGTTCGCTAAGCGCACTCCCGCCGCTTTGTCCTATTGGCAGAAGACAAATTCGAAATTTTGCAACTCAAAGGCGCACCCCCTCTGCAGATAATCCACCCCCCTTACAGCTTTAAACTACGACATTGATTCAATCCGTTTGCTGATCAAACGAGCTCGGATTCCAACGAAATTTTGCAAGGACCTAGACAAAACCCTAACCTAGCTTAGGGCGAAGTTTGGGACCCTAAATCATTCATTTGAAGGGGTTTCAATCAAACATGGGAGGTTTAAGGTACGGTCAAAATGGGGTGTCTACAGATGCCCCTCTTTGGCAGAGCGTGCTTGTCGCGTGAATGCCAAAGCCGAATTGACAACTCATTTTGATCGACCCGAAAACAAAACAAAGTAAATTTTGAGTTTTTCGGTTCAAAGATGATATCCACAAAAGTAAAACAACAAAAAGATACTATAAGACTCAAAGCAAATAGGGAAGTGATCTTTCACTAACCCTATAAAAAAAAATAACCATGACATCTCAAAGAGATAGCCTCTCTCCAACGCTCATGACTCAACTAAACAAACAAACACAAATCACAAACACTCTAAGATTTTTATATCAACACCTT
Organism: Tasmannia lanceolata; assembly: GCF_043159265.1. NCBI lineage: Eukaryota > Viridiplantae > Streptophyta > Magnoliopsida > Canellales > Winteraceae > Tasmannia > Tasmannia lanceolata. Next base: position 38,977,365 of record NW_027518689.1, read on the forward strand.
CTCAAAACAAATATAAAATCAAAACACTCAAAGAATTTTTTTTCTTTATATGGTGTCGCATAAACCAGCTACATGAAAATCCAAATTCGTATGGTTCTGGACAAACCAGATCCATATGAACCTTTCATAGATATTCAAAAACAAGCATAAAACCAAACATTAAAAGAGTTTTTTTTTTTTTTTTTTTTTTTTTTTTTTTTTTTTATGGGGTGCTGCATAAACCAGCTTCATAAAAATCCAGATTCGTACGGTTCTTCAAAAACTAGATCCATATGAATCCTTTACAGATATTTCAAAACCAAACATCCGAAGATTTCTTTTTCAAAAACCTGGTGTTGCATAAACCAGCTCCATGGAATTTTTCAAAATAAATGCAGTGCTGCATAAACCAGCTCCATGATTTTTCAAAACAAATGTGGTGCTGCATAAACCAGCCCTATGTGATTTTTCAAAACAAATGCGGTATTGCATAAACCAGCCCTATATGATTTTTCAAAACAAATGTGGTGCTGCATAAACCAACTCCATGTGACTTTTCAAAATAAATGTGGTGCTGCATAAACCAGCTCCAATGCGAATCTTAAACATAAAACCAAACACTCAAAGAGTTTAAAAAACGGGGCGATAGCTATACAGACCATTGCTGAAAATCCATCTGTTTAGCTATCAAGGTAACTCTGACTCCTCTCTTTCAAGGTAGCGAATCACCTAAGATTTATATAGCGCTGCGTAAACCAGCTCTACAAGAATCTCTTCGCAGATATGCCTGACTCCCAACTTCGTTAGGTAGCGACACATTGCGGATCAACCTCGATTTATATGTTGCCGCATAAACCAGCTCCATATAGATACAAAACCAAACACTCAAAGAGTTTTTTTTTTTTATATCCTTGTATGAAAAACTTCATCAAAACGAGTATAAAACCAAAAAAGTCTTATTTCAACACTAAAGAAAAAAAAATAAAAAATCAAACCACGCAGTATAGACTCCAGTAATTTCCAACTTTATTGGAAATTCCTCAATACGATGAAATTAAATCAGTCCGTGAAACACGGAGCAATCAATGCCTAATCGTATTAGAAACTCAAAACAATAGATGATTGAAGGAAAAGATATTATAAACTTTCAAATTGATGAAAGAAAATGATCAGGCCACGAAACATAGATTCGGATAACTTTCTTCCTTACTAATCAAAACTCAAAAACAATTGAAGGAAAAGATTGACTCTTATTTGATGGACTAGTCATCTTTCACAAAGAGTGACTAAAAAGCATGATTCCGATCAAAGACCGAACTCAAGTAACTTGAAGAAACTTTCAGGTATCAATCCTTTTTCAAAATGAAAAACATTCAGCAGAAGTTTGAAAATTGCTAGAATAAATTTTAGACTCCATTGGGGTAAAGAATTTCCAAAAGACCTGACTCCAAAGGAGATCAACTGGATTGAGGAGCTCGACTCAAAAGGGCATGCTCGAACTTCTCTAGTCGATATCTGATGAAAATATCCATCTCAAGCATCATCGCTTGCTTGACATCTTTTATGACGTAAGTTATAAAAGATGCCCCTAGTATGATTATTTCCATAACAAGATTCATTATAGAGCAAAACAAGAAAAACAGGCCAAAGGCTTTTCATTATCAAACACTTGGGGTTTACAAAAAATTTATCTCAGGAACAATTGAATTTACAAGGCTTTTCACAGGTACAAGAAACTTGCTCTGCTCAAAATTCTCTTCATTTCTGCCATCTGCTGATACCGCAAAGGATTTTAAGAGTCTGTCATTTTCTGAACTTTGCTCGGTTTCACATTATCCACAGGAGCCATGAATTCTCTGTTTTTCTGAGGGTTTTTTATCACCCCAGCTTTGGGAGAACTTTGACTAAAAAGACCTCGAAATTTGAACTCGACTCGACAAAGGAAAGACTTTGACAAGTAATAAGACGAGGACTCTGACAAACATTTGACTTTTATACTAAGAAAGACTGAATCTGCTTCTTAGAATGATAAATGTTTTAAAATGGTAAAAGTCAACCACTCTTAGAATCCTTTGAATACCGCGTTTAAAGGTGTTTCATTTCTCTTTTCAGTATTTCAATTATGGTTATTATCCTTTTGGATTGCTTAGTCTCAATCTCCTTAATTCAGAGAGTATCAAAGAAAACCTTGCTGGCGCTTATTCAGACATTGAAGTAATGCCAAAGAAAAAGAAAGTTTAGCTGGCTCTTGGAAATTGCCCTTTCTGCATGAAGTCATTGCCAAGACCAAATCGCCTTTTCAGGTTTTCGATTTAGCGGACCGCATGCCTTAATTTTTGCCTGGACTGTCTGCCTTTGCAGATTTTCCATCCAGCAGGCTCTGCACCCTAATTTTTGCCTAAGCCGCCCCTTCGGGTTTTCAGCTTAGCGGGTGAATGACCCTAACTTTTGCCTAGACCGCCCTTGCGGGTTTTCAGTCTAGCGGGTATAAGACTCCATCATTTTTTTTTTCTGTTTCTCTACAAACCTGGGCCTAAAATACACCAGAAGGATTTTCAGGTAGGCTTAGGTTCAAGCAGGGTAAACATTGGTGTGTTTGAATGTTTTTAAACCGAATCTGGACCTTCCAGACTGCCTACGTATCCCTGAAGAAAATGGGAATCAGGTCTGCGTAGTTCGCCCATTTGGGGTTTCAAGGATTTCTATTTTCAAAATATTACGAAAGATGTGACCGAACCTGAATTAATCAGGCTACCTACGTACCCTTAAAAAGGGATCAGGTCATAACGTAGTTCAGGTTCAATATCTTTTATGACGCAAGTCATAAAAGATGCCCCTGGTTTTGAGTTTGTCAAAGAAAGGAAATATATTTTTTATTGGCTCAAAGGGTTTGCAAATGGTTTTAAACATATAGGTTGTTGGCTCAAAGCTCAAATCGATCAAAAATGGCCTCCTGGTGTATCAGGCGTAATATTTTTTTAACTGATCCAGGTTTGTAGGTTCATTTAATTTTTCTCCGCTTTCATTGAGGAGTCTTACGGCTTTTCCAGGCAGGACTTCATCAATAATGTAAGGACCAGACCAATTTGGCCTGAATTTCCCTCTCGGGTCGAATATTGGTGCCCTATTGGACTTCAAAACAAGATCTCCAGGCTTCAAGTCTCGGATACGAACTTTCTTGTTGAAAGCTCTCTCAATCCGCCTTTGATATCCCTGAATGTGATATAAAGCTCTCAGCCTCTTCTCATCTATCATCTGCAGCTCATCATGTCTGGCTCTTGCCCACTCAGACTCTGGTAAGCTAGCCTCTATCATCACTCTCAAAGAGGGAATTCTCAGCTCAACCGGCAAAACCGCTTCCATTCCGTACACCAAAGAATATGGAGTCATACCTGTCGAAGATCTGATCGATGTCCGATAAGCCCACAAAGCATATGGAAGTTTGTTCGACCAGTCTTTATAAGTCTCAGTCATCTTACTGATAATGACTTTGATATTCTTATTCGCTGATGTGGACCCCGATCCTGAGGACGGTGCCGAGGGACGCGAGACCCCTCCTGCAATCCTCTAAGATCTCCACAACGTGAAGGAGAGCTCTGCCAAGGAACTCTCGAAACGGATGCCACCCTCACAGCATAGCATGAGTGGCGATATAAAAAGAAAGAGATACATCCTGATCCGGAGCCAGGGCTCGAAACCAAGATATATCTGAAAAATAACTCAGAGTCGCCATCCATGGACACGCCATTGAACCAAAACAAATGCTCTGTTTGCAATGGATAACCAGAGATACAGAAGGTCCGTGCCTGATGACGAATGGAGAAGGTCCGAAGAGCGCCTCCAATTCGCCCGAGTGCGAACACTTGGTCTCTTATGCCATTTATTATTAACCTCGAAGAGTTTTGGGCAAAAATCATGTGAAATGGGAACAATCCTCAGGAGTCGTCTACCTAAGCATGCATTTCCTGAGGACAAAGATAATAAACACCCATAAAATAAAATCAAAGATGTGCTGCCCAAGCATAGCTAGGTTATGAGTGACATGCCTAAAGGGTGTCTAAGTTCTGGTGGACGAACACATGCATGCTACAGCTAAAGGTATAGGTCTGCACAAGAAAGTAAGAAAACACAACAAAATATACAATATAACACAACACAACAAATCCTAAGACTCTAAACGATTTAGCACGAGTCTTCGGATGGTCTGATGTTCATCCAAAGAAGCCTACGTATCCCCGCCTCCACGAGAATCAAGGCAACGTAGTTCTTCGCGCCTATTCTAAGCTAGGATGCCTAAGACACCTAGACCTCTATCTCAGACTCGATCTAAAAGACCGGACTAGTTATTAAAGCTTCTTGAACGATTATTTAAATTCCAGTGAATTGTAGATTTTAGGACACCCTATATGCCCTAACTAAATGCAGGTTAGCCCTAAGCTAATGCAGGTGGTTCCTACAACCTATGTGTAACTAGGCTGTGCGTCCTAAGGAAAACAATGGGATCACTAACGCATCTTAGACCTAGTCATCAGTCGGCGATGTGAATCGCCAACTAACCGGACGGAGGCGCTCCTAGCTAGGACAAACTCCTAACTCTAACACAAACACACAACAAGCACACAACAAAAGACAAACTCCTAACTCTAAAACCCTCTATCTAGGACAAAACTCCTAACTCTAAAACCCTCTATCTAGGACAAAACTCCTAACTCTAGAGAAAGATTTTTGTTAAAAACAAGGTTTTAAAGTTGAAGGGTTAAAACATTTTTATTTACAAAGTTTGGCTGGACTCGGGATATGTATCCCAAGCTGCACTACGTACCTCGTGAGAGAGGATCAAGCCAACGTAGTTCGAAAATCGAACTCGCCTAATACGCTTCTAAAAGAAACACTCAACACTTTAGATTTTTAAAGGTTTTTTATGTTTTTCAAATGTTTTTGATATTTTTAAAGTTTTCAAATGTTTTTGAGTTTTAAATTTCTAATGTTTTTGGATTTTAAAGCTTTTCCAACGCTCTAAACCTTTAAATGTTTTCAATCTTAAAGGGAACACGCAAATAGTACCACAAACTAGGGCAAAGCCCTAAATCAAAAGGGGAAACCCCGAACAAGCAACTAGCGTCTCAAAGAGACGAACCACAACACGTAGAGAAGCGTCCCAAGAAGAGAGAAAACGATCCAAGATCCCAAGCAAGCAAAGTTCTAACAAGACTGAGTTAGTCTCTAATCAAAGTGAAGAAAAAGGTTATCAAGTAAACTCAGATTTCCATTCAATTATTATAAAAATAAATCAAGTGTTAAGCAAAGAAGAATTCTCAATTAAAAAATACACAACCTAAGCAATCATAAAATGATAAACAACATAAATTAGTCCATACCAGCCGCTGGATAGCCTAATAAAGCAAAAACAATATCAAACACTTCTATGCCCAACCGCAAACACCACCCCAATATGGGGATGAAATCAGATGATGCTAAAGTAATCATCTGATATCATAATACACAAGATAATATTTCTAATCCCGCCTTGAAATCAGACAGTACTCATGTCGATAATATCGAATAGAGTAGTCATCTGATCTCCTTCTTTCCTAAAACAATTTATTTAAATAAAATTAAACAAATATGATAAGCTTCAAGATAATCTCACCTGAACAGTCCATTCATTATTGTCTTCACAACCTAACTCAATGCTTAAGATAAGAAGAGTATTAGAAATATCAAAAGATTATGATAATCCCAATTAGTAAAAATTTCAGTGCATACAGGGGACATCAACTTGTGCAGATCCAAGTGCGAAGCGGTGAGCCACAAAACACAAAGACGGGCTCCAAGTAACCTTATCATTGCCCAAACCCCAAGAGCAAATCCAAAATCAATAAAGCGATCAAGCATTGATGATAGTCCCAAAATCTAATGAAAATCCCGAGGAACAAGAGGTAACCTTAGAAATTAAAAGCGAAGTCTAAACACCAGCCAAAGTGTAAAGAAGGTAGAAGAGGAAAAACAAGGGAATCTTAGAATCTAAAAACCAAATGTATGCATCTAAATAACCATGATGAGACAATCTGACAAACCAACATATTCAAAGTAAAAAAAAAGATGCAAGTCCTCTTATCTGGATGTAATTCACACCCCAAGGAAGATCCTATTTAAAACATGCATATCTTATGTCTTTGTCAACACAAATAATATGGCTATTGGTAAATGCTATGCAAACAGATCTTGTACCATCATTAAACAAATTTTAAATCATCAGACAAAACCAAACATCATTGTTAACCAAAATAAAACCAAACCTTGTTTTCCTCTATAAAACAAAACGAGTAGATTTAATGCCACAATCAACAAAATGGGATTTTTGATCAACAACCAGAAAAGTAGACTTGATGCTTTTATCAAAAATAGAGTCTCATTTTCAAATCTAAAAGTTTGCTGCAAAACACTAGAACCTATTGACCATTTTCCTCCAAAAGCAATTTAAAGACTTTGTGAGCTCATTATCAGCTGATTGTTAATATCTCAAATACAGAATTAATGCCTCCCTTATAACATTTCATTGGCATCACAACTGTACCAATGTGCAGACATCTAAATGAGATGGCACTAGTATTAACAAAGATCGACTAATGCATGCTCTACATCATTTTCCAATTAAAAGATGAAGATGAGCGATTAGCCCAACAAGGAGATAACCAACATTTATATAACAATATCAAGTTTAAGAAAACTATAGATTTTCCAAAAGAAAATAACCAGATGAGATCAACTAGTTCATGCATTACAAGTTCCTGATATAAGCATCTCCTTGGCCATCCATATACTCGAACACCAAGTCATAATTTGCTTACAGAACCAAGTCAAAGATGATGAACAATAAAAGTATTGAAGACAGCAATCAATCTGAACACATCCAAACTATTAAACCTTATACCTTCTACATGACATGATTCATATATCAAAGCTACTGAGAGTAGAAATAGCATCGAATTTCTAGATCTAGCATCATTCAATCAAAGAAAACTGTTATAAAAATGATCAACCTTAACCTAGGACACATAAGAAAGAAATAAGGAGATTACTGTTATCACTCATTTCCTCTAACCTTCTTCCTCAGGCTTAAATAGCGAATCGAATCCTCAACCAAACTATCCTTCTTCTCACTTAGGTCAGGAGCTTGCCGGAGATGAAAATCTAGCTGGAAATTGGGAATTTGGTTGGATTTAATGGGGGTTTGAAATGGGTTTTAGGTAGAGGTTATGGGTGATTGAAGATGGACGGTGGGTTTGGGTGATTTTAATGGCTAAGAAGAAAAATTGAAGTGGGTTTTGGAATGGATTGAGCAGAGAATAGGAGATGAGTGGTCGGATTCCGGGTTTTGATGGGTAGGGTTTGAGAGGTAGTAGATGAGATGGAAATGGGGGGTTACAGAGGGAGGAGACGATAGCTGTAATGGAGGTTGGGGTGGGTTTTGAGGATGGGGTTGAAACAGATGTGAGGGTCGGTGGTGGCTTGGGTATGGGGTGGCCGTGGTAGTGGTGGAGGGATGTAGGTTGCCGGATTCCGGTAGGAGCCACCGGAGAAGACGGAGTTGGGTTGAGAAGACGATGGTGAATGGGGTTTTGACGGATATTGTGGTCGGATTCAATGGTGGCTAGTCGGAATCCGGTGGGTTTGGAGAGGGAAAAAATGGAATGGGGTTTGTGTGTGGGTTTGCAGAGAAATGGGGATGGCGTGGTGGTGGTGGTGGTTGTAGATGGATGAATCCGGCCGGAATGGTGGCTCGCCGGATTCCGATGGGTTTCTTGGAGGTGGAGATTGGAGAGAAATGGGAATGGGGACCGATGGTGGTTGAGATGGGTTCGATGGGGTTGGCCGGTGGGTATGGGTGATGGGTTTTGAGATAGGGGTGGTGGTGCTACCGGAGAAGATGAAGAGATGATAGGGAGAGGATGCGGGTGCCGGCTGGAGGAGAAGGAGTTGAGGGTAGGATTTCGAGAGGTGGTTTGAGAAGAGGGTGGTGGCTAGTGGTGGTAAGGGTTTAGGGAAGAAGAAGATACCTGGTAGTGGTGGTCGGAGGTGGGGAAGAAAAAGGTGGAGGCGGCCGAGCGGAGCTCCGGCTGAAGATGGTGGTGAGAACCAATCGGATTTCCGGTGAGAATGATGCCGGATTCCGTGGAGCTTGTGGCTGGAATGGGGTGGAGATGGGTTTCGGCTGGGGGTAGAGATCAAGAAGAAGAAGAAGAAGAAGAAGATGGCGGCGATGGGGTCGATCGGAGGGAGATGGGGGGTGCTGGCCAGAGGTGATGCCGAGGAAGAAGGTGGTTGCGGCTCCTTTCTCCTCCCTTTTTTTTGCAATTTTTCTCTTTTTTTTTTTCTAAACCCTAACTCGATGGGTTTTAAAGGGAAAATGGTAAATTCGCCTCCCCCACTATTTCATGGACAGCCCCCTCTACAGATAGCTCACCCCCCCTTATACATTCGAACCACGCCTCTTTCCTGGCTCACCTCGTCTGCCATTTCTCGGCAGATTTTGCTGAAACTTTACGGGGACTTGAGGGGGATCCTAACCTAGCTTAGGGTGAAATTAGGGACCCTGAAACACTCATCTGATGGAATTTTTATTCAAAAATGATAGTTTGGGGTACGGTCAAACTGGGGTGTCTACAGCTGCCTCTACAGCCCCATTTGTTTGAGGTCTGTAAGGAGATGACTTATGATGTCTGATCTTGAACTCTTCACACAGGTGTAAAACCTCCTTTTTGAAATGTGACCCATTATCTGAAATCAACTCGTGAGGTACTCCATATCTGCAAATGATATTCGCACGAATGAACTTTGCAACTGTGTTCGAAGTTATCGAAGCATAGGATGCAGCCTCAATCCACTTCGTAAAGTAGTCGATAGCTACCAAAATGTACTCATGCCCGCTCGAGGACTTCGGATAAATCTTCCCAATTATGTCTATTCCCCATACTGAGAATGGCCATGGCGAAGACAAAGAATGCAACTCTGAAGGAGGAATATGAATGAGATTTGCATAAACCTGGCACTTGTGACATTTCTTCACAAAAGCAAAGCAGTCTGCTTCCATTGTGGGCCAATAAAAACCAAGTCTCAAAATCTTTCTAGATAACATCTTCCCATTCATATGAGGGCCACAGACTCCTTCATGGGTCTGTTCAATAAGCTCTGCAGCTTTGTCCTCATCCACACATAAGAGTTGAATACCATCAAAAGATCGCATGTACAGCTCTTCACCACAAATGATGAAGTTGACAGCTAATCTTTGAAGAGTCTTCCTCTCTTTGCTCGAAGCTTCAAGAGGATGTCCTTCACCAGAAATGAGATTCTTGATATCAATAAACCACGGCTTCCCATCTGGACACCTGGCTGATATTTCAATCGCATTCACATGCGCAGGAGCCCACTGTAATCTCACAGCTAAGGGTTGGACCTCCATAGTTGCAGAGATGTCAAGCATCGAAGCCAAAGTAGCCAAAGTATCAGCAAAATGGTTCCTGGTTCTTGACAAATGAGTAAAAATGATATTCTTAAATTTTTTAACCAGAAATTCCAAATATGTATTATAAGGAATCAATTTATCCTCTCGAGTTTTCCATTTCCCATTGATCTGACAAATAATGAGCATTGAGTCCCCAAACACATCTATGTCTTGAATTTGAAGAGCTAAAGCTGCCTCAAGCCCTGCAATACAAGCTTCATATTCTGCCATGTTGTTTGTGCACTCAAACTGCAGTTTGATGGATATAGGGATATACTCTTTCTTTGGAGATATCAAAACAGCACCCACTCCTTGACCCCGGTTATTGACCGCTCCGTCAAAATACATCGACCATCTGGTACTCGGAGTTTCTTCTTCAATATCCATGATCTCTTCATCAGGAAACTCAGCCTTCAGAAAAGCACTCTCCTCAACAGGAGCATCAGCCAATTGCTCTGCTATAACCCGTCCTTTGATGGACTTCTGAGTGACATAAGTGATGTCCAACTCCGACAACAATAACAACCATCTTGCAGTTCTTCCAGTAAGGGCAGGTTTTTCAAACAAGTACTTTAACGGATCCATCCGTGATAATAAAAATACCTTGTTCGATAACAGATAGTGCCTAAGCCTTTGGGTAGCCCAAACTAATGCTAGACAAGTCTTTTCCAAAATAGCGTACTTTAACTCATATTCTAGCATCTTCTTACTGATATAATAGATAGGCTTTTCTCGCTTAGACTCTGGATCTTTCTGAGCAAGCATACAACCCATCGCAGTATTTGTAATCGACAAATACATCAACAAGGGTTGGCCATGAATGACGGGTGATAAGACAGGAGGCAAAGATAAACATTGCTTAACTTTTTCAAACGCTTCCTGGCATTCATCATTCCACTTCGAGGAGCTCTTCTTTAAAAGCTTGAAAATTGGTTCACATGTCATAGTTAAATGAGATATGAACCTTCTCAAGTATTGAACTTTCCCAAGGAAACCTCTGATCTGACTTTCTGTTCTTGGCGGTTCCATTTCCTGGATTGCCTTGATCTTTTGAGGATCCACCTCAATTCCTCTTTCACTAACCATAAATCCAATGAGTTTCCCTGATGTAACTCCAAATACACATTTGTTAGGATTCAAACGAAGCTGATATTTCTTGATTCTCTCAAAGAATTTTCTCAAGGCAACTGTATGCTCCGGTCTAGTCTTTGCTTTAACAATCATATCATCTACATAGACTTCGACTTCTTTGTGAATCATATCATGAAGAAGAGTAGTTGCAGCCCTCTGATAAGTCGCACCAGCATTCTTTAAACCAAATGGCATTACTCTGTAGCAGTAAGTACCCCACTGAGTGATAAACGCTGTTTTCATCATGTCTTCGGGTGCCATCTTAATCTGATTATACCCGGAGAATCCATCCATAAAGGATAAGAGTGCATGTCCAGCCGTATTATCCACCAGGAGATCAATGTTTGGCAATGGAAAATCGTCCTTTGGACTTGCTTTGTTCAGGTCTCGAAAATCAACACACATTCGAACCTTCCCATCCTTCTTGGGCACTGGTACTACATTAGCGAGCCATTCAGGGTATTCAACCACTTGGATGAATTTCACCTCTAGAAGCTTCTTGACTTCTTCATAAACTTTTAACTCCCATTCAGTTTTGAGCTTTCAGAGTTTTTGCTTCTTTGGATTAATGCCAGGGATTAAGGGTAATTTGTGCTGAACAATCTCCTCACTTAATCCCGGCATGTCATCATAAGACCAAGCAAAGACCTCCTTGAACTCTTTAAGTAAAGAGATTAATTCTTTGCGCTCTTCAGGAGATAAATTTTTTCCAATCCTTATTTCCCGAATTAAGGTTTCATCACCAATATTCACAATTTCAATCTCCTCTTCAAGTGGTTTTGCTCGGCGACTCTCCTCCTGTTGAATCATGTGTTTGATTTCAGGGGAAGTTTCGTCGGCATCCTCATCAGAGGGGGAGTCTTGATTATCATTATTATTATCAGATTTTAAAGCAGATTCAGTAGATGAAACAGAAACAGGAATATACACAGAAGAAAACTCCTTTATTTCATTGAAAGTAGAATTGAATACATCCAATGACGAATGGCCCACATCAGGCTTTACAATGGACTCATGAAATGTATTTACAGACTCAAATGATAGGTTGACATCAGTATCAACCGATTCAAACAAATGTAAAGAAGAAACGCCAGGCTCATCAGCAGAAACAGCCTCCAACTCGACTTCACTAGGTGAAATGGACTCATCACCGACTTCAGAAATAGACTTGACTTCTACAGTACCTGCATTAAAAGAATCATTAGAAATGGAAGACCCTGAATTAGACTCAGAGAAAGACACATACTTATAAACAACTGACTCTTTTGAGGGAGAATGACAGGACTGGAAAGTAACCTGAGGTAAAACCTGAGAGGTCCAATTAGTCAAAGGTCCCTCAGCCGGGGTAATAAGATGAGTGGGATTCAGTATGAGAGGGTTCTTGCTGATCACGGCTACAATCTGCGAACTCTCATGGAAAAGGGAGTTTAGTGCATCTGGCCCCACTGCATCTGCCCAGTCTAATTCAGCGGTCTGCAAACTTATCGGCTCATCATCCAAATCACAATCAAAGAAAATTTCTAACCCAGGAAGTCTCTGCCCAGTAGACTCGTCTATCCAGGTTTCAGTAAAGCCACAGAAAGGAAAATTTGCTCCTTCCTTACGGAAACGCCCATTCATTCTTAGATCAAATGGTCCCATCGGTAAGTCCATACCTCTGCGGCGACATTCTGCCCATTTCATCATGTAACGCTTCATTTCTTTGACCTCTGCCTTGGTTGGTTCATACCCAAGCCCAAACAAACCATTAAAGGTCTTGAATACTGGGCATTCAGTCATACCCTGATGGTATCTGCCCAGTCCTGCACCCGGGATATAACCTTGCAGACGGATCATTCTGACAACATTGGAATTTGTACTGCTTAAGAAAAAGATTTCTTCATTCATCGCTTCTTTAACGGTTATAGTCGCCACTTCTAAAGAGAAACCAGTCAAACTAATATCTCCCTCCTTTCCCAGGGTCAATTCCTGCGAAATCTGACCCACTTCCAAATCTGGATCTCCTTTAACAGTGACCACCTTATGGTTCAAAATGAATTTCAATTTTTGATGTAAGGTGGATGGAACAGCTCCAACCTTATGTAACCAAGGACGTCCCAAGAGCAACAAAAAGGAGGCTTTAATATCTAACACTTGGAATTCGATATCAAACTCTTCTCCTCCTATCAGTACCTCAGTAACTAGAGTCCCGATCACATCTCTTCTGGTCCCATCATAAGCCAGAATACCTTGGTCAGAAGGAACAAAGCTCTCAGGTCCGAAACCAAGAGTAGTCGTTGTACTAAGAGGGCATACATTCAGTGCAGACCCATTATCAATAAGGACTTCGGGCACTTTCTTTTTGTTACAAACGACAGTAATTCGAAGCGGCTTCGTATGGTCCTTCCCCTCTAGGGGCAAATCACTGTCTGTGAACGAAAGAGTCTTCGCTGTTCTGGCGACGGAAACTACGCTGACAAGCTCGTCAGGAGTTATCTCAACAGACACCTGGGCAGAATTCAACTCTTTCAACACCACTTTCCGGTGTTTCGAAGATGACATCAATAGACCCCAAACAGAGATATTTGCTTGGGTTTTCTTCAACTGCTTCAGAAGATTATCATCTTCTTCATTCACCACGAACCGATTCTGCCTCTGGCCATCAGCAGCTCTTGCAATCTCTGCCGGATTGTCAGCGCTCAACTCAGGAGGTTTAAAGACTCGCCCTCCTCTGGTCATGTGACGCATCTCGTCACATTGATCATCCAGCAGCAACAGCTCATCGTCATCCATACTCAAAACGTAAGGAATTCTGACATCTTCTTGCTGGAAATCATCCATTTCCAAAACATATGGAGTTTTCCCTTCTTTCCCCATATCACCATAATGAGAGGTACACGACTGAGACGAAGAGGACTCAGCAATTTCTATGTCACTGAATGACAATATATAGGGCTGCTTCCCTTTCACATCCTGAAGTTCTTCCTCGTCAAACTCCAAAACATATGTGTTATCTGTCATGATAGCACATATAAGGGTAGATGGATCAAGAATGGGCTCATCAAGAAAGATGGCATTTGCTGTAGGAGGAGGAGCAGCACGATGATTCGGGAGAGGATTTTGAGTAATATTCGGCCCTTTAATTGAAAGCTCATCCTTATCAATCATATTTTGGATCGCATGCTTCAAGGCGAGACAATTTTCAGTCAAATGGCCAGAATTCCTGTGATACTCACAATGCTGATCTAGCCTCCAGTATGGTGGTAATGGATTTGGTACAGGTTTCAGATCCGGAAGTTTTATCTTTTTGTCCCTGACCAACTTTTTCAATATCATGGGTAAAGGATAAGGAAGGGGATCGAATTGCCTGAAAATATTTTTCCTTACTGGTCTAGCCACCTCAGCAACGGCTTTGACCTCTGGTCTGAAAGCTGGCTTGAAATAGTTCACTGCATGAACTTCTTTAGGTGGGGCCATAGGCCTCTTGCCTTCCCGCACATCAGATAGGGCCTTTGCTCTAAGCCCCTTGGCTATAGCGTCTTCCGTCTGAGTACCAGTTTTTATCAAATGATCAAAACTGGGATAGTGCTGGGGTGCTATGAAATGGAAGTATTGTGGAGACAGACTTTTGATCACCAACTTGATCTGATCTTCTTCTGGCATCCTCTGACTCAACTGTGCAGACTTGCGCCTCCAGCGCCTGATAAACAACGTGAAAGTCTCCTGAGGACCTTGCTTTAGCTGCTTCAGGTCTCTCTTCGTTATCTCAATCCCCTCCTCCATCGAAAATTGTTCAACAAACAAGTTCGATATATCATCCAAAGACCTTGTTTCTTCTGGCTTTAACCTCAGAAACCACTTCTTAGCTATTCCTATGAGAGACATGGGAAATAGCTGAGCCATTTGTTCACGGCTCAACCCGTGCTGCTGAGAGAGGGTTATGAACCATCTGACATGGTTTCTGGGGCACCCAGTGCCATCATATCTATCATAATCTGGTGCTTTGAACTTCGGCGGCAAAGTAACAGTAGGAGTCTCAAAGTACTCAGAAATGTCGAATCTTTTCGGCCCCTGGAACTTCATGTTTTCAATGTCCTTGGCCATCTTCTGACACATATTGAATAACTCATTCTCCCTATTTGTCTGCGGAGCACAATACTCTTCAGCATATTGGCCCTCGTCGAGGTCAATCTCCTCAGCAGGCACATGAGGTCTATTGGGAGCAGGAAATGCAGAAGGAGTAGGCTGGAGGACAGGCGCTCTAGAAGTAGAGGTCTTGTCAGTATTTTGGGATTTTAACACGGCCATTTCTTCTTTCAATCCCGAGATATCTAGAGACATGTTTCTCAACATTTCTTGAATGACTATCATGGGATCAGTTATATCAGCCATTTGGTCAGACTCAGATGAGTTAGATAACTCAAGGGTAGGAGATAAAGATTCTCTGGATGATATAGGTGAGTCAAAATGATGGACAAGTCTAGAGACAGAAGAAGGTCTAGACCAAGTAGGTTTGGACTGGTTATCTTTTGATGGAGCGATGGTTGCTCTCTTTCAGAATCCTGAATGGAAATTAACATATTAGATTAAATGAATGATGAGTGAAATAAGACATTCTGAGCAAATAAAGATAAGAGAAAAACAAACACACTTTCATTGATAAAATTTGAATTATGATTACAACATATGACAATACGAATCTCTGTTTGGATAAGAAGATTGACAAATAAAAAGGAAATACAGAAATCAAGATAATCCAAACAGATATGAAATTTCAAGACTCTTCAATCCGAGCTCTCCTGCTTGCAGGCTCCTCCAATATTTCATCACGTCGGGCTTGGGATGATAAACTGAACCTCTTTTCCATATTTTTATTTCCCCAAGCAACCACAATGGATCTGATAAGATCAGGAGTGAGATCTTCACAAAGAGGAGGGACTACAGCTCCGGGAGGACATAAAATTCCCGTAACCTGATGGAGAAATCTCATGGGTGCATAAAAAGATGATTTCTCAAGACCCATGAGGTAAACAAATGGATGTGGGTAAGTGCTAGTGAAAATTTGGAAGCACGAATGACTCACCCAACGAAACTGGCTCCACTCTACATGTTGTAACCAATTGCGCCATTCATCAATAGACTGAGGTTGATTGGCGATTGGTTTTCATGTACGGAAATTTTTCAGGGTATACGGATTTTGGTTTTGTCGCTGAAGAAATTGAAGTTTTTCACCAAGCCAGACATACAACAACTTTACACACCCACAAAAATTGTCTTTGATCTCTTGGGAAGCAATAAGATCTAGTCCCAAGAAGGTCTCTGCTAACATGGTGGGTATAGGATTCCTCCCCTCATTAATCTGATCTACCACTCTTAATAGGGTCAAAGATGCAACGTGGGAGTTTTCGCGAAGAACGTGTCGTGCGAAGACCATAAAGATTAAAGCGGTACGTCGACAATCTTGAAAACGAGAATTAGTAGGATCGACGTTTTTGGAAAAGAGCTTAATCAAGTCTTGAATTTTTACGCACTTATCCGTTAGACACGGCAGAGCATCCACAGTTTCATTTTTGAATAGTTTGCAAAACAGATTATGAGGAGATTCTATCCTTGAAGGTTTGATCCAGAGTCCCTCAGATGGGAGCTCTAGCAGGGCACACCAATCCTCAAATATGGGACAGAGTTCAAAACGACCAAATTTGAATACATGAAGAACAGGATCCCAAAGTCCAGCAGCTGCTTGGAGAAACTTCCAATTTATATCCCGACTGTTCAAATGAGTGAACGAATTGATGAAATGATCAGCCATATTTCTCTGTGACTGTTCACGCGGAAGAGCTTTAATTGCATCGGCTATCCAATTATCCAACAAAATGTTCGCCATAATCAGACCTGACACAAAGATGGAAGGGATAATGAGGGAATGAAGATAACTTGGAATAATCAAAGATTAGAGATAAACTTAATGATCAAACATAAGAAGGATACAATTGGTGACATCGAATGTTCCAATGACGATCAAAGATGATCAGAAACCCAGAAACAAAACCGCGGTCACAAAATGACAAAAGTAGATCATAGACCGGATCTAAATCTGGAAGATGGATGTCAAAATGTATGATCAAGGAGATCAACAATGATAGACTATGGTCATAGAGACAGTAGACAAACTGTCGACCATATCTAAAGACAAAACAAGCAAAAATTTGATTAATATATACGAAATATGAATGACACAACAAAAGAATGGATAAATGAGGTTTGAATTTGAAGAATAAAACAGGTGAAATTTATCATCACTGGGTCAAAGAATAAACCGTAGCTATGAGTGTGACAAGTATAAGCCACTAGTCAGGTTTAGATCTGAGAGATGAATAAACAAGACGGAGTGATTCAAGCCAGGAATCTCTACTAGAAAGTAGGTCCTGATCTTATAATCAGGAGATATATGGACAAAATCTCAATGAGAAGAGCAAAAGATAGGCCACGACCATGAGAGGGGCAAGTAAAGCCACTGGTCGGGTCTAGATCTGAAAAACGGATTGATATGACTAATTAGATTAGACAAGGAAACCTCACTAAAGAGTAGGCCCCAATCTGATAATCAATATATAAGATATATACATATATATCCTAACCGGGGGCACCAGCCCTAAAATATGATCCCATAGAGTCAAGACACTTGACTCCAGACAGACTTGTGAGTGTATAAGGACCGTGCTGTAGTCACATAAGGTGAACTACAACAATCTATGAATAGGACATGGCTCTTAAATCTAGGCTCCAACATGTGTGAGAAACACATGTTCGTCCTTATATGGATACAATATATATAAGCACATGCAGATCCTAATTGGGTTTCACTAAGCCAGCAAATATATTCATGTACATAATATATGTAAAATGAAAGTAGAGCTCCGGACTCAATATATCGGGTACTATGCTTATGATCCATACTTAACATGTATAACACAAGTACGCCTAGTGTTATACATAGTATGCTTCATTGCTCATCGGCTGCTGTAAACACAGGTACGCCTAGTGTTTACGGCTGCAGCACCGGCGCATAGCTTGGTAATAGATACAACAATCCCAGCAGGGTAATGACATCCCATCTGGCATGTACTGTATCTATCCCATGGAGCCAATAATAATAAAATCAATAAAATAAAATAAAGAACAAAATGATGTATGCCGTGCAGTGTGTGATTCCCTTGTTTTAAAGACCTATTTGGTGCCCTTGGATTCTAAGCGATTAAATTCCCATTTATAATGATTTTAGCCCAAAATTCTTCAAAGTTAGCAACAAATGGCATTTTAACAGAGTTAGGCAACGTTTCAAGAACATCCCCAGCAGAGTCGCCAGCCTGTGGACCCCGATCCGAGATAGGCGACGAGGGAACGGGTCCCTAACATCTTCTGGATCATCCACGTGTGAAGGAGAGCTCTACCAGGGAACTCTCGAAACGGATGCCACCTTTATAGCATAGCACGAGTGGCGATATAAAAGAGATACCTTTCGATTCGGGAACAAGTCCGGATTCGAAACGTACCTAAACAAACTCAGAGTCGCCATCCACGGTATACGGCCATGGATCCTTTAAACAAAAATATGCTCTGTATACCATGGATAACCAGAAATATATATGGGTTCGTGCCTGATTACGAATGGAGAAGGTCTGAGAGCACCCCCAATTCGTCCGAGTGCAAGCACTTGGTCTCTTATGCCATTTATTATTAAATTTAAAGAGTTTCGGGCAAAAATCATGTGAAATTGGAACAATCCTCAAGAATCGTCTACCTAAGCATGCATTTCCTGAGGATAAAGAAATAAGCATACAAAATGAAATGAAAAATGTGTCACCTAAGCAAAGCTAAGTTATGAGTGACATGTCTAATGGGTGTCTAAGTTCTGGTAGACATACACATGCAAGCTACAGCTAAAGGTATAGTATTAGTACAAGAAAGTAAGAAAACACATCAAAACATAAAACACAAGTCAAACCTATATATGACAGGACAAGACAAGTCCTAACTCTAATGCGACTTGACTCGGACCAAGATGGCCGTCCATCCCAGCTGCTCTACGTATCCCGGCCTCGGGAAGAATCGGAGTCAACGTAGTTCGAATGACCTATTCTAAACTATGATGCCTAACCATCTAGAACCGCTATCCTAGACTCGATCCACTAGACTCGATTGATTTTTAAAGCTTTTTGAACGATTGTTTAAATTCAGGTGAATTGTAATTTTTAGGACTCTCTATATGCCCTAACTAATGCAAGTTGGTTAGCCTTAAACTAATGCGGGTGGGCCCTACATCCTATGTGTAACTAGGCTGTGCATCATAAAGAAAACCACGGGCTGACTATATGCTTCCTAGTCTAGCCATCGGTTCGACTAAATGTCTAACCGATCGACTCGAGGCCTCCTAACTCTAGGGACACTCACACGACAGGACACACCATATCAAACAAATCAGGACAGACTCCTAACTTTAAAACAAACCAAACGGCTAGGACAGACTCCTAACTCTAGAGGAAGATCTCTTTGAAAAGGGTTTTGAAGAAGTTTTTGCATTTTTGGAAGGTTTGACAAATTTTATTTTTAAAGGTTTGGCTGGACCTAGGATGTGGATCCCAAGCTGCACTACGTACCTCTTGAAAGAGGATCAAGCCAACGTAGTTCGAAACGAACTCTCTACCTATCAAACACTTACAGCAAACCAACTATTTTTTTATGTTTTAATTTCTAATATTTTTGAGATTTTTAATGATTTCAATGCTTATAGATTTTAAAATTTCTGATGTTTTCACCCTTTTGGTCAAAGACCGGAGGGAATATACCAAACAACACACTAGGGACGAACCCTAGAGCTAAAAGGAGAAACTAGGCTCTAATAATACCATTATAAGAGCAAATGAGTCAAAGACTCTCTAATAAGAGTAACTGATAACACTGAAAAATCAGATAACGGAGTCAAAGACTCTCTAATGACTGCAAAAGGAAAGGCGAGTCAAAGACTCTCTAATAAATCTAACTGAAAGTACAAATGAGTCAAAGACTCTCTAAGAAAACTGTGAAAGAGATAAATGAGTCAAAGACTCTCTAATAACATCACCAAAGAAATAAATGAGCCAAAGATTCTCTGAAAGAAATGGAAATACGATTCAAAGACTCTCTAAGAAAGACGAAAACACGAGTCAAAGACTCCACTGACAACAACTAAAGGATATACGAGTCAAATACTTTCTAAGAGATGAAAACACGAGTCAAAGACTCCACTGACAACAACTAAAGGATAGACGAGTCAAAGACTCTCTAAAAGAGAAAAGGAAACACGAGTCAAAGACTCCACTAACACCAACTAAAGGATATATGAGTCAAAGACTCTCTAAAAGAAAAGGAAACACGAATTTGCACATTTGGCAGAGGTAAAACACCCAGCCGGGCCGGACAGCTACCTAGCCCTAGATTGCAACAAATGTGCAACCCAATACCCATAAGGATAGGGGTATGTTGCCAAGCCGAGTAGGGTATTCTCCCAAAACCAAACGATGCACAGAGAGGAGGACTAACGAGAGAATGAGACCGGGCGGGTCTCCCAAACACACACAAAGATGGGCTCCAAGTAATCTTATCATTGCTCTTGCAAAGGGGGAAGCAAGGCTAAGACAACTAATTGAGAGGATTCTACAAATAAGGCCAAGCAGGCCTTCTAAAGGCTAATTACTTAAAAAAAGCCAAGACAGATGACTCCCTAATAACATCAATAAAGATCAAATGAGTCAAAGACTCCCCTAATAATATCATCACACAAACGAATGATTCAAAGGCCCTCTAAATGAGGCAAGGCATGCCTCCTATGGGTACACCATTTATCAAAATCAAAGCAACCTCCTTGAGGTCAAGCTAAAAGCGAGACGTGCCTCCAAAAGATGATTGCCTAACGAGACAGAGTATGTCTCCTAGTATAGGTTATAGTGTCTAAAGAAATCTAATCAGAAACCCAAAAGACTGTGCTAGTCTACCCGAAGAGAGGGAAAAGGATACCAGATAATCTCAAATTTTCAATCAATTATTATAAAAACAAATCAAATATCAGCAAAATATGATCTATAACTAAAGAGTGCACAACCTGTAGCAATCATAAAATAATAAACAACATTAATTAGTCCAGACCAGCCGCTGGATAGCCTAATAAAGCAAAAACAATATCAAACACTTCTATGCCCAAACACAAACACCACCCCAATATGAGGATGAAATCAGATGATGTTAAAGTAATCATCTGATATCATAATACACATGATAATATTTCTAATCCCGCCTTGAAATCAGACAGTACTCATGTCGATAATATCGAATAGAGTAGTCATCTGATCTCCTTCTTTCCTAAAACAATTTATTTAAATAAAATTAAACAAATATGATAAGCTTCAAGATAGTCTCACCTGAATAATCCATTTATTACCTTCTTTAAACCTAACTCAAATGCTTAATATAAGAGAAGTGTTAAATCTTCAATATATTCAATAATATCCCCAATTTGTAAAAAATTTAGTGCGTAACAAGGGTATCGACTCATGTAGATTCAAGTGCGAAAACACTGTGAGCCACAAAACACAAAGACGGGCTCCAAGTAACCTTATCATTGCCCAGAGAAGGGTTCCTTTTTTTTTTTTTTTTAAAGAAAAAAATAGTTAAAAGAAATCCAAAAGGTTGGGTAGACCTACTAAACAAAAGAGGGGAGCGCTACTTGGATTGAGCGAGTCCCCTAAAGATGAATTACAGATGTGTACATATTAAGATGAGCAAAACAGAAATGAAATAAAAAGAAATACTCAACCAATCTCTACATGTCAATCACACTCAAATTTAAAATTTGAGATAATGGCAAAACTAAAATCTAAGGTTTAGACAATATAAGGGAGTAGAGGAAACAAGACAACTTTGTGATAGCCTCAAGACATCAATAATAACCATTCAACATCTACATTATGGCATTTTATCCACAGCTCTACTGTCATAGGACAAATTGGCAAAAACAAAGAGTCGGGAGATAAGATTCCATTCTAACAGATCTAGTAGAAGAAAACGAACTTTCAGACAACCTGTAAATGACAATCTGTTACTATAGAATGACATAAGGAATAACATGCAACTTCTTTCTTGGTTAAAAATAAACTAAGTATGGTTATGATTTTGTGCACTGTGCATATGAGGAAATCCTTTCTTTCTTTCTTTATATATATATATATATATATATATATATATATATATATATATATATATATATATTTATTTATTTGAAAAAACCAAAGGTTGAAAAATCAAAACAAAAGGAAAAGCTCAAAACCAAACCATTTGGGTATAACATAAGGGAAGAGACAATTTCTATGAGATGAATGTGCTAAAAAAAAAATGAAATAGATAGGTGCAATTATTAAAGCAAGGCTATAAAGGAGAGTTGTCAAAATGAAGTGGAGGCTTTCAAATATCAAAAGAATATAAGGGGCTACACACATGACAAGAATGAGGTCTGTTATATCAAGAAGGATTAAAGGGCTGCAAATATCAAATTGAAGTGAGGGCTACCAAGATAAAAAAAATAAAATAAAATAAAAAATAAAAATGGTTGCCATTATCATATATGCGTGGGAGCTGCCATTATAAAAAAAATGGTGTGGGGCTGTGTTTGTATCAAAATGGGATGTGGGGCTGTCTATATCAAAAATAAGACATGGCTGTCTACATCAAAAATAGGACGTGGGGCTGTCTAAATCAAAAATGGTGTGGGGCTGTGTCTGTTAGCTTTATTTCTTAGTCATTGTTTTGAATTCCCTAATCAGCAATATGACAAATTGCATCTACATTTATTTATCCCTAATACTCAGCAAATTATCCAAGATTTCAACAACTTGCATCTTCACATATAATGAAAGTCCTATAGTAAAAACCAAGATAAAAATAACGAGCAGCAAATTGTTAACATTTTCTTAAGTTATGCCCATTCAAATGATGATAAATACTCAGCTAATATATACAACAAAAAGGTATATAACAGGTAACTACTTAACAGGCATATATATATATATATATATATATATATATATATAAAAAAAAAATCAACAGATCATTCATCCGAATAAGAGCTACTATAAAACATTATTTTGAGATTTTTTATTTTATTTTATTTGTGAGAATAAAGACAAAAACAGAATTAAAAATAAATAAATATTCACAGCATATGATCCTAAATCTTACCAATAACAAATCAAGGGGTGAATAAAACTTATGCACTGTTCGAGTATATCACACTAACCATGTTCATAAGCATCATGCATGGGCCTGTGTATTGATAATAATCACACACCCATCATAAATGGCAGGTCCACTCCTCTTATAGCCTATGTTGTATAATATGAGGCACTATATTACGAAATGGTGGCACCATCGTATTACCAACATGAGATGTGAACAGATATTGAAATTTTTAGGCTAGTCAATTTGGATGGACTCAATGAGAATCTTGTAGAGACAACAGCCAGAGTATTATTTTCGACCAATGTACAAACCTCAAAGATGAAGATCACAACTGTGTACATGTGTTTATGGTTACCAAAACTGGATAGTGCTAGTAGTCAAAGTCTAAACAAAATTATATTAATATAGCACCGTACTACTTTGGTATTGACATTCCATGGAAATAGAAAACTAACTTCATGTGCAAAACTCACAACAGAAATGGGAAGAAGCACTGATGAGAGGATTATGCTACTTATAGTTACATTTAACTTACCTAGTCTCTAGTTATGGAAAGAATAACGCACCTTTGTGTCTTTATAACAAAACCAGATGTGGTTAGAATCAAATGAATCTATTTCAGAATAAAAAACAACAACTGATTTTGTGAACTATGTTAATTCTCTAAAAATCATATGCCGGACTCACTAGGAAGAAGATGAATTCATCACTTACTACTTATAAATATGTAAATCTACATCATCTCAAATCAATACTATTCTTAGCAACTCGAATTCATTATCAATTCCCTTTAAACTACAATTTTTATTTTTTATTTTTTTAAAAAGAACTCTTAAATAATTTACAAAATTTTTAACATTGATCTAAACAGAGCAGGGATGATAAGAATGTAAAATTTACACAAAACCTCTATATATCCAAGCGGGTTAAAAAAAACTCAAATATATAATTCCTGTCACATTTTTCCACTCAATTTTCCAACTGTCACAAAATAATTTTAACTTAACTTGTACTACAAAAATACGAATCTTCAGCTTTTGAAAGAAACAAGAATTCATACTGAGGAATCACATGACTATGCAGAAAATTAAAGAAATTTTCATCAAATTGGTGTTTCAAATGAAACCGAACAGGAAATAACATAAAGCTCTGTTTACAATCCATGAAGAAATATAAATTCAAATCAAAAGTCATGGTGAGCAATTAATTCAGATATCAAAGGAAAAATCCTAAAAAAAAACATAGATCTACATGAATAGAGAACAATTTACCTGTTTCTTCAAAAATTTGAAATAGATGTGCTTTTCTAAAGGTCTGAACTTGTATCATACAAATCTGAGCTTGTGTTGCATTTATCTGAGCTGAGAGTATAAACTGATCTTCCAAATGCACGACTAAGATCGGATAAAATGAGTTCGCGAGCCGGAGATTCGCCGGAGAAGATGATCGAAGAAGAAAAAGGGGAACAAAGGTTAGGATTTGGGACGCAAGGTTTAGAATGTAGATCTAAGGTTCTAGGTTATAGATCTAAGATCTTCTAAGGTTTCTAAAGCTCGAATTTAATGTTGATAAGGTAGATAGAAGAAATTGCAGTAGACCGGCAGGATTCTGAGAAGAAATCACCGGAGAAGATGAGGTTTCACCGGAGTCCGGGCCGGAGATGAAGGATTGATCGGAGGAGAAGAGGAATGACCGGATCTGCTAGAAATCAAAACCAGCGAGCTGCCGGAGCGAGCTGCCGGAGAAGAGGATCGGAGAAAAGGTGGATCTCGGGCAGATCCGATCGGATTCTTGCCGGATTTTGACCGGGGCAAGATCGGAGAAGAAGGAGGAGGTGGCGATCCGAACGTGATCGGAATGGTGGAGGTTATGACCGGATCTGCGGGAGATTCGATCGGAAAATCTGAGCGAAAATGGAAAACCCAAATTTCTTCTTTCTCTTCTTCTCTTTTCTTCTCTCTGTGATTTCTCTTTTCTCAGATTTTTATATCTTTTTTTTTTAACAGTAACCTCGAATTTATATATATATATAAAAAAAAAAATTTGATATTGGCACTCCAATTATGGATAAAGTGCGCGGTTCGCTAAGCGCACTCCCGCCGCTTTGTCCTATTGGCAGAAGACAAATTCGAAATTTTGCAACTCAAAGGCGCACCCCCTCTGCAGATAATCCACCCCCCTTACAGCTTTAAACTACGACATTGATTCAATCCGTTTGCTGATCAAACGAGCTCGGATTCCAACGAAATTTTGCAAGGACCTAGACGAAACCCTAACCTAGCTTAGGGCGAAGTTTGGGACCCTAAATCATTCATTTGAAGGGGTTTCAATCAAACATGGGAGGTTTAAGGTACGGTCAAAATGGGGTGTCTACAACCGCTTGCTACCTTCTTCTTGCCTTTCCCAAAGCCCTTTCCTTTGGATTTCTTCTTGAAGTGACCTTTCGATGTTCCCTCTGTAGTGTAATGAGCACTTTCAGGTTGCTCGGTCTTCAACCTCTCTTCTTCTTGAACACACATGGCTATGAGTTCACTCATTTCCCACTTCTCTTTCTGCGTATTGTAATTAATTTTAAATGGAGTAAACTGTGCAGGAAGAGATGTCATCATGAAATGAACAAGAAAACCCTCACAGATCTCCATGTTCATTTTCTTTAGCTGGGAGGCTATGTCATTCATTCGCATAATGTGCTCTCTCACACCACTACTTCCATTGTACTTCATAGTGATCATCTTCATCATCAGTGTACTGGCAAGAGCCTTAGACGATCCCTTAAACTGATCCTCTACTGCCTGTAGGTACTCGCTAGCAATAAATTCCTCATTTTTCTCTGAGTCGGGAATGCCTCCTCGGATAGAGATAGAGATCGTGCTTTTCATAATCATAAGGCTCATGCGGTTTGATCGTTCCCATTTTTCATAGGTACCCAAATCCGCAGCAGTACTTTCATTAGAAGGCACTTCAGTCATCCGTTGGGCTGAGTGTTGCTTTTGGACAAATAGACGCAACTTAAAGTGGTTTTGTAGTTCATAATGTGACACTATATGCGACAGTGTTCTTTATTTAAACCACTAATCCTAAGCAATTCCGTTTCCCAGTCGGAATCACAATTCTTTGTTCATTCATTTAGTGACTAATCTTAACAAGATATAGTGCCACTTCAACTAAAATAATGAACAAAGTGTACAAACATGTGTACATAAAACCCGTTTTCAAGTTCCATGAATAACCAGAATTCAATTCTTATGGGTCAATTGATTGAATTGTACTTCTCTTATTGGAACCAAAATAATATGAGTTAGATACTTTAGTGTTTGAGATTTAAACCAAACACAAAACCCAACTTTTAAAAAACCAACTCAAAAAATCTTCAAAAGTTTACATTGTAACGGAAGCCAAAACAGACATCAAATTTGGGTTCAGAGGGGTGGAAATCCCCTAAATCCGGATTTACGAGGCCCAAAATCCACAAAAAAAAAAAAAAATTTGACTCAAAATCAAACAAATAAAACCAAATTTTGTTGAATTTACACTGTAACCATATAATACAGTGCTCAAATGAAAAAACTGACTCTAAAAATGGGTTCAGGAGGGTTCCAAACCCCTAGAACCAATATTAGCCAGACCCAAAACCTCAAAAAATGGCAGAAATGGCCCAAAAATGATCCCTGGGCCGGTTTGGGTTGGGTCTGGTGGGCCCAGACGGGTTTTGAGGGCCTTATCGGTCAACTGGGCCTTCCTTAAAATCGTGGATCCTTAACGGGCCTGCGCGGGCCATCGGCCCATCACTGTTCATCGTCTTCTCCAACAGCAGTAATAAATTTCAGAAAAATCCGAAAAAAATAACAAATTTTGATTTCATTTTCTGGGTTCGTTTGACATCGGATTTAGGCACCGTTTGTTGCATTGGACTCGTCTCTCGACGAACTTCACATCCATGCCAGAAAATCACCGGTTGTAGCAACCGTTTTCCGGCGATGTCAAAAAATCCCAAAAAATAAAATTTTGATAAACTCTATTTCAATCGAATTTTCTCGCCGTTTTCTCGCTAGAACCGTGGCTCTGATATCACATGTAAGTGTTCGATACAATATGAACACCGGCAACGGATCTTAGCGATTCAACATTGAGAAAATCACAGATAACAATATTGAATAAATTGAAATGAGAAAAAGACATACCGGAAGCCATAAATGTTGTTTTTCTTTCTCTTAAGGTTTCTCTTTGCTACACAATAGTTGGTGATGGGGACAGGTTTCTTTCTCTTCAAGCGTGAATTCTCAAAGATTGAAACAAATTCGTTGTGAGCAAATAGGACCCAAGAGTTCCTTTTATAAGCGTTTGTAGGAAGAGATGTGACTCCTCATCGCGCCGATCCCTCTCCTCAAACGTCTCTTTTTTTCAAACGTTTATACCTTTTCTCACCAAATGATCTTGACCGTCGATCTTGCAACAGCCATGTCCACCGTTTGGATTATTTCCTAACACTGAACTGGTTAGTTGGCTAGGCTGCCATGTTTTGGGCCATTTGTAAGATCTAAAAATCACACCAATCGTCTAACCCAAAGATCCATGAGGTGTGGGTTTCTGCTGTTGATCATGAAT
This sequence comes from Tasmannia lanceolata, assembly GCF_043159265.1. NCBI lineage: Eukaryota > Viridiplantae > Streptophyta > Magnoliopsida > Canellales > Winteraceae > Tasmannia > Tasmannia lanceolata. The sequence goes on from NW_027518689.1 coordinate 39,004,831, forward strand.
AGTCAAAAACAAAATATAACCAATCAACGAAAAAATTATACAAAGTTGGATATTAGCGTTTTATGATTGCTTGATTTTTGGGGAGGACAGGTGAGCAAAGCATGCCTACTAAATAGACGGTTCAGATCAATCAAAGTCAAAGGTTAAGCCAAAGATGACATTGTGGGGGCGGCTTATTGTATTACCCTACTCAAGCATTATTCTTCTTCATCTGCCACGCTAGCCACTAGTGTGTCTCCCTTGGTGCCAAAATTTTCAACGCGAGTAAGGTAAGTTCCTATGGCCGCCCCTTGAACCTCAGAAAGGTTAGAAAAATTTCGTCTTCCAACACGGTGTCTCCTATGTAAGCAACACGACAGCATACATACTGTGAAACACAAACAGTTCAGACGAGACGAGATAGTCCACCTTACATTTATATCTTCTTTTCTAATTATTCAATTCCCTTTCCTTTTCTCTGGGCCCACATGGTTGGCAACACGATTACTTCTTCTTTTTAATAATAAACTATTGGGGCCCAAGAAAATTTCGGAATTTCAGTCAGGGATGCTTCTTCAACGCCTAAGTAAGTGAATTGCCTTTCATGCCCCATCGCGAAGCTCTTAGTCTTAGGAGGAAGTCCAAGGCTGATGACCCTTCGGGTGGCAACACGAGTACTTCTTGTTTGAAACAAGAGAAGTGGGGCCACAACAAAATCTCACTTCTCCTCTTTCCACACGCCTCTGCCACGTACCACTGCTCACCGTTCAACCGTCTTCAAAAGTTTGACTCTGGTGACAGTTGAAAGTTGAGGCGACTTGCCCGATCATATCAAGTGCCAAATGGTGGTGGGTTGGCCCAAAAAGGAAAAAAGAAAAAGAAAAGAAATAGATTTAAATTTTATGGGAAAAATAAATTTAGTAAATGGTTTCTGAGCTCGAGTTTAGATAGAATTTATGAGGTAGAGTTTTTAAATAGAATATCTTCCTATGTTGTTATTTGTTTGGGTTATGTTAGATATTGATTCTATAGGACCTAATATAGATAGGATATACCTGAGAAATCATCTTCATAGGATCATGGCAAGCGTTGATCTGTGAAGGTTTAAAATGGACGTCTACAAAATGGTCCATTTTGTGCCTCTACAGATCGGATGGTTAGGAGGAACCGATGAAGATAGTCTCTTAGGAACAACCTATATTTATTTCAGCTTCTATGCAATCAATGGCTTGGATGAGTCAAACAAAATGGGAGATGCCCTATATAAAAATTCTATCTGAGATAGAATTTTCGAGCTTGAGCTCAGAAACCGAGCCCCCAAATAAATTTATAGAGGTGAAAGGATATAAATTTTAAGGGAAATTTTTTGGGTATAAATTTTAAGTGAAAACTTTTGGGCAGTGATAAATTCCCTTTTCTGGATAAATCCCCTCCTTAACGGTTGAGAAGTCACAACCGGTACAACATGACTACAAACCGGTATGTATCTCTCTATTGGTGGGTCCAATAATTAATTTGTTTAAATGTTTGTGCAAGCTAGGCTCCACCCATTTTTCAAAATGAATTGTACAGCCCACACAATAGGATGATCAAAGCCATACATTTTATGGGCCAAAAAAATCATCTACATAGGATGATCTTAGCCCCTGATCTAAAGAGAAACTACATATTATGGAAACCTCTGTAGATCGGAGGGTTGCGATCATCGTGTGGAAATGATTTTCAGAGCACAACTTATTTACGTTGTTGCCCATAAAATGGATGGCTTTGATCATACTACGGTGTGGACCGTACACTTCATTTTGAAAATTGCCTACAATTGGGCCTTAATGTTGCTAGAATCTACTCCGAAAATCAGCTCTTTCTGATCATGGTACGTTGTATTTACATTGGGAGTTAGGATTGAAGATAAACTACACCATATATAAATCTCTATAGATTGAAGAGTTAGGATCATCGAATGGAGATGATTTTCATGGTACGTTGTATTTACATTGGGACCAACCAATTGAATGGTTTATATTTAAACAAGATGGGCCGCAATTTATTTTTACAGGTATATGTGCACTTCTGTATATATTCCAATATAGAGATGATTTTCAAGGAAAGGCCTTCTTTATTGGGCCCATCAAAGTATTTTTCAAAATGGACATTACCACCCACACCATAGGATGATCCAAACCACCCTTCTAATGAGCCACAATACAAATAAGTTGTGCCCCAAAAATCATTTCCATAGGCTGATCGCAACCCTCCAATCTATAGGGATTTCCATAATACACAGTTTGTCGTTAGATCGGTGCGGTAGGATCATCATATGGAAATGATAGTTTCGGGTGCAACCTATTTGGCCCATCAAATGGACGGTTTGGATCGTCCTATGGTGTGTGCCTCAAATTTCAATTTGAAAAACATGGGTGGGGGCCTACCATGCGAGCGGATTTATGACTGACCTAAATTTTTAGTGGTCAAAGGTTGGCACGTCAGAGTATATATAATAAGGTAGTCAATTCGAAGGGCAGGATCAGGAAATAAGAGTAACTGTTTATCTCAGGATTGGAGCAGACGAGCAGTCGACTTTCCACGAAATACATGCACGACAACTTATCCAAATTCCAGAGCAAGTAACACTGTCATCTACGCGTTTTACAGTGAAGTCACGTGCCTTCTTCAATAAATCCCAAGACGGCTAGAAGCATTCTTTTGCACTATTCCTGACTCTATACGGAGTCGTAGTCAATATTTTTTTATTGGTGGAGGATTTGACGGAATCTTCTTTTATTTATCCAAGAAATGGCGTCATCCCATAAAGCTATTCCTTGGCATAATTTTTTACAGGATAAATTTGTTAGTTGTCTTATATTCAAACATAAGGCGTAAGAGTAGACATCATAAGGTAGTCAATTCAGGATGAGCCAATCATAGCAGGAACAGCTTATCTCTGGATTTGAGAACTGGACTTTCCACGAAATACACATGTTCTTTTTTTCTAGTCCTAACTCCTAAGTAACCACGCAGGAGGCTGGGAGGAGAAAGGAGTACAGAGCAAGTAATACTGTCATCTACCCGTTTATAGTGAAGTCACATGATTTCATCAATGAATCCCAAAAAACGTTTTTTTTTTGTCCCGTTCACGTCTGCAGATCAACTTTCTAATGCAGAATTTCAGGGAGTCTTCTTATTATCCAAGAAAAGGCCAACCTCACAAAATGACGAGTACACATGGCGTCATTCCAAAAACTTTTTCCTTGGCTTTATCTATGTCCGGTTTTTAAGGGGGGGATCCTATAGGAACCTATCCCAATTTTTCTTTTGCTAGGCCCATAGTTAAAAAACCGAAGACATATCGCCAACGAATTTACAGTCCGTCCCCATTAACCGCTCGGGCATCGACCCAAAGCAAGCCACCCCTGAGAGAAATAAATGAATTCCAAAGATCTTGGGCAAATCCAAAGAGGGTTTTCCCGAGAAATTTCCTCGACTTTTCTCCAACACTCAACTTTCCCATTCAGCAGCCCGAACGTTAGGTCTCTATAATTATGTTCTGTGAGGCTTGGATCCTTGGACCCCCTACAGCTTAGTGGGTCCCACAATTGACTGATCCAAACCATTCTATTGATTAATCTTGCTTTCGATATCTTACAGTCTAGGGGGCTGTTTGGATACGTGGATTTTAGAATCTTGGATTTTCTCCGACTCGTAGCTGGGAGACGAGAGAAGAAGGAAACCAGCTGTTGTTTTTTGTCTTCTCACCCTTCTTTCTGTCAGCCTAGAGAGTGGGAGATCATCCCATGTTTCCAGGTTTTAGAAATCTCAGGATGTGAGAGAGATTTCTAAAACCGGGATTTCTTACTTAAAATCCAAGATTGTAAAGAGAAGTGAAGTAGTCGGTCTCCATCTTCTCTCATCTCCAAGCTACGATTTTGACAAAATCCAAGATTCTAACATCCGCATATCCAAACGGCCCCCAAAAGGTCCCGCGAATCATCTAATCTTAACCCAAGCAAGGCCAACAAGATAGACGGTCCAGATCAATCGAAGGTGGGACCCAAAGTCCCATATAGCCATGCTTCCCAAGAATTCCTCCTATTTCCGGCTCTTGGACCCTGCCAATGGTTGAAAACGATTTGAGGACACTCCTCCAATTTTAATTGATACTGACCCAAACCATTAGATTTATTATTAATGACTCAAAAGTCCCGATCTAAACCGTCCACATCAAACCATCAGTGGGACCCACAACATACGATATTTGATAAAATATGTAAAGAGGAAACTGTCAAGCCCAAAGTCATCAATACTGTACAACGTGTTTAAACCTTCCCACGGTCATCGCCACGTCATCAGAACCAAAATTAATTTGAACCTCACCCGTCTGTTGCGCGTATTAACCGTAAGTACCAACCTCTCTATATATAGTTTACCTTACCTTTTCAAAATCCCAACTTGTCCTAGTGCACAAAACCAAAAGGTCACTAAGCCCTCCGAAGAAAGGAAAATACACCCCCACTTCACAACTTCCAACACTCTACAACACTATACCCTCACTTACTCATGCAAAACTTCATTTGTGACTCATATTTCCGGCAAGGGGAACTACCGGAAAATTCATCCTTCTTTTCCAATAGCTTCCCTCAAGACATTCCCAGCATAGCATCAAACTGTCCCAAGAGGCCAGCAGGGAGAAAGAAGTTCCGCGAGACGCGCCACCCAATCTACAGAGGAATCAGAAGGCGTGATGGGGGCAAATGGGTATGCGAGGTGCGCGAACCAAACAAGAAGTCTCGGATTTGGCTCGGCACATTTCCAACGGCTGAGATGGCGGCCCGGGCCCACGACGTTGCGGCTATGGCCCTCAGAGGTCGATCCGCGTGCCTCAATTTCGCCGACTCTGCTTGGCTTTTGCCAATTCCGAGTTCTAACAATGCTAAGGACATACAGAAGGCGGCCACTGAGGCCGCGGAACGCTTTCGGATGAAGGAGACCGGGATTGGTTTTGGGGATATGAAATCGGAGATTACTCCTTTGGGAGATGAAGACAGAGTGGAGAAAGAGAACATGTTTTCGTTTGAGGATGAGGAGGCGATTTTTGATAGGCCGGGATTGCTTGCCAACATGGCAGAAGGTTTGCTACTTTCTCCACCTTCATTTGGGGGAAGTGGGTTCCACTGGGATGATGTGGAAACTGATGCTGATGTCTTGCTATGGAGCCATTCTATTTGATTTTAGCTGCATGCAGTTGAAGCTATCATCGTACCACCTTCACGGGACTTGACGATCGGCCACCATATAATTTCTCTTAGTTTAGAATGCTTTTTTTTTTGTGGCTTGTATAGAGTGGGGCTATCCATTGTCCTCTGTAGTAAGGGGAAATGAACACAAATTACATGGCCCAAGGCTTTTGAAGTTGAACATCATGGGTGGAAGTTCCTATTTTGAAAGATGGTATTGGATACACCGTATGTTAATTAACAATATAGAAAAAAGAAACTCGCATAAGCATTACCATTTTGCGACAATGGCACTAGTCACTTTGTTTCAATACAACGGACATGCGCATCTTGCGGAGCCATCATATAATGGACAGGATAGCTGTGAGAATAAGACAAAAGTCAGCCGCGAAATGGCTTTATGTGAAATTGCCTAGCAAATCCCAATTAAAAAAGTGTCAAATAAAATGAGTAGCTCCGTTATCAAAATATGGTAGTGCCGTTATCCGTCCGTGGCAGTTCTCTCATGCAAAATTGCTTTCTGCGAAATTGCTAGCAAATCCCAATAAAAAAAAGTGTTAAACAGAGTGAGTGGTGCTATTATCAAAATATGATAGTGCGGATATCCATCCCCTACTAAAGATATTGAAAAGAGTAGAAGAGGGGAAGGACAGATAGGAACCAGATCAAATAGTATTGATAGGACCTTCACCGGATGTTCTTCCCGTGGTGGGACCCAGATAATTGAATGATAGAAGTGAACTCTGACCGTAAGATTAATGGTCCTCTAGAGTTGATTGATAAATTGATGATGTATGATTGTGCCATGTTTCTAATTTCAAAGCAAGTATCTTTGGAAAATAAGTTTACTTTCTTTAATGAGAAAGTTTGAGATAAGGACAAGTGGCGGTTTATTCAGTTCCCTAAGTTTTAAAATATATGTTCCCTTTCTCGAAGTCGTACACGGTTTATCCACGTATTCCAGCACGACATCTTCTTTAAGTATACTTTAACTAGATGAATGCTTCAATCAATAGGAAGCCACGTCATTTTATTACAGTGAGTCACGTCCACTGCAGCCAACTGGTCCCACCTTTCAACGATCTGAGCCGTACATTTCTTACTGCTGGCTTTTGATCTCCTGTAGCCCAAAAATCAAGTCAATCAAAGCACTACAATCTTTTAGTATCAGGTGTATTTATTTTTTTTGTTGAACCTGAACCGTTGCCATGATGTAGTTTATTAAAAGTAAAATTTATTGTGTATTAGAATTGGCGATTGCCATAGATCCAAAGCAAGACCGATCAAATGAACGGTTCAGATCATTCGGAGGTGGGACCCACTATGCCTTAGTGGACACGCTAATTACATTAGCACTAGTTATACAAGTTGGTGAAGAATCTGGGTCCCACCTTATGTCTTATTAGTTAAGCAAGCCGGTCCCACTCCTTATCCAAATTCCAAAACAATAAAACTGTCATCTGCATACAATCATCCCACGCGTAACCGCGTATGATAGCTGTGAAACCATACAATATAACAAACAACACACACGTTTATGGACAAAGAACGCCCGCTTTGTCACTTCACTACCCTCCAACAGAGAAGAATTTCCAGGATTCTTCTTCTTTTATCAAGTAAACTGAATCTATTGAAAAGCTGGAGACAACATGGCGTCATCCCCATAAAGTTGTTACATTGATCACACCCGCTACACTCTTAAAATATGAATAGTGATTTTCCAACGGTAACCAGCCAAAGATGCCTTATAAAGGCTGTGGGCCCCAACCTTCAGACTCCCCTATTAGGATCCAGATGGGCCCCATCTTACATGTCGTTGTCGATTAGGATCTAGAAGGCCCCACTTTAGTGGGTCCCACATTTGAGTCTGAACCGTTTGCTTGTAACCCCTTGCTTTAATTTGGATCTCATCTCCTACGGCCAGATACTTACGTTCAAGGTTTTAAATTTTGACCGAAATTGGAGACACCCGACACGTTTCAAATATATTCGTCCAAAGGAAAATTCGGACGAAATTTAAGGAATTTCACCCAAAAATCTAGATTTTTTAATTATTTAATACTTTCTGGAAAATTCAGCCCAAATTAATACTTTTCCGAAATTTCGGCCGAAATTTTCAATGAAATAAAATATTATTTTATTTGGTTTCGTAGATTTGGCGTGAAATTTCAGTTCCGGTGAGATCCGAAATGCTTTACGAAACCGAAATTTGAAACCATTCAGTTGGGGCCCATCTGATCCTACTGATAGAATTCGTGCATAAAGAATCGCACCAACTGTCAAACACGTGGTCAAAAACCCTCCAACGAAGATAAATTAAGAGGAGCTTCTAGAGAGAGAGAGAGAGAGCGCTGTTGGGCCCCCACCAAGAGAGATTCATCTCCCATATGGCAAAAAGCCAAAAACTAAAAAAAGTCAGAGGACGAGACCCTTCCTCTTTTTTTCCCAAATAAGCAGCAGAAACTCCCAACTTCCTTTTAGGGGACAACTGGCAACTTAGATTTAAGCCGTGGGCGCCCAGCTGGCTTTTCTCGTCGATACCTTATCCGCGTTGAAAGCGCCCTCCCGACACGTGCCCCTCCTCCTCTATACAAATACCCCCGCCTCCAATCTCCACTCTCCATCCACCAAATCCACCCCCATCTTCTCACTCTCATACTCTCTCACTTCCTACACTCATGGAGAACCTTACACTTAACTCAGATTCCTATCAATATTACTCCGACTTCTACCCCCTCCACTCGCCGGATAATTCATCCCCCTCTGGCAATAGCTCCTTTTCCGATGAGGGGATATACGCCAACGTGGCATCGAGCCATCCGAAACGACGGGCGGGACGTACTAAATTCCGTGAGACTCGGCATCCCGTCTACAGGGGCGTGAGACGGAGGAATGGAGGGAAATGGGTTTGTGAAGTACGAGAGCCGAATAAAAAGTCGAGGATTTGGCTCGGAACTTTTCCAACTCCGGAGATGGCCGCGAGAGCTTACGATGTGGCTGCGATGGCTCTGAGAGGACAATCGGCTTGCCTTAATTTCGCCGATTCGGCTTGGCTTTTGCCGGTGCCGATCTCCGGCAATGCCAAGGACATACAGAAGGCTGCGGCGGAGGCCGCAGAGAGTTTCCGGCCATCGGAAAAAGTTTCCGGCGAGGAGGGAAATGAAGAAAATCAAAGTGTTGTGAATAAGGATGTGTTTTATTATATGGATGACGAGGCTGATCTCTGCATGCCGGGTTTGCTTGCTAATATGGCAGAGGGGTTACTAATTCCCCCACCCCCGCCGCCAAATATCGAAGGTGGGTCCCACTGGGATGACGTGGGAAGTACTTCTGACGTGTCACTATGGAGCTTCTCTATTTGAATAGAGTTGTGACCGTTGTATTGAGGTTTAAGACGTACTATTTTTGTCCTCTGTTTGGGGATTTGGTATAGTGACGAAAAAGTGCCATCCTGTTTAGCTGTTTTTAGAAGCATGGGATTGGGTTATGGTTAATGCAGAACCGAGGGACAGCTTACCTTTTTCATATTTAAAGGGAAATTAGTGGGCGAGTGGTGGAATTATCATTTCCCCGGTTTATTGTATTTTAGGGAGGATACTGAGGAAGGGTGTGGTTTTCTTTTAGACTTGGTTGTATTTTAGGGAGAATACTGAGAAAGGGTAGTGGAAATATCATCTTCCTAGTTTTATATATATATTCATGTATATTATAGGGATTGCACTAAATATATAAGCAAAAAAGAGAATCAAATTAGAATTATATAAGATTTTAAATCTTCCGTTTTATATGAATTACCCTTTCCAAAAAGAAAATTGATTTGAGGAAGCCGCAGAGGGATGCCAGGGCGGGTAATTCTCTTGTTAAAATGACCTTAATTTTCAAATTTCGTATCCAAGAAAGAGGATGAAGAAAATGCTTGGAAACAGGTCATGAAGGGGGCAATATTTTGCATGCTTGACTACTTATTGATCCAAGGGCTAGGACCATCCAATCTTGGTGGGAGCACATGCAATAGATTGGATTTGTCGAGTGAGATAAGAGGCCAACATGCGTAATAACCCAATGGTAAACTTCTGTCAAAGGTGAGTATTGAATGTATCAACTGTTCTTTTTTCTGTTTTCCTTGTGGGCGAAAGTAGATGATATTCTGCAGTAAATAGCCAGTAATAAGAATCATTGTAGAGGGATTACCAAACAGGTTTACAACCATATTCAGGATAACCACCATAGGCCACGAATCAGTGGCCCTCTCTTGAGGTTGAACGAGAATATTCGATCTTTTCCTAGCCAGAAATCTTTCCGGCACAAGATAGCAATCTTTTCGGAACAACATCAAGAGGAAAAGAAGAAATGTCCCTAGCTTTAAGGCTCTGTTTGGATGCATGTAGAGTAGTGGGTAAGTAGTCAGCAGCGAGGAGAAACAGGGATGAGAAAGGAATTGGATTTACCCGGAACTCACTTGGGGAAGACCTCGTGTGAACTCATGACCATGTTTTCATGTGTGCAGTGGATTTGCATGTGTCATGGTTTTCTCCAAATCTTCTAGTAGACTGTGTGGACAATCTTGTTGTGCCTCCTGTGGGATCATATCTCTAATTTGGATGTTTGGGATTTTCTGTGGGTTGCAGGGGTTCTCTTGGGTTCTCAGAAGAAAACAGCACATGTTGGCTCGGTGCATTTAGAGCTTGATTTCACAGGCGTAGGCCTCTTGGCCCACCTGCTTTTGTGATTGGATTTGAAATACTACGCATGTGGAAGGGCATAGAAGGCTAGATAGCTTAGAGTATGACAGAGTACCCTGATGTGCAGCATTTTGGAGATGTAAAGAAATACGGTTAAATATTATATCCCAGGAAATATAGTAAGTAGGCAACCTATTGTGGAACATGGGCTACTTATATACACAGTAACAAAGTGTATATAAGTCTTTATGGAAGACTTTACAATCCCTCTATATATTCAATAGTTTGTTAACAATACACAAGGCATACTTAGATTTTGTGTGAGTGATCTTTATCAAAGGGAGAAAAGTAGTAGCAGCCACGACTTCAATTCTCCATTCTCTAGTTTCGTTTGCGAGGCTTGGGCCGAATCTCCTCTCTACTACTTTATTCAGTGTATCAGAGCGAAGGAAATAATCACAGATCCAAGCAAGAGCTCATCTTTTCTTCTTGTCTTTTTCCTCGCAGTACCTTCACCTGAGCATGCAACATGTTATCAAGTCTCCAGTGGACAACTTCTGCTTGACCATCGCTTTGTGGATGATAAGGACTACAAAAATTCAAATTACTCCCTAATTTTTACTACAAGGTTCTCCAAAAGTGCCCAATGAACTCTGAATTTTTGCCCAAAGTAACGACCTTTGGCAAGCCATGATAACGAACAACTTCCCAGAAGTGAACTTGACTTGCATTGAGTGGTTTTGCAAAGCCTGAAGTGAGCCATCTTGGAGAACTTGTCCACAACAACCAAAACGCTATCCCAACCTCGCAGCATCTGCGGAAGGCTAAGAACAAAATCCATAAAATTATATCAGTCCACAGATTAGGGGAAATAAGCAATAGAGTATAAAGTAAGCATTTGACACGCTCCTTTTTTACCTTTGAAAACCCCAAAACTTTTGCACAAACTTCTGCACATCTCTATCGAGATTTGGGCAATAAAAAATTTCTTTCACTATTGCAACAGTTCTGCCATTGCCAAAATGCCCTTCAGTACGCATTTCAAGCAAAATATTTACTCGTCCGGAAGTGCCTAGAATACATAAATAGTTTCACTTAAATAAGTACCCATCAACGAGTAAAAACTCAAGTTTTTCACCTTGCTCAACATCAGACATAAATTTTTCAAAACAATCATCATATAAGAGCATTTCTTTTAACAATCCAAATCAAAGAAAATCAACCCTCGTAATATAACAAAGCACTTCTAATACTCAAAGCATATCTTATATTGTTATGAGTTCTCAATTTATGTCTAAGGGTGAAGGTGAAAGCTAGCAAATAACTCACCCACTTAGCATACATAGGGCTCAATTTATGCTGGCTATTCAAATATTTTAGCATCTCATGATCAAAGTATAGAACAAAATCCCATTTAATCAAGTATTGCTGCCAATTTAGCAAAGCTCGAATAACGACATATAACTTAATACTGTAAGTAGAGTACTTGAATTTGACTCAAGTTAACTTTTCAATAGAATACCCAAAAGGTTTCAAAGATTAGCTCAAAATAGACCAAATTCCCACTTTATAAGCATCACAATCTAACTCAAATATTTTGTCTAAATTTCTTTGAGCTTGTGGTAACCAACCAAACTTAAATGCTTCATACAATCAGTGATAGGTTGCTGGCCTAATATGTGTGATAGGGAATTCCATGAGAAGCATTCGAAGATTGTACAGATCAGCCCACCCGTGCGATGTTAGACTTCAACTAATTTTCATGTCATCACTTGGACACGATAGATTCATGAATGTTAAGCTACAGCTTTAATAAGATGGTAGCAATTCAAGGGACTTTGGGTAAATGAAAGGAAAATTTTGTTTAACCTTCATTTCCAGCCCTCATAAAAGGACAATTTAAACCCTAGAGAAATTGAAGGAAAGACCTATTAGGTCCCCCCAAAGTCAATGAAGCAAGGAGGCCTAGAAGAACAATCTTTCCAGGACGTGCTGTTGTGTGGGGTATTGGGGTCGTGGGGATGATCATTTCTAGCTCCTTAAGCTCTCCTATAGACTGGAAAGGGTTAGAATTCTGATAATCAGGTACAAGGTGGGGCAAGTGGAAGAAAGTCTATGTAGAAATCACGCTAGCCTCTTGGTGACTATTGAATCAAGAATTGGGATGTTTGCAGAATTTAAGCATATGCTTGCAAAATTCTAGCTTCACAATCAAGGAACCTTTCAATTATAAACGAGAAATCAGCATCCATGTCATCACAAATGAATTCATCTTCATGGAAATGAAAATTCCCGTATCACAAACGAATTTCTCTTCAAAGAACCTTCTAGCATATGTTTACACCACTTTGGGATGCTCAAATCTCTACACTTGTTGCTCTGTCTCCTCTTCAACCTCAATATGCGGTTGCACTTCATCAATCACCTCCTCTTGAAAAGAACTAGCCCTCAAGTTCTCACCTTCTAGAGAGGTGTTTAACATTGAATGTGCTGCTAACATGTAGATCAGAAGGTAACTTCACCTTGTAGGTGTTATTGTTTATCTTCTTGAGGATTTCACATGGACCAATCTTCTTGGGTTTGAGTTTGTGATACTACTAGGATAATTTTCCTTCAATAAATATACTCATACTTAGTCACCTACTTCAAATGTGAGTTCTCGACGATACAGTTGGCAAGTTTGTTATACTTTGCATAGCCAGCCTCAGTACTAGCCCGTAATTGATGAATTGCTACCAAATCCTCAATGATCACCTCATTTCTCAGGACTAGGAATGGGTAAAAGATCAAGTGGTCCCCATGGATTTCTACTAAGAACAACCTGGAATGCAAGAACATTGTAGTACGATTCTTTGAACAATTGAACTCAAAATCAATCTTTGGAAAAGCTGAATCCTAATTTTCCATCACTTTCACATGAGACCACAACATATTTCCCAATATCTGATTCACCACCATCTATTTGAGGATGATATGAACTACTAAACATCAAGACGGTTCCAAGTCGGGCCGCCGTAAAATGCTCCAAAAGGAACTCCTGAATTTTCTATCCTGATATGATACTATAATCTACGGTAACCTGTGATATCTGGCCACCTCTTTAAATAAGAGATGGAGGTCTTTCCTATATCGTGTGCTGTTTTGCATGGAATGAAGTGAGCCATCTTCGAGAAACAGTTCATGACAACAAATATGCACTCTCCACCCTTGGAAGTCCAAGGCAAACATAGCACAAAGTCCATAGAAACCTCCACCCACGGATAAGAAGGAATATAGAATGGTATATAGATCCCATCATAGGTTGGAACTCCCTTGGGACATCTGGGAAGTATGGTACTTTATGACATAAAGTGAAATATCACAATCTAGGCTCGGCCAAAAGAATGTTTCCTTTACCAAAGAAACGGCCCTATCTTTTTTTAAAGTGCCTAGCACTATGTGCCTCTCTGACGGAATCATTCAAAAAAAAAATATATGCCTCTTTGATGATTACTTTCTGAGTGAAGCGGTGGGAATGTAGAAATAATTCCCCTTGAAGTAATAACCATCCACAACCAGATTACTATCATTGTCGACCATCATCTTGATCTTACCAAATCTCTGCTAAAAACTAGCAAGTCCATGGAAAGATCTTAACTCATGAAGAATTTTAGATGCTGACCACTTTTCAACTACTTGCACTTTTGCAGCATCCAGATTGATCCCATTACTGGACACCTCATATCCAATAAATGCTATCTTAGAAGTCACCAAAATGTACTTCTTAAGGTTAGAAAACAACTCTCGCTGTAGTGTCTCCAAGCCATCCTGTAAACATTGAAGATGGAATCCATACTCTTACTAAAGATGAGTATGTCAGCAAAATCAACCACCACGAATCCGCCTATGAATGGTCACAACACTTCATTCAACAACCTTATGAAGGTGTTGGGCACAGTGCTTCGAAATGCGGCTGCGGTCAAAACGGAGCCAAAGCAAATCCTAGTCAACATGACGTGGTCGAGTACTCCATTGTCGCAGCTGGGTACTTGGTTGACACGGTCATAAATTATTAGTCAAAGGAGTTTTGATTGAGTTTGTAGGACAAACGCGGACTCGGACAAGATCTCAGGCAAGACAAAAGGTAGTCGACTAGGGAGAGTGGACGATGATGCGGCCTGCGGGGGAGTTTTAAACTATGGTTGGGAACATTGCACAGTCCAAACAGCATGACCATTCACCAGATAACCTGTTTTTGTTTTTAAGGTCTTTCTTCCATTCATTCCCTGACTGAATGTGAATATGATAATATCCGCTCTTAACATCAATCTTAGAGAATATTTAGGCTCCACTAAGTTCATCTAGCATGTCATTCAACATTGGTATAGGAAAATGGAGATTTTATATGGTGGTCGACCATGTGACGTAAAGTTTGGAGAAAGAAAACCCTCCCTCCCTTGATTTTTGATCCAAGAAAAGCCCCCTTTTTTTACTTTTCCTTGGATCAGAAATCAAGGGTGGCAGGCTTTTTCTCTCTCTGCCCTTTTCACCACACGGTCGGCCACCATATAATTTATCAGGAAAATGATACTTGACCGTTATCATATTTATAGCCCTGCTATCAATGCACACAAGCCATGAACCATTCTTCATTGGAACCAATAGAGTTGGGACTGCAAAAAGACTAGTGCTCTCTCTAATTTGGCCTTTCTCTAACAACTCTTCTTCTTGTGCCATCAACTCGTCATGATGACATCCTATAATATGAGCGGTTTGGAATGGTAGCATCAAGCATAAGGTCAATCAGATGTTGTGCATTGCGCATGGATGGTAATGATGAAGGCAATTCCTCTGGAAATACATCACCATACTTCTTTGACACTTCATGTGCACATGAGGCTGATTTCATGTATTTTCTATCACATAAGATTGATTGAGAATTTCTCCCCCAGATTTCTTCTTCCTCCTTCTTCCCCTCTTTCTCCTCTATTCTTAATTTCTTATCCTTCTTCCTCCTTCTTCCCCTCTTTCTCCTCTATTCTTAATTTCTTATCCTTCTCCTCTTCTTCTTCTCTTTTCTTCTCTTTCTTCTATGTTTCTTTTATTTCTCTTCCCTTGCTTGCATTAAATATTAATTGGAATACATCTGAAAATTCCTCCAAATAGGCTTAACACACTGCAGAACACTGGAAACATCATCACTACCTTCCAAGTGCCCTGTAGACACAAAAGCAAACACAACATAATTTTTTTATTTATAAGCAAACACAACATAATCTTCATCCTCTAACTCAATGTTAGACAAACACATCGTACTCTTACTTCTTTGAGGCGCTTTCCTGAAACCTTTAGATGGCACTAATCTGAACTAGTTTTAATCTTGGTAGAAGAATGGTTTAAAATTTCAGTTTCGGTACCGGTTTCGGAACCCTGAAATTTCAAAATTTCGGCCGAAATCCGGCGAAACAAAGAAAAGAATATTTTATTCAATATTAAATTTCGGTGAAATATTAAATAAATAAATAAAAACAGGTCAACCGAAATTCCAAAATTTCGGCCGAAATAAAATACCGTTTCGGGTTTTCGTGATTTCGGTGTCGGTCTCCACCGAATTTCGGATTTCGGTCGAAATTTAAAACCATGGGTAGAAGGCATACGTATTATTCCAACTATCATGTTGAGTGTTACGATCAAATTGCCATGGATGGACAAGCAACACATGGCTTGCATCTATCTATATAATATCACACCCATCTATCTATATAATATCACACCACACAACATCTTTATAGTTGTCTCCAATAGAAAAAATGTACAAAATACTGTTTAGTAACTTGAACCTCATTAAAATTGTTCAACCATGCCAGAGTGTATGGTTGAGGATACGGTTCATCCATCAAGGAAATCTTTTGGAAAGCATCTTGTGAGATAACATTCTCACAACTTCTGGAGTCTACAATCAACTTGCAAAGCCGACCTCCAATAGTGCATGTTGTGGTGAATATGTTGTGACAGCCAATTTTCTTCATGTTTCTTAAGGTTGTAAGTTGTAACACACCTGCCAAGCGCAACCAAGCTTTGGCCATGTTAATCTTCTTGCAACAAATAATCTCCGACTTCGGTAGTTTCAAGCATGTGAGGATCTTCACCGTGATCTGATTTTCTTCAAGTCCTTCCTCCTCATGAATTTTAGGGCACGAGGAAGAAATATTGACCCTTACCTCTACCACAAAAGCACCGGACATTGCCTTAGTTGGAGGAAAATTGCGCTATCATTTTATGCAGTTGCTTGAGATCAGGAGAAAAGTTTATTTGGCTGAAACGGAATCAAAGCTTGACCTAGTGCTTTAGAAGGAAGATTAGGAGAATATGATGGCTTGCTGATAGCTGAATTTGGTGTGAATGGATAAGTACTCTTCCATTGAAAATTATTAGCTTTGTATTATGTTATAGTTAGTTGACCCCATATGGGGTATTTATGTAATTTTCTTTTGTAATGTCTGTCCATATTGTTCTCTATTCTACTCCTGGCTTGTTTCTTCTTCACCATCTTATTGCATCAAACCCTAAACTTGAAAACCAACCTGGTATCAGAGCTCTTTTACACGATCTAAGGCATCAATAGAGCAACAGAAACAACAAGGACCCCTAGGGTGGCCATACATGTGCGTGCTAATGTCAGCATTACAGGGACATTGATATCAGCAAGTGCCATCGGGTCCTCACTCCCTAGGGTTTGAATAGCCCCCTCAAGGGCTATGCACCTGCAAAATCTTATCTGATTTAGAGATCGATGTTTGATACGGTTTCAAACCCTTCTTCGTGAATAAAAATGGGTCGGTTTTTGCTTCAAATTAATTCGTTGCCATGTACATGCTTCGTAACATCAAGAATCGTTTCAGATTTTGATCTTCCACATATCAGGGTTACTAAAAAACAAAATGCCATTCGCATAATGCAAATGTGTAATTTTCACTCTAGACTGGCCAATCTTAAACCCTTCAATAGGACTATAATATCTGGCTTCGTCCATCATTCTACACAGAGAATCTGTCATGATATAAACTTTAAACAGAAATGGACATAGACGATCTCCCTAATTGATGTAGAGCACACAATCGGAAGAAGCACAAATCAAATCGGATCAATAATTTTTTTCTTTTGTTTTTTTTTCGAATCACACCTTCTTACAAACAGCTTGAAGGCTGAACTATTATTTCCTTTTAAGACCCCAAGAATTTCTACTCAGTTCCTTTACACAACTAAAACCAAGGGAAATTAAGGATCTGACATTTATTGGCTCGGATCAGCCACAACACAATTTGGCAAAGAATTTGGACCGTATTCGAAGAGGAATTTATTCCAATCTTGACCTTTCCTCTGTGGCTTCTAATTCAGTCCAGAACTAGGTTAAATTCTTCATACAATTGTGCAAGGGTTTTATCTTAAAGGAACCGAACAGGGTAAGAAGAATTCACAGAAATCTCATATTTCTAATTATTTTTATGAATATGTATAGGAATTTCAATCAAACACGCATGGATAGAATAGAAATTCAGAAATCACACTCCAATCGATGGGACAAATGGAGCTTACCGAATCCCTACAATGTATGAACCCTTGTCTACAACAAGGATACACAGATAATTTCTAAGTAAGGACGTGAAGAGCTATGGTTTCCCTCCTCAACTAAGAAATTCTGTGAACTAGAGGCTCCTTCTTCCTCAGCTGGACGATGGAGCTCCAAACTAGCTTCTCAGATCCAATTTTGTTTCCTAATTTCCAAAAGTCCCCCAATTACATTTTCTCTTTCTTATTTATATTCAAGCGTGTAGGCTAAAAGACCATTCTAGCCCTCACTTAAATCAGTTGGGAAGGGCATTTTTTTTCCTGGACAGAAACATCCAACATCTTCTATGGAATGAAAAAATATCCCTTTTAAGGGGAAATGACTACAATAGCCCTTTGATTTACCGAGCAATATCCTGTTTTGAAAGTGACGGTTTTCAGCTCTGCGTCACTAATGCAAACCTCTGGTTATTCTAAAAAGAACCGTAGGGAACCCATTTTTCCTGAATCAAACACCAAGTCGACGACATGCACCTTTTCAGCCAACTCCCCCACTCATCTATGAAACCCATTCTTCCCATAGATAATCAAGGCAACTCCACTCTTCTCTAACATAAGCTTTTTCTATATCAATTTTACATAAAATCCCATGAATCTCATTTCTTTGATAATAAGCAACACTTATTTGCAGTTAAATGAAAGCATTTGTCTGCCTTAAATGAAAGCATTCTGTGATTTTAAAATAAGCACTATCCGTCGGTACTTACGCCAAAATCTTGTACCCACTACCTACCAGATTATTTGGAGACAAAATCCAAAAGTTTGTTAGCTCCCTCAATCTTAGGAATGAGCGCAATGAAAGTATTCCCCAAGCCTTCATCAAGACTGCCCACCTTCAAAAAAAAAAATCCTCAAACATAGCTAAAATGTCTCCTTTGAAAGAAAGTCATGCAAAAACCAGTTGGCCCAAGCGCTTTTATCTCTTCTCATGGAGAAGAGTGAAGCCCTGATTTCCTCTATAATATTATTAATAAGCTTTTCTACGCTTTCTCTAGAAACAAGAGTCAAGCAACCTATCTTTGATCTCATCAAGAGTAGAGAAAATCTGCTTCTCCGAAGAATACAACGAAAGAAACAATTCCAGAGGTCATGGTGGCACAGTCCTCAACCTTGACCCCATCAAGTAAGAGATTGATCCCCAATATTGTGTAGTCTGGCACTAGCAATGCTATGAAAGATGTCATTTTTTGTCCGCCGCTTTAATCCATTTTGTTATGGATCTCTGTTTTCATTTCAATCATAGAGGACAATACAATTACATTCTTCTTGAATCTGAGATTTTTTCATTGTTTCGTCTTTCGACACTGAACCAGACTCAAAGATTTCATCAACTTCATGCATCCTAGATATTGTACACGACTTCCTCTAACCAACTTCTCCAAACACCTCCTTGGCCCAGATTTTAGGTATGGATTTAACAAATCTAATTTTTTTTTGCCAAATCTAGACAGTGTGCTAAGTGAAACAGACTCAAAAGATTCCATCAATTGCATTCATACTAGAAATGATACTCGACTTCCTCTTATCAACTTCTTCCAACACCTCATTGGCCCAGATTTTATGTATGGATTTAACAAAATCTGTGTTTTGCCAAATCTAGAAAGTGTGTTACCGTGAGAGTCTTCCCACCACGCTTGGAGCTTCTCTTTGAGAGAAGGCTCCTCTAACCAAGCTAACTCAAAATGAAACAAAGAAGGCCCCCACAAGCCCTTCTTAGGTCTCTACCTATTTTATAAGACCTTTAGAGATTGAGAGAGATTCGCTAATATGATTAGATGGGTCAAGAGTGAGTTTAAGTTTTCACAGAGTTGGCATATAGAATCAAGAGATCCTTGATAAAAGGAAGACATTTAGACTTCTTTCAATCATATTCGTAGAGAAGTGGACGTGAAAGCTGATCCTTTAACCAGAGAGGTTGTCTAAGGCCCTGTTAGTTTAAGATTATGGCAACCGATTGTGAGTACCTAACCGATTATTGGACTCAAAATGACATTTAAATTTAAGTCCAATAATCAGTTAGGCACTCACAATCGGTTGTAATTATCTTAAATGAACATGGCCTAAATATAGGAGATTACTAATGTTTCCTTGTTGTGTTTGTTATGATTTAACTTGTGATAGTTCGCGCCTTTAGAGGGTGTTGAGTGTATTTGTGTAACACATGTATGAGTGTGTCCATTCTATGCTACCTCATTTTATATTTTAATTGATCGAAGTAAAAAGGGTAAAAAATGCAAACCTGGTGTGGCAATGCCATATTTCAAGAGTCGTTCACAAGTCACAACAGTCCTCCAAAAGTCCTTGCCCCAAAAAAACAATTACAAACCCTATTCCTTTTAATTAATAACAAGTTTACTGGTAGAGAAAAAAATAAATTACTTCACAAGTTGTGGAGCTTGCCCAATATACATTTCAGACTTCCCACTCCTTCACAATGTGTGTACACTATGTCGCTTCTTACCCTCAAAACATAACTGAGAGGCACATGGGGCACATGAACCCCATGTGCCAAGTCCAAGATCTCATCAACGATAGCTTGCCAATCTCCACAACTTGGACTCTTCTCAATGCCCATGCTACTACATTTAGAAAGTCACCCTCCACCAAGAATTTATGTCTAGATTACCTACCAAACAACATTGGTATTGTCCAACAATATCGAGTTTGAATGTCATTCAACTTTTATACTGAAAGGACTCAAACGGAGCTAACTTGTTCTATATTGTCTTTAAACACCCTTCTAATGCCTGTTGACCTCAGATTTCCCGGTAAGCTTCCATTGAAACTGAACTTAATAAAGCCCCTCATGGCATCTCCTATGAAGAAACTTACGTTGTTATTCTTTGGCTACTTTAACCATTTCCATCCACTCATGACCCAAACTCTGTTCCTTGATGCCTCTAAAATCCTTGCTTGCCATGGCCTAGTGAGTAATTAATCTCTTCATCATTCCACTAACTCTAATAAAGGCGTGCTTCTATCACTAAAAGTTCTAATGAAACTCCTTGTAAACCAAGCACATACTCCAAAATATACAAAAAGATAATAATATTCAGGAGAATCCCATCACCTAACACCCAGAGCCATGAAAATCAGAACACATCTAGATGCATTTGCTTAAGAGGTAAGACATTGCGTCATGATAGAGTTCTTTAAACATTGCGTTACGGTCCTAAGCGGGGGCATGACTAAGTATGGGGGAAGGTGGGACAAAACCTGGTATGGGACAGTCTTAAAGGGTTTAATAACATTCGGTATCAGGCTGCCATCACGTCCTGTGTTCAGGTCACAGAAGAGGCGGCGACCCGTGGAGAGGACTAACTGGAAGGTCTACCTGGTAAAAATGCCAGAGTGAAAGTTACCACAGAGCGGACCGCCAAGGATGCGCTTGCCTAGGTGTGAGACTAGGTGGAACTCAGCCTCGTATGGGACAGCTTTAAAGGGCCTAGCCTAACACATTCCATCAGCTTTGGGGCTTATGGCATATTGTTTAGGCACCTAACATTTGGTATCAGAGCATCCATTACTTCATGTGTTTGTGTCACGAAAGGGGCAAACTATGCAGTGGACTACATGGAAAGGGTTACCTCATAAAAGTCAACAGTGAAAGCCGTCAAAGTGAAAGTTACCACATAGTGGGCCGCTGAGGAAGGTGCAAGCTATGGAAAGTGCTACCCGAAAAAAAAAAAAAAGGTAAGGGTAAAAGCTGTCAAAGTGAGAATTACCATAGAGTGGGCCGCTGAGGAAGTGGCAACCCGTGGAAATGGGGGCATGTTTAAAGGGCTTAATCTAACACGTTCCATCAGTCTTGGGGCTTTTGGCATATCGGATAGGTACCTAACATTGATGATGTGGCACTACCTTTGAACTTCTAGTTAAGCAATTGTATTTTAATAAAATAAAGAAAATTTTAGAACATAAAGAAACTAGTGTTTCGAGAGATCATGGTTCCCATCAAATTAACATGTTAGTAGTTTTGGTTGCCTCGAATCAACCTTCCATCCCTTCTTTTTCCATCTTTTCTTTGTTTATTTGTGATAAGGCCAATTAGGCACAATTAGGCACATGACAAGTGGTATCAGAGACATCGATCCTACACCATAGTTGCATCTTAAGAGATGTTGGATTCCACAAATGATGATTTTTGAAAGATCAAAGCACTTGTTTTGAAATTGATGGAAGGGCAGTGACGATTTGCAGAAGGCTCGAACAAAATCAACATAGTAATCGAGAAAATGTGCGGAGTTGAAGGAAAGTTGAATCTTGAAAGCGTTGATCTTTGGTGGAGAAAAATATGAGACTCGATAGCAATAACAATGATTCACACACTGCCAAGGATAATCTTGATTTTTCCGACACATTTCAAAATTCCATTTTTTTCAATGTACCTTTACAAAATATCATATTTCCTTCCAACCTTGATCACAACGGATTTTGAAAATGAGGTTCGAATGGTCGTGATCGTTATTTTTGAAGAACATAACAACTTAAAGTCAAACGTGTTGTTCAAAAAAAAAAAAAAATCATACAAAATGCCAATAAAAAAGTAGAGAACTTTACAATCAACATTAAGAAACTTCTGTTTCAAATGATTCCTCTCTTGAACTGCAGGTTGCTTCCCATCAAGCTTTCTCCCCCTCTTTTTCTATCTTTTCCTTTGTTTATCTATATGTTAAGGCCAATCACGCAACATAACATATTTCTTCAAATAAACAGAGATCCAAAATTGCATGCATTTCCAAACAAACACAACATGAAAAGGCGAAAATGAACAACAGTAAAAGAAAATATAATTAAGTGTAAAAAAGCAAACCGTTTGCACTCGTCACGCACTCTTCAATTCATTCTGTAGAAGCCCAATTCCTTTCCACACAAACCCCCTCCTCTGCCCTAGTCTTCACTCCTCTAACAACGGGTTTTGTAATATGAGCCAACAAAGGTGTAGGACCATCTTTTCAGTGATGGCCATTCATCTGTGGGCCCCACTATGGATCTTGCATACCAACAAAAACATTGCTTTCAAATCGAACAATCCTCACCCTCTGATTATTTGGTATATAAATGGACGGTTGAGAATAGAATGTAATTATCCACATTTAATAACAAAATCTCCAATGCTATGTTCTTTTGTTTTCTTTCCCCTTGCTTTTCCACGGAAACACTACCTTCTTTTTTTTCAACAGAAACCGTTTTTTTCCGATGTTCTGTTAGTTTCCGCGGGAACTTTTAAATCATACGTGGAAAATTAAAAAAATTACGTGTAAATTGGGTTTCCCCGACTTTACTCTTCCCCCATTTCCGAGTCCTGGTATCGGAAAACCCTCTTTTCTTTCACTTTTCCCCGACTGACGAAGCTATAGACGGAGAAAAAAATCGCACTTCGACTGGTCGTCTTCAATCTCGGGACGCTCTGTCTCCAACCTTGGGACGCTCTATCTCCATCATTCCTCGTCCACCCTCTGAAGCTTCCAGGTAACATTCTATCTCTCTCAATCTGTTTTTTCCCTATTTTTCAGTCGTCTTTAACCTCGGAAATAGAGTTTTTCTGATTTTTTTTTTACTTTAAATAGATGGGTTTCATAGATTTTACTTTTAATAGATGAGTTAAGGGTTTTCGTTTTGTGATTTTCATATGTTGGGTTAGGAAAATAGGGTGAGATAGGGTTATTGTGATTATCTTTAACAGATGGGTTTATTGTTTTCATTTTATAGTTTTTGATTCTTATGTTGAGTTAGGTTTTGGCATTTGCTTTCATAGATTTTGCGTATTGGCATTTTATAGCTACATTTTTAAAATTTTGATCTAGGGTTTTTCGATTACAAAATAGGGTCTTTGTTTTTTGTTGTTGATAGTGGGTTTTGGCATTTATGTTGCAGGTCCTCTTCATCCGAAGTTGCTATTAGCAGCCGGTTGTAGGGCTTCTTATTAGGTTTGTTCTTATTCTGGCAATTCTATCTTGCCAACTCTATATCTGTGACAATTTGATTGGCATTGTTATTGTTCAGCTTCTGTTTGTCATGGTTTTCTTATTTTGATTGACTTTAGAGGGTTTGACTCACTTATTTTAAACTAGGTTCTATGTCGGCATCATTCTGCATGTTAGTTTGTTACAATTTCTGTTTAACAGGCTTCTTTTGAGTTTTCCTGCAACGAAACACATATTTCTGTAATTTGTTAGTTTAGGTGAGGTTTCTGCTAGGTTTCTGTGCAACGAAACGCTCATCAGACAGGTTTTCTGTCAGGTTTCTTTTCCTTCACTTTCCTTTCTGCCACGTCAATTTCCTTCCTTTCACTTCCCTTTCATTTTCTTTCCCGATGAGAGAACTGAGCACAATGGACAGGGGATAGGATCATCTTGAATTTTCATTTCAAAGGACAGTCCGCCACGTGAACGTTTTGGATCATCACTGTAAGGGGCGGTCCTTCTTGTCCATTTATGGATTATTATTCTTTGGCACACTAGATCATGACATCATATATTCATACTCAGTGACAAAAACTCAACCAGCGGCCCAGCGAATGCAACTCTCCGCACTGATATTTTCACGTGTTGAAGGCTTTTCGCCTGTAATTTTGGCTTTTATTGAGTCTCTCTCAAGGAAATACGAAAAGAATCCTACTTCACAAGTTGCGCACTCTTCCTACGTTACCGTAGCCATACATACCCGTTGTATCTCTTCAGCCTGTTTTTTCCAATTTCAAGGCGTGCGATATTTCATATGCGAAGGTTTAATTTAGCACCCCAAATTAAGTAGCAAATCTGAGTCGATTTTATAATAAAGTTTCTCCTTACTATTCATCTGAGTATTAATGATATTGCTCTGGGTGGGCCCTGCTGTGCCTGGCAATAAGAGACTACCGCTTCACTCTTACAATTCCCAAAATGGTAATTGCCAATTAGTAAAAAGAGCTAATTTTACTCTGTCTCTATAAACGAATTGTTTTGAAAGGTCTCTTAGTAGTCCAGTCCGATGGGCTCCACATGATGAACCAATGTTACAGAGTCACACAAATTGAAGACAATGACTGCACGAAGTCACCCTCACCATGGTCTATCAATGATAGAGGCAATTTTGGGTTCGTCCCATAAAATCGCTAAAATTGTTCATAGGCCATGGTTTTGGTCCAATCCGGAAGGGACATCCCATGGGTAAGATAAAATTAGGCTGTGTGGTCTTGGTTGCATCCGGAAAGGACATCCCATGGTAACTGGTAAGATAAAATTAGGCTGTTTTTGGATTGGGGAAATAATATCATATTCCGATTCCTATTCCGATTCTCCTTTAAATGGAACGAGAACAAAATTAAAATTAAAATTTTATTTCAATAAAGGGCGGTGATAAATCGTCACACATATATCTTAAATAGTTAAATCGACCCCTTTTAACGTAAAATGTTAGGGCATGTGAATAAAGTTTTCGTCTGCCGTTAAACACCATCAAGTGTACAGAATAGGGCGGGATTGGAATCAGATCCCGATTCTGACCCCGATTCCACCCCTCAAATGAACATAGTTTCGTCAATAGAATGTGAACCGTTGATTATTTTTTATTTTCAACTAATCACGATTGGATCATTTTACTATCCAGCTGTATGTCCAGTGGCACAAAATACAGTAGTAACAGCGAGCGTATCTTATCGCGAAAAGAACGCATAATATATCGAGGCGTAATAAAACGCGAAAAATTAGAGCCTCTCTCTGTCTTACTTAATACCTTCGCTCCCTCGTGCTAACTTTTTCCTTGAAACCCTCCTCTTTCGAACCAGAAATGGAAATTGAAAGGTCCGAAGCCCTAACTATTTTCCACCTCTCTCTTTTTTCTCTATTAAAGCAAAGATAGAGAAGAAGCTGAGATCAGAAGAAAAGTATTCGCTTTTCTCACATGCAACATCAGAAGTAGAAAATTCTTTCGTTTCTGATGCTGTAACGGAAATCAGTCTTCGTCGTATTCTTCTTCTTTTTCTTCATATTATCTGCATCTTTGCTTTTGTTCGATTGGAGACGTGTGAGAGATGAAGACAGAAGAGCAAGTTCGGACTCTGTTCGGGATTTCTCTTTCGGACCGTCCGAAATGGAAACAATTTCTAATCTGTTCTTCTGGTTTCTTCTTTGGATACCTCGTTAATGGAATCTGCGAGGTTAGTGTTGTTCTTCAGATCTTGTTCCTTCTATATCCGGATTAGATTTAAAATTTTTCTTTTACTCATTTGTTTCTATTTAGGATTTTTTTTTTCGGAATCGTGATATTGTGATTGTTTCTTTTTCTGTCTCTATTGAAGATTTTCTTTCTAAATCGTGATCTTGTAATTGTTTTTTTTTTTTTTTTTTGTCCGTATTGAAGATTTTCTTTCGGAATCGTGATCTTGTGATTATTTTCCTCGATTCAATGGTTACTGTTCGGCTTCTTTTTTCTGTCTCCGGCTTTTTTTTTTTTTTTTTTTGGTGTGTGTGTGCATTTGTCAGTTCTCTAATCTCAGTAGAAAGCGAGTTTTCCTTGTTTTTTTTTTTTTTTTTTTATTGATTTGTTTTTTTCCCTGTCTTCTTTCTTCTTTTTTACTCTTTTCTTGTATGAACCGTGAAATCTATTCTAAAATCAGTTTTCGGAGAGGATTTTCATAGCATAAACGAGGAGACTTCTCTTGATCCTTTTCTGCATTTTTCTGTCCCCTGTTCCCTTGATCTGTTTTTTTTTTGAAGACTGATATTAGAAATAAAGCATTTCTCTAGAGTACATTAGGGCCTTTTTCCTGATATCTTTGAGTTACAAGTGTAAAATTGGTGAGAATTTTACTATTCTGCTTGATTTCACTGCATAAGATTTATCGGTGAATTTCATCAAGGTAAAGTCTGGGAGAAAATATCTCTAGGAACATTTAGTAAGAATTCATCAGAAATACATGAAATTTTAGAAGTTCCTATATCAAATTCGATTATGTTTTCATTGAATCATGTGATCCTTGTAATCTCTATGTGAGAATTATGTGAAGGTAAAATTTGCACAAAAAGATCACTGCAGAATATAAAATTATTTATTGTTGAACAATGTTCATTTTTATTTTCATGAAGCATTTGGTCGAAATGTCAAATCCCTCACAAATTTTACTTTTATGACATTCCACTGCGTTTTAAATTACATGGATGATTTCACTCTGGTTTGGTTGGTTTTATTGCAGGAATATGTGTATAATCGTCTACAATTCAGGTTCTTTACCCGTTACTCTTACTAGTCAAACCCCCAATTTTCATCATCTTTTTAGCTTGTGGATATTTGTTCCATCATCTTTTTTTTTTCCTGGATTTGCTGATAATTTTGCCCTTTTTTGGTTCCAGCTATGGGTGGTACTTTACCTTTGTACAGGGCTTTGTCTATCTGATACTCATATACTTGCAAGGTTTCACTACAAAGCAGATGGTGAATCCATGGAAGACTTATGTGAAGCTCTCTGCAGTTCTGATGGGATCTCATGGACTGACAAAAGGGTCTTTGGCTTTTCTTAATTACCCTGCCCAGCTCATGTTCAAATCTACCAAGGTAATTGAACAAATTCTATTTGATCAAAGACTGCAATTTGAGCAAATCCCTTGCAAAATCTGCCACAAGGACTCATTGATTTTGATTTTAAGAAATATATAATTTGGTATGAAATAAGCTTTTACTGATTGGTGTCGTTGTAGAGTTCATTAAATAAGTATGTCCATTGATGTTTTAAAATTGTTAGAAGATGGATACAAAATGTATATACAGGCATGATTGTTGTCGGACATGATTCTCTGATGTTGGGCTCCATTGATATGTATGACTGTCGAATGTTTGGAATTTTCAATTTGACTGGTTTTCTATCCTTGGATTTCATTTTCAGATACATAAGAAACTGATGTTCTTGAATTGTGATTTGAAGTGATCTCTTTTTTTGTGTTGGAAAATATGTATACTGATGCAAGAATTCCATAATTTTCTGAGTGTTGTCTCTATTTTTTTTTTGCTGGAACACAGGTCTTGCCTGTGATGATAATGGGGGCTTTCATTCCCGGTATCAGACGGAAATATCCACTCTATGAATATGTCTCTGCCATTCTTCTGGTTGTGGGTCTGATCCTTTTCACATTGGCAGACGCCCACACATCTCCAAATTTCAGTGTTATTGGGGTAGTAATGGTTTCTGGTGCTCTAGTCATGGACGCTTTTCTGGGTAATTTGCAAGAAGCCATCTTTACCATGAATCCCGAAACCACTCAGGTAAAAAAATCTTAATTTCTTGTTTGTTTTTTTTAATTTTATCCCAATTTTCACTCTTCATTGACATGCATTTCATGCTGTCTATACTGTTTTCCTCCTACCGACAGATGGAGATGCTCTTCTGCTCAACTGTTGTTGGGCTTCCTTTCTTAATCCCACCAATGGTTTTGACGGGAGAGCTTTTCAAGGCCTGGAATTCCTGCTCCGAGGTACAATTTCAGTTTCTCACTCCATTACAATTTACAAACATTTCTTCAAAAACTCGTGATCAGAAGTGGTTTTCTCATCCTACTTATAAAGTCTATCCTTAGCCTAGCTGGAAAGGAAATTCCCATCTCATGCACAGTGCGTAATACGCTACCAACCTCCCCTGAAGAGGATTCCTCGTAGATATCGCTAGTTGGGTTGACCATCTCTACATAAATAATCAAATCTTCTCCAATGGTGCGGACTAGGAAGTGGGTTTCATTAATTAGGACACGCTTGAAATGGTAAAACGTTGAAACAAATTACAGAAAGCTGACCATTGACAGCATCAAACTTGCATGCAAAATTTAAAATAAAGAGAAATTTATTTTGCCCTGTTTGGATTGCAAGAAATTTTTTCTAAACCACAATTAAGAGGAAAATAATATGATTATGAATAATTTTGACAAAATTGAAAGTTTCACTAAATTTTGGATGATTACAATTAACCACATAAACATAGAATGAAATCAAGATAACTATCGAAAGAGATAGGTATAGAAACATCCTAATTTGACCTAATTACCACGTATAGCTTAGTTGCCTAATCTAACCAATTACCTAATCTGTCTAGGTTACCTCATTTAACCTTCTTGCTTAATTCCCATCAAGACGATCCAACGGAGAGATCTACACCCAATCCAACGGTGAGATCTCATATATTCTAACAATGTGGAGAGATAACATCATAAATTTGAAGGTCACTCAAAATAAATATTGAATTGGGTTGATTCATTACTTTTTTCGCGTGTAATAAAAGTAGGAAATCTTAGTAATCTTTTTCATTTTCAAGCTTTTCTAGAAAATTCCCGCAATCCAAACAGTTGGGTTCTTTTCTAATCTTCATTCCTTTTGCAGCATCTTTATGTATACGTGGTGTTGGTTTTCGAAGCCATGGCCACATTTGTGGGCCAAGTCTCAGTATTGTCCCTCATCGCTCTATTTGGGGCAGCCACCACAGCTATGGTAACTCCACTCCTCTCTTTTTTTCTTTCCAAGCAAAAGCCATATATATGTTAGCCCACGCTTACTCCATGATACGCACCTCCACATTTTGATCGTGTGTGTGGCAGGTGACTACGGCTAGAAAGGCAGTGACCCTTCTACTTTCTTACCTGATATTCACCAAGCCCTTGACTGAACAACACGGGTCGGGGCTTTTGCTCATAGCAATGGGGATTGTCTTGAAACTTCTGCCCGATAATAATACCAAAACCTCTCGAACACCCAACCCCACCGTTTCCAAGACTGGAAAGCCCTACAAAGAGGAGGATGATGAGGAGGCCCACATACATAATGGTGAAGAAGAAAGCAGTCCCCTTGTTTGATTTTTTTTTTTTCATTTTTTTGGGGGAGTGAAGGGAAAAGGAATATCAGAGAAAAAGTAGCCATTCAAAAAAAAAAGAACAGAAAAAAGAAAAAGAAAAAAAAGTAAAATAGAACTGCTCGCCTTGGGAACAAACAGCGTTATAAGAAAACTAATATTAGCAGTTTCAGCTTGTGGGGCTGTTGGAAAGGAGGTTTGGGTAGTAATTTGACCAAGGAAAAAAGAAATAATGTGAAAAAAATGCATGCAGGTAGCTTTCTGTTTTGATCATATTGAAGGTAAAGCAATATTTTACTATTCTCTCTCTCTCTCTCTCATAGTTTAGGAGATTCTTTTGCTGTTTTCTTAATCTCCTCTTTCTTGTATTGAAATCATATTGTTGCATCTTCTTTAAAAGATGAAGTGTTAAGAAACTGCAAAGGTAGAAAGATAAAGGCATATATTAGACATTTTTTTGGGTTGGTTGTTTACTTTCACTATATATAATAATAGCTGGGGTCTGGTAGCAGGCTTTTTTTGTTACAAAGGGGGCACTCATATGTTATATCTTTACCTATACTCAACCTGTGTTGCTATGTGGTCCCATCACTCCTAATTAAAACAAAGCACTGTTGGTTACGAGCAATGCAGTTTTAATTGCCGCTGAAAAAGAAAATCATCAACTTTCTTCGGGGGCCCGTTGGATGCAGAGAAGATTTTGATTTGGATTTGTCACATTTGCAGCCCGAAACATAAGCGAAAACAAGTGGTCTAAAAAGTAAAATAAGGGAAGTGAAAAAGTTCTTATTAAAAAAGAAGTAAAGATAAAATACGAGTATTCATCGAAAGTCAGCATGAAACATGTGATAAGCCTCACTGGAAGCAAAGAAGAAATGTTACAAAGATAGATGGTTATTTCATGTTAGAGATGAAGGATTAGGATAAGTTAAGCGTTACAAGTAATAAAGAGGACTTTGTGGCTGATTAAAATTTTAAGTTTTAGAGATTTATATAAGATTTAATGTTAGATTTTGAAGGCAAAAAACTCCACATCCACTTCCCCACCCTTAATTTTAAAAATGATAAGAATTTAGCTTCAGAAGTGAACTTCCCACCCAACTAGAAAGCTGTCAAACTAAGACAAATACTAAGTCAACATAAACCAAGTTGTCCTTTTTTAATAAGAAATTAGTAATTGCTCACCTTAGATTACTCCCATCTTAGTAAGAAATTGTTAATCTTTGGGCAACATAAGTCAGACAAAACTCCGGGTAACATTAATTTTAATATGCTGATGAAAAGAGATTGTTCTAAATAACAGATGAAGTCCAGGTCTTCAAGCGTTCCTATTCACCTCAATCTATCGGTGGACTGACCCATTCTAAGGATATTTTTTGACACTGTAACTGGATTGGATCCTGTGCATGGGATTAGCCAGTTGCTTAAACTAATAATAATATTAAAACTCACTGGATAAAAAGATAGCTGACCAACATTGTCAAGGTTGCTTTCATCTTGAAAATCTAAATCTTTTCTCTTCATTTATTTTGATTCGAATTTATCAAAATACAAATAAATAGATGAAGTAACCAAGGTTTAAAATTTCGGTCGAAATCTGGTACAAAACCCAAAACCAATATTTTATTCAATATTAAATTTCGGCCGAATTTTCGGTAATTTCGGTGAAATATTAAATTAATATTAAAAAAAGCAGATTTTTTGGGTCAAATTTCGGAAAAACAGAAATTTTGGCCGAAATAAATGACCATTTCGGTTTTGGGAAATTTCGGTGTCGGTCTCCACATTGGTAATTGTCAGAAGACTATGGTTAGTAGAATATTTCTTCTTCTCTTAAGCCAACTTAGGTAGTAAATTAAACAAGAGTAAGAAAGATGTACAAATGCATTTGACTTAAATCCCGAGAATAGTAGGTTGATTGGGTTGGCAATGGATTGAAAATGTGGGCAGGGTTAACTGTTTTGGAACGGAGTTCAATCATTATTTAATTAATCCACCATTAAGGAATTTGTCAGTGAAAAAGGCGACACCAAAGAAAAATAATAATGGGCACAAGAGCTTGTATTTCCTTAAACATGAAATAAATGTAAAATAAAGAAGAGAAAGGGAAGAGCAATGGAGAAGATTGGATTTTGCTGTAAAGCATTCTTAAAGCACTTTAAACGGGTAAAGGCAAGTGGGTCGCCAGAGCACCACAAATCATGGGTCCGTCTCGGCGGGGATAGAAATATTGGGATAAGCTGTTCTGGGATTTGATGCCCTGCTTGGATAATTTTATCTTTTAAAAATACCACAGGGTTAGGTTAGCTACCCTGCTTTTGTATAGTGTACTGCATGCACCCCACTAATTTAGATGATGTCAACGCTGATCATGGACTTTGTTTCAAAACATCAAGGGGCCGCTTGGATATCAATATTTTAAATTCCTGGATCTCATAAAAAACCTGGATGGGAGAGGAGAGAAGGAGACCGTCCATCGTTTTCTGATTTCTTGCCCCTCTTTTCGGGGAGGGAGAGAGAGAGAGATTGTCCTGTGTTGAGTTTTAGAAATCTCAAGATGGGGCAGATTTCTAAACCCTGGATTTCTTACTTAAAATCTAGGCTAATGGATTGTAAAATTCAGAATTTTACACCGCTTTCAAACTAAAACCTGGATTCTAAAATCCCCGTATCCAAACAGCCCCCAATTGATTCAGAACTCCGTATGCATACTTCCAATCGGACGGTTAGGATTGTCTAATGAAACTAACTGATGTTTTTTTAATATCGGCCCCTCCTCACAGTGGACCCAAATATTGAACTTCAATCAATCATCAGACATGCGTACATACTATGTAGATTGGAGAGAGTCACATTCATGGGAGGTCCAGAAGCCATCAGATCAGATCCTCTTTCCCCGGTCACTGTTGGGATTAATAGTAATATGCAATTTTTGGGTCCCACGTGGATACGTATGTTAAATCAAGACCATTGATCTTGTAGAAAATCATACGACGACCCAAATGGCCTTGGTCCCATCCTGAATGTACATCTTACGCATAACATAAAGTACTGCAAAAATCAACAGTCAAACTGTTCTTGACGAAGCCCTATATGAGGATTGATAGATCAAGGGCCTGTGATAATCTGATCAAGGTGCTCTCAATGGCATTTGGCTGGGCTTACGGCTACTGTTCGGATCAACGGTCAGATCAACGGATCTGACTGGATCAACACTGCAGTTGTCTTTCTACCAATGTTACAAAACTCAACTTGGACGAAAGCTCAGCAAGAAGTCAAAAAGAGCCAACTCAGGTGACTCAGTGACTGACAAGTTAATTTTTCATTACCCCGCATAGCATGGTCAAATTAGTTTCTGATTGAGTTGGGAGGACAAAACACAATTGACTACGAGAGTTTTTAAATAGCGGTCTCTAAAAATTTACATTGGCCTCTAGACATGCATTTCTATCTTCATATGAACCTTACCTAGGTTTTAAGACTGTAAGTTGCCCTATGGATTTCTGGACTGTGGCCGAAATTTCATGGAATAATGGTGTAATTTGAAGGGAATCTGAGAAAATGGCCCTGGGTCAGGTGATTGATAGATGGACATTTGACACTGCTGATTTTAGAATGTGGACAAAAAAAAATTGGATGGAATGATCCTGTGTGTGAAGGACCCTGTGATCGGAGAGTTGTGGCCATTGGCAATTCAGGACAGTGGCTGCAGCATAGATAGCCCATATCTCAAATGTATACTGAGATGGGGACATGAATTGGATCAGTCTTGTCTTGAAAAAACATAAATTTATACCCCATGATATCTAGGCTGTGACTAAAGGCAGTGAGCGTGTTCTCCAAGTACAAAAGAATATTTGCAAGAGAAAAAAAATAATACAGTTCAATAAACAGAGGCATGAAAACTTGATACAAACAACCAGTTAGTTGTGCATTGGAACGAGAATGCCATTACTTAACCTTCTTCTTGATGAGGTGCGCAGTCCTGAACTCGGCGTCGTCTTTGATGAAGCTCCACCAGAGATAGGTGAGGGGAATGGTGGTGGCGTGCCAGAGAGCATGGGCATCCACAAATCCTTTGTAAGGAGGGAAGTCATAGATCTCCAAAAGCATGGCAAGGCCACCACACAAGACGACTGTCCACAGTTTAAAGCGTGAAGGATGACGGGTTAGGCCGGCCCAGAACGCCCACAGAAGAAGCTGAACAATGGCCATGGCGACACACACCTTCATGTTCAACCCTGTGGAATTTGAAAGGAAACACAAAAGTATAATTATATAAATGTGGGCCTTTTTAGCTTTCAATGCAGCATTTCAAATGGCCTTATGGCTACCAGAAAACAGAAAACAGAAAACATGGCCACAAGTGCCCCTAACAGAGTCAAAATATGCATTTGTGAAAAGGAAATTTGTTGGAGAGATTTGGAATTGACTTTGGCAAATGAAATAGGTACAGCTTCCTAAATAGCAAAAGAAACAGCAATTTGTAGGGTAACTTTTCAGACTTATAGAAAATTATTAGATTTAATGATATCAAAGCAACTGAGAGTAGAACAAAAATTACCTTCAGATTACAAAACTAGTTTTTTAAAACATATAATAATACATGTAAAGACCCAAGAAAGACTAGAGTACCAAACCCAAGCTTGCCCACCAAAAAAAAAGAAAGAAAGCTGCAGTAATTGGTTTGAAACAAATGCATATGAATCTCAGAATCTTGAAGACAGCGGAATCTTATTGAACAACAACAGCAGCAGCAGCAATACAATATACCATTCAAAAAAAAGTTCTTAATACTCAGACACGGCCTAAGAACCCAGTACCACCAACAACTTGGAGGCAGTCAAGGCCGGGCTTCAGTAAGCTAATGTTTGAGCATCTTTTATAAATGGAAAATTTAACAGGAGAGTCGAGGGCTCACCATAGTCGAGTTTGTATAAGTTGAGATATAAGATATGTGTTGTCACAAATGCGAGAAGTGGGGCGGTGACCATGACTCTCGCAGCCTCGTCCTTCACATTAAAAGTCCTTAATATGGCCAAAATAAGGGAATACCCAAGTAAAGCCACAGCTGACGAATAATCCAACAGTTCCGTCAATTCGACATCCCTGTAAAATGTTAAAAAGCTAAAATACCATCACATTGATAGAATGAAAAGTCTAACTGAATCCTTTGCAACATCAACCATGGCAATCTTTGGACTTTGATCAAGATGACCTTTTTTTTATCAAGATGATCTTAACAATAGATCAATATCAAATTTGTAATACTAATAAATCTGCTTACCTACTGTGGAAAACAGCACTCCAAAACCAGGAATTCATAGACAAGAGCCCATAGATATGCCACAACCCAGTATATTCGTAGCCTGCCCTCCTACTCTGAGTCTTTGGAGGCAACTTATAGTATACAAGGACAAAAAAGGACAGCCAGCCATGGAACTGCATTCCAAGGTTGAATGCAGAGAATGCCACAGAAACAGGCTCCTGTATGCATGGGGAACATTACCACATTGGAAATGGTGAGACTTGAAGTAGTTCGGTGAAAATGGTGAGAGAATGTTTAAAAGCCCAGAGTTGGCTACATCAATGTCCAAA
Source organism: Tasmannia lanceolata (assembly GCF_043159265.1). Classification (NCBI taxonomy): domain Eukaryota; kingdom Viridiplantae; phylum Streptophyta; class Magnoliopsida; order Canellales; family Winteraceae; genus Tasmannia; species Tasmannia lanceolata. The sequence continues at coordinate 39,039,738 of NW_027518689.1, forward strand.
TTCATCTTGGTCGCTCAAGCAAGGGTTTAAATTCCAGTTTCAGTTTCAGTTTCGGTTGGAAATTTCGGTAGAAATCCTGTAAGATCAAGGCAACATACACAAATGATAGAATCAAAGATGAAACTTCAAGAAATGCTAGAATAAGCACATCTACACTTAGAAACCATCACATAAGCAAGAAAACCATCCATAATGGTTTAAAAACATCGAACACTTAGTGACATGCACTGTCGCGCATGTCGGATTATTTAATGCATACCAAATTTCAAATATAATTCATATAAATATTTATACATAATACATGCAGCACATTTTGCATGCAATTCATATAAATATAGTTATGTAATACATGCTAATATAGTATACCACTATGACACTTCAGAGTTTGATTTATGTATTACAGTAGTTTTAGTTTCGGTTTCAGCGGGGATGGAAATGGAAACATTTCAGTTGATTCATGTCGGTTTCGGTGGAAATTTAAAACCATGCACTCAAGTCGACCAGTGACTGGTCCATTTGTTATAAACTTGGTGTTTGGACTTGGTGCTCGTAACTCAGCCAAATAATGTCGAATTGGCTGAGTTACAAGTCAATCACAAGGTGCTGGATATCAGTCAGAAGCTCCAATGAGTAGCGAAGAAAATAACAGACCTGAAAGCCAAAGACACGCTTGAAGGGCCATTTCCCATGATATTTCACAGGACCGTGCCCGAGTGTTTCCCTATGCTTTTCTCTTTCCAGCATACAGTGATATCGGCAGTCACTCCTGCAGTCCCACTGTTTCCAGCGTAGGTAAAGGGGTTCCTGCCTGTACCATGGACCATCGGCCGCGACCCCATCTGATGAAAATCTGCAGTGTTGAAAACAGGTTTCCCCAACACATCCTGTTTGTTCACATTGTTCTACACAAGACCTGGCAAGAGTGAAATATCATATAAGAAAACACAAGAAAAGAAATTATTTAATCTCAGGGTAGCTTCTTGTTGATGGAATCCATATTTGAGATACCTGCTAACAACTTTAGCTATAACTAATAACTTGATAAATCCATTTAAAAAAAAATAACTTGATAAAACATTAAAAAATTTCGGGTTCATTCAGGCAACAGGCTAAACTTTGATCCCATGGTTAACTCCCCATGACTGTCATAAAACATGAAGGAGAGTCAAAATTATTAAACAACAAATTCTACTGAAGGCACTTTTATATAATCAACTAAAACAACCGTTCTCGTGTAACGTGGCTAAAAGAGGGGGACAACAACAGCAAATTTTTCCACAAAATGGCATCAACCCACCGTCGAATCAACCACATCAACTCTCTAGTTATGGATGAAGTTTTAATTGAGGACCCGAAGGACATCCGGAGAATTATTGTGGAATACTAGCAGAAGTTGTATTCAAAAACCCATGAATGGCGTCCAAAACCGGAGGGATTATATTTCAAGACTATCTCTGTGGCGAAAAGTGATTGGTTGGAAAGGTTTTTTCAATGAAGTAGGTAGAGGCTGCACTACATTCAATGAAAAAAGACCGGGCTCCGGGTCCGGACGGTTTCCCAATGGGTGCCGCTATTGGGAGGTGATTAAAAATCAAGCGTTTGGGTACATTAACGAGTTCCATCAGAGGGGTAAAATTAGCATTGGGAGTAACTCCACATTCATTACGTTAATTCCCAAAAAGGATGGAGCATTTGAATTGAAAGATTATAGACCAATCAGCCTTGTCAGTAGTATGTATAAAATCTTATCCAAGATCTTAGCCACCAGACTTGCAACGGTAATGGGTGATGTTATCTCCAAACATCAGGGGGCTTTTGAGGGCAAGCGTCAGATACTGGATGGTATCCTAATTGCAAATGAGATACTAGACTCCGCTAGAAGATTTGGGCAGAAGGGCATTGTAATTCGTATGGACCTAGAAAAGGCCTACGATCATGTAGATTGGCAGTTTTTGGACTATATTCTATTACAGATGGGTTTTGGTGTGAGGTGGAGGGGATGGATGTCGGAGTGTCTCTCTTCTACCTATTTCTCAATTCTCATTAATGGTTCCCCGGAGGGATATTTTCGTAGCTCTCGCGGCCTCCGTCAGGGTGATCCATTATTCCCTTATCTCTTCATTATGGTGGCGGAGGTATTAAGCCTTCTCATCTCAGAGACGGAGCAAAAAGGATATTTTTCGGGATTATCACCAAGTTTGTCGTCTCCAATCTCCCACTTGCAATTCGCAGATGATACACTGCTTCTCTTAAAAGATGGTGATGGTGTAATGACTAATGTCAGGCGAGTTTTCTGGTGGTTTGAAATCCTATCGGGCCTAAGGATAAATTTCTCGAAGAGCGTGTTCGCTGGAATCAATATGGAGGATTCATCAGTCAGGGATCGTGCTATGATGCTGGGTTGCTCGGATGCCAAGCTACCCTTAAGATACTTGGGCTTCCTCTGGGATTCGGAATTCAGAAGGCTTCTCAATGGGATGAGGTGATCGTTCGGCTTGAACGGAAACTTGCGACATGGAAGAAAAGGTACCTTTCCTTTGGTGGGCGTATTACTCTTATCAAGGCGGCTGCCTGTTTACTATATGTCCCTCTTTAAAATCCCGGGATCGATTGCAGCTCGTATTGAAAAACTTCAACGGGATTCCCTTTGGGATGGTATGAACGAGCCCCGAAAGATTAGCCATCTGATGAAATGGAAAACTGTATGCAAAAGCCGGAGAAATTGTGAGCTTGGTATCGGGAATATTAAACTCTGTAACGTAGCCTTATTAGAGAAATGGATATGGAGGTTTGGTGTCGAAAAAGAGGCGTTATGGCATGGTCCTATTAGAGACAAATATGGATGTGGGTGGGGGGAATGGGATTGCAATGGCCCTAGTTCGGGGCGCGGCTTCGGCGTTTGGAAATCTGTGTCTACCTCTCGGGCATTGCTTTTGCCATTTGCGAGATTCAAGGTGGGGAAGGGGGATCATGTCAGATTCTGGGTCGATCTTTGGGTTGGGAATAGACTACTCAGAGAAGCTTTCCCGGATCTACTCCGCCTACCGATTGATCCTCAAGCGCGAATATGCGACTACCTTGTCAGGGGCGAAGATCATGGAAACCAATTTTGGGACATTTGCCTCCGCCGCGACTTGAAGGATGATGAAATTGAAAGCTATGAGTCTCTTCTTAGTTTGTTATCAGGGTAAATATCTATCACCTACATCCCCTGACGAATGGGTCTGGTCACCTGACTCACAAGGGGACTTTTCGGTTCGATCTTTTTTCCGTCAACTTATCGGTGCTGACGAACCATTATCCCCTCTTTCCTGTGTCTGGAGCCCGGTCCCGCCGCCTCGGATTACTGCTTTCACATGGACTGTTTGCCACAAGAGCATTAACACTTGCAACCGGCTCAAACGACGGGGTTTCCACCTTGCTAACTAGTGTATCATGTGCCAATGCAACGAAGAATCTGTGGACCATTTATTCGTCTTATGCTCATTAGCTCACCGGATTTGGATGACTCTATTTAAGGCATTCGGTATTGACTGGGTGATTCATAGCAATATTTCTGAGAAGTTATTAAATTGGAATGGGGCTTTCAACGGCAAAATGGGGCAATCAATGTGGAAGGCATTACCTTACGCTGTTATTTGGCACTTATGAGCAGAACGCAATTGGCGCATCCTCCAGAACAAGTGCAAATCTTGGATGCACATCGTCCTGGACAATCGCATCTCTATCATATCATGGTCTCGCGCTAAATCTGGCATTCCCTACCCATTGGGGGTAATCCTTCGACAATGGAGCACATTAATTTCGGAAAAGAAGTTTGTTAATTGTATCTTGCCGAAATGGGAACCTCCGCCAGAGGGTTGGGTTAACTTAATCTCGACGGCAGTTCACTTGGGAACCCAGGAAGAGCCGGCATTGGTGGTGTTATCAGGGGTGCTAACGGAAACATGATTATGTCTTTCTCTGGATCGATCGGTATTTGTGACGCTAATGAAGCTGAGGCTAGGGCTCTCTTATTTGGGCTGAAATGGTTTCTTCGAAATAATTTGGGGCCTATAATTATTGAAGGAGATTCGTCGAATGCTATAGCATGGGCATCTGGACGTTCAGCCGGTCCGTGGAAGCTGCAGAGCGTGCTTGATGAATCCCGTGACCTTATTAGGGAGATCAATCCCCGGCTGGTGCACAGGCAAAGGTCAGCCAATGGAATGGCTGATATCTTAGCCAAAGGAGGGTGTTAATGTCCTTGGAACTCGTGTTATTTCCTTCACTGAGGGAGCGTAATCGTTTTATTTCTGGGACATCTTGTCCCCTGATTGTACTTTATTCATATCAATAAATCTTTGTTACCTTTCAAAAAAAAAAACTAAAACAACCGTCCAGGTGGAGGGACGGTTGTTTTAGGAGAGGCTCTCAAATGTTTCTTTGAGAGAGCACTACTGACAGGATTACAGATCTTCATGGAATCTTTCTCCGGAAAATTAATGATTGAAAGTGATTCTAGCAATGACATCTCATGGGCAAATGGGAAATCCGAATGCCCGCAGCGTGTAGCTCCGATCATACGAGAGATCATTGACTGCTGCCCGGCAATCACTCCTCAAATCCAGCATTCTCTTAGATCGGCAAGTGAGAAAGCAAAGGTGTTAGTGAGGGAAGGAGTTGATAGAAGTGATTTAGTTATTAGTGATTGCTTCTCAATTGTATAAACTTGTCTTCCTATTGTATTTGGACATCACATCCTCCTTGTATTTTGCTGCATTTTTATTCAAGTTAAGAGAGGAAATATATGCTACTTACTTTACCCTATGAATGTCATACACTCAATTCATTATAAAAAAAGTCTGCTCTATCGGGCTTTGCTCAATTGGCTTCTGTTAGTAGACTATGTTGACAAGAAAAATCAGTTTACAAGGTGACATGTTGAATCGGACAATTCAGGCCATCCAATCTCAGCAGGTGCTGGGCCAAAGTTTCGGCCTTCTTTCCAAGTTAATAAATAAATATCTCTGGTATTGTGGGATGAATAGGCTAATCAAGGAGTCATTAGCTCAGACTCGGCATTTTCAACGGAATGCCACATAGATATTAATCCTCCAAACACTCGGTCTAATTCTTCATTTTATTGTGCTTGGGGCATAATTTGCAACCAACAAACATCCCACTTGGAATCAAGGAGTTAAGATAAAAAAAGATCCCGTTGGAAAGGACAACCTTATATGACGCGGGCAAAGATCAAAGCGGAAGAACTCCCACAAATGAAGCTGGCGATTATACTCAACAAGAAGGTTGAGTCCTCTAATGCCCGAGAGTATGATTCCAGGGGAGGGGGCATCCAAGAAGCTATTAAGAATCAAGGAGTTAAGAAGATGAGCCCGATCATTAACGTTAAGAGTTTCACTTAGTTTTTAGAGTGTTATTTAAGTCTGTTTAGGTCAAAGGGGGATAGTAAAGTCCTTTCCCATCAAAATTACTTAAGTTCTTTGAGCTAAGATTTTTACGTCCTTTGAGCCCCCACACATGTATTATGAAAATTTTAAGTGGGGAGAGTTTTTAAGTCATTAGAGGGTACTTTAGTCCTGTTAACTTACCAACTTCTCCAAAAGCTTAAGTTAACATGGTATCAGAGCCAAAGGTCTCGATTCAAACCTCCCGGATAGCAAAAATCCACATGCGATGGTCGGCCCAAAGTGGGACCACATGTGCCACCTGTTTGCCAAGTGGGCCACACGTGCGGGGGAGTGTTAGAGTATAAAAGATAAATAACGCCTTTCTCCAACAGCTTAAGCTTTTGGAGAAGTTGGTAAGTTAACAAGTCCAAAAGTTTTAGGGTTTTAAACTTTCTAGTTCTCTTTTTTCCTTATATATTGTAAGTCTCGGGTTACTTCTCTTTTATGATTATGGATGCTACGGACGAACGAGTGAAAATCAGTTTGTTCTTTCTTTCTTGCAAATCATGGATGTGAAGCCTACTTTTCCATTGTGTGAGGCCTTAACCACTTAGTACGGTGCCTAGGGTTCCCTTGGTGCGATGCCTCAAGATTGCTAGCGGAATTCTAGTACAAACTTCTTCAGGGTGCAAAGCCTTGAATACCTGGGTGTGATGCCTAAGAAATATCTAGAATATGAAGTGATTCCAGATCTCATCTTTCTCTTTAATTTCTTGATTTAATCCTCTTTATTTCCAGTTCTTAATTTTCTACATATTATTCTTTGATCTCTGCTCCCCTTAGTCTGACCAAAAATCTTAGTCTGCACCTTCGTGGCAGATGTCTGTACATTTCCAGCATACGTCTGCACCTTCCCGTCGTACGTCTGCACATTCCCGCTTCCTTCTAAACCTAGTAAAAAATAATTTTACAATCTAATCATAAGATCCAAAACCATAATGTTTACTCATCCTTTTTACCCGCAACGTCTCTTCCACATTCCACAGATCCGCACTACATCTATTTGCTATCAGAGTGAAGTATTATTAGTCCAACCTTTAATCGTCATCATCAAATGATTGTTGGGTTCATAATCAAACAACCCAAATTACTAGTCGCGCTCTCCAATAGCAAGAAGAAAACAATGAGCATGGTTTGATATCATAGCAGTCGATGATGGAATCATATGTAAAAGCAGTATAGTGATGGCATCAAACTACACAGTATGAAAGCGAAAAATCAAATTTCGAAAAAAAATGAGGAAATAAGTATTAGTACAATGAAACGATCAGGAACAGAAGCAAAAAAAATACCATTCAAAAAAAAAAAAAACAGAACCAGAAAAGAAAATAAAAGAAAGAAAACCCTACTTGTAATGGGGATCAGTGTCACCAGTGCTGGCATGGAGAACTTCCACGAGACACGCAAATGCCCAAACAAAAAATACCCAATTCCCCATTCTCTGATCTCCCATTTGATAAGAAAAATCCCTCAACGATGAATAGAAAACACGTTAAGATCTCTACAACTAGAAACTCCAATATGCCACTTGATTATCCCCCATCGTATACGAAGAGTCCTCACCAGATCCTTAAGCAGAGCTATTACATCTGGTTCTCAATCAAATAATGGCAGAAGATAAGAGAGAGAGAGGTTTGACTTCCTAAACCTAGCTAAAGAAAAGTCTAATCAAACAACTGAAATACGTACTGACTGTCGTCTAAAACTCGCCACTACGTTGGGGCCCAACAGATGAATGGTTTAGATCTTCCAACTAGGTGGGCCCACTATTTTTTTAAATTTATAATAAGTGCACCTGGCTCCGTGGGGCTAACATTTGAAAACTCATGTCTCAAGCCTAGCACTTATTCACAGTAGCACCCACTAGATGATTAGTTTCAAATGATGAAATTTATGGAAGATTACCAATCCAATTGAGTTTCTCGTTGTATAATTGGAAGGAGTAGGATGATCGTTTTGTCCGCGAGGTGGATCCCACCGTTGATGGGTCATAAGCGAAGACACACATGGAACATTTAGTTAAGAACATTTATTTATTTATTTAGGAAATACAAACACTGGGGCAAACTCGGGGCGGGTTTTCCATAACCCTACCATACCCAAGAAATTATCCCGGGTTGGTTTCTCAAGTTGGGTCAGGTCAGGTTTGTAATGTTTAGAATCCGATAGTGATTAATTTCAAAGATTCTAGAAAATAGCAAATCTTCTCATCAAAAATCTCTAAATTTAGGTCAAGTAAATAAATTTAAGAATGAAACTACTTTTTCATGAAGTTTTATATGGTGCTCGAGCTTGAAGCTCCAGGCGGGCATCATTGCCCTTATCCAATAGCAGCCCACTTTTTAAGAGGCTATATTGGATCAACTATCAAGCGCGGTACTTCTGTCATACCGCCCACACTGACATCATGAGTGGGCACCGCATAATTTTACTCCTTTTTCACATTACAAATATGATTACCTCATCGAAAACATTAATTTGACACATGTATAGATATCTAAGAAAGTCATAGTACACTTAAAAGAGTCCGGTGAGGTTTTGGGTTTCGTTTTTTTATATTATGTAGAAAATTTCAGTCGAAATCCTAAAATTTTGGCCGAAATTCAGTAGAAGCGCTTAAAATGTTGGTTTTTTGGACCGAAATTTCTATAATTTCGGCTGAAATTCTGTAAGGAAATAAAAAATCAATATTTTATCGAAAATTTTGCCAAAATTTCCTGAAATTTGGTAAATTTCGGCAATTTCAGCTTCGGAACATTCCAGTTTCAGTCCTGACCGAAATCCGAAATTTAAAACCATGATTTAAACCTGACCGGCCCACGCCGATATGAAACCTGACCTAACCAAGACCCTTGATTTTTAAACCAGACCCCAAAAGAGCGTTCCCTTTCCGCGCGGACCCCATAATTCCGCTGTGAGAGAATAAGAGCCACTCCCTTCGAATCAGAGCCTCACGTAAATGTAGGAAAAAATACACCCCACTCTGACACTCCATCAGCTCCCAAACTTGCAACAATGGCGTCTAGAAGCCTCCCTCTCCCATCAATTTCCAACCTTCTCCGACCTTCAAAACCTCCTCCTCCTCGTAGAATCACCAAAACCCATTTCTTACACTCGCCCCACATTTCCCGCCAAAACTCACGACTTTTCCCGCCATCTCCACCTTCACGATTCTCCACAACTCGAATACACAGAGGAGGTACTAGGGCTGCTTACATCTCTGCTCCCGCATCCGACCCCAATCTCAGCAGTATTAGTAACGACCCAAATGTCTCTGAATCGAATTCTCCCTCTATTGAATCCCCAATTGCTGTAAGCTGGGGCCTTGTATGGAGTCTTTTAATTCAGCACAAATTAGGGCTAGCTGTTTCATTCGTTTCTCTTATTGGGGGCACTACTTGCACTCTTTCCATGCCCATCTTTACTGGTAAGCTTTTTTCCTCCTCTTACATATCATCTTTTTTTTGGGTTTTAGATTCTAGGGGTTGTAGATTTGTAGTACACCCTGTTTTTATGTATTTGGGGATTTGGGTTTTAGATTGTTGAATTTTGTTAATTGAAACTTTAGCTGACTGCAAGGCTTAAGTATTTAAGAATTCAAAGACTCAGGATGACTTAACTTGTTATAGTACAGAAATTAAGGTAAAATTCAATCAAACCAATCAAATAAACAACTGATGACTGAGCTCAGAGTGTTAACCGTGTCGGGCACGACCACCAATTGGATTGTGAAACTTTGAAAGGTAAACATAATTGAATTGTTAATCTTTTGTGTTTGTTATATTTTTCATTTGTTCTATGTGCCATCTTTCGCCTTGACTGACTCGGTCATGTTTCTTCTCTTTTTTAGATTTTTTCATCATTTCATAAAATAAAATAAAAATTGAATTCTTAATCTTTTTCAAGAAGACCATTGGGCGCATGCTTCGATTAATCAAACCAACCCCTCCTCTCCCTCCGCGCTAGTCATTAAAGGGAGGCTTCGCCGATCGCTCTTTTAACAACTAATTAAGCTATTATTTCTGTTACCTTCAATTATTGTCTTATCAGATAGGCTCATTCGAACTTTTGGTTTTCATTTTGTTTTTGCTAGTTCATGAATCAATGTGTTATTGTATATCTCCATTGTGTTGTAAGCTAATCATATTGTATACACGATTTCTGTTTGTGTTTGTCCTTTTGAAAAGGAATTATATTCAAAGACTAGTCTGTTAGCAATTGATATATGACTCATTATCATACAATCCAGAAGATTGCTATCAGCAGAGGTTCGAGCACCACTTAGCTATTGTTATTTTTGGTGTTTCAATCAAGTCATCTTATGAGGAAAAATAATTCGTTCCCAAATTTAGAGACAATATCCAATGAAAGACTTCTCACTCTAATTAGGTAATACACATTATGATTTTTTCAGTAAAAACACATTATGAAAATCATTACTCTCTGCTGGTTCTCATTAACAAAATATTTAAAGAACCTAACATTAAGTTTACTCAATGAGGAAGACTGCATAAGAGATATTTTAGAAAAGTATAGCACAGATAAAAATCACTATGACCTTGCTGGCTCTTTAAAATTGATGTGAACCTGCCCAGGTTAACTTTTATCTCTCTGGGTCTCCAAAATGTGCTTTTATCTTAGTCAATCGTCTTTATGTTCTTCAAGGAGTCAATACTCCTTTGCCCAGTCACTTAATTAGCAGTTCCATGTGTCAGTTTCTTACTGTTATTGGTTCAATGTACATGAACTCTTTAAATCATCAATGCATTTTCTCTGACCACATGGAAAATATTTGTAGGGAAACTTTTTGAATTACTCGTAGGTACAACATCATATCCTTTATGGAAACTGCTTGCCAAGGTTGGAATTGTATACATTTTGGAGCCAATGTTCACTATTCTTTTTGTTCTAAATATGAACACAATGTGGGAGAAGGTGATGGCCACCTTGAAAGCTCAGATTTTTAGAAGGATATTGGTTCAAAAGGTACATCCAGTCACCCTTTCAGCCATTTATTTATATGCGCTGTAGTTGATTTTATGTCAGTTGGTTTTCAAATGGCCTCTTATTTTCTTTTGTTTGTTGTTTGCCTTTCCCTTTACTTTTTTGATCTATTTCATTTTGTACTTATTTCGTTCACTCTAGGAAATCCGGTGTTGGAATCATAAACTTCTTCGAACCTCTTCATTTTCAACATATAAAGTCAACCATCTTCATGTATCTTGATACAAATTAAAAATAGCGCACTGGCGAAAAGCAACAGCTGACCGTAAATAGAGAACGATAGATATGAAATCTGGCATTTGCAGTACTGATGATGCTTGCAGAAGAGAAGAAGGATTTGGCGGAGGCTTGGTGAGGGATGTGAAGGCACTCAAATTTACTTTTGGTAAAGTAGAGGTTTCTTTAGGAAAACAAACCCATCCAAGAGGATGGATTATATAATGACTAGATCCGTGAACATGTCGAAGCTCTCCACTATCATGCTTTAATGAAACTGTGAATCAAATGGTCTGAAAATGTATTAACTATGTTTTTTTCTTTTTAAATAATTAATGTTTGTTTGTTAGCCCATCCAATACTAAGAACCCTTACAGGCTGGAAAAAATGATGAGTCGGATTAATAGTGAGAAAGAGGCTACATTGCAGTTTGGAGCTAATTGGAAGTATGATCTTTTATCATTATCATTGTTCTTGTCATAAGTGTAGGATATAGTTATCATTTTCTTTTCATTTCACTTATTAGTGTCATTATTGTAGCATAGAGTTGTTCCCTTTGTTGAGACGTCTAACCTCTATCTTTTTTCTTTTTTTCTCATCTTTCTTTCACTCTTTTCTCTTCTTTTCCATCCATGGTTACTTTATCAACTGGTATCATAATACTGATCCAATATCCAAGAGATCTTGCCTGGTGTATTCTTTCTTTCCCTCCACATAGCATCTTTTTGGAGCCCTAGATCAGTCCTATACTGATTGTCCAACAAGATTTAGGGTTTTATTCCCTTTCCACTCAGAAACCAATGTGGTTGCCTGTGTTTTTGTGCTTGGATGTGTCTTGTTGATGTTATTCAAATAAAGAGGAATGGCGATAATGAATATTTCCGTGTTACTTGTTTGAAATGGAAAGAAGTAAGATGACGAGAAAGAGAAGTAGAAGAGGGAGACGAAAAGAAGGAAGTTTGTGTGGGTATCCCACGGCTTCCACAAATATAAGTATGCCACTCATAACAGACAGGTGATGGGGCATATCTTGTATTGTGTACATAAGATAGCAGAGTCTCAACAGTCCCAAAAGGTGGCTAATGTGTTCAAAGGGCTGTGGGGATTGGTCCATGTTCAAGTGTGAAGGATAAAATCCTCAACCAGATCGAATGGTAAGTGTTCCCTCTCTCATCTGTCACATGTATTAGATCTAGTGCCATATTTTTCCTAGCCTACTTTTGTCTGTGGAATATCATTCGGACTTAGTCACGACCTTCTTTGTGTTTGATCTTGGATTTTCTTTTTGACATCATGATTAGGCTAGGAATACAAGTTGCCTCTGTGAAGTTGAATGTGCTTAACTACCTTTATGGGATAAATCTTTGAAGGAAGCTATAGATGCTAGAGGGGATTAGAATTTTTGACCGAAGTTGGACCGGGTGAATCTTTTAGCAAGTAAGAAGAATGGCTGTCCGAGAATTATGGAAGATTTTGCATGGATACAACTAAAGAAGAGTGCTAATGTAATGTTCTTGGATACAACTAAAGAAGTATGGAAGATTTTGTGTGGGACATACTCTTCAAATTAAAACATCTCATGAGTCTATGAGTTATTTAAAATTATAATTCTTATTACAACAGGGAGAGGAGTCGAAGCAAATAATACTGAATGTGTGTGTGTGTGTGGTTTTTTTTTTTTTTTTTTTGAACAATTACAAAATACATTAACAAAAACACAAAATATAGAGAAGTGAAGAGCACAAAACAAGCACAACCAAAAACAATAAAAAACTAATAACCACAACCCTCATCAAACTGAGATAAAAGAGGGAGCAAATAAATGCTGTTAAATACCTCGAAGGGCTTGGTCATGATCATTTTCATATGTTTTGTTCCAAACGGGGCATGGGTGATACTTATGCTCTCACTTGAGGGGGAGACAAATATCCTTTATAATTATTATTTTTCTCGTTATAAGTGATTAGATAGATAATATGATTAGAGGGGACATAGGATGTGGCTAGATGTACCCTCTCTCTACATCTTTTTCTCCTTGTCATCTTTCTTTCTCTCTTCTCTTCTCTTCCATTTTTTTTCTTTGCCGACGACCATGGTCATATTGGAGCATTGAAAAAACTAATTGATAGCTTTATATGATTCCTTGATTGAATTAAATATAGGAGAATATGAAAATGATTCTTACTAAGCAAGTTAAGGAAAAAGTGTTATAGACAAAAAAAAATGTAAAACTGATTAATAACCAAAATGCTCGTTAGGAAGAACATGGCAAAATGAAAAAAAAGATGAAAAAACTTACAGTGAATGCACTGTGAAATATGATAACATTGTGACTAACAAAGGATCGATAAGAAATAATCTTAGAAATGAAAACAGGGTATTAGGATAGGATGTTACCATCATAACTGCCTCAGAAGAAATGTTCCCTTGGCGGAGGCACTCAACAGTCTAGAAAGCAATCGTTTGAAGTGTGATTTTATAAGCTTCATTTTTGGAATGTGGCAAACAATTTTATTCTATTCTTTTACGCCAGACTTCATTGTCAAAAAGTATAATATACATGCTGTTCTGTGTCGTGTTTGGGAATTTTGTTCTTTTTATATTTTACTTTTTGGTTGCCTGTTAATATTCTGAACGTTTTTTCCAATGCTCTATGACACAGATTCATGTGGTCGCTCTAAAATGTGACCATGGACTTTTATTTCCCTTTGCAGGTGGAGTTTTTCGATCGATACAAGGTATGATTGTGATAACTCTGTTTTATCTCATTTCTTTCTCATGTTTATTTGTAGCTTTACACGGCAACTCAGTATGAGACAGTTATAGAGAAACATTCTTTGACTTCTTTCATATAATCTTCTTATGTAGCCTTTATTACTAAATTCCACCAATGAAAGAGAAGCTTGGTTAAGGTAGAATATTCCCTATAGTAACTAGATGCAAAAGCATCTAGTGTTGTATCTAGTGTTGTATGCAGTTTTTGGCCAGAAAGGTTGACTTGACATGCAAGAGTTTTCTGGTATTTAATGGTGTGAAACAACCAATTTACTCTAAAAGCTTAAGCCATTGGACAAGGCATTATTTAATCTTTTATACTTTAACACTCCCCCTCAAGTGTCGCCCCTCTTTTTAGGGTTAGCCTACACGTGGCATATGCGGCCCCTCTCTTGGGTTGGCCATTAGATGTGGATTTTTAATATCGAGGAGTTTTGAACCCCGGCAATTGCTCTGATACCATATGAAACAACCAATTTACTCCAAAAGCTTAAGCCATTGGAGAAGGCATTATTTAATCTTTTATGCTTCAACAAATGGAAGCAGATTGAGTTTGCTAAGCAAGTGTATGCTGAAACAACATTGAAACAACATTTGGGCCTTTTCTGGACTGATTGAATATGGGTCTTTTCTTGACCGATTGGCTTAGCGGATTCTAATGAATTAGAGATAAGAGCGGCTCTTCAGGGTATTAGACTAGCACAGTCTCTAGACTTGGTTAAGGTGATAATGGAGGGAGACTCCATGAATGTCATAGGGTGGTTAAAGGGTAGTAATTCCACCCCTTGGAGATTTGCTGGTTGGATGGATGAGATTAGTGACCGGATTGGTGGAGCGGAGATGGTTTTTCAGCTTGTCAAAAGGTTTGCTAATGTTGAGGGGGACGGCCTTGTTAGAGGTGGTGTGGGGAAGCAGGAATTAGAGTTGTTTGACTATCTGTCCCCTTGACAGCCCCTTTGTATAGCGTTTTTGCTCTTTTCTCGTGTTGATTTTCTTTCCGTCGACTCCCTCAGTCGGCGTGTTCTATTTGTATGTTCTTTCCATCTTTAATGATATTTCACCATTCAAAAATAAAAACAACATTGGATATTCATCTCTGTACCACAATAACCTAATTCTATATGCATGACACCCCTTATGCACAAGGGCTAAATTCTTAAAACTATTTTTTCTAAGCAATGCGCATAAACTGCAGTATTAAGACCCGTTCTGGTTTTTCTGTCACAGGAAGAACTTTTATTTAACAAAGGAATTAACCTGCTCTAATACCCTAAGATAAAATTTCACAACCATATGGTGAAGAAATCCAAACCCAAGCAAAAGCAATCAAATGCTTAAATATAATGGATGTATGGAGAGATCAACAATATTTTGCGTTGTTTTTCATTGTGAAAAACCTCCAGCAAAGCAGCGCTAGTGCTTGGAATTTATTATTTGTTTTTGCCCTTTCAAATGTGTTTTTGTTCTCTTTAAGCTGATTTTGTGGCTGGCCTAAGATATGATATGAGATGAAGCACTTCCACTTCAGGAAAGCCTATCAACCATATATTCTTTGTACATGGTCATAGGCATGCAAAAACAAGTGCACGGAATCTCCATTGTAAGTCTGTTTTACATAGTAAATTTATTTTTGAAAGGGATCCATCTAGTGAAGTCAATGTTTAGCTTCTATGTTCTTACTTCTTTAGTAACTCTTTGCCCAATCAATGTCTTTTGGAAACACTTATAAAAATTATCTTTGCTTTTTTATTTTTCCTTTTCCCGATCATGTTATGTTAATGCTATAATAAATATGCTTTTGGGTTAAATGCTTGTCTTATTTATCTTGTACAGGTCGGCGAACTGACTGGTTTATTGACATCTGACTTGGGTTCCCTAAAAGGTGTTGTCAGTGAAAACATCTCAAGGGATCGTGGACTTAGGGCATTCTCTGAGGCAAGCTACTATACACTATACAAAAGTGATTTTCAGCTGATAATGATAATTATTTGTTTATGATTCCCATCATCCATTCTTTATGTAATTTGATTCTAGGGTTTTCTCATTCTCTGAGGCAAGCTACTATACTCTATACAAAAGTGAGCTTGATGTTGCCTATGGTTTTGCAAGCAAGTATGCGATATTGTGTATAGTTCTGACAGGACTGGCACATTATGCCATCATTATCAATTGATAAGGATACCTTTATTTGTTTTTTAATCCCATCATCTGTTCTTTATGTCAATTGTTTCTAGGATTTTCTCTTTGCAAAGTCAATACTATTTTTACTCACTGCCTTCCCATTTTGTATTTGTTCATTTGACTTTTATTGTTTCTGGTCATGCAGGTTTTTGGGACATTATGCATACTGTTTGCACTGTCCACGCAGCTTGCTCCTATTCTGGGGATGCTGATGCTTTCTGTATCCCTTTTAGTCGGTAATCCTTTTCTCTTTGAAATCTTTGTTTAAAGTGTGTCATTGGGCATGCTTAGCTTTTATTATATTTATATATTTAGATTTTATACCATTCAAAAAGAAAATTATTATATTTATATAGTTTGTGAAAATGGCCTCTTTATTATTTTGTCTTGGCAAAAATCAACTCGACTCAACTCAACTCAACAAAGCCTTTGTCCCAAACTAGTTGGAGTCGGCTAAATGGATCCTTTAGAAAAATTTCATGAAGAAGGTGAAGGGAATCTACCCGGCTCTAATCCTAGCTCTAGTTGGGTTCTTCTACGTGGATCATTTTCTTCCATTCTATCATATCCAAGGTCATGTTCTCTGTTATGTTCCTAGCTATCAAGTCTTTCCTCACTGTTTCTACCCAAGTTGTTTTCGGTCTGCCCCTACCTCTTTTTACTCCATCAACTTGGCACGAGTCGCCTCTTCTCACTTGAGCATCCAAAGGTCTACGTTGGATATGTCCAAACCATCTTAAGCGGTGCTCTCTCATCTTCTCCTCAATTGGTGCCACCCCCACCTTTTTACGAATGTCTTCATTTTTAATTCTATCGAACCTTGTGTGGCCGCACATCCATCTAAGCATTCGCATCTGCTCTACACTCATCTTATGCACATGCTGCTTTTTGGTTGCCCAATATTCTGAGCCGTACAACATGGCTGGCCTCACAACTGTCTTATACAACTTTCCCTTCAACTTGTCAGGGCAAAAATATGGGATCCAAATTATATCTGCAAATTCTTATGGAATCCTAATGCTCGGGACTGATTTTTCAAGATTTAGTTTTTTGTGAATTTGTCATGCAAACCTATATGTATGTCTGTGGATTAAAGATAGTAGTCTAACCTATTTTCATATTAAACCTCCATTCTTAGTAAATTGTACAATATGTGATCTTGATCACTAGATGAGCTGAGATAAATGTGTTGTATGTACGAGGCAAAAAATACCATTTGTATTATGTACGAGACAAGAAATGTCCCTCTACTATTAAGAATTTGGTTAACTGATTGGGGAACTGGTTATGTGTGTGTGTGTGTGTACACATATAAAAACACCACAAGCACACCAATGTAGCATGTATAAAAATGTATAAAGAGTCAAATGTATAATATCCATCAACAAATAAGCCTATATATATATAGATAAGTTGGGATTGAACCCATATCATAAGAAGTTGCGGCACAAAGTGCCTTCCAACAAAGATATAGGCTTGAATTATTTTGAGCTTAACCAATATTTCATGGGTTACTGAATCAAGACACTCATTCTACTCCAACCGCAAGTTGGAGTAAATAACTGAAGAATAATTTTATAGGCTTCTAGCACTTGCAAATGGCACCCAAATCACTTGCCACGACCTTTTCAGATGGCAGAGCCATCTCCGACGGCAAGTGGAGAAGGCGCATAGCCATCTCCGTTTTTGTACTGGTTTGATCTTCACCATTAAGAAGATCGGGTTTTAGTGGAACCACCATCCGTTTATGGTGCAAGTGGATGTGGGTTCGTTGTTTTGGACCGAACCACTATAAAATCACGGTACACTCTTTCTTTCTCTTCTTTTCTTTCATGTGTGCATTTGATTTTATTTTCGTTGTATTCATCGGTAACTGTTCTTGGATTTTAATTTGGGAATTAAGTTTTTCAAAAGAGCAAAATTTTCTAAAACCCTATTCATCGCTAACTGTTCTTGGATTTTAATTTGGGAATTAAGTTTTTCAAAAGAGCAAAATTTTCTAAAACCCTATTCATCGCTAACTGTTCTTGGATTTTAATTTGGGAATTAAGTTTTTCAAAGGACACTAAGATTAACACTTAGAACTTTAGTACCCTTTTCCTTTTGTCAACTGGTTTGGTTAATCCTTTGTGATTCAAGGACTGCATGTTTCCATAGGATGTCCTCAAATGGAAATAACTGGCCACTTTGGTGCCTGTTCAGGGAGAAAGGTATTTGATATCTACTTGTTGCTCATTAAGATCCGGTCAACTGTTTTCTTGTTTGCGGCCAACCATCTTTAATACAATCTCATTTTTCTTTGGTAGTCTTTATTCGGCGATTCTCTCGAACTGTTTTTTATTTAGATGTTGATTAGCATTCCTCATTTTTCTTATGTGTCTGATATTCTTGTTGCAGTTTCAATTTTTTTATTGATGCTCATAAAATGCTGTTGTCTGTTGACTTGGATTTTTCTTTTGCTCACAAGCTTTATACAAGAGATCCACTGTACCTGTCTTCAAAGCTCATGGAATAGCCCAAGCATACATATCTGATTGTGCAACTGAAACTTTTTCAGCTATTCGTACTGTAAGTTTTCAAAATGAATTGTTTGAATGTTTTCCTTTTAAATTTTGAGTTTTCTATCCAAATATCTTAAACTGCTTGTTACATTTATACTTGATTCATCAATATCAGACCTTTTCAGATATGGTTGACAGACTTAGCATATTTTCTCTCTGTGATTTTTTTCTCGTGCCTATAGGTTAGATCCTTTGCTGGTGAAAAGCGACAGATGTCAATGTTCGGTCGTCTGGTAAGTTTTTGGACCTTTACAAATTCAACTATTACAACCTTCTAGAACATCTCAGTATCTGTTTCTGTGAAGTTTGGCAGGTTCTTGCTTACCAGGAGAGTGGCATAAAGCTTGGAACTTTCAAGTCTGCAAATGAAACCTTGACTAGAGTGATGGTGTATATTTCTTTGATGGCTCTTTATTGTCTTGGTGGAAGCAAAGTGAAGGCAGTAAGAACTTATATGCCTTGAGCCCCTTGTTTTCTCCATCCCCTCTTTAATTCATGGACATACCTTTTGTTACACTTAAAGTTCTGTACCATAATATCTAAGCCAAGATAGTTCATCATTTTACATTGCGAACAATGTTGTCCATCTACTATAATTACTGCATTTATGGGCTTTTCATTGGCTTTTCTAATATATCAAATTTGTTTGCAGGGTGAACTGTCTTTTGGAACCATGGCTTCTTTTATTGGCTACACCTTCACACTAACTTTTGCTGTGAGTGATTTCCTCTGTGTTTTCGTCAAGCTAATTTGATAATTTCAAGTGATAATCATTCTCTTCTTGGTTTATGATACCACAAACAATTCAGGTTCAAGGGGTTGTTAACACACTCGGTGATCTTCGTGGGACCTTTGCTGCTGTCGAACGTATTAATTCTGTTTTATCTGGGACTGAAATCGACGAGTCACTTGCTTATGGTTTAGAGAGAGAAATCCATAATAAGGAAGAGTATGATGATGACGTTGGATCGCTCTACAAGGATGTGTCTGCTATGAAAAATCACGTTTTAAGTATGCTTTCCATGTCAGAATTGAAATCACCTAATACTGGATGTAGTCTAGCTTGGTCCGGTGACATTTGTCTTGAAGGTATGTTTTATATGGTTTCATATATATTCCAACAACATCATTTTGCTTTACCATTTATTATGTAAGACAAATTCTTACCCATGTTATATTCTTTGTCTGAATTTCTTTATTTTTCTAGGCATTGATTTAAGATCAAGTGCTTATCTCTTTATCTTTTTCATTCATCATACAAAGTAATTAATTATCAAACATTCAAACTTAGGGAGATCTTTCATCTTGAGTGTGGCAACCAGTGGATTATTTTCTTGTATCATATCCTGTGAGCTAGTCATTTTGTTTCTACAGTTCATGGGTTACTTTAGATTTGTGAACTTATATATTCCACTTGTTTTGGTGGCAGATGTACACTTCTCTTATCCATTGCGACCTGATGTGGAAGTCTTAAGTGGTCTGAACCTAACGCTAAAATGTGGAACAGTAACAGCTCTGGTGGGTTCTAGTGGTGCTGGGAAAAGCACAATTGTACAACTCTTGGCGCGCTTCTATGAGGTGCAATTTCACTTTCATTAGAAAATCCATTTGTTCCTCTTTGTTTTGGGTGGGGAAAGGAATAAGATCTAACATTTCATATTTGCAGCCAACTAGAGGTCGCATAACCGTGTCAGGCGAAGATATCCGGACATTTGGTAAAAGAGAATGGGCACGGGTTGTGTCTATTGTGAATCAGGTAATCTCTTCAAACTGCATGGTGCTAACTTTAATGTACCATTATTAATATCAGAGTATAAAATAGCATGATTTCCTTTCTTGCCTACATATTTACTAGCCTGTTAAACAACATGATTTCCTTTCTTTTCTTTGTTATTTCATTTGCTTTCTTTGTTTTACTCTGACTACCCATAGTTTTAAAAAAAAACCCACATCGTCGTGGACTCCTCCAAGTCAACTCCTTTTAACCTTGGTCACATTCTTGTCCGAGTCCATGTTTTGCCCTACAAACTCTATCAAAAAATCTTTTGACTCTCCTGAGTTATGACCGCGTCAACCCAGTACTTGACTGCGTTGTGCTGAGTCGACCAGGATTTGTTTTCGCAGCGTTTTGATCCGCATCCGTGTTTTGAAACACTGCGATCACCTCTGATTGTGGTCTCTTTCTTCTTCTTTAAAAAAAGAACCACCTTTTCAAAAAAAAAAAAAAAGCAAGGCAAAAGTTCCATCTTTGTATACTTGTAGCGTTTTGATCTGCATCTGTGTTTTGAAACACTGCGACCAGCTCTTATCTTCTTGATGTTGCCCTTGTCCTAAATGCTGATGCAGGATCCCATTCTTTTCTCTGTGTCCATTGGAGAAAACATAGCCTACGGGCTACCAGATGAAAATGTCTCTACAGAAGACATTATAAAGGCAGCCAAAGCTGCAAATGCTCATGAATTCATAATTTCTCTTCCACAGGTGTATCTTCTTACTTGTGTCTTATTCAGTTTGTGACGCTAATTAATTATCAGGTGCTAGACAACTTTAATTCTTTTTTGGCATTGGTTTCTCTAATCTGGTGGATGTGGAACCCATGTATGTGATGTATACTCTGTTCGTCTGGCTGGTCCCATTGTGGATGAAAAAAAAATCATATTGGTAGGATGAACCTAACTGTCCAAGCAATGAATGTAGACTGTTAACTTCTTTTGCTTGAATTGTCCATATGCACTCCTTAAAATTCATCCAATGGGATGGTTAGGAATGTCTGACCATTGATTTTTGGGCTATGACTCATCCACGATGGGACAGACCAGATGAATGGTATGGATCACGTGCATGTGAGCCATGTCTGCTGGAATCCGGTCATCAGTCAAAAAGAATTTAGAAGTATGGAACACCGAATATGTTCTCGTTGATGTGTTCCTTGTGGTTAACTTTTTTTCCTCTTGTTATATGTTTATTCAATTTAGGGTTATGACACTCTAGTTGGTGAACGTGGAAGCCTGATGAGTGGAGGACAGAGACAGGTAATAAATTAAAGTCACAGAATAATGAATCACAGAATAGAGAGTATTAAAGTCATTAACTCTTCCAATTTGCAGAGAATCACTATTGCCAGAGCTCTGCTCAAGAATGCCCCGATTCTGATACTCGATGAGGTATTTTTAATGGGTATTACTTGCCGGTCTGTGGTATTTTCTCCACTGTTCTCTCTATGCATTCGCTCAGTTTGTCTTCATTCTTTCTGATACAGGCAACCAGTGCTTTAGATGCAGTTAGTGAGCGCCTGGTTCAAGATGCTCTTAATCATCTAATGAAGGATAGGACCACATTGGTGATTGCCCATAGATTAAGCACTGTGCAAAATGCACACCAAATCGCTCTTTGTTCAGATGGGAAGATTACAGAGCAAGGGACCCACTTCCAGTTGTTGGCTCAGAAGGGCCAATATTCTTCACTGGTTGGCACACAAAGGCTTGCATTTGAGTGATTTAAAAATAGAGAGTTTGTTGCAAAGTGATTTGCCATCCTGCTGAGTTGGGACTCGAGATTTAAGTATTTGTTAACCTTAACAACGTCAGGATTATCAAGAAAGCAGGAATTAAAAAAAAAATCAAGAAAGCAACAACAGTGCTGTTTCATGACATTAGAACTGTTTATTATTTTTTCCAATTTTTGTTATTGCATGGAAGACTTATTCTTTCTCTGATTTTTTTGGGGGAATTCCGAATCATGATACAAGCTGAAAATAGAAGGGTCTGAATGAAATGCTGAAAAGGAGACTGTTAAAGGAGATGCATAGAAATCAAACTGATTATTTTGTTCACTTTCTGCTTTTTTGGCTAGAGACTTGTTTTGTGGGGCGAGGGAGTTTCAGATAGTGTAAGGCATTGAATGAAAGTTGACCTTCAGATTGGTTCAGGAATATAAGCCAACAAAAGGTTAGTTTGTCTGTATATGATTGTTATTATTGAATGAGACTTGTATTTTACTCCATTAATGCCGCCGTTGTCGTCGCAATTCTTACTGCAACTCTTACTGTTTCAGCATTCACGATTCACTTCTTTTATTTTATTTTATTTTTAAAAAATGGTTCATGATTCACTGTTATCCTTGGATGCATACCCATTCCATATGAGAATCAGTAAGAATTGGTATCTGGAAGCAACAATCAGAAAACAGAGCAAACGATGCAGTTAGATGTCTGGATTAATTGCCTATGTTTCCTTTTGTGTTGGTATTTGTGTCTTGTTTTCCAAAGCAGTTGGGAGATGGTTTTGAAAAACGTATGCGTAGAGATGTAAAAGAGGAAATGAAACGTTTAAAAAATGGTTTCCTCTAGTTTTTTGAAAAAAAAATTGAGAGAGAACGATAAGAGTGGTTCTGTTTAGTGGTTCTGTTTTTTCTTCCGTAAAGATAAGAAGAGAAAACAAGTTAGTTTCTTGTGGTTTCCTTTTGTAGAGATAAAAAGGGTTTTGTTTCTTGTATAGAGAATGAGGGTTTGAGATTGAAGGGTGTTCATGGAAGAGAAAAAGAAGAATTCCATGTTTATGGGATTGTATTAATCCCTTTGTAATCTTTTTATCTTCTCTAATAGTGAAAAAATGCAATATCACCCGTGGATGTCGGTCATTGCGATAAAACCATGCAAATCGTGTGTTCTCTGTCTATTGCCTTATTGTGATTATTGTAGTTGCTTTTATTTTGCCTATGATCGTGTTTTTTTATCGGATTTTATCTAGCCGATTATCCCCCATTTATAAATTGATTTTTGCAAATAAAAAACAAACAAACTGTGGAGTCTAGTGGGAGAATTCATATAAAACAAATAAGAAATGCACTGAGCCCAGAGCCCCGAGCCCCGAGCACCCTGCCTCGGTGGCGGGCGAAATTCATTTACCACAATACAGCTGCTATTTCGTTGGTTTTTTCTTCTGGGTCAGAGAGCTGCACCCATGATTAATGGATGGTTATGTTTCACCATATTTTCCATCCTATACTCCATTTAATACTGAAAATCTTCTCCCACATTGAACAAACATTCATGCATTGGTTTAAACATGCCAATAATGCGGAATCACAGTCCCCCCTGTAGCTTAGCTATCCTGTAATTGTCTTCATAAAATATTCAACATGCTTAACTTCCAACGACAATCCAATTTCACTTCGAAGCAGGGACTTCTGTACCCGAAAAAAGATTGAAATTATGATTTTACCTTATTCAATGACAAGACCCCATCTCATCTCTTCCATATGATCGAGCAC
Source organism: Tasmannia lanceolata (assembly GCF_043159265.1). Classification (NCBI taxonomy): domain Eukaryota; kingdom Viridiplantae; phylum Streptophyta; class Magnoliopsida; order Canellales; family Winteraceae; genus Tasmannia; species Tasmannia lanceolata. The sequence goes on from NW_027518689.1 coordinate 39,063,196, forward strand.
AATTTATTCACAAACTGTAATAATTGGGACATTAGTTTTCCCCAGGAAGTAGCTCTGAAACAGGAGGTTGTTTCACCTCTGTCGCGACCAAGTGCCTCGTCCGAACTCAGCCCTTCACTTTTTTGTTAAGGGATGAGATTAATCTCACTAAAAAAACACTTTCTTTAATCACAGCCCTTCACCAAAAAAAAAATAAAAAATAAAAAAATGAATGGCCGACTTCTGGGTGATGCACTTGGTAGCGACAGAGGTGAATTGGGCTCCTGAAACATAATGCTTCATTTATTCATGTGAGTATCCTATACTATCCTATGCATGTGAAATTTTGTGTTGATTGTTCCCTCTGATAACTGGGAAGTCTGCATTTTCGCCATTGTTAAGTTATTAGATCCTTCCATTTGCGTGCACTCGTGATTGTATTTTTAGCATGTGGGCATTTTATGCATGTATGTCTAACCTTAAAAGCATGTCAAAGCCGTATTTCAATCATCTTTCACCCATGTATCTTGATCTGTATCACATAATTGTACATGCCTTTTTTTTCCTTGGCAGAAGTACATGTCTAAGGAAGAGCAAGAAGACGAATGACATTGGTGAAATCTGAAATGATAGATAGGGGTTTTCAGAAAATTTATTGTAGGGTGCAATCAAACATGATTTACTTGGAGTGCGTATTAGAGAACTTGGTTATTTTGTTGGTGTTTTCTTTGTTCTATTAGAGATATGAAACGACATGTCTTCTCTTTACAAATAGTAAAGATGGTATGAAAACTTAGCCAGAAGCAGTGATGGAGATTTTTGCATTCATGTCAGCAAGGCATTCAGTTGGCAATCCAAGGAAGGAATTCATGAAAATATCGTCAATGGGTTCGATTGTTGCCACCCCAACCAATCTACACTTTCCTTCTCCATCCAATCTCTCCCCCTTTCCCTTTTTAATCTCTCCCCTTGATTCTTCAGATGTCAACAAGGTTTCCACAACCAAAGGAGGAGCTCTGTAAATACTCCCTCCTGAAAACCAGAACTTGGCTCTGAATTCCAGATCAACCTACAAAACAAACCCATGAATAACATATACAAACACAAGGGTTAGTCTCATTGTTTAGTGGTACTATGCAAGAAAGTTTTTTCGTTAATGATTCCATGGCCTACCTGTCCAGTTTCTTCATCAATAGTTCCTTTGAAAAGCTCTGGGACAATGTCAATCTTTAGAAATGGTGGCAATGGCAATCCTAAGAACCTTGTTGTTACACTTGTCAATGATGGAATGTAGAGAGTCTGCAAATCGAAAGAGACCGAGATTTTACTGAGGATGTTGTCGGCATTCTTCCGCCCTGTCGCAGTTCCTTTTCCTCCTTCCGCGTTGTAATTGAAGTCAGGATATCTGGATATGCCAAGCTTGCAGTCCCTCATAGTCAGGAACTTTACACTGCAAAGTCCAGTTTTTGGCAGTTGGGTCTGAATTGTTGTGGTGATGGGTTCTTGTGGTGTTTGGTTTTGAGAAGAAGAGGAGATTATGGTATGCCTTTTATGATTTGATTGCAATGGAAAGGGTGAAAGGTGGGCGAGTCTTTTGTTTGAGAACTTAAAGAGAAGTGGAGAATTTGGAGGGGAATTCATCTTACACCCCATTTGATGCCCAATGGTAGACACCATTGAAGTAATATTTGGGTTCTCAAAATGAACCATCTTTGAAGCCAATGAATGGGAATTTTAGGCTACTGTGTTTAGAAAATGTGAGGCTGGGAATGTGATTTATGTCCTTATCACCTTATCTTTATAGGAGAGTTATAACTGGCAAACATTCGTCCTGTGGCAGATTTACCAACACCACCCTTGAAACAAAACAGAGAACTTCAAATTGACTCAACCTTCATAGGAAGAATGATCAATGTGGCAGGTGCGCGTCCAATGCATTTCTGAGCCCCACTTTGAGCAATCTTGAACGCTCGTCACCACTGATCGGTCATGCTGGTAAAATCTACTAACCTTTCCGTTGGAGTATCCAGTGGGACCCATGACAAGATGGGTCCCATATGAAGTTTCTTCACTCCCATGGGATAGGTAGATAGTGACTGATTTTTTCCTTAATTCTAATTAGAGTTTTAAAAGTTAGATAAATATTACTAGCAAAATCGTGAGATGCAGTAGCTACCGGGAAAAAAATGTTGGGTATGAGTGAACACCAAAGTCATAGATAAGGTCAATTTTATGTAACGAGATCAACATTGATCATGGCTACAGACCATGAACCTGTAGGCTGCTTTTGGATTGCCATAATAAAAAATTGGAATCGGCATCCTATTCTGATTCTTATTCCGATTTCCCTTAAAATGGTATAGAAAAAACTAATTAAAAAATTCCAATAAAAATTGTATTACGATCAGGGTGGAATCAAAATATCACATTATCACCTCTTGCGGGGGGAAACTGATTCCGACATCTAGCCCCTTTCTAATTTTGTCCCATCATTATTTTTGCTTTACCTAAATTAATTCATTTTTTTAACCAAATGCCGGAATCAGAATAGGACGCAGATTCATGCGACTTATTCGGGTCATCCAAACACACCCCTTTCTAAACCTACGCAAGTTATCTTAAGATGGGGTCAATGTGGGTTGGGTCAAACCTGATCCATGTTGCAACCTTTTTTTCGGTAGTTAAGCCGGGATTGAACCTCCTACCTCTAAGTTGAAGAACAAAGCCTTGGCCACCGGGCTAGAGGCTCAATCCCAAGTTCCCAACCATGTTGGAACCCTACTTCACACCTCACGCCCTAAGGGCTCAAGTTCCAAGTAGGCTTAAACTTGTTGAGTGCTGGTACCGAAACCGATAGTGGAACCGAGAGTGAAACCGAACAATCCCTCTCCAGTCCACATGGCATAGGAAGGGTAGCTTTGCCATTTCAAGGAAACAAAAGCCAAAAAAAGAAAGAGCAGAAAGGATTGCTAATATGGAAGGAGGTTACTTGTTCAGTTCCACTCTCGGTTACCATATCATTATTAGACATGCTTCCCTGCTTATGTTATTTTCCTCCAAAAATAGAAAGGTTTAGAACGTGGCCGAGTTGGAATTTCAGTAAAAGTCAATGACATCCTCATCTAGATCTTTTAAAAGGGAAATGATAAGTGCGCCCCTTTACATTACTAGGACACCTAGCTGCACTGTATCAATGATTGCAAAGGGGCTGATGTACTTCACATTTTAAGGAATGAAGTGACCTGATTCCCACCGTAATGCAGTTGGGTGTCCCAAGTGATGAAAAGCGGCGCATTTATCATTTCTCCTTTAAAAAAATAGGATCTGCTAGGCGGAAGGCATTTCATGGATGGCCTGTTGCATGTGAGAGTAGCCACATTGGTTCATTTTTCATCAGATTTTAACGGCAGCTCCTCCAACCCTTAAAATATCCTGGTTGCTAATCTATTCAAAAGTGCCTAATCTGCTACCTACTCAATCCAACGGTCAGATCTGAATGGATCTGATATTCTCTAACATGTTGGACATCTATTGTCTCAAAAGTCATGCTTTACCAAGAATCCTAGCTATGCAATTAAAAGTAGTTTGGTTCATTTGGTGTGAACCACATTCTCTATATGGGATTTGCTAGCGTCCATCGCAGAAGGCATGGCCCGTTGCACGTGAGAGCAGCCACCTCATGAATGAAAACTGAAAAGTGAGCATCTGTGGCTGCTTCACATGCAACAGGCCATTCGCAAAATGCGTTCAGCACGAGTATGGTGACTCATACGAGATTGATGTGAGGGGAGAGTTGCATTGCGTAGGCAACCGTTGTTGTATGTAGAGATTGATGCGTGTGAGAAAGAGAAGTTGGTTGATGTTCTGTTTTCAAGTTTCACGGCATAAAACTGTGGGAGGGATCTTGTTGAATTGGGGTCCCACCAATTTTCCAATTTCGTTAGAAATGATAAATTCGCCCTTTTTCACTTGGGACAGCCCCCTTTTGTGCAAAAGAAGAGTAGTGCTTATAAATACAATGAGGGGCTGTCCCAAATAAAAAAGGGGCGAATATGTCACTCCCCTTCATTAGGTGCTGACGTGCTGTCATCAAACCACAATTTTCATGGTCCCTAATGTAATTTATCCTGACAAGTGTTCAGGAAATGATTGTGCGTGCATGGGCCTAGTGCCTCCTTCTTTTTTCTTTTTTATAATTTGTAATAATATATTGATTTACTTAATTTAATTAATTATTTATTTTATAAGGTATTTAATATCTTTAGAGTAATCTACATTTATAAGGTTTAAATAATCACCTTTTCTTTTAAAACATATTTATTTCATGAGGAAGTCTAGACTGAAGGGAGCCCTTGCAAAAAAGAGGTGAAAGGGCTCCCCCATTGGCTGCACATCACCATCATGAGCCCTTGCAAAAAAGAGGTGAAAGGGCTCCCCATTGGTTGCACATCACCAGCATGACCTTCAGTCTAGAATTCCTCTTATTTCATATAGAGTTTTAGATTTGTAGGGTTTTATATAACCTAGAGAGGCCTTGTGCACACGACAACCCAAAATTTCCCATTTATTTGATTTCCATTGGTACTATAGATTTTGGGATGGGCCTGTTTCATAATAATCTACAATGGATAGGTTATCTTTTAATCATGTGCTTTGACTATCTACCTCCTTGAATTATTGTACTGCTATCTTTGTATTATCGTTGTTCCTTCAGGACCACCTCGGTTCTGTTTTTACATATATATATATATATATATATATTCTGTTGCCCTTTTCAAAAAAAAATCTTTTAATCATGTGGTTTTTTAAAAATATAAAATTTTAATAATAATAATAATATCCTGTTGCTAGTCATCCTTCTAGATAATCTTTAGAAGACTAATTGTGAAGCTAATGGATCAATATCATGGCTATTCAAATGATTATTATTTTCATTTGATAATTCAAACCACGAATAGACTAATGATGATTGAGCGTTGAAGTTAACGATAATACCATTACGAATAAGAAAATGACACAAAGACATGCTTGTTTTGGGATTGCTATTGCAAGTAGATGCCTTGCTAGTTTTTTCGCCTTTAATGTTCAGTCTTTTTCCCAACTATATTGTCAAATTCACCAATCACACAGAGAAGGTAGAGAGGATATTGAAATCTTAGCTTTGCTGTGCGATTTTATTATCCCCTTCTTTCTCTTCCAGTCCTCATTTCATGTCTGACAACCTTGGTGATCAGAGTTGCCCTGAAAATGGGAAAGAGAAGAGAAGGAGTGCTATTTCCCTTTTTCGCGAAAAGAAGAAGAAAAAAAACAAACATTATCACTTCAATAAGAGAATATCCACTCTACTATCCCTGGATTCTTGAATCCCCATGCCAAGCATGTCCAATGATGTCACGTATAGCAAAGTAGTGGTATATTTGTTATTTTATAAGAAGCAAAGGTTAGAGACCTATGTGAAACGGGCAGGTCTTCCTTGCATAAAGAGCCACAAAAGGGCTCTTGATTGGATCCACGTCTTCAAATGTAACTGATTTTAAAATGTAACTGAGGACTTTTGACCATTTTCTTTTAGATAGGCGTATTTTTGGAGAATTTATTTGAGATAGGGCTATTTTGGTCATTTTCTATCAGACATGGATGCTCTGCTTGTTCTCACCTTCGTGGAAGGTGACTCTTTGAATGTCATCCGTCGGCTAGGGGTTCTTATGCCTATCCGTGGAGATTTGCCTTGCTCTTTGACGAGATTCAAGTTCGAGACTTCGAGTGGGAGATTTGTTGGTAGCATTATAGCATGTCATAGGTAATTCGCCAACGGAGACGCTGATAGGCTTGCCAAGGCGGGGTCTCCAAGGAGGGCCTAGAGTTGTTTGATTTCCTGCCTCCTTGAGTTTTTCTTTCTCCTTTTTGCGAGGGTTGTTTTCGTTTTCAGTGTATTTTTGTATCCTACTCTTCCGTTGTATTAACCATCTCGGTCTTCTTTTGTTTCTTTTAATGATGCTTGCTACGATTAAAAATAAATAAAAAGGGCTGCTCCGCCTATAGTTGGCGGCGTGAATCCAACAGGGCACTCTTTCTTTTTTATAGGTAAGCTGGGATTGAACCCCCAACCTCGAAATCGAATAGTAAAGTCTTGACCATGGCGCTAGAGGCTCATTCCCTTAGCGGGGCAAGAGTTTGGCCCTTCTAAGGGCACACTTTATCATTCCTGTAGATAAGAAACAATGGAAATTAATAAATAATTCCACGGTAGACAATAAAGTTGACAAATAAAAAAGTAAATCTAATTTAGAACAAGTTATATCGATGATGATAGCCAATTTGAGGTCTTATTCAAGATGAGATTATCACGCAATTAAACCATCCTTGTATCTAAATTTTGTAACGGGTGTTAATAATAGGTTGAGAGGAGTGGGTGGTAGAGCATGCGTATGTATCTTTGAGACGTCCTCAATGCGAGGGTATCTTGATATTTTTTTCCCAAAAAGTGAAAAAGAGCCCTGCTTTAGCGTATTTTAGAGAAAAAACACTGATCTTATGAAAGGAGCAAATGACGGACCTATGTGAGTCCAATCCAATCACGTTCAAGTCCCAAAATGGAACTAGAATGAGGTGTTTGCCTCGTAATCTCAACAAGGAAGCTTATCATTTAGCCAAAGAGGCCGCTTCAGACAGTTGAATATAGGATGAGGTCCCCACATTTTTACTCTTTTCTAAAAACCAATGATTTATTTAGGGAGCTGATATTTCCGCTCCACTTTTAGACTAATCCACTCTAACTTGGAGTGGATTGGTCTAAAGGTGGAGTGGAAATATCCAAAGCATAGGGGAGTTGATATTTCCGCTCCCCTTTAAGACCAATCCACTCCAAGTTGGAGTGGATTGGTCTGAAAGGGGAGCGGAAATATTAATTCCCTTTATTTATATTAACCAAAATGTACTTAAGGAAAAACAAAGAGGAGAGAGAGAGAGAGAGAGAGAGAGAGAGAGAGAGAGAGAGAGAGAGAGATATGATGAAATGAAATTTAGTGTGAAACAATATGCTTTGCTTCCAAACGCTTGATATGGGTTGATTTTTCTTTGTTTTTTTTCTTCTCATTAGGTGGTATTTGTATACACCTGTCATCAAGGCAAAGGGTACCCCTCTTTTGAGGCAAAGGCCACATGCTCTGATCCTGGTCAGATTTTTGCCAACGTAAACTCGATTATATAATAACAACTAGAAAAAAAAAATACAAATTGTTAACAAGATGCCCATTTTTTCTAGGGAGATGATAAGTTCGCACCCGTGTAGGATGACTCACACCCTTTTAATCTGAATTTTTTTTTTCGTTGGGGGGGGGGGGCGGGGGGGGGGGTGTGGCGGAATTTAACATCCCCGCGCGAATTTAACATCACCCTAATGCTATTGATAGCTACCAAATGTTGAAAAACCCCACAATTATGATAAGTTTAGGACTCACAGTCGGTTCATAAAACGCAAAACAAACAGGCCCTAAATGTAAATGGGTTTTGCTAATGAGTGCCCTAAGGGTGCCTGTTAAGGGGCATTTAATTGCCCTTGGGATCATGATTTTACACATTTTTTTATAATAAAATTTCAAAAGTTGTGTAAAAATCTCATATCATGTGTAAAATCATGACCCCAAGGGTAATTAAATGCCCCTTAACAAGTGTCCTCGTTAGCAAAACCCAATCTAATCAGTTTTATACTCACAATCGGTTCTAAAAATCCAAAACAAACAAGGCCTTATCCAGGTTTTACTGTATTAAGTTTCGTAACACTTGATGCTTGGACGAATCTGTACCCATAGTAATCGCTTAAATTGCTGGTTAGAATTTAAATGGACCACTAAAGAGATGTACAAAGAAAAAGAAATCAAAGATGCCTACGACCACGTGTTTTTTAGATAGTGCCGTGTAAACAATGCTAGTTCCACTTGCAGTACACGCGTGATCGCCCTAGCTAATGAGACCACACCATTTATCATGCGTGGTCCCCGCCACCTAGGTCAATCCAGCACGCGTGTGATGCCTAAGCGCGTGGTGCTAGAAGTTCTATGCTTTTATAAGTCGTAAAAGGAGTAGCTATCGGATATTGTTAGAGGGGATGTGTGGGATTATCGGATCATTCGTGAAATTACCAATGTGTCCATGTATTCCCATAAAATGACAAATAAGACCTTTACATTTTGAGGAAAATGATTGTGAGCTTCAAGCTCATATAGCTTATATGAGCTCGAAGGCCCAAACACATGGGTCCTACAATTTTTGTGGTGATCCAAACCATTCATTTGTAAGGCCGCGTCATAGATAGGGTGTGTACCAAAAATCAGATCCATTGGATCATCCTAACCTTTTCAAAAGCGGAGGGAAAAAATGGGCAAATTTGTGGCAAACGGTGTCTGTCCATTTTGCCCTCCACATTTGGCTGGGTTAGGATGATCTTATGAAGCTGATTTTTTGTACACATCCTATCTATGTAAGGGCCTTTCAAATGAATGGTTTGGATCATCCTAACAATGTGGGCCCACGTGTGTTTGGGCCCTCAAGCTCATATAAGCTATATGAGCTTCAAGCTCACAATCATTTTCCTCTTACATTTTTGGTTGGTTGTTTCACTGACAATTGGAAGAAAGATGCAAAAAAGAAAGTTACTTTTACTCTCCTTCATACTTAGTAGGCCCCACTTCTGGCCAAATAGAGTTGAGAACACCTTTGATCTTATGATCTTATGCCCTTGATCGAACAAGATTTGTTTGAGGTTCTGTCAAGAAAAACTACACCGTTGATTTTTGCGCGCATCTATCTTACACATTGGATTTCTGTGGGTAAGAGACCAAGACCATGTGAGTCACTTCATGATGTTCTACAAGATTGATGGTAATGTTTCACATACATGCCCCCTTGCAGATCCAACAAATTGTCTTATCATTAATCCTAAAAGTGACTTTTTTGTGTTGTCATTCTCAAAGAAAAATGATACCATTTTTTAGGGTTGGCTGTCCTAAACCGTTGCACTAACATCGCTCTTCAGCGAAGGGCATTGTTGTCCAGCTTCTTTTGTCATCAATAACTGATTAGAGGGACATGATTAGAACATTAAATAATAGATTATGATAATTTGACTTTTAATCGTTTTCATTTAATTTATACGAGCCAATTTGACAGTTTTGCATTATCATCACAATGAAGAGATTCCAGATTTAGGTAGTGAAAGATGTTTAGAAATATTCTTAGTATTGCTTCCACTCATATTATTCCCCAAAAAGAGGATAAAAGAAAAATGAGAAATTACCTTCTCTTTTTCTTTTTCTTTTTCTTTTTTCTTCAAGGAAGCATTAGAGTTGTAGTTAGATTAAAAAGAAATCCTGGTTGGAAACGCAAACCCACTTCCATGTGTATGATGATCTAGTCAATGAATATTGTTTTGCCATCACAAATCCAACCTTTTACCTTTGATCCTGCCCTTGTCGGATGAATCTAAATCTTTGATCAAACTTGATGAAAAACAGCCCAACAGTGTGTTTAACCATTGATTTTTTTTAACGCCTCAATCTTGTAAAAGAGATTTCTGAGCATACATGCCATCCTAATCACCCGAGTATATATGCCAAGTCAGCAATGGACCATGGCCATTCTCTTCTTTCTAGTCATACACAATTAAGATCTTCTAAAAAAACCCTATACCCTACGGTTTCATCAATATATTATCTGCAGTTTCGTCACTTTTTCAAAGAAGCCTTCCTCAAGTAATAAGATAGATGAACAAGAATGTGCCCATTCCGGTAATTTCGTAGAAAGGAAGGTAGCTCACGCAACACAAAACACCCATTCCAAGTCGTCGTGCCTTCACAGGCAAAGCTCTACAAAACGGCTCAAACTTGCCCTTTACACGTTGCCCGCCCCACTCTCCCCCACCCCCACCTCCACCCCCACGTTCTTTCTGTCCATAAATACAATTCCAACCTTTCAATTTTCAATATTCAATCTCCTATCTTCAAATCCCTCTCTTTTTTTCCTCTTTCTCATGGCAAAACTAACAAACAACTCCATGGCAAGGGCAATAGCAATAGCTGATGTAGCTTCATGGTATTGTGCCTTTGTTCTAGTAGCCCTTATCTTGATGAGTTCTCTGCGGGATAATCCTCTCGCACAAGAGCCCGTGCGTGGGAAATTTTCTCGTCGCACCTGTGACGAGATATATGTAGTTGGTGAAGGCGAGACCCTTCACACGATTAGCGACAAGTGCGGGGACCCCTACATAGTAGAGCAGAATCCTCATATACAAGACCCAGATGATGTTTTCCCTGGTCTAGTAATCAAGATCACTCCTTCAATGCCTAGAAATGTATAAGGTGTAGTCCGACTGTGACAGAGATTGCCCTGTTGTTGTATAAAGTTTTTGAAATACAATCATGTACATAGTAAATAGATGTTACTTTTATTTGTTAGAAAGCTTTCTTTCTTTTGAAAATTCGTCTCCTTGGATAAGATGAATTTATGGCTGATTGCACACGAGCTTATATCAAAATTCTAATGGGTTTTTCTTATACTTGTATAAAGAGAATTTATTTATGTGTTTTGGGCAGATTTATGGTTGGTTTTGAATTTTGATTGGGTTTCGTGTTTGAGAAAAGGAAGTTATGGGGGATGATTGGCATGAAACTAATCAAAATCTTCATGGGTTTTTCTGAAACGGGATTTAAATCTTTGGATAAGCTGCTCCTGTTATTCGCGATCCTGTTTGAACAAATTTGTCCTGAAATTTTCCTTTCTGATTCAAGAACAAAGGTCAGACATAAATAAAAGAAATAGCAGTTCACCAATTTGGTTCTGTTACTATTTTATTCAATAACAAAGGTCAGACGTGAACTAAAAATAGCAATTCTATCCGAGGATAAAGTAAATCCGGGCTTGTTATCTCATGGATTTTGGGCACTCATTCGACTCATCTGGAAAGCTTCACAGAATAGAAGCTATTGAAGGAGAAGAGGTTTTAACCTGGAATATCTAATCTGTTGTTCACCAATTTTATTCTTCAAATATTTTATCCAAGAACAAAGGTCAGACATGAACAATTCTATAGCAATTCTATCCAAGGATAAAGTAAACCCAAATAATGGGCATTTCTTAGACTTCCATTAAGATAAATTACTTAGACTTCCATTTTATACACCAATTGAACCAATTTTGAATAGTTTTTAAATTTTTAATATTTTTGAGGAGGGATTTGCTAGCGTCCATTGCATAGCATCCATCGCAGATGGCCTGTTGCATGTCGGCTGAGCCACTCATGAATGAAGACAGAAGCTGCTGTAGAGTGAGCCTATGGACCATCTGCGATGGACGCTAGCAAATCCCTTTTGAGGAAGGTGGGAAGTGGAATTAAAAAACATAATAGGGTTTAATAATTAATTAAAAGACGTGAAGTAGTGGGTTCATCCACTTTGTCCCATTAGAGACGTGGATAACCGTTTAATTGAGTATCTTTGGCTTGGATTCATTTGTTTCGTCTGTTTGTCTTCCAACATGTCAGAAGCAGGGGGCTAGGGACGTGTGTAACTGAAATGATCCATGGCAAGGAGCATACACCAGATAATAAGTGTATGTACCCCAAGTTTAATCTCTGACTAGGTTTTAGGACTTCATTTGAGATGGTGGGGGTGCAACATCACACAACCGACTCTAGTCTTGACGAGGCGGTGTTGACGAATGCATACACTGGTTACTCAGTGTAAGTATTAGACACCTGTTCATGCCCTCCATAAAATTACTGAATCGCTTGGTTCTATTTGGGATTTTGTCCGAAAGTCCTTAATTGCAAAACATATTTCCCAATTTGTCTTCCAAAATTATGAAAAAGCAACGGGTGATGATAAATTCGCACCCCTGTAGGATGATTCACACCAGACTTGACATCAAAAAGCATTAAAAGTCTAACGCTTTTTACACTTTTTGACGCTTTTTTGGTGTCAATTCATCCTAAAGGCGTGCGAATCATCCTAGGGGTGCAAATTTATCATTTCCCAAAAGTAGAACAAAGCTTTCAAAAACGAGATTTGCCAGCGTCCATCGCAAAAGGCATTTCACGGATGGTATGTTGCATGTCAGATCAGCCACCTCATGAATGAAGACAAAAGCCGCTGAAAAGTGAGCCTGTGTGGCTGGTCTGCCATGCAACGTACTATCCGCGAAATACCTTTTGCAATGGATGCTAGCAAATTCCTTCTAAAATTATTGTTTTGTTTGCCAAAAATAATTTGGCCTTGTTTTTTGAAGTTTTTTACTCTTAAAATTATGATAATTTATTAATGAAAAAAATAGATGAGTTGGGAATGCAAGGAAAACATAAAGAACGCAAACTACAAGTGAGCAATCATAGTGTAGGTGGCCAGAAGTCAATCCCTGCATGCCTATCCGTTTTCCCGTTAGCCACCTCTGGAACCGAACCGAGTGACCGGCCACAGTGTCCAATTTCTCATCTAGCATCTCGAAAAAGTAAAAACCTCTAAGGGGGGTGTGCGTCCCATCAAGCCACCTTATTATATTAAGGGAGTCACCCTCGACAATAATATTTTCTCATCCTCTAGCTAATAGTCTCATACAGAGCAGCCCTCAGTTCAGCTTTGTTAGAATCCTTGATACCAATAGGCCCAGAGATGGCCCAACTTGGTATCACCAGTCTCGTCTCTGATAAGCCCTCAAATGCCGGTCGGGTCTTGATTCCCAGCGGTAGAGCCATCAAAATTTACCTTCACCCAACCAAAGGGGATCCATCTAGGGGCCTTCTCCACCTAAGAATCCGTACGCGTGCATATCTGCCTCCGACATTGCCTTATCTCTGTGGTCAAGTACAATTTGGAACACTAGTGAATTCTAGCCCAAGAAATTATGAGTGAAATGATCCTCTCAATAGAGTAAGAGGTGCTTCTGATAAGTTTTTTGAATGTGATAGCATTCTGTTCCTTCCCATTGGCCAATAGAGCCCAATAGATCGAGCTTCTATAAGATCAAACCTTTCCTAGGCCAGGGCATAAAAACCCAAGAATCAAGGAGATCGGCTATATGTACTGGGAAGACCTATAAGTTTCCAATCCTGTCTAGAATTTTAGCCTAAACAGATCTAGAATACTTACAATGGAGAAGCAAATGACCCATTGTTTCACCTGCCTCCGCGCAGAGGACGCAATGATCTACAATGAGCGTATGGCAACGACAAAGATATTTTTATAAGAATACAAAAGCAAAAAAAGGGAAAAAATTCATGCTTTTAGATTATTTCATATGAAATTTTTCTATAACAAAAACCAGTCAAAATTATTATGAAATAGTTGAACTGTTTCAATTTTTAGAAAATTTTCTGAATATTTTTAAAAGATTAAATCCTTTTTTTAATGAAAGATCTACTGTCAATTCAAAACTTATGGGTTTTTTTTCCAAAAAGAATTAGAGCCTTGTTTTTTGAAGTTTTTATAAAAATACAAAAGCAAAAAAAAAGGGCAAAAAATTATGCTTTTAGAATAATTCAAATGACATTTTCAAGGATCTTCTAGCCAACCAGGTATCTCCGGCCAACACGACACCTCCAACCAGGTATCTCCGGCCAACACGACACCTCCGAAGACCACGCACTGCCTCACCCGACAATCATACATCACCATGGAACTCATGGGTTAGAGACTTAGAGCTGTGTTAATATCAATCATGACACCACCCTAAAACATCTTGTCATCAGAATCATCGTTGTAACAACAGGACAGGCCGGCGGCACCGATATAGGCACGAATGCCAGCAATCACCATGTCTCTACACCACCTTCACCCCCGAGTCACAGAACCTCTACCTACAAAAAGGGAAACTCACACTCTAAAGAGGGGACCGGCTAGGTACGCACAACTGTCTAGCTCCATATGTGGCCTTAAACTGACTTGAGTGTCAAAGGGTTTACTCGGAGTTCCAACTCTGGGGATTCCTGACACTTGTTTGTGAGTGTAGATCATCCCCAAGATTACATAGACGGCCATCTCTTTGCGGAAGCTAGGCCGGAGGGACCCATTCTTGCCCTCAACAGGATTCAAGCAGTAATAGTAGGGAAAAAATAAAGGGCAGTGATAAATCGACCCCCATGTACAAGTGTACAACTCACACACCCTAACGTTTTACGTTAAAAGGGGTCGATTTGAGATATCTGGGGTCGATTTATCATTCCCCAAAATAAATTGTATTTTGATTAGAGTTTTTCTTTTCCTTGTTTTTTCAGCCTTTTGTCACCCTCTCCACCCTCATGCCCTCTAGCATCTCTACATTTCCCACCTGCCTCCCGCCACCTGTTAAGCTAGAATCATGGAAAAAATTTCATGGCAGCCAAACATGGCCTAAATAAAGTAATTTTTAGGAAAGAATACAGTTAGGAAGTGAAAATACCATTTCCCTATCTATTAACGAAAGTTATTGAGAAAAGAAAAATGAGAATGAAAACCAACAGGGAACCTGAGTATAGAATGGGCAATAGTCTCTCAACACATTACAACTACTCGCCTTTTATCTTAGTTTCTTATTCTACTTGTTTTGGCAAAACAACCCCTCTATAGGGATTTGCTCCAGTTCGCACTCTATTGAACATTATCTTCTAAGAAGAACTTTTTGGAAAATTTATGATTCTCTATGAATTATATTTTAGAGATCAGGGATTTGTTCCCAAAATTCCTCATTTTTTTCTTTTGGGTAGCTTTAATCGAATTCCCTCTCTTCTAGCTGACCAATATTTGTTTTTCACTTTTCTTTTTAGTTTATTAGTATCTTAGTTGAGTGTGAATACGTCTCATATTCTCAACGATGCCAACTTACTATAATAATTTCATATATTTTTTTCATGGACTGATCAGCCGTGATCAACACAGAATTGCTGTGTAAATATTGATCGGACGGCCATCCATGAGGGAAACCCCACCTTCCAGACTGCTGGGTTCCACACAATATCGGTTTGTAATTTAGTATAAGTGATTTATATTGGGAAATGATATTTACGCCCCTTTTATCACCGGGGAAACACATTTGCCAGTGCACTTTGCAATTAAAGCCACTAGATTTTTCTGACATACAATACATTAGCCCCCCCCCTTTCGCCATTGATACACTGACGCTGGGTGTCCCTGGTGATCAAAAGGGGCGTAAATATCACTTCCCTTTATATTGGATCATCATAGTTCAACGTTGCATGCCTGGTTTTTTAAATGCCTAGCTCATCTCCACCATATAAGTGGCCACGTGTATCATGATCTAGACCATTCATCGCAATGAAGATAAACCGTTGATATTTGTAGCTCTTTATCTTACAAATGATTTGTCCGTTCGGGATGGGTTCAATACTAAGTGGTCACCTCATGATGTTCTACAAGATCAATGGTTTTCATCTCACATTTATGCCCACCTATGAAAGACACCAAGACTCAAAATTCACCTTTTACCATTGATTGTTAAAGTGACTTTCTGCATAGTTATTCCCTATTTCCCTATATTTAATTGAAGATGATGTTAGTAATCTGTCATGTTTAGAAAGATGATTTTCAAGTCATACTCTTATTTTTTTTTTAGGATAAATACATTTACCTCCCCTCTAGTTTTTGACACAGCCACTTCAACCCCTATGGTTTAAAAATTGACAAAGACATCCCCTCTAGTTTCGTTTTGTTATAAGTATACCCCTTCCGTGGCCGTTACGTTAACCCGACGGAACCGTAGAAAGTAATCAGGGTTAATATTTTATGGACCAAAATACCCCTGTATCTGTGTTCTCTGAAACACCACCCCCTCCAAATCCTTCACCACCACCAACACCACCCCCGGCACCACCTCCTACACCACCATCCGCACCGAATCCACCACCCTGTCCGGACCCACCACCAACTCCACCACCTCCACCACTGCCCCTCCACCGCCACCGCCACCCCCACCCCCAATGCCTCCTCCTGCACCACCTCCTACACCACCACCCGCACCGAATCCTCCACCCTGCCCGAATCCACCACTAACTCCACCACCTCCACCACTGCCCCCTCCACCGCCACCCCCAACGCCTCGTCCTGCATCACCTCCTACACCACCACCCGCACCAAATCCTCCACCCTGCCCGGATCCACCACCAACACCACCTCCTCCACCCCCTCCAAATCCTCCACCACCACCCACACCACCCCCAATGCCACCTCATACACCACCACCCGCACCGAATCCACCACCGTGTCCTGACCCACCACCAACTCCATCACCACCACCACCTCCCAAACCACCGCCAACACCACCACCGACTCCACCACCCGCACCAAATCCAGTTCCGTCGAGTAAAAACCCAAAGATAAAAAACCCAATTGTTGTTTTCTTCATTTCCAGTCAACTTAAAACAGATGGCAAATGGGTCATTTCATGCGCGCTGTTTGCACCGTCCAGTGAAAAAAACCCAACGAAACTAGAGGGGATGTCTTTGTCAATTTTTAAACCATAGGGGTTGAAGTGGATGTGTCAGAAACTAGAGAGGAGGTAAATGTATTTATCCCTATTTTTTAATGGAGAAGTTGTACTTACCCGTTTCTTAGGTCATGTGTCCACTTCTCCGTGTTTACATGATTAGATCGTTGATCTGACAACCATAAATCCGCCCAAACACCTTTCAGAATACCTTAATTCGATGATCCTAGGCTCTTCTTCCATAATCATCTTTTAGTATTCCGTTAAGAAAAGCTAAAGCATTTATTTCTTTTGGTCTTTTATCTTGCAATTGAGATGTATGTTCAGGATGGGGATGGGACTAAAAACCATGGTTTAAAATTTCGGTTTCGGTAACCGTCTCGGACACTACCGAAAACCAAAATTTCGGTGAAATCCGAAATTTGGTAATTTGGTTCCAAATTCCTGACCGAAATTCCGAAATTTCGGAACACTTTTTTTTTAAAAATAAATAATGCCATTAAATCGAGATTATGGACCGAAATCCGAAATTTGGTAAATGGCGAAAAAAATGAATTTTGGAAAATTTCGGTTTCGGTCCCTACCGAAATCCGAAATTTCGGTCGAAATTTAAAACCATGCTAAAAACCATGTGGGTCGTCTCATGATCTTCTAAGAGATCAATGGTCTTGATCTCACATATAAACCAACCTATGCCCGAGATTTTAAGTTTAAAAAATAAAAATATTATTAAAAATGTAAGGTTCACTCAGGTCGGGTTGCCCAAGCCCTCAACCAGAACCCGACCCGAACTCAACGCAACCTGACTTTTTTTCCGGGCTGAACCCATCGGGTTCGGGTTGAGCCTGCCCAAGTTGCACCCCTACCGCCTACGCCCCCCAGTCGGACCCAAAAAAATTGCTTGCACCATTGACAGTGAAAGTGAGTTTCTTTAGAGTGGTTTTCTGTTTTTAGTTGAAGATGATGCATAATAGGAACACTTTTTAAGTCATTGCTCTTCTTTTTTAATGGAGAAATTGGACTCACCCTTTTCTTAGGACACATGTCCTCTTCTGCCTTGCTTAGGTCTTCCTATGAAGCCTCTTTTAGCATTTTGCGAAGTTAAAATAGTCATTCACTGTGCAAATGAGGTAGGTTTGGGCCAAAAGCTTCCTTTTACCATTGAGTGTAAAAGTAACTTTCCTTGTTCTCTATTTTTAATTGAAGATGATGTTAGTAATCAGTCATGTTTTAGAGAGATGGGTTCTAAGTCATAGAGAATTTATATGAGGGGTGGCCGTGAAAACACGTGAAGTGTAAGAAAGTAGGTACGGCCCACTTTTTTTGATGATCCAAACCGTTCATCTGTTTGGACACAACGTAAATAGGTTGTGCCTCAAAAATCATTTCCATAGGATGATCCTAATCCTCCGATCTGTAGAAGATTCTATAAATGATTTTTGGATCTCCATATTCAGATCAGATCAGATCGGAGGGTTACCGTTCATCAGTTTGGGCACAACGTAAATAGGCTGTGCCCCTGAGTCATATTCCGCTTGTTTTTTTATTATTTGAGAAGTTTGAGTCACCTATTTCTTGAGGCCAACGTGTCCACCTCGTAGAAGACTAGTGAAGATTTAGCAAATATTGGTGGGTGCTTGTCATTCACTGTCATCCTCCAACGATTTGAATCCGGTCCATATCTTCTCCAAGGTTTAGAAGCGTAGAACCGACCAGGGCCAATCCAGATATGACTTTCCTCAACCGCACTCAACAAACCATGTGGTGGAAAAATGAAGATACTTTCCAATGGAGTTAGGCGTGCTGGGATAGTGTTATGGGCCCCACTTTTGAGCGATCTTGATTGTCTAACTGATAGGCCTACCTCAGAGCTCCGATTACATTAAATTGGTTGTTGACACGTGTCCAACTTGGAAAAAAAAGAGGTGATCCACGTTCAAGAGGAATGCTTCGTTAACCCGTAAAGGTGTGGCTCTTTGGCTTAAATTCTTGGGTACAGTCCCCAGAGACTAGAGTTCGAATCCCCCATGCGATCTCATTGCATTACCTACCTGCATCAGCTTTTGACTTCCCCAAGTCGAATTTCTTTTATTTTAGCTTAGTTTTGCCTCAACATTTTGCTCTACAAAGTCAATCAAAACCCGTTCCGGGTTACAACCAAGGTTTTGAATTTCAGTTTCGGTATCAATTTTGGACCCCACCGAAATCTGAAATTTCAGACCGAAATTTGGTATTTCAGACCGAAATTCCAAAATTTTGGACCGAAATTTCTGCTGAAATTTTGTAACAATTTTTTTTTAAAAATAAAAAGACATTAACTCGAAATTTCGGTCCGAAATTTGGTAAAGGGCGAAATCTGAAATTTCGCCAAATTTTGGTTTCGGTTCCCACCGAAATCCAAAATTTCGGATTTCGGCCGAAATTTAAAACCATGGTTACAACCACATCAACCAAGCACTAGGTCACGATTAACTGTTAACATCTTAATTGAACACGCCGTGTTGAGTCCATTAGGATTTGGTTTGGCCGCATTTAATAACAATGAACTGTGTTTTGAAACCCTGTGGCATAGTGGGTCTTTCCTTTTGTTGAACTGAATTGTCCGTTTCCTTTCTAAACCGTGTTTTGGATCTTCTACAACCAACCAATAATGTGTAATCTTTGTTGTCTCAGTGTTGTAGGGTGGTTGGACAGTAAGTGTCCTCATCCTTGGAGATATTCAGAGCTCATTGACAAGATTGTGGATCATTTGGAGGGTTATCGGGTTTGGTTTCTTCATGTTCGAAGATCCGGCCAACGAACATGCAAACTGTCCCCTAGCGATGGTGTGGAGCGTCCATCCCTTGAGATATTCGATTTCTTACCACCATGACGTGTGTATTTCTTGTAGCATCTTGACCTTCGTATTTTCGTTCATTCTCTCGACCCTCTTAGGCGGGGCTCTCTTTTTTTTTTTCCTTAGTAAAATTGCTTCTTTCAAAAAAAAAAGAAGTGAATTCTTTGTCTTTGAATGTGAATTGTTGCTTATGGGTAAGTCTTTGACAGTCCATGTTCAATCACAAATCTTACTTATTATTGGACATGGTAGAGCTCCAATCTTTGGTTTTAGAGATGAGGCTGAAAGTGTCGCATCAATTCAGAGAAGCTAATCAATATGGTGACTCTTACCTAATTTTGCGTGTAAAAGAAAAGATCATCATACATACATACTGCATTGGAAGGTCCTTAGAGGGGTTAGATACGCACCATTTTACACCCATGCATAGCATGGTCAAGGATGCTGTATGGAAATTGAATGACGATGCATAAGATCACTTACACGGCCAATGGTAAAAAGGCACTTTTCTGGTTATACATGTCATGACGACAAGACGTTACAACTTTTAGAAGATCATGGGGGCGATACACATGTTTTTTGTAGGTAAGCTGGGATCGATTCTCCTACCTCAAGGTTGGGGTCATACACTGTGGAGGAAGGGAACACGTTTTAGAGCCTATATGAATGGGACCCAGCGGGATAGGCTGTTGATATTAATCTTAAGGTTGGCCCACTATTTCAAGATGTGGCTGATGTGCCACCTCATTATGTACATGATCTTAGGACGAGGAACACAGTTTCTCTTGTAAGCAGTCGCCATAAATATGTCAGCATACTTATTACCTTGTAACACCCGATTTTAGCCATGTGGGCCACCTAAGTATGTAGATGATCTTACGACGAGTAACAGTTTCTTTTGTAAGTAGTCGCCATAAATATGTCAACATAACCCGTACGGGTGTGGCTCTTTGGCTTAAAGTGGGTGTGCTCCCCACTGATAGAGAGTTTGAATCCCCCGGGCAGGTATGCCCGATGCGCGTGGTTTACGGGTGATTGCGCGCATCCATAGGGAATGGTCCGGCCCTAAAATTGGAGTGGGGATATCCTATGTCATCAAAAAATAACATAAAATAACATACTTCTTGCCTTGTAACACCCGATTTTAGCCATGTGGTTGCTCTAAAATTTCTTGTGTAGGACTAGAAGTCTGAGATGCAAGAGAAAATGGTGGGCCCACACTACTCAAAAGAAAAGAAATGGAGAAGTGATATATCCGCCCCTTTTGATTACCGGGGACACCCAGAGCCAGTGTATCAATGACTAACGTTAGAAGAATTCAATGGGCGCGCTTGATTGCCACCTACACTGGAGCTGGGTGTCCTAGTAATCAAAAGGGGCGGATATATCACTTCCCAAGAAATGGGCCTACTTTTTGATAACCTGGCTAGAGTCAAAACTAAAAAAAAGAAAAAGAAAGAGTAGAGTCCCTTAAAAGTCACAGGATAAATCACTCAAACGAAAATTTCTTCCCAAAGTTTTGTGAGGGACTAACTCTTACTAGTCATCCACACAAAATGTACAAACACAAGACACGCACAACACTAGTGACTTTTTAAGGTGGTTCGACACAAAATTTCTTGGCAAAGTTTCATGAGGCCTAGTATTCTGAAGTTCGATAAAAATTCTAAGAAGTATGGCCACCTTAAAGCAGAATACAGTGGAAATCCATCAGGATATCATCCAAAGAAACTAGCTCTTCAGGATGGGCTAACTGGGAAACGATGAGATACAAAACTACCTCGTTCTGACAAGCTGAAAAGGAATTGGAAGCTCAAAGGTAAGATAAGTCTAGTGATTCTAGTACTTGGAAAGCCATTCTTAGATGTATTCCAATTATTAAAAAAAGGATTATTCATTATGATTGGGCAAGGTAAGAAGACCAGAGTACGGGTCTGGGAAGACCAATGAATTCCTAAACATTAAATATCTAAAACAAGAGACTATCAATCGCTTCGACAGACACCATGAGTTCATGTGGATACACGAATTATTGAACCAATCTAAAAAATGTTGGAATGAAAAATTTATTAATCATATTTGGACCACACCATAAACTAGGGCTGCAACTCGGGTCGGGCGGGTCGGGTTTTGGAGAACCCAACCCTACCCGAGAAATATCTCGGGTCGGGTCGGGTCGGATTTTTTTTCGGAAAACCCAGGATTCCCAAACCCGGCCCTACCCATGACAAATCTCGGGTCGGGTCGGGTCGGGTCGGGTTTTTCCACGTTGACGCAATTTTTTAAGGAAAATTCTTGTTTGGCAAGGCAACTCAACTCATAGAAGTAGAAATTACACTCACAGTACACTTGAATCAAACAATGATGTAATTACACTCACATTACACTTGAATCAAACAATGTTGTAATCAAACAATGTTGTAATTACAATCAAACAATGCTGAATCAAACACTTGAATCAACTCAACTCATAGAAGCAGAAATTACACTCACATACAATAACAGTGGGTGCGTGGGTTTTCACTTTTAACTTTTAACTAACAATAGAAAAAAATGTACATACTATAACTTATGTGACTCGGGTCGGGGTCGGGTCGGGCCCCTTCAAACCCGGCTCGACCCGAGACTCATGTGGGCTTTTGAATGCTCAACCCGGCTCGACCCGAAACCCATGAAACCTGAACTCAACCCAGGCTATTTTCGGGTCGGGTCGATGCGGGTCGGGTAAAACCCGGCTCGAGTTGCAGCCCTACCATAAACAGGTTCCCAAAAATCATTTCAATACGTTGATCCTAACCCTCCGATCTATAGAGGGATTGAATGATCCTAACTCTCATAGATCAGAGAGTTAGGATCAACCTATGGAAATAATTTTTGGGGCACAACCTAATTAGGGTGTGGCCCATCTAATGGACGGTTTAGATCATCCTATGGTGCGGGCCATACCGTACTTTTAATAAAGTGAGGAGTGCGATCATCAAAAGAAAGTAGTGCCGATAACATTTCCCATATAAAATAATTGCTTCTAAGTAAGGTATGAACTGTACTTGAAACCTGACAGCATATGATCATCAATATCATTATAGAGCAGACGACAAATGCCCAGATACTTTATAATAAGCAATCCTGTTAAATCGACATTTTTCATTCCATTGGGGTCATAGGTGTTGGAAACGTTTTCCATGGCGTGGGGACAACATTGCCACCTAAGCAAATAGTGATTTACCATCTTCTTTGAAGTGGACCCTAATCTACCATGGACGCCGCAGACTCCATTGTTCTAAGCATCCAAATTTTGTTAGATTGGAAGATCTTTCTAGGGATCGGCACCGTCCAATGTGAAGTCTGCAACAGGGGTCACACGTATACATTACTTAGCATTGCCATCTTATCATCGTGGCCAGAGGTAGATTAAATTTAATCTAACAGTAGGGCATAGGGTGAAATAGTGGCCATCTTGTGACGTATTTGACACATTGGGAGGGGTTCTTATAAGCATGGTTTTAAATTTCGACTGAAATCCGAAATTTTGGAATTCGGTAGAGACCGAAACCGAAACGTTACTAAACCAAAATGGCCGACATTTACCAAATTTCGTTCGAAATTTCAGATATTTCGTCGAAATTTAAAATTTTTTTTTTTTATTTATTTGGTTACAAAATTTCGGGCGAAATTTCAGCCCTAAAAATCCGGAATCTAACAATATCTACCAAATTTCGCCTGAAATTTCAGGATTTCGGAAGAAATTTCGGTTTCCAATAAGACCGAAATTTAAAACCATTCTTTTAAGTTATATGATAGATGGGCACATATTTTTCTAAGAAAAAAATATGAGGCGATAAAAGTAAAAGTGAGTTCTACTTGTTTAGTGATCCAAACCATTTATCTTTTAGGCCTTCCTATGGTAGGCCAGTAAAAATCCACTCCGTCAGACAATCATGGCCCTCCAATTTGTGATTGTGAACACTCCATTTAAAAACCACAAACCACAAACTGGATGGGTAGGAAGTGGATTTTGATACGTGGCCTATCCATAGCAATGTCTAACAGATAAATGGTTTGGATCATTTAATAAATATACCAAGAAACCCCAGTTGAGATCCCGATTGATAGAGTATGGTTTCAAAAAATCAAGAGAAATTGAGAAGAATACATGGTGTAGGGTTGTACCTATCTTGTGCACGAGAGAAAAAGCAAATATCCTTTTTGCAAGTTGTCTTGTTTGATAAGGGACATTTGGCACTTAGTACTTTTTGCGAAGAATATTTGCTTTCATGCAAAATTTTCTTTCTGTGAAGCATATGATCAAACGAGTCAATTTTATCTACCGAGGAGGAACTTGCCAACCATTCTCATTCACCCGTTAGAAGAGTGGACAAAACGGGCGGAAATAGGTCTGCTCGCCGAACGGAATTCTTCTAGATTCTTTATCCTCATTCTATACAGGACAAAAATTCCCAGCTTTAGCTACCAAAAAATGAGAGAAGCCCTGGAGAGAATGGTTGGTTGCCAAACACACCCTAAACTTTTTCAATTATACATTTGATTTTAGAAAGCCCGTGATCACATTAACGCAGAGTAGTGCTGAGCCATATGTATATTATTGTGATATAATTTCGGGATTGCTAGGCAATTTAGAATAAAGCCATGTTGCGGCTCACCTTTTCTCCTATCATATTTTGTCTTATTCATTTAATTCATCTCATGTGGCTTAACAGAGAGACATTTCGCGCCTCACAAGAGGACTTTTTCTGTTCTCTTTGGAAGATATAGGAAAGGAAGAAGAAAATAAGTGATAAAGAAGTGATTTCTCTTGGTTTTTCTATTTTGATGTGAGGCAAGGGATTTTCTCTTTTGTACCGCTCTTGCCTACGTTCTTGATTTAGAGGACGAGGGAAAGGGTTACACTGTGGGTTTCAATTAATCCGTTGTAGCACTTGTTTTATTGTTACCTCATAGTGGAGAGCGAATATGCTCGCCCATGGATGTAGGCACCTTGGTCGAACAATGTAAATCTCCATGCGACTATCTTGTGGTTTATTTTAAATATTTGTTTTCTCGATATCATGAGAATCAATTTTAACTGAAACCCTTTTAAATGCATCAAAATGCGCCCATTTAGGCCTCAACAGCCATTTTTCCTGTCGAGGGTCTCGACAGGCATGAATACTAGTATGTATTTGCTTCTTTCTAGTAGATACATATATCTTTTTGGAGAGAGAGAGAGAGAGCAAATAATAGTTGGTAGGCTGAAATTGTAGCCACATGAGAGAGAGAGAGAGAGAGAGCAAATAATAGTTGGTAGGCTGAAATTGCAGCCGCATGTTTAAGTACTAAACATTCACAAAAGGTTGCTGAAATTGCAGCCACATGTTTAAGTGCTAAACATTCACAAAAGGTTGCAAGTGCAACCACTCACTTGCAAAATGTTTATCCCGAATCTATTGGGAAACATGCTAAATGGGGTTGCTATAAATTGATACAGGGAAATGATATATTCGTCCTGTTTTCTTCTTTGTTTCACCCCCTTCTAGTGTAAAAAAGTAGTCATAAATACACTAAAGGAGGATAGACCAGGGGAAGAAAATGGGGTTAATATATCACTCCCCAATCCCTCTTGATATATTAAAAAAGGGGCTGATATATGACCAAGCATGTTTTAATCAGGACACTACTCAATTTATATTAGACTACGATGTTTTAATAAGAGGTGTGGGCAATGGGCTATAGGGCGCATAGTGGTGCTTTTTTTGGCGGCAATGAATGATATTGAAACTCAACAAACATTCTCGTCTTTCAGCAGCGAGGTTTCCTCAAACAAACTTATTTTGTTTCTTTAGTTTTTTATCTGTTCAATATTATAGGTACGTAAAAAAAAAAAAAAAAAAGGAATCATCCTCAGTACATACCAGGTGCCCTCGCAAAATGAGGTGAAAGGGACCCCTTGGCTGCATGCCACCAAAGTGCATTGATAATGGCTGCTTTGGTGACGTGCTGCAAGTCCAAAGAGGTATTAAATGCACTTTGGGGACGTGCAGCCAATGGGTTGCCCTGCCCATTTTATGAGGGCACCCCTGAGCTCGACACTAACCACTTTGTATTAAATTAGCTGTATACTTTACACGGATTTTATAATTCTCAAGATGATATTAACATCCAGTCAGAAAAAGTACAAAACAATGCGAATAATGCAATCATAAAACTGCAGTAGCATGGATATCAGTCTCCTAAAAAAATATAAATTTATTATTATGATAATATAAAATAATAAATATTAGCAAACTACGAACTTTGCCTGAATAATTATGAAACATCCGACAAATGTGTAAATATCTACTTTATGATAAGCAAGCCTACAAAACCACATTTAACACCCGTTCAGAGTCATGGGGCCGCATATTGCCAACCTTCTCACTCATATTTGTCACACGCCGAGGAGGGGGTCACATTTTTCTAAGTAAAAATATCAGCGGCTAGTATAAGTGGGGCTCACTTGTTATAAACGATCCAAACCATTTATATGTAGGAGCTTGTCAAGTTGGGCCATGCCTCCACTACCATCGGACAATCCTAACCCTCCTATTTGTGGTTGTGAATACAGATTGTTGCTTCTACATTTTCTTATCGATCATCCATTTAATGGCCACAAAACAAAGGTTTAACACAGTCTGATGGAAGCGAATTTTGATGTGCGGCCAATCCATAGCAAGGCGTAACGGAAAAATGGTTTGGATCATTTAACAAATCAGCCCTACTTGTACCTCAAGCTCTCATAATTTATACGTAAGAGTCCATAGTTGAGAGAAAGAGAGAGGGGTTGAGTGACTAATTTAATGGGTGAAGATATCATTTCCTATTATATTTTGGACCCAAAACAATGTTTAATTCTGATTTCAATGATGGGTTTGAGCCCACAATCAGTTGCCACGATCTAAAACGAACAGTGCCTAAAGGCCATGTTTGTTTTAGATTTTGACAACAGATAGTGATTCGAAAAACAGATTATGGACTCAAAATCACGTTTAATTCAGTCTAATAATCGGTTTTGGACTCACAATCGGTTGTCAAAAAGCTAAACTGAACAGGGCCTAAGTCAGAGAAAGAACAAGGACATGCATTCGTTGCAATTTGGCCTATTTTGTTAGATGATGTTGGGACCTCTATCCCCAAATATGTTCTTAGGGTCTAATTATAAGGATGAGCGGAGCATCACCAAACGATCAACAATTGGTCATAGTTGGCGAGTTGCGTGTCTATTTATAATCTACGCGGTCGATATTGTGAACCACCATGATGGTCCCATGCCGAAAAAACCCCATCCATTTGATTAATGCTTATAAAAATCAACGGTTTGGCTTCTCTTGAAGGAACCCAAAATGATGCATAATAGATTGATGGGTTAGGGCCATTAGATTAAGGTGGGATAAACGGCAATGGATTGGGATTTTGCTTGGCACCCAAACCAATGGACCTGATCAGATTCCCAAAGTAAGAAAAAGACATACAAGCAAGTGCAGGCACAAGTTCAATCATGGAGCCTAGAAACAAACACTTTTTCCGGTCACTCGTCAACAAGCAGGGTCCCATGTAGTTACTATCATACTATGCATTATAAGAATCTGTGTCGTCGCACCTTTTGTTGTTTGTCTGCTGTTTTTTTTGTTTTTAAATAGGGGACCCCTTGTACACGCTACCATGTTTGATAATGACGAACTAGCCTGATTTTACATGTTTTACTTTTAACTAGCTGTGAAATGCTATTATACTTTCCAAAAACAAAAGAAAAACCCTACAAGCAGGCAATTAGAGAAGTGTAAAACAAAAGTGAGCCCTCCCATTATCAAAACATAATTGTGGGGATATCTATAGCCAAATATCATACCAAGAGTGGCGAAGTTTACAGCTGGCTGCCAATCTGACACCAACCCTCCTCTTTTATCCTGGCTTGGGATAGGGCTTGAAAAACACAGGCAGGTATAGTTAATTTGAGCTGGGTAGAGCCTTTCACCTTCTTCATGAAAATTTTCCAGAGGATTCATTAGCTGACCAAATTAGTATGGGACAAAAGCTTAGTTGAGTTGAGTTGAGTAGGGAAGTGATATAGTCGAGCTGATTGCCACTTACACTGTTGCTGTTGCTGAGTGTCCTAAGTAATCAAAAGGGGCGGATATATCACTTCCCTATATATATATAAGTCCATTGTATCATCCTAACCCTTCCAAAAGTGGAGGGCAAAAAAATGGGGTAGATTTGTCGACAAACAATGTTTGTTCATTTTCCCCTCCACTTTTGGATGGATTAGGATGATCCTATGGACCTGATTTTTGTTACACACTATCTATGTAAAGTCATTCCAAATGAATGCTTTGGATCATCCCAAAAAATGTGGGACTCATGTTTTTGTGGAACTCTATTTCATATAAGCTATCTGAGCTCAAGCTCACAAACAATTTATATATATGAGAAAAGAGTTCCTACTACTAGAGTAGATAACTTATCTACTCCCTAGCTTAAAATACAGTGGGGGCCACATTTTTTAGGTGATCCAAACCATTCATTTGATGGGCCCTCACATAGATAGGGTGTGCTCAAAAATCCAGCTCCATAGGATCATCCCAACCCTTTGATTTGTGGAAGTAAAAAACCTTCACAAATTTGACCATTTTTGCCTCCACAGTTCGAAGAGTTGGGATGATCCTATGGAGCTGATTTTTTGGGCACACCCTATCCATATGAGGGCATGATGAATGCTTTGGATCACCCAAACAATGTGTCCTAAGCCTAGGGAGTAGATAAGTTATCTACTTTAGAGTGTAGATGTAGATAAGTTATCTACTCTAGGGAGTTGGAACCTCTTTCTCTCTCTCTCTCTCTCTCTATATATATATATATATATATATATATATATATATATATATATATATATATGAGGAAAGTGAAGCTACACCGCCGGTGTAGCTAACTTAGCTACACCGCCGGCTTAAAATACAATGGGCCCACATTGTTTTGGTGATCCAAAGAATTCATTTGATTGGCCCTCACATAGATAGCGTGTCCACCAAAAATCAGCTCCATAGGATCATCCCAACCCTTCAAACTGTGGAGGCAAAAATTGACAAATTTGTGAAGGTTTTTACACGTTCATTTTTACCTCCACAGATCGTAGGGTTGGGATGATCCTATGGATATCATTTCTGTGGATATCATTGTTAGAAAGATATTGTATTCGATGGTAATATTGTAGTTGGAACAACTCAAGTCAAACTTACAAAAAATAAAGCATTATGACCAATAGCTATAGAGATCTACTAGATTCTTTCGAATCGTTTCTCATGTTAAGAAAAGTTAACAAAGTATGAGTCAAATCTGCCTTATGTAGAAGCAATCTAGAAAGCTCCATAATTGAATAAATACAACCAGTCTTGCTTGCATTTGGTGCATGCTCACACCAAAATGATCATTTGAGTGTACTAAACCCAAAACAAAGTAAAGATTCTAATTTGCAGTCTTAAGTTTGCATTTTAAGGTATTTATTAGCTATTTTGAAATTTATTGTGTGTGTGTGTGTGGTGGGGGGGTGGGGGGTTGTTCCACGTGAAAGCCAGTAATCCCACTTCGGATAAGTGAGTGGATGTGGATGGGTTTAAAAGGATTCGGGCATCCTCCCCCTTAACGGCTAGCTTTTGAGGGTGAGTTTTACTAGGGTTCCAACAACTGGTATCAGAGCTAGGGCGTGGTAACTCCGGTGTGCCTCTGAGGATGAAAAAATCTCTCGAGGAAGAATCTCGGTAACCCCGGTATGCCTCCAAGGATGGAAAAATCCCTCGGGGAAGATATCGCAGTTCCCACGTTACCTCCGCATGGAGGGAAGAGATTATCCACGCTGCTTCCACATGGAGGGAGAGATTGTTGGGGGGTTTCACGTGAAAGCAATTAGTCCCACATCGATAAGTGAGTGGATATGGATGTGTTTAAAAGGATTCGGGTACCCTCCCTTTAACGGCTAGTTCTTGAGAATGAGTTCTACCCGGGCCCCAACAATATTTATAAGGTTTTAAATATATATTTTTGATAATGTATAAGGTTTTAAATATATTTTTTTGATAATGTATAAGGTTTTAAAAAATATGAGGCCCTATCATGGACACAGCCCATTTTCCTTTTATATATTGAGTGTTGCTTGGTAGTTCTGTAGAAATATGAAATCCCATGCGTAAAAATATGAAATGGGAAATGATGTTTTCACCCCCTCCCCCCTGCAGCGGGGATGCGCCCCACTGTTGACGTGATTTGACTTCAAAAAGCGTTCAGGTTGCTATAATGGGTTGCGGGGGCGGGGGGGGGGGGGGGGGGGGGGGGGACGCATACTCACTGCAGGCGTAGTGAAAATATCAGTTCCCAGAAAAAAAAATAGAGAACATCCTTATCTCGTGTCCCGTGTAAAAGAACAAAGATACCACATATAAAAGTTGACACAACGTAGTGGGTGTAGAAAACCTCACCTTTCCTTTTTAGAATTATAGAATACTGACTTTCATTTCAATTGTTAGGTTCGAATCCAAGGTTTCATGATGAGGACTAGGAGGCTCCATGAATAAAATTTCAGGTTACATGATCTCTTGGCCCACCAAATTAAATCTCTGTCGACATCTACCTTTTGTCCAAGCTGTGGGACCTACCTTTGTTTTGTAATTTCACCCTTTGATTGCAATAATGGAAGTGCGGACCACCGACCACCATATGTACCTTAAAGGCCCATTATTGTCACTTCATCAAATAACTACAAAGGATGTTTTTTACCGGGGAAATGCTAAATTCGCCCATTTTCTTTACATGGGACGGCCAACTCTAGTGTACATGGCAATCAGCCCGTTGAATCCTTCCCATGTGAATTACATCAGCCCAGTCCCCAAGTAAAAAGAGGAGCGGATATATCAATTCCCTCTTTACCCTCACCAGCATTCTTGGGCCTTTTATCAATAAAGTGGGGATGACTCCAATTGAGGAGAAGATGAGTGAGCATCGCTTAAGATGGTTTGAGCATATCCAACGTAGGCCTTTGAATGTTCTAGTGAGAAGAAGTGACTCATGCCAAGTTGATGGAAACCGAAAGTAACTTGGGTAGAAATAGTGAGGAAAGACTTGAGGGCTAGGAACATAAAAAAACATGACCTTGTATAGGATAGAATGGAAGAAAATGATCCATGTAGACGAACCTAACTAGCGTCAAGATTAGACTTAGTCAATTTGAACCGGGGAGATCAACTAGTTTGGGACAAAGGCTTAGTTGAGTTGAATTGTATGACAACCCTTTTACACTACAAGGTGTGGCCCAAGGGAGAAAAAGGGATGAAAATAGATGGATAGATATTAAAAAATAAGTAGATTAGGTTACTACTATAATCTATAAGGGAAATGATTTCAGCACAAACATGTTTTTATAACATGCGCTCATGTATGTTGTCTTTTAGCATTTAAAGAGCACCTAAGAGACAATTAAATACTAGAAGACAAGATACATGAGCCATGCATCAAAATATAGTTGTGCTGAAATCATTTCCCTTTAATAATTGCACAAACTTTTCCTTTTTTTTTTACTGTTTAAACATCTGTCAACGTTAATTACAAAAGAAGATCTCAGTTTGTGAACTTATTAAAACATGGCAGTGCTAATCTCAGATTATAAATAGCCATAGATTAATACTTGGAGTGTTTTGGAATGTCAGAAATCCCCTGACACGAGAGTGTTTTTCTAATAGCTCTCTGTTAAAAACACCGAACGATATCTACCAAGTGTATTTGTGGCAGAATGCATGTAAAAGTATGCATTCCGAATATTTTTGGCCAAAGGCTCGTCCCACCGGGAATATAAATAGTATATCTCCGAATCATTCTTTAAAAAAAATTCAAAAGTATATCTCCGAATCCTTATTATTAAGTTATCATTCCCTTCTCTAATAACCACATTGAACATGAGCACGTGTGCTTTGTTTGGCTTCTACCTTCTGCTCGGAAACCGCTCTCTCTATAAATCACAGTAGGTAGGGTTTGTCTCCGAAATTCCAGAAATCGGACTTCGTATCGTTTCGGCTAATCATCTTTCCCGCCCGTAGATGTTTCCTTTGAAACCTAAAAGCTTTCGAGAGCCAACTGAAAGAAGTTTCTGATTCGAAGTTTCATTGCTTTGTATTTCAAGATTTATGAAATCCAGCGTCATTGTTTGGCCTGGAGATCCGATCTTTCTGTAACAGAGAGTATTACAGTTTCCGTGGATTTCTTTATGAAGGATTGTGGCGATTTATAGAGGTTTGGAAAGAAATCTAGTTTTTTCTCTGTTTTGGACTGGTTTTATGATTTGGCGTCATTTGCTCAATTCTGTTTGAAATGGCTCAGAAATTTCTTGTCATGGAGTTAGGGACTCTGTATTTGTGTTTTTGGAACTCGTTGAGATGTCTTTGAATTGGCTGTTATGCTAAATTTGTTTATTTTTTTTAGTTGGAGCTCGGCTGTGTTTCGGCGTTTGTTGATGATCATCTTGATTGCTTAAGAATACACAGCAAAGCAGGACGGTGGGTTTTAAATTAAGTAGAGTCTCTGAATTTATGTTTTAGATCACTATGTTTGCGGTATCTTTCATTTCGATAGATTTTAGGTGATGAATATGATCTGATTCTATATGCTAGATTTTGGAAACATACATTTGATTGTCTTTCTTGAAGGCATTGTTTGGGCAAGATGGAGTTGGAATTTTGGAAGAGTGAATCCATTCACTCTATTTGGAGAACTTAGAATGCCAAACTCATCATTCAAGCAATTGTAGTGCATGCCTTTTGACATAGAGATTTCATCTCCAACTGTTGAATTTAAGGATCAGTGCTTGGAGTTGAAGAAGGAAGTTGTTTAGGAAATATTGGAAACGGTTGACCTTTTTTTTTGCAAGATGAATTTTTGTGTCCTAGTGATCCTTTTGACATAGAGACTTCATGATCCGCAGTTGCTCTGCCACTCTTCTTTCCCCACCTCTTCCAACCTCTCTTTTTCATTTCCTTTTCAATTCCCCATGTTTCACTCTAACTTATCAGTTGTCACACTGTCCAGAAAACCTTTTGTTAAATTTATTGAGCGAAATATAAGTTGGATTGTAGCTGAGATTGCATGTGATGGTGGGTTGGTATTTTTGATGGTTTAAATGAAGAGGCCAGCTAGCTTTTTGTTATGATTCTTGACATGCATTTCCTATCATCAGAAGTTAAGTGTCTTCCTAGCTGGCATCTAATAATTGATAGTATGATTTATGCGAAGTTCACTAGTAGAAGCTCACGAGGGAAAGCCTTGGCGCAATGGTAAGGTTGCTCCATTGTGACATGGTGGTCACGGGTTTGAGTTACGGAAACAGCCTCTCTGCAAAGCAGGGGTAAGGCTGCGTACAACTAGCCTTCCCTAGACCCCGCAATGGCATGAGCCTCGTGCACTGGGCCGCCCTTTTCACTCGACTTGATACTTGTCCTAAGCCTGGATGTGATCATAGTTGTCAAACTCTTACGAGTCGTGCGAGTCAACTCTCGAGTAGAGTCGAGTCGTTGGGCTTTCGAGTCGAGTCGCATGGGCGACTCGCCTGTGTTGGTGACTCTTACGAGTCGCTGCGAGTCTAGTCGAAAAACTAAGACTCTTACGAGTCAAGTCGAGTCGCTGGGCCTGGGCTTTCTTGTTTTTATGGTTGAAAACTTGGAAGTTGGAACTTAGATCCTAATTATTATTATTTTTTTGAATGGTAGGCATTGCATTAAATGAGAAAAAAAAAAGATCGAAGAGATCTGCACAAATAAAGAGACAGAAAAAGAAAGACAAGAACAAGCCCCACTGCAAGGTTCAAGGAGGAATGGAGTCAAATAGCTCAATTCTCTCCCTAGAGACACTATCTCTAGCTAAATTTTCGGCCACACCATTAGTTGACCGCCTAACATGATGGAAATAAATCGATGCATCCCTCACCCTGTCTTGGATCTCATCGAAGAAAGAGGCAAATCTCCAAGGGAAGGAATGAGAGCCACTAAGCCACTTATCCCATTGAGCGAGTCTCCTACCATTATCTTATTCAAATATTCGTTCTCAAGATACCTTATTCCTTGGTAGATAGCATGCACTTCAGCTTCATTAGTGTATGCGACTCCAATGGGATTCACAAAAGCCCATTTCATAGCTCCAAATTCATCCCTCAAGACTGCTTCAATTCCGGCAAAACCGGAGTTCCCTATGCTAGACCCGTCAACGTTTAGCTTCAGAAAACCATGTGCGGGAGGCTCCTAGTCTTGGACAATCTTAGTTTCCTGGCCTGAACCACCACAAATTTCCTTCCAAGCATACCATAAATCATGGGCGGATACAAATCTAAAGCAAGAAAATGTTTTCACCCATTATTAAGTACCAACTAGAACTTAATTATTCTTGAGCATGCAAGTTACAAGCATATAGTTATTTATATTTTTGGTTTAGTACTATGTGGTATTGGGTTATATTTTTTACATGCTTCATCTTTCGATATATAATTATATTTTTTTCAAATAAATTTTTATTCTTGTCAAAAACTCTTACCAGTCACGAGTCAAGTCCAGTCACGAGTCATAAAATTAAGAAATCGAGTCACGGGTTGACAACTATGGATGTGATAACTCATCCAAGTCAAACGATTCAATGATGTGTCCACCTTTATGTGTGTTCTTTCAAAAAAATAAAATAAAATGTAGGGGTAGAATATAAATGTGTTTATCATCGACATAACCCTAAATTTTAAAAGCTCAGCCAAATTTTTACAACTCTAGTGGTAATGTGGTACACATGTTCCAGGTGCTTGTTTAGGTCCAAGCTTAGTAAACTCTGACAGGTTCTGAATCACTATGAGGTTTTATATATTGTATGCGATTGCCACTATTTTCTTACATGGGAGAAGGGCGGGCATTTCCTTGGTGTATGCATCTTGAATTCATGGCAATGTTGGATCTTAGTGCTGGCTTGTCAGCCATTTTGATGACCAACACACACAAGGCAAACTCATTAAAAGTCTTCTTCGTAAGCATTGAGACGGATTATATCTTTCTGTTCTAACTTTTCCATTGAATCACAATGTTCATTAAAAGGGATATAAGTGCCCTGGATCCCTAATAGGAAGAGAGTTGCAGCAATGGTGGTGTGAAAATGCCATTTCTGACGCAGAGTATTTTCATTGGAACTTTATGAATCCATTAAGTTCATTTAAATGATATAGATATGTTTTTACATTTCACATGAAAATTGGAGTTATGGATTCTCGAAATAGTTTTTTGATTTTCCTACGTATGGGCATGTTTGAAGGAAAGGAAACACCAGGTTTATTTTATAACATTTGCTATTTCATTCTGTGCATCATTACCGTTGAATGAAGATATGCAAGTTTTATTTTTTGACATTCATTTATGTATATACTATTTGTATATCTTTCCCTATCTTTTACCCCGCCATTCTCATCAATTCTTTTCCCCGCTTTTACAGTGCCATTGATTATATTGAAAAATGGTTGCATTTGGGAAGAAGTTGAAGGAACGGCAAATTGCCGAATGGCAAGGGTATGTTTTTTATATGGGTCTGCAGAAGTTTGCCCATTCAAATGCTTACTAGGCATATCTGGTGAAGGCATCGGCAGCTTGTGTTTTAGTGCAAAACAGATATTGATATAATCTTGGATGTCAGTCAATGAAAACATCCTTATGGGTTATTTATCCCATTTTTTTTTCAAATAATACTTTGGGAACCTACTGAATGTACTTTTTGACAAGAAGCCTATAGCAGACCAATTAATTTTGTTTGAGTAGTGGTACAAGTTTTATATTCTTTTTGTTTGGTTCTCTCTCTGCCCTGCACATTTCTTATGTTTCTTTGTAGTAATCGTATAATTGCAGCCTCAGAATTCAGACTCAATTACCCATACAATAAGAAAGTACCATATAATTGTTTATGTATAGACTATCCATGTCTCTTTAGCTCTGTTATGGATGTGAATATGCAGGATCTATAATTCATGCCCAGGAAGAAATAATATGAAATGCTGGAGAAACACATCAAGTGCCATTAAAACCCATGAAAGCCTAATTTGCAGTTTCCAAAGAAATTATTCTTTACTACATTAAAGTTAAATTGGTGGGTAAACTGAAAATCCAGATTATAGA
This sequence comes from Tasmannia lanceolata, assembly GCF_043159265.1. NCBI lineage: Eukaryota > Viridiplantae > Streptophyta > Magnoliopsida > Canellales > Winteraceae > Tasmannia > Tasmannia lanceolata. Next base: position 39,098,674 of record NW_027518689.1, read on the forward strand.
TGCCTGAATGCTACTTGAACATACATGTTTAGAAAAGCATTAGACCTATTCATAAACCGTATTCACCAAATGTATCTTGCAGACTCTGCAAATTGGGGTAAACCTTCATCAAATATATAGTGCAAAACATGGACTACTGCTTTGGAGATTGAAAATGAACTTTGACTTTGAAAGATTTTATAGCATATTCTACGAAAATGAAATGGTGCCTTTGTTTTTGGACTTACAAGCTCCCTTTCTCTGTGCTGTACTAGCTCTCTTTCCTGATCGGAGACCACGAAACAACCTTTAACAAGCCAGTAGCTAACGATCCAGCTCTTAATAGGGCACTTATAATAGCTCTTATACGGGATCTTATTAACGCCTTATACGGGATCTTATACGGGATCTTGACCTTATACGCGCTAATGGCGTTAATAGGCGTTAAAGAGACTCCCTAAATGCAGCCTTGACCAAAGTCCCGCATAGCAGCTAAAGCCATCTGAAGGCGAGGCCAGGTCCAGCCACGCTCCGCTCCGCCGAGCCCAAAGACTTAGTCGCTCACACCACCGCATCAAAGGGACCATTTGCAAGGTTGTGGCATAAGTCCACTCTCTTGCTCGGATAGCTGAAGCCCACCATGGAACGAGGCATTGAGCTCACCACATTTCTTCGCACACGAAATTGAGGGGGGTTGGTTTGGCCATCCTGTTCAGTCGTTATGGCGAGTCACCGCGCGTGCTTCTCTATTGTATGAAAAAGGAAAGACTGAAAAAGATTACTCTTATTGTTGACTTATAATTCGCCTTGGTTATATTAAAGAGTTCCATTCGAATGAAATAGTAAAGAGAAAACAAATAAATGGAAAGCCTTTCAGGTCGATTTTTGTTTCACTCAGCCTGCATTGCATATGTACTGGCAAGACAGTCCAAAAGGTATATGGACAGGGACTGCTTCCCTTTGTTACCATCAAAATTGATTTGATACTCCAAAATTTCATCAGTTAGACCTAAGACTCACTAAGGCTCCCATGCAACATCTCATGAATGCCTTTTCCTTGGGGATGTTAAAACCGCATCAATAGAGGACTATGTAGTTCTGTATCCAATGCAGAGGGAGTTAGAACCCTCACATGGAGACCTTTCCATTGAGAACACCCATTACATGTTTCCTTGAAAACAAACCAGAGCTAATGCAAATTGAAAATATGTAGCTGACCGCAACCCAAACTTTTACCAAGATTTTGACCTAGTATTGGAACCAAAGCATGAGTCAAAGAGGGGTGGAAAACCATTGTTCATTACTCAAAATAAGAGCCCAATTCGGATGCGGATGGGGCCCACTTTAAGGTAGGATAGTTTGAAACAGATGGGACCCATCCTTCACACGAATTGAGAAAGAGTCATTTAAGTGAATTAGAATAAAAGAGGGACCACTCCTACAATGCTATTCACATAAGTGTTCATGTCACTATTCACGACACTATGCATGTCATTATTAACTACACTATTCATGCCACTAGTCATAGGATTAGAGTTTGGAACTGAAGTTGATATATTTGTTCCAATAGTTAGAAGATTTAAGTATTGGTACTGTTAGTGTTTTGAAAAGAGTCGTTAGTTTAGCAAGTCTATTATATATATATATATATATATATTAATCTTTTTATTAGAAGTTCGAATCATATTAGAACTCTAAGTGGATGACCCTAATGGGGTTATATATAATTGTGATTGCAGTTGTCAATAATTTTTGACATCCATTTTGGAATAAGAGAAAGGAGGTTATGTGCATATTTTTCTTGTATTTTAATGTTCATGGATTTTCTTAGAGAAGAAAATCCAAACCTTGGAAGATTCTGTTGTAAATTTTGCAGATATTTTGAAGGTTTTGATCTACGACTATAATCAACTTAATCTGATTTGTTTTACTGCAAGTTTGATCTTTGGGATCTTTATTCTACTAATGGTAAGTTGTTGTGAATTTTTGTTGTAGTAATTTATTCCTTAAATTTGATTCCATATCTAAATTATGTTGTGGATATTTGAAATCAAGAGCTACCCATCGACTCTTGATTCATAGTTTAGTACATAGTTGCCAGTGCGGTAAGCGAAAGAGTGAAGCGAAGGCTTTTGGGAAGGCGTGAAGCGTGAAGGGAAGCCACGGGGAAATGAAAAGGAAGCGGTGAGGAAGAGCGGAGGGAAGCAACGGGGAAGTGTGAAGAGAAGCGACGGGGAAACGCGAAACATTTGAGAAAATGACAACATTTAAAAACAAGTAAATTCAAATTTACCACCAATATAAGACATCACTACATTTTCGAAGTACTTTTTCCAATAAATCCCTTCCAAATTAGCTGATTATGTAATCCACAAGTATTGAGCATTTTGATCTCTTAGGCTTGGTGTTTGTCGCTCATATGTGCGGAGCCTTGGTTCTCCCCCTCTCGCATGTCCGAGTTAGGGTTGGTTTTGTGCTATTATTGTATCATCTCTCTCTTTATCAAATAAATCGGTAGGGTCCCCGCTAAACCCCAGCTTACCCATCAAAAAGAAAAAAAAAGAACAATATATAAAATAAATCCTGTAACGGACCAATACATAAATGGATCAAATGAATAATTTGATCTCTTTTGTGCAAAACAGTATGCGTTTGAAATTTACTAATCCATGTAGAAAAATCCCATATCTATGCACATAAATACAGAAAAACTGCAGGATGTGTAAAAAGAAATTCATCTCACTTGCCCAGCGTGATAAAAATTGTTCATTATTTTAACTAAAGATTGGACCATTCAGAATGCTGTGAAGATGGTACAGCACCCTGACGAGCTAATATGCACGACGCACACACGGTTCGAACCCCTATTGCTGGGTCAAGATCTCAACTTGTCTCCTCAGGTGGTCCATCTTATCTTTGTTGTCATATGGAAGATCGACTGGTGCGACAGCTGCTCGGTGCCCTCTTCTTCTCGGAGACATGATCATGAACTACACAAACCTCAATCGAACTATGCTCTAATACCAACCCAATGCCAGCAAATTGGAGGGGGACTCGAATGCAACTGATTAGATCTATAACACCCTCAATTCGAGTGCCTTGTAATAATCAAAATGAGAAATGCCCCAGGGTTTGCAAAATCCTAGACCACGATTTGGTGAGAAGGATGGCAAATCGTGTCTCACCAAGCAAAATTTTAATTTTCAATATCAAAAGTTCATTATAAATCCTCTTCAAATTGACATAAATACTACTCATCTCAACATGTGAACATTGATGCGAATAATAACGTGAATAGTGATGTGAATAATGGACCCACCTAACATAAACAAAAACAACTTAAAATATAAAATGAGTAAATGAAATAAATAAGTTATTAGAATCTGAATGTGGGGCCACTTATTTAAGCGGGCCAAGTTCCCGAACATCCCAGATTACGAAAGTATCTTCGGCGTTCCCATTGATCCATAAACATATGATTTTTAAAGCCAATGCATCATAATTGTTCTTTACCCCACAAAATTTAGCAAGAAACTACATCTTCCAAATTTGATGTTATCAAAATTAGACCAAAATGGTTGTTGTCTAATGTTCTCTAAATTATCTCCTTTTACCAATAATTTGATTTGTGGTAGTTAACTAATTGCTCTTCGGAACTTCACCAAATCAAAACCTCCTTTCTAGACATCCGTGCCCAAATGTAGATTATAGTTATTCTTCTGACCCTAGTGGTATTTGTGTTGGTTTTGATTTCACTGACTTTTCTTCTTCACAATATTTTTTATTGTTTATGAAGTGTTCATTTGTGAAGTTCAACTATTCACTGGCACTTATCTAATTGTGAAGTTAAACTATTCACTAGCACTTATCTAATTGTGGAGTTTGTTCAGTTTCTTATTTCAGGGATTATCAATGTTAATATGTTTACAATATGTTTATTCCAGATATTATATTAACTACAAGTTAATGAAGAAGAAGGTAAAGCAATATACTCAGCAAATCCAGATTGGGGCACAAGACCGCCACCATGTCTTGAAAGAGTTCTCGCGGATGCTAGATAATCAGGTACTGTAAAATTATGTGTGCCAGTCCATTGATTCATGAAACATACATCTCTATATACAGACACGAAGCTTATAAAATTCATGCGTATTCATATTTTTTATATAATACCCTTTCTGGGTGTGTGAATGACTTGGGCTACTTCTGTTGGGTTTTGTTTTACTACTACTGTTGAATTATGTTTGTTATTCAAGAAATGAAGCACGAATGTGATGATGGACCCTGTATTGAAGGTCAATCATGCATAATGATTTCAAATAGCATTGCTCTGGAGGGGGTTGTAGAATTGAAAGTCGAGTCTAAAACGTTATCCCCGTTAATTACCTTAACTATGGTATGAATAGATAGGTCGTTCTCTTTTCTCTTAAGAAAATTTGCCATTCAAAAAAAGAAGAAGAGAAAATAATAAGTAGTGACGGAATGCCCTTACAAAAACTGAAAACAAGAACTAAAGTAATACGTGTTACAGACCTAACACCATTCGTGTGAGTGAGCAAACCTAAATAAATACACTTAAAAATAACTAATATCAAAGAATTAAAACACTATGGTTACAACCACAACATCGTACGCTGCAAATCTAAGAATTAAAATAATATTGCTACAAACACCACATCGTACGACCCAAATCTAACTTTACAATGACACATTGCCAGCAATGGTGATCTAAAAGTAGGAGGGGTTGGGTTCTTTTGAGGATGGGGTAGACTGAATAGAAGCATAGTTCTTTTTGACTTTCCAATAGTAGGCTACGTGAAACCCATGCTTATTGAAATAATGATATCTAGATTAGTCACACTGACATGTTGTGATCAATTTCTGACTAGTCTGTCCTGTTGGTACATGAGAAGCAACCGTCACAATCTCAGATAATGCAGTGATCAAGTGGAAGGTCTCCAAAGACCAAATATCCACGGCCATGGGTCTCAATAATTCCAAATTCTTTGGATATCACATAAAATTTGATGAATGTAATACCATTCAACAGATCCAATTTACTTAAGAGTTAGATTGGCACTTTTCTCACATATTCTTTGTTCCTAATGGGTCTGCGTTTTGTTAGTGGGGGTTCATTATCACGCATTTGGTCTGTTTATGGTTCACTATTTCATAGGTTGTTATTGCAGTTTGTATACATTAAGATTTAAGATAGTTTAGGCCAATTTATTTTTATTTTTTTAGTGTAATTGTCACTTAACGTGATAAGATGGGGACTCTCTGGCTTCACGGCTCCCATTCTTGTCCGTGGAGATTTGCTACATTTTTCGATGAGATTTAAGATAGGGTGGGCGAGTCGAATATATCCTTCCATCATGTCAGGTGGTCAGCTAATGGTGTTGCCGAGAGGTTAGCCAGAGAAGGTGTCTTGATGGGTGTAGAATTGTTTGACTTCTCCTTGACTATTTTATTCTTCTTTGCACCATGGTGGGCATGCTATTTGTATTCCTTCTATGCTTTTAATTGTTTCCCTGTTGATTGTATAGACCTCCTCGGTCTTTGCTTTCTTTTAATGAAATCTCTTACAATTCAAAAAAAAAATTGTCAATTAGACTCGTGTTTATTTACATTAGTAGGATGGGGCCCATCATTGATTGGCTCCTTAATGGCATTTTATGTAACTAAGGAGCTTTACATCTATATATACAAGTGGTCATTGGGTTGGAGTTAGAATTTCCACACCTCCATGAAAATTCTCTCCCCGTTCATTCCTCATTTTCTCATCTTCCTATTCCGTACGATTACGAATTGTGTTGTTAGTTTTTAAGCATTAGCATAGTATCAGAGCCATCCTATATCTTGACCAAGAAATGTAAGAGGTATGTTCTCAAATTTGAAACCCTACTTTCATCACCTTCAATTCAAAACCTAATCCCTATCCACTAGAATTTTGTAACCCTAGTCATTTAATTTTAATCATATTTGAGCACCCAACCCTAATTCCTCGCATCCAAAATTTGAAAATATGTTTCCCCAACCATGAAAATTTTGAAACCCTAGATCCATCATTCTACTGCCTCCATATCAACCATTTGAAATCCCCAAAAACCCAATTCAAAACCTAATCATAAACCTATTTGAAATCCTATCCCTAATCCTTGAAACCTTAATTCTAGTCTTCACTCTTATTCTACTAGAGATCCTATCTCTAATCCTATTCGTAACCCTTAGTTTTAATCCTAGTCATGTGTGAATTCCCAGCCCCAGCCATAGCCATATTTGAATTTCTAAGCTAATCCTTCCATCGCATTTGTTCAAAACTCTAGTTTCTTACTTCTTCTATTTCATATCTTTCTTTACTCATGAAATTGTTTGTTCTCTCTTTCTTTTGTGTACAGACCCAATGCGTTGTTCTGTATTTGTTGTGTTCCAGTCAATCTAATCACATTTACATGTAATATGAAGAGGATATACTTGATATGAAGATGTGTCATTTAAGACTGGACTGTAGTTTTACTCTGTGTGAAGTGTGGTGGATTCTTTATGTGCATAATTGTGGATTGTTGTGTCTGAGAGTGGTCTGATGTGCTTGCAAGAGAAGGGAGAATCTTTTCTTGTGGACTGCTATCCCTTCATATGGATTTATGTTCTCAAGTGTGGACCAGTGTGCCTTCATGAGAAGCAGCAGTCCCTCTATGTGAAGATTGTCGTCTTCTTGTGGCTGTTATGGTCTCATGTGAACTTTGGCTTCCTTTCATGGGCTGTCCGCTGTTGTGTGTTGTGCGAATTGCTGTGTTCTTCGTGGACTGTTGTGTTCTCTATCGTTGGCTATAGTGCTTTGCAAGAACTGTTATACACTTGGTTGGACTGTTGTCCTTTAGCGTGGATACTATGTTCTTTTCATGGGTTGATTTTCTTCGCTTGGACTGTTGTACTTTGCTTGGACTGCTGCACTTTCTTCTGGATTGCCACGTCCTTGTAGATGCTTTATCCTTGTTTCTTTTTTGAATGGTGGCAAATTTCATTAAAAAAGGAGAGTCTGAGATGGTCAATCCAAGAGAAGTATAGAGATATTCTTAAGGCAACAAAAGACACAAAGAAAGGTACAGAAGCAAAAAAATCAAGGGGAAGATGGTCAAACATCTCGAGGCCTTCCTTGAAAACACTCATTGTCGCTAGTCTATCCGCCACTGAATTAGCCGATCTCCTAATATGAATAAAAGCAATCGAAGAACCACCCACTATATCCCGAATCTCATCAAAGAACTGAGCAAATTTCCAAGGGAGAACAAAAGAACCACGAAGCCAATGGATGACATTGAGGGAATCTCCCTCCACAATCACCCGATCCAATGAACCTCTGTCCAAGCTTTTTATCCCTTGAAAGGTGGATCATACCTCCTCACTAGCGTCTGAGACCCCGATAGGACCAGATGCTTTATCCTTGTGTGAAGGTTGTTAAATCCTTTTATGATCTGATGTGTATCCGTGTGGACTGCTGCACATTCGTGTTGCTGTGGTGCCTTGTAATGACTTGCATTGCCAGGATTATTACTTTGCAATGTGCACTTAGCTGCCTTTCTTGAGATTGGTGTTATCTTTCTGCCCTAAGTAGCGATTGTTTTATCTTCATGTAGAGTAGCTAGTGTGCTTCCCTGATTTGTGCCGTCGCGCAGAGTAGCTAGTGTTCTAATCTTTCCTAACCTGTGATTGTCCCTAACCTATTTTTGAGGATTGGCTTGCTATGTTGTCCCGTGTGGACTATGGATCTGCTTTCTATGGGTTACTTCAGACTATTTTGTAGCCATTATGAAGTTTATTGTGGGCTACTTTGTAGTCTTTTGTGTGGGTGGTGGTGCAGCCTTTGGGTGGACTGTCGTGCAGCCTTGGGGATTGTGGTAAGACTTGCTGTTGCTGTGCATCGACTTCATGTCTATCGTAGAGAAGTCTTCTTGTGGACTGCCGCCATGCACCGTTGCTTTGTGTCAACTGTTGCTGCGAGTGGACTGTCTTGAACGCACAAATCCAGAGTTCCAGACAACCACTTGAATTTTTGCACACAAAGAAGGAAAGGCTCTAGATTCTATGGTTTGACCAGGACATGAAGATCTAGGGTTTCCAAATATGTGTATACAAATTGTAGAGAATTCAATTATCGGAGGGATCAATGCTCTAATGTCATGTTAGAATATAAGATGAGAAAAAATAACAAATATAGCTCGAGAAAAGAGGAAGAGAAGAGGGTAGGAGGAGAAAAACGAAGAGCAGAGGGGTAGAAGAAAAGTGGTGAGGTTAAGGTAAATATTTCATTTTAACCTTGTGACTTTTCCCTTAAGTTTTTTCGGTAGAAGAATAGTTGTGAGATTGAGGGAAATATTTCAATTTAACCTTGTGACTTTTCCCTATGTTTTATCTGTAGAGCGTAGTAGAGACAATTACAGACTAAGTCAGTTATAAGTAAAATAAGACATTAAATGACTAATCTACCCTTACATTATAAGTAATAGAAATAAAATGAAGGAAATAAACTTCAACAAATCTGAAGCTGAAAACTGACTACTCAAAATGAATTAACTAAGATTTTTCAAAATAAAAATAAAAATGAAGAAACTAAGATGCTTACTTTTGTGCTTTTTCTTGACTAGCTTATAAAGATTGTCCTGTCCCTGTTGCAACAAGACCTTAATGCTACCTTGCTATATTAGTCATGCTGGTCCATAGTGACAGTTCTGCTTAGTTTCTCAGGACATTGATGATTTTGGATGGAAAATTATTTAAAAGAAGTATACAATAGTTGGAATGCTGATGCTTATTTAGTCTTTTATGGTTTACTGTGAAAATGAAGAGGCAGTCTATTGTACTTGTTCCTTACAGATTGAAAAGATTGTGTTATTTTTGTTGGAACAACAAGGGCTTCTCGCAAGCAGGCTAATGGAACCAGGGGAGAAGCATGGGATTCTCCAACAGCATCCAGAGATATCACAGTTATCTGAATTGCGGGAAGCATATAGAGCGGTGGGACAAGATCTTTTAAAGCTTCTCTTTTTTGTTGAGATCAATGCTATTGGTCTACGAAAGATATTGAAAAAGTTTGACAAACGCTTTGGCTATAGATTCACGGATCACTACGTGATCACTCGTTCAAATCATCCTTATTCGCAGCTGCAGCAAGTGTTCAAGCATGTGGTAACACCTCTAATTCTTAGTTCAAATTTTCCATGCCGTTTTACAGAAGATATAGGAATTGATTAGGACTGCTACCCTATAATTCAGTACATTGATTATATAAGAATTATAGGGTGAGAATCAGCCTGAGTGGAACAGGTTGTCTCTCTCACATGCATGGATTTAAATATTGGTTTCGGTCCCATTTTCGGCCTTGCCCGAAACTGAAATCTGATAATAAAAAACGAAATTTCATTTTTTTGTACCGGCCGAAATCTTGTAAATAAAATTAAAAAACAGCATTCAACAAAGTTTCGGTCATTTCGGTTTTGGTCTTGACTGAAATCCGAAATTTCGGATTACAGTTGAGAAAGTTAAAACCATGCTCACATGTAGTGCATGAATTATTATGAAGCCATTGTCTTGACTAATAATGGAATATGCAGGGAATCGGGGCTGTTGTGGGAGCAATATCTCGCAATCTTGCTGATCTTCAAGACCATCAGGGAAGCTATTTATCGATTTATGATCAGCCCTCCGCTTCTTTGAAGGTTTTATTCCAGTTTGCCTGTACGCCTATTCAAAGATGGGTCTCCTATTATACATTTACTTGTATTATAAAAATAGTGATCCATCTTTTCTTTGTGGATAGTTCCTTTCATGTTTACGTGAATGATGTTTTCTTTGTTCACTGCAGGACCCTGTTATTGATTCCATAAAAGCAGCTGTGGACAGGTTAACGCACTCAACAAACTTCCTTCACTTTTTAGGTCAACATGCATTTATTATACAAGACGAGTTACCAACTCCGACAGAAGATCAAATTGATGACCAAAGCTTTCATTTAATGTCGCTAATCTTGAACTTGGTGAACACTTTCCTATATATGGTCAACACATATATTATTGTCCCAACAGCAGATGACTACTCACTGAGCCTTGGAGCTGCAGCAACAGTTTGTGGTGTGATAATTGGGTCAATGGCAGTCGCCCAGGTGTTTTCTTCAGTGTATTTCAGTGCATGGTCAAATAAATCATACTTCAGACCTCTAGTTTTTAGCAGTATTGTTCTTTTCCTGGGCAACACATTGTATGCACTTGCTTATGATCTCGATTCAATAGCTGTTCTTCTAATTGGCCGTTTATTCTGTGGGTACGTTATCTTTTTCTTTATTTTATTTTTTTGAATGGCAAGTTATCTTTTTCTGTATTCATACATCTTTTCTTTTCTCGAATTTTGGAGAAACCTCAACAGAAATTCGGCAAAACAACTTCAAACAATCACCAAATATCACTCATAAATCACATATATTTGGTCTAGGGTCTATGGTTCGTCAGCCCAAAGGTGTGGCCTATGGTTGCTGACGTCAGTTGTACGAGCCTAGGTTTCAAAGTAAAACCTAGGACCCCTTTGGTTATATATATATATATATATATATATATATATATATATATATATATATATATATATATATGTGGTTATAAATCACATATAACCCTTTGGTCATAAATCACACACACACACACACACACACACACACACACACATATATATATATATGTGAAGGTTTATACACGTCCATTTTACCTCCACCCAAACAATGTGGGCCCCCACTGTATTTTAAGGTAGTGTGTAGGTAACTTACCTACACAAGTGTGTAGGAAATGTTCTCTCTCTCTCTCTCTCTTATATATATATATATATATATATATATATATAGAGAGAGAGAGAGAGAGAGAGAGAGAGAGAGAGAGAGAGAGAGAGTAAAGTGATTCTGAGCAAGGAAAAACATTACACATACGAGTAAAGAATTATCTATCAAATTTACCATGCCATAAATATACCACATTATGCTGATTGTTGTAAAGATTTTTTTTTTCTATCACATCCATCATCTACAATGCAGTATTTGATTCCATGGTGTACAATTACTCTTGATATGAAATTGTTGCTATTTGATCCCATTTGAGTTTATTCATTTATAGAACTATGAGACATACCATTTTATATCTGACTTGTATATATTGATGACAATTTCAGGTTTGGTTCTGCAAGAGCTGTTAATCGGCGTTACATTAGTGATTGTGTACCACTTAAAACACGCCTGCGAGCTTCTGCAGCCTTTGTTAGTGCCAGTGCTCTTGGGATGGCATGTGGTCCTGCCCTTGCTGGCTTACTGCAAACAAATTTTAAGATTTATGCACTCACTTTCAACAAGGAAACTTTACCGGGTTGGGTTATGGCTGTGGCATGGCTCATCTATTTAGTTTGGTTGTGGATTTCATTTAAAGAACCTGTCCGTGACACTGGAGAGAACCATTTACCGCAGAATGCTAATTCTGGTAACTCGATTTCGGTTTCCCCACTACTTAATTAATTTTTGGAAGCAGTTATATGTTTGGATGAAACAGTTCATCTTGTTTGCACTTGCATCCTCATTGTGCATCAAATATTTATATCTATGATACTTGTTCGTACTTGTCCACAAGCTTCAAGATTTCTGCAGATTTTTTTGAATAATTATTTTCCAAATGATTTACTTGCATCCTCAATGGCTAAATCTTATCTTGGATGAAATTTAGCAAGTCTATTTAAGAGGTGATCCTTCTGCTCTCCAATATTTGATTTTCTTATACCTTTTCTTGCCTACTACTCATCCCATTTCATGCTTTTTTGCACGGACTAGTCTATGATTGTTTACTGTGAAATCTTTAAAGCATTTCCATCTAAAGTTTTAATTAATCCTATATTTGTAACTACTGTTATAAGATCATTATTTATTTATTTGCCACAGGATTTATTTATTTTCATCTACATTTTCAATCCCGTCATAGCTGGTTACTAATTCATATACTTCCCTATATGTTTATATGCCTGATTTTTAATTGTGTATTGTATCTTCTTGTTGACAGGGCCCGTAGGAAATGAGGCACTTGAAAACGGCCTTAACCAACCATTGCTCTTAAGTTCGGAAGAGAAGCAACAAGATGAAGATGGAGACCATGAATACGAGGAGAGTGAAGAAGCTCCAGAAGAATCACACAAGCCTGCTACTTCAATTGTATCAGCATACAGATTACTTACGCCATCAGTAAAGGTTTGACCTTTATGCAAAGCAACATAGGTTATATGTTGAATTTAGATAAAATAATGATGTGAATGTTTTAGAAATATGAGAATTGAGTAAATGAGAAATATATAGTCTACGAGAACACCCATAACTCCTTAATTTTCATTGACTTATAGGAGAAATTGCTGAATGTGTAGAATTGGGTCTAGGATTATGCTTGCATGCTGGTCATAAAGAGCATCCACTCACGATGGGTTTTAACTATGGTTAATACTATTTAACTGGAAAGAATTTACACTTTGGATTTTAAGTAGGAAACTAAAAGTGCAGAAAATTATGATTGGTGTTAATGAAGTCCCCATGTAGCTAATAATTGGACAGAGGAAACCAATGTTGGACAATATATTGGTAAAAGTATTACTATTTGGTCCAACATCTCGTGTCAATCCCACTTCCAGACACGACTTCTTTGTAAACAACTCCATCTGCAAGAAATATTCAGTTCCACCTAAGTTGTAAAATCCGTTTCGTTCGCTATTTCGTTTTGGCGACCGGAATGGAACGCTTCGGTGTTTCGGACTTTCGGTCGAAAATTTTCGTTCCGTGTTTCGTTCCGCTTTCAGGAGGGAATTTTTTTTTAAATAGTTAAAAATATGAAAAAAAAATCCAAAAAAGGTAGTAAAAGTGAAGTTAGAAGAAGATTAGAGAAGCTGGAAGAGCTTAGAAGAAGATTATAGTAGATCTTAGTTGGTGGGAAAGTGTGTAAATGAAGTTTGTAAGAGAAGGGTGAAAGAAAAGAGTGTGGAAAAACAATGGTTAAAGGGGTATATATAGTGGTGTGAAGGCTTGTGGATGCAAAAATATGGACAATACCCTTCCAACGGTTATAAAACCGTCACAAAATGAGGGTAGAATGGTAAAAAAAACACTCGCAACGGCTATAATTGCACTCCCGGTATTTTTTTTCAACTTTTCCGCTTTCTCAGGCATTTTCGGACGAAACAAGGTGTTTCACCCGTTTCGGCCGAAATTTCAGTTAGTTTCGGAATTTCGGCCGAATCTACCGAAACAGACAAAAATCCGGACCGAAACGAATTCCGGACGGATTTCGTTCCGGTTTCTGGACCGAAACCGAAATTTCGATCCATTTCGGCCGAAACGAAACAAAAAATACAACTTAGAGTCCCACACAAAATTGAACCAGTCAAATCTTAGGTACTTTCCATGCAAACCCTAGGAATAAGCTTTTCCCTTGTCTTCACTTGGCCTTCTCAGTTCATACATTACCAGAATAAACCATAATTTCTTCATTGCATTACAAACCCCATCCAAAATGAACGTTCACAGTTCCTTCACAAATTTCAGTCCCTTATATGTCATGTTTTCACCTTGTATTTTCTTTGTTTCTTTGAATGAGTAACCTCTAAGAGATTCACTCAGGACCCATATGGGCCTTCTGATGGTTCTCTCCTAGGTCTTGAGAAAACATTTGGTAAATATCCACTTTAAGCTTAAAAGCCCAAAAATAAAATACTCGAGAGCAAAAAAGATTTCCTTGGAATTAAATAATTCATTCATGTTAGAGTTTCAAAGGTGGGGTTTACCTATTTTTTTCCAAGTGTAATGTCCCATGACATGTTGACTTTGATTTTTCCAACGCTAAAATCGTAGATATCAATATACACCAGATATCACAGTTCATTGGTTGGTAGACTCGTCGGAGTCTCATTCACCCTGATATTACCTATATAATCTGTACAATGTGCCAATATTTTCGTCAGTCTGACAAAATCACATGGATAAATATTCTCTCTGTAAGGGCATTCTCCTCTCACCCGCTGCTCATTAAACATTATTTCTACCGTTGATGTGAATTATAGTGTTTGCCAGCTGACTGCAAGATGCAGCACCAGCTTTGGACAGACATCAAATCAAACATCACAACATGGGTGAACAAGAAACACTCTGTCCTACCTGTTTGTAGCTTTAAGTTGAGTATCATGCCGTGATTGATACTGTTTTTTAGAATATATTTTGATTTACTGAATAAATGGCTCCTAAGCCTATGTCCTATGATGATGCATAGTGATAATCAGAGTACCATGCTCATTGCCAATATGCTTGTTCACCAAGGACGTCAGTCAAACATCTTATCACTTCTCTTACTTTCAACTCTTATACATGATTATCAGAGGAGCAAGACATGATTGGTTCAGACTTTCTTGTATCAAGTTGGGAATAGCTGATATTTCATTCACTACTTTAAAGGATGTTGACACATTGTGTATTATATTCATGCATTATATTCATATATTGTATTCTCATTCAGGTTTTTTATTTTTATTTTATTTAAGGCATTCTTGTCATTGGCCCATCCCTGGTTTATGCGCCTTATATTCATCATTGCAACTAAAGGGTGAATTACATTTTTTCACTTTATGAAACACTTCTCTGCCACTGTAGCTAATACTCTGTCACAAGGTTTTAAATTTCAATTTCGGTCATCAGCGAAATGTGAAATACTGAAATGTAAGAAACATTTCGATTTCGGTACAAATTTCGATCGAAATCTTGTAAAATTACCAAAATATTTCGGTACGAAATCATGTCCGAAATCCAGGTTAAGATTCTTAACCACCGATTTTTCTTTTTATTTTGTTGTTTTTTAGAAATATTGTAATGGAATATCATTGTTTTTCTCTTTTCTGCTAGTGGATTTGATTTTTGTCTGTCGAAATGAGATACTTTGCTTCTTTTTCTTTTTCTTTTTAATCTTAAAAGTTGCATGTTTTGCATATCTCAACATAAACATTAACAAAATCTCGAAATCTCGGACAAAATCGGGTATTTTTTCGAATCCAACTGGATTTTGTTTCGGTAGCAGCCGAAATCAAAATATTTAGCCGAAATCGAAATATTTTGGTTGAAACACGAAATTTAAAACCATGCTCTATCAATAAAGTTTTGGATAATCATGTTCGAAGCTGATATTATGTCTATCTTGAGCCCTGCGGTTTTCTTTCATTGGGATGTATATTTGGAATCAGTTATCGGATATGATGTGATTGTATCTGTTGAGGACGCACATTAGAAATATAGCAAGCACGATGATGGTGATCAACTCTTTGAGCTCATACTCAAGGTTTTAAATTTCAGTTTTGTTTCCTCTTTCGGTCACCACCGAAACAGAAATGTTTCGGTTTTGGTTGGAAATTTTGGTGGAAATCCTGTAAAATCATGGAAACACATGGAAACATATGCAAGTGATTGAATTTTAAGATGTAACTTCTAGAAATGCTAGAATAAACACAAATACATACTTAGAAACCATCACATAAGCAATACAACCATCCATAATGGTTAAATAACATCAAACACCTTTTGACATGTGATTTGCATGTCAAATAATTCAGTACATGACACATTTCACATGTAATTCATATAAATATGTATACATATTTCATACACCTCACCATTTCAAAAAAAAAAAAACAGTACATACACCTCATTTCACGTGCAATTCATATAAATATAATTATGTAACACATTGATATAGTATCCCACTAATGAAGTTACAATTTTGATTTCGATAAGTGTTTCGATTTCAGTAACGTTTCGGTCGGGATGGAAATTGAAACACTTTGGTTGTCTCATGTCAGTTTCAGTGGAAATTTGAAACCATGCTCGTACCGGATGCTTAATCATATTGCTACAATTGCTCCCGGAGCTATATTTATCCTTTAAAATAAACAATTCTATCATGTGCATTTGTGGTACCTAATCTATGTGCAATCTTGAAGTTCTTATATGAGTATTAGTGACGTTCTTGTAATGAATTGCAGCATATCTCCTTTGTTTTACATATCAAATTTGGGTGATATACTGGACACCGCATACTCTTATGGCATCATTCTGGAAGATTTTGACGTGGAAATCTTTCAGTTCTCCTATTTTCTCTCTCTTAATATTGCTTATCTGTAGCTGAAGTACTTGAAGTTATAAGTGGTCTCTCACTTCGATTTTTATTATTTATTTTCAGGTCCAGTTATTGATTTATTTCATGCTCAAATATGCGATGGAGGTTTTACTTTCTGAATCGAGTGTCATTACTACATACTACTTTAGCTGGTCAACTAGTACAGTGGCCATTTTCCTTGCATGCCTTGGTTTTACAGTTCTTCCAGTAAATATCATTGTTGGAAGCTACATTAGCAACATGTTTGAAGATAGGTACGGTTTTCAAGAAAAGGCATATACTGATTTATTTATTTTCAAGAAATTCATAATGCTAGTTTATTTAATGTGAAGAGTGACAGTATTGATTTATTTCATGCTCAAATATGCAATGGAGGATTTACTTTCTAATTGAGCTTCATTTCAACATTTTATGTTAGCCGTCAACCAGAACCCTGGGAATTTTCCTTGCATGCATCGGGCTAACAGTCCTCCAGTAAATATATTATGTATTGTTGGAGGCTATTAGCAACATGCTTGAAGACCGGATGAAGTTTTCAATGGAAGGGATTTTACTCATTAATTTAGTACTAAGAGTGGTTTTTATGTTTTAAATCTTTAAGGGTTGGTCTTTAAACACGAACCACCAAAAAGGAAGTAGAACCCTAAAAAACCACTTAA
Source organism: Tasmannia lanceolata (assembly GCF_043159265.1). Classification (NCBI taxonomy): domain Eukaryota; kingdom Viridiplantae; phylum Streptophyta; class Magnoliopsida; order Canellales; family Winteraceae; genus Tasmannia; species Tasmannia lanceolata. The sequence continues at coordinate 39,115,523 of NW_027518689.1, forward strand.
ATACAGCACTTGGATCATATTTCCTATGTAAAAACTGTACACGGAAGAAATCTCATCCCAAAAATCAAACCATATAGAAGCCAAGAGTGAGTGTGGAGATCTCTCTCTCTCTCTCTCTCTCTCTCTCTCTCCACACACACACAGATATATATATATATATATATATATGTATGTGTGTGTGTGTGTGTGTGTGTGTGTGTGTGTGCGCGTGTGCAAGGTTTTAAATCTCGGTTTTGGTTTCGGTCATTTCGGTTTCGGTCATCCGTTTCGGTCATCACCGAAACCGAAACGTTTCGATTTCGGTACGAAATTTCCGACGAAATCTTGTAAAAATTTCACCGAAATTTCGGGTGAAATTTTGTACTTCACCGAAATGTTTCACCGAAATTTTCGAAATTTCATCTAAAATTTACCGAAATGGGGGAAATTTCCGAAACGTTTCGGCGAAGTTTGGTACTTTTCCGACTTGCTGTGCATAGATCTAAGTACTTATTGTAGCATATCATGCTGAACACATTATATATGCAATGTATTGAAGTTTACTTGACTTTAGTGACTCTATAGAACAATTGAAATTCTTTCCTTCTACTTAATTTGACAATTTGATTGTTACTTTTCTATATATTTAATGATCTATGAAGAGGTATTGCTACTTCTAAGAAATTACTTTTAAATAAGATTTGGCTCAACGAGAAAACACGTCCCTGCAGTCACGTCTTTAAATCTTAAGTGTAATTCTTTTGAAAGAGAATTGTGAACAAATCATACTTCTTTTTGGAAAAGGATTGCCAACAAAGATTAAAAGAGAGAAAAAGGTCTACCTTCTAGGTAGGAGAGGAATTTTCTTTCTCAAATTATGAAATGAAAAGTAGAGGCAATTTTGATTCACGAAGAAAAGCCGAGAAAGCCTAGCTGCACCACTGCCGCATGAAGAAGAGGGGATAACAAAAGCCAAGATTTTTTTGCTGTCATTTATTTGATAGTTCCAAAATTCCAAGTACTTTTGTTCGTGGGTTTTTTCGTGACCCCGATTATGGTTAACTATTACTGTCCTTCTGTCTTCCGAGGTGGTTATCCACTTATTCTCATGCTCCCTTTCCACTTTTGCTCTTCACAATTGGTGTCTTTTGGATGCAAAACTGAAACTGGAAACATACATTGACAAAATAAAAAAAAATGCTCCATATAGTCTGGTTAATTATGAAGCTTCTACACGTCCATAAAAAACTCTAGGTAGCACCATCAAGTTTGCTGGAGTTCCTACGGTCACTATGGTAAGAATTCTGACATGTTGTCGCAAAGATTTGGCAGCTCCAGTAGATTTCTGCCACTTCTCTAACCCAAAAGTCACTAACAAATCATAGATGTTTCCTGGTAACTGCAACGTGGTAAAATGAATCCGTTTTAACACCCAGTCTCTTGTGAATAAAGATTTACTTTTCATGGGCGGTGTCAAAATATTAATGGAGGACTTGGCGTTTTTAGTTTTGCGGGACCTTCAAGTTGATGGGCAAAAGTTATAAATTCAGTTAATAATGTGTACTGCATATATTTTTTATACATATAAACTTTGTGCATCTCATAAATTCTGATTGGATGTGTTTTCTGCTGATGAATTTGATTTGCAGGCAAATTTTACTGGCATCTGAAATCCTGGTCTGCATTGGTATAGTCCTAAGCTTCCACGTCATAATCCCGTATTCTGTGCCACAATATGTCTTCTCAGCATTTCTCACATTTGTATCTGCCGAAGTTCTCGAAGGTAATCAATGATCCCTATTTCAGAATAAAATTCAAGTGAATAATATTGTATCAGACTTCCTAATCTCCTTCAATTGAGCTATCGTAAGAGGCATCCAGGTTACAGTACCATGATGTCCCCCAACAGAGTGAATTGAAACTGAAGACAAAAACCATATCAGAACAAGCCTTTCAACTAGAGCTAGTGGATTTGCAATTAGCCAGGGTTAATCCATAACACCCTAGTTATCTAATTCATCGTAGTCCATGGAAGTTGTCCATTTTCTTAGACGTCTTACATGAACACTGTTGTATCATGAGAAGCTGTGATGATCTTTGATTAGTCTTAGGCATATGTTTCCTAATGTCCTCACTGAAATCAATTTTCATTTGCTTGACCAATTCAGGTGTAAACCTTTCGCTTCTATCTCGAGTTATGTCATCCAGGCTTGCACGTGGAACTTACAACGGTGGATTATTATCGACCGAAGCCGGAACCTTGGCAAGGGTGGTGGCAGATGGCACAATAACATTGGCTGGATACTTAGGTGAGGACGAGTTCTTGAATGTCACCCTTCTTCCCTCCCTCTTAATTTGCATACTCTCCATTGCAGCTACCTTCCTTACCTACAATTCTCTCTATTGATGTAGTCTTCTCTTGTATGTAAATGTACCCTACCTTCAAGTTTGTCTATTTGGTCTGTTGTCTACATGATGTATATTAGAAGAAGCTAGGTCTGTGAAAGTTAAAGCTTAGGCCTAGTTCTTTTGTAAGTCTTAGTAGAGCTGGAAATTGCTGAAGCAACTCTATCTCCATGTTTTATGAAGTTAGGGAAGTGATATATTCGCCCCTTTTCTTCCTCGGGCCATCCCCTCTGGTGTGTTTGGCTCCGTTTCTTTCGATGTAAAAATGGACATAAAATTTATTTTATGATGTAAAAATGAACATAAAACAAATTTTACGTCCAAAGAAACGGAGCCTTTTATGACAACTCTTTTTACGCTACAAGGGGGTGCCCGGGAAAAAGCGGGGTGAATAAAACCGGAAAATGATAGATTTTGGCACTGCTGCCACCCATGGTGTGACCAACAACAAGATGAGCGGTTTAGATCAATTGTACGATGGCCTACTGTGAATACTGGTGGAGCAAACTTCTTCAATTTTATTATGATAAGTAATTTTTTTTTATTTTTTTTTTCAAGAAGGATTTGCTAGGCAATTTTGCTGAAAGCCATTTCACGGCTGACTTTTGCATGAGAGAACACCCACCTCAAATGAATTAAATGAATATGACAAAATCTGATGAAAAGTGGGACCTCCACCAAATTGCCTAGCATATCCCTTTTTGAATATCTATTTTTCAAAGGATTTTGTAAGAGTATTTAGAACATATTATTGTGTTAATTCCTTTGTAATGGTTTAATGCCCTGTTATGAAGTAGCCACTCTCCTCTTCTAATTCATGTTAGCGAGAGTGCCAATTCTTTGGTATCGAGCGGTCGGTCGAATAACACGCTGATAACATGATAAGTTATTAGTTAAGCAATTGGACATTGATTGAAGACTTTATTATATGGTAATCATATAGAATTCAGATTTAAAACCTACGGAGGCCAAGTGAGAGTATCTTATAAAAACTTACCTTTCTAGTGGCCTTGCAAATGCCTCTTGGATGAGTAAGTGGTGCGAGGTACAATGAACCAAGGCAACTTGCTATTTTATATGAGGGATTTGCTAAGCTCCTTTGTCTTCATTAACGAGGTGGCTGGTTGATGTGAGACAGACCAGCCGCGAAAACCCCTCTGCGATGGACGCTAGCAATTCCCTTTATAAGAGATGCACAAATAGTTCTCATGCCGCCTTATATTCCATGAGACTTTTTATATAAATCGTCACAAGCAAAATAAAGGGAGGAAATTTATAATTTAATAATTTAAAATAATCCATGTCATTGTTCCGGACTTGCGTAAGGCAATTTTAAGAACCCTGTTTTCCAAGAGAGAAGTTCCACCTCATATGAATTAAATGAATAAGACATTCAGCTCTCCTATCTTGAAAAAGAGGCGTGGCGAAATGGCCACATAGGCACACTTCTTAGCATTTTTTGTCTTATTCATCCAATTCATCAGAGGTGGCTGTTCTCCAGTGCAAAAGTCAGCCGCAAAATGGATTTCTGCAAAATTGCCTACCAAATCCCGTGTGTACAAATAAATTTGTTCTTTTTGTAAAGTAGCCCCACTTAATGTCTTGAGTTATTATTGAAGCTTGCAAAGGTGGTTGAGTTAGCTACATTTCCTTGTATCCTTAAAGAAATGGTCCCAGAGCTCTCAACCATTAAATAACTCGCCGAAATATCTGATATTCCTTAATTTTGAGTCCAATAATTGGTTTTAGACTCACAATCGGTTGGCATAATCTTAAGTGAACAGGGGTGAAAGGCTATTACAATGCCCAAGAAGCTCGCGAAAGCAAATGAGAGAATGTAAAACAAAGTGAGTGTCCAATTATCAAAACATGATTGCACCGTTATCAGTAGCCTATTCTTTAACTTCGTTAATTTTTTCTTCTTCTTTGTATTTTCCTTTCAAGAGATTCTAAACTCACAAGCGCCCTTGTAGAAATGGTGGACAAGGGTGCCACTATTGGATCCACATCATAGTTCTCAGAAAACGGTAGCTGCAATGACGTGGTCCGTGGTCGTGGATCCAATAATGCTGCACTTCTCCACCGTGCCAACTTCCAACAAGGGCTTCTGTGAGTTTAGCATCCCTCTTTTCTTTCTCCCCAGGGAGGATAAGTTGAGATACGTACACTAAGCTCAATGATGGGCATTGATTTGTCATATCCTCGCCATTGATTTGTCCATTGATTTGTCCTATGCTCGCCTTCATGGCTTTGGTACAATTTGCAGGAGTGATGAAAAATATGTGCTATATTGGAAAGTACATGGGTTCATGAGGACATGCTTCTCTTAGGACATACATTTACTGTGGGTATAATGTGTACCATGGCTAGGAAACATGATTGTTAAATCAAAGGAGGGAGCTTTAATGTTATTGCCTACTCGAGTTAGCACTGGTTAGGTACTCTGATGGTTTTAAATATCACAATTTATGGGCACCCTTCTGCTGTTCTGATACATTGGATATTTTTTATTTTTTATGACATAGGGTATCCCCACCCCATTTAGGGCAGGACTTTCAAACCTTGAATACTTTCTTCCATGTGTCACATGTATAACCATGTACTCGTGGGGTATTGACACCCTCACGTACGGCATGATTGGCAACTTTGTAAAAAATCTCGAAAAAATGATTTTTCTCGAAAAAAAAAGTCCATATCATTATTCTTTTGGGAGATGATATTTTCACCCCTCTGCAGTACGCATTCGCCCCCTTATAACGTGAACAGTGTGCTACTTTAACGCTTTTTGACGTTAAATCACGTTAAGAGTAGCGGTGTTCATTCGGTTATAACCAAACCGAATATACCGAAATTTGATAGCCGAAATAATTTCGGTTATCAAATTTCGATAACTAAAACCGAACCGGAATTTCCAAAAACCGAACCAATTAAAATTTCGGTTATTCGATTATAACCGAATAACTGAATAGTGGGAGAAAAAGAGGAAAAAAAGCAAAATCTTTATTTGGATTGGAGGGCTAGGATCATCCTATCGAAATGATTTTTTGAACACAACCTACTTAAGTTGTGATAAATCAAATGGACGGTTTTGATCATCCTACGAAGTGACCATATAGCACTTTTTTTGGAAAAATAATGGTTTTTTTCCAACATTTCGGTTATTCGGTTAACCGATTTTTTTGTTGAGATAACTAAAACTGAACCCGAATAACAGAATTTCAAAACAAAAAAAAAAACAATCGAAAAGAAAAAAAACCAAACCGAACCAACCAAACCAATTCGGTTCGGTTATTCGGTTATAACCAAATAATGAACACCCCTAATTAAGAGGAGGCGAATGCATACTCTAGAGGGGTGAAAATATCATTGCCCATTCTTTTTTCTAAGGTTTGAGAGTGCCTTTTTAGGTAAAAATGATCTCAGGTAAAATGTTCGAACTAAATAACTTATAATGTTTTGCCTAAAGTGATATTACCTGAAAAACGGAGGCTAGTAAACCTTGGAAAATTAGTCTTGGAAGGAAAAAAAAATTCAAGAAAACATTTTCTTGGTTCTCAGGCATGGGCTTAGAATCATATTAACATATACTAAGATTGACTGTATGCTGGGCAATTGTAGTTTGTAAGAAAGAAACTAACAAATATTTAACAAAGAATTAGACGCATAATGTTGTGGGGTCTATCCCATGAGATGGGCCTACCACCGTCACACAAGATCATATGAGAATCCTATTTATTAATGGGGAATGATATTCCACCCCTCTCTGATGGATAAAATCACCCCCCTCCCCTCAGTATTCGTTAAGTTTTAGAGGCAAAGAAAAACGTTAACGCGGTGAATTTATCCTCTTTTGAATCCTTTTCTTCTCCCGTCCACTCTCCTGTGGTGTAAAAAGAGTAGACGTGAATGCACTATAAAAGGGTGGCCTAGGAAGAAAAGGGGGTGAATATATCACTTCCCATCTAAAATAGGATACATGGAACTAGAAAAAAGAAAACACTTCCAAAATAGGATTTTTCAAATTTGAAACCGTTTTGCTAGCAGCACTCTTAGAAAAACGAAAGGAGAGAGACGTGAGTTGTGTGAGTTAAAGATCCATGCCGTTAAGGGGAGGGTGTCCAAGTCCTTAATGAGACCTTATAATTCATCTGAGGTGGTTGTTCGCTCATGCAAAAGTCAGCCGTGAAATTCCTTTATGCAAAATTCCGTAGCAAATCCCTTAGTAATCATGCAATACGCGAATAAGATATTTAATGTGCTTAAAGGCTCACATTTTTGCAGATTTATCTTATTCATTTAATTCATCTGAGTTGGCTGTTCCCTCATGCAAAAGTAAGGTTTCCGGCTTTCGCGAAATTCCTTATTTCTATTAATGTGCAGTTCATAGAAATAGGTAAAGTACATGCAAGGTTTTAAATTTTGTCCGAAGTCTGAGTTTCGGTCGATTTCTTCAATTTCGGCAAAATTTGAAAAAAATATTAATTTTTTTATTCCTTTCCCAAATTTCAGCCGAAATTACCGAAATTTCGGCCCAAAAAATTGACATTTCGTGTGTCTTTACCTAATTTCGGCGGAAATTTTGGGATTTCGGCTGTGTCCGACATGAACCCGGAAACCGAAATTTAAAACCTTGGGTACATGTATATAAATGAACACTTTTTTGTAATTTTTGCAGTCTACTGAAATTTGCACTACGATGTTTTGATAACAACACAAACTCACCTTGTCTTTTATTATTTAACCAATGGTCAAAAGCTATTAAAATTCTGAAAAAGCTGTCAGCGGCCAATTAAAAAGGGAAAGACAATGTGAGTTTGTGTCAATATCAAAACATTGTGGTGCAAATTTCAGTAGCTTTTCAACGTTCTAGCATGCAGATAATGCAATTTAAATGAAATATTATGCACAAGCAACAAAATCTCCTAGATGCATAAAGATGGAAAATTAGAGACATAACTGGTAGCTCACTATTTAATTCCAAGAATTTTTTGGCATAGACTAGAAAATGAAATGAAATAAATGAACGTAAAATGGACCAAAGAAAGGTGACTCTAGGTCATATAATGTACATAATCAAATCCACTGAATCGGTAGGCGATCGATCACAAGTCTAAGGGCATGTTTGGCTACCATTTTTCTTTTTTTCTGGAATATGAGTTTACCTAATGGTGAGGAGGAAGGGTGGGAGAGGTATAGACACTGGAGGGACCGAGTGGGGAGAGGGTAAGAAAACAGAAAACTCCATTCCATGAGTTTACTTAGTTAGGCAAGATTGCCTACACAGGAGAGATGTCATTTTCACTATTGGCAACTTGTACAAGAGATTGTAAAGAGATAATTGTCAATCCTTTAACATAATCTTTATATGATCAACGCTCACAACCAACAACATCGTTCACTTCTCACACGTTCTAACTCTTTTTTTCTTTTTTCCCTCTCTTTTTCAAAAGATATTATGGAGATTCCTTCCCACCAGTCTCAAGCTTATCCGTCTTCATTAAATGTGTATGTAGTGGCTTTCAACTTCGCCCATAATGCCATCCAACTGCATTGTCTTGGACATTGTTTTTCCTGTGCACCTTTTCTTTTGGTCATGACTATAGAAATTTGAATATATACATATCATATCTTTTTATCTTTTGAGAACAATAAATTTTAGCTATTTCACCTCTCAAAATCCATCCATGAAACCCAGATTTGGGAAGCTAGAGGTCAGGTTATTGATTTTCTGGGTCTATTTATGGAACCAATATGTTAGACATGATAGAGCCATTTGGATATATGGATTTCACAATCCAGTATACAAGCTAAAGCCTAGATTTTATAAGATAAAACTTGGATTTTACAACCCTGAGAATAAACAATCGATCGAGGTTTTAGAAATCCAGGTTTTATATTAACCATTTTATTTGTTAGAGATTTTCAAAATAAAGTGTTTTTAGAAATAGTTTTGAAAATAGGAGAAGATCTTCAACTCCAAGACACATAGAAGATGATATATTCGTCTCAAGATTTCCGCCATCTATTCTTCCATTCTTCGGTCTTTATTCTTTGGTCTTTGTCTGAGCATAGTCCCGAAGTGGTTCGAAGAATAGTGGTAAGCGAGTGCACGACTATGGGAGCATGTGGGCTATTTTATCTTGGAGGTCGATTCATGGATCCCGATTGTACCATAGGGGCGGATATCATTATTATGGAGAGTGGCCAAGTAGCACGACTCAGCCTCCTTTTCTATAACTGCATCTTCAACAGTCAGCAAAATGATTTTATCTTCCAAAATTGTTTAGTGCATTTGCCTTCTTATTTTCAGTTGTACTTTTATTTACATAGATCAATTTGAAAAAATAAAATAAAATCAGAGTAGCCATATCATAATCTCTATCTGTTCCAACAAATGGTTATATTACTTTCTATTTGTCTTCAAATTAAACAATTATTTACTTGCAAGGAGATCTTAATGTCCCACATGAAATAAGATTAACTTAGAACAATAAAACCGAACATTAGTCATACGAAAATATGACTAATGAGAGAAATTTGTATAGAGCCACAGCTCAAAATGTAAGCAATTTAATAGCTATAAAGGAATTTACATTTATTACGTAATTAAAAATTGAAGAGAAATTTAGTTTTACAAGATATTTATACTAGCTAAACTCTGAAATTATAAGGTTTTTAAGGGAAAACTATGTATAATGAGAAAACTTGGGTAATATTATGGTTATTTAAAACCTTATCAATGTAAACTTTCCTTTAATTATTAAATACCTTTTAAATGTTAATTTCTTTATCTATGTTATGTAATAGTGGGAAAACTCAGGTCATTTCTCGAGGTCATTTAAAATTTTATAAATGTAAACTTCTCATTTGCTATTAAATATGTTATAAATGTGATTTTCCTAATCTTACAAATGTAAATTTTCATAGAGCTGTACCTTGTTTATACTAAACAAAAATAGATTATTTTTATCAGTGGCCTAAAATTAAATTAAGGGAATCTAAATTATAATGATGGATTTGCTAGGGGCCATCACAGAAGGCATTTTGCGGGCCGGCTGTTGTATGAGAGTGCAGCCACCTCAGATGAATTACATGAATAAGACCAAATCTGTTGAAAGGTGAGCCTGCGTGGCTGGCTCTCTCATGCAACAGCCAGCCTGCGAAATGCCTTCTGCGATGTTCCCTAGCAAATCCCTTATAGTAAAAAGGTTATATTTCCTACCATATAGTATAAATTATTTAAAGACTATTGATATTAGGGGTGGCAACGGGGCGGGTCGGGGCCGGATGTTGGGGTCCCCTTCCCCTTCCCCTCTGCGGGGAATTTTCCCCCTCCCCTTCCCCTTTCCCTCTGCGGGGATGGTGGGGAATCCCCCTCCCCTCCCCGCGGGGAATATCTAATCCCCTTCCCCTTCCCCTTCCCCTTCCCCTCCCCGCATCCTTCGGGGACAAAATCCCCGCCCCGCCCACTCTTTGGAACCCAATCAAACCAGCAAACAGAGCTTCTTTCTTCTACGTCCATTACAGACAATATTGTGATGAATGCTATGATTCTATTCATGTGATCAACAAACAGATGGACAAAATCAGAAATGCATGGATGAGACAACAAACATAAATAACAACAGGACCTCATCTTTCAGCAATTTTCTGCATAAATTATGGAATGATAAATAGGAAATGAGCACCAGGATTACCTTCATTAACAGACAGCCAATGTGCAAAAAGTAACTATTTCAGTAGTCACAATGAACTTTAAAAGTCCATAAGTGGGCGCTCACACACGCAAAATAATGTTCATTAGTTCATTCTGTATAGCATGTTAACCCCCAGATGAGCATGAGAAATGAGAATGGAGAAGAGAACAAAATCAACAAATGACTTATTTCTTTAACTGCAATTCAGTCTAGTGCTGACATGAAACAAATTTCTAGTAGCTAAATTTTTCTTGTTGAAAATTAAAACCTGCAATCCAACCCTAAAATTTTGTTGGCACTACGATTTTTTGATAATTGCATACACTCAGCGTCTCAGACTCTCAGCTTGTCTTTATTATTTCAACATCTGTGAAAAGGTTATTATAGTTCCCAAAATGCTCTCAGAAGCTAATTAAAAGGAAAAGACAAGCTAAGTTTATGTTTGGGGGAATCTTGTAGCCGATCCACAGAGTTTCTAGTAGTTTTCCTTAAAAAAAACACTTAAAAATTTACAAAAAAATGGCATTGATTAGCGGGGCGGGTCGGGGTGGGGCGGGGTGGGGACAACTCCATCCCCTTCCCCTTCCCCTCCCTGCACCGGGGAATTTTTATAATCCCCTTCCCCTTCCCCTTCCCCTTCCCCTTTCAAATCGGGGAATCCCCTCCCCAAACGGGGCGGGGCGGGGCGGATCCCCGCTTTTTGGGGTGAAATTGCCAGCCCTAATTGATATTGGTACCACCATGCTTTGATAATAGGGTTAGCGATATTAATTTGTGGCGAACTCACCTGTCTTTTATTATTTAACCAGCTGTCAAAGGCTATTGCGATTCCCAAAAAGGTCTCCCCGGCAAATTAAAAATGAAAGGAGAAGGTGAGTTTGGCCCAATATAAAAACATGGTAGTGCCTAGCCTATTTAAAGCCTTAATGCAAATTTCTCTGAAAGTTATTTTTGTTGCTGTCATTGCATGTGCTTATGTATTGTAATAGCTAATCTTTAGACATATGTACAGGGACCAGTTTTAGTGGTATCCAGAGAGGCTCTCAAGCACTTGTCTGGAAAATTAATGCTGAGAGGGTAAACAACTGCATGGCGATGGGAAAAATCTCAGCTACACTTCTCCCATAGCAATTGTCTGGATCAAATCGCACAGTTTTTTGTTTTTTTTTTTGAAAAAGAAACTAGTTCCCATGCTTTCAACAATTTATAAATGGAAATGGGTTCCACATAGAAGACCCAATAACTCCATGAATTTAAGAACCCCAACTGACACCAACACTGAAAGTTTAAGTGTTGAACTACCTTTCAAAGAGTAGTTGGCTATGATTTAAAAAGGTTTAGGTGATGTAATAAATACCCAACTGCCCAACTTTATTTATTGAGCCAGGAATCGATCGGGACTAAAAATAATTTACAAAAAAAGGACATATTTTTAGAAATTTTATGTTAGAAAGAGAGAGAACAATGATCCAAGTACTCCCCCTTCCATCTTTAAATTCGGCAATGTAATGGTTTCAGCCTTGAGAGAATGGAAGTGGAGTGAATGAGTGGGTCGTTTTTGAGTGCATCGAGCTCTTAATAAGAAACCTCTCTTCCTCTCTCTTAATTTCTCCTCTTTATTAGGATCATAGACCTCGTGCCTTTAGACATTCTCCAAGGATTTGAGCTTAAACTTTTTGTCGACGATAAAGTGCATGGAGTTCTTTGCACCGTTTGAACGTTTTGGCCTCAAGATGGTCTAGGCTTTGCCTATATAAACAGATTTTTTTCCCCTAAAAAACTCCACGTTGTGATTGAACTCTCTAGCTTTGGCTTATTGTGTTCGTTTCTTGGCGAGATAAGATGGCGTTTGGTTGGTTCAAGTTCATTACAGCAATTCTGATTGGAATTCTCTATTTTCATGGCTTCTGTTACTCAGAACAAGGTATATATTTTTTACGTCGTTTGATAGTTGGATAAGCTCAACTCAACTAAGCCTTTGTCACAAACTAGTTGGGGTCGACTAATGAATCCTTTAGAAGATTTTCATGAAGAAGTTAAAAGGATCTACCTGGCTTAAATTGACTAATTCTCATCCTGATACTAGTTTGGTTGTCTACATGGATCATTTTCTTACATTCTCTCCTATCCAAGGTCATGTTTTCTCTTATGTTCCTAGCCCTCTAGTCTTTTGATAGTTGGATAGCTTGTCCTAAATGAAATTTAGAGATACGAGTTGCCCATTGTCTGTAACACGCTATCCATATAAAATTTATGGCACTTTATCTTCAAAAGTGAGGATAAGTAGTGTAATTCCAATCCTTATTTTAAAAAACTGAAGATAACTGTAATTCTACTTATTATTGTTTTCTGAAGATGACAGTTCTCTGAGGGACAGAAATTGTGTAAGTGATAGAACTTATCCAGAACAACCTATCCAAGAATAGAATGCAACACAGAATAAAACATAGAATAAGGCCTTGTCTACAAGCACAGCTCAATTTGTGATCTCCCAATGGTAGGCAAAAATGCGTGGTATCGATTATCCACATTTTGGACTGCTCGATTCGTAGACATATATCTTCATGTCGGATGTGATCCATTGGCCAGTTTTAGTTTCAATCATCCAACTATGCCACTAATCCTATGGCTAGGAGTGTTCAATTATTGTGATGTTTTATGTCCCCTTTTAAACTTTGAAAGAACCTAGATAATTATAACCATTGTAGTTCAGTGTAAATATTCCAATTAATTGCAAATTTGACAAATATATTTCAAATTCTCGTATAATATTATTTATAAATCTTGTGTGAAATTCAAATTAAAATGGGCGTAAAACAAAATTTACCCCCATTTGTACAATTTGTTTTACACCCCTTGTACGTTGAAAGAAACGTAATGCTTGGAAAGGGGGTGCAAATATTATTTCTATGTTGTGTGTGTAAGAGCGCGCAAAATAGAAAAATACATGTGTTTTTACTTTTTACATCCTTTAGATCTTTTGTAACATTTGCCTCTCCAAACTTGGTAACCACTTTTCTTTCTTATGCAGCTCCCAATTACACCTTCCTAAACCAGGCAACATCAGCACCCCCTATAGCATACTACGACTACATAATTGTTGGAGGGGGAACTGCAGGGTGCCCTCTAGCTGCCACTCTCTCTCAGAACTTCAGCGTCCTACTCTTAGAAAGAGGAGGCTCACCTTATGGCAATCAAAACATAACCAATTTATCTTCCTTCGCGGACACCCTCAGCGATATCTCTCCCACTTCGCCTTCCCAACGCTTTGTATCTGAGGACGGTGTGATAAATGCGAGGGCTCGTGTCTTAGGAGGGGGAAGTTGCTTGAACGCGGGTTTCTACACCCGTGCGAGCCCAGACTATGTGAGCAATTTGGGCTGGGACGGGCATTTGGTGAACCGGTCCTACCAATGGGTCGAGAAGATAGTCGCGTTCGAGCCACCGATGTTACAATGGCAATCTGCGGTGCGAGATGGGCTTTTGGAAGTGGGTGTGCTACCTGATAATGGGTTTACGTATGATCACATGTATGGGACTAAGGTTGGAGGGACCATCTTTGATATAGATGGGCATAGACATACTGCTGCTGATTTGCTCGAGTATGCGGATCCTAGTGGGCTTACCGTTCTTCTACATGCCACAGTACATAGGATCATGTTTAGGACCAAAGGCAAGATTTTAATCTTTGTTAGGATGTTATATGTGTCTGTTTGTGCAATATTAGGACCTCTTTGGATACCACCAAAATGGTGTTTTATTTGCAAATAAGGTTATTTTAAGCTAATCTTATTTGTTAATAAAACATTTGGGCATCTTTGGAAGCTATTAAATATATCATCTAAAGATATATAAAGTCATAATAACCTTAACTCGCAAAAAAGAAATAATCTCAAAAAGAAATAATGTGAGATTATCAATCTCTCCGTTGGATCATTTGGGTGTTAGATTAGGCAACTAGATTAGATAAGGTAGTTAGGCTAGAACATGATACTAAACTAGATTACCTATTTATCTAAACTCTTTTCTATGTTTATCCCTTCATTATTCTTTATAAACACTAATTAGAGTTGATTGTAATGATCCAGGATTAGAAAATCAGAGCAGATTGATCAGACTTAGCTCTAATCAAACACGCAAATGATCCAAGGGTGAAGTTGATGATCTCGAATACTCTTATCACTTATTTGCCTCTAAATTTTCAGAGGAATACTAGAATCACATGCACCCTTGCAAAAACGGGAGCAAAGAGCGGCACTATTGAAAGTGCCGCTCTTTTCTCCTCTTTTTGCAAGGGCGCCTACGAATCTAGAATTCCTCAAATTTTAATGGATATCCAAAGATGCCCCTTTTAGGGGTTCTTTGCATACCAACAAATGTGACATTAAGGCCGCTTTGAAAGCCATTAGCTAGCAATTTGAAGATAGACATAAAACTACAATTGTAACAATTACTTTTATTTAAGAGTATGCACAAATAGAAGTATATGCATATAATCTTATATGCTTTGAATGGATATTATATGCATCAATTAACATCTTAATTGGTCATGAATGCACAGGAAGAGCAAGGCCATCAGCACATGGTGTGATCTTCAGTGATGCTGAAGGCACTGTGCACAGAGCCTATCTAAACAAAGGATCGAAGAATGAAATCATCGTCTCTTCGGGAGCCTTGGGAAGCCCTCAATTGTTAATGTTGAGCGGGATCGGACCCGCGGATCACCTTAGATCACTTGGGATCAAGGTTTTGATAGACCAGCCCATGGTTGGGCAAGGAATGTCAGACAACTCCATGAATGCCATATTCATCCCTTCACCTTTGCCAGTTGAAATATCCCTTATCCAAGTTGTGGGAATTACCCGACTGGGTAGCTATATTGAAGCTGCTAGTGGCTCCAATTTCGCTATTCATGAGTCTGGCATTAATGGTGGTCCTCAACAGAGAAACTTTGGAATGTTCTCCCCACAGGTTTTTACCTCTGAGCCAACCTTGGTGTATATTTTGAGAAGTGATACTTGCATTCTAGTATTTTGATAGATATACCCCTCATGCTCTTAAATTGTATGTATACATATGTAGGGAAATTATATTTTCACCCCCTATTGTTTGTCTTTTTCCTAAAAATGTTCCATTTCCATCCCCATTTGTATGTAGGGAAGGGAGGTGGAAATATCAGCCATTTCAGCCATTTAAACCCTCTTTTTTTTCTTAATCTTTCCCAAAAATTGACTACACTTTATTATTAAAATGCTAAGAAAGGGGTAAAAATATAATTTCCCATACATCTATTTATTAACTATGTGTATGTCAAGGGTTTAAATTTAAATGAACACTAGTAATGAGATTTGATTTGATTTCTTCGGCTCTCCACTGTGCCACGCAAACAGAGAACCCCAGAAGACATACCCAAAGCTGTGGAAGCCATGAACAGCCCAAATGATGCTTCTTTCAGAGGTGGATTCATACTAGAGAAGATCGTGGGCCCTGTGTCCACTGGTCACCTTGAGCTTAAAAATACGAACCCCAGTGACAACCCTGCAGTCACTTTCAACTACTTCAAGGAACCCGCGGACTTGCAAAGATGCGTCGAAGGCCTTATAACCATTCAGAAAGTAATCGAATCGAAGGCGTTCACCAAATTCCGGTATCCCTACATCACAATGGGAACCCTTATCAACATGACCTTGAGTTTTCCAGTGAACTTGCGGCCGAAACACGATAATGCCTCGACTTCTTTGGAACAATATTGTAAGGATACAGTGATGACCATATGGCACTACCATGGAGGATGCCAGGTTGGCAGAGTGGTCGACCGTGATTACCGGGTTCTTGGGGTCGATGCGCTTCGAGTGATTGATGGTTCCACCTTTAATTACTCCCCGGGTACCAATCCTCAAGCTACTGTCATGATGCTCGGAAGGTAATTCCCTTAGTACCACCTTAAAATATATCAGATCTGACCGCTGGATCATTAGGGTATTAGATTAGGTTACCTATACGGCTATACTGGATTGGGCACTTAGATTAAATTAGGATCATGTCTTTCCGTTCTTGTCTTAATCTTTCTATGTTTATCTCTATGTGTTCTATATAAACACTGCCACATTTTTTGAATGACTGACTAGTTTTTCACCTTGTGATGTAGGTACATGGGAATTAAGATTCGGAACGAGAGGCTTGGAACGAATGGTTTGGATTAGAAGGGGGGCATCTATCTGTGAATCTAAATCACATGAGAGAACTTTTTTCTCTTTTCTTTTGTCCCTAATAATGTTGTCATATTTCTTTTAAGACTACTGTCAGTGCATGTTATGGGATTAATAATCTTAATCTAAATGGGTGAAGGGGAGCTATGTTATAATTCATCGGATTCCAAATTTATTGACAGTACGGTATATTTGAATCGCTTGAAATGGTTTAGTGTCAAAGAAGAGAAATTCATAGGATGCTTCCAAATTGGGAGGTGATATTTTCACCCCCTGCATTACGCATGTGCTCCCCTTATAAGGTGATTTGACGTGAACAGTGTGTAACTTTAACGCTTTTTGACGTCAAATCACCTTATAAAGGGGAGTGCGTACACAAAATTTTTTTTTTTTTGGTTTCTTTGTTTTTGCTGTGGTGGGGTGGGGGGTGGTGGTGGTGGTTATCATTGCCCTTCCAAATTTAAGCTGAAATCTGAAAATATGTTTTCCCGTTAGACGATTCTTAACCACTCACAGAAAAAGTGAATGGGCTTATTTCGGCTCCACACAGTTACAAACCGTCGTACTTTAATGGGGCCTCATCTCATAGTAAGAAAGAAGGTTCTTTTTTGCTCTCTCTCGAGGGCAGTTTGGATATGCGGATGAAGGAAGGACTATCTATTTCGCTTATCTTTAGAATCCTAGATTTTAAGTAAGAAATCCAGGTTTTAGAAATCTCAAGAGAAATCTCTCCCCCATCTTGAGATTTCTAAACCATGGGATGTTCTCGTACTCTATTGCTGACGAAAAGAAAGGCAAAAAATCAGAAAACGACGTCTCCTTCTCCCTTCTCCCATCCAAGATTTTGAGGAAATCCAAGATTCTAAAATCCGCCTATCCAAACGGCCCCTCAATGTTTCAAAATGCAGATGTGGGCACCAATGCGGTCAAAGAAAATCCTATTCATTCAGCATGATGTGGTCTGGTAATAGGTAGACACGACTAAGTACTTAGTTGATGCGGTCATAACTCAAGGCAAAAGAGTCTTGATTTGCGAACTCGGACAAGAAGGGAGTTTTGAACCTCCCTCCCTCTCTCGTGCAACTCGGGCCAGGTTGATGCCAAATTGAACCCTACCCGAACAACCAACCGTCTAAACCTAACCAGTAACCAGACCCAACCCCAACTCTTAACCCAAGAATGGTCAACCATACCCAAGGCAAAAAAAAAAAAAAAAAAAAATATATATATATATATATATATATATATATATATATATATATATATATATGAGAAAACGGTTCCTACACACATGTGTAGATAAGTTATCTACACACTAGCTTAAAATACACATTGTTTGGGTGATTCAAACCATCCATTTTTAAGGCCCTCACATAGATAGGGTGTCCACAAAAAATCAGATCTATAGGATCATCCTAACCATTCGAACTGTGGAGGCAAAAGATGGACTAATTTGTGAAGGTTTAAGGACATCAATTTTACATCCACAAATCGTAGGGTTGGGATATATATATATATATATATATATATATATATATATATGAGAATACAGTTCCTACGGGTGCCCTCATATAAGCTTACCTGCGGTGGCTCTTTCAAAACATAGGGGGCCCACATTGTTAGGATGATCTGAAGCATTCATTTGAAAGGCCACATCATAGATAGAGTGTGTACAAAAAATCAGCTCCATTGGATCATCCTAACCCCTCCAAAAGTGGGGACAAAAATGGGCAGATTTGTGGACAAAATGTGTCTATCCATTTTTGCCCTTACTTTTGGAGGTGTTAGGATGATCCAATGGAGCTGATTTTTTGTACACACCATATCTATGATGTGGCCTTTCAAATGAATGCTTCGGATCATCCTAACAATGTGGGGCCCCTATGTTTTGAAAGAGCCACCTCATATAAGCTATATGAGGGCACCCTTAGGAACCCTTTTCTCTCTCTCTCTCTCTCTCTCTATATATATATATATATATATATATATATATATATATATAGAGAGAGAGAGAGAGAGAGAGAGAGAGAGAGAGAGAGAACGGTTCCTACACATATGTGTAGAGAGTTCTCTACACACTAGCTTAAAATACAGTGAATGCCCACATTGTTTGGGTGATCTAAGCCATCCATTTTAAAGACCCTCACATAGATAGGGTGTCTACAAAAAATCAGATCCATAGGATCATCCCAACCCTACGATTTGTGGAGATAAAATGGATGTCTTTAAACCTTCACAAATTAGTCCATTTTTTACCTCCACAGTTCGAATGATTAGGATGATCATATGGATCTGATTTTTTGTGGACACCCTATCTATGTGAGGGCCTTAAAAATGAATGGTTTGGATCACCCAAATAATGTAGCCCCCTACTTTATTTTAAGCTAGTGTGTAGATAACTTATCTACACATATGTGTGGGAACCGTTTTCTCTCTCTTTCTCTCTCTCTCTATATATATATATATATATATATATATATATATATATAACCATTCATTTTTCAAACGAGAGAATGCACGCCGTGTAAGGTTGATTCACCTCTGCACAACACGTGTGCCACAGTATCGATGCAAAATAAGAAACAACCTCGTGATTCGGTGATTGTGCACAGCACGTGCGCCACCTTATCAAACGTTGAAAGTTAAAACAAGAGTGCTGATATTTCCCCCTCTCCCCCACCCCCGCCGCCCCACGCCCTGTAGGCTATTACCGCTATTACCCCTGACGGCTGGCTAACGTTAAACGTTTGGATGAACAGTTGGTGGGCCCAACAGAAACAGTTGGTGGAATGGTGGGCCCATCTTTGAAACAACATAGGCCCCGCCCATACCACACCATAGGATAATCCAAACCGTCCATTTGATGGGAAACGTAAATAAGTTGCATCCCAAAATATCATTTTCATAGGCTAATTTTAGCCCTCCATTCTAAATAGAAACTGCATCTTATGCAACCTCTATAGATTGTAGGGTTGTGATCATCCTATGGAAATGATTTTTGGGGCACAACCTATTTACATTGTGGCCCATCAAATGAATGGTTTGGATTATCCTATGGCGTGGTATGGGCGAGGCCTACATTGTTCAAAGATGGGCTCACCATTCTACCAACGGTTTCTGTTGGGCCCACCAACTGTTCGTATTGTGTGTGGAGAGAGAGAGAGATCGGTCAAAGGGTGGGAAAACGTTAGCCAGCCGTCCGGGGGGGGGGGGGGGGGGTAATCAGCGCCCTAAAACAAAGGTAGAAACTTCACCCCAACAGGATTCTGCTTCTGCTACTGCAGCATCTAATTCTTTTACCATAAAAGGACAGAGAGAGAGAAAGAGAGAAGGAGGGTTAGATTTCCGTTATACCTCCAAAAACCCGAGAGAGAGAGAGAGAGAGAGAGAGAGAGAGAGAGAGAGAGAGTTTTTCGTTGATTTTAGTGGGAATTGTGAAATGGAGAGCGACCACGAATTACCGGAAGGAACAGTGCAGAACATATTGGAGCAGGAGAGTCTGAGATGGGTTTTCGTAGGAGGGAAAGGGGGTGTGGGCAAAACAACATGCAGTTCAATCCTTTCGATCTTACTTTCTAGGGTTAGATCCTCTGTATTGATTATCTCCACTGATCCTGCTCACAATCTCAGTGACGCGTTCCAACAGAGATTCACCAAAACCCCCACCTTAGTCAATGGATTCACCAATTTATTCGCCATGGTAATTTTTTTTTTTTTTTTTTTTTTATTTCTTTTGAGATTGAACCTTTGAACATAGTCTTTGCCTGCCTATTTAGTTAGAGGTTCAACCTCTGTTTTTAATTTTGTTGTTAATACTTGTTTATGTTTTCTGTGCGTGTATTAGAATTTTGGTTTTTTGCCCTTTATTTTGAAAGAGGCTTTTGTTGATTCTGTGAACACTTTGGGGCTTTAGTGATACATTCTATTGATACACGTTTTGTGAGTTTATGCTTCTGTTGTATTTTCATGGTTTTTTAGATGTGCGTGGGCTGATTTCTGTTGTATTTCTTGATTTCCTTGACAAATTTGCATCTTTGAGGAAATTTTTCTGTACCCAAGGCTTGGATTTTTTTTTTTTGGGTATTGTCTGTTTAGTTTAGCAGTGCAAAATCAAATCAAGTGAATTATAGTCTTCAAAGCTTACCACAGTGGAAATGTGTGTAGTACGCAAAATCCTACTAAAATAAACTACGAAAAAACAAACAGACCTCAAAAGGGGTAGAGATAGATTATTGGTGGCACGGTGTTGGTTGCAAAAAGGTTACCCCAGACATTCAGCACTGAGTACTCTTGAATTCTTGAACCTTTGCGCTTGTCACAAAATTAAACCGGTTATTATCTACATTGCCGCAGACCTTGGTTAATCCTATTGTATAGTATATTACTAATAAAAAACTTACGGTTTTGGTTTTGCTTTAAGCTTCGATTTCGGTATGTGTTTCGGTGGGGATGGGCCGTTTCAGTCATTTCATGTCACTTTTGATGGAAATTTAAAACTATCATTGAATTGAGTACTTCACATGGCTTGAGCTTCTGTAGGAGATTTGTGCTCTACTTTGTTAGGGGATTGTCGATATTTAGCCTTTACTACTTTTTTAGTGGCAATTGCTTGCTAGGCTTGTTTCGTTTGGTTTCTTCACATTGTTTTGCATGGTGTTTATATTCATCAAGCACAGAATCTCAATTTTTTATATAGGAGGTGGATCCAAATGTAGAGAACGATGATTTGCCAAATGTGGAAGGGATGGACAGCTTCCTTTCAGAGCTAGCGAATGCAATTCCTGGAATTGATGAGGCTATGAGCTTTGCTGAGATGCTCAAGTGAGATATTCTTTTTCCTCATATTTCACACACACACCCTAATTCATGAGCTATTATGCTCCTCTTTTGGAAAGAATTTAAAATGTTGGAACTCTTTAATTTGTATTTGGTCCCAGGGATCTTATGGTATTGCATGACAAATAATTCTTTTTTGCATGCTCTTATGCTACATTAAGTGTTGGACTAAGAATAGTCCATTACGTTGATTACGTTACCATTGACAAACTCATGGCTTTAAGGTGTTATGTGATGCTGATTCTTGAAGTTAGTTGCAGCCTCCCAACATGGAATGGATTTGGAAACCCAATCTTGGCAATTCATCCAAGTTGGACTCAATCTGAATCTCAAAAGATAGTTTGCCCTTACTAATATGATATAGAGTACATCACTTGATACCATTCAAGATAAAAAATAAAAAAGAGAGTACATCACTTGAGAATACTATTAAAACATTTGAGTTCATTATTCAGAAAATCAAGTTTAATTGATTGCAGCAGAGGGCAATGAGAAAGATCAACTCTAATTCTCAAATTAAAACTTTTGGAAGGTAATCCTTCCTAAAAGAAAACTAATAGTCAGAACGACACCTTCTTTAGATTGGACTGGTAAAAGATGGCCTACACAAGATCAGTATCTTTAGAGGATAATAATAAATCAACTCCGATTGAAGACGTTGTAAGGGCAGACCTAGTAAGGAAAGGGCAACCTCAAGCAATCAGGGAGGAGTGGACATGAAGGGATGGAGGGTGGTTAGAATCAGAAGAGGAAAAAGGAACAAGGAGGAGGAATCCCAAGGCCGCAACTCTGGTTCTGTATTGATATGACTTTGTCAACTTTAGGTACAACAAGTTTTGCAAAAACCGTAGACCTCACCTGGAAGCTCTTGCCACGGCATCCCATACAACTCAAAGGGCTAGTTGGATCCCAAATCTTCCTGTCTGGCTACCAGCTTATACCTAGATGGGAACGAGTGACCATAAGAGCTAAAAAGTTGGTTGGTAATTAAGCATTGAGTCTGTTGGAAACTGCTCATATCACACTCTATTGGCTTCCTTATCTGCTTAACCATTGTCCTATTTAGGCCCATTTCTTAGTTTTCCCCAAAACTTACTGACTTCTGAAGATGTGGTGGACCTCAAAAACTTATTGGATAGCTTCTGAAGATGTTGTGGGTTGCAAAATGCCTTGCGAGACATGTTTTTTTTTTTTTTGGATGATCCATTCCTGTTTATTTGTTGGCCTCCATTCTCACTGATCCTACGGTTCTTCATTTAGATTATGTTGCCATGAATGTTGAATGAGTTTATTTGCTTGTAGAAGTTATTATAACAGCCATTCAAAAAACAGTTGTGTTTTACAATTTTCTCCAATTCTTAAGGTTAGATGACAACAATGCATAAAAATCTGGAAAAATGTTATACAAGGATGTATTCTTCTCCTGATTTGATTTTTTTTACTTTTACTGTTGTATAGCTTCTAGATGTTGGATACCAGGGGCATGTATTCATCATGTGTATTACCTATTGACCCTGTTTATTTCTTCCTAATGGTATTTTTATTTGAAGCAAATCTGACATCACACTTTTAAATTTTCTGCCGGGTGTTGGTGCTCGTTTGAGCTATTTGGATACTAAGATCACATCTTTAATTGTGACCATTTATAAAGCTTGTTTAAGGGGTGGTCTATTTGAGATGATGTGAAATTGTTTTTCTCTCACTACTAAAAAATATGTTTGCTTTCCTGACATCCATGTCTATGGCCATTGACCTTCGGACATCGTGCATGATATGCTACTCATTTTTTGTATCTTACTTTCAACATTATTTATAAGCTATCTTTCTTAGAGCTAACACATCTTTACTACAGATTAGTTCAAACAATGGATTATTCAGTTATAGTGTTTGACACGGCTCCAACTGGCCATACACTGCGCCTATTGCAATTTCCATCGACATTAGAGAAGGGGCTGGCAAAAATGATGACCTTGAAAAATAAATTTGGTGGCATGTTGAGCCAGGTACGTTCTCAGATCTTTTGCAAAATGTCCAGTTTTCCAGTTTTCTAGACTCTACAAATGCTTTTACTTAACATTTGTGGGATCTGCGACCATAGCTAATTGTCAAAGAAGCTTACATGGAACTGGTAGGCTTTTTAGTTTATCGTTTGTTGCTTGGGATAAGTACACAAAAGAGCCTTCTACTAAGGTCATCAGTTGCTTGATTTCCAGATACAACACATGGATCACTTCTGAAATTTAAACTGGTGTCACTGTACGGATTACTCCCTTAGGGCCAGAGTTTGTTCTTTTGACACTTTACCAATTTAAGACTTTAATATGAAACCGGTCATGTCTGATGGCATTACCATCTGTAATGTTGTTTTCCTACATAATGTTTTTTTTTTCAGTTTGCTGTTCATTTTTAAGTTTTAGCACAATATACAATTTCTGTAACAGAATTCATTCTCCTTAATCCTTGATAATCTTGAAATACGTAGGAGTATGCATGCCTAGAAAACTTGGTTTTGTGGTATGACTTTGGAGGAACCAAAACTGTTTCATTTTGGGATATAATCAGTTTCGGGCAAAACTTTTTTGGAAACATTCCCTAACCTGATAATTATCTAAAAAGATTCGGTACAAATATTGAAGAGAAGAAAGTTGAATCTATTAAACAAACTTGGAAAACATTATATTTAGCATTCTTGTGGTTCCCTATTCGACACCATTCAAGCATGGATCTAGTGCCAAATCGAACCATCTATGATGTTTTACATATTATTTGAAAATGAAATAAAATAAAAATAAGCAGTAAACAAAACTGATTAAATATTCCTAACCATCCACTAATTGACATCATAGATGCACGGATCTAGTGTTAAATCCACGCATCCATGATGTTCTCAAATGCAAGGTTTTAAAATTCGGTTTCGGTATTGGTCATCAACGAACGGTATTGGTCATCAGCGAAAAGAAACATTTTGGTTTCGGCACAAAATTTCTAAGTTCTTCCCTGAGAAATTGAGGCAATAAAACGAACCCATAGTGTACTACTCAATTTCACTGACCTTGTCCTTGGCATATCCGCCCATAAAGGTATATGTATAGGCACCAGTTCACTGAATGCATGTGTGGGTTCTTCAGTCTTATGTTTTATCACATATTAACTTATCAAAGTTTGTTTACTAGAAAGAAACTTGTACTGAAGTTGACGATTTCCCCTTCAGCTCAGGAAATTAGAAGCAAGGGCTGAAGGCTCTGATTTCATGACAATTGGGGAAAGCTTGTACACTGTCCAGTGCTGAATGGTATATATATAGGCCAACAAGTAGACAACTGCTGTCACAACTAATAAATGATATGAGCGACAAAACTAACCTTGCAGTTATAAACAGTTATAGGACTACGACTGCAATAATGTTCGATAACAGTTATAGGACTGGCATTGTAATAATGTTCAATAGTATCTAATAAGAATTACTGGCTTCAATTTAACATCGAGAATCCCCAACTTGACTAATTAATCCATCTTGAAAGTTGCAGGATGAATGAAGAAATATGGTATATCCACATATATATACACTGTAACAGTATCAAATATGGTACCATTAAAAAAAAAACAGTATCAAATATGGTATATCAAACTACTAGGATGAATGAAGAAATTATCTGAAAACATTTGAAGAACATATCCCTAAAATGACTATTCAGAAGAAAAAAATCCCTAAAATGCTTAATGTTTTGGATATCATTTTATCCTTCTGTGCAATCAGTCAGTCAGATCCATTTACTTCATATAATTATCTCTTTGATTTATTTATGTGGTTTCAGTTACTTGTCCTCTACATGGACAAATTTTGGTGCATATACTCAGATTTCCATCTTACATGTGAATGTCTTGATGCGATTGTGATTAGTTGAAATTGAATTGGTTTTATTTTTTTTGAGCAAAGTAACACATTGGTAACTGTTCATGACAGATGACACGTCTTTTTGGTGTTGGTGATGAATTTGGTGAGGAAGCAATCCTAGGAAAGCTTGAGGGAATGAAAGATGTGATTGAAAAAGTCAATAAGCAATTCAAGGATCCAGTAAGTTTCCACATTTTCAAATTCTCTTTATATAAAATGGAAGAAATAAATATAATGGACATATTTTCTTTTTCTTTCTTGTTTGGAGAAAAATGGAGCACATTTATACTTTCATTTCAGAAACGGATCTTGTATCATTATTAAATGGTTTTAATTTATTGTTCTTTGTTCCATAATTACTAATATTGTTTTGTTTGATAATATGATTATAAGCAAAATTCATTAATAATTTCACGTGTGCTTTAATGACTGTGAAAAGCCAGTTTTGGAAAGAGGCAAAGGTCTAAAAAATGAAAAATAAATAAATTTCATTTACTCTAGGCAATCTGCCAATCCCCTATGATTGGAACTGTAGTCGAAGAAGCTATTCGCTTGGGTGCCTGTGGGGAAGGGGTTGTTTTACACAGGGAATTGTGTGCAGCCTAGGCAACTACCTAGGATTAGGTACAATTATTGCCACCCAATGAAGGACCAATAGCCATTTTTCCCCTCCCTTGAAGCCAAACTATATAAGCTACATATTGCATAGATATGCTAAAAGGTTATTATTAAATATTTTAATAAGGCTCTTGGAAGCATGGGTTTGGGGATTATCAATGCACTTGTGTATATCTATTCTTCATTATTTAGTTGTTCAATATATGACCCCAATATAGTACGCTTTCTTTCAAAGTTTACCACTTCAGTTTTTGTTTTTTTACTGATTTTTGTGAATATTTTGCATTCTTATTAATAACTTCATGTGCATCTATTTATTTCAATCTATATCCTTTCTTCATCTCATCTTTTGAAGCTTATGGCCAATTTCTTGACTATCTAAAAGCATAATATCTGTACTGTATCCCAGTTACCACTTCAGTTTTTGTTTTTTTACTGATTTTTGTGAATTTTTTGCTTTCTTATTAATAACTTCGTGGGCATCTATTTTTTTCAATCTATATCCTTTCTTCATTTCATCTTTTGAAGCTTATCACCAATTTCTTGACTATCTAAAAGCATAATATCTGTGCTGTACCCCAGTTACTCTCTCTCTCTCTCTCTATATATATATATATATATATATGAGGAAAGTGTTTCTAGTCGGCCGACTAGAGATCATTCTCTAGTCCACCAACCAAAAACACATGGGTCCCACATATTTTGTGGTGATCTAAAGCATTCATTTGATAGGCCTCATCATAGATAGGATGTCCACAAAAATTCAGCTTCATAGGATCTTCTTAACCCTTCGATTTGTGGAGTTAAAAAATGGACAGATTTGTGGTGGTTTATAGCCGTCCATTTTAAGCTCCACAAATCATAGGGTTGGGATGATCCTATGGAGCTAATTTCTTGTGGACACCGTCTCTATGTCAGGGCCCATCAAATGAATGCTTTGCATCACCCAAATAAGGTGGGACTCATGTGTTTTTGGTCGGCGGACTAGAGAATGATCTCTAGTCGGCCGACTAGAAACACTTTCTTCTATATATATATATATGAGAAAAGTGTTCCTGCGCAGGGAGTTACCTGCGCATTAGTGGCTTTTAAAGCCTCCCATTTGGTCACTTTTTGTGGAGCCGATATACAAACCAATGGGAGGCTTTATAAGCCACTAATGCGCAGGTAACTCCCTGCGCAGGAACACTTCTCTCTCTCTCTCTCTCTCTCTCTATATATATATATATATATATATATATATATATAGAGAGAGAGAGAGAGAGAGAGAGAGAACATTTCCTACACACTTGTGTAGATAAGTTACCTACACACTACGTTAAAATATAGTGGGGGCCCACATTGTTTGGGTGATCCAAACAATTCATTTGAATGGTCCTCACATAGATAGGGTGTCCACAAAAAATCAGATCCATAGGATCATCCCAACCCTACGATTTGTGGAGGTAAAATGGACGTGCATAAACCTTCACAAATTAGTCCATTTTTTGCCTCCATAGTTTGAATGGTTGGGATGATCCTATGGATCTGATTTTTTGTGGACACCCTATCTATGTGAGGACCATTTAAATGAATGGTTTGGATCACCCAAACAATGTGGGCCCCCACTGTATTTTAAGGTAGTGTGTAGGTAACTTACCTACAGAAGTGTGTAGGAAATGTTTTCTCATATATATATATATATATATATATATATATATATATATATATATATATATATGAGGATAGAGTTGCTGCGCTCGAGCACAGAAACAGGGTGGGGCCACATTTTGGGTGGGATCCAAAGCATTCATTTGATGGGCCCTTCATGGGTAGGGTGTCCACCAAAAATCAGCTCCATTGGATCACCTTAGGGTGTCCATTTGTGGGGCAAAAAATGGACAGATTTGTGGACAAACAGTATCTGTCCATTTTTGGCCCCACAAATGGACACCCATCCAATGGAGCTGATTTTTGGTAGGACCCCCATCCATGATGGGGCCTTCCAAATGAATCGTTAGGATCACTCCCCCAATGGCCCCACCCCCTGTTTCTGTGCTCGAGCGCAGCAACCCTTTTCTCATATATATATATATATATATATATATATATATATATATATATATATATATAGAGAGAGAGAGAGAGAGAGAGAGAACGGTTCCTACACATATGTGTAGATAAGTTATCTACACACTAGCTTAAAATACAGTGGGGGCCACATTATTTGGGTGATCCAAACCATTCATTTTTAAGGCCCTCACATAGATACACATAGATAGGGTGTCCACAAAAAATCAGATCCATAGGATCCTCCTAACCATTCGAACTGTGGAGGCAAAAAATGGATTAATTTGTGAAGGTTTAAAGACATCCATTTTACCTCCACAAATCGTAGGGTTGGGATGATCCTATGGATCTGATTTTTTGTAGACACTCTATCTATGTGAGGGTCTTTAAAATGGATGGCTTGGATCACCCAAACAATGTGGGCCCCCACTGTATTTTAAGTTAATGTGTAGAGAACTCTCTACACATATGTGTAGGAACCGTTTTCTCATATATATATATATATATATGAGAATAGAGTTCCTGAGGGTGCCCTCATATAAGCTTATATGAGGTGGCTCTCACAAAACATAAGGGGCCCACATTGTTAGGATGATCCTAAGCATTCATTTGAAAGGCCCCATCATAGATAGGGTGTGTACAAAAAATCAACTCCATTGGATCATCCTAACCCCTCCAAAAGTGGGGGCAAAAATGGGCAGATTTGTGGACAAAACGTGTTTATCCATTTTTGCCCCCAGTTTTGGAGGGGTTAGGATGATCCAATGGAGCTGATTTTTTGTACACACCCTATCTATGATGGGGCCTTTCAAATGAATGCTTCGGATCATCCTAACAATGTGGGCCCCTTATGTTTTGTGAGAGCCACCTCATATAAGCTATATGAGGGCACCCTCAGGAACTCTATTCTCTCTCTCTCTCTCTCTCTCTCTCTATATATATATATATATATATATATATATATATATATATATATAGAGAGAGAGAGAGAGAGAGAGAGAGAGAGAGAGAGAGAGAGCGGTTTCTACACACGAGTGTAGATAAGTTATCTACACACTAGCTTAAAATACAGTGGAGGGCATATTGTTTGGGTGATCTAAACCATTCATTTGATTGGCCCTCACATAGATAGGGTGTCCACAAAAACTCAGCTCCATAGGATCATCCCAACCCTACGATTTGTGGAGGTAAAATGGACGTGTATAAACCTTCACAAATCTGTCCATTTTTTGCCTCCATGGTTCGAAGGGTTAGGATGATCCTATGGAGCTGATTTTTTGTGGACACCCTATCAATGTGAGGGCCAAACAAATGAATGGTTTGGATCACCCAAACAATGTGGGCCTCCACTGTATTTTAAGCTAGTGTGTAGATAACTTATCTACACTTGTGTATGGAAACTGTTTTCTCATATATATATATATATATATATATATATATATATATATATATATGCTCTTAGAGTCATCTATGGTTTGTAAGCATGTTAGACGCGAAGCAAATGGGGAGGCGGATTCCCTCGCTAGATCTGGCATTCACAAAGAGGAGCTGGAGTAGTTTGACTTCCTCCCCCCGTGAGAAGTGTGTGCTGTATTTTCCATTGTATTTTGTTGTTTTTTCTGTTTTCTCTCTTTGTATCTCTGGTGGACCACCTCGGCTACCTTTTCAATATATTACCATTTCAAAAAAAAATAAAAATAAAAAATAAAAAAATTATATATATGCTCTTAGATTAAAGTGTCGACCACTACCAAGACCTATCACCCAATATGTGTCAGTTTTTCAGTTGAATGATACAAACAAGGTCACCATCAAGACCTATCACCCAATCCGTGTCAGTTTTTCAGTTGAATGATACAGACAACAAGGTGTATCTGTTGTTTGATACAATACTATTTATCGAATAAAGCATGCTGTGTCATCTAGAGTGATGTTTTTCTCAGGTTATAGGTTTATGATATGCATAGGATTTTGAGGTATTTGTGTAACAAAAATCCAATACTTTAAACCATATGCATCGCCATCTATCTCACTGAAAGACTTTGAAATATGCCCACTAATCAAAAGATGCAGTCTCTGTCCCCATGTACCCAATCCAAACCTTTATCATTTTAAGTCTTAAGAGTTAAGTTTGTGTGTAGGGATACTGATTGGTATCTTAATAGTTCATAAATTCTAAGCTTTTACTTACTGTTTAGTTTGTCACGTTCGTGTATAGGGATACTAATAGGTATCTTTATAGTTCATTCTAAGCTTTGACTTATGGTTTAGTTCACCATTAAAGAACTTTATAACATTTCCCAACCTATCGAAATATATTTCAAAATATGTATACTTTCATATTTAACATTTATAGCCTATTACCATTTCAACAAAAAAAAAACAGTTATAGCATATTTAATAAATTATGCCAGAAATCCTCTTTATATGCTCCGGGTTGACTATCTCGGTCTTCCCGCTTTTCTTTTAATGAAATCTTCTGTCATTAAAAATAAAATAAAATAAAGTATGCTAGAAAAAAAGAGAGATAAAAATAGCGGTACTTATGCACCCCTCCTTTTTTCAAGGATGGTCTTTTTTAAGTCCACATACGCATGTTTACAACAGCCATACCCATACGCAAATGTGATAGTCATCCATAACATTTTCATTGTTGTGGTTTGCTCTATTCCTGAGGCTTCTAAAAGAGAGAATGGATGGCGGATGAAAGGTGCCAAGATTTAGGGGATGCATCAACAAGATAGCATACATCCTATAAATATTTGTGTCGACACCCCTTTGGTTGGAATTGGAAGCTGACTAAAGGTGGTTAATGCAGAAAGTTTGAAGTATTCAAAATATTCTTCCTCATAGCAAAATAGTTGGAATTCCACTTTTTATTCCAGATGGGAACATGGACACTACTGACTTTTTAAGACAGCCAAATAGTAAGATTTTCTGATTAACCCTCAAAAAATTAGTTGCATAAAATCTTATATGCATGTTGTTTTGAAGGTGAATATGATTATTTGCAAATAATTGTTATGGCAGTTTTGCAAATTATGTAGTTAATTGCTTCCATATACGCATTAATGTCCTATTTGCATATAAGATTAAATTAAACTAATCTTATTTGCAAATAAGGAACATTTTTGGTTGCATCCAGAGAGGTCCTTAAGTAATGTATATGGAACAACTATGATTAACCCTATCAATCACTGGGGAACCAAAATGCCCATACATGTCCTCAAAACTATTCCAACTAGTTACATGATGTGTGTGTTCTGTTCTAGTGTGATGCAAAATGCGATCGATGGAGATGCCGTCAAATTTATTGGGTTGCATGCATACACCATTCTTGCATTTGGCCGTATTTTTCATTGTGTATAATGCTCACTAGGCCCATTTTTTCTATTTATTGATACAGGACTTGACAACATTTGTCTGTGTTTGCATCCCGGAGTTCCTTTCTCTCTATGAGACGGAAAGGTTGGTGCAAGAACTTGCAAAGTTTGAGATCGACACTCACAATATCATCATTAACCAAGTACTTTATGATGAAGAAGGTGCATTATATGTTTAAACACATACTAGGATGTGCGTCCAAGCTTGAATCTCATCTTTCATGGCACTACTTTCTGCAAGAATTTCTCCATCATGGCAAACCTAACAATGAACTTTTCTGTAATTTTTGTAGGCGTTGAATCCCAGCTGTTGAAAGCACGAATGCGGATGCAAAAAAAATACCTTGATCAGTTCTACATGTTGTATGATGACTTCCACATTACTAAGCTGCCATTGCTCCCAGAAGAGGTAGCGACAGCTTAAACTAGTCCTTTCAACTTCTGAATTTGTTATCTAAAATGACAACCCCATAGAATTAATAGGACGTTGGTTTTCACAGGTGTGTGGAGTGGAAGCTTTGAAAGCATTTTCTAGCAACTTCTTAACACCATACAATCCATGTTCCACCAAAAACACTGCGGAGGAGCTGGAGAAAAGGATATCTACACTGAGTTTGCAGCTGAAAGAAGCCGTAGTGGAGCTAGATAGACTGCGAAAAGGAAAGCAGAAGGTCTGATACGCTCACTGACACCCTTGTGTTATTCTTTCATTTCTTTTTTTTTTGGTATTCATAAACAAGTGGGTTAAATTCCTTGAGGCTGTTGCGAAGTTATTATGATCTATTTTGCTTTGCTCTCCCATGCCAATTGCTCTCATAGAAATTCAACCCAATCTTTTGTCGGCTGCCAAACGAGACCAGAATCTAATTTATAAATCATGCAGTGTTTGGTCAGTTTATGACTTCCGTTTGTCATGTTTTGTACTTGACTTATCAAATTTGCAGGGTTTATGAGATATTATAATTTCAGTGTTTCAGTAAAGGTATTACGCATTTACTCCCTTAGGCTCTACATCTGTTGACATATCTCTGTCTTTGGTATGTTGTTGGGCCCCAACGTGTAGATTGGGCGTCTCCCAAAAATTTTCTCCATAGGATGACCTAACCCTCTGATATGTAGTGCTTTAAAATTGACAGTGCAATATAGAAAACTACAAGAGAGCCCACAATTTTCTAAACCATACAAAACACACACACACACACACTCTCTCTCTCTCTCTCTCTCTCTCTCTCTCTCTCTCTCTCTCTCATAATCCTATTAGGAGCAGTAGCAAGAGTCTCTACTGACATGGAAATAAGGCACCAATCCCAACAATCTTTACCTCCGCCGCCACCTTGAAGATTTTTTGTTGGCGTCTCCACGTGCATCCATTAGCCTTCCGTAACTACCAGCTACACAGTATCGAATCATCCTAGTCTTGACTTTACCTCACTCAAATTTGCAGGGTTTATGAGATATTATAATTTCAGTGTTTCAGTAAAAGTATTACGCATTTACTCCCTTAGGCTCTACATCTGTTGACATATCTCTGTCTTTGGTATGTTGTTGGGCCCCAACGTGTAGATTGGGCGTCTCCCAAAAATTTTCTCCATAGGATGACCTAACCCTCTGATATGTAGACTGTAGTGCTTTAAAATTGACAGTGCAATATAGAAAACTACAAGAGAGCCCACAATTTTCTAAACCATACAAAACACACACACACTCTCTCTCTCTCTCTCTCTCTCTCTCTCTCTCTCTCTCTCTCTCATAATCCTATTAGGAGCAGTAGCAAGAGTCTCTACTGACATGGAAATAGGGCACCAATCCCAACAATCTTTACCTCCGCCGCCACCTTGAAGATTTTTTGTTGGCGTCTCCACGTGCATCCATTAGCCTTCTGTAACTACCAGCTACACAGTATCGAATCATCCTAGTCTTGACTTTACCTCACTCAATCAACACGACCATTGCACATGTGTAACCTTCCTCGAGGTTGCTTCAACTAGTCAACTCTAGATAGGGACCTCCACTCATCCTCTACACTATCGCATAAAATGTCACCTCCTTACCATCTTCTGCGATCTGAAAAATGTCTATACATTAACTGCAAAAGTGCTTTTCATTCTATGCACCCCTTTTCAGCTAATCATCCATACCATAGGATTACTTTTAGAAACCATATTACCCATCGGATAATACAAACAGGCACATTCAGGACTATACAATCACATGTGATTTTCCTAGCTCCAGTTACAGTTGAATACATGCAACCCTTAGGGGCCGTTTGGATACGCAGATTTTAGAATCTTGGATTTCCTCAAAATCCAAGATGTGGGGACAAGAGAAGAAGGAGACCGTCCGTTTCGCTTCTCTCTAGAATCCTGGATTTTAAGTAAGAAATCCAGGTTTTAGAATCTCTCCCCCATCCTGAGATTTCTAGAACCTGGAAACACGACGATCTCCTACTCTCTTGCTCGACGGAAAAAAGGGCTAGAAATCAGAAAACGACAGATGGTCTCCTTCTTCTCTCGTCTCCCATCCGGGATTTTGAGGAAATCCAAGATTCTAAAATCTGTGTATCCAAACGGCCCCTTACAGTTCAACTGGTCACCGGACACTAGATTTTTTTGTTTTTGGAAGTTGTCACCGGACACTAGATTCTTCCTCATGTTTGGGTCTTACGTCACACCGCTCAAAGTAAGCACCACTTCGCCCAACATCTGATCTTCATAGTCCCACCACTCAAAGTAAGCACCACTTCGCCCAACATCTGATCTTCATAGTCCCAAATTCGACGACGTTGCAGGTCAACACAATACCTAAGGATATAACTCTTGTCATTCTCTCTTGGAACGTATCAAACTATTCTTGTGAATTGTGCAACGGGCTACAATCCAGTCATTTTTTTTTTGAATGGTAATCTACAATCCAATCATCTTGCGAAGTGAATCTATTTGTGGAGAAGATTGCAAGGACATCTCAAAAACGTCACTCTGCTCAATAATTTTTGTCATCAATATACTTTCAGCACCATTGTCCGACTTGTTAGCTTGCTTCAGGCAATCTTGTCCTATGTGACCATATCCCTTGCAATGATAATACTGCACACTTCTTGCCAACTTTAGATCCCGACCTGTCATTTTTAGCTCCATTGTGAGCGGACCTTCCTCCTTTGATTCTCACTATGAACAACAATTATGTGTTCTTAACCATCATCTCGATTATGTACCTCCTAATCTTCTTTGACAAGAGTGATATCATAACTTCTTCCAGCTTCATTGTATCTTTTTCGAGCAGTAGCGTAATCACCATATTATCGTTAAGTGTCGATAAATAAAAAGCAATAAAGGTATGTCTTCTTCTTTTATCTTTTCATGTAGGGGTGTTCTACAGCCCATTGAACACAATCATGTGTTCTGTAAGATTCATGCCTTCCTACATCTTTAGCTCATACGACTGTCACTTTAGATATAATCACTTGACCAAACTTTTTTTTGACATATAGAACTTTTCTAACTTCTCTTGCAATATTGATTCCTCTTCCAATCAAATAACGTCAATGGCTTTGAATTTAATGTCTCTACACTTGGCATCCCACAACTTTTTTGACTCCCTATCATTTCTCTTGGACGCCTTAGCAAGGATATGTTAAACTAAGATGCCTGTCACTCTTCTTTTTCATAATGTGAAACTATAATTTTTATCAAATTTCAAGTTTGAGCCCTTTCACTCCATGAACTTTAAAAGCAAACAATTCAACTCCAATTCTACCTCCCTCAAAAATCTTTGTCAAGCTTTCAAAACTCTGTTGTTCTTTGCTGATGATCACTTTAACCTGGCTCTAGTACTACTTTGTTGTAAAATAAACCCAGTGGGCCTACCATGCTCAACACAATGCATACACAATTGAAATAGTAAACAAACCATAAACACACAGCACAAGATTTTATGTGCATGCTTAGACAAGATTGCCTACCTCTACGAGATAAAAATCATCTTCCACTGTGAGCCATAAGCAACGCAGATTAGAAAGAGATAATCATCTATCCATCAACGCTATTCTTGCTTGCTCAACGCTCACAACCCCTCATCGCTATCCTTAATGCTCAAAGCTCACAATCGTGGCCCGGAAGATCAAAATCAAGAACACCCACAATTCTAGTAAAACCACCTTCACTTCCCATACGTTCAAGCTCCCTCTCTTTTCCCATTTTTGCACATGATACAGCAGTATCTTATTTAACGTAGGTCTCTTAAAACTTATGGTTCTCTAAGTCCAACTAGAAAATTTCAAGAGGCAACGCACAAATTTTCAAACCATACCAAATACTCTCACTTTCTGCCAATCTTTCCTTATTCCAACAATTGTTTTTTGTTGGATGTTTTTTCCCTTGTAAAATTTTGAGATAGACACATTTTAAACCTTTCTTTTTTGGGGACTCATTGAATGAATGAATGAATCGAGTGTGTCTAAATCTATATCTGAGTTATTTTGCCAATCAACATATTTATCAAATTACCTCTCTACGTCTCTAATCTTCATAGAGTTCAAATTGCTTAATGTTGCAACAAAAGACCACAACAAACCACCCTCTTATAGTCTTATGTTCCCATCTTATCATCAACCAATACAGAAATACACCACCAACGGATCAAAAAAAGGAAAGAAAAGAAAAAGAAAACAGAAAAAAACAGACATGGGTATCTCTATCTAGGAAGCAGGGCTACTGTCTTGGGCCTCCACGAGACGGGTGGCTTTCCACCCTTGAAGAAGAGATGTGGGGTTCAAACCTCCATAAGAAATCTCCCCCATCTGATCATGAGGGTCACTGTCTTCATATATCGTATCAAGCTTTCTCCCACAGTAACTAACCCTCCTTTTAGATATTACCATTGGTGGGGCTTTCTCCACCTCCAACCTCTGCCTTGTCACTCCCTTCTCCATCACCTAGTGAGTTTTTATGCTCTCGGTGAAGAAAGCAACATATAAATCCCGTATAAATAGAAAGAAAGGGATATTATTAGAGAGGAGAGGGTATATCTGATTACTATGTTTAAGTGACTTTCTCGAAAGTCCACGAGGGAGTCGGTCACCGATTTAGGGCTGTTTTACTGGGAGTTGTCGGTAACTTTCCCCATAAAAGGTCATCGACAGGTAACCTAGAACTTGGATTCGTGATTTTAAATTGGGGGTCTAGTTAAAGTTGAGGAAGAGGTTGCGTCATTCTTATCCGAATGCAAGGTGCGGTGCATGTTAACCGAGGAACCGGTTCCTTCCCCGCAGGCCGCACCTGTTTTTTAGCCTTTATCTTTACGTTTTTTAAAGGGAAATGATATCACCACTACCGATCCCACTCCCCCATTATTAAAAGTACAGTTTGGCCCTCACCATATGATAATCCAAACGTCCATTAGATGGGCCACAGCTTAAATAGGTTGTGCCCCAAAAATCATTTCCATGGGTTGATCCTAACCCTCCGATCTATAGAGAGTTAGGATCAACCCTTTGATATTCAGTCCTTCTTTAGATCGGTGAGGGTTAGGATCAACCTATGGAAATGATTTCTGAAGCACAACTTATTTAGGCTGTAGCTCATCTAATGGACGGTTTGGATCATCCTATGGTGCGGGCCATACCTTGCTTTTTAATAAAGTTTTAATACCTTGCTTTTTAATAAAGTTTTAATAAAGTGAGGAGTGCCATTATCAAATTACGGTAGTGGTGATTTCATTTCCATTTTTAAATTTGGAATTGATGTTTGCACTCCCATATTTGATAATGGCACTTCACATGCTATAATAAAAACTGGGTAACAAAATGAGGAGCGCCATTATCAAAATATGGGAGTGTGAAGCCAGTTCCTGTTTTCCATAGCAAATTCTTTTTTTGGGAAATAATATATTCGCCCTTTTCTCTTACTTGGGAGTAATAAATGCTAGTAATAAATGCACTACAGAGAGCTGGCCCAGGGAAGAGAAGGGGGCGAGTATCACTTCCCTTTCTTTTTTAATAACAGAAATGCTAAACTCAAGGGCGGAAGAAGGGGCACCCCACTTTGGTGAAGTTCCACTATTTGAGATGGACCAATGAGGCGCCCTAGTAGCTTGTTTTTTGTAAGGGCGCCCTTCATTCTATCATTCCTCAATAGGAGATAAAAAGTTACGTATTGAGACTGATTTACGATTTACATAATGTGCATGCACATATAGCAATTGCAGAGCGTGAGTAGGTCAGTAGGTGTATGTCCGTTGTTGTGGGACCCACCTAAAATTTTAGCTCACCCTTGTACATAGGCCGTTTGGTGAGCTATACACGGGAACGATGGTGAGACAATGACCGTTTTGACTGTTGAATAAGGGGTCTTCTGATGGTGCAAGCGTAGTGGTGTCAATATACGGATCCACTTGGGTTGGATTCACCTATGTCTCGGTCGAGATCCGTTTGAATTCCTTATGAGTAATCCTTTTCTATGCGCTTTTCGGATCTTTCTATATCTAGGTCTCGATCAATTTTGAATCGGATCGTCCATTAGGGTCATGGGTCCTACTTACTCTGTACACCTAAATAGACAAATGAACTAAAATTTGAAGGGTATTTTTGTACATTATTATCCTTCATTTCGATATAGGTTGCTCCATCAAATTTCGTGCTTAGATCCGGGTCACAACCCCAAATAGCATTAGACCTATTCGGAAGGCTCGGATCCTTAGATTTTCATGGATTCACTTGAGCTTAATAGGCAAAAGACATCGAGTTTCCGATATTAGAAATGCGAAACAACCAATTACTCCAAAAGCATAAGCTGTTAGAGATGGTGTTATCTGAGGGACGTGATATATCCTCCCCTTTTTTTAACAATTCAACCCTGAGCTATCCCATGTAAAGAAAATGGAAGAATTTATTATTTCCCAAATTTATCATTTATACTTACTTCAACATCACCCCTCCAGTGTGGCCCCTCTTTTTTGAGCCGGCTGTACACGTGAATTTTTAATAGGGATTTGCTAGCATCCATCGCAGAAGGCATTTCGCAGATGGTCTGTTGCAACTGACAGCAGCCACCTCGTGAATGAAGACAAAATCTGTTGAAAAGTGATCCTCTGTGGAGCAACAGACCATCCGCGAAATGCCTTATCTGATGGATGTGGGGTGTTCATTATTCGGTTATAACCGAATAACCGAACCGAACCAAATTGGTTTTGTCGGTTCGGTTCAGTTTTTCTCCATTTCAGTTCGGTTTCGGTTTTTTTACGGGAAATTTGGTTGTTCGGGTTCAGATTCGGTTATCTCAAAAAAAGAAAATTCGGTTAACCGAATAACCGAAATTATGGATAAAAATTATTATTTTTCCAAAAAAAAGTGCTATATGGGCACTCCGTAGGATGATAAAGCCGTCCATTTAATTGATCACAACTTAATTAGGTTGTGCTCACAAAATCATTTTGATAGGATGATCCTAGCCTTTTGACCCAAACCAAGATTTTATTTTTTTTTCCTCTTTTTCTCCAACTATTCGGTTATTCGATTATAACCGAATAATTGAATTTTTAATCGGTTAGGTTCCGGTTCGGTTTTTGGAAATTTTGGTTCGGTTTCGGTTATCAAATTTCGGTCTATTCAGTTCGGTTATAACCAAACGAACACCCCTAGATGCTAGCAAATTCCTTTTTAATATAAGGATTTCTTGGGTAGTTGTTGAGTTTTGATCCAAAGACCCGCTCTGATACCATGTGAAAGGACCAATTACTCTTTTCTTTTTTCTTTTTTTTCGGTGTTGATTCTTTTTTTTTCCTAACAAAATTTAAAAAAGAAAAAAAAAGGGCATTTTGGCCCATCTCGTCACAGGGTCGCTGCATTTTGAAATCGTGTATGGAGATAATGCAATTTTCGAGGAACTTTCCTTTTGAATAAATGAAGAGTTATGTCGCCATGTACGCAGACAAATAATGACAACCTTCGGACTATGAGAGGGGACCACCTGATTCCGAGAACGTTACCAATTATGGATAACGAATTCCCTGAAAGTACTCTACCATTATCGCTCGGAACGACATGACAGAGTCATTAATAATACACTGATATTCACCGAATGCCTGAAAAATGAAGATTTTGGCCATCATGTGCTGATTCATTCTTTTCGAGAATGTTTTCTTCTACTCGGTTGCTTTTTCTTTTTCTTCTTATTTATCAAGTTCAGTCTTTATGCTTAATTGCTGGTTTGATTACGTTTTGCAATGCTTTTGATTGTGCATCAAATTAGCAGAATTTTCTTTTTCTTTTTGTGGGAATCTTGTTACAATCAAAACGTATATATGTAGGTTTTTAATCCGCACATGTTATGTGAGATCTCATCTGTTAGATTCAGCTGAGGTCTTGCCATTGGATTAGGTGCTAGATGAGGTAGGTAGGGTAGATTAGGAAACTATATTATGTTAGGATTTCTATTTTAATCCCTACGATTATGCTAATCACTACATATGAATCAATGATTGCAGTGTTTTATATAAACATTTGTTAATGCTAATTGTAATGCAATCTAAGATTAATAGATTTTTTTCCCTTTTTATTGGCATATAGCCATATTGGGCATTCAACTCCACACACGCAGGAGCGCACATACACAATGGCCATATTGGGCCACCATGAAAATTTATTGGGAATATTAGCTTAATAAAGTGGTGGGAGAAGGGTGGAAGGGTGAGAGGAGAGAGTTGAGAGGTCATGAGTGAGGACATGGAGAAGTGGCTACAAAACAGGGAAAAAATAAATCGTATTTTGAGTGGAACTTTTTTTCCCTTGTTTTTCAGCCTCTATTTATCCTCTATCTCCTCACTCATTCGCTCTCAGGTCTTTCCCTCTCCCACGCTCCCTTGCCGAGTAAGCTAATATTCCTTGGAAAAAAAATCATGGTTGTGGTGTTCAACAACTCTCGTGGGTCATTGGGCGTATCATGCCCTCCACAATGCCTTGTTCATGTCATGTACATATGGGGACCGAAATCTTTGGATAAGCCTGGAATTGATTATCCTGCTTAGATAAGTTTACCATGAAATTAACTTGTCTGTCGTTAGTAAGTCTATCCAAGGATAAGATAAACCCAACTTGCCATCCCCACAAGGTGAACAACCCCATTATGTGGAATTGGTTCACTGAAAGTCTGAAACTACACTCCTAGCTGCATGACACTAGTAGACCTACAATCCATGCCAATGTTACACACCCCATTCCTCTTCCAAAGACTGCTTGAAGCACCCAATAGGCAGCAGAGAAAATATGGAATATGACTGAGGATATGCCATGCACCTCAAAGCTTTCTCTCCCACCATTCAAAGCAAAAGATGAAGAGGAAAAGTGAAAACTAAAAATACTCAAAGGTTGAAATCATGCTAAAGAGAATCAGATCTTGAGAGAGAGCTTCATCCAGATCTGGCCAAGGGGGAAAAAAGCACTGTTCCCTACCCAAAAGCAGCTTAGAAGCATATCCCATGGTATAATCCTTAGCATATGCCATTGCTTCATAAACTTATCCCCAATGCTTGGGCTATAAATGTTCTGAGCCGTGTCCTAAGAGAAGCAAAATCCATTTCAAGCAGCGACATGGCGATGGGGTTCTATAATAAGCAGATTCAGTCCTAGGGCTTCTCTCACTTGGCAGGTGATGGAGAGGGATCATGGAAAAGCTTTCTTAAGAACCACTTGGCTGCATTCTTATCCAATGACCCTGCCAAAGGAGAGTTGCCCTGCGACTGCTTTTGCTTAGCATTTTTCAGTTGCCCAATGCTTCTCGGGCGAAAAAGTTGTAAAGGCTGTTCTACACAGGGATAGCAAACCGAGGTGTATTTTATCTGTGCATAGACCTATTATCATCTATGCTACACAAGCAAGGTAGCCAATCCCAGGAACAGCTTATCCAAGGAGTCCTACCCCCGCAGAGAACAGCACCATCAGGTAGGAACAAATGAATCAAACCATCTTTCTTCTACTTCTTCCTCTTCTAAAGCATAACATAGTATTTTCTTGCTAGACATATAGGAGCATGAGATGAGATATGCAATGCAATTCAAGGAAGTAGGTCATAAGATGAGTTGCTCAAAATTCGATTAATTATTATTGACTCCATGCAACCTAGATAACAGTTTAATTTATACATGCATGTATTTTGGGGGGATGAAGAACCACTAATCTAGTCCAACAGATATTACATAACAACTAGTTTTTCCTCACAAATTTGGACCTAAGTTATGAAGAATATGACAGTCATCGAAACCTTCATGGCCATTTTAATAGCGACTAAGTCTCATTTAACTTGGTTTTGCCCATTATTAACTCTCTCTCTCTCTCTCTCTCTCTCACACACACACACACACACATACACACACACACATGCTGGTTTATTTGTTAATAGGCTTCATTATTTTATTTAGCAGGTATAGTGATCTGAAGTTCTTAGCACCGATGGTTAATTCATACGAGTGAAAAAAAAAAAAGAATTCGTGGATACTTGTATCAGCTATCAATCTTTACACCTGTTTGGATGCCATAGTATTTGAAGTTGATCCGATGTGCCCATGCAGCTGGCTCTATGCCTTTGAATGCACACAAATGGAGTTGGTTGAAAGTGACCTTGCATTGGCATCCCTCCTTTCACTCAAAAGCTACCACCCATTTGCCCTTAAGCTGAGATGAAGCCAAATGCATGTGGTGGCATTTTATCTCTGTTAAAGTATAAAAACCTTAGAAGGCCCCTTGGACCATTTGGATATGCAGATTTTAGAATCCGGGTTTTAGTTTGAAAACAGTGTGAGAGTGGGTTCGTGATCAAGCTGCTGTATGTTGTCTTGACAGTGTATGCTGTCTTGACAGTGTTTCTTCGATTTAAAGTAAGAAATCCCGGTTCTAGAAATCTATGCCATAGATTTCTAAAACCTGGAAACATGGGACAACCTCCTGCTCTCTTGCTGTTGGAAAGAAGGAGAGAAATCAGAAAACGACGGCCGGTCTCTTTCTTCTCTCGTCTCCCATCTATAATTTTGAGGAAATCCAAGATTCTAATATCCACGTATACAAACGGCCCCTAAATTGTTAGTGATTTTGGATTTTCAAAATCATATGTTTTGCGTATTTTAGTGTTTTGGAAAATGTTTTATCAAAAGCGTTTGGGAAAAAGAAAATATTTTCTTGGAAAGATTTGCTTTTACAAAAAGATGTAGAAGTGTAGTTGAAAAGATAGCCCCGTACCGGATGAGAGAAAAGAAAGATAAGAGCTTATAAAGCACTACACTTTTCTATTACTTGTTTGATTGCACATTGGGTTGAACCCATGGTTGGACCCGCGGGACGGTGCAACGCACCGTTCGCACACGCGCGCGCGGCGTGGGCAATGGGCTATAGGGTGCATAGTGGCGCTTTATTGGCGCTTTTTTAGGCACACTTAGAGTGTGATCAAATGGGTTGTGTCCCTTCCCCCAACGGTCATGTGCCAAGGGGGTGCGATCCACACCATAGATGGTTGATCTAACGATGACTGGGTTGGAGAGAGGTTTTATTCAAACCAACAGTCACATCTAGGATCAATCAGGACCGTTCAATATCAATGGGTGCGATCTAACGGTCAGATTTCAAACATTCTGGAAAGGTGCCCTGTAGAGGTGTTTTTCACACTGAAAAGACACCAGGTGGTCTACAAAATGTGCAGAATTCAGTCATTTCAATAGAAAAAACGAATTGGCAATTCTGACAGACTTTACACTCTCTTCTACACTCCTACAAAAATCCCCAAGTATTTCTACATACTGTTTTTCTTTTGTTTACTGTTCTAGATACTGTTTTTCTGCAAAAACAGAATCTAGAGATTTCTCTAAGGCTTGAAATTTCGGAAGGGCATTTCGGGTTTGATTCCGCTAGTGCTACGCGTCATCAAACATTAGTAGGGCTTCCCTACTAGGCTTCATTGTATCTTGGAGGCAATTCGCGGATCCCCTTTGCACACTACTAGTGGGGGCGAATCTTGTCTTAAGAAAAGTGATATCACGCCTTGAAGCAACAAGTTTATGTTTTCTATCATCAACAGTACCCTCAATTTTTCAACATAAATAACGCCATCTCCAACAGCTTAAGCTTTTCGAGTAACTGGTAGTTTCACATGGTATCAGAGTAAAGGTCCTTAGTTCAAACCTCCTTGATAGCAATATAATCCACATGCAATGGCCAAACTTAAAAGAAGGGCCACATTTGCCACGTGTAGGCCAACCCTAAAAAGGGGGGCTACACGTGAGGGGGCAGTGTTAAAAGATTAAATAATGCCATCTCCAATAGCTTAAGCTTTTGGAGTAGCTGGTAGTTTCACAATCTCCACATGTTGTCGGAATCCAAGTAGGCCTTTTGTTATTGTTGCTAAAATTCTTCACGTCAAAACCAATGTGATTGGGCACAAATAAATGGAAAAGTTGAAATAAAAATAAGACACAAGATTTTACGTGGTTCAGTCGGTGAGAACACGATTTGCCACTATGATAAAGCAAAGTTACAAGGATTACAACCATATTAACCCACAAGCTTGCAAACTGAAACCTTTCCTTTGCCCTCAACCAAACCTGTACAAAATAGAGTAATCTGTGAAAAAACAAAGAGGAAAATCCAAGAAATCGCTCTCTCTCTCTCTCTGAAAAAATCCTCACTTGTTTGCTGCCTCACCTTGATTGTGTGATGAAGACTAATTTTTATGGTTTACCTAAAATCCTAAAGAAGAGTTCTCTCTATTGTAGTTTTCCAATGTCTACCTTATTTTAGGTATTAGGAGAGTGGGAAACAAGTCAACTTGCCCAACAATGTCCTCCTTGACTTGTTTTCCGGCCACATGAAGTTTTTTTTTTTTTTTTTTTTTTTTAAGTCATCACCTGTTATTGTCGCTTATTGGTCTTCGAATTATCTTGGTTCTTACTCCACTAGACTCGATCAACACGGCCAATGTTAATTACTGAATTCATGATTCTGACAATCCAAATTAGGGGTAGTGCAACTTGGGTTCAACCTGATTTTAGCTCTGGTTGGGTTGGCATTTCCTCAAGTTGGATGGGGAAAAGCCAACCCGATTTAATTTCGGGTGGGGTTAGGGTTGAGGCCTTAGCAACCCAACCCCGACCCGAACCCGACCTCCATCCTCTAATTTTATATATCTTGATTTTCTTTGGGTTATGTTTTTTTCTTGTATTTTTTTTGTTTGGCTCTACGTGAATTGGAACCCCCCAATTACGAGGGTTAGACGGGCTGGGTTAAGGTTGACTATCCTCAACCTGAGGCTCAGGTTGGGTAGCGTTAGAGTTGAGGGAATGTTATCTTGGGTTGGCCTGTAGTTGGCCCCAACCCGACGATCCAACCCAACCCGAGTTGCACCCCTAATTCAAATGCAAACGCAATATTTGATTTAGCCTCTCATAGTTGCTAGATCAAATATCAAGAATGGCATCCTGACTATGCGCAGCTGGGGCAGACTTGTACCACCCAAAAAAAAAAGGGAAAAAAACACTTGGACCCCCTGTGGTTTCTGACACATTCAACTTAACCCTAAAAGTTTAAAAAGTTACAAGTAGACCCCCTGTGGTTTCAAAACGTGACAAGTACACCCTCTCCGTCAACTGTCCGTTAGTTTAACCTGACGGAAAGACTAAAACTAACAATGGTTAATATTTTGAGGATAGAAATACGCTCATTTGCAGAGGGATTAGGGTTACGCCATTTTCCGTCGTTGCTCCTCCGGCCACTGCCTTAGTCGCCACCTTTGGCCAT
Source organism: Tasmannia lanceolata (assembly GCF_043159265.1). Classification (NCBI taxonomy): domain Eukaryota; kingdom Viridiplantae; phylum Streptophyta; class Magnoliopsida; order Canellales; family Winteraceae; genus Tasmannia; species Tasmannia lanceolata. Next base: position 39,160,363 of record NW_027518689.1, read on the forward strand.
TGCCGCCGCCGTCGCCATCTCCGGCAACCGCCGTCACCTCCACTACAGACAACCGAACCCCGCCCCATGGCTACATCAAACCCACATTTCAAGAAAAAAAACTTCGATAAAAAAAAAAAGCCCTAAAACATTAGGGCTTTTGTGCAAATCATTATAATGATATGAATGAAGACAAATAAAACTCCTAAATGGAGAGTTTATGTTGATAAATCAACAAGGGTTTGAATCAAACCCCAATTTTTAGTTTTCAAGTATGAAAACCCTAATTTTTAGTTGGGAAGACGAGGGCATTTTGGTATTTTTCCCCCACGCCGACAGCTCCGTCCAGTTAAAAAAATCCAATGAAATCACAGGGGTCTACTTGTAACTTTTTAAACTTTTGGGGTTAAGTTGAATGAGTCAGAAACCACAGGAGGCCTAGGTGTATTTCCCCCCAAAAAAAAAATGGCAATCCTTGTGAGAAACGGGCTTTTCCACATAATTTCGATTACCTCTCTTTTACTAGGTGTTCTAAGTGGACTTATTTATCTTTTTTGTTTGAAATTAGGGATAATTAATTATTTTTGGGTGCTGCTTGAAAAGCTTACTTTGTCTCTCAAGGCTAACATCACGAAAAAAAACCTTAGAAGGCCCCTTGGACCATTTGGTTAGGGTGAAAACGCTAGACCAGCGATGATCCACCAGATCAACGGTCTAGATCACTACAAATACTAGTATGTGGTGGGCCAGACTCTACGGAAGTGTATTCCTAGAACGGCTCTTATAAAACTACGCCTAGAGGACCCATTTTCCCACGATTTACACATTAAAAGCTTTTCTCGGTGCACAATTTAAAGAATGGAGATGATTTTTCGCCCGCCCCCCCGTAGGATAATGCGCCCCACTGTAACGTAAATTATGGGCAGACTCGTCTTTTTGACAAGTTCAAGGGAGCGCATTATGCTATAGTAGGGGCGAAAAAATCATTACCCTTTAAATAAACTTTGAAAAGCTTCTTTCGAACGCTTAGATGTGCTAATAAGATCTGTTCGTTACAAAGAGCGAGTGCAGGTATTTTGAATAAGATCTTTTGGGGGTCCATGGCCTCCCGCTCCTCATCCCTTCCTTGGGCTTGGGCTCTTGAAACCCTATCCACCTTCAAGGATTCAGACACAGATCTTCTCCGAGGTATATAAAAGATCACAGCCAAAAATATAAAAAAATCTTTTGCTCCTTCTTATTCTTAGAATCTTTTGAATTTTCTTCTTCTTTCGTTTCCTCTCCTCTCTTCGACGATTTGTTGATTTTATAGTTTACTTTGTTATAGCTCTGCTGAATAAAGTTTCGGATTTCTCGAGCGATTCGTTTAAGATCACTAGAGAAAGGGTTTCTTTAAGATATATAGAGGAATGGTTGGATTCAGATGCTGCAAATGGTAGAAATGCTCTGTCAATTGAGGTTTCTGAACGGAGCGAGGATGTGCTTAGAAAGGTAATTTTTTGAATTTTGTTTCGGCTTTCAAGATTGCTTTCTCGGCCAGATTTAGTGTCTTTTGGAACTTGATGAGATCATTGTAATTCATTTCGTTGGGGGGGATATTTAGATTCTTTTCTGTGTTCTTGATTGAATTGTGTTCGATTAGGTATTAGGTTTTTTTTTTTTTTTTTTTTCGAACAAGTGAGATCTATTAATAAAAAACTCCTCGGGAGAGCAACGAGAAAAAAAAAGAGAAAAAGATCTCATGCCAAATCAACAAATTTGAACATGAGACTCCATAATTAGCCAAATGATCAGCCATAGAACTGCCTTCATGTTAGGGGATTTGGAAACGAGTGGCTCTTTATTGCTAAGTTTATTTATTGCTTTTTGAACCGTAAAACCCTAATTCTTCCTCTGCTAAGCAATGAAATAAGAAGTCATAGGGAACTTTTCTCGAATGTCTCCAATTTTTTTTTATAATCCAACAGTTTAGGAAGAATCCATTCTTAATTATTGCCACTGAAATAGTTACTCGATGCATGAAATGTAATCATCAAGCAAAGAACTTGTTTCAATGCTTTAGAATAAGTTGTTATGGTTGAGAACAAGACAAGCTGACCCAATACTTACCTGAGTTAATCAAATTGGTCAAGACTCTAACTTGGGCAGTTCGTTAGTGCTGCTCCCTGTTCACTAAATACACTGATCTCTACCCCTTTTGTTGTTTTCTGTTTTTATTCCTTATCAATAGAATTCATTGTATTTTATAAAAAATTAAAGCAAACAAAGATAGAAAAGGTTTGGTTTTGAATTCTCAATGAGTTTTCATGGTTCAATCATGCTTTTCTGGCTTCAGCAACTCCATGGCTATCTTTTCACAAAAAAGCATGGGTGAAAATTTAGACCTGGCTATTGATTTTCTCCCATGTTTTTACAAATCTTCAAGATGGAAATGTTCTTCAAGCTTCTCCTTGGCCTATTCTCTTTTTCCTTTCTTCATAGACAAACATATTCTCAACTCAACTCAACAAAGCCTTTGTCCCAAACTAGTTGGGGTTGGCTAAATGAATCCTTTAGAAAAATTTCATGAATAAGGTGAAATGAATCTTTTTCTATATGATTCATTTCATAGAAGAGTGGCAAAGTTTACAGCCGGCTGCCAACCTGACACCAACCCTCCTCCTTTATCTTGGCTTGGGACAGGCTGTGGAAAACACAGGCGGAGTTGTTCATAGACAAACATACATGGTAGAAAATTAGGAAATCCTCCTTCTTATGGAAATATTCACCACCACTTCTGGGGAAGCTTCTTTGCTGCTGATTGTTTAGATTTTACCACTCATTAAGGTCGAAGAATACAAATTTTTTTTTTTTTGAATGGTTGTGAGTTTCATTGAATAAAAGACCGAGGTGGTCTTGAGACTATTTTTAATAAATCCAAATGGGATTTTGGGGGAGGTGATAATTTCTCTATTTACATGTAAATCTTAAGTAAATTACTTTACATGTAAATACCCAATTCTAAGAGGCAATAAGAAGAGAAGAGAAAAAAATTTAACTGTTTCGTCCGAAACAGAACGAAACACATTGTTACAGCCGAAACAGGCCAAAACAGACCGAAATGCCGGATGAAACAGAACATTCCCTTCTTCTGTTCTCGTTTTCTGGACGAAATGGAACGTTTCGGGTTTTGGCCTAAACGAAATGAAAACAAGCTTGGGTGAGCTTTGAATTTTATCACTGGTTTGATCTTTTTGAAATACTTACACTGTTTTTATTCTAGTGTTTTTGTCCTTTTCTTTTCAATTGAATCAATTCTGATCTGGGAGCCTCACTGATTTGGTATAAACTATGTTTTGTGTATTCACTGGTTTGATCTTTTTGAAATACTTACACTGTTTTCATTCTAGTTCTTTTGTCCTTTTCTTTTCAATTGAATCAATTCTGATCTGGGAGCCTCCCTGATTTGGTATAAACTATGTTTTGTGTATTCGCACCAGGTGGTTACATCCAGTGACCTGGGAAAATGTGGAACAGAGCTGAAACATGTCCTTAGCCAGTTTATTCTTCAAAAGAGAGCTACCCTGCCAGAACATGCCTTAGACCAGGTAAAGGGACTCCTGTTAACTTCTGTACTTTGGGGAAAGTGATAAATTGCTAGTTCACTTGTTTATCTCACTCCACATTGGCTTTTGATTATCAGCTAAAGGATTCAATTCTTGAAGGCTGTCTCCCATCTGCCTCATCCTTAATGGAAAGGAGTTGCTTGGCCAAAGAAAATGGCATGCATTGTCTCGGCCATAGTAGAATTTCTGCAAACAGTAGTGATGAGTATCAAGTTGCAAAGAGGCTTAAGGTCAGCACTGTTGATGGAAAGATTCAGTCACTAAAACAAAATCTGGCTCTGGTGGTCCCACAAAATAGAAATGGAATCTTGCAACAAGATCCTCCTGGCAGAATCTTAAGATCTGGAAGTCGAATGTCTCCACAGATTATTTCTGTCCATGACAAGAAAGAACATTTGCTTGGAGGCATGGTAAGTGCTAATGATGATAGTGTTCAGTTACTCAAACGGAACTCTATTGCTCCTGATAACAGAGGTAAAATGCCTCGAGGACCGCTTTCAAATGGGACTTTTGAACATGTTGCTTCCCACCAAAATATTTGTATTGATGAAACCAGATATGATGGTGAGCATGATGTCATACCAGAAACATCAAGCAGCAGTGATGGGGACCACAATCCAGATAGCAACTACCCAAATGACAAGATGATTTCTGCTGAGAAGCATAGATTTCTGAGCTCTCAAAACCCATCAAATAATGATTCCCTGACAACGGATTGGACGGAGGAAAGGTCTTGTATAAAGTGTGATGGAGGAGGCCAGGTGCTGATTTGTAGTCATATTGACTGTACATTATCAGTTCATGAGGGCTGCTTGGACTCGTCTGTTAGTTTTGAGGAGAACGGCGAATTTTACTGCCCTTTCTGCTCTTATTCACGAGCGTATTCTTCATACCGCGAAGCCAAGCAGAAGGCTGCCCTGGCAAGGAAAGCTTTATCTATTTTCATGGGTAGGGATCTAATTCATGTGCACTGGCAGAAACAACCTGTAAGAGTTCCCAGAAAACTAAGTGAAGTGAATTCAGCAGGGAATGCGAATTGTCCTGTTGAGATTCATGCTGATCAGCAACATAGAGAGATTATCAACAATAGTACCTGCAATAGAGTGGTTAAAAATATTGAATGTAATAACCGAGATTCACCATGTGGAGAAGAAGGGACATCTCTAATCAATAGGGTTGAAGACCATTCTCACATGGCAACAGCAGAAAATCAGCAGCAAAAAGAAACTTCTATAGACTGTAATAATGAATTAGCCTTTAGAGAAGTAGATAAATCACTGATTAGCGAGAGAGATGAGGCTTCCCTAATCAACGGAAAAAGTAACTCTGCAGAAATTGTTGGTGATGGTCAATGCGTAAAACCAATTGAACATCACCAGCAAGTAGAACCTGCTAGTGCATGTAAAAATGATATTTTACCCTGTAGAGAAGCAGAGAGAACTCTAATTAGTGAAATAAATGGTGTTTCTCCAATCAAAGATAAAAGTGGCAACGCAGAGATGGTTGACAACCACCCATGCATAATTGAGAAGGAATTTCATAAGAAAGCAGAAGCTGCACCTGATGATAACGTTGGTAAGGCTGCCGGTAGAGAATCACAGACTTCTCCAATCGAAGAAGGACAAAATTTGGTGAGACAACAGGCTTCTAATCAACAGAACCCTTCTTGTTCCAGAAACCAGAACAGAGAAGACATCTCCAGCAAATGCATAGTTCCAGTTCCATCTAGGCATTAGTAAGTTTTCAAATACTTGAGACATATGGGAGGATTAATCTTTCTTGTTTGCTTTGTAGTTTCACTTGCTGTATGTAGCAACCCACTCTTCTCTTTTCGTCTCCTCTGGAAGTAGTAGAGAATATCACACACAAAAAACCTTAATTTCTTCTCTTTTCGTCGTCTTTTGGAAGTAGTAGAAGATATCACACACAAAAAACTTAATTTGCATACTTAGATCACACATCCACATGCGCCTGGCCTGAAATTACTGCTTGTTCTGAACATGCATTTTTCTTTGTCTAAACTGGGCATGACTTCTAATTTTCACTTGAGTGGAACCTACGGAACAAAGAGCCATTTATGCTCTTCAAGCCTTCTGATTGGCGGTTGTATTTCAATTATAAAGTACATAAAGTTCTTGGCTGTATTTTGTTGTGGAATGCCTCCTGTCTGTTTCCTTCACACACTATACATTTCGAATGATGGATGCTTGGCCTGCCGATAATACTAAATAACAAAAAAGCCTGCCCGAGTTGTTTAAATTGGACTTTAGTTGAGTTCTTATGGACGTTGAATGTATTTGTAATGATTGTCTTTTGTAACATAAGTTATCCTTCATGCAAATCATGGCATTTTACTTCAAGCGTATAGTTTTTTGGCATCAAGTTCTGAAAGTTTTCTTTCATTGTAATTGTAACTATTCAAACAAAGCATTAACCAGAGTTTCCTTTTCATTTTATTTTTAGCTCAAACCCAACAAACATGAGGCGAAACAAACTTCTGTGGACTGCAGAAGAGGAAGAAGTTCTAGAGGTATCCATTATTTGATCTGGTGTCTACATCATTTTTTTTTGGTAATTCATCAAGTTAATTGATATTTAATCGTATTTTAATAAGTATGTAGTCCTGTTGTCTTTCATAATCAATTAAACTTTCATTTATTTCAATGTCTATGAAGGAAATTCTTACTCTCAAGTTGCTTAAAAAGGTGGGAGTTAGTTTGAGAGGGATAATTCATGATTAATGAGGATGCTTTGATGACATTGAACTCTCTTTATTTGTGGACGTATGGTTTCCCCTATTATAGCTTGGTGGGTGGGATTTTTGTGTAGTTTTTTTGTTTTCTATTACTTTTTCATTGTCTTGTTGAGGTGTCACCTTAAGCCCTCTTGGTCTCCTCTTTATTCTCTTTAATATAGTTTTAGCTATCTTTCAAAGAGAGAGATTGAGGGGAGAAGCTTTGTAACAGCACAATTGGGGTGAGATGCATGCTGTCTGACTAAGTAGGAGGGAATGAGGAGCATTTGTGTAAGGGGAAGGAAAGACATCGAACATTACCATAAAAGTAAATATGTCTCAATTTATATAGGGGTAACTTTTATGGAATGTACTTTGAGGAGAGTCTTACTTTCACTACATAGACGGGAGATAGGATGCATAGATAGTCCTCGATGTTTTTTTTGCTAGTGTGCATGTTGAATTATTTAATATAATTTGATGCGAAGACTAGGAGCCATGATTCATGGTGCAAATTCAGACAAAATATAATCAATGTTTTCAAAGGCATTGATGAAGGATCAAATCAACGTATGAACTGTATTTTCTGGCCTGACCTGACCTGACATACAATGCCTTCTATAATCTGTTCAGCCATATTGTATATTGAGTGTAGATCGAAAATCAAGGCATACACCTCGAGGTGAGGTGCACTCAAAACACCTCGAGGTGAGCTCCAAGAGGCGGGACACCCAAAAGGCATAGGTGTTAGGGTATGAGGCATATGCCTCACAAGCAATGTGCATGGAGACAGTTGCTTATTGTCCCTAGCATGTTGATTTTTTTTTCACTTAAACCTAGTTTAAGGTTTAAGTTAAGTGGGCACTTGGGAGGAGGGGTGGGGCTCTCCTAAGAGTCATTTCATCTTTTATAATCACCTATTTCATGATTTTGAAGAAATTTGAACTTATTATGGTGATTTTTTGGAACTTCTTCTTTACCATTCAACAGAGTCGAGAGCCATCATGTTCAGTGGATTTCTATAATCAAAATGGGGCTATTGGTGGTGGAGTTTTTTGTGTGCACTGTTTCGAACAATTAGTAGAAATCCTTAATTTTCTGGGTTTTTCCTTTCTAAATTCATTCAAATGTTTTCCTCCCGGGGTCGGGCCTATAGTTCAATGGTTGAGGCTTTGCATCTCAACCCAGAGGTCGCAGGGTCAATCCCAGATTACCTACCAAAAAATAAGTTTCCTTCTATTTGTTGTATTTCAGAGTGGCTTCTATTTCTGTTTGTGAGGTGTGACTGTATTTGTGTTTTTTGGATGTGGAAATTGTGAAAGCAGTGTATACGTCTTAATCTCTCTACGAATTATTATGTTGTCGGTACCACTTGGTAACTTGGCAATGATAGTTGGAGTATGGGGTTGATACTCTATTTTGCTACTTCCTAGTGTATTGATTGTTGGATGATGATATTTGGTGGAACTAAAGCATGCATTTTTTTCTAAATTTTGTAGTTATTTATTTTATTTTTCTTATTTTTTTGTTAAAAATTAAAATTCATGAGCCTTATACTTCTCCTGGGTTGAATTCCTTTGCCTCAAACCTCTGCCTCAAAAAACATTTAGGGGCCGTTTGGATATGCAGATTTTAGAATCCAGGTTTTAGTTTGAAAAACAGTGTAAAAGAGGGTCATGATCAAGCTGCTGGTATGCTATCCTGGCAGCGTTTCTTGGATTTTAAGTAAGAAAACTAGGTTTTAGAAATCTGTCCTGCATCCTGCGATTTCTAAAACCTGGAAACATGGGACGATCGCCAGCTCTCATGCTGTCGGAAAGAAGGGCTAGAAATCAGAAAACGACGGCTGCTCTCCTTCTTCTCGTCTCCCAACTACAATTTTGAGGAAATCCAGGATTCCAAAATACGCGTATCCAAACAGCCCCTTAGTGTAAAGGGCGCACACATATTGCATAGTCAATGCAGAACAGGTGAGCTCTAAAAATTGATCATCTTTCATCAAGCCTACACTATGTTTTATGGAAACCGATATTTCTATAAGGAATAGATGTATCCTGAAAAGAACTACATAAAGTAAATGGGCAGATTTGCTATGACTGCCTTGATCAAAGTAATTCTCCTCAAGGTCATTTCATGTCTCGTACATTTAGGGCATTGAGAAACTTCTTTCTCCCCTATCATTGACGGTTTGATAGAAATAATTGATTTTTATATCACCAGCAGCAAGACACAGAGCTCTGAACCTCTGCCTCCAAGACACTACTTCCTGGTCGATAATCCTAATCTGTTCATTTTTTAGACATGTCCTAGAAGCATTATCCGCTTCTGAAAGCGTGATCCACAGCCTCTAGTTCTTGCCTTTAGTTGAGGAATGTGCTTAGTTTTGTTTTGGGTTTGAATTTAAGTTCAAACTTGTGATTATTATTCTAGTTTAGCTACACCAACCTCCTTCAAGTTTTCCACTGGAAAAAGATCCATCCGTATTTTGTTTCAACCAACCATTTCCAGTTTAAGCCATATAAATTCAAAACTGTGAGTAGTAGTATTGCCATTCCATAGTCTTTTAATCACCGCAATATCTATAATTTTTTGAAGCTTCATAGCAATATTTTCTTAAGAGTATCAATTTTAGTTTTTGCATTTCAACTTTCCTCATAAGATTACTAGAGACTTGAACAAATTCATCTGTCTTGAGTATGAAGCTTGGAACCTTGGCCCACCTTGTGTTTTATGGTTTATTATAGGGTGAATTTTTGTACTAATTTTCAAAAAAAAATATGGTGTATTATAAGGGTATTTTTGTACTACATTTACATGTCTTCAATGTCATTAATTTTATTTAGATATGGATGCTTCATTTCTCTTGCAGTCATATATAACTTCATGGTTATCATAAATAATATGAGTCATTAGTCTTGAGTTCTGGTTTTTTGACTTATACATTGTATCAGAGATCTAGGTCCCATTAATCCTAGAACATTGTTCTGACTTCATGCAACTAGATTTTCGGCAAACAATGTGGAATCTCAAAAGTTATTTGAGAAACCTCAATGTCATAAAACACTTTGGCTAGGATTAGTGATGCAATCCCATAGATCTACCTCAAATATTTTCTTTACTAGATAACATAGCATAGAACCCTAGACAATACACTATTGTCCTCCACCTAGTGGCACATTTTCTTTACTAGATCTTGAAGTCAGGGTCTTTCAAAAGTATAAAAAAAAAAATTTATCTCCAGAATAAGTTTCCATGCGGATTGCATTGGATGGATACTACTTTTTTAGAATTAGACCATCAGGCTTCAGATTGTTCTGTAAATGTTTCAAAAATTGTTGATTTATTTGGAACCCATCCAAGTTAAGTCAACTTAGTTTGGCTGGAATAATTGACCAATTTGAAACTATGATCACGTTTTTCCGTTAGCTTCCAAGTTTCATGATTAGGGATTATGTTTAGACAGATTTGTTTTTGTTAAGAGCTTATGCTTTCCTGCAGCTCAGTCATTTGAGACCTAACTGATATTTTTATGTAGGAAGCAGTGCAGAAATTTTCTAAAAGTGGTGAGACAAGTATGCCATGGAGGATGATCTTGGACTTTGGCCGCAATGTGTTTCAAAGAACTCGTACTCCGGTCGACCTCAAGGATAAATGGAGGAACATTATGATGAAAAGGGGCTTAGCAAGAAAACAAAGGTAATCTAACTCTTTCATATATTGTGAAATGGCATAAGGTGTTAACTGGGAACAACCCTATTGTAAAATCAGTGTAAAATCTTTGTTTTTTTGTTCTGTAAAATCTTTTTTCCTTGTTTCTCATGAGACACTTCAAATTATATATTGTTGAAAAGCTCAATGAAATGAGGTTTAGGTTACCTTTGAATTTGCATGTAACTGTGTAAATTAACCTTCTTTTAATTTTTTGTCATGCCCTTTCATGCCAAAGTTAATTTTTTGGATGTATTGTTGATTAATTCTATGGTGGTAAACTACAAAATTGGGCTAATCAGGCCATATAAGAAGTAGAAGAGACTACTACACTTTCTGGGTCATCTACACTAGCGGCTTTCATTTGATGATTCTGGAGGTCATACTTTTCAATTATGACAGGTATGCCATCCTTATTTCCTTCCTGTACAACATCTAATTCTATTACTACAATTGTTCTTGCTAATGGTAGTTCTCATAAAATCAAGTGTCTCCCAGTTTTTCCTGTCTCCTGATCATTTTGTATCTCAATTTCGCATTAGACTTACTATTTGTGTGTCAATTAAATAAATATTTGCAATGCTCGGTAATATTTTTCCCGTCTTCTTGTTTGTTTCAAGATCTCGAGATGAAGAGGATGATTAGTGGAGGGTATGAGCGTTGAGCAATATACTATCCGAAGTGTGATGTTATGGCTTGTCATTCGAGCATCTATGCAAACTAGTGGCATTGTCGACTTGGACATGCAAACTACGGCCTGTTGATATCTCTGGAGGGCAGCATGCAAGGAATAAAAAAGATTCCGACTCCCCGCTCTGATACCAAGTTGTGATCTACATGGGTTTTGTTGAAGAAAGGATGAAAGAAGGGGGAAGAAGGATTTACAACAATTAGAATTGAGTTGATTCTGACTTTTATCCATTCGCGTCATTTATATAATAACGACAAGAATGCCCTGCAATGGCACACGACTTCTTTATATGGAGTCAATATTATTCTTTTAATCCTCACCTCAATTCTCCCCTCCTTTTTACAGATAATTGCTTGTGACCACAATTGCCGCTGTTTGGCATCTGTTAATTTCTCTACTTTCTCTTGTTTCACTAGGTTAGATCCTGCAGCTAGCCTATATTGTCACCCTTGTGTCATGATTATTGTTAACCATGCATGTTTCCGTTCACAGTGTCATTCCATTGCTCAGAAGCCCACTGGGCGCGTTTGGATTTGAGTTTTGGATACAAAATGCATCGATCATCTTCATAATCATGTTTTAAGAGAGAGAGAGATGTCTTGCTGCTGCGGAAGCAATGTCAAGGAGCATCAGGCTTCAGATTGTTCTGTAATTTTTTTTCATGGTTGCCAAACAATGTCTTTGATTTCCAAATAATGTCTTGCAAAACTGGGCTGGGCCGGGTCGACCTGCGGGTGCCCGTGGAGAAGTGGAAAAAGGTTTTATTTTACCCTTTTTTCTGTGATTGTCATTTTTTTTTCATTTTCTCTGTAGTTTTTCCGTAATTGTCATATTTTGTAAAATATTTCAGTATTTTTTTCATATTTTTTCTATTTTGGTGCCATTTTGGCGTAATGTTTCTATAAAGTTTAGTACCGCGTGATTTTTATTTATTGCTAGCCACCTTTGCACAAATCACAAATCTTATTTCCTGCTTTTTGCACATAAGACAACTCTCAAAAACTCAACATGAATGGGCTACCATCATGTGACCACGTGCAATTGGAGAAGGTAGCGTTGGAGAAGGTCGCTAGCAAATCCAATTATAAATTAAAAAAAATCTTTAAAAAATATGTCAAAAATCCGGGTGACCCGCGGGTTGACCCGGCCCGTACAGGCCGGGTAAAGGTCCAAGCTTAGTGACCCGTAAAATTTTCCGGGTCTTTTTTTACCCGGCCCGTTTGACCTAGACCTGTACGGACCGGGTCAAGCCCAGCCCGCCAGTTTGTCAGGTTACGATGCACCTTGTCACCTTATTTTTTCTTCTCTTCCTGCTTCTATTGCACCATTCCTCCCGGCTTCTTCCATCTGCCTCATTTCTCTTTCTTTTCTTTTTCCTCTCTTTGCCTCTCCGCTAGCTCAGGCTCTCTTGGGCTTCTATTGTTCTAGCCTTCTTGATCTTTCAAAGCCAAGTTTCTAATCAACTCTTTTATGTGAGGCTCATGCAAGCGTCTATGCACCAAAGGCCCCAAGAATTTCACTTTCACTTAGAGTGAAGGAACTGAGGTTGTTTTGCTAGTGATAGTGATGGAAGCCCAAAGTGGACGAGCAGTCTACATTCAATCCATAAAAGTCCTCTAATTGGGTGGTTAAGATCACCTAATTGGTGTGTTTTCCATGGACCATCCATGATGGGGACTGACCAGCAGTCCAAATTCAATGCATTCATCCTCTCTCTCTCAATTAGAACTTTTTTGGGTGCTAATTAATTAATTAATTTTTTTGGTGGATCCTTGATGATTTGATGGATGGTCCAAAAATCTGAGAAGATTTGGATTCAAACACTCATGGATGGGGTAAGAGGAAAACGACATGGGAGGTAGCGATGGTTCCAAGTTTCAACCTATCATGGTGGGTAATGAATGGCCAGTCAACATTAGGCCTTCTTTCTTGTTTTTCTTGTGAAGTAGTAAAGAGAAAGCAGCCTCGTCGATTGAATTTAAGTGGCTTAGGAAACAGTGCCTTCAATTTTTTATCTTGACTCATCAAATGTGGCCCACCTCAACGTCGACTTTCTTTCCAACATGAAATTATTGTCTCTTGCGACTTTTAAGGGTATGTTTGGCAACCATGAAAAAATTATTCCATGGAATATTCGTTGGCCCAGTTGGGAAGAATAATAACTGAGGATGAGAGGGGGAGCCACTTGACAGGGAAGGAGTGGAAAAACCGTGGGAAAATATCATTCCCCTCCCAAAATGCTTCAAAGAAATAAGTGGGCATAAAGCTAGAGATGAAGAATTCTTGATCATTTTAAAAGATGATATTCACACGAGTTTTTGGGTTTTCTTTTCCTCTCTGGGAGCTGATATTTTCACTCCCTTGTTTTGATATCGTCACCTGTCTTTCTGCGTTTTATACCAAGGTTGCTAGAGTGGGAATCAAAGGCTCCCAGGGAAGAATCCTACTAAAGGTTGCCAGAGCGGGAATCAAACGCGGGAATCGAAGTGGGAATCGAAGGCTCCCATGGAAGAATCCTACTTCCTTGTTTTATACTACTCTTGTCCTTTACAACTTCCAGGAAGCTATGTAAAGATCAAATGCAGAACAACTAGAGGGAATATCATCCCACCTCCCTTTTTCTTGTATTTTTAAAAGGAAGAGGAAATTAAACACAACGAGCGTTGAAGCCACCCTTGATTACTCTTAAGATAAACACACGTCATTAATTTAGTTCGTACACCCCTTTTTGGCTATTTCACAACTTTCATCACATCCTTAAGTAGCTCTCAATGACATTGTCAACGACGATCCAGACGCGGACACATGGCACCGAGTCCTACAGCCTTTGTGACAGCTACATAAATCTCATTGGAGATTATCATTAGATTAAAAAATTAACTATTCTACAAAATCCAAAACGATGTCTAAGACTTGCCGACTTGGTAATGCAGTGTTTATCATTTAATAGAAAATAACGAGTAGCTACATGATATCTCTTATAAAAAAATCATGTCTTCTACTTTGGATCTCTGTTTTCTAATCAATTGCCATTCTTATAAGAGAAAACATTAAGGATTTTGAAAGGTAGACATGATCATAAATAACAATAAAGAAAGGGCTGCTCAAAGAGTAAGGAAGTATGTGTCAAGGGCTCGCTTCTTGTTTACCCACATCAAAGAAATAAAAGAAACGCGTATTTTAAAGTATTTTATTATTAGTTATTGTAAACTATGAAGAGAAAATGGTTTCTACACAAAGTGTAGATAAGTTATCTACACACTAGCTTAAAATACAGAGGAGGGCATATTGTTTGGGTGATCCAAACCATTCATTTGATTTGATCAAGCTGGGGTCTACAACAATGTGCCGGTGGTCACCACTCAATCAACGGACCCTATCACATCCACATGGCATACGTGGGATCCAAAAAGTAGCCGTTAGTAAAGAAGTTAACAATTGCGTTTTTTGGCATTTTTTTCAGCATTTTCAACACTGATTACACTTTTCACCAAAAAGTAGTTGCATGCAAGGTTTTAAATTTCGACCCGAAATCAAAATTGTAGATACCCGATCAAAATTGTGGATACCCGAAACATTACAATATTTCTTTGAAATTTTGAAATTTCAGCCCAAATTTGAGGAATTTCACCTAAGAATCTAGATATTTTTAATTATTTAATACTTAAATTTCAAAATTTCGGATAATTTCAGTAGTTTCGGCCAAAATTTTCGGTTCCGGTGAGGACCGAAACGCTATCTGAAACCGAAATTTGAATTGTATGTAACAGAGACCTGATTACACTTTCTCTAGCAAATTGTGTGTCTATCAAAGAAAGGGGTGTAAATATCTCTCTAAAAAATGTTAATAAAAAAAGATGGGGTAATCAGGTATGTCTCTCTCCTGCCCTCGCTCTCCAATGGGCAAGTAACTATTCTATGGAAAAAAATCATGGTTGCCAAATGGGTAATGGGAGACATGTCCCCATCTCACTCAAAATATGATCAACTTTTTCCCTGTTATTTAGCCCTTACCCTCTCCTCACTTATCCCCTCTCAAGTCCCTCCAGCCCTCCCCAATCCTCTCTCACCACTTGATTAAACTAATATTCCCTGGAAAAAGAAATTCATGGTTGCCAAACCTGGCCTAAAAATATCAAGGTAATTCTTGTGGCTTTAGATAATTGGGAGAGGACTTCTTCCAAAGAAAGGTTCTGGCAGGCTCCATAGTTGCCGGCCATTACAATGACCCTTCAATTTTTTCAAATTGACCCTTTGTCAATTTATGATTGTCGTTTGACGATACCATCATACCAAATCTACTGTCTACATATGAAGTTAGGAAGGAAATTACCAAAACACCACTGTTCTTGTTCCAATCACCCACATAGCAGAAAAGCATTTTTAAACCAAAAGTACCCTTTCAATGTCAGCTCATGCCTCTTAATGAACTTGAAATCAACGCCACAACCATAATGTAAGCTGTTATGAATCTACTGACTTTGCTCTTCCTGCTAGCATTAGCATATTTCTAAGTAAGGAAGTGGATAAGGGGCAAATCTGACATTTACAAATGGTAAGGGGCATCATGTGATCGTAGATAACAACAAGGACCTTCTGAAAATCATGTGAAACACAAGGTCAGTTCAGTCATCTGACTTATTCCTAGGGACCCCACCAGCCACCCTGTCTAAACTTCAATTAAAAAGAAATCCCACAATCCTTGAACTGTTAATACCGGGTAAACCATGAAAGAAGACCGGCAGAGAAGGAGAACAAAAAGAGAATAAATAGGAGACCGAGACAAAGAAGAAGAAAAGAGAAGGAAACAGGGATAACAGAGAAATGCAATCACGCTGCATAAGAGAAGCCTCTCAAGCATGCTTACATGGCTGCTTCCCAACCCCTTTTCCCACCTTGGCTGAGCCCTCCAATCCCAATCCCAATCCCAACCCCCTCCCCACAACCACCACAACCGCCACATCTCGGTTCCACTTCGCCTCTGCCACCATGTCTTCTCTCTTACCAAATACCCAATTCACCAACCATGAATCCCTCCCTCCCTTACCAGAATGCTTCTCAAATTTCACTAAAGTCTATCCACAATACACTGAAACAGAACAAGCAGACGATATCAGAGCAAATGACTACTTCCACTTATCTCTCTCTAATCGCGTTTGTCTTGATTATAATGGGTTTGGCCTTTTCTCCCATTTGCAACTCCAGTCATCCATGGCTGCTTCTTCTTCGTCTCCAAATTCTGGCACGCAATTCTCCTTCTTTGACCTCTCCTACAAGTCAACAAGTCTGAAATCTCAGATACTGTATGGAGGCCAAGAACCAGGTTTGGAATCTGGTATCAGTAAAAGAATTATGGGTTTCCTAAACATATCCGAAAATGATTACAGCATGGTGTGTACTGCCAACAGGGCTTCGGCTTTCAAGTTGTTGGCAGAATCGTATCCATTTGAGAGCAATGGGAGGCTGTTGACAGTATACGATTACGAAAGTGAGGCAGTTAGAGGAATGGTTGAGAGCTCCCAGAAGAGAGGAGCCAAAGTAATGTCAGCCAATTTTTCTTGGCAAAGTTTGAGGATCCAGTCGACGAAATTGAAGAAGATGCTGGTGAGCAGAAGAAAGAAGAAAAAGAAGGGCTTGTTTGTCTTCCCACTACAGTCTAGGATGAGTGGAGCCAGGTATTCTTATTTATGGATGAGCATGGCACAAGAGAACGGGTGGCACGTATTACTAGATGCCTGTGCGTTAGGACCAAAGGACATGGACACCTTGGGTCTCTCTCTCTTCCAGCCAGACTTCCTAATATGTTCTTTCTTCCAGGTTTTTGGGGAGAACCCATCTGGATTTGGGTGTCTGTTTGTCAAAAGATCTAGCGCCTCTGTCTTAGAGGCATCAACGATGGCCAGGAGCATTGGTATTGTGAGCATTGTTCCACCCAGAAAGCCGTCTAACCAGCTAGACTATTCTTCTGCTACGGATTCAGACGCCCAAAGCTCTAAAATCCAGTTACAGGACGATGATTTAGCTATAACAATCTCATTTTCTGGTCCGATGTCTGTTCGGATGAGTGATGGGGAGGGCAAAAGGAACCAGAAGAAATTCGAACCGGGTGAAACTTCTGAATTACGCAAAACAGATGTTTCTATAAAACAGGCGGATTCGTTATCATCGGAAATAGTGGAATTAGAGAAAAGTGGTTCGATTCAATCAGAGAGTAATGAAGGCAGTGTAAGAAAAATGGACCCCAATCCCGCAATTGAATGCAGATGTTTAGATCATGCAGATTCTTTGGGACTTCCAGTCATCAGTAGCAGAGCAAGAATTTTGGTGAATTGGCTAGTAAATGCCCTAATGAAACTACAGCACCCTAATTCAGAGAAGGGGATACCCTTGGTGAAAATTTACGGACCGAGGGTAAAATTCAACAGGGGACCTGCAGTGGCATTCAATGTGTTCGATTGGAAAGGAGAAAAGGTTGAACCCATTCTCGTACAGAAGCTTGCCGATAGAAGCAATATTTCTCTAAGTTACGGTTTCCTGCACAACATCTGGTTCCCAGACAAGTATGAAGAAGATAAGGAGAAAGTCTTGGAAACAAGGAGTAATGGCGTAACATTGGTGGGGAAAAGGAAAGAGAAAGTTGCTACGGGGGTAACAGTAGTTACAGCCGCAATTGGGTTTCTGGCCAATTTTGAAGACATTTACAGGCTTTGGGCTTTTGTTGCCAAGTTCTTAGATGCCGACTTTGTAGAGAAGGAAAGGTGGAGATACATGGCTCTCAATCAGAAGACAGTTGAAATTTAAACCAAAGCAAATTCTTTTAGTTCCCCTTCAGACTTTCGGGGGAAGAACATCTTTATTGTTTGAGTTCAGTTTAGAAGTATTCAATTATTCTTTCAATTTATAAAGGTAAATAACGGTCAGTAGGTTTGATTACAAACAGAATTGATTTATTCAGTTGAATATAACAATGTGAGGTAAAAGAACTTCATGTGTAACAGAATCAGGAACACTACTACCAATAGAGATTGAGGCACGACCTCTTTTCAGTAGTTGGTTATTATAATTGTATTAGTGGTTGTTCATGTTATTTTGACGTCTTTGTCTCAGACTAATGATAAAGAAAGCTAATTGACCATCTTACTGATGTTGACTCTTAGGATACAACATAAGACCAACTTAGACCAACTAATGCAAAATAGTATCAGAAGAAGAAAAGTAAAGCAAAATAATGGATCCAAGAAGTAGATCAAATTGTAGAAGGAAAATAGGGTAAACAACAAGGCCCTATGAAAAGAAGAAAACAATAGCATACAAGTCCCTCCCATGAAGAAAATCTCTTGATTCACGCACACAAACACCCCACCGGCTGAAAAAAAAAGGCTCCCGGTCGACCAACTTAAAGAAATTACAATATCTAAAATATATCCCCACAAGTGATTTAGAGGAAAATGACTAATATACCCATATTGCAATAACAAACAAATCTTCTTCAACCCCACAGAAGCCATTGGAATGCAAAGACAATGAAACTTTAAGTAACTGACTAGGTGATTGATCGATCATGATCCTCCTGTCAAGTTTCAACTCATATGCATCAACATGCAATAATATGATGTTAGACCAGATTTTGGGATTGCATACACAAATCATCCCAATGTTCTCCATGATTCAATCTTTATTCTTCATCCTTGATTTCTTTGACGTGTAGAAGATTACTTCTGCATCAGAACACAAAAAATAAAAGAAGAGATAATGATAAGAAAAGAAAAGGGACAGAGAAAATTGAACTAACAAAATAAAGGCATTTGAGATGGTTGTAAAAAATTTAACGCCCAATAGGGCTTCATTCTCCACAAGAATTAGAAAAATTGCTGTTTTTTATCTACTTTTCAAGTTATGTTTAAGTAGGTTCTGGTGAGCCCTAACAACGAAAAAAATGAACAATATTTTCCAAGGAGCAAGATTTGAAATCTTTTCAATTTGGGAAGTTTCTGAGACAAGAAGTGGTGCCTTTTCATTATACTAGCCACTTAAGATTATGAGTTTAGGCAAGGTTTGGAAGCT
This sequence comes from Tasmannia lanceolata, assembly GCF_043159265.1. Taxonomy (NCBI): domain Eukaryota; kingdom Viridiplantae; phylum Streptophyta; class Magnoliopsida; order Canellales; family Winteraceae; genus Tasmannia; species Tasmannia lanceolata. The sequence continues at coordinate 39,179,144 of NW_027518689.1, forward strand.
AATACAGAGAAATTTACATAAATTTGGAAACGTTTTGGTTAAAATTAAGGGATGAAATGATACTAGGCATATATAGTAAGGATTAAATGATGGTTTTGCATTAACAAATCTGTATCTTGATCGACCTTTTGAGTTACAGCATGAGATGGAGAGGAGAAAACTGTGTGGGTTCTCACAATCTCCTAATATATTAACTCAGGGTGGGCTTTTTACAAAATCCCCAAACATTTACATATAAGAGACTATGAACCACCCCACCCCCCACCCCCACCCCCACCCCCTCTCTCTCTCCTCAAGCTGGAGCATAAACATCATGAATGTCCATCCTGGAACAAATAAAATCCAATATATTAAAACATACAGCCTTAGTAACAATGTCTGCCACCTGATTTTGGGAATGGAAAAATGAGGGTTGCCACTTCCTTTTTCATCACTGTCTCGGAGAAAATGAGTCCATCTCGATATGCTTGGTCTGCTCATGAAAAACAGGATTATTTGCAATATCTGTACCTGCTTGATTGCCACGGTATGACTTCAATGGAGACTTTAACTTGAAAACCCAACTCTTCCACAAAGGAAAGTAGCTAAACCAGCTCATAAGTAGTATGGCTCATATCTATATACTCGGCTTCTGTACTTGACCGTGTTGCTAAATTCTGTTTCTTCCTCTTTCATGTAACAAGATTTCCTCCAACAAATGCATAATAGCCTATACTAGATCTTCCATCTAAAGGAGAACCTGCCCAATCAGCAAATATGTATGCTTCCACCTCTATATGACCATTTTACTGGTACAAAATTCCTTGGCCAGGATTTTAATTTAGAGATCAAAGATATGAATAATAGCACCTTGGTGTGGTATTAGAGGAGATTTCATAAATTGACTAATTACACTCACGGCAAAGGTGACATTTGGTCGTGTAATAGTCAAGTTAATTAACTTACCTACTAATTTAAGATATCTTCCTAAATCTTCATATAACTCTCAACATCCCTCCCCGATTTATCATCAATGTACATAGATGTGTAAAAATTGGTTTAGTGCAAAGTAGCTCTGTTTCTTCAAGTATGTCAACCACATATTTCCTCTTCGATAAATTGATGCCCTATTTTGATTTTGCTATTCCAATGCCCAAGAAGTAATACAGAGGTCCCAACTTTTTGTCTGAAATGTGAATTACTTCAAATTTTGAATCAACACAATATCATCTCCCTTTAGGACACATATATCACTAACACAATAATTATGGAATCACTCTTTCAACAAAACATAGAGTGATCAATTTCATATCTTTTCATCCCGTAAGCAACTACAACTTTGTTGAACTTGTCAAACCAAGCATCTGGAGACAGACATAGGCCATAGACTGCCCTCTTCAACTTGCATACTTTAATCAAGCTCCTCCCGAGCAACAAATCCAGTGATTGATCCATGCCTCCCCAGACCCCGCAATGGCGGGAGCCTCGTGCACTGGGCCACCCTAGTTGAAAGAGATGCCAGTTCAAAGTAGTAACAAGGGAAATGATAATGCGAACAGAATAAAGTTGAACCTCAGGACATTTCAAAAAAAAAGTTGAACCTCAGGAGAGAATGTCTCCTTTGATGTAGGGAAAGTGCATTGCCAGGTAGGTGCTCTGTGGTGAACGTCAAGGCACAAACTATAAATCAAATGGTAGCTAATGGGGAACCATGGGATTGTAAGTAATCACTAAATTATGAAATTGTGTTTACTGAAAGGGCTTTCAATTAGACTGCTCCCATTACAATTAAATTCTGATGTATTCCAAGGTACCCTTGCTACGTGTAAAATGAGGCTTCTAATATAGTGAACAGAGACACATCTGCTCAAGAATTTAATTGTCTGACCTCTTGCCTTAAAGAGTACATAAATGCAACCATGTGGTCATGTAGAAATTAGCATGTTGGCATCTCGACAAGCAAACCAAGGAATCTAATTCATCTCAAGATTAGGATCCCATCGTTAGTAAAGTGAGTAAAGTGATTTTTTTAGAGCTTTTTATCGAGGAAACAAAAACAAGGGGGCTACCTTGCTGGTCAAATGCTGTAGTGGGTTGCTTGCCTTTGTGATGCAGGACAATACCTAGAATAGGGAAAATCCTACACTCCTAATGGGATTAAGACTTTAAGACAATTTAGGGCTTATGCGGAAAATTAAAAGAACACTTAACAACTTACCTAGGGCTAAATTAACGCCTAATTAATCTATGGGCAGCAGCAATAATGAGACTTAAATAGCATAAATAATTATAAAGATCGTAATTAAGCATGAACTAAACCTTATACAAATCAATCAAAACGATAAGGATTCGAAAGATGAATTGATAATAGAAAGATTAGTCCAAAACTAGGCCTATGCATGCAACCAATTAAAAGAACTAAAAAGCTAATGCAAGTACCAATTAAATAGATGTCACAAAAGCATGAAAATAATAATATCCAATGAAGAAAAACAAAAAAAAATGTCCACCAGCAGTAAAAGGCTCAAAATGGTCCAGTTTTGAGTTATAGGGGTATTTTGGTAATTTGGAAGATCTGAGATTTTGGTTTAATACTGCTGTCCAAATTTTAGGTTAAGGTTTAGAAGGTAAAAGAAAAGTTAATCTAGGGTTTAGGCTCTGATTTGATGGTAGGTTTAGGCTAGGGATGTTCAAAAAGGGTTTTCGGGCTTGAAAAGGGTGTGAATTTTCAATTGGCTGCAAAAGGGGTTTAAAGTTAGGGTTATTGGGTGTTTAGGCTGAGTTTTAATCATAAAAACAATCCTTCAAAGTCTCGAAACGAGATCTTGAAGAATGAGAAACGAGATCTTAAAGAATGAGAGAGATCTATGGATTTTGGGTTTTTGTATTTTAGGGTTCAAGAATAAAGTAAAAAAAGAAAATTTGATTTACTAACCTTCATTGTGTTGATTTGATTGAAGAAATAGAAGATAATAGAGGAGATGAGAGAAGATAGTTCCAAACTACCAAGAGGAGAAGAGAAGAAGAAGTCCAAGCCACAATAGTTCTCACAAAAAAATCTCAATTCTATTCAATATTCAAAGTCCCTTACATTGCTTTCATAAGATGTATTTATAAGAAAAAGAAACCCTAAAAGATAACCTAAAGTTACGAACTAATCTCAACCATTCATCTAATCTAAAGCAAAGCTAAATAAAGATAAAAATTTACCAAAAATAGTAATCCCGTAATTGACATATACCCCTTCCTAAAAACACTCATAACTTGCTTAAATCACATCCAAATCATGTGATCTTGAGCCCATTAGATAGGTAATTGAAAAACCTTTCTAATAATACAAAAAACACACCAAATGGGTGAGATTTGATGCCTAAAAAGTAGGCTACAAATAAAATGACGAAAATATAAAGTAAATATATAAAAAAAGACGACAATGTCCGTGGCCCATGCTAGAGTCTACGCCATCATTCTCGTCCACGTCTGCGCTTGTAAACTTTGAATTCAAGCCCGTTGTTGATGTCCCTATCACTTTGTCTCGTAGGCGTAAGATCTCATCATACTCGGCGTAGGATATAAGCAAAGAATCATCATGCGGTACAAAGAGCAGAAGGAGATGGGCGGACGCCTCACGAATACTGGCAGAAGCATGGTGAGCTGAACGAGATGCACGAGGCTCTAGATGTAAATCATAACAGTAAGCAATAGTAATGCCCTTCAGATGACAATGAGTGCAATAGCGAGGCCCCGTCCACCAGGGCCATGACCTCCCCCTGAATCACGACCACCTCCACGGCCTCGACCACGGCCAAACTAGCCACTGGCACGACCACTACAATCACGCTCAACATAAGCAGCAAGACCAGAACCATCAACAGCAGGGTCACTAGACCCAAGAGAATACCAAGAGAGGGAAGGGACTCTAAGCCAACAATATGTTGCCGAATCGCCAGAAAATCAGTGCCCAAGGCATCAAGAAACTTAACAATCTGTAAATCCGCCTAACGCTTAGAAAGAACGTCAGGATCCGCAGTGAAGGGCATATATAAGTCAAGCTGCTCACACAGGACGACATACTAACAGTAGAAGTCCGACACCAACTTGTTCCCACATTGGAGACTCAGCCACTCAAGATATCATAAATACGAGTGAGATTGTTAACACAAGAATACAGAGTCTCAGTCTGCTGCCATATGTCCTTAGAGGACTTAAGGTACATCATCGATCCAGCCACTTTTGTCTCCATACTATTCTATAAGAGAGTCCGGATCATAGCATCATCCTGGCGCCACTTAGCCTATGATTTGCATCAAAAAGGGAAGGATCACGCTCTATAAAGTCAACTTTACCACGCGCAAGCAGATATGTCTCAAAGGCCATACGCCAAGGTGGGTAATTCGACCCATAAAGCTTGATGGAGGTCATCTGAGCCAAAGGAACCTCCACCGATGAAGAACTGGAAGAGGCAGTGGAAGTCGGAGTAGTCATGAGGACACCAACAACAAGCAACAAACAACCACCATCAGCAACGAGGATGAAAATACCACCAACGACAACGAAAAACAACAAAGGAACAATGACGACAAAGATCAGCACGCTATCCCACACACCATTATGTGGCTCTGTAACACAAACATACACCGACAACCTAAGTTATAATTTTTGTTTCATACGCCGTTTCGTTTATGCGACCGGAATGGAGCGTTTCGGTGTTTCGTCCGTTTCGTTCGGGGTTTCGTTTGAAACTTTTCGTTTCGCTACGATGAGGGAAATATTTTTTTAATAGTTAAAAGTATGAACAAAAAGAAATGGTTAGAAAAATATAAGAAACAATTAAATGAACAAAATATGTAAAAGATCCAACATTTACTTAAAGGAAAATCTTAAGTGTGTTGCCTAGTGCCTGACAAGATGAAAATTTTTTAGAGACCAAATTATGGGATTTTTTTTTTACCAGACTTTTGGGGTTTAATAATGTTTGGACTTTGGACATTATTGAATTCATGAATTTTAAAAATTAGAAAAATACCCTATTGTTTGGAAGTTATGTAAGTCAAGATTTTGACCCGACCATTTTTTTGAATTTTGTAGTAGAACTAGAAAATTGACTTTTTATCCTTTTAGATTTGGGTCTTAAAACTATTTTTAATACATCCGAATGATCTCTTATTTACATGTAAATCTTAAGTAAATGGACAATAAAAATAGTAAAGACATTTACTTTACATGTAAATACTAAGAAGAAAGAAGAAAAAAGGAGACCCAAGAAGAGGAAAGAAGAGAAGATGAAGAAACACAAGAAATGGGGAATTCCGGACGAAACATGGCATTCCGCCTATTTCGTCCGGAATTCCGGATTCCGACATAATTCCGACCGGAACGACTATAGTGCATCTAACACAACTAAAGATTAGAGCCCATGTTGATAGAGGGTTACGATCAACCTATGGAAATGATTTTTGGGGCACAACCTATTTAAGTTGTGGCCCATCTAATGGATGGTTTGGATGGTGGCCACACCGTACTTTTAATAAAGTGAGGAGTGCCCTCATCAAAATAAGTTCACGTCTAGTCTAATAAGAGTCCACATTTTAGTCCAATTCACTCCATAAGTCGGTCCAAGTTTATCCTTATCTAAGTGGCAACATATGAGAGGGTTTTATCCATTAAAATTAAACTAGAAGTAGACTTCTACTAGCGTCTACCAACAATTTTGTAGGATTTTCTTGTCTATAAATATGTAAGGGCTATGGCCCTTTATGGATATGGAATATGAATGAAGACTACTTGTTTGATTGGGTATGGTGCCTTTGCTTGGAGTGTAACGCTCCGCCCTAGGTGTGATGCCTAGGAAGCCCTGGATTGATTCCAGGTTGTTCCTTCTCTTCTCTATTTCAAGTTAGTATTTTCTTTATTCTTTCCTTTTCTATTAATTTCTAGTTCTTGTTCCATTACCAACCTAGATCTAAGATTTTTCTACCTAAAGAAACCAGTCTCATACCCTTAAAAGCTAGTCGTTAAAGGAGTGTGCCCATTCCCTTATAAGCCCATCCCCATCATTTCACTTTGCCGATGTGGGATCTTTGCTTTTGCGTGGAACCCCCAACAATCTCCCCTTCCACGGAGAATCGACGTGGACAATCTCTCCCCTCCAAGCGAAGGCAACGTGGGAACTACGAGATCTTCTCTGAGAGAATTTCACCATCCTCGGAGGCACACCGGGGTTACCAAGATCTTCCCCGAGGGAATTTCGCCATCCTCGAGGGCATACCGGGGTTACCATGCCCCGGCTTCGATACCACTTGTTGGGACCCGGGTAGAACTCACCCTCAAAAGCTAGCTGTTAAGGAGAGGGTGCCCATTCCCTTATAAGCCCATCTACATCCAAGCACTTTTCCAATGTGGAATCTTTGCTTTCACGTGGAACCCCCAACAACCATGACTTTACAGTACACTCTTTAGGACTACAACCATTAAATTGTAAGTCCGATCCCTTGCATTCTACTAAACCTTATTATTCCCTCTACGGCTCTACCCACAACCAGGATCAACCTTTCCCATTAACTGTGGTAAGATTTACATTCTAAAGACCTGTAACTGCCACCTTTACCCTGCAAAAGTTCCATCATAATAGGCATGTGGCATATTCCTAGGACCCATACCAACTTTCTGAAAAGTGAACTAACCTATTTCCAAACCAACCCTTAAACTAAAGTCACTCCCCTTACTTATGTTAGCCAGATGTGTTACTTTTTATCAACTTTTCTCAGATCTGTCAGATATGTTAGCCTTATTAATACTGTCACAACAGTTTCTATTCCTAAGCCTACGTAAGCCTGCTTCCTTAATCCTTACATATTTCCCTATCCTAGTTCACCTAAATCTGTGCCTAATATCTAAAGATACCCCTTTCTCTCAGTGCAATATATCAATTTGGTATCATCACTAGAATTCCCTGCTGGTGTTAAACTACAATATATAGTTGTCTTCCCTTTTGGTTCTGCATCAGCCTGGGCCTTTGCATTGCTGGAGGATGCCATCATAAGCTCATCATATTGGAGGAGGAGAAGCCTCAATTCATAAAAGGTAGGAAACGTTTCTCGAGTGAGAAGAAGGGCAAATATTCATTTCCCACTTCACCAAGGCATAGTGAATATTATCACATTCACTGAGTGATTGGAAGAGGGACACAAAAAAAAAGAAGAAGAAGATATTGTTCATTTTTAGGAGAAAATAATGGGTAGACACATTACCTTTCCTGCACTTTTGAACTTCAGCCTGAAGATGAATCTGAGCTTCGAATTGTTATGAATATGTGTCTAAGAGAGTCTTCCAAAGTTCTCGGGCAGTGGAAATATCAAGAACTTGCAAGAGAACCTCAAGAGCAAGTGTGGAACTGATCCATGCAATAATCGATTGGTCTTTGGCAAGCCAGGCCTCATAATCTAGATTAGTGTCACATTCTACTTCTATGAAATCCAGGCTATCTAACTTTTCGCTCTTCATATAGACATCCGGTTGTCGAGGTACATACCATGTTAGAGGGCATCAAATGTATTTTCCATCATTTATTTTGCATTATAATCGAAGCAGGCAACTCTATTAGAGGGTATCAAATGTATTTTCCGCCCCAAGTCCATCATTATTCATTGATAAACATCCGATACTCATGAAGAGCCCGACTTACCCCAATTATCAAACCCCATATTATGAACAGAAACGGTAAAGAATCAGCATATATCGAAATTTATATCAGGTTAAAAAAAAATGGGAAACAGAGTCAGAATAAAAGAGGGTCAATCATATTCTCTCTCCTATTCCTAAATGTTCAGATCCATTACTTGCTAGCATGCAAAACTCATAATATTGACTTCGATGCCTGAATGTAAATTTCTTACCTATAGGATACTACTCCTGAAACCTCAACCACCATGCAAGGTTCAGATAAAAACTACGACATCTTCGCTACTACAGTTGCATCAAGTTGACCTTCTAATTCCCAATCAGATTCATTTATAAGGACTCTAATACCAGGTCTCCTGCATGTTGAACCAAATAAATTAGTTCACTCCTGCCAGAATACTCGAAAAAATAGAAAAGATAGGCATAGCATGATGATGAAAGTGAACAAGGCTTTTTGGATTTAATTAGTTGTCCCTTCAAAATTTTGATTAAATTCTAAGAAAAAATAGTAGCTCGGTAATTGGTACATACACAGTATCTCCTTTCATAAACATTTCAGGCCTCTCCGTGATTAAATTGGTACGGACCCAGGTAAGCAAGTCTCTCATTGGTAACTAGGATGAATAAAATAGGGCATAGATTATTTAAATAGACAAAAAAGGATTCCATATATTATGCATCTTTCAGTTACAGCACTTGCCTTCTTTTCTCCGTCTTTCACATCAACATCAACATGATTAATTTTCACTGATTGACAAAGAAGCTCAAGGCCACCACTGCATTAGATGTTATAAAAGTAAAAATTTCTAAACTAAGGAGACACAAGCAAAGTAATAAAATGAACTTAGCAGGAACACTGTAGAAAACAAAGAACAACATACCCTGGAAGTACACTTGACATCATGAGTATAACTCAATGACTAAACCCAAGTTCCATCTGCACAGAAAGACTATCACTACCATTTAGGTATTCACCCCACGCATGTTATTGCATGCTACCCAACATATAGGCACCGACAAACTAGTGAGCCTACTTCCTAGACCAAACAGATTAAGCACAAGCCACCAATAAACAATAACAGTAGATCCTCGTCATCCCAACATCATTCGCCATTTCAAGGCACTAGCAATTGCTTGACTTCGAGCATCAATCATACGCGATGCCTCTGCTTTCTCTTGAGGGATTACAACCATAGCTAGAATTTCAAAATCAAATCGAGGGTGCACAACACACGAACAAGGAGAAAATTGTTTGCCCTCAAGAACCAAAACTTGAGATGAAATTGGTTGAATAACATATATGGTGCATTGCCATTAAAAAAAGCATATATGGTGCATGTACTTAGGAGTTTTGGCATTATAATTTTCATTTATTTGGATTAATTCATAATTTAACTTTGTTATCAGTAGTGAAAAAAGGAGTTTAAAGGGTAAGGAGTCGATCATTAACTCATCCGCATTATCAATGATCTCCTTTCATCTATCCTCCAACATTCACATGGATTTGACATGTAGAGGATTCTAAGCATATACACCAATATGCTAGCTTGATGGGTTTCTGAAGATGTAGATTCAAAGTTGTGAGAATTAAGTCAATGTTCTTCAGGAAACACACACGCTATTTTCAGGAACAGAAGATTTTTTAAATATATATAGACTGATGTAGTGCTTCTAGAGTCAAGCTAGATATGTAACCAAGGATACTAACCAAGTGGATGTAAAAAAAAAAACTAGAAGAATTTTATACGGTGTTGATATAAACATGATTCTAACTACAAATTGATGCTAGGGAAGATATGGAATCATACTCTTAACAGTGATGCCATAATATCAATCAATCGTACACAGTCGTATGATTCAATGAAAACATTCCAACAGTTGTGAAATTTAATTGCAAAACAACAGGCAATCACCATGTAAACCCTATGTATTAGCATATAAAATAGGGAAATAAGGCGAATTTAAGGTGAGGAGTACACATGCGATTCAATGTCTTCAATTTAAAATGAATGTTTCAACAACTTGAGAGAAGATTAGCGCAAACCAAAACAAGAAAACAAAAAAAGTGGAAAAGGTTACCCGAATTCAACAGCAAGCTGCATTTCTGATGCTTGGGATGAAATCTGAAACCCTAGCTGTTGTTAGACCGTTATATGGTACCAAAGCTATTGCTTCTCTTTCTTGTATACCTCTTGTTTCCTCTTTTTTATTTCTATTTATTTATATTTTTCTCTGGGCATTTCTCAGACGAGAGGTAGGAGAAAGGGGGCGCATTAGATTTAGATCAATGGTTTTAAAACTGGACCTGGAATGTTCCCGATTCGTTCCAAAAACGGACGGTTTTTGTCAGTTGAGCGCACCGACCTCATTAATTTTGGAGCACCGACCTCATTAATTTTGGAACAATTATCAACGAAGGACAAAAAATGTCTTGTCAGTAAAAAAAAACTGGACGAGTCACGATTTGCTTTTCCACTTTCCCCTCTTCTCTCTTCTTTACCTCTTTTTTTTAACTTTTCCATTTTCAACTTTGCTTTTTTAACCCTACCAATTATCTTTTTCATCATTTAGCCACCATTAGAGGCGAGAAAGCTCGAAAACTTGAAACGTGAGTTCATTCCCATCTATCTCTCTATATCTAGGTTTTGTTTTTCATTTGTTTTAGAGTTTTGCATTTCTCCTTCTCCCTTTCAATGGAGGATGAGGAAGATGAATCGTAGGGTATAAAGAAAAAAACGGTGAAAATGAACGAGTGAAAAAAACATAAACTAAAAATGTGTTCATAAGGGACTTGATAAGCTCATTCGGAATTTGGTAACCCCATTTTGATACTGGATAACCCAAATCCCAGAGACTTGAAAATCCCCTTCCAAAACTCCAGTACCCTCGGCCAATTTTAAGGGACTTGATGAGCCTATTCGTAAATTTGTAACCCCATTTTGTTACTAGATAACCCTAATCCCAAATACTTGAAAACCCCCTTCCAAAACTCTAGTACTCTCGGCCAATTTTCAGGGACTTGATAAGCTCATTCGGAAATTAGTAACCCCATTTTTTATGCTAGATAACCCCAATCCCAAAGACTTGAAAACCCCTTCCAAAACTCTAGTACCCTCGGCCAATTTTCATGAACTTGATAACCCCATTTGGAAATTGGTAACCCCATTTTTTATACTAGATAACGCCAATCCCACAGACTCGAAAACCCCCTTCCAAAATTCCAATACCCTCGGCCAATTTTCAGGCACTTGATAATCCCATTCGGAAATTGGTAACCCTACTTTTGAGAGTTGCTAACCCCCTTCCAGAGAGTTGATAAAGCCCTTCTGCTACAAAACCCCCTGCCTATAGCAACTCTTCTAGTGGCATTACAATTCTGCTCATGATAGAAATAACAAAAGAAATTGATGCTGTTTTCATTAAATGTGCTTCATGTATTACATCCCAATTTGTGTATTACAAAAAAAAATTAAGTATATCAAAAAATGTGTAGCCATCCACTCATGTATTACATCAATTTTTTCTTATGCAACCGATTGTCTTCCAAAAAGTGAGTGAAGCCATCCATGCATTATCTCTAGAACACACCCAAAAAATACAAACCGCTTAAACCCTAAACAAGATTAATCAGAAATAGATGAATGAAAAATAGTGCAAAACCCTAAAAAAAGAAAAACAAAACCTAGATATAGAGAGATATATGGTAAGAACTCAACATTCAAGTTTTCAAGATTTGCCAGCAACAATGGTGGCTGAACAAGGACGAAGGTGACTAGTATGGTAAAAAAATCAAAAAGTGAAAATGGAAAAGTAAAAGAAGAGGGAAGAAGGAAAAAACAAGATGAAAACATGTTGTAAATGCCAAAGGGCATTTTTGTCTAGCTTTTACTGACAAGACCTCTTTTGTCCCTCGTTGATAATTTCTGAAAAGCATGGGTCCTGTTGATAATTCCGCCTAATTTTGTTCCCCATTGGTAATTGTTTCGCCTGCTAGGCAATTTCATGGAAAGCCATTTCGAGGATGGCTTTTTCCATGTGAGAACAGTCACATCAGATGCATTAAATGCATAAGACAAAATCTGCCAAGAAGCTAACATGTTCGGCTGTTCGGCCATGCAAAAGCCAGCCGCAAAATGGCTTTCCGTGAAATTGGCTAGCAAGTCCTAAATTTTAGAGAAGGAAATGATGACTTTGCCCCTTATCTTTGACAGCCAGCTCCAAAATGGCTTTCCGTGAAATTGGCTGGCAATTCCTAAATTTTAGAGAAGGAAATGATGACTTCGCCCCTTATCTTTGATAGCAAGCTCCAGTGTACGTGGCAATCATGCCCGTTAATCCTTCCCATGAGAAGTACATAAGCCCCTCTACAGTCATAGATAGGTTGGAGCCAGCTGTCCCAAGTATATAAAAGGGGCAGATAAATTTACCAAAATATTGCGTTTTATATCTGAGATGATTTGATTTTTAGCTCAGTACTGTCCAAAAGATTTTAATCGATGAAACCGAAGCAAAAGTAAATGCTAAGTTAGAGTCATGGAGAACTACTTTAGAATCCAAAGGTTTTAGATGGAGTGAGACTAAGACAAAGTACATGGAGTGCAACTTTAGTAATGTAAGGAGGCGGGACGAGGATGTAGTAAATGACTGGACAGGAGGTACCTAAGAGGGATATTTTTCGCTATCTTGGTTCAATTCTACATAAGGAATGAGAGATTGAAGATGATGTTAACCATAAAATAAGAGCAGGTTGGTTGAAGTGGAAGCTTGCCTCAGGAGTTCTGTGCGACCGCAAAATCCCTACCAAGTTGAAGGGAAAGTTCTATAAGGCAGCTGTGAAGCCAACCATGTTGTGCAGCTCAGAATGTTGGGCCACCAAGAAGCAGCATGTGCATAAGATAAGTGTAGTGGAGATGCGAATGCTTAAATAAATGTGCGGCCACACAAGGTTAGATAGAATTAAAAATGAAGACATTCGTAAAAAGGTGGGGGTGGCACCGGTGGCACCAATTGAGAAGAAGATGAGAGAGCACCGCTTAAGATGGTTTGGACATATTCAACGTAGGCCTTTGGATGCTCCAGTGAGAAGAAGTGACTTGTGCCAAGTTGATGGAGTAAAAAGAGGTAGGGACAGACCGAAAACAACTTGGGTAGAAACAGTGAGGAAGGACCTGATAGCTAGGTACATAACAGAGAACATGACCTTGGATATGATAGAATGGAAGAAAATGTTCCACGTAGATGAACCCAACTAGAGCTAGGATTAGAGTCAGGTAGATTCCTTTCACCTTTTTCATGAAATTTTTCTAAATGATTCATTTAGCCGACCCCAACTAGTTTGGGAAAAAGGCTTTGTTGAGTTGAGTTGAGTACAGTCCAAAAGATTATGTTGCCCTCTTGTTATTTTCTAAATTTTTTTCTGTTTTATTGGACTCACCACTAGTGATCCATGCAACTCGAAAAAAAAAATATGAAGGAGAAAAAAAGAGGGGGGAGAAGGAAAAAGAAGTATGATGGACGTTGGAAATAATGAAAAGCATTCGAAATTTGGAAAAACAAAAAAAAATGTAGTAGGAAAAAGAAGAATCAATACCAGAAAAAATAATAAAAAAGTGGAATGAGAAAGAAAAGTTGGGATTGTCTTGGAAAAAGTTTGGGTCTATTAGAGATTTTCAAAATGCTCTTGGTCAAATTACAATTTTGAAAAAAAGATTTTGTTATGTTGAAATAGAAAAGATTTACAAGGCCGGTCGACCGTTAGAGTTCGGTCGACCGCGGTAGCTCGGTCAACTACAGTTCATTAGATCAGAAAAATCAAAAAGTTCTGAATGCTTAAAGGTGGTCGACCGACCCTATCTTGGTCGACCGTGACTGCGAAAATCTATCTCTTGGCACAAATTTTGACAGAACTTTAACTTCCAAATTCAGAACTCTTCGTGTCTTTTTGCTTCCCAACAGCCATGGATGATTTAAAACGTAAGGGACACTTTGTGGATGATCCAAACCGATTGTATCGTGAAGAGTTGCGATCAAAAGACCATTATTCAAACCAATCTAATGGTTGCCTTGAGGGGATGCTTTTCACAATGAAAAGACATCAAAAGCTCTATAAAAATAGCAGAAAATTTGTCCTTTCTATGATAGTTATTTGCTGTATCTTTCTTTCTCTCTAAGTCCCCTACCTGCTTGATTTTCTGACTTGAATTTCTTACAAGCAGTGTTCTAAATATTGTTACTCTGCAGAAATAGTATTTAGAGATTTCTCTAAGGCTTGAAGTTCTTAAATGACGTTTTGGGTTTGATTCCGCTTGTGCAATTAAAGCGTTATCAAACATTTGTAGGATCTTCCTACAAGGCTTCATTGTATCTTTGAGGCAATTCACGGGTCCCCTTTGCACACAACTGGTGGGGGCGAAATTTGTCTTAAGGAAAGCAATAACACGCCTTGAAGCAACTCTACTAAACCATACTATATAGTATTCCCACCAATAGGGTCAACCCAGCAAAAATTGAGGTTTTAATGGAGTCGAATTTAACTTTTCCGAGTCGACCCCAACTTTCTCCTACCAGAAAGAATAGGGAGTACGTGCATTCCATGGAATCTCTCACCATTTTTAGTTGTTCTTTTCCTTACCCATATACTTGGTTGTTTTCTATGGATGCTCTTTCTGCCCGTAAGGAATGAGAAATTGAAGAGGATGTTAACCACAGAATAAGAGCAGGTTGGTTGATGTGTAAGTATGCTTCAGGAGTTCTGTGCGACCGTAAAATACCTACCAAGTTGAAGGGAAAGTTTTATAAGAAAGCCATGAGGCCAACAATGCTGTATGGGTCAGAATTTTGGACCAAGAAGCAGCATGTGCATAAGATGAGTGTAGCAGAGATGTGAATGCCTAGATGGATGTGTGGCCACACAAGGTTAGATTATATTAAAAATGAAGACATCCGTAAAAAGGTGGGGGTGGCTCCAATTGAGGAGAAGATGAGAGAGCACCGCTTAAGGTGGTTTGGGTATATCCAACGTAGGCCTTTGGATGCTCCTGTGAGAAGAAGTGACTCATGCCAAGTTGATGGAGTAAAAAGAGGTAGGGGAAGATAAAAAATAACTTGTGTAGAGACAAAGGGGAAAGACTTGAGGGCTAAGAACATAACAGAAAACATGACCTTGGATAGGAGAGAATGGAAGAAAATGATCCATGTAGACGAACCCAACTAGTGCCAGGATTAGACTTAGTCAATTTGAGCCGGATAGATCCTTTCACCTTCTTCATAAAATTTTTCTAAAGGATACTTTAGGCGACCCCAACTAGTTTGGGACAAAGGCTTAGTTGAGTTGAGTTGAATTCAATGGATGCTCTTTCTGCCCGTGTATCGTTTACTGGAACAAGCAGCTCAATATTGTAGTAAAACATAGTATAAGAAAAATTTTGTCTTTTTTTTAGCTATCATGTGCATTTTGCTTATATGGGTATGGGAAATCCATGTACAGCGCAAGACATGGTTTCCATGGTTTCTTCCCCAACGCTTTGGATACTTCCTGGTTGCAGAATCTAGGATATTTGTTGTGACTTGTAACCTGCATAAACGAAAAATAAACTGGAGGCACATTTGGCTGCATATTGTTGTGTTACTGGTTCTGTGTTAATAGATTCTTTTAATGCCTAAAAACATTCTACTCATTATCTTGATTTAGGGATTTGCCAGGGAATTTCTCAGAAAGGCATTTCACGGCTGACTAGCTGTTGCATGAGGCCACACAGCTCGCTTTTAAGCAGATTTTGTCTTATTCATTTAATTCACCTGAGCTGTTCCCTCATGCAACAGTCAGCTGGTGAAATGCCCCTGCAAAATTCCCTAGTAAATCCCTTTTTTAAAATTTGTGTTATTCCTTCTAATTTAGACTTAGATGCTATGTTGTCTCCTTAAAATGTCAGGCATTGCATCATTTCTTCCAAATTGACTAAAAGAGGGTTCTATTGTGGTGATTCAAAGCCTTCATGGAACCATGTGACTATGATCAATGTGCATGGATATGGAAGAAGAATGAAATTGAGAACTCCTTGCAAAGGTGTGGAACTATGCAAGATAGTCAATGATGATATCTTGGCGTCAGAAAAGGAACTCACAAATTCCGAAACAAAGAAAGCAAGAGATGCATGGGTGTGAAGTGTGAGCTGTGAACCTCAGTATCTGAATGTGTCTTTACAAACAACATGGAATACTGAGAAATGAAGACGTGCAATGCATTACAAATCATCATATTGTTGACTAGGTATGTGCTGAATGGTCTGTGACTCTTCTGAAGTCCCTGTACCTTTGTCCAGTTGGAATAAACATTAGTAGACAACAATTTGAAAGTTTATGTGCCTCCTTAATGTGATTTGTTGCCCACCATAGCCCATTTCACATTCGGGCCCATTCTTATGTCCATCACCTAGAAATAATCCTACTAGAGAGCCCATGTAGTCCAGTCCATGAAAACCTTATCACCTTAACTAATTTTACATAGAGCTAATTATCTCGTATGCCTTTTAAGGCCTTTCCCCCTTACATTGATTCCTTCCTACTCATGCCAATTCTGTTAAAGTATAAAAGATTAAATAACACGTTCTCCACCAGCTTAAGCTTTTGGAGTAACGGGTTGTTTCACATGGTATTGAGCAAATGCCTGGGTTCAAACATCCTTGATAGCAAAATCCACATGCAATGGCCAAACCCAAAAAGAGGGGCCACATGTGCCATGTGTAGGCCAACCCTAAAAAGAGGGGCCACACGTGAGGGGGAGTGTAAAAGTATAAAAGATTAAATAACACCTTCTCCAACAGCTTAAGCTTTTGGAGTGTAGTAACTGTTTGTTTCACAAATTCATTCCCATTTCCAAGTCATTCCAATTCATTCCACGTTAGACTTTTTCTCTTCCCCCTCCCCCATCTTCCTCTAATTGTAAAAGACCTCCATTAACACCGGCAAAGGGGCAATTTTTTTCAGCAACCACGAAGGGGTTCACCCACAGGTGCCCTGTGAAGCCCTCACACTCACAACTACAAATAATCCATCAGGATAAATGCTTTTATAGTTTTCCCTTTTTTTAATATTTCTTTAATAAAGAGTTCTTTAGCTGTAATCTTTTGTTTATCTTGTACCACATGTACGTTTAGGCACGCCACACCGGAGACAAGTGTAAGTTTAGAGTGACATGAGTTGTTTCACTCTACACACTTATAAGGGTAAAACATTTGGCGTGCCCAGTTGAGTTGAGAATGTGACAGCCCTCGAGGGGGTGAATGCATAGTGGATTGCTCTTGTTCTTGTTGATTAATTTGGTTTTTAACAGCGTGGTTAGAGGCTGACTGGTTGTAGTATCCAAACTAGATTTCTCCTAGTACTTGAACATTAGAGCTGAAAGGTTTCGCCGCATCTCAAACTAGGGCGAGGACTTTTGACAAATTTTGCTGCGAATAAATTTGGTGAGGTATTCCATGTGTTAGGATCAATTTCAATTAATTTTGAGTTATGATCCACTGATAGATGATTCTCAATACATCACCAGAATTCATGGGAAAGCATCAAAATGTTAATGAGTCCCATCCGACATGCCAAATGTTTTACCCATAAAGTGCATAGGAGGTCGATCCATCGCCAAATCGACTCATGTCACTCCCAGGGGAAAAACATAGATGAGATTAAGTCATGGATTTTACCGTCATTTGTCTCCCATGGGTGTAAATGTACATGAGTTACAAAAGAGATCTTTAATAAGGAATTCTAAACTATACAACAGTATTGATCCCAACGGATTGTTTTTCATTGGGAGTGTGCGAAATAGGCACCTGTGGGAGAGCCCCTCGCAGTCTCCGAAAACATTGCCATTTGCTGATTTTAGTGGACATCTTACCGATTGGTTGTTCATGTGATGTGGGAACATTATCATATAGGTTGTGTTATGGGGATCCACCCAATGTTGATGTTGATCATTGAGATCGTAATGTAACAGTTACCATTGATCATTTTGGCTGTAAACCCATAAATTTAAGCTCTGTATTGCATGTCTCTCTTTCTGCCTCAAAAAAAAGTTAGTTATAAAGCCCATACTTTTACTTAAATCGTGTTCACCCACAATGTGTGTAGTTATCCTCCAATGCTTATAATATTTTTAGGGGATTTGCGAGGCAATTTCGCAGAAAGACATTTCTTGGCTGACTTTTGCATTATAGAACACCCACCTCGGATGAATTAAATGAATAATGTGGGAGATGATATTTTCATCTATCTGTGTAGACTCGTTTGTGAGATCCCACATCGGAAAGGGAGGAAAAGTTAGACACGTTTTCAACATCTCTAAGAGACGGGCCCTACGGAGTGGGTCGGGCACAGTTAGTGTTGCTAGAAAACAAAACCGGAGAGGGTAGATGACCTAGAACCGGACAATATCTACACAGTGGGGTCGGGGCATGACAGCAACCACCTCATATGAATTACATGAATAAGACAAAATATGTGCCTATGTGTCAGCTCTCTCATTCAACAGCCTGCCCTAAATATGCCATCTGTGATGGTCGTCCAAAGGAAATCGTGGGTGATAACGTATTGTCAACTCACAAAAAGAAACTATATAGAATTTCAACATGAGTCAGATGCATTGTCTGATGCGAGCTCAGATTAGCTGTGCGTAAAAATGGAACCCACCTGTATAGACCTGGCAAACGGGTGGGTCGGGCCAGGTCAACCCGCTGGTGATGCGGGTGCGGGTCACACAGGTCGGGTCAGGAGATGACCTGCATTTTTGCGGGTCAGAATTTAGGTGCCCAGCGATGCTCGCGGGTCACCTGCAAATTCAAACAGTTGTTTATTTTGAAGAGAATTTATATGATGGGTGGCCGTGAAAACACGTGAAGTCTAAAAAAGTAGGTACGGCCCACTTTTTTTGATGATCCAAACCGTTCATCTGTTTGGGCACAACGTAAATAGGTTGTACCCCAAAAATCATTTCCATAGGATGATCCTAGCCCTTTGATCTGAACTGATCTGAATATGAAGATTTCCAAAAATCATTTATGGAATCTTCTACAGATCGGAGGGTTAGGATCATCCTATGGAAATGATTTTTTGGGCACAACCTATTTACGTTGTGCCCAAAGAGATGAACGGTTTGGATCATAAAAAAAAGTGGGTTGTACCTAGTTTTTTTGGACTTCACGTGTTTTCACGGCCACCCATCATATAAATTCTCTATTTTGAAAAATGTTATCACTGAATTTTGATGACGGGGGTATGGCCGGCACCATGGGATGATCCAAACCGTCCATTAGATGGCCCACAGCCTAAATAGGTTGTGCCCCAAAAATCATTTCAATAGGTTGATCCTAACCCTCCGATCTATAGAGGGTTAGGATCAAAGTGATCAACCCTCTAACATTCAAATCGGAGGGTTGGGATCAACCTATGGTGCTAGCCACAACCTATTTATATTCTATGGTGCCGGCCATAACCTATTCAGGCATCAAACCCTTAAAAAATAGATTAGCATGACAAAATCACCATCGTTTACATTATAAAAAAAGCCATCTAACTAGATTAGCATAACAAAATCACCACCATTAAAAAAGCCAAGTGACCTGCGGGTGCCCGAGGGTTGACCCGACCCGACCCGTGTTTTTGCGGGTTGGGTCACCAGCGAGTTAGTTTTGACGGGTCATTAAAACTCAGACCCGTGCCCGCAAATTTGCGGGTGGGTCGGGTCGACCCGCGGACGCCACCTGTTTGCCAGGTCTACACCCGTATATATATTTTTTCAGTCTTGATGTTTAGTGAGTGGGTCCTCTTTTACTAACTAATCATGGCAAGCACGGTTCATAGACTTTCCACGCCTCCTTACATATTACGATATCATTAATCTATGACCGTCTTCTCTTTTTCTAATACTTCACTGTTAAACTACTTATATGCCTACCCTTTTTTGCCGTTTGCAGAAAGAGAAAGGGAGAATGGTATTCGGTCTTCCAACTTTTCCAGCTTCCTTTGTTTGTCTTTTCCTAAAAAAAAGGCAGCATTTCCACCCTCTTTCCTTTGTCTCTTCCTAAAAATAAAGTTGTTTTCTGGAAAAGACAAACAAAACGGGGTGGAAAAATCATTTCTCATAATAACAAAAAATAATTTTTATTCATATCTAGTTAACTACTGTTGGAGGAATGGGGATTTTTGCCCATCGCGGAAGGCATTTCGTGGATAGTCTGCTCCATGTGAGAGCAGCCACCTCATGAATGAAGACAAAATCTTCTGAAAAGTGAGCTGTATATGGGGAGTGTTAGGGGTAAAATTGGTATACCCGGTACCGACCCTCATACCATACCCTAACACACAACCGGGTCGATATAAACTCATATAAAGGAACTATTGGTACTGACCCAACCGTTCCACCTAACAAGCCACTCATACAAAACTCTCCAAGATCGGCGCCAACTCTAAAAAAGAATCAGACACGATTGCGGAAATCCCGCCATAAAATGATTAAGCCAGACAAACGTTACGCCTAATACGCTTCATACAAATTCAAAAGTTCCCACCAAGGCCACATCCTCCATCTCCGCCCAGAATTCTAGGGAATCACGCCCCCAAGATTCTAACAGTCGTCCATCATGCCCCACGTGGACAAAATTAAGGGCATGATTGGTGTCATGGACATCGTGTGTCTCATCCCCTATAAAAGGGCATCTACACACTTAAGCAAAGGGATTGAATTCAATTCCCCTCCACTGGTTTGGTAACCTGTCTTGGCCCTCTTCACATTCATCGTTCATTGTCTTTGTTGCCTATCTGACTTGAGTCTCGAAGTGGCCGTCCGGAGCCACAACTCAGGGCCCAATGATGCTTTTTCTGTGAGCGCAGGATCACAAGCTCGACCAAGCTAGTACATGCAGTCTGATTTTAGGCACCATCAGGAAGTGATATATTCGCCCCTTTTTTTACTAAGTGCAACTTCGTCTACTGTATTTATGACAATTCTTTTACAGTAGAGGGGGGCTACCAATCCCATTGTGCCTTGCATGGTCTGGTCCACATGTAGATGTGGGGGAGCCATTCAGAGTCCCCACTTATGCCTTTGTATGTAATATGATCCATTGATCTTGATCTGAATGGCAACCATAACTGGGACGAAATGTAGTTGAGAATGGGTTGATCCACCCATCCTCGTTGAAGGTTAAGAAAAGCTAAACCATTGATTTCTGTAGTCCTCACACATTCTAGATGGAACTAAAGATGGCTTGCTTGGGTTGTTGTTTTTTTTTTTTTTTTTGAAAGATAACAGAAATATTATTAAAAAGAAGAGAGGGGACAAGATGTCCCAGTACAAAGGTGTTTTAAGCTATACAGCAGATCAACGCAGGGTCATAGCCTCTGAAAATATTACAATGACAGACATTAAGATGACACCCTCTTTTGCCAGCGTGTCTGCCGAGGAGTTGGCAGTTCTCCTACGATGTGTGAGAGTGGGGCGAATGGCCGTTACAAGGTCCCGGATTTCATCAAGGATATTATGTAATCTCCATGGCCCTCTACCGTTATTGGTCGCCCATGCTAAGACATTAGAGGAATCCCCCTCCACCATTAAAGGCCCAAAGTTATGAGAGAAGTACCATCCGAGTCCGAAAAGCAGACCTCTAGCCTCGGCTTCGTTCGAGTCGCAAATCCCTGCGGGTCCGGAATATGACATTATAGTTCTCCCAGATGAATCGCGAATGAAACCCCCAAAACCAGCAGGTCCAGGGTTGCCTTGGGAACTGCCGTCAAAATTAAGGTCATGTTCGTTTAAGAGGTTATATGAGGTTATAAGGCCCTGTTCGTTTAAGATTATGCCAACCGATTGTGAGTCCAAAACTAATAATTGGTTTTGGATTCACATGGGTTGGCATAATCTAAACCGCACAAGGCCTAGGAGATCAACGGTCTAGATCTGGGTACGCAGTCGTGCTTTTCTATCTATAGTAGGACAGAAGAAACACTAATCGTTTTCTACAAGGCCAAGCGAGGGCAATGCCTGGGGACGTAATGGGGACCACTGAGTGGGGAAGTAGGGGGTTGCCATCACGGATGATGGCCGGCCCACCGGCGGAATTGCCTTCAAAGGAGGGACAAGTGGGGCCCGGTTGAGGAAAGTGGGGGTACGACCCGGCACGGCCCACGCTGCGTTTTTCTATTATTCGACCTTGTGGTTGTGGGGACCACATGCTAGCTGTCAATTGATTCTATAACATGTATCGATGAAAAAAAGAGTAGTCATACAGCACGCATGCCCATGCCCATGCCCATGCCCATGAGAGTTTTGTTTGTGACTCGAAACTCCAAATTCAAATTCGGCCTAAACTTTACAACTTAAAACGTTACATTTAAGACTACATAACGAAATGAGGAACTATGCACCAACGAACGGTGTATACGAGTCATACATTACTGACATATGACCACGGGGCTATAATTAATTAAAACGTACGCTTCCTAATGAATAGCAATGGGTCCCACTCCCACGCCATGGAATTTATAAATGTTTTGCAGGATCATATTGGTGGAAGTAATGGGGCCGGTATCATTTCTGTGGGACCCACCGCTTCAGGAAATCTCTCTATCGTATTGAGGCACTATCTTAACGTCGTCCTTCCTTAAATAAATGCGAAAACGGTAAATGAAAGTATTTAAACATTCCTTATTGAAACGCATTTTATTGAACGTTTACCATAATTGGTATTTTCTAACCATATTCCTTTACAAGCCTAAAAAATCCACAAATTAGACAGTTAGGATCGCCTGATCTGCTGTGAGCCTGTCACCCATCAATAATAGTAAGATACTCGTGAAGGTTTTATGTAGGGCTGCAACTCAAGCCGGGTTTTACCCGACCCGCATTGACCCGACCTGAAAATAACCTAGGTCGGGTTCAGGTTTCATGGGTTTCAGGTCGAGCCGGGTTGAGCATTCAAAAGCCCGCATGAATCTCGGGTCGAGCCGGGTTTGAAGGGGCCTGACTCGACCCGACCCGAGTTACATAAGTTATAGTATGTACATTTTTTTCTATTGTTAGTTACAAGTTAAAAGTGAAAACCTACGCACCCATTGTTATTGTATGTGAGTGTAATTTTTGCTTCTATGAGTTGAGTTGATTCAAGCGTTTGATTCAACATTGTTTGATTGTAATTACAACATTGTTTGATTACGCCATTGTTTGATTCAAGTGTAATGTGAGTGTAATTACATCATTGTTTGATTCAAGTGTAATGTGAGTGTAATTTCTACTTCTATGAGTTGAGTTGCCTTGCTAAACAAGAATTTTCCTTAAAAAATTGCGTCAACATGAAAAAACACGACCCGAGATTTATCATGGGTAGGGCCAGGTTTGGGAATCGTGGGTTTTCCGAAAAAAAACCCGACCCGCCCGACCCGAGTTGCAGCCCTAGTTTTATGCATATGCAATCAAGGTTTAAATTTCGATTTCGAGGGTCATTTTGGTCTCACTGAAACCATAATTTCAGCCGAAATTCGGTAAAAGCGCTCGAAATGTCATTTTTTTGGCAGAACTTTCGGCTGATGTAAGGGAATAAAAATTTAATATTTTATCAAAAGTTTCACCAAAATTTCTGAAATTTCAACCCAAATTTGCTAAATATTGGCAATTTCAGTTTCGGAACGTTTCGGATTCGGCTGGATTTCGGACCAAATTTAAAACCTCATTATGCAATGGAAATAGTAAACAAAAGCACAAGCCAGATGAAGACACGAGTTTACATGGCTCAACAAGACTGTCTACAGCCATGAGAGAAAAATTATCTTTCCACAATGGGGAAATGGGGAATAACCGCAGGTGATTTTAAGTAGATAGCCAATATCCCTAGAACTAATTCTCATACGCTCAAGGCTCACGAACCGAAAGATAGCCCCTACCATCAGAACAAAACTTCGTTCACTTTTTCGTACATGAGAGCTTTCTTTTCTCCTCTCCTACATAAGTTATTCATAACTTGGTAGAAGCTAAACTATTAATCTTAATGGGGATTCAATATGAGGTAAAATCCCACCTCCGAAACACACACATGCGCAAGTGCACGATCTAATCCTGTTAGGAAACTACCGATTGGGAAATTTCAGTAGTCTCCACTGGTGTGAAGATAAGACCCCAATGCCAATAATTATCTGATAATACATACTAAAATTCAATGTTCTAAGCATCCCCGTTGCCTATAAAAGTTAGGAGAATTACTTTGAGAACGACTAGGCCCCACATGATCTTGATCTCATCTCTTTACCTTAGATAAAGCAATGCTGAAATCAATGGTTTATCTTTTCATTGCAGAATCCGCATGATGGATGAATGGCATAGGATTGTCCGATGATGATGTTCTCTATGGTGTTTGAGTGTTTGACCAGATGGGTCGATGGAATAGGATTATCCGAGATGTTCTTTATGGTATTTGACCAGATTTATAGTTGCCTTTCAGATCAATGGATCCGATAATGCACAATGGCACAAGTGGGCCCAATAAGTATATTTTAGAAGGAACCTAAGCGTGACTGTCTTTTTAGCATTTTCTAATTAATTAAAGAAATTAAGTATTGTTCTATCCCCAATATGCCATTAAATCCTTTCTCGAAAGACGAGTAGCTCTCTGTTTTGGGGAACAGAACACACCTTTGACTCTTTTGAAAATTGATAAAACTTGCTAACAGTGGGGGTATATATGACAACTCATCCCTGTGTATAGATGCCATTGCCTGAGAACAAATTTATTTAAATCCTAACCATCTAGGGCGGGGCGGGGCGGGATATTTGCATTCCCCATCCCCGTCCCGAGGAATCCCCGCCCCGTCCCCGTCCCGCACGAAATGACCTCACCTCAAAAAAGCTTTTTAACGCCCATAAAAAAAGACAAGCCGTATTTGTGCACTAATCAAAATATAGTAGTGCCAATATCACTAGCATAAAAGAAATATTAAATGTTATAAAAAAAAAACTAAAACAGTACTAAAATAAGAGGATATTGATAATGGCTTACATATTAAAACGGGACGGGACGGGGCAGGGCGGAACCATCCCCATCCCCTCTCTGTCCCCGCCTAGGGGAATTTTTTAAGTCCCCGTCCCCGCTCCAAGTCGGGGGAATCCTTGCCCAGTCCGGAGCAGGGCAGGGCGGATCCCCGTTTTCACAGGGGAAATTGCCAGCCCTATAACCAACAGATTGGTGGGTTGTGAATGAATGGTTAAAAAAGAGCAGTGGGTCCAGATTAGGCTCCTTGATCAGATGGCTACAATCGTTAAAGAACACAGCGCATATTCTGTGGCCCAGTGGGGCCCAATTTAGTGAAGAATACAAATCGTACTTAATTGCTTATGTATGAGTAAGGTGTCTGACTATAATTTGTATTTTCATGAGCGTCTCATGGTACCATTCCCCTTAACAAAGATCTCTTTCTTATTAAGAATTCAGGATTTGATAGGAACCATGGCAGAAAGGCATTTCACGGCTGGTTGTTGCATGTGAGAGCAGCCACCTCAGATGAATCAAACGAATAAGACAAATTCTGCTGAAATGTTACCCAATGTGGTGCTGCTCTGAAATGCAAACGCCAACCTTACTCTGATGGTCCCTAGCAAATCCCTGCTCTATTCACTTGTTTTCCTGGGAAAGAAAAAGAAAATGTTTCCCTGGAATCTGATGTAGCATTAGGAAAAGAAATCCAGGAATCTGAGCAGGAAAAGGTTTCCCTGAACTGTTTCTGGACTGTTCACTTGCGAAGGAAAAGGTTTCTAGGGAAACTGCTTGCCCTTCTTTTTGCACTAGTTTTCCAGGGAAACGAAATCCGTGTGTTTTTGGTCGGAAATGAAATCCCTAAGGCTCTGTTCACTTCTTTTCCCTGGTGCTACTTTCCCCGGAAAACAGCCTTTTTTTTCCTTGACAAGTCAGAAGTTCTGTGTTCACTTCTTTTCCAGGGAAAAATATTATCAGATGTGGAATTTCTTATTTAAAAGGTGAAAATGATGTGGAAATTGACTTTTTCCTGGGGATTTGGTTTCCGATTAAATATATCGAAAAGAGGCTTTCCAAGGAAAACGAAACATTTTCCTTGACAGTTTCCCTGGATTCATTTTTCTTCTGCCATGTCACCTAGAAAGGAAAGGAAAACGAAATCCTTTCATTTCCTTTCCCGGGAAAATAAGTGAACAGCCTGTTCACTTGTTTTCTCGGGAATCTGACGTGTCATTAGGAAAGGAAATCCAAGGAAACTTTGTAGGAAAATGTTTCCCGCGCCTATTCACGTGCGTAGGAACTGTGCAGGAAAAGGTTTACCGAGAAACTGGTCGCCCACCTTTTTCACTAGTTTTCCTGGGAAAGCAAATCCAACCAAAATAATGGGATTTGGTTTCCCACACTTATGAGAAAAGAGACATTTTCATATCATTTTTGGCAATTTCCATGTCATTAGTTGACATTTTCCACCTAGGCTTGTTACTTTCTCAGGAAAGCAAGTGAACACCAGAATTCTATCTTGTTAAGGTCTTGTTAAGGAAAAAAGAGGCTGTTTTCCAAGGATTTGCTTTCCCGGGAATGCAAGTGAACAGAGCCCGGGGGGAATGGGTTTTTCCACGTTATTTTTTGACTTATTGCAGAAATTCCACATGTGTAATTCTATTTTCCCTGGAGAGCAAGTGAACACCAAAATTCTGTCTTGTCAAAGTCCTGTCATGGGAAAAATAGGCTGTTTTTCAGGGATTTGCTTTCTAGGGAACACAAGTGAACAGAGCCAAGAATAATTTAACAAAAACAATTGAAAAATCATTATTGGCGCCACAAGGTGGGTCAGTTGACGGGGCCCCAACCCTTTTGGTTGCTTTTTGAGTGGGCCCACCTCGAGGGTCCCTTTTTTGTAGCCCATTATTGGTGAGAGGGATCTTACTTTTCAGTTGAAAATAAACGGCAGGTAAAACGTCTAGGCGGGGACCACTTATGTTATATCTAAAGTCCAGAACAATATAGGCCCCACCAAGGCGTCGCAAGTGGTCCTGATTAATTTATACTCGAGCACTATTTTTCTTTGAAAAAGATAAAAAGTAGCACTTTTTGGGCCCCATCTGTGCAACTTGGATTTGACCGTATACATTCATCTGACCACAATCGGGCCGGGTTGGGTGGGGGCCATTAGACTAAACCAAGGTAGCATTACCTCAACGCTAAACCAACCCAATCTCAGCCTCAGGTCAAGTCAGGTTGCCCAAAGCCTTAACTTTAACCCGACTAAAAATTAACTCCGTTTTGATTGTCCCAACCCCAATTCAGCCCTTATGAAATACCAACCAACCCAAGACGAAATTGGGTTGGTTCCGTCTGGTTCGGGTTGAGCCCGGCCCAAGTTGTAACTCTTGTAACTCAAGCCTATCGGTCCATCTTTCTTCTCTGGTTCATGACAAGAAAAGTAAAACAATAACCATTTATTTTTGTAGTAATTTTTAATGGTAGTGTACACGATGTGAATGGGCATATCTATCTAGGTAACTCATTTTCTAAATTCGGAAATTAAATTTATTCATATCTGGAAAATATACTACAATTGGGTGGCGACACCAAGTGTAAACAACCTCATTTTTAATTCTCATAATATGGGAAGAATTTATATGGTGCATGTGGGAAAAGTAAAGGTAGGGTTGGTGATTTGGTAGTCTGTTGGCTTATAATGGGGTGGGTCCTTGAACCAGATATCTATTGATGTTATGGACCCTAGGCCACCCCCTCTAGTGTATTCATGACTACTCTTTTTACACTATAAGGGGCAGCCCCGGCTTGCCCAACAACCCCATTGGATGATCCTAACGAACATTACAATCCAATGCAGTGGTCCCCCGGATCGAATGGTTAGAATTGTTTGATTCAATAGCACTGTCAAACATTCGCCCCACTTATTTATTGTAGGGCCTTGAAGTTAAATACTTTGATCACACAACCGTCACACCCGACTTTTGCATGAGGCAACAATAAAATTAATAAGACAAAATCTGAAAAAATTGAGCCTGTGGCGTGGTTTTCTCCCGCAAAAGTGAGTTGCGACTGGGAAATGGCCTTCGCGAAATTGTGTAGAAAGTCCCTTGATAAACGTTCTTTTAATTTGTCACTTTCTTTTTTTATGTTTGGACGTCATTGTTTTTTGTGAAAACTACTAAAAACTAGGGGTGCAAGTTTGGCTCTGTGAGCCCTGACCCGTCCTGACCTGCCCTGAGCCCGAATAGGGTCAGGGTTGGATTTCTCAGGGTTGGAAAATCCAACCCTGAGGGCGGGCTTGGATTCATTTTTTAGGCCCTGACTCAGGGTCGGGTCGGGCTTAGGGTTGATACCTCGGGCCAACCCGACCCGACCCGACCCTGTTTACACTTTACCCTGACCCGGCCCAACCCAACCCTATTTACACTTCATAGTATATGTGACTTACCAAACCACAAATGGTCTTAACTTATGATCATCCTATTTACATGATTTTAGGGGCATGCCCCATTTATATTGGGGTGAATGGCTTGTATCTTCGAATAAGGTGGCCCCCACTACATTTTTATTTTTTTTGAACGGTTTGGCCTCCACTACATATTTATGTTGTGGCCCAACAAATGAACGGTTTGGATCATCCTATGAAGTGGCTTGTACGGTACTTTTTGAAAAATACTAGACTATACAGCCACACACCTTATAAAATTTCGCTTTTATATTATGGACATCAATGTATTTGCACTAAGGTCAATAAGGGCCAGCCTGGCCCGACCCGGCCCAATCAGGGCCAATCAGGGCAGGCCAGGGCCGCGCTGAGCCCTGCAGGGTGGGCATTGGGTTGAGGTCTTCTAGCCCTGACTATGGGTCAGGGCCAAGATAATGGGATCTAGGGTTGGGCTGGGGTTTTGAAAAACCTGGCCCAACCCGACCCTATTCTAGCCCTACTAAAAACCCCTTAGATAAAAACGTATCTACAAGAATCCCCTCAAAATTTTCTTAATTACCAATAGCACCTCAATGGTTTTTAATTTTTTTTCTTTTATCCCTTTTACCCTTAAGGCTTTGTTCACTTGCGTTCCTGGGAAAGCAAATCCCTGGAAAACAACCTCTTTTTTCCTTGACAAGACAGAATTCTGGTGTTCACTTGCTTTCCCAGGAAAATAGAATTACACATGTGGAATTTCTACAATAAGTCAAAAAATGACTTGGAAAAGCCAATCCCCCCCCCTAGGCTCTGTTCACTTGCGTTCCCGGGAAAGCAAATCCCTGGAAACAGACTCCTTTTTGCTTGAGAAGACCTTGACAAGACATAATTCTGGTGTTCACTTGCTTTCCTGAGAAATTAACAAGCCTGGGTGGAATATGTCAAATAATGACATGGAATTGCCAAAAATGACGTGGAAATGTCTCTTTTCGCACTAGTGTGGGAAATCAAATCCCATTATTTTGGCCGGATTTGCTTTCCCGAGAAAACTAGTGATAAAAGGTGGGCAAGCAGTTTCTCGGGAAACATTTTCCTGCATAGATCCTGCGCATGTGAACAGGCGTGGGAAACCTTTTCCTACACAGTTTCCCTGGATTTCTTTTCCTAATGCCACGTCAGAATCCCGGGAAATCTTTTCTTTTCCTTTCCCAGGAAAACAAGTGAACAGAGCCTTAGGGATTTCATTTCAGACCAAAAACACTCGGATTTCATTTCCCGGGAAAACTGGTGCAAAAAGAAGGGCAAACAGTTTCCCTGGAAAGATTTTCCTGCGCAAGTGAACAGTCTAGAAACAGTCCAGGGAAACCTTTTCCTGCATAAATTCCCTGGATTTCTTTTCCTAATGCCACGTCAGATAATATTTTCTTTTCCTTTCTTGGGAAAACAAGTGAACAGAGCAGAACATAACTTAGAAATCCCTAAAATCTCTCACTTCACACCTAAAAAATCTCTCTTACAGAGGCAACATCTCTCTTGTAAGATTTTATATGGTGTAAACCGGTATAGTCCATTATTTTTCAAAAAGTATTATATGTGCCACACTGTGGGATGATGCGAATCGTCCATTTGATGGGCACAACGTAGTATGATCCAACCATTCATTTGATGGGCACACCGTAGTATGATCCAACCATCCATTTGATGGGCCACAATGTAAATAGGATGTGACCCAAAAATCATTTCTATAAGATAATCCCAACCTTCTGATCTATTGAGGAACTGCATATTATGGAAACTGCTATAGATTTGACGGTTGGGATCATCCTATGGGAGTGATTTTTGGGCCACAACCTATTTACGTTGTGGCTCATCAAATGGATGGTTTGGATCATACAATGGTGTGCCCATCAAATGGACGGTTCGATTATACTATGGTGTGCCCATCGAATGGATGGTTTGGATCATCCTACGGTGTGGTCCGTAGAGTACTTTTTGAATAATAATGGTATGTTCGAGCTTACACCATTTTGCCTTTATGAGAGAGAGAGAGAGAGAGAGAGAGAGAGAGAGATTTTCAAAGGATTTAGTGTTACTTTAAGTGATGGAGAGATTTTAGGAATTTCTAACGGTAATATAATGAAGGGTATAATGGGTAAAAAAAAATAGAAAACTATTTTAGGCACAAAATTGTATCATTGGTAATTATGAAAATTTTGAGGTGATTCTGGTAGATTACTACAATAAGCTGAGATGAAAAGAATAGAGTTTTTTCCATTTTTTTGAAAATTACATGAGAATACATATCACATTTTTTGACTTTTTTGAACAAATGCACCCATTCAACTCATATAATTTCAATCCTACCCCCTCCTTTATGCTTTTAACAAAGGCACCCGTTAAAATCATATAATTTCAATCCTACCCCCTCCTTTATGCTTTTAACAAAGGCACCTATTAAAGCCATATAATTTCAATCTCACCCCCCTCCTTTATGATTTTTAATAAAAAATCTATAGGGTGATCTTAACAATCCGATTTAAGAGGAATTATGAAAACATCTATAGATTGGAGGGCTAGGATCAGCCTATGGAAATGATTTTTGGGGCACAACCTATTTATGTTGTGTTCCATCACATGGACAGTTTGGATCAACCTATGACGTGGTCCGTACAGTTCTTTGTCGGCCCGTGCATCGCACGGGTTTTTTACTAGTGTTTTAATATAGGGGGTTTCTAATAGTTTTCCCTTGTTTTTTTGGCAAACTTTAACCTCATTAAGTGAAGAAACGAGTGTCAATATATCATTAGAAACTTTGGGGTGCTAACACATTTTCGCTAAGAAAGGAAGGGGACCCATACCATTTCTCATATCTCCAATTGCTTCCGAAGGCAGCCACTCCCAAGAAATTCGCTTATTACCCGTCTTTTCTCATATAAGAAAAGGCATGTGATTTTGTTGCCTATTATTGTGAAATTTGGGCCCTACAGCTGAAATTAATGAAATATTGTTGGGACCCGTGACCGAGATGGCTCCCACACAAGATGTCAGGTCAATAAAAAAGGGAAAATGATACACCCCAACCCCCTCCCCGCGCTAAAAAAAAAAAGTGTTTATGTGAGAATGGTTCACTGGTTGAGGATAAATTCACCCCCTGTAACGTTTAAAACTTAACAGATGACATTAAGGAGGGGATTTTATCCATCAGAAGGGGGGGGGGGGGGGGGATATCATTTCCCTAAAAAAGGGGACTGTTAGCAATACCGAAGTCCGTTTTGTTAAAAAAGAACTGAATCATCAGTTGGGCCATGTCGAAGTATAAATGACAACAACACTAACAACTTAAGCTTATGGAGTAAATGGATGTTTCACATGGTATCAGAGCTATTGTCTCATGGCAGGTCCTACAACTCCTTCATATTAAAAATCCAAGTATATTGCAAACCCAAAAACGAGAGGCGACATGTGTACAGGAGTGCTGAAGTATAAAGGATTGAATAACAACAACTCTAACAGCTTAAGCTTTTGGAGTAATTGGTTGTTTCACAAGACACATGCACAAAAGGATATGGAATTGAGCTCGAATCACACAAAAATGAGATAAAACACAATGGAAATGATCAAATCGCCAGTCAATTTCATGTTCGTCTTTATTTTCCCAAATGAACGTAAATCTATAATCGAAAACATTTTTCCTCTTTGAAAAAAAAAAAACGGAGTCTCAAGTTGGTTCTCTCTTTGAATCTTTTTTGTCCTTCTCAACTATTCTCCTAATCAAAAGTCCTAATCAATTAGATATTAACTTAATCCTAAAGTTGACCAGTTTTTACTATGCTTTTTTGAACAAATACTGTATTAAACCCTAATCTTTCCCATCTCAATTTTTTTGCCAGATCACATTTTGCTAACTATGCTTAAGACTAATCCAGACTAAGACTTGCTTCTTACTCCTTAGTGGGCGAGACTCATAGAGTGTTTTGTTCTTCTGATACACATCATTATAGGAGAAGCACTCGTGTGCATCTTGCATCTCGCCACTTGTGACTCGTACCATAGGAAATAAACATGCCAACGCAGAGAGATAGATATAAGGGGGAAGGCTATAGTGTTAACAAGCCTGTTTATGATTGGGCACTCGACTCCGTGGAAATATGACTACTAGGTTTGTCTTAGTTGGAAACTTGGAATCGATTCTGACTCAGTTACTTAGGGGCCTTATGGACACATAGATTTTATAATCCAAGATTCTAAAATGTTGGATTCTACAAACTAAAACTTGGATTTTATAAGCTAAAATCTGGACTGTAAAATCCAGGATTGTAATTTGTAAAATCCATGTTTTAGCTTACAAAGTAGGTTGAGAATGATGAGGAGCGGCCAAAGTATAAGAGCAGTGTAGGGGCACAAGTGTAATAAAGCCTTAATGATTTTAGTTGTAATTTTCATGATTTGTAGGTCTTAAATTTAATTGGGCAGACTTGTAATAGGAATGTACAAGAGGGGTTTTGTAGGAGAATTTGAAATTTTGAATGTATATGGAGGGAAAGAGAGATGAATACCCAGTATAAAAGGGGTGTAGCTTCTTTGTTTGAGTGACGTTTTACTCAATTTTAAGTAGAGATTTAAGAGGTGTTTGAGATTTTGCTATTATCCTAAACAAATTGAATAAAATTTCAGTTTTTACTCTGTATTCTTCTTATTTTACATCATCTCGCTTGCTGATTTTTATCAATTCTCAACTAAATTTTTGCATTTGACTGCCCTCAGAATGAAGCTCCATCCATAAATTTATAAAAATCTAGATGGATGGTCTAGATCATTCGGATCATATGGACCTTTGAAACAATATAGATGGTGTGATGTGTGGAATCCACCTTACACCGACGCTACAAAATACCCCAATTTTCAGTGGGTCCCACAGGATGAGTAGTGTTGAAAAGATACAAGTGTGATCCCACAAGGAATCGATGCTATAACGTATGCGGTTCATGTGGTTTCGGTAGGGTCGGTCCCACCAGAGCAAATTTTATCAGACTCATCTGACCAGCAAAGTAAAGAGACGCTTCCTCATTAGCTATTTTACAGTGGGGGCCCACTCGTGCATACCAACAAAACACGTCATGTGAAGACTAGCTATAAAGTGCGCTCCAGTTTGGTGACTCGCGGGACATCTAAAATACTGCGCATCTTTTATTTGCTACTTGACAGCTTGGGCCACACGGTGAGAAGGGCGCCAATTGAATGATCTTAACCGTGTGACCACCCTCAAATGGTAATCCCATCTCTCTATCCTTGTGGGGCCCAACAGTTAAAGGTTCTTTAAGGCGTACACGTGTCCCACATGTCAACAAAAGCTATTGGGTGAGACCTATATCCTGGTTTTTCTGGAAAGTAAATATACGGACGTTGGAGTAAAGGGCACTTTTGTAAAAAATCTAAAAAAGGAAAATAGAAACGTGGTTTTTCTCTTTTAATTTTTCTTTAACAAGGAATGCTAAACTCAAGGGTGCCCTCCCTATGAATAAATCAGCCTCAAGGACGCTTCCATTGGATCCATGTCATGAAAGTGCATTATTATCCTTTAACTTTTACTATAGTTTAGTATTATTATATATGCACTTTGGTGACGTGGAACCAATTGGCGAGCTCTTGCTGCTGGTTTTTGCAAGAGCGCCCTTCAGTTTAGCATTACTCTCGTTTAATTTTCTTAGAGTCCTCACGCATTAACCCTTTTGGCCGCACGCCCCCTTTTTTGTTATTCCACACCTCCCCTACGAAAAATTATATACTTCCTACTTGGCATATCTAGAGAGGTTTTCTACGGTGAGATTTGTGTTGCTGTGGGAAAAGAAGAGTCTTGGAGAGCGACGAGGGATTAGAGTTTTTCTAGGGTTTCTTCTCCTCTTTTTCTCAATATGCGTTCTCAATCGGCGATGAAGGAAAGAGAAGAAGGGCTTTTCTCTCTCTCTCTCTCTCTCTCTCTCTCTCTCTCTCTCTCTCTAAAAGCATGGTAATGGATGAAAGCTCCTCAACAGTTCTTTGATCTTTGATCTTTGATCTTGATCTTCGATATTCTCCTGTAGTCCTCCTTTTGCTTGTAGATATATATATTTCTCTCGTTTTCTTCTATATCAGTTTTAGAGTTTGAAACCCTTGTTACCGGACTTTATTTTCTTGGGTTTTTGGTCTTGGGCCTTGTTTTCTCTTCATGGAATCTTCACATCAGAAAGATATGGAAGAAGATGATAACAGAGGAACTGATCTAAGAATGGGTACTGAAAACGGACAAGGAATTTCTTCTCCTCCGGCCACCGCCGCTCCGGCCTCGGACTCATCTCAACCGTCCGCTCCACCCCCATCATTGCAAGGGTTTTCTCTTTCTTCTACCCTAACTCCAGTTCCGATTCAACAAGTCTTTACTTCCGTATCATCTCCATCACCGTTACAACAAAATTTCGCCACCAATCTACTCCCAACCCAACTAGTCTGCCTTAAAGCCGAGCCCATGCCATTAGCCACAGACACTAGAATGGAATACGTACCAGTAAATCGCCCTCTAGCCACGGCTCGTAGGGCGAGCAAAGACCGGCACACGAAGGTAGAAGGCCGAGGGCGAAGGATCCGTATGCCGGCCGCATGTGCGGCCAGGATCTTCCAGCTTACCAGAGAGCTCGGCCACAAATCGGACGGCGAAACAATCCGATGGCTCCTAGAACAATCCGAACCCGCGATTATCGCCGCCACCGGAACCGGTACCGTTCCGGCTATCGCGACCTCCGTTGACGGAACCCTAAAGATCCCAACCCAATCCACCTCTGCCCCGATTTCGGATTCTTCTGGGACTCTTACCATTGAACAAGGTGAAGCTGCGAAAAGAAAGAGGAAGAGAGCACCCTCAAATACTTTTTATGGAATTCAACAGCCACCTCAGCAAATTCAGCCAAAAGCTACTATGTCTTCTGGTTTAGCCCCCATTGGAACGGCCTCGAGTCAAGGGGGTTTGTTGCCTATGTGGGCCCTTAGTGGGGTTAGTGGTGGAGGGAGGGTTATTACTGCACCTAACTCGGTTGCTACTGGCACTACTTTTGTTATGATTCCTCAATCTTCTGCCATTGCTGGGCCTTCTAATCAGCCTCAGATCTGGACTTTTCCGGCCTCGACGCCGCTGATTAATCTCTCTGCCAGGCCGATTTCTACTGTGTTTTCTGCTGTGTCTGGATTAAATCTCGCTACCGCCGTGGAAATCCAAGCTCCGGGTATTGCTAATACTGGTAATATAGCAACTGGGTCTGCTGTAACTCAACAGGAGCTTCAATTCATAAGTGGGTCTGCTAATCATCAGCAAAAGGGCCAAAACCCTCCACCAACTGCCAAATAGATCTTCACCTCCATGGGTTCGGGGGGTTTAGGGTTTTAACATTTTTTTTTTCTTTTTAGTTTTAGTTATGCAAAGTTTATCTGTGCTGTTTCCTGGTTGAATGGAAGAGAGGGGCGAGAGGAAGAAGAAAGGTGTAATAGGCACGTGCGCACGTGACAGGGTGAAGGTGGGTGGTTTTTAATTTACTAGTATTGGTAGGGCCGGGTTAGGCGGATGTGGGGCCCATCGGTGGGTCAACAGCTAAGGGTTGCTTCGTGCACGGTGCGGGGTTGTTTCCATGTGGGCTATCCCTTACCTGTCGTATTTTGTGTGGCGCATATTTCTAGGGTGGACCCGCAACCGTTTCCTCATCCTTATCGCGTAGAGTTTGCCTCGAAGTTGCCGCGTGGTCCCCACCTCTCTTCCTCTCTCTTCTATCGAAGGAAAGTTGGGCCGGGCCCTGCCGACACGCGTGTTCTGTGATTAGTGGATGAGGGTCATCGAACCGTCAGTTGTCTGACACGTGTTTTCGAAGTGCCAAGCGAATATCCGGTTACGGATCTGGGGGATGCGATGGATGGATGGCTCATGAGTCATGGCCCCATGCCAGATTTCTTTCTAGGTTTTTCTTCTTTTTTAGAGTTAAATGAGACAAAGGAGCAAAGCAGTCCGATTTGGTTCCATTATTTATCGTTCTCTTGCTTATACTTGTTAACAAATATCAAATATGTGATGATGATGATGATGTAGTTCCCTGACTATGATGATGATGATGATGATGTAGTGGCCTTCTGCTCTTTCTTTTCTAATCAAATTCTTCTTTCTATTAAATCTCTAATATTTGAATGCTTGAAATTTGCATGTTTCTTGGCGCCAGATTTTCTTCGCTAAATATTTTGCTAGAAATTTGAATTTTACATATTTTGGGTGTCTAATTTTAATTGGAATTTTTTTTTTCGGGAATTAGAAAATTTCAACCTTATTAGACCCATTTATTTTGTACGGTGTTTGTAGGTGTGGACAGATCTACTTTGGGTTGGGTCCATTTATGATCCATTTGATTATTGGTCCCAAGTGCTCTTTGGATGTTACTTTGGGCCACAATTCGTTTTGTACCATTCGAGTCCGTGGGAATGTCTTAGGTCATACTCATATTGTACACAATTTGGGATTAGCATTAGTAGAGAGTTTTTTTTAAAATGTTACAAAGATAGCTGTTATAAATGAAGCATTTTTTCATACTGTGGCGCCGAAGCTGCAATGGATTTTGTGGCAAATAATATCTAACCCAAGGGTCACAGAGATAAGATCTAGCTGTTGTAACTATATAGCCTGTTGTGTTTGGATTACGATTCCAAATAATTTTCTACCTTAGGATGTGGATCCAATGGTCAAGCTTCAGTTCCAATTGCTGAGGGCATCTATAGCGTCTCAAATAATATTCGCATCCTATCAATCCATCTTAACAATGGGTGTTTGGTTGTTGAAACTTGAAGCTACCGCGCACTACCAACCTTCTCTTATTTTTTCTTCCCTGAATTAAAAATAAAATGAGAGGATGTAGGTTTGTTCAGACTTAGATGTGAAGCTGAAAAAACAAGTTACGACAAGTCTCTTAGCCCACTCCAAAAGACACAATAATAAATAAATAAGATACGAGCCATACGTTTGTGCTCTATATAACATTTGACATTTTAGACTCTCCCATATTTTGTATGATGGGGCACGGCCCACCCCACCTCTACTGATTGGATGGTTAAGATCATCCGATTGCCATGATATTTTGGTTGTATTCCATCCCTATGAAATCAAAAGCTTCCAAATAAAATTTGTGAAGTGTACGGACCACGCGAACCAAATAAAAATCTGTGGGTCCGAACTGTTTCTCTAATAAAAATTAAAAAGCCACCATTCACGGCTTTTGAATGCTATTACTTATTTTATTTCTCATCTGCTTTATCTTTCTTTCCTTCCTTCCTCTCACAAACAAGATGCGGTACGTGGCCCGTTTGAGCAGTTGTAAATGATGTGACCCATACCAATATGTGGGTCCCACCTTGCCTTGATCTATACACCATGCCACCCACCCCTCGATGTGGGTGGGCCCACTCTCGCCTGGTAAAAGACTGGAATCCCGATCTCATCACGACCGTCCAAAAATCTGAATCTTTTTTGTTGATAAGGAAGAACGATGGTACGATACACCTATCATGGGGCCCACCATATGTTATCAGCATGATCTGGCTGGTCATCTTTCGGGCCCCACTTGGATTGGACCGACCTGGAACCTTTCTCCCACTCACACGACTTTTTCATTTTCTTTCGTTTTTTTATTGGCCGTCCATTTGCAGGCCCATTAGATGACAGCCGTGCAGGTGGGCCCCATTTACCAGTGGGGCTGACTGATATAATTACGCACTCTTGATGGACTGTGCCGGGTTTGGGTCCCACTCCCACCCACTTTCTCCTCAATCTTATGAAAAAGCCAAATATCCATGCATTCTTACCCGATGTTTCCCGGGCCGTTCATCTGACCGATTACAGTGGGGAGTATAGATTGATGAGAATTTATAATGGTGTGAGCCTTATAGTCAAGTATGTTTCAAAAAGCACTGTACCGACCACACCATAGCATCCTCCAAACCGACCATACGATAGGCCACAACGTAAATAGGTTGTGTCCCAAAAATCATTTCCATATGATGATCCTTTCCATCCGATCTATAGCGGTTTCAATAAAGTGCAGTTCTTCTATAGATTGGAGAGTTGGGCTCATCCTATCGAAATGATTTTTTGGGCACAATCTATTTATGCTGGCCCATCATATGGCCGGTTTGGATCATCCTACGGTGTGGTCTGTACAATATTTTTCAATTTTGAAAATACTGGACTATTAGGGCTTACACCGTATAAAAACTCACAGATTGACATGTCAAAAGCTTGTAATCTTCAACAAAGGAGATCTAATCCACTTCACTAAGTACATGTGCAAGTGGTGTAGGTAATAATTGCCGTTCATATTCTAGGGCACTAAATGAGATCTCGTCCATCCATGCATGAAATGTAGATCAAGTGGTTAGTTAGGTTCGTCCCTTCCACATGAGACCATATATCGTGGTGGCCCCATAGATAAACAGTCCCGATCCAGATGCCAACTGGATCATGAGATGTGCGAAGGACAAAAGGAATCATTTGGTTCATTGGATAAAGCATCAGACCCCACTATTGTTTATAAGACACCCCTTCTCTTTGTCTTCTTACCCTGAAAATTTCGTGAACCAAGATCCATAATAAAAGCTAAAGCATAAAAGAAGATGGCGTGCCCTTATAATATACTTTTGTCTGTGGGGGCATCCGACTCATTCTCTTTAGTTTTCTAGAAATAGTTGGAGTAGATAGATTTTTTTTTTTTGTTTTTTTGGCAACGAAGGGTGTCCCCACGGATGCGCACAATCACTCGTAAGCAAGGGGGGATTCGAACGCTCGTCACTGGGGAGCAAACCCATGACTTTACGCCAAAGAGATGTGGAGTACATAGAATTGACTTGAACATAGGGGCTCAACCCGAACCCGTCAGGCGATTTCGGCTTGGGTTGGGTTGGCATTTCCTCAGGTTGGTGTTGGAAAGTGTAAAGCAAAATCCATGTTTAACGTTTTGTGAAAAGTCTCTATGGCCTTCTAGGACAATTATTGTGTGTGGAAAATGTAAAAGTCATTGTATGTTTTTTTCTGGAATTCTTAATGTCTAATCTATAGATTATCAAAGAGTAAACGAGGAGTACCTTTGATGTTGCTCAGGATAGTTCTAGGAGGGTCTTGTCTTGTGTCCATAAGTAGAAGTCATCTGTGTAGAGATTGTAAGCTAAAATAGTAAAGCTTCAAGGGTAAAAGTTCAAGGGAGAAAAAGTGTACAAATTCTAAGGAAAAAGAGAAAAAAAACATCAAGTCACTTGTAAATTGTTTTGACATATGTTGGTTTATTTTGGTGTTACATTTGAGTTTTTGCTAAAGTTCTACAAGGGCCCTTTGGCTGTATATCTCCCAAGCTCCATTACCTTGCTCTTATGCTCACATTACTGCATAATTGATCCATCCAATTGGGGCCAATAGTTGGATTGGGTTAGGGTTAGAAAAAGCTAATCCGATTTGATTTTCGGTTGGGTTAGGGTTGAGGTCTTGGGAAGCTCAAATTTTATCGTGGTTTTCATAATTTTAAGGTTATGTTTTTGTTTATTTTTTCCTTTTTTGTATTTTTGCCCTGGGACAACCCACACAACCCAACCCAATTTCCTAAAGATGGGCTAGACGGGTTGGGTTAGGGTTGACCCTCCTCAGCCCAAGGCCTGGGTTGGGTCAGGTCGGGGTTGAGGGAATGCTACCTCGTGTTGGGCTAGGATTAGCCTCAATCCGACCTAACCCGGCGGGGTTGAGGGAATGCTACCTCGTGTTGGGCTAGGATTAGCCTCAATCCGACCTAACCCGGCCCGAGTTGCATCAGAGTTGCATCCCTACCTCGTCGACTCTAAAAGGCTCTCTTTGGATACAACCAAAATAGATCTTTATGTGCAAACTTTATTTTAAGCTAATCTTATTGACTCTAGAACATGAAAATATGTGTATTTGCGTCCATGCATGTTTCATAGAAGCATACTCTCATTCACATTATGTGGAAATGTATTCTTATTAGAAGAATTGCAGAATTAATTCATTGGAAGCTAGCCATTGAACTTGAGCTAGGTTAGGGTACTAATTAATCTTAGTAATTCCTATTTTTACTTTCACTACTTGATTCATATCATATTGCAAGAAGCCCTTTGTATCCTTCTAGGGGCATGCTTTGTTATGGTCTTAAGTGGGGGCCTGCCTAGGTATGGGACTAGGTAGGACCCAACCTGGTATGGGACAGGCTTAAAGGGCCTAGTCTAACGGGTTCCATTAGCTCTGGAGTTTTTGGTGCATTGGTTAGGTACCTAACGTCAAGGTTAAAAATTTCAGTTTTGGAGGTAATTTCGCTCCTATCCGAAACAAAAATTTTAGCCGAAATCCCAAAATTCGGTAATGGGTGCTCGAAATGTCATTTTTTGGGCCGAAATTTCGAGCGAAATTACCAAAATTCCGTGATTTCAGTTGAAATTATTTAAAGGAATAAAAACTTAATATTTTATCTTAAATTTGGCCGAAATTTCGACCAATATTTGGTAAATTTCGGCAATTTTGGTTTCAGAACGTTTCAGTTTCGGACCTCACCGAAATCCTCGGTCCGAAATTTCAGATTTCGGCTGAAATTTAAAACCTTGCCTAACGTTTGGTATCGGAGTAGTCACGACGTCCAATGTTCAAGTCACAGAAGAGGCAACTTGTAGAGAAGAGTAATTGGAAAAGGGCTACATGGTAAAAAAGCCAAAGTGAAAGCTGCCACGGAGGGGACGACCTCTAAAAAGTGTTACCTGGAAAAAAAAAAAGGTAGAACGTCACACAGTGGGCCACCGAGGGCAGCGGATGCGGAAGCGTGGTGCAATGTTACTATCCTAAGTGGGGCCTACCTAGGTAGGAGCCAGCCTAGTATGAAACAGGCTTAAATGGGCCTAACATGTTCCATCAGCTCTGGAGCTTTGGGTGCATTGGTTAGGGACATAACATAATTTTACATTTAGATCCAATCCAATGTTTTGATATCCAATGATATTGTCACTCCTATACTGTGATAATGGAACTCCTCATTTTGGTAATCACTTTTCTGATTGGATATTGATAACTTGGAGAATCGTAAAATTTTCGACCACCAAATAAGAAAAAGTATAAATTCAAGAAAAGAGTGCCCTCATCAAACATGGAGTGAGAATATCATTTTCTTATTGCTGATTTTCAATGGTAAGTGATGCTAGGAAAGCCGCGAATCTTTGCCTATGAGGAGACGTAAAATATGCATAACGTAAGATAAAATAGTAATGCACAGATTGGACCCCTAAGTTTGGATCATCTAGTTTCCACAAGCCCCCCAAGCAAACAATTTTCTCTTCTTGAGGTCACATTTCTAACTGAGACCTGCCAGGAAGACACACCCGGGTCCCTATTTTTTTTGACAAAATGATAAATATACCCTTTGATAGACATGCAACATTACGATGGTTGTTTAGGACAATCCTAAAACAAGCGTGTCTTATATTATTTTCCTTTCTTCCCCACTTGGTTCTTGCATGGATTAGGACCGCTCTAAAATTAATTTGCATGCCTGACTACTTGGGCTGGGTCTGGCTCTGAG
Organism: Tasmannia lanceolata; assembly: GCF_043159265.1. NCBI lineage: Eukaryota > Viridiplantae > Streptophyta > Magnoliopsida > Canellales > Winteraceae > Tasmannia > Tasmannia lanceolata. The sequence continues at coordinate 39,220,855 of NW_027518689.1, forward strand.
TACCTGGGCTTGACGCCAGTTGTGTTGCCCCCTGGGCCTTGGTCCTGCGCCAATGTACTAGGCCCTGTTCGTTTTGAATTTTGAGAATTGATTCGAGTCCAAAACTGATTATCGGACCCATTAGGCCCAAGGACTGTATAAACCATGGCCTGTCTGTGCCTACCAGAGAATGATCTACTTGGGAATTCTACATGGGTTACATTTTACAATGAAGAATGATCTAGTGTAACCTGCTTGCACCTAATCATACCTTAAGTGCAGTCAAGAATAGAGATTCACTCGGGCTGTTCTCATGGGGATAGAACTCCTCGCATAAGCTTTTCCTGGAATTAGCTACCCAACTTGGATAGTTTTATCTTGAATAATCCCTGGCATTGATGACCTTCTATAGTATAACCCCACCACCGGGGCTATTCTTGAAGAGAACCTCTGATATTAGGGCTATCCAAGGATAAAATAATCCCCGGCTTGCTATCCCCATGGAGAACTGCGGCATTATCGCACCCCTTGGTGGGGCCCACTTTGATCACCCTTTGGCACTAAAGCATCTGCAATTGGGCGTGTCTAACCATCTACCATTAGTCCCCCAAATAGATGGTTAGAAAAAAAAAATTTGAAGAAGAGTTAGTATTAAATATTAAAAATATGAAAAATTCTTTGATTGGATGGCTAGGATTGCGAAATTGGAGTGGTTTTTTGAGCAAGGGCAATCCAAGGTGGATAATTAGTATTTGATGGCCACAAACCCTTGCTTCGTATTACATTAGTGGTTCCCTATGCAAAAAGAAAAACTCATTTCCTAGTTCTGTTAAGCTTGGAACTGAACCGAACTGGCAACAATGGTCATAAGTCATAACCACCTAGCAAAAAGGCTCAATCCCAACAGGCAACAAGGGAAATATAATGACATTAAACCATTAACCACTGACTCTTACCACAAAGCAAACAAATGTTTTGACTTTGGAAAGACCGTTCAATTGGTCTAATTTTCTTGTTTTTTCTGTTCTCCTCGCAACTTGGACGAACTCTACAAAGGAGATCACTAAGCTTGGCTCGTCACCCTGCAACCCAACAAAGAGGCCATGTATACTTCTCATCTTCGGTAAAAAGACAACCACAAAAATCAAAGGGATGACTAATGCACCTTCTTGTAAGAAATCCAAAGTGCCTCTTATATTTTTCATTAGTTTAAGATAATCCAGGAAAAAGAGAATATATGCCTATCGCGTAAGCTCGACACAATGTATAATGATTGCTATAAATAGCTGAAATTTCTAGCCTTGAGGAGCAAACCCACTCTTACATTTGAATTGGGAGGAGTTGGGTGGAAGAATTAAGAGGGCTTCAATGGCCAATAAGTGGTTTCCTTCCTTTTTATATCCCTTGTTGCTTGCAGTTCTTTTAGTGAATTGCCTTTGCCAAGAGGAAAGGAAGGTAGTACTCTTATATTTCATTATCCTTTTCTATATAGGGATCCTTGGCAATTGCAATGTTTCTCAGTGTGAAGGCTGTATTTGTAGGTTCATGTTGTATACATGGGAGAGCTTCCCAAGAATGGTGTATCTACAGCGTTGTTGCACCAGACAATGCTAGAAGATGTCCTCGGAAGGTTTTACTACTGCTACTACTAAGATGATGGTTTTTTTCAGATGGGTTTCTACAAATAATGAGAACTTAACATGTACTTTCTCTTAAAAAATAATCTAACTTCTCCAATTTCAGCAGCACCAACGCCAAAGACTCATTAATCTATAGCTATGGAAGGAGTTTTAATGGGTTTGCAGCTAGACTATCCGATGAAGAAGTTGCGAAATTTTCAGGTGATATTAACACTCCTTGTGAAGATTAGCACTAATGTTATGAGCATAATAATAAAAAAGGATACATTCTTGATGGTTAACCAATTGAATTGGGCTTATAGAGATGGAGGGAGTGGTTTCTGTGTTACCCAACACCAAACTTCATCTTCACACTACAAGATCGTGGGACTTCATGGGCCTCACTCAAACTCTATCCGGACGCTACTATGGTCAAGAAGGAAACATCATTGTTGGGATGCTAGATACAGGTAAAAATGAGTATACACGTTCAATTAGTTTAATTTGCCTCGTGAAGAAACCATGCAGGATCATTTCAATGACACATACCATCACCAAAACTAGCCCCTACATAAAATTTCAGGAAATTTATGGTGACTATTTGCAATTTCCATAGGAGTTTGGCCCGAGGCTGAGAGCTTCAGTGACGACGGATTTAGTCCTCCTCCCGCAAAATGGAAAGGCACATGCCAGACTGCACATAACTTCACCTGCAACAAGTGATCTCCCTCCCTCCCTCTCTCTGTGTGTCTTATGTTTCAAGTATTTTTTTTTGTTTTTGAAAAGCGACAAAGATATATTTATATTCATACGAAAGTGACGTAATAGAGGGACCAGGAGTCCCCATATAACTACAACGTATGATGGCCTACGAGAAAGCTCCAGGCTCTGAAAAAACAAAGTTAAAAAAAACTATTCTCCCTTTCCAAAACCTTTTAGTTTCATCACCACCAAGCTGACTTTCCCACCTCTTCAATCTTCCCAAAAGATCCTTGGAATTTTGATGAAATTTTTGGATCTACATTTTACAGCAAGGTCATTGGAGCTCGATTCTACAATAGCGACGGCTTCTACGACGTTACGGATATTAAATCTCCGAGGGATTCGGAGGGCCATGGAACCCATACTTCTTCGACAGCAGCAGGGAGAATTGTAAGTAAAGCAAGCTACTATGGACTAGCAGAAGGTGTTGCAAGAGGCGCAGTTCCACAAGCGAGAATTGCGGTGTACAAAGTATGCTGGTCATTTGGGTGTGGTTTGGCCGATCTCTTAGCAGCTTTTGATGATGCAATAGCAGATGGTGTTGATATCATATCAGTTTCCATTGGGTCTGATTTCATAGAACAATACTTCGAAGACCCAATAGCAATTGGATCTTTCCATGCAATGAAGTATGGGATCTTAACCTCTAATTCTGCAGGAAATTCAGGCCCATTTCCTCTTAGTGTATCCAACTATGCACCCTGGTCTTTAACAGTGGCCGCTAGCACGATCGATAGAAAATTCGTGTCCAATGTCGTTCTTGGCAATGGACAAACTTACATTGTGAGTCTACTGAAATTTTTATTCAAGTTGAGAATTTTTTTTTTCATTTGATCTTAACTAACATCGTTCTTTTCTTCCTTTTTCATTTGTAAAAACAAACTAAAAGGGAAATTCCATCAATAACTTTGCCCTTAGTGGGACAGAGTTTAGCAACTTTGCCCTTAGTGGGACAGAGTTTAGCTTGGTTTACGGAGGAGATGCGGCGAATGTATCTGCAGGTGCTTCGGGTGATATTTCAAAATATTGTGTGCCTGGATCATTGAATTCCATTGAAGTAGAAGGAAAAATTGTTCTATGTGATAGGCTTTGGGATGGTTCAGGGGTCATGTTGGCTGATGGATTGGGTGCCATAATGAGTGATCCGAAGTTCTCCCAATTGTTTCCAGATCTCTCCTTCTCTTACCCGCTACCAGCCACTCTCATCAATACAGATGATAGTAAGAAAGTACTGGAATACATTCAATCTACTGAGTAAGTGATACACTACCAATTCCATTCTCTTCATTTTTAGAGAATTTTCTATTTTTCTATTTTTTTTTCTTATTTTAACATGAGATAAGGTTATATTGGTCATTTTCATACTGGGAAGAAATGCCAATTAGAACTTTCAAGTTCTAGCCATTTGAGAAGGATTCTCGGGTGAGCCCATTTTAATAAGAGAACGAGATTTTGGTGAGTCTCTGGGATAAATCCAGACCTTCCGACTAACTTGGGTTTTCAGAGTGGAAGCTAAAAAGTTGGGTGGAACTAAGGCGTTACTCTTCAAGTTCCTCAGAGTTCCCTAAAGTATAACACTACTAAAACCCCCTAATGATCCCATAAAAGTACAATGCCCAAATAAAGTCTGCTAGGGGAGGGCATATTTTCGTCATGTGAAAATCATTATTTCCATCTTTAGGAGAAAGTGTAATAATGAGATTAGGGAGATTAGGTTTGGGATTCTATATAAGGTCTTGGTTGATTGTAATATGCAACCATAGTGCTAATTAAGTTCTTGGATCACCTCTGCGAGTGGACGTAGTCATACCATCATCTGTGTTTCAATTATTTTTATTTCCTGTGACTAATTTCGCTATTGTCAACTGTTTGGCGCATTCATATAAACTTACATCGATGGTTTTCATAGCATACTACCTATTGGGCTATTGTAAAATTAAGAAACCGCCCCTTTTCAGGAACCCCATTGGAACCATTCAGACCGGTGAGACTTATAAGGATGATGCGGCGCCTCGTGTTGTCTCCTTCTCTTCTAGAGGGCCTAATCCAATCACTCCAGATATTCTCAAGGTAATAAATGTCAATTAATTTTCTCTATTAGCATTGTTTTGAAATGCCCCTGAACCACTTAATCTTATTTAAATAAACAGCCCGATTTGACCGCCCCTGGTGTAGACATCCTCGCAGCCTGGTCTCCGATCTCACCTCCTTCCATCTACTACGGAGATACAAGGAAAGTTAACTACAACATAATTTCAGGCACTTCCATGTCTTGCCCTCATGCTAGCGGTGCAGCCGCCTATGTTAAATCAGCTCACCCAAACTGGTCTCCAGCTGCCATTAAATCTGCGCTCATGACTACAGCTTATGTGATGGATTTGAGGAAGAACGAAGATGCAGAATTCGCTTATGGATCAGGTCACATTAACCCAGTGGGAGCTGTAGATCCTGGACTAGTCTTCGATGCATCAGAGAAAGACTATGTGGACTTCCTCTGTAAGCAGGGCTACAACACCACCACTCTAAAACTAGTAACTGGAGACTCGAGCACTTGTAATGGAACTGTCCCTGGAACTGCTTGGGACCTAAACTATCCCTCCATTGCACTCTCCATAGCAGATTGGCACCCTATCTTGGGAACATTCAGTAGAACAGTAACTAATGTTGGGTCTCCAAACTCTACTTATCACGCCACTGTCAGTGTACCATCCCTTCTGAATGTTACAGTCGAACCCTCTGTTCTTTCGTTCTCATCAGTGGGTGAGAAGATATCGTTTACAGTGAAGGTGAGCGGTGGAGTCATCATTCAGCAGCCAATCATTTCTGGTTCAATTGTGTGGAAGGATGGTGTTCATGTGGTAAGGATCCCGTTGGTGGTTTATACTGTCCTCCCTCCATCTGTAATTCCTAACATGAAGCCTAGTTTTTTCGAAGGCTCCTCTATATATCACAAGAATGGAATTCTTGGGGGAAATTAGTAGTTCAGCAGAGCCAGACAGTAGTATAGTAAGCAAGACTGATCTGGTCATGTTTCTTTTCTCTCTATCTTTGTCTGGATTGAGATTAAAATAAATAATGCAATTACCAACTTTGTTGGAAATTAAATGTAAGCTCTTCCATTCAATTTTATGACATCAGGGTCTTTCTACATGCTGTGTTTGTTCAGTTGTTGGAACTTTCCATGAATTCTTGTCGCCATTTTTTAGAACTCATTTGCATTCTGTAATAGAGCCAGCTTGAATGATGAAGTTTGTGAGGCTGATATTGCAAATGGGATGCCTGTTTGGTAATATGAAAAAGGACTAACATACTAAGCTGGGTCCTTTTGATCCGCAAGTTAATTCAGGTAAAAGGAATTCACAAAAAACCCTAGACAAAAAAATCTATAACTGGAAAAAATTTCATGAACAAAGAATTCCAATGAAGAATTTTCAAGGCCTAAAGACCTTTCAGTAGGGAGCAACCTCATTGTAATAAATGAAGCATGCAAACTATTCCATCTGATAATAAGCCCCACCTTGGATCTCTAATGGTCCAAAAAAAACAAGCCAACCCCTAACAATCCTACTGTTTAAATCTAATAATGTGGTTTTTTTGTTGTTGTCCAATGTAAACCGTTTCCCATTCCCATACGTACGATTGTTTGAGATTTCGGGCCATTTAAGACTTTCAAAATAAGTCGTATCAGATGGGCAATCCAGATCATAAGAACACCGACTAAGGCCCATTGTTCAGAGATCACCCGACCCCAATAATAGTAGACGGGCCTTGATGATCCACAATAAGAACACCCTACCCCAACAATCACCGCTAGGCCCATTGTTCAGAGACCGGATGGGTGCACCATGGTTGCCCTAAAATCACCCGTGTTCAATGGATAATGAAGAAATCATAGAGCCAACAGTCCACATTCAATGAAAAAAATGTCTAATTGGGCCAAGATTTACCACTGGTGCGGTTTGAGTCATGGCCAATCCAAGGTTAAGCCCAGCAGACAACGTAACAGTGAACCTTTCATTTTTCAATAACTTACATGAAAAACCATTTACACAATCTTTTCAATACAAAAATCAAACTCAATAAGACCATTAATAAAACAGAATGGGCACAACCATGGAACTCGTAATTTTTCAACAAGATAAAAGTAAGCTTATTACAGAAAGAACATACCCCCCCTTCCTCAAACTAATTTATTAATAAAAGCATAGTAATCATATGCAAAATAGGGACTAACGTGATGGGGAAAGAGGATTTAGCGGTTGAAGTCCGTCTACTGTTCCAAACTCCTATCCCCAACAGCTAACTCAACAAATAGAACATTTTAAAAGAAAATTGAACAGAAATCTCACACTACAGAGGATGTCTTCTGATTTGGCTTGAATACGTACTTTATGAGCGATTCCTTAATGGGCAGAAGTTCGGGGAACTCGTTCTTCAATTTCATGGCATCTAATTCGTTGTTGCTCCTCGGAGCAATGATTACCTTGGCCTGCTCTTCAAGATTGAAATTCCTCCAAGAGAAGCTTGGGTCGATGTAGTCTCTGTACATCTCCAAGATCTCATTGTGGCTAACCACTCCTGGATTGGTGAAGTTCCAAATCCCTGTGAGATTCCTCTTCGCCATTTCGATGGAGATGGGAAGAAGTTCATCCAAGATCGTCATAGAGTTGGGAATGTTGACCACCTTTTCGTATCGAGTGATTTTTGTGATGAAGTTACGGGGGTTTGATAAATCAGATGAGATGGGCATCCTGACACGCAAGGTACAAACGTTCTCATAGTTCTTAAGCAGATCTTCCACCTGTTGATTTAAGGATGCAGACAAGCCAAAATCATGAAAGACCACTATAGTTTTTAATTTTCATATAATTTATTATGCTAGATTCAATAAATGAGCATGTAAAACAACAACAATAGAAGCCAGCAAAGAATATGAAGACGATTCAGCAGTTTTCATACATTGACTATGAGCTCGTTAGAGTAACCTTCCTCTGGAAGGTGATAATGAGGGGGAAAAGGATTAGGGGAGCATGATGATCAAGGGCTCTCCATCAGGAATAAGATTCCAGATTGTCACCTCATACTGCTTTTTGAGAATACATTAACCTCCAATTTCCATTTTGTTCGTCGCTGCTTTGTCATAGCAATCAGGTTCAGACCAGTTCAACCGGGTTGCACCAGTTCTCAAAATATTGTACGAAAACTATTATGAGTCTTAGTATGGGGCAACTTAAATTTTTGGAAGCCAGTACAAAAAAACAAATATTTGCTAATTGCAAGACATACAAACAAGACAGTGACCAATGTCTCTAAAGATTTGTCAACAAAAGTTTGAATGTGAACACTGCCAATATTCCTGATCCTGAAATAATTGTGTATGTCCTGAAATGATTCATTGCATTTATATTTTACCCTAGAGCTTCCTAGGCAAATCGCCATTCAAAAAAAAAAACCTTCTTAGGTAAATCAAATTTCTTGTTTCTGAATGAGCACCTTTGCATATATATATATATATATATATATATATATATATACATTCACTAAAGTCTAAACTCATAGTGGCTAATTCATCAATTGAAGAAAAAGGGCCCTTTTAACTCAGTGGTTGAAATTTATATGCACTCATTTAGAAAGAGCTACCAGGAGTGAATTGAGCCCTTGAACTATATCTTCACTTGCCGGGGAATATAACCTATCCTTTTTTTTAGACCGATGAACACTTTCATGTTTCTCGCTCACTCCAGCATCTTATTGTCAAGCAGTGATTTGAAATTCAAATAGGACCATCAGTCAAACTGGGTTTAATCGGAAGTGGCCAAAAATATGGGTTGCTCCGGAAATAGGTACACTTTTATGAGACCTGATCAGACCAGCAGGCTCACTACTTGAGCTGTTGAACCATTCCACCAGGTTGGTATTGTTTGAACATTGAACTAGCTAAACTATATACCAGGTTGAGGACAGAACTTTCCATATGGAAATATGATTTGTATCTCCAGCCATTGGATCTGGAAAATCACTTCACAACTCTTCCTTGAAACAATAAAACACTTCATCATTAATTTCAAAAGGAAGAGAAGTAGCATAAAATGGTAAAAAGTTTATCCCATAGGATTTCAACACCATGACATGTTGGTGTGCCATTTAGAAATTCAATCTATGTTTTATATTTTCCATTGGACCCAAGTACAAAGAGTAAGTGTGGTGTGATGTGGTCCTGATGAATACATGTCATATATTGCTCGGGAGACCATGGCAACATGATCTAGATGTAACTTATGTTCTTTTATGAATGATGGAGAACAATAGTTACAATTCCTAGTATGCGAAAACATGAGTTGGAGAATTTCAACTCCATATGACCCTGTTAGATCCTCTTGCTGATAACTGACATAGTAGGTATCATGGTGACATCAATGCTAGTGTCAGCAGTTCTCGCCCCGTTAGGCCCAAAATTTTCAAACCCCTCTCTTATTCTTTATATCATACGTCTTAGAGGGTTCCTGGGAGTTGTGCTGCCACTTGCGCATTAGGAATGCACCAAAACACCATGAACCAAAAGCATCAGAAATTACAAAAATAAGGAAAGCCCATGAAACATGAAATTATATCATCATTTCATTACTTGTACATAAAACAACCCAAAACACTCGAAAAAGAAAACAGCCCAAATCACTTGAAATTTCTGTGTTGTTTTGTTTCTTGTTTCACCCGTTAGCTTTGGGGAGTTTTCTCTAATGGTTTCCTAGTTCAACTAGGAAACGGTTTAGGTTCTGGTATAAACCTAGACAGACATAAGGTAGGTAAACCAGTTCCTTGTGACAGATGTGGATCCTAATTTATCTATGAATATGATTCGCATCGATTCGTTTAGATAACAGAAAAATAAAAACCTCAACTGTGTGTGTGTGTGTGTGTGTGTGTGTATGTGTATATATATATATATATATATATATATAGAGAGAGAGAGAGAGAGAGAGAGAGAGAGGAAAGTGTTCCTGAGCTATAGCTTAGATAAGCTTATCTGAGCTATAGCTCAAAAACACATGTGGCCTCACATTTTTTGGGGGATCCAAAGCATTCATTTGGATGACCCTTCCATGGATAGGGTGTGTTCCAAAAATCAGCTTTGTATGATCATCCTTACCCAATCAAAGGTGGAGGGGAAAATGGACAGACAATGTGTGTCCATGTTTCTGCCCAATTTTCATAGAGGTGGAGGGGAAAATAGCTTATCTGAGCTATAGCTCAAAAACACATGGGGCCCCACATTTTTGGAGGGGATCCAAAGCATTCATTTGGAAGGACCTTCCATGGATCATGTTTCTGCCTAATTTTTTCCTCCACAGAGGTCGAGGGGAAAATAGCTTTTATCTGAGCTATAGCTCAAAAACACATGTGGCCCCACATTTTTTTGGGGGATCCAAAGCATTCATTTGGAAGGCCCTTCCATGGATAGGGTGTGTACCAAAAATCAGCCCTATATGATCATCCTAACCTTGCCATCTGTGGAGGGAAAAAATGGGCAGAAACATGGACACACATTGTCTGTCCATGGAAGGGCCTTCCAAATGAATGCTTTGGATCCCCCAAAAAATGTGGGGCCACAGGTGTTTTTGAGCTATAGCTTAGGAACACTTTCCTCATATATATATATATATATATATATATATATATATATATATATATATATATATATATAGAGAGAGAGAGAGAGAGGAAAAGGAGTGTGCGCTCAACCGCACCAAAGAAGCATGCGCTTGAAGAGAGATAAGACATCTCATTGGCTGTTGAAACGTGGGCCCATGCGGCAAAACAAAGAGAGAAACTTGCGTTATCAAGGGTGCATCACGGACGTACCCTCGACAAACCCTAAACTCTCTCTCTCTCTCTTTCTCTCTCTGACAAACCCTACGGCTTTTTTTCATGAAACCCCCTTCCACTTTAAACCCTAAATCCAATAGTCGAGAAGGAAACCAGAGCGCGCCTCTCTCTTCTCCCATCGCTTGAACCAGCCTCTTTCTTCTCCGAAGGTATTCCCTCATGCCAACGGCAAACCAGAACCAGCAAATGACCAGGTACGTACCATTTTTTGGTTTTTCATCCTTGCAACCATTTTTTTCTCTGATTTCCGCGTTTAGGGTTTGCTGATTTATGGTTCCCTAATTCTTTCCTCTGCATTAGGGAACCATAAATCAGAGTTAGTCTCATTTTTCCTCTGATTTATGGTTCAAACCATTTTTTTGGTGATTTATGTGTAGGGTTTGTGATTTAAAAAATACTGATTTTTTCCTCAAGAGAGGGTGTCTCATTTGTTCTGTGATTTGTCTGTGTTTTTGTATTTTTTTTTGTTCTGTGATCCTAAATATATTGCTCATATATTTGTCTGTGTTTCTATAGTTAGTTCGCTTAATGGAATGCATATCATCTGTTTTAAAGCTACTTAAATAGTTTTTGTTCATAGGACCGAGTAGTTGAAAAAATTGAAGATTGCAAATTGTGTATGAGCACCAAGTAGCAAAGGAAGGGAATTCCATAATAAATTAGATCTGTGGTTATTGTTTTGTCCATTACATCTGAGTTACTGACATGGTTTTAAATTTCGGCTGGAACATTTCGTTTCGGTAAAATTTCGGAAATTTCGGTGAAACGTTTCGGTGAAGTACAAAATTTCGGTGAAATTTTTACAAGATTTCGTACCGAAACCGAGATTTAAAACCTTGGTTGCTGAGCATTCATATATATATATATATATAAATATATATATATATAAATATATATATATATATATATATAGAGAGAGAGAGAGAGGAAAGTGTTCCTGCGCAGTTGCACAGGGAGCTTCCCTGCGCTTAAGTGGCTTAAAAAGCCTCCCATTGGTTCGTATAGCGGGTCCACCATTGCGAGTCCACAAAAAGTGACCAATGGGACGCTTTATAAGCCACTTAAGTGCAGGAACGCTTATATATATATATAAAGAGAGAGAGAGAGAGAGAGAGAGAGAGAGAGAGAGAGAGAGAGAGAGAGAGAGAGAGAGAGAGAGAGAGAGAGAGAGATGTATATAAACTGTTTCTATCGAAACCATTGTATGGACAACAGATGGAGGGTGGTAGGTTTCTACAAAGCACTCCTACTCTCCTCACTCTGTATGTTAGCATGAGAGGAGGGTGGTATGTTTCTTCAAAGTTTCTAAATCTTGGAATGCTCACAATCTGAATTCAACACTTGTAACTCAAATATCTAAGTATGTTCTGTCACATTCTTAAATTCCGCAGCATCAGCGAAACATACCGGTTTATACTCCTGATAGTGGTCAAACTCTTACGACCTGCTTCTCAAGGAAGCAAAGTACACAGCTAAGGACATTTGCCCCTGAAGAAGATGAGATATCCCTCGCTGAAGTTCATACAAGCAGACAAAATTCTCAACCAAGTAAACAAGACATCATTGTAGCTAAGGACATTTGCCCCTGAAGAAGATGAGATATCCCTCGCTGAAGTTCATACAAGCAGACAAAATTCTCAACCAAGTAAACAAGACATCATTGTCAAATTTTCAGCCTCCCACATATCATATACTGAATCAGTCATCATTTGGGTACATCGAGACCACTCCAAGTAGTTTGGTACCATCCAACTTAAGTGTCGTAATCTGCATCCCTGGGTTATTGCCATCATCATGAATACCCATGTGTGACACACCACCTAACGCACACAAGGTGGTGGAGATTGCATCGCTACGGCTGCTAACAAACATATTTCAGGTCCGGTTTTACATCCACATATAAAGAACAGGTGATCAACTATCACATCACAAGTTTTAAAAATATAATAATAATAAAATAAAATAAAAACTGCAGACAGGGCAGCAATATTAGCTGAGAAGAAACTTCAATAAATCATCAAAAAATCATCCAATCAGTATGAATCCGTCCACATTCCATTCAGAAAATCGACACAAGATGAATATATGCAGATTCAACCCTTAAATCAACAAGCACAGCCATCTAATCAATTTTCTCAGATCTGATTTTTTTCTCTTAAAACCGATGATAACTTGGTGCAAAATGAAATAAAAAATTTAGGAATCATACGTGATGAAACATCCACTATCAATCCCTACCAGTTTTGACGATGTCTGGCAGTTCTATCCTCACAGCTGCTGACATCAGCTGTACGGGCAGAGGTGTGGAAAACTTCTTTCAATATTTATCAGTGACGACAAATCGCAGAAGTACTTCGTTAGCTCTGATACCAAGTTGTAAATCACCCGGCTTTGATTAGGGATTGTGAGGAGAAGAAGAAGAAGAAGAGGATGACAAAAGAGAAGAGAAGAGATGGGAGACAGGAAAAAATTGTGAAGGTTACTGTGACCCCACAAAAACCAAAGCTCTTATTAAAAACAGTCAGATGACCACCATCTACATGGAAAATTAAATAATGAATAAATGCATAAAGCCAATAAGTAAAGCCTATGATAAGGCCCATGACAACATAAGCCCCTATATTGTGACAGCAAATGTTTCCCATTCTTTGGTGAAAAGCTAGAATTAAGGATCAGAAACCTTAGATGCCTTCTATGGTAATTGGGCAACCTCTGCCTGATGGCATTTTGTAATGTTTTGCTTTTCTTATTAAATCTGCTATCTCGTAAAAAAGCATCAGGGAGAAGATAGTCACAAGCAATAATGTCAATGCCATTTTGCAGAGGCTACAAAAGGGATGTAATAATGCTGTATCCACTAATAAGATCTGCTTCAAATTAACCACCTACAAGTGTTACCTAAGTAGATCTAAGAATACCATACATATAGCTCGATGAGAGTCACATGATTTGCTTCATGTTACGATCTCAATATGTGCATTGTATTCCCTGATAGGGGAATGTGGTCTAAATCCAGATCAGGTACTAAAAGATTAACACATTGAACCGATATAAATAAGAAGTCAAACTACGTAGAAGCAAATGAAATTGCGACTCGCAAGGTCTCAGATCATCACAGTCGAATGTAACTATTCCATAACAGGTCAATTTATCCAAAATTTGCACAGTAGTACCCAAAAAAAAATAAAAATAACGCGGCTTGAAAGATCACCACCCTAATTACATGTAAACATTCAAACACTGAAACAAAGATTATAGACACAATAAACGCAACCAAATCAGCTAAATCTCAGGTAGTAGTTTCCAGATCCAAAAAAAAACATATACAATCCTAAAAAGAAACGAAATGAAAATAAGAAAGAAAATTAAATTACCATGGCCTTGGTCTTGGAGTAGAAGGATCCAATAAAATTAGGTTGATCTTCCTCCTTGAATCCGATCCCTGATCCGATTGGATGTAGATCATCATATTCAAAGATACAACCAGTTGCATAATTGATCAAAATAAGGCCCTTTTCTCTGCAAAGGTCAGCTAGGGTTAGGGTTCCGACCACGTTAGTTCGGATAGTCTCGACCTTATGAGACTCGCACCAATCCACGTTGGGCCGGCCGGTCACGCCGGCCGCGTTGAATACGTGAGTCGGTTTGACGGTAGCCAGGTCAGTTTCTAACTCAGACCGGTTTTCGAGTCGACCAGAGGCGTAGGAGTAATCGATTCCCTGAGCCTCACAGAGCTTTCCGAGGAGACCACCTATCCAACCGGTTTTCCCATAGATGAGGAATTTTAAAGGCTTATCCGAAGTACCGTTCGCCGTATAACCCATGAATCTTGGAGAGAGAGAGGGAGAGGAATCTGGAAGGTATCAGAGAGAGGTATACGAAAGGGATTTGGAAAGTATCAGTGACAGAGAGAGAGAGGAGGGTTTTATTGGGAAGGGAGATTTTTTTGAGCAATGATAAATTCGCACCCACTATAGGATAATTCGCACCACTGTTAAGCGAAAAAAAAGGGAATTTAAAAGGGTGCGGATTTATCATTATCTTTTCGGTGAAGGGCTGAGACTTTAATGTCTGAGAAAGGTGGTCGTGGTGGCACGTGTATGATCAGACTAGCATTCTGGGCCATGTTATGCATTTGGGTAAAATAATGGCCGTACCCAAAGTGTAAAATAATGGGTCCAACCTATGACTTAGCATTCTTATAAATGGTGGAAAATAAAGGCCGTACCCCAACAAAAATGGGAGTGTAAAATAATGGGTCAAACCTTTGCATGGGCTCGAGTGCAGATCGTGGGGGGCCACCTCATCGAAACATGAGGTAGGATGATGGGCCTCACCTGATGCATGACACGGTAAATGATGGGCCTTACCCTATGGATGAATGGATGGATTTGGGTGGAGACGCTGGGCCTACTCATGGGTGTAAAATGATGGACCTACCGTATGCATGTGATAACAAAACAACTCAACTCAACTCTACTCAATTCAACTAAGCCTTTGTCCCAAAATAGTTGCGGTTGGCTAATGAATTCTTTAGAAATTTTTCTTGAAGAAAAAGTGAAAAGATCTACCCGGCTCAAATTGACTAAGTCTACTTTTAACCCTAGTTGGGTTCATCTACATGGATCATTTTCTTCCATTCTATCTTATACAAGGTCATGTTCTCTATTATGTTCCTAGTCCTCAAGTCTTTCTTCACTGTTCCTATTCAATTTTTCAATAACAAAACAAGAGATAAAATTGTGGTGGGTGATGCGGTGATGGGTGTGTGTGTGTGTGTGTGTCTTGGGTTGGGGGGCTTCCATATGCATGGGTGTAAAATGATCGACCTCATATTATCAAAGGGAAATGATATATTCGCCCCTGTTATAACTTGGGACAGCCCCAGTAGTATCAAAGAGAAGTAAAAAATACACCAGAGAGGGATGTCCCAAGTAAATGAGCGCCTTCAATGCTGTAAAAAAAATCTACCATAGAACTTCATTAAAAAAATTTCACGGAAAAGGAAATGTTGTACTCACCGCTTAGCCAGAAAAGAAAAGTGCTCTTGATTGGATCCATGTCATTAAGTGTAACCGAATTTACTTTCTCAGCCGTTTTTAGAAGGTTACTGGAAATTACATGGATCCAATCATGAGCCATTTTTCAACTCTTTAGGCAAGGGTGTAGGATTTTGGCTGTCGTGTAAACAATGGAAAACATGAGCTTTATCATGTTTGGATGCAAGTTAACCAGGGAGAGTGAGTGATAGAGAAAGGAGAGGATGATTACCTATGAAATCTTATCTTTTTTTGAGATATTTCATATGAAAAATAAAGTGACGTCACATCACCAGACATGCAATTATTACACATTTCTATTGTCTGGTAATCTCTATGGATTACCAAGTAATCTTTAGCAAACAAACAAACCAAGTAATCTAAAAAGTGCATTTTTTGCTTAAGGAATGCTTGAGGATCCCTTGCAATTGGCATCCAAACACACAAAAAGGTGGCAAGGTCTCGCCGGAAGAAATACAGATGTGTAGCCAAATTGAGAGGTGCCCTTGCAAATATGGGATGAAAAGGCGCCCCCATTCGATCCACATTAGCGTAGAGCATTAATAATACTGTAAAAGTCACACTATGGTGAAGGGGCGCCCTTTCATCCCATATTTACAAGGGCGCCCCTTAGTTTAGCATTATCATAGAGTTGCTAGAAAAAGAGGATTGGCTAGATTTATCCCATTTGGAAGTCCGTTTGGTCATGACACGTGCACAAGAAGATAAAAGGACGAGACGTGAATCCAAAGAAAAGCCAAAAATCAATTTGAAATTGACCTATTCACCACTGATCAATTTCACCATCTTCTTTACTGCGAAAAAGGGATCCCATTTTAGAAGTGTTTTCCTCTGTGAAAAGCAAAGATTACTAAACATTTTCTTGATCGGCTAGAGTAGCTTTTCAAGAATTCAAACAGCCTTAACCGGTAATTAAAAAACAAGAAAATAAAGAAAGAGGCCTGCTACTGCTAGCAATACGGAATTCCTTTTGTAAGAGTAACACGAAATCCCATGCAGTGACACATGCGGAAAAGACAAGTGAGCTTCTATCTTCTATCTATTATAATATAGCAGAATGGGGGTTTTACTATTCACGCCCACGTGGACAGTCCCCCATCAGGCATGAGATCTACGTGTCACTCTTCTCATATGCAAAACAATTTCAATTAAAAGAAAAAAATTTGTGCTAATCCAGAATTTCTCTCATCCCAAATTTCTCTCCCCCCCCAAAAAAGACTCTTAGAATCAGCAATTAAATTAGAAAAGATATTCCTAAAATCTCTCTCTCTAAATATCTACACTATCCCTCCTAAAATCTCTCTCCCTGTATTTACTTTAGTCCCTAAAATCTCTCAAAATATCATAAGAGCGCAAAGGTTTCAATCAAAACGAAATCTTTGCTCGAGAATTTTTACTATAAAAATATGTGGGAAATTCAATAGTTATTAACATGCATATGTATTGTGAAAATGATATGGAGACCGAGAGTCTCACCAAGTTCGATGGGGTTTCACCGTTCATGCTGACGTGGACAGCCTCCCCATCCGGCTTGAGATCTACGTGGCATACGACCCAAAGAAGAAAACAAGGATGTATCTGCCATGAAAAAGAATATGAATTTTCAGGGCCTTTTGATGTTGGTATGCTATCTAGGACTCCTTATTAAGTCCGTCTGGATGCAATTGGTTGGGTAATGTATGGCTTAAAGGATTTTCTATACAGAGGTAAGTAGGACGGTCAACCCTAACCCAACCCATCTAACCCGAAATTGGGTCGAGTTGAGTAGGGCGGCCAAACAAAAAAATACAATAAACCTAAGAAAATCAAGATAAAATTAGAGGACTGAGGTCGAGTTCAGATTGCCAAGGCCTCAACACCATCCCAACACGAAATTAAAACGAATCAGAATGTTTTATTATGCCAAGGCCTCAACACTACTGATCAATGGGTCGAGTGGGGTTGCCAAGGCCTCAACACTATCCCAACCCGAAATTAAATCGGGCTGGCCTTTTCCAACCTTAACCCAACCCAACCCAACCTAAGGAAATGCCAACCCAGCTTGAGCCTGTCAGGTTCGGGTTGAGCCCATAAATTTGTTTTTTTGATTTGTTGACCCCACGCATATTTCTCAAAATGAAGTACTGTACGGACCACACCATAGGATAATCCAAACCATCCATTTGATGGGCCACAACATAGATAGGTTGTTACCCAAAATCTCATTTCCATTGGATGATCCTAGCCCTCCGATCTATAGAGAAACTGCATATTATGGAAACATCTATAGATCGGAGGGCTGCGATCATCCTATGGCAAATGATTTTGGAGGCACAATCTATATACGTTGCGGCCCATAGGATGATCCAAACCATCCATTTGATGGCCCACAATGTAAATAGGTTGTGCCCCCAAAATCATTTCCATAGGATGATCGCAACCCTTCGATCTATAAGGTTTCCATAATAGTCGGTTTCTCTTTAGATCGGTGGGCTAGGATCATCCTGTGGAAATGATATTTTGGGGCGCAACTTATTTACGATGTGTCCCATCAAAAGGACGGTTTGGATCATCTTATGGTGTGGGCGTTACGGTTCATTTTGAAAACCATGGGTGGGGCCTACCTTCCTCTAAGATTTAAACAAATTAATTGTTGGGCCAACACACGTTGAGAGAGAGACCGGTTTGGAGTGTTGTGCCGGATGTAGAGGAGAAGGGGGGCAATTTTATCCTAAACTGGGCTGGGGGGAATATCACTGCCCTTCTCTTAATTATAGAACCATATGATTAGTTCTTAAGGTTGTTTCCAAGAGAGTAGTATAAAATGAAAGGAAAATTACACAAGCCCCCTTATGTTAAAATTTATATACAATCATCACGCAAATTTACTGTTAATTAGTATGGATTTGGTAGGCAATTTGACGGTATGCCATTTTGCCGCCCACTTTTTACCTTTTTTACCTTCAACATTAGAGTGCTGCTATGGAATCCCAGTGGAACCAAGAGTGGAACCGAACAAATCCCTCTAGGCCCCATCGCATAGCATAGGAGGGTAGTTTTGTCATTCTAATAAAAAAAACCAAAATATAGGAACAAAGATTGCTAACATGTGAAAAAGGCTATTTGTTAGGCATGATGCACCCTTCAAAACCCAGGCACAAGGTTAGAGGGTTTTTTTTTTTTTTTAAATAAATTATAAGTCTTTCTATTTTGCTTTTTAGAACACAAAACCTAAAGGGGGAATATAACACCATAACAAGGTCAACCCGACCAGAATTGGGAAATTGGATCGGGTTCAGGTTGAGGTATTAACTTTTCGGGTTGGTTCGGGTTAGCCTTCATCGGGTTCAGAGTCAGGTCGGTCGTGTTGGGTTGGGTTCGGGTTAGCTTCAACCCGACCCAAACCCGAGCCGAGTTGCACCCTTACCCAATTACCAATGCTTTTCTTACTAACAAAATCGGCACACTAATGCCACCTTTCAACATGTTGATGATATGCTTTCGTGCGCCACCCAAAACAGAAAATAACCCTAGGTTTTGCATTCTCTTACTGAATTAACTTCAAATTGTAAGTTCATGCTGGACTGGACTATAGACTTCCTGGGTGAATTAGCTGCCTTTAATTTGTCATGCGCATGCTGTCTGCTATATACTTGTGAAAACTCCAAACCTTAGGAGAACATTTTCTAAAAGGAAAAAAAAGGGAGGGAAAACATCAAGCATAGAAATAAAATGTTCAAGTGCAAAGGAAGGGAAGGAGGATGCACGGAGGATTGATCCAAACCGTTCCTTTGTTGGGCCCCAACTTAAATTTTCTGCGCATGGTTTTAGAAAGAGTGAAGGTTGTATGCCTCTCTTTTTTAGGCCAGCCAATGGATCCCATTTGGATTGGATCAAACCGTACGTGCATCACACGGTTGGTCCCACTAGTTCCAACAAAATGCAAAAAAATAAATAAATGTGGAATTGACCAGATTGTCCCTCAATTCGACCCTTGTCTTTAATTTTGAAACGCAATCAAGTGTTTTCCGTTAAA
Organism: Tasmannia lanceolata; assembly: GCF_043159265.1. Lineage (NCBI taxonomy): Eukaryota > Viridiplantae > Streptophyta > Magnoliopsida > Canellales > Winteraceae > Tasmannia > Tasmannia lanceolata. The sequence continues at coordinate 39,240,174 of NW_027518689.1, forward strand.
GGTTAAGAGATCACTGATGTCATATTGCTTTTGAAAAAGGATGTAGAAAGCATTTATAAATTGCATACAACTCTCCTAGCTTTTACAAGGAAGAAGTTCAGAAGATAGTCCTTCAATTCCTTATCTACAGAAAAAGTAGAAATTAAACCTTTCCTTGTCTCTCCTTTTTCCCCACAAAAGGAGGCACCTCATTTTTTTCATACGTGGCCTAAAATGCAACTTTTAAAATTAGCCCTACTGTTTATCTGAAATTTAAGTTTACACCATCTCAAAAATATCCTTCAAAGCATTTTAAATTGTGTAAATTGTCTATAGAATAATTAATAATATTTTTAAAAGCTATTCAACTAGGGGTGACAATGGTTCGGTTTCGGTTCGGTTTGACCCCCAAACCGAACCGAACCAAAATTTAAATCGGTTTGGTTTTACCAAACCGAAACCGAACCGAAACCGAATTTTCAGTTCGGTTCCGCCAATTTTGCCACCACTTACTCATAATCATTGGAAATATTCGGTTTCGGTTCTGTTTGATCCTCAAACCGAAATTTGAATCGGTTTGGTTAAACCAAACCGAAACTGAATTTTCGGTTCGGTTTTGGCTCGGTTCCGGTTCGGCCAATTTTGCCACCCCTATATTCAACCCTTTCAAATACATTATTTTAAAATGTTTTCTACAAAATTTATCAATTTGTTTTTTAAATCTAAAAGTTTTCAAAGACCTAATGTGGATCGTAGAATGGTGTATGTGATTCAAAGTCACTTTCACCTGATATCAGGTCGATGTGATTTTTTATTTTTTATGCTCTTGGAAATATCTCCGCAGGCTCCAAAAGGTGATTATCCTCGTTTTTTCATAGGGAGTCTACCAAAACCCTACTATTCCTAAAACCGTTCCTAACAAAACTCAAATCTCTAGGAAACCCTAATTCATACTGATGCTCTAGCTTTAATCCTACCTATCGAACATAAGAATAAAAAAAAATCAAAATTTTCCATAAAACTCAAGCCAAATATGTACTGCAGACTTTTCAAGAACACCTAATATCTTTAGGAGTAGTGTTTAACATGAATTAGAGTCAAATTATATTATCAAATTCATAGCTCTGAGCCGCTACCTCTAAAAAAGAGATGTTAAGACACAAGATTGAGGGAGAGAACAAAAGAGAATAAGAATTCTCAAGGATATACACAACTTTTCTTGCAAGCACATGAACAAGAAGAAGTCCAATTCGATTTTAATAGAAGTAATTAAAGCTTCTCCAATTTGTTTTTTGTTTTCTCCTACTTCCTCTTCCTTTTTGTTTTTCTTCCTCATCTTCCTTCTATTCTTCTTCAAGTTCTACGAATCGTGCATTCTCATATTCGCACTTGTTTTGTTAAAGTACTTTAAATGAAAAAAATATATATAAGATGAAGGGATGATTATCCTTATTATAAACAAGGGAGTGTGGATATAATTTCCGTCGACTATGCAGTATGCATCATAGTACAATGTGATCCTCTACACACAACAATATACATGAGTAAAATACATCAGAGTAATCGATAATAAAAGAATCAAAGGCTCCAAATGCAAGGGTTAGTAGTTAAATACAATCATGTGGCACGATTTTCTTATCATATGGTAAGATTTTCTTGAATGGTGACACTAGTTCCCACTATATTTCCCCCCACATCTGGAAAGGTTTCACATCCAGGAAGAGGCTTCACTTTGCCTTTATTATCAATGCTGACTGGGTACTTCAAAAGGTGGCCCTTCATCTCCCTTACTTCCTCTGCGGCAAACTGTTTCCAATTCAACTCACCCATTGTTCTAACTCGTCTCGTGCATTCAAGGCTCTCTGGACGGGTGAAACATTCCTCCACAGTTCCAATGTGTTCTGCCCAAAGTGACATCCTATAGCCATAGATCTACATGTACCACGCACTTAAGTTAAGATTATTACTCTAATTAATCCAGCCACAAACGACTTAAAACAGTTTTTAGAGCATAAATATAATGTGATATGGATGTTAAAAGCTATCCAAGCAAGGATTAAGAGTTGAATTGCTTAAATTTGTACCTGCCCATGTGGACTAGATAATTTTTGTGCCCAGGTATGGTGAGGCTGGTATGCACCCATTGCAATCTCGCTGTCTCTGCTGCCTTCCAAGGAACGTTGGTTGATGTTTGCTGATCCTATAATCACATACTCATCATCCACTATCATACCTTTAGAATGAACGTAGATCATGAACCGTCGATTCTTCTGAGCAAGTACCTATGGAACAAACAACATGCTTTGAGTTGTGTCAAATGAAAGAAAATATGTATTTTTCAAGTAGACAGGCATTTAATTTGCTTCTAGATGAGCACACAACTGGAAAAAATGAATGTACATAGAAGTAACAAAGCTCATCTAAAATTGCAGTAAAAGGATTGATTCCAGTTTACCCAACAAATGAAAAAAACAAAAGAAAATGATGAAATTTAAAATTAAAAAGGAAATTTACTTGAGGGGCAAAAAAATTACATGGGGAGTGTTTGTGCTTGTAGGATTCCCATGTGAATTATCCATTCCTTCTGCAGCCTCACGATTGCCAAGACAGAAGAAGTTCAAATAATCCTGAGGTTCGTATGTTTTCCCAAGCCCAACCTCTTCTAAAGCCTTGTAAACTGTCGCATACATCATTTCCATCGTTTTGTGCTGTAGTAATCAACAGGAATTCCATATAAATAGATGTTGTACTGAGTCATACATACTAACTGTAGAATATTCTTTCATGTGAATGCTTCAATGAGAATTATTCTTGCACATTACAACAAGGGATCTCAATAGATGATTTGAAAATAAATAACTAAATGGTATGATTATTAGCGATAGGCCTAGTAAGTAGTAACAAGGCATGGAAACAAGAAATGTGGAAACCATATCTCATAAAAGGATAAAGAAAAAAGTATCACCACAGGATTAAGCTACAATGGAGACAGATGGGAGACTCCCAAGCTCGAGAACATCAATCAAGTAAAAAAAAACCAGCGAAAAAAATATTTTTCACTCGAGAACATCAATCACCACAGGATTAAGCTAGTGAAGGAATATAAAATGCAGAGATCGGTATAAAATGTGCTGAAAGAAGCTAACTCTGATATGGTCTGCAGAGATCGGTCTGGCCAACTGTTGCTTAAGCTGGAAGATCCGAAAATTGTGGCTCCATGATCCCAGATCTGTTTGGTAGTGTTTGTGAACATCAATTGATCAATTGGCCAACACATCACAATTCATTATCTGCATGGCATTTGACATAGTGTGTATCCATCACAGATGGTGCAGATATCTATATTTTTTTTAATGATGAAGAGGCAACAGATGGTGGAGGAAGTGATCCATCTATATACAATCTTCATCTTTCCTCCTTGGAAGAGGTGGACAAACCTTGCTGATTAGGGACAGTCCATCCCATTCAGATGAGCAAAGACAATAAGAAGGCCTAGGTTATCAGGCATAGTGAGCTCAAGAGTTGAACGGTCCCTTGCGGAAACCAAATTGTGCAGGTGCAATTTGGTCTTTGAAGAAGAACTCATTTTTCTCAGAGAAAGACAAAAGGGGCAGTACATGATAAAAAGGCATTGGGAATATGGGATTTGAGATAAAGAGAGGAGCTTCATTTAAAAAGGGGGATTTACACAGAAGAAAAGAGCTTTGCACCAGATTGTCTTTTCTGGTAAAAGATAAAAAATATTACAGATTACACACGAATCATGTGCAGACTTGGGTTTCCATGAAGAGGAGAGGATTGACCAAAATAACAACACACACACGATACACAGTTCTGTTCTAAGTTTCTGAGAAAAATCAGATATAATAAAAACGAAATAGCTGGAGGGCTCTAAAAATATAGTGAATGAAGCAGAGGGATGGATTTTATCCGAATCAGAACCTATGCACACTACAAAAAATCTTAGATTGAAAAGCAAGGTTTCAACCAAGTTCAGTACCATGCCAAAGAATGTGAATTGAAAGATAGTATGAGTTCCACTATCCAGTTATACAACATCACATCACTTATCACTCTAGGTTAAAAAAGTACCCCTTCCACTTAAGTCACATTGTATAAAATTTTCTTCCTTTTCATCTTGTTGAAAGCAGGCAATCATAAGTAAATGCCCTGGAGATGAACAAATTTCATATCTTTTTATTCCTTTGCCAGACACATAAAAAGGGACATGTAAGGCCTAGAAAATAAATCACAAGAAGTGAATGCAATTGAAAGATGATAACATTTTTTTCATGAATGATGTAAAGATAGGTAATTAAAAGAAATTTTAATCAAGAGAGTGGAACAGGCAGAGAGGAGGCCACTCAGTAACAGCCAAGACTCAATTTAAGCCTCTAAACCCTCTCCTGAATTTTGCTTATTCTACGAGGTTCTTTTATCTAATGTTTCTGATATCTATAATGAGGTTCTTTAGGGATGCTCTAGTCTTTACAACAGACGAATAGTGTATGTCAAGACCATGATTTGATTCCTGCCTACCACCGTCACCAGAAAAAACAAGTATCATTGATCTCCTTGGGAAGAGCTCACTTCCTCCCTATGATTTGTGGACACAGACACGAGTGTCGCATGTCTACACGGACACGGAGTGTCGGACATGGCAAACCCTCAAAATTTAAAAAGGGGGACACGGCTAAAAGTACAAAGTACATATAATCGTGATTATAGATACGGATTTTTGTGTCGAGTTTCGACATGGATACAAATTGTTTGACATGGCAACATCTAAAAATCTAGAAATAGTGACACGTACATACATATAAAATTACTGATTGCTATCATAATTTGTGACAATAAAAATATGGTATTCATTTAACAAACTAAAAGTGTCCAAAGGAGTGTTGACACGCATGTCGTGTCGGACACGGCAGGATACGTGTGTCGGCAGCTTCCTCCTAAAAAAACCTTTACACCTATACAAATAGCGTATGCCAATACCAGGAATCATAACCATTGAGTCCTTCATACCACCATCACCAGAAAAAATAACTATCATTGATCCACTTGGGAAGATTTTACTTCCTCCTAAAAAACAGTCACGTAAGAGTGCCAAGAATGATTTTTTTTTCTGTACACTTTCAAAACATTTAACCCTTTTCCAAAGATTCTTTCCAACAGAGCTTCACACATGCAATTCTCTGATATAGTGAGAGCTCTTTCAACACATTTTGAATGCAAATTACATGTCTAGATTAGCAAAATACATGTTATCATGAAAGAACCACGACCAATTCTAATGTCTAATGAGGCCTCACACATGCAATTCTCTGTTATAGTCATGGTTTTGAATTTCCCCGAAATGACCGAAATATTCCCATTTCCATCCCCACCGAAACGAAATCTACATGATTTCCTTTTACGTCACTATTTCCCCGAAATTTTGACCGAAATTCCTGAAATTTGACCGGAATTTCTGAAATTCGACCGAAATGTTCGGAATGACAAAAATGGAAAGATGTTATTATTTGCATTTCATTTCATTTCATTAATGTAGAGAATGATATTTGGCAGGCAACATCATTGAACTGCACAACAAAGTAATCGTATCTTATGCATAGGATGTCAGATCGGCATGGGACCAATAATATCCCATAACTCTATGAGGTGTTGACATTGGAGCCCATAGAGGGGAGATTGGTCATTGTACTCTCTTATACTTAATTACATTGTACTTCTTTATTGACTTTATTATTCCATACATATGCGACAACGCATGTCACTAGGTATTCAATGTGATTAAGCCATTATGGATGGCTTTCTTGCTTATGTGATAGTTTAATATATCTTTGTGCTTATTCTAGCATTTCCCAAAGTTTTATCTTAAAATTTCATCATTTGCACATCTTTTTTACAAGATTAAAAAATTTCATCTGTTGCATATGTTTCCATATGTATCCGTGATTTTACAAGATTTCCACCGAAACCGAAATGTTTCCGTTTCCTCACCGACTGAAACCAAAACTGAAACCGAAATTTAAAACCTTGGTTGTAGTTAGAGCTCTTTCATCACATTCTGAATGTACACTACATGTCTAGATTAGCAGGATACCAGTATCGTGATAGAACCATGGCAAATTCTAATGTCTAATGACATAGTGAAGCATTATTCAATGAATTATGTTGTAAACATTGAAAGATTCCAGATTCCTAAGCAAAATAGACATCAAACATAATAGTTAGAGATCACCTGCCAGAAAAGAATCCTTTGTGTAGGAAGACTTGTTGGAACACCCTCGGGCCACATTGGGATAACTATATAGGCAGAAAATCTCTCATTGGCTTTGATTTTGTTAGCAATTTTAAGAGCGATTTCAATCGGGATTAAATTGTTAGCACCTACACAATATACATAAAATTCTCAGTCTGAAAGGCAAATCATAACACAATTTGAAATTTAATTAACTAGCAGCTAATATCATCCAGTAATAGAAATGAGCAGACTTGAGTTTCTGATGAGCATACCGAAGTATAATAATTTAGAGAAAGAAATCCTAGTTATACACAGCCTCACATCAATAGACAAAATAAAATCATATGCTACAGAAGAAAACATATGAAAGGGCGGCCCAGTGCACGAGGCTCCCGCCATTGCGGGGTTTGGAGAGGGCTAGATGTACGTGACAAATTATAATAAATATTAATAATAGATAAAAATCTTGAGGAAAGTACAAAATTTTGCATCGTGTATTTAACAGGTATATAACGAATTGTGAAGTTGGAAGATGAGTTTTCCAGCATCCCTAGATTATTCATGAATTTTTGCGCTTGGTTACTTTCTTATATGCTAGATACACTCCATCAGTTCTACACACTCTCATTAGATTTACTTATGCCACAGAGAGAGTCATCTCAACCTACAATAATATTTAGTACTCCCAGTTATTAAATATAAGAGAGATTCTAAATAACAATACTACGCCTTTCCCTCTACTATTATATCAAAAACTTTAGTTTTGCCAATTATTCAATATTACCTCTTTCCCTTTACTATTTTATCAAAAACTTTAGTTTTGCCAATTATTAAATATACGAGAGATTCTGTAAGTTTATATTCTCAATTCCTTCTACTATTTCACATCCACCACCCATATAAAATATTAGAGGGTCTACTGTGTGTGTGTATAAAATAAAGCTTTGTTCTTAATTCGAACGATTATCAAATTGAATTAGAAGTAAAAAATAGATTAGTGCCTGATGCGGGAAAGGGAAAAATCATGACAAAAACTACTTGCAAGATATCCCACACAATGTTCCATTAAAATTGATGCATAAATAAAGATAAAATTCCATGATGCCCTTGCTTCATGTTTCAAGATCACAGTAAGCACATGGTCAGAAGAACACAATCATTTGTAATATTTATAGAGGAGACCCATTATGATTTAATAGGTCTTCTCATGGGTAACAAGATAACCTTACAAGAAGGTATTAGATCATATCTTCATAGTGACAATTTCTGAAATGGTTTAGTAACAAACATGACTTTATTTTCACATAACAAGTGACAGGCACCATGGTAGCTTTCTATAATTAAAAAATAAGTCCACATAATAGGTTATTGAGCACACCTAAGTCGTTGTGTGAAGACCAATTATATGACGACCCAAGGAAGTACTGATTCTCGATGTATATGAAATGTTGGGCCGATCGGATAGCCTTCACATAAGCTGTATGTATGCTCATGTCAATCAGTACATTTTTTCCACAAACCAGGTTCTGTTACAAAAATGTAGCAGTTAACAAGAGTACAAGGATTAAAATGCAACAATCATATAAAATTAAAACATAAATAGCAAATTTCAGGTTTTAAGATACCTTGCTTGTGGCCTCTCTTGGATCCTTTGGGAACCCTTTCACTGAATTTGAATCAATTGAACGGAAAACCTGCATTTGTTGGGGAAGGAAAAATCCATACATATTAGTTTGAAAATCGTGTGAGAGAAAACTCCATCAATAGATGAAAGTGTTATTTTACCTGCACATGCCAAGCCTCTGGATCATTCTCGTTTAAGAACGGAACATCAAGCATCCCAATGATGTCGGGAATTCTTTCAATCTTGAGCAGTGTATCATCATATGACCTTTTCAATTTATTAATCCCATGTCGCTTTGAAGCCTTTAGCCAGCGCTCCTCAAAGTTGGTGAGGACATCGTATGCTGCTGGACCATCAATCTTACAGTGCAAATCATGCCATGGTTCTCTTGGAGAATTGGTATTGGGTGCCTATAAGGTAAGGCAGCACAAAATAAGTATTAGAAAGGAGTCTGGTATGGAAACTGAGCACATAAAAAGAGAATTGTAGAGATGCCTGTGGGAGATTCTGGGTTAATATCTTTTGAAGTATGATTATTAATAGAGTTTTGGCGAGAGGAACCCTTTTCCACTTTCATCTTTGCATCAAATTACAGCTTATATTGGAGATTGTGGGTTAATATTTCAGAAAATATGGGATTTGAGATCTATATTAGTGAATGTTTGGAGAGAGGAAAAGGAAGTGGCTTTTATTTTTTTCTATTCCTTATTCTCTACCTTTTTTTGAATGGTAAATTATTTTATTACTAGGAAGCAAAGGGGAAATCCATGCCAGTACAAAGAAATGTAGAGGCTAAAGTGATACAATACGGAAGGTAAAAGATCTTCATGGAGGATCTTTTTACAAGTCTGAGAATGTCCTTGCCTTTCAACATAAGCCATAGCTAGTCTATCTGCATCCCCATTGGCCGATCGTTTTACAAGTCTATAGATGATGGAAGCGCCCTCCGCTCGGTCGTGAATCTCATCAAACCAGTGCGCAAATCTCCGTGGATAAGGGTGGCTCCCCTTCAACCATCTAATAACATTAGAACTTCCCTTAAAACACAAGCCCTAGTTAGTCTATCGGCATCCCCATTGGCCGATCATTTTACAAGTCTGTAGATGATGGAAGCGCCCTCCGCTCGGTCGTGAATCTCATCGAACCAGTGTACAAATCTCCATGGATAAGGGTGGCTCCCCTTCAACCATCTGATAACATTCTGGCTAGCGGCGAAGGTCCGAGATCAGGGACCAGAGATGACGATAGAAAGAGTTGACAGTGAATGTCTCGGAGGAGCACCTTGACCAAACTCTTTTGTCCAGGGGCGGAGCCACGAATTTACATTTTTTTTTTCGAGTGGGGGGGGGGGGGGGGGGGGGTGTGTGCGCGTGCTTACTAACTTTTTAACTCCTCGTCTAACTATAAAGGGGATTTTTAACTAATTTTGCAAGTCATTGGGGAGTGGGGGTGGCCTCCGCCCCTGCTTTTGTCCATACCAATCCTCTTAATATAACATGATTCCAATACCTCTGATAGTCTTGCTACCCCATCCATCTTCTTGTCAAAAAAGTTTCTTCTAAAATTTATCTTCCACGATATCCTTCCATCCGCCCACTCAAAGTACTCTTTTACAAACACATCCTTATCTACAGCCACTAAGAACAATTCTGGGAAAACATGCTTCAAAGGTTCTTGTTGGCACCACTTACCATGCCAAAATCTGATCATATCGCCCGCATACACTCTATACCTAATTCCATCATTGAACTTGTGTTTTAGCCTGAGAATGTCCCTCCATACTGTTACTCCACTATGCCTGAACTTGTCTTCAGATTCCCATTAACCCAGTGCACTCCCAAACTTTTTTTTTTTTTGATGAGTTGCACTCCCATACTTGCTCTCTATTACCATGGTCCATAAATTGTATTTTTCCTCCCCAAACATCCATAGCCATTTCCCTAACAATGCATTGTTGACACTTCTGAGCCTTCTGATTCCCAGGCCACCAGCCCTCATAGTCTTACAGACCTCCTTCCATTTGACCCAGTGGAATTTCCATTTTTCATCAGTTCCACATTAGAAACCTCCTTTCAATATGCTCTATCATGTTTGTTATGCTCACTGGACACTTAAACGCTGATAACTGATAGATAGGGATGTTAGCTAGTACTGACTTTATAAGGGTAATTCTTCTCCCTCAGGATACCGGGTTTCTCTTCCATGTATCCAATCTCTTTTCCACTTCCACAATCAGGTCTCACTCCCTTTTCGTCGGATGTCCCACACTTAGCGGTAACCCCAAGTAAGTCATTGGAAATTTATCTACGTTGCAACCCAGAAGACTTGCCATTCCTTCTATAGACTCATTAGGCGGGTGGATCCCAATTAGGCTAGATTTGCGGAGATTAGATCTTTGCCCAGTAACCAACTCATAGCATCTGAGTATGGGCTTCAAGTTGAGAATTTTTTCTATTTAAGGAGAACTGAAGACCAGAGTGTCATCTACAACTTGAAGATGGAACACCTGTAGTTGTTGCTCCCCCATCTTGAAGCCTTCAATTAGGCCCATGTCTTTACCTTCTTCAATCAGTCTACTCAGTGTGACCTCCTACTCAGTGTCTCTGCTACTATCACAAATAGAAATGGGGATAGGAGGGTCACCATGCCTTAGACCTCTAGTGGACCTAAAGTAGCCTTTAGGTGATTCATTCAACAGAGAACCATGCTGATGAAATACATCTCCTGATCCACAAGCACCGCCGATTCCTGAAGCCCATCCTCTTTAGAATGTACTCTAGACAGTCCCATTCCACTCGATCGCATGCATTCTCCATATCCAACTTGCACAAAATTCACTTTTGACTACAGTTCTGCATTTAGTGCTCCTTTGAAATATGGCTATGGAATAGATAAATTATGATTTGAAAGGAAGACGTTTTCATTTTTTTTATTCCTCCTAGATCCGTTTTTCATGTGGCGATTTCACAAAAACAACGGTTTGGATCTTTGAGAATGAGATTTCTGAAATATGGGTCTGCAAAAGCATGAATTCTGAACAACAGTTTCATGTTTTGTGATTCATAGAAATGTAGGATTTTATCTATGATTTGAGTTTTGGGTGAGAAGACTGAAACAAGAGCTCTCTCTCTCTCTCTCTCTCTCTCTCTCTCTCTCTCTCTCTCTCTCTCTCTCTCTCTCTCTCTCTCAATCACAAACTACTACTGCTGGTCACTTGTCATCTCTCGTTTCCAGCCATTCGAGATTGCTACTCGTGTCTTTGCTGCTTGAAAAACCAAGTTGGAGAGGTGATCACGTGCACGCTAGGGACTAAGGAGGTAGGTGCGATTCGAAAAGGGGCAAGGGATGGTTTTGTCATTTTTAGAAAAAAAAAGCAGAAAAAAAGGAACTAAAATAAAGCTGAATAGCTGTTCACATGTTAAGGGTCTATTGCGGGAGCCACTCACTTCCCGACTCGGTTTCCGTGTCACACACACACACTCTCTCTCTCTCTCTCTCTCTCTCTCTCTATATATATATATATATATATATATATATATATATATATATATATATATATATGAGAAAACGGCTCCTACACACGTGTAGATAAGTTATCTACACACTAGCTTAAAATACAGTGGGGGCCACATTATTTGGGTGATCCAAACGATTCATTTTTAAGGCCCTCACATAGATAGGGTGTCCACAAAAAATCAGATCCAGAGGATCATCCTAACCATTTGAACTGTGGAGGCAAAAATTGGACTAATTTGTGAAGGTTTAAAGACATCCATTTTACCTCCACAAATCGTAGGGTTGGGATAATCCTATGGATCTGATTTTTTGTAGACACCCTATCTATGTGACGGCCTTTAAAATGGATGGCTTGGATCACCCAAACAATGTGGGCCCCCACTGTATTTTAAGCTAGTGTGTAGAGAACTCTCTACACATAGTTTAAACGGTTCCTACACATATGTGTAGAGAGTTCTCTTCACACTAGCTTAAAATACAGTGGGGGCCCACATTGTTTGGGTGATCCAAGCCATCCATTTTAAAGGCCATCACATAGATAGGGTGTCTACAAAAAATCAGATCCATAGGATCATCCCAACGCTACGATTTGTGGAGGTAAAATGGATGTCTTTAAACCTTCACAAATTAGTCCAATTTTTGCCTCCACAGTTCGAATGGTTAGGATGATCCTCTGGATCTGATTTTTTGTGGACACCCTATCTATGTGAGGGGCTTAAAAATGAATGGTTTGGATCACCCAAATAATGTGGCCCCCACTGTATTTTAAGCTAGTGTGTAGATAACTTATCTACACATGTGTGTAGGAACCGTTTTCTCATATGTAAGGGACTTTTAGCTATTCTATTGATATGTTTTACAAATTAAAGAATTGAAAACCTTTGCTCCTCATTTTTGCTCAGTGACCACTAGGTTTTACCTGTCTTCTCTTTAATTCTCTGCTTGATTTCAAATCTTGTTCCCATAATTTGCATTAAGAAAGAATGCAAACCAGATTTGAACTAGCCTCCCACAGATTTGAGAATCATGAGTCAGAACAAGCTGTGGGTCGATGAATTTTTAATTGCTTTTAATTAATTTCTGTGAAACGACCAGTCACTCCAAAAGCTTAAACTGTTGGGGAAGGCGCTATTTAATCTTTTATACTTTAACACTCCCCCTCACGTGTGGCCCCTCTTTCTTTGGGTGGCTTACACGTGGCACTTGTGGCCCCTCTTTTGGGTTTGGCCATTGCATGTGGATTTTTGCTATCCGGGAGGTCTGAACTCAGGACCTTTGGCTATGATACCATGTGAAACAACCAGTCACTCCAAAAGCTTAAGCTGTTGGGGAAGGCGTTATTAATCTTCTATACTTTAACAATTTCAATAAAAACCAACAAGTTTTGGCAACGTATGAATATCATTTTAGTCCGATTAAGTGGCAAACATTTTTTTTGTTGTTTTTGCATAAACATTACAATAAATGAGCATTAATGGAATTATCATAGATTGAAAACAATATTGGCACAAGTATTTACAGCAACATGTAGAAAATAGAGGTTGAAAGATTACCGAAAATGTGGGGTTGTGATAGTCATCTTTATGCACTGTTTGTAATGTCCTAAATAAAGGATGGCTTGGAGTATCGTATCGCCCATCGCATAAATCAAGTCCTCCGACAAAAGCTATGATTTTTCTCTTAGTATTGCCAGCATCAGAATCCACAATAACGGTTTTTTGATGATGGGTATAGATTGCCCCAACTTCCTGATAACCAAGAATTTAAAGATTTAAGTAAAGTTCATGCTATGGGCTGAGTAATAAGAAATTGTAGGCATTGAGATGCAATTGTTACAGAACAATACGCAAAAAATATAAAATTAAACAAATAATTCCGAGTTTTTAAAGAGTCGACATGTTCCATAATACATAAAAATCATTAAATATGTATGCCATGCTAAAATATGACTTGGAAGATGAAAATAAAGATTCTCAGCAAGAATAAGAGAAGGCAGATTAAATGTAGCAATGTTTCTATAATATTCTGTTCAGTATCAGCAAGCTACTCCTCATAATTCTAATGCTGACGGGTCACGGGTCTAAATCTAATGGTCAAATGTTAGCAAAATAACAGAACTAAGGTAAAGATTAAAATGCAGACATTTGTAAAAATATTTGAAGTAAAATCAAAATGTTTAAGGGAATGAAAAATCATGTTGGATCTTTTAGTCAATACTACATGCATTTGACCATTTAATAGAGGGGAAAATATTTCAGCTATGGTAACTATTATTATAACAAATTGTTATAAACTACAGCACCTCCATCATGTTTGAAGAAAATTATACTTTTAAAAATCTTTATAAATATTCAAATCTGAACATGACTAGAAGGCATTCCGACGAACATGAGCATAATACTGTGCTGGTAGCATCAAATAAAAATCATGTGTAATATAGGAGAATATATTCATTTAATTCAAACCTGTTGCTTAACCCAGCTATGTCTTTTTCCAGCTGATCGGGGACAAAGCAACACCTGCACTGAGGAATGTTTGAAAAACCGACGAGTCTCCTCATCATGGGTTTGCATGACTCCACCCTGCATATTGGGCAAAATTACAAGGAAACTAGTGAAAGACACTTACCAAAGCTGAAAGCAATTTACCAGTAAGGTAATGTTTAACACAACCTGGAAAGAAAGTTTAAAGTAGCATGGTGTAGAATACTTGATTCAGACATGAGAATTTGCAGACAGAAGCAACTACAAAGAGAAAAAGGCATGGGGACATATAAAAAGAATCTCAACTCAACTACAACTCAACTAAGCCTTTGTCCCAAACTAGTTGGGGTCGGCATGGGGACATATAAAAAGAATACTAAGCAAATATTCAGATAAAACTTCAAGGATCCAAATCCAAACCCATAATATGAGACATGTTAACATTTCACAGTGAACACAGAATACACGTACACAACATTCGATTTGCTCTCTGCGTTTAAAAGAAGTTATTCAGGGTAATTTAAAATAGTTGCTTATGCTAACCTCCACCTAATGGATGGAAGTTAAAACCTTCATTGTGCTTAGGTTATCCTTCATTTTTAACTGGTAAGTAGTAGCAAAATCACCTTTGACCATAATCTTTGCAGCAACACTAAATGGAATAAAAAAAATTTTTTGCAGAGGACTTTGAGATATGATGATTCTTTGTTTTATGTTATAACCTAACCACATAATCTATCAGTAGAATATTATATTTTAGAAGTTGCAAAACAATGTGTTGATAACAATATATAAGCAATTAAATATGTCAAACTAGTTATTCAGTTCTACAATATCCTACAGTAATCTCCACAACTTTTTTGGTAGGTAGCTTGGTGATCTCCACAATTTACCGTATAATTAATGTTTGAATTTTTTGTAATGGTTAAAAGGCAGAGACTTCGAAACAATATTATGTAACACTTAGCATCATGTTGTCAAGAGCCTTTGAGGGAGCGAATAGCGCAAATCAAAATAGAATTATATACAGAGCCAAACAATCCTATGAAAAATGCCTTGCAATTCAGACAAAGAACCAAAGAATTTATGCCCTAGAATGAATGCAAAGCCTTCCATTTAATAACTTGTGTTATGAGGTGATTTGGAATACCAGTTTTTCCCCAAACACAACACAAAAGCATCATCAATGAAAAGGAGAAATAATTATCAGAGCCCAAGCAAAAAAATATGGCATAAAATTACTCTGAAGCATGAGAAGAAAGACAACGTCACAACATCTTGATTCTAAACAGGTTTGGTGCCTTACCGTTTGAAGAAGCCAAAATTTCCTTGACGTAGGGTCGTCCCAGACAAGAAGCAAAACTCTTACACCTTCTTGTGACTTGGTCTTGAGAAGATCCCCTAGCGTGCAATCCAATGCATTACCCGCATCTCGAACGAGTCTGACCTTGTGATACACCGACCATCCTGCAATGTAAACTAGACGACGAGCCTGGCTAATTGCCTTAAAAATGTCATGCCAGCATTTCCCGTGCTCATATCGCATATCACGATCAAGCTCAAGATCGGGAAGGCAACCTTCGGGAACATGGGCATCCTGATAAAGTGTAACCTTTCCGCCTTTCCTAAGGGGAAAGTATGTACCCGGTACCCCAGAGTAATCAGGACCAGACCCAACTCCATTGTGGAACATGGCTAGTCTCTCGATCGGTATGTACTGAATAGAAAGCTTCAAAACAGCTCCTGGGTTACAAGGCTTTCCACTTGTATTGAGGACTGGGAAGGCTCCCTCAACTTTTAATCCAGAGTAAATTTGCTCTGCCGGGATAGACACAACCCCCATGAGCTGGGACCCAACAACATCACTGTCCTTGACAAGGAATTGAACATCCGCAGCATCATGTGCAAGTGGTACATTAAAATGCTGCGTCCAAACTGGGTTCTCATTGTTACTGATCACATATGTCCTGCCTATTACAGCTTTGGATACCACAATCGAAACATATGGATCGCTGGTCATTGTATGGGGCCGAGGCACGTGGTTTTCAATTTTGCTGCTCAAGCTTGGAGTTCTCACAAAGATGTCCTTTATTGTCTTAGAGAACATATCCATATTTGGAAGGTTATTCGCTTCATGAATCCAAATATCTAAACTTCCATGTAACAGAAGCACCTTCAAGGATCCTTTAGATGGCTGAAATGGCACAAGTTGTAGACTGTGACGCGAGCTACCAGAAGGTGATGGAGGTGTATAAGGAGTTTGAGGCGAAAAATCCCCACCATAAGGATAACCTGGTTGATGAGTCTCGATACGGCCGGAGAACGAATTATTGGGATACCCATACATCTCTCCTCTATCATGGAGTAGCGAATTCTGGCTATTAAAACTGTGAGACGAATTCGAAACTGACAGGGATGCAGGGTTAGATAGATTTTGATTTTGATCAGACAAGCTGACTTGGGCTATAAGATTGTCCAATGGTGGATAGAAAGAAGAACTGTGCGATGGAGAAGAAGTGACAGACTCATGATTTGATACCGAGCTTTCTTGGCGGTGGTAATCAAGAGGCGAAGGGTAAGTTTCCGGTAAGGGCGGAGCTGATTGATTAGTATAGTGATCAGAATAGGGAGGATTGTATTGTTGTAAACTTGGCTGTGGATAGTTGTAGACTGGAGGAGGTGGGTAATGAGAATTTGGGTACGGATAAGAGGATGGAGGAGGATTAGGGTTAGGGTATGGGTAAGGAGGTTGAGAGGGGGGTGGGCCATGGGGATAGGGGGGTGTAGAGTGAGAAGGAGGGGGAGGTTGTAAGTGTCCAGGGTAATTCATGTAAGGAGGAGGGTATTGATGATGACCGGAAAAAGAGTTAGATGGATTGTAAGGATAATGATGAGGAGCTTCCGGTGGTGGTGGAGCTCCGGGATCGTAATTTGGAGGAGGGTATCGGTAGGGATAATCGGATGAATAGGAATTGTAGTTTTCCATTGTTTGGGCAAAAAAAAAAATTGAAGAATTCTTATACCTGAGGCAAGAACTTTCAAAACAGAGCAACAAATCTCTGTAGAACAAAGCAGTAGAAGAAAATGAGAGGGGGTTGGTTGCTTCGTTTTCTTACCTTGCTTCGTTTTCCACGTTTGGAAGGTATCTGATTGAAAGTTGAATTTTAGGGGTTTTGTGTGTCTAGATTGCGTGTGGGTCATACGTAGGGGAGTTGATATTAATATTGAAGAGAAAGTAAGAGATAATTGTTGACCAAAGAATGATGATGCAAATAATGAAACACTTTGCAAGAAAATAACTGGTAATTGACGGGAGGAGGAGGAGAGGGTTGAGGCGGGTCTAGCTGAAGAGGAGAGGGGTCCTGGTTTTGAAGTCCACACACTAGTCTCTTTCAGTTTACTTTTGCCGTTCAAAAGGCGTGTAGATGGAGTCAAGGTATACATACATTAGATTTGGGTGAGTTAAAACGGGCGAGATTCTATCTTAAGTTGCAGAAATTTTGGGAATCGGAATTGGACGGTGAATACGTAGTTTTGAATATTTTGATTGATCCCTTTAATCGTTTTCATCGTACTGCCAAAAAAGTAACAGACAAATTTGGAGTTCTTATCGATTTGCGTTCCGTGGGTGGAAAACTATAGAAAATGACAAAGAAAAGAAAAGAAAAGAAAAGAAATCCAGTGTATTCATCGAGAAAGGACCGAAAGGTCTAAAAAATGGGCATCTCTGGATCGTCCAATGACAATGGATTTTGCTCAGCGGTCATCCATGGCAGGGCCTACGAAATAAATGGTTAGGATCATTGGTCTCCCCTTGTTCTTTTGCCATTTCAACCGATGATACGCTAGTAACCAAAGATAACTAAATCTACGATGAGAAGTGAAAACTCTACTCAAGACCGGATCAGCCTTTTCTAGTTTTTTAGCAACTTCTCCGCTAGTTCTTGGATTTTGATTCCGGATTTATAGCCCACTTCACCCTCATCTTCACTTAGAGACGCCCAATTTATCGTGAATAACAATTCCTGGCAGCCAAGCATGCCCATTAGGTTAGAGGGTGCATGCGGCACCAAGATTTCAAGGGACCTCTATGTCACACCGTCTCTGACCGTGGGTGACATTGAGATATTCTTGGGTATTTGTATAATTTTCTTTTTTTTTTAAATCTAAAAAGGAAAAACTAGGAAAAATTAAAAAAATATATGGATTTGCTAGGGACCCTAACGTAAGGCATTTTACGAACCGGCAGTTGCATAAGAGAAGAGCCATATGGACTCACTTTGTTGCCTTATTCATTTAATTCATTCAATGTAGTTGCTCTCTCATGCAACAGTCGTTCTGCGAAATGCCTTCTACGATGGTCCCTCGCAAATCCCTAAAATATATAAAATAATTATAAAAAACGTGATGACCCAACCTTAATGTCGTACATTCATATAAAGAAATAACTGGTGTGTCCACCCTTGGTGTATAATACACGTACTTGTGAACTGAAAGTAATGTTGGGACCAAGGTTGCCAGGGCGGGAATCGAAAGCGGGATTCGAGAGCGGAAATCGTGGGTTTGCCAGAGAGTCGACGGAGATTCGCCGGGGAATCGTCGGGAGTCGCTGGGGAGTTGGGATTCGCCGGGGATTCGCAGGGAATCGCCTGGGAATCGGGGTTCCTATAAAGTGGGAATCAGGGTTTCCATAAATTGGGAATCGAGGTTCCCAAAATAAAAAATCGGGGTTCCCAAAATTAGGAATCGGGGTTCCGACGGAATCGATTCGGGATTCCCCAGATTCAGAGAATCGAATCGAATCACGATTCCGATTCGCGATTCGGTGAATCGCGAATCCCCACCCTCAAGTACGAATCCTGCTTCCCTGGTTGGGACCACCCTTTGTGTGTCATATACTTGTAATCAAGGTTTTAAAATTTGGTTTCCGTGTGAATATGAAATTTTAGCTGAAATCTTATAAAATCAAAGAAATCTATACAAAATTATGGCTAAAATTCTGGTAAGATTCTTCACCTATTATTTCTTTTTATTTTTTGTCGTCTTTAGAAATGTCTTAAAGGAATCTCGATGTTATTCTCTTTTCAATGAGCGGAGTTGATTTTATCAGAATTTTTGTCCAAATATTGGCATTTCAACAGAAACTTTATTTCTTTTATCTGAAAAGTTTTATGTTTCACATATTTTGACCGAAACATTAACGAAATCCTAAAACCAAAAGGATTTTGTTTCGGTAGCAATTAAAATCGAAATATTTCGACCAAAATTTAAAACTATGCTTGTAATATAAACACAATGGTGGACCCACCTATGGTACACCACACTTTTAAAATAAATTATAATAAGAGAAAAATGTTTCTAGTCTGCCGACTAGAGATCATTCTCTAGTCCGGTGACCAAAAACACTTGGGCCCCACATTTTTTGTGGTGATCTAAAGCATTCATTTGATAGGCCCCATCATAGATAGGGTGTCCTCAAAAAATCAGCTTCATAGGATTATCTTAACCCTTCCATTTGTGGAGCTAAAAAATGGACAGATTTGTGCCAATTTTAAGCTCCACAAATCATAGGGTTGGGATGATCCTATGGAGCTGATTTTTTGTAGACACCCTCTCTATGTCAGGGCCCATCAAATGAATGCTTTGCATCACCAAAATAAGGTGGGACCTATTTTTTTGGTCGCCGGACTAGAGAATGATCTCTAGTCGACAGACTAGAAACACTTTTCTCTTATAATAATTGTAAAATTCTATTATTTAGTCACGTTGGGTGTGACATATTCCTAAAAAATAAATGGTGGGCCACCCTTCATGTCTCATGCTTTTGAAAATGAAAGCAATGGTAGGCCTACCCTTTGAGCATCACGTATACAGGGAAGAGTGGGTATTTATATACAAAGAATTTATATGATGCGTGGACATGTATTTTGTGAAATATTATAACACAAAAAATTATACAGTGTGGCCCACCTATTGGGATGATCTATAGATAGGTCATGGCCAAAATGTACTCCATAGGATGATCCTAATCCTTCGATTTGTGGATGGTTTTACATCATCATTCATTGAACTTTCTTAGCTTATATACAACAAATACATCAGAGGGTAAGATTTTTTGGGCATTACCAACAAATGAGTAGTTAAGATTCACTAAATAGGTGGGCCCTACTATATATGTTTTTTTTTGGGCTTGTATTTTTATGGAAATACATGCCCACATATCATATAAAATTTCTTATACACATTAAACAGGCTATACATATCTTTTCCATTTTCTTTTTAAAAAAATTTGCCCATATGTCACTGTAGATTAGTGATATATCAACGAGATAAAGAGAGATATATCAGCCATGGTGGCGAATATACTTTTTTCAAATTCTCAAATATATAGGCCAATATAAATGGGGATATCTCGACTGATATATCAGCTTGATAGCTATATCTTCGCTGGCCGGGGTATTACAAGTGTATGACACATAAAGGGTGGTCATATACTTTTTGGTGGTATCTTTTCTAACACATTTTCCCTTACGGATTTGCTAGCTTCCATCGCAGAAGGCATTTGGCAGATGGTCTGTTGCATCTGACAGCAGCCACAGAGGCTCACTTTTCAGCAGATTTTGTTTTCATTAACGAGGTGGCTGCTGTCAGGTGCAATAGACGGTCCGTAAAATGCCTTCTGCGATGAAGCTAGCAAATCCCTTCCTTTATAATTTAGTCAACTTCCTTTATATCGGCTTCTTTTGCATATATTTTCTCTTTTTAAGAGAATGAAAATACACACTGAAAATTCTAACTTTGTATAAAATTTTGAAAGACAATAATAGGACCTAGGAGAGTAACATATGTTTTTTTTTTTGGAACTGGTGACAATCTAACAGATGTTACGATTCTTAATAGGACTGCGACACAGAAACAAAAACTATGATGCATGGATCTACGGAATAGGACCCAACTAAATTAGGACGCAAATGGACTGCATGTGCCCCATACATGGATAGATCCGATCCTAAGTGAGCCCACTACATAATCTTAGCCATGGTCCTTATAAAATCCCTTCACCAAATATGGGTTAATTAGTTAATTTATCCCCCCATCTTCCTTTTATTTATATATATATATATATATATATATATATATATATATATATATATTTTCTATTTCTAATGCTTAGGTTGTATTGTTTAGTGTTGTTTCTTCAACCAAATAAGCCTTCAAGTAAAAAATTATTAAAGTATATAAAATAAGAGGTATGCTAGGGAAATACATTAGAGAAATGATGCATTGGGAATGTGATCTGCATACAGGGAAAAGAGAATGCACAACTATCTCCTGTGACCAATATGGCATTGGAGGAGAGTCCAGTAGGTCGCCAAAAGTTGATATAAAATCTAGGGAGATGATATTTTCACCGCCCCTGAAGTACGCATTCGTCCCCCTTATAATGTGAAAGTGGGCAACTTTAACACGTTTTGACGTCAAATCAAGTTGCAACGTCAAATCAAGTTGCAAGGGGGGGCGAATGCTTACTGCAGGGGGAGTGAAAATATCATCACCCAAAATCTATTGTCGGATCTCTGGCAGCCAGACAAGATTAACAGAAATCTGATCGGAGGAGAGTCCGGCCGGCCGGCTAAAGGAGGCATTTAGGCCACCGGAAAATCGATTAAGCATCTATTGTCATGCGGTACTCCTTGCACAGTTCACTCTCCTCGGTCGTGAATTGACCAAGTCGGGCTGTTAGTGACCTACCTGACACAGGTGTGTCGTCTTAGGTCTCCACACTAAATAACTGTAGCTTTGAAATTTGAAGCTACTGGCTTTACTAAGTGAGTAAACAACGATGGTTGCTAAGTGCTAACTGCATGGGACGAAAGGCGGATTCTACTGAGTGAGAAGAGGAATACTCTTTGCGGATTCTCCAACTTAGAAAGCTTGAATATAAAGACCTCGTTAACAACATATTGGGGTGGAAGAAGTGTAAGGTGTCTCAATGGCAAATAACAACCCGACTTCTCTTCTCTACACTTTCTCGTTTGCAGCTTTTTGGCTCAGTTGCCATTGTCATGAGGGTGACAAGAGGGTCAATAGAGATCCTTTTGTTGATTTATAACACTCCCTTGTTTTCACAGTGGCACTCCTTTCTTTCTCTTACGCTTCCCTTATTAGATGTGGGAGAGGAACACTGATCACTATAGCATGACCTCATTTTATTAGTGTGTGGCAAGCAGAGCTAGAACATAGTGGGCCCTTCCTTTGAATGATCTGAACGGTTCATTTGACAGATCTTGCTTTATATCTCTCATGGCCAAAAAACCAGGCCAATTATGCAATCCTAACTTTCTATCACGCATGTTTTTGGTATTGGCGGACTGTCATAAGTAGAAAAAAGAGGCGAATATACCCATGTCTAAAGACGAAAAGTACAAATTAATGATGTTAGAATGGGGAGCTTGCATTATTATTCTCATATTGGAAGTTTTAAGAATATTGCCTCACAAGATATTATTGACAAACTCAAATTGACCACCGAATTAGGTGGTTCATCAAAGGTACTGAGGTAAAAGTTGATAAGAAATATTTGGTTTCTTTTTTCAAGTAAAAATTATAAAGATCAAGTATGGTATGAAGGTGAAACCGAGTGTTGTCGTGCTCGAAGAGACAAGTTCAGAGAGAGTTATATTCACTATGAAGGAGGCCTGGAAATCCACTCATGTTTATTTAGTACTTCCAATCATACATATAGTCTCATTGAGCACATGAAAACACTTGTTTTATTGCATTACAGAAAGCAAGTAGAAGCAGAACAATTCATCCAAAGAACTACTAAAGCTTGCATAAGCCTAGTAGTTAACGCTCGAAAAGACGATGAACTAGCTTTATGGTTTTGATGGTAAAACCCCTTTGAGGATTCCATTCTTGTTGTAAAGAGAAGAACCCTCTAAAGAATCAGGAGTTGTCATCTCTGGCGACTCAATAGCTGTCGAAACAACTGTGTAGACAACGAGCGGAGTCCTTACCTTATGAAGGCCATCACTCCACACCACTGAAGCTGAAATTATGGGCTGCTGCGTGATGACTCCACCACTCACTGTTACAGTAAATGATTGCTTTTGGCCAATGGATGAGAAAGAAAGAACGGAGGGTTCGACAGTGACATTGAGAATCGAGGGTGCACTAACAGTGGCTGTATATGTAGAGTTTGGAGAGCCAACATTGGTTACTGTTCTAGGGAAGGTGCCCATAATGGGTTGTCCATCTTGTATGGTGAGGGCTAAGGAGGGATAGTTAAGGTCCCAGGAGTTCCCAGTAGCGTTGCTTGAGCAATTGCTTGAATCTCCGGTGATGAGTAGCAGTGTGGTAGTATTGTAACCTTGCTTGCAAAGGAATTCGACATAGTCGTCCTCGGATAAATCGAATACCAGTCCAGGATCTGCAGCTTGCAAAGGGTCGATGTGACCAGAACCATAAGCGAATTCCGCCTCATCGTTCTTCTCAGTATTCAGAAGAAAAGCTGCCAATGATGATTCATTGTGTCATAAAAATGGAACTTTTACTAGCAAAATTTGTTGAAACATAAATGATTAAATAACACCAACTCCATATATCAACTTAAGCTTGTGGAGTAATTGGTTCTTTCACATGGTATCAGAGCTATTGCCTCACAGCAGGTCCCAAGTCCCAACAACTCCTTTATAATAAAAGTCCATGTGTACCGCGAACACAAAAAATGAGGGGTCACACGTGAGGGGGAGTGTTGAAGTATAAATAATTAAATAACACCAACTCTAATTGGTTCCTTCAGAAAATTTAAATGAAAAAAAAATGATTTACAGGTAAAATGAAGTGCATTTTTTTGTGAGAACACTGTCGATAAGGATCAACGAAAAAACAATAATCATAAAATTTGGAGAGAGAAAAAAATCTCAAATCCCACAGGCAAAGGAGATCTAAGAACTTCCATGCGTTCTGTTTACCTGTAGTCATGAGGGCAGACTTAATAGCAGCTGGAGACCAATCTGGGTGCAGGGATTTGATATAGGCAGCTGCACCACTGACATGAGGGCAAGACATAGATGTCCCTGAGATTATATTGTACTTAACTCTTCTTTTATCCAGATAGGAAACAGAAGGTATTGCCACTGGAGACCAGGCAGCTAGGATGTCTGCACCTGGGGCAGTAAGATCCGGCTGTATATTTGTACGAAACAAATGGGTTACAGGTTTTCTTTACATAATTCGTTTAGAAGGCAAGATTTTCTTCCCAATAGAGCATAATGTAGGGATTAAAATTAGATTTTGACAAGAACAAGAATACCTTCAGAATGTCAGGTGTGATTATATTAGGCCCTCTTGCAGAGAATGACACAACACGAGGAGCGACCGAATTGCTCCAGGCCTCTGCGACCAGAATGGTCGCAACCGGATTACTGAAAATGATTAAAATCACTAGTTAAATGCCTAAACAATAAAACTATCAAAACAGAGGGAATTATTGTAGCATATAGCTTACTCAGTGGATCGGATGTAATCCAATGCTGTTTTGCCGTCGTCTACTCCTATGTGCGTGGCTGCTAGTGGATATGCGAAGGATAAATCAGAGAACCGTGGATCACTCATTATAGTCCCCACCCCATCGGCCAACAACGCCCCTGAACCATCCCAAAGAACATCACAAAGGACAATCTTTCCTTGTACTTTGTTCTCATTCAACCAACCGCCAACACAGTATTGCGAAAGATCACTTGTAACACTAGCGGATATGTTGGGTGCATCTCCTCCGTAGATCAAGGGAAACATCGATCCATTAAGTGCAAAAGTATTGAGTGCATTTCCCTTTTAAGTTGTAATTTCAATCAGAAAAGTAGTTAGAAACATAATGAGAAAGATAAAGCAAGTAATCTATTTTGGGTTATTCAGAATTGCAACAAACTTACATACCATGAGTATTGCTCCATTGCCAAGCACCACTTGGGACACGAATTGCCTGTCGATGTTACTAGCAGCCACTGTTAAAGACCAAGGGGCAACATTGACAACAGATCCTAAGTAAGGGCCTTCATTTCCTGCGGAATTGGCAGTAAGAATCCCATTCCTCATTGCGTGGAAAGCTCCAATTCCTACAGGGTCGTCCAAGTAGGGGACTGCGAACAAGGCTCCGAGGGAGACCGATAAAACGCTCACACCATCTGCTATAGCATCATCAAATCCAGCTAAGATGTCTGCTCCTGTGCATCCCCATGACCAACAAACTTTGTACATGGCAATTCTAGCGTTAGGAACGGCTCCTCTTGCCAACCCTTGGCCTAACCCATAGAAGCTCACATCTGATACTTCTCTGCCTGCAGCCGTCGAAGAAGTGTGTGTGCCATGGCCCTCACTATCCCTTGGTGATTTGAAGTCTTCGGGAAAGTATAAGTTTGGGCTGTTGTAGTATCTGGCTCCAATAATCTTGCTGTAGATTGAACATTTTCATAAAAATTTACCACTGTTTTTGTTGAAATATAAATGATTAAATAACACCAACTTTAACAGCTTAAGCTTTTGGAGTAATTGGTTGTTTCACTTGGTATGAGAGCTATTGCCTCATCTCTGGTCCTGGGTTCAAAACCCAACAACTCCTTGGTATTAAGAATCCATTTGTATGGACAACCCAAAAAGGAGGGGCCACGCGTGGTGGTGGTGGTGGGGGTGGGGGTGGGGGTTATAGTATAAATGATTAAATACACCAGCTCTAACAGCTTAATCTTTTGGAGTAATTTGTTGTTTGACATGGTATCAGAGCTATTGCCTCACTGCTGGTTCTGGTTAAAAAACCAGCAACTCATTGATATTAAAAATCCAAGTATACGGACAACCCAAAAAATAGGGGCCAAGCGTGAGGGGGGAGTGTTGAAGTATAAATGATTAACTAACACCAACTCTAGCAGCTTAAGCTTTTGGAGTAAGCGGTTGCAGTTTTAAACTATTGGAGCTACAACAAAAATAAAACAAATTGCTTGAAAATTTGAAGAAAGAGATAGGGAAGAAAAGATATGAATTAAGGATTACTTGTTACAAGTGAAGTTATTTTCAGTTTGGCATGTTCCTTTCCATGTTTTAGGAGGAGGTCCAAAGCCTTCATCATTGAAGCTCTCTGACTCAGGCCAGATTCCTGTCGAAATTAAAAACAAACATAAATGATATGATTTATCAAACCTTTTTTTTTTAAATTAGAGAAGGCAAAGGAGTTCAAATTCAGTAAATTCATTTACCTGTATCTAGCAAACCGACTATGACATCTCCTTGTTGAGGAGTGACTCGAGTTTTATTGAGGTTGAAGCCCATGAAGTCCCATGATCTTGTGGTGTGAAGTTGATATATGGTGTTTGGAATCACAGAAACCACTTGGTCCATCTCTGTAAACCACTTTCAAAATTAACAACATATAAAGGGCCATTTCCCTTCAAAATACATTCCTCCATTTACTTGTGTTCATTTATTTTATTTCATCCTCTCTCTCACCTGAGAACTTCTCAGCTTCTTCCTCAGATAGTTTAGCTGCAAACCCATTGAAACTCCTCCCGTAACTGTAAATGAGCGACTCTTTGGCGGCAGCGCTACTGTGGTTTGAAAATATTGAGACTTCTTAGGAAAAGAAAAGGAAAAATAACAAATTAATGAGCACTGCTAGCAAAACGGGAATCCGTTTTGTTAAAAAAAACTGGGATCAATTATTGGTGGGTTCACAAGAAATGCCATAAAGTGATCTTGAAACCGCATGAAACGCAATCAATACAGTGGGAATGACCAAATCAACGTCGGCTCCACTGTTGTCTTTATTTTCTAGACTGGATTCCGTTTTCAAAGTGTTTTCCATAACAAAAACAAAAAAGAAGAGAAAGAAAGATATTCCAAACCAATCTCCACCGTACATGATTGGAACAAGTAATATGGTGGTGCTATATTACAGACCTTTTTTTTTATGGGTAAGCTGGGGTTTAGCATGGACCCCTACCGATTTATTTGATAAAGAGAAAGATGATATATATGATAAAAGCACAAAACCAACCCTAACTCAAAACAAGCAATAGAGGGAGAACCAAGGCTCGACACATATGAGCGACAAACACTAAGCTTAAGAGATCAAATGCTCAACACTAAGCAAGAGAGGTGAGGCCCTTCATTTTACATCGATGCATGGCAGGGATAGCTAGGGCCCACCATTTTACACCTCTTGTTTTGTTATAGTAGGGCCCATCATCTACCCAAACTCATACACATGGTCAGGCCCACCATTTCATAACCATGAGAGGGCCCACCATCAGCAGACAAATCTCTCCACCCATGCCCATGCATAACGTGAGGCCCACCATTTTAAACCTCATATATATTACAATAGACTGGACCAATTACTTTAGACCCATGCATAGAATGGGCCAAGAATGCTAGTTACTTATATTAACAGTCAATTTATCAGACAATTGAGATAGTGATTAGAAGTAAACTTAATATTGTTTAGTAATAGCTAGTAACCTTCCGAGTACTTCTTCTAGCATGCTCTGATGCAAGGTCGACGCAGCAGATATGCCACCCTTGGGAGCATTTCCCATGTACACGACGTGAATCTGCATTCCATATTTTATCACTTAATTAGTAACAAAATTCTTAACACCCCTTCAAAAGAAGAATAAGGAGAAGAGTCTTTCTTACTTTTCTATCACCGTCTTCCTCTACTTGGGAATGACAAGTGAACAGAAAGAGTGCCAGCAAGAGAAAACAGAGGAGGAACCTGTTCTTGGCCATCTATTACTTACAACACTCACAAGAGAGGCTTGAGTTACAATGCTTTGTGTATGTGGCTTTGTGTATTTATAGGAAGATTTCAAGTTGTGGAATCGATATAGGGCTGGATTCACAAAGAAATGCCTTTGTAAGTTCCGTCTTCGGACATGTATAATTATCATCGTCGCTACCCATGAGGATATACTTGTTTTCCACCAAAAACAATAATTACCACTGGCATTTTAAGAGGGTAAGCCGGCTGACTATTTTTTAAGTCAATCATTGGTGTTTCCTATCATAGAACCGAATTTCCGGGAATAATCTAACACTTCTAGAAGGAACTCTTTAAAATTTTATTTATATTCAAAAAATTCCTGAACTTTTGAATGGAATTTGCTAGCGTCCATCACAAAAGGCATTTCCCTGAACTTCGGTTGCATGAGTGAGCAACCACCTCATGAATAATGACAATCTGTTGAAAATTGAGCATCTTATGCAGCAGACGTTCTGTGAAATGCCTTTTGCGATGTACCCTAGCAAATCCCATCACTCGATAAGCTTAAGCGGTTGGAGATGGTGTTATTCAATCATTTAAATGTGAACACTCCCCCTCGATCACGTGTAGTCCCCCATTTGGGATTGAACAAAACTTGGCTCAGGTCGGGGTCCGAGGAACTTTCCTCAGACCCCCTATAATAGCAAAGATTGTGGGGGTGTGAAAATATCAATTCCATGCTTACTTTTTATTTTCAGAAGTAATTGATATTTCCACACCCCTTCCTATTAGACTATTAGCAAGGGGTCAGAGGAAAGTTCCTCAGACCCCGACCTGAGCCAAGTTCCGTTCTTTGGGGTTGACATTACACGTGGCACATGTGGCCCCTCTTTTAGGTTGGCCGCACATGTGGATTTTTAATATCAAGGACTTGATTGGTTTTTAACCAAGGACTTGCTGCAACAGCTCTGAAATCATGGAGACACACACACACACACACACAGAGAGAGAGAGAGAGAGAGAGAGAGAGAGAGAGAGAGAGAGAGAGAGATTGCATTAGGGTTTCAAAGAGGGTACATATGCTTCCTTGATACCTGAAAAGACAAAAACAACCCACGCTATGCTCTTAACAAACTCACATCCTAATCTAGCAAAGACATGCACTTAACTATCTTGTCATGCATGCTTTGAGTTAGGGATGCAACTCGGGTCGGGTTCAACCCGAACCCGACTGGTCGAACAGGAATTTGGGTTGGGTCGGGTTAAGCTTTTTGAAAAATCGGGTTGGGTTGGGTTGGGAAAAACCAACCCGGATTGGAAATCGGGTTGGGTCGGGTTGGGGGGTCAGGCAACCCGACCAGACCCGAAACCTGACAAGTATTCCCATATGTATAAAATTTAAAAGTTAAAACGGCAAACGAGTGAATATTCTAGCATAAATTTATCCTTATGAAGCTAGAAATGTGCTTAAATTTCAACATAAATTTATCCTTTAGTTACAAAGATTTTTTATATGGTGGATGCCTGCGTAGGAATGTGAGCAAAAAAAAAAAAAAAAAGTGGGTCCCACATAAAAAACATGTGCAGCGGGTCAACCCGACCCAACCCAACCCAAATTGGAAATCGGGTTGGGTCGGGTTGAGCCCAGCCGGGTTGGAAATCGGGTTGGGTCAGGTTGGTTTGGAAAAATGGGTTCCAACCCGAACCAACCCGACCCGAGTTGCACCCCTACTTTGAGTTGAGTCATATTTCTAAAAAGAATTTGAATATAAAAAAGGGGAAATGATAAATGCGCCTCTTTTCATCACCTGGGATACCCAGCTGCATTGTACGTGGCAATCAGGTCCGTTCATTCCTTCAAATCGGAAGTACTTTGCAGTCACGGATACACTGCAACTGGGTGTCCCAAGTAATGAAATGGAGCACATCTATCATTTCCCTAAAAAAAATACATGCAGTTTGTTCTGAACTTTTTAAATGTGTTTGTAGATGTGTTTCTCCGATTAAGATTGTTTCTATTGATGGAACACCCCCATTTTGCCACTTATGGCCTATTTCATTTATAAAATAAAGAATTCGAACACCTAGAAGGCGTTGACAAGCGCATCATTTGGACGTGGAGCCACGGAAGTTCAAGAGTTACGGTTTCTATGGACCAATGTGCTCAAATTTTGAGATAGGACGCACAATCAATGCAAAACACAAATTTTAGGAAAATGATATATTCGCCCTCTTTTCTTCCTGGGCCAACCCCTTGTAGTGTAAAAGAGCAGTCATAAAAACACTAGGGGGCTGACCCAGGGAAGAAATCAAATTAAGGAGGATAATATATCCCAAATCTTAATAATCCAATTAAGGGCTCATCAACCTGTTCGTTTTAGATTGTGACCACTGATTGTAAACCTCAGACCGATTATTGGACTCAAAATTAGTTTGGGCCTCACAATCGGTTGTAACAATCTAAAACAACATTTATCGACACTCACAATCGAAAATCACTCACAATCGAAAATCACATTCAATGGATCCAATTGTCCCATAATTCTATCTAAATTAGCAAATCTGACAACATCAATGCGCTCAGAAGAATGCAATTGTCGAAGACTTCCAAATTTGTCGAATTATAGGAACACACCCGGAATTGTAGATGAATGAAGGGAAGTTTCTTTAATTTAATTGAGATAGTCAATATTCTAATTGCTCTACTAGTCCCATTTCAAAATCGTCCAGTGATTTGAAATCAAGCTCTGAAGCATCATGTTAAACAACAGAGCATGGAACACGCCAAATTCACCAGGATATATAAGTAACCACGCATTCAAAATAGAATTCTCAAAAATTTGTAAAGTAATCTATGGAAACTGATTTTAAAACCGAGTAGCTAACCTAACAGACCGGTTATTGCCACCCCATATGGACGGTAAGGCCAAACCTATAAATATTATTACCAAGGATGTTATGGTATGTGTAAAAGCATTTAACAACTCGCCGGCCGAAGTTTGGGCCCTCGGGGCGATTGATATGATGCCTAATCCGGTGAAAATTTCAAGGGGCGTGTCAAGTAAGCGGATTAAGCTGAAGAAGAATAAGTTCAAATTGAATATTGATATATGGTGCCTTAAAAGGCAATCCTGAAGTATCTGGTCGATGAGGAATCATAAGAAACCATAAAAGTGATGTTTTAATTGGCTTATTGGATAAGGATTAGGTTCATCTGATTAAGGTGGGGTCAGTGGAAGTGGTCCGGTACTTGTGATAGCTGGTTGGATCAACAGATCTGGTCGTTTCCACGTGGCACATTTGGGACAACAAGCATCTGTATTAGCATTTCGTCAAACAATGCCACAATCCAAAAATTCTCATTGATCAGATGATCCAAGCCATTTGATTATTGGCAGTTAGCAAACAATTTTAGTGATCAACGGCTTAAACCTTATTACTGGACGGCTAAGATCATCGTAACTGAACTTTATTTGGGCAATAGGTCATCTGTCGTGGAACCCATGACCACTTCCAGTCATTTTACATGTGCACCACAATTTTTTTTATTTTTAGAAGAGAGTATGCTTGATAAATGTTAGATAGAAATTTGTTGAATAACACTTAGATATCGTGGGTCCACAAATAGGCATACACACCTGTTGTGGGGTGCGAATTTATCCCGGGTAGGGGGAGAGTTTATTACCGCCCTGCGTAAATAGTTTTAACGAAGATTAAGCAGTTAGCACCTTACGTTTATTTCGGATAATTAAATGAGGCAATGTACTACTGCTCAAAGGGAAACTGCCCCAGGTAAGCCTTCATTCGATATTTCCTTACGTTCTCGTTCTTTTTAGTGTATAAAAAAGGAACTAAGGGCACGCAAGAAAATATTATTCCTTTTTTGCCGTTTAGATCTCCCAGTGAGATTACCATTAAGAACTTAGAGAGGAAGGAAGATGAGGACCTGTAGCAGAGGAATGGGTGGTGTCTTGTTGGTGTTATTTCTGGTGGCGATGGTGGCCTTTGATCTACCGATGACAGCAGAGTCAAGGGCGTGGATTGGCTGGTTTCAACCCGGAGACCCTTCCTATGAATGCCTTATCAAAGAATATGATATCTGTATTGCACCATATGGACACGTGTTCATCCCCGAAGACCCGCTCCTCCTCGAGTGCAAGGACAAAGCCTACAAAATATTCAGCCGGTTATTACCACAGCCGCCCCTCTGGCAGCCGCAGGCCTGAAGGCTGAAGCCTCTCAGTGGGATGAGAAAATAAGTTACTGTGAACGTAACATTAAAATGTTTCGCGGTATGATCTAATGTTTTGGCAACAATGAAGAAGAATTCCATGGAATAGAGGCGGGCGAGTGATAAGCGTACCATACATGACTAGAAACCTAGAAAAAAAATCTTGTTTAGACTTTAGAACAAGGATATCATGAATTTTTTTTACGATTGGCAAACATGAAATATTTGTTTACTTGCTATCTAGTGTAATGGAGAGGCAAGCTGCTTGTCGCTCTTATTTGTAGAGCCTTGGTTCCTCCTTCTCGCTTGTTCCGAGTTAGGGTTGGTTTGTGATCTTATTGTTTTATCTTTTTCTTTATCTAATAAATCGGTAGGGGTCCCCGTTGAACCCCAGCTTACCCATCAAAAAAAAAAGAGGCAAGCTGCAAGCGGGCTAGGAAATGGAGATAAAAAATTCCTATTTAATCATTGCCCTCTTAACCCTCTCTCATACCAGCCTGTGTAAGAGAATGTCCTCACCGTCCCCTGAGTTTTTTTTTTTTTTTTTTTCCCATGGTTGCCATCAGTTTCAGACTCGTGTGCATAGTGAACTGACTGCGCTTATTGATCAAACTGATGAACACTACACTACAAAAATTCTCATTGGCCTCTCCTTAATTGGATCCTAACTCCTTGTTCTATTAGGCCTCGTGTAGGGTCCATCTATAGAAGATTAAACGTACTGCGGACAATCCGACCATACAGATCGATCAGCTCACGTGGTTCATCCGATCTACTATTCATATCATATGAACATTTACCATATATGAGGCAATATTAATAGTTAGGATTCAATCCTAATGGTGATCATCCAAGTAGTCAAACTCTACTAAGAGCCTGTTCATTTTAATTGCATTTTGAGAATTGATTTTGAGTTCAAATTTGATTATTTGACTTGAATTTAAACATGCACATTTTTTAGTCAAATAATGAGTTTCAAACTCAAAATCAATTCTAAAAATCCAAAACAAACAGGGCCGAATCAATCAAAGAAACAGTACGATCGAGATGTTATTTCCACAATCACTTATAAATATTTTTTTTCATTCAAAATCCTTTACCCTCTCATATAAATACAAGAAGGTCCACATTTTGTCGGCACTTGTTTATATCGAATGCCTTGCATGCTTGTGGGGCTCGCCTTGCAGGTGTGCATCGATGTTGCATTCTGGCCTGGATCCTAGGTTTGGGGCGTGACAAAAAAGTTTGATCGTTCAAATAGTCATACTCTATTATACTAAGACGCTATTCATTTTGATTTTGAGAATTGATTTTGAATCCAAATTTGATTATTGGACTCAAAAATTTAGATGCATTTTTAGTCCAATAATGAGTTTTGAACTTGAAATAAATTCTAAAAATCCAAAACGAACAGCAATCAATCAAAGAAACAGTATGATCCACCACAATCACCTATAAATATATTATTTTCATTCAAACTCCTTATAGCTTCTCATAAATACAAGAAGGTCCACACTAAGTCCCCCTCACTACCTAAAGGGAAACAATACTCATTATATTGTTTTCATTCTAAGTCCTTAATTTGCCTTCTCATCTATATACAAGAAGGTCCATATTTAATCTCTCTCACCAAACAATATGCAGGGCACGGAGTCGTCTCCTCTTGCATGTTTGTTTTTCTCCTCGTTCTCTCTCATTTCAATGCGACCATGATAGGGCTCCTAACTGAATGGGTTGAAGAAACCCAACTCAAAAACCCTTGAGAAGAGACGGCCGACCCCACGATATCAGAGTTATTACGGCTAAAAGTCACAGAAAAAGTGATCTTCTGATTGACCTGTGTAAAGTCCAACCTCATGGGTGACACAACCACATTCGCTCCAATCGGCTTCGTAAGCACCACCTCGTAACACGAATTTTCCTCCCCGACATTCGTAACCGTACGATTAAACGTTTGTGTGGGGCCCAAAGCCACCATAAACGAAGGATAGTTCAACTCTCCTTCCGAAATACTCCCATAATCAGCACATTTAATCGGACG
The DNA here is from genome assembly GCF_043159265.1 of Tasmannia lanceolata. Classification (NCBI taxonomy): domain Eukaryota; kingdom Viridiplantae; phylum Streptophyta; class Magnoliopsida; order Canellales; family Winteraceae; genus Tasmannia; species Tasmannia lanceolata. The sequence continues at coordinate 39,274,057 of NW_027518689.1, forward strand.
GCGAGTAATAGTTCCGATATCCGAATCGTTGTACCCCAACCCGCAGAGATAAGGGACATAATCGTCCGGTCCAAGATCGTAAACCAAACCTGGATCATCGGCTCTCGAAGGGTCCACGTGGCCCGCACCCATCGAGAAAAAATCAGCCAGGTTTAGGTTCTGGTCCACAATTGGTTCTCCTTTGGACCCCACAATTTCGGCCGTTGTCATAATCGCAGATTTAATCGCCGCAGGGGACCAATCGGGGTGTGAGCTTTTAAGCAATGCAGCTATCCCAGCAAGGTGTGGGGCCGACATTGAGGTGCCAGACATTATGTTGAAAGTGGACGGTGTAGATTGAGCAGGAGATGGGTCCACCGAGAAGGGCCATGCAGCTAAAACACTCACACCGGGTCCCACTATATCTGGTTTCAGAATCCCAGGGCTAGCAATACTTGGCCCCCTGGACGAGAAGGATGCCACCATCGGAGACGGTGATGTTCCGATCACCGTCCCTTTAAAAACAATCGTGGCCGTTGGATTACCCGTCGAATTTAAATACGCTTTAATTTTCAATCCATCCGCAAAGGTCACGTGCGATGCCGGGATCACGTGAGCATCGGCGTCCGTACTGAACCCATCTTTCTGTCCGTTGGCGAGAATCATAGCGACCCCACCTGCTTCTTTCACGACGCTGCCCTTCTCGAGACGTGGCGTCAATCCACCACGATCACACAACACAACCTTTCCTAAAAAGCGGGTCCCGTTCAAGGACCCAGCGGTACACGTGGCAGAGTCTGGGTTTCCGTTATCTCCGGCGTAGATTAGCGGCAAAAAGGTGGGCCCGAAATCAGAGGGTTGGAATACAGATTCTCCGTTGAGTTCTTGTCCATTTCCGAGCTTGACGGTAGCCCTTATGCTTCTGTCAATGGTGCTCGCTCCTACCGTTAAAATCCAGGGTGCTTCGTTGGAGAGTGTGCTTTCAAAAGGGCCGCTATTTCCACAAGCGCAACTGACGAAAATGCCCTTCTCGATTGCCCCGAATGAGCCAAGGGCTACGACGTCTTGATGGAAAGGAACGGGGGGGTTGCCGAGGGACAAGGAGATTACGTCGACTCCATCTTCGACTGCACTGTCTATTCCCGCTAATATATCAGAATCCGCACAGTCTGCTACGGAACATACCTGTTCAAGTATCCATAGATGAATGATTAGATAGCACCTACTCTAACTACTTAAGCTTGTGGAGTCATCGGACTGTTTCACATGGGATAAGAAATTGTGCCTATCGACGAAACCAAAGGAGGGTCCTCATGTGCCACATGTATGGGCAACCAAAAATAAGGGCCACACTTGCCACATGTAAGGCCAACCCAAAAGAGGGGTCACACTTGATAAGTATAAGGCCATGTGTGGCTGTCAGAATTTTTTTTCTTGATAAATCAGTGTTTCCAAGTGGTGAGAGAGAGAGGTAGGGCAGTGGAAGAAGGAGAGAGATTTGAGACGGTGCAATTGAGATGAGCCTATAAGTGTCTTAAAATCAGGAAAATGTCCGTCCATTTTTCGAAGAGTTTTTTGTTTCATAATTTTTTGCCACTTCTCATCACTTCATCATTTCAGACAATTTTTTGTTCCTGATTTTTAGCCACTTCACCCGAATTACCAATTAAAGACACAGATTTATGATGAAAAATAATTCATCGTAGCCGAACGTGCCCTAAATGTTTAACTAACAACAACAACTCTTAACCGCTTAAGCATTTGGAGTAATTGGTTGTTTCACACGAGAGAACATACCTTGTAAATTGCCAAGTGGGCATAGGGTGCCATTCCAACGGCGGTGCCATTAGCGTTCCCCAGCACAGTGGCATTAGTTACGAAGCTTCCGGCGGCTGTGCTGGCCGTGTGTGAGCCGTGTCCGTCTACATCAATAAGCGGTGGTTCTGGGATAGAGCCTCTCATAGCTTTAGCTCCGCTGAGGAAGGATTTCGCTCCAATGATTTTGTTGTTACACTCAGTATCATTGAATTCGCATCGCCCTTTCCATTTTGAAGGTGGTGGGGGAATTCCTTGGCCGTTGAAGGATGGGTGAGAAGGCAATACTCCAGTATCCAGTACTGCCACAATCACACCTTTTCCCAAATTAGAGTCTTTCCATAAGCCCACCCCTGGGTGCAACCCTAAGAAATCAGGGGTGTGGGTCGTAAGGAGAGACACCAATCTATCGGGGCGAGCAGACACGAACCCATCTTTCTTTTTCATGGTCTCCAATTCATTCTTACTCAATCTCACGGCAAATCCGCTGATTACATTGGCATACGAATAAACCATTCGCTGTTCGTTTACGCTGGGCAAGAAGGATTTATGATAGTTTTCTCGATCACTGGAGCTGGAGAAAACTGTAGTTTCGGGCTGCTTTACATGAACTATGTAAGTTTGAAGGCTGTTTTTGTCAACTTGGCTGGTTATGGGTTGATATCGGTTGCGACTACCCATGGAATTTTTAAGGGTGTTTTTGTCATCTTGGCTGGTTATGGGTTGATATCGGTTGTGTCTACCCATGAAAGTTTGAAGGTCATTTTGGCTTGTTATGGGTTGATATCGGTTGCGACTACCCATGGAAGTTTGAAGGCTACTTTTGTCATCTTGGCTGGTTATGGGTCTATATCGGTCGTGTTTGAAAGTATGAAGGCTGTTTTTGTCATCTTGGCTGGCTATGGGTCTATATCGGTCGTGTTTGAAAGTATGAAGGTTGTTTTTGTCATCTTGGCTGGTTATGGGTCTATATCGGTCGTGTTTGAAAGTATGAAGGCTGTTTTTGTCATCTTGACTGGTTATGGGTGAATATCGGTTTCTACCCATGACTGGAGATAAATTGAACAGGAGGGACATGATGAAGAGCAAGAAGATTGCCATGCTTGAGAGCACTCTCTGCATTTGTTTCTCCATGGAAGATTAAACAAGAGTGAAGTGTGGAGTGTTTTGATCATTTGAGGGGTTTTGTCTATCTTTATATAGTGGAATGATGGGGAAATGGACAAAAGATGGTATTGTATTTTTCTTCTTGGGCAGTTTCGGGGTTCTTTATCGTTGGGTGCTCCTTGGGTTCTAACGCAGGCCAGGCGACGGTGAGAAATGCGTATCTTAGTAGTTTGGTTGTTGCTAAGGTCGGCTTGATGGTCGTGATTCGATTCGTTTGGCTGTGGAAATAAGACAAGTGAGAGAGAAGACCTATTCTTGTTTTGTTAGTTGCTTATTTTTTGAGGTCAAGTCTGAAAACGGGCATATGGAAAGAATCCCCTTCATATGAGATGAAGTGGAATCAAGACTTTGCTATCCCACATACGAGAGATCCGGCTAGATGTGAACCAAACGGCCCTAGTGAGCTTCATTAGTGTTCCATATCTATTTGTGATGCATCACATTCGGATCATCAATCATGATTGCCCATTATCTCTCATCTAAACGTATGGTTATTTTAGGTGTGATATGCAGACCAATTTAACCCTTTGCAGTTTTTAATTCTAGGGATTTGATATGGTGTAAAGCCTTATGGTCCCGTAATTTTCAAAAAGTACTGTACGGATGACACTATTGGATGATCCAAACCGTCCATTTGATGGGCCATGATCTAAACAGGTTCTGCCCAAAAATCATTTCCATTGGATGATCACAACCCTCTGATCTATAGAGGTTTCCATAATATGCAGTTCCTCTATAGATCAGAGGGCTAGGGTCATCCTCTAGAAATGTTTTTTTGGACCACACTCTATTTAGATCATGGCCCATCAAATAGACGGTTTGGATCATCCAATGGCGTCAGCCGTACAGTACATTTTGAAAATTATGGGACTATAACGGCATACACCATAACCCCGTTGTTGCAGTTATACCTCCTCAACCTCATTTGGTGGTTTTGAGGGAATTTCCCAACCCCTTGCGGTTTGATGATTGGATGGACGAGATCTTGGATTCTGTGGAAGGTTTCTTCGTTTCTTCTCGCCATGTAAAGAGAAAGGCTAATAGTGAGGCGGATTGGCTTGCCGAGGAGGGAGTCTCGAGGGCGGCTTTGGAATCCTTTGACTATCTCCTCCTTGACAAGTCTTTGTTTTGTGAGCTGTTCCCTGTTTTTTTCCTTGTGTTTTTTTTTTTTTTCGTTCTTTGTTTTTTCCTGATCATCTCGATAGCCAGGGTTCTTCCCATGTAATTTTTTATCTATTTATGGTTACTTTTTATCTATTTATGAAACTCTATCCAAGAGGTGGCTGCTCTATCATGCAACAAACGTTCCGCGAAATGCCTTCGCGATGGACGCTAGCAAATCCCCACTGCTCAAATTTACCAAGAGAGGAGCCACCTCATATCTGAATTTGTCTTATTTAATTAAGAATAATGATAAGGAAACTGAGAATGGAACCGAGAGTGGAGTGGAACAAATAGCGGTTTCCTACCTCAGCAATCTTTCCCTTTATTTTTGGCGTACTGATTCTTAAATTGCCAAAAATACCCCTCATATGCCATGTTGTGTGGGGTGATTAGTTCGGTTCCACTCTCAGTTCCCCAGCAGCACTCTTTAATTAATGAGCGAGAGAGAGAGAGAGAGAGAGAGGTGTTTTTTACCCAAGTAAAGGTGCTTGGGTCTTTGACCCAAGTCTATGGTGTTTTTTACCCAAGTAAGGGGCATCAGAGGACCATGTGAGTGGTGAATAGAATAACCAAAATACCCTCATCTTGGCTCTGTTCACTTGTTTTCCCGGGAAAGGAAAAGAAAAGGTTTCTCGGGAATCTGACGTGGCATTAGGAAAAGAAATCCAGAAAAACTGTGTAGGAAAAGGTTTCCCGCGCCTGTTCACGTGCGCAGGAACTGTGCAGGAAAAGGCTTCCTGAGAAACTATTTGCCCACCTTTTTTCACTAGTTTTCCCGGGAAAGCAAATCCGACCAAAATAGTGGGATTTAGTTTCCCACACTTGTGAGAAAAGAGACATTTCTACATCATTGTTGGCAATTTCCATGTCATTACTTGACATTTTCCACCTAGGCTTGTTACTTTCTCAGGAAAGCAAGTGAACACCAAAATTCTGTCTTGTCAAGGAAAAATGAGGCTATTTTCCAGGGATTTGCTTTCCCGGGAACGCAAGTGAACAGAGCCTTATGGAAAATGAAAAAAAATAGAAAAAGATTAGAAAATAAAAAAAGGGAGATGATAAATTCGCACACATTGTAGGATTGTCCGCGCCCCTTGAATGTTGATTTGACATAAAAAAAAAAGCGCTAAAGTCTATTCACGTTACCCTCCTTGTTGACGCTTTTTGGCGTCAAATAGAGTAAAATGGTGAGAATAATCCTACGGTGGTGCGGGTTTCAAGGTGGCAAACGGGCCGTGCTGTGCCGGCACAGCACGAAAATTAACGGCCCGCGGGCCAGGCACGGCACGATTTGGCCACGGGTTGTGCTGTGCCGGCACGAATAAGCACGAGGCTAGGCACGAGAAAATAGCCACATAAACTCCCTTTTACACTGATTTTTGTCATGCCGGTTCGTGCCGCGTGCCTAAACCCTCAGCCCGGCAAGGCCCACGTCTTCGTGCCGTGCCGACATGGCCCATGTCACTGTAGCAATCGTGCCGTGCCGGGCGTGTCGCGGGTCGGCACAGCCCAGTTGCCACCTTGATGCGGGTTTATCATCTCCCTAAAAAAATGCTAAAAAGGTAAAATTTTTAGCATACCCCTATGTCATGAAAATAAATGAATTGGCCTTATTCATGAAACATGAAAATACCCTTATCACATGGAAAATGAGAAAATGATTTTTTTATTAAAATATGGAAAATCCTAAAATACCCTTGTTGTAAAAAAAGTGACTAAAATACTATTATCTAAATGAAAACACCCAAAATGTTGTTTGGTGTTCCACGTGAAAGCAATAATCCCACACCAGATATGGAAAAGAATATGGATGGGCTTATAAGGATTTAGGCACCCTCCCCTTAACGGCCAGCTTTTAAGGGCGAGTTCAACCCGGATCCCAACAAGAGGTATCAGAGCCGGGCAGTGATATCCCCAGTTTAGCCTCCGAAGATGAAAATATCCCGAGAGAAAGATCTTGGTAACTTCGGTATGCCTCCGAGGATGGAAAAATCCATATAGGAAGATCTCGTAGTGTTCCCACGTTGCACCCATGTGGCTGGGCAAGACTGTTCACATTGCTTCCACATGGAGGGGGAGATTGTTTGGGGTTCCACATGAAAGCAATAATCCCACATCGGACATGTGAAAGGATGTAGATGGGCTTATAAGGATTTGGGCACCCTCCCCTTAACGGCCAGCTTTTATGGGCGAGTTTTACCCGGGTCCCAACAAATGCTACTATCTTATAGAAATTAACCAAGATGGCATTATCTTAAAGAAAGAACCAAGCTGTCATTATCTCATAGAAATTACTAAAAATAGGCATATATGTAAGAAAAGCCCACAAACTTCCTAGGATAATAATTAAAATTTTGAATGTAAAAATTCCCACTTCTTCATGGCTAACACATGACTCCGCTCACTCTGAAATTCCATGTTGAAAAGTTCCAGGCAGTTCTTTGAGTTAGCCAGAGTCCCCACCGGAACCACAGTCTACGAAGTCCATTGGGGATTGAAAATCCTTCAAGATTAAGTACTCTTCGATATTAATTTCTCTGTAGAGACAATACAAGATATAAATATAAAATGAAACCAACAAAAACGTTAAAGGCATGCTTAAAATAATTGATTTTTTTACCAGAGGTAATCCGAGGTAAAACTTACCATATGAATGTTGTCACAAATCACAATCAATGTAACCTCATCTGTATTATATGAATAGGACGCATATTAATCCTAAGCATTAGAGGAACCATTGAGTGGGTTGATTTGGGAACGTTGGAATCCAACCAAGGCTCAGTTAAGATCAACCAAAAGTGGTGCCACTAAGTAACAATAGTCGGTGGGCCCTTTTTCTTCCCCAGTCACACCGTTGTAGTCTAAAAATAGTCGTCATGACTCATAATTCATAAATACACTCGATGGGGTGGCCGCGAAGAAAAGGACACCTTTGTTCTGTCATTCTGAATTCATGTACATGAACACCTTGTGAGACCTAAATTATGCTAGTTTTCATTCTGAAATTTTGTGGGTTTGGTTTTGATTTCTGACAGAATAAATGATGGACATGAAGTGTGATGGTTGTTGATTCTGCTGTCAAGAATAACTTGGTTTCCCTTGATGGTAACCATATAACCTAATCGTTCTGTGTTTGTATTTTGTTCTTTTATGTTGTTTACAATAAGCAAATTTTTGGCTTCAGAAGTTAAAAAGGGGTTGGTGTGGACTTGAGTAATCAAATAGTAATAGTGCTTGGTTCTTTACCTGTGAAGAACTTGGTTGATGCTCTTGATCAGACGGGTAAAAGCCTGGCTTATTGGTCAAGGGATCCCAGATGGTTGGGAATTTGCACCAACTTGTGGTGAATTGGTATAAAACCACACTCAACTCATAGCAAACCTAGACTGACATTAGGTAAGGGAACTCAAGAGAGTATAGCAATTAGTAATGCTTGCAATTTGCACCCATATTAATAAGCAAAACTCATTAGAAGTTACCAACCCACATTTCGTTTTTTCTGATTTTTATTGCCATCTCTGCAAAATCATAACCAGTAAGAAACAAATCACATTTACTCACAGAAATTCTCTTGAGCAGTGCATTTTCGATGCGTATACTGAGAACTAGAAGATATGTTATTTTTAATCTCCTGTGTTTTCGTGCCTTCTTATTGATAAATCTTTGCCATTCAAAGAAATATCTTTTTGTGCATCTTAACACTGACATCAGAATTTGGTTAATGATGGCTCTTTTGATTTTCTACATTTATGATTCTGGAAGTTCACTGGGCTTGTTTATTTTCACAATTAACTTCATGTTATTAATCAAATTTACTATTTCATTGTAGAGTTTTTAGTTCAGCTTCCATTGCTGAGTTCAAAGGTCCAGTCGTTTTTTATGTTGTTCGCTTGGCCCGAGTGAATATTGAATTGGCGAAATTGAAGCCAATTTCAGTGATTTGTTAGCTGGTAAACATGGTTGGTCTATAAATGAGTATGGAAGTTTGACCAGAGGAGCAGCAAACACTGGCAAAGTATTCAATCCGACAAATTAAGCAGTATCTGAAGAGGTGTAGTCCTATATTGTGCCTTTGTCTGGATTTTATTTTTATACCGTTCTGCATTAAGCCTTCTGTTGCCAGTATTCTTAGTGCTGTCTTTTCATATCACCTTGCAGAGATAATGAAATCTTTCAATCATATTATAGGGTAGTTTATTTTAACTAAAATGATATAATTAAACATAGATCTTGGTTGGTCTTTTAAAAAACCTTAAATTTTATAAAACTAAGGCAAAACAATACAAAAGGACCCCAGAAGGGGACAAAAACAAAAGCTACAAAATTGGCATGTTGGGCCATTCTTTTACATATGAACACATCACCCCATGATTGGGCAAAGAGCTTAGTTGGTGCTCACAACATATGTTTCATATAGAGGAAACTATAGTCATATATGCTCTAGAAAATACCTTTGCTCTTTTCATAGACATGAGAAAGACTAAGGTCATTTTGTCTTGTAAAAAGGTTTAAACTTTCCTTGTCTACTATTTTATAGACATCAGGGTACTTTCTTTCTTTATAAAATGTAATAAACATCCATTAGAGCCAGATGTGTACTTCCCCACTATTTTACTAAAACCTCTTCTTGAAAGAGGGATATTTGATCCCAATATTTTCTATGTATGTAATTTTCTGATGCATAAAAATTTATTGCGCGGACATTTTGGTATCACCAATCACATTAGTTCTAGCACGTGTGTGATATCCCTTGATAGGTTCTTGCTGTCAGTATTGCAGCACCTGCATGCAAGTCTATCTATGAGCCTACACATCTAGAGGTGATTGAGCCTCTTTGTATGTTAGGCTTCCATTCTAAGCTCACATCGCTCATATTGCAGGTTGTAGTGGCCTCGTGGTTACGTACCCACATCATTTGTCTGTGTAATACTTGTTCTTAGGTTGTATAATATCAACCTCTAGAACTTGTCATCTCCAAGCCAAAGGGGAGGGCTATAGTAGTTTGTGAAATTTACGAAATAATTAATCTAATTGCACAAGTAATACAGTGTCTCTGTATATTTTAAGATTTTGCTACCCTTCAAAGTTTTGAATTTACTTTCCCACATTGTTAACCTTAACCCATTTTTTTATTCCTAAGACATACATATATTGAACTATTTGTATCCATTGTTTGCATACGACTTTATTCAAATGAGACTGAATATAAATTTTAGTGGTACCCAAAGAGGCCTTATGTTTTTGTTTGTAGATTCTTCCATGCTCTCTTGAATTGAAGAAAACAATCCATAATTACATTTCAAATAACTCGTGATTCTTCTGGCTCCCTGCCTGTGTTCTTATTGTTGATCATGTAGACTATGACCTACTTTTTTAGCAAAATAAAGTAATATCAAGTGAGTGGATGCCAAATATTGTGGGACTCCTATTGTGCTCTGATACAGTAAAAGATTCTTTACCTTCCCTTGTTCTCCACTTGCCTTGCTAAATATGATTGGTGTACCAACCGACTTATAATTAAACATTCAAAACATTTCTAACAGATTTGGAGCACACTTACAATGAGCTAAAATCTTTCCCTTAGACGTTTTTTTTTTGCTTCCACTCTTAAGAAGTACTTAGGATTCTCAAGTTGTTTATTTCTTCCTTGAATTTGTTGTTTGGACCTACAATTTCATTGTCATCTTCTCTGGTTATGATTATATCGACAACAGAGAATAAATCATGTGTCATACTTGTCATTGGTCTTCAGATAGATAGACTTATTGGAGACACTCTCCACATAGCCTTTCCCTGCCAAGGCGATTTAAAGCAATCTAACCGAAAACTTGCTGTTTGTTTCAAGCCATAGACGGCCTCCTTCAAAAGAGACACACAGTTACAACTATCGGCTTTTCCAAAACTTGGTGGTTCCTTCATATAGGCTGTTCCAAAACTTGGTGGTTCCTTCATATCGGCTGTTCCAAACCTTGGTGGTTCCTTCTACAAAAATGTCACGAGACTACAGATTTTCCTATTGAAAGAAATTTTGTTGGTTGTAAGGGAGTCTATAAAATGAAACATGTTACGCCCTGAATTGGTAACAGATAAGGCAGTGACGTAAGAGCTGATCTGGCGAATCCTGATAGCTGAGTTGATAAAGAGGCAATAACCTGCACGACGGCACACGAGGTCAGAAGGCCAACCCGGAGTCCTTGCTCCGGACGGGCACTTCAACACTCAAGTCAGTGAAACTGAACTGCCAAAGCGATGAATAGTGATTTTTTGGGATTCGAGTCCCCTACCTTGTCTTTATGAGGGCTATTTATAGCGGGACTTTGAGTGTAAGTTTGCTTATCCTTTTGGGACAGGTGTCGTCCTGTTATTGAGCCAAATTGTGCCTCTGTTTCTTTGCCCTTAGACACGTGTCAACCCATGGTTGGGTGAGGTGAACAGATGATTCCATCTTGGTTTGGCGCAATGACAAGAATACCCTTTAGGAGATGAGGGCTTTTAGGGGTTTGCCCTGGTGCCACGTGTCATATGACGATTGGGGTTGTTTTGCATACCCCATCAGTAGCCCCCCAGCTCTTCGAGTCGTTATAATGACTTGGAGAAGCTCCTTTGAGCGTCATACTGGAGGTGGCCCGGTCTTTGATGAACTGGGGACTGGGTTCAGTGGTTAACATTCAGCGAGGTTAAACTTGTTCAGAGCGGCATAGGTTGATCTGGAAAGTTGATTCACGTGTTCAGTATGGAGGCTGGTGGAATCTTTCCAGAACGGCCAAGGACGATCTGAGTATTTCTTCAGTACTGAGGCCGGTTGGTTTTACCAGAACGGCTTGAGACGATCTGACGAATTATTCAAAACTGAGGCCGGTGTGATTTATCCAGAACGGCCATATATGATCTGATGATTTATTCAGAGCTGAGGCCGGTGGAATTAATCCAGAACTGTCAGAGACGATCTGACGATTTGTTCAGAGCTGAGACCGGTGGAATTTATCCAGAACGACCATAACTGATCGAGCTGAGGCCGATGGGATTTATCCAAAATGGCCATATACGATCTAACGATTTATTCAGAGCTGAGGCCGGTGGAATTTATCCAGAATGGCCATAGACGATCTGGATATTTCTTCCTTCATTTTTCAGCTCGGATCCATACGATCTCAGTTTTGTCGTTTAGTGGATTGCATTGTATCCACCACGGCTTGAGACGATCTCAATTTTGTCGTTTACTGGATTACATTGTATCCACCACGGCTTGAGACAATCTCTTTTTTGTCGTTTAGTGGATTGCGTTATATCCACCACGGCTTGAGACGATATCTTTTTTGTCGTTTAGTGGATTGCATTATATCCACCACGGCTTGAGACGATCTCAGTTTTGTCGTTTAGTGGATTGCGTTGTATCCACCACGGCTTGAGACGATCTCAGTTTTGTCATTTAGTGGATTGAGTTATATTCACCACGGCTTGAGACGATCTCAGTTTTGTCATTTAGTGGATTGCGTTGTATCCACCACGGCTTGAGATGATCTCCTTTTTGTCGTTTAGTGGATTGCGTTGTATCTACCACGGTTTGAGACGATCTCAGTTTTGTCGTTTAGTGGATTGCGTTGTATCCACCACGGCTTGAGACGATCTCCTTTTTGTCGTTTAGTGGATTGCATTATATCCACCATGGCTTGAGACGATCTCAGTTTTGTGGTTTAGTGGATTGCGTTGTATCCACCACGGCTTGAGACGATCTCCTTTTTGTCGTTTAGTGGACTGCGTTGTATCCACCACGGCTTGAGATGATCTCAGTTTTGTCGTTTAGTGGATTGCGTTGTTTCCACCACGGCTTGAGACGATCTCCTTTTTGTACGTTCTCCCCTTCTAGGTGAGTATATTTTTACTCATTCCCTTTCTGAATCCCCCATACTTGATGGTTTTGAAACCGAAAGTTTTTACTTATTCCCTTTCCAGCTTTTCCCCCATTCCAGTCTCATTCTTGGCCCTTGACTCTTCGTTTTTCGAGTTTGCATTGAATACCCTGACGCGTGGCATTAAATGGGTCGGGGACACGGCCGGCCATCTGACAGGGATGAGTATAAGAAGGCCTGCGGGGCCTCATTTTTACCATCCGTAACTTTTATTTTCACCTTTGGTCTACCAATGCGGTTTGGTCCCTTTGGTCAGTTCGGTGCGGCTTGCTTGAGTTCGGGGTCAGATTACCCATAGGTAATTTTCTAGTCCGATTTTTATTTTTCTTTGGCCGCATATGAGTAGTGGCAGTTCTAGTTCGGAGTCCAGTTCAGGATCTAGTTCGGAGTCCGGTTCAGGGTCTAGTTTGGAGTCCGGTTTACGGTCTAGTTCGTCTTCAGGAGGGTCTTCCTCCTCAGACAGAACCAATTCGGGTTCGTCGAAGAGGACAACATCGGTCTCAAATTTGAAGGGGCAAGAGTCCATGGCTGGTCGGCCAGACGATGTGGGTGACAAGGAGGATGTAGACGTAGGTTCGGATGAGGTCATTGTTGACCTTAATCTGAGTTCTGTTCGGGTCGAGAATCCGGACAACCTAACTATCGACAGTAATGGAGCCGAGGACGATGATGAGGAAAGTAACCTTGAGAGGAGGGCGTTTGTCTCTCTTGCTGGGAGTAGAGTAGTCGAGTTATTGGCTTCAGTGAGAATGGAACGCGGTGTTAGAGAGGGTACCGCAGCAGCTCAGGTGGAAAACACACTTGATACTTCCCGACTCGTTGACGTTCGAGATCGGTACTGTATTCCCGACCAATTTACCGTGAGGGCGGCTATAGAGGGGGATAGGGCGTGTAATGATAGCGTCGATTTGTGCATATACGAGGAGGCCATGAAGGCCGGTCTTAGGTTGCCGATAAATTCATTTATAGCCCCGTGCTCAACGTATTTCCTGAGATATCCCCTTTGGATCAATAGCTCGATTTCCTCCTTAAGATGTTTTCACTTGTTAGTGTCATGCCCGTGGTCCTTGTGGAACCGGCAGTACTTAGATTTGTCCCACTTGTTCCCCTTAGTTAGCATTTTGTCCGGCCATTTGAGAAAGTCTTCTCCTCTGATCGCGGCCAGTATGCGGTTCCTGGATGTATTGAGGGGCGTGAAATTTCGCTCCCTCCGTTCTAGGCTTCTTTCTCTCCTTAGGAGCTTATCGTCCCTACGTCTCGTAGGGTTCTTTTCTTCTTCCGACATTTTTCTCCTCCCTGAGTCCAGGGCTGCCAACGTTTCTTCTATAGAGATGTACTCTTCCGCCCCCGCCATAAGATCTGCTAATGAGTGTGGGTTCCGACGAGCTACAGCTCGGCGGAATTCGATTGATTTAGCACCCGCAAGGAGTGCATTTGCAGCTGCAGAGGGATCTAAGTTCGGGACTTGCAGGGCTTGTCTGTTGAATCGGCTGACAAACACTTTTAGGCTTTCACCATCTTCTTGTCTAAGAGCCATTAGCGACGCCGCAGTCTTGCGCGGCCTTCGGCTGCTCATGAAGTGCCTGACCAGGTTGTCCGCAAATTATTCGAAACTATCTACAGAGTTCGGTTTGACCCTCGAGTACCAATCTCTTGCAGCTCCGGTCTAGCTGGTTGGAAATGCCCTACAAAGGAATCTGTCTGAAGCTCCGTGCAAGAGCATCATGGTTCTGAATGTCTCCAGATGATCTACGGGATCCGTGGTCCCATCGTACTGTTGGATCGGAGGCATTTTGAATCCTTTTGGAGCCGGCGCGTTTAGCACGTTATCTGTAAAAGGATGTCCGTTGGAGAACGGCTTTATGGAGGACCGATTGTGGTTTTTGGCCAGTTCTTCGATCTGATGGTCAATCTCTTCAAACCTTCGCAGTATGGGATCAACTCTTTTTTCTGTCCGGCTGCAAGGTTTGGCCTTCGTTTCCACAGTGGGGCTTACCGCTGAATCCGAGCGGCTCTCCGGACTTCTTCTGTGACGGTTGGATCTCTTCCGCTCTGCATGAGTGGCTCGGGGCCGGTGCCGCTGCACGGATCTGGACCGATATCGCTTATGAGGTTCAGTCTGCACCAATCCTGCCCGAGAGTGATGGTCATGTCTCAAGTGAGAATGATGAGTCTGATCGCGACGGGGCGGTGCGGGCTCGCCCACTGGTGGATCCATCCTTACCTCCGGGGGTGCAGAGACCTCAGGGGGAAGGTCTTGAGGGACCTGCTGGACTAAGCTCTTGTAATGGTTGACCAGCATGGTCATTTGTTGAAAAAGAGTTTGAACCTGCTCGGGCGTAGAAGCCGAAGCCGGAGTCGACTGAGCAGGGCCTGGCTCCGCTGTGGCCGGAGGAATGACGACCCTCGAGGCGAGTCGTTCTCCCCTGGCGTTTTGACGTGGTGTAGGTCGGACTGTCCGAACAGGAGGTGCTCGGGTACTCTTCTGTCCTGCCATTTTTCTTGAAACTTAGAACGGCTTTTTGTTCGGGTCCCACGGATTGCGCCAATATGTTACGCCCTGAATTGGTAACAGATAAGACAGTGACGTAAGAGCTGATCTGGCGAATCCTGATAGCTGAGTTGATAAAGAGGCAATAACCTGCACGACGGCACACGAGGTCAGAAGGCCAACCCGAAGTCCTTGCTCCGGACGGGCACTTCGACACTCAAGTCAGTTAAACTAAACTGCCAAAGCGATGAATAGTGATTTTTTGGGATTCAAGTCTCCTACCTTGTCTTTATGAGGGCTATTTATAGCGGGACTTTGAGTGTAAGTTTGTTTATCATTTTAGGACAGGTGTCGTCCTGTTATTGAGCCAAATTGTGCCTCTGTTTCTTTGCCCTTAGACAAGTGTTAACCCATGGTTGGGTGAGGTGAACAGATGATTCCATCTTGGTTTGGCGCAATGACAAGAATACCCTTTAGGAGATGAGGGCTTTTAGGGGTTTGCCCTGGTGCCACGTGTCGTATGACGATTGGGGTTGTTTTGCATACCCCATCAAAACATAAAATCAATGGCAGAATAGGTCAAATTGCTGATGCAAGGCAAGACTTGTAGTGAAGGGATACTATCAACACCATCGTCTGGAGTCTTGACTAAGAACATATATTCAATCCTATAGTGAAAATGAATATGATCCATCTAATTTTAACTTTAGCAAACTTGCATAGAGGATCACTACTCAGATGGACATTAAGGATGAATTCTTTCGTGGAAAATTAAAAGAGGAAAATCTGTAATCTCGTGTCATTTTCATGCGTAAAGAAAGCACCGATAGTATTTTTTTTATCATCTCTCCATCCCACCATGATCCATATGACGGTCTCAAGTGAAAGTTTTTGATGTGTAGCAGCTGGAACATGACCAAAACATATCCATGTTCCAAGATTAGTGTAGCCAATGACATGTCCAATCAACATGTGAAATGGAGACAGATTATAACATATAACCAATAGTTAGTTGGTTATAACATGAATTAGTATTATGGAATGCTTTACACCTTAAATATTGTAGAGCCCCACCGTGAAACAGCATAGAAGTTGTGATTCAATGTTGTAAAGCAAACCGAGAAAATTGAAGACAAGTAAAGCCCACGTCTCCCTCTCTCTCTCTCTCTCTCTCTCTCTCTCTCTCTCTCTCTCTCTCTCTCTCTCTCTCTCTCTCTCTCTCTCTCTCTCTCTCTCTCTCTGTGCGCGCGCGTGTGCTTGCATGCATGCGTGTGTGTGATCCACATCTTACATAATTACAAGACTTCCACCAATAAGTGATGATCCCCATCAAAGACATAATGTATGTGGGTATGGGATTTTTTTTATGGAATTAATGAATGGAGTGGCTTTTTTCATACGTTTGTTGTTTATTTGAAGCATATATTTATGCGGTTGTCTAACATTTTATATTTAGAATGTACCTTACTATTTTAGACATGCATGCTATTAGGTGTTTGATCTTGTTAAACCATTATAGATTATCGTTTTACGTATATGATGGTTTCTAGGTGCGTATTTTTACTACTCCAAACATGAGTGACAATGCATGTTATGAGGCATTTTGAAGTTTCATCATAAATTTCCATTTTCTTCACCCAAAAAAAAAATTCCATCATTTCAATGAACTTCCATAAACTTCCTTGATTTTTATAAGATTTTCGTACGCATCCATATGCTTCTACGAAGCGCTGCCTACCAAGGAATTAAATTTGCAACATGATAGTAGAAAGGGATTCGTGGAATGTCATTCGATGGCTTAATGGATCGCAAAAGCCCCCTTGGAGGTTCGACGGGATGTTTGATGAGATGTTCGATTGGATGAGATCGTCCTCATTTGTGTTCAATCATGTTCAACGCTCTGCTAACTCGGTGGCGGATAGTCTAGCTAGAGATGGTGTCTCCAAGGAAGATTTTCCGCTTTTTGACTCTCTTCCGCCTGAACAGTTGTTCTATTGTAGTGGTTATTTTATTGTTCTCTGTATCTTGACCATCCCGGTCTTTGCTATTAATAAGCTGGCTGCCTTTCTCAAAAAAAAAAAAAAATCCATGAACTTCTACGAAGTAGTTCCACTTCTGCGGGTACCAAAGTCTAGAATGAAACTGAAGTTTGATTCCTTAGTTTTAGCTTGGTGGAAGCTACAAATATTATACAAATGATCAATAATTTTTATCAGAGTTTTTTTAAGGACGATGATATTTCACCCCCCTGTAGTACGCATTCGCCCCCCTTATAACGTGAACAGTGGGCAACTATAACGTTTTTTGACGTCAAATCAAGTTGAAAGGGGGGAGAATGCGCACTGCGGGGGGGAGTGAAAATATCATCGCCGTTTTTTATTGAATGGCTATTAATCTTAATCAGAGTTAGAGTATGTCCTTCTGCCATGTTTTGTGAGTGTGCAACAATGTAGTGGAATCCTTCATAAACTAGGTGTTATGCGCCTTCTTTGGCCTTGGGGATTCATCTACCAATCTTGTGTCTCATTCCTTTTTTCATTTTTTGTCACTATCTTCTCTCTCTTTAGTGACGAAAGATTTACTTTAAAATAAATGAAAGATCTTTTCTGCATTGGTGTTCTTTCAATGGCATGAAATTAGAATCTATTGTGACATTTCAAAATGGTTTTTAACACAAAACCACTGCAAATTTATTCAGCTTACCACAACCACCACGAAAACTTGTTAAGAGTTTGCTGGAAGTGGCTTCTGGAGGGAAAGAGAACGTTCATGAATGCAGAAGGAATTAGGTTTTCAGGGCATCTAGATCTCAAGGCAAAAGACTTTCTACTAAAAGATCCGTCTTCCTGAAACCATATAGTTTGCATCTACCACAAATTTATCAACCTTATCCCTCCTACTCGTACACTAAAATTTAAGTTATGCCCCTTCTATGACGGCGGCACAGGTTACCTTCTTACTGATCTTCACAACGACCAGTGTACGCTAAGCCAACCCCACTGCCATCACCACCGAACTTATCAGCTACACAAGTGCTAGCTCTGTTTTGGTGGATGTAGAGGCGGTGATGATGATAAAAGAATGGGATGATTTTGGAGCTGGGAGCGTGGTCTCGATATTGAAAATGCATGAAGGAATCATGACCATCATTTCCAGGAAGCATTGCTTAGGGCTCTTATTCTATGTCAAGCACTGAATTTGCAACTATTGATCCGGCTGTCTCCCCTTTTGGCGTTCCTCGATGCTTACTAACTGCTGACATTTGGCTGCAAATTGGATGAGTGTATCGGTTTTTCAAGAAAGAGGCGGCTGTGCATGTAGTTACACTGTGGAGCGATCTTTTTAGGCTTGACTGAAATGGGGTGAGGTATACTGATGGAAGGGGTCATGTATTTTGAGTGATTTGGGTGAGTGTCAGTGAGTAAATGGTGCTCATAAATCTGGAATTGGTGTAGCTGTTGTTTGCATGAGTGGGATGCGTCGTCCCCATTAATATAATCCTGTCATTTATTGAAAGCAGATCTCAAAACCTCAAGTGCTAGAAGCATAAACTCTAGGGCCCTGTTCGTTTGAGATTGTGACAACCGATGGTGAGGCCAATAATCGGTTGGGGACTCCACAGTCGGTTTTCATAATCTAAAACAAACAAGCCCTTAATTTTGGTCCAATAATCGGTTTGGGGCCTCACAATCTGCTGTCACAATCTCAAACGAACAGGGCATAAACACACGAATATCTGGATTGTGGTGATGCCTTTTCTTTTACTTGATTAGCTGGACATAGAATATTGTTTGCATTATCGGTCATAATTATTGATTGCAGTGTCTCTTGTTCTCCTGATTATGTCAATTAAGCTCTAGAAATTTCTTTTAGCCTGTCTGCAACGATTCCTGGCTCCATAATTGGTTTCTTTACCAGCTGTACTAATCTTTAGCAAGATTAACACTAGTTATTTAGTACTTTAATCAGATGAACCTTTTCAAGTTCAATAAATCTTTACTCCTGAAGATTCGTAATATTTGAAGTGTCCACTGATATTCAGGAGTTTGTAAGATTATCAGAAATTAGGGTGTCTGCTTCATGCATATCATGTCTGTACATTCCTCGGCGGTGCTCGCACAGAAATTTCATCTTTAGTAAGCCAGCATTGGAAATGCCACTCTTGTTTATAAATCCCTTGTTTGGATGTTGTCAGATCAAATTTTTTTCTGAAAATCCATGTTGTCTTTGCTAATAGTTTTTACAGATTTAAGATTAGCATTGACGCCACCAATAGCACATTCTATTTCATGATTGCTGCTGTAATGGAAATGTAAGTCATTCCACTAATGTCTAAGCAAATATGCATGCATGCACTATTTATAAGAAAATAGCAGGTCATGATTGAAGTGACAGAATGCAATATACACTAGTTCCTATTTTGTTTGTTCACTTTCTGGAACCTGTTTAGTGTTATTCCAGAATTTTTCAGCAAGCATTGTTTATTGTGGCTGAAACATCTTGACATAAATATCTTTCCAAAACATCTTAAGCCAGCTAGATTATCATCAAAATACTGAAGAAATGCCTTATATTGTCGGCCATATGATTACGATTGGGCTTCTGACAGTGTGTACTCCATCACTCCATATCAAAGCTCCAAAATCCGGCGATGACTGTTTGGACGTTGTGGTGAAGGTCACCTTGTACGAGAGCTTCTGATTTTTGCTTGTGAAGTGCAAGGTGTTTGGCTCAACTGCAACAATGGCACCTTTTAATGGAGAAACTGTGGCATGGTATGTCGAAGTGGCAGGGCCAACATTTGTGACAGTCCTGTGTATGATCAATGGAGAAGAGGGTTGTTCTTGAAATACAGCAGAGATAGCTGGGTAGTTAAGATCCCCTGGAGATTTGATTACATTTGGGCAGGATTGATTTGAGGATTTTGTAAAGACCTTTAGTTGCAGTGGTGTTAGCTTTTGTGAGCAGAGGAAATCTAAGTAATCCTTCACACCCATGTCATAAACCAAGCCAGGGTCCAAAGCTTTCGATGGGTTTATATGGCCGGCACCATGGGCAAAGTGGTTTGAAGGTGCCCCTGTCGAGGCATCTTTGATAGGGCTCTGGGTGTTGTCGCTAACATAAGCAGTGGTCATCAGAGCTGATTTGATGGCGGCAGGACTCCATCCAGGATGACTAGCTTTGAGCAGAGCTGCAACTCCACTTACATGTGGGCATGACATTGAGGTTCCAGACAATATGTTGAACCCCACCCTCCGAGGGTCCGATTGCAAGCTCGACGGGCTTGCGGCCCCGCTCCACGCAGCGAGGATGTTCACTCCCGGTGCCACGACATCAGGCTTTAGAATTTCCAGAGAAAGGAAGTTGGGTCCTCTGGATGAGAATGCGGCCACTACCGGAGAAGGTCGGATTCCCAACTTAGTTCCAGCAAAGGATAGAGTTGCAGTGGAATGTGAGGTGGTTTGGACATAGTGTTTGATTGTTTTTCCGGTAGTTTCTCCAACTGCAACCGACGGTAGGAGGTGGCAATCTGCAACCAACTCCTCCCCGTTAGCGGCGGTGTTGGACAAAATCATACCCAAACCTCCGGCATCTTTAACCACTTGTCCTTTCTGCACGCGGGGGCTGATCCCTCGGTCACATATCACAATCTTTCCAGAAACAATATGTGGGTCTAAAGTTCCTTCTAGACACAAGGACTTTGGATCAGGGCTGCTCGAATTCCCGCCCATATAAACCAGTGGGTATTGCTGTTGTGTTGACAGATTCCGCCTGCCTTTGTAGAGCGAGACGCCTGATAGAGTTTCACCAGTGCCAAGTTTCACGAAAGAAGGGAAATCCCTATCCATGGTGCTGGCACCTACTGTGGTTATCCATGGAGATACATTAGTGAGACTGATTGGATCTGGTCCCCCATTTCCAGCAGAACAGGATACAAAAACACCCATCCCCATTGCTCCAAAAGCCGCTATCGATAAACTGTCACGATAATAAGAAGCTACCCCACCGCCGAGAGAGATGGATAACACATCTACACCATCAGCCACGGCCTGGTCGACTGCGGATAAGATATCAGAACTGAAACACCCACCAAGCCAACATACCTTATAAACTGCCACTCTTGCTGTGGGTGCCATTCCTCGGGCTGTGCCACTAGCATAGCCTAACAGGTTTGCGCCCTTTACTGGGGACCCTACAGCGGTGGCTGCTGTGTGGGTACCGTGCCCATCTTGATCCCTCGGTGACTTGTACTCATCTTTCTCACTGATATTCCCAGTGGCAGCTTCATAGCCAAGGTAGAAGATCCGGGCACCAACGATCTTTCTATTGCAATTCTCTTTCGTGAAGCCTCGGCCAGTCTCACAGGCGCCCTTCCAACGTGCTGGAGCCGATGTCATTCCCTTATCTTGGAAGCTCGGACTCTCCGGCCATATGCCAGTGTCAAGCACACCAACTATAACATCGTGGTCAGAGAGTGCAGTAGACCAGATACTACTGTCTTCTGGTTCGAGACCAAGGAACTCAGGGCTCCTTGTTGTGTGGAGTTTGTAAAGAGTTTCTGGATATACACCCAGAACTCCATGGCTGCTTTCCAGCCTCTCAGCTTCCTCTTCATTGAACTTGGCTGCGAAACCATGGAATGCGGTTTCGTAGCTGTAAATGATCCGCTCGGTTGCGTCTCCAATGTCATCGTCGGCCTCAGGCTCGGCCGTTACTGAAGTTACTGAATTTACAATGGAGAGGTACCATTGGAGATGGTGAGTGAAGGATTGTGGTATCTCTGATTTGGCCATATGGATGATGTATGTCTTCCTTGGATGTGGGATTGTAGAGACACAAAAGCCCACTGTTAGGTAACATGTTAGCAATAGGATCAACCATTTTGCTGGATTTACAGTCATTTTCATCTTAGAGATGTGAAGTAGGGAGAAGATGATGAAGAGGATGAAGATGAAATTCACAAGGAACTGAAGGTGTTGAGGATTGCAATATCAGAGAGACAATGTAGTAGATCGTATGGGGCCTTTGTTTGTCTCCTTGTGGATCACAATAAAGGTGGTAGTTGTTCTTGAATGTAGTAGATAGTATTGAAGGTGAAGCACAGACTGTACAAACAGTTGTCCTTTAATCCATCTGAGTGCTATATATTTTACATTTTACCTGTTGAATTACACGAATCTGCATGATATTGATGAAATTATACGGTTTCCGGTCCCATTCTCTGTTTCTTTCGGCCTAAAATGCAACGTAAAACAAAATTTATGAAGATTTGTAAGTGAAAAATGATCATAAATTTCGTTTTATGTCAAAAGGAACTGAGCACAGGGGCTGACAAAGTACGTCTGGATCACTTTGTCAAGAGTTAGTCATAAATACATTAGAGGGGGTGGCCATGGGAAGTAAAGGGTGCAAATATATTATTTACCTTAAGGGCCCGTTTGGATACCAACAAGATTTAGATTTGGATTTAGTTTATATTTTGAACTGAATCAGATCCTTAGATTTCCAAATCAGCGACGACAGTGCAAAAAATTCTGATTTTCAAATCTTTTCTGCGAGACATTATTTGGAAATCAATATTTGTGGCAACTTCCTTCATCATCACTGCTCCTCGACGTTACTCCGGCAGCAGTGAGACATCCCTCCCTCCTTTCCTTTCTCTCTTAAAACATGATCATGAAGATGATTGATGTGATTTGTATCCAAAACTCAAATCCAAATCAAAATACAAATGCATGAGGTATCCAAACGGGCCCTAAGTGTATAACAAAGTAGTGCCATTATCAAAATATGGTAGTGCAGATATCAGTCCCCTCTTTTATTTGGAAAATAAGTCTGGATATCATACAAGTCCTCATGAAATAAACTAGTGACATTATAAAACCTTTATTTACTAGCTAGTGACCTTCCACTATTAGTGGCTTGTGACTAAAGATAAAAAGGCTCACTAGTCACTGATCCACTCTATATGATTGAAAAGCAAGCGCATTTATCATCTACCAAGTGGAGATGTTTGATGGGAATTTTATAGGAAGTTTTCCAATATAAATTTGTTTTGAAAATCCTCTATCCATGGATAAGGTTAACGTGAATCCATGGTAACAATCCTATCCAAGGATAAAATAAATATCCTTAAACCCAAGGTTGGTGAGCAGCCCAAAGGAAAGCTGTTAGCCTGAGGGGTTGTTCTCCATGGAGATGGTATTATGGCAAGCGGGTTTTATTTTACCGAGAACAGTCCCAAATGGTAGGGTAAGCTATACCAGCAGGGCAACCAATCTCAGAGTTTATTCAAGATAAATTTATCCAAGCATGGTAGCCAATGAGCAGAACCTTTTAGAGAAAATCCCCTTTTATGGGAATTAACTTTTAAATTTTTTTATGGGGCCCATGGCTCCATATACCCTGCTGGTGGTAGCCCACCAGATTATCAATCATAATCAAAATGATTAACCCTCATATCGTGAAGAAGAGTGTTAGGAGGGAAATGGTTATGGGTGACGACTCCATTCCTTTTTCCTTAAATTCTGTCGGTTCAAGTTGATGAGACCTGGTAGAAGGGGGCATCATGACAATGTCCTCACCTATAAATATCTCGACTACTCTTGGTACTGCATTTGTAAAATGGTAGCTAGATATTCTCTCCCTTGTTTTGTTGAAGGCACTCTTCCCATTAGCATAAGCAAAAAAGGGAAGTGATATTTACGCCCCTTTTCATAACCAGGGACACCCAGAGCCACGTACGTACGTGGCAATCAAGGCCACTAGATTCTTCTGACATCAAGTACATTAGGTCCCCTTTAGTCATTGGTATACTGGCACCAGGTGTCCCTGGTGATGAAAAGGGGCGTAAATATCACTTCCCGCAAAAAATTGCCAAGTTATCAAGTGACTTTGGCAAAACTACTAAGTTGTCAAGTTTTTAAAGAAACTAGGAACACAAAAGTTTTGAAGCGATTAAGACTGAAGTATCTTCTTCTTTTTTGTTGTCGGATTTTTAGGATAGTGTATCTGTCCTTCTAGATTATTGCATAAATCATATTTGAGAATTGAGAGTACAATGCTTCCATCGATTAAACGACAACTCAAAATGATTGGACGACAACAAAACTACGGGCAAACAAATAGTTGTATTTTACATTCTAGGATAGTGATTATCTCATTCTAATTTATTAAATGAATTGTTCAAGAGTAGAGTCTGTATCACGTAGTCGGATGATAACATTACCCTTAATCAAATGATAGATGAGAAATATCCACTTTTATTTAGTAGAAAATATGTTTCTTATTGGTAGAATCCCTTGATTTTCTAAGCACTCTGCCTTTCGTTTGAGGTTAGTGTTTGTAAAGTTTTTGAGTTTGGTGCGATTGCTTGTTGGACGACAAAAACCTGCAATCATAAGATATCTAAGAGTCTCGTTCAAACCCACTTTCTTCTAGGATAATGTCTGTATACTTCTAGCCTAGTGCGGGTGTTCTTTTAACGTACTGCGTTTATATTTAAATGATATCTTCTGTATCCCAGTCAGATGATAGCCTGCCTTTATCAAAATGGTGTGTAGGTAGTTTCTTTTTCAGCTTGGTATTCGGTAGTTTCTTTCTTAGCAAAATCCTAAACAAGGCTTAGTCTATAAATGGTCATTTGGCCGCTCCTTTGGTTGCCATTCGGATCAACGGATCTGATAACGTTAAAGAGGCAGAAGTGGGGCTCAATAACTTTCATTTAGGAAGGCGTGTGAAAGTGACTTTCTTGTAAGCATTATGCTAGTAACATTTGAATATTAAGTTGATGGATAAGGTGGAAATGTTACTTTTTGTTTCTTCTACAAAAATCCCAACAAACCTATTGTTACTACGCTGCCCTGCTTATTAGATTGCAAATTTACAAACTGGTTATCCTAATAGTTTGCAAGTTTGCAGTCCTAATTAACAAACCAACCCCACCTGTACCTGGAAGCCCCACTTGACAAATGGCCATGCCTAGTCAAATTTCTATGCTTTGACAGTGTATCCTACATAGGAGTGTGGATAGTCTTCTGGTTTCTCTATAGGAGGTAGGACCGGGGTGAACTAAGGGCCCGTTTGGATACCTCATGCATTTGTATTTTGATTTGGATTTGAGTTTTGGATACAAAAAACATCAATCATATTCATGATCATTGGAAATCTAAGGATCTGATCTAGTTCAAAATATCAACTAAATCTAAATCTAAATCTTGCTGGTATCCAAACGTGGCCTAACTGATTTTACAGCTCGCTCAATACAAAATTGGACTTCAAAATGAAATATCTTGTTGAAAAGATGGTCCGTGACTACCAGCATTGGTATTTCCCTCCATCTCCATTATAAATGTGCCACCTCATGGTGATTAGAACTGCTCTCAAGGATTAGGTATGAATGTCTTTGCATGTGAATCATGTTGGGACCTCTAAATCATTGATGGACTTTTCCCGTTGAATAAGAATTGTGACAACCATTGTCACAAATCATCTATTTATAGGCTCTTGGTTAAGATTACACATCGGTAAGCTAATATGATTGATAAGATTTTTGAACCCTAACTTAGCCCCACCAATTGATCTATCCAGCATAGTACTGTACACCTTACCTTCAGTATCTCAACTGGAGGACTTCATTCTAGAGTAATGTGAAACAGTAACAATTTTGAGTTCTACCGACGGTGAAGGAAAGAAAAAACTAATAACCCAAGTGTTAAAGATATCCATGGAAGAAAGGACTAATATAACCTTTAGCCTTATAGTCACTAAATAAATAATGTTGTTTCCTTGTAAAGGGAAATGATATTTACGCCCCTTTTGATCACCAGGGACACCAGTGACAAAGCCACCGAATTTTTCTGACATCAAGTACAGTAGCCCCCCCTTTTGTCATTGATAACGCTGGGTGTCCCTGGTGATCAAAAGGGGCGTAAATGTACTTCCCCTTGTAAAAAGAAAGGGGCATAGGGCGCCCCTATTAGACAAATACCATTAAAGATAAACTGTCTTTAATGGTATTTGACCAATAGGGGCACCCTTTGCCCCTTTTTTCTAAAGAGTGAATCTAGCCTTCCTCTTTTTTCTTATTAATAAATTTTAAGGTGCTGTCCTGGGTAACTAGTTAAATTCTGGGTTAAAAAGGGGTAAATGGTGTTGTATTCTATGTTTCTGTTTTATTTCTTCGTTGCTTTTAGTGATTTGAATTTTGATCGGGAGTTACATTGTCGAATCAACTTTCAAATGGGCTCATGCTTTTTAATATCTTGGACTAGAATCAGTTGGGGTTGAACCCATCAGTGGCCTGTACATGTCCCATTTTATAATTAGTTTTGACTGTTTTCTTTCAAGTTATGGCTTGTATGGACCTCTGCCTTCACAACCCCTAGACCCCAAGGGCTAGAATCCCTAAACTTAGGGGGGAAAGGGGCAATGATAAATCCACCCCCAAATATGATAAATCGACCCCCTATGTATCTTTCTCTTTTAAAAAAAAAAAAAAAAAAAAAAAAAAAAATGTCAATGAGAGGTACTTGGAGGCATTAACTCACCGCCGTGGCCATCGCTAGACATCCCCTTGAAATAACTGAGGTGGGTCCCCACCACATCACATCACATCACATGTATGGTCAAGTTGAAAGTAAGGATGATATCTTATCCTTTAACTGCAGCTTCTTAACTCGATTCTTACTCTTATTCTAACACCCACCAACTTAGATCAGCATTCAAGTAACTCAATTAATGATGAGATTCATGGATCGGCAACCGAACCATAAATGTCCCAAAATTTCTGTAAAAAGATGAAGAGGAAAAAGAGATCTAAAATTCATGTTTTCTTCTAGAAGAGAGTGGCTCTTATATTATCCAAAGGAAAAATAATACCCGGCAGAAGTATAAATGGGCCCCACTTTTTTAATAATCCAATCCAGTTGTGAATAGTCGTGTTGTTGAAATCATCCCCAATATTTTCCTATGTCAAACATTGCCTTCCGAATTATTCATGAATCCAAATTTTGTCACTATGTACCAATCTGATGGTTGTTAGATGAGGGCCTATTAACATAGTGGCGGCATTAAAGTTCTGTTGCACCGAAACTAGGTGTAGTACATTGGATCATCCCCTTCGCTTTAATAGTTTGGTCCCGCATAGCCCCCAGCTTGGATGCTAGAGAAAATGGTTACTTTCTTCCATAGAGGGTGTCATTTATTAAATTAAGTTGGGTTTGTCCCCAAACTGCGTACGGTAAAACCTATGTAAGTAAATAGGGATCTGCTAGTGTCCATTGCAAAAGGCATTTCACATATGGTCTGTTGCATGTCAGAGCAGCCACATATGCTCACTTTTCAGCAGATTCTGTCTTCATTCACGAAGTGGCTGCTCCGACATGCAACATACCATCTGTGAAATGCCTTTTGCGATGGACGCTAGCAAATACCAAGTAAATAATTTTGGAATTATTGTTGTGATATTAATATGGGACTTGCTAGGCAATTTCGCAGAAATTCATTTTGCTCCCTTTTTCACGAGAGAAAAACTACCTCAAGATGAATTAAATGAATAAGACAAAATCTGCTATGAGGTGACTGTTCTCTCGTGAAAAAGTGAGCCGCGAAATAGATTTCTGCGAGATTGCCTAGCAAGTCCCTATTAATATATGTAAATTATTATTAACTTGTTTAAGGAACTATTGGTCAATGGCTTAATAGATACATAACAACTCTTTCAATGCAATCAGAGTGTTTCGCTTTTGTGGATAATAGAAAGAAGGCATACCAGTAATTGGAGATTGATATCCTCACAATAACGTTTTGATAAGAGACGAACTCACCTTATTTTACATTTTTAACATTTGACAAAAGGCTATTACAATTTCCAAAAAGCTCTCAGCAGCCAATGACAAAGTGTAAAACAAAGTGGAGTCCTCCCATTATCAAATGCGGATATCGCAGTAGCCCAATAATTTGTGTTTCCTTTAAGGGGCATACCAACATATGCTCCTTAAGTAGTAATCTTCTTATATGTTTTAGGAAAACAGAGTTTTTATATGGTGTAAGGCCTTACAACAATACGGAAGGGGTACCACCCTTGATATTTGATCCAACAGCAGCTCACTTTTTGAGAAGCTGCTGTTGGATCAAATATCAAGGGCGGTACTTCCACCGTACAAGGGCTTTATTGTTGTAAGGCCTTGCACCATATAATTTCTGTAGGAAAACATTCCCAAAATGGGAGCCAGTTTGGAAAATAAAGAGGAAAGTGAAAATGAGAGGGGCGATTGGATCATTTTTTGTGGTTTTGGTGTTTCCTGATTTGAGCTCTATTACTTGTTTTCTTGTGCACGTGTCACAAAACTGAATTTCTGTCTTTTTTGTACCGAACGGATTCCAATTTTGCTAGCAGCCGTCTATGATTGTAAGTTCTTTTATTAATGTATAAAACATTGGGACGAAGCTAATATTTGAAAAAATAATATATAAGTAAAACGGAATGTTGCATGCCGGGAGTACAAGAGTAATGCTATAGAGGGCCGAGAATACCACCAGAGGACCGAACAAATGGGTTCTCGCAAAAAATCAACCAAAAAGTAATATTTTACTGCACACATGGTGCATTCTCATTGTTGGTCTCTCCATTGGTGGCACTCTTGGTCTCCATATCACTTTCCTTTCTAGAAATTTGAGATAATCCCACAAGGGATAAGGATAATATCCCCAATTAAGTCATATTCAAATTTCTTACCTAGATCTTAACCGTTACAGCTAGCATTCCTTCCCTTTATATTTTCCATTGTAAAGATTTTTCCTCTTTAGGTGGTGTTTCTTATCCAATTCAATCCAATCACTCACCGTAATACATCTCTGTCTCACCCTAATACAATCAATCTTAAGATTATTTACTAATTAGGTGAAGCTCTTATCCTATTCAATCCAATCACTCACGCTAATACACCCCCTCACTCTATATAAATAGGACTAATTCTGATTGTGATTGTACCATCTTTCTCTAAATCAGAATCACACCCACATTAGCATCTCCAGCTGTGGATTGTGGCAGAAACAGTCCGAAGACGTCGAAGAATGCCTTACAAGTATTAACATGCAAAGGTAAGCTACATGTAATAAGTTGTTTTCGTGTTCTGAGATGAAGAGAAATGGGAATTGAGTATATATTGATTAATCTACTAGAAAACTCTATCTATTATCTTAATAGTTCCATTGGCTCTCTGTTAAAATTTAAGAGATAGCATGAAGAAACTTTTCCTTACATAGCATCCAAATATACGCATCCAAATAATTGGATTTACTCATTGAAATTGATGAGTATCCATGTAAGTGATGGGTTTATTGATTGAAATTTCAAGGGTTAAAATGTGTTTCTCATTCTAATGGCTTTTTTATTTGAAGCTTTTGTCTCTGAACATTCTTTGTCTTTCTTTCCCATGTAACACACTCTCGATCTCAAATTGAGTGAGGCTTCCCAATCTCTAGCTGAAAACGGGGTGGCCTTCTACAGGCAATGGTTGCCCCTGGCTGCTCAAAAACCGGCTCCAGGCGGCTCATGGCTCACTCAGTTCGCTTGCCGAGTTCTTTAGATCAGTAGATATATAGATCTGGCTAGATAGAGTCCCTCTCATTAAGGAAGAGTACGAGTCTGCAACTAGTTATTAAATAATAACATAAAGAG
This sequence comes from Tasmannia lanceolata, assembly GCF_043159265.1. Taxonomy (NCBI): domain Eukaryota; kingdom Viridiplantae; phylum Streptophyta; class Magnoliopsida; order Canellales; family Winteraceae; genus Tasmannia; species Tasmannia lanceolata. Next base: position 39,303,266 of record NW_027518689.1, read on the forward strand.
GTTATTAACTTAGACAAAGGCCAAAGTTGAGACAAGTGATTTTCTATTAAGAAAAATTGATTATTAACTTATTAAGTATCGATGTAGAAAGGTTTTACTATAGTGGTTGTTGCGACCTCTGTCGCCAAGTGTCGCTCAGAAATCGGCCTCACTCTTTTGTATGTGAAGGGCTGAGATTAATCTTGCTAAAAAACATGATTTTAATTCACACACAAGAGTGAAAAGCCGATTTTCTGGGATGTGAAACTCTCCCTTTACTATATAGATACGGGCAAAACACAATTCCTACTTATCTCTTGGGTATTGTATATTGATAGCTCTATTTTGTTTTTAAGGGATGATTTAATGCACAACCACACCATATTATGATAAGGAATGATTTAATTCACTACTAATCTTGTATTTCCTAACAATTAGCCCTAATGAGTATTATATAGAACACTCACGGTTAAACATAGGAGGTGATTCCTAATCTAACCCAACTACCCCGTTTAACTTAGTTGGTTAATCTATCCAACTACCTAATCTAACACCCAAACAATCCAACGGTCACATCTTTCAAGATCTATATACTCTAACAGGACGACTCACCTTATTTTCCAATGTCTTGTAGCTTTCAATTGAAAGATCTTAAGGATCCAATCAAGTGGCTGCATATGGATAGTAAAGTTCGTTAAAAAAACAAAAGAAAGCAACCCACATCCAAGGGCCACAATCCTATGATTTCACAGTTAGAATGTTCAATCGAATGTGGAGCCCAGTTGTGCAATAATGCCAAACGACTGATGAGACTGGTCTTCTAGATTGCAATTGTTGTACGATGGGTGGGTCTTTAAGCTCTTGGATTGTACTTAATTACTAACCAGTAAAAGCTTATAAAAAGTTGATGGCGATCATGAATGCAAATTTCAAATTGTGAGCATTTTATGATTTAGCTTAACTGCTACAAGGACTTCGGTCACATGATCAATTGCTCGTAAATTGGCTGTGGATCGAGGAGAGTACACATCACAAGTTTCAAATGATCCATTGCTCATAAACTGAATGTGGAGGAGAGTACACATCACAAGTTTTCTTATTGAGAGAGAGAGAGAGAGAGCCCTTTTCCGGCTCTGTTATGCAAGGGAGCCCTTGCATCTATCATTCCTCTTTGTTCGAATTATTTTAAGTACATATTTTTTAGCTGTTGGCATGTTTTACCAGAAGAGAGTTTCATTTTAGGGGTGCAACTCAGGCCAGGTTTGTGTTGGGTCTGGCTTAGACCAACCCTAACCTAACCCAAGTAACATTGCCTTAACCCTAAATTGAACCAACCCCGCCCTTGGGTTGAGGAGGACCAATCCTCACTCAACCCGTCTTTAAATCTGTCAGCTCTAATCCAATCCCTCTAAAAGTCTAAGCCGATTTTTCAAACAAGGTCGTGTTGGATTCAATTTGGCCCTAGGCAAAAAGAGAAAAAATTCGGATCCCAAAAAAAATTACAAAAAAATTAGGGGGACACTCAGGTTTGGGTCGGGTCAAGTCGTCCAAGGCCTCAACCCTAACCCAACCCAGAATTAAATCGGGGTAGGCTTTTCAAAACCCTAACCCAATCCAACGGAAGGGAAAGCCAACCCAGCCCGAGTTGAAATCGGGTTAAACCCGTCAGGTTCGGGTTGGGCCCGACCAAAGTTGCACCCATATTAGTCTACAGCCTCATTGTAATAAAATGAGGAGCGCCCACTATGGCATATAGTGGGTACTACCGTTGATTGACATAAACCCCTTCACTGAATTGGCCATGTTTTAGATATCCTATTACCCAAAAATCACACAAGTGTCCAATCCTAACATCCAACATTGATTATTTCTTTTGTCATTGAACATGAACGGTCAAAAAACTAAGCATAGGCTACGGAGGTTCACATCCAACGTCCAATAATACACGTGATTGGATGATTGGTGTGATTCTTTGGCCATAAGATATCCAAAGAAAGGCTTATCAAATGAGCAGTTCGGATCAGTTATAGGTGGGGCTGCTGATGAATTGGTACAGCTAGATTACGTAAGTCTCAAGAAAAATTATTAGACAAATTGTAGAAAGTCAATCGGATACGGTATACAGGCAGAGGATGTTATCAAAGGTGCCATGGGCTCTAATCCGGATGGGTCTCCAAATGCTAGTAATGTTGACCCCGTAATGACTCTATAAAGCACATATTCATCCATTGCAAAGAGGGGCACTATGTATCTTCTTTGTTGCACACGAAGATCTTTAACTCTCCTTCTGTTACGTGTACTTTTGTGCTACACGGGAAGAGGAAACGACGTAACACCTTCACTATAAATTAACTAACCACAAGAGAGAAAGAATCTCAGCTTCTTCTTCTCCTCTTTACCCGAGAAAAAAAATCACCCTTTGTTCTTTATTTCCTCAAGAGGAAAAAACAAGAAAACTGAAAGTGTTCACTCATTCAATTTTTCAATCAAAGAGAGAAAACAGTTTTGTCACTTTTATTTCTCCCTTTGAATCTCCAAACGCAATGCAGTTTTAAAACCGTTTTGTAACTCTTTGGGAAACCAGCCACACAATACAACAGAGAGGACGCCAAATACCGTGATTCCAACGTGGCTTTTGCCCATTAGTACTTGTATTATTATTGTATAGTGTCATCTCAACAGGCTCTAAAAGAAATAAGCCCGCCCGGACCCTTTTTGTCTCCATTTTTGTCTTTTCTCTGGCTGTGATAAGGGAAGAAGGTGGTGAACTTACTAAAGCATAGTATAAAAGTTTCAAAATTAAATCCCCCTCAAAATTTTGCTAATTACTAAAGTCATCTCTATGTAACTTTCAATATTTTTTGGGAAAATTCTAAAAAAATTGTGATTTTTATCTGAAAATCTCAAAAAATGGTAGAGTTGGCTAATTTCTAAAAAAAGGGTAAAACGCATCCCAATGAGTGTTTTAGGACAAAAATGCCCTTATGTTGCCTTTCCCTCCAAGAAAGTAAGCAACAAATCCCAATGCATTTCACCTACCAATTTGACTTTTTTACCTTCTTCTTCCCAAGCCAAAATCAAACTCCATTGGCTATTGTAAAAATCCCAAACGAAATTCCATTGCAGAAAGGTGAAACTCCCCTCTCCTAAAATGTAGATTTTATTGCATCTTTTATTTTTCTTTGGCTTTCAAACCTAAGCTTCTCAAGTAGGTCCATTGTGATACATTTGCATACATTTAACATGTTCCTTACACTGCTATGGTATATTGTTATCATCTTGTTTACTTGCTAGGGATTTGTGGTTGTGTTAGGCATTTGTTATTGTCATCATCATCTTTCCAATGCTATGGTGTATTGTCATAATCTCTCTATCTCTCTATTGCCCTCTATGTTTCTATTTAGAGTAAACCATGATTAAACTCATGTCTATACAATTACAACCACTATTTAAATGTGTAGAAGCAATATTTTATTCTCGGAACCACTGTTGATATCTGAGAACCAGTATTTAAACACTCAAAAGCAACAATTATACCTAGGAACCACTATTTACCACTATGTAGTGGTTCCGAGGTATAAATAGGTGTTCCGAGGTATAAATAGGTGTTCCGAGGTATAGATGGTGGTTCAAGAGTAGAGATATTGCTTCACACAATATACCTTGGAACCATGTAGTGGTTCCAAGGTATAAATAGTGGTTCCTTAGTAAAAATATTGCTTCAGGCAATCTAATATTACTTCAGTAGATGTCAAAGTTGCAATGAATTTATGAACAATGGGTTAAATAGTTGTCTAAATAGTCAGATCTTATCATGGTTCATAATTTAGATGGCCTAATACTAGTTCCGTTCTGAGAGTTTAAATTGTGAGATTGAAATAGTTATGCAGTCAAAACCACTATAAAAAAGTGAGAATGACTGTATTTATTTGATTTTAAACACTCGGAACTACTAATTAGACCTAGGAACCACTAATTATACCTAGGAACCACTAATTTTACCTAGGAACCATTATTTACTAGTATTTAGTGGTTTCAAGGTATAAATAGTGGCTCCAAGGTAGAAATATTGCTTCACACAATCTAATATTACTTCAGTGGATGCCAAAGTTGCAATGAATGTATGAACAATGGGTTAAGTAGTTGTCTAAAATAGTCAGATCTTATCATGGTTCATAGTTTAGATGGCTTAATACTTGTTCGGTTCCGAGACTTTAAATTGTGAGATTGAAATAGTTATGCAGTCAAAACCACTATAAAAAGTGAGAATGACTGTATTTATTGGATTTTAAACACTCAGAACTACTAATTATACCTATGAACCACTAATTTTACCTAGGAACCACTATTTTCCAGTATTTAGTGGTTCCAAGGTATAAATAGTGGTTCCAAGGTAGAAATATTGCTTCACACAATTTAATATTACTTTAGTGAAAGTCAAAGTTGCAATGAATGTATAAACAATGAGCTAAATAGTTGTCTAAACAGTCAGATCTTATAGTGGTTCATAGTTTAGATGGCCTAATACTTGTTCCTTTTCGAGAGTTTAAATTGTGAGATTAAAATAGTTATGCAATCAAAACTACTATAAAAAGTGAGAATGACTGTATTTATTGGATTTTAAATAGTAGGAACCACTAATTAGATCTAGGAACTAGTATTTAATGGTTCCAAGGTATAAATAGTGGTTCCAAGATAGAAATATTGCTTCACACAATCTAATATTACTTCAATAGATGTCAAAGTTACAATGAATGTATGAACAATAGGTTAAATAGTTGTCTAAACAGTTAGATCTTATAGTGCTTCATAGTTTAGATGGCCTAATACTTGTTCCGTTCCAAGAGTTTAAATTGTGAGATTGAAATAGTTATGCAGTCAAAACCACTATAAAAAGTGAGAATGACTGTATTTATTGGATTTTAAACACTCGGAACCACTAATTATATATTTTCGCATGTTTTACACCTGTCTGACGGAATGGTAGAAAGGCGACCTGCAAGTCGACCTGTAATTGGTCTTCCTGCCTGTTTGGTCAAATGGTGAAAAGGTCGACCTGTAGGTCGTTCTATCAAGGCAAATTCCCACCTATGTGTACATATGCTATAAAGGTCGACCTATTATGGCAAATTCGCACATGTTTGTGAAGAATGTAAAAATGTCGACCTTCAGGTGTAACCCGTACAATACTATTTGCATTGTATTTCATTAGATCACCCTGTGGAAATGATTTTTTAGGCACAACCTATTTGCATTGTGGCTTATCTAATGGATGGTTTGGATCATCCTATGGTGTGGTATGGGTGGGACCTACATTGTTCAAAGATGGTGGGCCCAACAGAAACCGTTGGTGGAATGGTGGGCCCATCTTTGCACAACGTAGGCCCCACCCATACCACACCATAGGATGATCCAAACCGCTCATTAGATGGGCCATAAACGTAAATAGGTTGCGTCCCAAAATATCATTTCGACAGGCTGATCCTAGCCCTTCGATCTAAATAGAAACTACATCTTATGCACCCTCTATAGATTGTAGGGTTGTGATCATCCTATGGAAATGATATTTGGGGCACAACCTATTTACATTGTGGCCCATCAAATGAATGGTTTGGATCATCCTATGGAGTTGGTCGTACAATAACATTAAGGCCCGTAAACAATATAGGATGATCCAAGCTGTCCATGGTTTGGATAATCCTATAGAGTTAGTCGTACAGTAACATTAAGGCCCAATCGTTGGCCCCACCTATATTTTTCAAATTGAAGCGTACCGTCCACAACATAGGATTATCCAAGCTCTCCATGGTTTGTATCATCCTATTGTGTGGTTCGTACAATAACATTAACCCAATTTAGGCCCCACCCATATTTTTTAAATGAAGTGTACCGTCCAGACCATAGGATGATCCGAGCCGTCCATTTGATGGGCCATAACATTAATGGCTTGTGCCCCAAAATCATTTGCATAGGATGATCGCAACCCTCCAATGTATAGAGGTTTCCATAATAAGCAATTTCTCTTTATGTCTGAGGGCTAGGATCGTCATATGGAAATGGTTTTTTGGGACACAACCTATTTACGATGTGGCCTATCAAATGGACTGCTTGGATCATCCTATGGTCTGGACGGTACACCATCATACTTGGTTGGATTTGGGCACCAACTCACCAAGGAGGAGAATTTTGGGGGGGGGGGGGGGGGGGTGGGGGGGGGGGCTCAATTGTTCCTGTTGTGGAGAGAGAGAGAGAGAGGTGGGAAAAGGTCAAAATGTTAGGTGAAAATGCATTGGGATCCGTCGCTTACTTTCTTGGAGGGAAAACCAACACAAGGGCATTTTTGTCTTAAAACACTCATTGGGATGCGTTTCACCCCTTTTTGAGAAATTAGCCAACTTAACCCTTTTCTGAGATTTTCATATAAAAATCACATTTTTTTGAGAATTTTCCCATATTTTTTGTAACTATATATCCTTTGCTAAAGATAAATATTTTTGGAGTAAATAAATAAGAATGCACACAGAAAGGAAATAAGTGAAAAATATCTCTATGTATAGTATTTTAAAGAAGAGAATCTACATAGGAAGGGAGAGAAATTTTTAACGAGTTACATGCAACTATTTATATTCAGAGATTTACATAGGAAAAATTTTAGAAGGTTTTTAAGATAAATCAGTGGAGGTGGAAATACTGTGTGAGAGAGAGAGAGGGAGAGAGGTTGGAAAAGGTCAAAATGTTAGGTGAAAATGCATTGGTGTCCGTTGCTTACTTTCTTAGAGGGAAAACCAACACAAGGGCATTTTTGTCCTAAAACACTCATTGGGATGCGTTTCACCCATTTTTGAGAAATTAGCCAACTTAACTATTTTCTGAGATTTTCAGATAAAAATCACATTTTTTTTAGAATTTTCCCATATTTTTTGTAACTATATATCCTTTGCTAAAGATAAATATTTTTGGAGTAAATAAAACTAGAATGTAAATAAATAAGAATGTACACAGAAAGGAAATAAGTGAAAAATATCTCTATGTATAGTATTTTAAAGAAGAGAATCTACCTAGGAAGGGAGAGAAATTTTTAACGAGTTACATGCAACTATTTATATTCAGAGATTTACATAGGAAAAATTTTAGAAGTTTTTTAAGATAAATCAATGGAGGTGGAAATACTGAGAAAGGGAATTGAAATATCATATTTCCCTTTTAGTAATTAACCCTAATTAAGGGATTCTTCTTCATTAACTTTATGAAAGGTTTGTAATGACACCTAAAAAGAGCAATCAATTTCTTACAAAATTCCCTTCTAGTGATTAACAGTAATTTAGGGATTCTTCCTAATAAAATTTAATCTGGCAGGGTTTATGGTACTTTTCCTAATTAAAAAAGACCAATCAATTTCTTACAAAATTCCCTTCTAGTAATTAACCGTAATTTAGGGGTTCTTCTTAATAAACTTTAATCTAGCAGGGTTTATGGTAATTTTCCTAATTAAAAAGACCAAACAATTTAAATTTTTTTACAAATTTAACTCACGTCTCCCTTTTCATGTCATTCAAACTCGGTAGAAAAATATTACGTGATCCCATTTCTCGCTAGCCCCTGCAAATTCCTACCCATGGTAGAGCCAAAACAATTATCTGTACTGACTACAATGGGAACCCGTGAATAATTGCAGAATCACCCAAGTCCAAGGACCAAACCATCCCATTCGTAGCTCTCTTTAACTCTTGTCATGGCTCCAATCAAAGGCATCAATGTCCACATCATATTATTTCAACACCCCCATTTTCTTTATCCCCTCACTATAAAGAAGAGATTCCCACCTCACGTGAATGTAAAACCCAAAAGGGAGAGAATGCTTCCAACACAAAGGGGCATGGAAAAGGTCTGGTTTTGGTTTTTGATACTATTTCAAGCATTAGAATTCGCCATATCGAAGGTGACCCCACCACCATTGCCCGTTCTGCCACTCCCAACGGCGGCACAGCTGAAATGGCAACGGCGAGAAGTCATAATGTTCCACCATTTTGGAGTGAATACTTTTACTGATTCAGAGTGGGGGACTGGACATGAGAACCCATCGATATTTAATCCGACGGCGCTCGATGCCCGTCAATGGGTCGATGTTGCGGCTTATACAGGCGTCTCTCTAGTTATCCTCACTGCAAAACACCATGATGGTTTCTGTCTATGGCCTTCTCTATACACCAACCATTCAGTTGAGAGAAGCCCATGGAAAGATGGCAAAGGCGATGTAGTTCGAGAGCTCGTGGACGCTGCGAAAGCTCGAGGCATAGACGTCGGATTATATCTTTCGCCGTGGGATCGCCATGAAAAGAGCTACGGGCTTGAGCAACAGTACAATGAATTTTACTTGGGCCAGTTACAGGAGCTGCTCAATAAGTAAGAAATTAAGAATAAATTGAATTATGATACTGATTTATCATTAGTATTTGTATTTAGATTTTATGGTTTTGTGTAGATATGGGACTATTTCAGAGATCTGGTTCGATGGAGCGAAGGGATCGAACGCCCCGAACATGACGTACTATTTCGGATCATGGTTTTCGATGGTGAAGGAATTGCAGGGTGCCATTAATGTATTCTCTGATGCTGGACCTGATGTTAGGTGGGTCGGAGATGAAATGGGATATGCAGGAACAACATGCTGGTCTACCATCAATAGAACTTCTCTTAGAATTGGAGATGGAAGCATTGTCGGGTTAGTAAATTCATTCTCAGATTCATCTATGAATAATATCCTTAGCCCCTGTTTGTTTTGGATTTTGAGAACCAATTGCGAAATTAAACATAAATTTGAGTCAAATAATCAGCTTCTCTTAGAATTGGAGATGGAAGCATTGTCGGGTTAGTAAATTCATTCTCAGATTCATCTATAAATAATATCCTTAGCCCCTGTTTGTTTTGGATTTTGAGAACCAATTGCGAAATTAAACATAAATTTGAGTCAAATAATCAGCTCTCAAAATTCAAAACAAACAAGGCTTAGAGAGTAATGAGTAATGACTAGGTAATAATGATAAGAATGATCCATGCAGTTATCTAAACAAGGGAGATCCAAGAGGGACAGATTGGGTGCCGCCCGAATGCGATGTCTCCATCAGAAAGGGTTGGTTTTGGCACAAATCCGAAAGCCCGAAGAAACTAAGCCAGCTACTCGAAATCTACTACAATTCAGTGGGACGCAACTGTGTTCTGCTGATCAACGTGCCCCCCAACACGTCCGGACTAATATCCGGCACCGACATCCAACGGTTACAAGAATTCCGCAACGCAATAGACACTATCTTCACGACCAATTTGGCAGTGGGAAGTGTTGTGAAGGCCAGCAGCCAAAGAGGAGGAAAGAAGGGTAGTTTCACTGCAGAAAATGTTCTTGATGATGACCACCTATGGACCTATTGGGCCCCAGAGGAGGGAAAGGACGAGCATTGGATCGAATTTAGCGGAATAGATAAAGGGCTGATAAGATTCAATGTGGTGAGAATCCAAGAAGCGATCGGGCTTGGGCAGAGGATTGCTAGGCATGAGATCTTTGCAGATGGGAGCCAGGTGGCAAATGGGACGACCGTTGGATACAAGAAGCTCCACAGATTGGATAAGATCATCAGCGCCCGTCGAGTGAAGATCCGGATCGTTAAATCACGGGGATTGCCTCTGCTTTCATCGGTCGGTCTCCATCTCGATCCCTTTTGGAACTCTAAACACCAAAATGGAACTTGGACTTAAGCCTTGCTATATCATTCTCTTTAGTATTTTAATCTCACATGCTTCCGAATTGTTGTAAGGAAAACGAGCCTACTTATCTTTACTAGTTGGGTCCCCACCGCATGTTCGTGATTCTCGCCTTTCACTCATAAGGAAAGCTATAAGCCACACAAAGGCTACAATATTCTCTCTCTTTATTCTCTTCACTTTTCGGGGTCATATACGAAAGCACCCGTGAGTAAGTTAAAAAAAAAGCTAAAGACGGTGTGGGGCTCGTGATGTTGCCTATTGTTAGAATGTTAGGTATGGCTGTATGGGGCCTGATATATTCAGCCTCAATTTTACCATCGGACACACCCTGTTGCCCCTTTTACAGACTGGGGTGTGCAAAAGGTTTTCTTAATTAAAAAAGAAATCTCTCTCTCTCACACACACACAAAACAAAAGAACGAGAAGAAACTCCAAGCTCAATTCTAAATGAGAGGCTTTTTAAGCCATTTAAGCACAGGGAGCTCCCTGCGCAGCTGGGCAGGAACACTTTCCTCATTCTAAAAACTAGAAAAAGAATAGAAGACAGCTACGGAATTCTAGCAAGAAATTCGTGATGGGTTTTCTTTCCCTCGTTGTAGCATGCTCTAGCAATTACCAAAGTCCAATTCTCGAAGAAAATAATTAGAAGGAACATAAGGAGCCTGCCTTGTTGTAAAATAGGTGGAGTTTTTTTTATCAGTCCAATTTAAAGCTCGTTCTTTCCATGCCTATGCTAGGTATATGTGTTTGGCATCTATGGAAAATCAAATTTTTCTAGAAAACAATTTATGGGTTTTTGCTTTTCTGGAATTTTCTTTTCTACCGTTTGGTTCACATCCATCTATTTACTGGTATTTTCAATTCTGATTTACAACCCTATGTGACAAATCTGAGAAAGCCTGTGAAAACAAAAAAGGGGTCGACATCCCACTGCATCAACTACCACCAACTTTTTATTTAATTAACTACCAACATTTCTTTCTTTTTTTTGAAATAGCGATTTGCATTAATAAGAAAAAATGACAAGGGAGCACCCGAGAAGGGGCAACCCAGAGAACAAAAACAAGAAAGAAGAAACAGAGAAGAAGAAGAAAAGATACAATAAAAATAACAAAATTATATTACGAGGGAAGATGATCGAACCAGAGAATACTCTACCTCCCAACTCCCTGCTTGGCTAACCCATCGCCTTTTCGTTTGTCAACCTCCAAACGTGATTAAAGACAATAGCCGAACCTGCAACAAAATCCTCAATTTCATCAAATAACGCCAAAAATCTCCAAGGAGGAGCTACACCACCCTTCAACCACCAAATGACATTCAATGAACCCCCTTCAACAATAATATGGTCTAAGACTTCTCTACTCAACTTCTTGATCCTAAAATAGGCAGCTTTAACTTCCGCCTCAGAAGAATCACACACACCAATAGGACCAGAAAAAGCCCAAAGAATCTCACCAAACTCATCACGGCAAAGACCGCCCACCCCCGCTGGACCCGGGTTTCCAAAACAAGCACCATCAAAGTTTATTTTCAACATTCCTAGCATCGGAGGCTCCCATCTTTGGACTATGTTAATTTTCCTCTCAGTGCTAAAGCACACTTCCCTCCAATGTTCCCAAAGATCAAAGGCCGATACAAAAAGAAAGGATGGAAGACATCTAACTCATGATATTACCAATGCTATAATCCGCATATACAAAAAATAAGGTGATTTGGCCAAACCCTCAAACACCCTAGAGTTTCTTTCCTTCCAAACCCCCCACCACGTAGCTAGCAAACACACATTCCACAATAATTTCACTCTCTTTTTCCATGGCATAAACCCCTACATACACAAAAGATTCTGAATAGTTCTAGGGAAGACCCAAGTGATTCCAAACCTCATAAAGATACATCTCCATATGATCCTGATGAAAAAACAGTGCATGAACAAATGATCCACAAATTCCCCATCATTAAGACAAAGAGGGCAGTGATCAATTAGCAACAACCCACGGTTTCTCAAGAAGTTAATGGTTTGTATCATTTGACGACAAACGGCCCAACCGAAGATACTAACCCGAGGTGGGCAATGAAAATTCCATACCTTTGCAGAAAATGCAGGAACAGAATGAGGTATCAAACCATTATAAAAAGATTTGACAGAGAAAATGCCGGATGATTCCACTGTCCATATTCTTTTGTCTTGACCCCCACATTTTACATAGCACTTATTAAGGAGCCGCCGCAACCGAGATTCATCCTCACTTTCCCACTCAAAAAGGATTCTTCTAAAGGCAGGACACCATATCAACTTACCACCACTACGATCAAAACATTCACAAACTAAGGCTTCTTTGTTAACAGCCACCCGATACAGCCTAGGGAACAAGATCCTTAATTGCTCCTCTTCACACCACACATCACTCCAAAACTTAATTTTATCACCGCCATAGACCCTGAACCTCACCTTTAGATTCAAGGAGCAAGCTAATTTCAAGATATCTCTCCACGCAGTCAACCCCTTTTTCTTATATTCGTCCTTTGATTCCCACCCACCCGGAATACAGCTATACTTACTACAAATCACCTTAGCCCATAAATTAGACTGCTCTTCCCCAAATCTCCACAACCATTTTCCTAATAAGGCATGGTTAAACTCCCTATACCTCCTAATGCCCAAACCTCCAAACTCTATAGGTACACATACATCCCTCCAGTTTACCAAAGAGATGCCTTTCTTCTCCTCATTTCCACGCCACAAAAATCTACGCTGGATCTTTTCAATACGCAAGGCAACACTAATCGGACACATGAAAAGAGACATAAAATATTTAGGCAAATTGGCCAATACAGCCTTAATCAATACTAGGGGTGGCCAACCGGTTCGGTTCTCGGTTCTCGGTTCATTTTTTTTCGGTTCTCGGTTCTCGGTTCCATGAACCGTAAGAACCGAACCGAACCGTAGTACACAGTAGGACCGAACCGAACCGGACCGAAAATAATCGGTTCGGTCCGGTTCGGTTCTTCGGTTCTAATGGCTAATTATTAATTATTAATTATAATTTATAAAAACTTTTAATTAAAGTTATAATATAAGTTACTTTCTTATTATAAGAATAGTATTAACTATTACTTATTAATATTATAAGTAGTTTATATTATTAAGTATATATATAATAGAATATAAAAATATTATATATATATATATATTCAAAGTTCGGTTCTTCGGTTCCGGAACCGAACCGAGAACATTAGACCCGGAACCGAACCGAAATTTTTCGGTTCTTCATCAGTGGAACCGAACCGGACCAAAAATATTTTTTTACAGTTCGGTTCCGGTTCGGTTCTTCGGTTCTGGTTCGGTTCTGGCCACCCCTAATCAATACCAACCTACCTCCCCTAGACACAATATTTCTCTTCCAAGTATCCAACCTTCTCCCAATCTTCTCAATTATCGGTTCCCAAACAGTTTTATCAGGTTTACTAACTCCTAAAGGTAAACCAAGATAAGAAGCGGGAAGGTAATCAAGATCACACCCTAAAATTTCGGCCATCTCTAAAGCCTCAACCGAGTGAATATTTAGAGCATACATTTTAGACTTGTGAAAATTTGATCTTTGACCATAGATAAGTTCGTAACATCTTAAAGTAGCTTTCAAATTGAGCACTTGATCCTTATGAGGTTCACAAAATAAAAGGGTGTCGTCCTTAAATTGTACGTGAGATACCTCTACATTATCACCCCCTATTTTAAAACCTTTAAACATCTCCAAGCTACTACCTTTAGCCATCAATCTACTAAGAATTTCTGTCATAATTACAAACAAGAAAGGGGATAACAGATCCACTTGCCTAAGACCCCGGGAGGATTTGAAAAAACCTTTGGGAGATCCATTGATCAGAACCGAGAACCACGCCGAGGATAAGCACACCCTAATCCATTGGCGCCATCTTCCCCCAAACCCCATTCTATCGAGTAACATATCTAATCACTCCCACTCCACCTTATCATATGATTTTTCCATGTCCAATTTACACAAGATCCCTTTCAACCCAAGCCTGCGATAATAATCAATAGCCTCATTCGCAATGAGGGAACAATCCAAAATTTGTCTTTTGGCCACAAAGGCACATTGACTATCAGAGATAATCATAGGGAGCACTCTTTTAAGACGCTCCGCTAACACCTTAGCTAAGATCTTATACAAACATCCCACAAGACTAATAGGTCGAAAATCAGAAACCTTGGAAGCCCCCACAACCTTTGGAACTAGAGTAATAAAAGTAGCTCCAGTACCCTTGTCTAACACCATGCCCTGATGGAATTCCCTAAAGAAACCTACTATATCTTCCTTCACATATGGCCAACATGCTTGGAAGAATGCCAAACAAAAACCATCCAGCCCAGGAGCCTTATCTGTACCCAAGGAGAAAACCCTTCTCTCAATTTCCTCCTCCTCAAAAGGCTTCTCCAAAACTCCGCATTGATCCTTGTCTAGGCGCTTAAAATCTAACTCCTCCGGAGTCGGTCTTAAAGAACCATCCGACGAGTACAATTTCTTATAAAATTCCAAGATCACCCCAGTGATCTCATCCTTATCTGTGATCTTTTCACCCTCAGCCTCCAAGAACTCAATCCTAATACTCCTCCTCCTAACACTAGCCATGGCATGAAAATATGCCGTATTCTTATCCCTCTCCTTTAGCCATTTAACTCTCGACTTTTGTCTCCGGGATATTTCCTCATGTAGTAGTATACCATTGTGCTCCGACTTAATTCTACCCAACTCCTCTCTCAAGTTGATGTTCCCATTCCCCTCACTCTCAAGAAAATTTAGTTCCCCTATCATACTCTCCAACCATCTCATACGATTTTGATCTAAGGCTCTTTTCTCTTTTACCCATTCCCGTAACTTTTTCTTCACAAATCTGAGCTTACGACCTATTACCACATCTGAAGGCCCTTCCAATTTAAGAAAACTCCACCATTCCCCCAACCTTTCCTCCATACTAGGAGCTTGCAACCATGCAATCTCAAATCTAAACGGAGGAGGACCCCAAGATTCAAGCTTAGGATCTAAAAGAATAGGGCAATGATCGGACACCGAGTGAATCAGGGATCTTTGATACACATCAGGAACCAGATTCGACCAACCGGGACATATAAGAAACCGATCAATCCTACTCTGACTCTCGCCTCTATTCCAAATTATTTATGATTGACAAGGGTGGCAATAGAGTGAATAAAGGGATGAAAATTCGTTCACTAGTTATTTATGATTGACAAGGGTGCTTGGGAATTAAAATTTTGGAGGGTGTAGCCAAGTTTAGGCAAGTGGAAACCCGAGTGCCACATCTGTTAATAGAAATGATAGCTCGACTCAATAAATATGAAAAGGGACGTTTGTGGTGAGAAACGAATGGGGCGTTTTGGATCACACTCACCATCATGTTCGATGTAAACATTTAATGGCTTTGTTTTAAGCGATTAGCAAACGTTGAAAAAATAGCTTTCGAAGGCAAAATAATTTTAGGAAAAACTTTTCATGGCCCAAATGTGGCTGTTGGAAAAGTAGGAATTGCTATCAAAGAGTATATGAGAGGAGAGAAATGGGGATTAATCTAGCAACAGTCAATAGTGAATACCAGTATTGGAAATATCATCACACTTTAGATAGTTGTATTCTTTTTTTGAGGCAGCTCGATAGTCGTATTCAGGTGCAAAAATAACACGACATATTTGTCCACAAATCAGTTAACGTAAATCTATAAGTCTATCCTTCCTACACTAACTATGATACCTCCATTGTGTCTTCCTGTGCGGAGTGAGCAACAATTTAGTCGTTTTCCTTGAACCATCCTCCAGTGGTCTTCCTATGGTATGAAGAAAGAGTCTTTTTAAACAAATGACTCATGCGAATTAATTTTAAAAACAAAAAAAAAAATGACTCATGGAAATTGACATTAAACGGCACAAGAGCATCAGAAACTCTGTTTGTGTTGTGGGGTCCAGCCCCATGGTGTAGGCCCCACATCACACACACACACGAATACAATTTAGAATAGAAAAGTTGGTTTCCTAATTAATAAAAAGAAAGTGCCGTGAGATGTGTGGTGTGTGTGACGTGAGTCACCAAAACGTTAAAAAAAAGAAAAAAAACGAGTAGAGAATAGAAAGAGAGAAAAAATAAGAAAAGAGAGAGGGAAGAGAAGAAAAAGAAAAAGAAAACAAGGGTCTTTCTTGGGTGCTCTTTTGGAGGTTTTGTAGGGAATCAAAACCTAGTTTTCGGAGTGTTTCTTCTTGAAGATTTTCACCGTGCCGTTGGTTCCTCTCGTTGCACGCAGACTTCGTTAGGATTTGGGCTTCTTCGACTTGAAGATCGAAGTGGTTAATTTTTTGTGAGAAAGTGGGTTTCGTTGTTTGCAACGAGGTAACCTTTTATCTCTCTTATTTCTTGATGGTCTCAAGTTTCAGGTGAGAACTTGATAAAGAGACGTTGTATTACTTATTTGATTAGTGGATATTTCGTCGGTTTCGCCCTGTGGTTTTTCCCTCTTCACCATTAGAGGGTTTTCCACATAAATCTTTGTGTTCTCTTGTGTGATTGCTCTCTTATTGGTTTGGTTTCTTTAATCCACATATTTATTTGCTTCATAATTTAAGTGGGTTTTCTTCGGCGAAAAACCCAACAGTTTGAACATAGGTAATGGACTACAAATAACCTCAAAGCAGAGGACAAATCTAAGAACCTTCATCTACTAGCGGCAGGACCACTGTTTTATTTTGAGATAACTTTTTACTATCAGACAGACTCATCTAACCAAATTCCCATACCAAAAATGCACCTTATCGTATAGTTGCAAATTTTAATTACGAAACGTGTGCTTACGCACACCGAAAGTGCAAGCAACGTTTTTACTTTGTTTCTCAAGTGCAAGGTGTTTCTTGCTTTGGGTTCTAAGAAAGCAAACAAAGCCATGGAGTTGTCCATAGGTTCTAGATGTCAAAGGCTCAAAGATGACCATCTGCCAGCCAGGCAATGACTGGCCATCTGCGGGGTAGGAGCTACCAAGCTCATCAGACCCACGAGAATAACCGCCAAGCATGTAAGAAGTCGCTACTGGTTGGTCACGTACTCCATAATATAGTTGACAGGGTTGCCTCTCTCATCCGCATGGTACTCTCACTACATTGGGAGAACTTGAGATGATAGAAATATTTGGATCTTAAACGCCTCCGGATCTGGATCTTTCAGTCAAATCATTTTACACTCTATCTTGCTTCTTCCTCCCCTCCCTCGCAGCTTTCAAAAGTTTGGACTATCCCAGCTCCTCCTAGAGTTCAGGTGATTGGCCATGCCAATACAAGATTCAGACTATACTATAGATCACCTCCGCTACTGCCCCATGATTATTGTCAGCCACTATGCCCTATGTCTGGGGGCAGGTAAGACAGTGGACCACATGCTTATTCATTGTAGGTACGCTAGAGAAATATGGACCATAATTCTGGATTTTTTCAGGGACTCATGGGTTTTCCTAGCACACATTTGGTTTTATGTGTCATGGCCCCAGCAAGGGAGGCGTTATGGAAGCTTGCATTATTGGCCTTTATCTAGGTCCTTTGGAAGGAGAAAAATGCTCGCACATTTAAGAACGTATCTAAAAGTGCTTCGTCTTCTTTTTTGAGGATCATAGGTTTTGTTATCCCATGGGCTAAAGTCCTCCCGACTTTAGTTTGTACTCAGCCACAGATATTAGATGTTGCTGGAAAGAGATTTTTCTAAGCAAGGAGAATAAGAGAAGATAGTTGCTCCTAGATTTGAAGCCCTCTGACCCGGGTTGGGTGAAATTAAATTTTGATGGTTCTAGTCCGAGTGGTATTGGAGGTGTTCTTAGAGATGAAAATGGATCCACTAAGTGGGCCTTTTTGTGACTGATAGGGATCAAGGACTCAAATGAGGTAGAAGTCAGAGCTATTCTTCAAGGTATTAGATTAATTGTGGATGGAGACTTTGACAACCTTTTAGTGGAGGGACATTCCCTCGATGTAATCAGATGGCTTGATAGACACTCTCCCACGCCTGGAGATTTTCAGAGTATATAGATGAGATCTTAGACCGAGTGGAGGATCACTTAAATCGGTTCCAGCACGTCAGGAGATTGGCGAACAGGAGTGTCTAGATCATCGATTGAGATTTTTGAAATTTTTACCTCCATGACTTCTTGTATAGATTTGGCTCTCTTCTCTTGTACTCTAGGATCCCTCGACTGGCTCGGTCATGTTTTTTTTATTTCTAATAAATCTCACCATTTAAAAAAAAAAGAAAAGAAAAAGAAAATCATCCAGAATTCAACCTGGACTGGGATGTTCAAGATTAAAAGCATATATAACTTCTTTTTTTTGCTGTGTTTCAAACATTTCATCACGTAAGCTTGAAAACATTATTTTCCAATCCTTTAACCACAGTTTCTCAGCTTGCTTCATGTAAATCTATTCCACCAAATCTCCATACAAGAAATTGGGTTTCACGTCCATGTATAAAGAAGTCCAAGTACACAAGGATGGGCAAAATCATGTGGACAAAAGAGAAACTTTGTGTGTGTGTATGGCGGGGGGGGGGGGGGGGGGGGGGGGGGGGGGGTGAGGTTGCTCATAACTGTTGGAAGTTATGCATAGTTTAATTTGGGTTGTATAATATTTTGGGTCATATGGTGTATCTCCCTATTATTTTATCCAAAGGAATTCGTACAGAACATTGATTTCACCATTTCAGATCACAACTGATACACGGTTTTGGGAGGAAAGGGGGTTCAGTTACACCTTGGCTGCATATATAGTAATGGAAGTGGATGAATTGGAGTCTAGTAGTGATGGTTCGCTTGCAAGGCTCATCACTAGCATTGGAAGTCATAGAAAGGGGGGAAGAGGAAACATGCAATGCCGGAGAGACAACATTTGTCATTTGGGGGCTTTCCTACTCTCATCAAGTTAATTTTTCTAAGGCTTGGATACTCTCACCAAGTCAATTTTTTCTTATTTACCTATATTTTACAACTATCACCAAGATTCCAGGAATAATGACATAACTACCAACAAATCAATTGAGAAGAGGGGAGAAATTTCCTTAGATACTCTCACCAAGTCAATTTTTTCTTATTTACATATATTTTACAACTATCATCAAGATTCCAGGAATAATGACATAACTACCAACATATCAATTGAGAAGAGGTGAGAAATTTCTAAGAGAAGTAGAAGTTTGGGGATCGGAAACTTCAGAAACAGAGATGAGGCCATTTTCAGAAAATGAGTCTACTGTTTTGGAAAGAGAAAGTAGATCTTCGGTGGAAGATGACTGGACAGAAATAAGTATGGGAATCTGAGGTGGGAGGTAATGTTAGGTATTGATATGTTAGTAAGGTTGTGGATGAGTTTAAGAATGGTGTTCAGCATAAATGTAGTCAGGGATTAGAGGAATAGGTCTTCTTGTGTGTGTGCTCTGGCCGAATGGATTTATATTGAGATGCCGAATCCCGTGATTTAGTCTACAAAGTGGAATAAGATTTCTAATGCAGGTATTGGATAGAGATTATTTGACAACACAGTTACCAAGATAAACACGAATACTTGTAAATCAAAAGATTATCTTATCATTAAAAAAAAAAGAGAATATTTCTCTCATCACAAACCAATCGAGATGTGAGATAGATTTCCTAGATTATTCCACATCTCACTATCTTGCCAGGTGCATTTTTTTTCTGTCGCTTGTTTTCTGTTTCTGCTGCCTTTCTGCTTCAATGACGTCATCCCCTACCACCCCAACTACTGCTGTGAAGGATACCACTTCCGAGTCTCAATTGGCAACCCTAAGGAAATCAAAGGACAACACATGACATGTAAGGAGTGCACGAGAGAGGAAAGGAACACACAGCCAAGTCGCTGCCGGAGAGGAGGATGAATTCAATTGTTAAAGATCCCAGGGCACAGGATTCTCTGATACGATAAGAAATTGGAATTGGGTCGAGATGTTTTTGTGTTAATTGTATTCAAAGTTGACATGGGAAAGAGATGAGACTCACATGCATCGGTTTAAAGCCTATTCACTTCACTTATAATTGATGCCATCAAACGTATTTGTTATGTCAAGCCAGCCGTATAGCTTCGAAGGATCTTATGGGATTTGAATGATAAAAGTTCTACCGGCTGAACCTACTACACTTCTGCCCGTCGAAATAACTGCTGGTAACTCCATCCCATCACCAAACCTGCAGCATTTGCTCTCCTTTTCTTTTTTCTTTTTTTTTTTAAATGGTAGCATTTCCTCTCCATTAAACATGATAAGAACAATTAACTACTATGGAAATTTCAGTTCCTCCTATACTTCATTCCTATGGCCTTTCTCGGATTCGTTAATGGTTCTTTTCCCTAGCAAGATGAGTTCCTTCCCCCAACAGAGGACCATCTTTGACGGTGCCATTGCCCAAGTAATCAGGCTTAACACCCCGAAAGGGTTTGCCTTGGAGAATGTTTCACCTCACAATATCAAGCTTAGATTTTGCAGTTACAACTTCAGCTTCAAACCCTAAAAAAAAGGAACCCTCTCAATCATGGATTAAGTTTAAAAGGCTAAGAATTGTTGATACCTCAGCTCTCGTAGCCCGACCAATATCAGATTTTGATTTCCTTCTTTATCTACATGGAGTATTAGGGCCATTAGGCCCCGAGTATGATGCATTTGTTACTTTAATCACTACCATCCCAGATCGTCCTTCCACTGAGGATCTTTATGGATTTCCCTTGAGTAAAGAGTTTCATTCTGAGCAACAAAGCTCTGTTATAGACTTATAGTTGATGGGCACCCAGAAGCCAACCTCACCACCAAACCATGGAATACTAGCTATAACAATCTAACTAGAAATCAACCTCCTAAGTCCTAATAATAACCAAGGGTGTGGACTAGGTTGGGCCGTGGATCCTCTTCTTCATCCCACACTCAATTTGGAGTTCCAACAAGTAATCCTTCGCACCTGAACTTCCAAGTCTGCAACTGCATTGGATACACCATGTAGCCGTGCTATCAGCACTTCAATCATGTATATCAGAGTGAGATGTCGTCATCACAATTACAGGCAATGTATGCTGCTCCTTCATTGGTTGCTGATACCAACTGGTACCAAGATTTTGGTGCTACCAACCACATCACAATCGATCTAAACAATTTGGGCTATCATTCTGAATATTATGGACTTGATCAAATTCGGGTCAGCAACGTATAGATGTAGGCATCTCTCATATTGGCTCTTGATGTGGATTTGGGGTTCGCATATTACTTTTCTGGTAAAAGGGAAGGCGTACCAGGCTTCATTAAAAAATATAGAGATGATAGAAGAGTAGAGACATAAGAACAAGAAAAGAGATCAAGATCAAGATCAAGAAAGATAAAAGATTGGGTAGAAAGGAGAATGGTTTATTAACCCAATTGGGAAGGGTTAAAAAGGAAAGGGAGAAAATGAGGTAAAATAGAGAGGGGGCTTGAAATAAAAAGAAGAGAAATGGAATTTACTAAAGATAATGATGCCTACCATTCAGAAAAAAAATGATGTCTACCGTGAGCTTTGCCCTTCTAAATTATTTGTGAAAGATAAAGAGTCAAAGAAGATACTCTATACGGCCCGAGTAGAAATGGCCTCTATGCACTTGCAACAGGTGTTTCTCCAACGAATAAAGTTAGTGGTGTGAAAGCTTTCATAGGAGAATTTGTCTCATCCGAAATCTGGCATCCTCGGTAGGGCCGCCCATCACCTCGGATCATTAATGAAGTCTTAGTAGAGAATAATTTGCCAGTGGCCAAATCTATGTTTAGCTCATTTTGTGCCACTCCAGTTCTGGAGAAGTCATCAGTTGCCCTTTTATTTTTCTCATGCAATATCATATGAAACTCTTGATTTGATTTATTTAGACATTTGAGGACCTACTCTACCATTTCCTCCCGATTTTTTTAAAATAATATTCATTTTATGGATGATTCCAGTGAGTTCACATAGCTTTTCCCGATAGTCATTCAATCTGATTTATTTCATATTTTTCTTCTATTTAAAGCACATGTTCAGAATATGCTTGGATGCAAAAACTAAATCAATTCAATCTGATGGTGCACTTGAATAGAAACATTGTGGTCTATTCTTGATTCGTCTGGTATCCAACATAGTCTCATGTCCTCATACGCAAGACCAAAACAGTGCTGCAAAGAACCACCACATGTTGAAGTTGTACTAACTTAACAACCTCTTTCATGTTCCATCTCTATATTGGGATGAAGCCTTCTCCATAGCCACATTTTTATAAATCAGCTTCCATCAAGAGTCATTGAAAATCAATCTCCTTTCGAACGGCTTTTCATGTCAAAACTGGATTATTCATTTGTTAATATACATTTGGTTGTTTGTGTTTTCCATGTCTACATCAATATAATTCATGTAAGTTACAATTCCAATCTCGAAATTGTGATTGGATATATCTATGGGCCGATATTTCCCCTTTCACCACGTGGTGTTCATGAGAGTTGCAGTGCAAGTCCCTACATCTCCACCACCAATACCCCAACCCTTTTGCCGTCATATGAATCATTCCCCCTCACTTGATATTGAAGTTGACTTCCATGTTGTAAATGACGAGTAACATAAGAGGACCTAGACGTTTCGTTTGCTCCTCCAACTCAAGATCAAGTGGCCAATGTTTTAACTAAACCTCTCAATGGATCACACTTCAAGTTTCTAAGGGACAAGCTCACAATCTACGACAAGACGGTTCACTTGGGGGGGGAGTATTAGATAGAAACATCCAGCAACATAGTTACTTAGATAAACATAAATACTTGTAAATCTATGTGTGCACATTATAGAATTTATTTAAATGGATATTTCTATCACAGACCAAAATCAAGTTGTGAGAAAGATTTCCAACAAATCTTTCACATCTCGCAGCAGGCACTGTGAAATTGTCTTCAACAGCATCTCTTCCTCGCAAGTCTCACGCCCTAGTCTCAAAAAATTGAATGTTGTGGTGAACCCCCCCCCCCCCCCCAATAGCAACCAGCAATTTCAATGGCAAAGCAAAACGAAATGGGCAAACACACGAAGACACAGAGATCTACGTGGTTCGGCTTAAAGCCTACATCCACGGAACATGGGATTGATATTTCCACAACCTTTATGTTATGGACCTAAGTTAAAAAAAACGCCCCATTTTCACTCATTAGAGAAAGAAGAAGAAGAAAAAAAACAGAGAAGGTGTGACCTGAAATCAGAGTCGGATTCTCCTCCCATTATTTGCGCCCTTGGGCTCTCCGTTTGGCGAGCGAGTGGTGCCCTTCCATTCACGTGTAGCAGAATCGATAACCGGATCCGGGTCGGATATGAAAGGGATAATCCGGACGCAGTAACGAGAGGAAAACCTCGTCGTTGTATTTCCCAATTTTGGTCAAGGGGTCCGGTTTAGTCGGCCACGGACTACCTGGGCAGTCCATTTAAGTAGCTTCACTAGTGGGTCCCGCCTTTAATAGATCTAAACCATCCATTTCATAGAGTTTACTTTGGATCAATTACGGCCCAGGCGAATCATCCAATACCGGTGTTTTGAGTAATGCTAAACTAATGGGCGCCTTTGCAAAAAGACAGGTACAAGTGCGCATCCATTGGACCATCTCTCCAAAGTGCATTTGGCACATAATAAATGCACAGTAGTCTGCAATGGGTGCGCCCTTGTGGCTGGGTTTTTTGAAAGAGCATCCTTCAGTTTATCATTTCTCGTATTTTTTGTCATAGACTATGGACGGGACTGTACCCGTAGGCAACTGTTCACATTCAACGATGATATGATACACATTGTTGATGTTAGGATTTCATGATCGGCGTGATTTTTGGGGCATATCATGTCAGATCCAAATCAAAGGCCGTTCAATGGGTGGATACTTGATACGAATTGAAGGTGCTACAACGCCATATTGAGCATCCTTCATTATATTACAAGTAGGTTGTTAAGGCATTACTCTATTATTACAAGAATGTGCCGTGAGTGCAAAAAAAATTGATTTTCCTAAAGGGTTGGCTTATGTTGTGGCCAGAACCCATTTATTTCGATCCATTGTTTGGTCGTTTCTCTCGATCTCCCTAGCATTACTCATTTCGTATACCTCGTGTGTCCCTATGGAATTTCCAGAGAGCAAATGCGAAGGAGGTTGCCCCACGCCCTTGACTCTATAAAGTGTGCCCACACAAATATGATTTTAATGATTTTTCTTGAAATCTAAACATTTTAAACTTGGAAGATATGATTAATACATTGCTTGTTTTGGATGTTGGGAATTGAATTAAGAGTCCATAGCTGATTTGTTCCATTTAATCATCATTCCCCTTCCAACCCACCCACCCACGCGCGCACACGCACACGCACACACACACGCACACACACACACACACGAGGATCATATCTCAATTGGAAGGCAATTTTCATAGGCTCAAGCCTGCTTCACTTACCCAAAAAATGGTGAATGCGTAGTGAAGAACAGGACTTGGGAATTTCAGCATACATTGTCTAGGTTGTAGGGTTTTCCTTCGTATAGAACATAATCTCACATGTGATGAGGACACTATCGTTTGACAGGTCTTGGATTACAGTCAAGATCTTTGATTAAAGGAAATTACAAGATATTAAGCTCTTATTACGGTCCTAATGTTATTTACTAATTACAATGACTTTCTACATCAGTGACCATCCAAGCCTCCAAGCTGTAGATATTTTGATAGCAATAGAGGTTTTGGAATGGCAACATTCCAATCGCTTGACTTGGAACTGTCCATGTTTGGATTTTAATGTTGCCCAATCAATGAAGAGGAGAAGAAAGATTTTGTTCTCGGTTGTATCCTTTGTCTTTGGGGTGGCACTCAATCTCCAAAAAGGAACAACAATATCGTTGCCTCGTTGGTATATCTCCCAAGATATTATCTTTTAACAGGATATTGGTCAGCCTGACACACCTAAAATATTTAAGCAGCAATTCAGGAAGGCTACTGATATTTGCACTACCCTGCTTTGATAATTACACAAACTCATCTTGTCTTGTATTATTTAAACAGCTATCAAAAGTTGTTACAGTTCCCAAAAAGCTCTCACAAGCACATTAAAAATAAAAGCGAGCTGAGTTTGTGCTATTAGTAAAACATGGTAGCACCACTATCAGTAGTCTTTGTGTATCCACATAACAACATCTTTTTGTGGGACCAATGCCCGCACACCCACTCACCCACCTTATCTCCAAAACAGAGAACGAGAAGCAATTTTGCAGTCCACCCAATCCAACCTTCCAAGTTAAGAAAGTTATTCGGTGGCTGTACTAACCCAACTAGCCAATATTCTTTTTCTACTTGTATATATAGTTATTATATGCCCATCACAGGCAGTATGTTTCTCCAAGATACAAGCTTGGGTACAAGTCAGTTAGGGTCTTCTATATTCGTAGCTTCTTCAATGGCGGAGGTGAGACCCCACTTGAGTTTTCTGTTTGAGAGTTCTTCTTTGTAGTCCCTTCAACTTCGTTTGTTTTTTTATTCATTCTTTTGTTTTTTTATTGATACATTTTTTCATAGAGATGGTCTCTTTTGTTTAAGGTTTTTATCTTATTAGTTACAGGTTCCTGCAATAGATAGCCCATTACAAAGTACCTATTTAACATGTACAAGAATATTTTAGAAAATGAATAGTTTGGGGTTTAGATATATGTTTCATATATTGATGGTAAATGATGCAATAGCTTTGCCAAAGATGATGGATTAATGAAAGTGGAGTATTGATCACTGTTATGATCTTATTTATTTCATTGTTTTAGGGTGATGATTTTTTCACCCCTATAGGATGCTGCGCCCCCTTTTAACATGATTTGACGTAAAAAGGGTTCAAGTCTGCCCACAGTTCACATTAAAAGGTGATCGCATTATCCTACAGGGCGAAAAAATAATCTCCCTTGTTTTATCTTGAATCCTTCTACTCAACTCAACTCAACTAAGCCTTTTATCTTGAATCCTTCTGCTTTTTAAATTATGATTAAAAAGTAATGATGGGTATGTGGACACTATTTGTTAGAACTCCTTCATTTCTTCATCATTTATTGAAATTTGAATAGCCTTACTAGTATTCATGGCATGTTCATAGGATTTTTCTTTTCCTCCTGCCATGTATAGGGTGTAGGAAGGTAGGAACGGTGTCAACGCACCTTGAGTTAATGGTTTCCTATTCAAGCTCTCCTTCCATTCAGGAAAATATCTTGCTGTAAGCTATTTGATTGACTATATAATGCAAATTGATCTAATGTAATTATGTAAATTGATTGACTAATTACTAATTACCTTGATTGATCTGCCCAAAACAAGAGCAGCTCAATCTTTATATATTCCAACTCTGCAGCCTTTGAAGGCAAGCAGCATCCTATCCATCTTGGACTTCCTCTCTTGCTATTCCCCTTACATTTTACAGGTTGCCATTGTACCTTATTTGGAAATAAGATTATTCTAATTTAATCTTATTTGCAAATAGGACATTAAGTCCTCTTTATAATATTCTAATTTAATCTTATTTGCAAATATGTCATTAAGGCCTCTTTACAAGACATTAACTGTACGCATCTTTCCATGCCACTATAATTTGTTCTTTTTGCAAATAAGATTAATTTAAGGGAAGTGATATTTACGCCCCTTTTGATCACCAGGGACACCCAACGTCAGTGTATCAATGGCAAAAAGGGAGATGATGCACTTTATGTCAAAAAGATCCAGTGGCTTTGATTGCAAAGTACACTGGCAAATGGGTGTCCCTGGTGATGAAAGGGGCGTAAATATCATTTCCCTTAATTTAATCCTATTTGGAAATGGGATAGTAAGGCTTCCTTGGAAGCCATTATCTATATCATCTCTAAGGCCATTATAACCCTTATTTGCAGATAATCATATTTAACTTCGAAACCATTTTCATATAAGATCATGCATAAAAAAATTTAGTGGTATCCGAAAATGCCCTAAGTGAAACCCCTGAGGTCTTTACGAGCAGCGAACAGAGGAAATTGTTCATTTTTCTTTATTTTTGAATAAATATTCTTGTTATAATGAGCAAATTCCTAAATTGAAAATAAAGAGGCACTATTAGACTATTAGTAGTGCTGATGTTAGCATGTTAGAATATTCGATATTTTCATTACTTTCCAATAGATTAATGGTCATTGGACAGTAAAAGAGCTAAGCTTGGGGAAAAGGCTAAACTCTGCATATACATTGCAAAGATTGCTTAGTTGCAAAGATTCTCTAGGAGATCTGCCTTTCTCTTTAATAAGGTTATTGCTCTCATTGTTTCTTGGGTGAGGATCATTCCTAGTTTTGCATTTGTGTCGGCATTTGATCTTTGGTATGGGTGGACTGTGATTTGCAATGGGGCTAGGGAAGCCACATCGGTGGATCAGGTTTGTGAACCTCCGATGCAAGGTTCGTTGAAATTAAATTTTGATGGTTCAAGTTTCTGAAATCCGGGACCGTCCGGTATCAGAGGTGTGCTAAGAGATAATCTTGGAAAAGTCATATGAGCTTACTCGGGTCCTATTGGGATTTCAGATGCAAATGAGGCTGAGGTACGAGCCATTCATTATGGTATAAAGCTATTAGCAAATGATGACATTGCTAAAGTTGAAATCGAAGGTGACTCGAAGAATGTGATTAGATGGATTAGTGGATGTCATTCAATTCCATGGAGATTTGCTGAATGGTTTGATGAAATTCAAGATATCATCGGTGACTCTCATATTCAAGCCTATCATGTGAGAAGATCCGCTAATGGTAGTGCAGACAAATTAGCCAAGGATGGGGTATCTAAGGATAGTATCGAGAAATTTGATTTCCTTCCTCCTTGATGTTTTGTGTTTTGGAGTTTGTAATTCCCTCTTGTACACTTTCTTGGGCCCCTGACCCCTTTTATATATATTATACTTACCTTTCAAAAAAAAGAAAAGATTCCTTAGTTACAAAAGCAGAATATCACTATTGGGAAGCAGAATAGTTGTTAATTAAGTTTCCGGGTCATGTTTTCAACTATAGAAGTTAGTTGATGTGTGAATAGAAAGCACATTAAATTCAAAGAGGGCCCCATATGATCATCTTCGGATTCATAACAATATGATTACTGGAGCTATTATCCTATTTAATGAACCTGTTTTACAGATTCAGTGCAACCTTACTTGCGGATGCAAATGACCATTTTATGTCATCTGGCATTTACATCATTCAGAACTTTGGAAAAAACTAAAACCTAGCTCTGTTTCATTGAGATTTTAAATTGTATGACATTATTCTTGTTTTTTGCATATGGCTTTGATAATCTTAAAAACTGTATGCAGATAGAAGTTTATAGATATTTTATTTTTTATATTAATTGTTTACAATTATTAATACTTCGTTTTAAATTAGACCTTGATATCTTGGAAACTCTGCTTGCAGACTGTGGTGCTCAAGGTTGGAATGTCCTGTGAAGGCTGTGCTGGGGCTGTGAAGAGGGCCCTCACCAAGATGGAAGGTATAGTTGTCCATCCCAATGTTATAACTAGCATAGCTACCAATCTAGTAACTACATTGAGAACATTTTTGAGAAAAAACATATGGAACACTGATATTGATATTCGAAAGATCATCATTCTTATCTCTAGCATATCATTGCCGTGATCATTATATTAAGTACAGCTGATGGCTAAATTGTGGCATGTAGCACTGATAGAATTGTCTAATGACTGTATTAGACAATAGATAGTGATCATCAGTTTGAGCAACCATATCATCACCCAAATGTTCCTCTGCCTTTTTCAGGTGTGGAGTCATTTGATGTGGATATGAAGGAGCAGAAGGTGACAGTGAAAGGCAATGTGCAGCCTGATGCAGTACTACAGGCTGTGTCAAAGACTGGAAAGAAGACCTTATTTTGGGAAGCGGAAGTAAAGGCAACAGAGGTGAAGGAAGCAGAGGTGGAGGTAACAGAGGTGAGGGAAGCAGAAGCAAAGGCAACAGAAGTGAAGGAAGCAGAAGGAAAGACTGAAGAAGTGAAGAATGTGGTTTAGTGATTTGTATTTTCCCATTGCTTTCTTCTTTTAGTCTGTTCGATTTTTTATGAGAATTGGAAGTCTTTCAAAGGGTAATTAATAACAATGCATGATGGCAGAGATTAACTCTATATGTATTGTGCCATCATAAAGCAAAGCGCTCCCCTAATTAAATTCTGGAACATGATGGGTTTTCAAATTGGTCATCTCATGCGTCTAAATGACTGAAATTCATTTGCTCCGCCTCAATTCACATTTGCTTTAAAAAAATGTCGACCAAAATGTTGTTACCGTACCAAACAAATTTGTTGCCATTATATTGGCCCAAGCCTAATACCCTGTCTGTTTTGGATTTTGAGAACCGATTATGAGTCCAAAACTGATTATTGGACTAAAAATTGAACGTAAATTTGAGTCCTTAGGCTGATCTTATTCCGTTCGAGCCTTCGAGGGATCGGTAGCTGCTTGCTTGGGCATGGAAGCTCGGATCGGCCTAGTCGAAGACTTGGCGAAAATTTCAAATTGTGGCGAGAATATTTTTTTTTTTTGAAGAAGGCAACAGAATATATATTTATATGTATGAGTAAGCAGAACCGAGATGGTCCTTGCGGAACAATGAGCAAAGAAAATAGCAAGACAATAAGTCAAGGGAGGAGATAGTCAAAACACTCCAATTCGGCCCGAGAAACTCCACTCTTAGCCAGAGAGTCGGCTGCCACATTGGCCGATCTCCGGACATGCTGAAAGACCATGAAGTAACCCTTTCCTCTATCCTCTATCTCCTCAAAGAAAGGCACAAATCGCCAAGGGGGAGAAGCGACTCCCGAAAGCCAGCGAATAACATTTACGGAATCGCCTTCGACTATCAGACTGTCGCACTCCAAGCGAGGCAAGGAGAGGATCCCACTGTGAACGGCTCTAACCTCCGCCTCAGACGAGTCGGCAAATCCAATAGGCCCCGAATAGGCCCAAATGACTTCCCCTTTGTGATTCCGACATAACTCCCCCACTCCAGCCGATCCGGGGTTACCTATAGAGGAACCGTCAAAATTAAGCTTCAGAGACCCCGGCGGCGGGGGGGACCAGGAGAATATGAAACCCCAGACCACGCATGGAAGTCGAAGCGTTGCATTTAACGTTATTAATGACAGATGTTATGCCATTTACAAGGGGAATGGCGGGGCGCCGTTTCGTAGACCAATACCCTAATGCCACGTGTCGAAATTTGAAGGCAGTAGGACCAATTTAACTTATTAGTCCTATATGCATGCTTGAGTGACACAGGGTAGGCCAAGAGGGTGTGAGCTTCCCAAGTCGGCCGTTATGCCATAGACCGGGGTAGAGGGTACGGGGTGGAGGGTACGCACTCCCGGGGGTAGATAGGTATGCAAATATGAAATGCAAAATGAAATGGATGCAAGCGAGTTTTGTGTACGCTTTCGTTTTGTGCAACAAGGTGCCTCGTGAGGCCTTTTTGAGTTTTGTGGTAAGCAAGCAAGTCAACAACAGATATATCAAGAGTTTTTTTTAAGGGTGATGATATTTTCACCCCCCCCCCGCATTACACATGCGCCCCCCTTATAACGTGATTGGACGTCAAAAAGCGTTAAAGTTGCCCACTTTTCACGTCAAATCACATTATAAGGGGAGAGTGCGTGTGATGCAGGGGGAGTGAAAATATCATCTCCCTTTTTTAATCCCCTTCTCCTTTTCTTTTGCTTAATTTTAGCAAAAGTAAGGCTCAAGTTCAATGGAGTTAGACAACTAGCCCCCAACAGAGTCGTAAGTTTGTGAGGCCTGCGCTGTGGCCTGATCGAGCGACGAGGAGCGATAGGACAGCTCTCGTTTCCCTCTCCCGATTCTCCTTCCACTAAGGATCTTTATGGATTTCCCTTGAGTCGAGATTCATTTTGAACAGCAGAACTCCGTTGTAGTTGATGGCCACCCAGCAGCCAACCTCACCACCAAACAGGAATACGAGCTACAACAATCTATCTACAAAGCAAACTCGTAACAATAACAATTCTCAAGAGCGTGGACTAGGCTAAGGCCTCGATGCCAAAATCCGTACCAAGCATCGGGAGAGCGTTCTAGATGAACACAACAGTTGAGGATAACTTGAGCCCAAAGAGAATGATGTTAGAAGGGCCCGGATCACAGTCGAGAGCTGAGCCGTGGACCCTAAAAAATTGTGATTTGCATACTGTGACTAATCTTCTTCAACACTGGACCGAAGTTCCTCAAGATATCTGTAACTTGTTGAGAGCATGGTTTAAATTTCGACCGAAATCCGAAAGATTTTGGTCAACACCCAAACCGAAATTGCCAATACCCATAACCATGGTTTTAAATTTCGGACCGAAATTTCGGATTTTGGTGGAAACCGAAACCGAATTTTGGCGAAATCCGGAATTTCAGACTTCACCAAATTGGAATTTTCCAAAATTTAGAGAAAATGTAATTTTATTTTTTAAATAAAGAAATGTTATCAAATTTCGGTCCGAGATTTCGAAATGAATTAAATATTGTTTTCTAATTTTTACCATATTTCGGATGTTGCCGAAATTTCGGATTTCGGTGGGGTCCGAAATAGGAACCCAAACCGAAATTTAAAACCTTGCCCATAACGGACTTAAAGGTGTATTTATCGCTTTTATGGGGATTTGAACTCTCTACTTTTGTCTTTTAGTGGACGTAGTTGATTGATGCCCTTTGTTTTTTCCAAAACGGATTCTCGTTTTCCTACCAGTGCTCTTTAGCCAAGTATTGAACGTTTTCAAACAACGAATAAAAAATTTCTAACGTTATTGTACCGTCCTCCTCCACAGTAATTGATATTGCCAGCCCACTATTCCTTTCCAAAACGCAAAGAAAGTTGGGGTTAGTAACTTAGTAACGTAGATCCACTATTCCAGCCCGCTATTTCTTTAAGTAACTTAGAGATTTCCATAGCATGATCTCTACAGATTTGAAGGCTAGGATCATCCTATGGAAATGATTTTTTTTTTTTTTTGGGCACAACCTATGTACCTTGTGACTCATCAAATGGACGCTTTGGATCATACTATGGTGTGGGTCGTACATTACTTTTTGAAAATATTGAATAGAAGGCTAGTATGAAATGATTTTTTGGGCACAACTTATTTACATTGTGGTCCATCAAATGGACGGTTTTGATCATCCTATAGTGCGGTTAAACTAGTCCTATTCATGTAGATTTTTCATAATTTGAAATCATTAGCCTTTTAGGAATTTCGAATTCAATTAAAATCCATACAACTTACATCTAAACACATACTTGAGTTCTAAATAAAATAACCCAGACCTCTCATTTGACAGCAACAGCCCACTTCAATTTGATATTAATAACCCACCACTTCAATTTAATATCTACAGCCCACTTCCATTTGATATCCACAGCCACACCACAATCCATTAACCCCGTGCATCCCCATCTAATACCCAACAGCCCCAACATGCCTATAAACCTCCTACATCCGATCTCACATCCAACAGCACCTATAAACCCCTATTGTCCCAATTTATGTAAACCCATCCTATCCCCACACCCATATTACCCATTAGCCATATAGCATTAAACATACCTCATCCTAATTCCACAAAAGTCAAAACATCTTAGACATAAAAAACTAATCAAAATAAAATGGCAATAAACACAAAAAAAAAAAAAAAAAAAAAGAGCATACAAACAAAAATTAAACAAAAATAACAAAAATTAAACAAAGTTAACAAATAAGACGAAAATTAACCACACGGCATAATAAGACGGAAATTAGCCACGCGAACTAATAGGACAAGATTAGGGCTGCAACAGCCAACAGGGTCGGGTTTTTCAAAACCCTAGCCCAACCCTGGATCCCATTATCTCAGCTCTGACCCACCCTGACCCTGAGTTAGGGCCCAAAAACCTTAACCCATTGTCTGCCTTACAGGGCTCAGTGTAGCCTTGGCCCGCCTTGATTGGCTCTGATTGGGCTGGGCTGGCCCTGATTGACCTTAGTGCAAATGCTTGTTAAGAATGTCAAAAATAAAGCAACTACATATCATATAGAACAAAATGATCAATAAACAGAGAAAGGGAACAAAATACGACAATATGAATTCAACTATATGATGGGCAATAGAGACAATCAATTAATAATAATAATCTAAAGAAACATCAATTCAAGATAATAGAAAACATTAGCAAAAGAAACATGCACAAATGGTTCAATTCTATAATAGAAAACTTAGGGTCGGGTCGGGCCGACCCGAGGTATTAACCCTAACCCTGATCTTGACTCAGGGCCAAGAAAATGAACCCTGACCCGCCATCAGGGTTGGAAAATGCAGCTAGGCCCTGTTCGGGCTCAGGGCGGGTCAGGGCTGACAGGGCTAAACTTGCACCCCTAGACAAGATTAAGCAAACAACCTAATAAGACAAAGTTAAACACACGCTTAGTAGGTTACTCGTTTTGCAAGAAGGGACATGATATTTTCACCCCTCGGAAGTACGCATTCGCCCCCCTTATAACGTGAACAATGTGGCAACTTTAACGCTTTTTTGACGTCAAATCACGTTAACAGAAGAGAGAATGCGTACTGCAGCGGGGGTGAAAAAATAATCGTCCGTTGCAAAAACCCCTAACTTGGACAAGGGGCAACCGACTTTTCCTTTCCAAAAATGCTTCACTTGTTTTCTTTCCCGCCTCGTTCGACTTCAACAAAAAAAAAGGGGTCTCTCTCTCTCTCTCTCTCTCTCTCTCGTCCTCTCCCAATCTTTTTTACTTTGGTTTTCATTTTTGTTTATCATTGTTTTCGTTTCTTATGAAGAGGGTTTGGGTATTTTCAGAGTTTTCAAGAGAGGGTTTTGATGTACTCATTTTAGGGATTTCATGTATTCATTTTAGTTTTCAAGAGAGGGTTTTAGTTTATCAGGTTTTAATTTTTTACATAGAGAGGATTTGGGTTTGGGTGTTCTCAGATTAGGGATTCGGTGAAGGTTTTTTAAGTTTTCAAGATTAGGGTTTCTTTTTTTACATCGAGGGTTCTGGTGTTCTCAGATTGAGTTTTCAAGTGAGGGTTTTTATCAGGGTCTCCATTTTGCAGGGTTTTCATGATTAGGTTTATTTTATTTTATTTTACAATTTCTTGGATTAGGGTTTTCTTGATTAGTGCTTTCATTATTAGGTTTGGCATTTCTGGCTATTACGTTAGTTTTTTTTTTTTTTTCCTTCATTTTTTTTTGAAAGGGTTTTTCCTTCGTTCTTTCTCCATTTTTGTTTATTAGCTTAGGGTCGGCATTTCTGGTTCCAGATTAGGGTCTAACCTGTTCTTCAATTTATTTGAGATTTAATGGGTATTTTTTTTGTTCTTCGATTTTCACTGTACAGAAATTGTACTTGTTTCTGTTCTGTGGGTGTATCTAGATTTCACAACAGCTTAAAATGTCCTCTGGTCTAGTTTCTTACTCTTTTCCTTCCCTTTTTTGTGTGGTTACTTGGCGTTGGTTACATTTTTCTATGATTTTCAGTGTCAGGGGACTAATAGTTTTATGGACTAATTGTGAAATTACTGCATTATTTCATACTACTAGCGTGCATTTGATTTAGTTAATTCATGAGTACTCTTGGTGATTAAAGATGGTTCACTTGACTATCATTGTAGTGGTTAGACTGCTTACCTAGATTGGAGTTTCTCTGTTTATGTCTTCTTCAACAAGAAATATCCCGGTTTCTATTCACGTACCCTAGCTAGCAAATTTTAAAGAAAGCTCGTTTTGTCTGGGTGTCACACTGTCTGGTTGCTCTTTGAAAGTGAATTATATTGAAATTCGTTTATGATTTTAGTCACAATATGGTCAATAATACTTATCTTATTTAAGATAATTGTGATCCTTGCTAGGAATGTAGTATCAGCTAATCAGATCTTTCTGGTCATCCTATTAGAATATTCAAATGTGCGTACATTTAGAGTCTTTCTGTACAAAATTGTGAACAACACTTATCATAAACGTAATGTTTGATTTTCCTTGTATGCTTCCCACTGCGTTTGTTTTGATTTTCTGCACTTATTCGGAGAGTAAGTTTACAATGGTTGGGGTTTGTTTATGTGTTTTATGCTTCAAAGGATCAATTATTAGTAGTTAAGCACTGGAAATTTGAAAATAAAAAGATTATCTAGATGGTGAACTGACTTTTGATTGAGGGACCAAAAGAGTATTTAACAACCCACAAAACCCCCACAGATTTGTTTTTGTTTAATACCAACAGATCTCTGCACACCTTTCTGCCCAGTGAGCTTTTACTCACATATGCTTTAAAGGAAACCAATAGAATAACCTGTTTTTTTATTTCAAAATATTTTATCGTACACTAAATGTTCATCAGGATTCATTAGCCGACCGCAACTAGTTTGGGACAATGGCTTAGTTGAGTCGAGTTGAGTGCACTAAATACTCATCATATCTACATTCTCTATTCTTCCCACTGCCCCACATTTTGTTTTTAATTAGTTTTGCTTGTGGTGTGCATCACATGGTTGTTCAATGTATGGAAGGCCCAATCTCGTGAGGGCATTAGATGCCTGTGGATGTAAATTGGTGATCACTAGAGCCACCTTGCAATTTGTCAGCACTGATGATAAGTCAACTGATGCTTATTTTCAAAGTTGATCTGAAATCTTTAACAATGGTCAGGCTATAGCTTATGTGGAGTTGTAGCTAAGCATCTGTAATGCTCAATATGGATATTAATACTGACATGGATACAAGTATGACTTAGAATTGGATATGGAGGTTCTATTCTATACCATGAGACACTGCATAGAGATTTATTGATAAAAAGTTTAAAAACGTAAACTAGATATAATTTAGAATTCTAAAGAAACGTCCGGAGTTAAAAATAAAAGTCCATAATAAGATACATGGAATTTCTCTATTTATTGCTTTGTATTTTCTTCATTAAAAAATATCAATATATTGGAGGAAAAATGAATTTGTAAACATCCGCAAATGACACAGCCCATCCCCATGCCCTGTTGCTATTGTATTCCATACCTGTATTCCTTTAACACTGATACTCTAAGCCTGTACAAGAATCTGGGCATCATAGCTACAAATGCATGAATCAAATTCGTGCATTGACTATACTGTTATCTGCATACACTAATTTTTATGCATGGAAATGTGTAATTCTACATCATAGAAATGTGCATGTGTCCAAGTTTCATGTCACTAGCACACAATGATCAAATATAACTTATTAGTGTTTTTATATGCTGGTTGGTATAGGGGTGCAACTCGGGTCGATTTTTGGGAATTCGTGTTGAGCTTTTTACCATAAAATTTTGTTAGGTTCGGGTTGACTCCAATTAAATTTTTAGCAAAAACTCAACTCGACTTGACCCACGTTCGACCCCTAGGTTGGTATCAATTTAGCAGGGTGCCAATATGGCAAAATCTTAACATTTTCAAAAGTTTATGTTTTTGTCTCACTCTGATCCATCTTGAAGTTTCAGTGACCATGCATGGTCAACAGATTTTGTAATAAGCTGATTGCTGAATTTGATGTTAGTGGTGATGCATTATTTATGCCGTGGAGCCAATAGTTTTTCGAGAACTTGGATCTTCATGTTTGGAGGATTTGTGGACAATGTGCTATTCTTGAAATTATGCCTTGATTTGGAACCAGGGAAACCAGGGGTTTCATCATGACTTATACATGCTTGGTTGTGGGGTTGTGAAACTTAGAAGTTCATTTATTAGATATATTGTCTAAAAAGGGAGTTTAATAGGTATTTATGTTATTCCAGGCCAAGTGAATAAGTGTTGTTGGCTTTATTTATTTATTATTTCTCTATAGGAATCAACCGAAGCAGTTGAATTTTGAATGGTATTTGGTGGAATAATTTCTTAGTGGCCTTTTCTTTTATTCCAAAACAGGCATATTCAGATGGCATCTGTGAGTGCTTCACAGGTTATGTCAAGAAGCTCTCATTTTAACTCTGGAGGAACATGTAATTTAAAACCAAAACTATGTGCAAGGAGTGTAGCATGCAAAAGAATTCCTTCCCTGAGGAACCAGGCCATGTCTTATCATGGGTTAAGATCTCTAAATCAAGTGGATTTGATAAATATGCAAACAAACTCAAAAGCAACTTCCCAGCAAGCTAGAAGGAAGGGATATAAAAATACGAACGGCAGGACATTTGGAGTCATCGCAGGTGGAAGCGGGATGAACCTCATCTTTGTGGGATCAGAGGTAGCTCCATGGAGCAAAACTGGAGGACTTGGTGACATTATTGGAGGACTGCCACCAGCCATGGCGGTAATCATAGACCTTTTCAGTGCAGTTTTTTTTCCTGACCTAAATCTGAACACACAACATTTGTTGTTTTATTAACACCAATCTTATTCTTTTAAACAGTTTATTGTTTGTCATGAATATGGTATTTTATGTTTTCCAACTCATATTTTGGCCAACCCTCATGTTTTGAGCTTGCTCTAGGCCAATGGACACCGTGTCATGACAGTCACTCCTCGCTACGATCAGTACAAAGACTCATGGGATACCGGTGTTACGGTTGAGGTAATTCCTAATGATCATACTCTTTCCTGATATTTTCTCTTTTGAGTTACTGTTATTGTATCTGTAGCTTAATATTGACTTGTTCAATAAATTTGCTGCTAAAAAATAAATCATCACTTAATAAACAGTTAAAAGTCGGGGACAACCTTGAAACTGTGCGCTTTTTCCACTGCTATAAGAGAGGAGTCGATCATGTTTTTGTTGATCACCCAATATTTCTCAAGAAGGTCAGTCTTCATCCCGAAACATTTATTCAAGGCTACTTTATAGTATACATCACTTGAACTATAGAATTCAATTTGAGCATACTTTGATGCTTAATAAATGGACTATAAGGTGTTGGGAAAAACGGATGAAATTGTTGGAACGGATTACCAAGACTACCAACTACAGTTCAGCTTGTTATGCCAGGTGAGTATTCCGCTACTCATACTTTCTCTGTGATTTTTAAGTTTTCAATAATCCACAGAAGATAATTTCTTGAGGACCGGCAGTTATACCTGTTCAGTTCTTTTAAATAACCAGTACTAGTAAAACTATGAAATAAAAGTCATGGTTTTGTTTTTGTTATTCCTAGTTTTATGCAGATAAAGGCACTCAATATCATTACATCTTGACACAACCTCCTGGAGTTGCAAGTAACTCTATAACTTTTGCGATTGCTTTTAAAAAATCGTTCAGAAAATTGCCTTTCAGAAATATCTGGAAAACTAGGCATTAGTAGGATTTGTCATTGAAACCTTGCCAATTCCTAAGCAGAAAGTTAGGCACATTATTGCTACTTTTGCAATAAGAAAAAAGGGGAATTAGTAGCATCTTTTGTGCCCGCTCTCAAAGGTTAGGTTGCGAAGTTTCTGGTACCAATGGCCTCAACATGTAGCTCGATAGAGGAGTAGGCTTTTTTTTTTTTTTGGAATGATAACTGTTGGAATATGTAACTTGCCTGAGGGCATTTAGGACTTTGTACATTCCTTTTGTTTTAGTATAAAATTATGAGTCGGGGGGAGATTACCCTAACACATTCATTTCTCTCTCTAAACTCTCGGTTAACATGGTATCAGAGCCTTAGGATTTTCTGATCCCTAGGGTTCTCTATCAGGCTTCACCTTCTCCGCCACCCTCACATAGCCGAACCCCCCCCCCCCCCCCCCCCCCCCCCCCTCCCTCTTGTCTCGAAATCCTATTCCCAACTCCGGCCAAACTTTCATCTGAGGCACAACGGTACGCTTTCTTTTTCCTGTTCAGAAGGAGTCGTTTCCATCGACCCGACGGTATCAGCCCTCCCTTGCCACTATCTTCTCCTTCCCCGCGCATACCCCCTGGTTCTCCCTTTGCTTGCCCCCCTGCATGGTTTTAAATTTCGACCGAAATTTCGGATTTCGGTGGAGACCGACATCGAAACCACACAAAACCGAAATGGTCATTTATTTCGCTCGAAATTCTGAAATTTTCGAAATTTGACACAAAAAATCTGTTTTTTTAAAATATTAATTTAATATTTAATTTCGGCTGAAATTTAATAATGAATAAAATATTGTTTTTTTTACCAGATTTCGACCGAAATTTCGAAATTTCAAGGTACCGAAACCGAAATTTTAAACCTTGCCACCCTGCAACCAGCCGCACCTTCTGGCCGGAAATTTTTTTCTAGGAACGAGGATTTGCACCCCCTCCCCCAAATTTTCTTGGAAAATATTTTCTGACCCCCCTCCCCCCCCCAACCCACAAATTCACTTTCTCAGAAAATAGTCTCCAGGGCTGCAATCTGCCTCGCTCCTGAATTTTTTCCCCAACTCCCAATTCCTAGGTTTGCAGGTAAGCCCTCAACCCCAAGTTTTTCAACCCACTTCATTTTTCCTCCTCTTCCTCTCATCCCTCGGTAAAACCTAAAACTCTATTCTCCCTCTTACTATGTGTTAGATCTTCATCTCCTATCCTACTTTGATTCTTGTTTGTCTTTGCGGCTCCTCTGTGTGCCCCATGTCTTTCCTCTTCTCAATCTTCGTCGATGACCATCATTGTTGGAGCCGGTCTAGCTTTCTTGGCGTGTCCTAGTTTGCCCACCTATTCAGTTATCTATTGTTATTCGTCTTGATTTGGCTTGTCTGTTTCTTTCTTGCTTGTTGTTATGGAGGTGCTTGACAATCCTTCCTCAGGAGTGGCTCCTGGTGTTCGTCCGACACCCTCTTTGGCGTCTTCTTCGTCATCATCTTTCTCTGTGGATGGATCATTCCCACAGATCACTACTGTTAAGTTGGATGGTTGGAAAGCAGCCGTCGAGAAGTATCTTATTACCAGAGGGAAAGCCCATGTCATTCGTCATGATCCTTCTACGACTGATCCCACCTTTGATCGATGGGAACAGGAGGATGCTCTTGTTTGCACCCTTCTGTGGCAGAGTATGGCCCCTCACGTCTCTGGGCCATTGATACTTCTGTCTACTGCGAAACGGATCTGGGATCAGGTTACTCTTCTTTACTCTAGCGTGGCAAACATTAGTCGGATCTGCTCTCCCTATTTTTAGTGGGTGAGTTTCCGCCGTGGTGATCTCCCTCTTGCCACCTATTACAACCACTTCGTTGGCCTATGCCAGCAGCTTGATAATTACATGCCGCTTACCACGGATCTCACAGAGGCTGCCCGTCAGAGGGATCAGATCCGTGTTGTGCAGTACCTTGAGAGTTTGGGTCCAGAGTACATGCATCTTCGTCAACAGATTATCGATTCTGGCGATATTCCTTCCCTTACTGCAGTTTACTCCCGCGTCCAGCAGTGCTCTCCTGGTGATCCAGTGATATCTGTTCTTATTGATGGTTCTGCTCTCCCGACCTATGATGGCAGTAGTCGTCCGCCTCGTGGTGGGGCCTCCTCTGGTGCTGGCCGTGACCGTTCTTTTTGCACTCACTGTTAGCGCGAGGGACATTATATTGACTATTGCTATACCCTGCATCCCGAGCTTCGTTAGGTACGCTCGGCTCACATGGGTGCTACTACTGCTTCTGCTTTGGATTCCGCTCCCTCTACTTCTGTTTCTGCACCAGCGGATTCCGCCTATATATTATCCCGTGCCGATTATGAGGAGTTCCAGCGTTTGAGGCTCAGTTCTCGTTCTCCTTCTGCAGGTTTCTCCCAGCTAGGTAGTTCACCCACTACCCTTTTATCTAGCTCAGGGTCATGTATCATTGACTCTGGCGCATCCAACCACGTGACTGGTAACTTTTCTCAGCTTCATTCTTTTCGCTCTTTCTCGTCTCCCTCTCAGTCTATCACCCTTGCTGATGGGTCCACTACACCTATCACTGGTGTTGATCATATCTCCCCTCATCCTGCTCTTACCTTATCTTCTGTTTTATGTGTATCAAAATCACTATTTAGTTTACTTTCAGTTAGCCAAATTACTAAATCTCTTCACTGTTCTGTCTTATTTTCCCCTCTTACTGCTTGTTTCAGGATCTCTCGACTAGGAAGACGATTGAAACGAGTCGTGAGGTAGATGGCCTCTATCATCTTGACTGCCGACCGCCTACTGTCTTACATAGCTCTGTGTACATTTCAGTGGCATTATCGCCTGGGGCATCCTTCACTTCAGCGGCTGCAGCAGACTTCTCTGGTTCCCGGACCTTTTTCTAGTTTTCAGTGCGAGTCCTGTGAACTCGGGAAACACCGTCGTGTGTCGTTTTCGTCCCGGATCATTAGTCGAGTGTCTAGTCCATTTGACTTAGTCCATTCTGATGTATGGGGACCCTCTAGGGTCGCGTGTAGTACTGGCTTTCGGTATTTATTGTGTTTATGAATACTTCTCACGCATGACATGGTTATATTTACTGAAGAGTCGATCTGACGTGTTCTTTGCTTTTCGCACATTTCATTCTGAAATTAAGAATCAATATAATTGCAATATTAAATGTCTTCGTATTGACAATGCTAGAGAATACTTTTTTGATACTAATGGCTTTCAATCCTATCTCTCCCAACATGGGATTCTATATCAGTCTTCATGTGCGTACACCTCTCAACAGAATGGTGTTGCTGAGAGGAAACTTCGTTATTTGCTTGAAGTAGGTCGTACTCTTCTTTTTCAGATGAGTGTTCGTAAGGCATACTGGAATGATGCCCTTCTCACGACGTGTTTCTTAGCAAATCTCCTTCCTTCCTCCGTCTTAGAGGGTGCTTCTTCTTTTGAGCTTTTATCTCCTGGAAGGAACAGTTTCCTCTGACACTTCGTGTATTTGGATGCGTTTGTTTTGTTCATCACCTTGGACCTGGCCGTGACAAACTCGATCCCCGGTCTGAGCGTTGTGTCTTTCTGGGGTATTCCCGTACGCAGAAAGGCTATCGTTGTTATAGCCCTCGTCTGCGTCACTGGTTTGTCTCAGCCAATGTTACGTTCTTTGAGTCTGAGGCATTCTTCCAACATGGCGCGGTATCTTTCACCCCTTCTCTCGAGTCCGAGGTCTCGCTTCCCTTACCAGATCTATCTGCTTCTCTTCCGTCATCTCCTGTTTCCGTGCAGCCAGCTTCTGCAGATTCTACTTCTTCTGCCACGTTGGAGAAGCCAGCTCCACCTAAAATTACACAGCAGTATCAGCGGCGCCAAGTTACAGATAAGTCTCGTCTACCTCCTCTCGCACAATCATCTTCTGAGCCGATGATCTCTCTTTCCTGCTCTCAGGCATCTTCTCATCCGCCTTCCTCTGTTGTTTCTGATTCTCCTATTGCATCTCGTACGAGATCTCGTTCCACTGCACATCCTATTTCGAATTTTGTTTCTTATGATAAGCTCACCAGTACCTTCCAGAGCTTTGTTTCCTCCTTGTCTTCTATGTCTTTACCACAGTTAGTGGCTGAGGCTCTTGAACATCCTGGCTGGCGTGATGCTATGCACCTCGAAATGGGCGCTCATGGGATTTGGTTTCCCTACCCCTGGTGCCCGTTATGTTGGTTGTCGGTGGGTTTTCTCCATCAAATACCTCCCTGATGATGGTACTGTCCAACGCTTAAAAGCACTGTTAGTCTCGAAAGGATACACTCAGACTTTTGGTGTTGACTACACCGAGACCTTCAGTCTAGTTGCGAAAATTCCCTCTGTACGTGTGCTCATGTCTCTTGCTGTTAATCATAGCTGGCCCCTTCATCAGCTGGATGTGAAGAATGCCTTCCTCCATGGCGACCTGACTGAGGAGGTGTATATGGAGCAACCACCAGGTTTTGTTGTTCAGGGGGAGACTTCCTCCTACGTGTGTCGCCTACGCAAGTCACTCTATGGCCTCAAACAATCTCCGCGTGGGTGGTTTGAGAGATTCAGTGAGGCAGTCATGCGCTTTGGCATGAAACAATGCACAGTGGATCACTCAGTCTTCAGTTATCACTCTTCAGCTGGGTGTATTTTGTTGATAGTCTATGTGGATGACATAATCATCACAAGGAGCAATTCACAAGGTATACAGCGTTTGAAAACCTACTTGCAAAATGAATTCTCTACTAAGGATTTGGGTCAGCTCAGGTATTTCTTGGGGATAGAGGTTGCTCGTTCTTCTAGAGGCTTGTTCCTATCATAGAGAAATATGTCTTGGACTTGCTAAAAAAAAAGGCAATCTTGGAGTTAAACCAGCTTCTGCACCCATGGATCCAAATGTGAAACTCGTTCCAGAAGAAGGAGAGTTGTTGGAGGATCCTGGCAGGTATCGCAGGCTTGTCGGTAAACTTATATATCTCACGGTTACTCGGCCAGATATTTCATATGCTGTTGGAGTTGTCAGTCAGTATATGAGCTCTCCATGTACTTCTCACTGGGCTGCGGTGATACAGATTCTCAAGTATTTGAAAGGGGCTCCAGGGAAGGGATTGATGTTCAAAAGACATGGCTATATGAAAGTTGAAGGCTTCTCTGATGTAGATTGGGCTGGATCCCTAGCAGTTAGACGGTCCACCACTGGGTATTGTACATTTGTAGGTGGCAATCTTGTTTCATGGAAGAGTAAGAAGCATGATGTTATAGCTAAGTCCAGTGCACAGGTTGAATACAGGGCACTGGCATAGACAAGCACGGAACTTATTTGGTTACGTTCACTTCTCTCTGAAATTCTCTTCATTTCATCTTCTCATTCACAGCTTTATTGTGACAACAAAGCTGCAATATACATTGCCAACAATCCAGTCTTCCATGAGCGCACCAAAACATATTGAAGTGGATTGTCATTTTATCCATCAAAGAATCCAGAAAAGAGAGATTTGTACTGTGTTTACTCGGTCAGGGGCCCAATTAGCTGATATGTTTACAAAGTCCTTAAATAAGTCAAAATTGAGTGATATATGTAACAAGCTAGGAATGCATGATATCTACATTCTAGCTTGAGGGAGAGTGTTGGAATATTTAACTTGCCGAAGGGCATTTAGGACTTTGTACATTCCTTTATGTTTTAGTATAAAGATATGAGTCAGGGGGAGATTACCCTAACTCATTCATTTCTCTCTCTAAACTCTCGGTTAACAATAACAATAGAGGAGTAGTCCAGTCCGTGGATAGTTGAAACTTGTCAGGAAGCTGAAGATTAATATTCTTGGGTCCTTTCCACTATTATGTTAGCCACGGGGATTGCATGCTAGTTTCATCTACATGTAAGTGCTATGATGATCTGGTTAATTGTTTGGTGTTTGAATCATTACATTCTGCTATTTGATTTCTTTGGGCTTTGGTAATAAGTCTCGAAGACACTTTGTCCAATGATACCGCCCAACCATCCTTGAGGATATCAGGATAATGGTTATTATGGGTGTGACTCAGTGATCTCTTGTCATGGCTTTTTTAGGTTTGCTTGACTGGGCATTACATTGTTTCCACTGGATTATTTTGGGTTTTTTTTTTTTTTTTTTTTGAGAATTTTTTCCTCTGGATTATTGATGCCTTTTTTTACTTACATGGTCATTTAGAAACTCTCAATCCCACTATAGAGGTCAACGATGGACCTTGTGTTGACTGTTTTACGTGGTTCTTTTGCTTCACGACCTT
Organism: Tasmannia lanceolata; assembly: GCF_043159265.1. Classification (NCBI taxonomy): domain Eukaryota; kingdom Viridiplantae; phylum Streptophyta; class Magnoliopsida; order Canellales; family Winteraceae; genus Tasmannia; species Tasmannia lanceolata. The sequence continues at coordinate 39,347,713 of NW_027518689.1, forward strand.
TTGTTTCATTACATAGTCATCTTATTTCCACTGGATTATTTTCTTTTGAAGAAATTTTCCACTGTATTATTAATGATTTTGTTTAGTTACATAGTCATTTTGCAACCCTCAAGCTTCGCTATAGAGGTCAACGATGGACCTTGAGTTGATGTTTAAGTTTAACTTATGTTCTTCTTAATGTCCTTCAGGCAGCTCTTGAGGCCCCAAGGGTTCTGAATCTCAATAACAGTAAATATTTTTCTGAACCATATGGTATGGACTCCTGCCTATTGATTGTTTCAACTGGTTACTATTACTTATAAAGAAGTTAATTTATATCCCATTGCTGTTTGTGCCTTCGAATCGCAGGGGAAGATGTTGTGTTTATTGCTAATGATTGGCATACTGCACTGATCCCGTGTTACTTAAAGAGTATGTACAAACCTCATGGTATTTACAAGAATGCCAAGGTAACACGATTTCATAGTTTGGTTTCAAGTTTTCAACTATTTTACTTGGAAACTATTCTACTTGGAAACCTCATATTGGTCTTGCTGAGATTAGATTTTATCATGCTTGCAGGTTGTATTCTGCATACACAACATTGCCTACCAGGGCAGATTTGCCTTTTGGGACTTTGAACTTCTCAATCTCCCAAACCAATTTGAAAGGTCCTTCGATTTTTTTGATGGGTATGAGTTCTCCACTTTTTCTGACTTGAGAAGTCGATCCATCGTTTGTTCTCGGGGCACCTTCCCCTTCTATGGATTTCATAGTCTGTTTCTTTGATAAAAACATGTATATTCAGGTATGCCAGGTATTTTTGGCCTGTGAAAGGAAGGAAAATTAATTGGATGAAAGCTGGAATACTGGAATCAGACAGAGTCTTGACTGTGAGCCCATATTACGCTCAAGAACTTATTTCAGGGTTTGAAAGAGGTGTAGAATTGGAGACCATCATTCGCAAGACTGGCATTACTGGAATTGTTAATGGGATGGATGTTGAGGAATGGAACCCATTAACAGACAAATATATCAGCGTCAATTATGATCATACAACTGTGGGTACTTTTCAGATGATGTTTTTAACTCTAAACTACTGTTTCTGGGTCTGTAACTGAGAATAATAATAATAATCATAGAATTGCATTTTCAGGTATTAGATGCAAAGCCTTTTCTAAAGGAAGCACTGCAAGCAGAAGTTGGGTTGCCTGTTGATAAAAATATCCCTCTCATAGGCTTCATTGGGGGGCTTGAAAAGGAAAAAGGTTCAGATATTCTTGTGGCGGCTATTCCTGAAATCGTTGAAGAAAATGTTCAGATAGTTGTTCTTGTAAGTATGAGAGAGAGAGAGAGAGAGAGAGAGAGAGAGAGAGAGAGAGAGAGAGAGAGAGAGAGAGAGAGTCCCAGTCCAGGTATTTCTTATACACAAACTCAGTTGTTTTCCAGTGATTGTCATCCATTTTCGGCTTCCTTGCAGGGAACTGGCGTGGAGTACATGGAGAAGCAGCTGGAACAGTTGGAGGTAAAATATCCAGAGAAGGCAAGAGGAGTGGCAAAATTCAATGTTCCCCTAGCCCATATGATAACAGCAGGAGCTGATTTCATGATAGTCCCAAGTAGATTTGAACCATGTGGCCTTATTCAGTTGCACGCTATGCGATATGGAACGGTATGCATCCTCTCTCTAATTTGACCATCAAATGTTTTTCCGATAGTCTCTCTTCGTGAATTAAACACATTGCGTTTAGGAATTTTTATATTGAGTGATAATATTAAGTTTAAAAACTCAAGACCAACAATCCCAACAAGTTTTACAAACTTCTTTAGGTCTGTCTTGGTGGAAAGAGAGAGAAGGTTTTACTCCATGATAGACAGATAATCACTGTGTTGGTTGATATGCTGCAGGTTTCAATTGTTGCCTCAACTGGTGGATTGGTAGACACTGTAAAAGATGGTGTCACAGGATTTCATATTGGAGAAGCCTTCAACATAGATGCAAGTAAAAACATCTCTTCTAGTTATGAATTTTCCATCCACTTATTTTTTCCATGGATATTAATCACAAACCCATCTTTTGTTCCTCAGTTGCTCGACATGCGATATGGAAGGGTATGCATCGTCTATCTGATTTCTACGTTGGTGTCAACCATCAAATCTTTTTCCGATAGTGTCCCTTCATGAATTAAACATATTGGCGTTTAGGAATTTTTATATTGAGTGATAATATTAGGTTTAAAAACTCAAGACCAACAATCCCAACAAGTTTTCCAAACTTCTTTAGCTTTCTATGAATGTTATTCAATTGAAAATTGTATACCGCCCGCAACCTAGAGATTAGGCCTGTCTTGGTGGAAAGAGAGAGAAGGTTTTACTCCATGATAGCCATGTAATCACTGTATTGGCTGATATGCTGCAGGTTAGAGTTGTTGACTCAACTGGTGGAGGAGCCTCAAGTGTAGATGTATCTGACAACATCTCTACTAATTATGAATTTTCCATCCACTTATTTTCTCCATGGAAAACTAAGCACAAACCCATGTTTTGTTCCTCAGTGTGAAGCTGTCGATCCTGCTGATGCTACTGCAGTTGCCACTACTGTCAAAAGGGCTCTTGCCTTTTATCGTACACCCTATCTCCCAGAGATGATTAAGAACTGTATGGCTCAAGATCTTTCCTGGATGGTGAGTGGAATATCAAAGAAGTTATGTTTTCGTTATTAAGATAAACAGAAGTCCAATAAGATAAACTGTCTAGAGAATTGAATCATGTTATTGGTTGTGCGACAGGGACCGGCTAAGCAATGGGAGGAGGTGCTGTTGAGCTTGGGAGTTGGGAGCAGCGAGCCTGGAATCAATGGGGAGGAAATTGCCCCTCTTGCCAAGGAAAATGTAGCCACGCGCTTGGGAGTTGGGGGCAGCGAGCCTGGAATCAATGGGGAGGAAAATGCCCCTCCTGCCAAGGAAAATGTAGGCACTCCTTGAACGAGAAAATTGGCTCCACAACATTGTGAAGGACTTCTTCCGCAACCCTCTAATAGCAAGGGGTGTGGAAATATCAATTCCATACCCCTTGATTTTTTCACACACCTAATTGATATTTCCACACCCCTTGTTCCCCTGATATTAGAGCATTAATGAGGAATTTCCTCTGCTAGGCTGCGTAGCCAAGTTCTGTTCCTCCTTGAAGGCTTAATCAATGGTTTACTTCTCTTAGCACTTCAATAAACTAACGTTCATAAATGGACTAACCTAAGCTCGATACCGCTAAATTCTGCTTGCAGACTGTGGTGCTCAAGGTGGTCGTGCCCGATGAATCCAGTGTGTGGGATGTGTACAGTGCCATGACCCTGATGGAAGGTGTAGTCCATCCCAATGTTTTAAGTAGCATAACAACCAATTTAGTAAAATTTTGGTAACTACATTGGTAACATTCAACCAATATAGTAAATCGTTAAAAAAAAAAAAAACCCAATTTAGTAACTACACTGGTAACATTTAAAAAAAAAATATATATTGAAGATTGTTATTGGTCACCCAAAATGTTCCTCTGCCTTTTTCAGGTTGTGGGGGTCTTTTTATAGATATGAAGAAGCAGAAGGTGACAGTGAAAGGCAAAGTGCAGCCTGATGCAGTACTACAGGTTCTGTTAGATATTGGATATAAGGCCTCATTTTGGGAAGAGGAGGCAACCGATGTGGAGGAAGCAGAAGAGGAGGCAACAGATGTGGAGGAAACCGAAGGACAGAAGTGAAGGATGTGGTTTAGTCGTTTGTATTTTCCCATTGCCTTTTTTTACTCTCTTTGATTTGTTAGGAGACTTGGAGATCTTTCGTAGGGTATTTAATGACAGTGAATCCTTTTTGTTTTTTCTTATGACATAGGATGCATCCCCACCTCAATTTTTAGGGCGGGACTATTCCCTACGCTTGTGTGCAATCACCCGTAAATGCTCATCATGTTAGCCCGGGGATTTGAACTCACGTCAATGGGTAGCTTGCCTATCTCTACAATCCATGATTGCAGATATTAACTCTATATATTGTGCCATCGTAAACCAAAGAGTTCCCCTAATTAAATTCTGGAACATGATGGGTTTTCGAATTGGTCTTATCATGCGTCTAAATGTCTGAAATTCTCTTGCTATGCCTATGTGAAAGTTACATTTGTTTTCAAGAAAAGAAAATTGACCAAATTGTTGTTGCCTTACCAAACAAATCATGTTGCCATTATATTGGCCCAAACCTAAGGCCGTGTGTGTGTGTTTTTTTTTTTTTGGGGATTTTGAGTCTAAAACTGATTATTGGACTAAAAATTAAATGTAAATTTGAGTCCTTAGGTTGATCATGATCTGTCTAGGCTTTCGAATGATCGGTAGCGGCTTGCTCCGGGCTTCAGGTTGGAAGCTTGGGTCGACCCATTCCAAGACTTGCCGAAAATTCCAACATCAGAAGTGATGGACATCATTTAAGCGGGGAATGATTGGCGCCATTTTGTGGACCAATCCTCGAATGCCACGTGCTAGCAGCGTCCTGAAGGAAACAGCAAAATGACGCTTCGTGCGAGCATGGTTTTAAATTTCCTAGAAATCATCGAAATGTTTCCATCCATTTCCATTACCACTTAAACAAGATCTACATGACTTCCTTTTAAGTCATTATTTCCTTGAAATTTTGATAAAAAATTGACCAAAATTTCCAAAACAAGAAAAAATGTAAAGATGTTATTATTTGTATTTCATTACATTAATGTTGAGAATGATATTTGGTAGGCGACATCATTGAAGAGCACAACAAAGTAATTGTATCTTATGCATGGGATGTCAGATTGGACATGGAGTTGGTCCTTAAAGAGGAGTGCGGTCATTGTGCTTTCGAGAAAGTATATAGTGAATGCGCAAGAGCATCTTAAAAAGTGTGCTGCTATTGGGTCAAATATCAAGGGCGGTACCTCCAATACCGACTTGCATGCTCATCTACCATATAATATCTCTGTATTTTTTTTTTATACTTATTTATTGACTTTACTTGACTTTACTGTTCTAGACATCCACGACATGTCACTAGCTCTGTTTGGTTGCTTGAAGTCGGTTGAGATATTAGGAGAAGAAGAAGTCAAAGGGAATTAGACAAGTATGGAAGATGGGGAGAAGATTAGGAGGAAGAGCGGTTGTTTTGTTTGGTTGCGTATTAGCGGAAGATGTAGGGTGTCATATGGTAAATAGAGGGTAGAAGAGAGAGAAAGAGAAGAGAGAGAACGTGAAGAGAGCAAAGAGAATAAGACAAGAATCTTCTTCTAATCACCCACACAAATTCCACCATTTTGGTGAAAGATGGGGAGAAGATTAGAGGGGGAAACATTGCCTCCACATTAGCGGCATGTAGGCAAAAAGGCAATAATGATGTCTAGAAGTTGTATGGTGGTCAAAGTACAAAATAGAAGATCTTATGAAGATTATCTTCTAATGATCTCCTCAAAATAAGCAACCAAACAGGGCACTAGGCATTCGATGTGATTAAGGCATTATGGATAGTTTTGTTGCTTATGTGATAGTTTCAAAGTTTGCATCTCCGAAAGGTATATCTTAAAATTTCCTCGCTTGCACTTGTAAAAGATTAAAAAAATTCGTCATTTGCATATGTTTTTATACGTTTTTGTGATTTTACAATATTTCCACTGAATGGTGACTGAAATTGAAACCAAAATTTAATACCTTGCGTGCGAGTGAGTGGGGGCTTTATCTATGGAAGGGAGAGGATCCCCACATAACTTAGGCAGTGTTGGGATGCTGAACACTTTGGCTAGAAGCGAGGGCCAAGGAGCGGGTGCAAGTTGCTGATAGATGATTTGACAGTAAATTTGCCAGAGGAATTCCGTATCGAACCCTTTATCTTCTCCCACCTTCTTGATCCAAACCCTTTATCTCGCTCTATTAAACATGATAAAAACAATTAACTACAAGAGAAGTTTCAGTTCCTCCCTATACTTCATGGCTATGGCCTAGTCTGATTCGTCAATGGTTCTTTATTCTGGCCAGATGAGTTCAAGTTCCTTCCCCAAAGAGAGGACCGTCCTTGCCCGATGATTGATCCCTATTTCATATCCTAGAACTAACAACATCATATGCTCTATTTAGCTGGTTGATTTCATCAAATCTTTGACAGTGCGCTTGCCCAAGTAATCGGGCTTAACACCTCGAAAGCTGTCTTGGTCTACCTTGGTGAATATTTCTCCTCACACTCTCAAGCTCAGTTTTTAAAGTTATGGGTTCATTCTCAGAACCTAAAAAAAGGGACCCTCTCAATGATGGATTAAGTTGAAAAGGCTAAGAATTGTTGATACCTTAGCTGTTGTAGCTCAACTAGTAACATATTTTTGATTTCCTTCTTATTCTACTTGGGGAATTAGAGCCATTAGGCACCGAGTATGATGTTTTGTTACTTCAATCTGTACCATCCCCGAATCTCCTTCCACTGAGGATCTTTATGAATTTCCCTTGAGTCAAGAGATTCATTTTGAACAGCAAAGCTTCGTTGTAGTTGATGGGCACCCAGATGCCAACCTCACCACCAAACCAGGGAATACCCACTACAACAATCTATCTACAAATCAAATTCGTAACGATAAATAACAATTCTCAAGGGCGCGGACTAGATTAAGGCCTCATGATGCCAAAATCCATACCCGAGCATCGAGAGCGTTGTAGATGAACACCGCAATTTAGGATAACTTGTGCCCAAAGAGAACAAAGTTAGAAGGGCGTAATCTTCTTTAACACTGGACTGAAGTTCTTCCAGATGTTTATGACTTGTTGAGACTTGAGAGCTGAGCCATCCTCCAGGTCGGGTATTAGAAGAAAAAAGACTAGTACAAATTCTATGACGGACTTAATTAATTCATATGCCCAAAACTCCACTAAGCTAGCTCATCTTCAAAATGCTACAATATCACCGATTATCCAGCAACTTGTCACTAAGCCAAAGGGAAAGGCAACATATGAGGAGAAAGCGAAAGGGAAGGCAACAGAAAAGGAGAAAGATTAGTGATTGAATAAGTAAAGGATTAGAGATTTGTATTATCCCCATTACTTTCTTCTTTTAGCCTGTTTGATTTGTTAGGAAGCACGGAAGTCTTTCAATGGTTAATTAATAAGAATGCATGATTGCAGAGATTAATTCTATCTTGCGTAGCCATAAAGCAAAGATCTCTCTCAACTGAATTCTTGAACATGATGGGTTTTGGAATTGGTCATATCCTGCCTCTTTAAGGCTCTAAATGACTGAAACGCTCTTGTTCCGCCTCTGTGTAAGTCACATTTGTTTTTAAACAAATTGACCAAAAATGATGTTGCTTTGCCAGACAAATCATGTTGCCATTATGTTGGCTCAAACCTAAGGCTCTTTTTGTTTTGGATTTTGAGAACCGATTGTAAGTCACAAACTGATTATTGGATCTCAAAAGTTTGTGACTTACAATCGGTTCTCAAAATCCAAAACAAACATGTCTCCAGGCGAAATCTCCGTGACCCTAGCCCTGCAAGGAAAGGGTTTCCAAGAGAAATGGGAACAATCGGGGTCCCTAAAGGTGCAAATCGGCCATGTCTGCATGTTCATTGCCATAGATGATTCACCCATTTCAATGTGCCACCGAAACTTAACCAGTGGAAGATGGTCTTGGGTTGATTTGTGGAATGGTGGAAGCTTTGAAGGTTTTCAACTAACAATAAGCATAGGAGTGACTTTCAAGTTATATTACTTAAACAAGGTTTCCAAATACTAACAAAAAAGCGTGGAAAGAAAGTGCAGAAAATCTCAACTCTAATGGCCTAAGTTAGCTCTAGGCTGAAGAAATATTTTATCAAAATTCACAGAAAATATCAGAGATTTCATCTTATAAAATCTTCAATTCAATTTAATCACTAGTACAGTTTTGAATGCCTCCAGACTCAACAACAGGATGATTCTCAGGCCAGTGACACTCGGTTGAGATTAATAATAGGAGTGACATCTCAGCCATTACATGAGGACATATTCAGTTGGAATCGTCCATTCTACAAGCAGCAGCAGTCGATCTGATCTGTCTTTATACAATCCAACCATTAGAATTTATCCCATTTATTTGTCTCCAGTTCTGTTTTTATAATTTAAATTCCAGTGACAAAGAAATGAATTCAAGAAGTATGGTTTGAAGATAAATGGAGAAGCATTCAATTCAATCTTGATGCAGATGTGTTACTCAGATCTCAATCATGATTAACAAGAAGTGAAGTTGTTTCAGAAACTAGTCACTTAAGTAAATCAAGAAAAATGAAGACAAAAAGTTAAGAAAGAGATGGATACATTACAGTGGGTACAAAAATGAAGACAAAAATTTAAGAAAGAGATGGATATATTACAGTGGGTACAGCTGACATTAGTGTGTAAAGAGCTGCCACAAGTGGATGAGCCATTGCTGAAAAAATGTTAGAGACAAATACATTTGTGTGAAAACAGATCCTTGGAGGATCTTGCTGTGGAGAATCTTTCGCGATGTAATAAAATGTTTGTTCATCCACAAGTGGTTAAAGCTGGTCATGATATTGATGTTTCTCTAAATCAAAGCATATCCACCTTAAATCATGAAACAAAGGCTTTGACAATGGGAGTGTTCGATGATTGGAGATGAATATCCCTTACTAAAAAGTGTTAGTAGTCATTCGAATTCCCAATTAATTTTACGAACCGGTAAAAAGGGATGCCCAAAGCACGAGGCTCCCGCCATTGCGGGGTCTGGGGAGGACTAGATATACGCACCCTTGAGCCTTCCCTGCATAATGATATTTTTCTAACCAGTAGTATCTATAAAATTTAAGACTAAAAACAAAAATCAATGTTTTTGGACTACAGGGTTGCATCCAAACTTGAAAATGGTGTAATGTTATCAAACAATACATTTTAAGATCTAGGGTTTAATAATCAGGCTTTCTTAAATCCTGAATTTTGACAAAATCCAGGAATCTAAATTGACTAGATCCAAACATGCCCTAATAGTGCATATTTCTGACAAATATATTAATCAAGGGCGATGATAAATTTGAACCCCATGTAGGATAATTTGTACCCCTTTAACGTAAATTGACGTAAGAAAGCGTTAAAGTCTGCCACATACCCTCCTTTGAAGGGTTGTGAATTATACTGTAGGGGTGTGAATTTATCATCGTCCTCAATCAATCAAGTCTGATTAATAGAATAAAAATAATTACTATATTCTAATCAGTGAATGGTTTATGAGTTAATGAGTAAAAGTAAATAGATATTTTAAATGAATAAATTCCAATAAATGCTTGGTAAAATGTTATACTCAAGATTAAAACATGAATGTCATGAATAAACAGTAACATAAAAAGCAATACGAATATTTATGATGCCTGGTTAAGGCTTTGTTCTTCAACCTCGGGGTCTGAGGTTCAATCCCAGCTTACCTACCAAAAAAACCAATAAGAATATTTTCAGTTCCAATATTCTCACAGTATTTACTATTGATCACCAGCAAATAATCCTCATTTCTTTAACGATCGGATGAAATCTATCACGTAGATTAGATCACATGAGGAGGAAAACACTATGAGTGTATCAGTCTCGTCTCTATACACATCTTTATTGTTAAATTCGTCCTCATATTCACACGGTCGATAACATCAGAATCGATTTCCTGTCGGGCCATAATTTTTTTTTTTTGAAATGGCATAGTTTATAAAAGAAACAGAAGGGACACCCGAAAGGGAATACCCAAAGTTACAGAACAAAAAATAAAAAATAAAAACTAATTACAAAATGACTAGGCCATCAAATAGGAAATTGATCAGACCAATTCATCGAGATGCATACCACCCCTCTTCTAGCCAAAGCGTTTGCCTTCTCGTTAGCAGACCTTCTAACATGAATCAACTCAATATCTGATTCCGCCAATATATCTTCCATTTCGTCAAAAAGATCCAAAAACCTCCAAGGTGGAGCCACACCACCCCTCAGCTACCGGATAACATTAAACGAATCCCCTTCAACAATTACACTCTTCAGACGGTCTCTACTCACCTTTTTTATGCCTTTGAAAGCCGCTTGGACTTCCGCCTCCGTAGCGTCAGTCACACCTAAAGGGCCCCAAAAAGACCAAAGAACCTTACCAGCATCATCACGACATAAACCTCCCACCTCGGCTGGAACAGGATTCCCAAAGCAAGCACCATCGAAGTTTATTTTTAACACTCCTTGAAGCGGTAGTTCCCATCTCTGCACAACTTTATTAGCCCACTCACTACTCAAGCACACCACCCCCCATCCTTCCCAAAGATCAAACGCTGAGACAAACCGGAAAGATGGATGGCATCTCGTCCGATTAATTACCAAAGCAATTATCCGCATATAAAGATAATGAGGAGCTTTGGACATTCCCTCAAACACCCGCTCATTTCTCTCCTTCCATACCACCCACCAAGTGGCAAGCAAGCATACTTCCCACAAAATTTTCCCTTTCTTCTTCCAAGGCACGAAGCTCCATTGTTGCAACAACAATTCAATAGATCTAGGGAAAATCCAGCTGATCCCAAATCTCAGAAATATGCGACCCCATATAGACCGGGTGAACGAATAATGCATAAATAGATGATCCGCAGATTCCCCATCCGCAAGACATATGGGGCAATGATCAACAAGCCACATACCACGGTTTCTCAGAAAGTTAATGGTTTGAATCCTGTCGCGACATGCGGCCCAACCAAATATATTAACCCACTGCGGACAATGAAATTTCCACACCTTTGCTGAAAAAGAGGGAGTCGGGCAGGGCATCAAGCTCGTATAGAAAGATCTGACAAAATCCTGTCGGGCCATAATGGAACTCTAAATCTAATCAATTCAAATAAATATATCTAATCAATTCAAATAAATATATCCCCATCTTCTCACACCCTTACAATTTATATGTAGTCCAAGAACTAAAGATAAATAAGAAACATGGAAAAAAAAAAGCAATCTTTCTAATCTTAAAAAGAGATGCATAGTTGTGGTTTGAAACAATAACTACTACTTAAAGATGCTTCCCACTAAAGAGACTTTCTAATAATAATGGAGAATAAGATACTAATGTAATCATGCAACTAATATAATCTATCGAGCAAATATTAATGTAACTCCTAACTTATATTAATATAACAACTCAGCATAAATGCAAGTTCTCAAGTGAATTAATGCCATCCCATGTGAATGTTTTGGACCCATGAATGCTAGCTATCCCACATACATAAGACTAAGGACTCGCAGGCGGTTGAACAAGTGAAAATGTGGACCCATGCGCTTGTTAAATAAACAATTAGGGCTCATATGACTGATCGTTTTAAGGTGATTCGTGTATTGCGTCCAAGCATCCACAAACAAGTGTGTGAAATGATAGGACCCATATCTAATGGATGAGAAATTATATGGTGTAAGGGCTTACAACAATAAGGCCTTTGTAAGGTGGAAGTACCATCCTTGATATCTGATCCAACAGCAGCTCGCTGTTGGATCAAATATCAGGGGCGGTACCCCTACGGTATTGTTGTAAGCCCTTACACCATATAAAATCTCCTAATGGAGAATGATGAAAATGCCGATGTCTCATGCAAAATATCCAATATACCCTTATCTCACTAGATAAAAATGACGGAAACAACGTTGTTGTCTCGTGAAAAATGATAAAAGCATCCTTATATCATGGAAAATGATAAAAACATATGATGACCAAAATATGCTATCATAAAAATATTAAAATACCCCTATTTCATAGAAAATAAGAGGTATTTTGTTATTTTTATGAGAAATAGGTATTTTATCATTTTTCATGAGATATGAATATTTTTATTATTTTATAAGAAATAGGGGTATTGTGATCATTTTTATGAGATATAGATATTTTGCTCATTTTCCATGACATAGGGTATTTTCATTATTTCTATAAGAAAGGAGTAGTTTATCATTATTCATAAATGGGTATTTTTGATATTTCCCATTAGATAAGGATATTTTATCTTTTATGTACGCATGAGATAGGGGTGTTTTGGTCATTTTCAACGTGATGATGATGATGTATTTTGGTTGTTTGTTTAGTGCTGCTACGGAGACCGAGTGGAACTAAGGGTGGCAAAATCAACCGAACCGAACCGAAATAGAACCAAACTGATGATCGGTTCGGTTCGGTTTTGGTTTTGGTTTCAGTTTGGCTCGGTTTGGACAATGATAAATGCCCCTAGGGCTGCAACATGGTCGGGTTTTTCAAAACCCTGGCCCAACCCTGGATCCCATTATCTCGGCCCTGACCCACCCTGATCCTGAGTCAGGGCCGAAAAACCTCAACCCATGGCCCGCCCTGATTGGCCTTGATTGGGCAGGGCCAGGCCGGCCCGACCCTAATTGACCCTAGTACAAACACCTGTTAAGAGTGCCAGAAATAAAGCAATCACTTATCATATAGAACAAAATGATCAATAAACAGAGAAAGGGAGCAAAATAAGACAATATGAATTCAACAACATGACGGGCAACAAAGACAATTAATAATAATAATCTAAAGAAACACCAATCCAAGATCATAGAAAACATTAGCAAAAGAAACATGCATAGATGGTTCAATTATATATATAATAGAAAACTTAGGGTCGGGCCGGGTCACGGTACCCGACGCATTAACCCAGAACCAGATCCGACCTGAGTCAGTGTCTAAAAAAATGAACCCTGACCCGCCCTCAGGGTTGGAAAATCCAGCCCTGACCCTGTTCGGGCTTAGGGCGGGTCAGGGCTGACAGGGCCAAACTTGCACCCCTAAATGCGCCCATTTTCATAGGAAAATGATAAATATTCCCCTTTTCATCGGTTTGGTTCGGTTTGGAGTATATGATCGGTTCGGTTTGAAGTGTTTCGGTTCGGTTTGGTTCGTTTTGGAGGTAAGCATGTTCGGTTCGATTCGAGTTTTGCCATTTTAAGGAAAAGAAAAGAAAAAGAAAAAGAGGAACACATGTGAAGAGGCTATTTGTTCGGTTCCACCCGGTTAGTCAGTCGGTCCTCCACTCAGTTACCACATCCTTATTCTTTTTTATTTTTTATGATACAGGGATATTGTGGTTATGCTCATGAGAAAGTATTATTTTTTCATTTCTCACAATCAGATGAGGGTATTTTGACGATGGCAAGTTGCCACTGCCACTCTTAGTATATGGTCCAATTTTGCTCATAGTTTGGCCGATGCACATGGAGTGACTATCCAGTCCGGGAAGGGCAGGTATTGTGTTATTGCAACTGCACTGCCCTATAGGTACTGGAATTACTAACTAGGGTTGCAAATGAACTAAGCCAGATCACGAACGTGTTTGGGTTTGGCTCATTAAAAGCTTGGCTCGGGTTCATTCATTTACTAAACGAGCCGAATCCGAGCCCAAAAATTAAGCTCGTCAAATAAACGAGAACTCGAACTTTGTATAGTTCGGCTTGGACAAGCTCGTGAACCTTTTAGGCTCGGTTCATAAAGCCGAGCCGAGCTTTAAAGCTCGGATTATGTTCATTATATATATATAGGGAAATGATTTCAGCGCTCAAGTGTTTTGATAAACATGCGCTCCACTTGTTTATTGTGTAGTATTTAAAGGGTTTTAAGACCTTTTTGAGAACCGTAATATCCTCTGACACCCCTTTAAATACTACACGACAAACAAGAGGAGCGCATGTTTATCAAAACACTTGAGCGCATAAATCATTTCCCTACATATAGTACTTATTGGTATTTATTTGATGTGTTTACTAAACGAGTTGAACCTGGACACAACCAAGCTCGAGCTCAGCTCGGCTCATTAAAAGCTCGGCTTGGGCTCGTTTGTTTGATAAACGAGCTGAGCAGAGCTTGAGCTTTTTTGAATTTTGGCGAGCCGAACATGAGCCCATAGTATAAAGCTCATCACGAACACGAGCCGATGCTCAAACTAAGCGAGCCGAGCCCGAACACACCAAAGTTCAGCTCGGCTCGGCTCATTTGCAGCCCTACTAACACCCATAAATTTGGGTCCCATCACTGTTTTGGCATAATTGGCATTATTTTGACTGCAATTTCGAACATTGACACTATGCTGTCTCCGTATAATTTTCCTTCTAAGCTGTATACGTTTCTTAGCATATAGACGAAGAGTAATAATATGGAAACCCGTTTTTTGATGGAGCAGGGAACAAATCGGTTATTGCCATCACATCACAAGTCACTTACAACCATTCCATTGGTTTAGAAAGATATTTTTTGTACACAGGACGCGTTCAAATTGCTGCTTTCCCCTGTGTCTTATTGTCGGTTTCCATGTCAATTTCCAATTATAAATTAGAGGAAAGATGGAATGAAGGCGTCGGACGCCGGGCACCCTTGCAAAAATGAGCTTCAAGGTCTCCCCTATCGGTCGATTTCAGAAAAGTGCAGTTGTGGTGGCACAGAAAAAAGTGCAAACGGCTTCGACTCAGCTGGAATCATTCAATAGGGGTGCCCTTAAAGCTGATTTTTGCAAGGGCGGCTTTCGGAAAAAAGTGGAAACGGCTTCGACTCAGCTGGAATCATTCAATAGGGGTGCCCTTAAAGCTGATTTTTGCAAGGGCGGTTTTCGTTCTTTCATTCATCTATAAATGATCTAACTTGGCTAATTTAATGGCTGTCTTTATCACTTTTCTTTTGAAAATCACCGGGAAAAAACCAAGTCAATGATAATAAATTCATTCAACATAACCACACGCATGCTGGGGGTTCAACTCGGGCAAGGTTAGGTCGGCTTGACGCCAACCATAGCCCAACATAGATAAGCTTATCTACTCGACCGAGTCCAATCACTTTTCCGTATATATATATATATATATATATATATATATGGGGAAAGTGACTGTGAGCGGCCCCTCATATAAGCTTATATGAGGTGAACGCTAAAAATATGGTGGACCCACATTTTTTGGGTGATCTAAACCGGTCATTTGATAGGCCCTGACATAGATAGGGGGTGCCCAAAAACTCAGCTCCATAGGATCATCCCAACCCTTCGTACTGTTGAGGTGAAAGAGGGGAAATTGGACGGATAAGTGGGCAAATTTATACCCACTCATTTTCCCCTCTTTCACCTCCATAGTTCTAAGGGTTGGGATGATCATATGGAGCTGATTTTTTGAGCACCCCTTATCTATGTCAGGGCATATCAAATGACCGGTTCGGATCACCCCAGAAATGTGGGCCCGCCATGTTTTTAGCGGTCACCTCATATAAGCTTATATGAGGGGCCGCTCACAATCACTTTCCCCTATATATATATATATATATATATATATATATATATATATATATATATGAGCGATAACGATTTCTACACACAAGGGTAGATAAGTTATCTACACACTACCTTAAAATACAGTGGAGGCCTACATTGTTTGGGTGATGCAAACCATTCATTTGATTGGCCATCACATAGATAGGGTGTCCACAAAAAATCAGCTCCATAGGATGATCCTAACCCTTTGAACCGTGGAGGCAAAAAATGGACAGATTTGTGAAGGTCTGTGCACGTCCATTTTACCTCCACAAATCGTAGGGTTGGGATGATCCTATAGAGCTGATTTTTTGTGGACACCCTATCTATGCGAGGGCCAATCAAATGAATGGTTTGGATCACCCAAACAATATGCCCTGCACTGTATTTTAAGCTATTGTGTAGATAACTTATCTACACTCGTGTGTAAAAACCGTTTTCTCTCTCTCTCTCTCTCTTTATATATATATATATATATATATATATATATATATATATATATATATATATATATATATATATATATATATATATATATATATATGAGGAATGTGTTTCTGAGCCCGAGCTCAAAAACTCATGTGGGCCCACATTTTTGGGGTGATCAAAAGCATTCATTTGAAAGGTCCTTACATGGATATGGTGCCAACAAAAAATCAGGTCCATAGGATCATCCTAACCCTTCCATTTCTGGATGGGCTAGGATGATCCTATGTACCTATTTTTTTTGTAGGCACCCTATCCATGTAAGGGCCTTTCGAATGAACGCTTTGGATCACCCAAAAAATGTGGGCCCACATGAGTTTTTGACGCTCGAGCTCAGATAAGCTATATGAGCTTAGAAACACTTTACTCATGTATTCTTTTTAAATGAGATATGGGATTTCAGAATTCCATGTTTTAGGGGATGCATGAAGTTTCTTCTTGGGCAATTATATGAAATCTCTTGGGGACTGTATGTGCATTTTGAGACTTGATTGGAGAAGTTGTTATTCAATCTTGTATACTTTAACACTCCCCCTCATGCGTGGCCCCACTTTTTAGGGTTAGCCTACACGTGGGATACATGTGGCCATTCTTTTGGGTTGGCCATTAAATGTGGATTTTTAATATCAAGGAGGTTTGAACTCAAGACATTTGCTCTGATATTATACGAATCAATTACTCCAAAAGCTTAAGTTGTTGGAGAAGGCATTATTTAATCTTGGACGATGATAAATTCACACCCCTTTAGGATAATTCACACCTCTTTAACGTGAATTGACGTATGCCACACGCGAATTATCCTACAGGAGGTGCGAATTTATCATCACCCTTAATCTTTTATATTTTTAACATCTTAGTGTATCCCAAATAGTCACGCATGACTAATTGGATATTTTAGTGGGGTTTTGCAAATCCATTGCCATTAACCCCCGGTAACTAATGTTTGCGCACAGCGACCGTAGTTTCTTTATAGATAAAGAAATGCCGCCTCAATTTATGGGTTATAGTAAGCTTGCAAACAAATACAGTACAAACGAGATTGTTTCACAGCAAATATAATACAAAAGAGATTGCTTCACCTTCGTCACGACTAATGCGTCACCCATAACTCGGCCTTCCATGGTCTTTTTCCCCGAAAGGATTAGATTAAAAAACATAGTTCTAGAAAGATTAGTCTCAGGCATTCACAAGATGTGAAAGGCTGATTTCGAGCCGCGCATTTTGTAGCCTCAATACAAAAAGGGATGAAAAATGGTTGGCCCACGCACATGGAGTGACAATAGCAAGTCAATGATAATAAATTCCTTCAGACATTTTTTTTTAATCCACCTAGCCACACGATCGCTAGCGATGTAACTCGGGCCCATCCTAGCCCAACCCCTGAGGTTGCATTACCTCTCAACCCTAACCCAGCCCAACACGAGCCTCAAGATGAGGAGGGTCAACCTTAACCCAACCCATATCTAAATCTCTCAACTCAAATCCAACTTGTCTAGGTGGATTTTCAAATTGGGTAAGGTTAAGTTGGTTCGGCCCAGGGGAAAAATAGAAAAATCATAAACATAAGATTTTGAAAATTGCAAAAAAATTAGGCAACCCTAACCCAAAACGAAATTAAATCTAGTTGCCTTTTCCCAACCCAGCCCAACCCGCCAACCGGAGCCAAAAATCGGGTAGAACCCGTTGGGTTCAGGTTGAGCCCCGCCCAAGTTGAACCCCTAACGCTCAGGTTCTAAATAATATAAAAACGAAGCACCCTCAACATTCATATAAATCCTGTCCTTTTGCACTGACATTAGCTACATTTTTTATATTATTTGGTGCCTGGAACTCTGGAAGCATCACATGGCCTCACATGGCCAACTATTTTCGGGTTGAGCCAGGCCCACATGCCCTCACCATCAAAGTCTCAATAATATAAAGAAGCAGCACCCTCTTTATAAATCCGTCTTTTGCACTTGCATTGACCAACTTTTTCTATTACTCGGTGCAAACGTACATTGACTACTAGATCAACAAGGAAAGCTTTTTGTCGTATACTACAATTGCCACTTTTATTCTTGTCCTATTAGGCACTACCATGTCTTTATAATTGCACTAACTCATCCTGTCTTTTATTATTTAAACAGCTGTCAAAGGTTATTACAATTTACAGTTTCCTAAATGCTCTCAAATGCAAATTAAAGAAGATAAGACAAGCTGAGTTTGAGCAATTATCAATATATGGTAGTGCCAATATCAGTAGCCACAGTCAAAGCGCTTAGACGGGATTGCAAGAAGAGGAATAGCCTTCTGTAGGGTAACCCCAAACTTGTCATCCATGTCCACAGTCTCAGGCTTCATCCCATCTGGAAGCTTCCAATTAAACGAATGAAGAAGAGAAGCCAGCATCAAGTGCACCATTCTAACAGCGAGAGGCATACCGGGGCATATTCGACGGCCACTGCCGAACGGAATGAACCCAAAGTCTTGGCCTCTGTAGTCTGCGTTGGACCCTAAGAACCTCTCCGGCATAAAATTCATTGGTCTTTCCCAATAATCGGCGTCTCTGGAGATTGCCCATACATTCACAAGCACTTGGGTATGCTTAGGTATAATATATTCACACAACTCGACATCAGTCTCAGCTCTGTGAGGTAAGAGAAGTGGTGCAGGGGGGTGAAGTCGCATGGCCTCCTTCACCACTGCTTCTAGGTAAGGGAGTTGAGGAATGTGAGATTCTTCAACCGACCCTTCTGCGCCTATGACTTGTTGGAGCTCCCTTTGTACCTTCTTCATCGTGTTTGGGTGACGGAGTAGCTCGGTCATTGTCCACTCCACTGTCGTTGCACTGGTGTCACCTCCCGCGATGTACAAGTCCTGAAAATTGTGTTTAGAGAATTACATTAAAAAGTTGTCGCCTCCCACGATATACAAATAATCCTGAAAATTGTGTTTGGAATGAGAAGCATTAGATTAAAAAGATCGAGAGAGACCGCTCCAAAAGCTTAAGCTGATAGAGTTGGAATTTTAATATCAAACAGTTGTTGGGTTCTGAACTTAGGACCTGCCCTGATGCAATAGTTGGATTTTTAATATCAAGGAGTTATTGGGTTTTGAACCGAAGACCTGCCTTGAGACACTAGCTCTGTCTTGAGACACTAGCTCTGATACCATGTGAAACAACCAAATATTCCAATAGATCAATATGTTAGAGTTGGTGTTATTTAATGATTCATACGTCAACATGATCTAGTGTGATTAGTTTTGGATTTTGAGAACCGAGTGTCCAAAATTGATTATGGACTCAAATTTAAGTATAATTTTGAATCAAATCATCAGTTATAGTATACTACCGTGATTAAAACTTTAACGTATCGGAGGTCGAAGTCAGATCCATCTTCTTGGCTGTGGTCAAGAAGAACATCTAAGAAATCATTCTTTCTTGGAGCACCCGATTCTCTACTCTCCAGACGTTGGTAAATGAAATCATCGATGAGTCTATGAAGATGATCATAAGAAACCTTGATATGACGCCTTATTCCTTGGGGGTCAAGTGATTTAAGCAGTGGGAAGAAGTCTGAAATATTAGGCTTTCCAGCATATTCCATGATTCTCCAGACCACATCCTTAAATTCTTGTGCACCCTCGGACAGAGGATCAACCAAGTTGACAGAGAAAACCGCGTTCGATACGAAATTCAGAGCTGTTGCAAAGGCTAATTGGCTAATATTAACTGCCTCTCCAGATAAAGAAAGTGGCTCTATGTTCTTAAGCAGCTCCTCCATTTTCTGGTTCCTTAGGCCTTGTAGGGCGTCTAGTCTTTGAGAAGTGAACATTTGAGTGTTACATAGCTTTCGGAGGTTGCGCCAGCATGGGCCCGGAGATATCCACGCCATCGAAAGATCGTAGTGAGCTTCGCCCGTGACCGCGTCTGGAATTATCCGGCCCGCGAAATCCTTATCTTTCTTTTGGAGGATCTCTTTTGCCATCTTGGCTGAAGAAGCTACTATTACCGTGGCAAAGCCCATGCGCAGACTCATGAGGGGTCCGAATTTCTTGGCCAGCCCGGCGAAGGATTCATGGGGTCTCTTTCCAATTGAGAAGAGACTTCCTATAATCGGGAGTCCGTTTGGGCCCGGCGGGAGTCTTCTTCTATCTGATGTTCGAGAAAGAAAGGAAGCCAGGTTGTGGATGCAGAGCAAAAGAAATAAAATCCAAGAAAGCAAAGCCCAGATTGCCATTTTGGGTCTTTAGCTACGGGTGGTCTTCATATGTTTCAACCTTTATAAATAGATGTACAAGGAAATTACTGTGGCGTAAACAGGTCACCCTGTTTTGGTTTACCCTTGTAGTTGGATTAGCGTGGGGTAGAGTGGGTTTGCCCAAGGCCACAACCCTAACCGAACACGAAATTATATCTAGTTGCCTTTTCCAAACCCAGCCCAACCAGCCAACCGGATCCAAAAATCGGGTAGAACCCGTTGGGTTCACGTTGAGCCCGGCCCAAGTTAAACCCCTAACGCTCATGTTCTCAATATAATACAAAGAGTAAGAACCCTCAACACGACAACATTCATATAAATCCAAATTTCCAATGGGGAGCTCAATTGCATTCAAGCCTCAGTTCAACAGAAAATGCAATTTTTAAAAGCTGTTGATAAGGAGATTCAACTGTCTTCCTCCTCAACTAAGAAGAAGAAAGGTGCGAAAAAGTCAAGGGAAATGGCGAAATCCCATATTAAGCAGCACATTGAAGATGGAGAAGACATTTTTGCCTCTTTCGATGACCGTTTGAAGCAGCTCCTGGGGAAAACCAAATCTTCCATTTCTGAAGAAGAATTCTGCATACAGCACTCTGAAAATCCAACTTCAGAAGAAGAACACGAAACCGCCATCCTGGAAAACCAGCAGTTTTTGGTTACTGCTGATGGGATGATGGAGCAGTGCTTTCCCTCTCTTGTCACCTGCAAGCCCTCTCCTCCATTAAATGCAGCCCCCAGTATTGAATTGTCTGCATTAAATGTCTTGGGAGGCAAAGATGGAAAGGCCAGCTACCTCCTTACCTTGGGAAAAGAAGAAAAGGGTCGTGCTCCCTCTTGTGTGCATCCTGCTAGTGGGCCATGCCTGCAAAGTAAACCTGCAGCCTCACTTACTGCTGGGCAAGATGAATCAGTATTAAATGCAAAAGAACCCCAAGTCAGTTCAGCTGTTGCTCCCAAGCCAAGTTCGTCAGATGCAATCAAATCCCAGCTTTCCCGCCCTCTCTTGATTCAAATTAAAGAGAAAAGTGATCCCATGTCCGTTCAATTGTTGCAAGTCTCCACAACTGAGCACTCCTTTCGTATTAATGGCCAGCTTGAAAACAAACCTTGTCCTAATGATAACCACCTCACATCAACCTTTAGTGTTAGGCCTAAAATCGGTAACAGATGACAGTGATGTAAGAGCCGAGCTGGAGGACCCGAGAAACCGAGGTGAGGGAGCTGAGCCCTGCGTAAAGAGCAAACGAGGTCAGAATGTGTGGACCCCGATCCGAGATAGGCGGCGAGGGAACGGGTCCCCACACCATCCGGATCATCCACGTGTGAAGGAGAGCTCTACCAAGGAACTCTCAAAACGGATGCCACCCTCATAGCATAGCACGAGTGGCGATATAAAAGAAAGAGATATGTCTCGATCCGGAACCGAGGTTCGAAACCGAGACATACCTGAAATAAACTCAGAGTCGCCATCCATGGATATGCCATGGAACCCTAAAATCAAATCCTCTGTGCAATGGATAACCAGAAATATATATGGGTTCGTGCCTGGTTACGAATGGGGAAGGTCTGAGAGCACCCCCGATTCGTCCGAGTGCAAGCACTTGGTCTCTTATGCCATTTATTATTAACTCCAAAGAAGTTTGGATAAAAATCATCTGAAATTGGAATAATCCTCAAGAATCGTCTACCTAAGCATGCATTTCCTGAGGATAAAGATAATAAACACATAAAATAAAATGAAAAATGTGCCACCTAAGCACAGCTAGGTTATGAGTGACAAACCTAAAGGGTGTCTAAGTTCTGATGTGCAAACACATGCAAGCCACAGCAAAAGGTATAGGATCAGTACGAAAAAGTAAGAAAACACATCAAAACATATAATAACAACATAATAAATCCTAAGACTCTAAATTATTAGCCCGAGTCCTCGGATGGTCTGGTATTCATCCAAAGAAGCCTACGTATCCCCGCCTCCACGAGAATCAAGGCAACGTAGTTCTTCGCGCCTATTCTAAGCTATGATGCCTAAGACACCTAGACCTCTATCCTAGACTCGATCTAAAAGACCGGACTAGTTATTAAAGTTTATTATATGATTATTTAAATTCCAGTGAATTGTGGATTTTAGGACACCCTATATGCCCTAACTAAATGCAGATTAGCCCTAGGCTAATGCAGGTGGTTCCTACAACCTATGTGTAACTAGGCTGTATTTCCTAAGAAAAACCAAAGGTGGACTAACGTATCCTACTCTAGTCATCACTCGGCGATGTGGATCGCCGACTGACCGGACGGAGGCGCTCCTATAACTCTAGGACAGACCCCTAACTCTAAAACAAGCACACAGCAAACAAACAAGACAAAGGTCAAATCCTAACTCTAAACTCTCTATCTAGGACAAAGTCCTAACTCTAAAGGAAGAGCTTTTTAAAATCAAATGCTTATTCAAAAAAAAAGTTTAAAACCTTATTTACAAAAGTTTGGCTGGACTTGGGATGTAAATCCCAAGCTGCACTACGTACCTCGGAAGAGGATCAAGCCAACGTAGTTCGAAACGAACTCTCTAACTACTAATTTTAAAACACTCAACACTTTAGGCTTTTTAAGGTTTTTCAGATGTTTTTGATGTTTTAAATTTTTAATGTTTTTGAATTTTTAAAATATTCAATGTTTTTGGATTTTAAAACTTTTTCCAATGTTTTTGAAATTTAAAGAGTTTTCCACCCTTTTGGTCAAAGACCTAAGGGAATATACAAAGCAAAACCCTAGGGCTATACCCTAGGGCAAATAGGGGAAACCCCTAAGCAAATAACACTATCAAAAGCAAAGGTAAACGAATCAAAGATTCTCTAATAACACTCCTAAAAGGACAAATGAGTCAAAGACTCTCTAATAACACTATCTAAAGGACGAGCGAGTCAAGGACTCTCCAGCAAAATCATCCAAAGGACGAATGAGTCAAAGACTCTCTAAAAGGAAAGAGAACATGAGTCAAAGACTCTCTAAGAGAGAAAACACGAGTGAAAGACTCCACTGACAACAACTAAAGGATATACGAGTCAAAGACTCTTTAAAAGATGGAAACACGAGCCAAAGACTCCAAAAACACCGACTAAAGGATATACGAGTCAAAGACTCTCTAAGAGATAGAAACACGAGTCAAAGACTCCAAAAACACCGACTAAAGGATATACGAGTCAAAGACTCTCTAAGAGATAGAAACACGAGTCAAAGACTCCAAAAACACCGACTAAAGGATAAATGAGTCAAAGACTCTCTAAAAGAGAAAGATTGAGTCAGAACTCTTTAATAACAACACCTGAAAGACAAATGAGTCTAAGACTCTCCTACAACACTACTGAAAAGACAAATGAGTCAAAGACTCTCTAATAACGCCACCTAAAAGGCGAATGAGTCAAAGACTCTCTAATAACACCATCTAAAGGATGAATGAATCAAAGACTCTCTAATCAAGGCTGACTCCTATGCGAATGGACTATCGACTAAGGAGAAGCTTACAAGCAAAAGGAATAAGAGACCTTGTGCATATTTGGTAAAGGTAAAACACCCAGCCAGGCCGGACAGCTACCTAGCCCTAGGGTGCAACAAATGTGCAACCCAATACCCATAAGGGTAGGGGTATGAAGCCAAGCCGAGTAGGGTGTTCTTCCAAAACCAAACGGCGCACTCTAATAACACCATCTAAAGGATGAATGAGTCAAAGACTCTTTAATCAAAACCGACTCCTATGCGAATGGACTATCGACTAAGGAGAAACTTACAAGCAAAAGGAATAAGAGACCTTGTGCACATTTGGCAAAGGTAGAACACCCAACCGGGCCGGACAGCTACCTAGCCATCAGGGTGCAACAAATGTGCAACCAGATACCCATATAGGATAGGGGTATGAAGCCAAGCCGAGTAGGGTGTTCTCCCAAAAAACCAAACAACGCACAAAGAGGAGATCTAACGAGAGAATGAGACCAGGCGGGTCTCCTAAACACACACAAAGATGAGCTCTAAGCGACGAGGCTTGCCTCCAGAGGAGAACTGCCTAACGAGACAAAACGTGTCTCCTAGAAAGGACATCTCTAATAAGACCAAATGGTCTCCTAAAATAGGAAAAGAAACTACCATCTAAAGGAAGAAATGAGTCAAAGACTCCCTAACAGTGCTATCCAAAGGACGAGTGAGCCAAAAGCTCTCTAATACTAGACTTAAAGGAAGAATGAGTCAAAAACTCTCCAATAAAAACACCTGAAAGGAGAGTGCTTACGAGACTAAGTAAGTCTCCTAAGAAAGACTCCCAGTACATCCATCATTGTCCTGGCAATGATTAAAGACAAAGGCAACTAACAGACCTAGTTGGTCTCCAACTAGCGAGGGTATAAGCTGAGATACAACTTAGAGAAGAACTCTATAAATGAGGCAAGGCATGCCTCCTATGGGTACACCATCCATCAAGATCAAGGTGATCCCCCCGAGATTAAGCTACAAATGAGGCGTGCCTCCAAAGGAGGATCGCCTAATGAGACAAAGTATGTCTCCTAGTACAGGTTCTAGTATCTAAAAAAAGTCTAAAAGAAATATAGAAGACTGCATTAGTCTAATCAAAATAGAGAAGAAAAAAACTACCAGGTAATCTCAAATTTCCATTCAATTATTATAAAAACAAATCAAGTATTAGCAAAGTATGATTTACAACTAAAGAGTGCACAATCTGTAAGAACAGCAATCATAAGATGATAAACAACATTGAATTAGTCCAGACCAGCCGCTGGATAGCCTAATAAAGTAAAAACAATATCAAACACTTCAAAGCCAACCACAAACCCCAATACGGGGACTCAGCGAGATCAGATGATGCCAAAGTAATCATCTGATTTCAATACACATATAATATTCCTACAAACCGCCTTGAAATCAGACAGTACTCATGTCGATAATATCGAATAGAGTAGTCATCTGATTTCCTCCTTCAATTAAACAATTTATTGAAATAAAATTAATTAGCCCAGACCAGCCGCTGGGTAGCCTAATGAAATAAAAGAAAGTATGATAAAGTTTCAAGATAATCTCACCTGAATAATCCATTCATCACCATCTTCAAAACCTAACTCAAAGCTTAGTATAAGAAGAGAATATATATAAAAAAGAAATCAAAAGATTATGATAATTCTAATTTATACAAATTGTAGTGCGTAACATGGGACATCAACTTGTGCAGATCCAAGTGTGAAGCGGTGAGCCATAAAACATAAAGACGGGCTCCAAGTAACCTCATCATTGCCCAGAGAAGGGTTCTTCTTTTTTTTTTTTTTTTTTTTTTTAAATATGGTTAAAAGAAATCCAAAAGGTTGGGTAGGCCTACTAAACAAAAGAGGGGAGCGCTACTTGGATTGAACGAGTCCCCTAAAGATGGGCTTGGGCTAGCGCCTTCATCGCCCTGTACCAATCGAGTAGGACGCCAGCCCCGCTCCAATCGCTACACCCCAACCCAGTAGAAAACTCGCCAAGAAACTATCCTACAACTAACCAGTTAGCATGACTGGCTTTAGAGAATCATACAATCTAAAGAAGAGCCTACGATATACAATAATCCCGACACATGAGAAGCTAAATCCACGGTAAAGCCCAGCAATGTCATCGGATTTCATGGTTTTCCCGTAGACGCCGACCAGATCGTCAAACTGCCTTCACCTCCCTTCTTGGAAGCCTTGGCATCATTGGCTAGACGGGCTTGGGCATAATCGAGAGAGTAGACAAAGAAAAAGGGAAGAGACACCAGCGACACCTTCGGATACTAAGCTCCCGGCAAACCATTTCCAGTACCTATCTCTGCCTTTCTTGAAGTTGAACAGCCGCTTGAAGTAGTCCTTGAAAGCAAAGTTCAAGGCCCGGGTGGGGAAGTACCGGATAACATTGGCTGCATTTTCTCTCCACAATGCACTGAAGCCTTCATCCTTTATGGCTCTTGCAAAGCAATCTGCAATTCCCTTGTAGGGTTCTGAGAGTCTACCACCCTTAATCATCTCATCCTGGTTCTGGATCAAGAGCTTCACCCGCTCAATTGGTGCGGCAGCTGTTTTGGAGACGGCAGCAGAAACTTCTCCCATTAGGAAATCAATAAGGAAGCAAGAGACACCTTTCTCTGCTGGCTTGGACGAATACAGGTGATAGAGGTGAGACAATTGATAACCCATGACTCCCACTTCCGTGGTATGGCTGAAACAGAGGACCCTGTAGACCTTCATTTTCATATGCACCGGACAGATTGCGGACGCCAGCATTCCTGGCATGAAAGTTGGGAGAAAGTCTGGAGAAGAGTTAAGACCGCCCATGTATCTTCGTAATTATAGATGGATGATGTGATCCATCAGCCATCTTTACAACTCAGTGCGTTGACTCGAGGGAAGGCTACTGAGAAGCCTTATCCTTCTCTCCTTTGTTTGCGGGGAGGATTGGGTGCAAACCTAAGGCAGCAGCATGGACAGCAACTATGCTAGAATGGGGGCATGATTGGGTGCAAATCTGGGCCAGCAGCATGGACAGCAACTATGCTAGAAACAGGGACAGTATTGGGTATAAACCTGGGCCAGCAGCATGGACAGCAACTATGCTAGAAACAGGGACAGTATTGGGTATAAACCTGGGCCAGCAGCATGGACAGCAACTATGCTAGAAACAGGGACAGTATTGGGTATAAACTTGGGGCAGCAACATGGACAGCAACTATGCAGAAACAGGGCAGTATTGGGTGTAAACCTGGGGTAGCAGTATGGACAGCAAATATACGCGTTTTAATCAAGCTAAAATGACTACTACCAAGTATATAGCCTGAACTCTATTGAAAACCAAATTGTAAAAAAAAAATAACTGATTCTTATACCTGTGGTAATGCCTTAATTCTCAAGAGAGAAATATCTAAACATGCATTTGAAAAACATTTATACCATATGACAGTAAGAGTCAAACATGCATTAACCAATTATATTTGGACCACACAGAGATAAGATATTGACCATTACAAACTGATTACATTGTCCTACTCCTGAAACGGGAGTAAATAAATGAAAGAACATTACTCATGATATACGAAATGAAATTGATAAGAATTTATTTACTCATCCATTTTAATCATAACCATCCTTCAAACTGAAATCTATGCATTGGCAGCTCTATTTACAAAGCTTGTCAATCATTTAAATTTGCACGTGTGCCAAGGAATACAACCAAACCCTTCCTAAAGTTGTACCCACACTTTCTGCCAGACAGCAAGAAGGAGATTTTTATTTTATTTTAGTGGAAGCAGCATGTCATTAATCTGGAGAAAGGAAACTTTTGGGCTGAGATTACATAATTGGGCTCAAAATTCAAAGATGTAACAGTGTGACAGGCTACTAATAAGTTATTGTAACTCATACAAATGAAAGGCTGATGCCAAAATTATCAGCTAAACATGCCTTGGAGCATTAGGCCATGAACAAGGGACTAAAAAGTTGAAGCTCAAAGGTACTATAGTAGCACCAATATATCCAGCAACAAGGGAACTTAAAACTTCACTCAAGCTTTTAATCAAACATTGGTGTAGGCATTAATAGCACCATGATAGCAATTAGAAGGAAAAAAAATAATAATAATAATAGTAAGCTTCTAAATCTCCACCACAACAAGCATCTATTTAAAACATATCAATTCCCATCTCCATTTAAAATGAGTGAGGGAAAATTCTAATATCAAACCAAAATTCTCTGGTCCCTCATTCTTTCAACATGAACATAGTTAATCTCAGTGTGATGACTCTGTGATAAAAATAATTATAAATAAAACCACAGATCTACCATTCCAAATGAGTAAGTAGGCTTTTAAAGAACAAGATTAACATTTCGAATACAACAGGAATGATTGTCAAAAATTGATTTAATAATTTCTTATCAGGAAAATTAAAATCAAGCTAAATCAGCCACCGAACAATCATAGCAGAAATTTTTAAAGTAAAAAAAAATCAACCAGATCTCAGAAATCCTGTAAAATGATGATGAAAACCTTACTTGATTTGTATGAATCTCTCCAATTCCCGCTCAATACTCTCTACGTGCTCTACTCCAATTTGATAACAGATCTCCTTGCCTTGATCTCTGATACGATAACCTCCAATAAGTAGATCCGAATTCTCAATTTAATGAAACAAAGGAAATCTAAGCCTATGAAACTCAGATCTGAGAATTTGGTAGGAATCCGGTTATATCTTGTAGGAGGAGATGAAAATTCAAGGTCTACAGTTCAACACAAAGAAGAAAATGAGAAGATGATAGATCTAAAGAGGAAAGAGCAGATCTAGAGTTTCAAAAACAGAGTAAAGCTCTCATGGCCAAAAGAAAGATTTGAGAAGAAGATAAGGTATTTGAAAAGAAAATCTCACCGGAAATCAATCAGAATCTGGTAAATTTGATCGGAGAGACGATCGGAGTATCGTCGGTGATCGGAGAACTAATCGAATCCTGATCGAAAAAAATGGCTGAGGACTCAGATCTGGTAACGAAGGAGACGGCTATGATGGGAATAGTATCTGGAGACGTGAATTGAGGTAATGAACGAAAAAATAAAAGGAGAAAAAAAAGAAGAAGAAGGTAGGGCGGATTCCGGTGAAGCCTCCCGGGGAAGATGACTGGAAAAGGAAATCCCCTTTTCCAATCTCTCACTCTCTCTTTCTCTCTCTCTCACTCTTTCTCTTCTCAGATCTGAGATCTCAGATCTGAGATTTCAAATTTCAGATCTGAGATTTCAGATCTCAGATCCTGGAATCTCGCAGAGCTTGGAGGTGGGAGAGGTGGCGGTGGAGGAAATAGAAGAAGAAGAAATGGAGGCCGGAAGTGATGGAGGTGGGATTCGGCCGGAGTTGCAGAGGTGGGATTCGGCCGGAGTTGCAGAGTGTGGACCCCGATCCTGAGGACGATGCCGAGGGACGCGAGATCCCTCCTGCAATCCTCTGGATCTCCACAATGTGAAGGAGAGCTCTGCCAAGGAACTCTCGAAACCGGTGCCACCCTCACAGCATAGCATGAGTGGCGATACAAAACGAATGAGATACATCCTGATCAGGAGCCAGGGCTCGAGACCAAGATGAGCCTAAAAATAACTCAGAGTCGCCATCCATGGACATGCCATGGAACCAAAACAAATGCTCTGTTTGCAATGGATAACCAGAGATACAAAGGGTCCGTGCCTGATGACGAATGGGGAAGGGGTTAGGCGCCCCCAATTCGCCCAAGTGCGAACACTTGGTCTCTTATGCCATTTTTCATTAACTTCGAAGAAGTTTGGGTAAAAATCATGTGAAATGGGAACAAATATCCCCGAGTGAACGTCTACCTAATCATGCATGACTCGGGGATGAAATAATAAACACACATAAAATAAAATGAAAGATGTGTCACCTAATGACAGCTAGGTTATGAGTGACATGCCTAACAGGTGTCTAAGTTCTGATGTGCAAACACATGCAAGCTATAGCTAAAAGGTATAGGATCAGTACTAGAAAATAAGAAAAACACATCAAACACACAATAACAATACAACAAATCCTAAGATTCTAAATTATTAGCCCGAGTCCTCGGATGGTCTGGTATTCATCCAAAGAAGCCTACGTATCCCCGCCTCCACGAGAATCAAGGCAACGTAGTTCTTCGTACCTATTCTAAGCTAGGATGCCTAAGACACCTAGACCTCTATCCTAGACTCGATCTAAAAGACCGGACTAATTATTAAAGCTTCTTGAACGATTATTTAAATTCCAGTGAATTGTAGATTTTAGGACACCCTATATGTCCTAGCTAAATGCAGGTTAGCCCTAAGCTAATGCAGGTGGTTCCTACAACCTATGTGTAGCTAGGCTGTGTGTCCTAAGGAAAACCAAGGGATCGCTAACGTATCCAAGACCTAGTCATCAGTCGGCGATGTGAATCGCCAACTGACCGGACGGAGGCGCTCCTATAACTCTAGGACAGACCCCTAACTCTAAAACAAGCACACAGCAAACAAACAATCAAACAACCTATCAAAAGAAAAACCCTAACTCTAAAACTCTCTATCTAGGAGAAACTCCTAACTCTAGAGGAAGATCTTTTGAAAACAAGATTTTAAAGGTTTTTGAAGAAGGTTTAAAACATTTATTTACAAAAAAGTTTGGCTGGACTTGGGATGTAAATCCCAAGCTGCACTACGTACCTCGGAAGAGGATCAAGCCAACGTAGTTCGAAACGAACTCTCAAACTACGCTTCTAAAAGAAACACTCACACTTCAGATTTTTTAAGGTTTTTTATATTTTCAAATGTTTTTGATATTTTTAAAGTTTTCACATGTTTTTGGATTTTAAAGCTTTTCCAATGCTCGGGACCTTTAGATGAATTCACTCTTAAAGGGAACACGCAAGAACAACCACA
Source organism: Tasmannia lanceolata (assembly GCF_043159265.1). Classification (NCBI taxonomy): domain Eukaryota; kingdom Viridiplantae; phylum Streptophyta; class Magnoliopsida; order Canellales; family Winteraceae; genus Tasmannia; species Tasmannia lanceolata. The sequence goes on from NW_027518689.1 coordinate 39,378,195, forward strand.
AACTAGGGCAAAGCCCTAAAGCAAAAGGAGAAACTCTGAATAAGCAACTAGCGTCTCAAAGAGACAAACCACAACAAGAAAGATAGCGTCCCAAGAAGAGAGAAAACGATCCAAGATCCCAAGCAAGCAAAGCTCTAATAAGACTGAGTTAGTCTCAAACAAGGATGAATGACAACAAATCTAAAGGCGAACTACTAACTAACACACTAAAAAAAGGAGCACAAATGAGTCAGAGACTCACTAAAAACACTACCAAGAAAGGGGTAAAAATGAGTCAAAGACTCGCCAGGAGGAAGGGTTATTCTAACATGAGGCTAGGTAAGCCTCCTAAAGGGGAAACTCTCTATAGGAGACAAGGCTTGTCTCCGAGACACAAATGACGTAAAAAGGAATAAGAGACCCTGTGCATATTTGGCAAAGGTAAAACACCCAACCGGGCCGGACAGCTACCTAGCCCTAGGGTGCAACAAATGTGCGACCCAATACCCATAAGGGTAGGGGTATGAAGCCAAGCCGAGTAGGATGTTCTCCCAAAACCAACCGGCGCACAAAGAGGAGGTTAAGCAAGAGAATGAGACTGGGCAAGTCTCCTATATACAAAGGAGGGGTATGCTACTTGGACTGAGCAAGTCCCCTAAGGATGGGCTTGGGCTAGCGCCTTCATCGCCCTCGCAATGAGAGGGGATTCTAGTATCTAAAGAAATTTAACAGAAATCTATAAGACTGTGTTAGTCTATCAAAGAGAGAAGAAAAGGCTACTAGATGATCACAAATTCCATTCTATTCTTATAAAAATAAATCAAGTGCTAAGCAAAGAAGAATTTTCAATAGCAAAAATACACAATCTATAGCAATCGTAAAATGATAAACAACATTAGTTAGTCCAGACCAGCCGCTGGATAGCCTAATAAAGCAAAAAAAAAAAACAATATCAAACACTTCTATGCCCAACCACAAACACCACCCCAATATGGGGATGAAATCAAATGATGCTAAAGTAATCATCTGATATCATAATACACATGATAATATTTCTACAAACCGCCTTAAAATCAAACAGTACTCATGTCGATAACATCGAATAGAGTAGTCATCTGATTTCCTTCTTCAATTAAACCATTTATTCAAATAAAAAAATAAGTATGATAAGCTTCAAGATAACCTCACCTGAACAGTCCATTCATTATTGTCTTCAGAACCTAACTCAATGCTTAAGATAAGAAGAGTATTAGAAATATCAAAAGATTATGATAATTCCAATTAGTAAAAATTTCAGTGCATACAGGGGACATCAACTTGTGCAGATTCAAGTGCAAAAAAAATGGTGAGCCACAAAGCACAAAGATGGGCTCCAAGTAACCTTATCATTGCCCAGAGAAGCATTAGAATCAATATAGGCTCAAACAATCTAAAAAAAAAAAGAAAAGGTGAAATTTTCACCCAACATGTAATTTTCACCACAAATGGTCAAAAATATCGAACAAATCATGGGAATGATTCAATATATGATTTAAAACTTCCTACCAAGCTCTAAACATCCAAAACAATCATTAAAATTGAATTGAGCTCAAGTTATTCATGATTTTCAAGAAATAGCACAATTATGACATATAGTGTGAAAAATGCAACTTTACACCGACTTTTAGACCCCTCAAACATCAAAACCATCAAAAACTCTACTAATCAAAATTGTAGATCTCAGCATAAGAAACATTCTCTCAGTTGACCATTTCGCTTGGATCTGGCCAGAAGCGGCCGGAAAATGGCCTCTTCCGATCCATCGCCATTAAAAGACATATTAGCGTTTTTACTGAAAGTCCGGGCTCAGTTTTGACACTTAAAACATCGTTTCTGGAAAAGTTCACTCATTGACAAAGTATTAGAAAATCTTGTGAAGAACACTTTTTCTTTGTATGGTTTAGGACGAAACAGACCTGGAATAGCCTAAAAATGGCCCACAAGCTGCTATTGCAGAAATGACAATTTTTTCAGAAAAACCGAAGCTTGTAAGTATTTTTTGACATATTAAAAAGCCTTTATGGAAACATTTGCTCAAGAAGACAGTTTTAGGAAACATTATAACAAACACTTTTCCAGTTGACAATTTCGAACAATCCCGATCAAAAGCAGCCCGAAAATTACCCGACACGATAATTTCTAAAAAACTTGGACCAAAAACATCATTATGAACTGAAAACTTTAAACGAGCATAACTCTCTCGTCTTTTGGCGAAATTTGGGCCGCCATATGTCGAACTGACCGGCTCGACGAGATCTACAAGATTGAAATGTATATTTTTGAAAGTTTTGAGTATTTGAGGTCGAAAAATGAAAAATTCATAACTGGACAGTGTAAGGATCACCATACCTAGGAGAATACACACATACACTCACTCACACTCGCATACACACACACACACACACACACACACATGTATACGCATAGACATATGTTCACAGACATACACAACTCACTCACACACACAGACACACATACATTAGTCACTGAGAAAAACGAATTGCTAAATGCATGCAAAACCATTCCACAATTCTCTATTAAAGGCAAAGCATGAGACCAAAACTCATTTGACAACACCGTGGAAATCACAAAGTGAATCACTCAAGGACAAGCACAATATAATTTTCTAGATGGACCGACCTTGATTTTGATTTTCAGTTCAAGCACAATGGAAAGGAGATACAATACTTGTCAGTTTAAGATAATGAAGATGAAGCATAATGAAGATGAGCCATAACATGTTTTCATTTCAAACACAATAACAAGAGAAAATCCAGTGGGTTAACAAACAGCCCTTACACCAGTGTAGTAAACTAAATATGTAAACGAATGCATTACCAGTGACTTATTCACCCCTTGGACATAAAACTGAATTGGTAGAACAGAATGAGATGAGTTTGGTTGATGGGCTGAATAGTGCTTAAGACAGGGGCTGAAATGTGCTTAAAAATGTGACTGAAATGTGCTTAGGAATGTGCATAAAACCGAGGCTGAACTATGGGACAGATTTGTGCCAAAAACTGGGATTGAAACATGGAATGAGTTTATGCCAAAACAGGGGCAGCAACATGGACTGAACTGGGGACAGAATTTGTGCTAAAACAGGGGTGAGTTGTGAACAGATTTTTGTGCTAAACATGGCTGAATATAGGGACAGATTTGTGCTAAAACTGGGGCAGCTACAAGGACTGAACCGTGGACAGAAACGTACCTGAAACAGGGGCAGCAATGGGGCTGAAATGGGGACAGAATCGGTGCATCAAAGAGAGGCAGAAATGTGCTTACAAATGGGGCTGAATTGAGAGCTAAATTTATTGGATAAAAAATGAAATACAAAATGCATTGGTCTGAGGCAAGCTATGAACCATACTCATAAAAACACAACCATATCTATAAACACACACACACATACAGCATATGTACAATCATATACTCATACATATATTCATTCTCACACACATACACAACACATACATACATAGACACATACTCTTCACCATAAGATAATGTGAACATTAGCAGTTATTGTACTCTTTAGTACATAACACTAAATGAATTATTTAAACAATTTGACATTAAGCACCTGAAACTAAAATAGTTACCCGCATATACCAAGTGAAACCCTCCTTTCAAGGCTGACCAAATGCCCCATAACATTTCAAAATATTAATCCTATCCATTGGCACATTTAATTAGACAATCTAAAGCAATAGAGAATGGTATACCAACAAATGAGAGCATAAATGCATAAAGATTTACTCTTCAAAACTATTCTTACAAGGCCAGCGCGTCTATTAACTTTTTGTACTAATTATTTTAGCATGCCTTATGTTAGTTATAATAAAAGAGATTAGTACCAATTGCCATCAAGAGCTGCAACTATCTAAAGGAAATACAGAGAACAAATTTCGACCACAAGTGAAAATTCCTAGGACTAGCAGACATAGTCTGCCAAAACAGCCATAACTTTTTAACCAATGCTCCAATTTTCGACCACGAGTACTTGTTGGAAAGCTCTCATAAAGACCTAAAACTTTGTAGTTCACCATTTTTTCTAATTCTTTCATTTACTAGCCCAAAAATATGCTTTGAAAACAGGTCAGAAGCCTGTAGCGGGAATTGCACATGTATCATTATGAGAAAAATCCACCTTGTCATTTCAGAAATTCAAGTAATACACAATAACCTCATGCAACCATCAAGGTATGCCCATGCTCATGAGTTTCAAATCATATAAGGTGACTGTTATATATTATGTTAATACAAATATCAAGTAATACATAGTCTATTAATCTCTCACAGGCATTTCATCATACACAAAACATGCAGTTTCAGAATTCACACTGTAATGTTCTAATGATCTCAAAGTCTTCAACATGAGTAATCATTTAACCATCACCATGTCAACAACCATATGCAAATTCTACCAGCAGAAATCTGGTTCTGAAAAATCGATTCGGCAATTTACAGTTTAACCACTAATTTCAAGCAATTTCATGAACACATTAGCATCAATAAAAATCTACTTGCCTCTAATGATTCCTTCTTCTTCTTCTTTTAATTTGACTTTGCAGATATGAAGGATCTCGAAGCTTTATCCAGACTTTTGCTTCTTCTTTCCTCTCGCCTCTGCAATTAGAGTTTCGAAATGGGTTTGGGGTTTGACAATGATGAGGCGGCTGCTCGGGAATGGGTGTGGAAGAGGGTTTGGAGTGGGCGGTGGTGGTGGAAGAAGGAGGAGGGTCGAATTTGTAGGGGGATGGTGGCGGTGCCGGATTCCGGGGGTCGGATTCCGGTGGCCGAGGTTGGAAAAGGGGTTGGACGGAGATGGAGAGGGGGCTGTGAAATGGAGGGTATGTGTCGGTGATGGAGAATCAAAGCTCCTTGCCGGATTTAATGGATGGGATGGGGTTTTGGGTTCTTTTTTTTTGGATTTTTGCAGAGGATAAGGAAAAATGAAGGAGAAGATGGGGATGATGGTGTTGATCAGTGAGGGTGGAAGAATGAAATGGGTTTGGGATGAGAAAGAGATGGTGATGGCGGCTCCGATGGCGGCTCCGATGGCTTCACCGGATTCCGGCCGGCCCGCCGGAGAAGATGAAGTGGTGATAATGGTGAGTGTGGGTTTTGAGAGAAAAAATAAATAAAAATAAAAGAAGAAGAAAAAGGAGATGGAGATGAGGCCGGAATCCTTCCCTCTTCCTCTGCTTCTTCTCTCCCCTATGCGGCTGCCTTCCTCTCCCCTTTTTTTTTCTTTAGAAAATGGGGCTCCCTTCAACCCTAATTCGTTGCCTTTTTTTTTTTTATAAGGGGAATGATAAATTTGACCCCCCACTGTTTCATGGACAGCCCCTATCGCGATGAAGCACTCCCCTTATACATTCGAACCATGCCTCTTTCCTGGCTCGCCCTATCTGCCATTTCTCGGCAGATTTCGCCGAAACTTTACGGGGACCTCGGTGGGACCCCAAGCTGCCTCACGGTTTAATTTATGATCTCAACTCACTGATTTGACGAGGTTAAGCACAAAACATGGAGGTGCAGGGCACGGTCAAAATAGGGTGTCTACAGATGCCCCTCTTTGGCAGAGCGTGTACAACACGCGAATGGCAAAGCTGAACAGACAACACATTTTGATCGACCCGAAAACAAAATAAAGCAAAACTTTTTATGTTTTATTTTTTTATTTTTTTGGGTTTTGACTTTGAAAACAAAGGTAAACTGGCAAAAAGACTTTTCAAAACTCTAAAAACTGCAAGCAATAGGGAGATAGTCTCTCTCTGACCCTTAACTCTGCAATCATTACATCTCAATGAGATGGTCTCTCTTGAAACTCTTAACTTGACACTACAAACCATATTGGTAAAACTATTTTTCACCTCAAGCACTCAAACAAAAGGGAAAACTACTTTCAAACAAGCATTCTAAATCAAAAGAAACTACTTTTCTCTCGAACAAACAAAACCAAAAGGAAACTACTTTTCCAACAAACAATCATAATCAAAAGGAAACTACTTTTCCGACAAACATCATAAACACGAGAAACTACTTTTCTCCCAAACCTCTATTCATAAGAAACTACTTTTCTCTCCAAAAAACTCTATCTTTGAGAAACTACTTTTCTCTTTCAAAAATCTTCAAATAATTGAGAAACTACTTTTCTCTCCAAAATCCTCAAATAATTGAGAAACTACTTTTCTCTTCAAAACTCTATCATTGAGAAACTACTTTTCTCTTCAAAAAAAATCTTCCAATCAAAGGGGAAACTACTTCTCGCCCAATCTTTCAAATCAAAGGGGAAACTACTTTTCGCCCAAACTTCCAATCAACGGGGAAACTACTTCTCGCTCGATTTTTCCATCAACGGGGAAACTACTTCTCGCCCGATTTTTCAATCAACGGGGAAACTACTTTTCGCCCAAACTTTCAAACATGGGGAAACTACTTTTCGCCCAATCTTCCAATCAACGGGGAAACTACTTTTCGCCCAAACTTTCAAACATGGGGAAACTACTTTTCGCCCAATCTTCCAATCAACGGGGAAACTACTTTTCGCCCAAACTTTCAAACATGGGGAAACTACTTTTCGCCCAATCTTCCAAACATGGGGAAACTACTTTTCGCCCAATCTTCCAAACAACGGGGAAACTACTTCTCGCCCGATTTTCCAAACAACGGGGAAACTACTTCTCGCCCGATCTTCCAAACAACGGGGAAACTACTTCTCGCCCGATTTTCAAATCCACGGGGAAACTACTTCTCGCCCGATCTTCCAAACAACGGGGAAACTACTTCTCGCCCGATTTTCAAATCCACGGGAAAACTACTTCTCGCCCGATTTTCAAATACCAAGGCGAAACTACTTTTCGCCAAGCAACAAATAAACAGGCCACTACTTGGCACCAAACAACAATTAAACAGGCCACTACTTGGCACCTCACCAAACAAAAATAAACAGGCCACTACTTGGCACCTCACCAAACATCGAGAGATTTCATTTTTTTTTTCTGAAAAAAAATGCCCCTTGTTTGGGTTAAACAAAGAAAGAGATTTTTTTTGGGCCCAAAGGGCTTGCAAACATGATTGATGGGTTTATCGATCTTATATCGAGTTCATTGATAGCATAGCTATCTCCTGCCGAGAATAAATGGGAGTGCATGATTGCTGAAGACCAGACTCGAAAAACTTGATGGAATTTTTGGATATTGACTCTTTTAAAGAGAGGAAAAGCATTCTGCTAAGATTTGAAAACTGCAAAAGCAGGAATTCTAGACTCCGTTGGGTACTAGATTTTCTGAAACATTGACTCTTTCAAAGAATGAGTTCAATTGATGAATTTCATTCAAGAGAGAGTTCAAGCTTCTCTTGCTTCTATTTGCCGAAAATATTTATCTCAATTATCTTGTATTTGATATCTTTTATGACGAAAGTCATAAAAGATGCCCCTAGTATGATGTACTTCCATGACAGGATTCATAAGAGAGTAAAATCAGGACAGGCAAGAAAGCTTGAGCTTGCATGGGTTCTTTCTTTGGTATATAAGCAAAAGGATATCCACAATGGATGAGTCTGAGAATTTTTTTCTTTCATTGCTCACTACTTGAGGCTTTGATGCATCTGGCAAGTTTGAACAAAATGTCTCTTGCCCTTTCCTTGATTTCTAAACCAGGATCTACTCTGAATTTTCTTCACATTTAAAAAGGTATACTCTCGCTCTTCCAGTGCCAAACACTTCGGACATTGAGAGAGAAAAAATGATAAAAATAAGAGAAAGACTTCCAAAGACTCAATCAAGGAAGACTCAAATTTCTCAAGGGACTTGACTCACTTTTGATTCACCCTTAGATAAAATGTGTTATCTTATTATGGTAAGGCTAGCCACTCTTAGAGTACTCTCGAAAACCATGTCAAGAGGCTCTAGTTTCCTCCATCGGGATTTCTGTCATGGTTATTACCCCTTTGGGTTGCTCGGTTTTAATGCCCCTAGTTTAAAAGGATATCAAAGTAAGTCTTGTCGACATGACTCGGATTCCAGGATCCTGCCCTGCGTGGAGGTTGCTTCTCTGTCTCCTTGATTTCTCTTTTCGAAAGAAGTCAAAACTAATGATTTCCAATTTTCGGTCTAAAAGACCACTTGTCTCAACTTTTGCTTGTTTCGCCAGAAAGACTTTCTAGGAATGCTTGGGATCAAAAGGGTGGGATATTTGAAGTTCAAACGATTTGGACCGAATCTGGTCTAGCCAGACTACCTACGTACCCCAAAAATGGAGGATCAGATCCACGTAGTTCGCTTTGGGATTTTTCAAAGAATGGTTTAGCATTTAGCTTCAAAATTTTGAAAGGGATTTTATCCCAAGGTTTGACCGAACCTGAATTAATCAAGTTGCCTACGTACCCCTGAAGAGTTGGGGATCAGGTCCGACGTAGTTCGGGTGCATAAATGCCCCGGATTTATAATGTGTTTGAAAAGAAATGGTTTGATTTGACTTTTTGACCCAAAGGGTTTACAAATGGATTTTGAAACGTTAGGATTTTGGCTATAAAAGTTCAGACGTCCAAGGATGGCCTTCTGATGTATTTGATGTACAAGCTCTTTTGCTTAAGGCTGAAAGACTTAAAAAAAATTCTAGGAGTTTGACGGCATGTCAGGCAAAGCTTCAACCACTGTGCTCCACTCCCATTTCGAAGATCTTAAATTTATGCTCAAGGTTTCACAACTCCTTGTCTCTTTCTTCTTCTTTTTTCTCTCTTTTTTTTTTTTTTTTAAGGCTCAAATTTATCATACAACTTCCTTACCAGAAAGTCATCTCTCAATATCTCATCAGCTCCAAAGGATGTCTGATGTTCATCTCTTTAAAATCTTCACTGTTCAACTGGATGTCTAAAGACAATGAAGTCTTGCTTTGCTCAACGACAGGGCATTCCCCTGGTTTATCCTTATAGGATCAAGCAAGACAACCTTAAACCCCTCTAAACAGGTTTATCAATTCCTTGCGCTCCTCGGGAGATAAAGTTTTGCCATTCCATCTTTCTCGAGTTTTGAATTTCAATACCACTATCAATGGCTTCGATTTCTTCTTCAAGTGGCTATGCTCGACGCTCTTCCTCTCGTTTGACCATCTTTCAGATCTCAAGGTGAATTTCGTCTGCATTCTCATTCGAGAAGGGGGGCTTTAGTTGTTTTAAACATTAAATCCAAGAGTGAATCATAAAAATTTGAAGATACAAAACCAAATGCTTAATTGGATTGAAAACTTTAAAGTACAAGATGACTCACAGACACGCCTCTATGGGCTTTACATTTGATTTGCCAGAAAAATAAAACATTGACTCTGAATACTAAAGACTTAACAAACACGACACTTTTTTTTTCTTTTTTTTTTTTGACATTGACACTAACAAGACTCACCAACTTTCAACCTAAGAGTTGGCATAAACTTGACAAAATAGATCTTGAAACAAGATACTTGACATAACAATTGAACAGATGCAAGGAATTGGCACTGAAGTTCACAAGTAGCACGCCTTCTTCCATGGTAATGCTGGCTAAGGAGTTCGACCCTGGTTCAGAAACCTTGGAAAGGGTGGTCCTCTGAAGTCCTGTTGACTTGGCCCAAATTGTCTTTGAAAACTGGCTGGTGACAGCACCTTCTCTGCCTGGACATTCTCAAGATATTCAAACTCTGACATTTTTTCTTTTCCCTTCAACTTATTCTCTGGCTCTGGAGTGACATAAGTGACGGGATCTCTGCGAGGTTGAATGGTTCTTTCAAGTGTCTGGTTCGCAAAAGCATAGATTTCAGCGAGAGCAGAAGAGTCTTTCTCTATCCGGTTCTGGATTGCATGCTTCAAAGCTAAACAATTCTCCGTCAGGTGACCCGGGCCTCTATGATACTCACAGTATTGATCCATCCTCCAATTGTTGGGGAATGGTTCAGGCACAGGTTTAATATCTGGAAGTCTCAAACAACCTTCACTGACCCATTTCTTCATGATGGCTATAAGAGAACAAGGCATTTGAGTGAATTCTCTTTCCCATTTCTGACCCATCTTTTCTTCCTCTACCACTGGCTTCTTAAGAGGTTGGCGAGAAGGTCCAACATTCTTAACCTCTCTCGGAGCAATGAGAGGCTTCTTAAGATGTTGGCGAGAAGGTCCAACACTTTTAACTTCCCTTGGAGCAATGCATGGCTTTTTCCCATTATGCAAATCAACATATCTATCGAGGATTAAACTCTGAACAGAGGCCTCTTCTGTCATAGTACCCATATCAACAAGCTGCTTTGGAATAGAGTCACATTTAATGGACAAGTGCTGCATCTGAATTTTCATCTCTCTTACTTCCTCAGTTAGCATAGCCATCTGACCAAAGAGTTTGACCATCCAATTTTCCATTCTGACAAGTGTAGTCTTCTCAACAGATTCTTCTACAGATCGAGTGCTGGATGGGACAAGTGGCATCTCAGAAATAGGGCGAATGAGGGATGCAGGATCCAAGATTGGTCCTTCAGTAGAAATGACATTTATCGAAGCTGGTGGAGGGACAGCATGAGCATCGAAAGGCTCTTCGATAGTGAGCTCGTCTTCATCGATCATATCTTGCACTTTATGCTTCAGAGTATAACATTTATCAGTCGTATGACCCGAGCCACGATGATATGCACAAAATAAATCCTTTCTCCAATTCTTAGGCAGAGGATTAGGGAGGACTCTTTGTTCAGGCAATTCAATCTTGTTGTCCTTGATCAATCTCCTGAGAAGATAGGATAACGAGCAAGGAAGCGGAGTAAACTTTCTTGTTTTCTTTTCTGTTGTCTCTTCCCCTTCCAATACTGTTTTGACTGGAGTCCTAACAGAATTGACATTATGTACCTCCTTTGGCTCGACCATAGGTCTCTTCCCTTCTTTGATATCAGATAAAGTCTTGGACCTCAGGCCTTTTACCAAAGCATCTTCAGTTTGAGTTCCTGTCTTTATCAGATGGTCAAAACTTGGGTAGTGCTGAGGTGCCATGAAATGAAAATATTCGGAGGATAGGCTCTTTACTACCAGCTTGATTTGATCTGCCTCTGAGAGTGTCTGACTCAATTGCGCTAACATTCTTTTCCATCGCCGAATAAAAGAGGTAAAGGTCTCCTGCGGCCCTTGTTTCAACTGCTTCAAATCCCTCTTCGTAACCTCTATTCCGTCCTCCATTGAAAATTGCTCGACAAGTTTGTTTGCAATAGCCTCCATAGTTCTGACTTCTTCAGGTTTCAAGCGCAAGAACCACTGTTTTGCAATTCCCACAAGGGACACGGGGAATAATTGTGCCATCTGCTCGGGGTTGAGTCCATGTTGTTGGGAAAGCTTTATGAACCATCCTACATGACCCCGAGGACACCCAGTCCCATCATATTTATCATAGTCAGGGGTTCTGAATTTGGGTGGCAGAATAGCCTCAGGAGGGATCATAAACTCAGAAATATCGAACTTCTTTGGTCCCTGAAATTTCATATTCTCTACATCTTGAGCCAACTTTCTTAACTTGTCGTACATCTCTTTCTCTCTACTGACCATAGGTACGCAATACTCTTCAGCATATTGATCATCCTTTAAATTGACTTTGTCAGTATTCTGAACCTTCAAATGGGTCATCTCTTCCTTCATACTCGCCATGTCACGAGTAAGATTTTTCAGCATCTCTTGAATGGCTATCATAGGATCAACTGGGTCAGCCATTGGATGAACCTCTAGTAATTCAAACAGCTCAGACAAAGAGAGTAAAGGTATTCTCGATGTAATGAGAGGATCAACTGAGTCTAGATATCGAAGATGATCTAGACCAAGCAGGTTAGGCTAGGATTGTCTTTTGAGGGTGATAGTGACAATTGCTCACCTTAAGAATCCTGAAATTGAGGTTAAAACACTAGGTTAAATGAAAGATAATGGAGATAAAATATCCTCTACAAATAGAGACAAGAATAATCCTAAACATGTTTGGATTACAAAACCGATAAGTCAATCTACGAAGGTCAAAGACAGGTAGGCATTGATAACATGACCTACACCAACAGGATCTCAAGGAATCTTCAATTTATCCCTTTAAGTCTTTTTGGAATATGACTGCTCTCTTTTGGGGTATGAAAAAGTTAGGAATAATAACACCCCTAATCTAAATGAGTTTAGACCTCAGCAATAATCAAGCGCTTGCGACAGATAGGCAAGATTTAGCTAATCCATCAACGATCATAGTATAAGAAGGGTAAATCCATGACGGAAAATATGAATAAATTATATGTACAAAAGATCAAAAAATAGATTATGACAAAAGTCAAGAATCTGATAATAATCCACAAATGAATAAATAGGAATAAACAAAAAGATCACGATACAACAAACATATGGTCTATCCCTGACTTTGAAGGATAGCGGTTATGCTCAAAATATTCCAGGTAAAATCCGGCAGCATAACGGCTATACAAGAAGATCGAGGTAAGGCAAACTCATGGTTTAGCTAACTCTAAAGGATAGCCGTCATGCTCAAAATATTCTGCGAAAAATTCGGCAGCATAACGACTAGACAAGAAAGCCAAGGTAAGGTAAATTCAGGGTTTAACTAACTCTAAAGAATAGCGGTCATGCTTAAAATATTCTGGACAAAATCCGGCAGCATGACGACGCTAGAAATGATTCCCACAACTCAACCGAAGGTATATGAACAACGGTGGTAAAATCGACTCATAATCGGTAAATGAAATAGGTTACCAAAGAAAGGTAAGCAAATGAAGGACTGACCATAGATGAGAACATATACCAGCGGGTCAGATCCTATAACCAACAGATCGAAGGACATACATGGCGATCAAAAACCACCGACTAGATCTAGATCTGAATAACAAAATGAATATAACTGATTGAAAAGAATAGGGAACTCTAACTAAGAGGAGAACCCTAATATATATAATCAGTACATATATATACACATATACATACACATATATCCTAACCAGGGGCACCAGCCCTAAGTCTAATCTAGCGGAGTCAAGGAAGTCTCGACTCAAGACAGACTGATGAGTGTGCTAGGACCGTGCTGTAGCTACGCAAGGTGAGCTACCCTAGTCTACAAATGGGACAAAGCTCCTAACTCTAGGCTCCACATGTGTGAGCAACACATGTTCGACCTTATATGAATGTAATATACTTATATAAACACGGGTACTTCCTAGTTAGGTTTCACTAAGTCAGTAAGCATATACATAATATATCAAACAAAATAGGGCTCCGGACTCAATCTAATGGGTACTATGCGTATGAAACATACTTAATATGTATAACAAAAGTACGCCCAATGTTATACATAGTATGCTTCATTGCTCATCGGCTGCTGTAAACACAAGTACGCCCAGTGTTTACGGCTGCAGCACCGGCGCATAGCTTGGAAATAGATTCAACAGTACCATCAGGGTGTAATGACATCCCAGTCGGGCACGCATTCAATCTATCCCGTGGAGCCAATAATAATGAAAAACAATGAAATAAGTAAAGAATAAACAATATGATAACATATGATGTGCAGTGTGTGAATCCCTTGTTTTAATTACGCACCTATCTGGTGCCCCTGGATTCTAACGATAGAATTCCCATTTAAAATGATTTTAGCTCAAATTTCTCCGAAGTTTGTAAAAATGGCATTTTTATAGAGTTAGGCAATGTTTCAAAAACTCCCCAGCAGAGTCGCCAATCTGTGGACCCCGATCCTGAAGACGATGCCGAGGGACGCGAGATCCCTCCTGCAATCCTCTAAGATCTCCACAAAGTGAAGGAGAGCTCTGCCAAGGAACTCTCGAAACTGATGCCACCCTCATAGCATAGCTCGAGTGGCGATATAAAAAGAAAGAGATATGTCTTGATCCGGAGCCAGGGCTCGAAACCGAGACATACCTAAAATAAACTCAGAGTCGCCATCCATGGACATGCCATGGAACCAAAACAAATGCTCTGTTTGCAATGGATAACCAGAGATACAAAGGGTCCGTGCCTGATGACGAATGGGGAAGGGGTTAGGCGCCCCCAATTCGCCCAAGTGCGAACACTTGGTCTCTTATGCCATTTTTCATTAACTTCGAAGAAGTTTGGGTAAAAATCATGTGAAATGGGAACAAATATCCCCGAGTGAACGTCTACCTAATCATGCATGACTCGGGGATGAAATAATAAACACACATAAAATAAAATGAAAGATGTGTCACCTAAGCATAGCTAGGTTATGAGTGACATGCCTAATGGGTGTCTAAATTCTGATGTGCAAACACATGCAAGCTATAGCTAAAGGTACAGGATCAGTACAAGAAAGTAAGAAAACACATCAAAACATATAATAACCATACAACAAATCCTAAGACTCTAAATTATTAGCCCGAGTCCTCGGATGGTCTGGTATTCATCCAAAGAAGCCTACGTATCCCCGCCTCCACGAGAATCAAGGCAACGTAGTTCTTCGTACCTATTCTAAGCTAGGATGCCTAAGACACCTAGACCTCTATCCTAGACTCGATCTAAAAGACCGGACTAATTATTAAAGTTTATTGTACGATTATTTAAATTCCAGTGAATTGTAGATTTTAGGACTCCCTATATGTCCTAACTAAATGCAGGTTAGCCCTAAGCTAATGCAGGTGGTTCCTACAACCTATGTGTAACTAGGCTGTGTGCCCTAAGGAAAACAATAGGATTGCTAACGTATCCAAGACCTAGTCATCAGTCGGCGATGTGAATCGCCAACTAACCGGACGGAGGCACTCCTAGCTAGGACAAACCCCTAACTCTAAGACAAACACAAACAAGCACACAACAAATCAAAGACGAACGCCTAACTCTAAAACTCTCTATCTAGGACAAACTCCTAACTCTAGAGAAAGATTTTTGTTAAAAACAAGGTCTTAAAGTTGAAGGGTTAAAGCATTTTTATTTACAAAGTTTGGCTGGACTTGGGACATGGATCCCAAGCTGCACTACGTACCTCATGGGAGAGGATCAAGCCAACGTAGTTCGAAACGAACTCTCAAACTACGCTTCTAAAAGAGACACTCATACTTCAGATTTTTTAAGGTTTTTTATATTTTCAAATGTTTTTGATATTTTTAAAGTTTTTAAATGTTTTTGAGTTTCAAATTTCTAATGTTTTTGGATTTTAAAGCTTTTCCAATGCTCTAAACCTTTAAATGTTTTCAATCTTCCAGGGAACACACAAGAACAACCACAAACTAGGGCAAAGCCCTAAATCCAAAGGGGAAACCCCGAACAAGAAACTAACGCCTCAAAGAGACGATCCACAACAAGAAACTGGCGTCTCAAAGAGACAAACCACAACAAGAAAGATAGTGCCCCAAGAACAGAGAAAATAATCTAAGATCCTAAGCAGGGAAGGCTCTATATGACTGAGTTAGTCTCTAATGGAAAAACTCCTAACTAATAACACTAGAGAGGAGGAACAAATGAGTCAGAGACTCTCTAATAACACTACCGAGTCAAAGACTCACTCTAAAAGAGGAGGCCACTCTAACATGAGGCTAGGTAAGCCTCCTAAAGGGGAAACTCTCTACATGAGACAAGGCTTGTCTCCGAGACACAAATGACGTAAAAAAGGAATAAAAGACCCTGTGCATATTTGGCAAAGGTAAAACACCCAGCCGGGCCGGACAGCTACCTAGCCCTAGGGTGCAACAAATGTGCAACCAGATACCCATATAGGATAGGGGTATGAAGCCAAGCCGAGTAGGGTGTTCTCCCAAAACCAAACGACGCACAAAGAGGAGGGTTAGCAAGAGAATGAGACTGGGCAAGTCTCCTATATACAAAGGAGGGGTATGCAACTTGGACTGAGCAAGTCCCCTAAGGATGGGCTTGGGCTAGCGCCTTCATCGCCCTCGCAATGAGAGGGGATTCTAGTATCTAAAGAAATTTAACAGAAATCTATAAGACTGTGTTAGTCTATCAAAGAGAGAAGAAAAGGCTACTAGATGATCACAAATTCCATTCTATTCTTATAAAAATAAATCAAGTGCTAAGCAAAGAAGAATTTTCAATAGCAAAAATACACAATCTATAGCAATCGTAAAATGATAAACAACATTAGTTAGTCCAGACCAGCCGCTGGATAGCCTAATAAAGCAAAAAAAAAAAACAATATCAAACACTTCTATGCCCAACCACAAACACCACCCCAATATGGGGATGAAATCAGATGATGCTAAAGTAATCATCTGATATCATAATACACATGATAATATTTCTACAAACCGCCTTAAAATCAAACAGTACTCATGTCGATAACATCGAATAGAGTAGTCATCTGATTTCCTTCTTCAATTAAACCATTTATTCAAATAAAAAAATAAGTATGATAAGCTTCAAGATAACCTCACCTGAACAGTCCATTCATTATTGTCTTCAGAACCTAACTCAATGCTTAAGATAAGAAGAGTATTAGAAATATCAAAAGATTATGATAATTCCAATTAGTAAAAATTTCAGTGCATACAGGGGACATCAACTTGTGCAGATTCAAGTGCAAAAAAAATGGTGAGCCACAAAGCACAAAGATGGGCTCCAAGTAACCTTATCATTGCCCAGAGAAGCATTAGAATCAATATAGGCTCAAACAATCTAAAAAAAAAAAGAAAAGGTGAAATTTTCACCCAACATGTAATTTTCACCACAAATGGTCAAAAATATCGAACAAATCATGGGAATGATTCAATATATGATTTAAAACTTCCTACCAAGCTCTAAACATCCAAAACAATCATTAAAATTGAATTGAGCTCAAGTTATTCATGATTTTCAAGAAATAGCACAATTATGACATATAGTGTGAAAAATGCAACTTTACACCGACTTTTAGACCCCTCAAACATCAAAACCATCAAAAACTCTACTAATCAAAATTGTAGATCTCAGCATAAGAAACATTCTCTCAGTTGACCATTTCGCTTGGATCTGGCCAGAAGCGGCCGGAAAATGGCCTCTTCCGATCCATCGCCATTAAAAGACATATTAGCGTTTTTACTGAAAGTCCGGGCTCAGTTTTGACACTTAAAACATCGTTTCTGGAAAAGTTCACTCATTGACAAAGTATTAGAAAATCTTGTGAAGAACACTTTTTCTTTGTATGGTTTAGGACGAAACAGACCTGGAATAGCCTAAAAATGGCCCACAAGCTGCTATTGCAGAAATGACAATTTTTTCAGAAAAACCGAAGCTTGTAAGTATTTTTTGACATATTAAAAAGCCTTTATGGAAACATTTGCTCAAGAAGACAGTTTTAGGAAACATTATAACAAACACTTTTCCAGTTGACAATTTCGAACAATCCCGATCAAAAGCAGCCCGAAAATTACCCGACACGATAATTTCTAAAAAAACTTGGACCAAAAACATCATTATGAACTGAAAACTTTAAACGAGCATAACTCTCTCGTCTTTTGGCGAAATTTGGGCCGCCATATGTCGAACTGACCGGCTCGACGAGATCTACAAGATTGAAATGTATATTTTTGAAAGTTTTGAGTATTTGAGGTCGAAAAATGAAAAATTCATAACTGGACAGTGTAAGGATCACCATACCTAGGAGAATACACACATACACTCACTCACACTCGCATACACACACACACACACACACACACACACACACATGTATACGCATAGACATATGTTCACAGACATACACAACTCACTCACACACACAGACACACATACATTAGTCACTGAGAAAAACGAATTGCTAAATGCATGCAAAACCATTCCACAATTCTCTATTAAAGGCAAAGCATGAGACCAAAACTCATTTGACAACACCGTGGAAATCACAAAGTGAATCACTCAAGGACAAGCACAATATAATTTTCTAGATGGACCGACCTTGATTTTGATTTTCAGTTCAAGCACAATGGAAAGGAGATACAATACTTGTCAGTTTAAGATAATGAAGATGAAGCATAATGAAGATGAGCCATAACATGTTTTCATTTCAAACACAATAACAAGAGAAAATCCAGTGGGTTAACAAACAGCCCTTACACCAGTGTAGTAAACTAAATATGTAAACGAATGCATTACCAGTGACTTATTCACCCCTTGGACATAAAACTGAATTGGTAGAACAGAATGAGATGAGTTTGGTTGATGGGCTGAATAGTGCTTAAGACAGGGGCTGAAATGTGCTTAAAAATGTGACTGAAATGTGCTTAGGAATGTGCATAAAACCGAGGCTGAACTATGGGACAGATTTGTGCCAAAAACTGGGATTGAAACATGGAATGAGTTTATGCCAAAACAGGGGCAGCAACATGGACTGAACTGGGGACAGAATTTGTGCTAAAACAGGGGTGAGTTGTGAACAGATTTTTGTGCTAAACATGGCTGAATATAGGGACAGATTTGTGCTAAAACTGGGGCAGCTACAAGGACTGAACCGTGGACAGAAACGTACCTGAAACAGGGGCAGCAATGGGGCTGAAATGGGGACAGAATCGGTGCATCAAAGAGAGGCAGAAATGTGCTTACAAATGGGGCTGAATTGGGAGCTAAATTTATTGGATAAAAAATGAAATACAAAATGCATTGGTCTGAGGCAAGCTATGAACCATACTCATAAAAACACAACCATATCTATAAACACACACACACATACACACACACACACACACACACACACACACACACACACACACACACACAAACACATACAGCATATGTACAATCATATACTCATACATATATTCATTCTCACACACATACACAACACATACATACATAGACACATACTCTTCACCATAAGATAATGTGAACATTAGCAGTTATTGTACTCTTTAGTACATAACACTAAATGAATTATTTAAACAATTTGACATTAAGCACCTGAAACTAAAATAGTTACCCGCATATACCAAGTGAAACCCTCCTTTCAAGGCTGACCAAATGCCCCATAACATTTCAAAATATTAATCCTATCCATTGGCACATTTAATTAGACAATCTAAAGCAATAGAGAATGGTATACCAACAAATGAGAGCATAAATGCATAAAGATTTACTCTTCAAAACTATTCTTACAAGGCCAGCGCGTCTATTAACTTTTTGTACTAATTATTTTAGCATGCCTTATGTTAGTTATAATAAAAGAGATTAGTACCAATTGCCATCAAGAGCTGCAACTATCTAAAGGAAATACAGAGAACAAATTTCGACCACAAGTGAAAATTCCTAGGACTAGCAGACATAGTCTGCCAAAACAGCCATAACTTTTTAACCAATGCTCCAATTTTCGACCACGAGTACTTGTTGGAAAGCTCTCATAAAGACCTAAAACTTTGTAGTTCACCATTTTTTCTAATTCTTTCATTTACTAGCCCAAAAATATGCTTTGAAAACAGGTCAGAAGCCTGTAGCGGGAATTGCACATGTATCATTATGAGAAAAATCCACCTTGTCATTTCAGAAATTCAAGTAATACACAATAACCTCATGCAACCATCAAGGTATGCCCATGCTCATGAGTTTCAAATCATATAAGGTGACTGTTATATATTATGTTAATGCAAATATCAAGTAATACATAGTCTATTAATCTCTCACAGGCATTTCATCATACACAAAACATGCAGTTTCAGAATTCACACTGTAATGTTCTAATGATCTCAAAGTCTTCAACATGAGTAATCATTTAACCATCACCATGTCAACAACCATATGCAAATTCTACCAGCAGAAATCTGGTTCTGAAAAATCGATTCGGCAATTTACAGTTTAACCACTAATTTCAAGCAATTTCATGAACACATTAGCATCAATAAAAATCTACTTGCCTCTAATGATTCCTTCTTCTTCTTCTTTTAATTTGACTTTGCAGATATGAAGGATCTCGAAGCTTTATCCAGACTTTTGCTTCTTCTTTCCTCTCGCCTCTGCAATTAGAGTTTCGAAATGGGTTTGGGGTTTGACAATGATGAGGCGGCTGCTCGGGAATGGGTGTGGAAGAGGGTTTGGAGTGGGCGGTGGTGGTGGAAGAAGGAGGAGGGTCGAATTTGTAGGGGGATGGTGGCGGTGCCGGATTCCGGGGGTCGGATTCCGGTGGCCGAGGTTGGAAAAGGGGTTGGACGGAGATGGAGAGGGGGCTGTGAAATGGAGGGTATGTGTCGGTGATGGAGAATCAAAGCTCCTTGCCGGATTTAATGGATGGGATGGGGTTTTGGGTTCTTTTTTTTTTGGATTTTTGCAGAGGATAAGGAAAAATGAAGGAGAAGATGGGGATGATGGTGTTGATCAGTGAGGGTGGAAGAATGAAATGGGTTTGGGATGAGAAAGAGATGGTGATGGCGGCTCCGATGGCGGCTCCGATGGCTTCACCGGATTCCGGCCGGCCCGCCGGAGAAGATGAAGTGGTGATAATGGTGAGTGTGGGTTTTGAGAGAAAAAATAAATAAAAATAAAAGAAGAAGAAAAAGGAGATGGAGATGAGGCCGGAATCCTTCCCTCTTCCTCTGCTTCTTCTCTCCCCTATGCGGCTGCCTTCCTCTCCCCTTTTTTTTTCTTTAGAAAATGGGGCTCCCTTCAACCCTAATTCGTTGCCTTTTTTTTTTTATAAGGGGAATGATAAATTTGACCCCCCACTGTTTCATGGACAGCCCCTATCGCGATGAAGCACTCCCCTTATACATTCGAACCATGCCTCTTTCCTGGCTCGCCCTATCTGCCATTTCTCGGCAGATTTCGCCGAAACTTTACGGGGACCTCGGTGGGACCCCAAGCTGCCTCACGGTTTAATTTATGATCTCAACTCACTGATTTGACGAGGTTAAGCACAAAACATGGAGGTGCAGGGCACGGTCAAAATAGGGTGTCTACAAATTTCCATGTGAAGAGAACCATATTTGCAGTGAGCCATAGCACAAGGATCCATATTCTCTTCCAATTCTCGTGAATGATATTCGAGGTCCTGCTGAGGAAACGGTTAACCGGGTTTCTATATCGATGTGGGATCATTGTCATGGTGAGTGTTTGGCTGCGTTTACATTTGTTTACCCTTTGTTGTGAGTTCACCATTCCTTGAAGTAAGGTCTCAAGCTGCCAAATCTGTACAGAAACAAAAAAGAATATCACATTCCCACCGACCAATGTTAATTTCCATATTTTTATTTTTTAATATATAACTTAGATTTATGCATCGCTGGCATAGGTAAGGTAATTGTGCTGCAGATTCATTGGCTAAACATGCTTGTTCTACTAGACTTAATTGGTTGGATCTCCCAGGAGACACGAGAGGAGCTGTTAGATGTGATCAGCTCAGTATTCCTAATGTTTTTTTTTTTGAAAGTTGACAATTTTATTGATGCTATGGAAATTAAAATCGGGGACCAGAGGTCCCAACGTGCATTACATAGTACCGAGTAAGGATGGCCAGGGGCATATCCCTTGGCCAAGAGAACAAAATAAAATCTACCATCTTGAAACCTCTAAGGAAAGAAAAATCTTTCTTCTGTTTCACCTTGCAATTTCACTATATCCCTTCCTTTTCAAGATCTTCTTCAGCCATGTTCAGTGGGAGATCATCACCATGCGTTAACCTTTCCTATACATAACCCACTTTAGATTCCCTAAAAAATCTAAACTATATACTTCCTGTTCCATCCCCTGCACATTAATCTTCGTTGAATATGCCGAACACCGACCTATACACTAATTTAAGGAATTTCCTTACAGTTTTTTTACTTTCTCCATCCATCAAAACTAATTCCCACCTCCCAAAAAACTGACAAAAAACTTTAAGAAACCATTCACCAAAACATCACTTAACTCTTATTCGGAACTTTTACGCACACTTTCTCAATTCCCTCAGTAGGATCCCAATCCCAATCTGTAATTTCAATTCCATTTCTTTGGAAAAGAAGAGTGGGGCGTACTGCGGGAAAGGA
Organism: Tasmannia lanceolata; assembly: GCF_043159265.1. Taxonomy (NCBI): domain Eukaryota; kingdom Viridiplantae; phylum Streptophyta; class Magnoliopsida; order Canellales; family Winteraceae; genus Tasmannia; species Tasmannia lanceolata. The sequence goes on from NW_027518689.1 coordinate 39,400,169, forward strand.
ACCTCTTCCACTGGGTCCAACCGGATAGCTATCAATTCCTTTATCTTCTGAATGCAAATAATTTGCTTGGCCTCCCAGTCTAGCCGTCACAATTTGTTTGCATTCTCCAAACATCCTCTGAAAAAAGGAAGCTTGTAAACCGGAGTACAAATATCCGTAATGTTATAGGTACCTGTTATAGGATAAAGTTCTTCCACGTTGGCCCTGTAGTCTTCCTGGAATTGCTTCCACTGTCTTTTGATGATTCCTTTTATCAATTCTGGTAAGGTGGGAGCTTCCACCGAGGCTTTTGCTACACTATATTCTAGGTTTATAGCCCAATGGCGATGCTGAAACTATTGCGAACAATCAGATATCTCCCTTCGTTTCTTCTTATATGTTCGAAAATCTAATGAAGAAGGAGAAGAGGCCATTTCCTAAACACAGAGAAATGTTTTTTACTCGCCTTTACCTGAGGAAGACCAACAGACTCTTTGATCTTGACTCATTACTCCCTATTTTATATATATGGTGTAACTACCCAAAACTTCCTATACGTGGGCCCCACAACCTGGATACCTCGAATGTAGCAGATATTAAGAGCTTAATTTTCATTTTCCATAAAACTAATCATGATAGCGTCAGAGATACAGGTGCCGTCACCGCCCTATTCTTGCACTAAAAAGACACATGTCATCCCAAGCACAAACCCCAAGGAAACTAGATAAAGCTTTTCTTTCCTTTAGATATTCTTGGATCTAAAATCTATCCGTATCTGAGACGTGGGTCAACCGCCGCGGAAATCCACCTCTGAACCCATTCAGATAAAGTTAACTCAACTGTGACCGAATTTCTTCCAAATCTGGTACCTTCATTAGCTCTTTTTCCTTTTTTCCATATTACAATTATTCCTCCAACCTTGCCAACTGGCAGTAAAGCAACCCATTCCTGGTGATTCCTCCCCCACAGTTTGTTGATAATTTTCTCTTATTGTCATCTCCTGATCCTCTTATGATTCAAAATCCTATCCTCATTAGGTGCAAGGATTAGGCTCCCAACGAGTAGGAATTTTAAGTTAAAAGGAAACCTCCGCCCTTGGGAAAGGTTTGTGAGATTTAACCTCTTCCAAGGACCAAGACGAGAATTTACCAGACAAAAATAGGGGATGAGAAATCCTTTCTCCTAAGTGCTCAGAATCATGTTTTTCACAGCTATTAATTGGGTATTCCAAGTTAAAGACCTTACCTTTCCTTCTTCATTCACGCACATCATTATTGCTAGTTCAGAAGATCCTTTTTTTGAAAGTAGGCCCTCCCGTACTGCTCTTAAGAATACTCAGGGCCCACTTGACTTTAGCTTGTAATCCAAGAGGGATCGTAGGTACCTTGATGTTATGTCTTTTCCGCCAATGCTTCTTTTCTCCGGCTATCATTTGATCTGCTCGTTTAGCTGTGTGAGGATTTTGAACTTTGAATTTGAATTTTGAAATTCCCACGTCATGGGAGGGCCCCATTTCCTTGACGTCATGTCTTTTTCTTTCAGCCATTCCAAAGCCAAGATCCTTACTGATAGCTGTAGGGGAAGAGAGGTCCGTTGGATCTGTCGTCGGCCTCGCCCAATTCTCTCCCAGGCAATCGATCGTCGCTGGGGGGCCCCTGACTCCGGTCGAAAATTTTCCAGTGGCACTGGAGGCTGATTCTGGCACTCCAGTCCCACCCAAAATTCAGAATTTTGAACCCGAAGTCTGAAGAAAGGAACCGAAAACTTCCATTTTGGGGCGATACTTCTGGCCAATAGCGTAGCTCATGCTTTGTCCGTTATTCTTTTCCATTTTTATTTCCAGCACTGTTCCAATACTCCTTCCCAGGGCTTCAACGGTGGAAGTTGCCCAAACATGGAGTGGAATACCATAAAACTTAACTCAGAATTCCTCCTCCCCTTGTTGATAATCATGGTCCCACTTTTTAAGGAAAATGAGGTGACCACCATACGCGCCAACTCTCATTCTTAAGACTTTCAAAGCAATATCCTCATCATCAAACATAAACAGGAATTCATTTTTGGCCAAAATACTAGGAGTGGTTAGAGACAGAATGCCCCAATGATTCCAAGCCCAGATTCTAAGTTCCTCAGTACTCCCCACATTCTCCATTGTTTTTCCTATCAGGCAAGCTTTCAGGAGATGTCGCCAGCGGTCTACTTCCTTCCCTGAGATTTGAATAAGAGGCAGTCCATTTTCCAAAATGGTTGAGATTTCGCCTGATTCCGGCCACCTGTCATTTGCAATTACCCGAGCATCGTGACTTATTGTGAACGGCAAGGAAAACATCTTCTGGGGCTGGGGATTCGTACACCATCGGCACTGACTCCTCCAACTGAAATTGAGATTATCACAATATATGCACTTCCAATCCTTCCGGCCGTTCCACCCCTTAATCTGATTCCTGCCATTAGGCGCCCATTCTCCAATCTTTTCGCTTTTCTTAACCCTATTCCACTGCGCTCCGTCTCCAGGAGTCACTAGATTCACTCTAGTTGCGCCAGTCTTTTCTCCCCCCCCCCAACTAGTTTCACTCCATTCGCTCCAGCTTGCTGGCACCTTCTACATCTAATCCTCCATCCAAGGTTATGGTAATGGCATTGCAGGCATCGCCAACCTCCATCTATTCCCATCGAAAGGATCACAAAACCCCTTCTCCTTCAGGACAAGTTCCAATCTTTTAGAGAGACTGACATCAGTAAGATACTTATCTAATGTTGAGTTAGATAAGTATTCAGTATTGTGATGTTGTTTCTTTAGTATTTTGTTTGGGTTTCGGAGGCGAGGTGGCATGTCATCTTGTACTTCTTTTATTTCTATCAATAAAATTTCAGGTACCGCCCCGGGTTTCTAGATAAATTCTGGGTTTAAAATAACTTAGATTCATGCATACCTATATGTAGCCATCTATTCTGGGTTTAAAAAAAAATCTTAGATTCATGCATACCTCTATGTAACCAAGATGGTCAGGGTCAAGCTCCTCCATTATCAGAGCAGCATAAGTTGCGGCATGTCTCTTGAGCTTCACTAGCTTGTTCTCAGAGGCACTCAATTCAATCACCTTTAGGTTCAGGAGCAGGACATCCATCATTTTCCAAGAAATGGTAAACAGGACAGAAACTTACAGGGCTGTTTGTTTTATCCCAAATGGACGCTGCCCCAAAACCCCATCAACATTCCCCAAACAATTGAAGAGATATTCTACCGGAATTCAGAATCCCAAAGAGAAACCAACTATTTGTTGAATAACATGATCTGTTCATCCCAAGACAAGACCGAGGTAAAACTTGCAACCCCCGCGGGTATGGATAGAACGAAATCCAGTGTGGAAAGAGGCCTTAAAGGCCTGCGATTCCTCGATAAATCATCCGCCGGTAAAGATGGCGATGGGTGGAATTCCGTCGAGAAGCGGTTTCACCAGTTCGCCCAGGATGGACTGCTTTCCAAAGAGAATTTTGGGTGTTGCATTGGTGAGAGCATTCTATTATTTGGTTTTTGAGGCCATTTATGATTTGAATTTTAGGTAATGGTGGGTCTGTTTGTTTTTTGTTTTTTGTTTTTTTTGGGGGGGTAATTAAGGTACGGCTGATTCAAAGGAGTTCGTGAAGGAGCTCTTTGATGAAGAGCTCTAGCTAGACGTCGTAACTTGGGAAAGAAACCCAGCATATCCAAGGATGAATTGAGGGAGTTTTGGGAAGAAATGGCAGATCAGAACTTCGATTCCCGGCTAGAGATATCTTTGACATGTAAGAATACTATCTCCTACATCCCTCTTTTTTTTTTTATCTGAGAATTCAGATAAATGGGAATCAGAACCAGGTGGGTTTCTGTGAAATAACAAATTAATCCAGAAGCTTAAGCTGTTAGAGTGGCTGTTTTTAAATCAGTCATGCTTCAACACTCTCCCTCACGCGTGGCCTCTTTTTTTTTTTTGGGGTTGTCCATACACATGGAGTTTTAATATCAAGGAGTTGTTGGGTTTTGAACCCAGGACATGCCATGAGGCGATAGCTCTGATACCATGTGAAACGACCAATTACTCCAAAAGCTTAAGCTATAGAGTTGGTGTTTTCTTAAATCATTTATACTTCAACAGTTTGTGTGATTCTCAACAGGTGCGACAAGAACGGGGATGGGAAGCTTTCAGAAGATGAGGTGAAGGAGGTGGGATAAAACAAACAGCCCTGTAAGTTTCTGTCCTGTTTACCATTTCTTGGAAAATGATGGATGTCCTGCTCCTGAACCTAAAGGTGATTGAATTGAGTGCCTCTGAGAACAAGCTAGTGAAGCTCAAGAGACATGCCGCAACCTATGCTGCTCTGATAATGGAGGAGCTTGACCCTGACCATCTTGGTTACATAGAGGTATGCATGAATCTAAGATTTTTTTTTAAACCCAGAATAGATGGCTACATATAGGTATGCATGAATCTAAGTTATTTTAAACCCAGAATTTATCTAGAAACCCGGGGCGGTTCCTGAAATTTTATTGATAGAAATAAAAGAAGTACAAGATGACATGCCACCTCGCCTCCGAAACCCAAACAAAATACTAAAGAAACAACATCACAATACTGAATACTTATCTAACTCAACATTAGATAAGTATCTTACTGATGTCAGTCTCTCTAAAAGATTGGAACTTGTCCTGAAGGAGAAGGGATTTTGTGATCCTTTCGATGGGAATAGATGGAGGTTGGTGATGCCTGCAATGCCATTACCATAACCTTGGATGGAGGATTAGATGTAGAAGGTGCCAGCAAGCTGGAGCGAATGGAATGAAACTAGTTGGGGGGGAAGAAAAGACGGGCGCAACTGGAGTGAATCTAGTGACTCCTGGAGACGGAGCGCAGTGGAATAGGGCTAGGAAAAGCGAAAAGATTGGAGAATGGGCGCCTAATGGCAGGAATCGGATTAAGGGGTGGAACGGCCGGAAGGATTGGAAGTGCATATATTGTGAATATCTCAATTTCAGTTGGAGGGGTCAGTGCCGATGGTGTACGAATCCCCAGCACCAGAAGATGTTTTCCTTGCCGTTCACAATAAGTCACGATGCTCGGGTAATTGCAAATGACAGGTGGCCGGAATCAGGCGAAATCTCAACCATTTTGGAAAATGGACTACCTCTTATTCAAATCTCAGGGAAGGAAGTAGACCGCTGGCGACATTCCCTGAAAGCTTGCCTGATAGGAAAAACAATGGAGAATGTGGGGAGTACTGAGGAACTTAGAATCTGGGCTTGGAATCATTGGGGCATTCTGTCTCTAACCACTCCTAGTATTTTGGCCAAAAATGAATTCCTGTTTATGTTTTGATGATGAGGATATTGCTTTGAAAGTCTTAAGAATGAGAGTTGGCCCTAAAGCTAGACCTGGCAAAAAGCGACCCGTGCCCGCGGGTCGACTCGGCCCGCCCGCAAATTTGCGGGCACGGGTCTACGTTTAGTGACCCGTCAAAAACTAACCCGCGGGTGACCCAACCCGCAAAAACACGGGTCGGGTCGGGTCAACCCGCGGGCACCCGCATTTTTACAGTATTATTTAATTATTTTGAGAATGTTATCATCACTGCTGTTTTTTTATGAGGGAACTCCTCACTTTATAAAAAGTGCGGTATGGCCTGCACCATAGTATTATCCAAACCGTCCATTAGATGGGCCATAGCCTAAATAGGTTATGCCCCAAAATTATTTCCATTGGTTGATTCTAACCCTCCGATCTATAGAGGGTTAGGATCAACCCTCTAACATTCAGATTGGAGGGCTAGGATCATCCTATGGAAATGATTTTTGGAGCATAACCTATTTAGGCTATGGCCCATCTAATGGACGGTTTGGATCATCCTATGGTGTGGGCCATACCATACTTTTAATAAAGTGAAAGTGCGCTCGTATGAAAACAGTAGTCTTGATAACATTTTCATCTTTTTTTATTTTATAATAATTTGCTACCAAGCTTCTCCTCTCGGCAAGCGGCAATGGTGGTGCAAAGATGCGCGCAGATGGCAAATGGTGGTAGCAAAAGTTAAAAAGTAGTCATTACGCAAAAAAAAAGTAAAATAGCTAAAGTATAAAGTTTTAAATGAAAAATTACTTAGAAATGGTTCTAAAATTATAAAATTACGAAAAAAATACAAATAAAATATATAAGTTTATGACAATTACCGAAAGAAACACGTACGGTAAACTCGAATAATTATTACAATCCAATGAAATATATATGGTTACGACAATTACCGAAAAACCCATACGTAAACTCAGAATAATTATTACAATCCCAAATTGAGGTTACCCGCGGGTTTACCCGTACCCGCCCGGGTGGGGTCTGGGTACATGAAATGGCTACCCGCAGGATCGTGGGTATTTTTTACCCGTACCCGTTGGGTCCGTACCCGCACGGGTCGTACCCGTACCCGCGCGGGTTACCCGTTTGCCAGGTCTACCTAAAACTAATGTTCAATTTAATTTGTGTCCCACATGGTGACATGGGGATATAGTTAACAACTTGACATCAAAGGCACAACATTCTGAGGTGACCTAGGGATTTATGGCCGCGGGCAGAACAAAATCCCATGTACACGATAGAGAGTTATAAAAGGGAATGATATCAGCACAACCACTAACCCAACTTGTCTTTTACTATTTAAAGCACTGTCAAAGGTTATTCCCCAAAAGCTAATCACAAGCCAATTTAAAAAAGAAAAGACAAGCTAGGTTTGCTCAATTATTAAAACATGGTATAGATTTTTGTTTAGTCTAGATCCCATGACCCATGTATGCGATATGTGTCTGTTAGGAAGGTGTCTAACAACCAGTCTTTTTTTAGTACTTTTAGCCGAAAATGAGCTTTTTCGTTGATAAGATCCATCATCATATCTTCATCATCATCATCATCCACCTTCGGCCCTGTTGGTTTGAGATTATGACAACCAACTGTGAGAGCCAAACTGATTATTGGACTCAAAATTGTGCTTAAATTTGAGTCCAATAATCAGTTTGGCACTCACAATCGGTTGTCATAATCTTAAACGTAGGGGCTATACCAAGTAAAAGGAGGGGAGAATATATCATTTCCCTTAAAATTAAGATCAAATGCTACGGACATTAGCGATAATGGGTGGGATCAAATTTGATATTGGATCCAACAGAAAGTGTGCTGCAGTTGGATCAAATATCATGGGTGGGATGACTAAATACGAGTAGACCTGGCAAAAGTGACCCGTGCCCGCGGGTTGACCCGGCCCACCCGCAAATTTGCGGACACGGGTCTAAGTTTTCGTGACCTGTCAAAAATCAACCCGCGGGTGACCCAACCCGCAAAAACAAGGGTCGGGTCGGGTCAACCCGCGGGCACCCGCATTTTTACAGTATTTTTAAATTTTTTTGAGAATGTTATCATCACTCACTGCTGTTTGTTTTTTTATGAGGGAACTCCTGACTTTATAAAAAGTACGGTATGTCCGGCACCCTAGGATTATCCAAACCGTCCATTAGATGGGCCATACCCTAAATAGGTTATGCCTCAAAATTATTTCCATCGGTTGATTCTAACCCTCCGATCTATAGAGGGTTAGGATCAACCCTCTAACATCAAGATTGGAGGGATAGGATCATCCTATGAAAATGATTTTTGGAGCATAACCTATTTAGGCTATGGCCCATCTAATGGACGGTTTGGATCATCCTATGGTGTGGGCCATACCATACTTTTAATAAAGTGAGAGTGCCCAGTAGTGTTGATAACATTTCAATGTGATTTTTATTTTATTAGAATTTGCTATCAAGTTTCTCCTTTGGCAATTTCTCGGCAAGTGGGCATTGTGGTTGCAAAGATGCGCTCATCCAAATGTTGCTAGCAAAGGTAAAAAGGTAAAAAAAGTAATCATTACAAAAAAAAAGAAAAATAGCTAAATTATAAAGTTTTAAATGAAAAATTACGTAGAAATGATTATAAGTTAGAAAATTACGAAAAAAGTACCAATAATGTATAGAAGGTTATGACTATTACAGGACAAATAGATGCTGTACAATCCCATATTTGCGGCGTATTTGCGGGTGACAATCCCATATTTGCGGGTGACCCGCGGGTTGACCCGGCCCACCAGCGGCCGCGCGGGTCACGAGAATTCTGACCCTAAAAAATGCGGGTCATTTGATAACCCGACCCGTATGACCCGCACCCTCATCACCCGCGGGTTGACCCGGCCCGGCCCACCCGTTTACCAGGTCTAAATAATATATACCGAATCCAGCATGTGAATCAGAGCTTTTTGGCTGTTTTGGTGGGCCTGGTGTTCGTTGGTTATTTTTAGCTTTGGAGAAGAAAAGACAAGGGCTGAATGCGTTGTTGTTGTGTTTGTTTGATTTTGACCGACGACATAAGGAGAACATTGGTGGGACTGTGATCCTCTTTTGTCGGTTACACCTCTTTTCCTTTTTCATTTCACCATTTTTCTCTCTTTCTCCATTTGCCCTCGAGAACAGGAATAAAAAATCAGAACGATTTAGCCAGTCACATCATTCGAAACTGATGCAGCAGGTCCATCTCGCACGATCAAATTTACGCCCATTGATTTCACTATACGCATCTGCGTTATTTGGTACGAGAGCATTAATCCGTTGCGTCGCCTTGCGTTATTTGCTATCAGAGCATCAATCCGTTGCCTCGCCCTGCGTTAGGAACCCAAACGGGCGGTGAAAAATTCAGCTCCTGCGAGTACACATTCGCATCCTTTAACGCCCCCTATTCACATTTTACGTTAATCCTTGCTTAAATGCGGCTGGTGCGATCCAATGTGAATTGAGTCAACTTCGATTCCAAGAACGAGCACAAGATGATCCTGAGTTAGGTTCTGCCAAGATGTCTTCAATAGACTGACAAGCATCAAGGTTTCTTCTTCCTTCCTATTTTATATTTTCCCAAATTCATGAATCCATAGGGTTTCGTTAGGGTAATGATATTTTCACCCCCCCACATTACGTGCACACCCCCTTATAACCTGATTTGACGTGAAAAGTGGGCAACTTTATGTCAAATCACATTATAAGGGGGTGTGCAAGTACTGCAGCAGGGTGAAAATATCATCACCCTATCGTTATTATCTCTCTTTTGATTTCTTCACGCAAAAGAAAAACGTTAATGTGGCTTCAAAGTAGGCGAATTCATACTCTCAGAGGCGAATTTATCAGGGCCCTAAAACTAGACCTGGCAAAAAGCGACCCGTGCCCGCGGGTCGACCTGGCCCGCCCGCAAATTTGCGGGCACGGGTCTACGTTTAGTGACACGTCAAAAACTAACCCGCGGGTGACCCAACCCGCAAAAACACGGGTCGGGTAGGGTCAACCCGCGGGCACCCGCATTTTTACAGTATTATTTAATTATTTTGAGAATGTTATCATCACTGCTGTTTTTTTATGAGGGAACTCCTCACTTTATAAAAAGTGCGGTATGGCCTGCACCATAGTATTATCCAAACCGTCCATTAGATGGGCCATAGCCTAAATAGGTTATTCCCCAAAATTATTTCCATTGGTTGATTCTAACCCTCCGATCTATAGAGGGTTAGGATCAACCCTCTAACATTCAGATTGGAGGGCTAGGATCATCCTATGGAAATGATTTTTGGAGCATAACCTATTTAGGCTATGGCCCATCTAATGGACGGTTTGGATCATCCTATGGTGTGGGCCATACCATACTTTTAATAAAGTGAGAGTGCGCTCGTATGAAAAGAGTAGTGTTGATAACATTTTCATCTTTTTTTATTTTATAATAATTTGCTACCAAGCTTCTACTCTCGGCAAGCGGCAATGGTGGTGCAAAGATGCGCGCAGATGGCAAATGGTGGTAGCAAAAGTTAAAACGTAGTCATTACGCGAAAAAAAGTAAAATAGCTAAAGTATAAAGTTTTAAATGAAAAATTACTTAGAAATGGTTCTAAAATTATAAAATTACGAATAAAAATACTAATAAAATATATAAGTTTATGACAATTACCGAAAGAAACACGTACGGTAAACTCGAATAATTATTACAATCCAATAAAATATATATGGTTATGACAATTACCGAAAAACCCATATGTAAACTTAGAATAATTATTACAATCCCAAATTGAGGTTACCCGCGGGTTTACCCGTACCCGCCCGGGTGGGGTTTACGCCCATATGGAGTTGTAATGCTTGACCAAAATCTGTCTGTATACGCCAGCAATTGAAATTATTTTGAAAAAAAAAAGCCTAAAAACACCTTTAAATATTGAGAAATCATATGATGAATGGGAGTACAAACTCGTATTTGTGGTCTGAGAGAAGTGCAACCCTTGATATTGGATCCAACAGAAAGTGTGCTGCCGTTGGATCAAATATCATGGGTGGGATGACTAAATACTAGTAGACCTGGCAAAAGTGACCCGTGCCAGCGGGTTGACCCGGCCCACCCGCAAATTTGCGGGCACGGGTCTAAGTTTTCGTGACCCGTCAAAAATCAACCCGCAGGTGACCCAACCCGCAAAAACAAGGGTCGGGTCGGGTCAACCCGCGGGCACCCGCATTTTTACAGTATTTTTAAATTTTTTTGAGAATGTTATCATCACTCACTGCTGTTTGTTTTTTTATGAGGGAACTCCTGACTTTATAAAAAGTACGGTATGTCCGGCACCCTAGGATTATCCAAACCGTCCATTAGATGGGCCATACCCTAAATAGGTTATGCCTCAAAATTATTTCCATCGGTTGATTCTAACCCTCCGATCTATAGAGGGTTAGGATCAACCCTCTAACATCAAGATTGGAGGGATAGGATCATCCTATGAAAATGATTTTTGGAGCATAACCTATTTAGGCTATGGCCCATCTAATGGACGGTTTGGATCATCCTATGGTGTGGGCCATACCATACTTTTAATAAAGTCGAATCAAATATTCTTCTTATGTTGACTGAATGAATTTCCAACCCCCATCGGGGAGTGAAATAGAACATGAAACCGTGAGCTCCCAAGCAGTGGGAGGGCTGTTGATAACATTTCAATGTGATTTTTATTTTATTAGAATTTGCTATCAAGTTTCTCCTTTGGCAATTTCTCGGCAACTGGGCATTGTGGGTGCAAAGATATCCAAATGTTGCTAGCAAAGGTAAAAAGGTAAAAAAAGTAATCATTACACACAAAAAAGAAAAATAGCTAAATTATAAAGTTTTAAATGAAAAATTACGTAGAAATGGTTATAAATTGGAAAATTATGAAAATAGTACCAATAACGTATAACCGTATAGAAGGTTATGACAATTACATGAAAAATAGATGCTGTCAAATCAGAATAATGATTACAATTACAGGAAAAATAGATGCTGTCAAATCAGAATATTGATTACAATCCCATATTTGCGGCATATTTGCGGGTGACCCACGGGTTGACCCGGCCCACCCGCGGGCCGCGCGGGTCACGAGAATTCTGACCCGCAAAAATGCGGGTCATTTGATAACCCGACCCGTATGACCCGCACCCGCATCACCCGCGTGTTGACCCAGCCCGGCCCACCCGTTTGCCAGGTCTAAATAATATATACCTAATCCAGCATGTGAATCGGAGCTTTTTGGCTGTTTCGGTGGGCCCGGCGTTCGTTGGTTATTTTTAGCTTTGGAGAAGAAAAGACAAGGGCTGAATGCGTTGTTGTTGTGTTTGTTTGATTTTGACCGACGACATAAGGAGAACATTGGTGGGATTATGATCCTCTTTTGTCGGTTACACCTCTTTTCCTTTTTCATTTCACCATTTTTCTCTCTTTCTCCATTTGCCCTCGAGAACGGGAATAGAAAAACAGAACGATTTAGCCAGTCACATCATTCGAAACTGATGCAGCAGGTCCATCTCGCACGATCAAATATACGCCCATTGATTTCACTATACGCATCTGCGTTATTTGGTACCAGAGCATTAATCCGTTGCGTCGCCTTGCGTTATTTGCTATCAGAGCATCAATCCGTTGCCTCGCCCTGCGTTAAGAACCCAAACGGGCGGTGAAAAATTCAGCTCTTGCGAGTACACATTCGCATCCTTTAACGCCCCCTATTCACATTTTACGTTAATCCTTGCTTAAATGCGGCTGGTGCGATCCAATGTGAATTGAGTCAACTTCGATTCCAAGAACGAGCACAAGATGATCCTGAGTTAGGTTCTGCCAAGATGTCTTCAATAGACTGAAAAGCATCAAGGTTTCTTCTTCCTTCCTATTTTATATTTCTCCAAATTCATGAATCCATAGGGTTCCGTTAGGGTGATGATATTTTCACCCCCCCTACATTACGTGCACACCCCCCTTATAACCTGATTTGACGTGAAAAGTGGGCAACTTTATGTCAAATCACATTATAAGGGGGTGTGCAAGTACTGCAGCAGGGTGAAAATATCATCACCCTATCGTTATTATCTCTCTTTTGATTTCTTCACGCGATAGAGAAACGTTAATGTGGCTTCAAAGTGGGCGAATTCATACTCTCAGAGGCGAATTTATCAAGGCCCTAAAACTAATGTTCAATTTAATTTGTGTCCCACATGGTGACATGGGGATATAGTTAACAACTTGACATCAAAGGCACAACATTCTGAGGTGACCTAGGGACTTCTGGCCGCGGGCAGAACAAAATCCCATGTACACGATAGAGAATTATAAAAGGGAATGATATCAACACAACCACTAACCCAACTTGTCTTTTACTATTTAAAGCAGTGTCAAAGGTTATTCCCCAAAAGCTAATCACAAGCCAATTTAAAAAAGAAAAGACAAGCTAGGTTTGCTCAATTATTAAAACATGGTATAGATTTTTGTTTAGTTGAGATCCCATGACCCATGTATGCGATATGTGTCTGTTAGGAAGGTGTCTAACAACCAGTCTTTTTTTAGTACTTTTAGCCGAAAATGAGCTTTTCCGTTGATAAGATCCATCATCATATCTTCATCATCATCATCATCCACTTTCGGCCTTGTTGGTTTGAGATTATGACAACCAACTGTGAGTGCCAAACTGATTATTGGACTCAAAATTGTGCTTAAATTTGAGTCCAATAATCAGTTTGGCACTAACAATCGGTTGTCATAATCTTAAACGTAGGGGCTATACCAAGTAAAAGGAGGGGAGAATATATCATTTCCCTTAAAATTAAGATCAAATGCTACGGACATTAGCGATAAAAAAGAATTTCTTTGAGTCTTTGGGGGGGGGGGGGGGGGGGGAGACCATATGGAGTTGTAATGCTTGACCAAAATCTGTCTGTATACGCCAGCAATTGAAATTATTTTGAAAAAAAAAGCCTTAAAAAACCTTTAAATATTGAGAAATCATATGATGAATGGGAGTACAAACTTGTATTTGTGGTCCGAGAGAAGTGCAACCCTTGATATTGGATCCAACAGAAAGTGTGCTGCCGTTGGATCAAATATCATGGGTGGGATGACTAAATACGAGTCCTACGCCTACTCATCAAACTTCCCTTAAATTTTAGAGAGGCACTTGGCCTTAAATTTCCCGCGAGATACCTGCCCTCTCCAACGGCTATATTATTGTTCGAGAGATATTCCCATCTCTTCCTGTCTATATGCAACTGCATAACAAACCCTAAATTGACCGTTTCTTCTCTGTCTTTCACATGGAGTTGCAGAAAATGAAAGAAAGAACAGATGGTGTGGAAGATCAAGCTCAACGAAATTCTCCCAAATGGACACTGCCCCAAAACCCCATCAACATTCCCCAAACAATTGAAGAGATATTCTACCGGAAATCAGAATCCCAAAGAGAAACCAACTATTTGTTGAATAACATGATCTGTTCATCCCAAGACAAGACCGAGGTAAAACTTGCAACCCCTGCGGGTATGGATAGAACGAAATCCAGTGTGGAAAGAGGCCTTAAAGGCCTGCGATTCCTCGATAAATCATCCGCTGGTAAAGATGGCGATGGGTGGAATTCCGTCGAGAAGCGGTTTCACCAGTTCGCCCAGGATGGACTGCTTTCCAAAGAGAATTTTGGGTGTTGCATTGGTGAGAGCATTCTATTATTTGGTTTTTGAGGCCATTTATGATTTGAATTTTAGGTAATGGTGGGTCTGTTTGTTTTTTTTTTTTTTTTTTGGGGGTAATTAAGGTATGGCTGATTCAAAGGAGTTCGCGAAGGACCTCTTTGATGCCCTAGCTAGACGTCGTAACTTGGGAAAGAAACCCAGCATATCCAAGGATGAATTGAGGGAGTTTTGGGAAGAAATGGCAGATCAGAACTTCGATTCCCGGCTAGAGATATTCTTTGACATGTAAGAATACTATCTCCTACATCCCTCTTTTTTTTTATCTGAGAATTCAGATAAATGGGAATCAGAACCAGGTGGGTTTGTGTGAAATAACAAATTAATCCAGAAGCTTAAGCTGTTAGAGTGGTTGTTTTTAAATCAGTCATGCTTCAATACTCTCCCTCACGCGTGGCCTCTTTTTTTTTGGGGGTTGTCCATACACATGGAATTTTAATATCAAGGAGTTGTTGGGTTTTGAACCCAGGACATGCCATGAGGCAATAGCTCTGATACCATGTGAAACGACCAATTACTCCAAAAGCTTAAGCTATAGAGTAGGTGATTTCTTAAATCATTTATACTTCAAAAGTTTGTGTGATTCTCAACAGGTGCGACAAGAACGGGGATGGGAAGCTTTCAGAAGATGAGGTGAAGGAGGTGGGATAAAACAAACAGCCCTGTAAGTTTCTGTCCTGTTTACCATTTCTTGGAAAATGATGGATGTCCTGCTCCTGAACCTAAAGGTGATTGAATTGAGTGCCTCTGAGAACAAGCTAGTGAAGCTCAAGAGACATGCCGCAACCTATGCTGCTCTGATAATGGAGGAGCTTGACCCTGACCATCTTGGTTACATAGAGGTATGCATGAATCTAAGATTTTTTTTTAAACCCAGAATAGATGGCTACATATAGGTATGCATGAATCTAAGTTATTTTAAACCCAGAATTTATCTAGAAACCCGGGGCGGTACCTGAAATTTTATTGATAGAAATAAAAGAAGTACAAGATGACATGCCACCTCGCCTCCGAAACCCAAACAAAATACTAAAGAAACAACATCACAATACTGAATACTTATCTAACTCAACATTAGATAAGTATCTTACTGATGTCAGTCTCTCTAAAAGATTGGAACTTGTCCTGAAGGAGAAGGGGTTTTGTGATCCTTTCGATGGGAATAGATGGAGGTTGGCGATGCCTGCAATGCCATTACCATAACCTTGGATGGAGGATTAGATGTAGAAGGTGCCAGCAAGCTGGAGCGAATGGAGTGAAACTAGTTGGGGGGGGGGGGGAGAAAAGACGGGCGCAACTGGAGTGAATCTAGTGACTCCTGGAGACGGAGCGCAGTGGAATAGGGTTAAGAAAAGCGAAAAGATTGGAGAATGGGCGCCTAATGGCAGGAATCGGATTAAGCGGTGGAACGGCCGGAAGGATTGGAAGTGCATATATTGTGAATATCTAAATTTCAGTTGGAGGAGTCAGTGCCGATGGTGTACGAATCCCCAGCACCAGAAGATGTTTTCCTTGCCGTTCACAATAAGTCACGATGCTCGGGTAATTGCAAATGACAGGTGGCCGGAATCAGGCGAAATCTCAACCATTTTGGAAAATGGACTGCCTCTTATTCAAATCTCAGGGAAGGAAGTAGACCGCTGGCGACATCTCCTGAAAGCTTGCCTGATAGGAAAAACAATGGAGAATGTGGGGAGTACTGAGGAACTTAGAATCTGGGCTTGGAATCATTGGGGCATTCTGTCTCTAACCACTCCTAGTATTTTGGCCAAAAATGAATTCCTGTTTATGTTTGATGATGAGGATATTGCTTTGAAAGTCTTAAGAATGAGAGTTGGCGCGTATGGTGGTCACCTCATTTTCCTTAAAAAGTGGGACCATGATTATCAACAAGGGGAGGAGGAATTCTGAGTTAAGGTTTATGGTATTCCACTCCATGTTTGGGCAACTTCCACAGTTGAAGCCCTGGGAAGGAGTATTGGAACAGTGCTGGAAATAAAAATGGAAAAGAATAACGGACAAAGCATGAGCTACGCTATGGCCAGAAGTATCGCCCCAAAATGGAAGTTTTCGGTTCCTTTCTTCAGACTTCGGGTTCAAAATTCTGAATTTT
Source organism: Tasmannia lanceolata (assembly GCF_043159265.1). Classification (NCBI taxonomy): domain Eukaryota; kingdom Viridiplantae; phylum Streptophyta; class Magnoliopsida; order Canellales; family Winteraceae; genus Tasmannia; species Tasmannia lanceolata. The sequence continues at coordinate 39,416,371 of NW_027518689.1, forward strand.
GGGTGGAACTGGAGTGCCAGAATCAGCCTCCAGTGCCACTGGAAAATTTTCGACCGGAGTCAGGGGCCCCCCAGCGACGATCGATTGCCGGGGAGAGAATTGGGCGAGGCCGACGACAGATCCAACAGACCTCTCTTCCCCTACAGCTATCAGTAAGGATCTTGGCTTTGGAACGACTGAAAGTAGAAAGAGACATGACGTCAAGGAAATGGGGCCCTCCCATGACGTGGGAATTTCAAAATTCAAATTCAAAGTTCAAAATCCTCACACAGCTAAACGAGCAGATCAAATGATAGCCGGAGAAAAGAAGCATTGGCGGAAAAGACATAACATCAAGGTACCTACGATCCCTCTTGGATTACAAGCTAAAGTCAAGTGGGCCCTGGGTATTCTTAAGAGCAGTACGGGAGGGCCTACTTTCAAAAAAAGGATCTTAAGAACTAGCAATAATGCTGTGCGTGAATGAAGAAGGAAAGGTAAGGTCTTTAACTTGGAATACCCAATTAATAGCTGTGAAAAACATGATTCTGAGCAGTTAGGAGAAAGGATTTCTCATCCCCTATTTTTGTCTGGTAAATTCTCGTCCTGGTCCTTGGAAGAGGTTAAATCTCACAAACCTTTCCCAAGGGCGGAGGTTTCCTTTTAACTTAAAATTCCTACTCGTTGGGAGCCTAATCCTTGCTCCTAATGAGGATAGGATTTTGAATCATAAGAGGATCAGGAGATGACAATAAGAGAAAATTATCAACAAACTGTGGGGGAGGAATCACCAGGAATGGGTTGCTTTACTGTCAGTTGGCAAGGTTGGAGGAATAATTGTAATATGGAAGAAAGGAAAAAGAGCTAATGAAGGTACCAGATTTGGAAGAAATTCGGTCACAGTTGAGTTAACTTTATCTGAATGGGTTCAGAGGTGGATTTCCGTGGCGGTTGATCCATGTCTCAGATACGGATAGATTTTAGATCCAAGAATATCTAAAGGAAAGAAAACCTTTATCTAGTTTCCTTGGGGTTTGTGCTTGGGAGGACATGTGTCTTTTTAGTGCAAGAATAGGGCGGTGACGGCACCTGTATCTCTGACGCTATCATGATTAGTTTTATGGAAAACGAAAATTAAGCTCTTAATATCTGCTACATTCGAGGTATCTAGGTTGTGGGGCCCACGTATAGGAAGTTTTGGGTGGTTACACCATATATATAAAATAGGGAGTAATGAGTCAAGATCAAAGAGTCTGTTGGTCTTCCTCAGGTAAAGGCGAGTAAAAAACATTTCTCTGTGTTTAGGAAATGGCCTCTTCTCCTTCTTCATTAGATTTTCGAACATATAAGAGGAAACGAAGGGAGATATCTGATTGTTCGCAATGGTTTCAGCATCGCCGTTGGGCTATAAACCTAGAATATAGTGTAGCAAAAGCCTCGGTGGAAGCTCCCACCTTACCAGAATTGATAAAAGGAATCATCAAAAGACAGTGGAAGCAATTCCAGGAAGACTACAGGGCCAACGTGGAAGAACTTTATCCTATAACAGGTACCTATAACATTACGGATATTTGTACTCCGGTTTACAAGCTTCCTTTTTTCAGAGGATGTTTGGAGAATGCAAACAAATTGTGACGGCTAGACTGGGAGGCCAAGCAAATTATTTGCATTCAACAGATAAAGGAATTGATAGCTATCCGGTTGGACCCAGTGGAAGAGGTTCCTTTCCCGCAGTACGCCCCACTCTTCTTTTCCAAAGAAATGGAATTGAAATTACAGATTGGGATTGGGATCCTACTGAGGGAATTGAGAAAGTGTGCGTAAAAGTTCCGAATGAGAGTTAAGTGATGTTTTGGTGAATGGTTTCTTAAGTTTTTTGTCAGTTTTTTGGGAGGTGAGAATTAGTTTTGATGGATGGAGAAAGTAAAAAAACTGTAAGGAAATTCCTTAAATTAGTGTATAGGTCGGTTGTAGATTCGGAATATTCAACGAAGATTAATAGAACAAGCATGTTTAGCCAATGAATCTGCAGCACAATTACCTTAACTATGCCAGCGATGCATAAATCTAAGTTATATATTAAAAAATAAAAATATGGAAATTTACATTGGTCGGTGGGAATGTGATATTCTTTTTTGCTTCTGTACAGATTTGGCAGCTTGAGACCTTACTTCAAGGAATGGTGAACTCACAACAAAGGGTAAACAAATGTAAACGCATCCAAACACTCACCATGACAATGATCCCACATCGATATAGAAACCCGGTTAACCGTTTCCTCAGCAGGACCTTGGATATCATTCACGAGAATTGGAAGAGAATATGGATCCTTGTGCTATGGCTCACTGCAATTATGGTTCTCGTCACATGGAAATTCTACCAGTATAAGCATAAAGCTGCGTTTGACGTAATGGGCTATTGTGTTTGTGTAGCCAAGGGTGCAGCGGAGACCACGAAACTAAACATGGCATTGATTCTCCTTCCCGTCTGTCGAAACACCATAACCAGGCTCAGATCAAGCTTTCTCAACTTGATTATCCCCTTTGACGACAACATCAATTTCCACAAGGTAGGCCTGTTCAAATTCCAGACTAATTCAGCTAGAAAAATGCCCCAACTCTATTGATTTCCATTTGTTTCATCGGAATTGCAGGTCATCGCATTGGGAATTGCAATCGGGGCCTTTGTTCATACAGTATTTCATCTAATGTGTGATTTTCTAAGACTGGTTACATGCCCAAATAACACATTCACTAGAACTTTAGGACCCAATTTTGATTACCAGCAGCCCACATTTGCCTATTTAGCATCCAGTACTCCTGGTGCTACTGGTTTTTTCATGGTTATCATAATGGCATTTTCCTTTACTTTAGCAACACATTCATTTAGAAAGAATGTTGTCAAGTTGTCATGGCCTTTCCGTCACTTGGCGGGATTCAATGCCTTTTGGTATGCCCATCACCTTCTAGCTCTTGTATATGTGCTTCTGATTATTCATTCCTACTTCATATTTCTCACCAAGGAGTGGTACAAAAAGACAGTAAGTCCCACCATCCTCTTTCATATACGAATCTTCTCTCCAAGCCTCTACTAAAAAAATGCCAATGTTAACCGGGAACTCCACGACATCTTTGCAGACATGGATGTATCTAATGATCCCGCTCCTCTTTTACACTAGAGAGAGATTAATCAGATCATTTCGCGAAAAACACCGTCACGTGAGTGTTATTAAGGTCTGTTCTTTGAAATTATTTTGTAATAAATCTCATTTAAGGTAATGGATGAATGGTCTTTTCAGTTTAAACCAATCCATGGATCATTAGACTTACTGTTCCCCCATGCCGCATAATATACAGGCAGCAATATATCCAGGAAATGTCCTTGCATTGCATATGAGCAGACCTCTTGGATTTAAGTACAAGAGCGGAATGTACCTATTCGTCAAGTGTCCAGATGTGTCAACTTTTGAATGGTAACTGGATCTTCACAATATGGATAAAAAGACACTAATAATTTCCCGGGTTAATTTTGTATACTTAGCTTCTTATCTCCATCTCAACAGGCATCCCTTTTCCATCACTTCGGCACCGGGAGATGACTATTTGAGTGTGCATATCCGCACTTTGGGAGACTGGACAACGGAGCTTCGCAAGATATTTGAAAAGGTTCAGTAGAGATGGAGTGCCTTAACACCATTAGGTCTAACTTAAAATTTAAAGTATGCAATCCTGACTTGTTTCAACACAGGTTTGCGAAGCTCCAATTAGCCAGAAGAAGGCCACGCTTGGAAGAATTGAAACCACAGTAATAGCGGATGACGTAATTACTCAGGCCAGGTGATTGAAACTGAATTATTTATGCACATTTCTCCTGAAATCATACTGCTCAAGATAATTGCGGTCGTCTAATATTCCTTGTTGCAGATTTCCAAAGCTCTTTGTTGATGGGCCTTTCGGGGCCCCTGCTCAGAATTATAGGAAATATCACACTCTTTTGCTTATTTGGCTTGGAATCGGAGCAACTCCATTTATCAGCATATTAAAGGATCTCCTCATTAATATCAAGTCAAATACTGTCGATTTGGTGAGTAAACATTGTTTAATATCGAATTTGAAGATATTTATGGCAATTAGTACAATAAAGGACTGCAAACCTGATGTTAAAAAACTCATGTGGTTGGTCCGAATCTCAGCGAAGTTGAAGAAATAACATTAAAAGGAACAAGTTGGGGGAATTTCACCCTTTCTTTTCAACTTATTTTTTTCTTCTCCTCCTCCTTTTGGCGTATTTCTAGAAAATAGCCCACATTGCTTAAGAAACAAAAATATAAGAAAAGACCTCTCTAAAACCCATTGAATATTTTTTGTTTCTCTCTTCATTGTTCTTTTCATTCATCCATTTTTCTCTTCAGTATTTTTATTGACTCTGTCAACTGGACCCACCTAGTCCTTAGATGGGTTCCATCCAAGTCCTGATATTTTAACATTACTCTCAACTGATGATGTAGGAGTCAACAAATGGGCATACACCAGGTTCACACAAATTCAAAGTAAAAGGTCCTGAAAGGGCTTACTTCTACTGGGTGACAAGGGAACAAAGCTCCTTCGAATGGTTCAAAGGTGTCATGAATGATGTCGTGGAGAGTGATAAAAACGTACAATTTTCAACAAGACAGCTGCTGCTGTTTTCCCATCACCTAAACTTTACATGAACTGACTACAAACATTTGGCTATTGCAGCATGTTATAGAAATGCACAACTACTTGACTAGTGTGTATGAAGAAGGAGATGCATGGTCGGCTCTTATTGCCATGGTTCAGTCTCTACAACATGCCAAAAATGGAGTTGACATTGCCTCAGGAAGCCGGGTACCCATTCTTCCATGAGGAATTTACAGAATGATTTTTCATAATGAAATTCAATGCAATGTGTTCAGTTTTTTTTTTTTTTTTGATCCGTAAGCTGGGGTTAGGCTGACCCCTACCTGTATATTGATTAAAGAAAGATGTTACAGTAAAAGGAAGAAGAGGTCGCCCCAGTCCTGTGAACAACGGCTAAGGAAGGGGGCAGAACAAACAAGGACATGATATCCTTGATATCGGAACTTAAAACAAGCACAACAAGAGAGAATACACGTGAACTCTGGAGCCGGGTCCCATTTTAGCCCCTAGTGGTCAAAGACTTCTTCCATCTTCTGGCTAAATTTCCTTGCTCTCATGCTCTTCCTCAACTTTTCAACCTTTGGGGGTTTAGAAGTCCTTTGATGGGGGATTTCTTTTTTCTTCTGTTGGGGGTGATCTTCTTCACCATCTTCTTGTCTCTTCTCTTCTTCCATTCTCTGCTTCGTCATCAGAAATCTAATTTTCTGTATCATCGCTCCTTGCCTCATCGAGGTCCTCTGCATCATAGAGTTTGAGGTTCTTGTCAATTTCCATTATGCCTCCACCTTACTCCTCTCGATCCAATCTAGGATGTGGAGGACTTCTGTCCACCTTGTTCATCTCACCATTATCTTTTTGCATCTGGGTGGCTTCTCGTGAAGTTATATCACTTTTGTCTTCACTAAGAGCTGAAAAACTGTTCTGAATTATGACAGGTCTTTCATGCACCTATTTTTGGGTCATGGTGGGGTTTGGATCATTTCTTTGTTGTGGTTTGAATTTTGCAACAAGGAGTAGCAAAATTCAATGTGTTCAGGTTTGATTTCTAATGTTATGTAAATGGCAGATACGAACGCACTTTGCGAGACCCAATTGGCGAAAAGTGTTCACCGATCTGTCCAACACCCACAAATCTTCTCGTATTGGTAAGTGATAGCCCAAGCGATCTATGGTTTGTTTACAGTTTAATGTTCTTATTCAATTGCTTATTCATGGAATTGCAGGGGTATTCTACTGTGGAACACCCTTACTTACCAAACATCTGAGGGATCTTTCGCACGAATTCAGCCATAACACGACAACTCGCTTCCATTTCCATAAAGAGAACTTTTAGGACACATCCATAGCAAAGGTGACAAGCTTCACAAAAATATCGCAAACATGTACAATTGAAGAAAAAAAATTCTCTTTCTTTTTGTAAAATATTTCCATCTACAAACATGTAGGAAAAACAAAATTAGATTTTGTAATCAATGTAGTTATCATGGTGTGAAGAAAAATGAGAAAATTTTAGTGTATTAGTGGTATACTATACATGTATGTGTTATATAAATATATTTATTACATATACATATTAATACGAATCACATGCCGACCAATGTATATTTGCATCTCATTACAGGGGAGTTGCCTAAATTAATCAAGAATGTTTACAAGTACAGATGAGACGATTTTCTCATGGACGAAATACATATTGAAGAGATATTTGTAGCATCTCCTTTAATAAAAATAACATAGCAGGGCAAAATCAAAATTTGGCTTTGTAAGATACTAACAAGCTCTTATAACTTTGAGGGTTTTTCTCGAAAAATGAAGTTTGTTATAACTAATTCTTTCTTTTAACTATTGTTGATGCTGAAATCCTGACTCGAATCTCGGACGAACTGCACCCATAAGGAAATTCGTCCGGATGTATCAAGCAAAAAAACCTAAGCCAAATTCAGCCCTAAAGCTAGAGTCTTTCTAGAACAATATCCCTAAAGATACATATATAATCGCAACCAATGATTTGAAGCACTATCAAAGCTCAAATTGAGAATGTTGGAACCTAGAGTTTTCCACCTAGCTATCTTTTTAACTTTCGTCACTCTATCCAAAACGATCTACCACCAATTAGGGTACATGTCTTCAATTTAGTAGCCTTTGAATTTATTTCTCCGAGAGACCAGAGGCGAAGATCAATGCATCACCAAACTGATGTAACATGCACATGGTGAGTCGACAAAGGTTGCAAACAACTTTGTTAACAAAATGTCTCCCAAGTCAATGTTTGATTGTTTGCCCACTATGAAATTTTTTTCGCATGGAATATTTAGTTTACTAGGGCCATGTTTGGCAACATGAATATTTTATCATGGAATATTAGCTTGTCAAGTGTTGAGAGACAGGAGGGGAGACCGGCATAGGGAGAGAATTGAGAAGGCATGAGTGAGGAGAGTTTCTGTTTCTTATTTTTCAGCTTTCTCAGCCTTTCCTCAGTCACGCCCTCTCAACTCCCAGACTTCCCCACCCACCATGCCCCACTCCCAACACTTGATAAACTAATATTTCATGGAAAAAACATGTCTCACTCCCACCACTTGATAAACTGATATTTCATGGAAAAAAAACTCTCATGACTGTAAAACATGGTTCAAGTGGTGAGAGAGGGGAAAGGACAGTGGGAGTTTTTTTATCCTGTTTTCACTTGTCAGCCACTTTTCACCCTCTCAAGCCTCTGCCTCTCGCAGCTAGGCAAACCAATATTCCATGGAAAAAAATTCATGGCAGCCAAACCAGGCCTAAAAGTGCTCCCTGTATTGAGGATTGGCAACAGTTTTAATTAAATATTGCTTTGTGGTCATTCATCATCATCGTCCCTTGGATCTTGGCCATCCACATTGCACATCATAACCACTGATTTTGTCTATACTTTACACTTTCTATTAAACTTCTCCAATTGGCGGTTGATAGCTTGTTGAGAATTGTAACAGCCAACGAGAAAAGCATATCATAGTGTAAATATCAAAATCAAGGGCCTGCGGATATGACATCCCAGTAATTTCATTTTTGAATGGCAAAGAAAATGGCATTCAACGAAGAAAAAAGCAAGTACATCACGACCCAATAATCATATATGAAAAGAGATGATATCATGAAGCAGCAACAAGGAATAATGCCCTGAAGGATCAAAACAATTGGACACGGTTCGTTTAATTGAGTTTGGACTCACAATCGGTTGTTATAATCTTACATGAACAGGGCCTATCAGTTTCGGACTCACAATTGGCTCTCAAAATCCAAAACAAACAGGGCCTTACCTTTTGGAGTGGCTAGGGACAGTTGCATTCTCACTTATAGATCCAGCAGGAAGTGCATTGTATCATGGTGAAGTACAATAAGTAGAGATATATCAACAGGGTAAGAGACTAAGAGGTTCCCTGTTACGGCCCTCTTAATTTGGTCAATGGCAATTGCAAACTTTATTCAAAGCATCAAAAACATTTTGTAGAGATACCTCCTCCACAAGCACAACCTTGTCCCTCGATTTTGAGCCGGAACGTATCGATACCTGCCTTCTTTTCACTCCTATAACCTGCACGTCGAATAAAGATCGATGAATTTCTGTAGACCGAATGAGGCAAATAAGAAACAGAAAGATCAAATTACGAATAAAATAATAAAGGTTTGCAATATATAACACCAACAGGGGCAAAATTATCATCTCCATAATTTAAATGGTTGGAGTTTTATGAGAGCTATCTCATGCCTTACACTACCTTTTCTCTTTTTGAATTCCCACTCTTCCTGTCAAGTTAAAAAGGAACCATTCTACCAAAAGCAACTCTTCAAAGTTAAAATGCTGCCCTTCATCAGGAAGCAACTGTTTATATGGGTTTTGGGAAGCCGATGTCTCTCGTCATTACCAAGTTTCATTACCATAACATGCAACTTCCCCAATATCACCTGTTCTTACCAAGGATAACAGTGCCATTATCCTCGTCTTGGATAGATGGTCCAACGACTAGATTTATCTCTACCTGGACTAGATGCATTTAAGTATATTTAGGTTATTGAACATGAAATCCAAAATGAACAGGGCCTTCAATTTCTTGATATTCAACTAATCCAGATTGTTGAAGATGCTTTGGTGGAAGATAGTAAATATAACTACACATGTGAAATCGAAACAAGGTTTTTAACAATGGTTTGCGGGAACACCCTACCTTTGCACCGTTATTCTATACTAGGACCCTAGGGAGGCAGTGGACTGTCACATCTAGACTTAGTTCTGGATGACACTTTCACCCAGCTAGTGCATGCATGCTAATCCTGGTATCCTAAGTGGGTGTACATACAATAATGATGAAGACTGTTTTGATAACAGTTTCAAACTATGGGTGTGCGCTGCTTCCCTGTGTTTCATACAATATAAGATAATGAGCGAAGGCACATCATTTCAGAAGCTGTAGAGAATAGTATGTGCCTCTCTACAGGTGGGATAGGCATGTGATTCATTACAGAGTGGCCATGTGGAAGGAGGTTGTTTGTTTCCTTTGATGTTCAGTCATTTGACATGTTCTATAAATCTGTAAAAAGATGAAGGTTTGGTGAGTTTCCAGCAGACAAGAAAGTTTTCGTAATACCGTACGTTATTCTTGTGGAGAGAGCACTTACTGTGTGCTTAATTGATGTTTGGACTGGGACTGGTTAGGATCTGTTTAGTGAAGTATATCTTTCCACCTCCATAAGGCTCTTCTTTCCATTTCTCTGTTCATTTTAAGCTCTCAAGCAACTGAAAGTATTCTCATCTTACCTCAAGTAGAGTGTGGACCCCGGATGTTCATGGTGCTTTTTCTGTTCAATCTTTTTTTCTACAGGTTAAAGTCAGAGATCAGATAAGGATCCTGCAATGCAAGAGTTTGGAAATCCATTGTTGCACCAAGAGTAGTAGCCTTTTCTCGGACAGTGATGAAGATGATTAACATAAATGAATGCCTCAAAAGGAGAAAGTTTCAGAACATGAGCCGGCCCATGCTTCGCAAGGAGAACGGGGAGACACTAGATGATTTATTGATCCAGTGCCCCTTCTCGTTATAGACTTCGGCAGCATATTATTAAAGGGTTTGGACTATCATGGGTGTTTCAAGGATCTATAAGGAAGGTATTGTCGCATTGGGTTGGCGAACCGTTCCATGAAATGCAGCCTTTGTGGAATTTCCGTACTGTTTGCTATAATTTGGCATATATGGAAGGAGAAAATAACAAAATTATGAGAGAGAGAGAGAGAGAGAGAGAGAGAGAGAGAGAGAGGAGCTGGAGTAGTATATCACTACACATCAAAATTGATATGATCTCGTAGGGAAGAAACAAGATGTCTACAAGTAGTAGTGTGGGAAAGGGGACAAATATAAATTATAAGGGATCTCTGTACTTGGGTTTCAGTCATAAGACACAACTGGACCAATAAATCTTCATCTCTGTAGTATAGGATTATAGGGTGCAGCCGATCGAGTGTCAGGTCTGGGTGTGGACGTGAAATTCTAGATATGGCTGCAGTTGCTTCTGCTCATGGTCATGAGTAAGGATGCAGGTGCTGTTGGTAGGAGTTTAAACCACAAAGTTCCACTGTTCTGTGAGCCGTGAGTTCATTAATCTTAAGAAACTACAGGGATTCTGGGGCGGTATCTTTCTGATGAATTAGTGGGCTGTGGATTGTTTTACTTTAGAACAATGCAGATATGGCTGAATACGGAGAGTATGTAGGTACTCCAAAAAAGTATTATATCTTGCTCTGTGTTTTTTTTTTTTTAGGTAACAAAATTTTTATTCAATCAGTAAAGCAGCGAATACAGGGGACAAGATGTCCCCGGAGGGGACAATCAGTAAATCTTGCTCTATGTTTGTTGTCAAATAAAGAACCATAACTGAAATGGTGGTTAGCAGTTTAGGCCACGGTAAGGCAAATGTTGTTCCTACATTTGCCATAGTACAATAAATTTGTGTTGCATTTTTCATTACTGTGACCAAAGTAACTGTTGGCCTTTCGCTTTAGTCATCATTTTTTTCATCTATTTTCTTTTTAATGTCTGGAATGCTACCACCAAGAACTTTATCCTGAGTTCCTGACCATAGTTGGCAGTGTGGGAAGCAAAAGCGGAATCGAAAGCTCTCGGGAAGGTGGGAAGCAGAAGGGTCAGGGAAAGATGAAGGGAAGCAACGGGGAAAAGTGAAATAGTACAAAATGGGATTCAGTTGTAATTGCTGGTAGAACATAAGCAAGTCCAGAAGCAGGGAGAGTAGCAACTTGGGGAGAAGATTCCTGCAACTAATAGAACCACAACCAATGCTGGCATCCCCCCAATCTCGTACAAACATGTCAAAAATCAAAGCATATGACTTCCATGCAAACAAACAATGGATGAACAATGTTCATCGTCCCTTCCACTTTAAAATAGTCATATGTCGAGAATCAAATATGCCTATGCTTTCGGCATTACGCGGTAGAATACTCGGTTGATGCGGCTGAGTGTTCGGTTGATGCAGTCATAACTCGGGAGAGTCAAAGGAGCATTGATTGACTTTCTAGTTTGTAGGACAAAGAGTCGACGAGGGAGTCCACAATGACATGAGAGAGTTTTGAAACTATGGATTAAAGGATAAAATTACCTAATAGGTAGCATTGATACAGTCCCATTTCCAACAACCCACTAACAATGAATTTCATCCTTCAAGTTTCTCCTAACCCAAGATACCCAACCACCTTATCTCCAAACCTATCAAAACACTCCACAACTTCAGCTCCTCTGATGCAGGATGGATAAGGGAAGACACCATATATTGTACCTCTGATACCAATTGATGCAAGACAGCCCCAACTGATGTATTCTCTCTATGTTTTTATGTAGATCTTGGTCAGATATGCTAAAGGAATAAGTAGGGGCAATGGGACAGGTTCCGGTAGGCTGAAATATGAAAAGTTGAACTGTTACGACTGTTTGTGACAGGAAATAGTTCTGGACAGATCTGTAATGCTGGAAATAACTGAGATTAAAAATGGGTAGTCATCCCGGTAAGGGCCTAGCAGTCCAAGAAGTAAAATGCCAGTGCACAGTTTAATTATAGGCTTAAGGAGAGTGCAAGGTGCTCTCTCTATATGTCCTTTTATTTTGCATTTTTCCGTGCCATTATAAATACAGTTGGGTTCCGTAGATCCCATTGGGCGTCCTTGCTGCCGGTTTTCCACAAGGGTACCCTTCAGTTTATCATTCCATGTGTGTGTGTGTGTGTGTGTGTGTGTGTGCACGCGCGCGTATACTGAAGGGTTTGATGGGTTGAAGCCCACTATTTTACACCCATGCATAGGTTTGATAATGGGCCCACCCCATCAAAATAAGAGGTAAAATCGTGGGTCCCACCTGATGCGTGGGCTTGAGTAGAGTAGGTAAGACCGAGATGAAAACATGGTGTAAAATGCTGGGTCACACCACATGCATGGGTTTGCTTGCAGATAGTGGGTCCCACCCCATCAAAACATGGTATAACATGGTGGGCCCTACCATATCATTATATCAAAACATGACATGTAAAATGGTGAGCCCACCCATGCTATGCATGAGTAAATCGTGGGGGGCTGCATAATTGACTTGAGAGAGAGAGAGAGAGAGAGAGAGAGAGAGAGAGAGAGAGAGAGAGAGAGCTAGCAATTTTGCTATTTCCCACTCACGTACACCACCTCTCTCTCTCTCTCTCTCTCTCTCTCTCTCTCTCTCTCTCTCTCTCTCTCTCTCTCCAGTAACCGTAACATAAAATAATAGCTATGAAAAAAGAATAAAATGAATGAAGCGTCAAAACCAAATTTAAGTAGAACACCAAATTAGTACATGGGGAAAATCGAAAATCAAGGGATGAATATTAGCATCAAAACAATATATATATACATATATATATATATATATATATATATATATATATATGAGAAAACTGTTGGTGCGCTTAAGCTCACCATTTTTTTGGTGCGCTTAAGTTGTTATAACGCTTCCCATTCGTTTAAATGTTTGGGTCCCGCTTAAGCGCACCAATGGGAGGCGTTATAACAACTTAAGCGCACCAAAAAAATGGTGCGCTTAAGCTCACCAACAGTTCTCTCTCTCTCTCTCTCTCTCTCTCTCTCTCTCTCTCTCTCTCTCTATATATATATATATATATATATATATATATATATATGTGTGTGTGTGTGTGTGTGTGTGTGTGTGTGCGTGTGTGTGTGGGGGATTTACTAGCGTCCATCGCAGAGGACATTTCGCGGATAGTCTGTTGCATGTTAGAGCAGCCACACACTCACTTTTCAGCAGATTTTGTCTTCAATCACTGTGTGGCTGCTCTCACATGCAACAGACCATCCGCAAAATGCCTTCTACAATGGAGGCTAGCAATATAGGTGGAAGGAAAGAAATGCTAGAGTATTCAGAGGTCTAGGTAAAAGACCCCAATTCCTATTCTGGAATGTAATTGCCCTAACAATTTTGTCAGCAAGGGTTACGCCTTTATTCATGTTTGTATCAGCCCATGACTTGTGGTATGCATGGAAGGAGGTTTGTGATAGTTCAGAGGGAACCCTGACTATTAACCTAGAAGAGGCACCACCAGCTCCTGGACTCCTAAATCTTAACTTTGATGGCTCTAGCATGGCAAATCTTGGGCTGACAGGGATAGGTGTCTTAAAGATGAATATGGTAACACTATATGGGCGTTTTCGGGCCCAATTGGCATTGCTGATTCAAACGAGGCTGAGGTGAGGACGGCGCTGCAGGGATTAAGAATAGGTCCTGATCGCATGGGACAGGTAGTAGTTGAGGGGGATTCCCTCAATGTCATTAAATGGCTTAAGGGAAGTCTCCTGGTTCCTTGGAGGTTTGCCCATTGATTCGATGAAATTCAGGACAGGATCGAAGGGTCAGCAATCACATTCTTTCATCTAAAGAGATCAGCTAACAGGGAAGCCGATATGATGGCTAGGGAAGGTGTTTCAAAAGAGGGTCTAGTTGTTTTTGAATTTTGGCTGCCTTGAGTGGATAGGTGATACCACAATTGAAGCTACCATTCGTTTTTATGGTAGTGTTCAGCTTGATTGTAGACTTGGTTCTTTGTCTTCACCTTCTTGGTCACGGGTATCCCAGCTTTCATTAATAAAAATATTTGCCATTGGAGAGAGAGAGAGAGAGAGAGAGAGAGAGAGACTTCACATGTGACATACCACCCAAGAAATATCAATTTGCTTATTAATGTAACTTAAAAATATATAATTTTTGAAGATTTCTTCAATTGTAATAAACAATTTTTCATGTATAGGACTTATAGTGACAAACATCCCACGGCTAATTTCTGTTAACCATGTAATCCATCTCTATCGATTCTAAGGTATGTGCCCCTCTCCTGCCTATTGAATCTTCATTCATCGCTAGATCGCCGGCATCCGTGTAAATGTAACACCAACACGTCTTAAGCGTATAAAAAAACCTTCTTCTCAAGGAATGCTGGATGATCGTGCTTGTTCTTTCCTTCTCTCTCGGATCTCGAATTCACTGCACTAGCTCTTTCATCCAACCAGGCAACAATGTCGGAGAAGACAAGTTGTATATTTTCAGGCGGTTCACCAGAAGTGAGAGCATGCCACATGCCAGGATATAAGTTGAAGGTCTTATCAGAGCTTGATGCGGAATCATATAACAATCTACTCACCGACGGGTCTGTTACGATATCGTCTCCTCCATGAACAATCATGAAAGGCAACGAGACCTGATCTATTGTCTTTTCTATGTCTAAGCTGACCATGAGAAGCTCATGGCCTGTTCTCAATCGAGGTTTTCCTTTGTAGCAAAGGGGATTCGAACGAACCTCGTCTCTTTTCTCTGGATTCTTTATAGCAATATCTATAATATCCTGAGTTGGGATTATTTTCCATGTTGGAATAATCCTACACAGCTTACTCAAAACATTGATTACAAGTGGGTGGGGCTTCATCTCTTCAGCAATCTTACACATGGGAGCAACCAAAACAGCTCCATCCCAGAATTTTGGCTTCTTCCTGTGTAAGCAAAGAACAACTGCTCCTCCCATAGACTCTCCAAGAAGATATCTTAACTTCATCTTATTCTCCTTCTTCTCACATATGCTTGTAAAATAATCAGAACAATCATTAACAAGGTCATCAAAGCTTGGTATGTAACCTTGCAAGCCAGACGACTTTCCATGGCCCTCATAGTCCACACCATAGACCGCATAACCGGCCTTCGCAAGCCGAGTTCCAGTGCCTTCCATTGATATGCTACATTCCATGGCGTATCCATGGCATAGAAAGATCAATGCTTTTGGGTCTTGATTCGTCGGAAGCCATCGACATGTGAAAAGCATCAATCCTCCGGAATTGAAGATAAATTCCTCTTCATATCTGACATTTGTACTACGTTGGGCCATGGTGAAAGACGTCAAATAAACAAGGAAATTGCTCTGCTTTGAGTGGTAGAAGAAGGTTGCAAGTAGGCCAAAGAAGAGAAGAATACAAGTAGAATTGTTTGTTGTATAACAGCAAAGGAAGAGATATTTATAGGAGAAATTTTGGGATGGAATGGTGGAAAGAGATGGGAAATATGGAGAAAGCGTGTATCTGAATTTGTTGGGTGAGGAGAATGGTTCTTTCTCCCTAAATGAGTTAATGAGAGACCCCCCATGGGCGTCATATAGTACAGTGTAGGAAAGGAAATGTTAAGCGTGTGTGACTTAATTTAGTAAGGAGGGGGCCCTTTACTCTCCAAGAAAGGAAATATTAGTTGCATTTTGTTTAATGAGATTTTTTCCGTTTCTCCAATAAATGAGTCAAAGAGAGACTAATGGAGGACCCATTGTACAGTGTATTTAACATTCCAGGAAACCCCATTTTAGCGTTTCTCAACCTTACTCATTTTACACACGCCAAACTTAAAATCTTATCAAGAATCAATGAAATAAAAGAAAAAGGGCAGTGATAAATCGACTCCCAAATGGATAAATCGACTCCCCATGTGTCTATCTCTCTCCTCTTTCTCTCTCCAAGAAAGACACATGGGGAGTCGATTTATCAATTTAGGGAGTCGATTTATCACTCCCCAAGAAAAACCCTATTAAACTCCGTACAAAAAGAAACGCTAATTCTCAAAAGATGAAAACCCTATACAGAGAGAGAGAGAGAGTGACCGAGCTTATGTAACCGACCCACATGAATCATTGTCCTAATCTTTACGACTCTTAATTTGTTTTATACACCGTACAAAAAGAAACCCTAATTCTCAAAAATGAAAACCCGAGAGAGAGAGAGAGAGAGAGAGAGAGAGAGAGAGAGAGAGGGACTAACCGAGCTTATGTAATCAAGAAGAGCCGCGTTTGCTTCTCCGTCTTTTGCGGGCGCATCTATCTGAACTCCGACAGCCTCCTCGCTCAAATCTGATTATCGCCCAACAATCAATTTATAAAGAGAATGAGATAGAAACGAAAATACAATGGAGGGAGAAGGTAGGGCAAACCTGTAATTGTGGCGATCTTCGAGCCCGGTTTGGCGTGGATAGTTATGGCAACGGTGGAAGGAGAAACGAGACGAATGCACGCCGGGTAGGTAGACGGAACTGAGGCCGCGTCGGACTGAGTATCGGCTTTGGCTTTTCCTCTTTTAATATTCGGAGGAGGAGCCATATTGCCTTTTCTCAGTTTTCTCTTTCACTGTATAGAGAGAAGATATTTGTTTATGAGAAAGAAATTCCATGGAAGATGAATTAGCCAAACGTTGGAAACTAACTTTACAATGATTGGAAATTCTTTTCCCTAATCTAAGAACCCACTGAATAGTGTTTTCGGTGTTTAATGCTCTGTATGGTTGCCGGGTTTTTTTTGTTCCTGGGAGTTATGTGGGAGAAAAAAGTACCCTGGGAGATAGGTGGGAAAAAAAAGTCCTAGAAGTATCCTGGTAAAATAAAAATCCCATGTTTGGTTATGTGGGAGAAAAAATACCCTGGGAGATATGGTGGGAAAAAAAAAACCTTTGTTTGGTTGCTTGAACTGTTTGGTAGAAAAAAATTCTTCTCAAGCTTATTTTTGGTTCCTGAGTTTATTTTTGTTCCTGGGATTATCTTGGGATGGGATGAAAAGGCAATCATTACAAAAGTGTGATTAAAAAATTCACCCCACAAGTAATCATTCCAAGAGTGGGATTAGAGAAAACCTAGTGCTAAAAGGCAACCAAACATGGGATGGGACCAAAATTTAACTTACTCTCCCACATAACTCCCAGGAACAAAAAAAACCCGGCAACCAAACAGAGCATAAAAGGACTTCATCCAATATCAGGTTAGCATGTGAGCACACAGCACTAGACCTACTTCTTTTAGGTGCCCAAGAAAGCTTGATATAGCATAGTATCAGTGGAATGAGTTTCATAAATAGGCACATGATCGTCATTATTGCTTCTTCTTTTTTCCATGTGGCACCTATGTGGCACTAATGTGTACGCTCAAATTCCAACCAAAGTCTACCAAAATTAGAGGTGCAACTCGGGTCAGGTTGGCCTCAACCAGTCCCAACCCGAGGAACTCATTTTTCCAACCTAAACCTGAACAGACCCGATTTCCAACCCGACGAGGTTCAACCCGACCCGAGGAACCCATTTTCCTAACCCGACCCAACCTGACCAGAGTTTTTAACCCTAAAAAAAAATTTAAAAAAAATGTCGGGTTTCACTTAAGTCGGGTTGCCAAACCCTTAACCCGAACTCAACCCAACCCGACCTGACCTTTTTTCGGGTTGAACCCGACCCGAGTTGCACCCCTAACCAAAATGGTAAAATTTTGGTTGAAGAACAGGGGAAAAGGTCTTATATTTCCTATCGCTCTCTTTAATGTCCATATTGGTAATGACACCCCTACTTTTTGCACTACTCTCCCGGAAGACCGTCACCAATCAAACACTACTAAACACTGCAATTTAGCTCAGTACATAGATATGCAAAATTTGTAGGAGACCAAACACTACTATGACTGTAGTGTTTGAAGACTGTCACCAACCAAACACTACTAAAATGACAAAACACTACTCTCCGGTAATGATACCCCTGCCAGAACTCGTGAACGGTTTACTACTGGTATGCAAAGATGTTCGTATATAGATAAAATGATACAAGGAAGACACTTTGAAAACAGGCTTCCATTTGGAAAATAAAAAGGGGACTGAAATGACCGCTAAATGTGTATTTATTGTTTTTACGAGGATTTGAACTCCTTCATTTGTCTTTTAGTGGACGTGGCTCAAATGTTTGGAGCCCCTTTTGTTTCCAATACGGAATCCTGTTTTCCTAACAGTGCTCATGACACAAATAGGTCATAAATTACAAGCATAGATTTAATAATGGAAAAATTGCCAACGAGGGACATCAAAATATGAGAATTGCCAACAGGGGACACAGTTTTGAAAAATTGTTAGAGAGGGACGAAATAGGGTTATCAAGTCTCTAAAAGGGGGTTATCAACCCTCTAAATGGGGTTATCAAACTCTCAAAAGGGGGTTATCAACCCTCTTTAACAAATTTTCAAAAGTGTGTCCACCGTTGGCAGTTTTCATATTTTGATGTCCCCAATTGGCAATTTTTCCTCTAATAATTGAACTAAAGCAGTGAAGAATGAGCCCCTCTCTGACTCTCACCCCACTATCAAGGTGATTCAGAGGATAAATTCTCAAATAAGGGTAGAGAACGAACTTCCAGTATTTGGGTTTTGCTAAAAAGAAGAGAGATGGGAGAAAGCATTGAAGGGATAAACATTAAAATCAGCAACCCTAGAATGAGGGTTGGAGATATGTAAGGGTGAACATTTTTTGAGCTACCCAAAGAGCACCCTTAGTTTGGTTTGAAAATCAAACGGAAACGAATAGAAGACTAGTCCTTTCAAATGCCATAAAGTTACATGTCTACTTTTTCTTGGATAAAATACGGTGTATTGCCATGGGTCCCGAATTGAATCTTTCCCTGTCTGGTGCAGGATTGGGCAATGCCTAATAACAAAAGGTTGGAACAAGATATTATAGAATAATTCGATCTATTACCAAAGGGAAGCTGGTAGAGGTAGTAATCTATTTTTGTTTAGAAGATAAATATTAAGGCTAGTGGATGAATGATGTCTATTGGGCGTTTCAGTCCATGGTACGGGTAGAGAATCGACAATGATGAAACCTCAAGGATCATGGGATGGTTATTGCACAAAGAGATAGATAGACATACAACTAGAGACCTACAAATAGACATAAAAATTAATTTGCATACTAATTTACTATATATATTTGTAGCTTCAATTTGCATACTACAACATGACAAACATCCCATGGCTCAACTTTTGTTTATTTTACAAGAATTTATGTTACCATAGGCTCCATCTCTATCAATACTACAATGTATGTGTCCCTCTCCTGCCTATTGGAAGTAAATGTAACACCCACATGTCTTAATTGTCCAAGAGAACCTTTTTCTCCTGGAATGTTGGATGATCATGTTTGTTCTTTCCTTCTCTCTCATATCTCGAGTTCACGAGAGCAGCTCTTTCATCTAACCAGGCAACAATGTCAGAAAAGACAAGCTGTATATTTTCAGGCGGTTCACCAGAAGTAAGAGCATGCCACATGCCGGGATATAACTGGAATGTCTTATCGGAGCTCGACGCAGAATCATATAACAGTCTACTCACCGATGGGTCCGTTACAATGTCATCCCCTCCATGTACGATCATGAAAGGCAACGAGACCTGATCTATTGTCTTTTCTATGTCTAAGCTGACAATGAGAAGCTCATGGCCTGTTCTCAAGCGAGGTTTTCCTTTGTAGCAAAGGGGATTCGACCGAACCTCGTCTCTTTTCTCCGGATTCTTTATAGCAATATCTATAATATCCTGAGTTGGGATTATTTTCCAAGTTGGAATAATCCTACACAGCTTACTCAACACGTTGATTACAAGTGGGTGGGGGCTTCATCTCTTCAGCAATCTTACACATGGGAGCAACCAAAACAGCTCCATCCCAGAATTTTGGCTTCTTCCTATGTAAGCGAAGAACAACTGCTCCACCCATAGACTCTCCAAGAAGATATCTTAACGTCATCTTATTCTCCTTCTTCTCACATATGCTTGTAAAATAATCAGAACAATCATTAACGAGGTCATCAAAGCTTGGTATGTAACCTTGCAAGCCGGACGACTTTCCGTGGCCCTCATAGTCCACACCATAGACCGCATAACCGGCGTTCGCCAGCCGAGTTCCGGTACCTTCCATTGATATGCTACATTCCATGGCGTATCCATGGCATAGAAAGATCATTGCTTTTGGGTCTTGATTTGTCGGAAGCCATCGACATGTGAAAGCATCATTCCCCGGGAATTGAAGATAAATTCCTCTTCGTATATGACATTTATACGATCTTGTGCCATGGCAAAAGATCTCAATTAAACAAGGAATTGCTTTGCTTTGAGAGAAAGGAGAAGGGTACAAGTAGCCAAAAGCGGATAAGGATATAAGTAGAATTGTTTGTTGGATAACAGAAAAGGAAGACATACTTATAGGAGATTTTTGGGATAGAATGGTGGACTCAGCTTTCCAGGAAAGATAAGTTCCGTTGGATCTTGACTTGGTTTGGTGAGGAGAATGGTTCTTCTATCCAAATGTGTTAATGAGAAACCCCGGGGAGGGCATTGTACCGTGTGGTTAAATTTTCAGGAAAGGAAATGTTCAGTGTGTCTGACTTAATTTAGACACACTTACTTGTTCGAACTCATTTGGTTTAATGAGATTGGTCCCTTTCACCAGATGAGTCAAATATAGACACATGAGGGACCCATTGTACAGTGCATTTCACTTTCAAGGAAACCCATTTTAGGTTTATCAATCTTCCTCATTTTACTCATGCCCAAATCAAATGCTTCAATTTTCAATGTCATAACTTCTCGATTCTTAATTCGTTTTATACACTGTAGAAAAAGAAACGGATACACTTAATGGCATGGAACCAATCAGGACTCCTTTTCTGGCTCTTTATGCAAGAGCGCCCTTGCATCTATCATTCCTCCTTTTAGAGATTAATTAATTAATTTTTCAGGGAAATGGTGATCAAAATTTTTAGATTAATTTTCCTACGGGCTGAAAGCATCCTTTCAAAGCATTCATTTGGAAGGCCCTTCTACAGATAGGGTGTGTACCAAAAATTAGCCTTGTATGATCATCCTAACCTAATCAAGGGTGGAGGGGCAAATGGACTGACAATGTTTGTCTATGTTTCAGCCCATTTTTTTCCTCAACAAATGGCTGGGTTAGGATGATCCTATAGGGCTGATTTTTGGTACACACCCTATCCATAGAAGGGCCTTCCAAATGAATGCTTTGGATCCCTCAAAAAAAGTGGGGCCACATGTGTTTTTGAGCTATAGCTCAGGAACACTTTCCTGAAATGTTATAGGTAATTATGGGATTTTTTATTCTACGTGGCTACGTGCACATGAAGTCCAATATTTTTCAAAAAGTACTATAAAGCCCACTTCACAGGACGATCCAAAATGTTCATTTGTTGGGCCACAATGTAAATAGGCTGCTCCACGTAAATCATCTCCATAGGATGATCCTAACTCTCCGATCTACAATGGGATTGCCCATTATAGAACCTCTATAGATCGGAGGGTTAGATGATCTTATTGAGACGATTTATGTGGTGCCGCCTATATAGGGTGTGGCAATGAACTGTTTGGATTATCCTAGGAAGTGGACGCCAAAATACCTTTTGAAAATACTTGACTTCACGTGCACACATGATGGCTGTAAATAGTGGCCCCACTCATCAAAACATGTGGTGCTAATATTGGGCCCCACTGCATTAAAATATGAGGTGTAAAGTGTGGGCTCTTCCTTATGCATGGGTTAGGGGAGATGGTAAGCCCTACCTATCAAAATATGAAGTATAAAATCGTGGGCCCCAACATTCTATAACAACGATTCTGTGCCCCCCTAAAGCAAAGTCCTGGCTTCATATATGGATAAAATGACACAAATAGGTCATAAACTAGATGTGGAGATTTAGTAACTGAGCTAAAGCAGTAAAGACTAAAGAATGAGAATTGGGTCCATCTCTGACTCTCATCCCACTATCAAGGTGATTCGGAAGATAAATTCTCAAATAAGGGTAGGAAACGAGCTTCTAGTATTCGGGTTTTGCTATGAAGATGCCTATAGGACGTCTTGTCATGGTGGGGCTTTACAACATGGACCTCGTCTTGATCCCTCTTGATAGGCAATCGTAAGAGATCAAGGTAACCGAATGAGTTATACCTTCAATCATTGGCCAAAATTGGTGCCGATCTTCAATCTCACGGTTGTCTCAAAGTGAACGGAGATGGGGGACTCATGATCTTAGGATTGGGCGGCGTCTATGGTCGTGATAAAGAGGGTTTGATGTTGGGGAATTCAAGCAATAAGGAGGTTTGAAATTGAAAAATAGAAGGAAAGAACTTGAGAGATGGGAGAAGGCCTTGAAGGGAGAAACATTAAAATCAACAACCGTAGAAAGAGGGCTGGAGAGATGTAAAGGTGAACATTTTTTAAGCTATCCAAAGAGCACCCTTAGTTTGTTTTGAAAACCAAACGAAATGAATAGAAGACTAGTTCTTTCCAATGCCATAAGGTTACATAGTGTCTATTTTTTCTTGAATAAAATAAGGTGTATTTCCATGGGTCCAGAATTGAATCTTTCCCCTGTCTGGTGCGGGATTGGGCAATGCCTAATGACCAAAGGTTGGGAACATGATATTATAGAATAATTCGATCTATTACCAAAGGGAAGCTGGTAAAAGTAGTAATCTATTTTTGTTTAGAAGATAAATTAATGACTGGTGGATGAATGATGTCTATTGCGTGTTTCAGTCCATGGTACGCGTAGAGAATCGACATTGATGAAACCTCAAGGATCATGGGATGGTTGTTGCGCAAAGAGATTGATAGATATATACCTAGTGATCTAGAGAGAGAGAGAGAGAGAGAGAGAGAGAGAGAGAGAGAGAGAGAGAGAGAGAGAGGGAGAATAATCTGCATACTAATTTACTATATATATTTGTAGATTTCTTTAATTGTAATAAACACTTTTTAATGTAATGGACCCATCATGACAAACATCCCATGGCTAAGCTTTTGTGCCATTTTACAAGAATTTCTGTTACCATAGGCTCCATCTCTATCAATACTATAAGGTATGTGTCCCTCTCCTGCCTATTGAAGGTAAATGTAACGCCCACATGTCTTAATTGTCCAAGAGAACCTTCTTCTCATGGAATGTCGGATGATCATGCTTGTTCTTTCCTTCTATCTCAGATATCGAATTCACAACAACAGCTCTTTCATCCAACCAGGCAACAATGTCAGAGAAGACAAGTTGGATATTTTCAGGCGGCTCACCAGAAGTAAGAGCATGCCACATGCCGGGATATAACTTGAAGGTCTTATCGGAGCTCGACGCGGAATCATATAACAATCTACTCACCGATGGGTCCGTTACAATGTCATCCCCTCCATGAACGATCATGAAAGGCAACGAGACCTGATCTATTGTCTTTTCTATGTCTAAGCTGACCATGAGAAGCTCATGGCCTGTTCTCAAGCGAGGCTTACCTTTGTAGCAAAGGGGATTCGAACGAACCTCGTCTCTTTTCTCTGGATTCTTTATAGCAATATCTATAATATCCTGAGTTGGGATTATTTTCCATGTTGGAATAATCCTACACAGCTTACTCAAAACATTGATTACAAGTGGGTGGGGCTTCATCTCTTCAGCAATCTTACACATGGGAGCAACCAAAACAGCTCCATCCCAGAATTTTGGCTTCTTCCTGTGTAAGCGAAGAACAACTGCTCCTCCCATAGACTCTCCAAGAAGATATCTCAACTTCATCTTATTCTCTTTCTTCTCACATATGCTTGTAAAATAATCAGAACAATCATTAACGAGGTCATCAAAGCTTGGAATGTAACCTTGCAAGCCAGACGACTTTCCATGGCCCTCATAGTCCACACCATAGACCGCATAACCGGCCTTCGCCAGCTGAGTTCCTGTGCCTTCCATTGATATGCTACATTCCATGGCGTATCCATGGCATAGAAAGATCAATGCTTTTGGGTTTTGATTTGCTGGAAGCCATCGACATGTGAAAAGCACCATTCCCTGGGAATTGAAGATAAATTCTTCTTCATAACTGACATTGATACTACCTTGGGCCATGGCAAAAGATCTCAAATAAACAAGGAATTGCTTGGCTTTTAGAGAAAGCAGGAGGGTACAAGTAGCCAAAAGAGGATGAGGATATAAGTAGAATTGTTTGTTGGATAGCAGAAAAGGAAGACATATTTATAGGAAATTTTGGGATAGAATGGTGGAAAGAGATGGGAAGTACGGAGAAAGGGTGAACTCAGCTTTCCAGGAAAGATAAGTTCCGTTGTATCTTGACTTGATCCGGTGAGGAGAATGGTTCTTGTATCCAAATGAGTTAAATGAGAGGCCCCAAGGGGGCCTGAACTCAGCTTTCCAGGAAAGATAAGTTCCGTTGTATCTTGACTTGATATGGTGAGGAGAATGGTTCTTCTATCCAAATGAGTTAAATGAGAGGCCCCAAGGGGGGCCTATTGTACAGTGTATTTAACTTTCCAGGAAAGGAAATGTTCAGTGTGTCTGAATTGATTTGGTTAGTATATTGATTCGTTTCCCCAAATGAGTCAAGGAGAGACTAATGAAGGGCCCCTTGTAGAGTGTATTTAACTTTTGTGACCTTTGTACCCGCATTTCAAACGGCTCGGGTCTTAGTGGAAAAGGGTAGTCATAAATACACTAAAGGGGGTTGGCCGAGGGAACAGAAGGAGCGAATTTATCACTCAAAATATAAGTGCCTGCATCGGTAGACACTTTTTATCCTACTTTACATCCTGAATTGAACACATGATAAAGCTAGTGAAATGATATTAGCACTACCATATTTTAATAATTGTCCAAGCTCAGCTTGTCTTTTCTTTTTTAGGGCGCTATTGAGAGCTTTTTGGTAACTGTAAAAATTGTTTAAGTAATAAAGATAATAACACTTAGTGCAATTAATAAAACAAGATAGTGCCAATATCAGAAGCTAAGGTTATTTTCGTCATTTCGGAGCACAGGATTTTGTCTCTCTCGATTTGACGCTTGAAATTTGAATAAACCCCAGGCTCTAGGGTTTTGGGAGTGCACACCAGTTTTTCTCCATTTCTATTTTCTTGATCGGAGCGATCTCTCTATCTCTGAGCTCTTCTGTTGTTGCAGCCATGGCGGATGGCTACTGGAATCGACAACCGCCTCTCAATCCTTCCGCTGCCATGCCCAAACGCCCGCGCTCAGACTACGGTACTCCTTCTCTGTTTTCAAAACCCTAACCCTAGCTACCGCTTTCTAATATTCTCAAATCTTGATTTGTTTTAGCTTTCTTTTCTCAAATCTTGCAATCTAATCCGTTGGAATGTCTAGTTTTTTTTTTTTTTTTTCTATGCTTGTTTGTTTTTATTTCTTGATATAAATCGATGCTGATTAAGTGCTCTGATGCGTGATGTGATTGGTTGCATTGCTGTATGGATTTGTGTTTGTTTCTCATATTAAGTTCGTTGTGTAATGGTTGTTTGTGTCTTATCTTAGAACCCCAACGGAGAAATGCAGCCCGTGGATAGAACCATAGGAAACAGATACGTCAAAAAGGTTACTGTTAAGAAATCTGCCTAGCAATATCCGATATGATTGTGCACAACAAACAGAAAAGTAGAAATAAAAGCAAACAATGGGCGCGAACACAATCTTCCACTATGAGAAAATAACATACAAGGATTACAACGGGATTATTCCGCAAACCTGCAAACCACAACCCTTTTCCCTTGCCCTCTTAACAAAAGACCGTACATTAGAGTAACTTGCGAGAAAAACTCGAGAAGAGATTCTCTCTCTCTCTCTCTCTCTCTAACTCACCCTTCCCTCACGTTTTCTCTCCTTTTGGCCCCCACACTTTGATCATAGGTCTTTTGAGTCTTTTATCTATAGGTTTCCCAATCTTAGGAATGTTAATCACCGTGTCCCAATCAGGCGATACAATTCGTCATACTTCTCCCTTTCATCAGAACCATACAACCGAGTGTGATTTTCATGGCTCCACCGACCACTGAACATGGTTTAAAATTTCGGTTTCGGTAACCGTTTCAGACCCCACCGAAAACCGAAATTTGGTAATTTGGTTCGAAATTCCGAACCGAATTTTCGAAATTTCGGCCGAAATTTTATAACTCTTTTTTTAAAAAATAAATAAATAATGGCATTTAACCGAAATTTCTGTTTGAAATTTGGTAAACGGCGAAAAATGAAATTTCGGTAAATTTCGGTTTCGGTCCCACCGAAATCCGAAATTTGGTTCGAAATTTAAAACCATGCCACTGAATGCCGGCAACCTTTGGAGTCCAACTGGCCAAGTGACATTAGATTCCTCTATATATTTGGGACAAATGCCTCATAACCAATGGCTGATACATTCCAATCAGGCGATACAATTCTAGGGTTTCTATACGCCTCCCAAATCCAGCAAAATAAAACCCTCAGCTTAACCCTACCAGGTGGTTTTGTCTGTTGTGTTTTATCATTATCATCCCTGTCACGGGTGAGACATGCTTAGCTTGTTGAATCACAAATTTGGAGTTTCCTGTTTTCAGTATTCTTTTATGGTTAAAGGGCAGTAATATTTCTCATTTTTTATGGCAATTCTTTTTTCTTTTCTCAATTTAGAGATGGATGATATGAGTATGGTTAATTTAGAGGGATCACTGTAACTGTTAAGTAAAAATTGAATAGGGTTCCTTTCCAAACTTTTCCAGAAATTTATCCAAACAAAGGCATTACAAGACCAGACTTAGTCATGTATCTTCCTCATAACCAATGGCTGATACAGTTACAAGTCTGGGAGATGGACAGTGATCATCATTACATGTGTATCCATGCTTTGATGCTTACACGTGCTCCATTTGATCCCTACACCACATTTTCCATTTGGATTTGGGTTTCTATTTCTTAGTTATGAAATTCAAAATCCAGAACAAAAAAAGGGCCTAAATGTAAATTTGAATCCAATAATCAGTTTTGGACTCGCAATCGTTCTCAAAATCCAAAATAGATCCGGCCTTAGTTTTTAAGTTCAATTGAACTTTAAAACAAAATTAGGCTGCAACTGTGTTTGTAGAGAGTAGCTCTCTATGTATATATCTCTAGCTCTTTGCATTTCAAGTGGAGAAGAAAAGCAAAGGTTTGGAAACTGGCTTGACGGAAGTGATGACTTTTGTCGTGCCAAAAGAGTCAGAATAGAGCAGGGCATCAAAGAAGACTAAGAGATCACAAAAGTTCAAAGAGATAATGAAAGAAATAGGCATTGAGTATGAAGAAAAACACAATAATCCCAGGAGTTCAAAGAGAAAATGAAAGAAAGAGGCATTGAGCACGAAGAAAAACACAACAAAAAAGCACGACAACCTTTAATACTCTCTCTCTCTCTCTAACCTCACCCTTCCCTCACGTTTTCTCTTCGGAGAGAAAACGCTCCTTTTGCCCCCCCCGCACTTTGATCGTGGGTCTTTTGAGTCTTTTATCTATAGGTTTTCCAAAACCTAAAAGACTTGCCGCTCTCGTTTTGCCTTCCCACCACAACCACATTCCTAGTTATGTTAGTAAATTGTAGTGGAGGAAAACATGGCAACTTTCCCAACAATTTCCACCTTGGATTGTTTCTCAGCCACTTGATGATTTTTTGTGGATGTCTTCACCGATCTTCTGCCGTTGCTAACTACTATATGTCTTCTGAAGTACCAACTACACACTGTCGAATCATTCTGGTTCTGACTCTACTTGACTAAATCTACATGGCCAATGCACATGTATAACTGCCAACCTTTTGACTCACCCAGTCAACCCTGAAGAGGGATCTTGATTCGTCCTCCCCATCGCAGGAATGGTCATCTCCTGACCGTCGTTAGCAACAAGGAAACTCATCTTTGCACCAACTGCGAAAGAGACCTCATGGGTGCGCATGCCACTTTATTTCCAACTAACCATCAAGATTTTAGAAATGTTAGTCACCGTGTCCCAATCAGGCGATACAATTCGTCATACTTCTCTCATTTCATGAGAACCATACAACTGCATGTGATTTTCATGGCTCCACCGACCACTGAATACCTGCAACCTTTGGAATCCAACTGGCCAAGAGACATTAAATTCCTCTGTATATTTGGGACATACGCCTCATTGCCCAAAGTACGAACCACTCCGTCAAATAATTTGATCTTCACCGTCCCAATTATTCCCTCTTGGAGAAATTGTTTTGCTTTGCTCATCCGCTACTGTCACCGCTGTATTGGTAGCACAATTGTCCGAATTGTCAGCTTGCTTTGAACAATCTCGCTTGATGTGGTCGTATTCCTTGCAAAGATAATATTGCACCCTTTCCGCTGACCATGGATATTGGCATGCCTTTTCCTAATCCCTTGTTAGGCATCCATCCTTTTTTATCCTCTCCCACAAAAAATTAATCCGTGCTCTTGACCAACATCTTGATTATGCCTACAATCTCATTTGATAAGAGCACCATCAAAACTTCTTCTAACTTCACGGTATACTTACCGAATGATAGTGCAATCACCAGATTGTCGAATGAATTAGGAAGTGAAGTAATAAGTCACGAGTCATAGTCTTCTTCATTCATCTTTTCTCCAACCTTGTGGAGCTGACTCACAAGCCCATTGAACAGTCATGTGTTCCAGAATATTCCTGCCTTGTTGCATCTTCTGCCCAAACAATTGTCGCTTAATATACAGTCGGTTGGCCAAGCTTTTTGACATGTAAAACTTTTCCTACTTCTCCCATAACTTAGGCATTGATTATTCTTTCATAACGTTAATCATAACATTATTTGCTAGACACAGTTGAATTGTGCTCACTGCTTTTGACTCGATGTCTTCCCACTTGATATTTGTCATCTTCTCTTGCTTTTCGTCCTTTCCCTTCAACGCCTTACCCGAATAAGGATATCCTTCACCCTCATTTGCCATTGTATGAAACTCCCTTTCCGCCAAACCTATCAATGTTTAACTGGGTAGAACTCAATCTTACCACAATTTCAGATCACCCTGCACTTCTAAATAACACTCAATTTTGTATAGTGTTACTTTTTCTAAATAACACTTTATATAAATTCATCCGTTCTACACAAGGTAGAAAACCCATAAAAGACGAGTAAGAAATCCCCTTTCCACACATCGATCAATCTAATCAATTCTAGATTGATACAATAACTTTTCGAATTTATTGATAAATTTTTAGATGATTAATACCTCGTTACATAGCTCCCTCTCGAATGAGAGTCTCTCAAACCATCTTTCTATCTCCGATGATCACTATAATCGCAATCCATCCACTTCCACCATCACTCCAATCGCGGGCCAACGTTGATCACTCTTACATGGCTTTGATACCACTTGTTGAAAAATTCGACAGGGAAAATATGATATGATCGTGCACAAACGAAAGGAAAAGTAGAAATAAAAATAAACCACTAGATGAATAGTGGGATTTTACGTGGTTCAACCAAGATGCCCATGTCCATGGGTGAGAACCCAATCTTACACTATGAGAAAACTAAATTCAAGGATTACATTGACAGCAACCCTTTCTCTTTCCCTCTCAACCAAGAATGTACACAAGAGTAACCCGAAAGAAAAAACCCAAAAGAAAACCCAAGATACTCTCTCTCTCTCACCCTTCCCTCACGTTTTCTCTCTCAGTAGAAAACACTTCTTGTGGCCTCCAAACTTCGGTCGTAGGTCTTTTAAGTCTTTATCCATAGGTTTTCAAAATAAGACTTGCCTTTCTCGTTTTGCCTTCTCATCACAACCCTAATCTTAGTTATATTAGGAATTTGTAGTGGTGGGAAACAAGGGAACTTCCCCAAGCTACAAAGGAATTTTGTCACCCCTTTTTGATGACCTCATTACGCCGTTTCTTGATGTCAAAACCCCATTTTCGGAACTGAAGCAACATCCTAATTCTTTATTCTGATGTTAAATTCCTACTGATCTGAGTTTAGTTCAGATCAAACTTTTATGGTCAGATTAATCCCGAAATTTGATATTTTCCTTAATTCTTGATAATGTATAACAAATCTATATTTGAATCTAATCCTGCGGTTGGATCTGTCCTGGTCATCTGGTCCAGTTACTAAAAATTGAAACTGACACCAAATCTGAATTTGGATTTGAATTTTATTTGTCATGCTTGCTTCCATTAACCTAAATTTTTATTTTAGATTTCCTAAGCCTGTCCTAAACACCATGAATCATCCCTTTTCCCTTCCAAATCCATTACCTCCCACGTTGTCGTAGGCCAGATATCTACATGACAAAATATGTCAAATTAAAAGGCATTTGAAGCTTTTGTTCATAATAATCATCAGGAAATATCTCTTTGGACGTACTTTTACTTCGATTGGATCCCCCACCCTCCCCACCCACTCACAAACAAACACCAAACACTTGAATGCTGCATCTGTTTTCTTCAGCATCTACTCTCATTTCCTTCTCTCCATCTACCTCTCTGACTCTAGTTTTTTTTGATATATTAATTATTTAGATATATCCCTTTTATCCTCATTCTTGACTCATATAAACATCTCTCTCTC
This sequence comes from Tasmannia lanceolata, assembly GCF_043159265.1. Taxonomy (NCBI): domain Eukaryota; kingdom Viridiplantae; phylum Streptophyta; class Magnoliopsida; order Canellales; family Winteraceae; genus Tasmannia; species Tasmannia lanceolata. The sequence continues at coordinate 39,446,801 of NW_027518689.1, forward strand.
TCTCTCTCTCTCTCTCTGTCTGTCTCTCTGTGTATCTTGGTTTCCTAACAATGTTCCCACTGATTTATTCAAGTCGTCTTATTGTCATTGACTTGGCCAACTTTTCCCACGTCTCCAACCAATTACTACTTCAGTCTGAGTTTCTAAAACATTGCATTGAAGTGGAAGCCATCACTGGATTGAAGACAGCCCATATGCCTTTTAAATACTAGATAAAGGTGGAGAATGAAACACAAAACTGCTCTGAATGTCACTTTGTTCAGAGACGTTTCATGTTACTGTGGCTGAGGTGCTTCTTTTTCAGAGGGAGGTCACGGGTTCTACTCTGGTTGTCATACTTGAACACTCTGCCTGAATGGCTTACGTACCGAAATTACATCACTCGGACAATCTCCTACATCACATGCGAAAAAGGAAATGAAACAAATAGCATGTTTCATGAGGGAGGTACACGTGTGCATTTTATACATTTTTTTTGCAAGAAATAGATATGCCTCCCTCATGAAACATGCATCCATTATATATACATATATACATACATACAGAGGGAAATGATATTTGCCCTCATGTCTTTTATAACGGGACTGCTGTTTTATAATCACTTTCTGATTGGATGTTTTACAGACTTTGGGTGATATTTAATAGCCTTTAACATCTAATTAGAAAAGTGCTTAAGATGAAAGGAGTGTAATCAAATATTGAACTGCTGATATCATTCCCCATATATACATATGCATATGTATATGTATATGTATACACAATGATATTTGTTTACACAATGGTATTGGAGAAACGGGGCAATGGTTTCTCATTGACTGTTCGCAGATGATACTCTTCTCTTTAGCTCTTCCGATCCAGAAAAATCTGAATCTTAAATCCATTTTGAGATGTTATGAGAAAGTATCCAGCCAAAAAACGAACTTTCACAAATCAAGAATCTTTGGAATTAACGTTGATATGGAAGTGGTGCAAGGAAATAGCAGGGATCATGGGTTGTAAAGCGGACATATTCCCTTCCATTTACCTTGGTTTGCCCTTTGGGGAGTAGGCAGCCAAAGAAGGTTTTCTGGGAGTCGATTGTAGGGAGAGTAGAGAAAAGATTGTAGGTAGAGTAGAGAAAAGATTGGACACTTGGAAGCAAAATTTGGTGTCGAGAGGGGGGTCGCATAACTTTGGTCAAGGCAGTGTTGGCCAATATCCCATTATATTATTTATCCCTTTTCAAATGCTCCCCCATGAGCGTCGTTAATTGACTGGAACAACTTCAAAGAAGATTTTTATTTGGGGGGGGGGGGGGGGGGGGTGATCCGATGAGAAAAAGGGTTTTTCTTATATTAAGTGGGAAAATGTTTACAAACCAATCAAGTCTGGTAGTGGGATTAGAAAAACTAAAGTGATGAATCAATCTCTTCTTGGCAAATGGTTCTGGAGATTTGGGGAAGAGGCTTCTCATCTTTGGACCAAGGTGATTGTAAGTATGGGTCTGCATTTGGTCATTGGGAATTAGAGGATAAGTATAGTCACATAGGGATTACAGTTTGGTTGGAAATCCTGCGGTTCGGGCAAAATTTTTAAGTTGGGATCAAATTCAGAGTCAACACAGGGGACCGTATTAGATTTTGGAATGATTGTTGGTGTTCATAGTCACCTTTGAAGGAGATTTTTCCAGAGTTATTTTCAGTGTGTGCTTTGTAGAAGGTGTCAGGAAGTGAGTGTTTTGAACTCCATCAAAATAAGGTGGTCTGGATGCTAGAGTTTAGAAGAAATTTTTTGAGAGGGAGCTCAGTGTAGGGTGCTGGAGACCTTAGAAGGTTGTTATGTTAAATCGTCGGGTGTGGATAAACAAGTTTTGGATCTGGAACTTCTTGAGAGTATTTTTTGTTAAATTTGTCTATTTTCACCTTGTGTCATGTCCCATGCTCTCTAGAGTAGCCAAAGTTTAGACCTTCCAGGCTCCGCCTAGAGTTTGTGCTTTTGGGTGGGCCGCTTTTCTGGCAAGGATCCAAACAGAGGATTTCTTGCGTAAGCAAGAAATGCTTATCTTTGACCATTGGGCGATGTGCATCGAGGCCGGAGAGACTGCCGATCACTTGCTATTGTATTGTAAAATCGCTAGAGCAATGTGGGGTCGCCTTTTGGATAGATTTGGCATGCTATGACTTATGGGTGTTTCTAGCTAAACTAGTTGATCTAGTGGAAAGTTTGTCCTTGGTCCATTGGAGAAGGGGAAAATTCTATGGAAGGTATCCTTGCAACAATTTGGATGCTATGGAAAGAAAGGAACGCCCGGGTCTTCAAAGGTCATGCTAAGAGTTGTGAATATTTTTTTACCAAAGTGGTAGTAGCCCTTTCGATCTCATGGGTGAAGATAGTACCTTGCTTCAGATTTGTCGCTGCTTTCGATCTTTGGTATGGGCGGAGGGGAATTTGCCTTAGTTTGGATCAGGAGCCTAAGATAGTGCAAAATTGGGAGCCGTGGCTTCTGGTTTCTTTATGCTTAATTTTGATGGCTCATATTTGGGGAATCCTGACCCTTCGAGTATAGGAGGCCTTCTTAGAGACGATTCGAGAATTGTGAGGTGGGCTTTCTCGGGCCCCATAGGGGAAGCTAACGCTAGTGAAGCAGAAGTACAAGCCGTCCTTCAAGGGATCAAACTTCTAGAGCGAGATATCTTGGACAAGGTTGTGGTGGAAGGGGACTCTCTCAATGTAATCAGATGGCTTTGTGGTTCGTCTAGTGTTCCTTGGAGATTCGCTTCCCCCAATGACAGAGTTAATGGACATATGATTTCTTTTCTTCACAATTTTAGAAGATCTGTAAACAAGGAGGCAGATAAGCTTGCTAGGGAAGGTGTTTCCAAAGAGGGTTTGGAGTTTACGATTTCCTTCCGCCTTGATCTCGACCCTATTCTTGTTCTTTGTCTTTCTCATTTTTTTCGTCTTTGTTTTTTTTTCCTGTAATTTTCAGACCATACCATCTTTGTCTGTTTGTCTTATCAATGAAATGCCCTACCACTTCAAAAAAAGAAAAAAAAACGCAATGATAGTTGCACAATATTTTTTTTATAATAGGACTACTATTTTATAATCATTTTTCTGATTGGATGTTTTACAGACTTTGGGTGATTTTTGATAGCCTTAAATATCTAATTAGAAAAGTGCTTATGAAGAATGGTGATGTAGGCTAGGGAGAGAGAAGAAGAATAAAGAAGAAGAAGAGAAGAAGTAGAAGAGAAGTAGTATAAGAAGAAATCTGCAGGGAAAGAAAGCTCACACAATAATCTCAATTACTCATCAAAAGTTAACAAAAAATCCTGTAAATTGGCCTATAAATAGGCATCCAAGAATCCATACTTGACTGAAATACCCTAAAAAGCAATAAAGACTAAAATAACCCTTTTTTTAAAAATAACCTTGACAATGTAAAATAACTCCCAAAACTTCCCTACGAACAATAAAATAACCCTAAGAACAATAAAAAGAGGAGTCTGCGATCCTATCAACTCCCCTCTGCTGAAAAGAACTCTCCTCTGGAGATTGAAGAGTGTGATACTTCTCCAAGATTTCGGGGTTTTAAAGGCTATTTTCCATTCGTCACATGGATGAATCTGTGTATGGTGGTACCCATCGTAAGTCGATCTTACTGTACCAGTGAGACCCTCAGATCTAACATATCCTCAAGACGGGGTATTGGAATCCTGTAATTGACTGTGATCTTATGTATGGCGTGACGGTCAACGCACATTCTCCATGACCCATCTTTCTTGGGTGTTAGCAGCGCGGGTCCAACACAAGGGCTAAGGCTGTCTCGGATCACACCCCTTACTATCAAGGTTTTAAATTTCGGTTTTGGTACCTATTTCGGACCCCACCAAAATCTGAAATTTCGGTCCGAAATTTGGTATTAAGCTTCGAAATTTGGGACTGAAATTTCGAAATTTCGGCTGAAATTTTGTAACATTTATTTTAAAAATGCCATTTTCTCGAAATTTCGGACTGAAATTACCGAAATTTCTGCCGAAATTTGGTATTTCGTGAAATATCAAATTTCGGAAAATTTCGGATTTTGGTCCAAAATTTTGGATTTCAGTCGAAATTTAAAACCATGCTTACTATCCATTCTTATTAGCCGATCACGATCCCAACATCTTCACCCAAACTTATTACTTATTTCAGTCCAGCACACCTCCTTTCAGCCCCATACCCAGTTTTTTCTCAACCCATCTCCAACAACAACCCACCTTAAATCTAATCACCCTTTTCTCTGTTTTATCTCAGCCCATGTCCAACACTATGTTTTATCCATGCAAACCCAACCCTTTTATTCGAAGCTATGATCTTGACACCATCTAAAACAGTCCCTCCTAGGTACAAAGATCTTCAAGACAGCCCCAACGGTTCACAACCCATAAGAACCTGAACCTCCCAATCTTCTCTGTGTTACCCAATTTACACCCAAAAAAATAGTGTAATCTCGTCCCCAACACCCCACTTTCCTTCCCTTTCCAAAACTTCAACGCTCCACCATCTGTACCATCTCCCTTTCCTCCACTACACCCCCTTGCTGTCTTGACACAAACCCCACCTAGAACCCCCTTTAAAAATTTCCTACAAACCCATTCCAAAAAACCCCAAACAGTACACCTTCTTCCACCTTCAAAACCTAACCCAACCCTTAACCCGACCCTTAACCCAACCCTTACCCCCCTTTCATCTGCTCCTTTCTGACAGCACATCACCGTCGTGCACCACCGCCACCACCTTCTCCCCTCTACTTTCCTTTTTTCTTCTTCTACCTCTATTCTTTTCTTCTCTTCTTCTTCTTCTTATTCTTCTTCTATTTTCTCTTCTCTGGCCTACATTAAAAGGAGTGTAATTATCAAATATAGAACTGCGGATATCATTCCCCATATATACATATGTATATGTACACACACTCATTTTGATATTGGTACTCTACTTTTTATTTGACTTGTTTTTTTATTAGATGTTGATATCTTTACGGAATTTGTATGTAAGAGATGATTATGAAAGTTTAAATCAAGGAGTACCATTGTGAAAATAGGGCATGGTTTTAAATTTCTACGGAAATCGATGTGAAATGACGGAAATGCTTCTGTTTCCAACCCCCCCAAAACGATACTGAAATCGAAATGCATACCAAAACCAAAATCGTAAGTGCAATAGTGGTATAGTGTATCGGTACGTAATGACTTTCTTTGGGAATGACTCTTGGGTTCGGGCCTCTGATAGATGTACGAAAGGAATAGAGCCCTTATACGTCTTTAAGCTGCGGTAGAAAACCGCCAGGCGCACGGCCGTGTGTTGGGAACTACACTTCCAGCAATAAAACAGAGGACGCAGGGGGAGAAGCGCTACGAAGAACAAAGGTAAGGAACTTCGTGTTGCGGTTGCTCCACTCTGCTGCGGTCTCTTGAATTGAACTTCGTTGCCTTGCCACGCGCGAAGCGAATTGGCTGTGGGCCCTCACTGCACTGGTTTCTGAATTGCATAGCTAATCACTAAATGTGCCTCTTCCTGATTCATCTGTGCAAAAGATCCCTTAAGTATCAAATCCAGGAAAGGACACGCACTTCGGTGAGTCCGGGGCAATCTAATCCCTTCAAGACGCTCAGGTACATCAATAGAAGGCAGGTAAAAAGAGAAACTTCACACAACGTCAATATCATTATATACATCCACAGAAACTCCCATTCGCAGGCCTGCAGAATCGGAAGTGGAGAGTCGAATGGTGGAAGTCTAGCATCTTTCGAACAGGAGCAGAGTCAAACAGCTCCTCGAAGCACCATTTTTGCGTTCTACTTCTCTCATCTGCTTGAAGCCTCTCACTCCTTATATGCATGATTTTAAATTTCGACTGAAATCCGAAATTTTGGATTTCGGTCAACACCGAAACCGAAACGACCGAAATCCGAAATTACCGAAAATTACCAAATTTTGGTCGAAATTTCACTAATTTCAAAAAAATTATTAATTTTTTATTCCTTTACAAAATTTTGGCTGAAATTTCGGCCCAAAAAACCGACATTTTGTGCGTCTTTACTGAATTTAGGCCGAAATTTTGGGATTTTGGGTGAAATTTCGATTTCGGCCAGGTCCGAAATATATGTCGAAACCGAAATTTCAAACCATGCTTATATGTACGGTGGAATTCAGATCTAAGGTTGTTGAGGAATCTAATTGAAAAGAGGGACCCGACCATAATGTTCAAACTTCAAACCCAATCGCTTATGTACTCATTCTAGAACTTTGTTGCTTACACATCCCTAGCATAGAAGCCATTGAACTCACGTTTTAAAGGCCCATCCAAACCAGGTTACAGATCTGATTATGAATTGTTTGGGGTTTATACCCGTCCATTTTGCCTCCACAAATTAAAAACCTTGTAATATGGTGCTCTGGTCCCGCTGCACCAGACCCGAAGTTAGATGCTCTGATACCACTGGGAATGGGCCTACTAAGTTTCTTTCCCAGTCTCAATAAGCCCAAAAATACAATTCCATTATCAACAAGCTCAATATGAAATTATTGGTTAATTGATTATATAATAATTAAAACTCACACATGCTATTAGCCAATAGACGACCAACTTGTTCAAGAGAGATAACCGCCGAAGATAGCCACAAATATCTCCTGGACTCGCATGTAGTCTCTCAATTTAAATTAATGAAAATTTTTCGAAGACTATTTGCAAATCTAAAAATCTTCCAAGGCCATTAGGAAATTCATGTGTGATATTCGGACTATACCAAACAACAATTGTGAGTGGAATGGAACTGTACGCTAAAACCTAACTTAATGCGCTGCTAATGAGATTCACCTCCGAGCATGAGGAAAATTATCCTCCTATCCAAAAACCGAAAGCAACAGGGAATCAATCATCTATCGCTTACATGGGCCAGCACTATGAAACGGAAACAAGTGGATAAAGTTCAAAGCCAATTAGCTTGCGTTTCAAGGTTCCAAAGGAATTAAATAGAACATTGAAAGAGCGGAACACGGCCAGGCGGACAACGGCCAACAGCCCCTTTTTTGGTAGGTAAACTGGGATTGAACCTCCGACCTCCTGACTGAGGGACAAAGACTTTTACAAATGAGCTAGTGGTTCAACCCCAGCAAATAACCTTACATCAAGAGTTAATGAAAAATCTTCCATGACTATTAGCAAATCTAAAAATCTTCCAAGGCTATTAGCAAATCCTTGTACAATATTCAGAATCTATACCAAACAACAATTGTGAGTGGAATAACTACACACTTATGCGAATTGATCCACTTGAATTCTCGGTATAAACAAGATTAGAGATATTCGTAATTGCCCATCTCCAAGGCATTGTTTTACCCCATGATTGTCATAACAAGTGGCAAACGCTATCATTAAAACCTTACCAACAACTGCAATAATCCACAACCAGTTCATGATACTAAATTAGAAAAATAAGGGGAACGGGCAATTTGTATTACCAAATATTCTATGGAATTGGGTGGAATTCAGATCTAAGGTTGTTGAGGAATCTAATTGAAAAGAGGGACCGACCATGCTGTTCAAACCCAATCGCTTATGTACTCGTTCTAGAACCTTGTTGCTTACACATCCCAAGCATAGACGCCATTGAACTCACGTTTTAAAAGCCCATCCAAACCAGGTTACAGATCTGATCATGAATGGTTTGGGATAAATTGTTACAGCAGCCAAAATCGATGATGAATCAAGCTTAAAAATACATTCTGTTATGATTCAACCCAACAAGAACCGGCAAAACTAATGATTTTTGACTATGTAATCTACTTCAGAACGTGGTGAAGAGCACAGCAAAAATTACACCAAATTGCGAACTGCTGCTATTTGCAAGGATAAAAACCAGAGATGATTCCAGCCAAGAAACTGTATCATTGCTTAGATGAACCTGAAATCCTTTCCCTGAAACTTGTACTTGCAGATATTTCAAACTTGTTCACGTTTTAAATCTTGAATCTGAAACTACTGAATCTGTTTGGAGGATGTCTCCAGTCTACACAATGAGCTACTTCAATGGCTTTTAAAACTTGTACTCGTGTTATGGATGATGCTGAAGGAAATATAATTGTTTTTACTCCGGCTCGGCAGGAATTTGCGAATCCAATGAGGCGGAAGCCGGAGCTCTTCTGTATGGTCTTAAGTGGTACATTAACCATTGTCTCGGCCCCTTGATAGTGGAGGGAGATTCCTCCTATGTCATCGCTTGGGCAAGTGGGGAAGCCCCGGGTCCTTGAAAACTATCTGATCTACCATCATTTCAAAAAATTCAGGATTGTTGCAAGGTCAATCGACCAAGTTTCTCGCATATTTTCAGATCCGCCAACGACAAAGCCACCGAGCGTGCAAAGGCCGGAGTGGATACTTGTTGTACGGAAGAGTTTTGGTCTAGCGCTGCACAGGCGTTGTTGGCTGGGATTTAGAATTTTATTGTATATATTTCAGATTCTAAATTGCACATTATTGTAGTGATGGGGGGACACCTTGCCCCCTCCATCCTTTTGTACGGCAGTTTTTATTTAATAAGGTGACCTTTATCAAAAAAAAAAAAAAAAACCCATCATGGGGTTTCTGTTCTTATTTATATGATACTTCAAAACAAACCCTACTACAGGATTTCAAATAACTTTTAGACTTCTATTTCAATCCTACTTCATATTTTACCTTTCCACTGAATTTAGAGAAAAAAAACCTAATGGCAATATGCCATATAATATAATATAAGATTAAGATAAAGATACGATTCTCCTCCTAGTAATTGCAAAACCAACACTAAATAATCAGTTAAATAAATGGACCAATGGAATTTAACCCACAGTTTGGCTAGGGTATGGCCCACTAATCCACAGTCCACGCACTTGTACACACACCTTATACTTGTTGTTTTAATATATTTTTTTCCAGCACCTTACATTTTATTGATGAATGAAAAAAAAATACATGGGGGGACATAGCACCTTACCACAAACCCTACAACCATAAAAAAACCTACATAATTCGAATGCTAGGAATACCTAGAAAATCACACCTCGTAGCACCCCTAGCCAATCTAGGGAGGTCTCTCCATTGATAGAACATGCTATTACCTTTATTGTCACAAGCAAAATTTGCAAGGGAGTCGGCTACCTGGTTAGCCTCTCTATATTGATGAGATATCCTTGGCTTAATATCTAGAAGATGATCTTGAATTTCCTTCCAGTAATATATAATAGACCATGGTGGATCATTCTTGGTATTGAGCACATCTATTAGCACTTTACTATTTGATTCAAGCCAAACTTTAGAAACTCCCAGGCCTTGCAATACCTAAGTCCGTCAAGCATATTTCTCGCTTCCGCTTGTAGGCTAGTGCCGACATCATAATAATGTGAAAAGGCAAAGATCATCTTACCCATATAATTTCTAATAACTCCGCCACCACCAGAAATTCTGGGATTCCCTTTAGATGCACCATCAGTATTTAGCTTTACATCTCCTCTCCTCGCTTTAACCCACACCACTTTCAATATCTTGGGAAAATTGACCTTTTTAGGAATAATGCCTATAGGCTATAACACTTAACGCACAACATTCCCAATGAGAACACACACACACACTCTCTCTCTCTCTCTCTCTCTATATATATATATATATATATATATATATATATATATATATATATATATATATGAGGAAATGGTTTTTGAGCAGCTGCTCAGATAAGCTTATCTGAGCAGAGCTCACAAACCATAGGGGGACCCACATTTTGGGGGTGATCCTAAGCATTCATTTGGAAGGCCCCATCATGGATGGGGTGTGTACCAAAAATCAGCTCTTTTGAATCATCTGAGGGTGTCCATTTGTGGAGGGAAAAATGGACAGATAGTGTTTGTCCACGAATCTGCCCATTTTTCCCTCCGCAAATGGAAGGGTTAGGATGATCGAATGGAGCTGATTTTTGGTACACACCCCATCCATGATGGGGGCCTTCCAAATGAATGCTTAGGATCACCCCAAAAATCTGGCCCCCCTTGGTTTGTGGGCTCTGCTCAGATATGATTATCTGAGTAGCTGCTCACAAACCATTCCCCCTCTCTCTCTCTCTCTCTCTATATATATATATATATATATATATATATATATATGGGCCCACAAATGAATGGTTTGCATCACCCAAACAATGTGGGGCCCATTGTATTTTAAGCCGTCGGTGTAGCTAAGTTAGCTACACCGACGGCTTCAAATACAATGGGCCCCACATTGTTTGGGTATATATATATATGAGAAAACGGTTCCTACACATGTGTAGAGAGTTCTCTACACACTAGCTTAAAATACAGTGGGGGCCCACATTGTTTGGGTGATCCAAGCCATCCATTTTAAAGGCCCTCACATAGATAGGGTGTTTACAAAAAATCAGATTCATAGGATCATCCCAACCCTACGATTTGTGGAGGTAAAATGGATGTCTTTAAACCTTTACAAATTAGTCCATTTTTTGCCTCCACAGTTCGAATGGTTAGGATGATCCTATGGATCTGATTTTTTATGGACACCCTATCTATGTGAGGGCCTTAAAAATGAATGGTTTGGATCACCCAAATAATGTGGCCCCCACTGTATTTTAAGCTAGTGTGTAGAGAACTTATCTGCACATATGTGTAGGAACCGTTTTCTCTCTCTCTCTCTCTCTATATATATATATATATATATATATATATATATATATATATATATATATATTCATTTGGAAGGCCCTTCCATGGATAGGGTGTGTACCAAAAATCAGCCCTATAGGATCATCCTAACCCAATCAAAGGTGGAGGGGAAAATGGACAGACACTGTCCATTTTTCCTCTCCACAAATGGCAGGGTTAGGATGATCCTATAGGGCTGATTTTTGGTACACACCCTATCCATGGAAGGGCCTTCCAAATGAATGCTTTGGATCCCCCAAAAAATGTGCCCCCCTCCCCCCACTGGTTTGTGAGCTCTGCTCAGATTTAGCTTATCTGAACAGAGCTCACAAACCATTTCCTTGTGTGTGTGTGTTTGTGTGTACATTTTTAATTCGATCTAACCTTGTTGGGCCAAGACGCAGCATGTGCATAAGATGAGTGTAGCAGAGATGCGAATGCTTAGATGGATGCGCGGCCACACAAGGTTATATTGAATTAAAAGTGAAGACATCCGTAAAAAGGTGGGGGTGGCACCAATTGAGGAGAAGATGAGAGAGCACCGCTTAAGATGGTTTGGGCATATCCAACGTAGGCCTTTGGATGCTCCAGTGAGAAGAAGTGACTCGTGCCAAGTTGATAGAGTAAAAAGAGGTAGGGGCATACCGAAAACAACTTGGGTAGAAACGGTGAGGAAAGATTGAGGGCTAGGAACATAACAGAGAACATGACCTTGGATAGGATAGAATGGAAGAAAATGATCCATGTAGACGAACCCAACTAGTGTCAAGATTAGACTTAGTGTATTGGAGCCGGGTAGATCCTTTCACCTTTTTCATGAAAATTTTCTAAAGGCTTCATTAGCCGACCCCAACTAGTTTGGGACAAAGGCTTAGTTGAGTTGAGTTGTAGTTGTATATTTGTTACTTCTTTTCTTCATCGCTTTTCTCGTCACGACCAACTACTTCTCTACTCGTAGTATCGGTCTATTATCTCTTACCAAATGACCATCACAGAAGGCATTTCGCAGATGGTCTGTTGCATGAGAGAGCAGCCACATAGGCTCACTTTTCAACAGATTTTGTCTTTATTTATGAGGTGGCTGCTCTCATGCAACAAACCGTCCATGAAATGCCTTTTGCGATGGTCCCTAGCAATTCCATCTATATGGGAATGATATCTGCACGACCATGTTTTGATAATGCGACTATTCACCTTGTTTTACATTTCTCTAATTGGCTGCTGAGAGCTTTTTGGGAATTGTAGTAGCTTTTGACAGCTGGTTAAAAAAGTTTAAAACAGAGATTTGTTCCATTATCAAATCATGGCCATGCAGATACCTGTCCCACATGTGTTATGGGTTGCCATCTTGCCCTTGATAAAAATCTCATGCAAGAAATAAGAAAAGAAGGGCGCACAAATAGGTTGGTTACCAGCTAAAAAGCAACTGCTGGCGCATATGTAATCTAACTCTTGTTGCAATACTTTTTGTAATGTCATAGTTCTTCCATTGATGAGAATTCATTGCAGACTGTCATTCAGAGGGAGTGAGTGAAAATCCTAATGTGTAGTTCCTGTTAGCACTTACATTCTAAAAAGGAACTATATGTATGCACGCGATTCAATGAATTAACATTGTTGTAGCTATTATAACTAGAAGCGGAAGATATGTCACAACAGCTTTGCTTTGCCATATATGTTCCTTGTAATTGATATGGTGCTCTATTCTGGCTCACCAGCATTGCATTTTGTGATTAAAATATTCTTTGGACAGTGCCTGCTTCTTTCCTCATACCATTCCGCTCAATTGTATACTTACTGACTGTGGCTAATATTTTTCTTTTTGCTTGACCAGAATCCATTAGAACTTACATGTGCTTTTGGATCACAATATGTTATCCTATACAATGCATATTTAGTTAAAGAAATTTATAGTGTGTTCTCAATTTCTGCAGATCTTTCACTTGGGGCACCTACTGGTCATGAGATGCTCAACTACTTGCCGCGAGATGATGATCGTGGTGGGCCCCGTGGTGTGAAAGACTCAAAATCCATTGGAGCTTCATATGACCGCTATCTCCAAAATGCAGTAGCCTTTCCAACCTTAAGCCATGCTTTTTAATTTTTTGGGAACCATCTCTGTACTAAATTATTCACTTTGTTGTTTGACAGCAACTCTCTTCCTTTGGGTCTGGAGAAGCTGGTAACTTTGGTGGACCTGGATTAGGTAGAAGTTTTGGAGGAGGAATGCCCGGTCTTCCGATCGGGGATCCGATTGGGATGGGTGGCCCTGGGGCTTTTGGTCCTGATATGGGTGCAAATGGTCGAAACATGGGTTTTGGTGGCCCGCTTCCTGTGGATCCAATGGCTCGGCCTGGTCGTGAAATGTCTCTTCCTCCAGATGCTTCAAACACTTTGTTCGTCGAGGGCCTCCCTCCTGACAGCACAAAGAGGGAAGTAGCCCGTATCCTTTCGAACATTCTGATGCTGGATTAAGAAATATTTCTTTGTTTTTATACTTTAAGAATAGGAGCCTGCACAATGTATATGCCTTGGTTTCCTTCACCAAATTGTTTAAGATATATTTCGGCCATTTTTGGGGTTTAAAGAAGTAAGACTTGTGAACAAAGAACCTAAACATGTAAGTGCAATGATTTCCCAGCTAAGGTCATTTGTTTACTTAAGATCTGCATTCTGCTAGTTGATTTGTCATTACATCTGATTATTGTTTTTAACTATTCTGCAGCATGGTGGAGATACACTTGTTCTTTGCTTTGTTGACTTCACGAATACAGGTTGTGCAGCAAGTGCCTTGAGTGCATTGCAAGGTGATTCTTCTCTCCCTTGTCTTTCTCATTGTTGGTCGGAGGTTATACTTGCGTTAAGGCAATGTAATTGGCACCTTTTAGCATTTGTTAGTTCACATGATGGGGATCATTACCACAATTCTCAAGCATATCTATATATTCGAGAAACAAGTCGATAATCTAAGCATGAAAATAATTTGGGCCCTGATCGTTTGGATTTTGAGAATTGATTTCGAGTCCAAAACTGATTATTGGACTAAATATTAGTCCCTGTTTGTTTTGACTTTAGAGAACTGATTGCGAGTCCAAAACTAATTATTGGACTCAAATTTTTGTTTAATTTTGTGTATGATAATCAGTTTTGGACTCTCAGTCGGTTCTCAAAATCTAAACAAACAGGCCCTTGGTAGCTGATAAATTTTTTCCACATGAATTTCTATCATTGCAAGACCACCAATCTGACATTTTATATAAATTAAGCTTGGATTTGCGTATCTCACACAGGTTATAAAATGGATGAACATGACCCAGATTCTGCCTTTTTGCGGCTACAGTTTGCTCGTTACCCAGGTGCAAGGTCAGGCTACGCAGGTGCAAGGTCAGGTCCTCCTCGACGCAAAAGGTAAAAATATGGTCAGGTTAGAGTCCCCAGCCTTCACTACAATCTGAATCCTTTGGATGAATATTTCTATCTTTTGGGGAATATTTTCTGTGCTAGAGCTGTTACCAGTTACAAAATGCACAGCCATAAGAAATGCTCTTCGAGGAAAAAGGCAGGTTAAGCCATTCAGATTTCCCTTCATATGATATAATGATTGCATCCATATCTTTTAACTGATCTGTATGCTAATTTTAATTGTACACTTTTATAATATGTGGAAAAGCATAGTTTCCTTGTGAGAAAACAGAAATGCCTTCTGTTTGATCAGTTAAACATATCTTTTAACTGATCTGTATGCTAATTTTAGTATAATTAAGTCATGCATTCAGTATTTTATCATTCATCTCTGTAAGTCTAGACTCATCCTCTTCTCTTCTTTAATCATTGACCCTAAGTCCCTAATCTGTTGCCTCCTCGCTGCTGCTGCACTCACTCCCATCCTCTTCTGGTAACTTTAACTGTTTACAATGCGGCATAGGTTATCATGTTTATGAAATCATAACTGTTGAGGGACACCCCATTAGACAATCCTAAGCCATGGTTGGAAAATACAAAAAGGCATCACATTCTGCAAAAAAGTCTATGGAAGGTGATGACAGTGGAATGACATTTGAGAAATGGAGGGAGAAGATCACCGTTTTCTACTTAGAATGAACACTTGAATTTACAAGGAACATTAGAGAATAAAATTCTCTAAAACAAAAATTCGATTGATGATATTAAAAAGGAAAATATTTCACGAATGGAATTACGTTCTTAAAATACAGGCGGAAGTGACTGAAGATTTGGTCATTCTCGAGGTGTTTTGGGCGTTTGTTGGGATTCAAGCTCTCTTACCTGTTTTTTTAGGCCCTGTCGCGGTAAAGAACCCTATTTTTGTTTCAAAACGGATTTCTGCTTTGCTATAAGCCCTCTATGAACAAGTCCAATTGCATACAAGGGATTTGCTAGCTTCCATTGCAAAAGGCATTTCGCGGATGGTCTGTTGCATCTGACAGCAGCCACAGAGGCTCACTTTTCAGCAGATTTTCTCTTCATTCACGAGGTGGCTGCTGTCAGATGCAACGAACCATACGCAAAATGCCTTTTGCGATGGTGGACGCTAGCAAATCGCTACATACATTTATCGAACCTTAAGTAGGATTAAAGACTCCTAATCGGACTCTACTTCCTATAGGTGGTACTTACTACAAATAGGAAACAATTTTTTGAAAAATAGTATGAGGAAAATGATATATTTGCCCCTTTTACTTACTTGGGCCACCTGCTTATAGCGTAAAAGGGTAGTCATATATACACTAGATGGGGCTGGCCCAGGGAATAAAAGGGATGAATTAATCATTGCACACCCTTGATGAAAAACAGAAATCTAATGTAATGGGGCCAAAAGCTAGCGATATAATGACTTCTTTTTGGAAGTTCAAGTACGTGCATTAATAGCTCAATGTTACTTGCCCGTTCGGCTCGATATCTTGTGACCCAGATGTCCCAACAAGTAGTCATCTATGATATGTTCTACATCGTTTAGAGCAATGTTACCTGGTTTTGATCAATGTCAGGTCATATTGTGACGTGCAAAAACTATAGAGCTATGAACCAGCATGAAAGAGATAAGGTTTGCCTATTTTAATCTTTCAGCTTCTTTAATTCAAGCTGACCTTGTGAGTAGCAAATATAAGATAACAAAAGGAACCTACTCGTTATGAACCGAGTTTGTTTAAAAGTTCAACTCTGCCCCGAACCGGGCGAACGCAAACCAATTAACAAAAATTTGGTTGCATGTAGAGTTTCAAAATCCAAGCAAATTACTAATTTCCCAGGTTTTGTGTAGATTTTGGCTGCTACTTCAGCAAAATACTCTCTTTGGTTGCATGTAGGATTTCAAAATCCAACATGCAAATTACTAGCAAAAACTAACAAAAGGGAGATTTTTTGCTACAAGAGATTCTGGATTGATGATTTCTGTCTCTCTCTTGTTTCTTTTTTCTCTCTCTATATTGATAATGACACACCCTACGACTAGTCTACCTGGTCGACAACCGAACACTACTTACCACTACTCTTTAACTACACTACTTACAGCAACTCTACGAGGTAACTGCGAGGAGACAACTTGGCTTGTCTGCTCCTTGTTGACTACTGAAGTTTTAATCTACTGCTACTCTACAAGGTAACTACTGAGGATGCTACTTGGCTTGTCTTCTCCTCATTGGCTGCTTGAGTTTTAATTCATTGCTATCTATGAGGTAACTACTTTCAACCAAATTGAACCTAAAAGAATGGCCCCTAATTGCTCAAATGGAGTAAAATGACATTTGTACAGTGAAATAATATGCGGCCATTCATCAGTGAAAACTTTCAACGTAGGTCTCCATAATTTTCACGATTAAATTACTACTGGCTCACATCAATCCCACACGTTGTTTTCTTCGTCACTAACTTTTTGTTTGTTGGAATTTTCTTCTCTGTCTTTTAATAACACTCTTACTGTCATTGGCTCTCGTCAATTGTGCCCACCACATGTTTCTTTGATTGTCTCTTTATCAACCAAGGTTCATTATTTGACTAATTTTTTATGATCTTATGGACCCCTCTACCACTCGAATTGCATAATCCAATCTACGATTAACGGGTTTAAGTTTTTTTAGGGCAAATGACCTAAAAAAAGTTCTTTTTTAGACTATTAACGCTAAAGCAGTGGAGTGCTTTTAGGGCAAATGACCAAAGTGAAGTGCTTTTACTGTTCACAGTTATTTTCGGACCCTTTTGCCCTTCTCCCTATTGAATAAAGAAATAATTCTTTTACTTTTAACTTTAGTTTTGAAAGTGACGTTTCTCTCTTATTTTTCTCTCCTTTGAAAGTGACGTTTCTCTCCCATTTCATAGTTTTTTTTAATAAAAAAAGAGTTTTTATATAATAAAAAGCCTTAAAGTCCATTATTTTTCAAAAAGTACCGTACGTCCACACCATAGGATCACCAAACCGTCCATAAGATGGGACACAACCTAAATAGGTTGTGCCCAAAAAATCATTTCCATAGGTTGATCATAACCATCCGATCTATAGAGGGGCCGCACATTAGAGGGTTGATCATAGATCGGGAGGTTAGGATCAACCTATGGAAATGATTTTTGGGGCACAACCTAAATAGGTTGTGTCCCATCTTATGGACGGTTTGGATCATCCTATGGCGTGGCCGTACGATACTTTTTGAAAAATAATGGACTCTAAGGCCTTTCATTATATAAAAACTCAATAAAGAAATAGTGGTTGAAACTCTGTACTACTTTTTGAAATTATGTAAATAATGGTTGAAATTATCTAAATAGTGGTCGAACTCTGTACTTGTTGTTTGAAATGGACTTGAAATCTATAAAATTTTGGTTGAAATAGTGGTTGGAATCAGTTTATGTGGTTGAAATTGGTGGAAATAGTGGTTCAAATATGTGAGTAGTGGTTGAAATTGGTAAAGATAGTGGTTGAATTCCATTTTAATGGTTGAAATTGGTTAAAATAGTAGTTGAACTCTGTACTTATTGTTTGAAATTATGTAAATAGTGGTTGAAATTATCTAAATAGTGGTTCAACTCTGTACTTATTGAACCTACTCATTAGCACATTCAAAATGTAGATATATTTCAAGGGGTTGAACCTACTCATCAGCCCATTAAAAAAAACGGGTGATGTAACCAAATTTGAATTGGTCACTATAATTATGAAATTCAGTGAGTTCTAACTTCATCTAATCTTACCTTCTTGCAGGTTTGACTGCGGGCTATTTGTTATTAAGGAAATGAATTGCCTCAGCAGAGATGGAGCTTTGAACTTCTGGCAGGGTGATATTACTGCTATAAAAAGAACTCTGCTCAATGAATTCTTAGAGGGTGTGTATGGGCATGTGAATGTATAAGACTTTGCCAAGCTTGGGCTATTTGTTATTAAAAAACATGTGGTTCGTTGTTGTATGTAATTAAACTAGTTATCTATGTTTTTTAATGTAAACTCATATATATCAAGTGCATCATAATTAGGAAATGTAACTGACATTGTAAACGGATTACTTTGTTATAATGTAATCCGGATAGAATTTGAAGTAGAATTTCTTCCCCTTGAAATGTTGTTCATTTGAATAAACACGAACTAGTGTGGGAAGAGTTTGAATAACTCCTTACACATATTAACCACTACTGACAGTGTTGCAACCACTATTGATACATTTTCAACCACTAATTACACAGTTTTAACCACTATTCCAACAATCATAAACCACTATTAAATTAGATGAAATCCAATCTAATGACAGAAACCCTCGACTAGATGAAATCCAATCCAATGAACAACATTTGAACAACCATGAACCAGTTTAGGAAGAGTTTGAACAACTACTTACACACATTAACCACTATTGACAATGTTGAAACCACTATTAATACCCTTTCAACTACTAGTTATACAGTTTTAAATTTGTGTGCACAAGGAGTTGTCCAAACTCTTCCCACACCGGTTGTCCAAGTTGAGTGATTGGATTAGTATGGATTCCATCTACTTCGTGATTGGATTGGATCCCATCTACACCAGTAGTGGTTGAGGATTGTTGGAACGGTGGTTGAATGTGTGTAATTAGTGGTTGAAATGGTATCAATAGTGGTTGCAATACTGTGAGTAGTGATTAGTGTGCACAAGGAGTTGTCTGAACTCTTCCCACACTGGGTGTCCAAAATTTGTTCATTAGATTGGATTGGATTGGATTTCATCTACTTCATATGGAGTGATTAGATTAGATTCCATCTACTCCACTAGTGGTTAATGACTGTTATTACAGTGGTTGAAGTTGTGTAATTACTAGTTGAAATGATATCAATAGTGGTTGCAGCACTGTCAATAGGGCTCAATGTCATTAAGAAGTTGTGCAAACTCTTCCCGCACTGGTCCAGGGTTGTCCAAAATTTGTTCTTTAGATTGGATTGGATTCAATCTACTCTACTAGTGGTTGATGACTGTTGGAACAGTAGTTTATGCTATGTAATTACTGGTTGAAATGATATCATTAGAGGTTGCAGCACTGTGAATAGTGGTCAATGTCATTAAGGAGTTGTACAAACTCTTCCCACACTGGTCCAGGTGGATTGGATTCCATCTTCTGCATGTTGAGTGATTGGATTAGATTCCATCTGCTCCACTAGTGGTTGAGGATTATTGGAACATTGGTTGAAGCTGTGTAATTGCTTGTTGAAATGGTATGAATAGTGGTTGGAACAATGTAAATAGTGGCCAATGTCATGAAGGAGTTGTGCAAACTCTTCCCGCACTGGTCCAAGGTTGTCCAAAATTTGATCATTGGATTGGATTCCATCTACTTCATGCTGAGTGATTGGATTGGATTCCATCTACTCCACCAGTGATTTAGGATTGTTGGAACAGTGGTTGAAGCTGTGTAATTACTGGTTGAAATTGTATCAATAGTGGTTGCAACATTGTGAATAGTGCTCAATGTAATGAAGGAGTTGTGCAAACTCTTCCCGCACTGGTCCAGGGTTGTCCAAAATTTGATCATTGGATTGGATTCCGTCTACTTCATGCTGAGTGATTGGATTGGATTCCATCTACTCCACAAGTGGTTTAGGATTGTTAGAACAGTGGTTGAAGCTGTGTAATTACTGGTTGAAATGGTATCAATAGTGGTTGTAACATTGTCAATAGTGCTCAATGTCATGAAGGAGTTGTGCAAACTCTTCCCGCACTGGTCTAGGGTTGTCCAATACTTGCTCATTGGATTGGATTCCATCTGCTTCATGTTGAGTAATTGGATTGGATTCCATCTCCACTAGTGGTTGAGGATTGTTGGAACAGTGGTTGAAGCTGTGTAATTACTAGTTGAAATGGTATCAATAGTGGGTGTAACATTGTCAATAGTGCTCAATGTCATGAAGGAGTTGTGCAAACTCTTCTCGCACTGGTCCATGGTTGTCCAAAATTTGATCATTGGATTAGATTCCATCTACTTCATGCTGAGTGATTGGATTGGATTCCATCTACTCCACCAGTGGTTGAGGACTGTTGGAACAATGGTTGAAGCTGTGTAATTATTGGTTGAAATGGTATCAATAGTGGTTGCAACATTGTCAATAGTGCTCAATGTCATGAAGGAGTTGTGCAAACTCTTCCCACACTGGTACAGGGTTGTCAAAAATTTGATCATTGGATTGGATTCCATCTACTCCACCAGTGGTTGAGGACTGTTGGAATAATGGTTGAAGCTGTGTAATTACTGGTTGAAATGGTATCAATAGTGATTGCAACAATGTCAATAATGCTCAATGTCATGAAGGAGTTGTGCAAACTCTTCCCACACTGGTCCAGGGTTGTCCAAAATTTGATCATTGGATTGGATTCCATCTACTTCATGCTGAGTGATTGGATTGGATTCCATCTACTCCACTGTGTAATTAGTAGTTGAAAGGATATCAATAATTGTTGCAACACTGTCAATAGTGGTTAATGTGTGTAAGGAGTTGTTCAAACTCTTCATAAACTGGTTCATGATTGTTCAAATGTTGTCTATTGGATTGGATTCCATCAAGTTGAGGATCTGTGTCATTGGATTGGATTTCATCTACTTTAATAGTGGTTGATAATTATTGGAATAGTGCCTAAAACTGTGTAAATAGTGGTTGAAAATGTGTCAATAGTAGTTATAGCACTGTCAATAGTGGTTAATGTGTGTAAGGAGTTGTTCAAACTCTTCCCAAACTGGTTCATGATTTTTCAAATGTTGTTCAATAGATTGGATTCCATCTAATTAAGGATTTTTGTCATTGGATTGGATTTCATATACTTTAATAGTGATTGATGATTATTTGAATAGTGCTTAAAACTGTGTAAGTAGTGATTGAGAAGGTATAAATAGTAGTTGTAGCACTGTCAGTAGTGGTTAATGTGTGTAAGGAGTTGTTTAAACTCTTCCTAAACTGGTTCATGGTTGTTAAATGTTGTTCATTAGATTGGATTCTATCTAATTGAGGGTTTGTGTCATTGGATTGGATTTCATCTACTTTAATAGTGATTGATGATTATTGGAATAATGCCTAAAACTGTGTAAGTAGTGGTTAAAAATGTATTAATAGTAGTTGTAGCACTGTCAATAGTGTTTATTGTGTGTAAGGAGTTGTTCAAACTCTTCATAAACTGGTTTATGGTTGTTCAAATGTTGTTCATTGGATTGGATTCCATCTAGTTAAGGTTTTGTGTCATTAGATTGGATTTCATCTATTTTAATAGTGGTTGATGATTGTTGGAATAGAGGTTAAAACTGTGTAACTAGTAGTTGAAAGGGTATTACTAGTAGTTTCAACACTGTCAATAGTGGTTAATGTGTGTAAGGAGTTGTTCAAATTCTTCCTAAACTGGTTCATGGTTGTTCAAATGTTGTTCATTATATTGGATTCCATCTAGTTAAGGTTTTGTGTCATAGGATTGGATTTCATCTACTTTAATAGTGGTTGATGATTGTTGGAATAGAGGTTAAAACTGTGTAACTAGTAGTTGAAAGTGTATTAATAGTAGTTTCAACACTGTCAATAGTGGTTAGTGTGTGTAAGGAGTTGTTCAAACTCTTCATAAACTAGTTCATGGTTGTTCAAATGTTGTTCATTGGATTGGATTTCATCTACTTAAGGTTTTGTGTCATTGGATTGGATTTCATCTACTTTAATAGTGGTTGATGATTGTTGGAATAGAGGTTAAAACTGTGTAACTAGTAGTTGAAAGGGTATTAATAGTAGTTTCAACAGTGTCAATAATGGTTAACGTGTGTAAGGAGTTGTTCAAACTCTTCCTAAACTAGTTCATGGTTGTTCAAATGCTGTTCATTGGATTGGATTCCATCTAGTTGAGGGTTTCTGTCATTGGATTGGAATTCATTTAATTTAATAGTGGTTTATGATTGTTGGAATAATGGTTAAAACTGTGTAATTAGTGGTTGCAAAGGTATCAATAGTGGTTGCAACACTGTCAATAGTGGTTAATGTGTGTAAGGAGTTGTTCAAACTCTTCCCACACTGGTTCGTGTTTATTCAAATGAACAACATTTCAAGGGGAAGAAATTCTACTTCAAATTATGTCCGGATTACATTATAACAAAGTAATTCGTTTACAATGTCAGTTACATTTCGTAATCATGAGGCACTCGATATATATCTGAGAATAAAAAAATGAACTTTACATTGAAAAACATAGATAAGTAGTTTAATTACATACAATAACGAACCACATGTTTTTTAATAACAAATAGCCCAAGCTTGGCAAAGTCTTATACATTCACATGCCCATACACACCCTCTAAGAATTCATTGAGCAGAGTTCTTCTTATAGCAGTAATATCACCCTGCCAGAAGTTCAAAGCTCCATCTCTGCTGAGGCAATTCATTTCCTTAATAACAAATAGCCCACAGTCAAACCTGCAAGAAGGTAAGATTAGATGAAGTTAGAACTCACTGAATTTCATAATTATAGTGACCAATTCAAATTTGGTTACATCACCCGTTTTTTTAATGGGCTGATGAGTAGGTTCAACCCCTTGAAATATATCTACATTTTGAATGTGCTGATGAGTAGGTTCAATAAGTACAGAGTTGAACCACTATTTAGATAATTTCAACCACTATTTACATAATTTCAAACAATAAGTACAGAGTTCAACCACTATTTTAACCAATTTCAACTATTAAAACAGAGTTCAACCACTATCTTTACCAATTTCAACCACTACTCACAGATTTGAACCACTATTTCCACCAATTTCAACCACATAAACTGATTCCAACCACTATTCCAACCAAAATTTTATAGATTTCAAGCCCATTTCAAACAACAAGTACAGAGTTTGACCACTATTTATAATTTCAACCATTATTTACATAATTTCAAAAAGTCAGTACAGAGTTTCAACCACTATTTCTTTATTGAGTTTTTATATAATGAAAGGCCTAAGAGTCCATTATTTTTCAAAAATTACCGTACGGCCACACCATAGGATGATCCAAACCGTCCATAAGATGGGACACAACCTAAATAGGTTGTGCCCCAAAAATCATTTCCATAGGTTGATCCTAACCTTCCGATCTATGATCAACCCTCTAATGTGCGGTCACTCTATAGATCGAATGGTTATGATCAACCTATGGAAACGATTTTTGGGGCACAACCTATTTAGGTTGTGTCCCATCTTATGGACGGTTTGGATCATCCTATGGTGTGGCCGTACGGTACTTTTTGAAAAATAATGGACTTTAAGGCTTTTTATTATATAAAAACTCTTCTTTATTAAAAAAAACTATGAAAGGAGAGATAAACGTCACTTTCAAAACTAAAGGTAAAAGTAATAAAAATATTTCTTTATTCAATAGGGAGAAAGGCAAAATGCTCCGAAAATTGCTATGAACAGTGAAAGTAGTTCACTTTGGTCATTTTCAACTCTTCACTGCTTTAGCATCAATAGTCTAAAAAAGAGCTTTTTTTAGGTCATTTGCCCAATTTTTTATCTTGGAAGTAGATCGTTAATTACTTGACCATCCATTTGCAACATTTTGATTAGATGGTTAAAAACATCTCTAATCAGGTTGACTTTTCCATTGGAGGCAATCTGAGTTGGGGATCACCACAAGGATTGTCCAGATCAGATCAATCAAGTAGGTTTCCCATGTAGGAATGATGCCACACTTTCCTCACTGTCTCTGTTCAAAACTATAAATATAGAAATAAAATGGTGAAAACCAATCATGTGTTATTTAATTACAGTTGGAGCTCTAATAATTAATGCCTATAAATTTATAATCACTTAAATTTCTTTGCTCAAATCAAGATCTGGCATTGTTCCTGTACCGAAAGTTTATATTGTTTTATTTCTAACACTTCTCATTAGTACGGAAATCGAATGATTAAAGATATAACCTTCAAAGAAAACTTGGTTCAAAGCACATACAAGTATACATTAATTATGTTCAAGTACCACAGGTAAATACACAATGTATGTAGGTACATAAGAAACATTCTTCAGTCTCTTCCGTTGAAGCCTTTGTGGTAGTTGCATCACTCATGAACACCGGACTCTCGTCTGATAGTGACAAGAGAAGGTAAGGTCACCAGGGTTTTTTTTTTTTTTTTTGCCAGACAAACAAGTATAAAACCTAATGCATGAGAATTGTGGGCTAAGCAAGGATAAAGAATTGGATGAAAACAAGTGCGACATGGCCAAGGGTAAGGGGTGATGGACAACACCTATTTAATAATTAAAACTCTTAAATAACTTAGATAAAATGAACAAAAAAAAGAAAAAGAAAAAAAGAAAGCTGTAGACACCCCATTTTGACCGGGCCCTAAAGTCCCCAAAGTAGAGTCGAAGTCTCAAAGTTGAAGAAATTCCCGAAGAGTAAGGCTCAAATGCGAGGAAAATTCGAAGTTTGTCGACCTGTGGTGCTCGTTGATAAATGTAAGGTGCCTAAAAGATGGTTAATGTTTCAAGGAGGGTGCTCGCAAAATTTCAAGTGAAATGGATGAAAAATGGCGGAAAAGACATGCCAAATTTGAGCAGATATCGGCAACCTTTTCATTTGAAGGGACGAGCTAGGTTTGTGCCATAATTGATATAGGAAATGAGTTGGTGCAACAATCAAAATATGGTTGTGCTAATATCATTTTGAAAGGAAGTGCATATCTCTCCCTATTTCTTACCCGAACCACCCCTACGGTGTTAAAGAGAGTAGTGAAATTGCACTAGGTGGGGGGGGGGGTGCCCATGAAACAAAAGGGGGTTCAAATATATCATTTCCCTATTAAGTAGGGTCGGCTAGGGTTTCTCAAGGGGAGGAGGTTCATTTTTTGCAAAAAAGAAAGAAAGAAAGAAAGAGAATGAAGAAACACAGAAAACAGAGAGAAGGAGAACAAGGGAGGAGCCGCCGGCCATTCTTCCTTCCTCCGGCCTCCTCCTCCATGGCCGCCACTACCTCCACCTTCCTCCATGGAAACCCCACCTCACATGACCATTCTCTTCATCTTCTTCTCCATTTCCTCTCTACCAAACCCTTATTCTATCCCCATCACCACTCCTACAAACCCCAACCACCATGGATTCCGGCAAACCCCACCGGAATCCGAATTTAACCCTTGTTTTCTTCAAAACCCATTTTCATCTCCACCTTCTCTGCCACATCTTCTCTCTCTCTCTCTTTCAAAACCCACTTCGAAAAACCCATTTGGGTGAGGAAAAAAAACAGAGAGAAGGGAAGGACTTTGAGCTCCATTGCCGCCACCACTATCTCGATCTCCACGGAATCCATACCCTCTCCACCACCAAGCCTCTCCACCACCATCGTTTTCCCATCATCATTTCCACCCAATCTCCATCAAACCCAATTTGCCCAAACCCTCTTCCATTTAAACCCTCTCCTCTTCGTCTTCTCCAAACCCCCATCCACAACCTCCTCACCATTGCTAGCCACCTTCATCTTCTTCCTACCGCAGACCATCTCCATCACCTCCGTCCAACCCTTTCTCAGCCACCCAAAACCCATTCGGTTTCCACCGAACCCCATCCAAACCCTCTCCTCCACCTCTGCAACTACACAGCACCCATCTTCTCCGGCGAAGACCACCGGAATCTGGCCATCCCTTTTCTGCTAACCCGTGTTCATTCAACCCAAACCCACTTCCCCTAATTCCGTTCTTGTTTTTCAGATTTGGCTTCTTGGGTTCTGTTGGGTCTTTCTCGACTGCGAATTTCTGTGATCTAATCCCCTCAAAAGTGCCATAAAATATAATAAAAAAAAATGATGATCGGGACCGTTCAATTTGGGCTTCTTGGAGCTTCTGTTGTTCTCTTTGTACCCATGGGAATGGCAGGTTGGCATGTAAGTGGAAAGAAAATGCTCTTTTTCAGTGGTATTCTCTTCATAACTCTCTTTGTAAGTGTTCATCTCACCCCTTATTTCCCTTTAGTCTTTGATTTTGTATCCTCATTTTCATCTGTTGTATTAGACAATAGAGATTCTTGCATTTCTTTTCTCCATGAGATTGTTTAGGATGAAACCCCAAAACCCAATAGGATTGATGAATTCTCTGCGAATTCTTCGAATTACGACTTTTCGTGGGCATGGGCGAAATCTACGCCAGTAATTGCTTGTGGGTTTCTAAGATTAGGTCAAATTGATGCTTCTGATCTGCTCAGCGGGTCTTGGGTTGTTGTAGCTGGGGACTCACAAGCTCGTCTTTTTGTCCTTTCTTTGTTGGATTTAGTTTTGGATTCAACGCAAATGGAAATGGTGGAAGGGGATCTGTTTAAGCGGCATAGCGATTATCATATTGTGATTGAAGAGCATGGTGTGAAATTGGATTTCATTTGGGCACCTTATGGGATGAATCTAACCGATGTTTTGAAGAAATTCAAACACGATCATCGGTCTCCTGATGTTTTGGTCATAGGGCCAGGGCTATGACGGAATGCTTTTTGAGCCAACCCCTTCCCTTCCTGCCTTAGAATTTTCGCAGATTAAGGGATTTCTTCCTCTTTAGAGTCTGTCCTAGAGAGTTTAGGGGTCTGTCCTTTCATATGTGAGCCAGTCTTCAGCATAGGAGTCAATCCTTTAGTCTTTCAGGAGTCTGTCCTATCATCATAGGGGTTAGGATTTTGTCCATCCTCTCATCAAGTCATGTGATTTTTATCCGCTCCTGCAAGGTATAGGATGCTGTCCAACTCTTGCAGAGTTGTTATTCTGTTCATTCCCCCCGCAAAGCATAGGATGCTGTCCAACCTTTGCGGGATATCAGGAGTCTATCCTACGCTTATGATGATAGGATTCTGTCCTGTTGAGTCAAAAAACATCTGAAAAATCAAAAATCTCAAAAATCTTGAGTCATTAGGTGTAGTTAGGAAAATCCGGTCCAAACTACGGATGGCTTGATCCCTAGCTGAGGGGTACGTAGGCAACTCAGGCGTGCAGCTGGCATCCTGAGTTCAGTCACAATTTCAACAATTTCCACAATTTCCACAACTTTCACAACTTTCATAACTTCACAATTTTAAAAACTTCCATAAGCTTCCAAACCTTTCAAATCTTTCCAAAATACAAAAATTCTTCAAAATAACCTTGCAAACCATTTTCAAAAGATCTTCCCATAGAGTTAGGAGTCTGTCCTAGGCGTTTGGGGTGTCTTAGAGTTAGGAGTCTGTCCTGAATTTGTGGAATTGCTGTGTCTTGTCGTGTGAGTGTCCTCAGAGTTAGGAGGCCTCGAGTCATGGTCGGTTAGACACTTAGTCGAGCCGATGGCTAGACTAGGACGCGCTTAGATAGCCCATGGTTTTCCTTAGGACACGTAGCCTAGTCACACATAGGGTGTAGGGACCTCCTGCATTAGTTAGTTAGGACATATAGGGAGTCCTAAAAATTACCATTCACTTGAACTTAAGCAATCGCACAATAAGCTTCAAAAACTAGTCAGGTCTAGTTGATCGAGTCTAGGATAGTGGTCCTAGAGAGTTAGGCATTGTAGTTTAGCATAGGTCGCCGAACTACGTTGGCTCTGATTCTTCCCGAGGCCGGGATACGTAGTGCAGCTAAGATGGATGGCCATCTTGGTCCGAGTCAATTATCGCATTAGAGTCTAGGGTTTGTCATATTGCATGTTTTGCTGTGTTTTCTTACTTTCCTGTACAGATCCTATACCTTTAGTTGTAGCATGCATGCGTTTGCCCATCACAACATAGACACCAATTAGGCATGGCATGCATAACCTAGCTATTCTTAGGTGGCATGTCTTTCATTTCTTTTGTGTGTGCTTCTTATTCATCTCTGAGACATGCATGATTAGCTAGACGTTATATCGGGGATATTCGTTCCCATTCCGCATGATTTTCGCCCAAAACTCTTCAAAGTTAATAATAAATGGCATAAGAGACCAGGTGCTTGCACTTGGGCAAATTGGGGGCGCCTAACCCCTTCCCCATTCGCCATCAGGCAGGGACCTTTTATATCTCTGGTTATCTGTTGCGACAGAGCAAAGCATGAGATCCAGGGCCTACTTCCTTGGATGACGACTCTTTCTTTGTTTAAGGTGCGTCTCGAATCCGGGCTACTCCCCGAATCGAGATGTATCTCACTTTACATCGCCGCTCATGCTGTGAGGGGCACTCTTTCGAGAGTTCCTTGGTGGGGCTCTCCTTCACGTGGATGATCCAGAGACTCGTCGTGTGGGGCTCGTCCCCCCTCCTCTCTCGGATCGGGGTCCACAAAAGCACCAGTGAATAGGGCTGCAACTCGAGCCGGGTTTTACCAGACCCGCATCGCCCGAAAATAGCCTGGGTTGGGTTCAGGTTTCATGGGTTTCGGGTCGAGCCGGGTTGAGCATTCAAAAACCCGCATGAATCTCGGGTCGAGCCGGGTTTGAAGGGGCCCGTCCCGACCCGACCCGAGTTACATAAGTTATAGTATGTACATTTTTTTCTATTGTTAGTTAAAAGTTAAAAGTGAAAACCCACGCACTCACTGTTACTGTATGTGAGTGTAATTTCTGCTTCTATGAGTTGAGCTGATTCAAGTGTTTGATTCAGCATTGTTTGATTGTAATTACAACATTGTTTGATTACAACATTGTTTGATTCAAGTGTGATGTGAGTGTAATTACATCATTGTTTGATTCAAGTGTAATGTGAGTGTAATTTTTGCTTCTATGGGTTGAGTTGCCCTGCCAAACAAGAATTTTCCTTAAAAAATTGCGTCAACATGAAAAAACCCGACCTGACCCGAACCGACCCGAGATTCATCATGGGTAGGGCCGAGTTTGGGAATCGTGGGTTTTCTGGAAAAAAACCCGACCCGACCCGACCCGAGATATTTCTCGGGTAGGGTTGGGTTCTCCAAAACCCGACCCGCCCGACCCGAGTTGCAGCCCTACCAGTGAACTTAATTTTTATAGTGCCAACCGCACTTACACATCACTAATTTTCCAATCAACTAAATAATCTATTTGTTTTTAGATTAAGAAATCTCGAGTGATGGATGAGTTGGGAAGTGTAGACACCCCATTTTGACCGTGCCCTAAACCCTTCCAGTTTTGCAAAAATCCCCATCAAATCAATGAGTTAGGGTCCCAAACTTAACCCTAGGCTAGCTTTGGGTCCCAGCTAGGTCCCCGCAAAATTTCGTCGAAATCCGATCGCGTTTGCCTAGCAAACGAGCTAAGACGGTGCTGTAGTGTAAATGCGCAGAAGGGGGGTGATTTATCCTGGGTGGGGCCGAACCTGGACCGAATGGGACAAAGGTTACGGGCGCGCCTTATCATTTTTGTGCGCCCATCAAATGGGGGTGCGGATATCAACAGGTTATTTTAACCTATATAAAAAAAAAATCAAAAACGAAAGGGGGAGAGCTCATTGGTAAAAGACAAAAAAAGATAGAGAGAGAGAGCTTCTCCTCCGGCAACGGTGCCGGAGCTCCGATCGGATCGGCCACCACCTCATCTTTGCCTCCATCCTATTTCTGCAACCCAACTCCTCCGACCACATCCCACCGGAGCCGCCCATATTTTCCCTCATCACCACCTCCGATCGAGCTTTCACCCAATCACAACCACCAACAGCCACCACCTCCATTGATTCCGGCAAGCTTGCCGGAATCCGATCACCACCGTCGAACCATCTCCACCTTCTCCTTCATTTTCCCCTTTTCTCCTCTGCAAAACCCAAACCACCACTATTCGGCCATTTCCAGCCCTACCACCATCTCCTCCACCCCACTTCCAACTTCTTCTTCTTCATTTTATTTTATTATTTTATTTATTTTTAAAAAAAGAAAAGAAAAAAAAAGAAGGAGAGATCTGCAGAGAGAAAAGAGAGAGAGAGAGAAGGATCTTCTTCTCCGACAGAAATTTCGTCGGAGTCCGATCATCACCACCTCCGACCGGCTGTGCCGGAATCCGGCCCCAACTCCGGCCACCCTTACGCTCAGGTATTTTCATTTTTTATGTTTATTTATTTATTTATTTTTAATTTTTTTTGTCGTTTCATCATTGCATGTTTGACTGTTCGTTGATTATTAATATTAAATTATCGAGAATAGTAACAGCTGTTTGAATAGTAATAGGATTAAATTTTTATTTTCGTGAATAGTAAAGGTTGCGTGAACAGTACCAGGTCGATTAATATTATTAAATCATTATTTTCGTCGATTAATATTATTAAATTATTAATTTTGTCGGTGATTAATTATTGTTTTTTGACCGTAATGATTATTTTATTTAAATTATTATTTTTGTCGGTTATTAATATTATTAAATTATTAATTTTTTTGACCGCGATGATTGCTATTAATTAAGTATTATTATTTTTCTTTCGGTGGAATATTTAATTGTTATTTCGTTTCTAATTACCGATGTGGGACCCGTTTGTGTGGGGCCCGCTGATGTGGGACCCGCTGTGTGGAGCCCGCCGATGTGGGGCCCGCTGATGTGGGGCCCGCTGATGTGGGGCCCGCCGATGTGGGACCCGTTTGTGTGGGGCCCGCCGATGTATGAATAGTACTTTTGAATAGTACTTTTGAATAGTACTTTTGAATAGTACTTTTGAATAGTACTTTTGAATAGTACTTTTGAATAGTACTTTTGAATAGTACTGTTGAATAGTAGCTTTGAATAGTAGCTTTGAATAGTAGCTTTGAATAGTAGTCGTGAATAGTAGTTGTGAATAGTAATTATAACAGTCTTCAGCACAGGAGTCAGTCCTTCAGTCAGTCCAGGAGTTTTTCCTATCATCATAGGGGTTAGGATTCTGTCCATCCTCTCATCAAGTCGTGATCTTTACCCGCTCCTGCAAGGTATAGGATGCTGTCCAACCCTTGCCGAGTTATTTTCCTGTTCGTTCCCCCGCAAAGCATAGGATGCTATCCAACCTTTGCGGGATTCCAGAAGTCTCCCTACCCGTATGATGATAGGATTTTATTCTCTGGTGTCAAAAAACAATAAAAACATTTCAAAAATACTTGAAAACAACAAAAACATTCCAAAAAACACTTGAAAATTCAAAAACATCTCAAAAACAATTCAAAATCCAAAAACATAATCAAAATCAAAAATCTCAAAAAATCTTGAGTCATGTGCAGAGTAGTTAGGAATTCGGTCCGAACTACGGATGGCTTGATCCCTAGCTGAGGGGTACGTAGGCAGCTCAGGCGTGCTGCTGGCACCCTGAGTTCAGTCACCATTTTTTACACTCTTTCACCCTTTACACACCACTTTACCATTATTTCTCACCTTTCCGTCCGAACTACGGATGGCTTGATCCCTAGCTGAGGGGTACGTAGGCAGCTCAGGCGTGCTGCTGGCACCCTGAGTTCAGTCACCATTTTTAGACACCATTTTTACACCCTTTCACCATTTTCAGTCACCATTTTTTGTAAATATTTCTCACAACTTTCACCATTTTTCATAACTTCAAAACCTCCAAAAAATACAAAAAACTTCAAAACCTTTTCAAAAAGATCTTCCCCTAGAGTTAGGAGTCTGTCCTAGATATTTAGGGTGTTTTAGAGTTAGGAGTCGGTCTTGATTTGTATTGATGTGGTGTGTCCTGTCGTGTGAGTGTCCCTAGAGTTAGGAGGCCTCAAGTCGATCGGTTAGACATTTAGTCGAACCGATGGCTAGACTAGGAAGCATATAGTCAACCCATGGTTTTCCTTAGAATGCACAGCCTAGATACACATAGGATATAGGGCTCACCTGCATTAGCTTAAGGCTAATCAACTTGCATTAGTTAGGGCATATAGAGTCCTAAAAATTACAATCCACTTGAATTTAAGCAATCGCACAAAAAGCTTTAAACATCAGTCGAGTCTAGTGGATCGAGTCTAGGATAGCGGTCCTAGAGTTTTAGGCATCGTAGTTTAGAATAGGGCACCGAACTACGTTGGCTCTGATTCTTCCCGAGGCCGGGATACGTAGTGCAGCTAGGATGGATGGCCATCCTGGTCCGAGTCAAGTATTGCATTAGAGTCTAGGGTTTGTCGTGTCGGGTCGTGTGTCGAGTCGTGTTGTGTTGTGTGTTTTGCTGTGTTTTCTTATTTTTATGTACAGATCTTATACCTTTAGCTGTAGCATGCATGTGTTTGCCCACCAGAATTTAGACACCAATCAGGCATGGCACTCATAACCTAGCTATTCTTAGGCGACATATCTTTCATTTCTTTTGTGTGTGCTTCTTATTCATCTCCGAGACATGCATGATTAGCTAGACGTTATCTCGGAGATATTCGTTCCCATTTCGCATGATTTTCGCCCAAAACTCTTCAAAATTAATAATAAATGGCATAAGAGACCAGGTGCTAGCACTTGGGCGAATTGGGGGCGCCTAATCCCTTCCCCATTCGTCATCAGGCACGAACCCTATTTTATATCTCTGGTTATCCGTTGCAACAGAGCACAGCATGGGATCTAGGGCCCACTTCCTTGGATGGCGACTCTTCTTTGTTTAAGGTACGCCTCGAATCTGGGCTAGTCCCCGAATCGAGAGGTATCTCACTTTATATCGCCGCTCATGCTGTGAGGGGCACTCTTTCGAGAGTTCCTTGGTGGGGCTCTCCTTCACGTGGACGATCTAGAGAGACTCGCGCGGGGGCCCGTCCCCTCACGCCCGTCCCGGATCTGGTTCCACAGACTGGCGACTCTGCTGGGGAGTTTTTGAAACATTGCCTAACTCTGTAAAAATGCCATTTTAATTAATTTTGAAGAAATTTGGGTCAAAATCAAGCTAAATGGGAACTTTGTCGTTAGAAATCCAGGGGCACCAAGTAGGTGCGTAATTAAAACAAGGGATTCACACACCGCACATCATACATTGTCATATTCTTTATTTCTTTCATTATTTTTTATTATTGGCCTTAGGGAATAGATATGACGCGTACCAGATGGGAACCGTTGTATCTATTTCCGAGCTATGCGCCGGAGCTGCAGCCGTAGACACTGGGTGTGCTGGTGTTCTACAGCAGCCGATGAGCAATGAACATACTTTGTATAATGCTGGGTGTGCTGGCGTTATACATCAAGGGTATGGTCATAAGCATAGTACCCTGCAGAAATGCCTGGGCCCTACTTTTATTTCATTATATTATGTATATATATATTAGTTTCTCCCTTTAGAACCAAAATTAGGGAACCCTTGCTAGGACACTATATATATGTACTCATATAGGACGAACATGTGCGACCAGCATATGTAAGCCTAGGATAGAAGTCAGCCTACCCATGTAGTGTAGAAGGGTAAGTCACACCGTGGTTACCCGCCGCGTTATCTAGTACACTCACAGACACTTCTGGGTCAAGATTTTCTTGGCTGCGCTAGATTAGACTAGGGTTGGTGCCCCTGGTTAGGATGTATATATATGTATATATTTATTATTAGATTAGGGCTTGCTTCTTAGTTAGGTTTCCTTCTAATCTAATCAATTTTTCCCCATCTATCCATTCTGTGGATTATCATCAGATTCTTGGCTCTTTTAGTCATGATCTGTTTTCCGTAAGCCTGATCATTTGATCGATCCTGATCAGATCACTCCGCATGTCGATTATGAGTCTATCTTGCCATCATCATTACCGGAGTGTGTGTTCTTGCTGAGAGCCCTGCTTTATCTTGACCATGACGGCATACTCTTCATGTTTAGTTGCTGAGACCCTCCTAGTATAGCCGTCATGCTGCCGATTTTCTTTCAGATACCTTGGGTTTGGTCATTATCCTTTAAGACTTGCTCACAAACCATGTGCTTACCTTACCACATCTCCTGGTATAGCTGTTATGCTGCCGAATTTTCTCCAAATACCTTGAGTGTGGTCATCATCCTTTTAGGCTTGTTGACAAACCATGTACTTGTCGTACCACATCTTCATGTACAACCGTTAAGCTGTCGGATTTTGATCCAAGGGAAGGATGTGTTGGCGCTACCTTTTGTCTCAACTTGCGCATTACATTGTCATGCGATTAATTCTCATTGAGCCTAGTGTTTATGGTGTCCATGAAAGGAGTCTTAGTCACTCGTCTGCCATCAACCCCAAAAGAGCTTTCATTTCTAAACTCGCTTGGTCTAGCCAGTCTGCTGTACCTTTTTCCTCTCACATTGCCCAGATGGCCGAGTACACTGAAAATCTCATCTTGACAGAAATGAGAGAGACGATGATGACATTCAAGACCTGATAGACAGGGATCCCCTCATTCTTCTTGAACTCAAGTGCTTCCAAGAACCCTACACCTAACCGTGTTGCACCTCCTACACCCACCATGGGAACCATTTCACCCATTCAACCCTTCATATATCTTACCACCTTTACCTGTACCACCTCTGGGCTGGAAAATGATTGGGAAGGGAAAAGAAAAATGTCAGAGCTTGAACTCCTTGAAAACATTATACCAGAGAAAGCCTTGCCATTGTCAGGTGCTAAAGGACAATTTGAGCTGGATCAACAGAAACCAAAGAGGCCCTCTCTTCTGAGATTCTAACTCCAGGATTGCTCTCTCCAATCATTATCAATGAAAGCACGTTGTCCTTGAACTTTCAGCGCCAATCCGTTGCCTCCGATGAAGTGTCTCATCTTTGAAATTTGTTTGGAAGAGTGTATACCAACCCTCCTGTCAAAGTTGGTAAGCCTAACCATGTCAATATCAATTCTACGTACGTTGTGTTTATTGGTCTCTCTCATTGTGAACCAATGTCCAATCTTTTGTTGAATTTGATGGAAAGCTTATCGTGGCGCGTCAAAAATCAATGTATGTACTTCAAACATTCAATGCAACGAACATTTGATTCCAGTGTCGTCATTATTCTTATATATGTTCACTCTTGGATCTAATGTTAATAAACAAATTAAGACACCCTCCTCAGACGAGGATGCCGATGAAATTCTCCTCGAGATTTAAAAGCTGATCAAACGAGGGGAAGAGCGTCGAGCAAAGCCACTCGAAGATGAAATCGATACCGTGGATAGTGGTATCCAAATCCGAAACTCGGGAAATAAGGATTGGCAAAATCTCCCGAAGAGCGCAAAGAATCGATAAACCTATTTAGAGGGTTCAAATAAGTGTTGCTTGGTCCTATGAGGATAAACCAGAAGCGTGCCTTGGCATTGTTCAACGTAAGTCACCCTCAGCTTCAGACATCGGGTCGAAAAAGTGAAAATTTCAAACGAAGAATACCAGACATCAAGTGAAGTTAATGAAAAATTGAGAGAAGACTTTCGGACAACAAAGTCATGAGCATAGAACATGAACCCCAAAAAGAATACATGGGCTATACATTCCGATGGAATTTCAAGTTAGAACATTCAAGGAGTAGGGGCCTCCCCGACATCCAATAAAAAAAAGATAGAATCCAGAGAAGAAAGGAGAGGGGAGCATGCCCCACGTCAACTCCTCAAGAACGTCAGAATCTCAAAAAGCAAAGCTGATAAATAGATTGAAAATTTCAAAATCATCTTCAGCATTTAGAGAAGACCCAGAGTCGTAGAATCCCGAATATCAGTGCGAGATCTCAAAGACAAAGTGGGAATTCAATCAGTCTAGCTCGCACAGTGCAGATGAAGTCTTGCCAGGAAATGCCGCCAGACTCCTCAAAAAAAAAAAAAAGAGGAAAGAGAAAAAAGTTCAAAGCCATTGAACCTTAGCCATTCAAGAAGCTTGTATGCCAAAACACCAGAAGGCCATCCTTGGACGCCTGAGCCTTAAATGCCAAAATCCCAAGTTTTTTAAAAAAAAAACATTTTGCAATCACCTTCGAGCCTCAACAAAATCAAACATTATTTTCAAGCACCCACAAACCAGGGGTAGTTCGTTTCGAACTACGTCTGACCTGATCCCCAACTCTTCGGGGGTACGTAGGCAACCTGATCAATTCAGGTTCGGTCAACCTTGGGAATAAAAGTCAAATTATTCCCTTTCAACCTTTGGAATAAAAGTCACATTATTCCCTTTCAACCTTTGAGCTTAAAGCCAAATCATTGTGTTCCAAACCCCAGCGAACTACGCGGACCTGATCCTCCATTTTTGGGATACTTTAGGCAACCTGGCCGATCAAGGTTCGGTCGAAACTTTGAAATCCAAAAGAAATACCCAACCCTTTTGAATCCAAGCCTACCTAGAAAAGTCCTTCTGGTGAACAAGCAGAGGTTCAAAGTCAAGAAGAAAAAGAGACGGAGTCTGAAGACCCGCTAGGCTGAAAACCCGAGAGGGCGGTCTAGGCAAAATTTAGGGTCATTCACCCGCTAAGTTGACAACTGAAAAGTCAGCTTAGGCAAAAGTTAGGGTATCAAGCCCGCTGGATTGAAAACCCGAAAGGGCGAACCAGGCAAAAGTTAGGGCAAGCGGTCCGTCAGATTGAAAACCTGAAAAGGCAATCTGGTCAATGGCAATGACTTCCAACGAAAAAGCGAATCATCGAGATGGAGAAACAGTCTTCAACCAGGGCAAAATCTCGGAGTCCAAGTAGTGCCAGCAAGATTACTTTAACATTCCTCTAAACTAGGGGCATTGAAACCGAGCAATTTGAAAGGGATAATAACCATGACGGAAACACCGAAAGAGGAGAGTAGTGCCTCTTGACATGGTCTTCGAAATACTCTAAGAGTCGCTAAGCCATACCCTTGAAAAATAACACATCAGATCCAAGAGTGAGTCGAAAGCGAGTCGAGTCCTTAAAGCAAAAAGAGTCTTCTTTGATTGAGTCCTTGGAAATCTGTTCCTCCATATTTGTGTTCCCTCTCCTTGCAAAGTCCAAACTGTCGGGTGCTGGAAGAATGGGAGCGTGTCCTCCAAAATGCAAAGAAAATTCAGAGTAAATCCTGGTTTAGGTATCAGAAGGGGCGAGAGACATCTTATTCAAACCTACCAGAGACCTTAAGCCTCCAAAAGTGAGCAATGCAAAAAAAAGGGATTCTCAGACCCAGCCATCATGGTGATTGTCCTACTCTCTCCATACAAAAAAAAACTGTGCAACCTCAAGCCTTCATGAAATGAAACATCTTTTCTTCAACCATCATTGTCCTGCCTCCTTAAAACTCCTGTCATGGAAACACAATATACTAGGGGCATCTTTTATGACTCGCGTCATAAAAGATGTCAAGCACACAAAGGCAATCAGTAATAAGGCCTCCAGCAAGTTAAGATAAGAGGGGTACGAGCACATCTCAAGCCAAACCTCTAAACTCCTCAGTTGATTCCACTCTTCAGAAGAGTCAATTCTCCAAGAAAATCAGTTTCCCTAGCGAAGTCTAGAATTTGCTCACGCAGCCTTCAATCTCCAGCAAAATTCAGTTCTCTCAGAAGAAATGATCAATACTCAGAACCTCAGCAGATCATGTGAGTCTGGTCCTCAGCAAAGAACTCGCAATCCCATTTTCTCGGCAAGAGACAAAGCAATTTTCAAATGAATCAATCTGAATCAATAAATCAATCAATCAAAATCAAAAGAAATATCCATCCCTTCTGTGTAAGACCCCTGAGGCATCCCATCCGTGTAAGACCCCTGAGGCATCCCATCTGTGTAAGACCCCTGAGGCATCATCTGTGTAAGACCCCTGAGGCATCCCATCCGTGTAAGACCCCTGAGGCATCCCATCTGTGTAAGACCCCTGAGGCATCATCTGTGTAAGACCCCTGAGGCATCCTATCCGTGTAAGACCCCTGAGGCATCCCATCTGTGTAAGACCCCTGAGGCATCATCTATGTAAGACCCCTGAGGCATCCTATCTGTGTAAGACCCCTGAGGCATCCCATCTATGTAAGACCCCTGAGGCATCATCCGTGTAAGTCTCCCTGAGAGCACCTCACTAAAGTCTCCCTGAGAGCACCCAACCAAAGTCTCCCTGAGAGCACCCGCACTAAAGTCTCCCTGAGAGCACCTCACCAAAGTCTCCCTGAGAGCTCCTCACTAAAGTCTCCCTGAGAGCACCCACCCAAAGTCTCCCTGAGAGCATTCAACCAAAGTCTCCCTGAGAGCACCTCACTAAAGTCTCCCTGAGAGCACCCGCACTAAAGTCTCCCTGAGAGCACCTCACCAAAGTCTCCCTGAGAGCACCTCACTAAAGTCTCCCTGAGAGCACCCACCCAAAGTCTCCCTGAGAGCACCCCACCAAAGTCTCCCTGAGAGCACCTCACTAAAGTCTCCCTGAGAGCACCCAACCAAAGTCTCCCTGAGAGCACCCAACTAAAGTCTCCCTGAGAGCACCCAACCAAAGTCTCCCTGAGAGCACCCAACTAAAGTCTCCCTGAGAGCACCGCACTAAAGTCTCCCTGAGAGCATCCAACCAAAGTCTCCCTGAGAGCACCTCACTAAAGTCTCCCTGAGAGCACCTCACTAAAGTCTCCCTGAGAGCACCTCACTAAAGTCTCCCTGAGAGCACCTCACCAAAGTCTCCCTGAGAGCACCTCACTAAAGTCTCCCTGAGAGCACCCAACCAAAGTCTCCCTGAGAGCACCTCACTAAAGTCTCCCTGAGAGCACCTCACTAAAGTCTCCCTGAGAGCACCTCACCAAAGTCTCCCTGAGAGCACCCAACCAAAGTCTCCCTGAGAGCACCCGCACTAAAGTCTCCCTGAGAGCACCTCACCAAAGTCTCCCTGAGAGCACCTCACTAAAGTCTCCCTGAGAGCACCCACCCAAAGTCTCCCTGAGAGCACCCACCCAAAGTCTCCCTGAGAGCATTCAACCAAAGTCTCCCTGAGAGCACCTCACTAAAGTCTCCCTGAGAGCACCTCACCAAAGTCTCCCTGAGAGCACCCAACCAAAGTCTCCCTGAGAGCACCTCACTAAAGTCTCCCTTAGAGCACCCATTCCGCTGTTGTCAATCTGTCAAGATGCTGTCTTTTCAGATCCCGATTCAGGTTTGATCATGATGCTGTCTAATCATTCCGCTGTGTTCATCTGTCAAGATGCTGTCTTTTCAGATCCCGATTCAGGTTTGATCATGATGCTGTCTAATCATTCCGCTATATTCATCTGTCAAGATGCTGTCTTCTCAGATCCCGATTCAGGTTTGATCATGATGCTGTCTAATCATTCCGCTATGTTCATCTGTCAAGATGCTGTCTTCTCAGATCCCAATTTCGGTTTGATCATGATGCTGTCTAATCATTCCGCTGTGTTCATCTGTCAAGATCCTGTCTTCTCAGATCCCAATTTAGGTTTGATCATGATGCTGTCTAATCATTCCGCTATATTCATCTGTCAAGATGCTGTCTTCTCAGATCCCGATTCAGGTTTGATCATGATGCTGTCTAATCATTCCGCTATGTTCATCTGTCAAGATGCTGTCTTCTCAGATCCCAATTTCGGTTTGATCATGATGCTGTCTAATCATTCCGCTGTGTTCATCTGTCAAGATCCTGTCTTCTCAGATCCCAATTTAGGTTTGATCATGATGCTGTCTAATCATTCCGCTGTGTTCATCTGTCAAGATGCTGTCTTCTCAGATCCCAATTTAGGTTTGATCATGATGCTGTCTAATCATTCCGCTATATTCATCTGTCAAGATGCTGTCTTCTCAGATCCCAATTCAGGTTTGATCATGATAACTGTCTAATCATTCCGCAACGTTCGTCTGTCAAGATGCTGTCTTCTCAGATCTCAATCCCGGTTTGATCATGATAACTGTCTAATCATTCCGCTTCGTTCATCTGTCAAGATGCTGTCTTCTCAGATCTCAGGTTTGATCATGATAACTGTCTAATCATTCCGCAACGTTCGTCTGTCAAGATGCTGTCTTCTCAGATCTCAATCCCGGTTTGATCATGATAACTGTCTAATCATTCCGCTTCGTTCATCTGTCAAGATGCTGTCTTCTCAGATCCCAGGTTTGATCATGATAACTGTCTAATCATTCCGCTTCGTTCATCTGTCAAGATGCTGTCTTCTCAGATCCCAATTCAGGTTTGATCATGATAACTGTCTAATCATTCCGCAACGTTCGTCTGTCAAGATGCTGTCTTCTCAGATCTCAATCCCGGTTTGATCATGATAACTGTCTAATCATTCCGCTTCGTTCATCTGTCAAGATGCTGTCTTCTCAGATCCCAGGTTTGATCATGATAACTGTCTAATCATTCCGCTTCGTTCATCTGTTAAGATGCTGTCTTCTCAGATCCCAATTCAGGTTTGATCATGATAACTGTCTAATCATTCCGCAACGTTCGTCTGTCAAGATGCTGTCTTCTCAGATCTCAATCCCGGTTTGATCATGATAACTGTCTAATCATTCCGCTTCGTTCATCTGTCAAGATGCTGTCTTCTCAGATCCCAGGTTTGATCATGATAACTGTCTAATCATTCCGCTTTGTTCATCTGTCAAGATGCTGTCTTCTCAGATCCCAATTCAGGTTTGATCATGATAACTGTCTAATCATTCCGCAACGTTCGTCTGTCAAGATGCTGTCTTCTCAGATCTCAATCCAGGTTTGATCATGATAACTGTCTAATCATTCCGCTTCGTTCATCTGTCGAGATGCTGTCTTCTCAGATCCCAGGTTTGATCATGATAACTGTCTAATCATTCCGCAACGTTCGTCTGTCAAGATGCTGTCTTCTCAAAATCTCAATCCAGGTTTGATCATGATGCTGTCTAATCATTCCGCTGTGTTCATCTGTTAAGATACTGTCTTCTCAGATCCCAATTCAAGAATGATCAAGATGCTGTCTAATCATTTCGCTTGTCCCAGATCCAAATTTAGGTTTGATCATGATATTGTCTAATCATTCCGCTTTACAATCTCCAAATCCCTGAATGGCTTAAATAGATGCTGTCTAATCATTCCATTCTGCATTGTGTGAGAGTCTGTCTCATTACCACTTGAGAGTCCATCTCAGTTTTCTTTTCGAGATTCTGTCTCGTCAATTCATCTTATCATTCCTTCTCGATGAGAATGTGTCTCGTCGATCCATCTCGCCACCCTTTTGCATCCCTTCTGTTCGAAATCTTGGGCCAGTCAAAATGTGTTGTCTGTTCAGCTTTGACATTCGCGCGACAAGCGCGCTCTGCCAAAGAGGGGCATCTGTAGACACCCCATTTTGACCGTGCCCTAAACCCTTCCAGTTTTGCAAAAATCCCCATCAAATCAATGAGTTAGGGTCCCAAACTTAACCCTAGGCTAGCTTTGGGTCCCAGCTAGGTCCCCGCAAAATTTCGTCGAAATCCGATCGCGTTTGCCTAGCAAACGAGCTAAGACGGTGCTGTAGTGTAAATGCGCAGAAGGGGGGTGATTTATCCTGGGTGGGGCCGAACCTGGACCGAATGGGACAAAGGTTACGGGCGCGCCTTATCATTTTTGTGCGCCCATCAAATGGGGGTGCGGATATCAACAGGTTATTTTAACCTATATAAAAAAAAAATCAAAAACGAAAGGGGGAGAGCTCATTGGTAAAAGACAAAAAAAGATAGAGAGAGAGAGCTTCTCCTCCGGCAACGGTGCCGGAGCTCCGATCGGATCGGCCACCACCTCATCTTTGCCTCCATCCTATTTCTGCAACCCAACTCCTCCGACCACATCCCACCGGAGCCGCCCATATTTTCCCTCATCACCACCTCCGATCGAGCTTTCACCCAATCACAACCACCAACAGCCACCACCTCCATTGATTCCGGCAAGCTTGCCGGAATCCGATCACCACCGTCGAACCATCTCCACCTTCTCCTTCATTTTCCCCTTTTCTCCTCTGCAAAACCCAAACCACCACTATTCGGTCATTTCCAGCCCTACCACCATCTCCTCCACCCCACTTCCAACTTCTTCTTCTTCATTTTATTTTATTATTTTATTTATTTTTAAAAAAAGAAAAGAAAAAAAAAGAAGGAGAGATCTGCAGAGAGAAAAGAGAGAGAGAGAGAAGGATCTTCTTCTCCGACAGAAATTTCGTCGGAGTCCGATCATCACCACCTCCGACCGGCTGTGCCGGAATCCGGCCCCAACTCCGGCCACCCTTACGCTCAGGTATTTTCATTTTTTATGTTTATTTATTTATTTATTTTTAATTTTTTTTGTCGTTTCATCATTGCATGTTTGACTGTTCGTTGATTATTAATA
Organism: Tasmannia lanceolata; assembly: GCF_043159265.1. NCBI lineage: Eukaryota > Viridiplantae > Streptophyta > Magnoliopsida > Canellales > Winteraceae > Tasmannia > Tasmannia lanceolata. The sequence continues at coordinate 39,489,054 of NW_027518689.1, forward strand.
TTAAATTATCGAGAATAGTAACAGCTGTTTGAATAGTAATAGGATTAAATTTTTATTTTCGTGAATAGTAAAGGTTGCGTGAACAGTACCAGGTCGATTAATATTATTAAATCATTATTTTCGTCGATTAATATTATTAAATTATTAATTTTGTCGGTGATTAATTATTGTTTTTTGACCGTAATGATTATTTTATTTAAATTATTATTTTTGTCGGTTATTAATATTATTAAATTATTAATTTTTTTGACCGCGATGATTACTATTAATTAAGTATTATTATTTTTCTTTCGGTGGAATATTTAATTGTTATTTCGTTTCTAATTACCGATGTGGGACCCGTTTGTGTGGGGCCCGCTGATGTGGGACCCGCTGTGTGGAGCCCGCCGATGTGGGGCCCGCTGATGTGGGGCCCGCTGATGTGGGGCCCGCCGATGTGGGACCCGTTTGTGTGGGGCCCGCCGATGTATGAATAGTACTTTTGAATAGTACTTTTGAATAGTACTTTTGAATAGTACTTTTGAATAGTACTTTTGAATAGTACTGTTGAATAGTAGCTTTGAATAGTAGCTTTGAATAGTAGCTTTGAATAGTAGTCGTGAATAGTAGTTGTGAATAGTAATTATAACAGTCTTCAGCACAGGAGTCAGTCCTTCAGTCAGTCCAGGAGTTTTTCCTATCATCATAGGGGTTAGGATTCTGTCCATCCTCTCATCAAGTCGTGATCTTTACCCGCTCCTGCAAGGTATAGGATGCTGTCCAACCCTTGCCGAGTTATTTTCCTGTTCGTTCCCCCGCAAAGCATAGGATGCTATCCAACCTTTGCGGGATTCCAGAAGTCTCCCTACCCGTATGATGATAGGATTTTATTCTCTGGTGTCAAAAAACAATAAAAACATTTCAAAAATACTTGAAAACAACAAAAACATTCCAAAAAACACTTGAAAATTCAAAAACATCTCAAAAACAATTCAAAATCCAAAAACATAATCAAAATCAAAAATCTCAAAAAATCTTGAGTCATGTGCAGAGTAGTTAGGAATTCGGTCCGAACTACGGATGGCTTGATCCCTAGCTGAGGGGTACGTAGGCAGCTCAGGCGTGCTGCTGGCACCCTGAGTTCAGTCACCATTTTTTACACTCTTTCACCCTTTACACACCACTTTACCATTATTTCTCACCTTTCCGTCCGAACTACGGATGGCTTGATCCCTAGCTGAGGGGTACGTAGGCAGCTCAGGCGTGCTGCTGGCACCCTGAGTTCAGTCACCATTTTTAGACACCATTTTTACACCCTTTCACCATTTTCAGTCACCATTTTTTGTAAATATTTCTCACAACTTTCACCATTTTTCATAACTTCAAAACCTCCAAAAAATACAAAAAACTTCAAAACCTTTTCAAAAAGATCTTCCCCTAGAGTTAGGAGTCTGTCCTAGATATTTAGGGTGTTTTAGAGTTAGGAGTCGGTCTTGATTTGTATTGATGTGGTGTGTCCTGTCGTGTGAGTGTCCCTAGAGTTAGGAGGCCTCAAGTCGATCGGTTAGACATTTAGTCGAACCGATGGCTAGACTAGGAAGCATATAGTCAACCCATGGTTTTCCTTAGAATGCACAGCCTAGATACACATAGGATATAGGGCTCACCTGCATTAGCTTAAGGCTAATCAACTTGCATTAGTTAGGGCATATAGAGTCCTAAAAATTACAATCCACTTGAATTTAAGCAATCGCACAAAAAGCTTTAAACATCAGTCGAGTCTAGTGGATCGAGTCTAGGATAGCGGTCCTAGAGTTTTAGGCATCGTAGTTTAGAATAGGGCACCGAACTACGTTGGCTCTGATTCTTCCCGAGGCCGGGATACGTAGTGCAGCTAGGATGGATGGCCATCCTGGTCCGAGTCAAGTATTGCATTAGAGTCTAGGGTTTGTCGTGTCGGGTCGTGTGTCGAGTCGTGTTGTGTTGTGTGTTTTGCTGTGTTTTCTTATTTTTATGTACAGATCTTATACCTTTAGCTGTAGCATGCATGTGTTTGCCCACCAGAATTTAGACACCAATCAGGCATGGCACTCATAACCTAGCTATTCTTAGGCGACATATCTTTCATTTCTTTTGTGTGTGCTTCTTATTCATCTCCGAGACATGCATGATTAGCTAGACGTTATCTCGGAGATATTCGTTCCCATTTCGCATGATTTTCGCCCAAAACTCTTCAAAATTAATAATAAATGGCATAAGAGACCAGGTGCTAGCACTTGGGCGAATTGGGGGCGCCTAATCCCTTCCCCATTCGTCATCAGGCACGAACCCTATTTTATATCTCTGGTTATCCGTTGCAACAGAGCACAGCATGGGATCTAGGGCCCACTTCCTTGGATGGCGACTCTTCTTTGTTTAAGGTACGCCTCGAATCTGGGCTAGTCCCCGAATCGAGAGGTATCTCACTTTATATCGCCGCTCATGCTGTGAGGGGCACTCTTTCGAGAGTTCCTTGGTGGGGCTCTCCTTCACGTGGACGATCTAGAGAGACTCGCGCGGGGGCCCGTCCCCTCACGCCCGTCCCGGATCTGGTTCCACAGGAAGTAGGGCAGATGTTAGCTAGCAGACGTAGAAAAAGCATTTTCCCTTAACCCTCAAATTTCTAAAGCTTATAGTAATTAGAGAAACTTGAAAGGTCTGATTTTTGTAATTAGCTTTACTCTAGCACCCCTTGCTTTCAAAAGAAAAAAAGCAAGTTTGGAGTGAAAGGCCTGCCTAAAAGTCCTTTGCACTCTTGGAACCATAATTTAGACTCTTAGAACCACTTAATACCTTCGAACCACTACATTGTGGTTCCCTAGTGGTTCCGGGCCTACGTAATGATTCCAACATGTTTAAAACACCAATAATCAGCTGTACAACCAATTTAATACTATTAGAATGTTCCAACCACAACTTGCACTCTTGGAACCACTTAATATCTCGGAACCACTACATTGTGGTTCCGTAGTGGTTTCGGGGCGTACGTAATGGTTCTAACATGTTTAAAACACCAACAATCAGTTGTACAACCAAATTACTGCTATTAGAATGTCCCAACCACAACTTGCACTCTTGGAACCATAATTTAGACTCTTAGAACCACTTAATACCTTTGAACCACTACATTGTGGTTCCCTAGTGGTTCCGGGGCCTACGTAATGGTTCCAATATGTTTAAAACACCAATAATCAGTTGTACAACCAATTTAATACTATTAGAATGTTCCAACCACAACTTGCACTCTTGGAACCACTTAATACCTCGGAACCACTACATTGTGGTTCCACAATGTCCCTAATGGTTCTGAAAACCAATAAAATAGTATTACAATGTACCAACCACTTGGGAACCATAATTTACAGTCTTGGAACCACTATTTAACCTCATCGGAACCACTAAATTGTGGTTCCAAGGCCTACATAATGGTTCCAATATGTTTCAAACACCAATGATACAGTCATGATCTCTTTAACAACCAATAAAGTAGTATTACAATGTACCAACCACTTGTGAACCATAATTTACAGTCTTGGAACTACTATTTAACCTCCTCAGAACCACTAAATTGTGGTTCCGAGGCCTAAGTATTGGTTCCAATAGGTTTTAAACACCAATTATACAACCATGATGACTTTTACAACCACTAAAATATTGTTATAATGTACCAAACACTAGTTGGACTCTTGGAACCACAATTTTGAGTCTTGGAACCACCATGTAACCTCTCTAAACCACTAAATTGTGGTTCCGAGGCCTATGTAATGGTTCCAATAGGTTTAAAACACTAATGATACAGCCACGATGACTTTTAAAACCACTAAAATACTGTTAGAATGTACCAAACACTAGTTGGACTCTTGGAACCACAATTAAGAGTCTTGGAACCACTATGTAACCTCTCATAACTACTAAATTGTAGTTCCGAGGCCTACGTAATGGTTCCAATATGTTCCAAGCACCAATGATACAGTCATGATCCCTTTGAAAACTAATAAAGTAGTATTACAATGTATCAACCACTTAGGAACCATAAATTACAGTCTTGGAACCACTATTTAACCTTCTCGAAACCACTAAATTGTGGTTCCGAGGCTTACGTAATGGTTCCAATATATTCCAAACACCAATGATACAGTCATGATCCCTTTGACAACTAATAAAGTAGTATTTCAATATATCAACTACTTGGGAACTACAATTTACAGTCTTGAAACCACTATTTAACCTCCTCGGAACCACTAAATTGTGGTTCCGAGGCCTACGTAATGGTTCCAATAGGTTTAAAACATCAATGAGACATCCATGATGACTTTTAAAACTACTAAAATACTGTTATAATGTACCAAACACTAGCTAGACTCTTCGAACCACAATTTAGAGTCTTGGAACCACTATGTAACCTCTCGGAACAACTAAATTGTGGTTCTGAGGCCTACGTAATGGTTCCAATATGTTCCAAACACCAATGATACAGTCATGATCCCTTTGAAAACCAATAAAGTAGTATTACAATGTACCAATCAGGAACCATAATTTACATTCTTGGAACCATTATTTAAACTCCTCGGAACCACTAAATTGTGGTTCCGAGGCTTAAGTAATGGTTACAATAGGATTTAAACACCAATAATACAACCATGATGACTTTTAAGACCACCATTCATCTAAAGCAGCTTAAATAAAAATTAAAAATAGTAAAAATAACTCAAAAAATAGAAACCCCGTAATAGGCATGCACTACATCCGTAAGTTACCTATAACTTCCTTAGCTCAAGTCCAAATCGCGTGATCTTAGGCTCGTTTGATAGGTAATCAAGAGCCCTTTCTAATGATACCAAAATCAAGCCAAACGAACAATATTTGATGCCTAAAAAGTAGGGTACAAAAAGAAGACGAAAATCGAATTTGAAGAATAAGGAACTTCTTCAATGATGTATGCTCATAGTACTTGTCGTCCGCATCATTCTCCCCTGGTTTAAAACGTATCGAAGAATGTTAATCATATGAAATTCTTGAGGATCAAATCCTGTTACATAATTCCAAAAATGAAAATATAATTTTTTTTATCTTGAACCGGTTCGGATTAATTTCTTAGGTTTTAAGTTAGCTTTTATGGTTTCTTTTTCTTATAAATAGATGTTAACAAAGTATTGTAATAGACTTTTTTGAATTCTTGAAAGAAAATTAGCCTTTAGGGTTTTGAGTTCTTTGAGAACTTTTTGAGTATTTTCTAGTTGCGCTCTGAGAAACTCGAGTTCGATGGGAACTAAGTAAATCTCATCCCCTTCGAAGGAGATTGAAGAGTGTACGAGATGCTGCAATCAAACCCACTGGATTTTTCTGACATCAAGTACATTAGCCTCCCCTTTGTCATTGATACACCGACGCTGGGTGTCCTTAGTGATCAAAAGGGGCGTAAATATCACTTCCCCATTTTGTCTTTTTGCCTCCATTGTTGGGCAACGAAGAACCTTCTAGTTTTCGGATTGCGTCATCGAGTCCCTTTAAGATGGATAATGGTTCTCGGATTTGTCTCAAATTGCTTGTAGAGAGTCTTTGTTACGCCCATGAACTCTGAGAGTATGCAGCAGAAGAGTTTATGTCTACATTAGTTTGCAGTTTGACACGGGCTTTAGGGTGGTATTGGAGTTTGTATCAATGGTCATGGGAGGTGTTAACAGTTACAAGCTTTCTACTTTGGGGACTGCTAAGCTGAATGACGCCCTTTCAAAAAACCAGCTACAAAGGTGCCCCCATTCCACCATCTCACCAAAGTGCATTTATTATGGCACCAAAAAATCTAAAATTAAAGAAATAATAAATACAATATGGTGAGATGATCCAATGGGTGCACCCTTGTAGCTGGTTTTTTTTTGCAAGGGCACCCTTAACTTTAGATTCCTCTTCTACTTGTTAGTCAGATGATTTTAAACGTCACATTGATTAATGATTCTTACTGTTAGGAGGTACCATTGTGGGTAATTAACCCTTAAACAATAATCACCGTTGATTATAGAATTTTTTTCCTACCAATCGCCCGAGGCTCATCCATGCCTCATTTATATGATCAAATCCATTGCTCTATTTTTTTTTATTTTTTTTTTTGAATTGATGCAAATTAAATTAAAGCTGAGGAGAAAAAAAGCTAAGACCGAGATGGTAAAAAAATACATAGGAACGAAGAGCAATAAAAGATGAAATACAACCAATGATCAAGGAGGAAGTTAATAAAAAGGGTTTTTTTGCAAAAAAGAGTCTTCATGTTTGACGTTTTTGTAAAAAGAGTCTTCTAGTTTGCAAAATTACAAATCAGGTCACGCCATTTTACCCATATGGTGCAAATCAGGTCATTATTGACGGTATACAAACGGCACTCCACTTTAAATTGTAAAAGACAAAACTGTCCCTTATTCTCAAATAGCTACGTCAGGCCCAACAAATGAATGGTTTGGATCACCCAAATAATGTGGGCCTCACTATATTTTTGTATTGCATGTGCATGCGCGGCTGTCATTGTATAATTTCAAACCTATTTTCTATACCAAATACACACATAAGACGAGAGAGGGAGAATCGGAGACACAAAGAGAGAGAGAAGGAAACTGCCTACGTGCAAGAATATTACCGTTGGAGCTCCTTCTCATTCTTGCAAGATTGCCATGTTGCTATTTGTGGGTGATCGGTTGATTCTATGGGATTAGATTGGGGATGAATATTGGCAAGATATTGTATTCCTTCTCTTTATATATTGTTCATGGGTGTATGTATTTTGAAAGACTAAAAGATCTTTAGTTACCGTGGAGTAGGCATAGCCGAAGCACGTAAAACATGTGTCCCCGTATTCCTTGTCAATGAATGTGTGATAGTCAAATGAAACTCTTGTGTGGATCATCTAATACCATGAAGCCACGTCAACTCATTCAATATTATTCACACATCCAATCACTCACCCGGTGAATTTAATAATGAGAGAGATAGACATAGAGAGCTCACCTCTCCTTGATGCACCATCCAATCACTCTTATGTTTCCACCCTTACATTTTCTACGGAGATTTCGGTTTCACCAAAATGAAACATGCAAGAAGTTTCCTATCTGTGCTTTACCTAGGAGGCTAGGATTCCCACAATGGAAGATGATATATTTTACTATATTTGATGAGATAAGTTCCTCATCAAATGCTGTACAAGATTCGACATATCTATGGGTCTGTTTGGTTGCACAAAAAATTTGGGAAAATAAAAATAAAATGACATATTTTCCTTTTCCAAGCACTGTTTGGCTGCCATATACCATTCCCACATTGTCCTCGTAGGCAGTAAATTTTCCAAATGCAAGCCATTTTTTAATGTTTAACAAAACTAAAGAAATGCGAATCGGTTTTTCATTATTATTTCTTTACTTCTAGGTTTATATGCATCCAAATCGACTCTCTAGAAAAGAAAAAGGTTAGGGAAGACTCAATGTAGGTATATTTTAGGATAAATTATATGATGAAAGGGCATATGAACACGTAAAGGTGGTATGATGGCAGCACCACCCTTGATATTTGATCCAACAGGAGCTTCTCAAAAAGTGGTCAAATATCAAGAATGAGATGATAAATACGAGTTTGTATGCCTACTCATCATATAATTTCTCATATTTCAGTGGCCTCTTTATTCCGCGTTTTAGTTATATGTCTATTCAAAGTTTAAAATCTTATCTTGCCATTGAAAAGCCGGACCTCTGAAATGAGATATCTTTTTTTTTTTTGTGCCTTTATCTAGCTGCATTCCATGGATTCTTCTTTCCTTGTATCACCTTATTTTGGCGATTCAAAAGCTATTCTGTAGCCCCTCGATTTCAACAGAGAAATGCCACCTTATATTATTGAAATGAATAAGACAAATTCAACCATTATGTGGCTCTTCTCCATTGAAATTGCATTGTGCGAAATTGTGCTCTTCTTCATCCTCTTACATTTTCAAATTGGCACCCTTTTCTTAGTGAACTGACGTGAAGTGGTCCATATAAGCTTTAGACCGACATCTTCACGACATATTGGTCTTTGAGGAGGGTTTTTGACCATTGATTTTCACTTTAAAATCCTTAAAACAAGAAAGACAAAGTGTAGCTGCACAAATGCAAAAGCCAAATGCATAGGTCATTTTCACCCCTTCTTTATTTTCAAAACAAAGGCTGCATCTATCAAAAGAAAACAAGGGGTATATTTATTAGCCTTAGCTCACTTGCTTTTTTAATCTTTTGGCTATTGTAAAACGTACCATTCTTTAATCTTTATCAAACCACACCTAGTCATCTACGCACCTCATGTTGTCTCATTGTCTCCATCTATCATATACACCTACAAGCACGGTGGATTTCCCCTCGGGTAGAAAAAGAAGAAGATGACAAAACTCATCATTGCTATAATCATGGAGTGATAATATATAAGATATAAGAAATGATATCCACACTCCTATAGCTATCTACGGTAACTAAAAAACTCTTAACCTCAGCCCTTAAAATCTCAAACAACCCAAACTAAAATATGTTTAATACAGTAAAGACTGCCATCATAAAAAAAAAATAGAATGCAGATATCATATTTGAAAATGAATAAAGAGAATTAATTACATAGGCTTTACCTATGTAAAGGATCTGTGTGGATGCAGCCAAAATTGGCCCTTATTTGAAAATAAGATTATTTTAAGATAATTTTATGGGATTTGGGAGGCAATTTCGCAGAAAGCCATCTCAAGGCGAACATTTGAAGGAGAGAACAACCACCTCAAATGATTTAAATGAATAAGACAAAATCTGCGGCTATTCTCTCCAAAAGTGAGCCATCAAATGGCTTTCCTCAAAATTCCCTAGCAAATCCCTGATCTTATCCCTAATGAGACATTAAGGGCCTTTTGCCTATAAAAATTATTTTTGCATAGCCTTAAATGCAAATGGTTTGAAGTTAAATATGATTATTTTCAAATAATTTGTTTTTGGTAGGTAAGATAGGAAAGGGTGAGAAACAAACCCCCCAACCATTGAGCTACGGGCCCGGTCCCTATTTTCAAATAATGGTTATAATAATTTTAGAGATTACTAAAGGGGTTTCAAAAATGCCTCATGGAGAGAATTTCAACGTCTACCACTAGATGTAGCACTTCTAAAAAAAACATGAGCTAGGTTGAATGGAATTAGAATATGAAGAAAAGGAAACAAGAGCAGGTAAAGTCACCTAATTATTTTATGTCTTTTTCTCTTCGTAAGCAAAAAAATCTCTTCACTATGGGAAACAAACATTACGAATCCGTACATATCCTTTAACAAAAAAAAGTGATGAAAGAGGAGGTGAAATCGGCTAACATTGAGGTAAAGCTATCTTATTTTATTATTTCTCCCTTTACATTAGTTTAATTAACGTAGATGAATATATAAAGTTGAATCTATAGCCTTTGAAAACATAGGGTCCTTTGGATGCCCCTAAAATTCGTCCTCCTGTCCAAATAAGATTAATTTATGTTAATCTTATTTGTAAATTGGACATAAGTTATTGCAAAGCTTTTGGCTTTGTGTATATTTGGAGGAATGATAGATGCAAGGGCCTTCTTTATACAAGGACTAAAGAAGGGCCCTTGAATAGATCCACGTCATTAAGTGCAACTGAATTCAGTTTCTCGACCGACTTTTAAAATGAGGTGGATCTATTCACGGGCCCTTCTCCGGCCCTTGTATCTATCATTCCTCGTATATTTGGATGGAATATGACAATAAAGTGTTAGAGGAAGTCTAAACTGAAGGGAGCCCTTGCAAAAAGAGGTGAAAGGCATCCCCCATTGGCTGCACATCACCATCGTGTTTGACTTTTCAGCCATTATTAATGCATGATGGTGATGTTTAGCCAATAGGAGAGCCCTTTCACCTCTTTTTTGCAAGGGCTCCAATAGTCTAGAATTCCTCTTGAAATAGAACCTACCAATTATAATAAAGACCCTCCTTGGTCCATTAAATTTTATTGGTAGGAGCTGATGTCACTTATCTTGAAGCTGTGGATCTCGGATCTCTCATGCTTTGACGCCGGAAGGGCGTGCGATCGATAAAGGCAATGACGATCTGATAAAAAAAATAAAAGATAATTGTGGTGCTCAAAAGCTAACCCACGTTGGAGGGAAACTCCAACAAAGAAGTGTAAAAAACACCTTTTCTCCACAAGAAAGACACACTTTCATTCAATATTTCAATTTTCAAAATACTAAGCTCTCCAAGTTCAGCCATCCTTCTCTTTAACAAATCATCAGATTCTATTTTAGCCAACAAAATAAACAAAGAAGAATAATTTAGAAGCTATCCTATAATACTAAGACACTAACTAAGAAACAATCCTATAATACTAAGAAATTAATTTAGAAGCTATTCTATAATACCAAAACACTGAATTGTTTTGTAAACTTGACAAAGCTAATATAGATTGCTTCTTATGACACCAAGGCTATTAATAGCATCTTGTAGAAAGCTTGCCTCTTCACACGCACTTGCCTCTTCACATGCACTTTCCACAACAGTAACAATTCTAATAATAGAAAGCACCACTGATGGCCCTATGGAAATAAATCAACTTGTGTCTAAGAAGATTAGAAACTGGGATTTGCTAGCAAAACTGAAAACTTTCCCAAACGGTGAGTGTTCTAATGATGACATTTCAACGGCCCGATTATCAATCTTGAGGCCCTTAGAGATCCCATCACACATCCAAAGTTTTTAGCCATTGATCCGTGAGACCTGGTTGTGTCTAAGAAGATTAGAAATTGGGATTTGCAAGCAAAATTGAAAGCTTTCCCAAACGGTGAGTGTTCGAATGATGACATTTCAACGGCCCGATCATCAATCTTGAGGCCCTTAGAGATCCGATCACACATCCAAAGTTTTTAGCCATTGATCTGTGTGACCTGGCGAGATGCTCTTGCATCAGACCCCCACGAGTTCCAATTTAGATTTTGACTACAGGATCTGAGTTGCTATAGTGGAGATAGTTCTCGCCCCTACCTCGAACTGAAGTCTTTTCCAGCAAATCAAATACTTCCATTGTGCTATTAGTCTAACACCTTTGGGTGGGTGATGGAACTTGATTCTGCTAGAAAACGTGCTCTCGATATGCTCGTCGAACTGGAATGGTGGAGGCAAAAAGAAGCTTTCACTACTCTCAAAATTATGGGCCGGAGAATCATTGAGGTCAGGCCAATCTTCGTCCTCCACGTGATAGATCTGCATGTCTACGTAGCTCTTCGATTCTTGCAAGGGTTTCATCAAGGCCTCGAACTTACACTTAAGGTTTCGCAAAGCACGCTCCATTTCCAGGCGCAACTCCCGCTCTTCATGTAACTGATGTGTCAAATTTTCTACTTGACATTCTAGTTTACTATTGGTGATTTGCAGATCGTCCATAGGTGTACCTTGATGCTCAAGAGAATGGTGCCAAGTGATCCGACTCCTCCAGAATTGTTGAATGACATATGTAGCCCACTTGATTTTCAAGTAATTGTCACGGACAATTTTCTGATGAACCCAACTTTGAATAATAGTGGTGGAAGTAACTTGACTTCGGTATTCCTTCTTAGCCAGATACATTCGCCATGTCTTTTGAATTGTAATGCATGCAACTTTCCTTCTAGCAAAGTCCTCGGCCTTTTGGGCTTTTTGCTTACGCAGTTTTCTAAACTGAAAATCTAAGGCCTGTTGATAAGTTACCGGTGCAAACATTTTCAAGAAACGACCACGTACCTCCTCCCAATTATCGAATGGTGGTTTTCTCAATTTGCGCCGCTCTTGTTCCACGAGTATCCATAAAGATTTAGCGTGATTGGCTACAATCTCCTTCGCATACCAAATCAAATCTTTCTGTCTCAGTCCGTATGGCTCGCAACACGCCTCGATAGCCTTGATCCATGTAGTGCAGTCGCACTCACCATCACCATAGAAGATAGGAATCTCACCCAGTTGCAATTGCTACATAGATTAGAGAATCATCGCCTTCTTGGATCCGCAGTAGATAGAACTCCCGCCGAGCCTACCTCTGATACCAATTGACGTCGGAAGGGCGTGCGATCGATAAAGGCGATGACGATCCGATAAAAAAATAAAAGATAATTGTGGTGCTCAAAAGCTAACCCACGTTGGAGGGAAACTCCAAGAAAGAAGTGTAAAAAAACACATTTTCTCCACAAGAAAGACACACTTTCATTCAATATTCCAATTGTCAAAATACTAAGCTCTCCAAGTTCAGCCATCCATCTCTTTTACGAGTTCCAATTTAGATTTTTAGTACAGGATCTGAGTTGCAATAGTGGAGATAGTTCTCGCCCCTACCTCGAACTGAAGTCTTTTCCAGCAAATCAAATACTTCCATTGTGCTATTAGTCTAACACTTTTGGGTGGGTGATGGAACTTGATTCTGCTAGAAAACGTGCTCTCGATATGCTCGTCGAACTGGAATGGTGGAGGCAAAAAGAAGCTTTCACTACTCTCAAAATTATGGGCCGGACAATCATTGAGGTCAGGCCAATCTTCGTCCTCCACGTGATAGATCTGCATGTCTACGTAGCTCTTCGATTCTTGCAAGCGTTTCATCAAGGCCTCGAACTTACACTTAAGGTTTCGCAAAGCACGCTCCATTTCCAGGCGCAACTCCCGCTCTTCATGTAACTGATGTGTCAAATTTTCTACTTGACATTCTAGTTTACTATTGGTGATTTGCAGATCGTCCATAGGTCTACCTTGATTCTCACGAGAATGGTGCCAAGTGATCCGACTCCTCCAGAATTGTTGAATGACATATGTAGCCCACTTGATTTTCAAGTAATTGTCACGGACAATTTTCTGATGAACCCAACTTTGAATAATAGTGGTGGAAGTAACTTAACTTCGGTATTCCTTCTTAGCCCGATACATTCGCCATGTCTTTTTAATTGTAAGGCATGCAACTTTCCTTCTAGCAAAGTCCTCGGCCTTTTGGGCTTTTTGCTTACGCAGTTTTCTAGACTGAAAAATCTAAGGCCTGTTGATAAGTTACTGGTGCAAACATTTTCAAGAAACGACCACGTACCTCCTCCCAATTATCGAATGGTGGTTTTCTCAATTTGCGCTGCTCTTGTTCCACGAGTATCCATAAAGATTTAGCGTGATTGGCTACAATCTCCTTCGCATACTAAATCAAATATTTCTGTCTCAGTTCGTATGGCTCGCAACACGCCTCGATAGCCTCGATCCATGTAGTGCACTCGCACTCACCATCACCATAGAAGATAGGAATCTCACCCAGTTGCAATTGCTCCATAGATTAGAGAATCATCGCCTTCCTGGATCCGCAGTAGATAGAACTTCCGCCGAGCCTACCTCTGATACCAATTGACGCCGGAAGGGCGTGCGATCAATAAAGGCGATGACGATTCGATAAAAAAATAAAAGATAATTGTGGTGCTCAAAAGCTAACCCATGTTGGAGGGAAACTCCAAGAAAGAAGTGTAAAAAAACACCTTTTCTCCACAAGAAAGACACACTTTCATTCAATATTCCAATTGTCAAAATACTAAGCTCTCCAAGTTCAGCCATCCATCTCTTTTACGAGTTCCAATTTAGATTTTGAGTACAGGATCTGAGTTGAAATAGTGGAGATAGTTCTCGCCCCTACCTCGAACTGAAGTCTTTTCCAGCAAATCAAATACTTCCATTGTGCTATTAGTCTAAAACTTTTGGGTGGGTGATGGAACTTGATTATGCTAGAAAATGTGCTCTCGATATGCTCGTCGAACTGGAATGGTGGAGGCAAAAAGAAGCTTTCACTACTCTCAAAATTATGGTCCGGACAATCATTGAGGTCAGGCCAATCTTCGTCCTCCACGTGATAGATCTGCATGTCTACGTAGCTCTTCGATTCTTGCAAGCGTTTCGTCATGGCCTCGAACTTACACTTAAGGTTTCGCAAAGCACGCTCCATTTCCAGGCGCAACTCCCGCTCTTCATGTAACTGATGTGTCAAATTTTCTACTTGACATTCTAGTTTACTATTGGTGATTTGCATATCGTCCATAGGTGTACCTTGATGCTCACGAGAATGGTGCCAAGTGATCCGACTCCTCTAGAATTGTTGAATGACATATGTAGCCCACTTGATTTTCAAGTAATTGTCACGGACAATTTTCTGATGAACCCAACTTTGAATAATAGTGGTGGAAGTAACTTGACTTCGATATTCCTTCTTAGCCCGATACATTCGCCATGTCTTTTGAATTGTAAGGCATGCAACTTTCCTTCTAGCAAAGTCCTCGGCCTTTTGGGCTTTTTGCTTACGCAGTTTTCTAGACTGAAAATCTAAGGCCTGTTGATAAGTTACTGGTGCAAACATTTTCAAGAAACGACCACGTACCTCCTCCCAATTATCGAATGGTGGTTTTCTCAATTTGCGCCGCTCTTGTTCCATGAGTATCCATAAAGATTTAGCGTGATTGGGTACAATCTCCTTCGCATACCAAATCAAATCTTTCTGTCTCAGTCCGTATGGCTCGCAACACGCCTCGATAGCCTCGATCCATGTAGTGCACTCGCACTCACCATCACCATAGAAGATAGGAATCTCACCCAGTTGCAATTGCTCCATAGATTAGAGAATCATCGCCTTCCTGGATCCGCAGTAGATAGAACTCCCGCCGAGCCTACGTCTGATACCAATTGACGCCGGAAGGGCGTGTGATCGATAAAGGCGATGACGATCCGATAAAAAAATAAAAGATAATTGTGGTGCTCAAAAGCTAACCCACGTTGGAGGGAAACTCCAAGAAAGAAGTGTAAAAAAACACCTTTTCTCCACAAGAAAGACACACTTTCATTCAATATTCCAATTTTCAAAATACTAAGCTCTCCAAATTCAGCCATCCATCTCTTTTATAATTCATCAGATTCTATTTTAGCCAACAAAATAAACAAAGAAGAATAATTTAGAAGCTATCCTATAATACTAAGACACTAACTTAGAAACTATCCTATAATACTAAGAAACTAATTTAGAAGCTATTCTATAATACTAAAACACTGAATCGTTTTGTAAACTTGACAAAACTAATATAGATTGCTTCTGATGACTCCAAGGTTAATAATAGCATCCTGTAGAAAGCTTGCCTCTTCACATGCACTTGCCTCTTCACATGCACTTTCCACAACAGTAACAATTCTAATAATAGAAAGCACCGCCGATGGCCCTTTGGAAATAAATCAACTTGTGTCTAAGAAGAATAGAAATTAGGATTTGCTAGCAAAATTGAAAACTTTCTCAAACGGTGAGTGTTCTAATGATGACATTTCAACGGCCCGATCATCAATCTTGAGGCCCTTGCAGATCCGATCAAACATCCAAAGTTTTTAGCCATTGATCCGTGCGACCTGGCGAGATGCTCCTGCATCATGCTTATAGAGAAACAAATCAAGTTGCAGACTCTTTGACCAATTATGCTTGTTAAAGTAAAAGTAATAGAATTTGTAAATATTGGAAGGATCTATTAACTAGATCTAGGGTTATGTTAGATGTAACGCTTTGGGAATTCCTAGCATTCGTTCTAATTAAGTTGAGTTCTTCTATGGGGGATGGAAGTAAGGTGTGGTATGTCGCCCTCTTGTAATACTTTTTACACATATTAATACAATTTAAGGTGTCAGCTCGGGTTCCTAGATGAATTTTGGGCTAAAAATAACTGGACACATGCATCTCTGGAAGCCATTAACTATATTATTCATGAATCTATTATAATAAGGGATTTGCTAGGCAATTTCACGGCTGACTTTTGCAGGAGAGAACTTTGTTCGTGTGGCAACATGGATGACTATAATATATTGAACCTCTACAAATAAAAATTGTCGACCATATATTATGATATGATTAATTAACCAAAAGGAGAATATCTACACCATGCATTTGTACCATATTGAAAGGAAAAGGAACAAGTTGTGATGTAAATTTTACCTGCTATTCTTCTCCCTTCCATGGAATCTATAATATGAAATGACAACTGTTTATCTAACAAACCCGTACTTTTGCTTGGATGGGTGATGCAATAGGACTATCCCAGCCGTCGTATTGGAGGACTGCCCTGGATACAACAATTGAATTTTGTTCCTTGCTTTTCTGTGCAACTTTTCCTGCCTATTTTTGTCATCCTTCCTATCTCCAAACCGATTCCAATGTTCAGTTGTTTACTATGACATTACCATCATAAATTTTAGAAATAATTTCATAGTAAATTCAAGGAAATAAACTGCTGAACTTAGAGCTGAGTTGTTCTGAATCGACGATACTAATAGTCACATTAGTATCCTACAAAGGGACAATTAGAACAAAAATATATTCCCTTAAAATATAAGCCTTTTTAAAAAAAGAAAAAAATCATCTGCTCCCTAGCTACAGTTGGATGGTTATAATTATCTAATTGGCGTGCGCTCACTGGTGGGATCCAGTTTTTGGATGATCTGATCCAAGGTTTCATAATTTCCGCGAATCCAATATGCAATATGGTGTATTGGTATGTGTTAACTTACCAACTTCTCCAAAAGCTTAAGCTGTTGGAGAAAGGTGTTATTTATCTTTTATACTTGACCTCTCCCCCACACGTGTGGCCCACTTGGCAAACACGTGGCACATGTGGTCCCACTTTGGGCCACCATCGCATGTCGATTTTTGCTATCCGGGAGGTTTGAACTCGAGACCTTTGGCTCTGATACCATGTTAACTTACCAACTTCTCCAAAAGCTTAAGCGGTTGGAGAAAGGCGTTATTTATCTTTTATACTTTAACAGTATGGACTACTTTATTGCTCAATTTCAGACAAAGACTAAGGGACTCTTTGAATGCCTCTAAAAATCATTTTCTCACAGTCATATATGCAAATTGTTGGGATTGGTGTCTTATTTCCAGGCAAATGGAGACTCCTTTGTAATTTACTATCGAAGTAGGAATAAGAGAAAGTTAGAAAAAATTATGGAAAGGGTTTCTTGTGGGTTTGATCTACTTATGAATAAAGAGAAAACTATTATAATCGTCTTTTGTCCTTTTTTTGGTAGTGAATTTCTTTGACTAGCTAATTGCCTTTTGTTCTTGCTCGTAGTTGGCAATTTTTCCGAACCACATCTTCATTGTTTGTGGGTTGTGAATTGTTTACTACTTCCGTTGTGATTGCAACATCTTGATAGGCCCATCAAATATTCTCAACACAAATGGTTTTGAATTATAGATGATTGTTTTGCAAAAAATGGTAATAATAGTTTTAGAAATGATATAAGTAACCATTTCCTAAGAGGCCTTAATGACCCATTTTCTAATATATTAACTTAAATAATTTTATTTGTAGATAAGAACCTTTTTTGTGGCATCCAAAGAGGCCCTAAAACCATAGTTGCCAGGGTGAGAAGCGATGCAGGAAGCGAAAGCGGGAGGTGAGAAATTTAGAAAAGAGAAAATGTGGGAAGTGAAAAGCTCTAAAAAAGTTAAAGAGAAAATATGTGGGAAGCTTCAATGAAATTCCACACGAAGTGAATAAGAAACATGGAAAGAGTAGAAATGTACTAGGTTAGAGAGCAAGGGTAATATAGGTAAGAATTACAAGTGAAAAAAACTGAAGACTTCATGAATATTAGAATTACAAGTTTTATGAATTTTCAATTTCACATGTTTTATTCATGTATATTTAATGTCGGACTTTTGGAAAAAAAGATCCACAGAAATTTCATTTGAAACTTGAGAAGAGTTTTTAAGTTTTAATTGCACTATTTTCTTAAATTCGCCCATTCAACATCATCAAAAGGAGAAAATATTCTTTTAAGATGAAATAATTGCCTAAATAAGAAGCGTACTCTTAATTAAGAAAAGGCGGGAAAGACGTGGGCCCCTAAATTTCGGAATCGTGAACCGAAGCGAGTTTTTGGGGAAGTGAGCTTCCCATTCAATTTCTGTTAACTATGCCTATATATATGAGGACGAAGCATGAGTTTAAATGACTAAAAATCCTCACAGTTAGCCAAATTAGGTTTCCATTTTGCAAGAAGCCATTGTGCTGCCCTCTTTTTCGGCAGAGATAAGCCACCTCATTGCTAAATCTGTCTTATTCATTTAATTCGTAGGTGGCATTTCTCATGGAAAAAGAGGGGCGGCAAAGTTGATTTTGCAAAATTACCTAGATAATAAAAGACATAACTATTTTCAGTAGATTTACCTAGCTGAAAACATCAACATCATTTGCTGTAAAATGATTAAATTAAAATCAGATAGCTGCCAATTCCAATTACACTTCCATGTTCTCTCTTTTCTAGTAAAAAAAGGGTAGGTGTATGCCAGCATAGCCAAAGCACCAAAAACAGGGACTTGCTAGGCAATTTCTCATAAAGTCATTTCGTGAATTAATTGAATAAGACAAAATCTGCTACCAGGTGGCTGTTCTTCCCTGAAACTGAGCCTCAAAATGGCTTTGTGCGAAATTGCCTACCAAGTCCCCAAGAACATGTCTTTTCAACTCTACCGACAAAAGTAAAAGGGAAATCAAAGTTACAAACTAAAATCAATTAAAAGGGAAATCAAAGACTCAAAGTTAGCAATTGGGCTTATCATCTTATCCAATGCCCACAGGAAAATCCCATAACAGCTGTAAAAGAAGCCATGCAAAGTGCAGTCAGAATAATCTAGTACTACTTTTTAACACAGAGAGAGAGAGAGAGAGAGAGAGAGAGAGAGAGAGTGAGAGAGAGAGAGAGAGAGAAGCCGGCTTAAAACGGCAAGCTTTGAAAAAATGGCATGGAGCCACGTCCTAGTCTAGAGGTTGTAAAGAGAACGTGGTTAACAATGGGAGACTTTTCTTGTGCTATGAATGAATTATTGCATGAAAAAGGGCAACATGCACTACTTTATTACTTTGCTTAGCAGGCAGACCGTGGCTGCTTGTGAATGCTAATTAAATATAACAAAAGTCAAATCCATCTAAAATATTTCACTTTCATCATAACCTGGGATTCCTATGCAAGTTTTTCCCCCCCTCCTTGTTTTCACCAAGTAGAGTTAGGCAAGTAAGGAGGTAAATTAGTAGCTATATAAAGGGATGGGAGTGGCTGCTTAAGAGCATAACTAGAACCCATTTGGTAGTTGTAAAGATGGGTAGGAAAGGAAAGGAGGCCTCAAAGGCCACCTTCATTGCCACTCTTTTGGTGATTGTGATTTCTCTCAACTTGCCTCTAGAGGCCACTGCAAATTACTAT
Organism: Tasmannia lanceolata; assembly: GCF_043159265.1. Classification (NCBI taxonomy): domain Eukaryota; kingdom Viridiplantae; phylum Streptophyta; class Magnoliopsida; order Canellales; family Winteraceae; genus Tasmannia; species Tasmannia lanceolata. Next base: position 39,508,337 of record NW_027518689.1, read on the forward strand.
TACTCATCTCCACCACCACCACCCAAATCTCCTCCTCTACCTCCTCCCTACCACTACAAATCTCCTCCACCCCCACCACCCCACCATGTATACAAATACAAATCCCCTCCACCCCCACCACCCCACCATGTCTACAAATACAAATCTCCACCACCCCCACCACCCCACCATGTCTACAAATACAAATCTCCACCACCTCCACCACCCCATCATGTCTACAAGTACAAATCTCCCCCACCCCCACCACCCCACCATGTCTACAAGTACAAGTCTCCTCCACCCCCACCACACCACCATGTCTACAAATACAAGTCTCCTCCACCCCCCCCACCCCATCATGTCTACAAATACAAGTCTCCACCACCCCCACCACCCCATCATGTCTACAAGTACAAATCTCCTCCACCCCCACCACCCCACCATGTCTACAAGTACAAGTCTCCTCCACCCCCACCACCCCACCATGTCTACAAATACAAGTCTCCTCCACCTCCACCACCCCACCATGTCTACAAATACAAATCTCCACCCCCGCCACCACCCCACCACGTCTACAAGTACAAGTCTCCACCCCCACCCCCACCCCACCACGTCTACAAATACAAATCTCCACCCCCGCCACCACCCCACCACGTCTACAAGTACAAGTCTCCACCCCCACCCCCACCCCACCACGTCTACAAGTACAAATCTCCTCCCCCACCACCACCCCACCATGTCTATAAGTACAAATCTCCTCCTCCTCCACCACCCCACCATATCTACAAGTACAAATCTCCTCCTCCTCCACCACCCCACCATGCACCAACCCACCATGTCTACAAGTACAAGTCCCCACCACCACCACCACCCCACAAAGTGTATCCACCCTACAAGTACAAGTCTCCACCTCCACCAACTCCAGTGTACAAGTACAAGTCCCCACCACCACCACCTCCGCATTGTCCTCCCCCACTACCACCCCACAAGGGGTATCCACCCTACAAATACGTCTCTCCACCTCCACCAACCCCAGTGTACAAATACAAGTCCCCACCACCACCACCTCCGCATTCTCCTCCCCCACTACCACCCCACAAGGGGCCACTACCACCCCACAAGGGGTATCCTCCCTACAAATACGTCTCTCCACCTCCACCAACCCCAGTGTACAAATACAAGTCCCCACCACCACCACCTCCGCATTCTCCTCCCCCACTACCACCCCACAAGGGGCCACTACCACCCCACAAGGGGTATCCTCCCTACAAATACGTCTCTCCACCTCCACCAACCCCAGTGTACAAATACAAGTCCCCACCACCACCACCTCCGCATTCTCCTCCCCCACTACCACCCCACAAGGGGCCACTACCACCCCACAAGGGGTATCCTCCCTACAAATACTTCTCTCCACCTCCACCAACTCCAGTGTACAAGTACAAGTCCCCACCACCACCACCACCACATTCTCCTCCTCCACCTCCACCAACTCCAGTGTACAAGTACAAGTCCCCACCACCACCACCACCACATTCTCCTCCTCCACCACCACCCCACGAAGTCTACCCACCCTACAAGTACCATTCTCCACCCCCTCCACCCCCGGTCAAGTCCCCACCACCACCATCACGCCCTTACAAATACATTTCTCCTCCTCCCCCATCCCACAATGAGAAGCCTCCTATCATGTTCTTGTCCCCACCACCCCCACCAACTCCGGTGTACAAGTACAAGTCACCACCTCCTCCTCCACCTGTCTACTATTACACTTCACCTCCTCCTCCTCACTACTAAGCAAGTGTCTTAGAGAAAAGGGTAAGTAAGCTTAATCTAATATTATCATCTGGGTATTAAAGGGCCTCTTTGAAGTTAAATATAATTATTTGCGACTAATGGTTATAAGAGAATATAGTATTGAATTTTGTAATGATGTTGTTTTTGCAGTAGGAAGACGTTATATTTCATGCAAGATGGTTTTGTTAGGATGGAGAAATTAATCAAATAAAAGAAGAGAGCTGCAGATACTTTTCAAGGAACGAAGGAGACTCTCTGTGTGTTTATTCTTCTTGTTTGAGATGTCAATTAATGTGATAAAGGGAGGTGAAAAGAAGTTTCATTCTTCCTATATAATGTATTGTAGAATCCAACACCTGCTTTTGTTGGTCGATCACTCCGATATGTATCTATTCAGTTTCTAAGCTTTATAGCAATTGGAGTGGTGATTAAAATAATGAATTTTGAAACCTTAGTGGTAATATGTCAGAAATGCTTCTTTTTTGTACGCTAATGTTTCAATCATTCAAAAACAAACTACTATCAACTTAATCTCACGCATATCTCTCGTCAATAGGCTATACTTGCCTGAGTCGACTCACTTTTACCTTGGTGTGACTTAACTCCCTTTTACCTTGGCCGAGTTCTTGTTTAAGTATAATTAAGTTGATCAGAACTCCTTTGACAAGCACGAGTGAATAACAAATTGACTCATCAATTATTGACTCGCCCGAGTTGATTCACTTTTTACAGTTGGCTGAGTTCTAGTTTGAGTCCGAGTTTGGGAATGACTTGATATTTTCAACGTGTATTTTGTAAGCAATATAGATAATGAAAACTCACTGAAATAGCCTCATTTTCATGGGGGAACATATGAGGCGCATAGTATAAAGTATAAGTGGGCACCACTTGCTCAATAATACAAATCATTTATTTCATAGGCAATGCAATGGATGAGCTATGGAGCAGAATAGGCCTACCTGGGACGATTCTAAGCCTCCAATTTTTAGAGGTTTTATAGACTACCGTTGATTTATTTTTTTTGTCACTGCCCATTTAGAAGCCTCAAATTGGAGAAGTAGAATCATCCAATTTGAGTGCCTTTTGCTCCATGGTCTATCCATAGTGAGGCCTAGGAAATAAATGGTCTGGATCATTAAGTAGATGGGCCCCACATTTACTTTGGAGCACTTATATTTTTCCTTGCACATCCATCCTATAAGGACTCCATTTACATTGAGTATCACTATTTTCATTAATGAAGAATTAGTACATTTCAAAGATCACAAAGAAGTGAATTTACAAATGCAATGAATTTCAAAGATAAAGAGTCCATCTCAGTCTTCAGATATCATATCTGGAGGAGGAGAGTTGGATAATATTATTATGGAGGGCAATTCTCTCAACGTAATTAGATGGTTAGAGGGGAGGCACATTCCCTCCATTGTGATTCTCTTATAGACGAGATATTGGATACTGTGGAGTGCGGCTTGGTTAGGCTTCACCATACATGGAGGTTGGATAATGGTGAAGCTAGAGTTGCTCTTGCACGAGTCAATCGCCCTTCGGTGGAGATATACTTTTTCTATTTACCACCTTGAATATGATGGTTTTTATACTCTCTCATCATCTCTCTTTTCTTCGCTCTCATGACCTCCTCGTCGTTAAGTCCTTTTATTCTCTTTAGTAAAATTTCATCGTTTGACGACAAAAAAAAGTTCCCCTTAATAATTTCACGTATACTACACTGCAGCTGGTGGTGGCCTTTTTCTTTTTTAGGGGAAGGGGGGGATAGAAAGGGTTCAAAAGATGCTGGGCTGGACCACCTAATATTTAGCTTAACATGTGGGCCAAGTTTGCAAGTAGTCTTCAATTCTAATTTCTTCTCTCCAGTAGAAATTTGTGTGTTTCTTTAAATCGAAACTTTTCCAACAAGGTTTGGAATATGTGTGAATTAGGGTCTTTTGGATATATGTAAGATATCTCAATGGAAATATTGAAGTCGATGACTTTCAATCTATATATATATACTTTTTGAGTTTTATTTAGATGGATATTTTCTTCAGGGAGAAAAAGAAAAAGATTAGATTAGGTAGAGGGTTTGCCATCCTAGACAAGTTAAAAAGATAGGTACATGAAAACGATGGACGTGGAAGAACATTCAAAAGGTAATTAAGCTGATTTTGTTAGGCAACACATTGACTAATGGCTAGTTTGGATGTGCAATGAAATGATTCTATATGAATTTTTTTCATTGCAAACACAAATAGTTGGCAGGCAGAGTACCGTGGGGATCATTGGTCACAATCAATTCCATGGCCCACACAGAGATGTGCATATGCGCAATAAAGACCGTTGATCTTGTAGACAAAGAAGTACAAAAAAACAACGCTATATCTTTTACTGGCGGAACACTCTGATCAAGGACCTAGGATCATCCGATGAATGTTTTCTCAATGGCATTTGGCTGAATCTGTGGTCGCCAGTCGAATCAACGGTTCTGATCGAATAGACGTGGCACCAGTGGGGCCCATGAAATGTCTATTCGGAACGTTTTTAGCATTTTCCATAATTATGTTTTGCAAGAGAGAACTATTTCCTTTTTATTTGTTAAATTCACCATGCAAATTATTAACTCACACAATAAATATGTTCACATCACATAAGAAAACATTTTATTCATGTGACCTAAAAAGAAGCATCCAAGGAGGAGATGGTCGAACGGATCTAGTAGGGCCCATCCAATCTTAAAGTTAGTAATGTGCCTTATCCTCCATGTTCGAAAAGACACACTTTTCTTTTCAAATTCCCTTTTGCTAGACAAGAAATGTATTTAAATAATAATTAGAACAATGAGAGGACTCCATTAAATCATGGTGGGGCTAACACAACTGTAAATGCACGCCTACATTCATCAATCTGAACAATTCTTACCGGGAAATGATATTTCCCCCCTTAGGATTTTTTCATCTCATCGAAGCCGTAAGCCATCCAAGGTGGGACCTACCACAAGCAGGAGCGATGCCAGAAATTTTGCACAAGGAGGGCAAAAAGTATAGTAATTTTTTTTCTATCTTGAAATTAAGATAGAAAAAAATTTCTATCTGAAATTTTGCACGGGGGGGGGGGGCAAAAATTATAGTAAATTTTGCACAAGAGAGGGATATAAAAATGGTAAAATTAAAATTTTAAACTTATTTTCTATCTTAGGGATGATTGGAAAGGGGGGTATATTTTTAAAAAAAATGGGTAAGTATAAAAAAAATATTAAAAAATAAAGGTATATTTGTTTTTCCAAAAAATTAAGGGGGGCAATTGTCCCCCTTCCCTTTCAAGTGCCATCACCCCTGGTCCATAAGGATAGAGTAATCATCAATGTAGGACCCGCAAGTACAGTTAGACATAAAGTCATTTGTTTTCATCTTTCAATCTTAGGGCATGGTTTTAAATATATATTTTTGGTATTAGCATCTAATGATTTTTTTTTTGAATGGCATTGGCATCCTTATTATTTAGGAATATATCTGGAATATTCGGAAACATCCCTAATATATCAATATCAGAGGGGGTCTGATATGACCTATGGATTGAGTCTCTCAAATCTTGCAATGGGGAGAGCGAAAAGCTTGACTCTGGTACTCATAAGTGGAGCCGGACAGTCCAATGGATCCTCATTCAGGATCCAACCGATTAGCAAAATGAAACTAGGTACTAATTTTAGTCAAACGGATCCTTTACTGTGTGGTTCTTATTTCAAGATTTGATCAGTAGGATCTAAGAAACCATAATCAGGATCAGTAGACAGGTCTCGGACCCGAGTGGAACCTTGCAAATTACAAAAGTACACTCACATATTTGTATGGTTTAAGACATATAGTAAATGTATTTTAGGATTTTTTTTTTGTAACAAATGTACACACTCAATGTACTAGATATTAAAATCCATTGCATAACTTTTGTAATGATTCGTGAAATGTGTGATATATATATATATATATATATATATATATATATATATATTCTGATGTGTAAAAGAGGTTAATGGTAAAAGAGTAATGCTGATCTGTAAATCTCAGAGAAAAAGAAAATAAATTCCTTTTTTATCTAGAAGGATTGTACGCTCGAGCGTACCAAGCTTATGGTACGCTCGAGTGCCCAATCACATATGGGCCCACTTTGTTAGGATGATCCAAAGCATTCATTTGAAAGGCCCTATCATAGATAGGGTGTATACCAAAAATCAGCTTCATAGGATCATCCTAACCCATCCATTTGTGGAGGGCAAAATGGAAAGACCACAAATCTTTCCATTTTTGCCCTCCACTTTTGGAGGGGTTAGGATGATTCAATGGAGCTGATTTTTGGTACACACCTTATCTATAATAGGGCCTTGCAAATGAATGCTTTGGATCACCATAAAAAATGTGGGACCCATGTGATTGGGGCACTCGAGCGTACCATAAGCTTGGTATGCTCGAGCGTACAATATATATACATTTTTTAGGGTTTCAAAGCATTCATTTGGAAGGCTCTTCCATGGATAGGGTGTGGCCCAAAAATCAACTCCATTGGATCCTCCTAACCCTGCCATTTGTGGAGAGGAAAAATGGGCAGAAACATGGACACACAGTGTCTGTCCATTTCCCCCCCAACTTTGATTGGGTTTGATTTTTGGGCCACACCTTATCCATGGAAGGACCTTCCAAATGAATGGTTTTGATCCCCCAAAAAAAGTGATCCCCCACACTGTTTTTGCAAATGTGTGCAGTAACTTACTTGCACACGTTTGCAGGAACCATTTCCATATATATATAATGTTTGTAGTTGGATCTTGATGGTTTGAATCCAAATGAAATTATATTTAAACACCGAGCGTAGGGTGTGAGAAATTTTTAGTTATGATCTGATCTGATGTAGACACGGGTAGGTGAATCCAATACATTTGGGGCCTTTGATTTCTCTACCTTAAGGTTGTACAGTCAATTCCACATGCCACGAAAATGAAATCCACTAATCATCCTAAACCCACTTTCTTTATAAAAAGACAACGAGATGCCAATCAATCTTCCTCTACTCGTCACATAATTTGAATAAAGAACCAAATGTTTATCTTTGGAAATTGTGTTTTTTCTTCTTCTTTTTTGTTTTGTTCTCCCAATTGCTGAAATTTTGAAAAAGGATAAGGCTTCTAATTACAGATTTGGGTGGAATAAAGGTATTACAATCATGAAATGCTCCATGCCTCCATTTTTTTTATTACTAAAAATATTTAAAAAAAGGAGAAAAGAACATGAGAAAAAGAAGAAGACGTAACACCATAAAGCTAAATGAATCCACCACAACATCTTCCCACTAGACTGCTCTTTCTACTCAATTTGTTGTGAAATCGAAGGCAAAGAGAGTTTGAAGTCATTATTAGGAAATTCAAGTGATAATGTAAGAAGAAAAAGGAAAAAAATTCTTTATAAAGTGGCTACGGATGCAATCTCGATTGATTAGTTTCTCTACTTTTATTTTCATTTTTCATTTTTCGGGTAGACGTAGACTGTAGACGTAACACCATGGATGCAATCTGAGTCAAGATGTGGACACTGTAGACGTAGATATTATTGGCACCATTCGAAAAAATAAATTATATTGTTGGATATTTTGTGAGGCACGTGCATGCATGCATGTGGAGTAACTGATCCTTTCAGTCAAAACATGAGTCAAGCGAAACCCATCAATACCGGGAAATGGTGTTGTTAAAGGCCTTGTTTGGGACCATGAAAGTTTTTTCCATGAATAATAGTTTATCAAGGGGTGGGAGAGGGGGCAAGTAGAGTTGTCTCATGCCACAAATAAACCCGGGCACTCAAGAAATTTGTTGGCTATAGGAGTCGTCTCTCTTTTTATTAAAAAAAATCCTCTTTAAAAAAAAATTGTGGTCTCAAATTTAAGGGTGCAACTTGGTTCGATTTTGGGGAATCTTGGTTAAGCTTTTACCATAAAATAGGGTCGGTTTTAGCTTGATTGCATTTCATATTTTTTAGCAAAAGCTCAACCCGACCTGACCCAAGTTGCACCCCTAGACTCTCGGATCAATCCCCTATTAACATCTCATATACTTTGCCTGTTCGTTTTAGATTTTGAAAGCTGATTGTGAGTTGAAAACTGATTAATGGACTCAAATTTACATCTAATTTTGAGTCCAATAATCAATTTTAGACTCACAATCGGTTCTCAAAAACCAAAACAAACATGACCATCAATGATGACTTAATCACACTAAACTTGGACTATCTAATCTTGGAATTCTATCTTTAGCCTTAGAAATAGCCAATCCTATTCATTGCATGTATGGGCAAACACCCTTTTGACCACCATAGTGTTTGATGAATGAGGTCAGTCTTCTATGAGAGTGAGAGAGAGAGAGAGAGAGAGATGTTAGCAATGGCCACGTTAGTCTCGTCATAACATGTGGGGAGTGCAACGGTAACCTTGAGAAAATGGGGGTTCAACATTTATGACTAGGAATTAAGGACAAGGCCTTTGTATTACTGATCACCTTGATTAGTGGAAAAATGCCTTGTATTCGGTACGAGAGAGAGAGAGAGAGAGAGAGAGAGAGAGAGAGAGATGTTAGCAATGGCCACGTTAGTCTCGTCATAACGTGTGGGAGTGCAACGGTAACCTTGCGAAAATGGGGGTTCAACATTTATGACTAGGAATTAAGGACAAGCCCTTTGTATTACTGATCACCTTGATTAGCGGAAAAATGCCTTGTATTCGGTACGAGAGAGAGAGAGAGAGAGGGAGAGAGAGGGAGGGAGAATACATGATACATCTACGTAGGAGTGGGGGCCTCACACGGTCATCTCATAAAGTAGAGTGAGATAGAGAGAATACATGATACATCTACGTAGGAGTGGGGGCCCTCACACGGTCATCTCACAAAGCAGAGCGACATATCCGCGTCCCGATTTGGATTTAGTGAGACATAGTAGTAAGGATTAATAAATAAAGAAAGAGAAAGGGAGTGACACACTGAAAAATATGCACTGACAAAGAGAAAAGAACAAACGTGGGAACGTGGGATTCTACCAAGCTACCCCTCTTCACGGCGAGGAACTAAATATCAATCACAACCCCACCATATTATCCTGTTTTTATTTTAATTTAATTAAGAGTTTTTCATATGGTCTCGTGCAGCATAAAAGGAAAGAGTGGCCCACATGAATAGATGTTCAAAACCTTTTTTTTGGCCCCTTGGTAGGGGACGTGCCCAAAAAATTGAGGGTCGTTTCATGACCGTAAACCCATCAACTTGAGGAGTTTTCATTACTGTGCTTAAGAAAATGGAAGAGTTCAGATCATCCACTCACCCTTATTTTTAGGCACAGCCCATCTGCAATATAACAAAAGATTGAATGGTTTAGGTCATCCATTCATGTAAGCCCCATTTCCTTTTCAGGTTGCGTTTGGATTGCAGGAATTAGGAATCGAAGTTTGCATCTTATTCCGATTCCCCTTGAAACGAAACGAAATGAAAAACATTTATTCAAAAAAAAAAAAAAATCGACCCCACTGCTTCCATTCAGTTTTTTGAAGCAAATGCGGAAATTGGGCGGAATCAAAATAGGACGCCGATCCCAGCAAACAATCCCTTAATTTAATCAATGCCATTCACTATCATAGTGTTTGTTGTTTTTATCTATTTTAGGGGCAGTCCCTATTGTCTAGTGTGAATCTAAACAATCCCTTAATTTAATCAAAGCTTCTATCAAAGTGTTTGCTGTTTTTATCTTTCTTAGGGGCAGTCGCTATTGTCTAGTGTAAATCCAAACACACCCTTAGTTTAATCAAAGCTTTTTCACTATCTAAGTGTTTGTTGTTTTTATCTTTTTTAGGGGCAGTCCCTATTGTCTAGTGTGAACGCCAGATGCTGTATGCACCCATCGGCGCACCAGTATACGTGGGTCACATCAAGTCCATTATTCTTGTAGCGGGGGATGATGAGCATATATTCTATATATACGGGTCATTCCCTGTATACACTTTATAGTAAATATGAGCATATATTCTACATATATGGGTCACATCAGGTCCATTGATAGGCAGATTTTAGAATATGGGATTTCTTCAAAATTGTAGCTAAGAGACAAGAGAAGAAGCAGGCCAGCCATCGTTATTTACTTGTTTTCTTTACTTCTCGCCCTTCTTTCTGTCAACAAGAGAGTAGTAGATCCTCCAACTTTTCCAAGTTTTAGAAATCTCAGGATGCAGGAGAGATTTCTAAAACCTAGTTTTCTTACTTAAAATCCAAGAAACGCTGTCAGGACAGCGGCAACAGCTTGATCATGAACCCTCTTTTACACTGTTTTCAAACTAAAAACCTGGATTCTAAAATCCGCGTAGCCAAACGGCCCCTTAGTCTTCCCCTCCTTTTAAAGATATGATCTTTGCAGGTCGGCAAAAAAGGTAAGATTTTTGGTTCTTTGAAGGAGGCCATGTGAGAGGGCACCTGAGATTATTGAATTTTCTAACTCTCTTTTTCTTTGTTCATTTTCAAGTTTGGAATTTTTTGAGAGAAAATGAAAGAATAATAACTAGTATAAAAGGATGGGAGGAGATGTGTAGGGCCACCATCTCCTCATTTCATGAATTAGTTTGAGAGTTGGTAGAGGTGTTGGGTTTCAACAGAGATAGAAATTGTTTTGGGACCCAATGGGTTTGTGAGTTCCCTCTTCTTACCCTTGTTTGCATTACTTTCATTTGTATGGCACCCCATTCTACGACGGTCACTCCCCACTACCAAAATAATCCCACCATTATTACCATTCTCGAGTCATCACCAATGAAGACGTCATCTTAATCATTCACCCCTTCCATCCGCATTGCCTCTCCAGCATCACACTTCTTTGTCTGGTTGCTAGAGCTGTTGGGAAGAAAAAAAAAATCTTCTAGCATCACACTGCTTTGTCTGGTTGCTAGAGCTGTTGGGAAGAAATAAAAAATCTTCTGCCAGCTTATTTTTGGTTCCTGGGATTATTTTGGTTCCTGGGAGTATTTTTTTCCTTTCTTTTTTTCGTGGGGGGTTATTTTGGTTCCGGGATTATTTTCGGCCCACCAACGAAATGTGGGTTTCCTGCGGAAATTCCACAAAAGTCCCAAGAATCAAAAAATTTCGGCAACCAAACGGAGCACACTAGCTTAGAAAGCATAGCTCTCAGAGCAGTGTTTTGCGTATAAATAAGCCTTAGTTGTAGGGAAGGCATATAGTTCAAATAATTTTTGGATACTAAAGAGGATCTATTCTTCGTAAAGGAATTTTAAAACTGGAGAGTTCGTTGCTAGTTGTAGCTTGGTATGGAGTCAACGGTAAAAATGATTCCAATATCCAAGGTTTCAGAAATCAGATTGCATACTAGTTAATACTGCCATCCATTTCTGTGAAAAACACCTGTTAGGCAAATGATGAAAAAAAAAAAACCTAAATGCTAGCATATTATGCAATACAGTATGCTGGGTTGAGCCCATTCGAACTGGTGGCTGGTGGCTGAGTTTAAAAAAGAGCATGAAAGATAAAGCAAAGCATGCAAGGAAAAAAAAAACTCTCATGAACTTGATCATGAGATGGGTTGGTAAGTGTAGGATGTCAAACTAAGAAGGGAAAAGAAAAATAAATGAGAATAGAACAGTGCCTTGGCAAATATGCCAAAATAATAGTCCTGCAACACTGAAGCAGAAAACAAAATCGAGCTGATACAAGAATCTTAAGGTGAATCATATCATAGACTCTGCACAAAGGCTAGCCATTCCTCTAGTCGAGCGGAGAATTGAGTCAAAAAAGTTTGGAATGTTCATAGGCTGAAAATAAAAGAATCAGGTAAACTCACCTATCCTGACATGAAGTTTTTCCTGGTAAAATTCAACACCTCACTGTTCATTATTGCCCTGTTTGTTTAGGCCCTGTTCGTTTGAGATTACGCCAACCTGTTTGTTTAGGCCCTGTTCGTTTGAGTTTACGCCAACTGATTGTGAGTCCAAAACTAATTACTGGACTCGAAATTAAACGTAAATTTGAGTCCAATAATTGGTTTTGGACTCACAATCGGTTGGCATAATCTTAAAAGAACAGGGCCTTAGGATTTTGAGATCTGATTGTGAGTCCAAAAATGATTATTGGCGTTTAATTTTGAGTCCAATAATTGGTTTTGGACTCACAATCGGTTGGCATAATCTTAAACAAACAGGGCCTTAGGATTTTGAGATCCGATTGCGAGTCCAAAAATGATTATTGGGATCAAAATTAAACATAATTTTGAGTCCAATAATCAGTATTGAACTCACAATCGGTCCTAAAAATCCAAAATGAACAGGACATGAGTCTGTTCATAAAAAAATTGTCCATGGTGTTCTGTTCCATGCAAATACAGCATAGTAAGTATGTCTATGCCATTCTTCATTTGACTACACGGGCATCATACAAAAAACTAGGCGGTAAAAAAAATGCAAGTCATTGATGAATAACAATTCTTCATGAGAAAAATATGCTAAAAGGTCTAACAAAATGCTCGGCCTCTCATTCTTCATGAGAAAAATATGCTAAAAGGTCTAACAAAATGCTCGGCCTCTCATTATACTTTCAGGGAGAAATTATTTGTGACCATCCTCCATAACTCTAAACAGAACCACCCTCCATAACTCTAAAAAGAATAAGGAAGAAGGGACGAACAATATTGTTATTTCATTGGAACCGAATAACTTAATCCTAAATACTTGTCTGCTCCATTTACTCTACTCTAATTAGAATACAGAACAAAGCTTGACATCCTCTGCAAAATAAAATCATTGCAGCATATCAGATGAGCAATTGGCCAAACAATAAGGTTTCAAAAAAATATTGTGATGTTAAAAAGATAATATGCATGTGATCATACAACTAAGCAAGTGTTCTGAAATATAAATATGGTATGTGTAATATAATACACTTTTTAGGGAGTTATTTCCTCAATTCCTCCTCAAATAAGAACTACTTTTATTATTTTCCAAGGAGGTGGGTGTTGCTACTCATAAATTTAGGCGCCCCCATCCATGTAAGATTGATAGATAAGGCAAAACAACTTGGGTGGAAGTGCCTAGTGTTATGGATGGCAATGCCAGCCACATTTCCTACAATAGCAAAATCTTTCTCTACGTGATGCAGTATTAGTGGATTAGGACATTCAACTTGAGGACCCTATCAGTGTGACATTAACGAGCAGGAGTGACATTCCTTCTTTTTTTAAAGCAATTACAAGGGAAAAGTAAAAAATTATAAATGAACAGAGATTGCCCCCATCTGTATTCTGTAGAACTTCTCTGCCGACACCTTGCAGAAGAAAGAGATGTCACGCCCTCTACGAATTTCAGCAATAAAATGTGCTGGTCTCCAAGGACCCAGACTTCAGAAAGAAGCCCATGCCATTACCTTCTCTACCCGTCTTACCATTACCACTCAACTCACTAATGAATATATGAAGGCTCATAAGCAAGGTTATAAATTTCGGTTTCGGTATGCATTTCGATCATGACGGAAATAAAAACATGTCAATTTCAAATGGAATTTTTGGCGAAAATCCTATAAAATTACGGAAATGTATGAAAACATATGCAAATGAAGGTCATTTAAGATGAATAGGCGGGAAGTGTCAGAATATGCACAAATGCACCCAAAAACCAACAAATATCCAAAAAAACACACACAATGGTTTACCCATGGAAGTAGGAATCCTTACTTGGACTGGGAATCACGATTCCCCAGTTCGTGATTCGGAATCGGCAATCTTCTCGATTCCCCAAAAATTGGGAACCTCGTATCGGAATCGTGGGAAACACGATTCCACTCTATGGGAAACACGATTCCTTTCCTATCGACCCTCCTTGGCTCTTTGTAGTCCTCTTCCCTTCTTAGTGGTCCTCTTCTCTTCCTCTTCTTAGTATTTACATGTGAAGTCATTTAAGTAAATGTAAAGACATTTACTTAAGATTTAAATGTAAATAAGGGAATACCCCCCATTTGAATCTATTAAAAATAGCTTCAAGACCCAAATCTCAAAAAGGGTAATAAGTCAACTTTCCAGTTCTAGTACAAAATTCAAAAAAAAAAGAAAAAATGGTAGGGTCAAAATCTTAACTTCCAAACAATGGGGTATTTATCCAATTTTAAAAATTCATAAATTCTATCATGTCCAAACATTACTAAATCTCAAAAGTCCGGTAAAAAAATATCATAATTTGGTCTCTAAAATTTTTTCATCTTGTCAGGCACTGGTCAACACACTGGTCAAGACTGGTAAACACAGGTATTTCAACCGATAGTGATTTTCCTTTAAGTAGATGTTGGATCTTTTAATAAAAAGTGGTTTTTTAATATTTGGTTGGTTCATATAATTATTTCTTATTTTTTAAAAAAAAATTAAATATTTAACTATTAAAAAAATTCTCCGACCTTTCACGCTTCCCACTTCCCACCTTCCTAAGAGCCTTCGCTTCCCGCATCCGCTTCGCTTCCCACTCTGGCAACCTTGGGTTTACCAACAATAAACACCCGATGACATGAGTTGGCATGCACATCTGATGATTCAATGCATACCATATTTTACATGTAATTCATATAAATATTGGCAAATAATGCACACCCCATTTCATATTCAATTTGTATAAATATAATTATGTAACAAATACTTGCAATGTTTGGAAAATAAGAATCGAACCATGTAAGCCCAAGGGTTCCCATGAGTTAATCATTCACCTTACCTTCTTGTTTTGATGCTAGCAAACTAAATTGATTAGCATTTATGGACTGATGTGTTGCTTTGAAGTGTTGTGTTGTATACAGGAATTTCATGTCATAATCGCCATTACACAACTCTTCACAACACATGGCTTGTGGATCAAGGAGCAAAGGAACCAAGAGCTTGCACCTACATTACATATCCTCATTTAAAGATATGCAAGTCAAGAAGCTCAACTTGAAGATCCCACAAGTTTCCTAAGCAAGCGTCAAGGAGCTTGGAATTGAACATGCCATGGTGACACCTCATGCACCTCACAACATGCAGTGAAGATTGGAGGATGTCACAAGAGCAAGACAAGTTGAAGATGTTCACCTCAAGCCGAAGAAGTCCAAGAAAGTGCAAATGAGCCAAGACATTCCACGAAGACTCAAGGTTTTTATTTTTAGAATATATATAGAGTCCTCTTGATTTTATGTTTAAAAGCACTTTCAAAAGGTTTTCAAAATAATTTTCATACTTAAATTTTGTCATCTTTGAAAACCATTAACACACCCTAAAATGTGTTTGAAAACCTAGGACTTTAGCCTAAAGACCATGGCCCAAAAGCCCCTGAACTTTAAAGTTAAAAATGGAATTTTACACAGGGCCGGTCAACCAGGATATTCCGGGCAACCGCGACGGTAAGGAATTTGAAAATATAAAAGGGCGCCGGATAAGGGCGGGCGACCGCGGTGGCTCGGTGGACAGCGACGGTCGGGCAAACTAGCTGTTGGGGCGTTTTCTGCTTGACTTTTTCAAGCCAGATATTTACAGTTTTACTCAAAACGGTTATATTTTCAAATACACTATATATCCATGATTAAAACTTATCTCTACAAGCTTTTGAACATTTGAGAAAGATCAAATCTCATTTCTCTTTGAGCTTCAACATTTTATTTCAAAAGCAAAAACCTCTTTGATCTTCCATTTCTACATCTTATCAAGAGTCACTTCATAGGGCTTTACATTTGTATTTTCTTGGAGTGATTGTGAGCTTTCAAAGTTGTAATCCGCCTATCAAGAGGCATTAGAGTTTTTATTTTTATTTGTTCTTCATTGAGGGTCTTCTCTTCGGCCCGGTAAGAATTGTGAAGAAGAGGGTCTTCTCTTTGGCCCGTTAAGAAAGGTGAAGAAGAGGGTCTCCTCTTCGGCCCGGTAAGAAAGGTGAAGACATGTAAGAGGGATTGTCCATCGCAAGGCTTCATGCAGATGGGCTTCGCTTTGGCCCTTGAGAATGTAAAAGCTTGGTCATATAACGGCTCATTGATCCGGTCTTGAAGGAGGATCGAGATAGTAGAACTCACGTGTGCACGTGAAGAGTGGAGTAGGTCTTGTGATAGACCGAACCACTATAAATCTTGTGTTCATTGTCTCTCTCTCTTCCTTTCCTTCTCTTGCACGTGTGGTGATTAGAAATCTCTAACCCTAACTTGTTTATTATTTTAATGGAACAAGGGTTAGTAAATGCACTTGAATTAGATGTATAAACCCTAATTGCATTTATAATATTTATTTGAACAAGGGTGAGTTAAATGTGCATGATTAAAAAGTCTAAATCCTAGCTTTTATTGATATACCAATTTGAACAAGGGTTAGACTAATTAGTGCTTAATTAAATGGATTAATTTTAATTTTCCCTTAATTAAGCCTAAAATTTCTAATTGACCAATTTACCCCTCCTCTTGGGTTGTCACACCTGTATTTCAAACCATAAATCGTAATCTGGTCGAATCGTATCGTATCGCAAATACTAAATAGCAGAATTCATTCAGATATATACATATATAATCATAAATAAATTAAAAACAATAAAATAACTTATTTTTAGAATAGTAAAAAACAATAAAATGACCAACTATCCATTTTTCATCTAAATCTATTAATTTAAATAGAAACAACCATAATTAGTTATTAAATATCATAATACGAGTTGTTTGTTAACAAACTTGTCACATGCTAATCATCTATGTGTCATCCAAACCCATGCATATTGGATAATAAGTTAAACTAATATCGTGTGATCAAATCATAAGCATGTGATTGAACAAAATAAGCGCAAGAGATCAGGAAAAAATACCTCTAAGTTTACGAGTTGTGATTGACGATGCTCGATCTTGCTGGGATTCCAAACATCTGTAAAACAAAAATGATATGGGCGGTCTTCTACTCTCTCCACTTATGTTCATTCCAATGGGAAGAAACCACCTTATGTGTGAGAGAAGGGACCAATCCTGTGTTTATAATAACCGAAAGGAAGCCCCAGAGTCCACCCATTATCGACTGTTGTTCCTCAAATAAGCCCACTAACCTTATTGGGCTTACAACGGGTCCACACATATTATTAACCCGTTACCAAACCCTTTCCAATGTGAACACATGTGGCTAAGTTGTTCCCGGCTCAAAACCTTATTGATCACTAACCGTATATGAGCAGATCTAGATTACTCTTTACCATAATCAAACATTCTCAACAATCTGGTTTTCACAAAAGCCAAAACATGTGTTGTGCAAGCCCACAAAAGTCTTACATTCTCCCACTTGGATTGCATAGGACATTAATAGAAAACTTTAGCATAAAATCTTTGAGAACTTAATTCAAAACCTTTAGTTTGAAAACGATTCTCCGCATTGCAATGGCCACAAAAGAATGTTGATAAGAGAAACGCCTTAAACTTTGCCTTAATCAAATAGAGCTACTAATACCCAATCATGAAGGTTGTTACATCTTATTACGATATAGGACTGTACATGTCAAAGTACTAGTAACTTCATCGATACAGGGTAAATGGTATGGTTGTGTGGTAAATGTGATCTTTCATGCCTATTTCCAAAGTGATCCAAACTTTATGTCCATTACCGGACCCTTATGCTTTAACAAGTGAAGCTCTTAGGACGGGCAATCCTGATGTCTTTATACTTTACTCATAGGTGAGAAACCTTTATACCGTATGAGTAAAATATGCCCGCCCTGCTTAAAGCTTAAGACTTTAAGTGTTACACTTCATGAGGCCATACCTCCAATGAGGCATGAGGCAGCACCTCCCATGAGGCATTAGCATATATAATCAATCATGTGAGCACAAAGATGGCAATAATAACTATAATAATATTCTCGAGAACATATTCCTTTATTCATATACAGCAACTCCAAACAATAGAACCACACTGTTGAAACAGAGCAAAGAATATTATCATGCAGTTCTACCAAACAAAGAAATTCCTACTAACCAAAGACATAAAATTATAAAGTAACCTCATAAAGGTAACATGCCCATTAAAACCTTTGGGGCAATCATTATGTTAGTGGTTTAGCAGTCATGATATGGATCATCCTACCATCATAAAATATATAGTGAGGTAGAACTCATATCATCTAAACAACTAGCAAAATCTACATCCGCAAGGCTGATCACCTCAAGGTGATATGACCGTCTGTATAATAGTATAATATCATTAATCCTCTGTAAATAATCTAAAACCTTTATTGCTAATGTCCAATGATAATGATCCATACTTGGATCACACTGTCATCTATCAAGTACACTAATCGCAAAAGTGAAATTTAGATAAGTATATGCCTGTGCTCGACCGCGTTACCCGTCATTGAAACACAAGCTGGAGACATATCGGCCTATAGCCCCACCAATGTGATCTCCATTACAGATGGCAACGACAAACGTATAAGGAATTTTCGTCATTTGATATCTCTTTAGATTATTTTGGGCCAGTGGGGTTTGGTGACATTATCAACCTTGTAAGACGGGTACTACCCCTAGAAAACAAGCATGCATGCCAAACCACATAAGAACCTTATCAATGTACGCTCTCCGAGACAATCTAAGTATGCCACGATGAATTTATTATATCCCAAACCAAAAGATGTCTCAACTGGATCTTTCATCTAAAAAAGACTTGGAAACATCCACTTTGTTTCACTCGAGAGAGCGAGATTGATTTCAGTGATATCAACATAAAGAACCAGAAAAATAAACATGCTCCCACTGATCTTCAGATAAATGCACTAATCAATTTCATTTTCTTTAAATTTAAAAGAGGAACAACCTCTTCAAAATTTAAGAATCACTGTCTGGAAAACTGCTTAAGCCCAGAAAAGGACTTCTTTAGTTTGCACACCAAGTGCTCTTCATACTAGTGAGTGAAAAACCTTATGGTTACATCATGCAAATGTCGAACCACTTTGTGTTAGGACTTTCAATCGGATCAGAAAGACAACAAGATCATAATTAGTCCCAATATCAACCTCATGCTTTGCATGTATACAACAAAATCATTTGTCAACTGGATTCATTCTTCATGAACAACTGAAGAATCCTTATGATCAGGAGACTCGATGTTAATTACATTATACTCAATTAGCAAATGAACAATTGTACTCACTCAAACTATAGGCATGGGAATCAAAACTCGTTATTCCTCAAGAACTATATTTCAAGACTAAGTACTCCCACTAATGTTACCACTTTCTAAAACACTGCATGATAATTCTCTATGACCCTATCGGAGTAGAACGGAATATAAAATCAATAACCCTTTGACTTATCTAGATTCCCAACAAGTGACAACTAACAGTTCGAGAACCTGGTTTCCTGATCTTTGAATTATAAGGCCTTGCTTCTGCTACACATCCTCAAACATGCATGTGGAATGACAAAAATTTAACAAACGTAGTCAACAATAGAGGCAATGAAATGGTGAAAACCACCAAGAATCAGAATAGGAAAATTCCCACAAAACCGATCCTACTCAATTTATAGTTAATCCTTCTCCATTCTACTCTGACATAGTCTTTATCCCATGTCTATCTTACACACCACTCCCCTTTTCCCACTTTTGTGACAATAATCGATGTATTCATTGGCGACCAAAGCACCATCTAAAATCTTCCTTCCTGCAATCATGGTTTTAAATTTCCACCGAAACTGACATGAAACGACCTAAGTGTTTCTGTTTCCACCCCACCGAAACAAATATCAAAACTGAAGTGCATAATGAAACCAAAATCCTAAGTCCATTACTGAAACATTATACCAATACATGTTGCATACTCAACTCAACTAAGCCTTTGTCTCAAACTAAGCCATGCATTATACCAATACATATTGCATAATTATATTTAATTATTTATATGAATTGCATGTGAAATGTGGTATATATAAATATTTATATGAATTACATGTGGTGTGTTGTATGTATTGAATTATCCTGCATGTGCGAGAATGCATGTTACCGGGTGTTCATGTTGTAAAGTCATTATGGGTAGGTTTTTTTTTTTTTTCTTATGTGATAGTTTTTTAATGTGTATTTGTGCTTGTCCTAGCACTGCTTAAAATTTCATCTTAAATGTTCATGCATTCCTGTGGTTTTACAAGATTTCCACCAAAATTTCCATATGAAATCAACACGTTTCAATTTCCATCACTACCGAAACACATACTGAAATTGAAACCTAAAACCATATGCAATAAGCACTTTGATTAATTGATATCAGACCTCCCAACAATCCCAGTCTCTCTGCCAGAACCTAGCCAAAATATTTCACACTCCACACAAGGTTGATAAGGCGAAAATCTATCAATATGCCTACTCCATACTTCTCAGGAATAAGAGAAAAAAAAAGTACCCCCTATGCTCCTATTAGCAGGGAACTCTCGAAAAATCCATAAGACAATCCTTAATGAAGTCCCCGCACCACTGAAAGAAAGCCAGGTAGAAACCATTCGGGCATGGAGATCTGTTGTCTCCTTAAAGATATAAGAGGGTTCTCTTTACTTACTCCTCACTAAAATGATTCTCAAGCTCACAACAAGCATTTCCCATCTAATTGACCAAACTCTTACCTCTGGTAGAAGGGCAAGAGGTCTACTGTCAGACGAGTAGAGTTCTTTATAAAAGGAAACAATCTCCTCAATAATATGACTCCTATCCTCAATTTTCCCTCCATCGATCACAAGAGATCAGATTCGTTTAAATATAAAAGGAAACAATCTCCTCAATAATACAATCCTAATCGTCAATTCTCTCTCCATCGATCACAAGAGAAGGAATTCGGTTAACTCTATGTCGAGCACTAGCAATGTTGTGGAAATATGTGGTGTTATTATCCCCTTCAACCACTTGTCTCTAGACCATTGTTTCCATGTAAGCTCCTCCTATACAGGAAAATCCTATTAAGCTCGTAGTTCAAGAATCCCCTTTCCACCAAGTCTGACCTACCAAGCGGTTCAATTTATTCTTTCCGATCAAAATCCACAATTTTCTGAAGTAGTTTTTTTATTGGCTGCCAGGCCCTTTTCCTCTAGCACAACGCATCAATTTGTCTTTGACAAATCTGAGCTTTTGGCCCAGCAGAGCCTTCACCATTAATAGGGACCTCAGCCCAGCACGATGTGAGTTTTGCACTAAAACTTGGTTCCTCCAACCAGGCCAACTGGAACCGAAAAAGGAGTCGAACCCCAAGATTCTACATTAGGGTCAAGGAGAATAGATCAATGATCCAAAATTGTCTTTGGGAGGGCAACATGCATCAAGTCCGGGAACGATGGGTACCATTGCTGACACACTAGGAACCTATCCAACTTGCACTTACGATGATTCCTGGACCAAGTAAATTGGGCACTACTCAAAGGGAGGTTCATCATCAAATTACGGCCTACAAAAGCATCCATACTAGCAATGATTCTACTCATTCCCTCTCTTCAATGTAGCTCATTACAGTCAACACCTATACACCAAGGTATTGACTACCTTTCTTTAATGCCATCCCAACTCGGCCCACATGTCACCACGAAACCAGGCAGATTCAGATCAGACCGTAAACGCCGAAAAAGCACAATCAGAGTTATCGGTAAACCTCCTCAAATGAATAGAAATTGAGAAACTCCCAACCCTATCCTACTCAAGTCCAACATCGCCCCATCCCAAGCCACTATAATACCTCCCGAAGAACCCACTGCATCCAAAGCAACAAAGCGTTATTACAACATATATTTTTCAATTTGACAAGATGTTTTAAGGCACTTTCTTTCCACTTTGCCTTCCCAAAGGAAATACCTTTGAAACTTATCAAACTTATCGGCCACTGAATCAGTATTTTTAACATGGTATAAACTGACAACTTGGCAAGAGATGCTTAAATAAGAGTTATCCTTCCACTGACAGATGAGAAATTTCTCTTCCAAAGCAGTAATATATCCTCTTAATCATGGGGTCTCACAAAGACTTTCATGGGGAAGTGTCTAGAAAAAGAATAGCAAACTTAAAAGAAGAAATGTCAATATATCAATTTAAAGGAAAATATTGAGAGTTGAGATAATAAGGATCACCATCAGTGCAAGACTGAGCACTTGAGGGTTCGTATATGAGATACATCAACATTCAATGCCAACCTGTTAATGCATATTTATAACATTAGACCAACAGTTTCCAACAGACATTCACATTTTTCTTTCTATCTCCTTCAATGAAAGCTTTATTATATAACTGCAATGAAGTTCCATCCCAATGGTCTAAGAAGTTAATTCAACAATAGAGAGATATCTGGGAACCATATTTTGCAGATTGCTACAATCAAAATGTCTTCCTAAGGTGAAGATTTCGCTGGAAAGGCGTCACAGAGCATGCCTAATAGTAAGTGTGTTTTTTTTTTTAATGGCAGAATGAGAATGATTTATTAAGTTTAGAAAATCAAAACCCAGGGACCGAGGTGGTTACAAAGGCATATATAACATACAAGACAGAAACAAGGGCATAGATGTATCAAAAGAAAGGAAAGCCAGACAAGAGTAGTTACCACCAACCACTCAAGGTGGTACGTGATCTAGAAAAGGGGTCTCCTCTCTCCTAACTCTCAAACGAGATAGGGAATCACTCTCCATAATCGCCAATCTCCAAACATATCGGATCTCTATATCAAGTTCTTCCAATAAATCTTGAATCTCCTCTTTCACATCCGCAAAGCACCATGGGAAGCTAGTCTCGTCTCTCACCCATCTGACTACACTGTGGGAGTCTTCCTCAATAATCATCATTTCAATCAATAATCATCCGTTGAATCTGATCAAGGGAGGTGTATTGAATCCCACAAAAAAGTGCCATGACCTTTGCCTCAGAAGTGTCCCTATCACCATTGAATCTGATCAAGGGAGGCGTATTGAATCCCACATAAAAGTGCCATGACCTTTGCCTCGGAAGTGTCCCTATCACCAATTGGGCCCCAAAAACCCAAATCACCTTTTGTACGCATTTCTCAACAATCCCCCAATGTCTGTCAGTCTTGGATTGCCGACACTTGAACCCTCAAAGTTCAACTTCAGCCTCCCAAGAGGTGGAGGGTTCCATTTGGTCTTGGGGCACTCCGAATGAGTGCTACTCAGTTTGATCACCTCCCAAGACCTATGGAAGGATGGCAGTAAAACTCCACTAAACATAGGTAGTAACTATGCCCACTATGCCCACCGAGCCACACAGTGACATCTAGGAATAGGCTCCACAAAGTCCTACCTCTAGAGGGCCAAGGCGCAAAGCTCCAAGACTCAATATGATCCGCAATGTGCCCATGGAGAACCGAGCAAACTCCAAATAACTCATGGGCAAACTGGAAATGTAGGAGGTCGCCAACGGACTCCGCATCCACAAGGAAAAGGGCACAGTGGTTAACTATAATCTTCTCTCTATTGCACAAGTGTTCCACTGTGAGAATCTTGTAAAGACACCAACATAATGCATTAATTCTCGACAGGACTCTAATTGGCCGAACTAGACAGGCAAGTGTGGCTCGAAGATTCAATACCAAGTGTTCATAGAAAGATTTAATCGTGAAAGCTGTAACTTCTCCCGATTCTCACTCCAAGAAATTCATTCTGCATATGAAGTTGAAACCAACTATATTGTTCACCCTGCAAAAAGATTCAACCACCAAAATATCATTGCACGGTGATACCTCCAAACTTGCTGGGAACTCTTAGTGTTTTGTCCACACACGAGCTATCCAACTAGAGTCTAATACTTTCCTCATTTCCTACCCTATATCGTATCTCTTTCTGAAACAGAGTTTGGAATTTCATGATGTCCTCTAGACTGTAGTCCCGATTGGTATATACCCATTCTATCGGGGACCACTGTCAGGGACCAAGACCATATTTTGCCCAAATCACCCTTCTCCATAGCACATCTATTTCCTCATGAATTTCCATAGCCATTTCCCTAGTAGCACCTTGATCATCGGTTCTACGCTTCTAATCCCAAGACCTACCTCTCTATAAGGCCTACACACCATGTCATAGATGACTATATGATATTTTCTGCCTTCTTCCCTATCGTTCTATAAGAAACTCCTCTAGAGATGTTCAATTCTTTTAATGACAAATGCAAGGCAGAGGAACATTGACATAAAATAAAGAGGGAAAGTAGCCAAGATTGACATAAAAAAAAGAGGGAAAGAAGCCAAGACTGTCTTAATTAAGGCAATTCTCCCCCTAGGGACATCATTCCATTTTTGAAGATAGATGCCTTTCCACCCTTTCAATCTGTGGTTACCAAAGTCCTTTCAATGGACTACCCATACATAGCATGAGGTCTAAATATGGTGAACTTCATATTTAATCATTGCCTTCAGATTTTTTTTAGCTTACATGGGCCCGAACCAATGAATAATAAAGTGTCGTCCGCATATTAGAGGTGGGTTGATTCGATTTCAGGGTGCCCCATATGAAAACCTTCGATCAAACCTTCAGATCATTCACTTTCCATCATCCTAATGTATGCTTTTGCCATGATGGTAAACAGAAAAGGAAGCAAGAGGGCCCCTTGACACAGTCCTCTTGATCCTTTAGGGGATCTATTGACCAGGATTGAGCACCTCATAGACAATAAGCAATAAGCACTTCCACATCCAATCACTCCATTTGGCTCAAAAATCCATTCTAGTCATAATGAACTTAAGGCACCTCCAATCCACTATCACAGGCTTTTTCCATGTCCACTTTACACAAAAGCCCACTCTGCCCGCACAATGATTGGAATTGAGCACCTCATAGAAAAGAAGCAATAAGCACTTCCACATCCAATCACTCCATTTGGCTCAAAAACCCATTCTAGTCATAATGAACTTAAGGCACCCCCAATCCACTATCACAGGTTTTTTCCATGTCCACTTTACACAAAAGCACACTCTGCCTGCACAATGATAGTGCTTAGTGGCTTCATTTGCTTGCAATGCCCTGTCTAAGATTTGTCTTCTTTGTATGAAGGCGCATACTAGTTTGCTATGATCCCCCCTAGTATCAACCAGAGACGATCCGCCAACACTTTGGCGAGGATTTTATAAACACTTCCCACAAGGCTTCTGAAATAGTACAGGCTCTCTGGACCGCCTTTTTTGGGGATGAGGGTGATAAAGGTAGCTCTTGTACCTCTACCAAGATGAAAATCTCTGTGAAACTATTCAAAAAAAAAGTCCATAATATCCTTTTACACCCATTCTCGGCTCTCCTGGTAGAAGATAGTGCAAAATCCGTCAGCTCCCGATGCTTTATCTCTTTTCATGGAGGAGATGACTTTTTTAACTTCCTATTTTGACAATGGTCTTTCAAGCTCTCATAGCATCCTCGTCCAATAATCAAATTGAATCATTTCCAGAATTGGGAAACGCCGATCCTCAGATGTATACAACTTTCTAAAATGGGATACTATTTACGCAATGATGGGCTCATCTTTTCAACTCTGAATCCATTCACCATTAGAGAATGGATTCTATTACTTCATCTTCTAGCACTTGCTACGATGTGAAAGTAGGTGGTATTCTTATCTCCCTCTTTCAGTCATTTTGTTCTTGATATTTGTTTCTATTTCACCTCTTCCTAAATGATGATAGGATTGCATTCTTCCAGAAGTTTGGATCTCTCTAATACTTCTTCCTGATTAAGATGTATCTCCTCTTCGATTGTCTCGATCCTATTCAGATATTCTAGAATTGCTCCTTTCTTCAGTTCAAACTCACCAAACACTTGTTTAGCACATGTTTAATTTTGGTTTTCACAAAGCAAAGCTTTTGGTTTATTCTGACATCGACCAGTCTGGAACCCTCCGCTTCAGACAACCATTCCTTAAGCTTCTTCGGTAATGAAGGTTTCTCAAGTCATGCCAGCTCGAACCGAAATGGGGATGGTCACCACGGACCAAGTGGGGTCGAGAAAAAATGGCCCATGATCCGAAGTTGGCTTCAGAAGAGTGATATGAATGGATCTCGAAAACAGTGCACTCTAAAGGGGGGAAAAGAGGAAGTGATTGATACGGATTTTGCTATCATTCCTCTCCCAGGTAAGGCGAGCTCCAGTCAAAGGAGGTCGATCAAGTGTTTCTACTAATGAAGTCAAAGAAATTCAGCATATCTTGAGATATTCTAGGTCTCCCAGATTCGTCATCCAAAAAACAAGTCACGGTAAAGTCTCCCCCAATACACTCCTAGGAAGTGTCCCATCTACCTCTGATTGAGTCCAATTCCTCCATATGATCTCTAGGAGCGCTCTGTCAGTTAATGCATAAACTGCAAAAAATACCGAACAAGAGTTATCCTCAACTCTTCTCAGTTTGACCGAAATCGAGAAAGACCTTATGAATTCTTCTAGAGCAATTTTCACCCCATTCCAAGCAACTAAAATTCCTCCAGTGGATACTTGGGATTCAAGCACCAAGAAGTAGAAGTCTCTGGAACACCAAATTCTTCTGAGATATACAGGTGAGAAGCCTTTATTTTCGTCTTTTCCAGGGCAAAGATTTCTAGTTTATTCTTTTTTAAAACCTCCTTCACATGGGCCTTTTTTGAGTTGGAGCCCAATCCCTGGATATTCCATGTGATCTTCATGAGCACCAATCTTTTGGACCTTTTCCACTCCCTATTAATCCACCTGATGCAGATATTGGGTTTATTTTCCATGTTATTTAGTTTTGGACCTTTCCCACTCACTATTAATCCAAGACAGACGTTATGTTCTTTTCGACATGACAAACAAATCAGATGGTTGATTTCAATTTTTGACACCGATCTCAATGGCTCCACCATATGTTCCATGTTTTGATGGGTACGACGAATGTTATTTAAAAGGCCAGACTCACTATAGCTATTATGAGGATGCATGTCTACAATGGATCTATGCTTTGGATGCATATTATGCGCACTACGACTATGATGACAAAGCGCCCATCTACCGACTCAGAAAAACTGTGAGAGGACAAGCTCAGGGTTATTTGAGACACTTGGAGGCGAAGCGCCGTCCCTTAGGCGAGCCTCCATTCCGTCGATGGGAAGAGATTCGTGAGCTACGCTTATGCGAAAGTAGCTCTTTATTAGTACGAGCAGATGATAGTAAGCGAAGAGGCAGCTCGTCGTGAACAGGAAGCCGCAGCTCGTCGTGCACGAGAAGCCGAAATTGCAGCAGCCACTAGATATCAAGAGCGTCACATGCGTGAGTCGGATTTGCAAAGCCACTTCACTACTTCTTCTCCCGTACCACTTGTTGATGATATTATTGAGGAACCAGATGCTAGTGTTGATGAGATCATTATAGTTGAATCCTTGATTATGTCACACACTGAGTCAGAGATGTCAGATATAAGGCCAGAGAGTTCAGTCATTGCACATTGCTGAGGCCGATGTCGACGAGGATGACAATTCAGAGGTTTTCCTAGCACCGATTGCCGAGCATCTAGATAGCGATCTTGACACTTCCACAGTAGAGGCAGATAATGTGACCGAGCTATGCAAGGCTGATCCATTGACAGAGGCGAATGACCTGAGCCATTACCTGAGATGGATGATCGAGAGCATATTTGTTGAGGATTGCCCTATCTTTGAGCCAATTGATCAGATTGTCGATCTTTGTGCTGACACAGTGGAGCTTGTTACCCAGATCGATCAGGAGGTCGTAGCATTTACAGAGATTGATTCAGCTGGACAAGATGAGACTACAAATGAGAGTATTATGGGAAAGTTTTGCCGAGGCTTGCTAGAGATCATGCCAGTACAGGAGGAGTACGTTGCTATATTCCCTGCCACATTACTTATCAGGAGAGGTTTGTTTCTTTATGGTTCTTCATGGATGATGTCTTCTCTATCACTACGCTCGCATTCCATACCACTTTCACAGACATCACGAGCGTTGTACGGCATTCCAGAGTTCGACGGATTACGACTCATACTGCTTCAGTAGATCGTCTACGTATTTGATCCAGGTGGACTAGAACTCGAGGTCGAGTTCTTTTCAAGCGGGGGGAGAATGATGCAGATATTAGGATTTATTTTCCATGTTATTTAGTTTTTAGGCTTTTATTTTCCATGTTATTTAGAATTAAGAAGTTTAGTCTTTTAGGAATTCTTATTTTAGTAGGTTTCTATCTTTTCGGTTGTTAATTGCCTATAAACCTATTTATAGGCTTCTTTACAGCTTTATTGTGAACTTTGATTGATATTGAATAAAGATTCTTCTCCCTCTAATTCTGGTTTTCTTCTTCCCTCTTCTGATTTCTTCTCTTCTCTCCCTAAATTCGTCTATTCTTCTCTTCTTCTTCTCCTCTCCCTAATTTCGTCTCTTCTTCAGGTTATTTTCGTCTCTCTTCTTCCCCTATTCTTCTAATTCTATCCCCTTCCCTCAATTCCTCTTCCCGGTCCTACATCACCACCACTTCTAGCTTTCCACCCCTCAATGATATGCTATTGGATCCCCTTTTGAATTTCACATTAATTTCTAGCCTTGCCATCTCCCTATCCATTTTCATTGCAGGACCACCTTTGTGTCTTTTGGTGGGAGATGAGGCTTGAATGTCAAGCATCTCTAATGAAAGGAAATAAGTTCTAGCTTCCTTATCCGAACCTACAAAGGACAACCCAACCACTTTATTAATCTTGATCACATGATTTTCCACCAGGTCTATCACAGCCTTATAGATATCAGAACTAGGTGTAGTAGTCATCGGATTCGGCATGAGACAGATGAACCTTTGTCAAGCCTAATAGATCTCAGCATAACACTTTATTCATCTTGATCACACGATTTCCACCAGATCTTTGACAACCTCATAGATCTCAGAACTAGGTGTACCTACGAATTCATCGTCGTCGTTTCTGACCCAAGACAGCCATTACCAAGCCCGAACCTACTTCATTAGACCTAAAGCTCACTACCTCCGAACGAAACACCGTAAAATGTTAGGGGCCAAACAATTCAAGGGACAAAGCTCCTTTCTCACATAGGGAGAATGTAGACGGCAAGAAAAAACACCTTTCCCACCTAGAAAGAACGTAGACAGCAAGAAAAAAATGACATTACCATTTGAAAATTGTACGTGTTCACCTAGCCTCTCTTACCTACCACCCACCCCCACCCCCTTTCCCGGAGGCCCAACAGACACATGGATACGCGCTAACCAGCAGGAGCCGCTAACCACCTACCAACTAAAGACACATGGAAGGCAAGAATAAATGACAAACGATTTGCAATCAGGATGTAGCTAAAAGTAAGTGAGGAATCAAAACAAAGACATGTCTCCTCTAATAAAAGTTCAAATTGATATGTGTGTGTGTGGTGGTGGTGGTGGTGGGGGGGGCACTTGCTTCTCATGGTTACACAATACCACAGGTTGTCTACTCTCATTTTTCCTGTGAGTGGATAGCTAGCCACTTGCATCATGATTTTCACCTTAGGGTTATCCAAATGACGGCCTTCTCTTGAATCAATGTCCACGTCCAACATCTGTCCGAATAATGATTAGACCATTTCAAAGGATTCTTTGAACCAATCGTGAAGAGGTATTCCTAGTATTAGCACCCATATGGATTTGGCACCTCATCTGCACACTGGGTACCAGGCGTACATCTTATCCAAGATACCACCCTTCGCTTTTCCTCCCATCCATGAAATGCACGTCGCTTCTTTTTCATTTTGTAACCCGAACAAGTACACTCTTGATCCTAGAGTCGAAACTTTAAGCTCTAAATGAGCTCCCCACCTTCTGGTCACCTTTTCTTTCAGAACCTCAACATCCGGTTTCTAAACGTATATTCCCCCTACCAAACACTGCTGCAGATTTATTTTTTTCTTTTTTGTTCTACTTTACCCTTAGTTGTAAATTCCATTCCGGTGGCCATTCTGTTTTGGCCACCGAAACAGAATTCGGGTGGGATTTCGGTCATTCCGGTGCATTCCGGTCGAAACTTTTCAGTCACACAAATCCCTTTTCTCGAAATTTCGATGGGATTTCTGTCATTCTGGTGCATTCCAACGGCCATAAAATGAGGGTAAAAGGGTCAAAAAGCAATCCCAACGGCTATAATGGCATTGTCGTATTTTTTTCAAAAAATTTGTGCATTTTCAGTCGATTCTGGGCGAAACAGGGCATTCTGCCGGAATTCCGGCCGGAACGGAAAATATGCCCAAACCGTTCCGGATTCCGAGCCGGAACCGGAATTCCGGTCCATTCTGGCCGGAACGGAACGGAATTGATAACTACGACTGTACCTGATCAATCAAGAATAATAGTTCGCCATTTAATGTTGTGACCATTTTTTTTCTTTTGAATGGTAATGTTGTGACCATTGTTGCATTGCAAAGCAAGTTCCAGGCAAATCCAATGCTTGTCTCCTGTCGGTTGACTACTTATTCCACTACTCTCCGAGTCTATGCCGTGCAACCAAATAAAACCTAGGCGTTTGATGTTGTTAAACCATTATGGATGGTTTTCTCTCTTATGTGATGGTTTCTAAGTGTCTCCTGCCGGTTGACTACTTATTCCACTACTCTCTGAGTCTATGCCGTGCAACCAAATAAAACCTAGGCGTTTGATGTTGTTAAACCATTATGGATGGTTTTCTCTCTTCTGTGATGGTTTCTAAGTGTATATTTGCAGTTATTCTAGCATTTTCTGATGTTTCATCTTGAATTTCCATTATTTGCACATGTTGCCATATGTTTTTTGAAATTTACATGTTTTCCACCGAAATTTTCAGCCGAAACAAAAATGTTTCCATTTTCATGATGATTGAACCGACACTCGAATCCATGGTTGTAACTTGTAAGATAGACAAGCCCGTCCAGCAATACGAGTCCAATGAAAAAAAAAACACCTAGTGGCTAGAACTGATTCACCTTAATATGCTGGTACATGTCCAGTCCAACAAGATTTTCAAGTGCCTTGTCATTCGTGAGTGGAACACAATATATGAAGGATACATACTTCTACAACTCAACTCAACTAAGCCTTTGTCCCAAACTAGTTGGGGTCGGCTAATGAATCCTTCAGAAAATTTTCATGAGAAGGATACATACTTCAATTTTCAAAAAAAATTATTATTATTATTTAGATATTACTATGCTCATTCTCCAAGAATTCAGGTAAACTACAGATGTTTTTTTATCTAAGAAAGAATTTGCAACTAGTGAACTAATTGCATTTCTAGAATCTACCCTAACGAAAGAGCTTTGAGGTTAGGACTTAGGTTTCTTAAGGCAAAGTAGGAATTGGTTTTTTTTTTATGAAATGGTGAAAACAGTTATCAAAGTAGGAATTGGTTACAACATTATAAAAGAAAAAACTCCCAAAGTATTAAATGGGCAAGGTTCCTATCCACAGCTAGAACAAGGAATACACACACACAGACAAGAATACTTGATGGCTCTGCCTGACGCTTAACTAGTCAGTGGAAAACTCTTTCAGGTGCTTAACTAGTCGTTAGGAAATTGGTTTTGATTCAATACAGGGAATCAGATACCTCTTAAAAGAAAAGAAAAAAGGACAAATAAAAACATTACTTATCATTAGTAATATGTATCCCTATAGACCGTAGTGTATAGAAGGGAAAGGACAAATAAAAATAGATAAAAACAAAGCAATAGAAGGCTAACTCACACAAGTAGAAATTACTTATCATTAGTGATATGTATCCCCATAGACCGTGGTGTATATAAGGGAAAGGACGCATGAAGGTACGATGTGCAAGTCACATCAAACCAAAATGAATATGAAACTCCTCCAATGACAACATATCCATAAGATAACTGCACTGTAAAATTCACGAATTTCATATACCTGCACTGTAATAAACATCTAAAACACTTAGGAAATTCTTACAAAAACAAGTACCTACAAAGGTAGGAAATTCTTACAAAAGAAAGTCCCTATACAGGTATAAAAGGACACTTCTACACAAGAATCATGTAAGTAATACCTGTGTAGAATAGGGTCTTCATTCATAGACCCATGAAACTCAATAGAGAGTCACAAGAATATCCAACCTACGGGGTAGAAAGTCAGGCAATAAGTAGCTCAATCCACAATATATCAAGAGAATGGAAAATGGGACAATTTATCACCTGCTATAAGTCAAAATGAACAATCCCACAATTTTATCAGAAACCTAAGTATATCGATTGGCATGTGAGGAAACCATGTGCAAATGTTAGTACCTGTACCCTTCACGATTGGAATTTGGATGGGCCACTAGCACATGCAGAAGGTTGCAATTGAGCTGAAGTAGAGTGATAAGAAGCATCGGAGATGGTTCTAGATGCCTTAAAACAATTCTGCTGCCTGCAGGGTAGTAAAGGAGCCGAAGCCGAACTCTCAAGTGGAAAATCTTGAGAAATAGACTTGTTGTTCCTGCCTAAAATCAATTTTGCGCTTGAGTTCCTCTTACTATACTTTATTAAATACCGGTTAGGCCCTAGGCTTCCTTTCTTTAGCAGTTTAGATGAATGCCCATCATCTCCAGGAGGAGAATTGGGTGTGCTACACTTCAATGAAACCCTATTCTTTGACTCATTTTGCTCTAGAGAAGATTCAGATTTGGAGTTGACACCATTGTCATCTCCACTGGAATTTATAACCATAGAGCAGCTCGCCTGTTCTTCCTTCACAGGCATCTCCAGTCTATTATCTTTAGCATCTGATTTTACAAGTTGACCTGTTAAGGACCTTCCATCATACCTCTCCACAAGTCCAGTTTCTTCCTTGCGTTCCTCGTCATGATTAATTTTCTTCCCATCCAAATCAACAGACGAATCACAATGTTCGACATCATTTTTATCTGGGTTCTCGAAAAGCTTATTGTCACTGCAAACTTGGAGCTTCCCATAGACACTATGACTTCCAGAATTAACCACCTTAATCCCCAAATAATCGCCATTGCATTGATGCTTCTTATCCAAACAATTCAAATTCGAAAAGCCCAAGTTCTTGTAAATCCTTGGTGAGCTATTCATGGCCCTATGCAGTCTGAACGCCAACTCATTATCATCAATATCCAAATCACACCCCAACTGAGAATTCCTTCCCTGTCCCTCTTTTGCAACAGCCCTAGCCAAATCCAAAGCATCCTTCGCCAGCTCGGCCGCCCTCCTAGCCATGAAGGCTTTCCTCCGCGCCTTCTCTTTTGCCCTAGATGCCACAACAATTGCCTTTGTTGCCGTCAAATTCGCATCCTTCACCACATCCTCTAACGAATGTGAGCAATTTTTAAGACGTGAAACCCTAGAATACTTCTTAGAACAAGAACTAGACAACCTTATGCTACTCCTATTTGAATTTACCCTAGATTTGGGAACCCAACAATCAACACAAGTAAAAGATCCAAAATTAGAAATCAAAACAAACCCTCGATGGAGCTTCGAGATGCAACCGCGGTGGACTTTACGGCGGCACCCGCGGCAATCAATGGTCTCGTCTCCGGCCGAGATTCCGGCAAAGCAATAGGAACAAATTGCGGCGGATTTAATGAGGAAAAGGCATTCTTTACACAGGATTACAATTCGCCATTCGCTGTCTAGGGTTTGGAATCTCCCTTTCTTTAAGGCGATGCAGATTCCACAGGCGTGACAGTTGGAGAAATTGGGGAGATTTGGGGATTTGTTGAGGGATTTTAGGGAAGAAGAATGGGGAGAAATTAGGGTTTGGTTGAGAGAGGAGAGGAGACGTTTTCTAGGAGGGGGAGAAGAACGAGAAGAAGGAAAACTGTTGCTGGTTTCTTCTCCTTCCTCTTTCTCTTCCATTGTTAGAGAGAATGAGAGGAGAAATTAGGGTTTGAAGAAACTAGGGTTTGAAGAAGGTGGAGAGGAAAAAGGGGTTCTGACTTCTGAGGAGAAATTAGGGTTTCGTAAGACATGTGATTGTGATTGTAAATAAATAAGGAAAATGTTTCTTTCTCAGTAAAGATTTTGTTACTAGCTTGTTTTGGTTACTGTTTTAGAAAATTCGACCGTTATCAAGGCTAACTGTTAAACTGTCTGTCCCACCCATGGATATTTGCGTTTAATTAAGACCGTTGATCTTGTAGGCCATCGTATTGACTAACTCTATGTTTTGTCCCAACCAAACCGACACCCCATCCACGCTGGTTAAACCCAGTTGAAAATAGGAGGGAAATGATATATCCGCCCCACTTGTCTTCCTTGGGATATTGGGCCACCCTCTTGTGGCGGAAAAGGAGTAGTCATAAATAAATTTGATGGGGTGGCCCGGTGAAGAAAAGGAGGTGAATATATGACTTCCCAAAATAGTTTCTTCCTCATGTAGTTCGTGTTTGGATGTCAATTGAAGTGATGCGGTGTCATTACCAAAATGAGAGGTAGTATGGGCGTCTATACAAATATAGAGAGCAGAGAAAAGAGAGAAGAGTGCTAAATCTCATGACTTACTCAACTAAGTTCACTCAACTAAGCCTTTGTCCCAAACTAGTTGAGGTCGGCTTGCTAAATCTCATGACTACAACAGAAAGAACAGCTTTTTTCAAGTAGTTCAGTTGAGGACAAAAGTCATGCCACATGCTCTGATTCAGACTACTAGGAGAATATATAGAGTGAAGAGAGAAAAAAGAGAATAATGCCAAATCCTGATATCCTAGAAGCAAAAATACTAGCTTTTTTCAAGTAGTTTAGTGGGAGACAAAAGTCATGCCACATGAGCAAACAAGGGAGAGGTAAGGCAAGTAGTCTCCTAGTATAGTTTGAATCGGAATATGCAACCAAACACTACTAGATGATGATGTTGCACCCCAAAACCAGTCAAAACACCTAGTGAAATCTAAGAAATCATGCAACCAAATGGTAAACAAATCAAATCGATGGTTTAATATTTTTTTGTGGCAGGAAGGCTCGATGGACTGGGCTTGACCCCGCATCTCAGTTAGAAAATTCCTAAGTGCGACAACCATGACGTTGTGAATTCAAGCCAAACCTATTCATAAAAAAAAGTGCAAATTGAATACAAACACAGGTGGTTAGGGGTTCGCATTTTCAATTCACAAGGCTGGTTTGCTTTACCTCTATTGTTATTAGGGATTTGCTAGGGTTCATCGTAAAAGGCATTTTGCAGATGCTATGTTGCATGTCAGAGCGGCCACCTTGTGAATGATGACAAAATCTGCTGAAAAAGAGTCAACATCGAGGTGCCAAATGACCCCGTCGATAAGAGCTCTTGGGAGCTTGACCATGAGAGTAAGCAGAACAGATCCGATTGCCAAGCACTGAGCAGAATTGTCTCCGTACTCCTCCGTGGGATATGAATCTTCACTCCCTCGCGCTTGGGTCCTAGCTTTGGGATTAATTCGTTCTTCTTTTGAATGTCTTCCAGAGCTACTTCTTCAGGCGCAGGTGCTGCTACAAATAATTGGTTCTTCAGTCGATTGGGCATACTTCCTTCTTCAGTTGATTGGTGAACAAAGGAAGCAAAGGAAAGCTATCGTTGAGGGATCGCAAAGGGGTTTAAACGAGAGCGGCTATTATCTTAAGGTATGGAGCCCTTAGGAAAGGGGGGTGTCTTGATTAGCTAGGGCCGCTCGCGTTGGTGCGGTGCATAGTTGGCGTGGATGCGATAGCACTGGTCTTTGAGGCGTGAGAGCTTCATCTCGGTGGAAGGGTTCCATTGCGATACCGGTCTTTATCGTCGATGACAAAATCTGCTGAAAAGTGAGCCTCTGTGGCTGCTCTGACATGCGACAGAGCGTTTGTGAAATCCCTTTTTGCAATGGGCGCTAGCAAATCTCTTTTCATTATTATTATAAGTGAAGAAAATAAATCAAATCCCCATGTCTGTATACATATGGCTGCATGTGAAATTGAGACTCAAAAGTGCCATGCACCTGAAAAATATGAGTTGAAAATAAGAAAGTCGAACCACGAAATTGAATGCCAAACTGCTTTCCTTTCGTATTATTGGTTAAATTTCCAGAATCATATTACAGGTGCAAATCACATTACAAACTTGTCTGCGCTACTGATCTGTGGTAGAATGTGAGATCGAGTGAACCAGATAACTCAAAGCCACATCATACCAATCACATTGTTTTTTTTTTTGAAATGGAATACCAATCACATTGTGAGCAAAACATCGTACTATATCTCCTTGCATGCCCATTGCCCACACAGCACATAGGATGGATCCTTGGGAGTTTTGATCTTTTCAGTAACCATGATCCAAAAAATGCGGGAACAATAAGGATATCTGCCTCAGCTCGGTGCAGCGTGATGTGATTGTGCAAAATTGGAAACCCTCCCCATGGCTTGCTAAAGCTTAGCTTTGATGGATCCAGCTTTGCAAACCCTGGACCCGCAGGCATGGGTGGAGTTCTTAGAGACGATAGGTTAGAGGTGTTATGGGCTTTTTCAGGGCCTATTGGTGTAGCCGATGCTAGCAAGGCGGAAGTATGTGCCGTGCGTCAAGGGAAATTTAGACAAGGAGCGCAGGGATGGGGTGGTGGACGAGGGTGATTCCCTCAATGTTATCCGTTGGCTTAGAGGCTCAAGTGTGTCCCCTTGGAGATTTGAGCAGTTTTTTTATGAAATCCTAGATTGCATGGCCGGATCTTCAATTATTTTCAATCATGTCAGGAGATCCACCAATAGTGAGACGGATAGCTTGGCAAGGGCGGGGATTAATAAGGAAGGGATTGTGATGTTTGATTTTCTTCCCCCTGATTTGTTTTTGCTTCTTGCTATCCTTGTATGCATTTTATCTGGTTCTTTTGTTGCTTTTGTGTTCTTCTTGGGGTTGACCATCTTCTTTTGTATTCTTCTTGGGATTTGTTTCGCCATTGCCAGACCCCACAATGGCGGGAGCCTCGTGCACTGGGCCGCCCTTTTTTCTTCTGGGAGGGTGGGTTTTGGTGAGGGGTCAAGCCCGGTTGGGACCGTGATTAACTAGATTCACTGCAACACCATATTCATAGAGAGAGCATTATAAGCAAGTTGGTATTCCACTCAATATCTGACATTGAGTGCTTAAAAAATTATGTCTGCAGACTAATGCCCTCATTATACATCAAGCATGGAGATGACAAGAAGGTAGGGGCATGAAGGACTTACAGAGAACAAGTTACATGGTTAATGTTTAGGATCTTACCTCCAAATTCAAAGGACTAATACATCAAGGAGTAAAAGTAAAAAGAATACAATCTATCAAAAAAGTTTCCATTTCCATCACAACCATATAAATCAGACACTACAATATAGGTATACTGTCATGTTGAAGAATGCAAGCTGCATGTTAAGTAGAGCCATGTAACGAGCATTGCCAGTCAATGATTATTGGATTGACTGCATTGAGAATGGTTATCTGAAAACAAAATTATCATTAGATTTCTTTTCTTTTTCTAGTAGTTATGATCCTGAAATAAATTTTTCCAAGTCTAACAATTTGTTGTTAGACTGCTTATGTGAAAATTGCAGAAGAGAAAGAGGTCAATGATTATTGGATTGACTGCATTGAAAAAGGTCATCTCCAAACAAAACGATCATTAGGATTCTTTTCATTTTCTAATCGTTAGGATCCTAATTTAAAGTTTTCTACGTCACGGAATCAGCCTCTCTAAAAAGCAGAGGTAAGGCTGCGTACATCCAGCTCTCCCTAGACCCCGCAATGGCGGGAACCTCGAGCACTGCACCGCCCTTTTTTAACAATTTGTTGTTAAACTTTGCTTATGGGAACATTGCAGAAGAAAAAAGGGGAGAAACTATGGTAAACCCTTACAAGAATTGGAAGAATGCAGAGTTCTAGTCCACTTCACTACTTGTCTCGTCTCCTTTAAATAAAGTCAAATCAATTTACATAAAGGAACTGAAGGGCATAAATGGAAAATTTAACTAAAAACTCACATATTTATATATAAGAAGACACAAAAAGTTCCTACCCCACAACTTACATGCATCACTTAATGATGTATATGAGTGATCTACAAGCTTATTTTACACACTTGCCTCAAATTGATGCAGGGAGCCATGAAGCATTAATTTGCAAACCAAAAAATCATGGCTAACAAGTGTTCCATCACAGCACAATAAGGGATCCTTCCCTAAGAAAATAAACAAACAGCACTTCTTACAATTTATCTCATCAACAACAAAACTTAGTATGCAGAATAACATATCAATTGAATGTTGCATTCTATCATATTGGTAGAATGCATTCAGAAATGCTGGTCCCTTTCAATGTGGTAAAATAATGGGCTCCTAAATGGAAGCCTAGTCTTGAACTATTTCATTAATTAGCGACAAAGTGAAGACTTTTCAACCACAGAGTAAAGATGAAATTTTCTTTTATCTGTTCTGAGAAGAGTAAAACCAGACTGCTAATAGCATGATAAAATTGATAAAACTTCAAACGTACCAAATTGATACAGAATAACACGATAAAATTTGATAGAAGGAATCTAGTTACTTTGAGGCATATCCATAACAAGCATGGTTTGCACACGAAATATTTAATTAGTGTCAGCATTTCAGCAGGACATGAATTTCTGTTTGGCTGTCATATCATTGACAATCAAATAGGAGCAACGACTGAACAACCTAGGTGCAATATTACTCCAAAATCTTGAAACTTGTCCTTTTTTGAATCATCAAAATTTTCTATTACAATGCATACAGTTAAGTACTTTCCGAGATTAATACACACCTCAGTCTGTAGATGACTGCAATAACACTGCCAACGGATATATGAAGAAATGAAATCAACCCAACACCACAATATTTCAAAACCATGATCGATGAAACTTCTTGAATTCTTTAAGTAGCACAATAATATTAGTTAAGAAGCATGTTGGATATACCAATTTTGATTGTTAAAAACTAAAGTTAGACATACTCTGTATATTTCTGTCATATCACTCCTGATGCTAGATGAAATCAATGACTTCTCTCAAATAAAGTGAACACCAACATCATATATTGAGCTTGCCTCCAAGGACGGCACAATATCCTGATGTGGAGCTTCTGGGTACCATCCTAAGTTAATAATTTTAAAGTTTTAACTGATGTGGAGCTTATGGGTACCCTCCAAGGACTTCTCTTCTTCAAATTTCCTTTTCCCATATCCTCAAAATTGCGAGTTGCATCCGATTCAAGAGCATAATCGGAATTTTGAGGATCGATCCTCATAATTATTTCAGTCGAACAGTTGGGGCATTTGGAGTAGAACCGTACTATATGAATTCCCAAATATGTCTCACCTATTACTTCTTCCTTGCGGCAATTAAATTTGGTTCCTCTGTAGATATAGTTTTCACGAGTTTTGCAACGGATAGTCATGGGAAACATATTGCGGACCTTATTTCTGCCGGTTCTTAGGCTTACGAATCCGATTGATTTTGAAGGATCGAATCTGGAGGGAAGTATTTGTTTAAAACTTTCCTCTCTCCCATTGCTCTTGAAAGCTAAGGGGCGTTTGGATTGACGAAATCGGGGATGAGAATTGATGAAGAAAGCACAGGTGAAACAAGAGGAAAAGGTCGCGATTAGGTTTTACTGTGTGTTTTTGTAGTGGGTTTCGTTTACAGTGTCTCTCAGACGGTTTTGGAATC
This sequence comes from Tasmannia lanceolata, assembly GCF_043159265.1. Lineage (NCBI taxonomy): Eukaryota > Viridiplantae > Streptophyta > Magnoliopsida > Canellales > Winteraceae > Tasmannia > Tasmannia lanceolata. The sequence goes on from NW_027518689.1 coordinate 39,547,748, forward strand.
CAATTTGATTTAGGAGACAAGATGGAGAGAGAGAGAGAGAGAGGACGAAAAACCCGGGTTTTGCTAACCCTTGGTCGGGGGTTTCCTTGTTTATCACGTCTTTCTATTTCAACAAGACTCCCTACATTGTTTTTCTGTTTAGCTTGTTTTAGAATTGTCGTACTAGACCTAATTTAAGACACTTGTTTCAAGATTGTCGTTAGATATGCTCAATTTTTTCTTGGCTATTTAGGGGCCGTTTGGACACGCGGCAAGCGGATTTTTTACACCAGGTTTTAGGTTAGAATCAGTGTAAAAGAGAGTTCATGATCATGGACTGACAACGTTTCTTGGATTTTAAGTAAGAAAATCATATTTTAGAAATCTCTCCCACATCCTCAGATTTCTAAAACCTAGAAACGTGGGGTGATCTACTGCTCTCTTGCTGCTGGAAAGAAGAGCGAGAAATCGAAAAACGACGGCTGGTCTATTTCTACTCTCGTCTCCTATTTACAATTTTGAAAAAATTCAGGTTTCTAAAATCCGCATATCCAAACGGCCCCTTAGTGTCAATTTTATCATTCAGCGTTATCATTTTACTTAGATGTCTGTTAGCCATTTGACTGGATGGCTACGATCATCTTCTTGGCTTGTGATGCCCACCAGATGATGTGGTCCAAATCGACAGCTTGGGTTACTCTACATACTATCGTTCACACGTTAACGGGCAGCTCAAGTTTATACTGGTGTGACCATCCGTGCGATGCACGGTTTGAAAGTTATTCTGTGTTGAAAAAAAAATCGTGAGACATTTAAAGTTAACTAAAGAATAAAATAGATAGGCAGAGCAATGCTATGAGGTGTACACATAGATAGGGTCATATTAGAGTTAGATTTCAATATCCCAAAAAATTGTCTAAGGGCATGACTGGCTTCCTGTTTTTCATGATAAATTAGTGCTCCCAAGTTTTTTGTTTCGCCACTCCTCACTAGTTGGAGACACTAGTTTTCTTATTTTTGTTTCTTGATTTTTAGCCGCTCCTCACTAGTTGGAGACATTAGTTTTTTTAATTTTTGTTTCTTGATTTTTAGCCGTCTCCAACCGGAGACACCAATTTATCATGAAAAAAAATAAATTCACAGTGGTCGAACATGCCCTAAACTGTCCACCCTTTCTAGGGGTGCAACTTGGGTCGGGCTCAACCCGAACCCGAGGGGTTCAACCCGATTTTGGCTCAGGTTGGGTTGGCATTTTCCCGGGTTGGGTTGGGTTAGGGTTGGAAAAAGCCAACCCGATTTTATTTCGGGTTGGATTAGGGTTGAGGCTTTGGCAACCCGACCCGACCCGAACCCGATCTCCTTCCTCTAATTTTATCATGATTTTCTTAGGATTATATTTTTTTTCTTGTATTTTTCTGTTTGGCCCTAGATGAACCCGAAACCAACCCAACCCGACCCAACCCAACCCAACCCAATTTGGAGGCGTGTTGGGTTAGGGTTGACCATTGTCAACCTGAGGCTTGGGTTGGGTCGTGTCGGGTTAGGGTTGAGGGAATGCTATCTCGTGTTGGGTTAGGGTTGGCCTCAACCCGACCCGACCAGACCCGAGTTGCACCCCTAGTCCCTTTCCACAAACTCCAAATCCATCTCCCCAATCTCCTTGTGCTATTGCTTTAAATAAGGATTGTTGACGTCTGGACAACCACATTTAGATGATGGGGCGAACTTATCAACTTATCTTGTATACTTTTTTAAGAGGGATGCTAAAATCATAGGAGTTGTTGCACAGACACGCTACAGGGCTCCTCCATCGGATCCACATCATTTGCTTCTACAGTTAATAGTGGCGTTGTATATGCACTCAAGATGATGTGGATCCAATGGAAGAGTCCTTCTAGTCGGTTTCTGCAAGTGCTTCTTCGAGTTCAGCATTCCTCACATTTTAATTAATTGTTGAGAGCTTTTTGGGAATTGTAATAGCCTTTAACAGCTGATTAAACAATAGAAAATGAGGTAACTTCGGTCAAACCATAGTAACACGTACACGTATCCCTTCCTTGTATGTGTTCCAACAGCAGCTCACTTTGTGAGAAGCTGCTGTTGGATACTTGGATCAAATATCAAGGTACTCCCATACATTACCACATTTCATCAGCACTACTGTACTGTATTTTGATGATCGGACTCTTACTCTATTAAAAGTAATGTATCGCCCGTGCCTGATGATTCAAACCGTCCATGTGATGGAACACAACATAAATAGGTTGCGCCTCAAAAATCATTTCCGTAAGTTGATCCTAACCCTCCAATATGTAGAAGAACTGGATATTATGGAAACCTTATAGATCGGGCGGCTAGGATCATCTTATGAAAATGATTTTTTGGGCACAACCTATTTAGGCCTTGGCCCATCTACTGGACGGTTTGAATAATCCTATGGTGTGGGCCATACCGTACTTTGTCGTCATACTTAATATCTTAAATCGACCCCATATATGAGGAAAATGATTGTGAGCTTGAAGCTCATATCGGGGATTCCTCATATATATCTCTCTTTAAGCACTGCCCTATTTGGGAGTCGATTTAAGAGACGTGGGGTTGGGTAACTTAGTTTAAGTCGCCCAATTAAGGACGAAGACACTACACGGCAAAAGTTCGGAGGACTTCAATTTCAATTGTCCCAAGGACTCTACCTTCCTTTACTTTTCCATCATCATCTCTCTCTGGTTCGAGTCTATCCGAGACACCGCTCTTCTACACGAGTGGTGGGAACTGTAAAATTCACACCTCTGATTTTCAAAACGAAATACTACGAATCCTTTGATAGAGATCCTCGCCATGTCTTACGATTACCTCTTCAAGTATATAATCATTGGAGATACAGGTAAATTCCAAACTCTCTTCGATTTCTTTTTTAGTTTGAGGTAATCTTTAAACTTGAAACCCTAATCCTCCGAACCTATCACTTGTCCTAAATACAGGCGTGGGGAAATCGTGTCTTCTTTTGCAGTTTACAGACAAACGATTTCAGCCGGTGCATGATCTCACAATCGGTGTTGAGTTCGGAGCACGGATGGTCGCGATTGATGGAAGGCCGATCAAGCTCCAGATATGGGACACGGTTGGTATTTCTTTTGTTTCTTTAATTTTTTTAGTTTTTTTTGTGGTAATTCTCGAAACAAATTCGATGTCTTATGATCTATGAAACTGTAGCTTGAAATTCGTTTCATATAGGATGATATTGGAATCGTGTTGCTAAATCTGGTTGTAAATTATTAATATTTATTTGTTCTACACATGCAATACTATTCTCCATATTTAGGCATATCTAGTGTTGGTTGAGAGAGAGAGAGAGAGAGAGAGAGAGAGAGAGAGAGAGAGAGAGAGAGAGAGAGAGAGAGAGAGAGAGAGCATTAGCTAGGGTTTTCAAAATTGGTAACCTAATAATTGAAAAGATAAAAACACCTTCAAGATGGGGTATAGATATTGATACACATACTGAAAAAGACCTACACCTACAAGTTTAGTGAATATATCACCCAATTGATCCTTTGATTTCACATGAGGCGTTACAATATTCTTAGTCCTAACCAACACCCTAATAAAGTGGCACTGAAATTCAATGTATTTTGTTCTCATGAAATACTGGATTGTTACCCATATAAATGAATGTCTAGTTATCCCACATAATACACATCGACATATGAATAGGAATACCCATCTCATCCAGTGGAGATTTAACCTACATCATCTCAGACGCAGTGTGAGCCATAGCACTGTACTCAGCTTCAACACTCGATTTGGGCACCACATTCTATTTCTTGCTCCTCTAAGTGACTAGATTTCCTTCTGCAAAAGTACAAACACCTAAGGTTGATCTTCTATCTCACTTGTTTCCAGCCCATTTTTCATCAGAGTATCCCACAATATCTAATTTCTTAGAAGGTCTAAACATAGAGTATTTGGTACATTGCATCCATATGTAATTGTCTTGGACCATGCATGAACTGACTAACCATGCCGACACCAAAGGTAATGTCAAGTCATGTAACAATCAAGTATATCAGCTTTCCTACCAATCTTCTATAATTTCCTTGGTCATCCAGTAATTTACCTTGCTCGTAATTTACCTTGCTTCTGATCAAGTTTCACCTTAGGATTCATAGGAACCTTAACTGGTTTAGTCTCTACCATTCCTATTTCTTCTATCAAGTCTGTCACATACTTCCTCTGAGAGAGACAAATACCACTCTTTGATTCTGCCACTTCAATGGCCAGAAAATATCAGAACAGATTGAGATCTTTAATTCTAAGTGTATGCTGAGTTGACGTTTTAGCTCATAAATCCCACACTGTCATTACCAGTAACTATAATGTCATCCACATACACCATCAATACTATTATACCACTACCATTATACCACTGGTCTGACATCTCACAAATACAGAATGACCCGATCATGCCCTCTTCATCCCATAAAGAGCAAATAAAGAATGACTAGAGTGGTTACTTCCGATGGAATAAAAAACATGAATTAGTTGTTGGAAAAACTCAAAAGAGATGGAAGACAAAATGGAGCATTGTTTTGACTCAGTGCTACTTGGTTTGCTACCCAATAGACCGTATTGTGAACTGGTACGATGCAAACCAGTTCCCAATACGGTTTGCTTATAATTTGCTTGTAAAGATGAATTGCAAAACAGGAGCTTTGGTCTGAGGTACCATTAAAAAAAAGGAGCTTTTCTCTGAGGTAGTGGCTGAGATTATGGGTTCTGTTTTTACTTTTTATACCGCGTGTCAGGGAAAGAGAAAAAAGATTACTTTTCAACCACTTTTTTCCTTGAAAATGCGACCCCTTCCTATTCACATGCTGCCATGTAATGAGTTTGTTATATTGTAGGTTACATAGATACATGAAAAATTACTATCTACTCTTTACACTTTTTAAATTTGTTATTGAGAGCATTTTAGGAATTGTAACAACCTTTAAAACCTAATTAGAGAAGTGTAAAGGGTGTAGTGCCATTATTGAATCAATGGTGTGGGAATATCATTTCCCTTATAACCAAATCATTTGAAGATAATAAATTCACACACGCACGCACATGCACACACACATGCGCGTGCGTGCGCGCCATTAAAAAAAGGCTGCAAACTGCCAACCCGAACCCGAACGGAGTGAACTGTCGGACCAGTAACATAGGTTTGGACCATGGTTTGAAATGGAAGCAACAAAGTTGCCGGAAGCTGCAACTAAAGAGGTCATATGATAACTTTGTCCATAGTTTGGCAGTTACAGACTTGTAGTTACCAATTAGATATCCTGTCGTTGCAGTTGTTATAGCCGGTCATCTTTTTCAACTTTGAGACTAACAACCATCTCTTTACATGAGTGTAGCTGAATTTTGAAAATATCCTTCTCTTTAAATTTGCTTGTCGTAGTAGTGGGGGTAGAATTGCTGGCACTATGGAGCATGGTTTTAAATTTCGACCGAAATCCGAAATTTTGGATTTCGGTCAAGACCGAAACCGAAACGTTCCGAAACCAAAATAGCCGAAATTTACAAAATTTCGACCATTTCGGCGAAATTTGTTAAAAATTATTAATTTCTTATTCTTTCACAAAGTTTCGATCGAAATCACCGAAATTTTGACCCAAAAGACCGCTGTTTCGAGCGCGTGTACCAAATTTCGACCGAAATTTCTGGATTTCGGCTGAAATTTTGGTTTCGGATAAGTCCGATATTTTAGCCGAAACCGAAATTTAAAACCATGCTATGGAGTATGGACCATACGGTGGAGCAAGAGTATTAAGGCATGTTTCCTTGGCCAGTAACTTGGATAGTGCATCTGTTAATCATCCCATATAGAAGAGATGTCAGAACATGCCCGTATTCAGATCTCAATCGCATCTATAAATGAGTAACTTGACTCTTGTTCATTCTTTCCATCGGACTACCGATGACATTGGGAGCATATGTGGGTTTCATAAAATATCACTCGCTCCAACTTGAGTTGATGCATCGTAGCATGATTTGACTGGTGATAAATTTGCTGAAGAAAAATCAAAGTTCTCTTTTTTACATGGTAAAGTGGGTGAGATTCGTTGAATGCTTGGAAGTACATAATCTAAAACCCATGTATGATCCTATTATTCTTTGTCTTCATACTCTAATAAGCTTCTTGTTCTCTGTTGCACGGTTAGATCCGTATACATACCTAAAGGTCTTTTTTTTTTCTGTAGTAAAGTGGGTGAGATTCGTTGAATTCTTGGTTGTACACAATCTAAAGCCCATGTATGATCCTATTATTGTTCATCATACATATTCTAATAAGTTTTTCGTCCTCTGTTGCATGGTTAGATCCATATACTGTTGCATGGTTAGATCCATATACATACCTAAAGCCTTGGCCTAACAAAGATTTCGAAAATGGTAAGCCTATGAATGAACAATTCAGGCATCAAGATAAATGGAGATTGAAAAACTTGAGTCCATTAAAATATGTGAAGACACAAACAGTATACCTATTTGAAGCAGAGGATTTCAAATACTTCAAAAGAGTAAAAATCACTATACCTTTTGTGTCAATATGAAAAATAAAATAAAATCTGCACAGTTGACCTACTGATGGCCAAATTTGACAAAACTAGAGGATGGCCAATTTCTAGGGAGGAGACTACCCAACAGTAACTGATGGAGCATGTACTATGTGTGTGCCAGGTGCAATATGCGAGAAAACGTATGTAATGAGGCCCTTTCAAGGTTGTATATCCCTCAAAATGGTCATTGCATACCATTAATGTGGATGTTGTCTGTCTATACTGGATGATCTAATTCACAGAATATGAAACGATGCCGGAGAAAACTTTTCACTGCTCAAAGTGGTGCAGGAATCACAGTACAGAAATATAAAAACGATAACCTCCCTCAAATAGTAGGTCAATAATCTCAATAGATCTTCAGTTGGCCCTGTGATATCATGTGGAGATCGGACTATTTTGACGAGATCCAAGATATAGTTGGAGGTGCCCCGATTACTTTTATGCATGTTCGGAGGTCGGCCAATAGCGTGGTGGATAAGTTAGCAAGGGATGGAGTAGTTAAGGTGGGGCTTGAAATGTTTGATTTCCTCCCTCGTTGAATGTTCAGATCGCTTGTCTCCTTTCTGCTTTAACGTATTTTTACATTCCTCCTTGTATTGATTTGCTTTGTATTTTCTCTTTTCCTTGCAATGCTTGGATGGACCATCTCGGTCTCTTCCTTGTTTTTAATGAAATTTGCTGCCATTAAAAAAAAAAAAAACCATGAGGAAGAATAAAACATTGGTGAATTCACAAGTGCATAATCTCTCAATGAAGTTGAACAGTTCACATTTGCAATTGAAAGTACAAGGATTACAGAAGTGCACCATAACTGATTAAATAAAATGAACGTAAGTTTCCTAATTCATCTCTGCCACCCTGCACTGCAGATTACAAATTTAGTACACCAAGTGAAAACACAAGTCAGTTTGATACTTTGATGTCTGGCTATGATTTGGGGTGTGGTGGGTTTCCACATGGTAGAGAAGTAATTGAAGTGTCCTTTTTTTAAGACATGTTTATGGGAATTGAATGGTTTTTCATAATTCCCCTGGAATGATGGTTCTAAGGTATGTCTTTGATGATCCCAAAGCTGGCAAAGACAGTTTTTAAATAAATCAAATCGATAACTAACCTGCTTTTTCACAATATCGTAAAAATGAACAATAAATCAATCGATAAGGTATGTTCTAAGTATGTGTTAGGAAATATTAGGACATTACGCCAGCCATCTGCCAATTCATAGAAAATTCATGATCCAAATTTACAGATAAATGTGAAAATACTTTTTCCAATTTTGTGATGTGTTATTCCACAAATTTTACCACGGGGGACACCACCCTATAATTTTATATTTTGTGAAGTATATATAAGAACATTCTGGTGATTATGCCAGTGGACCAAACGACACTAATGAACCAGAGTGAAGCAAAGAAACAAATTATGGTAGCCTACTCTTGAACCGGTTTGATTCAAAGTTTGCTGACTGCAAACTTGAAACCGAACCAAGCAAACTGGCAAATCAGGTTCCTTTAGAGGAACATTATAAATTCAACCTTTAGGTTCTCTACTGTATGATATGCCTTCGAAGTGTGAAGCTAAAACAGCTGCAGTCTGCAGATGGTCCATTAACAAATCAATCACACTTATGGGCTCTCTTCTTGTAGATTCTGTCATAGTTCTTTCTTCCGTTTGAGAGTTTCTCATGTTGCATGTCCTCCTTTTGTATATTGAATTCTAAGGATTCTCGTAATTTATTTTATCTTTTAAAACTAAATCATGCGGCTTAACCAAGTAAAGCCATTAACTGGATGCTAGCTTTCGTATTTCTAGAAAACCTTGACATTCATTATTCAACATCAGCCATCGTCTTGGAGATGGATTAGCTAGTCATGGTGTCCTGTATTTGATGGTTGCAGCTGGATTAAGTTTGTGGTGTTGTACACTCTTACCCCTACTTCCCTTTCTAACCATTCTTATTATCGTTTTTTTTCCCTTTTTTTTTTCATATATGAAATTTTTTGTTCACAATAAGAAAGAAGGCATCTACAATATGGGTAAAGATTGCTCAATCTGCGATTCCATCCCAAGCACTCTCCAGCAAGGGTAAAGACTAGCTTTCATACGAAACTTTGCAGCAGATCTTTTCCCGTCTGCAGTAAATTTAAATTTCCATAGGATGTTACCACTATCTGCTACCATAACATGCCATACCCATTTCAAATATTTGACTGAATGAATACGAGGAACCGGAACCAAAAATGCTCTTCTTATCCTTTGTCTAGCAACATACTATCATGTTAATATTCATGTTGGAGTCCATAACATGGTCAACTATTGCAAAAGATATACACAGCACAGTTATACTTGACGTCTAACAACAAAATGCCCTTAGTGTGAAATGTATTTGCTCTTTCAACCAGAAAACTATGGGTTGATTGCTATTTTAAATTATCTAACTGTAGGGTCTTTCTCGCAAAACTTTGGTACAAATCGGGTGTTTCCAAACTCTAATAAAAAAAAGTTATAATTGATTGGGGGTGGAGCCCTTTTGGTATTGCCAGAAAAATTATTTGGCGTCTTCTCCCTTTTGCTATGGTTGGAAAATTGAAAGAAAAAATCATATCTTTAGGGACAAGAGTAGGAACTTGAGTAGCATAATCATGGATACAATGATCGATATTGCCCTTTCGGAAAAAATAGCAAAAAAGTGTCCTCACATCACACACAAGGAATTCTTAAGCTCAGTTTGGTTGCAGGTCTTTACCTCGTAGTGGTATAAGTAGTCAACAGAGGAGACAAACGTTGGATTTACCTGTAACTTACCTCGCAGAATAGTGGTAAGTAGTGTTTGGTTGTTAACCTCGTAGAGTAGTGGTAGGGAGTGTCATTAACAATCTATATATATATATATATATATATATATATATATATATATATATAGAGAGAGAGAGAGAGAGAGAGAGAGAGAGAGAGAGAGAGAGAGAGAAATCCAAGAAAAAACCACCTTTCTTGTGGTTTTTGGCTTGGATTTTTTTTGGGCAGAGACAAGTGTGACACATCAGCAGACCTGCATTGATTAACCAGGGCACATCCCTGCTAGTCTATCTTGGCAAACAAATGAGGGGGTTTTGCTGACGTGGCACCTAAATATGAAGCAAAAAACCCCTTAGCCATCCCGGCTTTTGTGCAACCGACAGAGCCTTTGGAATTGGAGGAATGTTATATGGAAGAAAGTAGTTAAATCAATTGTAAAACCCAAATGGGAGCCCCCAACTCAAGGTTGGATGAAACTAAACTTCGATGACAGTTCCATTGGTAAGCCGGGTTGCCGGGGTGTGGGGACTAATCCTTGATTTTAATTGTCAAAATATGAAGGTGTTTTCCTGACCAGCCTGTGCATGCGATTCTAATGACGTAGAAGTGCTGGGCAAATGAAACGGTTGATCAGTTGGCAAAAGGGAGGGATGGAGAGGGAATCTCTATTCATCAGCGTTTTAAATTTTCACACATAGCTGGTTGCTTAGAGTGCTGAGTTGATGTGTATGGCCTGCCGTTTTATTATTTGGGTCTCTCCATTTTGGGGACAATCTCGTCCCACTGTACTTGCTGATTTTCAACTATTATTAAACAACACTGTTACTGTTAAAAAAAAAACTGTAGGGATTGTTTGCTTGGTTAGTCCTTATCACATAATTAGCAATCATGAAACTTTAACTGAGAGTCTGGTTTAATTTCAGAAGGAATCATGACTATTTCTCATATAGCCCTTTCTCTCTTATATTACCCAGGACTCACATATGGTTTCTTCAGCTTTAGTTCCTTATTCTGTTAGTTGCTTAGTAAGATTGTATACAGTTTCAACTTTCAGCATTCGGCAAATAGAAAAATTTAAATTACTAGCTGGACACAATTGCAGGCTGGTCAGGAATCTTTCAGATCCATTACTAGATCTTACTACAGAGGAGCAGCTGGAGCCCTTCTTGTTTATGACATCACTAGGTTCTATCACTAGCCCTTCATCCCAATAATTTTAGCGTGGGTTCAACCATAAACTAACAGAAATGGGTGTCTTTGTTTTGCATCTCTTATCAAGGAGAGAGACATATAATCATCTGGCAAGCTGGCTAGAGGATGCCCGGCAGCATGCAAACCCCAACATGACTATAATGCTCATAGGCAATAAGTGCGACCTCTCCCACCGAAGAGCTGTTAGCAAAGAAGAGGGGGAACAATTTGCCAAGGAAAATGGACTCATTTTCTTGGAGGCATCTGCAAAAACAGCACAAAATGTTGAAGAGGTAATGTACCCATTTTACTCTATTTTTTTTCAGTTCAAATGCATTCTCTCCCACAAAATTTAATCTAATTTCGGCCATGTTGGGATTTTAAAAACATCTCCAGGCCTTCATAAGCACTGCGGCAAAGATCCATCAGAAGATTCAGGAAGGTGTTTTTGATGTATCTAATGAGGTAAGATTCAATACATTGCTAAAATCTAACTAATTGTCTTAGACTTATAATTTCTCTCTCTCTAGTGGCAGTTAAGACAATGGGAAGCTATTAACCTTTAATTCCCTTGAAATCTGTCTAAAGTCTAAATTAAACTTAAAAAAACAATGGGGAGCAATCCTTGTTTGCTTAGTTTGATCTAACATGGGACTAATTATTAGCAATGAAAGCATCTGAGTTTAAAATCTCGATGGTTTATCATCGCAGTCATCTGGGATCAAGGTCGGATACCCCCGCACCCAAGGTCCATCTGCAGGGAGAGATGGAGCTGTTGCTCAAAGAGGTGGTTGTTGCAATTGACACGGGAAACAGATCCATTATATCTTTTATGCATATTTTTCTCTTTGTTTGTTACCGTCTGTGGGAATGAATATCTGCTTCAGCTTCCCTTTAAAGCTTGAGAATGTGTAGCGATTATGTACAGTTTAATGAATTGAAGTTGTGCTTAGTACTTACTGATTCCGATTATTCATTGTCATTGATCTTGATCTTTCATTTCTTCGGTCTCATTTGTGGTTGGTTCCACCATTACCAAATGATCCTAGTACGAAGTAAGAGGAAGGATTAAGTGCGAGTTTGGGCCTAGTTTTGGACAGTAAAAATGCTAATTCTTGTGGGTCCAGCAATGGAGTTAACCGGGTGCTGGTCTAACCATTCTAGCTGTGCTAGTCTCACATGCAAAATAGCATCCTTGTATGGGACCCGTCAACTGAAATCTAGATGGATCTGAAGAAATTGTTTGGGATGAAAAACACATTTGCTTGCACCTTATCAACTTAGAGACATGGTTTTAAATTTGGGCTGGAATATTTTGATTCAGGTTCCTACTGAAACGAAATCCACTTGTATTTGAAAAAATACCAGATTTCATATGAAATTTTGACATTTCACTTGAAATTTCGGGATTTCGTTAACGTTTTGGCTGAAATACGCCGGACATGCAATTTTTTAGTTAGAAGTCAAGTTTTTGTCCTTGGACAGAAACCCTAGCAAAAATCAACTTCACTCAAAAAAAGAAGATGACAATGAGATTCCTCTAATGCATTTCTATAAATCAATAAAAATTAAAAAGAAAAACCAATGGTGAAGAATCTTACCTTGATTTCAGCTGTGATTTCGTACCGAAATTTTTCCTTGATTCTACAAGATTTCGGTTGAAATTTTGTACGGAAACCGAAATGTTTCCTTTTCTCTGACGACTGATATGATGACCGAAACCGAAAACAAAATTTATAACCTTGCTTAGAAATATGTTTAGCATTTAGTGCCACAATATCCACTTCTATTAGAATTCCAAGATATTATATTGCCTATAATGAGAGCATAAAAAAATTGAAATAGAGCGTGGATGCCGAGTCCTTAAATGCAAATTGACAAAAAATCAATAGGTAGAGTTCTTAGAAGAAACAAAAAAGGCCAACCCATTGAACAAGCCAGTGCATAACTGGTACAAGAAGATAAGGGAAAGGAAGAACATGCTGCGAATCTATTAATATATAATTAGAAGGCTCGGAAAATTACTTCTTATGATGAATGTTACGTATACATGAACAAGGAAGTGCATCAACTTCTAGTACAGCTCAATTGATTCCATTGATAAATAAACACTAAGGTAGATAAGACCCATATACAACTCTCAAATTCCTTTTAGATTACATGATCCTCAATTTCCTACAATGTTTAAAGATCCTCTTTCAAATTTTTTTGGGGCTGTTGGATACACGGATTTTACAAGCTAAAGCCTGAATTTTATAAGCTAAAACCTGGACATTACAACCCTGGAAATGTACAAAAAACCCTGTATTGTACATTTTCAGGATTGTGACGTACGATAGTAGGACTCTAGTTGCCTAGTTTGGTTTTAATTCTGGTCTCCTAGCTTAGTTTGTTTTCTTAGATTGAACTAGTCTAGTTTGCTTGGTTCCTTTTTTCTTCCCTAGTTGATTTTAGGACTATTGCAGATTGTACGCATCATCTATGATCATTGGGCTTGATCCGCTGCGTTAGATTGTAAAGTCAAGGTTTTAGCTTGTAAAATCCTCCATCCTGGATTATAAAATCCATGTATACAAAACGAAACTTCTAGTGCCACCCATTAACAGTTCAGAACCAAGACTTCAAAGGCCTTTCATCATTAATACTAAACTCCCAAATTCTAATAATAAACAGAGGGAAATCCGTTCTTAGTTTTCACTAGATCGAATGACACCATCCAAGGGGTCCTGGTTTTGCATTATATAATTCATGCAAGTCAGTCCTCTCTAAATAAGTATATGCCATCCACAAGCGTTACGTTAGCCTGATGATTCAAATCACCTTCTTGTACATTTAATTATATAAATTGATAGGAGAAGCACTAAGAGGGAAACATTAGTCGAATCCTTTGACCAAGTCAACCAAATTTCACCAGCTCTAAAATAGAAATGTTGTACAGATGTAGAACAACACAGCCCTTCCAATAAAACATACAAATCAACTCTAAATTCATATCAGTACTGATTCTACTATTTACATAAGGAACCATGTAGGGAATAGTGAATCATATATCAAAGACTTAGATCCCTTGCCAATAAGGAGGGTTTCATTCTTGAATTTTTATCTACAAAAAAAAAACCCTACTCCTTCAAGACAAAACCAATAGTAAGTTTCATCTGGGAACCCAGATAGAGGCTGTTGTTAAAGGCCTTGATTTCCAACACAAAGCCAACCTGCATTTTTCATGCTGCACCCAATAACCCCCACTAAAAAGGCCCACTAAAAACTTGGCCTGAGAAACATTGCAAACACTCATTGGAATGGCTTTAAAACCCTTCAAAGAAGAAAAAGTATCTCCCCATAGTTTCCTCTCTTTCCTCTCACATGGAAACTGCCTCACACAGTCCAAGATTCTAAGGCCCAAAAACTCCTTCTCAATCAGCCCCCTTCCCACCTTATACCTACCACAAAAGCTACTCATAAGTGAATCAGATAAGGCAGAATAATGGTGCAGTGCCTCACAAAAGAACTCAACAAAGGACATTGATGTGATTTTGGAAAAATTAAACAGCTCTTCTTCTACTAAAACTACCATCTTGGGGGACAGTTTGCTTACACCACTTAAAAAAGATTTCACTGATGTGAAGCTCCTGTTTGGCATGTGTAGTTGATGAATCATACAGTTAGCGATCAATGTCGGACCCACCTCAATTCTTTGTAAATTCTCTTCTTTCTCCAAGAAAAGCTGATCGAAACTAAATCGAAGATTGATCGACTCCGCAAACTCTTTCAATCGTCTTCCCGTCCGCTGGATCGTATCCTCATCTCTATCACTGACAACCGCAGTAATTCTCAGCGAAGAGTCTTTCCTCGATGCAAGATCGACCATCAACGGTGGCCACTGGATCCCTTCCATCACATCAAAATCAAGAACATGGACTTCTCTCTCTCCTTCAGTGGCCTCAAAGATTGCTTGATTGGCAGTAAAATGAGCAAACTTCACATATGGAGAGAGCTCTTGAAGCATCTGAAATGCAAGAATGTTGTTCGTAGGTCTGGGTACAGGCAAATGTGGCTCCTTCACTCGCGTGCTCTTGTATTGAAGGCCTAGTGTGAAGAAAAAAGCCAATCTGCTAAATAGGTCTTTGCCATTTTCTTGCTCAGAAAGGAGACAGTTGAGCCTTGAAATTGCATTTGAAGCTAATTGCCAGTTCTCTGCTTCAACAGCCTCAGCTCCAGTCAGTAACAAATCAGTTATGCTGCTATCATCCATCAAATCCTCTTGAATTTCCTTTAACTGTGAATTTTCTTTTTCTTCCATGAAAACCGCATTTCCATTGTTTTCTTCTGCATTGAAACCATCACTACCATGACCCACCACAGTATCTTGAATCAATGGAAGATCAATTATAGGACCCAATTCAGAAACATTTTCATCTGGCTTCTCATTGATATCTGAGCTCATGAGAAGCAATGTTTCCATGTATTGATCATCCAAAAAATCATCTTGGCTGGTGTGGAAAGTGAGTGAATTTTCTTCATAGCTTTGCTGGAAAAGGAGATGGATTTCCTGAGACTCCATTAGATTTGAGAAAGGTGTTTGGAAACTGAAATCATGTGGTGGGTAAAGACTTTCCATTGCTCAATTTATGAAACTGGAAGGTACGAATCTGTGCTTAAATACTGCAGCTGAGGAACAGAGGAGAGAATAAGAGGGTCCCATTGGATGAAAACGTCAAATTTCAAAATAGAGAGAATACTTACTTCAAAGGCCCCCTTTGGGCTTGGGGACAGGGGACCTCTTAACCTGCTCTCTGCTTAGTATTATAAAGAAAGTAATTTGAAATGGGGCTGGCATAGAGGCCCTTGGAATTAGGCATGACACCCAATTTGTCTTTAGATGAAAGCAAATCAAATAAAACAAAATGATAAATAACTAATATCTTCACCCTATTTGGCTATTTCCAACATTTCCTTCCCCTTTCGTTTTGTCTTGCTAAAGAGAGATTGTGTTTCCATTCCCTTTTTGTTTGCATTTAGGTGAAAATGACAAAAGCAAATGAAAATGCTTGGAAATGACGTGGAAATATAATGTTCCAAATTGCTATTGTGGAAAATGCCTAAATTTGTGGGTGTCAATACCAATCTCCATTGGAAAACATAAAAATAAGGATTGATCCAGTGCAGTGCATCCTCGGTGCAATATGACTAAGGGGTTTGCATAGTTACCCGTCCACCATCTTATCCCTGGCATTGGCATTTGATCTTAGTAGAATAATTTACTCTTCTACTAACATGTTTGAGCTTTTTGGGTATTGTTGAAAACCGAGAGATCTTTAATCTCTCAAAGTGGGATCAAACATGATGAATAGCCAACGCAGGAAGAGACGCAGTAAATACAAACTCAAAGCAAGAAAACATGATATTTATGTAGTGCTTACGTCCACAAGAGAAGAAAGTTCCACTATGTCAATTAGTATGTGATTTATATATTAGTGCCACTGCATCAAAAAATTATTAAAGGGAAATGATTTTAGCACTCCACTGTTTTGATATGTGGCGAAAGCTTCTTGTCTTTTAGTGTTTAAAGGGCTGTCAAAAGGTTATTTACCATTCCCAAAAAGCTCTGACAATGCCAATTAAAAACAAAAAACATATGCTACTTTCACGATATGACATATCGGAAACAGGGGAGTGCTAAAATCATTTTCCTTATTAAAATATCCTTATCTTGCAAATTGAAAATTGAATTTTCTTTCCGAGGCTACCCCATAAACTCTAACAAGGGCACTTTGCCCCTGCACCTCCAACGAGTTAACCGAACAGTTGGAATAGGTGATAGAGCAGCACAGGTATACTCAACTCAACTAAGTCTTTGTCCCAAACTAGTTGGGGTCGGCTAATGAATCCTTCAGAAAATTTTCAAGAAGGTAGTAATGGCATTAATTGAAAATTAACACAGAGAAGTGAAAGAAGAGTACTGATTATGCATTTTAACTTTCTTTCCTAGTCATCTAGGAGCAACGAATGGTTGTACTTTTGGAGTTTGGATAGCTCATGGGAGGTTCATCCTATTGGGGTAATATTCTCAGTTCAAATGAATGGTTTGGATCATCCATGTGGGTCCCACTACATTATAAAAAAAATACATGCAAGTACGTGCAAAGACCACCTAAGCATTACTCAGAAGTCATAACAACTAAATAAACTGGAACTAGGCTCTTACATGAAGAGAGTATTTTAGTATAAAATGGCCCCACCGCGCATGTTAGTGGGACCCAAGTTGCTTTTTGTGATGTAGATTCTCATGCTGATTATAAAAGGACGATAGAAGTAATCATTTCTCATAAAGATACTCAAACCTGGTATAAAAAAAAAGAAAAAGATACTCAAACCTGGTCTTATGGTTACAGATGAGATGATAATTTAAAGGGTTCAGGAAGAAGGAAGGAATAAACTAAGGATGATCATGACATAAAGGAGAGCAACTAACGTGCGCATGAATGCGACATTGGCACTATTTTGTTGTGAAAAGAAAACCCCAGAAACAAAAAGAAGACTTAAATTTTGTTCGATTCTCATTTCTTAGTCCAGATGGGCTTATGTTTGCATGCACGTACAGAGGAGTCCTTTGTCATCACTCATCACCATTACAGAACACCTAAAAAAGTTTTAAATTAGAGGAACGATTCCGTATATGCAGTGGAACTTAGTGTATAAAACCCTTGTACTGCACAAGCCCATCAATCTAGACTGTCCATCATTAACCTTATGGAATTGCAAGAATGGGAATATTGAAAACTGCTGCTATCAATGGCTCAGTTTTGAAAACATCCCTTTGATCGAATGGTCAGGATCATTTGATCAGTGAAATTTTTGGTAAATGGTTCACCTAAGAAGTGGGATCAATCACTGGTTGGAGTTCCTAGAATGGTTTGGAATAGTTAGGCGTATGAGCATAATTTTCAAAGGGAAATGGTACCCATACTCCCATATTTTGATAATGACACTCCTCTCTTTATTAAACGCTTCCCTAGTTGGTTGTTCATGGCCTTTTGTTAATTACATCAATCCTTACCAACTCAATAATAAAGAGAATAGAGTCATTGTGAGAACAAAGGAGTGCATGTCATTGCTCTTTCTAAAAAGGTGTTTTGAATATTTTTTTCTCCAAGACAAATAGCTATCCAATGTTCTTTTTGGTAGGTAAGCCAAGGTTGAAGAACAAATCCTTAACCAATTGAGCTATCCAACGTTTCTATTGAGTTGGTGACTGTTAGGCGGGGTTTGGACAACAATTAGGAATCAGAATCAGAATCAGCACCCTATTCCAATTCATACTCCAATTCTCGACGGAATGAAAAAACTTAAAATAAAAAATTTAATTGAAAAATCAATAATAATTTCATTCCAACCAGGACAGATCTAGAATACTGTCACTTATGGTAGATAACAGATTTCGTCATTTCTCCCTGCCTCCCGGATTCCTTTCATTTTTTGAACCAAATGTTAGAATTCAACATCTAATGCAGACAAGAGTATATGTGATATCACTCTATCAAAATTAGTAGATTGGTAAGCTGCTAGATCAGATAACTGGTTAGATGAGGTAAGTAGACTAAATTAGGATCCTTATAAATTTATCTATCTATTTTTATCCTGGGAATTGCTAGCGTCCATCGCAAAAGGAATTTCGTGGCTGGTCTGTCGCACGTCAGACCAGCCACCTTGTGAATGGAGACAACAACTGTTGTCTTCATTCACGAAGTGGCTGGTCTCACATTCGACAAACCAGCTGTGAAATGCCTTTTGCGTGGACCCTAGCAAATCCCTTTTATCCTTAGATTTTCCATGTTTAGCTCTTAACTCTTAGGGCGTCTGTCAAACATGAATTTTTTTTTATGATAAATCGGTGTCTCCAAGTGGTGACAGATCGAGGGGTTGGGAAGGTGAAGCGGCTAAAAATCAGGAAACAAAATACTCTATTCAAAATAAAATCGACTTTTTCCTGATATTTAAGCACTCGGACACTAGTTTTCTGATTTTTAGCCGCTTCACTCACCCTACCCCTCTCTCACCACTTGGAGACACCGATTTATCATGAAAAAAAAAAATCCTAGCTGCCGAACATGGCCTTAATTGCTTTATATAAGCACGCATTAGTAGTGTTGGGTCGGGTTCGGATGAGCTTTTGCTAAAAAATGAATTAGAATCAACCTAAACCCGGCATGATGTTATGGTAAAAGCTCAATCAGAATTCCCAAAAATAGACCTGAGTTGCACCCCTACTCATTAGGGTTCATCAAGTATTAGTAAATCTAATCGAAGTACATTCTTGGATTTCTTTCAGTGTGACTGACCATATGCTTGCAAAAATCAATACATCCATTTCTCCAAGTTTTGTTGAACTCCCAAAGTAGTCAAGGGTAGCTGAGATTAGCAATTTATGAAGAGAAGAAGTCCAAATCTCATGAAATGAACCTAGTCTCAATAACCCAAATTAGGAGTATTCAATTGCTATCTAGCCTTCAAATACCTGTCCAAATATAAAGATATTAATGATTGTAGTTGACAGAGAGCATCAACTTGCATTAGAATACATAATACATATGTGTGTGTCTATATATATATAAAATCAGCCTACTAAAACAGACTATTAGGGGATGTAATGCAGGTATCATATAATTTATTAAGTCAGCCTAATAAAACAGAGACCTTAGTTTGTTTAGGCAGTTAGTCGCTTTCGAAGAGAGCAACCACACTGACCGACCAATTGGGTTGCTTTCGCTTGGGCGTCATGATTTGATGTGAAGATAAAAGAAAGAGTTATATGATAGATACGCATAGTTTTCGATGAGGAAAATTACAAGTGAGGGCTTCTTGATCAATGATTCAAACCATTTATTTACTAGGCTTTGTTATGCTTCAAAGTTCTCCCACTCTGATTAAAATTAACCCTTGTGGAGGCTTTTTTAATTAATGTTGAGCATAGTTTCTTTATTTTCTAACCGTCCATTTAAAGCAATATATTAAATGGCTTATATCATTGAACAAGTGGCCTTGCCCACGCTTCTTCCTGAAAAATATGTATCTGATCACATAACAAATCAAAAGTAGAGGGTGAAACCGCTTAACTTTGCATAGTAGAAGCTCTATGATAGTTTTTGTCCGTGGATGTCGGCGTCATTGCCGACCATGTAAATTTCTTGTGTTCTCATTTGTGCTTATTGTTTGATTTTCTCTGCTT
Organism: Tasmannia lanceolata; assembly: GCF_043159265.1. Lineage (NCBI taxonomy): Eukaryota > Viridiplantae > Streptophyta > Magnoliopsida > Canellales > Winteraceae > Tasmannia > Tasmannia lanceolata. The sequence continues at coordinate 39,567,545 of NW_027518689.1, forward strand.
ATTTTGCATTTCCATTGCACCCAAGATGGGTGAGTCAGAGAGAAAGAGAGGTTTTCTCTTTTGTAGTAAAGAAAGAATTGCTTAGATTGTTATTTTTGATGTTAAGGCAAAGAATAGAGTTGTTTTCATAATGCAAAAAATACGTAGTTTTATTTTCGGGGCAAATTTATAATGTTAGGCAAAGAATAGAGTTGTTTTCATAATGCAAAAATTACATACTTTTATTTTCAGGGCGAATTTATATACTGAGATCAAGGTTGATTAACTATGGAGCTTTTGGCGTATTGGTTAGGTACATAACATTTAGTATATGATCTCTGATGTTAGGTACCTAACCAACACCAAAAGCTCCAGAGCTAATGCAACCCATTAGGCTAGGAGCAATAAACCTATCCCATACACCCATGCCTAGGCGGGCCCTCACTCAGGGCCGCAACAGTGGGTACCATTATCAAATCATGTAGATATCTTGTTTTCTTGTGTGTGTGTGTGTTTTTTGGAATGACATTCTTATGTGTTTTTTTATTTTCTCCGTTATTTTTACATTTCCATCAAACCATAGATCTCTGGCTGAGAGAGAGAGAGAGAGAGAGAGAGAGAGAGAGAGAGATTCTCTCTTAATTTTAAGTTTAGAACTCAACAAAATTGTTATAATTAGATGCCATTGTTGCTTAGAAAAGGTCAAGCATGCATTATAAAACGCTTCAAAAGGAGAAGACAAAAGAAAGAAAGATGTTTCCCTGAACCACATCGCCAATCCTTGTCTCTTTAGAACGAAGAATCCAAAGCGACAATAGATTCCCATTCGTTTTGGTACTTTCCACGAATCTCTCTTCTTTTTTTTAATTTTTTATTAGTCATTTTTTTTGTCATTTAGAAGAAATTATTGCTAATTTGTCACCAATGAAATATTTCAAAATAAAATAAAAGATATGAGTGGAATGTACCCAACAGGTAGGTGGAGGTACTGTTTCCCATTGCATATGCTAACATATTTGCACCCTTTATTTGATACATATTGGTACCCCCTTCTTGTTTTTAAACTTCTCCAATTGGCTCGTATAGTTCTTAACAAGCTGCCAAAGCCCAATAGCTCATGACAAAAGTTTAAATAGAGAGATGGCTTATCACAAATTATCTAGTGATATGCGAAAAAATTGTTTTACACTCATTTTACGATGAAAGAAACATAAAGGTCAGTTTGAAAGAGAGTGGGAATTGAGGAAAAAACCTTTTGAGTGAAGTAGCACTTTGATATGTTTAGTGAGCATATAGTATATAGAACACAAAGAGGATTAGATAGCTACATGAATCAAAATAGTCAGGAGATAACATTAAGCATTATTCATTAACTAAACAATGAGTATGAATGTATATAATAATAGCTTAATAGGGGTGTGAATTTTGGGTCAGGTAGGTTTGAGCTTTTGGAAAAAAAATGAATTGGATTCACCTGAGCCAACCCGACTCGATTTTATGGTAAAAAGCTCAACCGAAATTCCTAAAAATCGAGCCGAGTTGCACCCATATTCAAAATAGTCTGCACCAGTATAGGGTGATAGCTCATGAGGTCAAATTAACTGTTGCCAACCATGCGTAGCAATTAAAATATTATGCAGGCTGCATAGTATCTTGCACATTATAATAACTTCGAAAATGGAAAGATTACCAAAATAATCACCTTGACCATAGTTCCTAAACCAAATCACGACAATTTTTTTTTTTTTAGAATAACCAAATTAATCTACAATCTGGTCTAATTAAACTTACTTTAAAAAAAATTTCCTTTCAATTTTGTTCTTTTGAAAATTTTATCCAAGTTAATTAGATGTTTAATTAACAGTAATTTAATATTAATATTAAAATAAGAAGAATATTAATATTAAAATAAGAAGATTTTAGTTGTTTAATCTCAACTGGGTTTCTAGTGGCAAGTAATCATGACAAAGTGACATTGCTTGCAATTAAATGATTAAAAAATTAGTGGTAAAAATGAAAGAAATTATGTATATAAGAGAAGTAAATATCTTCATTTATTATCCAAAATAAGAGGGATTTTAGTTTACAAATACAAATCATGTGATTAAATCCATTTTCCAACCAGCAAACACAAATGCAACCCCTTAGTAAAGATTATAATATTACCTAAGCTACATGCACCGTGAGTATCGTAAGTCCGAAAATGTAAAAAATAACGAAGAAAATCACTTTGATTGTGGTTTCCCAGCTAAAATTACACTAACTTATCTATAAGCTCTGAAAGTGAGCCACCGGTTCAGGTACAAGATACTATCATTACCGCCTGGACAATTAGACATCCAACCCGTAATCGCAACGACCCAATTGCAAGAGCGGAGCTCTACCAACTGAGCTATATCCCCCCGAGTTGTTTCTTTTGAATTAAAATGGGCGTAAACAAAATTTACAACCATTTTAAACTTAAAAAATGGGTGTAAATTTAATTTACGCCCATTTTACGTTCAAAGAAACATACTCATAATAACCAAAATCATCTCTATTCCCTTGGAACCATCTAATCTTGCTTTAAAATAAAATAAAAAATTTTAAAAAATTTTATACATGAAGAAGCTCAATTCATTGGTATACAAATAGCAAACATAGCCACTCCTTTTTCTTTTAGTAGTTTTCCATAGAAAATTAGGGTGAGTATAAACCCTTGGTATTTTGAGTCTACCTGAGGCCCAGTTTGAACTGCAAGAAGTTTTTGGAAAAGTTCGGAAAGGAAAAATATTTCTAACATTTCCTACTTTAGTTACAAAAGATTCCTTTAGCTTGCCTTCCTATAAACTTTCTGGTCTCTTGAATACCAACAACAAAATCGTGGTTATTCTAATTTAATATTATTTGTAAATTTGACAAGATTTCTTTGGAATTTTGAAGATACATATGAAACTATTATAACTTTTATTTGGATATAGGATACAAATGCAAATAATTTTCAGGTACCAACCAAACATGGTTATATGCAGATATGGCTGTTTCAAGTTAATCTTATTTTATAATTTATAGATAGGTACAAAACAATCCTCTGGACATTTGTTCTTGGATAAGGTATTTACTAGAACAAATTAGTGAACAGAGAACAAGATAATTTCTAGATGGACTTAGCCAGGTACGATAGCCAATCCCAAGAACAGCTTATCCATGGATTTCTATCCGCATGGTGTAATGTTCCTTTTTAGGAACATTGATCAAGTATTATGGATCGGATGGAAATGCAAGGATTGGTCCGTGTGGGACCTCTTTTGTGTTATTGGACATATCATCTGTAGAGTCGGGCCTTGTGGCAGTGGTCCACTTGTGAGGCTAATGGGCATAGGGCCAAGGCTCATCTAGCATTCAAAGAGGATAAGATGGACACACTTTCGACAATTTCTACAGTGGTATTGAAATGATAGCCGCACCCCTTATGTCCATCCTTGACAAAAGTCACTCTCTTGAACATTTTACTTATGCATTGATTTGATATGGGCACCCCCTTTTGTGTTGGTTATAAGTAGCTTGTCTAGGCAAGGAAAATGAATTATGCTTGCTTGTGATCTCCATGTATTGAAGTGAACTTGGCTAGTGTAGCCAACCATGGTAGTGAGATAGTGCATCTCCTACATTTGGCACCCTTCCATCCATCCAACTCTTGGAAGAAGATGCAATGAACATCCTCTACCTTTATCCACCATCCATTCTAAGAGTAGTGTACCCTTGGACCCAACAGTATCATCTTCCCACATTTTCTCCACAACATCCCTCTATGCAATGCCCTCCTCTTTTGTATGTGAATGAATTGCTATTGAAGAGATTAGAGTGAGATTGCCCATCTGCCATCTACTTCTATCAATGTGGTATTATATCTATTGTGTGTTAGATGACAGTGTCTTCATCTGTAGTATGTGTATGCAATGTAGCCATGGTTTGTGAGGGTTAAAGGCCCGTCATTCAAATTGAAGAAAAAGGTCATCACACATGATGAACAGCCTCACTAAGATGGTTATTTGCATATCAGATTAGTTTAGGAAATAATTAATATGGAACAGGTTGAAAAGAGCATAAAAATGTGAAAATGATATATGAGGGATGATAGACTGAAGGGCGCCTTTGCCAAAAAACCAGTTACAAGGGCGCCCCTATTGGTCCTTGGCAAAAAAGTGCATTTATTGCTGTTTTAATTTTACAGTTGTCAACGTCATCTCCTAAATTTCGATTCGCACTTTCTTCCAATGGACCAATGGGGCACCCTTGTGACTGGAGTTCACAGGGACGCCCTTCAGTTTATCATTCCTTGATATTTAAATAGGAAAGAGAAAAATCAAGGAAATATTTTACAAGATATGAATATATTTCCACTTAAAACAAAGGCAGGAAAAAGTAAGTGGGGCCCACTTAGCTGGATGATCCAAATCATTAACTTGTTGGACGTCAAATAGGTAGGCCTAGCCCCAACAATCTTCTCCATAGGATGATCCTAAGACTGATATATTTGTAAAATAGACGGTTCAGAAAGTTTTTTTAAAAAATGATGGTATAGAAACCTTTGCGAACCCTATGGAAATGAATGGTTTAGATAATCAAAATAGGTGGACCCCACCGTACATTTCCTGCACTTGTACTTCCATGAAAACACATGCCTGGGAAAAAAATCTCAACTCAACTAAGCCTTTGTCCAAAAATAGTTGGGGAATCCTTTCGAAAAATTTCATGAAGAAGGTGAAAGGAACGTAGATAGGAAAAAATAAAAAAACAAGTAGAATGCCCCTGTGTTTTTGCGGGGGGCACCCTTACGTTGTGTCTTTATATTAAAGTCACAATATTATATGCATTCAAGCTTCTATTCATAATAGCCAATCTCATATTGTTCCCCTCAAGCTTCATAACAAGTACTTCACAATTAAAGATGAGGTAAATAAATCATTTTATGCATTCAAACAAGGTCCAGTCTTTCCATAATCACCAAGAACAAGCTCTTCCCAACCTCCTCAATTATTTCTCCAAGTATAATAGTCCTAATTCATCCTGTGCAGTAGAAAAAACTTATTAGTAAACACAACAAACTTATTTGAACTAGGATTTTGAAAAATTTTCTTTCATCAAAGATTTAGCAAAGGGGGCTAAAGACATTCTAGGTTAAATATGTAGGAACCGAGATGAGATTCTCCTACTTACTCAATTACCAACATTATTGCATTAACAAGCATTGTAGATCATTTTGTTATTTATGAAAAGATTTTAACAACAGTTCATGATCCTATTTTCGAAAGAATAAAGTCTTCTGAGTTGATTTTGAAGGTCATTCGTTTCAAGTATGGAGACTGCTCTACAATCGAGCGTCACACTCAGAAACAGTAGTAAAGGCGTATGCACAAAAGGAATAAAGATGTCATAATGTATTTCGAACCTTTGAACACTACCGATGGGAGAACGAGTTGCACAATGATCTTAAAGCTACCGCACATCTATGTCTATACTATATATAAAGCGAAGCTCCCTCTTACCCTTTATGGGGCAATAAAAGATTAAAATCATAAGTTTCCATAAATGGATCAACCATGGTCCCTTGAATCCTAAAATAAAAGCAAACTTAAAATCCAGAATCCATTAGCTAGGTGGAAGTCTACGAGTCCCAAAGCAGATCTATTAGTTCTGGAACGAGCCAACTGATTGGCATCATTATTGGCAGACCTCCAAACATGCTGAAATGTGGCTGCATGGCCCTCTATTCTGTCCAGGACTCATCAATTGCATTTGTACACCTCCAGGGGTAATATGCTTCCTAATTTCATCCAATGTGAAATATCCTTTTTTTTGTTTTTTGAAAGGTATTCTTGGAATATCCTTCCACAATGGCATGGTCTAGATTGCTCACCTCCATCAGGTGAATAGCTGTTAGAAGAGCTTGCAATTCTGCCATGGTTGCGTCTGTGTCCCACAGGTTCCGAGAATGCCCATCTCATGATTCTGCTTGCTCACGAAGGATGTCCCCAACACCTGTCAGCCTAAGATTCCCAAAATTGGAACCATCAAGATTCAACTTAAGGACACCCGAGAGTGGTGGCTTCCATCTAGGAGTTGTTCTGCGCTTTGTGACTTTTTTGAATCGAATCTCGTTCCATGATCTTCTAATTGAAATTTCCACAATTCCCCATGATCTCTGATAGCCCACCGCCCCATCAAAGAAAAGACGTGTTGTTGACAATTGCGGATACCTTTTGAATGTCCCTTGAATGTGCGATTGTTCCTCTCTTTTCATAGGTACCATATAATCACCAGAAGGACCAAACTCCAAAGCATTCAGCCCCTCCTCGGCCAACGGGCAAATGACTAGCTCCCAAAAAAATTCTCCCTATGGGCCGAAAGAATCCAATCGACCTCGAACAGTTGGACCACATAGGACCAAATCACCCCCGCCATACCGAGAGTGGATAAATAGATGATCTACAGACTCTTCCGCCTAGATGCAGAGAGCACAATGATTCTTCGTCTTCTCACACCAAAATTTTTGTTAAGGCATACGGTTCAGGCGAACGCACACACTCTATGGGTAGAGGAGTATATCTAGGCTTTGTAAGTTGGCGAGGCAGATAAGGCTGGCATCAGGCACTCGTAGTAAGAGCAAACCAAAGAAACATCACCTGGTTCCCCGACCCACACCCTCCTATCCTCTCCATTCCTCTTGATAAAGATCATGTCTACGAGTTCCGTGAAGCTGTCCAGTCTATCAATTTCTCTGTCAAAGACATTCCTACAGAACGGAACTGTCTAGATGGTAAACATCCCAGATCCAAAGGTACCCGGAATAGATTTGGAAAGTTGAGCTTTGAGGGGCACATCCCCACACCACAAATCAAAGTAGAACCTAATATTGTCGCTTTTACCCTGAAGTGAATCCCTTTTTGGAAAAGCGTTAAGCATGCCATTATACCTACGCAAACAATAGATCCTTTTATAAATGTACTCATCTTTCGACATCCAGCTTCCGGAATCTTCACCATATTTCTCCATGAACACTGCTAGGAAAATGGGATTCCGTTTTGGGGAAAAAAAAAAACAGGCATCAACCGTTAGAGCCACGCCAACAAAAAGACAAATGGAGGGAGCTCAAATCCCCGTAAAAGCAATAAATACACATTTAAAAGGTTCCAATTAACGGTCATTTCAGTCCCCTTTTTATTTTCCAAACGGAATCCCATTTTAAAAGTGTTTTACTTTCTCCCTTATTACATTACTCATTTGTTTGCAGAAAAAAACATAAATTGCCCCCTCATTTCAATTATTGAAACCGTCTACTTAATATCAATTCAAAACATTTGATTGTGTTTTTAATAATTATTAATTTTTATATAAATTATTTTACTTTTACGTAGACAGACTAACTAGATTATCTGCCAAGTTATTTGCTTACATGGTAACTTGTAAGAGCATACATATTTTGTCTATTTCTTCTATTATAAGATATGATACAACTAGCCATTTATGATATTGTTGTGCACTTGTGCTTACCAGTCACTTATCATTTTCTTTTTAATCTGTAGGAATACAACATTATGCCTATAGAGGTGGTCGTGAAGCTAGAAGGATATTATTATTGATGGCTACGGAAAAAAAAGAAGGGACGTCACAGACTAAAATTCTCTCCTTCTTTCATCTTTCATTAAGGCATTATATATATAATTAAACAATTTATAACAATTAACTATATAAACACAAGGATATAATAAAAACATTTAAAGTGCATCAGATAGTATAAGATCATCAAACTGTAACCAAATATAAACAAGAATTCTACTAGGAAAAGGTTAATGGCAGAAGCATGTCTTGGCACATGTTTTAAATGAAGGGTCGCCACATAGTAAAATTCCCTCTTGTTTCATCTTTCATTATGGCATTTCTATTATTTTACCAGTCTTAATGGAAGTTTTGCAAATTATTCTCCTGTAATCATGTGAGATCATAAACCTTTAGTGCATCACATCTTACCAAGATATCAGAAAGTAGGTATGGGATTGAAAGCTCTCTCAAGGGCAACCATCCATCAGTTGAAGCAGATCTGCAAACAGTTCTTGAGTGTTCCGCAGCTCCCACATCACTGTTGTTTCAGCCGTGGGATCCATAAAGTGGATAGCTTCTACTCTGTTCCAGGTTATGGATTGGCTACTGATGCAACATATATCAATACTTTAGAAAATATAGAAAAACAAAAAGCAATTAAGGAATTAGGAAACACAAAAAGGACTAATACAAATAAGTCAAGAAAAGACAAAAGAATTTTAAGAATGTTGAACACAACATGGTTTTACAAATAAATAATCTGACAGTTCTTCTGTTTATGAAGTTTATTGGGTTCTGAACAGCAATATTGATGCAAGAAGAAGTGTAAGATAGAATCACAGCCTCCTTCCTACTGTAAGTAACCTAGGAATCCATCACCTTGCCAAAAAGTTTACTCATTTTTGTTATAGGCAACTCTGCGAATTTCAGTATCTTGAATTTCAGGCACCTAATTTCAGATTGCCACTAAAGATCCCGAAAGCATAAAAATTGCCGTTCTCTAAAATTTCCAGAAGACAAGTATTTCACGCCACAGAAAAATTAGAACTTTTGTATCTCTTACAGATACGAAAGTTCACGCTACTAAAATCTTCAGAATAAATAGATTTTTTTTAATGATAGAAAAAAGATTATATAATCCTTTGAAAAAGTATCCAAATAAAGTGGTTTTAAAACTCAGACTGATCTCCAGAGCTTGTAATAGTTTACGAACAGTTACTTGCAGAAATTTCTGGGGCGTAATTTGCAGGAACTGAAAAAAAAAATCTTAAAATTTCCCTCAGGCCAACGGGGCTGCCTGTGCTGCATGGATTCTTTGCCCCCCTTACTGAATCTGTGTCGACACGTCTCCACACGCGAAAAGGACATGGATTCGCATTGGACACACCCGGATTCTTGTTGTAGCCGTGTCCCACACGAATCATGTTTCTTCAGGCGAATCCGACACATCATTGTTTGTTTTAAAATGTATTTTCCCTTTAAACAAGTTTTTTTTTTTTTTAATCGTAGCCAATTTCATTGGAAAAACAAGGACCAAGATGGTCAATACAGAGAAAAATAGAAAAATTTAAATGTGTTTTTTTCTTAACCTTTTTTTATATAAAATCACAACCTGTACTTTTTTTAATAAAAATTCTAGCGCCTCGACCCTCCACCCTCGAACATTGACCCCCTCTCTCTCTCTCTCTCTCTCTCTCTCTCTCTCTCTCTCTCTTAATAAAAATTCTAATGCCTCGACCCTCCACCCTTAATTTTTTCATGATATATATATATATATATATATATATATATATATATATATATATATATAAATTTTTTAAAATTTTATTTATTTAATAAAGATTACCGAATCCACGAATCCTACTTTTTGGGGTTTGCCGAATCCTGCACCTCAAATCTGTGTCGGATCACGACACGCAATTTGAATCCATGCAACACAGGGGGCTGCCGATAGGTTATCAAGGGAAGGCGTATCAAAAGAGGCCTTGGAGTTATTTTATTTTCTTACCCTCTTGAGTTTTTTCATTCTCAATGGGGGAGCTGCTATTGTTTTTTTTATTGGTGTTCTCTCTCCTTTTCGCTTGTACTGACCATCTCGGTCCTTGTTTTTTAATGAAATCTTCCAGCGCTCAAAAAAAAAAAATATTGGGAATTATAACAGCTTTAATGCTAACTGGAAAAGTGTAAAATAAAGATGGGATATGATGTATTCAGCCCACAATTTGCCATCTCCCTCCCTCCCTCTGCTGTCCTTGACCTGTCTTCTCTTTCCTTCCCTTCCTCTCTCCTGTCCCTGAAACCTCCTTTTCTTTCTTTCTCCCTTGGAGACAAACTCTGATGCCCGCAATGATACAAACCCCATCAAGGTTTTAAACCGAAACCGAAATTCCTGAAATGTACCGAATTTTGGTCGAAATTTCAGAAATTTAGGCAAAATTTAAGATAAAATATTAATTTTTTATTCCTGTACAGAATTTCAGCCGAAATCACTGAAATTTCGGCCCAAAAAACGACATTTCCTGCGCACATAACCGAATTTCACCAGAAATTTCGGGATTTCGGCTAAAATTTTGGTTTCGGAGAGGACCAAAATTATCTCCGAAACCGAAAATTAAAACCTCGAACCCCATATCATCTACATGACTGCATCAACTGATCCAGCGAGCATTGTTCTCAATCCGCCAATGCACATTCCCCACACAATGTCAGGGCAGGTATTCATCAATGATGTCTTTTCTGATGCTGTTTCCGTTTCTTCCCCACCCGTGGCAGGTGGACCACTTTCTCTACCAGGTTCTTCTGAACTTTTTCTTGGAACTAGATTCAAAGTTCCTTTTTCCTATTTTTATCAGAACAAGAAACTTAAAGTTCTTGAATATCATATCTTTGTAACATCAGAATGCAAGAAAAGCGCTCGACAAGAAGATCAACAGGCCATATTCAACTGAACCATTTGACAACCCAGCGGTAAAAACTATTGTTTATCAGAGCAGACTTTAACATGATCATTGAGTCAATCATGTTAAGCAAAAATGCAATAATGGTGTGACAAAAAAGATCAGTTGGAAAACAAAGTCAAAATTAGAGGCTGGCCATGTTCAACAGAACCACTTGACAATGATCACGGAGTCGACATTATTATGGTTGCGGTTAATATTATTCATGGTTTCTGATTTATGGTATTCTTCTGATTCCTTTTTGTATTTAACCACATGGTTTTCACTTCCCAACGTAGAGTTGTAGCTTCCTCTTTCTTCTTCTGCTAGTAAACTTCTGTTGATCTCAATTACTCTTCCTTCTGCATGTTTGCAATCTCTCCACAAGGTGCTCGCTTATTTTCTGGCATGTTCTTCCATTCCTCTTATATTTGTCTCAAAGGCTTCTTAGGTTTCAAAGTGTCATTTTCCCCTTACGTGCACTCTTTATTTTCTTCCTGTTTGAACTGGAGATCCTATTCAAACAATTCTATTGCAGTTTTGTTTCTGTTTTTCCTCAAGAAGCTTATTGTTTCTTTCTTGATCTTCTCCTACCCAATGCAAATGACATATAAAATTTCCCCGGTGCTCACTTGAGGTATCTTAGAATACGCCGAACAGCTTCCCAATCATCAGTAGCGGGACATTGCATAAATATGCTGACTACACTTACAGGAGTGGAAATATCCGGCTGTTTGGTAGTGAAGTAGATTAGCTTTCCAACTAAGAGATGATATCTACAAGGATCTTCGAACAATTTTTCCTCATCATTGACAACCTTTGTAGTAAGATCCATCACGGTATCAATAGGCTTCATTCCCAACATTCATGTTTTTAACAAGAGATTTATAACATATTTCCTTTGAGACAAGCTGATCCTAAATGGTTAACATGCAACTTCAATCCCAAGCAGTAGCATAGTTTGCCCAAATCTTTGGTCTGTGCACAGTATAGCAAATATTTTGTTGATAGCACCTATATGCTTATGATCATCCTCAGTGACAATGATATACTACACCTATAATGTAAGAATCAAAACCTGGATGACTTATCTCTATACGGAAATAGAATGATCCGCATTGCTACGACTACAACAAAATCCATGTTTCATTAAGAATTTAAGATAGAACTGGATTTATAAAACCAAGTACGCGGTGACTGCTTCAACCATAGATTGCCTTTTGGAATTTGCACACCTTACCTAACTTCCAATGAGCAACATACCCATGAGATTGCTCCATTTATAATTCCTCATGAAGGTCGTCATGGAGAAAGGCATTTTTAACATTCAGTTGCCACAATGGCCAATAAATTTTAGTTGCAATGGGATAATTACCAGGGTAACAGGTGCAAAGGTTTCGAAGTAGTCAATAACAATGTTTGACCCTATCCTTTTATTTGGGCATATCCTTTCGCAACCAGTCTCACCTTCAAGAGTTCAATGGTGTCGTCGGGTAAATACTTCACATTGACTAGCAGGTAATGCAACCAGTTCCCAAGTTTGATTAGGATGTAAGGCACTCATCTCATCATCCATTGCCGTCCACTTTCCATTGTGGGACATTTGCCTCAACACAAATATGTAGTAGAATCATAAAAGAAAGAGAGGCAACAAAGGTCTTGTAGGCTTACCATTCAAAAAAAAGGTCTTGTAGGTAAGAGACAGAGAAGCAAAGGACACAAAGTGTAAGAATGTACCTTTCAAGCAACAATATGAAGATCAATTGAAGGCGGATCAACTCTGAGATCCATAGACACAGAAGAAGATTGAGTAACAGATCGAATGCATAATCAAATCTAGTCTTCAAAGAAAATGACACAAGAAAATAAAATTGTGATCACCAACAAGGAGAATACCAAGATCAGATCTGATGGTTCTTCTCTGATACCATCCTCAAAGAAGAAACCAAGAGGAAAGATAAAGAATCCATGATTTCTTGTAATGAAAGAAACCAAAAGAAACGATGAAGAATCCAAGATCGGGTCCAACGGAGGAACCAAAAGGTAAGATAAAGAATCTAGGATCAGATCTAGTGCTTTGATAGCATGTCAAGATTAATAACCTTCATCCACGCAAGTTTGAAAAAGAGAAGTAGAAAAAGGAGAAATATAAAAGAAGATATGCATAAGAAAGAATTTGTGTGGGTTAAAGCTCCCACCCACAAATTCTTTATATTTATAATATCTCATTTACGAAAACTTCAAGGTTTGGGCCATCAAGGATGGGCCCTATCAAATAAACAAAAGAAAAACTTAAGGGTACGTTTGGCTACCATGATTCTTTTTTTTCATGATAAATCGGTGTCTCCAAGTGGAGATAAGGGTGAAGTGGCTAAAAATCAGGAAACCAGATTTTTCCTGATTTTAAGCCACTTCTCATGCTCAACTCGACTGTGACCTCTCAAATCTCTCTCCTTCTCCCACTGCCCTAGGCCTCTCTCACCACTTGGAGACACCGATTTATCATGAAAAAAAGACATGTCCTAAAAGAAAAATTATTTTCTAATGACTAAAACTTTGTATGGTCGGCCCTATCTTCAACAGATTCTTCTCTTCTGAGCTTATGTTCTTCCATTTTTCTCCTATGATGTTGGAGATTTATTTAAATTCCATGTATGAGTTCTCTTTCTTGGCCACATTCCATTGGTCTTTACACCATAGGATATAAGTTGGAACAGCTTCTTCTTTTCAGGGCACGCCTTCCACTTGGAGGCTGAACAAAGGGATGTTCATGGTGGCTTTGAAATCCTTTCTGCAAAAACTAATTGAAGTCTTTTTAAATCTTTTTCAGGATTTTCAGGTTCTTCCTCTTTTCTTTTCACCATCTTGGCTTACTCCTTCAAGAGTTCTTCGCTTCTCGAGCCAAAAAGGTTTAAGCTTTTCTTGTGTTTCTCGCAACTCCTTTGCAAAAGATTGTGTGTGATCCTTTGAATTTGAAGATTGGTGTTGGATTCAGAGTTGCAAGCCTCTTTATTGTTGTCAGCAGTGTTGCATGGATTCGGATTCGCGTGTCGGGATCTGACACGGATTCAAGGTGTCGTATTCGGCAAACCCCCAAAAGTAGGATTCGGATTCGATAATTTTTAAATAAAATAAATTTTCAAAAATTTTATATATTTGAGGGGTAGAGGGTTAAGGCGAGTTTTGTATTAAGAGAGTTGAAGGAGGAAGGGGGTCGATGTTCAAGAGTCGAGGCGGTAGGGTTTTTATTAAAAGAGTACGGGTTATGCTTTCATATAAATATAGTTAAGAAGAAAATATGTTTAAAGGGAAAATATATAGGATTGGCATTTCAAAAGAGACAACGATGAATCGGATTCGCCCGAAAAAAACAGCATTCGTGAGGGACACGGCTACGACAAGAATCCGGGTGTGTCCCACGTGAATCCATGCCCGATTCGGATGCGGAGACATGTCGACACGGATTCGGCATAGGGGGCCAAAGAATCCATGCAACATAGGTTGTCAGAGAGAGAGAGAGAGAGAGAGAGAGATGGGGATCTCTATTTTTTATAAACAAAAAAATTACTGGATTATGCACTGCCCCAACTGGTAGTTTTCAATAACATACATATTGCAACATCCGTAACCAGTACAGCTGTGGATTGGCTGCAAATGGGGGTGGAAATCTCTCCCTCTCACACACACACAACAAGTGTAGCTCAGGTTAGAAAGTTTACAAAAAAGTCGATGTAAATTACTGATGTTGGAGAGGCAAATGATCGATAGTGTAGAAGAGGATCCGATCAAAAGAATATGAAGGATAATCGTGGGGCTTGAAAGCAAACCCACATTTGGAGGCAAACTCCTAGAAACAAGTGTAAGAACACCTTTTCTCCACAAAACACACTTTCATTTCATGTTTTAATAGTAAAAAAAACAAGTTGCTCTCCGATCAAAAGATTGCGAAGGATAATATCGGGGCTTGAAAGCTAACCCACATTTGGAGGGAAACTCCAAGAAACAAGTGTAAGAATACCTTTTCTCCACAAAACACACTTTCAATTCATGTTATAATTGTCAAAAAAACAACTTGCTCTTCTCATTCCATTTGACCATCTTTATAGAGCTAAGATCTCTTTCCAATTACAAGTAATATTAAAAGAAACAACTAAAATAAAAATAACTCCTAAATCCTATTCAAAGCAACAAAATGGGATAAAAATCCAACTGATCTTTAAAAATCCCCCGCATCATTGTGGACTCCCCTGAGTCGACTCCCTTTAACCTTGGCAACATTCCACATTTTGTCACAGTGTTCCTCGTTTTGCCCTCTAGAGTCAATAAAACCTCCTTTGACTCTCTCGAATTATGACCGTGCCAACCAAGTACTCAGCCGCGTCAACCCAAGTCGACTAGGATTTTCTTCGGCCACGTTTCGCGCCGCATCCACATTTTTGAAACACTGGCTAAGCTAACCTTAGCTACTTGCCACTTTAACTGCTCTAATTAAGGGTATTGCTAATCTTAATAACTAAGAAAGGAAACTCCATACTCCACAAATTGGCTTGTTGCCCTTTTGTGGTGAATTACAATTGGAAACTTTATAAAGATTGTCTTTTGAAAAGAATGCCTAACTTGAAAACATATAATGAGTAACTAACTAATAATGTAATTAATCTAAGTAGATTATTAATTAACCAATACTATAAATAAGCTAAGCTTTAAAGTAGAAATGTAAAATATACTAAATCGGAAATATACTCAGCTCGATCGGCAATGGGATAAAAATCCAATTGATCTTTAAAAACCCCCCGCATCATTGTGGACTCCCTCGAGTCGACTCCCTTTAACCTTGGCAGCATTCCACATTTTGTCACAGTGTTCCTTGTGTTGCCCTATAGAGTCAATAAAACCTCCTTCGACTCTCTCGAATTATGACCGTGTCAACTGAGTACTCAGCCGCATCAACCCGAGTCGACTAGGATTTTCTTCGGCCACGTTTCGCGCCGCATTCACATTTTGAAACACTGGCTAAGCTAACCTGAGCTACTTGCCACTTTAACTGCTCTAATTAAGGGTATTGCTAATCTTAATAACTAAGAAAGGAAACTCCATACTCCACAAATTGGCTTGTTAACCTTTTGTGGTGAATTACAATTACAATTGGAAACTTTATAATGATTGTCTTTTGAAAAGAATGCGTAACTTGAAAACATATAATGAGTAACTAACTAATAATGTAATTAAGCTAAGTAAATTATTAATTAACTAATACTATAAATAAGCTAAGTTTTAAAGTAGAAATGTAGAATGTACTAAATCGGAAATATACTCAACTCGATCGCCAATCTGAACCGCCTGATTGTTGATCAGGATGTCCTTAGGAATCTAGTCACACATAAAACTTTCGGCCATTGATATTTGTGATCTGGCAGGATTCTCCTGCATCAATTACCCCTAGTTGAGTGGCAATTGAGTAATTTGACCTTTTTTGTCTTTATGAAAATAACTTTTATAATTACAAAACTATTATGATTCTATTTTACTAAACTATCCTTCCTTTAAACCCCAAAAATAACTTTCCCCCTCCTCTCCTCCCTTCCCTCTTGACCATAGCGCGTCATATTTTAGGTTCTTCCCACTCATGCCTTCAACGATTGTAATCTATGTCTAATAAGCTGACACTGCAGATATTTACTGATCTATATTTTTTATTTGAGTTGAGCACAGCCAGTTCTAACTGATTTTGTTAAGCACTCTATCAAGTGTCTCTGATGTTTCCAGCAACCATCAACAGAGGTTGAAGGAGGATTAGATCAGCATGAGGATGAGAGATTCAGGCAGGGAAAAAACTGTGAAGGCCCAAAGGAACATACAGACACAGTTTAAGATTCGAAAATCCAAAATAACTTCAACAAAAATAAGATCAATCACTAAGAGCTATTCAAACATCACACAAATAGCTAAAACCAACTTCAACAGATACACAATCAAGATCATGAAAATAATTCAAATTGAATGCAACACACAAACCACAATTCCAAAGGAGAATATAAAAACAGATTCACCATCAAGATCATGAAAATAATTCTAATTGAATCAAACCCATCAATCACATTGCCAAACTCACAACACCCAATGAAAAAATAAGAAAAACTCACATACCCCATCAATCCATCAAGGAACAGAATTGAGTCCAGCATAGAAAACAAACCCTCTACAGAGCCCATCGCCATTCCCCGGAACCCCATCCACCCATCTCCACCATCCTTTCTCCACCTCCAAACTATCCCACATTGCCAACTTCCCCACCCTCTTCGCCGAAAAACAAACCCTACCACCTCCTCCGAACACTTTAAACTTACTTGATTCCTTGAAACTCCTAAACATCTCCCACGGCATCCTCCCCGCCTCCTCCCACTCCAATGTATCCAAATCCAACCTCAAAATCAAGATCGTTGAACAAGAAGTATTCAACGAGAAAGACGATTTTAACCCCCCAACCATCAGAATTCGATTCCCAATCCCCCGAATCAGCCTCGGCCGCTTCAAAATATCAAACACATCCCCCCACTCGTGCTTCTCCAACCGATTCCAACCCTGCAACTTACCTGTTGAAGTATAAATGATCAAATAAAGCACCATCTCTAACCGTTTAAGCTTTTGGAGTAATTGGTTGTTTCACATGGTATTAGCTCTATTGCCTCACGGCAGGTCTTGGGTTCAAACCTAACAACTCCTTGATATTAAAAATCCAAATATACGACCAGCCCAAAAATGAGGGGCCACACGTGAGGGGGAGTATTGAAGTATTAATGATTAAAGGGTTCTGCTAACGACATTAAGGTTCATTGGAAATGATATTTTACAATCATTTTACACTTGCTTTGATAAAAATTCAGACTTAATTATCAAAACATGTGTAAAATATCAATTTCCAATGCACCTTAACAATTGTTAGCAAAACCCATAATTAAATAACACCATCTCTAACAGCTTAACCTTTTGGAGTAATTGGTTGTTTGACATTACCAAAATCTGCATATTTACACGAGAAAAGCTTCCACTGGCTCCGCCAAGGCGATCCCACATCACAGAGCGCGAATACAGACTCTCCCACGAGAATCGGACTCCGGGGTTTGGATCCGAGATTGGATGAGAAATTGAACCAGGTCCCACCAGTACCGGAAAAGTAGAGCGCGGCGAGCTCGCTAAGCACAAGCACCTGACCGGCCGCGGCCGGTAACACGGTGCCGTGTCTCGACCAGGCCGAGCCGAGTGGTGGAAGGACGCGGAATCGGCGAGTCAGAGGATTGCACACAACGAGTGATTTGTTAGACTCGGACGAGTCAGTCTTGTTGGAATCGGACGAGTTAGGGGATCCAGCCCAGAGATAGAGGAGGCCAGGGGAAGAGGCAACTGAGGAGGTGGAACGGAAAGGGAGGAAGTCGAGGGGGAATCTGAGCCACTGGTTGAGATCGGGGTCGAAGACGTGGAGGGTGGGATGAGAGGACGCGTGGCGGGGGCGGAGAGCGAGGAGAGAGAGAGGAGGGCGGAGGGAGAGGAGAGAGAGAAAAGAAGGGGAAGTTAGGGTTTGGTGGAAGAGTTTGCAAACGGAACGGCAGATTAGGATTTGACGGAGTGAGAGGTGAGAGAAGATTTGGTGGAGCGAGTCTTGAGGGAGGTCTTGGATCGGAATCCGATACGGAGGTGAGGTTTCGGGGTTGTCCATTCCGGTTTCGGTTGTAACGGGGGTGGGGGTTTGTAGTTTCGGGTGGGAGAGGGAAAGGGTATGTGTGGGGTTTACGGGTTTTGCTGCGAGAATGGAGGCCGACACGTAAGAAATTTTGTTATTCCCAGAGTACCCCTACTCTCTCTCTCTCTCTCTCTCTCTCTCTCTCTCTGGTTGAAATTTTGTTATTTCCAAATTACCCATCCTCCCTCTAGTAGGTTGGCGTTTTAATGGATCCAGTTAAGATCCGATCCACTAAGTCTCGGTCACAATTCCATTTACATCCCTTATTTGTGGGATCATTTTTGTAGTGTTTTTTTTTTTTTTTTCTCTGGTTGGGACCCATTTAGAATCGGACAAATGGTCATAGCGAATGAGAATAATTCTAGACATTAGGATAAGGACACGGTTGGATCCGGATGCTGTGCTCAAATCTAATCACTTAACGTTTATATTCTTTGGATCCATAGGACCATTTGGGTTGAATGACATTCCTACTTGTAGGACTACTCTCACCCTAGCTCCTAATTAAGTGGGGTCTACTATCTGCATTGTTCGTTTGGAACCATTGATGGAGAAAGACCCACTTTTGGTTTCCTGTGGTCTCCGAGCAAATCAACCAATTGGTGGCAACACTCACCTTTAAATGTAGATTCTTGCATTTATATTTTCACAATGTTTATAAGTATGCAAGAACATGGTATCACTCGTAACTATCAATCTTTGGGTCCCGCATGTTAAATTTTAAAGTGTATTTTTTTGGTAGCTTTATTTTATTTTTATTTTGAGTGTTGTAGTGAAGGCAAATATGTACTTTTGTGTCCATAGGCATGTTGGTCTTTTTGCCCAGCTTGCACATGTGTGAGCCACACATGTTTCCTCCATCTTTTCCCACTACTTACCTATTTCAAATTCAAACCTTTACTTGGAACTCCAAACTCACTACTTCCCTAAACATTTAAGACATCACTTTCCCATACCCATTACCACTTACCTAAGCTATCTTCTCTTTACTTTCCTTGACTAAGCCTATTCTAATTAACTTCACTTTGGTAGAGATTCTCCACTACCTAGACTTCCATTGAAGTTTCATTGAAGCTCTCTTGTGTGCAAGCTGTCCTCTTGAAGCTTTCTTCTTTTTTATTGTTCTTTATCTTGTAGTGTTGTTCTTTCTATCATATATTGAAGCATATCTTTTTGGGCATTGTTCTTCTTCTACTTTGGTTGTTGATTTTGGGCTAGTGTAAACTAACTTTGGTTTCACTATTTGAGGCGAGGATTTTCCGGTGGTGAGAAATCCGTCTTTCTCTATTTTGTATCAAAGCCACAAGGGTGATAGTTGGTGCTTGTCAAGATTCCTTTGGTGAAGAAGTTCAATCGGTGCTTTGAAGATGGATATGAGTGGAAAGGTTAGCGGACTCGGCATTGAGTTGCTAAATCAATCGAATTATAAGATATGGAGAACATGCATGGAGTCTTATCTTGTGGGAAAAGATTTATGGGATGTTGTTTGTGGAGATGTAGATGTGGCTCCGGATGATACACAAGAAAATGTCGATGTATTGAAGGCGTGGAGGATGAAGAATGCTAAGGCCGAATTTCTTTTGAAGCGGTCTATTTCACATGACTTGTTTGAGCACATCATTGGGTGTAAATCGGCAAGTGAGATTTGGACTACTTTTGATGGATTGCTCAACAAGAAGAATATGACTCGTCTACAAATGTTGAAAATGAGTTGGCAATTCCTACACAAGGTGGTCTCTCTATTTCTCAATTCTTTTTGAAGCTCAAGAATCTTTGTTCTGAGATTTCTTTATTGGATTCGAAAGAGCCTATTTCGGAGGCACGAATGAAGCGGCATATTATTCGTGGGTTAAAAAGAGAGTATATTCCTTATGTTACGTCGATTTAAGGGTGGGATCGACAACCTTCTTTGGTAGAATTTGAAAATCTTCTTGCTTCACAAGAGTCTTTAGCTAGACAAATGGCGGGTTGGTCAATATCCGGGAGTGGAGGAGAAGCATTATTTTCAAGCAACAAGAAGCCTTCCAACAAATATAAAGAGAAGAAAAATATTCCAAGTAAAGGTGGAGATGTAGGAGGATCATCCGTTATGGGTAATGGAAACCGAAAGGGTATCAAGTTTACCGATGTGGTAAACTTGGGCATATACAAAAGAATTGCCGTGTGAAATTGAAGGATGGTAATGTAGTCGAAAATGTTGATGACCGAAAAAATGAAGAAGATTGGGGTATATGTTTCATGGCGGAAACTACTACAGTGGGTGCTTTGGCATCCATCAATTTTGAGGATGATTGGATTGTCGATTCTTGTTGTGGGCATCATCTTACTGGCGACGAATCCAAATTCTCAAAGTTTCAAAAATATGAAGGCAACGATGCTATTATCACGGCGGACAACACTATACATCCGGTACAGAAAGAAGGGGTCATTACCATTGGTGGTGCAAATGACGATCCTATTACACTTAAGAGTGTGTTTCATGTTCTCGGTATGAAGACGAATCTTTTCTCGATCGCAAATGCGGTTGATGCGGGAAATTATGTTTTGTTTAGGCCTAAGGAGGTGAAATTTCTTCGGAATATTTCAAGCTTGAAGGCGGATGTTGTCTACACCGGTAAGAGAGTTAAAGATTTGTTTGTTTTATTGGCTTCAACCTTATATGTCGATAAAATGAGTACAAATGATGGCGCTTCAATTTGGCATGCTAGATTGGGACATATTAGCATGGATAAATTGAAGGCCATGGTGATTAAGAATCTAGTGAATGGGCTACCAAATTTAAATTCCTTTGGTAGTGGAAATGCGTGTGAGGGTTGTCAATATAGTAAGGCACATCGTCTTTCATTTATAAGTCTTTTTCAAGGTGCAAGGCCCCATTGGAGCTTATCCATAGTGATGTAATGGGACCTTGTAGGACACCTTCACTTTCCGGCTTCCGCTATATGTTGTTATTTGTTGATGATTTTACTAGATTCACATGGGTGTATTTTATAAGGGAGAAATCCGATGCATTGTCTAAGTTTATTGAGTTTAAGAAAACCGCGGAATGTTTGCTTCATAAGAAGATCAAGCGGTTGAGAACCGATAATGGTGGGGAGTTTACTTCCGATGAATTTTTCATGTTTTGTCGTGATCATGGTATCCAAAGGGATCTCACTTGTGCCTATACGCCTCAACAAAATGGAGTGGCGGAGAAGATGATTAGGCGTCTTGTGGAAACTTGTAAAAGTTGGTTGTATGCAAAGAATTTACCCAAGGCCTTATGGGCGGAAGGTATGGCATGTGCAACTTATGTGATTAATCGGGTGCCTCTTAGTCCGATTAATATGAAGTCTCCTTATGAGTTGATGTTTGGAGTGAAGCCTAGTGTCAAGCATTTGAAGGTTTTTGGTTCAATTTGCTATGTGCATGTGCCGATGAAAGGAGAACCAAGTTGGATACTAAGGCGAAGAAGTGTATTTTCATTGGGTATGATGAAAGGAAGAAAGGTTGGAAGTGCATGGATCTTACAACTCACAAGTCCATTGTTTCAAGAGATGTTGTGTTTGATGAAGTTTCTTCTTATTATGCTTTGGATGGTGGTTCTACTAATGGTGTGGGTGTAGGTGAGCACATCCTCGTTGAGGTTGAGCCTCAACCAACAATGAACTTGCCGGTGACACCAAATGTTCCAATGGAATTCGGGTCTTCATCTTCTTTGCCGATGGGGGAGCAAGGTGATAGGGGGAGTGATGTTGCATGTCACATTCAAGAAGATGAGCAAAATGAAGAAACTAATGAAGATGAGTGTAGTGCATCACATCTTAGAAGATAAAAAAGAAAGATTGTCAAGCCGGCACGGTATCGAGATGAAAACATGGTGAGTACTTATTCTTGTTTCATTTCCGGTCCATTTGATGACAATGAGCCTTCTTGCTTTGATGAAGTAAAATGGGTGAGAGAATGGAAGGATGCCATGAATGAAGAGATGAATGCACTTGTGAAAAATGAGACTTGGGATCTTGTTCCTAAGCCTAATGATGTGAACCCGGTTATATGTAAATGAGTATACAAATTGAAGCGGAAAGCGGATGGGAGTGTTGTGGTACCCTGATCCCGCGAGAGGGGTGTGGGGCGCGAGCCGCCGCTCTCTCTCTCTTGGTCTCTCGTATCCACGCGATTGGCGTGTGCATTTTATTATTGATTTGAATTAATCTTTCCTGTGAACTTGGGATCACTAAGGCAATCCGAATTCCACACGAAAGAGACTGACAGAGTCGCCACCTAGATGTGGGATCTAGGACCCGTAATTAACCAGAAATCTAGACTCGCTACCTGGTTACGAGAATGGAAGGTATGGGGAGTTATCCACCACATGCACCATTCTTGCCCGATAATCGGTCTTCGATTCCAAAAGCTAACTCTTTTAAATTTATTTTAAATGGCTCATTCAACTCTATGTTAATGTGCGAACTAAGTGACATGCATCCTATGATCTAATTTCAATGTGAATCCTAAATGTGTATCTTGATTTATTAATTTGTCTGGATTCAATCTATGTGAAAGTTCTCCTAAAATTCTAATTTCATGGAAAGTCCTAAGTGATTTGATTAAGCATTTACAAGAAAATTAATATACAAAACACCACAATTTGTTTGTGGTGCCGACTCGCGGGTGGTATGCCATCAGACATCCAAGCTGCCTACGTACCCAAGCCTCACTGGGATCAGAGTCGACGTAGTTCGGTGCACCTAAGCTAAGTTACATATGCCTAACTCAACTAAGACACCGACCTAGACGGGATTGACTGTTTCAACAGTTTTAGGAGAAGTTATTTAATTCAAGTTGAAGATTTTATTATCTTAGGATTTCATCTAAGATGCTATATGATTCTCATCTAAATGCAAATGGTCCCTTAGACTAATGCAGGTTTGCCTTACATCCTAGTTTACTAGGCTTGTCCTAGGGAAAGATTGGGTGACTAGTGTAACTAGACCTATGGCACGGTTGCTATACATAGCAAGCGTCCGTGATGAGGCCGGACTCCTAACTCTAGGACTCCCTAAAACCTAAGACTCCCTAAAACTTAGGACACGACACGACACGACACCAGTGTTCCTAAATTGGGCTCTAAGGGTTCCTAAAGGAATTTTGAATCCACCGGCTCTTGGGAATCTCGAATTCTTTTGGGTTTGTGGAAACTTTTAGAGTTTTCTTGAAGCTTTTATTATCTGAAGGTATTTAGTGTGTTTGGTAGCTTTTAAAGTTGTTTATTTAGAAGGTTTTAGTTTCATTTGAAATTTTTAGTGGTCTTTTGGTTAATGGCTTTTAACGGATTTTTATCAGTGGATTTTAAATGGGTGAATTTTAGTTTTGTTAATTTTAGGTTGGATGTACTTTAGATTAATGTCTTTCGATTTTGGTTTGGAAAATGACGTTAACACAACCAAGTTTTGACAATTGCACAAATTCGACAAACCATTGACCATTAAAAGATCTGACAAATGCAGCCCACTAAAACTGTCGTAACTCTTTAACCGCTTGGCCAAATTCAACGTACAAACATGCGTTGGAAAGATCTTTTATAGGGCTACAACTTTGTAGTTCTCCATTGTTTGTAAATCTGTGATTTAGAGGTTCGAATTTGTGTTGCAAACAAAAGGACAGCAACATTAAACTGGAAATGCCTAAAGGTGTGCCGCAACCATTTTGGACTTAACTTTTTAACCGCTCGCTGTCTGATCTAGCACGAATACTCGTTGGAAACGGCACGAAAATATCTACGACTTTGTAGTTAACCATTTCCCACGATTCTGTTGTTTAGAGGTCGAAAAATCTGTTTAAAGTCTAACAGCTAGCACTATGACGGGAATGATATTGGCACCCCCATGTTTTCTTTTGATAGTTCTTATTTTTTTAGTGATTAAAAGACGGTGAATATGAAAAATGGCTTGAATGGGCCTGAGATTAGATTCAAATGGGATGTTTGAAAAAGGGGTTGTTTTTATCTACTTGGCAAGGTGGGGTATGGATATTGGGTTCTTGAGATTGAGTGGGGGCTGTTGTTATCAAATTGGAGTGGGGGCTGTTGTTATCAATTGAAAGATGGAGGTTTTGTAAGCCAAATTAAATGGGTTTTGATAATTCATGTAAAATTCAAGTTTTCTTTCTTGTAAATGTTCAAAATTTTTAATGAATTGTTTTCCCAAAAGAAATCTAAATTCCCTAACAAGCCAATGATTTCAACATCCCATTGCAAATAGGTTCTAATGACCCTAACACATTAATCATATTTAGCATAAGTGAGAACATGACCAAGGCCAAACTAGTACAAAATTAAACATGACATCAACCAAAATATACGCAAAACAACACTCAATCCTACAAATATAGAAAAGAAAAGAAAATTCCAAAAGACATACCTTTTTGTAGACGATATTCCATGCAAACTTATGGAGAAGAGGGATTTGGTCTAGAGAGAGGGCTTGAATTTTCTAAGAGAGGGGTTCTCTCCTCTTTTCTTTTTTTTCCTCCTTTTCTTTGGTGAGATGAGAGGGTATTTATAGGAGAATGGGATAGGAGGTTAGGTGAGGTTAGGTGAGGTTAGGTAAGGTTAGGTGAGGTTAGGTGATGTTAGGTGAGGTTAGGTGAGGTTAGGTGAGGTTTGGATGGTTATGATGGGAGGAGAGGTTAGGTGAGGTTAGGTGAGGTTTGAATGGTTAGGATGAGAGGAGAGGTTAGGTGGTTTTGGATGGTTAGACCCAGGTCATGATCTGCCATTGATCTAACGATTTACGGAAATCGGGTCTCGGAATGGAATCAGGGTCCGGGCTATGAAGTGACCCTAGCTTATTTTGTCCCGATTGATGATCCGTAAAGTCAGATCAAGATATTAATGACCTAAAACATATAAATCAATGATAGAGGGGGTTCTCACATGGATTTAACACACTAATTTATTTGTTGATTAAAACAAAACAAAATGGGGTGTCTACAGATGCCCCTCTTTGGTAGAGATGACGTAGTCATTGAATACCAAAGTTAAAAATGACAGAACCATTTTGCGTAGTTTTAATCGACAAAAGGACTCTCTAGATACAACGCACCTTAACATAATGCAAAACCTTAGATGAAACCCTAGAACTTGAATAATAATAAAAACTCGATGCGGCGCCGTTCACAAACGGGCAATTAGAGAATGAGATATCATTTTCGAATGGATTCTGAAGGGAAAGGACAAAGATCGCTCTCAAACAGTTTTTAGAAGGAGATGAGACGCCGCTCACAAGCGGGTTCAACGAGGATAAGAAGCATTCCCAAATGGACTTGGATAATGAGGCACCGTTCACAAACGGCCTCAAGGAGGATAGAAAACCATTCACAAATGGACTCGAGAAAAGAGGCACCGTTCACAAACGGGCTCAAGGAGAAGACAAGACCATTCACAAATGGACTCGAGAAATGAGGCACCGTTCACAAACGGGCTCAAGGAGGAAGATACCATTCACAAATGGATTCGAGAAAAGAGGCACCGTTCACAAACGGGCTCAAGGAGAAGACAAGACCATTCACAAATGGACTCGAGAAATGAGGCACCGTTCACAAACGGGCTCAAGGAGGACGATACCATTCACAAATGGATTCGAGAAAAGAGGCACCATTCACAAACGGGCTCAAGGATAAGACAAGACCATTCACAAATGGACTCGAGAAATGAGGCACCATTCACAAACAGGCTCAAGGAGAAGACGAGACCATTCACAAATGGACTCGAGAAATGAGGCACCGTTCACAAACGGGCTCAAGGAGAAGACGAGACCATTCACAAATGGATTCGAGAAATGAGGCACCGTTCACAAACGGGCTCAAGGAGAAGACAAGACCATTCACAAATGGATTCGAGAAATGAGGCACCGTTCACAAACGGGCTCAAGGAGAAGACAAGACCATTCACAAATGGACTCGAGAAATGAGGCACCGTTCACAAACGGGCTCAAAGAGGACACGAGACCATTCACAAATGGACTCAGAAAATGAGGCACCGTTCACAAACGGGCTCAAGGAGAAGATGAGACCATTCACAAATGGACTCAGAGAATGAGACACCTGTTCACAAACGGGTTCGAAGAGAAGACGAGACCATTCACAAATGGGCTCGAGAAATGAGGCACCGTTCACAAACGGGCTCGAAGAATTTAGGGATTTTTTTATGAACTTGAATTTGACGTAGGAATGGATTTTTATTTTTATTTTTTAATTAAGGATTTGGATTTGATAAATTTTTTTATTTTTGGAAAATGAGGTACCGTCCGCAAACGGGCTCAAGGAGAAGATGAGACCATTCACAAATGACCTCGAGAAAAGAGGCACCGTTCACAAACGGGCTCAAAGAGGACATGAGACCATTCACAAATGGACTCAGAGAATGAGAAACCTGTTCACAAACGGGTTCAAGGAGAAGACGAGACCATCCCCAAATGGCCTCGAGAAAAGAGGCACCGTTCACAAACGGGCTCAAAGAGGGCATGAGATTTTTCATGAACTTGAATTTGACGTAAGATTGGATTTGTTTGAATCGGGGATTGGTTTTGATGAATTTTTTATTTTTGGGAAATGAGGTACCGTCCGCAAACGGGCTCAAGGAGAAGACGAGACCATTCACAAACGGCCTCGAGAAATGAGGCACCTTTCACAGAAGGGCTCAAAGAGGACATGAGATTTTTCATGAACTTGAATTTGACGTAAGATTGGATTTGTTTGAATCGGGGATTGGATTTGATGAATTTTTATTTTTGGGAAATGAGGTACCGTCCGCAAACGGGCTCAAGGAGAAGACGAGACCATTCACAAATGGGCTCGAGAAATGAGGCACCGTTCACAAACGGGCTCAACGACACAAGATAGCTTTGATTGATGAATTCAACAATGAAAAATTTAGAGATTTTTATGAATTTGAATTTGACGTAGGATTGGATTTTTTGAATTGGGGATTGGATTTGATGAATTTTTGATTTTTTGAGAAATGAGGCACCGTCCACAAACGGGCTCAAGGAGGACATGAGACCGTTCATAAATGAACTCAGAAAATGAGGCACCGTTCACAAATGGGCTCAAGGAGAAGACGAAACCATTCACAAATGGACTCGAGAGATGAGGCACCGTTCACAAACGGGCTCAAGGAGAAGACGAGGCCATTTGCAAATGGGCTCGAGAAAAGAGGTACCGTTCACAAACGGGCTCGAAGAATTTAGAGATTTTCCATGAACTTGAATTTGACGTAAGATTGGATTTGATGAATTTTTTATTTTTTTGAACTCAATGAAATCGGGGATATTATGGATCGTGCCCGACAAAGATGTTGGAAACTAGGACTTTGACGAATGATGAAACGGCAAACCTTTGGAACGAAGAACCATTACTAGCAAGAATGGATTAGGAACATTTTTATGAAACTTCAACAAGATTTTTCTCAAAGAGACTGCTGGTCTTGTCTTCTGGGGATTTTGATAACTGAAACCTTGAACAAGACATTTGAGATTGGTAATTTAGAACAACGACTCTCTTGGATATTAACATGGAAAAGCGGGATCTGCTTCTTGACAGGTGTTTAGATAAACATTTCTTGACCAGGATAACTAACCGGAAGGGAATTATGAATTTGAATGGTTCATCTTTCTGAGAAATTGGCTCAACCACCATTGCATCTGAGGTTCTTCCAAGCTTAAGGTGCCTTCCTGGGGTATGATCTTTTTACGGAAGCTGGGCTTTCTGATGTTTCTACTTCTGAATTTTTCTGAGCTGATCTTCTTTGAAATGAAGTTGTTTGACTAAATTCTCGAGCTCTTTCAGGTATAATTGCAGGGAGCTGCCTAGGCCTGGCCTCCTTCACCAAGACAGTTACATCATTTGGACATAGGAACGACAATTGACTCTTTCTAAAGAGAAAACTTAGATGAAAGGCACTACTCAAAGGATTGAGCAGCCCTGAAGGAGTGAACTTAGAATAATAAAGATTGACTGACTATACTGACAAACATAGTGATGCTTCTGACTTAGTTAATGTTTTGTTTGGTAAGTCTATCCTTTCAAGGAATAGTTTTTCAATTGGTAAACACCGGACTTCTTCCTCGAAACAGTAATGCCTCAAGAATTTAATTACGACCCCTAAGATTGCTTAGCTTCAATGCCCCCAGTTTTGAGGATATCACTTGAATTTGCTTGAACTTCAGTTGATCTTCAGTCTTGATACCGGCTGTTGCCTTCTTATACTGATTCTCTTACCGTGACCAAGTCACCTCTTCAGGGTTTTTAACTTGGCGGACCGCGCTAGCCTTAACTTTTGCCTGAACCACCTTTCTAGGTTTTCGATCCAGCAGGCTATCCCCTTAGCTTTTGCCTAAGCCGCCCTTTCGGGTTTTCAACTTAGCAGGGGAATGATCTTAAATTTTGCCTAGACCGCCCTTTCAGGTTTTCAGTCTAGCAGATCTTCAAACTCCGTTATTTTTCTTATTCATCATCATTTCATTTTTTTATTGTATCTCAGGACCTAGCTCATTAGTTCTGAACACCAGAAGGACTTTTATAGGTAGGATAGGGCTTTTCAAAGAATGGCTTAAGGCTCAACAAAGATTTCGACCGAACCTGTGAACAGGTCGCCTACATATCCCAAGGTAGGAATCAGGTCGTGTGTAGTTCAGGGCGAATGCCCCTAGTTTGAAGATAAATTGTTTGATTTTTTTTTTCCTTTTTTCTTTTCTTTCTGGAACAATTAACTTCTCTTCTTTTGGAACTTGTCCCTCTCTTTTTTTTTTTTGAAAGGATTGAATTTCTTTTCCTTTTTGAATCGACCGAACTCGGTTCAACCGAGTTGCCTACGTACCCCAGTATAGGGATCAGGTCTCGCGTAGTTCGGGGAAATGCCCCTGGTTTGATGGGTTTTCAAGAAAATTTTATTCAGGCTCGAAGGGTTTGCAAACCGGTATTCTTTTGACATTGGTTCTGATTTTGGGATTTATTCGGCCAAAGGGGGCCTTCCGATGTTCAGATTGGCTAGAGTCCGTCTGGTACTGATTATTTTTTTCTTTTTTGTTTTGTTTTGTTTTTTTTTTTTTTTTACGGAGTTTGACGGCATTTCCAGGTAAGAGATAATGGATCTTCTTCTTCCAAGATTCTAAAGTGTGCTTTCGACTTTCATAGAGCGAAACTTGTTCTTTGACATCCTCCATCTATGGATTCGTACTCTCGATATCTGATGATCATTTTTCATTGTTTGCTCTTGAACTTTTCATCTTGAATTTGTTGGTTTTTTGCTATGAATTTGAGAACCAAGGTCATTGATTGGAAATATGAAAGTTGTTTCCACTCTATGCCCCTTGTATAGCATATATCTTCTCACTTTCTTCATTTTCTTTGAGCTTTCCATCTATGTCTTGCCCCTGGTATCGGTTGTAGCTTTTCTAGACAATCTTCTTATTCTTGAAATAATTTTATCAATTCTTCACACTCTTTAGAGGGTAATGTATTTTCAATCGGCATTCACTGAATCAAAGTTTCAGTGCCAGTGTTTATCATTTCAATTTCATCTTTGAAAGGTTGGGATTGGCGCTCCTCCTCTCGTTCAAGTAATTGCTGTGACTCAAGTGGAGTTTCGTCAATTTTGTCCTCATTTGAGGAGGGAGTCTTATTTTAAGATCAGAAGCACACTTAAGAACAGACACAAGTGAACTTTTTGGAACTGACTGAAATTTTATTTAAAGAAAAGCTATTACATCAGACGACCTATCCTGAACATGCTCACGATTCACAACTCTAAATAAGAAAGAGAAACAGAAGATAACTTGCCTGGACTAGGCATTGACCTTTAACTGTAAGACCGGACTCAACAATTATACTGACCATGATGACTGACTCAACATAAAATAGTAAGTGACTAAAACTTTAACTGCTGCAACTGTTTGGCGTTGAAGGCTCGGCGAAGGCTGGTTCGTTCTGAACATCATCATGGCTGATACTTTCAATTTTGGACAATGATGACTGATTCGCATAGGGAAATGCCCCTAGCTCAATGATTCTGAGAGTGAACTCTGAAGGACTTAGCAAAATAATCTTGAAAAAGGTAGCCCCTAGAGGAGGAACAGACCAGGGGTACAAGCAAGATTGGATTATCTGGACCAGGCATGATCAGATCATGAGAACGCATAATCGAAAGATTGTGAGATTCTGCATCTGCCAGTTAGGGGATGGCATGAAGATACGATCGAATCGTATGACAGAAGAACGAAAGACGCACGATCAAAAGATTAGATGAGATAGCATAAGATTGCTTTCAACGGATAGATCATGAATGACTAATCCTATGAGATCTTTGAAAATTATGGGATTTATATCCTAACCCAAAGGGAAATTTTTTTTTTTTTTTTTTCACATTTTATCAGTGTTACCTGAAGGCATCAACCCTAATCCTAATCTATCGGAGTGGAGAGAGAATCTCGACTCATGACTTTGTTCGTGTATCTAAGGACCGATCGTGACCATTGGAAGATGGACCACGGCCTAATCTAGACACCAATGGGTAGGATATCCTAAACTAGGCTCACACACATGATGCACATGTGTTCGTATACTACATGCATGTGTGGGTTAATCTAGGGGTAAGGCCAAGAGTTCCCTTAGCGCGAATCCCTGTTCGATATACTGTACCAGTGTCCGGCGTATCAGTACGTGAACAAGAGATCCGTTTACGTACCATAAAGGTACTAGGCTAAGGGTGGAATGCTTCTCTAGCACAGAGGCACCAGGTGATGAAATCCCAGTCAACCATGCTAGATAACACTCCGGGTTCCTAAAATAGGACGTGTGTGCACGTGAGATGCAAGAGTTTAGATGCAAGTGATGTAAGTGTGTGCAATATGTTTGCGCAATCTATGATGCCCTCAGGTTTTGTTAGGTTAAGTTCGAGTAAAATGTGATGAGAAAATAAAACAAGACAAACTAATCTAACAAGTATAGAGTTTTTATGAGCCAGTTAAATTAAATTCAAATGAATTATCTTTTGAAATTTTAATGAAGTTAGGTGGTCCCCAGCAGAGTCGCCAAACTGTGGTACCCTGATCCCGCGAGAGGGGTGTGGGGCGCGAGCCGCCGCTCTCTCTCTCTTGGTCTCTCGTATCCACGCGATTGGCGTGTGCATTTTATTATTGATTTGAATTAATCTTTCCTGTGAACTTGGGATCACTAAGGCAATCCGAATTCCACACGAAAGAGACTGACAGAGTCGCCACCTAGATGTGGGATCTAGGACCCGTAATTAACCAGAAATCTAGACTCGCTACCTGGTTACGAGAATAGAAGGTATGGGGAGTTATCCACCACATGCACCATTCTTGCCCGATAATCGGTCTTCGATTCCAAAAGCTAACTCTTTTAAATTTATTTTAAATGGCTCATTCAACTCTATGTTAATGTGCGAACTAAGTGACATGCATCCTATGATCTAATTTCAATGTGAATCCTAAATGTGTATCTTGATTTATTAATTTGTCTGGATTCAATCTATGTGAAAGTTCTCCTAAAATTCTAATTTCATGGAAAGTCCTAAGTGATTTGATTAAGCATTTACAAGAAAATTAATATACAAAACACCACAATTTGTTTGTGGTGCCGACTCGCGGGTGGTATGCCATCAGACATCCAAGCTGCCTACGTACCCAAGCCTCACTGGGATCAGAGTCGACGTAGTTCGGTGCACCTAAGCTAAGTTACATATGCCTAACTCAACTAAGACACCGACCTAGACGGGATTGACTGTTTCAACAGTTTTAGGAGAAGTTATTTAATTCAAGTTGAAGATTTTATTATCTTAGGATTTCATCTAAGATGCTATATGATTCTCATCTAAATGCAAATGGTCCCTTAGACTAATGCAGGTTTGCCTTACATCCTAGTTTACTAGGCTTGTCCTAGGGAAAGATTGGGTGACTAGTGTAACTAGACCTATGGCACGGTTGCTATACATAGCAAGCGTCCGTGATGAGGCCGGACTCCTAACTCTAGGACTCCCTAAAACCTAAGACTCCCTAAAACTTAGGACACGACACGACACGACACCAGTGTTCCTAAATTGGGCTCTAAGGGTTCCTAAAGGAATTTTGAATCCACCGGCTCTTGGGAATCTCGAATTCTTTTGGGTTTGTGGAAACTTTTAGAGTTTTCTTGAAGCTTTTATTATCTGAAGGTATTTAGTGTGTTTGGTAGCTTTTAAAGTTGTTTATTTAGAAGGTTTTAGTTTCATTTGAAATTTTTAGTGGTCTTTTGGTTAATGGCTTTTAACGGATTTTTATCAGTGGATTTTAAATGGGTGAATTTTAGTTTTGTTAATTTTAGGTTGGATGTACTTTAGATTAATGTCTTTCGATTTTGGTTTGGAAAATGACGTTAACACAACCAAGTTTTGACAATTGCACAAATTCGACAAACCATTGACCATTAAAAGATCTGACAAATGCAGCCCACTAAAACTGTCGTAACTCTTTAACCGCTTGGCCAAATTCAACGTACAAACATGCGTTGGAAAGATCTTTTATAGGGCTACAACTTTGTAGTTCTCCATTGTTTGTAAATCTGTGATTTAGAGGTTCGAATTTGTGTTGCAAACAAAAGGACAGCAACATTAAACTGGAAATGCCTAAAGGTGTGCCGCAACCATTTTGGACTTAACTTTTTAACCGCTCGCTGTCTGATCTAGCACGAATACTCGTTGGAAACGGCACGAAAATATCTACGACTTTGTAGTTAACCATTTCCCACGATTCTGTTGTTTAGAGGTCGAAAAATCTGTTTAAAGTCTAACAGCTAGCACTATGACGGGAATGATATTGGCACCCCCATGTTTTCTTTTGATAGTTCTTATTTTTTTAGTGATTAAAAGACGGTGAATATGAAAAATGGCTTGAATGGGCCTGAGATTAGATTCAAATGGGATGTTTGAAAAAGGGGTTGTTTTTATCTACTTGGCAAGGTGGGGTATGGATATTGGGTTCTTGAGATTGAGTGGGGGCTGTTGTTATCAAATTGGAGTGGGGGCTGTTGTTATCAATTGAAAGATGGAGGTTTTGTAAGCCAAATTAAATGGGTTTTGATAATTCATGTAAAATTCAAGTTTTCTTTCTTGTAAATGTTCAAAATTTTTAATGAATTGTTTTCCCAAAAGAAATCTAAATTCCCTAACAAGCCAATGATTTCAACATCCCATTGCAAATAGGTTCTAATGACCCTAACACATTAATCATATTTAGCATAAGTGAGAACATGACCAAGGCCAAACTAGTACAAAATTAAACATGACATCAACCAAAATATACGCAAAACAACACTCAATCCTACAAATATAGAAAAGAAAAGAAAATTCCAAAAGACATACCTTTTTGTAGACGATATTCCATGCAAACTTATGGAGAAGAGGGATTTGGTCTAGAGAGAGGGCTTGAATTTTCTAAGAGAGGGGTTCTCTCCTCTTTTCTTTTTTTTCCTCCTTTTCTTTGGTGAGATGAGAGGGTATTTATAGGAGAATGGGATAGGAGGTTAGGTGAGGTTAGGTGAGGTTAGGTAAGGTTAGGTGAGGTTAGGTGATGTTAGGTGAGGTTAGGTGAGGTTAGGTGAGGTTTGGATGGTTATGATGGGAGGAGAGGTTAGGTGAGGTTAGGTGAGGTTTGAATGGTTAGGATGAGAGGAGAGGTTAGGTGGTTTTGGATGGTTAGACCCAGGTCATGATCTGCCATTGATCTAACGATTTACGGAAATCGGGTCTCGGAATGGAATCAGGGTCCGGGCTATGAAGTGACCCTAGCTTATTTTGTCCCGATTGATGATCCGTAAAGTCAGATCAAGATATTAATGACCTAAAACATATAAATCAATGATAGAGGGGGTTCTCACATGGATTTAACACACTAATTTATTTGTTGATTAAAACAAAACAAAATGGGGTGTCTACAAGTGTTGAAATTCCAAGGGTGGTCCCGAATTGGCAACAAGTGAGGAGGTAAAAAATTAGGTTGCTAACAAGTTTTAACCCTTTTAAAAACTTAAACCCAATTTTGAAGATTAAGAGATCAAGATGAAATTCAAGCACACAAGTTAAATCTAAAGGTGCAATGCAATTGTAAAGCAAGAGATTAAGAGAGAGTGCGCCGAGATTTAAAGTGGTTCGGTCCTCCAAACGCGAGGCCTACTCCACTCCACCAACCAAACCCGTTGATGGCTTCACTATGTGATCTTCTTAACTTCGGCGAAGATCAATGCCGATTACAATTCCGATCGCCTTTAACCTTGGTGGCAATCTTCACCACAGAGAGTGGGCTCTGCTTCTCCGAACACTCGCCCAATACAAGTTCTTGATAAGAACGAAAGAACAAAAAATAATCCTTCACAAGGGTTTACAAATTGTAGAAGATGTACAAATTTAGCCTAATGATCCAAATCCTAATCTTAGAGGATGAGAGGCATAAACAAGCTTTGATTCACTCTTGAGATATTCAAGTAGAGTTTTTTAGTGTTAGGATTGATTAATGGGAAGGTGGGAATACCCATATATATAGAAAAACCC
Source organism: Tasmannia lanceolata (assembly GCF_043159265.1). Lineage (NCBI taxonomy): Eukaryota > Viridiplantae > Streptophyta > Magnoliopsida > Canellales > Winteraceae > Tasmannia > Tasmannia lanceolata. The sequence continues at coordinate 39,602,361 of NW_027518689.1, forward strand.
AAATATGACCGTTTAGTGGCATTGTCGTAAATCTGACAAAGTTACCAACGGTTATTTTTCTTCCCGTTATAGTGGTCTCGGAGTTCCGAGAAAAAATCTCAGAGTTCCGGGAATACAAACAGAAGTTGGAAAATTTCTACTTGACCAAATCTCGGAGCTCCGAGGATTTCTCGGAGTTCCGAGCTCGGAGCTCCGAGAAGCCTATCAGCAACAGATTTTCAATTATGTTTCTTGGGCTTCCAACTTTACACCAAGTTGGGATTGTTATGAGGGTTCCACATTGTTGGAACACCACAAGGACAATCTCTTAAACATTTTAGGGCTGTGTTAGATTACATTATTTATGCCTTTCAAAATCCTAAACTAGGATTGGATCTTATACATTCTAATAGACTTCGATCTTTAATAGATTCTTCAAGTCTTCATTCGTCTTGGATCTCCAATGTCTTTGGCCTTCATAAGTGGTCTAATGAGAGCTTCTTGGCCTCAATCCAAGCAATCTTGTCTTTAAGCAATTATGATCTACAACTTAGACAATTGAACACATTAGTGATCTTAAATCACTTGTGTATTGGAATCATCAAAATAAGATGGGAATGCCAAGGTGGGAACCATTGGGCTTACAAGTGTGAATAGGTTCAAAGCAAGGTTGGTGGCTAGAGGATTTTCTCAAAAGTATGGAGAGGATTATGAGGAGACCTTTAGCCCCGTTGCAAAGATGACTTCCGTCCGAGTTGTTATCTCATTGGCCGCTTGTCAAGGTTGAAAATTGTTTCAACTTGATGTGAAAAATGCATTTTTGTATGGTGAGATTGACAAAGACATCTACATGGAGCAATCGCCAGGTTATAATTAAAGTCATCATCCGGCTCATGTTTGCAAGCTCAAGAAAGCTCTTTATGGGTTGAAGCAAGCTCCAAGGGCATAGCATGGTATGATTGCCGAATACTTACAATTTTTGTGGTTATTTTGCTTCTAACTCTGATTCTAGTTTATTTGTGAAGAAAGACAAAGGCTTGCTTGTCATTGTGCTTCTTTACGTCGACGACATAATAGTTACCGGCAATAATGATGTTGAGGTTGCAAAGCTAAGGGAGGAGCTATCTATTCGTTTTGAGATGAAGGACTTGGGAGAGCTAAGTCACCTTCTTGGCTTGGAGGTGGAAACTTTGAAAGATGGAGTGCTAGTTTCTCAAAAAGGCTATGCGGAGAAATTAGTTGGAAGATTTGAGATGAATCAAAGTAAAAGATCCGCTACTCCTCTTGATCCTAACATAAAGATAAGGCGAGAAGAAGGCAAGCTTCTTCCGGATCCGCGACCATATCATGCTCTTGTGGGTAGTCTCATCTACTTGATTATTACAAGACCGGACGTTTCTTTTTCCGTTGGGCTTCTTAGTCGCTATATGCAAGCGACACGGAAACCACACTTGGAGGCGGTAAAGAGAATTTTGAAGTATGTGAATTCTACCCTTGACTTTGGGTTGCTTTACAAGAAAGGGGTTGATTTTGTGTTGAATGGATTTACCGATGCCGACTATGGAGGGGACTTGGATGATCAGAGATCTACTTCCGGTTATGTGTTTTTGTGTGGATCGGCGGGTGTTTCTTGGTATAGTAAGAAACAAGACTCGGTGTCTCTTTCAACAAAGGAAGCGGAATATAAGGCCGCCGCTCTTGCGTCTCAAGAATGTGTTTGGTTGCGGCGGTTGATTGAAGATGTCCATTTACCTATCCACAAGGCGACGACCATTCTTGGTGACAACCAAAGTGCGTTCAAACTTGCCACAAATCCAGTTTGTCATGCAAGAACAAAGCATATTGAGATCGAGCATCATTTCATTCGTGAAAAGGTGTTAGATGGTACAACTGGTGTAGCGGAAGTGAGGAGCAAAGAGAACATTACCGACATCTTTACTAAGTCACTTTCCAAAGGACCATTTGAGCTACTTCGGGATAAGCTTGGAGTAGTTTCCAAAAAATCACTTTAAGGGGGAGTGTTAAATTTTAAAGTGTATTTTTTGGGTAGCTTTATTTTATTTTTATTTTGAGTGTTTTAGTGAGGGCAAATATGTACTTTTGTGTCCATGGGCATGTTGGTCTTTTTGCCTAGCTTACGCATGTGTGAGCCACACATGTTTGCTCCATCTTTTCCAACTACCTACCTATTTCAAATTCAAACCTTTACTTGGAACTCCAAACCCACTACTTCCCTAAGCATTTAAGATACCACTTTCCCATACCTACTACCACTTACCTAAGCTATCTTCTCTTTACTTTCCTTGACTAAGCCTATTCTAATTAACTTCACTTTGGTAGAGATTCTCCACTACCTAGACCTCCATTGAAGCTTCATTGAAGCTCTCTTGTGTGCAAGCTTTCTTTTGTGCAAGCTTTCTTGTGTGCAAGCTTTCTTCTTTTTTATTGTTCTTTATCTTGTAGTGCTGTTCTTTCTATCATATATTTTTTTGAAAAGGGCAATAGAATATATATATATATATATATATATATATATATATATATATATATATATGTGTGTGTGTGTAAAAACAGAACCGAGGTGGTCCTAAAGAAACAAAGATAATACAAAGATAGCAGTACAATAATTCAAGGAGGTAGATAGTCAAAGCACTCAAACGCGGCTCTTTCTATCATATATTGAAGCACATCTTTTTGGGCATTGTTCTTCTTCTACTTTGGTGGTTGATTTTGGGCTTAGTGTAAACAAACTTTGGTTTCACTATTTGAGGCGAGGATTTTCCGGTGGTGAGAAATCCGTCTTTCTCTATACCGCATTGGGACATGTGTAATCGGGACCATTGATTTTGTAGACGATCATGTGGTGGCCCATGTTAGGGGTAAGATCCGACTGCCAATGGATGCGTGACCCATTGAGGCGACCTAATAGGAAACCCCATTCTCCCAGAGCAGGAGCCGAGCGCGACCAAGGGCAAGGCCATTTCCCTTCTCCAAACTTAGAAACTCAACTCCACATGGCGACTTGCCAAAGTTGCACGAATAAACTTGGAAACCAACTTCTCAGAGCATGTTTGTTTTGCAAGAAAGGGGTGGAAAGAGATGGAAAGGAAACCCTTTTCCATGTTTCCATCTCTTTCGGTTGGTTGTTTGTAGAGAAGGAAAGCAATTCCATCATGGATTGGGTTTTTCATTTTTCGGATATACTCATCATAGATCCCTAATATCTTTCCCTCTCATAATGTGAGATGCAGCTTTCCTTTCCACCCACAGAAAAAAGTATCGGGGGCAACTCAAACTCATGCACAACTTCTTCCCAAATATAAACTTAGCATGTTCCCATCGTCAAGAACAATCTCTCTCTCTCTCTCTCTCTCTCTCTCTCTCTCTCTCTCTCTCTCTCTCTCTCTCTCTCTCTCTCTCTCTCTCTCCTGTTGGATGATAAAACATAAGCTGCTTTTTCTTCCGGAAAATGCTTTTTCTCCCTGCAATTCCAAACTCCGAGAACCTCCAAGATTGCCCGAATCTTGTTGAAACCTCCATTTTTGAAATGTGCTCGAAGGATATTGTGATTTCTCTAACTTATAGTATGAATCTTGCGTGAAATCCATTCTTGTAATGGGAGCAAGTAAGACCCCTTACAAAAAGTTATGATCTATAGTTTTCAGTCTCTGCAGAGCGGATGTTTTCACGTCGTCTTTGGAGTCACATCACTTGTTTATTTCAGTTTTTAAGTGAGTGTGACTGGAGTCGGCCTTTGAAAAAATGTCAATGTGATGATCAGTTATTTTCAAGAGGTGAATGAAGACATTTGACATTTGACAGATTGCAAATCTGTAGACTGCATACTGTAAAAAAATATTACAAGTGTCTAGACTGAACTGTCAAATTCTGAATATAGGCTAGTAGCACTACACATCCTAGCCTATAGCAAGTAGATGATGGGGATTGTGTACTGTATGTGTGCATATTAAAAGTAGAAGCTTTACACATTCAACTAAGATAATAAAAATACTTTTTATAAAAGGGAATGTGATCATAATATATGCATGCATGTTCTCTTTTATGCTTAAGTTTGTCATCAATATGCAACATATCTTCCCATGGCAAACTATTGCTCTTTCCCTTGAATAATATATTATTCCTACAGAACTGCAACACTATCACATAAGATATTTTGCATTCTTATGTAATACAACTTTAAAATTTTGTTATTTTTTCTTTGCTTGTGCTAGTATGAATATATGGTTAATTTTATCCCTTATTTTCTTAACATGTCTGCATTTTTTTATTTATTTCATATTTGATCCCATCCAATCTACTTTATATATGATTATCTTTATAATTGGGGTATATAATACAAACAGTAAACCTATAATGTTGGAGTTCTGGGATGGAATCTACACTCTTTAATCTTGAATTATTAATCCTTTTTTAGTGAATCTTTGATTTACTTAACTCCAAAAAAAAGCACATGGCTTGAGGAGACTGTAGTTAGATGCAGAATGTAATATTGTTACCATATACCATCTTCTTATGAAATAAACTTGAAATGACTCAATTATTCAAGACTCTTAGAGGTGCCAAAAGATATCACTGCATTATCAAAAGACATTAGGGTGATCTAAACCCTTCATCTGCTTAGCTATTATGAAGATGCAAATACTAGAAAGTTGTACAAGTCAATGATACCATTGTCTCCTCAATGACTTACGAAGTGATGGTTACAAAAAATTAGTAGCTTTCAACGTTCAAGTTCAATTATCAAATGGCATATTGTACAAAGCTACTAATCTTGGGTTATGTCATCTACAATGGGTGAGCCACACTTCTATTGGTCATGTATATGATGGCCCATTGTATGATGTATTCAACCAATTAGGGGAAGTGACAACAATTTCATGCACTCCAAGTTAGCATAATAGAATAGACTCTAATAGTGTGATCAATCAAACACGGGGATAATTAATCTGTCTTTGTTGTTCATTCATGCCATTGGAGCCAAAATAGAGTTGATTAGATATACGAATGCCATTAAACTTCCTAATTTACACGAGGCAATCACTCTGATACCATGTGAAACAACCAATTACTCCAAAAGCTTAAGTGGTTAGAGTTGGTGTTATTTAATCATTTATACTTCGACATGGATTGTTTCTCTTCCCTCCAGTTATTTAGTTGATTTAAATTATTGTGGAACTTGTATTGGATGTATCATAAGTCGGTTTAGTGAGATAAAGAGATGTATTTTCATGCAATCTTTGGTAGTTAGTAATACAGCTCCTGCTAGGAAGAAGTGGGGGAAGTTCGTCCAGTGTCATGGACCAATTCAGGCAGAGCATCATTAGAAGCAACAGCAAACATGTAGGAAAGTGATAAATTGCACTTTTGTGGACACTATTTTATGAGTTTCTCCCAATTTCTATAGTTAATTATTTTGCTTCTTAAATTGGAAGGGTTGTATTTTCTGTTGCTATGAAGTCTCAATTTGTATTTTTTTGCTCACTGTAAATTTATTGCCTATCACTTAAGGACTTTTTTGTGGCTCTTAGATCATAAATGAGATGCATAATTTAGAGTTTCATGTAATAAGGAAATATATTTCAGGTTGTTGGTTGGTGAGGAATGAGTTCCCATGGTAGAAAAGCATTGATCCTATGCCACTAATTCATATGATAGGGTGGCATGTGTTTGTTTTGCTACATCCTATGGTCTCACTATATAAGCATATGGATAATTTGCTAGTCATATGGATGACTAAAGGATGGGAGTCTTGGAGAATAATGGCATCTCCTTTGTGGCATATCTTTCTGCAAATTAGTTTCTGGCTGGGTGATGGGGAGCTGTTGCTGTTCTCGTTATTTTGCTTGACTGTAGTTGTGTATTGAATTATAGTTTAGCTGCATCAATGTGTCAATATGTGGAGACCATTAAATCGATGTAATAAAAATGGTCAATATTAAGCATCCATAGTTACCGTTCAAAAAGTAAAATAAAATATTAAGCATCAATAGCTGACCTTTTTCCCATAACGCTGTTGAGGCTTGAATGAATTATATTCAACACATGCAATATTTTAACAGCATTTTTCTGAAAATCCAATTGGATTGTAAAATCAAAAGTGGGTGAGGGAGGGGGTGTCTCGAATGTTGTTGTAGATAATAAAAATTTTAAATACCTTTTGAAACTCAATAAAAATATAAAAAAGAATGACGGGAGAAAGATCTGTCCAAGACTGATGTTATAAAAGCCCATAAAATTATTCAACCTTTAATTGGTGGGAAATTTTCAACTTTTTCTTTGGATCTTTCTATTTTGTAGTCTCTCTGCTTTTCTTTTTCCTTTTTTTTTTCTTCTTTTGTTAGACTAGAGACCATGATCATGATCAGCCTTTGTTAGTCACATTGGCCAAAAGTGGTTAAAATCCAAGTATAAAATTCTTAGATTGTAAAATGAGGAGTTTGGTTTTAGTTAAAGACAATGTCTCTATGACCCAAGGTGCCTAAAGTAGCCAAGTCAGTCAGGGTACAACATTGCATGCAGCCAGGGTAGCACCCCATGAGCCATAAGACATCCATTGCAGCACTGCCTGGCGAACCATGCGTCGATCCAGCCCATGCGCCATCAAGTCATCCTTAGTAAAGTGAGGAGTACTGTTATAAAAAGAAGGGAGTGTGGATATCATTTCCCTTTGAAAAGCACATATTTAAACAAGAGGGATGCTTGAGTAGGCCTTTACTGTAATACTATAAGGCATACCCACCCCTACATATTGTGCCCCACCTTTGATTGATCCAATCGTTCACTTGATAGGTCCTATATTGGATCTCCAATGGCTCCTTCTGTTATGCTTTTGTCAAACTGAGAATTTAAAAAACAGCCCAACATGCACAACTCTTAAAATCAAATGTATTTGCGATTTATTGAAATTTTCCAAATAGACCAGTAATACAATGTTTAAAATCTTAAATTTTATCGATACCACATCTGGCTTTTAACAATTTTTAATAATTGCAGTTGTATATAATTTTACTTCCCAACACAGCGTACGTTTCCAATAACAATCATTAAGCCCCACCACATGTTTCCTTTTTGAGCAAATTGTTGAATTCATATATGATTTTTTAGGTCCATTTCAAAAAAAAAAAAAATTTCCATTTCAAAAAAAATATATGATTTTTTAGGTAAGATCCAAGTTTAGTAATTAATCATTTTCTATGAGAATCAAATTAAATCTTAAGGTTTGAAATTTTGGATAGTAAGAAGTTGCATTTTAGCAACAATAATCAAGAGTTTAATATCAATTCTCAAACACCAAACCGTTTTAGGAGGTCTAGCAAATCTCATGGTAGTGTTTGCAAGCATCTTTAATATTTTACTATTCCAATCAATTGGAAGGGATCATTAATCCTAATAACCAAAATGCAAGATTTTCTAGCTAATCATTTTAGTGTACCATAAACTAGTGCTGTGGGTATGTACCTAGTGTCCTTTCGATGCTCATTAGTGTAGGAGTTTTTTTTTTTTTTTTTTTTTCATTTGTAGTGGTAGATTAGTCATCCGTACATAAGATGAATATGTATAGATCATATACGGAAGGTAATAATTTAGGTACAAATGATATGGAAGGAATGAATATTGATTATATGAATGATAATGAAGGAATGAATATTGATAATATAAGTGTAGATTCAGAAATGACTAACTAATGACATCGATATAGCAGCTGGCTAGGCGAATGCCTTAGGTTTGACAACTTCAACAAGTGGTCTTCCAGAGGTGCAAACGTTTGATTGAAGTGACTTTCATTTTCACCTGCAAGTTCCTCTCCTTATGTTTGGATGTAAACTGCTACAGGTCACACTTATAATCTGGACTGTGATTATAGTGATCTTGCACAGATCCAACATTTCTCCATGAACAACCTAGGTGATCCTTTATTGAGAGCAACTATGGGGTGCATTCCAGACAGTCTGAACTTTGAAGTCGGGGTGTGAGATTGGTTTGCCCGTCTTTTGTAATTACAGAAGATCAAATACGTGCGCACATTACCAATTGTCGTAAAGAAGGCAATCTACATGGTATCCTAGTCGAGTTAGTTACTTGAACCACATTATGCTTTGGGCTAATCAGGAAACTTTTTATTTTTTTGTTCTCAGGAAGAGTATGGAATGTGTAAAGGTTGACACCCCCGGGTCTGTGGTGAGATTGATTGTGCAGATATAAGAACCAAACCTCTTTAGAACAAAGACAAACCAACCACAATCAATGTCAAACTTGGTGTGCCCTCTTTCACTTTCTTTTCCCTTCATCTCCATGTGACAAATTCATGGCTAACTGTACTTTTAACATGTTGCAGGAACAACAGTTAAGGTAGCTGTTGACGATCATGATTTGATTATAAAAACCCTTGAAGAAACTGGATTTAAACCAAGGTTACCTAGAACGAAGTTCGTTCTTGTATGCAGTACGTGAATGAGTACAAGGTATGATGGTAGCTCGGTACGTTGTGCGATGAGTGTAGGCTAAGTTGGATCGCTATATGGAGTCGCGGGTCAATTTGGAGCGCTAATCCGGGTCGCTCGGGTACGCCCTCTCTCTCTCTCTCTAGTTTAATGCTATGCCAAGAGATGCTAAAGAATTGTTTGGCCTTATCTTAAATATGATGGCCAAGCATATCAACCGGTGCCTGCTGATAATTTTTGGAAAAGGTAATCACATTTGACAGCTATTTAAAAAAGAGATTAAAACTTATGGTGACAATATCAGTTTTTGGGAAAGGTAATAACATTTGACAACTGTTCAAAAAGAGGTTAAAACTTATGGTTCCAATATTAGTAGGCTTGTTGTAGGATTTTTTGTTTAGGGTTTTTAAGTGGCTGCATGCCTTCCACAGTTTCCCTTGTCCCTCCTTTCTTATTCCTTTTACACCGCCCCTTAAGGAAGGAGGTTTTATAATACTGTACATGGATTGTATTTCGATTGGTGATCTTTAGTGAAAGTTTCTATTGAACAACATCTGTTTCAAGTTAGGCTCTTTACCTCTTCTCAGTTTCTTCTTATTTTCGGCCTCCAATGAGGTATGATTAGATTAAAGCTGGGAAGGAGAGTTGTTTTTTGTTCTCTTCCCCCCTTTTTTCGCCTCTCTATGCATCTCTCCATTGCCCGTGGGTCATCCGGGTTGCCATTTTTAGTGATCCGAGTCGAAAACAACCCAGGTTTGGGGTCGGCGAACCCGGATCGCGGGTCAAAGGATGGGAGGCCGGGTGATCCTTGTAACATTGATTTAAACATGACCATTTTTATATTCAGTGTGATGGTGGGCTTATGATGCCTTTCCTTAAATGTTTACATTCCTTCGTTTTCCAGTCAACCAGTCATGATATTTTATGCTCATAGTTTCAATCCTACAGGGCGAGACCAATATGTAATTTTTCCCTCATTTACGCATCTGATGTAACTTCATTCTCTCTCATATATATTTTGTTTTTGCGGCTCATGTTATAGTGATGCCCAACATCGCCATTGAGAAGGAAAACTATGCTTGTAGTCTGCATAACTAATACATTTGTAACTTTGAACCATTATTTTCTGTTAGAATAAGACACTTGATATTTGATAGTGACATTTAAAAGTCTATGGGAGATATTGTTATCATTCTTCTTAACATTCTATGCAAATTCGTCGTCTTCTTTTTTATTGGCAATCCTCTTTCAGGAATTTTACAGTGGTTTGACGAAAATGGGATACTTGTTCTTGGGCATTCGGACGAGCGTCGGTTGCACAGAGGAATCTTTTTCCAGAGGTCTCCACCTGCAGTTGTGATGACGACAGTAAGACTCAGAAACCTTAAGGCCCTGTTTGGATTACAAGAAAAATATTTCTGATGAATTTTTTTTTCTTGCGATTTTTTTTTCCTTTCAACAGTTTAAGGGGAAGTGATATGATTATGGTTAATTTAGAGGGATATCATTATATATATTGAAGGACCCTCTAAGTAAAAATTGAATAGGGTTGGTTCAAGTAATCTATTTTTGTGTGGTAAAAAATAAGGACTTTTAGAAATATTTTTCCTCTCCAAACTTTTCCAAAAAATTCTTGCAATCCAAACAGGGCGTAAATTAAAGGAAATTTTCTTTCTTTCTCTTTGCTTCTTACTTGTATCTGCAGATCAAATGATGGATGAAAATGCATATTTCTAGCTTTGCTAGGTTGATTCCTGGGCACATACGAGGTCCACTACCAAATCCAAGGAAGCTTAAGGGTTTCAGGGGTTTCTGCAATGACACAAAAGAGTTATATGCAACACTCATTAATAAAAGGATAATTTGATGATTAGATGCGAAATTACGTCAAATCTGGATGGATCAAACTCTTCAGGGTTGGCGAAAACTTCTGGATCATGGTGGATGGATACTACATCCAAGTTCACAGACCAGCCTTTCTTAATTTTGTATCCTAAGATGTTAAAACAATTTATTGTTAGTTCCATAAAGACTGGTTTCAACATGAAATATTACACTTTGCTTTGTGTTTTCATACCATCAATTTCGAAATCCTGGGCCGCTTTTCTTGAAAACCAGGGCAATATTGTTGCTCTCCGAAGAGTTTCATTGATCACCTGGGCTTCACAAAGGAGAAAAATGAGAAACCATAAACTTTCTATTATCAAATGTTGTAAATAGTAGGGAATTTACTCACTTTACTGGTATAAGGCATGTTATTGACTTCAGACCAGGTGAGATTTGAACCACCATCTCTTCTTTCTCTTATTGCCATGTGTTCTTCCTGTAAATATATCATAAGACTCTAGTATTGGTCATCAAAAGATAATCAAATTAGTCATAAGTTACCAATTTCATATTACTCTGAGATTTTGCAAAATGGGTGGGTTTTCTCCCAGGAATTTGATGAGCCATGTAAGAGCTGCAGTTGTAGTATCATGACCTGCAATCAACAGAGTTAAGATATTGTCCTTCAACTGTGAATCACTAAGTTTGTCCTCCTCATCCTGTCCTATTGCTTCGTTGCTGTGTTTTTTCAGTAATGACTGTAAAAAGTCGAATTTGAAATCCTTCCCTTCTCTCCTTCTGGAAATGATTGAGTTCAACATGGCACACATATTCTCCCTTGCCTGTTTAATTCAGATGCCATGGTTAAAAAATTGTTTTGTCACAAGCAGTTCTCATATTTATGATTTATCTCAAATGTAGGTGATAAATTTGGTATGGTGCATATTACCTTGAGGCCGAAGTGAAAAGCAAATCCTGGGATTTTTAAAGGCACGGATGCAAATGAGGAAGACATGAGTTTGAAGTTGGCCCTGAACTTCTCTTGCTCCTCGCCCGATGGCTCTAAGCTTATCAACATATTGCCAATCACTTTGAGAGTGAACTGCAACACACCCCAAGGTTAGAACACTATACTCAACTTAACTCAACTAAGCCTTTGTCCCAACTAGTTGCGGACGGCTAATGAATCCTTTAGAAAATTTTCATGAAGAAAGTGAACGGATCTACCCTGTTCAAATTGACTAAGTCTAATCCTGGCACTATTTGGGTTCATCTACATGGATCATTTTCTAAGGATTGACTCAAACATCAAACCGCTCGAACCATCTCACTAACATAGTTACAAATATTTCTCTAGAATTATTTCTCGGGAAGTTTATATTCCCAGAGATTTTAAATTTTTTTGTTACTTTTTGGGTTTATACCAGGAAACAAACTAAAAACAATAAAATAATAAAAACATATAAAAATATCCAATTCAAGAACAAATCTTAAATAAGAAATATTGTAAAATTATCATGATATTATCACGAGATTTTTCCATGGTGAATAATAAAAATTAAAATATCATGATATTTTTTAAATTCTCAAGATTTTTTCGGGACTTTGTTGTTTCATCAAAATGTCGGGATAAAATCGTGATATTTTAAAAAAGCTAGAAATATTTGTGACTATGCTCACTACTCACCGACGAAGCCTCTTCAAGGACAAGGACTGTTCGTTCCGACCACCCATCGAGTGTCTCCACGGCCAAGTCATTAATAAATTGGAAGTGTTTCTTCATGCTATCAATCGATAAGGGCTCAGCAATCAGTCGTCGAAGCTGCTTGTGCATTTCTCCATTGCTCTGAAGTAAGCTCGCGGGGCCCAAAACCTGCTGCCCTGTATAAAACAGGTTCAAACTCACCATCCCATCTTTTCCAGCCAATAAGAACTTGCATGCTTCTCTTCCACTCGTGAAGACCATTAACCTCCCTAAAACTCTAGTTTTGAACACCTTCCCATACCTGAAATAGATCAAAATAAACAATCTTAAAATCTCAACATGGCTTAGAAAACATCATTTCTATGCTGGTTCATGCTTAGTTTGTATACCTTTGCTGTCTCTTATTCATGAAACTGAAAATACCAGATGGACTTGAGAATTCAGATATGAAAGAAAAGCTCTCCCCTATGATTGGCCACCCGAGGGTACCGGGGATTTTTCGTATATCTCTTGATGATGAGACCCGCGATTGTAAGAAAAAGAAAGCCGAGAGGACGAGCACGGAGAGGAGGGCCAAGATCTGTAAGCTGCTCAACTCCATTGCTGACTTTTTTCAGGGAATGAAACTGGTATTTGATCAGATATAAATGCTTGGGAGATCTTATATTTTTTTGCTTTGCCCCCATTGTTATGTATGCCATTTGTCCTCTCTGCCGTCTTCTAGGATTGCATTAACATTGTTATGAGCGATAATTCTTATTTAACTTTTAGTCAAGGCTATTAAAAGTCATGCTTGTTATCATCAAAGGGGGAATCTCTCTGTTTGTTTTGTAGCAGGAATCCGTGGATTATGGATATGTTCATATTTGTCCTTTGGATTGTGACAGGGAAACTGCATTGGGTAATTCTCTTGTTGTGTCGGACATTTCCTTGTTGATTTTTTAAATGATTTTGATCAACAAGTACCCCTTGTTTTGTAAATGCATGTCTGGTTAAAAAATGCAGGCCATATCAATAGTTTGTTCATTTGGGGGTGCAACCAGTGCCGGTTTGGTTCAAGTTGAAACCAATCCTAGCCCAACCCGATGTAGCATTACCTCAACGCGACCCAACCTGGAGCTCGGGTTGAGGATAGTCAACCCTAACCCAACCCAGCTAGCCTGATTTTTCAAATCGACCCGGGTTCGGTCGCGTTGAGTTTGGGTTGGCCCAGGGCACAAATAGAAAAAAAATGCAACAATATATATAATCTTTAAGATTTTGAAAATCACAATAAAATTAGGGGGTGGGTGTTGGGTTATGGTTATGGTTTGGGTGTTGGGTTATGGTGTTGAGCCGAAAATGGGTTGAATCCGGCCCAAGTTGCACCTCCTGGGTTCATTCAGTCCTTCAATCCTAGCTTTTTAGTCTAGCTACCATCGCCCGGTTGGCATTAAGACTTCAAAAATCAATTACTTTTGTATTTGTTATTTTCCTTTGTATTCCATTTTTTAATGTTTATGGTATTTTCATGTATCGACCTCCTCGGTTGTGCTTCTCGCCATCTTTTCAATAAAAATGTTCTTATCATTCAAAAAATAAGAAATAAAAAAACGGGAAAATTCTCAAAAAAATGTGTTTTCTATCTGAAATTCTCAACAAAGGGTGGATTTGGCTAATTTCTCAAAAAGGGGTCAAACGCATCACAAGGAGTGTTTGAGGACAAAAATGCCCTTGTGTTGGTTTTCTCTCCAAGAGAGTAAGCAATGAATCCAAATACATTTCACCTAACATTTTTACCTTTTTACCTTCTTCTTACCCAAGCCAAAATGAAACTCCATTCTCAATTGTAAAAAACCATTGAAAATCCATTGCAGAGAGGTGAAACTCTCTTCTCCTAAAATCTAGATTTATTAGATCTCTTTATTTTTCTTTGGCTATCAAACCTAAGCTTCTCAGGTAGGTCCATTGTGATACATTTTGCATAGGTTTAACATGTTCCTTACAATGTTATCATATATTGCCATCATCTTGTTTATTTGTTAGAGATCAACTCACTCTATTGAATATGATCGTTCTGCATTCCATCTCTATTGAATATCCTTGTTGCTCGTGGACCGGCAGGCGGGCGAGACAGAATGGGCGGGCACTACTAACCAAGCCAAGCCTAGTTCTCGCCGATAGGCGCTGGTGATTTGTTATAGTTTTGTTAGGCATTTGTTATTGTCATCATGGGGAAGAAGAACGTAAAAAAAAATCACAAAAAAACCGGTTGACCTGCACTATCCCGTCAGACAGGTTTAAAACATATGAAAAGGTTGACCTGCAAGTCGACCGGTTTTTTGCAATTTTTTTAAAAAAAAAACCAAACGTCGTTTGCGGAAACCACTCCCCATAAAGACCACTTCCACCTCCCCCGCCCCATTACAACCGTGCATTTCCTTCCCAAACCCTAAATCCCTCCACTCCCCTCCCCTCCCCTCCCTCCACCATAACATCTGAGAGTTTAAGTTAATATTTTACAACTGTACATAAATTCATGATAACTTTCACGCCCAATGAAATATTATTAAATTGTATAAAGCAATATTTAAACCTTGGATCCGCTATTTATACCTTGTAACCACTACCTAATGGTAAATAATGGTTCGTAGGTATAATTAGTGATTCCTAGGTAATTGAAACCCTATAAATATAGCCATTCTCACATTTTATAGTGGTTTTGACTGCATAACTTCTTGTAATCACAATTTAAACTCTCCGAACAAGTATTAGGCCATCTAAACTATGAACCACGATAAGATCTGACTGTTTAGATAACTATTTAACCCATTGTTCATAAATCGATTACAACTTTGACATCCATTGAAGTAATATTAGATTGTGTGAGGCAATATTTCTACTCTGGAACCACTATTTATACCTTGGAACCACTACATACTGGTAAATAATAGTTCCTAGGTAAAATTAGTGGTTCCTAGGTATAATTAGTGGTTCGGAGTGTTTAAAACCCAATAAATAGAGTCATTCTCACTTTTTATAGAGGTTTTGACTACATAACTATTTCAATCTCACAATTTAAACTCTCTGAACGGAACAAGTATTAGGCCATCTAAACTATGAACCACGATAAGATCTGACTGTTTAGATAACTATTTAACCCATTGTTCATAAATCGATTACAACTTTGACATCCACTGAAGTAATATTAGATTGTGTGAAGCAATATTTCTACTCTGGAACCACTATTTATACCTTGGAACCACTACATACTGGTAAATAATGGTTCCTAGGTAAAATTAGTGGTTCCGAGTGTTTAAAGCTCAATAAATACAGTCATTCTCACTTTTTATAGAGGTTTTGACTACATAACTATTTCAATCTCACAATTTAAACTCTCTGAACGGAACAAGTATTAGGCCATCTAAACTATGAACCACGATAAGATCTGACTGTTTAGACAACTATTGAACCTATTGTTCATAAATTCATTGCAACTTTGACATCCACTGAAGTAATATTAGATTGTGTGAAGCAATATTTCTACTCTGGAACCACTATTTATACCTTCGAACCACTATTTATACCTTGGAACCACTACATGGTGGTAAATAGTGGTTCCTAGGTATAATGAGTGGTTCCGACTGTTTAAAACCCAATAAATACAGTCATGCTCACTTTTTATAGTGGTTTTGACTGTATAACTATTTTAATCTCACAATTTAAACTCTCTGAACGGAATAAGTATTAGGTCATCTAAACTATGAACCACCATAAGATCTGAGTGTTTAGACAAGTATTTAACCCATTGTTCATAAATTCATTGCAACTTTGACACCCAATGAAATACTATTACATTGTGTGAAGTAATATTTCTACTCTGGAACCACTATTTATACCTCGGAACCACTACATAGTGGTAAATAGTAGTTCCTAGGTATAATTGGTGCTTCTGAGTGTTTAAATACTGGTTCCCAGATATCAACAGTGGTTCTGAAAACAAAATATTGCTTCTACATATTTAAATAGTGGTTGTAATTATATAAACATGAGTTTCATCATAGTTTACTCTAAATAGAAACATAGAGAGCAATAGAGAGATAGAGAGATTATGACAATACACCATAGCATTGTAAAGAGGATAATGATGACAATAACAAATGCCTAACAAAATCAGAACAAATCCCTAACAAGTAAACAAGATGATGACAATACACCATAGCATAGTAAGAAACATGTTAAATGTATGCAAATGTATCACAATGGACCTACTTGAGAAGCTTAGATTTGATAGCCAAAGAAAAATAAAAGATCCAATAAAATCTACATTTTAGGAGAGGGGAGTTTCACCACTCTACAATGGAATTTCGTTTGGAATTTTTACAACAGACAATGGAGTTTGATTTTGGCATGGGGAAGAAGAAGGTAAAAAGGTCAAAATGTTAAGTGAAATGCATTATGATTTGTTTTTTACTTTCTTGAAGGGAAGGGCAACATAAGGGCATTTTTGTCCTAAAACACTCCATGAGATGCGTCTCACCCCTTTTTGAGAGATTAGCCGACTCTACCCTTTTTTGAGAATTTTCCCCAAAAAAATATAAACAAGTGGAAGATTTCAAAGTAATAATATAATTTTAGAAAAATACTAAAAAGATCATCACAGTTGGATTTCTTTGTAGTGATAACTCTTAGAGCCTCACATCTTCTATCCTCCTGCCATTTGCCCCACCTTGATCGGATGACATTATTAAGACTTGTTAAGGCGCCGGATTTTGAGTCCCAAGACTCAAAATTAAACACAATTTTAAGTCACAACAATCAGTTTTAAACTCAATCAATTCTCTAAATCCGAAACAAAAAGGACTTGGTATTCCGGCAAGAGAAACCGTTGATTTTTGTAAGCCTTAATCTTATGGATGTGATATCCGTTCAGCATGGTACTAGGCCAATGTGGGTCACCATGTGATGGCCCGCAAGATCAACGACATCACATTCGGTCTACAAAACTCAATGGTTTAACTTTTATCCATGGAACCCTAAACAAAGGCTTAATGGATCAAGACCTAGAGTTGTACGGTACCTGAACCCGAAGCTTCCCGGATTCAGACAATTCAAGAGATAGTTTGGTTGCTCACCATCTGCAGTACGGCATCAGATCCATGGTGTTCTCAAAGGCATTCTGCTGGAGTAGTGTCGACCAGTTCGATCAATAGATCAGATGATGTAGATATAGCATGAGTGGGGTCCAGAAAATATCTGTTAAGGTATCCTAATATGCAATATAAGGCCATGTTTGGCAACCATGAAAATACCCTAGTCAAAATACGATTTAATTTTTCCCTATTTCTTGGCCACTTCTCACCCTCTCCTAACTCATGTCCTCTCTCAACTCTCTCCTTCCACTCTCCCTAGTCCTCTCTCACTATTTAATATTCCCAGGAAAAAAAACTTCATGATTGCCAAAACATGGCCTAAGGGCACATAGAATGCAAGGACACCAATATGCTACAGGTTGTTAAATAACCACTCTTTTCAACGTATACATATAGTACATACATATATATACATACACATGAGCTGCTGATACTGGGAAGTTTACCTTTGTTAGTTCCTTGGAGAGATTCCAGTTCCTACTATGATTTCTGTAAACAACTTCTCATTGCTAATACCGTACAATTAGCGATGATTATTAGACCCACCGATGAAATCCATGGACCCGCGCGGAGACGGACACCCAAGTGCCTGGCCGGTTGGTGATGTGTGGGACATATGGAGCTGCTGGTTGTGATGACCACCACCTATATGATGCAGCTGTTGAGATTGAGAGTAAAATGGTGAAGCCGAAGGCTGTAGTAGTGGGTTGAAGGAATTCCCGTTAACGGTTTGGACTTGGCCGGTTGCTACGCGAAGATGCTGTACTTCTTCCCGCAATGCGTCGTTCAGAGCTGTTGAAGCACAAAAAGAGAAGTTCAATTTCAAGTTGGTAGCCTCTTCTCATTAATCTAAGCATTGATATAATAGAAGATGCAGAAAAGAGTCACCAGCAAAGGAATTTTCCCAGATTTCACATGATTTCATCTCTTTTTTTTTTCTTTTTTTCTTTTCCAATTTTGATGGTTTATTTTTTATATGCTCTGTGCATTGGCGTGGGAGAATTCAGTGCTGAGTTTGGCTAGTTGAGGAGATGGTTGCATGGAAGCCAATGGAATTTCTCAGACTGTCAAGAATTTGGAAAGATCTAGGTTCTATTTTAAGATCGGCATTTGTTCACTGTTTTGAATTGTTTTAGTGGTAATGGAATTTGTATAAATTAAGTAATAGGGAAAGGTATGCATATGGGACAAGATGTCTCAGAAAAAGTTGCAACAGTTAAATTCCCCCACAGGGAAAATTGTATCTAAACAAGAAAAAACAGTAGCAACTATATCTCCAGATCAGCCAGTATATTTTTAGGAGGCATTTAAGTGAGGTTCTCAAATGTTTTTCGAGTCCAAAAGGAAAAACATACTCAAGTGAAATGGAAGATAGAGCAACACAAATGGGACTGCATATCTTCATGAAATCTCTCTGTGGCAACTTAGTGATAGAGGCGACCCTAGTAATGTCATCTCATGCTAAAGGGCAATCAATTGGTCCATGACGCCTTGTACTGATCATTCTAGAGATCATTGATCGTTGATCAGTGATTAATCCTCGATTAAAGCATCATCTGAGATCTAATAAAATAAAAAGCATCATCTGAGATTCGCAAATGAAGAAGTTGAGACAAGGAAAAGCATTGATAGAAATGATTTAATAATCAGGAAACTGTTCCCCATCAGCTAAAATCCTTGACGCCATGCTATAATAGGACATCTCTTCATCCCTTCTACTTTTCTATTAGATTTTTTAATAAAAAAAAGCCAAAACAGCACAGAAAACAGCAGCAACCAAGTCCTACGACAGTAATGAAGCACCCATTAGACAATAAGACCTTACCTACCCATTCTCTAGCTAGGCCCTCCACAATGCTGTTTACTAATCTTGGGAGGTGAACAGAGGAAGCAGTGGTCACTCGCCTGATATCAAGCATCGCCGGATGATTTATGAATTTCCATGGCCCCGGTGAAAATATCTTTGCCCATCTTATAATGATTTTTTTTATTGAATTTTCTTATACTATCACAGCCAGATAATTCTTAAAAATACGAACACCAACAAGGAAGGCTCTCGGTCCTGCTTCATGGAGCCTAATCCAGTTAGAACAGAGAGGGCCTTCATAAGATCACCCTTTTTATTCTGAAAACCCCATATCGACCAGGCCCGAGTTTCCATGATAACTACCATCAATGTTGACTTTGATGGAGCAATGTGGGTGATAGCACCATCTAGAGGCCGGTCTTTTTTTCTGAAAAGTGACATATTTCATTAATATTCATATAGCATTCGGGACCAGGAGTCCCAGCCCGCAGTACAAAATATTAAGGTGAATTGGCACGGGCATACCCGAGACCAATTCAAAGAGTAAACAAAATATCCAAAATTACAATAGAAACCAAGCATTCCTTTCCTCTATTCTGCTGAATGCAGTCTTTACATCTTCTATAACCATTTTAAAACTATCACACATATCTTTTCGAGACTGCGAATAGGTAAAGAACTCTTAAACAAAAACTCTTAAAACTTCAAGCTGAACGAATCATCAGAAACTACCAAAACCTGCCTCCAAGCTGAACGAATCATCAGATACTACCGAAACCTGCTTCCAGGAACTCCAAGATGAGGTGAAAAGAGAAACTTCCAAGAAGATAAAGCACAACTAAAATATCCAGATAGGAAAGCCCAAGCGAAAGAACGAATCTCTCAAGCTATAGCTATGAAAAAATGACAATTTCTGGATAGTGGCAGACAAATCACAGTGCTATTCAACGATAGAAAACTGAGTTGTATCTCTCTTTTTCCAACACTTCTTTGTCTATTCAATTACAGTTTTCTTCTTCCTCTTTTTCCCTTCCCCCTTTTTTCTTTTCTCCTTCATGTTCTAGTGATCTCTCTCTCTCTTTTTTCGAGGCCAGAAGGCCTTTCATTCCGGGTTACTACCCTCGGCCCCATTTTCCTCACCTTTCTTCTCAATACCAACCTTCCTTAATTCTTTCAAGTCCCTAATAGCCATTGACCGAAACAAATTCTTTGTGGCTTCCAAATCATCGTCAAAGCCTATTCCGGAGACATCCCTATAGCCAGCAACTCATCCATTTCATCAAAGGGAATGACTCTGTTCTCTTCTGATTCCAGAAAATCTATCAACCTTGAGTCCGCCTCTTGTCTTTCCAGATCCTCTCTCATCCGAGTCCGAACCTCCATGCTGACTTCTCGATCCAAGGAATCCCATGACTCCTGAGGTACAACATCTGAGTAACCTATAAGTTTCTCCAAACGCTCAATCTATGCCGCTCTAATCTCCTCCCAACACTGACAACGGGCTCTTCGCTCCTCGTCCAGGGCTTCCTTAAAGAAAGAAAGTTTATAGATTCTGACAAAAGCCTCTTTTGGGTTGGACTTCCCTGAGACCTTTAGAAGGTTATCCTTGTTGGCCAGTGCATCCTTCTTAAATTGTTTCCATTGCCTCTTCCAGATTCCCATGGAGATTTCCTTACGCGTAGGACATACTTCTGCCGCCATCGCTTCATCATATTGCAGGGCCCTAAGAAACTGTAAATCATCTATCTCAAATGTGACCGCCTTCCTTGATGAAGAACCAGAGTCGGTCGACATAGTAAATGAAGAGGCTTTGAGAGGCTTACCAAATCTTTGAGGAGGAGACCAAAATTAGAGACTAAATTAGATTTTCTTAGTTCATCTTTTCTTCGAGAACCCAAGAGATTTCTTTTAAATAGAGAAAGACCTCCTTTTGAAGCTAAAATCTAGAGGCCGGACTTGATCTCTGTAAATTTCTAAGAATATCATCAACAAATAAGCTAGGAATATCTTGGGATTCCACGAGAACTACCATCAATGTTGAGTTTAATGGACTCACGTGGGGGGAGAGCATCATCCAGAAGCCGGTTAGGATCTTTGTGAATTGCTCATGGCTTAAAATTTAAAATTTTAAGAATACCACCAACTAATAAACCTCAGAATATCTTTGTAGAACTCACCCACCTAATACTGAAGATTTTGGATTCAATGATTAGTCTACATACGGATTTGGCTTTCTATTTGAAGATTCTTCTATTCCTTTGATTCCACAAGTGCCAAAGAATTACAAAGGGCCCTAGCCTCTAAAGATTTCTATCTTTTATCCCGAAGACAACCACCCTCTATACCAAGGAAGCAAGATTCTTCCCTGAGAGTGGGGAACCTCAATTCCCGAATTCTCGAATCCAAAACTGGAATCTTCTCGAATCCCCAAAAACTGGGAATCTCGGTTCAGATTCGCCGGAAACCCAATTCCCACTTTTGGGAATCGCGGTTTATGATTCCCCGGAAACCCGATTCCTACTTTTGGGAACTGCGGTTTTAATGTTATGTGAAACGCGATTTCCCGAAGATTCCCTGGCGATGCCCAACTCCCCAGCGATTCCCCGACAATTCCCTGGCGACTCCCCGGTGAATCCCTAGCGACTCCCCGACGACTCTCCGACGACTTCACGATTCCCGTTTTCGACCATCCCAGGAGCCTTCGATTCCCCTTTCGATTCCCGCTCTGGCAACCTTGCTCTATACTGCCACCCTATACCTAACCTTAAAGGACTCTTCTTAAGACAAAATCAAGGGCAATACTCTCGAACCTTTTTCTGATAGGAGGGTTCATATACTCTCTCTCTCTCTCTCTCTCTCTCTCTCTCTCTCTCTCTCTCTCTCTCACACACACACACACACACACACACACACACACACACACACACACCTATTATGACTTCCTTGGGTATATCCATTTATAAATTGGAAGATGACTTAGTCCGTGATTGTTTTTAAATTTGAAGTAAATGTTGATGTATATTTTCTTATGTTTGAAGTTAGTCCTCGCAGATTCTCATATGTCTTAGTGTGATGGATGTATGCCTGAAATGTGACCTGTAAACTCTGGAATTGCACTATAGGCTCCATTTCTTTCGACGTAAAAAAGGACGTAATTTTATTTTTTATGCTATAAAAATGAACATAAGAAGGCGACCCTTGGCGCAACGGTAAGGTTGCTCCATTGTGACCTGATGGTCACGGGTTCGAGTCACGGAAAAAACCTCTCTGCAAAGCAAGGGTAAGGTTGCGTACATCTAGCCCTCTCTAGACCATGCAATGGCGGGAGCCTCGTGCATTGGGCTGCCTTTTTTTTTTTGTAAAAATGAACGTAAAACAAATTTTATGTCCATTTTTACGTCGAAAGAAACATAGCCTAATAGAGAAAGCCTTTCACTTCACTAAAGCACTCTTCTTAAATTGATTATCCCCCACCCCACTCCACCCGAACACACACACACACACATCCCCCTAAAAAGGCCTTTATTCCTCATAGCGATGTTTGTGTTACCGATCCCACCCTTTAGTTTCGACTTGCATGAGTCCTTCCTATCAATCAAGTGCTTTATCTTCTACCCCTTTCCCTTTCTTTCCCATAAAAAAATCTTTGTGACCTTTCCGATCTCGATGCCCCTAGTTTCCATGATGGTAGCATTTTCTCACCTCTTCCAAACACTATTCTATAGCTAATTGATAGCACCCCGCAACTTAAAAGTCACCTCAATGAGGACAATAGCACCCTAGGTCTGAGCTAGGGGGCAGATGGGGCCTTCACCTTAAAACAAAAGATTTGAAGAAAAACCTGACCGAGAACATACCTTGAGCCTCGGCAATTCGAATTCTTTTGTAGGATTCATATGGAGAGATGTGAACAATAGCACCCTAGGTCTGAGCTAGGGGGCAGATGGGGCCTTCACCTTAAAACAAAAGATTTGAAGAAAAACCTGACCGAGAACATACCTTGAGCCTCGGCAATTCGAATTCTTTTGTAGGATTCATATGGAGAGATGTGAACATCTTCTAACAACCTTAGTAGAGAAAGGGGGGATCCATAATCATATTGTTTGTGGTTTCTTCTAAAGACCAAGGGCCATACCATCCTAGCCCCTATTTTTCATAACAATCTCTATTCCTCACCATCCTAAAGAAAACTAGGCAATATTGGTTTAATAAAGCATGGCAAAGAACTGACTCCTCCAACCAAAGATCCTCCAAAAACCAACTCCACCTCCGCCACCCTATACCGAACATTATACTTAAAGGACTCTATTGAGGACAAAATCAAGTGACATACTCCCGAACCTTTTTCCTAACATTATACTTAAAGGACTCTATTGAGGAAAAAATAGAGTGACATGCTCCCAAACCTTTTTCCTATAGGACGGTTCATAACCCCCCCCCCCCCCCCCCCCCACCCCAAAAAAAAAATCCACATTATACGCTCTTACTACTCCCCCACCACAACAACACCAACACCACCACCACCACCACACACACACACACATCAAAAAAAGGTCTTTATTCCGCACAATGATGTTTCTGATACCGATCCCACGCTTTAGTTTTGGCCCGCATAAGTCCTCCCAATCAGTCCAGTGTTTTCCCTTCCCTGCTGCCCCTTTTCCTTTCCTTCCCATAAAAAAATCTCTTACTATCTTTCCGATCTTGATGCGCCTTTTCCTGAGATTTTGAATAGACGAGAAATATGCCACTAGGGAGGATAGAGACACATTTTTTTAATGAAGGATAGAGGACACTTTAATAAGAATAATCCGTCCTCCAAATGATAAATAGCCTAGTTTCCGTGATGGTAGCATTTTTTCAACCCTTCCAATAACTGGATCATATGTCTCTCTCTCTCTCTCTCTCTCTCTCTCTCTCTCTCTCTCTCTCTCTCTCTCTCTCTCTCTCTCTTAATAAACAATGCACCATGCACCCTAACAATCTATCAAGTTTTCAACCAAGCTATGGCTGAAAATTTAAACTTAGAAATGCAGTGTCATAGCCAAATGCAACACTCATTTATCGAGTTTTGGGGAACACAGTCTATGTTAATACCACTGACAGAACCTCAGTGTCTGTTTTCTCTATTGGTAAGGTTATGCTAAAGATTTTCTTTTTTTTTTGGAAAAAGGTAACTCTCATTGATGAAAATAACACAAAAACAGATATGGGGACAAGTTGTCCCATCATTTACAAGAGAATCATGCCATTTACAGAGTTGAATAGCAAGGGCTCAAAAACTGCAATCCTAGCAGAAATAAGTGCACTGAAACAGTCAGTCAGTGCCCCAGGTTATGCTAAAGATAATTAAACCTGAGTCTCATACAACTTCTTGAAGGGGCATGGCCCAAAGGCTGGACAAGCTAAAATGCCCAAGTAGGTACCACCACATGTGAAGGAAGAGAAAGTCTTAGTCTGATGCAAAAGAAGCTCATATGAAATATGTGCATTAAGAGTTCTGATTCAGTACATTGAATGATGTATCTACCCACACATTCCTTGTTTATTCAAATTTGTCAGAAACCGATCGACAATATAGATGTAAAAGTAATTTCATAACTATAATACCAGCAAATGAATGTCAAATAATCCTGCTGAAAACATACCATCACGTAGATGTGCCTGTTGTTCCATAGCCTGCAATCGCATTTTGAGTTCCTTGTTCTCACCAGTCAATCCAGTAGTGTCCCTCTATGTTAATGAAAAATGGCAGCAAATTAATATCCATAATATAGCATTAAAAAATGACACACACAAGTTACCTGAATGAGTGAAACTGATTGACATGCATCTTAATAGCAAAACATCATTTGAACTGAACGCTCAAATGAAAAAATTGGTGACATAGATGTTATGGTTCATTAAAACTCCAAGCAACAAATTAACTGATAATCCATTCCATCACCGGTTTCATTGATGAGCAGAAATGAGTCGTACCACAAGAAAGACAAAAAAACTTTTTTTTAAGCTAAAAACTTTTCACATTGTACCGAAGGCAAGACAATAAAAATCAGAACTACAAGGTTTTTTCACTATGAGTGCAGTATATTAAAGATGTAGGTTTTTTCACTATGAATGCAGTATATTAAAGATGTAGGTGGAATGGTGCAGGGATGAGAAGATAATACAAGAAAAATTGAGATTGTCCCTCTCATTCCCTTCTAAAAAGAACTACTACAATTTATAACTCCACCACACTGTTTCCTCATGGACCCCAAATCTCTCAACTATGTCTCATTAAGAACATAAACTTTAAATGGATACTAAATCCCCTCAAATAGAGAGTGCCGTATTCTCCCTCTCAATTACATAATTGTCTTTGAATGGCCCCTCTCAATTACACATTTGTCTCATGAAGTTTCAAATATTTTCTTAGCCATATCAATAGATCTGTAATAAGCCCAAAATAAGAAGTATCAGTTAAACTTATCAATGACAAAACATCATTTTGTAACATAGGGGACTAAGGATGCTAAACCTACATTCTCTTAAATAATTTCGAAAAGGCAAATTTTCAATGTCAGTCAAAGAAATGCCAATGAAACTGCACATGTTGGAAATCAAATCAACCTATAATCATTTACCATGTCAATATAGACCTCTGGATTTCAAAACAGTCAGCCCCTCCTAGGAAAACCAGCTGACAGCTTGCATCTAGAAAGCCACATGTTGGTGATACAAAAAAGACCAAATCTATACTTAACTCCAATCTATGTCAAATGGCAAACGAACATGCTGATTTCTTCTTATCCACGATGGAATTCAACAAGGCCCACGTCCAAGAGAGAGTCACCCATAATTCATATAACTTTACCATAAAATTATTAAAATCAATAGTCCCATCCTGGTTTCCACCTAGGATTCTAGAAGTTCTCTAGAATCCAAGCTTGAGTCATTCTTAAGCACCTCTTCGAAGCAATGTTGTTTCTATGCAATTATTCGCAGATGAGAGCAAGAGGGAATATGACTTTGGACTGAGACAGCTCAACTAAGATCAAACAGCCTCTTCAGCAAAGGATCCTACAGTTTGTACTCACAGACATGGTTTTAAATTTCGACCGAAATCTGCCGAAATTCATTATTTCGCTATTTACGAAATTTCGGTCCGGAATTTCGAACCAAATTACCAAATTTTGGACCGAAATTTCAGATTTCGCCGAAATTTCGGTTTTCAGTGGGGTCCGAAACGGTTACCGAAACCGAAATTTTAAACCATGCTCACAGACAATTAGCTTACCAAATGAACTATGAAGCACTTGTAACAGATGACTGCAACACAAGGCTTGCTAGTAGTACCATATACATAGCTTTATCCACTCCAAAAAGGTACTATATTATGCATGGAGGAGTAATTTAAGACAAACAAAAGAAATCAATTAAACACAGTAAACTACGAAGCAGTACTAAACAAAGACTGCTGAGAACTTCCCTACATGTATAAACCGATGAAATCACCTCATAGCTTATACCTGTAATAGCGTAAGCTGGGCAGAGAGGGTGGTTGCCTCTGTTTGAAGCATCTGAACCTTCCTCTCCAGCTCGCCAGTGTATCGAATCTTCCTCTCCTTCGAGCGTGCTGCTGATTGCCTATTTGCTAGAATCCTACAAGACAAAATGGCAAACAAAACAAACAACCTAAATTCACATACAACACTACAAACTCGAAAAAAAAATCCCCACGAAACAATGTTATAAGAACAAATTAAACAGAAAAGAAATGAAGAAACCAATTTTCCACCACCCTAAACAGAAACGAATAAATAAATTCAATTATTTAAAAACCCACCTGAACTGAATAAGACCCCAAAAACCTCAATTCCTTAATCATCACAAAAAGAAATGAAATCCAAATAAATCAGAAAAATTGGGGGGAAACATGTGAAGCAGATAATGCAGTCAGGAAGACCAACTAAACTGAATAACATCACCAAAAAAAAAAAATGAAATCCAACAAAAAACAGAAAAATTGGGAAAAAAAACATGTGAACCAAATAACGCAATCAGAAAGCCCAAATAAATTGAATAACACCCAGAAACCTCAATTCCTTGAACATCACCAGAAAAAAAAAAATCCAAATATATCAGAAAAATTACAAAAAAAAAATGTGAAGCAAATAATGCAGTCAGGAAGCCCAACTAAACTGAATAAAACCCAGAAACCTAAAGTCCTTAAACATCACACACACACACACACACACACACACACACCCACCCACACGCACGCGCACGCGCACACCCACCCACACGCACGCGCACGCGCACACACACACACACACACAAACAAAACAGAAAATTGGGAAAAAACCATGTGGAACAAATATTGCAGTCAGGAAGCCGAATCTCAACCAGCTCAATCACCCAAAAGAAGAAATACATAGAAAAAAATCACAGAAACATGAAAAACCAACTAAATTAACCACCAAAACACAGAAAACCCAACTAAATTAACCAAAAACAGAAAACTCAGTTTAAGAGAGATAAGAAACAAGCCTCTTAGCTCTCTTTGGATCAATCAAAGCCAACTCAGCAAGCTTATCCGCGGCCATAGCCTTCTTAGTAAAATCATTCAAATCCCCTTCAAATGAAGATGAAGACCCATCCATAGAATTACTATGCCTATGCATCCTCTTCTCTTGAACCCTTGGTTTCTCATTTTCCACCCCTTGAAACCCTAAATCATCAAAGAAGGCTGCATCTACAGACAAGCTCCTAAAATGATTATGTCCCATAACCTTCTCTTTCTCCATAATTCCATTAGACTCCTCAGATTTTCCAGACTCCATCGGTACCGGAAAAAACCCATTTCCGGCAGAATCATTCCCGTCCGAGAGGGTTAGAGAGGGAATATCTATGTCTTGGAGGGCAAAATCGGCATTCACGTCGAAAAGTATGTCGTCGGGGAGTCGGAAAAAGGTTTCGGATTGGGCGCGACGGTGGGAGCCGCGTTTCGGGGTGTCGGACATCTGGTCCATGTCGCCTGTAACGGGATATCGGGCGAAATTCGGGTTCCCGGACGTCGTGTCGGTGAAGGGACTTTCCATTTTTATTTTTTTTGGCTCTGGGTGTGTTAGTGAAGAAAGGGGCGAGTTGGGATTTTTAAGGCTGAGTAATTAATTATTACATAATGGAGAGAGATTGTAATCAATCAATGTCTTCGTCATTTCTCAAACGAGCAGAGCATTGATGAGAAAAAGACAGTAAGTATTTGGTCCGTTGCGGAGGACCGTTGATGTGTGCAGAGGGACTGTGAAACGCGCTTTCGTACCAAGGATCTAGACCGTTTATACGGGGACTGATATCAACACAGTCTTTTATAATGGCAGATATTTTGATGATGGCACAACACTACGTTTACCTACCCGAGGATCCCCCTTTATACAGGGGACTGATAACGGCACTGCCATAATTTCATAATGGCACTAGCCATCTTTGTTTTATTCTGGGATTTGCTAGGGACAATCACAAACGCATTTTCCGACCGGCTGTTGCATGAGAGAGCAGCCACATATGCTCATTTTTTATCAGATTTTGTCTTATTCGTTTAATTCATCTATTGTGGATGCTCTCTCATGCAACAACCGGCTGCAAATTACTTTCTGCGATGGTCCCTAGCAAATCCCTTTTTTTATTACTTTCCTGATTGACTGTTGATATAATCTTTAAAATACTGTGACAGCCATACAATGCTAATTAACAATGTGTAAAACATCCATTATCAAAATCTCCTTCTTATTCCAGATATAGAGCTCATATTTATTTATTTTCCATCATTATTATTTTATTGAGCTATGCTAAACTCAAGGGCGCCTGGCTGCAAGTCACCAGAGCGGCCAATGGGTCGCCTTTTCAGCAGATTTTTGCAAAGGCAGCCCTAAGTTTAGCATTCCTCTTATTAATAAATCTGGCATGGTCCATCAAACTGAGCTTGCCTATCAAGAAAACCATTAATTATAGATGGATCAAGATACAAAAATCAAATTGATCGGATGATCTTAACCATTAGATTAGTAGACTTAGAATGGGATGAAGAGTGGAAGACATCAAGCAAGATTAAACATGAAATACCCATTGATTAGAAAATTAGAATTCATTTGGTATGTATGTGGGGGATTTCTGTACCATGCCGAATCCATTACATGCTTACTGAATGAACGGCAAGGATCCTCAGATCATAAAACCATGTCTTCAATGCTGACGTACGAGATATCATCAAAGAAAGATTGGTAGATATTTGTCTCTCATCACCATCTCATCATGGTGAAAGGATCCTGACATCTACGCGGTTAACCTTATCTGAGGTGGGCCATAGATATGGAACCCCATACTAGGAAAGGGATTTGCTAGGGACCATCACAGAAAGGCATTTCGCGGCTGGCTTTTGCATGTCCCCCACAAGCTTTCGAATAGATAGAAAGGACAAACTGTTTCTTAAGGCCGACATCCTTACTGCCATATTTTGATAATGACACACTTTGTATTGGGAAATGTTATTAGCACTACTGTATTTTGATGAGGGCACTCCTTACTTTATTAAAAGTACGGTATTACCCGCACCATAGGATGATCCAAACCGTCCATTAGATGGGCCACATCCTAAATAGGTTGGGGCCCAAAAATGATCTCTATAGGTTGATCCTAACCCTCCGATATGAATGTTAGAGGGTTGATCCTAATCCTCTATAGATCAGAGGGTTAGGATCAACCTATGGAAATTACTTTTCGGGCACAACCTATTTAGGATGTGGCCCATCTAATGGACGGTTTGGATCATCCTATGGTGCGGGCCATACCGTACTTTTAATAAAGTGAGGAGTGCCCATATCAAAATACAGCAGTGCTGATAACATTAAGGGCAAGTCCTTGTAAGCAACACCCTTTTAATTAATTAATTAATTATTAATTCGCTTTTGGAATTTGGAAGAGCAACACCCTTAAAAACTAGCCATTAAGGGCAAGTCCACATCCTTTCTCTAATTAATGCTTGTCCCCTCTTTTTCTAGGATTTATGTGGGTAAAGGTAGGATACAAAAGAGGGGACAAGCATTAATTAGAGAAAGATATTATGATGAGTGGAGAGAGGGTAGAGAGAGAAAGAAAGACCACCATTTTCAAGACAAGATTTTGCTGATGTCAGCAAGAAAAAGCTGATGTGACCGCTAAATATTCTCCCACATAAATCCCAGGAAAAAAAAAAACCCCAACAACCAAACAGAACTAGGGATTTTCTCTGTTCTCGAGGGTAGACACCATGGTTACCTAAGATATTTCTGAGGGATTTTCTCCACCTAAGGGTAATCAACTCTGATACCATTTGTTGGGATACGAGTAGAAGCCAACCATAAAAGCTAACCGTTTAGGGGAGTGTTCCCAAGTCCTTATAAGCCATCCACGTCCATTAACTTTTCTGAAGTGGGATGGTTGCTTTTGCGTGGAACCCCCAGCAAACGGAATTGAGAATCGAGTAGAAGCAGATAAGGAAGCAAATGATTCTGCTGTGCGAGAGGGTTGATGAAGCAAAGTCCAGTCTGAACAAACAGTCCTCGAAAAATACATGTCGGTGGAAATTAGATAATTAAGCAGACAAGAATTTTGGGTCATTAAAGATCCAATGTAGGGCCTGTAGTGTCTAAATCAAGAAAAAGTAAGACGACTATGTAATTGAAGGTGATGAAAGATCTTCCAAACAGTACATACGACTCGCCCAAGAGACTTTCGATAGAATTCTATTATGTGGAGGATGGAATTCTGCCGACTCATTTTGAATTTTGTTTGTTTTTCTCCTTTTCCAACTAGGAATGGGAAATCACGTGTTTAAAACATCCCCACAATTTGATTCCTTGGGTTTCCGAAATAGTATACCATATGAAGCCCTTTCATTCCTCCCTAATAGAGATTTTGTCCACTAGATTAAGAATCCTCTAGGCTTAAACATCGTTTCAATTGTTCTCTTTGTATCATTGATCAAGTTGCTTCTACTCTGTTGAAACGATGGGTTCACAAGAGATCACCATGATCTGATCCGTCTATTTGATAATATATGCCTTGTAAGAATCAACAAGAGTTGAACCATCTTAACAATCGAATCTATTGTTCTATACTTCTATACTTCTATACTTCTATGACATGAAAATAGAAGCAAGCGCTTTGCGCGAACATGATTAGTGAAAGGAACATAATTCATGCAAAACAAATGTGATTTTATAAGGTAAAAAGGGAGAGTTAAAATCAAGAACTTAAATTTATGATTTCACTATACAAATGACTTTGGCTCCTGTTGGAAGTCTCTTTACTAATGAAGGTTTCAACATCATGGTGAGACCAGTTATAAGGAGTAATGAGCTAGACAAATTCAATGGATTTGATTATGTACATATGACATGCATTGGCCAAGAGACACTTGTCTTTATTTCCTTTTTTGGTATGTGTATGGACAGAAAACCTTGGATTTAGAAACGAGAAAGATGATTTTTCATTCTTCTTTTTAATTATACATCTAAGTTTTTCTACTTTGTTGTAGAATTTGTGGTTATGTGAAGAATACCTGCTTAAAGAAATTTACATTTAGAGTATATACAACAGCTATATAGAAACTTACATTGTAAGATATTTAACAGAGATAAATAAGGGGCAGTAATAAATCGACTCCCTATGTGTCTTTCTTTCTCCTCTGGGTTAGAGAGAGAGAAAGAGGAGAGAGATAGAAACATAGGGGGTCGATTTAAGATATATGGGGGTCGATTTATCACTCTCCTAAATAAGTTTACATTTATAAGGTATTTAAGAGCCATGGAGAAATTTACATTTATAATGTTTTGTATTCCCTGGAGCAATGGCTATAGGTAGATTTAATAATATTTGATAAACATAAGGTTCATATAAAAATCCATTAAAATTCGGTGTCGAAATGGCATGTACCAGCCATGTGAGAGCCAGGTAGGTTCCGCATCCAAAAGCTTACAATCTAAGATTTTAGGTGCAACATGAAGGTGGGTTGTCAAACTCAAATCTCATTCTTCTTGTTTTCTTGGTAAATAAGTTACTGATTCAACTACTTGTTTGTTGATTTGATATTGGCACTAAGGGTGTCAATTTTGGCTCGGGCTCGGAAGCTCGCTGATTTAGGCCAGGTTCGGCTCGTTAAAGCTCATTAAGAATTAATATATATATATATATATATATATATATATATATATATATATATATATATATAGAGAGAGAGAGAGAGAACGGTTCCTACACATATGTGTAGATAAGTTATCTACACACTAGCTTAAAATACAGTGGGGGCCACATTATTTGGGTGATCTAAACCATTCATTTTTAAGGCCCTCACATAGATAGGGTGTCCACAAAAAATCAGATCCATAGGATCATCCTAACCATTCGAACTGTGGAGGCAAAAAATGGACTAATTTGTGAAGGTTTAAAGACATCCATTTTACCTCCACAAATCGTAGGGTTGGGATGATCCTATGGATCTGATTTTTTGTAGACACCCTATCTATGTGAGGGCCTTTAAAATGGATGGCTTGGATCACCCAAACAATGTGGGCCCCCACTGTATTTTAAGCTAGTGTGTAGAGAACTCTCTACACATATGTGTAGGAACCGTTTTCTAATATATATATATATATATATTGTATATTAATATATACACTAAAAGGGTTGTCCAGGGAGTGAAAGGGGGAGGCAAAATATGTCACTTCATTTTAGGAACCCCATTTGTTACTTGGACCACCCCCCATAGTGTTAAAAAAGTAGTGAAATTACATTATATAGGGCTGTCCAGGGAAGATGAGGGGTGTGAACTTAATATAACCCAAGCTCGTGACCGAGCCCGAGCCGAGCCGAGCCTGGCCAAGCTAAGCTCGGCTCGTTTACACCCCTAATTGGCACGTCTCACCTCTTTTTTTTTTGAACGTCTCTCCTTATCTTATACTTTTCTTCTTATTTGCTAATATAATCAAAACAAGTTATATTAATAGCCAATTACAGAAGTTTAAAACAGAGTGGTAATATTACAACAATGATTAGTAGATACAGTCACCTAGAACATTTAAAACAAGGAGTCAACAGCAATAGTGGTCACTATCTGGACTAACCAGCCACAAATATTTGCCACGGAAATATCACAGAAAGGCTTTACCTTGGGATATTTTAAATATTTTTCTTTTTCTATCTTTTCAGCTTTATATAGGAAAAAAATTGGAAAATAAAATACTTATAGGCCAATGGTATTGGGACTACCATGTTTCAATAATTGCAAAAATTCAGCTTGTCTTATCTGTACCAATTGGCTTCTCAGAGCTTTTTGGGAACTGTAATAACCTTTGACAACAGTTTAAATAATACAAGACAAGATGAATTAGTTCAATTAAGGTAGTGCCGATATCTGTAGCCTACTAAAAATATACAAAACATAAAGTTTAAGAACAAAAATAGAAAAACAAATAATATTTTCATTTTATCGTGATATTTTCACGATATAACGCAAAATATATAGATATATCAATTATTTTATATCATAAAAACTTCAAAATTTTGTCCTTAAATGATATCAGCACAACCATGTTTTGATATATGTGCTCACCTATCCTGTCTTCTACTATTTAAGAGCTGTCAAAAGGTTCTCAAAAACCTATCACAAGCCAATTAAAAAAGAAAAAAACAAGGTAGAACCATGCCCATAACAAAAAGTTGTTGTGCTGATATCATTTCCCTTTATCAAAATATAGCAATAATTTCAAAAAATATCAAAGAGATATTGATGACTATGTCAACAGATCTGATCACACCCAAATCTTTTATAGAGATGATATTTACAATACCCATTTCTTTATTTTACACTTCCTATTTAAATGTGAGATGCTATCGTAACTCTTGAAACCATTCAACAGGTAATTATCAAAACAAGGTAGTGCGGGTATCATTTTCTTGTCTTCTAATGATAGATTCAATGCCAACTAATCTGTCAAGTAGCCAAAAGAAGTGAAGTCTTCTCAGTGACAAATTTTCCCTACCCGAGAGGCCATTGAATAATGGGTCTGAATTTGATGTTGAAAGAAAATAAAAAACATTATCACTTGGGATGTTAAGAAACAAATAATTAGAAGCAGACCCTTATTTTCAGAAGCTTGAGTGGGGATCATGTCTCAATCAGGATTAACCCCACATGAGTTAATCAACGGTCGCCACATACACATGATGCTGGATTGGATGATCCAAGCCATTCTTTTTTTATAATTGGTGAGTGGCAGTGGAAAATCATACGTATTTGACACTCTTAATCACAAATTACCCTTTAGAAGAAAAAAAATCACAAATTAATGGTTAGAAACAAAACATGCACAAAAGTAAAATCATGGCAAATGTCGGCACGGGTGGACACGGGTGTACTGTTGGACACGACTCGACACGCGTGTCAGCAATAAATTCGAAGTGTCGGCCAAATCATAGTAACTGGTGTAAAGACAAAACACTTGAAAAAGAATTCCCAGCAGTAATCAAGGCGTGCAATGATATTTTAGTGAATGAATCCTTTTGCAAGGTGAACAATAGTTGACTGGAACTTCATATTCAAAAGGAATTTTTCAAGCAAAAATCGGGAGACGATACGACTTTTCTTGCGATAGTTAACTCAACCTCTATAAAACGAAACGGTAAGACTAAAAGAGGCAGGAAATGGAATCTGATTGGCACCTTCACAGTCAAATTTTGAAGTTCAGAGTCTCACCTGGGTCCCGATGAGCATTAATGCCTTCCGTTGATTTGCTTGTCTTGACAAGATTCTCACAGTGGATCACCAACGCAATAAAAGGAAGACTATACTTAACCACCGGTCCCTTTGCCTTGCGGATGTGAAGTCCATGGACTACCTCCTCCTTCATTGTCAATTTACCCATGAGTTATGGTTCTTTGTCCAAGGTCTTTTTCGAGTTTGTTGGGTTCTTCTTAGGCCCATTGCGCATCATATTGAGCTCTGAAGCTTTGCCCCTTGGCCCT
This sequence comes from Tasmannia lanceolata, assembly GCF_043159265.1. Lineage (NCBI taxonomy): Eukaryota > Viridiplantae > Streptophyta > Magnoliopsida > Canellales > Winteraceae > Tasmannia > Tasmannia lanceolata. Next base: position 39,637,317 of record NW_027518689.1, read on the forward strand.
CTAGATGTAGGACTTCGTGGAGCTTATTGATGCATGTAAAAATTGCAGGGAAGCGGTTCGAGGCTCAATGTGGTGGATGATTGCCCTTCAATGTTCTTAGAAATTGATGTTTTCTGGTTGGATCTAAAGCTCAGACCATCATTCCTCAATTCTCCAATCGGGAGCTTGTTTAGAACCATGAATCCCTTTAAAGATACTGACCTTGAAATGAATTAATTGCTCTGATCGGGACTGTTGATGTTGTTTTCCTTAATTAGATCCTTTAATGGGCAACTTAAAGAAGAAATTTCTTAATCAATAGTAGCAATTGTGTAAGCGCAAGACTACTAAGCGGAATTTAAGATGTCTACAGCTCTGCTTCAGAGTTCAAGTTATAGCACAATTCCACTAAACAATGATCTCCCTTTTTTTTGAAAAGCTAAACAATGATCTCCCTTGGAATTCAAAGATTCCTCGTATATGCATATTTAAAGCTTAATACGGTAACCGGATCCCTACATTTTCCAACCTGAATTAAGTCATCCAAATCTTGAAGACAGCTGTCCCATGGCATAAAGATTGCAGCACAGGTAGGATATTGACAAGTCTATGGTACATGTGCCAAGTATTTTGAAGGCCATTTTGAGGAGAAGTCGATTTCAATGTGATCTAAGTCTTTTGAAAGCCAAACATATAAGCTGAAGGTATTGCTCTCACAACAGCAGACATGTGATATAACAGTGCACGGTTCACTTCAGCTTACTCATTTAGGATTTAGTCCTCCTTTGCAAGGGATTTAGAATGACCAAGTCCAATACTAAAATAGTAGGAGCTTGTGTTCAATAGCGCTCTAAGAGGCCAATCACCACCTCACATTCACTCAACGCAACTCACCTCACATTCACTCTAAGCCAAAATTATTTGTTTAAGGTCCTTGAGTGCAGAACAATGTTTAAGTGAGAGCCTTGAATTTCACTTAGTATTAACATCTGGAAATGGTATACCCTGGTACATTGGATGTTCTGTGCAAACTAGAATCCTGAAAAAAGTTCTAACTCATGCCAATGAGAAAATTGGGCCAAGGACGTCAATTATCTAGATGAAGTACTTGTTGAACCAAACATCTAAGGATCCAGGCTTCTGTATCAATGTGTTTAACACAGAGAGGGATATGAACATCCGATTTTCTATGCAACTTTGGAAGGAGATTTACACTCCAGTAATCAACCGAATTCCTTCCTAATCACACTACGAGGACATGGAAGCTTGGATATAGACTGAAACATTAACAATGCAGCTCTGTTTGACGTTTTGTGGCAGATCCTTTGTACCATTCATGCATGAAAGGCAGATCCACAGAATTCGTCCAGTTACTTCAAGTATTCAAGTGAGTTTAGAAATCTAACTACAGATTATTAGAGATGCACTTACAGCGAGTTAAAGAGGATGGAGTTCCTTTCTAAAATTCCATGAATCTCTCGAGTTTCAGCAGCATGCAATTGTCTAGGGCAGTTTCACCATTTGATTCTTGCATTGAGGTTCTTGCTTCTTTGATGAACTTGCTACAAAAACATGAATAGGATTTAGGCAGGGATGTAAAAATCGAAGGTGATAGAGATTCCCTTGCAAATCAAGGTTGAAGATGATGTTCAAAAGGAAAATAGCATGAAAATCAAGCTCAATTTTCCCTAATTCCTAATCTTTCCACAAATCCCAAATTAAAATCAAGAGCCCCCACACCCCCCCCCCCCCCCCCAAAAAAAAAAAAAAAGAAAAAGAGAGAGATGAGAAAATGGGCTTACATAATGCCCTTACACTGAAAAATGACTAAAACACCCTATCTAAGGCTATATGGCTATTAAGAATACGGGGATTAGTAAAATGACCTACCTGCCCCTATTTAAGCTAAAAGTCATAAAAACGTGAAAAAGGCCCAAAATTACCAACTACCACTCAGACTAATGTAATAAAAGAGAAAATACTATGCTAATGAGCTAGGATGAGCTGATGTAATCATTGCCAAGAGGAGGCTTCTACATCACTTATTCCAATCTGTCACTCTATGGTTGATATGGAAAGAAAGAAACAAGCGAGTTTTCAAAGGTACTTTTAGAGGCATGCAGGGCATTTAGAGACAAATCTTCTCGATTATGGCTCAGTGGACACAGTTACTTCCTATGTTCAGTGGAGTTTCATTGACTTCTTTCCATAGGTCAAGGTGATAAGGCAGAATAGCACTCAATCGGCGGGCCTCAAGCCTATATGGAACCTTCCTCCTCCTCAGAGGTTGAAGCTGAACTTTGACTGTTCGAGTATGGGTAACCCAGGCTCAATTGACATTGGCAGATTGTTGAGAAATGCACACAAAGTGATTTGGTCTTTTTTGGGCCCAATTGGTGGCAGAGATGCTTGTGAGTTCTCATCAGCTCATGTTTTCATGTTCATTGGGAATGGAATGATCTTACTGATAAGTTAGCAATTTTGGGGGCAACACCGTGAAAGGGATCTTCAACTAACTTGATCACCATCCACAGAGAAGGGTCTTACAAACAATTATCACCATTTTAAAGAGCAATTCTACAAAAAGGGTCGGTGAACTAAAGTATGATTTTTCCTGCAAAACTTGCTGTCAACAATCTTGGATTCAAATAAATATGCAAAGTAATTCTTGAATCAAAGGCTGGGATCCAAATAAAATAACTGATTCGGAAATGAATACATCCAACCATGTACGAATTTAATATAAATTTGAGATGAAAGATACAGAATTTGAATGGAATTAATTGACTGGATAATTTCCCCAAATCATCAAAACAACTAGAGTTGAAGCGCAAGAAATTGTTAACTAATTTTTTTTTTCATCCATCCCAACTACGTCCAACAAAAGATTTTTCTGGGAACAAGCTCAAATACTCCGTTAAAAATTTGAATTTCGGGATTTCTTCAACTACCATCTTGATAAGTTTTGTTTACCATATAAAGCTAAAATCATCATACCTAGTTCAGGACACCCATTGTTGATCTCACAATTATGAAGTTTTGATAAGTGATGCCAAAAGTTTTGAGGTGATTGTGTCCAATGTGATATATATATATATATATATATATATAGAGAGAGAGAGAGAGAGGAAAAACGATTCGTGAGGTCGAGCGCATGAAAGGTTAGTGCGGTAGAGTTTAAATAACATGTTTCATTGGTCAATGCAAACGGGTCCCAAACTTAACGCATCCAGCGTCTTCGAACTTAGGGTTTCGATAGCATAGCAAAAACTATCTTCTCTTCTCAGAGCTTGTTCTCAAGGGAGGAAAACAAGCGATTTGGCTTTTCAGAGAAACCCTAGGTGCGAGAGAAAAGGGATCTTCAACCTCACGGCATCTTCTTCGCAGAGTGCGAGAGAATCGAGGATCTTCAACCTCTCATTTCCACTTCAACCTCACACCTTCAACATCTCATTTCCAGAGGTATGCCCTTATCACATGAATCTCTCTCTCCCATAGGTTTTTTTTTTTCTGACATTAAAAAATAAGGGTTCTCATGCTCTAGGGGCTCTCTGGGTCATCTGTCGAGAGAGGCAAACCCCAGTGTTTCCAAGGCCCTGTTTGTAATGGATCCCAAGAAGATGTTAAAGCCCTGTTTCTAATGGATTTTGAGAAATAATTGTGAGTCCAAAATTTGATTAATGGATTGAAATTTATTTTTAATTTTGACTCTAATAATCAGTTTTGAACTCTAATATTTATCCTAAAAGTTGTGGTTTTTGTTTACACATTTGACTCTTTAGAACAAAATATTTCAAGCTGTAAAAAAGAATTTAGAGCAGTGTATGCCCTCCCCCTCAAAGCAATCCTCAAGGATCTGCAAACGAAGGGTGCTGCTAGCAATTACTATCACTCCTTCAGCAAGCCCTCCTGCTATGCAATATCATTATTTGATTATTTAACTTATATTTCCTACCAAAGATAAGCATGTTACATGAATTGTATTTTTATTGTATGTTCATGTACTAAATGCTTAGTGTTGCTGTGTGGCTCCATGATTTTTAGTTTTTGGGCTTGGTACAAAATTTCCATATGACCCATACATCTTGAGTAATGGAAATAAAAATGTTCTTAAAAATAATTGTACTTTTGTTTTACTCTATGAAGGCACCAATAATGGGTGAATTTTCGTCACAAGCTTGTGGGTTTGTTGTCGAAGAAGTTGGTGCCTCGTCATCGGGGTTGGTTGATGACGATGTGTCTCAAGCATACTGTTTATCAATCAGTAAAGTTGATGCAAATGGATTAATTTGTGTTGATGAGAAGAGAGATCCGAATGAAGGTAATGTAGTAGAATTTGATAATGATGGGAATGGCGAAGAGAGTGTAGACATTTGTTGGCCAGATTTTCAAAAGCAGAGAAGCGGCCTATAATTGTTATAATACTTATGCGTTGATTAAAGGTTTTGGAGTACGAAGATAGAGTACAGCGAAGTCTACAAAAATACAAGATGTAATATCTAAGAAGTATGTATGTGACAAAGAGGGTTCAAAGAAAGAGTCACCTGATAAAAGCATTGTTGGAACGAATGTGAAGGCGCGTCGCACTGTCAGAATGGATTGTAAAGGGCGGATGGTGATAAAATTGAGAGAAGGGAAGTAGGTAGTGAAAACCTTTGATGACATCAATCCCATGAGCTTACATGTCCTCTAAGAAGCCACATGCATCGTTCTCATAATCAACAACATAAGATGGAAAGTTGTAGGAATTCGATGGATTCTTTCCATTGGATAGGGATGCGACCAACTGGTATTGTAAGGTCAATTAATTAATTATATGATAGAGCATCTGGTGTGGTCTCAGCAAACCAAGTGCACTCCCATTTGAGAAGACAGAGAAAAACAATATGGGAAAAGACGTTGTCTAGTGGCCAATCGTCTCCAACAAAAACAAATAGAATACTCAAATTTTTTTCGTTTGAAGTTGGATACGGAGGGGAAATTGCGATATATGTTCTCGGCAGATTCAAGAGCAAGAGATACTTACATCAACTTCAGTGATGTAATTGCATTTAACGTGACATACAAGACCAATTGGTATTTGATGCTCTTTGCAGCCTTTACTAGAGTCAATTATCACAATCAGTGTATTTTATTCGGATGTGCACTCATCGCAGATGAGACCGAGGAAACATTCGCTTGGTTATTTAAGCAAAGGCTGACATGCATGTATGAGAAAGCTCCAAGAGCTATTATAATTGATATGGATGACGCGATACGAAATACAATAAAGACTGTATTCCCAAATACCTGTTATCGCTTCTGTTCTTAGCATATCAATAAGCACTTAGTTGAGAATGTGGTGTTTATGCGACAGGGAGAAAGTGACTTTCACGACGATTACAAGCGTTGGTATTACACGAGTGTAATAAGAGAATGCAAGATGGAATGGGAAAAGTTGGTGGAGAAGTATAAGATTGATGATAAGCAATGGTTAGCTAAAATGTAGGAGGTACGGACGCACTAGGTGCCGACATATTGGAGGGATACATTCACTGCAGGCATGACTTCTAGTCGGCGTAGTGAAAGCATGAATGCTTACTTCGATGGATTTGTTAACCAAATGACTCAACTGCATTAATTCATAGATCAATACAATAAGGCACTTGTTGATCAACGTAAGGAAAATTCAAAACGCCATTGACTACTAGTAGCCCATTGGCAAAAGATGCTGCCAAATGCTATACGAGGACAATTTTTTATCTATTTATGGCTGAGTTCAATGGGAGTAAAAATTGCTGGAATAAGAAATGTAGTAAAGATGGGACTGTGACAACCTATAAAGTAGTACAGAAGTGTGATGATTTTGAATTGGCTAAAGGGCGTATGGTTGTACATGACGATGCCGAAGGTGTATGTGCGACATGCGATTGCGCGAAGTTTGAGACTGAAAATCAATTCAAAATCATCACACTTCTGTACAGCTTGCTACACAGTGTCATTAACCAAAGGTGTATGTGCAATTACTAACTTCAAAATCATCACATTAGCTAATTCAAAATCTATAAAGTAGATTGTCCTCGTTCTACTATATAGGTTGTCACAGATTGCCCTCGTACTATTTTATAGGTTGTCACAGTCCTCGTTGTACAGATTGTCCTCGTACTACTATATACGTTGTCACAGATTGTCCTCGTATTACATTAGCCAATTCAAAATCATCACACTTTTGTACTATTTTATAGATTGTGCCGGTCCCATTATTACTACACTTCTTATTCCAGCAATTATTACTCACATTGAACAATTCAAAATCATCACTTATGTACTACTTTATAAGTTGTCACAGTCACATTTAAGGGTGTCAATTTTGGCTCGGGCTCGCAAGCTCGCTCGAGCTCGGCAAGCTCGTTAAGCTTAACGAGCCGAGCACGATTTAGGCCAGGCTCGGCTCGGCTCGGCTCGTTAAGGCTCGTTAAGAATTTAATATATTTAAATATATATATTATATATTAATATATACATTAAAAGGGTTGTCCAGGGAGTGAAAGGGGGGGGGGGCAAAATATGTCACTTCATTTTTGGAACCCCATTTGTTACTAGGACCACCCCCCATAGTGTAAAAAAAAGTAGTCAAATTACACTAGTAGGGCCGTCTAGAGAAGATGAGGGGTGTGAACTTAATATAACCCGAGCTCGGTAAGGCTCGCGAGCCTGACCGAGCCGAGCCGAGCCCGAGCCGAGCTTTTGAGCTTAACGAGCCAAGCCGAGCCTGGCCAAGCTCGGCTCGGCTCGTTTACACCCCTAGTCACATCTTTACTACATTTCTTATTCCAGCAATTATTATTCACATTGAACTTAGCCATAAACAGATTAAAAATAGTCCTCGTATAGCGTTTGGCGGCATCTTTTGCCAATGGGGTACTGGTAGTCAATAGAGCTTCTGAATTTTTCGACTTGAAATCTTCTTCTATTTCGTTCTTACGTCTATCAACAAGTGCCTTATCGTATTGATCTATGAATTAATGCAGTTGAGTCCTTAAGTTAACAAATCCATCGAAGTAAGGGTTCATGCTTTCACTGTGCCCACTAGAAGTCATGCATGCAGTGAATGTATTCCTCCAACATGCCGGCACCCAGTGAGTCCTTACCTCCCACATTTTAGCTAAACATTTGCTTATCATCAATCTTATACTTCTCCACCAATTTTTCCCATTCCATCTCACATTCTCTTATTCTACTCGTGTAATAACAATGCTTGTAATCGTCGTGAAAGTCACTTTCTCCCTGTCGCATAAACACCACATTCTCAACTAAGCACTTATTGATATGCTAAGAACAGAAGCGATAGCAAGTATTTGGGAATACAGTCCTTATTGCATTTCGTATCGCGTCATCCATATCAATTATAATAGCTCCTGGAGCTTTCTCATACATGCATGTCAGCATTTGCCTAAATAACCAAGTGGATGTTTCCTCGGTCTCATCTGTTATGAGTGCACATCCGAATAAAATACACCGCTTGTGATAATTGACTCCAGTAAAATGTGCAAAGGGCATCAAATACCTATTGGTCTTGTATGTCACATCAAATGCGATTACATCACTGAAGTTGATGTAAGCATCTCTCGCTCTTGAATCTGCTCAGAACATATATCGCAATATCCCCTCCGTATCCAACTCCAAATGAAAAAATAATTGAGTCTTTTTATTGTTTTTGTTGAGACAATTGGCCACTGAGACAACTTCTTTTCCCATATTGTTTTTCCTCTGTCGTCTCAAATGGGAGTGCACATGGTTTGCTGAGACCACATCAGATGCTTCATCACATAATGAATTAATTGACCTTACAATACCAGTTGGTCGCATCCCTATCCAATGGAAAGAATCCATCAAATTCCTACAACTTTTCATCTTATGTTGTTGATTATGAGAACGATGCATGTGGCTTCTTAGAGGACATGTAAGCTTATGGGAGTGATGTCATCAAAGGTTTTCACTACATACTTCCCTTCTTTCAATTTTATCACCATCTGCCCTTTACAATCCATTCTGACAATGCGACACGCCTTCACATTCTTTCCAACAACGCTCTTATCATGTGGTTCTTTCTTTGAACCCTCTTTGTCACACACACACACACACACATATATATATATATATATATATACTTCTTAGATATTACATCTTGTGTTTTTGTAGACTTCATTGTACTCATCTTCGTATTTCAAAACCTTTAATAACAAATAAGCATTATAACAATTATAGGCTGCTTCTCCGCTTTCAAAAATCTGGCCAACAAATGGCTTGTTCCACTCTCCTCGCCATTCCCATCATTATCAACTTCTACTACATTATCTTCATTCGAATCTCTCATCATCAACACAAATTAATCCATTTGCATCAACTTCACTGATTAATAAGCAGCAAACTTGCTACACAGCGTCATCAACCAACCCCGATGACAAGGCACCAACAAACCCACAAGCTTGTGACGAAGAACCAACCATTATTCGTGCCTTCATAGAGTAAAACACAAGTACAAAATTATTTTTAAGAACATTTTTATTTCCATTATTCAAGATGTATAGCTCATATAGAAATTCTGTACTGAAGCACAAAAACTAAAAAACATGGAGCCACACACAAACACTAAGCATTTAGTACATGAGCATCCAATAAAAATACAATTCATGTAAATGCCTATCTTTGGTAGGAAATACAAGTTAAATAATCAAATAATGATATCGCATAACAGGAAGCCATACACTGTTCTAAATTCTTTTTTACAGCTTGAAATGTTTTGTTCTAAAGAGTCAGATGTGTGAACAAAAACCACAACTTTTAGGACAAATATTAGAGTTCAAAACTGATTATTAGAGTCAAAATTAAACATAAATTTCAGTCCGATAATCAATTTTTGGACTCAAAGTTGTTTCTCAAAATCCATTACATACAGGGCCTTAGCATCCTCATCTTGGGATCCATAACAAACAGGGCCTTAGAAACACTAGGGTTTGCCTCTCTCAACAAATAATCCAGAGAGGCAAACCCTAGAGCATAAGAACCTTATTTTTTAATCTAAAAAAAAAACTGATGGGAGGGAGAATCATGTGATAAGGGGCAAACTTTTGGAAAGGAGATGTTGAAGATGCCGTGACGTTGAAGTGGAAAGGAGAGGTTGAAGATCCCTGATTCTCTCGCACTCTGCGAAGAAGATGCCGTGCGATTGTCCTTCTCTTTTCTGTCAGTTTGCCGTGAGGTTGAAGATCCCTTTTCTCTCGCACTTAGGATTTATCTGAAAAACCAAATCACCTTTTCCCCCCTTGAGAACAAGCTCTGAGAAGAGAAGATAGTTTTTGCTATGCTATCGAAACCCTAAGGTCGAAGACGCTGGATGCGGTAAGTTTTGGACCCGCTTTGATCGACTAATAACATTTTTTAAACTCTACGCACCAACCTTTCATGCGCTCGACCTCACGAACCGTTTTCCATATATATATAAGGAAAATGATTGTGCGCTCGACCGCACCAAGCTTAGGTGCGGTCGAGGGCCCAAAACACATGGGTCCCACATTGTTAGGATGGTCCAAAGCATTCATTTGCATGGCCCCATCATAGATAGGGTGTGTACAAAAAATCAGCTCCATAGGATCATCCTAACCCATCCAAAAATGGAGGGCAAAATGGACAGACACCGTTTGCCACAAATCTGCCCATTTTTGCCCTCAACTTTTGGAGGGGTTAGGATGATCCAATGGAGCTGATTTTTTGTACACACCCTATATATGATGGGGCCTTGCAAATGAATGGTTTTGATCACCACAAAAAGTGTGGGACCCATGTGTTTAAGCCCTCGACCGCACCAAAGCTTAGGTGCGGTCAACCGCACACTCCTTTTCCTCTATATATATATATATATATATATATATATAAGCGAGATGGCAGAAATATCTCAAGAAATTAAAAATAATTTATCAACTCATACCCAGATGTTTTCCACCTTTAGACCAAAGCATTACAAATATCATCTAAGAAATAGAATAAAAAGTTGCCCATTTCTTAAAATTTTGTTCAGTTTTTTTCTAATCCAAGGAGAACTAGGCTGCTAATTTCAAATTTCAACCCTCCCACCTCATCAAGATAAGAGAAATAGATCTAAGAGAGCAATTAATAGCAGCTAATTGGATGAGAACCAGCATACCAACTAAACAATTATACATTGCAAAACAGGCACGAGATAATAACGGAACACCACTGTTGAATACCTTACCTCTGACAAAATTAAGACATTGACAGTGAAAACTAGTAAGATCATTCACAGTAAAAGGAAACGCATCGAGATCAATTCGTAATGAACAATCTCATGAAACGATCTTGCTTTCAAAAGCTGGGAGAAAAGAGAACAAATTAAAGAAAGGATCGGTCCATTACCATGAACAATTTCGTCAGTCATTGTTCAGATAGTTTGGGCAAGGCGCTTTCCAAGATAAGATATAACTTCCTCTGTCGGTGGAGCCATAGCCGAAACGAGGAACTCATAAACCCTAGTTTTCTAACAAACTCCATAAAAAATGAAAAGAAGATTTAAGCAGAGATTCTCCAGCTCATTACTAATACTCGCGGATGGCACGCCTCAGACGCTTTTCAGGGCACGTGAGAATAGTGGGGCCCATCAGTAGGGCGTGAACTTAGTTCAAGGACTTTTCATTTTCTTGGCAAAGATAAAATCGGCGCTTCAAACCGAGTCGACAAAAGGGCCCTAGTTATAATTGTCAGCTATGATTATACGAACCTGGTTCATTGCGAATAAGTTTATTTGTTTCAGTTTTTCACATCTTTGGTAGTATTTCTATCTTTGTTAGAAATTGAGCTTTCTAGTGTTCAGGATCACTTGGGTCACGTTCTTTAAGCATTCTAGAATTTGTTTTATTTTTGTTTGTTTGTTTTTTCACTCCATAGATTAAAAATAGAAAAAAAAAAAACTTGCATTCTTTAACCGACATCTATTCTCACTTTTTTAATTCTAAACCCAATATAATTAATTTCCTTTAAAATCTATTCAAACGTTTGTAGACAGACCGACTTTGCCCATTTGTGGATCCCGGACGGGCGGAGGGGGACGGTTCGCGGCGCGTCACTGGTGTCACCTCTCTCACTCGGGTGTGTGGTGGTGGTGCGTGCTTTTAGTGTGTTGTTCTCTCTTATTCCCTTTTTGGACAGGGGTGTGTTTATGTCTGCGTTTCCTGTGAACTTGGGATAAAGATCCAAATTTCACGGGAACAGAGAGGTTCTCAGAGTCGCCACTAGACCTGGCAAAATCGACCCGTGCCTGCAAGTCAACCCAACCCACCCGCAAATTTGCGGGTACGGGTCGACTTTTGAGTGACCCATAAAAAATGACCCGCGGGTCACCCAACCTGCTAAAAGAGGGGTTGGGTCGGGTCAACCCGCAGGTGCCCGCAAATCGTTTTTTTCCTTCTTTTTTTTTGGTTTCAACTGTTCAAGTCATCAAGTGGCTGGAATAGTGGAATTAAAATTAGAAAAGAACCAATGGTTGGGATTGGATCATTGGAAAAACCGTAAGTATATAGTATAATTATATACAGATTTAAGGGCAATAACCCCTGTTCAGTTTGTTCCGCATGTACTAAGGGCTCTAGCCCTTAATACTACTATCAACTATGTAAGGGCTCCAACCTTTTCTTTTCTTTTTCCTTAAATTTCTTCTATGCATGAATACACCCCCTATTTTTCAAAATGGACGGTGCAGCCCACACCATAGTATTATCCAAACCGTCCATTTGATGGGCCACAATGTAAATAGGTTGCGCCCAAAAAATCATTACCACGGGATGATTCTAACCCTCCGATCTAAAGAGGGACTCACATTATGGAAACTTCTATAGATCGGACGGTTGGGATCATCCTATGGAAATGATTTTTGGGGCACAACCTTTTTATGTTGTGGCTCATCAGATGGACGGTTTGGATCATCCTATGGTGTGGGTTGTACCGTCCATTTTGAAAATTAGGGTGTGAATTCATACATAGAAGGGGGTGAATTTATCACCGCCCAAAAAAGCATTGTTTGGGCGGGTAACCCGCTGGTTGACCCAACCCACTTGCATCGGGAGCGGGTCACCTAGTTGCTGACCCGTAGGAATGCGGGGCATTTTGACCCTCACCCGCGGGTAACCCGACCCAACCCACCCATTTGCCAGGTCTAGTCGCCACCTAGGTTAGGGCTTAGAACCCATCATCTACGTTTCTAGTGAATTTAGGATAAGAATCTGAATTTCACGAGAAAGGAATTGATCAAAGTTGCCATCTAGTTTGGGGCCTAAACCAATGATTAACTATGTTTTTCGGCATGGTCTCGACAAAAATCTAACTAAGGGATATAGTTACATGAGGGGAAGGTGTTAGGCACCCCTCATGCTTGGGAAACGCTATCTCTTGACTTGAATTGGTGGATGTTAGGAAAACTTTAGCAAAATTAATCTTAAACTCTTTTTCTATGATTAAGCTTATTCCTGAGTTGGATTTCAAACAGAAGGAAGGGTAAAAGTAGTAAGGAAAGTGGGTCTTTTGCTTATTATTGAATACAAATGCATAAAGCAGTAAAGAAAGCAAGTAAAACGAAAGAAAACTCTTTCGACATGGAAATTGGATTTATTTTATACAGAAAAGTAAGACGGTAATGCTCAAAAGATTGAGATTGCCCATAAATCTACTTCTTAGGCGTAAGCCCTTTTGAACAAGTCAAATGAGCACCTAGAAGCGGAGGCAATCTCAAGCTAGTCGATTACCGAAGGTGAAGAGTGAAAATTAAAGAAAGGTCTTTACAAGGGAGGCAAAGAGTTTTTTATTAAAAAGGGTAAGGAACCCCTTTGTTAACAAATAAAGGAATCTCTTTAATCTAGTATGTTTGTAGACAACAATACTGAAAATACTGGGGGCACCTCGATGCATGGTCAATCTCTAATCAGATTGATTGTCGAATACAAATAACCGGAATTATAAAGGAATCTCTTTAATCTAACATGTTTGTAGACAACAACACTAAAATGATTGAGATAGACGTCACTGTGGATTTCAGACATCAGGGAGTTATAGGCCCATGCTTCCCCTTATCACTGTCAAATACCGAGAAGAACAGTCTATCATTAATCTGATTGTTTGTTGCGTACAAATAACCGGATTTAAGGAATTAGCCTTCATTTGAGACTTTATAGACAGTAAATCTAGTATGTTTATACTTTATAGACAACAACACTGAAAAGATTGAGAGGGACCATGCAACGCTTCGCTCAAACCACTGTTAGGCACCTAGATGCATGGTCAATCTCTAATCAAATAGATTGTTGAAGACAAATAACAGCAATTAAGGAAATAGCCTTTGTTTAGACTTTATATGTAGTAAAGAAACTTCTTTAATCTAATATGTTTATAGACAACAATACTGAAAAGATTGAGAGGGATCATGCAACGCTTCGCTCAAACCACTGTTAAGCACCTAAATGCATGGTCAATCTCTAGTCAGATTGATTATTGAATACAAATAACATGAATTAAAGAGATAGCCTTTGTTTAGAAAGGGGGAGAAGGAGGGGATTTATGCTAAGGGTTTGCGACCAGATGATCCCCAAACCCTATCGCAACCCACAACCTTTTTCGTGAAAGAAAGTGCAAAAAGTTATAAAAGTACCTAGTTTAGGGTTGGTGTTGCTCTAAATCCTCAGAAAATTGGCAGAACTCTGACGTCCGCTGGTATATTAGAGGGAATTTCAGCAGAATTCTGATACCCAATGGTACAGCAGAAGAGATTTTAGCAGAAACTGGTTTTGGAAATCTCTCCAAGCTTCTCTCTCACTCTCACTCTCTCTCTCTCTCTCTCTCTCTCTCTCTCTCTCTCTCTCTCTCTCTCTCTCTCTCGGGTTTTCTAAAACTAAAGGGGAAAGAGGGTGAATACCAAAGAGGGAGGGCTGCTAAAACTAAAAGGGTGTAATTAACCAAAAGGGGGGGTGTACTGACCAAAAGGAGGGTATACAAACCAGAGCAAAAGCAAGACGGGGAAGAGAGGGAGGAGAATGAGAGAGAGAGGGGTCCCCTTTCATAGATTTTCCTGGGAGGGAGGCTCCAAAATCGCAGGGGCCTCCCCAAAATCGCAGGGGGGGTCCCACCTTCCGATTTCTAGGTTTTCAGGCCGTGGTCAACGTTTCGGGGCACCGAGAATGGATTTCAGGATTCCGGGAGCGGTTTGCTAGTTGTAGGGATGCTTTTCGGTTCTGAAACAGTTGCTTCGGTATCCCAAACTGATCTCCAATTGCCGAAAAATGTCCCGAGCAATGAAAAAGTAACTTTTGGTAGTTACTTTATGGTTTTTTGTAGTAACAAAACGATCAATTGCTCTGGTTTGCGGGTGAATGGTTTCTGGTTCCCAATGAAATAACTTAGGTAGCCAAATGTGATCTTTGGTTCCTATGGAGTATTTCTTGGTAACCAAGAGTGATTTTCGATTCCCAGAAAGTGGTTTCTCGGTCCTTGGAAGTTGGTACAGGGTTCCCGGTTTTCTGTTTTGATTTGTTGGTTGCTTGACAAGTGATCTTTCGCTTTAGGAAGGTTGTTTCAGGTAGCCAAAGTGGTTTTTGGTTCCCAAAAACTAGTTTCTGGTGACCGAAATGTGGTTTCGGTTCCCAAAAATGGCTTCCAGTTGAGCTTTGTTGAGTTTTGGTGTTTGGATCTTCAGGATGTTGTGTTTGATGTAAAAAATGGGTGCCGAGCTATTGGGCCTTATCCTTTGGACCTTTGTTTGACCAATTCAGGGCTCTGTTAGAAGGTTTTGGTGAACTCGGATGGTTCTGGATGCAAGCTTGGTTGCATGTGGTCTTGGGTATTGGGTGTCTTGGTTGTTTGGGTGGTTTGGGTAACTTTGTGTCGTGGAAAAAACCGAGAGAAAATACTAAAAGAGATATCGAGAGTAAGACCAGAGAAGCTTCAGGACACATCATAGGATCCGCCATTGTAGCAACCTATCATTAGTTTGGTTTTGATAAAATGGGGTGTCTACACCATTTTATCTGCAAAAGCGAGAAAATATACAAGCACAAATACTTTTAGTGGCACTTGGACATATGCTTTGATTAAGATAAGAAAATATATAGAATCCAAAAAAGAGACCTTGGCAATATTCAATAAATGATCTGACAGACTTAGGGCATGTTTGGCAACCATGAATAAAAATGAATGGAATCCACGTTTCGTGGGAGATGAGGAGAGAAGATTGGTGAGAGTGAGATTTGAGAGGGAGATGAGTGAGGATATTATGAGATGGGGTTGGAAAATAGAGAAAAAATTCTCTATTTAGTATAGATTTTCCTTTTTTTTTTCAAGGATGATTTTATTAATGAACAGCCCAATGACAGAGGTGACCAAAAGGCGAAATACAAACCAAATTAAGTGAACCAGAATACAATACTAAATTATACATCTCAGACTCCCCGCCAAAACACTCCCCTTGAAGGCCAGTAAAGGTGGAAGAAAGTTAAACATATGGAGTCTCTCTCTGTTGACCATCCCCATGCTAGCGAATCTGTCTCGAAGTTTGACGAACACCACACGTGTCTAATTTCTGCATTCGTAGATTCCAGCTTGTCTCTATTCTCCTCAATGGCATCTAAAAATTCCCAAGGGTATGGAGCCTCCTCCCTCACCACCTGACCAAGTCGAAGGACTCTCCCTCTATGATCAGATGTTGCAACTTGCAACTACTCCCTCGAGGCAGCTTGAATTCCGATTAGGAGTGCCCACACTTCGACCTCAATGGCTTCTTTCTCGACCAATGGACCGGAGAAGGCCCAAATCACCTCGCATTCCGCATTTCTAAGCAAGCCACCAACACCAAACCTAGGTTACCCAGGCTTGATCAATCAAATTTCAGCTTTAGTCACTCATGAGGGGAGTGTGTCCACCTAGGTCGAGGGCCCTCCATATGGATTCCGCTTGTCCTGATTACCTCTCAGGCCCAATGGAAAGATGCCACTGAAATGCCGCTAAATAGGGGGAGTGTGTCCACCTAGGTCGAGGGCCCTCCATATGGATTCCGCTTGTCCTGATTACCTCTCAGGCCCAATGGAAAGATGCCACTGAAATGCCGCTAAATAGGGGGAGGACGGATGCCCACTGGATCACAATCGCAAAGATTTGTATATGAACTCCATGCACTCCTTTGGATTTGCATTTGAGCACTCGTATTTCTCTCCCTCCAGATGAGCCAAAGAGTGGCTGCTAAGAAGAGGAATCACGGCGTCCTACTTCTAGGATACCAGTGAGCAAAATTCCATGACTCAATGAGATCTGCAATGCTCTCAAGGAAAACCCAGTACACCGAAGAGATTGAATATGGACTATAGCTAGCAGGAAAATTGGCAATGGATAAGGTTGATTGGAAGACTCAGCATCGGAAATGCAAAGGCGCAATGGTTAACTATGAGCTTATGTCTCTTACGAAGGTGGTCGACTATGAGAATTCTATTTAGACAAGCTAACCAACAAAAGGCATTAACTCTCAAAGGTGCTTTGATTTTCCAGACATCTCTAGCATGAGATGACACATGGCTGCCAATCAACTGCTCATAGAAGGATTTGATGGAAAACTTTCCCAGCATTGTCCAGATCCAGACTCTCTCAATGGTGCTTTGATTATTCAGACAACTCTAACAGAAGATGACACACTGCATCCAACCAACTGCTTATGAAATAGTTTTTTTCTCTTTTTCCCCAATTTCCAACACCTTCTCATGCTCATCAGCTCATGTTCTCATATTCATTGGGAAGGGAATGATCTTAATTATAAGTTGGCAATTTTGGGGGTAACTCCGTGAAATGGATCTTCAACTAACTTGATAACCATCCGTGGATAACTTGACGCAGACACTCTGACTGTGATGCAACAACTTACAGCAAATTGTCACCATTCTAAAGACCATTTCCAGAAGAGGAAGCAAGCCATATTAGCCATCACACAATGAAGAAGGATAGGCAATCTAAAGTAAGAATTTTTCCTTAGAGACTCGTTGCCAACAATCATGGACTCAAAAAAAGATGCAAAGATATTCTTGTCTCTTGAATCAAAGGCAGGGATCCAATGAAAATAATTGATGTGGAAATGAATGCATCTAACCGTGTATGCTGGCAAGAGATAAATAATAAGATTTAAGAAGATAATCCCAATACCTAAGCTAGCCTACCTGCTTAATCTTCCCCAATCAATCCAAATCAAATATTGGAAAATAGATCTTATTCTACCCAATCAAACCCTAGATACCTACTTTCCTAATCACTCTAGCAATCTAACAACCTAATTTACCACCAAGACAGTCCGATGATGAGATCTCAACCCAATCCAACGGTGAGATCTCGTGTGTTCTAACAAGAAGTGAGACCAAAAGTTTTGGTGTGACTGTGTCATTGCAAATATAATCTAACAAATGGCATTCAAACCTACTCATCTTATCTTCTGTTTCTTCTATTCCAACGATAATTAGTGTCCTGATTTCAACCCTTTTCTTTATAAAAATAGAAGCAACATACCGAAAAAACAATTATACAATTGAAAAACAGGCAAGAGATAATAACGGATCCAGTATCTAATCCCTTACCTAGTTTTTTTTTTTTTTTTCATTTTTTTTTAAAGAATGTAAAGCATGAAATTAAATCCCTTACCTAGTTACTGTAGGATACTTTGAAGGGTTAGGATCTTTACCTCTGAGAAAATCAAGACATTGAAAGTAAAACTAGTAAGATCATTCACAATATAAGGAAATGTATCGAGCTCAGCTCGTATTAAACAATATCATCGAGAGATCATGCTTTCAAAAGCTGAGAAAAAAGAGATAATAAAAAATTAAAGAACAGATCGGTCAAAAACAAATTACCCTGAGCAATTTCTCCAGAGTGCTTGATCAGAATAGTTTGGGCAAGTTGCTTTCCAGGATCAGATATAACTTCCTCCGAGGATGAGGCCATGGCCGAAATGAGGAAATCAGAAACCCTAGTTTTCTATCGCCAGGAAAATGTTAGGGTTTGGTGGAGTACGAAAACGAAAAGCAGAGGCGTGATACTCCCGCCCATAACTGACACACAAGTGAGAATAATGGGGCCCACGTTTAAAGGTTTGGATACATGGATAGATTCCCGTTTATAATAAACTAGTAAAAAACCCGTGCGATGGGCCAACAAAGAACAGTACGGACCACGTCATAGGTTGATCCAAACCGTCCATGTGATAGAACACAACATAAATAGGTTGTGCCCCAAAAATCATTTCCATAGGCTGATCCTAGCCCTCCAATCTATAGATGTTTCCATAATTCCTCTTATCTTAAATCGGATGGTTAAGATCACCCTATAGTTTTTTAATTAAAAAACCATAAAGGAGGGGGGTAAGATCGAAATTATACGGCTTTAATGGGTGCCTTTGTTAAAAGCATAAAGGAGGGGGGGTAGGATTGAAATTATATGAGTTGAATGGGTGCATTTGTTCAAAAAAGTCAAGAAATGTGAGGTGTAATTCTCACGTAATTTTCAAAAAAATCGAAAAAACTCTCCTCTTTTCATCCTAGCTTATTGTATTAGATTAGATATTAGGAAAAATTACATTTACACCCCCTCAAGTTTATGACACATTCAACGCTAACCTTAACTTTCAAAACATGACAAGTACACACCCTGACGTTTCAAAATGTGACAAGTACACCCCCTCCGTCAACGGTCCGCCAGTTTAACATGACGGGAAGACTAAAACTAACCATGTTTAATATTTTGAGGACAGAAATACCTTCATTTGCAGAGGGGTTAGGGTTACGTCATTTTCCACTGCCGTCGTCGCACCTCCGGCCACCTCCGTCGTCACCACCTTCGGCCAACGCCGCCCTCCCCAGCCACTGCCGCCACATCTACCACAGACAATGAAACCCCACCCCATGGCTACATCAAACCCACATTTCAAGAAAAAAAATATTGATAAAAAAAAAACCCTAAAATATTAGGGTTTATGAGCAAATCATGATAATAGTGTGAATGAATACAAATAAAATTCATAAATCGAGGGTTTATGTTGATAAATAAACAAGGGTTTGAATCAAATCCTAATTTTCAGTTGGGGAAGATGAGGGCATTTTGGCCATTTCCACCTCCCTGTCTACTCCGTCACATTGAATAAAAACTTCATGGGGTGTACTTGTCACGTTTTGAAAGTCATGGTTAGAGTTGAATGTGTCAGAAACTAGAGGATGTGTATATGTATTTTTCTCCTAAATAATAAAAGACAAGATGGCTAGGTATAATTACTAAAAGATGGTAGTGCCAATATGATGTAGAGTGGGTCCCGGCCAAAGATTGTGGGTACTATTTTGTGTAGGGTAGCTATTTTCTTTTCATCATTTTCATATTATAGGGCATTTTGGTCACTTCATTTAGTAAGGGCAATTTAGGGTTTTAGACCTTGTGTCCATATAAACCCTCATTTTAATTTTGTAATGGGCTTTTTATGAAATGAAAAATTAAGGGTTGGGTTTTGGAAACTTAGGGTTTCTTTGCAAGAAATCCCTGTAACTTGGTTGGAATAGAAGATTTGTAGGCTGTTATTGTAGCTTTTTATCTTCTTTTCCTTATTATCCCCTTGTGAATCAAGGTTCATTGGTTTTTTTTTTTTTTTTTTTTTTTTTTTTTTGGAGTTGTTGTCTCCTCGCCAAACTCTCTCTAGGATTTCTCGGATTTCATAAAGAAGCCGTGCAATTTCTCCTTCTTGCTGTTTCATGTGATTCCTCGGTGATGGTTACTCTTCCTCATGAAGTTTTTACGTCATAGTTATTCACTATTTTCATGCCAGGTAAGTGGATCTGAACCGTTGGGTTGAATTCCTTAAATCTCAAGTAGTAAAGTTGGAGTTAAGAGTCTGTTCCTACGATTGCAAGTGGCATTGTGTGTTAAGGCCTCCGAATGTTAGCTTCAGAACTATGTTCATGTTGAAAGAATGAGGGACCAGAGAATTTTGGTTTGATATTGGAATTTTCCCTAACCAATGCTAAATGGAGATGGAGTGATATGGTTTAATTAGATGCTTGTTGTGGTGGAGAATTAGAAGCTTGCTGTTGTTTTTTTCCTCTAATTGCTATCATTGTGCTATTAATGCCTACACCAATGTTTGATTAAAAGCTTGAGTGAAGTTTAAGTTCCCTTGTTGCTGGACATATTGGTGCTACTATAGTACCTTTGGGCTTCAACCAGGGGTGATGCCAGAAATTTTGCACAAGGGGGGCAAAAATTATAGTAATTTTTTTATCTATCTTAAAATTAATATAGAAAAAATTTCTATCTGAAATTTTGCACGGGGGGCAAAAATTATAGTAAATTTTGCACAAAAAAGGGAGATAAAAATGGTAAAATTAAAATTTTAAACTTATTTTCTATCTTAGGGATAATTGGAAAGGGGGGGGCATATTTTAAAAAAAAAGGGGTAAAGATAAAAAAATATTAAAACATGAAGGTATTTTTTTTTTTCCAAAAAATTAAGGGGGGCAATTGCCCCCCTTTCCTCTCATGTGGCATCGCCCCTGGCTTCAACTATTAGTCCCTTGTACATACCCGAATGCTCCAAGCAGAGACGTGTTTGAAGGCATGTTTAGCTGATAATTTTGGCATCAACCTTACATTTGTATGAGTTACAACAGCTTATTAGTAGCCTGTCACATTGTTACGTCTTTGAATTTTGAGCTTAATTGTGTAATCTCAGCCCAAAAGTTTCCTTTCTCAAGATTAGTGACATGCTGCTTCCACTAGTTTGCTGATTGCCTCACGTTTCCTTCTCTATATTTGTTATGACTTCGCCTGCTTCCTTGTTGGGTTACTCTGAGCATAGCATCTCAATCCACCTGTGGAACACCATAGCATAGCTCCCGATCGATTTATCTACATCACAGTATCAGTAGTTTTATAATCCTTGATGTTATAATCTAAAACCTGGATTTTATAAGTTAAAAGTTGAATCTAAAATCTGGGTTTTAAATGCATAAATAAGGTGTGTTACCGTTCAATCTTGCCAAATATAGGTTTTAGCTTGTAAAATCCAGTATTTTACAATACTGGATTATAAAATCCATAGATTTGTAGGGCGTGAAGTTGGTTGAAGGATTTACATTTTCCTTCAAAACGAGTCGATAAAAGGACCTTATTTATCGGGGAAGTGATATATTCACACCCTTTTCTTCGCTTGCCAGCGGCGGGGCACGAGTCTTTTACACTACAAGGGGACGCCCGGGGAAGAAAAGGAGATGAATATATCATTTCCTTACATTGGCAGCTTTAATTATATGAAGCTGGTTCACTAGGAGTTGGCTTATTTCTTCCAGTTTTGCAGAGTCTTCGGTTGTATTTCTTTCTTAGGCGGTGTTCTTTAGAAAGAAAAAAAATTGCGTTTTAGAAGTAATTTTTTTGTTTTCTTCACTCCGTAGATTAAAAAGATGAAAAAGTAAAAGCCTTCACTCTGTAGCTCAGCATTAGATTTATTTTAATTCTAAACCCAAGGGAATTAATGGCCCAATCACACTGATTTCATTCGCAGAATCGATAAATTTTATGAGAACAGATACCATTAGCACTAGCTAGCTAGGGCCATCTTGAATACTTCAATTGAGATAAGAAACACATAGGCCATGGTTGGCTGCCATGGGAAAATTTTCCATGGAATTTTAGTCTATCATGAAGTGAGAGAGGGCTAGGGAAGGTGGGAGATGTTAGAATATATCAAATCTTATCATATCTGATTGTTGATTTGATTAGGTGATGGATTAAGTAAGAAGGCTAGATTAAGTAACTAGATTAGATTAGTATTATCTTCCCAAATCTTGTCATATTTCTATGTTTATCTTCTTGAGTGCTCTCCATAAACACTTGTTAGGCTTGATTGTAAGGAAACCAGGATTAATATAAAATCTCTGATTTTGTCAGGTATTAGAGATTTCTATTAATTGTAATAACTCGTGAGAGTCACAGGAGTTTTGATTGACTTTGTAGGGTAAAACTGAAGACTTGGACAAGAATACGGGACTTAGGGGAGTTCACAATGACGATGGAGAGTTTTAAAACTATAGGCAGGAGAGTGAAGAGATCATCCTAGGTGGCTGAAAATAATGAAAACAAAAACTGTACTTTGATTTGTGATTTGCTAATGACCATTGCATAAGGCATTTTGCGGACCGGTCGTTGCATGACAGAGCAGTCACGTAGGCTCAAATTTTGTCTTATTCATTTAATTTATTCGAGATGGCTTCTCTCATGGAACAGCCTGCCTGCGAAATGCCTTCTGCAATGGTCCCTAGCAAATCCTCTTTGAATAAAATTTTTCTTTTCCTGTTCTTTCATACACTTCCCATCCTCTACTCACTCATGCCATCTCAATTCTCTCCCATGCTCCTTGGCTCTCTCTGATGCAGAGCATCTCCTAAGAATTACCACATCAGCCCTAAATTGCTCATTAGTCTAGGTTTCGTAAGTCATCAGTGTTAATGGGATAGGGTAGCTTAGTCATTTTTTACCATCTTTCATTTACTTTTATGTCTTTTATCTTGATAGGCGTAGTTCATAAAGAAATTTCCTTTTGAGTGGTAAAATAGGTAGTTAATTTGTATTAGGGCTTACATATAAAGCCCTCTTTATCATTGTATTAGATGGTTTTTCAAGAAAATGAATTAGGACTTGTTATGAAAATTCTAGGATTTTGTGCAAGAGAGATTTCTCTTACTTTTATCTTGGGAAGAGAGTTTAGGGGCTGTTTTATGCAGCTCCTCCTCTCCCAAATCTCATTTCCTCCCCTGTTTGAAGCAAGGATATTCCACATTCAAAAGGATTTCTACATCCCCTTTGCTGAAACAAATAATCTCTGTTGAAGAACCACAAGATTTTGAAGGAGATTTTGCATAAAGTGTTTGTGCATGTCCTGGATGAAATTGACAAGCTACTCTCTTCTTCCCAAGAGATACTTTCTTCCACATTGCTGGCAGTAACTGGCATGCCCAGATCAAGAATTTTAGCTGGGGTTATTCCAATTTTGAGTTAGAAAACATCAAAGATAAGCCTCTGGTGTGGTGTCCTATGTTGAGAAATCCCTACAGAGAAGCAAGAATGTTTTTTTATCGGTAAGCTAGGGTTAGGCGGATCCCTACCAGCATATTAATTAAAGAAACACAATATAGTAAAAGAAACAAGACCACTCCCCAATCATTAGAACAATGTCTAACGAAGGGATAGAACAACCAAGGACATAATATCCTTATATCAAAATTCAAAACAAGTAAGAGGAGAGCATACACGTGATCTCTAGAGTCAGACCCATACTTAATTGGAATTTAAGTCCCTAATGATCCGAGAGGTCTTTCATCTTCTAGCTAAACTTTCTTGCTCTCTGGCTCTTCCTCAACTCCTGAACCTTTGGCGATTCTGTTTTTCTTTGATGGAGGAGCTTTGTTTTCTTCCGTTGGGGGTGTTCTTCTTCACCAGCTTCATGTTTCGACTCTTCCTGGGAGGAGGAGTACTATGTTTCAGTCCCAATCCTTTCAGCCTCCTTAGTGCACTCCCCTTGGTTTATACTCTGTAAGAAGCAAGAACTTCATACATAGAGAATCGGGTCTGTCTTAATTGGCGTTGATCTTATTATTTAAAATCAGTTCTATGGTTTTGAATTACATCACTCGCCATTATATGTGATTAACGGTCCTGCTGGTTTAGATTTGATTGCAATATAGTGCCAAATTTTTAGTAGATACTAACAAAAGCATTTGGATTAGAACTAGGGTGCTAGCAGTAGCTCTGAAAATGAAGCCACATGGAAGACGTTTCCTGTTTGCAAATTTGGGGGAAATCGGTTACTTCTATCTCCATACTTGAAAATATAGGAGGCTATTCTTACATTGTCAAAGTGGCCCTTCTCATTTCTGCAATGCATTTTTATTTTCCCTTGCGTTTGCACTCATGGCACTATGGATATGGAAAGTGATGAGCTATTAGAATTGCTATCTTTGACATCCTATCATATGGGAGTTAGGACTGATTTGTTCTTGTCACTGGGTAAGAGACAAATGCCACGTAATCGGATGGAACAAATGTCTTTACATGTTAAAGTATAAAAGATTAAATAACACCTTCTCCAAAAGCTCAAGTTTCTAGAGTAATTGATCGTTTGACATGGTATCAGAAGCTCCTTGATATTAGAAGTCCACATGTAATGGCAAACCCAAAAGAGGGGTCACACGTGCCTCATGTAGGCCAACCCTAAAAAGACGGGCCACAAGTGAGAAGGAGGGTTATAGACTTGTAGTAGAATGGAGTGTTAAAGTATAAAATATTAAATAACTAAATCTCTAAAAGTTTAAGCTTTGGAGTAATTGGTGGTTTGACATTACACAATTTAGAAGGAGCTACTTTTTATCAACAATAGACGACATTATTAGTGAATGGCCGTTGCATACAATGTTTTTGTCTAAAGCCATATATGTGAAAGACTATCTCATTTTCTCCTGGAGTTTATGATCTGTGTTAATTGCTAGTGTTAATTGGTCGTAATAGTAGTTTTCTGTTGATTATGTGAAAGCCTGCAATTGGAGCAAGCCTAAACATTGGAATTTAGAATGCTAGTGTCTCTTTGTGAGATGGAAACGAAGGGATGGTTATTGGTCTAATTTGGGAAATCTTTAAGTCCTTCAACCCACCTATTAAGTTGGAGTTTTGAAGATATCCATGGAGTTGTAGAACTTCCATTTGCCAAGGCTCTCACAAGACCACTCATCATCTTAATTGGACATCTAACCAGTCCCTACATTTAATCATCAATAGTTACACATTATTTTGGCTTGGCAATCAAATCAAGAGTACAATTGTCACTCTTATTTGCCCATCCCATTTGACCATCAAGTGCATGCCATATACCACCTACATCGAATGGTACCAGAGCGTCCATCCCCTCCCCACCTCTCGCCCTTTGATCTATGCCACTCTCTCACCACTGCAAAAACTAAAATTTCAGGGATTCTACAGATGGCCTAAATGTCTTATGGCGACGGATAAAATCCGTCATCAATGAGAGTATTTCTTGCACCTGACCTGATACAATGTAAAGGTAACAAATAATATGTTTGTATCAGTCTGTATTGCCGGCCCTGAAAGAATAAAAAATCTTTCAATATATAATAAAATAAAGGCAATAACCAAACCAATGGAAACATGATTAACCAAGATAAAAAAGAATCCATTGTTTATGATCAAATGAAATATCGGAATCAAAATTAAGCCCCTATTGTTTAGGCCCTCAACGTTGGAGATTGTGCTAACCGACTGCGACCCCCAAACCTATTATTGGGCTCACAATTGCATTTAAAATTGAGTCCAATAATAGGTTAATTTAGAGCTGACAATCGGTTGTCATGATATGAAACGAACAGGGCCATAGGATTTTGAGAATTGATTCATTGTCCAAAGCTGATTACTGGACTAAGACTTAAAAGGCAATTTTCGGGTCCAATAACCAATTTTGGACTCATAATTAGTTCTCAAAATCCAAAACAAACCGGGCCTAAACAAAATTTTGAGTCAAAATTAATTCTCAAAATCCCAAACAAAGATAGGTGAAGCATTTCTCAAAATGGAGACACCACCTATCGAAATTCTAGAAGTCGATCAACTCCCCAATAAAAAAAGAAGAAGATAACTCCCCCTTCATCCCATGATCTCCACATTATGTGGAGGCCAAAAGAGTAGAACAAAAAATAGAGAGAAAACAATTCATGGAAGGATTCAAACAGATAATGGTGGGTGACAAATCGTGTGGATTGCACACTCCCTCCAATATATTATTGTTCTTTATCCAAGAGACAGAGAAGAAATCCATGTAAGGATCCAAATAGATAATGGTGAGTGGCAATCGTGTGGAATGCACACTCTCACGAATATAATACTGTTATATGTCCACGCTCTCTCTCACTAACTAGTGCAAGTACATTCAGCAATCCATCATTTCAATCCACATTCACATATTAAAATGAGAAAAAGAAAGCAACCTATTTATAAAAGAGGAATGCTAAACTGAAGGGCACCCTCGATCCATTATAAAAACTTATAATGGAAAATACAAAAGTAAACAAATTATAAGGCCATGTTTGGCAACCGTGAATTTTTTTTTCTACGGTGAGAGGGCTAGGGAGGGTGGGAGACGAAGAGACTTGAGATCCTACGACTTAGAGGGTAAAAAGTGACTAAAACAAGGAGAGATAAATTGTATTTTGATTAGCATTTTTCGTTTCCTTGTTTCTTCAGCCTCTCTCACCTTCTCCTCGCTCACTCCTTCTCTAGTCTCTCCTCTTCTCACTCTCCCTACCCCACTATCACCACCTGATAAATTACTAAAATTCCAGGGAAAAAGTTTTCATGGCAGCCAAACATGACCTAAATGCATATTGGTGAAGTGGGTCCAATAGAGGCATCCTTTGATTTTGGCAAGGGGACCTTTCAGTTTAGCATTCATCTTTAAAAAAAAACAAAAATTATAAGAAGACTAATCAAAATACGTCTTCTTTACGTCTCTCATATATAGGCTCCATTATAATCATATGTAAGGGAAGTCAAAAGCAAGCAACAAAAGAAACAGAAACGTTCGTCCTTTTCTTTTTTCTTATATTATAAGCCTTCTCTTGTCTTGTTTGAGGACATACCATAGACATGAGCCTTGCAGGTATCAGTTATAACTGCCTTAAAGCATCTGCCTTCATCCCCTTGATTTTGGGTTCTCCATTTTCATCCTTTGTGATAAGTTTTCATAAAGATAATATTTTTTTATTTAACATCTCAAAATCTTATTTCCTTTTAAACCTACTAAAGGGATTGGTAAAAGCCAACTCTTATGCTCTTTCCTAACAATACTAATTCTGCCTAACTTTACCTTGTTTAAGTAATCAGATCCATTGATCCCACCAAAAGCCATTGATGCAAGGCCCTTGATACATCAAGCCTCATTTTTCGGGTTCTAGCAAGAAAAGCTGTCATCTTTTCTCTGTTTCTTGATGGGGCCAAGATCATATAAGTTACATCATGATGTTCTACAAGATCAACGGTCTCAATTTCATATACATGCCTCCATATGTCCCCTATAAGACTCAAAAAATTGCCTGCATTGCCTTTTACATTGATCCTAAAAGTGATTTCCTCCGAAGTCATTCTTATTGATAAACCTTTTGTTCAACAAAACAAGAAATTTAATTAAAACTGCGTGGGAGAATCAGATTCTACCCATTTCATCAAAGCTTGGGGGAGTCATTTCGGTTGATTCTGATTCTCCCATTTTTGCCAGTTTATTCTGCAAGAATTAGAATCGTTGTCGAACACTCCCTATTGGGCCTCTTGGGCGCCATCAAATCGGTCCTCCTTTGCAAATACGATAGATATAAGATTATTAGAATCATTATTTGACTATTATTTGCAAATGTGATGCGACCATACATACATGCAGTTAAAATTATATAAATGTAAATAATTTATACTGGTATCATTCCAAAGAGGCCTGCCCATTTCCCCAAACTGTCTCAATCAACGGGGCACCTATTGAATGGACCATAATCTAAATTAAATACTCTTTGAATGAGCCGGACTATTTAATTAAACTTGATGAGATTTCAGGAATTTTTTTTTTTTTTGTGCATGGTTGCCAAACATGTTAAATTAATCTTATTGCAAATGAGACATTAAGGCGACTCTGAAAGACATTAACTAGGATAGATATCAGAATATTATAATAATTTTTTGCATATTAATTATGTAAAAATAAGAAAAATGCATATAATAAAACTATAGCAAAATTATATGGTGCGTGTAATAGGGATACGACATAGGTGCCACCCTTGATATTTGATCCAATGACGGCCTCTTAAAAAGTTTGGCGGTCGTTGGATCAAATATCAAGGGTGGCGCCTGATTACAATTATTTCTTAAGGTTTCCAAAGTAGCCTGCCCATAGACCAAACCATTTCAAGCAATGGGCCGGCCACTATTGAACGGTTATGATCTAAATAACTACACTGCTTGAATGATCCTGACCATTTAAAAACAATTTGTCAATGAGAAGAATAAGAACATTTGATCAGTGTGATTTTTATTTTTTTTTTGGGGGGGGGGGGGGGGGGTCGAGATCAATCGGAATATACCACTCTTAATTAGTACCAATCTATAAAGCCATAACATATAATTGATCAGGTATGAAAATAAGCGTAGAGAGCCTGTGAAGACTATTTTATTTTTGAGACCCCACAAGGGAAATGATATTTCCAGCCCTGTTTAATTCTTCTTTTCATAAAATGACTTAAATTTTCACGAGGGTCATTACAGGATATTTCACCCAGCTCATCGATTTCCTGAAGAACTGAAATCTAAGTAAGGTTGATAGGTCGTTATAGTATATTTCACCCAGCCCATCGAATACTTGGGGACCTAAGCTTGAGTAAGGCTGATATGAAAATTTTGGTCACATAAAGATTTCACTGTACAAATTTACAATGGAAAAACTTTTGTTCGTTGTAACATCGATGATGTATTTTTTTACGTAAAATAGGCGTAAAAGAAATTTACAGAGTGGAAATGAGTAATTTTAAGGGCAAAACAAAGGAAAAAGGGGGACGAATATTACTTCTAATTCAACAAACCCATATTAATAAAAAAGAAATTTTTTATCAGCACAACCCTATTTTGATATTTGCACAAACCCAGCTATATTTTCTTCTATAATTTGCTCGTGAGAGCTTTTTGTGAAATGTAATAACCATTTAACATTTCTTTAAATACTAAAAGACAAGATGGGTTAGCAAAATTATCAAAAGATGGCGGTGCTGCTATCATTTTCCTAAAAAAATTTGTAAGAAACTGAAAAGAGTTGTAATTTATAAGTTATAACAACATGGATCCTCCATGAACACTTTTCTCAATCTAAAACTCCCAAAACAAACTAGCAATGGAAAAAGACATTAAAATAAGTATCCACAGTAGAAAGGATATCTATATAGGCCATTTTCCTTTTCTGAGTGCCCATCACCATCCATTCCACAGTAGAAAGCAGAAACACACACCATATATGTCTCCCTCAGGGCGTGTGTCTTCCCCACTCCTCCCTCTCCACCCCTAAGCTTAAACCACACCCCCTCATTTTAATCCACACACCCCTTCTCCTCTTCCCTCATGGCACTCGTTAATGAAACAAAGCTAACAATCCGCGATGAAAGAGAGACAAACAAAGAAACAACAACAAAGGAAGAAATAGACTATTCTGGAAGGGCTCAATGGCTCCGAGCTGCAGTTCTTGGAGCCAACGATGGCTTAGTCTCGACGGCTTCGCTTATTATGGGAGTGGGAGCTGTTAAAGAGGACATGAAACCGATGATCCTAGCCGGCTTCGCCGGCTTAGTAGCTGGAGCTTGTAGTATGGCTATAGGAGAATTTGTATCAGTATATTCTCAACTTGATATAGAGGTGGCCCAGATGAAGAGAATGAAAGAGAGTGGAGAGAGTGAAGAAGAAGAAGGGGACACGGCTCAGCTTCCCAATCCAGTACAAGCCGCTGCGGCTTCGGCTTTGGCTTTTGCAGTAGGTGCAATGGTGCCACTTTTGGCCTCGGCTTTTATAAGGAGCCATTTGGTAAGGCTTGGGATGATTTGTGTGGCTGTGACTTTGGCTTTGTTAATTTTTGGTGGGGTTGGGGCTAAGCTTGGGAAGGCCCCATTAGTGAGGTCTTGTGTTAGGGTTTTGGTTGGAGGATGGTTAGCTATGCTTGTAACGTTTGGGTTGATGAAGTTGATTGGGTCTCATGGGCTGTAGGTATCAAAAAGGAGGGTGGTTGTGTGTTTTTTATTTATCTTTTTTTCTTACTCCTCTTTTAGTGGTTTTTCATGTTTTTGTTTTGTATTTGGCAGATTTGAACTGTTTGTTCATATCTTGCTTCAGAGGCCAGGTGGATAGCCCTCCTCTTGTATTCTGCCTTCATTATATAAATTATAAAATGTTGAGGTCCGCCCCGGGGTCGCATTCTTTTCCGGGTTAAAAAAAAAACTGTTTGTTCATGTCTTGTAGAGTTAGAATGGAAATGGTAATGGCTGTGGAAGCTTTGGGTTGTTGCAAGGTTGACTACTCATTCCTTAACAGCCTGTCATCCTTAGCATATACTTCATAAAATGCTGAATCTCTACCTCCATTTGATAGCCTTTTTCTTAAAAATGCTAAAAGGAGTAGAGATATGATGCTGAGAAAGGAGGGTGAAATATCATCAGGATTTCTTCCTCTTTTCATATCGGAAGAAGCCGATGCTAAATCTATTTGATTGCCACCTAAATAATGTTTCCCAAAAAAAAAATTAAAATAACTTTACGGATCGATGATTTGCGAGTGTGGCTCTTTGGTTTAAAGTCATGGGTATGCTCCCCAGCGACACGAGTTCGAATCTCCCCTAGTAAACCCAATGTGTGTGGTTTATGTTAAGTGTCGAAAACGAGAAAAGCGCATACCTCGATTCATTGTAGTGGAAGATCGAGTCATTAGATTTTGGAGTTGTCGAATCGCAAACATGTTGAAAGTGAAGTGCCGTCCAATATTGATCCACTCCCTATTCAACCGTGAGTCCGATGGTGCTCTCTTTCTAATCTCCAAATTCCAGAGATAGTTCGTTTTAGAACCATTGCCAGGGAGTGAGATCTCATGGCTTTTATAGGCTTCCCTAAAATCCAATACCTAGGGTTAGGCCTCCCTGGTCAATTCCCAATTTGTGAGGGGCAAATTGGTTATCCCATTACCAGTACATAATTACCAATATAACCATCATCAATCGGTAATTACAACAAATTAAGCCAAAGTGTGCACACCCTCAAATAGTTTCCCAATCAATTACATCTATTAAACCCCTACTTTGAATCGAGTCTAAACATGGGATTTTTTTCCGTTTTTCCAATTCCTCCGTTTATTTCCGAATTTCCTCAATTCAAAGTCTTCCTAGACTTGGTCAGCCAAATTGTAAATCGTTTTTTGTAAATTCCCTCGACATAATTATTTGAGAAAATAAATATTCAATTATACACATTATTTTGCAAAATTACATTGCTGATTTTTCTTCAAAAAATATTCCGATAAAAATTTCAATTTAGCCCAATCGACCGTCAAGTACAATCAGGGTAATTATATTCAATTATCGTGTATCTGTTGAGGACTCTAAACACACTCAAATTGAATATAATTAAATATAATTTAATCGGGAATTCCACAGCTAATTCCTCAACTTCGATCGGCACATTGCAATGAGTCACAGCATAGGCATTCGTCACTCTGTCCCGTGTAGTGCCCTATGTCCCATACCAAATAGTTCACCACAACGACTTCTCTAGTTAAGTGTGCTGCGTACACACTATCGTAATACAGTGCACATAATTCGAACGTATTCCAGAAAAATGTACATTAGCCCAAGTCCTTCGAATTACTTTCCGATCCCTCGCACATGTGTATATTTCCACATGCTGTGTGAGTACTTTCCAGTGTGAGACACACCAACACACGATCCACGTGTTTCCTCAAACACATAGGGCCACCACTTTTTAGGAGCCGATCCCTTCAGACAGACCCTAGTGGAAACATTCCAAGTACCACGTTCAGGCTTAATTCCATCGGCAAGTCCCATGATCCTATCACCACTGCCCGATGTATTCCGTGGTCATGTCCCGGCATCAATTTGGTCAATACACAATCCTGACACCCCACTTACCGTGGAAATATAGGTTCAAACCGGCTAAAGGGATTTTATAAGATTCCATCAATCACATGATGTACATTAGAGTACAAGGGGAGGAAATTAGATTATTGGCAATAAAATGGTCTTGTAAGGCCACACAAAATGCCATAAATCCTAACATTTTAAGGGTGATTGCGTGCATCCATATAGATTAATTCCGCCCTAAAATGGGGTGGGGATACCCTATGCCATAAAAAAACTAAAATAATTTCATTTCCTATTTTTTTCATAGATGTTTCCTTGTAATTTTTTACGAATTAAATTTGGAAAGTTGCTTAATTAATCATCAATCAAGTTCATTTTTCGAAGGAAAAACTACTACAAGTCTACAACCCCCCTAGATCTAAACGTAAATGCAAGAATCCCATCAAATTTTCTTATGGGAAATGATATCAGCACAAACATATTTTGATATTTCCACAAACCATCTTGTCTTTTAGTATTTAAAGAGTGGTCAAAAGGTTATTACATTTCTCGAAAAGCTCTCAGGAGCCAATTAAAGAAGAAAAGGCAGTTGGGTTTGTGCAAATATCAAAATATGATTGTGCTGATAACATTTCCCTTAATTACCAATAGTAGAGTTTTGAGCCTTTAATAGCTTTAAATTTTTTGTTTACCCATTTTACCCTTCAATATAATGTTGAAATTCCTAAAATCTCTCTCTCTCTCTCTCTCTCTCTCTCTCTCTCTCTCTCTCTCTCTCTCTCTCTCTCTCTCAAATGAGATTTTACATGGTGTAAGCCCGTATGGTCCATTATTTTTCAAAATGCATTTGGCGGGTCACACCTTAGGATGATCCAAACCGTCCATGTGATGGGCTACAACGTAAATAGATCTTTCCCCCCAAATCATTTCCATAGGATAATCCTCCCTCTTCAATCTATAAAAACTGCATATTATGGAAATCTTTATAGATTGGAGGGTTGGAATCATCTTATGAATTTTTTTTGGGAAACAACCTATTTACGTTGTCGCCCATCACATGGACGGTTTGGGTCATCATATTGTGTGGCCTTTACAGTACTTTTTAGAAAATAATGGATTATATGGGCTTACACCGTACCATTTAGAATCTCATTTGAGAGAGAGAAATGTTGCCTTTATTTGAGAGAGAGAGAGAGAGAGATATTATTGGTAATTAAAAAAGTTTGTGGGGGATTATTGTAGATAAGCTTTTACATAGAGGGTTTCAGAGAGAGAGAGAGAGAGAGAGAGAGAGAGAGAGAGATTATTGGTAATTAAAAAAGTTTGTGGGGGATTCTTGTAGATAAGCTTTTACATAGAGGGTTTCTAGTAGTTTTCCTTTTTCAAATTATTGATGGCAAAGGATTGTTTTACAGGAAAAAAGATACAAATACCACTCCACAACGTTTCAAAAACAATTTTATACTTTTAGGTTTCTCCGAGACAAAGAGTTAGGTGATTTTTTTTGTGCACACATGACACGTTCTCATTGTTGGTTTCTCCGATTGGTCTTACTCTCGGTTACCATATCATTTTTAATACCATTTTATTAAGGGAGATGATTTCAGCACAAACATATTTTGATACATGCGGTCACCTTACTTGTCTTTTAAGTGTTTAAAGAGCTGTAAAAAGATTATTGCGATTCCCAAAAAGCACTTATTGGCCAATTAAATACTAAACAACAAGCAAGGCCAACGAGCGCATTTATCAAAACATAGTTGTGTGGAAATCATTTCTCCTTATTTATCTTTTACTTTCCTCATACCGATCGGCACACCAATGATTATTTAGAGAGAGAGAGGATTGGTTTCACACCACCTGTGATGTGGTGGCAAGAACCCATTTGTTCAGTCTCTTGTGGGGTTGTAAAACCTGTTTCCCTAGCATTAGTCAAAAGTATTGACAGTTGTAGGATTCGGAGGTGATCGAGTGATGATTTCGTCTGTTGGGTGTCCTTGTATTTAGAGGCTCTAGGGACCTGTAATGTCCCACTCCTCAAGGACAGATCGAGGGGCGACCCTTGGACTTTTGCCGATGAGTTTGCTTCCCTAGAAAAAGGAAGGGGTTTGGAAAGGGGCTCAAAAATCCGATTTTAGGCTTTTGCCGATACGTTTGCGTAGTTAGAAAAGGGAAAGGGTTTGGAAATGACCTCATGAATCCGATTTTAGGAAGCCATTTTTTTTCCTTGGGGGGGGGGGGGGGGGGGGGGAGGAGGAGGCGTGGTGGTGGGGGTTATGAAACGTTAATCTGCTAACGTCCGTCGCAGATTTTGACTTCATTCACGTGGTGGCTGCTCTCACATGCAAAAGAACATCCGTGAAATGCGTTTTGCGATGGACGCTAGCAAATGCCCTTTTGATATTTCATAATGGTGCTGGCCCTTTCATCTATGCCACTCCTAGCTTGCCTTACACATGATATTTTGCTATGTTGGGGCCCACTAATTTTACACTTCCAGTTTTGATGGGTGGGGCCTACCATGTTATGGTCCACGAATGCTAGTCACTCATAAATCTTATGACTTGTGAGAACTTCAAAACTAATTTGGAAGACATTGTAGTGCAGATTGAACCATTATATCATATCTTTAGTTATAATTTATTAAGAAAAATAAGTACATTATATTAATAATATATATGCTTTAGATGGAGAAATTCTTCAAACATCTTCGTAAATATGCTCCCCATTGACATGAGTTCGAATCCCCCCGGGCTTACCCAATGCGCTTGGTTTATGGGTGATTGCGCACATCCATATGGAATAGACCCGACCTAAAAATTGGGGTGGGGATAGCCAGGGTTTAAAATTTCGGTTTCGTACCGGTTTCGGACCTTGGAATTTCGGTCGAAATCTTGTACAAAAAAAAACAATACTTTATTCATTATTAAATTTCGGTGAAATATTAAATTAATATTAAAAAAACAGATTTTTTGTGTCAAATTTCGGAAAAACCAAAATTTCTGCCAAAATTCTGAAATTTCGGCCGAAACAAATGACCATTTCTGTTTTGTGTGGTTTCGGTGTCGGTCTCCACCGAAATCCGATTTCAGTCGAAATTTAAAACCATGGGGATAACCTATGTTATAAAAAAATGTTCTATAAGCATACAAATAAATATAAATAATTTTTAAATTGAAAGCGATGTAAAGTGAAATGTGTGATTTTAATTTTTTTTATTGTGTAATAATTTATTGAGTACAGTATAACAACTATTTTCTCCTCCCAAAGAACAAATCCTTGGCTCCGTCCCCACCAGTACTCATTGTTTTTTTTTTTTTCTTTTTTTGGCTCGGTAAATTGGGGTTAGGCAGACCCCGACCAGAATAAATTAACCAGTACTCATTGTTTGCACATTGTGGGTGCGATTTCCTAGTTAACTGTGCCTCAAAGGTTCAACCACTACCTGCAACCATCTTGTCAATGGAATTCTTTGTTTTGTGAGAATTCCGTATCCTGTCCTTTCAAAAGCTGCACATGTATCCTCCAAGCAGTACTTTCTTGGATCGTTTGACCTTCAGGTGGCTTGACATGGCCCCACAATATTTCTAATCGTTGCCAAATTTCCCTCCAACAAAAGGTACCAACCATTAGAATGAGGAGGATATAGGAAAGGAATGGGATTCAAACTTATCCCAAATCATCAATGGGGTGGAACATCCTCTAATAAACTTGTGTGGAAAGCCACGCATAGGTGCCTTCTCTATGACCTCGGCCCATCATATTCAACTTAACTCAAACACAATTGAATCAGCACCCTCTACCTACGTCAATATTCCATTGGAAGCAGTTACGGAAGCTACTTAATCAACCAAAGATACACGCTTTTCTCTAGCATAAATTTCTAACAAACCATTCATCCCAAGCTTCTCACAACAAAGGGTAGCCAATTTCAGGAATAGCTAAATATTTCTATCCTCTTGGAGGTATAGAAACCCTTTGATATGGTATTATCAGGATTGGATACCCAACTAGGAAATTTTTTACTTGTAAAAACAAAAACAAAAAAGCCCTAGGATATGCTACCCTGCTTCTATAGTATATACTACCCTTTGGAGTTGCTCCCAATATGAAGTTATGAGCATAGGATAGAAACCATCCAATGATAAAATAAACATGGGACTGCTATCCCCAATGATAAAGGACCCACTGGAAGACAGAACGCAAGTTGAGGGAAATAATATTTGGGGAATGATATTCAACCCCCCCCCCCCCCCCCCCCCCCCTCTTTCTGATAGATAAAATCCCCCCCTTTAACCGTTAAGTTTTATAGGCAAAGAAAAACATTAAAGGGGTGAATTTATCCTCAAGCAGTGAACCATTCTCACAGAAACCGTTAAAGGGGGGGATTTGATCCGTTTAGGAGGGGGGGGATATCATTTCCCTAATATTTTCACCCCTTTTAGCCAAATTTCCACCTTGTCATTGTCTCAATTTTACTATGGTCCTAAATGGCGTGCTTAGGATGTTTGGCAACCATGAAATTGTTTCTCTTGAATATTTTTTCCTTGGAAACTGATTCTTCCAAGGTTATTTCACCGAGATTATTTCATCTGAAATACTTTTTACGCCATCATCAAATATTGGAAAATAAACAAATTTTTTTTTTTCCATTTACTGCTTATAGTTTTATTTTCATATGTTTTGGCTTTAGGGTTTGGGACTCCCTTTTCCTCCATCTAGGGTTTCTTATTTGGTTGGATAGACCGTGTACTTTGGTGCATCCTGTTGTATATGAAGAGGACACTTGGGTGCCATTTGTACAGAAAACATTGTACATATAACTACATATACACACATCAAGGAGCCAAAGATCTAAATTCTGGCTAGCTACATCTTTTGATGGTCCAATGACTGAGATCCAGCTTGCTTCCTAATTCTTTTTTTTTGCCTAAAAAATGCATCACCAAACCTGGGAAAATTAGTTTTCAATGAAAAATAATTTCAGGAAAGAATCCTTATGGTTGACAAACATGACCTTAATTAATTATTATTTACAAGGCTACTGTAGAAGCCCATATACTAAGATAGATCAGGACCTATTATAATTAGAGGAATGCTAAACTAAAGGGCCTATTGACTTTGGCGACGTGTAGCCAATGGGGGCACCCTTTCAGCTTATTTTTGCAAGGGTGCCCCTGAGTATAGTATTCCTCAATTAATTAACTATTATTTACAAATATTTCTATATGAATATAAAATTACATTAGAACC
This sequence comes from Tasmannia lanceolata, assembly GCF_043159265.1. Classification (NCBI taxonomy): domain Eukaryota; kingdom Viridiplantae; phylum Streptophyta; class Magnoliopsida; order Canellales; family Winteraceae; genus Tasmannia; species Tasmannia lanceolata. The sequence goes on from NW_027518689.1 coordinate 39,674,314, forward strand.
TGTCCTAAATTTATACTTCAATAGAAAATCACCTGTCCAGACCTGCCGATCGAATAAGTTAATAAGCTAGCCTGATAAGTTAATAATTAACCTGTTTATATTAATACCGGTCTCACTCGTACTTACGGTATTGACTTGGACATGTTCTATTTTATATGATAATAATTTCTAGGGATACCCCGATGGGCAGTATGATTAGTGCATCCGCCCATTGATCTTACACTGGCCCAACCATTGGCCCACCCATTTAATGGACGATGATCTAAAGAATCACGCTGTTTTAATGATCTGAACCATTTAAATGAACGACATCGATCAGAAGCATAGGAACATTTGATCTGTGCGACTTCATGTCGGTCGAAATCAATGACCATAAAACACTAAGGCCTAGTTCGTTTAAGATTATGAATACTGATTGTGAATGCCAAACCGATTATTGTACTCAAAATTACGTTTAAATCTGAATCCAATAATCAGTTTGGCACTCACAATCGGTTGTCATAATCTTAAACAAACAGGGCCTAATTTGAAGGTAGAATCATATTATACCGTCAGGCGTTGGAATCAGCATCCTATTCTGATTCTGATGTTTGATTCAAAAAAATGAACAGAATCAAGGAAGAGGATATGACACCGGGTAGACTTAAAGGGGGCAAAATGTCAGAATCCTATTCTCATGTAAACATATCGATGGTGGCACTACAATGTTTTGATAATTGCGCTAACTCACCTTGTCTTTTATGGTTTAAACATCTGCCAAAGGTTATTATTGTTCCCAAAAAAACTCTTAAGGGCCAATTAAGAAAAGAAAAGACAAGGTGAGTTTGTGCAATTATTAAAACAGGGTAGAGTGCCAATATCAGGAGCCAATTTTAGTTGTAATTTTTTCATTATGTTTACATGAGAATCAAAATAGAATGTTGATTCCGATTCTTGATTCCAGTGATCCAAAACGCAGCCTTTGGTTCCTGTGTGAAAACCACATGGTATAGTTGCTCAAGTGTGAACGAAAGTGGAGAGAGCATCTGAAGACAAAGGGCAAATGGCATTTTCACCGCTATTTTATTTGTCTTTTCTTTAACATGAAAAAGGGATGAACATGCAAATCATCAACGTAAAAAAGGGTGGAAACGCTGGCAAAGGGGGTGGAAATATCACTTCCCATTCCAGAAATGCTTTGTTAAGAAGTTGAAACGAGCTTATAATAACACTAGTATTCCGGGCCCACATGAGTATAAAAGGGTGGGCCCCACCCCATCAAACAAGAGGTGTAAATTGATGTTCCCACCCTGATGCATATGTTTGCGTACAGATGATGGGCCCCACCCATGAATAACATTTGGAGGTAAAATGGTGGACCCCAACCTATGCATGATGGGTTTGGCTAGAGATGGTGGGCTCCTCCCATCATAAACAAAGGTGTAACTTCGCAGGCCCCACCCCGTAAAAAACATGACGTGTAAAATGGTGGCCCCCACCCTACGCATGGGATTAGGTAGATATGGGTCCACTACATGAAAACATGAGGTGTATACATTTACACCCCATTAAGTTTCTTCTCGAGCCGAAACAAACTTGGAGAGGAAAAAGAAATTTAGGAATGCTAAACTCAGGGTATGAAAGTGGGCCCAATTGGATCCACGTCACCATAGTGCATATATAATAGGTAAAAGTCAAAGGATGTTAAATGCACTATTATGAGGTTCATCTAACTACCTAAGGGGGGATTCCCATACATCCCGTTTTTGCAAGGGCGCCCATGAGTTTAGCATTTTATAGTATAAATACTTTTATATTCCTTTCCTCGGTGCACGTCACCATACATTCTACAGTACAAACTCACAGTATAAATACATGCCCTAGGGCGTGTGTCTTCCACACTCCTCCCTCTCCACCTCCTCTTCACTTTTCCACGCTTTCAACACACCCCCTCCTTTTAATCCTTCCACCCCCTTCTTTTATTCCCTCATGGCAGTTGTTCCCGATACAAAGCTCCCTATAGGAGATGAGGAAAACCCACAAATCTCCAAAATAGAAGAATTTGACTACTCGGGCCGTGCCCAATGGCTCCGAGCCGCGGTTCTCGGAGCAACCGACGGCTTAGTCTCGACGGCTTCCCTAATGATGGGAGTCGGAGCCGTAAAAACCGACGTGAAATCGATGATCCTAGCCGGCATAGCCGGCTTAGTAGCCGGAGCTTGTAGCATGGCTATAGGTGAGTTTGTGTCTGTATATTCTCAATATGATATAGAGGTGGCTCAGATGAAAAGAAAGAAAGAGAGTGGAGAGAGTGAAGAAGAGGGAGAGAGGGCTAAGCTTCCGAGCCCGGTCCGGGCGGCTTTGGCTTCGGCTGTGGCTTTCGCGGTTGGAGCCATGGTGCCACTTTTGGCTGCGGCTTTTATAAGGAATCATACAGTGAGGTTAGGGATTATTTGTGTGGCTGTGACTTTGGCTTTGTTGGTTTTTGGTGGGGTCGGGGCTAAGCTTGGGAAGGCCCCTTTGGTTAGGTCTTGTGTTAGGATTTTGGTTGGTGGATGGTTTGCTATGCTTGTAACATTTGGGTTGATGAAGTTGCTTGGGTCCCGTGGGGTGTAAGTATCAAAAAGAGGGGTAGCTTTGTGTTTTTCTTCTTGTTGTTCTTCTTTGTATTTTTCTTGTTTTTGTTGTGCTTTTAGTAGATCTAAGTGAAGGAAGTATATGTTTGTGGAGTGAGGTTGTTGTGTAGGGGAGAGAGGAAGGAGTGTTTGTTTGTAGTTCATGTCTTCTTACTTTAGAATGGAAAAATGGTGATATTTGTATAAGATCTATGGTTGTTACGTGAACTTCTATCTATTTTGCTTGGGGAAATGCTATTTCCACCCGCTTTTTTTCTTTTCTTTGTCTTCCACTCTTCCTCGATCGAGAAAGACAAAGGGAGAGCGTGGAAATATTGTTATTATTCTATTTTTTTCCTCAGAAAGGTAGGAATATCATTATTATTCTTCTCTTTTCATAATGGAAAAGAAAATGCTAAAGTGATCTGCGAGAGGTCAGAATCTTGGGTTATTTGTATATGTTGTGGGCTGCTAATCTTGTGGGTTTTAGAATATGTGAGATCTCACCGTTTGATCAGTGGTCAGAATCTTGGGTCTATTGTGTATGTTGTGGGCTCTTAATCTTGTGGGTGTTGGAATATGTGAGATCTCACTCTTTGATTGGGTTGAGATCTCACCATTAGATCATCTTGGTGGTAGATCAGGCAAGTTGATCATCTCACTTTTTCTAAGAGTCGCCTCTGCCATCAGATTATATGAGCCATGATGCACTATGGATGTTCTACAGTTTCAGAAGAAACAGGAGGCCTCTTTGGATACCACTAAAAATTATTTGCATATAATCTTATATGCATAAACTCCTTGTTTGTATATAAACTTAGTGGCTAATGTTGGCACTACAATGTTCTTATAATTGCACCAACTCATCTTGTCCTTTGTAATTTAAACAGCTGTCACCAAAGGTTCAGGTCCCAAAAATTTATCAGAAGACAATTAAATATGAAAAGACATGTTGAATTTGTGCATTTATTAAAGAGGAAATTGTTTTTGAGCTCGAGCTCAGATAATCTTATATGTCCATTTCCCCCTCCACTATTGGATGGGTTAGGATTAGGGGTGCAAGTTTGGCCCTGTCAGCTCTGACCCGCCCTGAGCCCGAACAAGGTCAGGGGTGGATTTTCCAACCCTGAGGGCAGGTCAGGGTTCATTTTTTTATCCCCTGGCTCAGGTCGGGTCGGGTTCTGGGTTAATGCCTCGGGTACCCTAATCCGGCCCGACCCTAAGTTTTCTATTATAGAATTGAACCATCTGTGCATTTTTCTTTTGCTAATGCTTTCTATTATCTTGGATTGATGTTTCTTTAGATTATTATTATTAATTGTCTCTGTTGCCCGTCATGTTGTTGAATTCATATTGTCTTATTTTATTCCCTTTCTCTGTTTATTGATAATTTTGTTCTATATGATAAGTGGTTGCTTTATTTTTGGCACTCTTAACAGGTATTTGCACTAGGGTCAATTAGGGCCGGCCCTGCCTAGTCAAGGCCAATCAGGGCGGGCCAGCACTGAGCCCTGTAGGGCGGGCAATGTGTTGAGGTTTTTCGGCGCTGACTCAGGGTCAGGGCCGAGATAATGGGATCCAGGGTTGGGCTTGCAGCCCTAATCCTATGGACCTAATTTTTGGTACAAACCAAATCCATGTAAGGGTCTTTCAAATGAATGCTTTGGATCACCCCAAAAAATGTGGGCCCACATGAGTTTTTGATGCTCGAGCTCAGATAGGTTATTTGAGCTCGAGCTCGGAAACACGTTACTCTTTATTAAATCATTGTAGTGCAAATATCATTAGCAATAAACTTACATGCAAGGGATTTGCTAGCGACCATCGCATGCTAATAAACTTACATGCAAGGGATTTGCTAGCGACTATCGCATAAGGCATTTCACATATGGGCTGTTGCATGCGAGAGCAGCCGCACCGGCTCACTTTTCAGTAGATTTTGTCTTCATTCATGATACGGCTGCTCTCACATGCAACAGCCCATCAGCGAAATGCCTTCTGCGAAGAACGCTAGCAAATTCCTACATGAAAATAATCATTATAAGTAGCTTTATGATAAATTATGTGATAAGTGGGCGTATAAACACGTACTCATCATCCCATCCTAGATATTTGATCCAACATCTGCTTACTTATTGAGGAGCTGCTGTTGGATCCAATATCAAGGGTGGTACTTCTATCGTACCACCATGTGTTAATATATAAGCCCATTCATCATATAATTTCTCGTAGCCTTATATCTCTCTTCTTAGTTATTAATTATGAGTTTTTATGTGGTGTAAGCCCATATTGTCCAGTATTTCTTAAAAAGTAACGGCTTACACCACTGGATGATCCGAACCGTCCATTTGATGGACCACAACATAAATAGGTTGTGCCCAAAAAATCCTATCCATAGGATGATACCAAGCCTCCGATCTGTAGAGGTTTCCATAATATGAAGTTCTTCTATAGATCGGAGTGATAAGATCATCCAATGGAAATGGTTTTTTGTGCACAACATATTTATGTTGTGGCCAAAATGGACGGTTTGGGTCATCCTATGGTATAAGCCGTGCATTACATTTTGAAAAATACCGGACTGTATGGTCTTGCACGATATAAAATCTCATTAATTATATGCATAAACTCTTATTTGTATATGGGGCTTGCTAGCAAGACCAGAATCCATTTTGTAGGAAAACACTTCTAAAACGGGATTTCATTCCGAAAATAAAAACAACAGTGAAAATGACACCGATGATTTAGTCTTTTTCACAATGTTTTTGACATTGTAAAACACTTCTAAGACTTATTCCCACGCTGGAAATACAGAAGTGGTGAAAATGACCGATCGATTAAGCCATTCCCCAACCACCCCCTGTGGGATCAACGTTTTAAATTTCAGTTTTGGAGGTAATTTCGGTCCTATCCGAAACCGAAATTTTAGTCTCGGTAACGGGCGCTCGAAATGTTGTTTTTTGGGCCGAAATTTCAGCTGAAATTCTATAAAGGAATAAAAAATTAATATTTTATCTTAAATTTCGTCGAAATTTCCTAAATTCCAACCGAAATTTGGTACGTTTTGGGAATTTCGGTTTTGGAACGTTTCGGATTCGGTGTTGACCGAAATCAGAAATTTCGGTCCGAAATTTAAAACCATGGTGGGGAGACGTGCTCTCTTTCAACTCCAGTTGGAGAAGACTTGGGATTCTAGCTCTCTTCTTCATTCAGGATATAGTGTTGTTTTACAAAATATAATCTCATCTTGCCAACAGGCCTCTATTTGCAAATTAGGGCTTACCTTGGTTGCATCCAACGAGGCCCTTCGTCTTTAATTTATTGTGTTTCCAAGAAAGAAATGTAATTGAATATAAATAAGAGTTGACAAAGCCGATGGGGATAGCAAGTTAGGGTTTATTTTGTCTTTGGATAAGGCACGGTATCCTTTTGTTCACATTGAGAAGAGAATGAGTATATCCTTTGTTCACATTAATTAAGAAGAGCCCCAAAGGTACGCATACTATACAAGAAATGCAAGCATGTGTAGGCAGTGTTCCCAGAGTCTCAGTTGAAAGGTGTAAGTCACCAACTCCACCCGATTCTTAAGAACTAATCTCTACTAGGACTTCCATATTTTCTTATTGATATTTCCGCGGAAGTTTCTTGTCTTTTATTTAAAAGGCTGTAAAATTGCTCTTACAGTTCCCAAAAAGCGCTGGCAAGCCAATTAAAAAGGAAAAGGCAAGCCTGGACCGCGGAAATATCAAAACATGACAGTGCTTGTAAAAGTATAAAAATAAATAACGCCTTTCTCTAACAGCTTAAGCTTTTGGAGAAGTTGGTAAGTTAACATGGTATCAGAGCCAAAGGTCTCGAGTTCAAACCTTTGGCTATGGTGCTGATATCATTTCCCTTCTTATATTTATATGCTACCATTGACTATGAATATCTAAAATTATAATATTTAGGCCAGTGATAAATGAAACCCCATGTTTCTTAAATTGACCCCTTTTAACCTAAAACCTTAGGGTGTGTGAATAAAGTTTTCATCTGGTGTTTAAGTGTACAACTCACACGCCCTAATGTTTTCCGTTAAAAGGGATCGAATTAAGATAAATGGGGGTCGATTTATCACTCCCCAATATTTAATTTGAAACATGTATAGAATTTGATGGATTTCATCAAAAAAAAAACATAGAGGGAAAGCGCTAACATCTCTATTCTCATCATCTCCCTGGTGACTCCAACTGGAGTAGAAATTATTCTATCAGATAAATTTATGTCATTTCTAACAATTTTTTGCCCCCACCTGATTCAGTAGGGTTAAAGCACAACATTCCCCTGAAGAGTGTTTGGATGTAGAATTATTAAGCTAATTTAAGCCTAATAATTAAGCTAATTTCCAAGGTTTTTTAGATTTAACCCAGAAATCTCATTTTGAGGGTTTTCTCTAAAAACTGACAGCTTGTATTTTCACACCCTTCTGTTTGTATTTTCAAGCTGTCGAAACATCATCACCCGAAGTTTTAATCTATTAAATAATTTCTCAAAATCAAGTGAAAAGAAAGCAAGAAAAATAACCTTTCATGTTTATTTTTTCACTTCACGCTTTTTATCTCAATTGGTAAATTTTTCTATCGGTGGGCAAAAGATGAAAACCATGAAATTATTAGGGAACGCTTGTTATGATCCCAGCTATATTGAACCAGTAGGTGCAATTAGCTACAATGTTGGATGGGGCTTCTAAAGGACTGCAGACTACTAGAGGGGATAATCATCTCTATTTTGTAATGGTCCTAACAAAGTGACATTAAGATGTTAGGAAAACATGAAATAATTTTCCTGAACTTTTTTCCTTGGAAAATCAATGAATGGAAGTGGTTGGGATCAATGGCGTTGCAGTGTTTTTTCCCCTAACCTGTGCATTGTCAGGCCCACTAGGTAGATACTTACAGATCCTCATTTTCTATGTCATAAGTTTTAGTTTATTGTCCTAACCCATCCATTGTTAGGCCCACTAGGAAGATACTTGCAGATTCTTGTTTTCCATTACATAAGTTTTAGACTTTTGCCCTAACATATCCATTGTTAGGCCCACTAGGTAGATACTTATAGATTCTCATTTTCTATGACATAAGTTTTAGCAACATGGCGCTGTTGTATTTCTTCTGTATCTCCTTGGGCGTGTTTCGCTACATTGTAATTCTTTTCCTGAAGGAAAAACCTTGAAAATCAAATTTCATCAATGCTTGTTAACATATTTTATGTATTTTATTTTTCAAGTATAAATTTTAGTCAAAGAGTCTTGTTAAGGTAAATACTGAAAGGAGCATATGAAATAGAACTCTATCCATGAGGGGAACAAGATAAAAAAAAAAAAATTGATCATATTTCTCAAGACTGTTCAGCTATTCAGATGTTATAGGTAGGGGTGCAACTCGGGTCGGGTTGGGTTGAGGCCAACCCTAACCCAACCCAAGATAGCATTTCCTCAACCCTAACCCGACCCAACCCGAGCCTCGGGTTGAGGAATGTCAACCCTAACCCAACCCGCCTCCAAATCGAGTTGGGTTGGGTTCGGGTTGAGTCGGGTTGGGTTTGGGTTCATCTAGGGCCAAATAGAAAAATACAAGGAAAAAAAAACATAACCCTAAGAAAATCATGAAAAAAAATAGAGGGAGGTCGGGTTCGGATAGGGTCGGGTTGCCGAAAATAAATCGGGTTGGGTTTTCCCAACCCTAACCCAACCCAACCCAATAAAATGCCAACCCAACCTGAGCCAAAATCAGGTTGAACCCGTTGGGTTCGGGTTGCACCCCTAGTTATAGGCAAGCCAATCTGAGGAATTGTGCACTTCTTGGATCTCAATTTGCAGTCCAAATAGATGTTTCAACCACGATGCAAGCAAAATATTGTTAAGAGTTTCCAAGCAGATTACAGGAATGTAAAAGAACTTCAAATAGAATTAGCAATAAGATCAGAACCTCATGTCTTAGCTGCACAATGCAGCCAAAAAGCAACCTTTAGATTTCTATAATACAAGTAACAAAAAACCATGATAGACAAAGAACTTTACATAAGCACTAGCAAATCGAACAGCCCCGTAATGAGTTCTTCACACGCACGCATATGAGTATGTTCACAGATATGCATATATACCTTAAGGATTCAAGGGATATTAGACATACATCAAACTGTATATGAAGAGGAGACTTAGGTGCCATCAGTATAGAAAGTACTGTACATATATGTACACGAAGGAAGCGAACCCCATAGACAGCCTAAATCTTTTGATGGTCCAATGACTGAGATCCAGCTTGATTAAGTAGCAAGTCTTTAATTTCTCTGTAACGCCTTAGCTCTTCAAATGCGGTATTCGCAGTGGTCCTAGACATGAGAAGAGATGGAGACATGAGCCCTAAATCTGAGGCAGTGTTCTGTAGCTGCCCAGCCCCAGGGTCTAAGTTATTGTCAGTTTGAATGGTGGAGGCATGTGGAAACTTTGTCGAGTTGGAGCAATCTTGGCGGAGTGGTGGGGCGGTCTTCAGAATGTGAACGAGGGCACCCACGGCAGCATCTTGGGAATTTCTGACTGGGAAGAGAAGTCCAGGTTCTAGAGCCTCGCTCACATGTTCTTTTCCATCAAAAGATTCGGCCCTGTAAGCATAAAAAATGTGTCCGGATGTTGAAAATTGCTCAAGATCAAGCACTCTCAAAACCAAAATGTGTTGCTCACATGCATGGCCCCCATGTGCATGCATTTGATAGAGTTTAAATGATTTTTGCATAATAAATCAGGTCCTGATTGGACTCTGAAATTACGGCATCAGTTGGCAAGAGGTAATTAGATAACCCTCACCTATCAAGTTTTTTGAAAAATGCATCCAAAAAGAATCTCCATTTTCTGAACACTCTAAGGTATAATGGGTAGTTTTCTTGCAAATGAACCAAAAGGCACCCCTTGTTGAGCTGTTCTGTTTATGGGCCTAATGCCCACAGGGGCAAATGGCATCCCAAGAACCGAAAGGGTGGCGGATTTATACGTTCTCAGCTTTACAAATCAGATCCAGATTGGAACCTGAAATTTGGGTATCTGTCAACGAGACATCAGCTAGATGGTCCTCCTGTGCATTGAATTTTGTAAATAATGCCACCCAGAAGAGTCTCCCTTATCTGAACACCTGGTGGTAATTGGATGCAGGGGAGAATTTTCACTGGAATTTTTTCTTAGAAAATCTTTTTGGGGGAAACTTTTATTTCACTGTTTGGTTGCTTTTCTCAAAAAAAATAAAATAGTGAATCTTTATTAAGCATGTGTGGCATATGTGCATGTGATCCAGACCTATCATTTGTAAGCGCACCCATCATGGATGGGCCAAGGCCCAGAAATGACATTGACAAGGTGATGCAGATAGTAGGCCAAATAAGTGGCATATTTGCCCATTAGTTTTAATTTACATGTTTTTAGTTTTCACTGTTATTTAGTTTCTAGAATTTTATTTTGCATGTTATTTTTTAGATTTAGGAGTTTTATTTACTTCCGATGGAATTTTATTCCAGTTGCCTATAAATAGGCCTCATGTATTAGAGATTTTAAGTTTTGGATGATTAATTGAATTGAGAGCTTCCCCCAAGATCTCTTCTTGTTCCTCCTTCCACTTTTTCTCTCCTTTTCTTCTCCTAATATTCTTCTATTCTTCTCTTTTTCTCCCCTTTCTTCTATTTCTCTTCCCTGTCCTACATCAAATTTGGTATCAAAGCTAAAGATCCAAGTCAGACGCTAATTGATCCATGCATAAGTCACACTTGAAATTTTTTTTTCTCCCAGCCACAACCCACGAAGCAGTTCTCTTTTTTTCCCTCGGCCAAACCCTAAAACCTGAAACCCTTTCTTGATTGTTTGCCCTTCATCCCTTACCCCAAATCAGTTCCATAACCAAACCCTAGAAAACCCAAAATCACAGTGTGTCTTAGGGAGGAATTAATCTTTGGAAACCATATTCTTAAAAAAAAAAAGAAAAAAAGAAAGAAACACCCAACATCCATTGCACAAGGCTTAGTCCCAGTTCTTTTTTCAACACTACAACTTCATCAGTTCACTTTTACCCTCGTCATGTGGCTACAAACCACGGTATCGGGGGTTCGAATCCCTCCTCGCCCAACCTCGTCCCAAAAGGGAAAGACCTTTCCTTTACTTATGGGGGTAGGAAAATCATGATAGGGATAGCAGACCCAAAGCTATGGAACTTGGGTGGTCGTAGAGCGGGATTGACAGAAATGAAACTTCGGGCATCGTCGCTGTCATCTTCACCATCAGCTCTCTCAGAACCACCATGACTGCTACGCTGCCCTTTCTATTATGATTGCAGACGAGCATACCCTCATCTCCGTCTCCGCGCACAGCCGCCGACCCTTCCCGCTGCAAGCTGCTCCATAGGCTCTCTTTCCACTTTCGTGGGGGTTTAAAAAACTCACGAGTTTCCATTTTGTGTGTTTCCTTTGAAAGCACGTTTTCGTGTTGGGTGTGGGTTATTCAAATAGAGAAAGGATAGTGGAAGGAGACTTTTTCTTTTCCTATTTTGACATAATCTGAAAGTAGCAAGGTACCCCTTTTTTCAAGCAGGGGAGAATGATACATAGAGTAAGCCAATAAGTGGCATATTTGCCCCTTAGGATTTATTTCCATGTTATTTAGTTTCTAGGATTCTTATTTACATATTATTTAGTTTCTAGGATTTTATTTTCCATGTTATTTAGATTTAGCGCTTGTATTTACTTTCCATGGAATTTTATTCCATTTGCCTATAAATAGGCCTCATGTATTAGAGATTTTAAGTTTTGGATGATTAATTGAATTGAGAGCTTCTCCCCGAGATTTCTTCTTCTTCCTCCTTCCCCTCTTTCTCGTCTATTTTTGCTCTCCTCTTCTCCCCCTATTCTTCTTCTATTCTTCTCTCTCTTTTCTTCTTCTCTTTTTCTCCTCTTTCTTCTATTTCTCTTCCATGTCCTACATCACAAGGTAATCATAACAGCCAATTAGAGGATCTTTATGCATTGAATGTGGACCATGGGTCAACTTCAGGCTCCTATCGTGATGGAACTCACCAGATAAACAGTTAGATGATGTACATCCAATATGGGAGCAAAAATAAACTAAAGAAAACTCAGATATTGAACCCAAGTCTAGACAAAGAAATGGTCCCAGAGTTTAATAGGTTTTAAAAAAAAATAGAACCATAAAACTAAACTGATTGGGTGGTACTAAGGTCATCTAGTGGATTTTGATGGAATAGGAACAGAACATAAAAGAATAACAAATGCCAAGACCACATGAAAGGAAAACATGGAGATTTAACACAGATAAAACCTTGGTGCCAAACTGACCGTGGGGTTTTAAATCAGAACTCCCCTCTAGATAAATCTAAAAACTTCTCCAATTGAATTAAATAACCCAACTTAAACAAAAGACTTCCTAATCATTAAAAAAAAAGACTTCGTACATAGCCCAAGTGGTACGACCACTTATTGCAAGGAACAAGTCTGACAAGACTGTTTGATTGCAGTCAAACAAGTAATAGACTTGTCTTGACCCAAAACACATGCCCTCTACCTACACACTTCCTTGCCTCACAATCAAGTGGCCCGTTAACAAATGCTTGAATACTATTGCCTGAGCCGCCTACTCTCATTCTTGATCCCCCCCTCATTTCTCCCCAATAAGAAAAACTCGACCCTGATGATTGAAGGATCAGATCAGTCCTAATGATGGTCTTGGGCACACTGAATAGGCCCCATAGGTAGCATCTTCCGATTAAATCTTGGTAGGTTGGGGAAGCAATAGTGAAGAATAGATAAGGAGTTCAGTCCTCCAGATAACTGCCTTCAACGCCATGGCCCCGACACAGACTGTGGAACACGCTTGATTTGACGGGTATGCTTTGAGCATTCCATACCCATCTCCACCATAGTTGAAATACACCTTCCAAATACGATTGATTGTTGATTAAAATGTAGAGATATTGTACACCTCTTCGTACTCTGTGTTCCCAACATTATCATGGGCTATCCAGTTCAACCCGACCTTCACGTACTCAACTTCTATTCCTCCACCATGGTGAATCATGTCTTTCCACGGATATCCTCAATGTCTTTTGCAAATGTGTTAACAGCTGTCCTCTCCAAGATGGCTCCATCCCTTCAATGCATCCTTTTTCTTCTACCTTTGCCAAGAGTAGGCTGCGGGTGTCCGTCACCATAATGAACAGGTATGGCCAGATAGGGTCACCTTGCCTTAGACCCCCCCTAGTACGTTCAGAAAAACCCTGTCGGAGTTCCATTTAAGAGAATTGAAAAAGAAGCTAATGATTGAGTAATGATAGATAATGGTAGAAAGGTGATAGAAAGGAGTGAGAGATAGTAAAGCTTTCTGTTTATTTGCTCTGACTGCCAACTGTCAAGACCGACTTGAATTGCTGTCACCTGATTGGCTAGAAATCCCACATTTTCTTTTAGCCTCCTGAGCCGGCCAATCAGCTCCTCGAGAGAGACGATGTCTTCACTAGGAAAAAGGCCATTTTCTAAAGCTTCTAAGTATTCAGGAGGAGGTTAGATGACTATCAGAGACGTCTTTAGAACTCGCCGGATCATTCCCCCGGGAAGCTCTCAATCGACAGATTTTCTCAGTGTCTGTGGTACAAACCTTGAGCGGCTTTTAGACCCTTACTTGTCTTGCTTGGATGGAGGCTACTCTACGCTAGAAGTTTTTGAATCCCTCGGGATTTTTAACCTCTGTTGCAGAAGATTTCTTTTTTCTCTTGGGCAAGGAGATGTGGCAGAAAGCCTCTTTGGTCCCATTGGCCCCCACCGCGTTCGCATGCTGGCTCTCTGAGGAGTTTGGAAGATTGGGACACATGGGGGAGAAGGTTGGAATTTGGAGCTAGGAGAGCTCCAGGTCATAGAGCAGTGGAATCAAATCAAAGACCATTATCGAATGAAAGTGATTGGATGTGCTGAAAATGTAATTACAGAAATTTTGGCTCTCGCACCTTGTGCAGGAAGTACTCGTAATCTCGACACAGAGAGAATTCTAATTTAGTGTGGAGACCTAAAAAGATACAAGTTGCAACGTGTGCTGACGATCGATGTTTGGATATACCAAACTCTGTAGTGGACGATTTGAAGAAAAACCTAAAGAGTTGTCTTATTGGAACCTTAAAATCTGGTTCTTGGCTTTTAGAAGATGTTTGGCCTTTGGCTAAACACTTATGGGGCCTGCCAGAGATGGAAAAGCCCTTTGCCATTAGTACCGTGAATATTTTATTCCGATTCGATTCCGAATTTCAGGCCACCTCTATCCTTCGTCGAGGAGGTGACGCTTTTGGGGGATATCTTTCTTCTCTCCAGCCCTGGTTCCCTGCTTACAATACGGGTGCTAGAACAATTCAATTGAGGTTCTATGTATTCCACTTCATGCCTGGTCTGCTACTACGGTGGAGATTTTGGGATCACATCTGGGTCAATTTCTAGAAACCCAGCTTTTTAGGAATCATTCGCACTGTTTGGCTTTTGCTTCTACCTTGGTTATATTCCCTTCGTGGAAATCTATCCCTCAGTCCATTAACTTAAGGGTAGATTCTAACATTTATTCGGTGGGAGTTAAGGTGGTATATGAGGACAGTATGAATTATCTGGCGTTGTCGGTGGTGGGAGAGGCCAGTAGTAAAGACAATTTGCCTCTTTTTGAGGAATCTGTTCAGAATCCTGCTGATATAGGCTCACCGGCGGCAAATCCTCTATCGAAAAAGGTGGCAGAGGCTACCGGATGTGGATTGGAGCCGGTGGTGGTCCCCAATTCAAATTTTGAATTCTCTACCTACCCACCTTTCCCCTCTGTGGTCGCTCCTGTCTCGTCAGAAAGTAGGGAGGATAGGGTTCGGGGTCCTACGAGTCTGCCATCTGTAAAGAAATCAGTTTTGGTACACCCTCTTGGCACTAAAAGGAAGGTGGGTAGAAAAGAGGCTATCGATACTTTTGGCATACAGTTGGCAAAGGATTTAAAGGTCTTAAAATTAAAAAATAGGTTTCTTTTGGATGGGAAAAGTGATGATGTGAAAAGCACACACTCGGGTAAAGGTAAAACTAAAAAAGGCCTTGGGAAGGATATTCGCCTCTTGGCGACACATGGAGGATTATCAGTACTCAATAGAAAAATTAAATGTCTGTATAGAAGTAAGGAAATCAGAAAGAAGAAATGTGGATTCGATAGTCAACACCATCTTCGAACCTTTCAAGCTTCGCCTGCTCTAAGTATCCCCAGCAGTGACCATCTTAAAGATACAAGCAAAGTAACCTTTGGGGTAACTTCCTTGGTAAATGAAGATTTAGAACTTCTAAGAGATCTTATTAAATATAACGAGAAGTTGGAAATGAAGGAATCGCCTACACCGGCTGAGATTCTGATTTCCCCCCTTAAGAAACAATGGAGGAAAGAAACTGTAGCAGGTGCTCGAAACTCGGGGCTGTCTACCTCTCAGACCACTCTGAATATTGACGAGGAGCTTCACACCCCCCTCCGTAATCTGCCTATTTTAACAAGATCCTAGAAAAGGAGAGGCAAACTAGAAGGCGCCTGTGGGAGGTGGAAAAGCAATCGGCGATCTCATGTTTGGAAAATAGGCGTAACTCTCTTGGTTCGGGCAAGGATGGGGAGCGAGGCTTCCCAGCAATGGAAGACACTCAGCGAATACAGCAGCTAAATGATGGCAGTAATTAGGTTAAGGGTAAGGATATTTTGTTATCGCAAGTTTCTGATGGACCTGATCACCTAGAGTTGGAAGACTTTAACAATTTCTTAGCGATGGGAGATGTCCTGGGGATTTCTTATCAAGAGGATTTAGACAAGACCAGAGAATTATATCTTGGATTGCAATCCAGGGTTGCAGAGGATAAAGCAGATAGAGAAAAGGCGGATGAAAATAGAACCTAAAATTGTGAAGCGTTAGAGGAAATTTTGAGATGGTGTTACGATCTGATGCCCTATGTAGCCTGCATTGTCGCATAGAATTCCCAAGTTTGGCTAAACTGTAAGTTGTGGATCTATCTACTTGAGCTCTTAGGAAACGTATTTAATCATGAAAATTATGTCTGATATAAGCATTAGAGATGAGTTGGAAGGGGTGGGACACATAAATCTGGGTATTTAGTTTGGGGGTGGAGCGTATGATGTCGGTACCAGGTTTACAGGTTCGGAGAAAGAAAGATAGCTGTAAGGAATGTGATGCATGGGCTAAATTGGGTGATATGGAATCCTAAACCCTATGCGTATCAACAGCAGTTCTAGTCTCCCCATAGTTTGAGAGACCATGGTCTTTCGCTAGTCGAGGCTCTTCAGGCAAGGAGACCGTCATATTGTTGTTCTTGAGTAGATTATGATGAGGGACTAGAGCGATGAGTTAAAGCCATTATAGAATCAGGGATAGTTCCAGAATCATATGTAGTACTTGAGGGATGGAATGCTTGATTCATGTTTTCTCCATTTTATACTGGTTCTGGGTATGCCCAGCCCAGTACAAACTGATATTTTGTATCGCAGGATGGGACTACTGGTCCCAAATGCTTTGTGGATATTAATTAAAACTCGTCATCTTTCAGAAAAAAAAGAAGAAGCTAATGATGCATTCTTTAATCCATCCCCGACATCAGACTTCAAAACCTATCCTACTCTAGATGTAGTACAAAAACTTTCAATCAACATGATCATAAGCTTTCTCCACGTTTTTCACACAATCCCCTCTTTTCCTTCTCTTTTATTTGAATCAAGCACCACATTTGCTACAAGGATGCCATCCAGGATCTGTCTGCCTTCTACAAAAGTTCCTTGAAATTTGGATATAATTTTTCCCAATACCACCTTCACACTTCTTGCCAATATTTTAGCGAGGATCTTGTATGTGCTATGGACCAAACTTATGGGTTTGAAGTCCTTCAATTCAATGGCTTTCTACTTTGGAATTATAGTAGTGAAGGAAGTGTTGATCCCTTTCCTCGGTCTTCCTCTTCGGTGGAACTCCTCCAAGGAGGCCATTACACACTTTCTTATGCAACTCATAGTATCTTTGACGAATGCCCAATGTTATGAAAATCGGATTTGAATCGTAAATCGTAATAGGGGTCAAATCGCATCGGATCAAAAATCGTAAGATTCATTCAGAAGTATATATATATATATATATATATATATATATATATATATATATATATATATATATATATACATATATATATATAGGGAAATGATATTTGCGCCAAGGTGTTTCGATAAACAAGCGCTCCACTTGTTTGTCGTGTGGTATTTAAAGGGGTTTCAGAGGATATTACAGTTCTCAAAAAGCTCTTTAAACCCTTTAAATACTACATGACAAATAAGTGGAGCGCATGTCTATTGAAATACTTGGCGCATATATCATTCCCTATATATATATATATATATATATATATATATATATATATGGGAAAAGTGAGCGTACTCGGTCGAGTAGATAAGCTTATCTACTCGGTCGGCTAAAAACAGTGGGGGCCCACATTTTTTGGGTGATCCAAAACATTCATTTGAAAGGTCATTACATAGATAGGGTGTCCACAAAAAATTAGCCCCATAAGATCATCCTAACCCATCCAACTGTGGAGGGGAAAATGGGCAGATTTGTGGACAAACTGTGTCTGTCCATTTTCCCCCATTTTCCCTCCACATTTGGATGGGTTAGGATGATCCTATGGATCTGATTTTTTGTGGACACCCTATGTAGGTAAGGGCCTTTCAAATGAATGGTTTGGATCACCCAAAAAATGTGGGCCCCCTCTGTTTTTAGTTCGACCGAGTAGATAAGCTTATCTACTCGACCGAGTACGGTCACTTTTCCGATATATATATATATATATATATATATATATATATATATATATATATATATATATATATATATATATATATATAGAGAGAGAGAGAGAGAGAGAGAGAGTGAGTAGAGTTGCTGCACTCGAGCGCAACTTTTAGCTGTGCTCAAGCACAGAAACAGGGGTGGGCCACATTTTTGGTGGGATCCAAACAATTCATTTGATGGGCCCTTTCATGGGTAGGGTGTTCACCAAAAATCAGCTCCATTGGATCACCTTAGGGTGTCCATTTGTGGGGCCAAAATGGACAGATTTGGGGACATATTGTATCTGTCCATTTTTGGCCCCACAAATGGACACCCATCGGTGATCCAATGGAGCTGATTTATGGTAGGGCCCCCATCCATGATGGGGCTGTCCAAATGAATGGTTAGGATCACCCCCCCTCCCCCCCCCAATGGCCCCACCCCCCTGTTTCTGTGCTCGAGCGCAGCTAAGCCTAGCTGCGCTCGAGTGCGGCAACCCTTTTCTCATCTATATATATATATATATATATATATATATATATATATATATATATAGAGAGAGAGAGAGAGAGAGAGAGAATAAAAAATAAAAAATAGCCAATTATTCATTTTTCATCCAAATTCATTAATTCAAATAGAAACTACCAAGATTAGTCATTCAATATCGTAATATGATTTGTATGCTAATGCTAACAAACTTGACCAAACAAATCATCTACTTTTCATCCAAACCCATGCATATTGGATAATAATCTTAAAAATAAAAAAAAGTAAATCGTAAATCGTAAGATTATTATAATGGGTATGGCACCTTATTCTTTATCATACTCGCTATTGCGAGCTTCACTTCCTCCTCTGGGAATTCCCCCTCTATCCATTCCATATGATTCCGATCTAGGCTCTTGAATGATATTCTGCTTAGCTTCGATCTCCAGTCAAATTCGGATTTGTACAACTTTGAGAAATACCAAATGGTTGGATTTTGGATGCCGGCCTTGTCTCAATTAGCGCTTCACCATCCTTTAAGCAGTTGATGGAGTTAATGCTTCTTCTTGCACTTGTTATTCTATGGAAAAATTTGGTGTTTTTATCCCCTTCCTTTAGCCAAGGGGCATCCAAAATAAGGGTTCATCTTTTTGAGCTTCAGTTAATCCTCCCATAGAGACCCCACTGCCTCATGAGGACGTCCGATCCTTGCTCTGATACCAAACTAATGGCAAACCAATATGTGAAGGAAAGCAAACTTGGGAAACTCAGATTGAAACCTAGGGTGAATCTGGTTGTGCACTCTAGCCTAGGCAAAGAACTAACCTAGAGTTTAACAAGTTTTAAAAGAAGCAATAAAACTCCACTGACCGGTTGTACTAAGGTCACCTAGAGGACTTGGATGGAATAGGAACAGATCTAACATAGAAGAATCGGCACTTTAAGGACTGCATGAAAGGAAAACATGGAGGTTTAACTCAAAAATAGAAACCATGGTGTCCAAAACCAATAGTGGGATTTTTCTAACAAAGATGGAAACTAGGACTTCAAAGAAAACTGATCGTTGGTTTGGAAGAAATTTTTAAGACTCTTATATGACTAATAAAATTAAAAATTGAGAACAAAAGATCTAAAGGTAAAGCTAATAAGCTATAGAACAAAAGCCATTCAAAAAAAGCTATAGAAAAAAGGAAGAAAGAACTAGATGATCTAGAACAAAGATAAACGAGAACTAAGTAGAAATAATAAATATAAATACCTAAGATAAACTAGGAGAAATATGATAGCATCACCCTAACACGGCCTAAGGCATCACCAAAAGGGAACCCTGGGCATCACACCGGTTGCATGTCTGAAGATTGTTGAACTAACCTTCCAAATGTTTCTTGATGCAAGGGAACCTTCCAATTCATATCCAGATCTAAGTTTCAATAATGAGTAACTCCAGCCTCCAGGCATACATGAGTTTATCTAGTGCAATATATGCTAAAGGTATCTTCTTAATCTAACCAAATATAATTTGACAACTAAAATTCTCAATTCTTGGGAAGTGGGGGTGACTTTCATACTATATAAAATCCAACATTATATACGTAGAATTGTTTGGAAGAAAGTCATGGCATAGCATTAAGGCAACTAAAATTTTATTTCAATTCATGTGTCAAAAATTTCTGAGCAAAGGAGCTCCTTACTTCTGTGTACCATAAAGTGCATGCTTTTATCTTCTAAACAAACAATTTCTCTAGTTGAAATTTGAACTAGTAAACCTCTAAATAATTCAAGACTAAGTTTTTGGTTCATATTTTGTTCTATTTCTTAATTCCAGTCGTTCTAAACACTACCATCAGTTTTCCAGATGGATTCGATTCACTACGCTCTCATCGGAGAGTCCATATATTTTATCAACCCCAAGCAAATGTGATATTGTCATACTGATAATATTATCCAATGCCCTCAAAATCAAGAACAACATGCAACTTGGAGACAATCTTTCCAAAAAAACTCAAAATAAAGAATCACGCAAATAATAGTAGTTATTTTTGTGTAATTAAAAATGAATTGCTGCTGGGATCTCAGTGAATTCAAGATTGATTTATATCTCCAAATACAAATATAATAACAAGAATCCTTAAAATCAAGAAGTAATGGGTAACCAATGATTTTCCTGAATAACTAAAATACACAGTTGGGATCTGTATGGACCAAAACTGGTATGTGTAACTCTTGATTATAATGATGCACAACCTACTTCAATTCTTGAAAAAAATTATGTGAAGATTAAAACATTGAATAAAATATCCTAGTCACTAACCTTTGCGTCGATGCCATTCAAAAAAAGAAAAAATCTTTGCGTCGATAAAAAAACCACATGCTGAGATTTGTTATAAAAAATCAGTCCTAGGTTAATTACAACCGTAGGTTAGTCCTAGGTTGATTACAACCATAGTTAGTCCTTTAATATCCTGTAGAGATCTAGTACATATCTTTATGAGTAGAAGCTCCTTCCTCCAAAACCCTACAAAAAAAAAAGGAAAGCTGCAAAGCCAAGAGAAAACTCCCAACTGTTTCTTATTATTCACGACAAAAGTTCCTCCCTAAACTGGGTTGACATTCCTATTTATTTTTATATCCCCTCTCAATGACGGCTGTTTTGTAATAATCCCAAAGAAAATAAAAGATTTTAACCCCCCCTAAAACTTACAACTTCTACTCCCCTAAAACAAGTGGGCCCCATCCTTTCTAAAACAAGCCATTAAAAGCAAGTGGGCCCCATCCTAACAACTTCACTAAAAGAAAATTAGAAGACAATGGGCCCTATCACTTAAGACTTAATTAACACATAAAAGAAGTGGGTCCTATCCTACTACTCAACTTTAAAAAACCCAAAATAAGACACTATGGAAATAACAAGTAAGCCCCAGTTCCAAGAGAAGTTGCACTCCCCTTCCAACCTACGTGTGTTCATTCTTTGCAATTGCATCAGTCATCCCCTCTTGAAAAAGAACCCGTCCTCAAGTTCTTGTTTTCATGTGGGAGAGAGATATGTTTGATGTTAAAGAAGTCGTTAACACGCAAATCTGGAGGCAGCTTTTCTTTATACCTTTCTCCATTCTCAAGCTTATGCCTAGAAAGGCATATGATGTTCTTTCCCTAGTCGGCACTTGAATCATCTTTAGATGGAATTAATGTGAACTTCACATATTCCATATGAAATGTGTAGAGATTCTTCATGTCATCCTGCATAGCTTCAACAACTTGTGTTTTAACCTGAGCCTCAAACACTGTCTCAGTTTTATGGATGTGCAAGGTATTGTGAATAGATGGCTTCAGCCCACTCAAATATCTCGCAATAAGCTGCTCTGGAGTATACCCCAATTGATTCCTCACTAATATTTTATAGAACTCCATGTATTGAGCCACGGTCTTTGATTACTAGGTGAGCTTATGGATCTGCTCATACAATGTTTGTTTGCACTTAAATTGCAAATAATCCCTCTCCCATCAACATTTTCATTTCTTCCCAGGTGGCAACTACTAGTAGGAACAACTGAGCTCTCTGTATCTTGACAGATTGCCACCAAGACGATGCTTAGCCTCTGAGTCTCAAAGCTACCAGGGATACCGTTTTATGCATAGGACCTCCACTCTTCTATTGTCATCACCAAATTCAAGTACTCATTGTCTTCAAACCCACCTCTGCTAATCTCTACTTGTTCCGACACATTCGGAGTTTGTTGAAATTCTTGGTTACGCATGAATTGAGCAAAACAGCCCCAAACTGTGTGAATTGCTCCATGGTCTCCTTCATCTCCATATCATGTTTTTCTCCAAGTCGCAAAATCAATTCTTCCTGCCGTTAGTTCAACTCCCCTTGTTCCCGAATATATTCATAGCTCTGATACCACTTGAAGTTTATAATACTATCCAAAGCCCTCAAAATCAAGAACCAATATGCAACTTGGAGATAATTTTTCCAAAAAAAAAAGAAGAAAACCCTCAAAAACAAGAATCAAATAGCAATTGTATTTTGTAAAAGAATTTAACCCCACTAAAGCTTACGACTTCTATTCCCCTAAAAGTTGTGACTTCTTTCCTTTCTAAAACTTGCAACCAAAAGAAAGTAGACCCCTTCATAATAACTTAACTTCACTTTAAGAAAATTAGAAGACAGTGGGCACTATCACTTAACTAACATAACCTATAAATAGCTGAAATAAAATAAGTGGGCCCTATCACTTAACAACTTAAAATAAAACCTCAAATAACACCCCTATGGAAATAACAAGTGGGCCCCAATTTCGTGGGAAGCTGAAATCCCTCTCATCCATTATGTGTTCATCATTTGCACTGCACCAAAACATTTTCTTCCTATATCGTGAAATATTACATTGCTGAAAATGTACCATTCTTTGATCAGAAGCATGTTCACTTCTTATTCATGACCTCATCATATTAACCCCACAAGTTCTCTATTTCAAGTTTTAATTGGTTATTATACCTTCTACACCTAGTCATATTTGAAAGCATACTCTATTAGAATTTTAGGTTCTTGGGATCATCCTTTTATTTTTACTTTGAATGACTGCAAAAACTTTTTTACTTTGAATGATTACAAAAACTGTGTTAAGAAGCAATGAAATACAAATACCCGTTGTTGGCCAAGATGATCAATAGCAAGAGCAAAAGAAAAGCAAAAGATAGAGGAGCAAGGCTTCAAAGGATGCCTCAAAAGGGGAAAAATCTCTAACACAAAGTCCTATTAACTCCATTACAGGCGAGATCACCGGCCTCTAATTTAGCCAAATAGAGGGCATGCTGGAACAAGATATGATGTCCCCTATTGCATTCTAAAACTTCTTCGACGGCATCCACAAAAGGAAAAGGAGGCATGACTAAATCCATCGGATAACATTGGGTGAATTACCCTCCACAATTGCCATCTATGTAAAAGATGAAGTAAGGAGCTTCACACCACACCTCATAGCCAACACATCGGCTCCCAAAGAATCCATTACAACCCTTAGACCTGAGAATGCAAATCTGACACTATGATCCCTTATCATCGCACCAAATCATGCAGGAGGAGGAAACCCAATGGTTGAACAACAAAGTTCAGTTTTAAATGACCCAGAGACAGATGAGTCCGCCTTGGCGTCAAAGGATCATGAGCAAGGTAGCTTTGGCAATAGAACTCCCATGCTCCAAACTAGAAATGCCTTGAAAAACATTGGAATTAATGATCCATTAATCACAATGCTGAATACCAAACTTCCAAAGCTGATGTGGATTTCATTCTTCCAATGAAAACTCTTCGATAGAATTCCTTGAACAAAATCTACAACAGAACAACAAGACATGAATGATGAAGTGTCTTTACACCTAATCGGCTAAAGGAAGAAAAGCCAATACTCAATCAATTCACTGATTGTCCTTGGCATGACCCAAGTAACCCCAAACAACTGCAGCACAAGGCTCCATAGCTCAATCGCAACCTGATAATGAATTAGAAGATTATGAACATTCCTTGCAGTCTATTGTGCAGATATCTTGTATTCTAGCATTATACAGGAACCCTTCTATTTTGTATCTGACCAACCCCGAGTTTTAGTGCTTGTTTCTTGACGTTTTGCTGCTCATCGTGTGCGATCCCAGTTGAGAAGGTATTTCTAGGTTTTCTACGCAGCCAAACAGCACAAAGAACACCTATGAAAGATAAATCAATTAGGATTAATAAGGTGATTAACTGTGAGAATCTTTTCAAGGAATGTTGTAGTAAAAAGCCAACATGTGAGGGGGCCTAAAAAACCTATATCGGAGCTGATGGAGCCCAATGTTCATTTCTACCAGCAAGATGACAATAGAACAACTTCACCGAAAAGATGTCCAAGGGACACCACTTCCAAATTCTCCAATCTCTACCCTTTTGCTTAAGTATAGACTCCAATTTACCAATGAGGTCCATCATCATGCTCATTTTCCACTCAAAGAACAATTCCTCCTGAGATGTATCGTCCAAGATAATCTATTGTAGACTCTAACATACAAGTCAGACACCCATAATCCTTGATCAATGAAAACCCGGTAAAAATCAGGAAAGGAATCCGTAAGGGGAGATCATCCGACCAAGAGTTAATCCAGAACTTTACCCAATCATTGATTCCAACCCTATAGGGGAAGAAAACATAAGGCTAAGAACCCCTCAAGGAGAAGCAAATAAAAAATCTCTAGGGAACCCCTTGCTAGCCTATCGGCATCACTATTAGCCGATCTTCTTACACGGTGACAGGAGATGGAGGAACCTGCTGCTCAATCCATGATCTCGTCAATCCAATGTGTAAACCGCCAAGGGTGGGAAAGGCTTCCCGTTAACCATCTGATGACATTTAGGGAATCGCCTTACACTATCACTTGATCCAGAATGCTCGACTCAATAAATCTGATACCTTGAAGAACTGCCCTTATCACCGCTTTGTTGGAATCTGCTATCCCAATAGGACCTAAGAAAGCCCATTTCGTGGCACCACTCTCATATCTTAGAAGGCCACCTACACCGGCCGGCCCAAGTTTCCCCAAGCTTGAACCATCAAAGCTTAGCTTTAGAGAACCTTGAGGAGGGTCCCAACTTTGAAACCTATGCTCTCTTTGCTCTCCCACTGCAAAAACTTCCTAACCATGCAAAGTTAATAGGCAGAAACAAACCTGAAGCTGGGAAGGGCCCTCACCCAGGAAATGGTTAAAGAAATGACCTTTGTGAAGATGAATTGAGGACTTTAACCAATTCCCAAAAGACCCGAGCATTTCTCTCTTTCCACGTAACCCAGAACCCAGATGTGGTTCCATATTTCTCATTGAAATAGGGGATTTTATGGGGGACTTTTATCCAATCCCAGATAAATTTTTATATTCCTCACTGAAATGCCAACACCGCTTGCCAAGGACAATCATATTTGTTGTCTTAGCCTTCTAATACCCATGCCCCCTCCTTTTCATGCTCACAGCCACCTCCAAATCAACAAGATGGTATTTTCAACAGTCCTTAGAATCATTCCACAAGAAATTCTTTTGGGGTCTTTCTAAGCCATTATCTACACCCACTGGGCATTTGAACTGTGAAAAGTAGATCGGCGTGTCAGCGAGAATTGCCTTGATGAAGGTGATTGGATCGGAGACCAAATGTCTTGCCAAATGTTGTTGAGACCACCTTGATCAAATGATCCCAGGCCCTTGATCCATCAAGCATTGTTTATGGATTCACCAAGAAAAGCTAAATCATTGATATTTGTAGTCCTTTATCCTAAGCATGGGATTCTCGTTCAGAATGGGACCAAAACCATATACATATGCATGTGTGTGTGTGTGTTTGTGTGTGTGTATTATACATGTGTCGGCATGTCAACAAGAACTGCCTTGATGAAGGTGATTCAATTGGAGACCAGATGTCTTGCCCAAGGAAGTAGGATTCTTCCCTGGGAGCCTTCGATTCCCGCTTTGATTCCTGTTTCGATTCCCGCTTTCGATTCCCGCTCTGGCAACCTTGAGTAGGATTCTTCCCTGGGAGCCTTCGATTCCCGCTTTCGATTCCCGCTCTGGCAACCTTGGTCTTGCCAAATGTTTTTTAGAGCACCTTGATCAGATGATACTAGGCCCTTAATCCATCAAGCCTTGTTTATGGTTTCGCCAAGAAAAGCTAAATCATTGATATTTGTAGTCCCTTATCTTACGCATGAGATTCTCGTTCGGAATGGGACCAAAACCATATACACGTGGGAGCAGTTCTGTAATGATCATCAAATCCATCCACTTCTCATAATATTAATCTTTTCTTCATGCAGTATTTATGAAAGTGGGTTAAGAATTCAAGTCAGAAGCAATGGGGTCTAATGGACTATTTTGGCCTTTTATTCCTTCTAATAAGACTGTATGTCTGCTCCAAGTTACTAAAGAACATCAATTACTGGCTAATTAAACTTTCTTCCAGATTGCCTGCTTTCAGCGAGTTAAGGAACAATGTGTCCTTAAGTATGCTTAACAGAAGCATTAAACATTAGCTCTAGTACCAGAGAACTACTGCGAGCAGTGTTTCCTCGAAGAAACTAGTCAATAATCCCATTCCCATGAAAAGTGACCGTCAAACTTCCTTTACATAGCTTCAGATCTAGTTTGATCGAAAATGAAAACTTATTGAGCCAACTGTAGGACTAGTGACAACTCCATTTCGGCAGAACCAACTAGCAACTTCCATCAAAGTAATAAGCAACTGTTGCTTCCAAACATGGTCTTGCAAGCTAGCAATTGTTGAGATAAGTCAGTGTTTGGTTGCACAAACGCTATCCATTGGAATTTCAAATGCTGACAGCTGCCAATTCCTCGTTTGGTTGCAAATATTGCATTGAAATTCCAGGAGACTCCTCAACAAGTTTCAGACATAATTATTGCTTTTTTGCACATATGGCACCCATGTGGCACTCATGTCCCCCTTCTCAAATTCAAACCAAATTCTACCAAAAAAGGTAGAATTTCGTAGAAGAATAGTGGAAAAGGTGCTCTCTCTCTCTCTCTCTCTCTCTCTCTCTCTCTCTCTCTCTCTCTCTCTCTATATATATATATATATATATATATATATATATATATATATATATATAAAGCAGACGTAATGACACCCCTGCTTTTTCCACTACTCTCCGACAGAACTGCCGCAACCAAACACTACTTACCACTATTCCAATATTCTTCGAGTGGTAATTCTAGACAAATCAAATGCTTGTCTCCTCTCTTTTGACTTCTTTTTCCACTACTCTCCAAGCTACCCCACGCAACCAAACATAGCATGAAGTTTGAAGGAAAGTTGGACAACGTACTCAGCCTATCCTATAAATTTCTCTAAGTGCCAGCTACTTGACCTACTCAGCCTATTCCGTAAATTTCTCTAAGCACCAGCTGCTTGACCTACTCAGCCTATTCTATAAATTTCTCAACGCGCCAGCTGCTTGACCTACTCAGCCTATTCTATAAATTTTTCTAAGCTCAAAATTAGATATAACATTGTGTCTCAGCTGGTTAGCCCAAAAATTTCTCTAAGCGCCAGCTGCTTGACCTACTCAGCCTATTCTATAAATTTTTCTAAGCTCAAAATCAGGTATAACGTTGTGTCTCAGCTGCTTAGCCCCTTGCTTATGCTCAAGTGTAGATCATCAACAATATTGTCACTTTCACATCACACAAACATTTAAAAGTGAAAATAATTTTGGGTTTGTGAGGCCTCTTTTGTGTTCCATAATTGCGAGGATACTCCATTTGCAACAAATATTTACAGATTTAAGCTATGATTTAGCCGACACTTTGAATCCATTGCCGACACAAGTGTCCGACACGACACGCGTGTCGACACTCCTTTGGACACGTTTAAATGTACTGCTAGGAGTGATAGAGACTTAAGAGTTAATGTGGGCGTGTGGACAGGTTTTTGTACCATGACAAGTGTGACATTCTATTTTATTATTGAATATTGTATTTACCTCTTTTATTATTAACTCTTGTTTTAGCTCTTGTTTAACTAATATGTGTTGTTATATCCCCTCCCCTAAACCTAAAACCCTAAACAAACTCTTATTCCAATACTATATTCATTGTAGCACATTGGTCTCCCTTTCTCGTTGTATATTGGAGACGGAAGAGAACTAGATTAAATTAATGTATGCATTGTTATTTGATTATCACATGTTTGTATTGTAGTTGATTAATTCAAGAATTTATTAGTTTATGAAATGAATACCATATTTATATTGGTACAAATTATGTTAGTAATCAATAATTTTATGTGTATGAACGTGTCACGATTTCTAGATTTGTAGACATTGTCATGTCAGACAACTCATATCTGTGTCGAAACTCGACACACGAATCCGTATCTACAAATCATGATTATATATACTCTCCATGTTAGCCGTGTCCTAGTTTCTAAATTTTGGGGGTTTGCCGTGTTCGACACTCCGTGTCAGTGTCAACATGCGACACTCGTGTCCGTGTCCACAAATCATAGGATTTAAGCTGAACAATAATAACTTACAGGTGGCATAAAAAACAATATAATGAATGAAAAAACTCCACCAGAAATTTAAAAGAAATGTTGATGCCTTTACCTGGGAAAAAATCATGCGATACTGGTTTCAACGAACCATGTCAACCTTTCAAAAATACAAATATTCCATATGCAAGCTAGAACTTTGTCCCCTATAACAAATGATTGAGAATAGTACTGAGGATTTATGCATTCAGAAAATCCAGATATTCTATATGCTGACTAGAAGTTTATCCTCTATATTATAAGGTACAGGGTGGCAGGGGTAGAGATATGAGGCATGACGAGCACAGTCAAGATCAAGCATGGGTTCAAATAACTCAAATTGTCAGGTATAGGGACATGACTAGGCATGCTACGAACAACATGGATAAAGTACCCATAAATCACAGCTTAAGCCTAGGGACTTGTATGCTTCTAAATTTAAGAAGAATAACTACTGCCATACATATTTATGAGTATCAAGTGAACAGGGCAAGATACGAAAAGAAAAAGGGCATTCATTAATGAACGTTCCGACACCATACCTGTTACGCGGATCTGTTATATCATCATCATCCACAGCAAATGGACAGACAAATTCAGAATCATCAAACTCATCCTGGAAAGACAACCGACTGGAACTCCTAGAAAATGAGATTCGTGGCGAACTGCTGGATGATATCTTCACTCCGGACAAATTCCCAACTTCGTCTTTCCGAAAAGGGAGTTCCTATAGTAGACAAACATATACACGTCAGTATCAGTTGATACACTAATTGTGCAGAAGTACAGCAAGTGTAGTGTCATGAATGCACACCTTTTGAGATTTTATGCCAGTTTGAAACTCTCCTGATCTTAATGGATCTTGTCTTGTCTGATATTTACTACCAGGTGGAGAGCTCTGATATACAGCGCCAAGGGAAATTTGTGCTCTGATATTGTCGGAGTGAGAAGAACACCCGGGTCTCATTCCTCTTCGAGAAGAAGATGGCGGCAGGGCATTGCTGAGCAATCCCGGACTTCTCCCAAGCCTGGCAAAAGGTATGCTGACAGGAGCACTTTCAGTGCGCTTAAGAGCCTTCGACAAATGACTGTTGGGCAAATAGGTCGGCGGAGAAGGGGAAGGAGATGGTGAAAAAGGAGGTGATGACCAACACTCGTCAAAACTCATATTATTTTTGTGAGCTAAAGATACATTACTTGAGCATGGTGTATCAGGTGGATGATGTGGTGAGTTAAGGGATGGCGAAACATTCATATTTACATGACCTCGAGGTGGGAGGCAATGGGGATTCGGATTAGAAGAAGGAAAAGCACGAGAATCCAAGTATGTTGGTGAAGGTGAGGGAGATAATGAAGGTGAAGCTCTGTGAAGGTCATTACTCCAGCTATGTCGTCTTGCAAATGGCACAGATGACAATGTCCCAGGTGACCGTGACATTAATCCTACCAGTGGAATAGAAGGCAACCTCTTAAGACGATCAGTAGTCGGACTCCCAACGTAATCCGTTATAAACTGTGGGGACAATGGTGTTGAAGGTTCAGAATTCACATCCGAAATTGTCGGAAGGTATGTCACAGACAGGCAAAGCCTACCATTATATGTATCCACGGGCACAAAACCAAATTGTTGCATCTCTGATTCCTCTCTACGCGTGAAAGGCTCGACAAAGGAAGCCACCTTATAAGCAAGGCTAAACGGGTGGAGTTGGCCCGACGAATTGAGGTCCCGAAAGAGTTTATACGCCGGTAAGAGCCTAACCATCACATACAAAGACCGCAACAGTATTATCGACTTCTTATAGGTCTTTCTATATACAGAAGGAGCGTCAGATAAGTGAGAACTAGTACCACCAGTTTTCTTGCTACCAATACTCAAATCCCTCATGCTACTCTTCCTACTCTCATACTGTAAAACCCATCTCTCGATAACCTTTTCGCTTCGCAATTCAAACTCTTCCTGCCCAGAATTCGAACTATTCAAAAACTGATCATTCGATGAGAGATTCCTCGAAAGACCCCCTTTCAACATTGGACCAATCAAATTCAAATCCGAATTAGCTGGCCTTCGAACGAGAATCACGTCGACTACCAAAGGTTCGAGATTGCTCTGATGCCAGAGATCCAAGTTCTCCAAAGAGGCCGGGCACTCTCTTAGGGCTAAATTGAACCATTTATCCCTCGGCCTGACACTCGACGATGAAGACGAAGAAGATGGAGATGATGCAGTCTGCTCTCCGCTGTAATTCCGTGAAGAGACATACGGAGACCTAGACTCGAGTATAATGTGAAGACTCTTCGCAAAGAATTCGGTAATTATCTGCTCAATTTTTGCAGGTTCTGAGTGGGAATTACTTGGTGAACGCTTCATAATTCTCTTGTGAAAACCACAACTTCTTGATAAGTAAACGACCTCGAATACCAAAATTCAACTATGAATCCCTATCAAAACCCTAGATTTGTATCTACTAAATGATCATGAATTCCAAAATTCGACTGTCAATTCCTAAGAAAACCCTAGAATTGTATCTGAAGACCAATCAGTGCCATGAGAGAAGGGGGGAAATATACTTGCAGAGAATTCGAAAGCGCCTTTTGCCGAAACCCTAGAAAAGATTTTTTTTTTTTTTTTTTTTTTTTTTAAAGGCAACAGAGATTACGAACTAAGCAGCTGATTTCAACGGTGTAGAAGATTCAAAAGAACTAAAATCAACGAATTACAGCTAATGATATGAGCAATTTTAGAGGAAAACGCAAAGATAAAAAATTAAAAAAAAAAATGGGGAAAGACGATTAGATAAACCTACCCAAAATATGACTGGATTTTGACTTCAAAAGCGCGTTTAATTTTCGAAGATCCTTTTTTTTCCTTTTCTGTTGAAATTTATGAAACCCTAGTTATAGGAGTTTATGTGCAGAGGATGTAGAGGAGGAGAAAGAGAAAGATGCAGTGAATAAAAATATATTTACGGAGATAACCCGACTTTTCTACAAATTCCGGATGAGTCCTGGGAAGTTTCCACAAGACGACAGGATAGAAGAAGAGGAAGCAGGGAGACTGGGTCACTGGAGAAAGAAGTATCCTTTTGGGAAACCGGTAGGATAATTTGGACGATGATCTTTTCGCCCCCTCCGTAGGATAATGCGCCCCACTTGTTAACGTGACTTTACGTCAAAACTCGTTAAAGTCTGCCCACAATTCAGGTTAAACGAGGGGCGCGTTATCGTATGGTGGAGCGAAAAAATTATCTCCCAATTAAATTACCTACACGTGCACAAGTTTATATCGTACGGTGGATCATCAGGATCCGATCTGAACACTAATTTTAATTCGATGGATCCATATATTCGGAATTTGATAAGGGCCCCACAAAAAAAATATAATGGATCCAAATTCAAGATCGGGAGATATATCTGGATCCGATTTAGGGTCCAACGGGCTTCTAAAATGTACTCACTATGTTGAGTATATATTATAAGGATATCCTAGTAATTTTATTTATAACATGTGTTGGTATAAATTATAGAGAAATTATACCGGCCCAAAAAAACAGTGGGGCCCATATATTTTTTTTTAGGTGATCCAAGCCCTTCATTTGTTGGGCCCTGATGTATTGTGGAGTTTTGAAGTGGATGGAACAGTATAAAAACCTCCATGGATTGGAGGGTTTGGGTCATCCTATGGAGAAAATTTTCTAAGCAAACCCTATGATGCAGTGTCAACATAGCAGCCATGTCATGCCTAGGTGGTTTTAGTGGAGTTCCAATGTGCATACCCATAAAAATGTTGTTGGCCCGTTTTGAACCTGATTTTTGGGTTATGTTATGTTAGTCCCTAAGTTAGCTACTGGAAGAGCTTGAACGAATTTTCTCTTGTTGTCTTTTACTTAAATAGATAGAAATCAGTTGTAGAAGGGGATTTTAGATGTTGATAAACTTATGTAATTGATGGAATACAATTGGGTCTTCAATTTTCTTCTTCTTCTCTTGGATGTGTTCTTGTGTTCTTATTTCCAACAAATGGATGGTTTGATATGGTTTGGATCGGCCAAACAATGTGGGCTCTGTTGTAATTTTTTTTGCTGCACTTGCACTGCAGTCCACCATATAAACCCTCTAAATTATAAGGGAAGTTTTGTGCCTTATAATGCGATTTGCTAGGAATTTCGTGGAAAGCCATGTCATGGTTGACTTTTGCAGGACGGAACAGATCAGATGAATTAAATGAGCAAGGCAAAAACTGCTAAAAAGTGAGCCTGTGTGATAGTTCTCCCATGCAAAAGGAGTCGCAAAATAGCTTTTCGTGAAATTGCCTTAGCAAAACCCCTCATAATAAATATAAATATGTAAAACCTGTTGGATTCACTCACTGAGAGTAATATACGGGGAATTCTCCCGTAAAGATCCAATCCGATTACGATCCGCGTGGATTGTCACTTGGGTAGGACTGGATTCGATCCAAATCCTGCAACTGAAAGCTTAGAATTTAAGTGTAGTTGGAATAGATGTTTAATTCTAATCCAATTAGTCATTTGGTGTAGCACTTCAATATCCATTTGGTATTTGATCTAGGCAAAACATGAATTTCTCATATCTCAAAACTCACATCAATCAAACTATAATAGCCGTTCATCTGTTACCTTGAAAATGGATGATTAAGAAAAAGTTAAGCACAAAAACTAGAGTTGCATTCTTTAATCCTTGCCAGCAGCGCTTTAAATGGAGAATGGTGTTTGACAAATCCAACATTTTCCATAGGTTTCTCTAATTTTCGACTCTCAAGCTGCGTTTTGCAGTGTTTTGGATGAATTTTTGAAGCGAAGTGAGTCACTCCAAGCAATTCCCCAGTTTGATGTGTATATCAAGTGTCAACGGGCCACTACTGGTAAACCCAGTTTAATTTACCATGCCCCACCCACATAGGCCCAATAACATTCGTACTCACCTATGGGCTATAAGGTTAGGCCCATTGGGCCTTTCTTGTTACCATTTTTATTTGATAAACGTAATCTAATGGGAAAATGATATTAGCATTCCCTTATTTAATAACACCCTTATCTCTTTGTCTACACGTTTATAATTAGTTGTTGAAAGGTTGCTACAATTCTCGGTAAATAATTAAGAGTTAATCAAAAAAGTGTTTAGTAAAGTGAGGCGTGCCATTACTCAAACAAGGAGTGCCAATAACATTTCCCAATCTGATAAGTTCGCAAACATAAGTTACTTTTAGATTCCATCGGTTGAAAAACATATCTTATGGAAATAGTCTTGGCCCATGCTAAACGAATAGCCCATCCATCAGATTAAGGCTTACAAAACTCAATGCTTTTAGGTTCTTGATGCAGTTGAAAAACTCTTAAGTTCCTTGTTGCGTAGCAGCAGAAGCAAAATGGATAGAAAAAAAATAAGAAAATGGGCTCTACGATCACTGTACTCAAAAGTTCTCATAGTACTCAAAAGCTTAAAGGCTAGTTTTCATTCAACCATTTCCAAGAAGTCCCTTGCAATGTCTAGATAACATCTATTTATGAGAAAAAGTAATCATAAAGCTAACTTAAGACCCAATCAATTAATCTTAGTCATTCATCAAAAGTACCCTAAATATAGTTCAAATCTTTGACAAAAATAACCCTAAAATAGGAATTTTGTAATGCACATGTCTCACATTTGTAAATCGCTCGTAACTTCCTCAAATCACGTCCAAATTATGCGATATTGAGCTCGTTAGATAGGTAATAGAATTTTTTTTCTAATGATACCAAATCAAACCAAATGAACAAGATTTGATGCCTAAAAAGTTGACAACAAATGAGATGAATCTTCAATCTTGAAGGGGGATAGACTTGAGAATGACGTGAATGGACTGAGCATGAGAAATTCATAAAAGTCCTATTTTTTCAGGGCTTTTGATGCATCTCTCCGATTTATTGATGTGTATAGTCCCTATTCTTGACAAGGATAGTCATAAATAGCAGTCACTTAAAAGTAGAAGGGCCTCTTTGAGAGCTACCAAAATTAGTTTTCATTTGCTAATAAGGTTATTTTTAGCTAGTCTTGCTTGCAAATGGGACATAGGTCTCTTTGGAAGACATTAATATTAAGGGAAGTGATATATTCGCCCCCCTTTTTTTTTATTTGGGACAGCCACCTCTAGTTTTGTATATGACTTATCTTTAACATTGGAGCGAATAAAGCATTTCCCTAATATTAATTATGTCATTTCTACGACCATTATTAACCCTTTTTCAAATAATTAATCATATGCGACTTCAAAAAGATTTGCATATCAGATTATATGTAAATAATTATTAGAGTTATCCATAGAAAACTTTATTAGAGTGCGTTTGAGTGTAGGCCGAATTTCCGTAAACTCTATTGGCCTAAATCTTATTAAAACTTCATCCTAAAAAGGACCAAGTTGCGCCCAATCTTGCTTGGGTGTACATCAAATGATATCCACCCTCCTTTGTTTTCAACAAAGAAATCCTCACTTTGTTAAACACTTTCTTATTAGATTTTGATAGCTTTTTGCGAATAGTAACTTCTTTTAACTCCTAGTTAAGTAGTCAAGAAGTCAGTCTTGAAACAAAGGATGCCTTTTCACAACTAACAAGCCAAAAGCCCTGGGACTTATGGATTGTGTTAGGCTAGAGCCTTAAACCACTTAGGATCTCATAAACCACTTAGGATCTCATAACATTCCACTACGCTCTGCAAAACGCCCCTGACAACCCACTAGCTCTTTTCACAGGTTGCCCTTCCATTAGCAGCCTACTATGTGTCGGCTTTTACTATAGTTGCTCTATGTAGTCTTTCTCGCAAGTCGTCCATTCCGTGACTCGAACACAAGACATAGTGACTAATCTTAAATCATTACAATTAACTGGCCCTAAATAGTGCTCATATAGACCCTATTTGGATTGCAAGAAAATATTTTTGATGAAAAGATTTTTCTTGGGAAATTTTTTCTTTCCACGATTAATTTAGAGGAAAATGTTATGATTATATTTAATTTAGAGGGATATTATCATAAATTGAAGGTCCTAAACAAAAATTGAATAGGGTTGGCTTAGGTTATCTTTTTTTTTCGTGCACAAATTAAAAATGTAGGAACTTCAGAAATATTTTCATTTATAAACTTTTTTGAGAAAATTCCTGCAATCCAAGCAAGGCCCAAGGAGATAAGGTTGGAGAGATAATGATAGAAGGAGATCATCATAATCTAATTAAACTATCTAATCTAACCTAACTACTCAATTCACTATACAAACAATAATCCAATGGTCAGATCTTACAAGAACTGATATATTCTAACTCACATAACTTCAGGAATTAGTCGAGCCACAAGACTCGACTCAGTCACATATGTCTATTTATATGCATGTGTTTGTGCATATTTCTATCTAGAGATCAACTACCATGTCAATTTTGCCTTGATAAATAAAAACAACTATGACCAATGCACACTTAGCATATGTGCTTGGTGATCAGGAATTCAGGATC
This sequence comes from Tasmannia lanceolata, assembly GCF_043159265.1. NCBI lineage: Eukaryota > Viridiplantae > Streptophyta > Magnoliopsida > Canellales > Winteraceae > Tasmannia > Tasmannia lanceolata. The sequence continues at coordinate 39,709,857 of NW_027518689.1, forward strand.
GTTGATCTTATGAGCAATCATAGTGCTACAGAGTGGGTGTAGGTCCACAATATTCATGAGCCTGATCATCACCATGCTGTAGGATGATTCCTATCCTAAACAAAAACACCAATCGTTAAAAAAGTTTTTTCCATCCTCTATTTATAATTCTATATACATATATGCTTGATTTTGCCGCTTTTAGTGCTATTATCGATGCTCATTGAACGGTAATATGACACTACTAGTGAAGCACCGACTCTCTCTTTTTTTTCCACTAGTAAAATATGCACTTGCTACTAAGGTATTTTACAATTTGTTTATTTCAATATTTATTAATGAATTAGTATAACTTTTTAAAAATATTGTTCAAATATTGTTCAATATTACTACGTAATTATTGTTAATTTCAGAAGAAATTTTATATTAGAATAATAAAAGAAATGGCAATATGATCAATTAGTAGAAGAAACTGGGAAAAATTTCTTTGAAAGAACAAATAAACTTCTCTGATTTATTGGAGGAAGAAATAAATGTTGTGGGGTGGCATGGATCGAATGTTTGCCTGAAACTGAGTTTTTCCAGAGGCTCCCTTCAATTCAGCATTCTTCTTGAAAGAAAGGGGATATTTTTTTGCAAGGAGGAGAGAGTGTTTGAGAGGCAGAGAGATAAGACTGTAAACGTATCATATACATATCACAAACCTAAGCAAATCTGCATCAAGTTTCGAATCTATAAAAAATCAAACCATAATGATAGTTCCAGCAGAACCTAATTCTATCATTTCAGTAACCTATCAACATGCAATTCTCCAATTGCTAGCTTCCACCACCGAACAAGATCTCGCTATCTAGCGGTTTCTAAGAACCAAAGAACAAAAAGCATGATAAAAATCTCCAAACCCTATTTCAAAACATCAGCAGAACACGCACAACTCTTCCCAAAGCTTTTGATCCATCGGAGAGACTGGGCTCTTAGTAACAATTTTACCTACTAAGATTGATAAAAATAAAATGTAAATCAAGTTAGAATAGATATTATACAGTCTATACGGATTTTCTTTTGAAAACCATAGGCACCTGATCAGGATTTCCGACTGAGAAATAAAAAAATATACAGAAACAAGAATTCCCACAAATAACATGGCAAATGACAGGGATATTGCAGCAGTGAAATGGAGAAAGTACCCTAGACAAATCCGACTAAGTGAAATGGCAGGGACATTGCAGCATTGAAGGCAAGGGCCCCGTACAATGCACGGGCCGACAAAGAATTGTACATACCACATCATAGGTTGATCCAAACCATCCATGTGATGGAACAGAACATAAATAGGTTGTGCCCGTCAAATCATTTCATAGGCTGATCCTAACCCTCCAATCTATAGAGGTTTCCATAATTTTTGTTCCTCTTAAGATGCCTGGAATTCGTCAATATTTTTACAAGTGTCCTACATTCGTAATATCAAACTTTCCGTAATTTGACCCTCACATAGTGAATAAGGAAAAGTAGTTTTTTCGTCATAGTTAGGGGTGTAACTTGGGTCGGGTTGAGGCCAACTCGAGGAACCCATTTTTCCAACCCAACCCGATGTCCAACCCGGCTGTGTTCAACCCGACCCAACCCGATTTGCAATTTCCTCAACCCGACCCAACCCGATTTTCAATTCGGGCTGGGTTGGGTCGGGTTGACCCAATTTGATATGGTACCAATTGTTGACTACCTCAACTCAAGCCGGGTTGTTTTGGATTTTGGGAACCAATAGTGAGTCACCAATAATCAGTTTTTAACTCACAATCGGTTCTCAAAATCCAAAACAAACAAGGACTAAAAATTAACAAAGGGAAATGTTATCCGCAGTACTATATTTTGATGATCACAGTCCTCACTTGATTAAAGTACGGTATAGCCCGCACCATAGGATTATCCAAACCGTCCATTGTGGACTATGGAGACTATTTCAATGTTGAAAAAGAAAAACACATATACAGAACTTCTTCAGATGGAACCCAAATTCGGGTTTCGGGTCAAGTCGGGTTACCCGACAACCCAACCCGACCCGACCCGATTTCCAATTCGGGTTGATTTTTCCCAACCCAACCCAACCCGATTTGCGAAAAATCTTAACCCGACCCAACCCAAATTCGGGTTGAACCCGACCCTCGTGGGAATATCCAAGAACATCGATGGTTTCAAATTATATATAGTGCTAATGTCCTCACTGCCATATTTTATAATGGCACTACTCACGTATTTTGATGATCACACTCCTCACTTTGTTAAAATGTACGGTATGGCCCGTACCATAGGATGATCCAAACCGTCCATTAGATGGGCCACTGCCTAAATAGGTTGTGCCCTAAAAATAATTTTCATAGGTTGATCCTAACCCTCTATACCCTCCGATCTATAGAGGGTTATAGGTTGATCCAATCGTCCATGTGATGGAACACAACATCAATCGGTTATGCCCATAAAATCATTTCCATAGGTTGATCGTAGCCCTCCAATCGATAGAGGTTTCCATAATTGTTGTTCCTCTTCAGGTGCTCGTCATCCGTCAATATTTTGTAACTTGTCCTGAATGCGTCATATAACGTAGTTTTTTTGTCATTGTCATATGTCTATACCTCTTTTTGGTAGTTTTTTTTCGTAATTGTCATAGACAGGTACCATATGTCGGTACTTTTCGTATGCAATTGACGATTGTACCCTCAAATCATTTCTCATTCTGAGAAACTTCTAGCATCAAAATGACTTAAATGCCCCAAGCTAATAGGATACAGTAGGAAGTTTTTCTAAAAGAAGGGCATGGAATTATCATATGAAATTATTTTTTGGGAACAATCAATTTATATTGTGACCCATTAAATGGACGGTTTGGATCATCCTATGATACAAGGCGTACGATTCTTTTGAAAAATACTTGATTGTCCGAACTTACACCATAGGTTGTATGCCAAAAATCATTTCCATAAGATGATCCCAACACAGTTGCGGGGTTTCCAAATTATGTCATTTGTCTATAGATTGTAGGGATGCGATCATCATTTCAGAATGATCAAATGGACGGCTTGGATCATCCTATGGTGTAGGCGGTAAAAGATTCACTCAAATTTTTGATAGGTAAGTTGGGGTTTTGTGGGGACACCTACCGGCTTATTAAAAAATAGTTCACTACATGGGCTTACACCATATATATTGTAACAAGAATTTTGTGACAAAGCTTGCAAACCAAAAACATATTTCTTACATTCCCTATTAAAAAAAAAGTATTGTGTAACTTACACCATAGGATGATCCAAACCGTCCAATTGATGGGCCACATCATAAATAGGATGTTCCCAAAAAACACATTTCCATGTGATGATCCTAGCCATGCAGTCTATAGAAGAACGTCATATTTAGGAAACATTTATTGATTGGAGGGTTGTAATTATTTTATGGAAATGAATTTTGGCACACAACCTACTTACATTGTGGCCCATCAAATGAACGGTTTGGATCATCCTAAGATGTAAGCCATACAATGCTTTTTGAAAACCAATACTCACTGTAAGGACTTACACTATATATAAAAACTCTCATAATCGCATCATTTCCCTCTAAATCATGGGAAAATGGGTCAAACTGGCCGGGTCAAAGTGACGCGAGAAATTTTTCGGGTCAACCGGTTTTTTGCCGTATGTTTTTAAGATTTTTTTTATAGGGATTTGCTAGCCACCTTCGCCAAGTGTACTTTTCTGCTTGTTCGCACATCCTTTGCTACGAAGTACGGTTTGTGCAAAGGTGGCTAGCAATACATAATAGCAATAAATAATAATCAAGATTTATTTTTATAGGGATTTGCTAGCCACCTTCGCCGAGCGTACTTTTCTGCTTGTTCGCCCATCATTTGCTGCGAAGTACAGTTTGTGCAAAGGTGGTTAGCAATACATAATAGCAACAAATAATAATCATGAGCAGCTACTAAGTTTTAAATGAAAAATTACGGGAAAATGGAAGCAAAGCAGAAAAATTACGAAAAAAATACCGAACGGGGTACTAGAATATGACAATTACGGTCAAAACTACAAATAAAATTGAAATTTTTTGACAATTAGGGGAAAAAAAGGCAAAAAAGGAGACAGCTGGCGTCTTTTTTTAACTCTTGTGGAAAGGCATATGAGAAGCGGAAATGATGAAAAAGAAGTAGTGAAAAGGGACATACTTGGGAGTTTTATGGAAATTAAGGCGGGACGCATAAGGAAATAGCAGGAAAGAAGCAGACGATTTTTCAGGGATTTTCCCTTTTAGTAGTAAAGGATTTCTTTTCAGCCTTTCTCACTCTCTCCTGACTCACGTGCTTCATAGCCTCTTCCTCTCATGCCCTCCCTCATGATGATACTAGTTGTCCTATATGTTGCATTTATACTTTGAAAATTTGAATATCAATTGTTACATACACCTCCACTCTCACTGTAAAATGCATGTGGAGAAGTGATTTTACAAGAGTCCGTGTGAAGTCCAGCATTTTTCAAAAAATATATATAGTGAGCCCACTTCATAGGATGATCCAAACCGTTCATTTGTTGGGCACAAATGTACCCCGTAAATCATCTCCATAAGATGTGCAGTCCCTCCACAGATAAGCGGATTAGGATCATCTTATGGAGATGATTTACGGGGTACAACCATGGTTTGAAATTTCCGTTTCGGCATAAATTTCAGAACTAGCCGAAATCCCGAAATTTTGGCCGAAATTCGATAAAGTCACACGAAATGTCTGTTATTTGGGCCGAAATTTCAGTAATTTTGGTTGAAATTTGGTAAAGGAATAAAAAATTAATATATTTTTTGAAATTTGGTCAAAATTGACGAAATTCCTGAAATTTCGACCAAAATTTGGCACATTTCGGCAATTTCAGATTCGGCCGTTTCGATTTCGATGTTGACCATGGTTTTAAATTTCGACCGAAACCGAAACGTACCGAAACCGAAATTCGCGAACTTTACCAAATTTTGTTCGAAATTTAGTAAATTTCTGGAATTTTGTCGAAATTTATAATAAAATATTAATTTTTTATTCCGTCAAAGAATTTCGATCGAAATTTAGTCCAAAAAAACTAGGGTTTCACGCGTTAATACCAAATTTCGCTCGAAACTTCGGTTCGGATAGGTCCGAAATTTTAGTCGAAACCGAAATTTAAAACCGTGGTGTTGACCGAAATCCAAAATTCATTTAAAACCATGGGTACAACCTATTTAGGTTGTGGCACACAACAAATGAACTATTTAGACCATCATATAAAGAGGGCCCAAAGTACATTTTGAAGAAGGAAAATGATAAATTAGCCCCTTTTTCTTGCTTGGGACAGCCCCTCTAGTGTATTTAAGGGGCTGTCCCGAGTAAAAAAGGGATGAATATATCACTTCCCATAGAAAAATCTAATCGTGCGCATAGCAAATAAGAGAACTTATATGGTGCCCGATCGTGAAGTCCAATATCTGTGGTATGACAAAAGTACTGTCATTGCTGCTGTTGTATCAGATATCAAGGGCGGGAAGTCCTACACTGGACTTGGACACCATATAAAATCTCACATGGAGAACGTTCATGATTTAGTAGAGAAATTATATGGTGTCCGAGTGGACATGCTCGTGTTCATGGTACAATGGAAGTACCACCCTTGATATTTTGATCCGGTGGTACTTCCATTGTAACATGTGGGCATGTCCGACCACTCATCATATAAAATCTTGATTTTCTATGATCTTTCACCACGGAATGCTGTAACAGAGAGGAAGTGTGCAGTGTCGGCCTATATTTTTCTAGTGATTGTTTTCGTGATCATAACCGTTCATCTACGAGATTCTACAAAAAATCAATGCGTGCTTACAATTTGAGCAGCAGGATAAAATCTACAAAGATCGCCCAAATATTTCACGCATGCAACATATCTATAAAGCTTGATTTTCTCGTACAAAATATATTCTAGTGAATTTTCATGCACAAATGTCCCACTAATGTTACGATGCGCATTATAATACTAAGGGATTTGGTAGGGACCATTGTATAAGATAAGAAGATTTGGTAGGGACCATCGTATAAGATAAGAGGATATCTCTCCATAATTTTTTATTAGAGACCGAGAGTACCACAGAGCAAGGGACCTGCAATGAGAATATGCCATGTGTGCAAAAAACAAATCTGTTTTTGTTGATTTTCCTAAATCTAAGGCAGGCACAGACTTGTGATATTGTGGCGAGAACCCATTTGTCCGGTTCCCTTTTCTGTGGTACTCTCGGTTTCCCTGGCATTACTCTTTTTTTTTATGGCATAGGTATCCCCACCCAATATTTTATTTAGAGATTTGCTAGGCAATTTCATTGAAAGCCATTTGCCGCTGATTTTGCAAGCAAGAACAGCCACCTCGGATGATTGTTTGAAATAAGACAATATCTTCTAAAAAAGTGAGCTCAGGTGTTGTCCTCTCATGCAAGTCATCGTAAAAGGCTTTTCGCGGCTGGTCTGTCGCACTTCAGACCAGCTTTTGTCTCCATTCACGAGGTGGCTGGTCTGAAATGCAACAGACCAGCTGCGAAAAGCCTTTTGCTACGGACACTAGCAATTCCCTTATTACTATGTATATTATACAACTGAGAGAGAGACAGAAGATATCTTCATGGCTCATATGAGCGAGAGAGAGAGAGAGAGAATCCCTTCACCTTCATAGGAGCCCATATCATTTTCCATTTCTAATGATTAAAACGTGATAAATGTGTATCATAACAGTGGCTGTTATCAAGTACAGACAATTGGGAGAAGGGTACTGATATTCCCACTGCCATGTTTTGATAACAGGACTAACTCACCTTGTCCGATCTTTTCTAACAGACTGCTAAGAGATTATTGGGAATTATAAAAGACAAGGTGAGCTAGTCTACTTAATTATCAAAACATCGTAGTCCGAATATCAATAGCCTCAGGAGAACATGTGGCTTATAGCAGGCCAAGGAGCCCGAATGCAACTACCACAAGAATTCGTGTCTTCCAGGCTCTGGAAATCCCTGATTGGGGCTTCCTCCTATCCTCAACTTGGTGAGGATTCATTATGCTCGGAGAATGATCCAAACCGTTTAGATCAATGGATCTCATAATGAAAGGTTTGGATAAATCAAAGCTGGGACCCAGTATGCCGTACAACACTCTAATGTGATCTCACCGTACTTAGTCAAACCTTTAACAAATAAGAAAATTTAGGGAAATGATATATTTGCCTCTTTTCCTTCCTTGGGCCACCCACTAGCAGTGTAAAAGGGTAGTCACAAATACACTGGAGTGGGCTGGCCCAGGGAAAAAAAGGGGGCAAATAATAGCACTTCTCTATAATTATGTGGCTTACACGTAGACATATTATGTATTCTACTGAGTGGAGAGAGATCCCTTGTATTTATTACATAGATTTTTTGGAGGCAAGAGAATCGGTTGTGGTGGAGAACGTCATGGCTTAGCACGGCTCAAATCAAATGAAGGGTGACTCGACGTGGGGTGTTGGGGTTGGTGACTCGTGCCTGAGTGGGCTGACTCGGTAGAAACTTCCTCAGTAAGGGCCTTCTTTGGATACCAACAAAGTTGACGTAGAAAGCCTCCCTTTACGATAAATTATAGAAGGCTCTTACACTCGCATTGGGTGAAGTTTAGGCCATATTTGGTAACCATGAAAAATTATTCCATGGAATAATCGTGGGCCCAAGTGCGTGAGTGGAGCACAGTAGTAGGAGGAGGGAGAAGAGTACTTGAGGTGAGGTGGTAGGAGTACGTGGAGAGAGCATCAGTAATCCTTGAAAAAAGTGACAAAAAGTAAAAACAATTGGTATTTTGTTTTCCTTATTTTTAGGAGTTTTTTCATTCTCCCCTCTCAAGCTTTGGGGACAAAAAAAATACTTCGTTTAAAACTTTTTACAACGAAAATGCATCTGTTTTTTAACGTGTGATTTGCTAGGGTCCATGGCAAAAGGCATTTTGCTGCTGGTTTGTCGTATGTCAAACCAACCACGTTGTTAATTGAGGTGGCTGGTCTAACATGAGACTGACCAGCCGTGAAATGCCCTTTGCAATGGACGCTAGCAATGCCCTTTTAAAGTTTAAAACATGTTTTAAACATGTTAAGTGTTTTTTTTTAACCAATTTTACATATACTATTTTTTTTTTTTTTTTTTTTGACAATTTTAAACGTATTAAATGTGTATTTTCATGCTTTCATTTATTTGACCGTTTTCCACTACATTGATTGGGGCCAATACCATATTAAAATTTCCCCACCCTTTGCCATATCATTTTTTACTAACTATATGCACAACTAGCCCCACAAATATTCCAAGGAATTGTTTTTCAAGGTTGAGAAATATATGTGAAGAGAGGAATGATAGATGGAAGGGTGCCCTTGTAAAAAGTGCCGAAAGGGTCACTTGATTGGATCCACATCATTTTCGATAATCTTTTTAAATAGGTTGAGAAAGTAAATTCGGTTACACTTAATGACGCGTATCCAATCAAGGGCCCTTTTCCAGCTCTTTATGCCAGGGCGCCCATGCATCTATCACTCCTCATGTGATAATAGTTACAAGGAAAATCGTTTTGGGTCCTATGTCAGTTATCTATAAAATGGCCGACACCCATTTTTCGCTTCTAAAAAAAGACCATAACAAACCCGTTTCCTATTTTTTGTGAAACTTATTCCTCAATTTTCAGAACCCCATCCGCGGTTTGATCTACATGATTGCCGAGATATTGCTAATCCATATTGTGGTGAATTGGATGGTGCAGATCATAGGATACGAGACGAGATGTAAATCAGACACGCTTGTTTCAGTGACCCAAACTCAATTAGACTTGAATACTAAAATTTGTGACTCGTTTTTTTTAAAAGGAGTTGAGTCGGATAAAATTAATGAGTTAACTCAGTCCATGTATCTATTTACCGATTTTGTTTGTCCTTTAGGTAGAAGAACAATTTTTTAATTTCACTTCATTTATATTCCACGTGCCAGATATTTTTCCTCTTCTGCTTTCCATGTCATGGAATTATCAGTGCCTTTTGGCCTTTTGGGACGAGTGGGCCCACAGGAGCGCACGGACCTCCTCATGAGCCGAGACAAAAGTGTTAATACGTGGCAGTCTCGTATGCGTCCAAAGTGGGTGGGCCCACAAAAAGATAGAAATGCGGTTTTGAGTGGAGGCTCCAAATCAGGGGAAATTTACTATGGACTCTAATGGCAAGTTTAGTTATGACTAATGACTTGGTGGCTCATGAGTCGAGCCTAAGCCGCTACTAATTCACGTGTTGGCTGCTGGATCCTTGTAAACCGTTACTAAAATCCATATACGAAAATTTATAAGTTGGGCCCACCTAATCAAGATGGTTTAAGCCGTTCATTTGTTGGTCCCCATGCCAATCAGATCATCAGAATAGGTGCCCATCATAGTACTTTTTGAGTCAGCTTATAATGGGCCCACATGATCTTGGTCACATGCCGAATGCACATCTCATTCTTAATGGATCAAAGGGATAGGATCAATTGATTGAGGGGGGGCAAACTCTAAACAAGGCCCACCAACAACTCTACTTACAGACTTTCTTGATGGGCCATCTAAGCCCAGTTTAGAAGCCCATTCTCTTCGAAAGCTCACCCAAGCCAAGCCAAGCCAAGCATTAGTGAGAATGGTGTTTAGAGGTAACTGCTAATTAATCTTTGTTTAAGTACCCATGATGCATGCCTTGAATATTCCCAAAATGTTTAGCTTAATTATTGAACCCAAAACCATATTTAACTCAAAAAGCTAAAACAACCCTTTTCTCCTTTTCCCTATAAATAGTATCACCATTCTCAACCACCTCCTTCCAATTGCACCCACTTTTAACCATGTCTTCTTCTTCTTCTTCTTCTTCTTCTTCTTCTTCTTCTTCTTCTCCTTTCTTAAAAATCTATTCAAGAAGATTATTACTACACACCCCTCTCACTAACATGAAGGCTGCTTCACCTAGTCATGACACATTAGGGCCTTATACTGGCTTTGATGCCCACGTGGTCATGATCCTAGCCGTCCTTCTATGCGCCCTAATTTGTGCTCTCGGGCTAAATTCAATCGTAAGGTGTGCACTAAGGTGCTCAACCCGGACCCCTGTCCAGTCTGGGGATCAGGTAACGACCCGGCTGGCCCATACCGGAATCAAGAGGAAAGCCCTAAAGACCTTCCTCACTCTAAGCTATTCCCTGAGCTTGAAGCTACCGGGCTTGGATTCGGACTGTGCCATCTGCCTATCGGAGTTTGTTCAGGGAGAGAGGGTTAGGGTTTTGCCTAAGTGCAATCATGGGTTCCACGTCAGATGCATTGACAGGTGGCTTGTGGCCAACTCATCGTGCCCCACGTGTAGGCAATGCTTACTTGACACGTGTAAGAAGATTGCTGGCTGTGGGGAAGCGAGGCCAGCTGAGCAGGTGGCAATTGCACCACTAGACCCTGAAGGCTTGTTAATTAATTATAGGGGTATTTGCTAATTATAGGGAAGTGATATTTTCGCCCCTTTTCTTCCCCGGGCCACACCCTCTAGTGTATTTATCACTACTCATTTTGCACAACAAGGGGGTCGCCCGGGTAAGAAAAGGGAGGCGAATATATCATTTCCCTCTTTATATTGCCCTCCTTATATTGTTTGTGTATACACTCTACAAGTCCTTTGCCCCAAGTCAATTGTATAATATGAAAAGGTAATTTATCCCCCCTCCCCCCTCTCTCTCTCTCTTAAACTTTGTAGCCAATTCTCAAGTGATTGATGAAGTGCAGTGCCACTTTCTAAACAAGTGTGTGGATATCATTTCGTAACAGTTATGTATCATAAGGTGGGTGGTATTTCCACCATTTGTCTTGGTATCTCCCCCCCCTCATTGGCTCCTACAACTCAATGGGAATTGCAACTGCCAATAACATCGAGTGGTAAAAGGTGACATAAAAGAACTGAACCAATGGGAGCATCAGCAAATGTAAGATTGGTTTGTGTCTAACCAACTAAAGAAAAAGAACAAATCAGGGATTAATTAGCTAATAGAGATTCGAATAAGGGGAAGCTGACTGTGAAAGCACCTAGAGAGAGAAAGAGAGAGAGGTGGGCCCTTTCCTTGTCAGCACCTCTTAAAGACTCAGCGTTGAGCACTTAGTGGGCCTGCAACAAGTCTTTAGAGTGAAGAGAGCCCCACTAAGGTACAAAGCCCACATCCAAAGTTGCAAGAGATGTGACTCATATGGTATACGAATGCCATATTATTTCACAAAATCTAGGTGATTTCCTCTCTATAATGAATGAGTCTTTCAAAATCAATTCCTTGCACCCACTTGAGTCTAGACCTGGCAAATGGGCGGGCCGGGTAAAAAAGACCTGGAAAATTTTACGGGTCACTAAGCTTGGACCCGCATCCCGGCCCGTATGGGCCGGGTCGACCTGCGGGTCACCCGGATTTTTGACATATTTTTTAAGATTTTTTTTGTTTGTATGGGGATTTGCTAGCCACCTTCGCCGACCATTTATGTTCACTGTTTGAGAGATTTGTCTTATTGTCGACGTGGTGCAAACTGCAAAGATTGGCAGAAGTATAATTTGTGAAAAGTTGGCTACAAATATATAATAGCAATAAATAATAATCATGGGTGCTAAGTTTTAAATGAGAAATTACGAAAAAATGGTAGCAAAGTAGAAAAAATAAGAAAAAAAACCAAAAGAATGTCCTATGACAATTACTGAAAAAACTACAGAAAAAAAGCAAAAATTATGACAATTAAGGAAAAAAAGTCAAAAGTGCCAAAATAAAGCCTTTTGCACTTCTCCACAGGCATCCGGGGTCCACCCGGCCCGGCCCAGTTTTGACGGGCCGGGTCACTTTTTGCCAGGTCTACCTAAGTCTATGCTTCAATAGGAATCACACAAGAAAATATTGATACAACAGAAACCTATGGTAAAATGTTCGTCTTCATTGGTAACAGATTTTGTTAGGAAATTTCCTTTAGGGATTTTTGCCGATTAGTTCCCTCCTAGCGAGATAAATACTAAAACGTCCCTAAGAATTATCTATTACTGATACAGTCCCTAAGGACTAGAGTGCAGCCTCCATGGAAAACAAGACAATACTGTCCAAAGCAAAGTAATATTTTTAGCATTGAAAATTTATGATTATAAAACTCTTTGTCAAAGCAAAGGTTTTATCTTTGGATTGCAGGAAATTTCTCGAAAAGAAAAATATTTCTAAAAGTTCCCACCTTTATTATACACAAAAAAAGATAACTTGAACCAACCCTATTCAATTTTTACTTAGGACCTTCAATTTTTTATACTATCCCTCTAAACTAACAAAAATCATATCACTCCGTCTAAATTTTGAAAAGAAAAAAATTCACAATTCTAACAGGGCTAGAGTGTCCACTTAAGATGATAAGCTCAGACCAGCCAATTCCAACTGAACCAGTGAAGTGAACAGAGACTCGCGGCGTCAAAACAAATTGTCTCATATTACAGGAAACGGTTATAGATGGTCGATTTTTTATGTGCACTAGATACCATAAATACAAAATCACAACCGTTTTCACTCTTCTTATTTTCTTATCATGGAACATGATCACAAGCATACAAGTAGCAGACTCTGATACCCAAAATTCGCTTTTTATTGGTTTAACCTGGGGTGTCTTGGGACAGAAACATGAACAGAAGTCTCTTCCAACAGCAAAAACCTGTTGGGGAGGAGCAGAACTATACAACCATGGCTACTTTGAGGACTGCAGAAGGAAACATTACTAACCTATGAAAGTCCCTGTACAATCATTTTAGCAATTGAAAGAGCTTCTTTGCAACCTGCATTTCAAGAAAGGCAGTTTCAGAAGATGGTTCAAAAATCAAAACACTGAGAATTAGCAACCATTTAGCATTGAAACTGTGTACTTACTTCTCTGTCAATGCAACGCCAGTAATTGAAGTACTGCCCGGTACAGTGTTTGTTGCCAGTTGTATCACCTTGGATCCTTTTCGCACATGCCAGTAGAAAAATGAGACAACTTAAGAACCATAAAGAATATTTATTATGTAGGCATACTCCAGAGGGTATAGAAAATCATGCACATTTTCCCCATAGAACAACCAAGACAACAACTGGCTCCGCCTACATCAAGATACCCCAAAACTTCAAATAAAATAAAATAAGCCTTGATTCCAGGACTTCTTAGATATTTACTTCTATTTCATCGTTTGATAAGGTAAGGTTGTGAGTGTGGAAAAAAGGAGCATTAAATGTTTCATTAAAATATTTAAAAACACGATTAAATTATGATAACACAAAAATTGTGCTGGACATTCAGTAGAATTTTTCGATGTCTTGCTGGTGTAAGATAGCATCCCACCTAGCAAGGATTGAAATTTAGCAACTCCAACAGCCTACGAGATTCAAGAAAATAAGCCTGCAACTCAAATTAGAGATTGCACCATGTCACAACCGAGGTTGTAGGATCAATCCCAGCTCACCTACAAAAATATAGGTCCCCAGCTTTGTTTAAGGGGATGAGACCTACCCTTCACTTAACTAGGAAGATAGGGTCGATCATTAGTGTTAAAACTTAAAGAGTCTCTTATTTAGTTTTAGAGTGTTATTTAATCCCTTTTAAGTTAAGTGGGAGAGAGGGGGTATTTTTGGTTTCAAATCATTTATAACTTTCATTTTTTTTTTTTTTAAAGTCATTTATAAGTCAACACCTCATAAAAGTAGGGCTCATCAAGTGTTACAAAATTTTTAAATGTTCTTTCTTATTAGAGTCCTATTGTCATATGGAGTTTACTCTTAAGTGTCCAAGGCTTACGTGAATCAGAATAACAGTCTGTGCTATTAAAGAGTTCATGCTTTAGTCAGTTTACAGTAGTTGGTCTTTAGTCCAAGGTTCTATATATATAAGGCCTTTGGCCACTTCTGGACGACAGATTATGATAAATAAAAATAAAAACTCTGCTTACTCATGCAGCCATGGATGCGACGTCCTGAGGATCAAAGTGTGATGCTAAGATCAACCATAGGAAGGGGCGGAGCCAGGAATTTACTCCAGGGGGCAGAGAATTTTATTTTTACAAATAAAGAAAAAATAAAAAAATTACCCTGAATTTATCTAGGATTCTAGGAACCCGAGCTGGTGCCTTCAATTTTATTTTATATGAAAAAAGAGTAGTAGAGTACAAAGAGGGGGAGTGGGGGACATATCACCATACCTTCTTTTCTTTCTTTTTTTGAATGGTAACAGGATTCATTAAAAAGAAGACTGAGAAGGTCCCCCTTCAAGTACAAAGACACAGATACAAACCAAGCAAACAGAGACAATCCTGCAATTATACAATTAGGGCGGTAAAAAATAAAAAAACTCTAAAACCTGCTTAGAAACTCCATCTTTTGCCAACTTATCTGCAATAGCATTAGCAGATCTTCTCACATGCTGATATAAAACCGAAAGCCCTTCCGATATGTCTTTTATCTCATCAAAGAAATGAAGAAATCTACACGGAGGAATCAAAGAGCCCATGAGCCATCTTATAACATTAAGCGAATCACCCTCTACAATGCAACTGCCTAACCTATTCCTTTCCATACACAAAAAGCCTTGATGAACTGCTCTTACCTATGCTTCACTCGAATCTGCTGTTCCGATCGGACCGGAATAAGCCTTAATGACCTCTCCGGCGCAGTCTCTCAAGACACCCCCTATCCTAGCTGGGCCAGGATTACCCAAACTAGAGCCATCGAAATTTAACTTTAAGAGCCCATCAGGGGGAGGACGCCAGGCCTGAATAATAACATCAACATTTTCCTTACTATTACAAACTACTTTCCAACCCTCCCACAGTTCGAAAGTCGAAACAAATTGGAAAAGCGGAAGAGCCCTAGCCCATGAGATAGTTAACGCAATGGCCTTGATAAACAGAAATAAGAAGATTTAGCTTTACCTTCGAAAACTCTATTATTCCTTTCGATCCACAGAACCCACAATGTGGCCATCAATGAGAGCCACCATAAAACCTTTCCTTTTTTCCTCCATGAATTACAGGACCAACCTTCAAATAAATCTTTAAGAGCGGAAGGAAAAACTCAATCCATTCCAAACCTTGCTAAAATCATGCCCCATACCTCACGGCCAACTTTGCAGTGAATGAAAATGTGATCCACCGACTCCCCTGATTCTATACACAAAGCACAATGATCAATAATTAGCAGTTTCGTCTTTCTCAGAAAGTCCACCGTTTGGATCCGACAGCATATCGCTGGCCAGCCGAAGAAACAAACTCTTGGAGGAGCCTTGATTTTCCACACCCTTGCTGCCATTGGATTTTCCTGATAAGGAACCAGGCCCTTATAAAAGACTTGACTGAAAAGAAACCGGAAGAATCTAAAACCCAAAGCCTTTTATCCACCCCTGATAAACTGATGTAAGTCTTTTCAAGGACCTGGAAGAATCTGAGCACCGAAGGCATTTCTTTATCAAAGAAATTCCTCCTAAAAAGAGGTTTCCAAATAACTTTACCAGCTATTCTCTCAAAACAATCTTTCACTAACGCTGACATATCACCATACCTCCATATCCAAAAAAGTAAATACAAGCAGTAATTAATTTTGAGTCCAATTTTGAGTTTTGGGCTCACTACGGGTGTCTTTGTGTCTAGCAACCGTTTCTTGTTTTGCTTGCTAACTTGTTCTATGTGTCTTGGTGTCATTTTTTCTTTCAATGCAGATGAATTTGGTAGAAATTTCATGAGGATAAGACTTTGGGTGTACTTTTCGCGCACACTTTTTTTGCAATGGTAAACACCACAGTATATGGGTTCCATAAATATGGCTTTTTTAGAAGAATGTGAGTATATTGAAAATCAAAATACATCCATCAAACCATTTCAAAAAAAAAATACATCCATCAAAATAATTCATCACTATTGGATTTCTAACACTCCCAAAGGCACTGGTTTGACTAAAACCAATTAAGACACTAATTAACTTGTAAAGAAGACACTAATTATCCAAACAATGCAGACACCTGTAAAGAAGTTTTCAACTTGAATGTGTAGGGTGTAGTGTTATCCAAACAATGCACACACATACGAAGATGTTTTCATCTTGAATGTAGAGGGTGTGGTGTTATCCAAAAAAATGCAGACAACCGTAAATATCAGAACCTCGCAAAAAAATGCAAGTGTGGCGTTCTCATACACTTGCATCACAATTAGATGCTTGTACTTGTAGAAACTGTATTCATAATATGACTCTCTTGAATGGCTTGATCCCTTTTGAGTAGCTGATTTTCTTAGCTAGATCTAGGGCTGTTCAGGACTTGAAAGCAATGTTGTAAATTTTGTTTTGGTGGCCATTTCATTTTGGCCACCAAAATGAAAATTTCGTTCGAAACTTTTCGGTAAATTTCGTTAAATTTGGGTCAATTTCGGCCGAAATTTCCGGAATGGACCGAAATCCGGAACTCAGCGAAATTTTCGTCGTTTCGTTCCGGTTTTCAGCCAAAACCGAAACGTTTCGTCCGAAACGGACGAAACGGAATTTACAAAAGTGCTTGAGAGTAACCAAAATCTTCGTCCGGGATTCTGAGAACCGATTGTGATTCCAAGACTCTTTGAGACTTTGAGAACAGATTGTGAATCTGACTCAAATCGGTTTGGGACTCCCAAATCGGTTCTCAAAATCCAAATCAAGCAGGGCCTTCACTCCCTAAGCCTTGTACTAATCGGTTTTCAAAACCCAAAACGATCAGAGTTATAGACACAATCAGTTCTCAAAATCCAAAACAAACATAGTCCATACATTGGCAGGAGATCAAGAGACCGAGAGAGGGAGATGGAGATGGAGATGGAGGTTGTGAGATACGAAAAAATCGGAGCCAAAACCGTAGAAACCGAAAAAACCCTAAAAAATGGCATCAATTTGCTATTCTTACAAGATTTTGGAAACCCACGATTTCTTATTTGCTATCCAAATATGACAACCCCAACTCAATAATGTTTGTAAGCCATGCATGAATTTTTATTTTTTTATTTTTTCTAAAAAGAAGCCGAGCCACAGTTTAAACAACACCTCCCATCTTTATGGAATTTTATACCACATGTTCACAGTAAATTCCTGCTCGTGGTGGCATCCTTTTGACCTTTTGTATTCCCTCTTTTTTGAAATGATGCTGCTTCTGTGTTTCTCCATTTTTTACTTTCGTTTTAGGATTTGTGTCAGTAAAAGATTCTAATGTTTACCACTTTGTATATACAGTTAGAGCAATTAAATTGCATGGCAAACAATTGAAGTGTCGTAGCATGTTAAGCTACATATTGTGATAATAAGAAAAAAAAAAAAACAATCATGGTGGCACTGGATGAAACAATTGAAGATCAAATTTGCCAGAAATTACCTTATATTCAAGCCAAAATCTCACACACTTTGGCTTGCTAACCTGCTCAAGATATTTTTTCGGGTCAACAAGTTCCTCTTCTGCCCTGGATTCAGTAGAAACAGATAAATTATAAGTTCATACACAAGGAAGAAAGACTAGCAAGTTGTATATATAATGGAGAAACAAAAAAAGAACACGGTCATAGGGACCGTCATTGTCATTGACAAGCATATTAATTGAGATACATAATTATATGCATATTAATTGCATGTGAAATATGTTATATGTATTATGTATAAATATTTAAATGAATTACATGTAAAATATAGTACATACCGGATAATCAGACAAGTGTGACATCGCATGTTACTAGGTGTTTGATGTTGACAACCCATTATGGGTGGTTTCTGAACTTATTTAATGGTTTTTTTAGTGCATATTTGTACTTGTTCTAGCAATTCCTGAAATTTCGTTTTAAATATCCATTATTTGGGTATATTTCCATATGTTTCCGTGATTTTACAAGATTTTCACCGAACTTTCCATTCAAAACTGACAAGTTTCCGTTTCTATAATGACTGAAATGCATATCAAAACCAAATCTTGAAACCTTGTACATTTGACATAAGCAACACAGTTAACATCATGATATGTTATTTACAATGATAAGTTACCATAAGTAGAGCTCATTCCAATTTTCTTGTTTATATCGTCATGTAAGGACTAAGGACTAAAGTAATGACTAAAGGCTTATCAAAGATCCATTAGTAACGACTAAAGGCTTATCAAAGATCCATTTCTCCTTGTCCTTTCCAACCTTTTTGTTTCTTAAAGAACTGCAAATATGAAGATCCAATTCTTTCCAAGTCTATTTTAAAAAGTCTTTTTTAAAAATGTAGCTGCATTTTATTTATTAATGAAAGCTATAGCTGATTCCATAAATGGATGGTTTTGTGGCTCCTCTACCTTCAGGCAATCAACAATTGCCGAGCATATTGAGATCAATCCTACAACTCATCCACGAGTTCTTGAACTCTATTTGATTCTCACTCATCTCTCTATAAACTCACTCATCTCTCCACAACCCAACTCAATTTAATCTTTCTAGATTGCATGGAATCTCAATTCAGAGCTCTTAAGACTAGCTACTGATCTCCTACCATCCCCAAATCCAAAATCATTTCCATCCATCCAAAGCCACCAATTCAAGAAGTTCCCACTTGTACACGATCAAAACCCGGTTAAAATGAAGCTCAAGTCATGCAATCAAACCTTGCCGATTTCGAGCAAATCCATGGGAAGAAAATGTAATGCTTTTGAATTTTGAAAAACTCAGCGCTGCTGCTACATTTTAACTACCAAAAATACCCATGAAAATCTATGCCAGGACAACAGACTGCAATTTGTATTATAGTAACATTGTACAAGAGGCAATAACCTATATCTGGTGACATTCTTTTATTGAGAATTCTAATACACTTACACGAGACACTCCTGATTAATCGCATCTCTGTGAAGTTAGCAGGACCTGGACCACTCTCCTGTGGGCCCACCATGGCAATGAAAATTCGCACCCACCAAATAGACCAGAAATATCCGACCAGTATCCTGCAATGAAAAGTCTCTTGAAGCCAACTTGTTTTTGGGATGAGTTTGCATTTTAAATTTTACACATATGGGCTTTATTCATGCAAAACCCAGCCCAACTTTCACCCCAACCTGTCTTGCAATATTTAATATTGGATGTGCTTGACAAAAAAAAATCACAATAGAAAACTATTTTTGGGTGCATCCAATTAGGCCTCAAATTAATAGGGATATATTCCGTTTGGAGCAAGACATCGTTTAACTTATTTAAGCAGTTAGTAACTTGGTACCATCTATGAGAACTATGAAATCGTTGAATAGGATGGGAGCTGCATAACAGTATAGATCATACATGTCATAATAGCCACACCAATCCGCCCATACCTGCATGACATATAAATTGGGAGGCAACTATCATTTATGGACTATAGCTATTTCAGTATTTCCAACAAATAGATGCATTGAGAGTGTATCAATGCGCTTGACAATCTTCAAAAGAGAAGTAGTTATTTGGAAAGGGCTTATGTAAATACGAGAAGAGAAAGGAAAAAACATATTACTCACATTGCAAAGGAAGTCCTATATCAACAACCGAATGCAAGGGGGGGTTTATTGTTTCACCCTACATAGAGGAAATCATTGTTATAGATTTAAAAAACTAAACACTCAGGCATATTGAGTATGGTAACCAGACTTTAAGTACCAGATGTTTTGTTTTACAAGAAAAATAAAATGAAATGAATTGCAAAAAAGACGATGCATTGTTATGTTCCATCTAAAACAGAGTAACAGGCTCTAATCATCAGGTATTCCATTTAAAACAGAGTAACAGACACTAATCATCAGATCACATGTATATCCACAATTGAGAGCTCCTTGCAAAAGAAATTGTTGTAGTTTCAATATATCAAGAAATAACTGCCAACTCCAGGCATAAAATTCACATTTGACAATTGATTGGCCAGAAAAATGGAGCAACAAAGGCAAAAGTAATTACAGATAAAATACATTCCTAAAGATCAATGAATTGTAGGAGATATTTTCGAATCACGGGAAAAGTAATTTCAACCTATCACTTTATTAGTAAGCAAGAAAGGGCTTTAGAGTAGGATGATCAGCATATTAATGAAAGAAGAAAATGATAAAAAGTAAGTTCATTTTTTTGAATGGCTAAAAAAAGTTCATAAAGATAACGAAATAATAATAGTAGGATATTTAGTGTGTTAGCCATAGACCCCGACTTCCTTGGGCTCTACAGGATCTATTGATGGATAATGGGCATAACAGTCTGAATCTGGTGTTTATGCCTAGTTCGATATTTTATGATTTCAGTTTAATCTCAATGAAAAAGAATTTATTCAGAACAACGGAATTAATCAGCAAAGAAATGCCATTTTTCGAACAATTGAGTTTTATTAATGGGAAAATTACATTTACACGCCCTCTAGTTTCTGACACATACACTTCTACCCCTGTGGTTCTAAACGTGACAAGTACACCCCTGAGGTTTCAAAACGTGACAAGTACACCCCCTCCGTCAACGGTCCGTCAGTTTAACCTCCGGCCACCGCCACCTTCGGCTGCCGTCGCCATCTCTGGCCACCGCTGTCACCTCCACCACAGACAATGAAACCCCACGCCATGGCTGCATCAAACCCACATTTCAAGAAAAAGACATCGATAAAAACAAAAAACAAAGCCCTAAAATATTAGGGTTTATGTGCAAATCATGATAATTGTGTGAATGAAGACAAATAAAACTCCCAAATCGACGGTTTATATTGATAAATAAACAAGGGTTTGAATCAAACCCTAATTTTTAGTTTTCAAGTCTGAAAAACCTAATTTTCAGTTGGAGAAGAAGAGGGCATTTTGGTCATGGCTGTAAAAAAAAACCAATGAAACCACAGGGGGTGTAGTTGTCACGTTTAGAACCACAGGGGTAGAAGTGTATGTGTTAGAGGGGGTGTAAATGTAATTTTTCCTTTATTAATCAACAGAAAAACCATACTCGCCGAAGCTAACACAGGTGCAAAGAGGGTGGGAAAGGGGGAAAAAAAAAACAAATCCATGGAAGAGTTTTATTTTGCAAAAGAATGTCATTGTATATAAAACTGTTCATGGAAATTGAGAACTGAGAACTGAGCAATTGAGTGAGTAATCCAATGAGAGATGAAGAAAATGCCAATTCCTTTTACTGTGAAATTTAAATTTCACCCATTCAATTATTGAGGCAGTGTACTATCTCAGATATAAAGGAAGAACCGTAAGCAGTGATACACCAAAGAACTGTGCGTAGTCTACATCTTTGATCATTCTCTTTTATTATTTAATTTCCACTTCTCTTTGGTAGTTTCTCTGCATAAATGTTTGTCCCTAAATTTCCAGATTCTTCCCTCCTTTATACCAAGCTAGAAACAAAAGAACGATTGAGCCGAATTATTTTAGAAAGCAATCTACTAATTTAACAACACACACACACACACAAAAAGAATAGAAAATGCGTCGCTCCTTTAACTAACAGTATCAGCAAAGAAAATGGAGAGAATCGTACAATGAGACAAACTAGGGTTTAGGAACCCTAATGCGCATCGATAGAAAACCAGCTAGATTCATCGAAACTTCAGAAAAAAGGCTACTGAATTGTTTTCGGGAAAATTTGTAATCCCGAGAGAGAGAGAGAGAGAGAGAGAGAGAGGATTCTGCAATGTTTCATGAGTTTTTTTAGGGGTGCAACTTGGGTCGGGTTGAACCCGAATTTGGGTTGGGTTGGGTTGGGTTGGGTTTTTCTCAAAATCGGGTTGGGAAAAATCAACCCGAATTGGAAATCGGGTTGAGGTGTTGGGCAACCTGACCCGACCCGAATCTCGATTTCCAATTCCGACATGTGTTTAAAACCTGATTTCAACTGAACACATTTCTCATTGAAGCTAGAAATGTGCTTAAATTTTAACATAAATTTATTCTTCAGTTCAGTTACATAGTTTTTATATGGTGGATGCCTATGTGGGAATGTGAGCAAAAAAAAACAGTGGGGCCCACAAAAAACATTTGCATAAATTGGAAATCGGGTTGGGTCGGGTTGACCCAATTGCAAATCGGGTTGGGTTGGGTTGGGTCCAGCCAGGTTAGAAATCGGGTTGGGTCGGGTCGGGTTGGAAAAATGGGTTCCTCGGGTTGGGTCGGGTTGGCCTCACCCGACCCGAGTTGCACCCCTAAGTTTTTTTTATGGGAATTTTTATATGGTGTCCACACGTACTTGAACGTATTTTATTTTTTAAAGCAAGGGGCCCACATAATTAGATGATCCAGACCATTCATTTGTTAAGCCCCATCTAGAATGTCTCATCTCTAAAAAATCATCCCCATAATCTCAACCCTTTGCTCTCTTTATAGATCGTATAATACAAAATCCTCTTCAGATCAGACGGTAAAGATTCGTAAGGGCCCAACAAATGAATGGTTTGGATCATCTACCGTACTTTTGAAAAAAAAATAGGTGCAAGTATGCGCCGGCATACATTTTCTCGTTTGATAGAACTTCTATAATTCACTTTCATTAGGCTAGATCACCAAATTGGTAAGGAGACTTAGCATGCACTCTGGTAGAAAAAGTTGGTGGCCAACCGGTTTGGTTCTCGGTTCCCGGTTCCATGAAACGTAAGAAGCGAACCGAACCGGACCGAACATAATCGGTTCGGTCCGGTCCGGTTCTCCGGTTCTAATGGTTAATTACTAACTAATTATAATTTATAAAAACTTTTAATTAAAGTTATAATATAAGTTACTTTCTTATTATAAGAATAGTATTAACTATTACTTATTAATATTATAAGTAATTTATATTAATAAGTATATGTATAATAGAAATATAAAAAATATTATATATATATTCAAAAGTTCGGTTCTTGGTTCGGTTCATTCAAAAGTTCGGTTCTTCGGTTCCAGAACCGAACCAAGAACATTAGACCCGGAACCGAACCGAATAAGTTCGGTTCTTTGGGTCTGGTTCGGTTCTGGCCACCCCTAAGAAAAACTTAAGCATCCAAAAATTTGGAATTTTTTTAAAGGGACTCCCTGAGAGCGAAAACTTAGAATTGTTGGATTTGCTAAGGACCATCGCATACGGCATTCCACGGGTAGGCTGTTGCATGAGAGTGGAGCCATGCACCATATATGAATTAATGAATAAGACAAAATCTGTTGAAAAGTGAGCCTATGTGGCTGCTCTCTCATGCATCAGCCGGCCCTCAAAATGTCTTCTATGATGGTCCCTGGCAAATCCCTTTCAAAATATTTTATTTTTTTAAATAGTAATATGAATTTTTTTTCGAAGAGACACTGTTAGAAATTTTGAACTCAAAATGTAGAAAAAACCGAGAAATACCTTCTCGAATATGGATTGAACACGATGTGCAGGTATAACGCCAAGAAACAAAGCAAGAACACAATCACACAACAAAACACAAGATTTTATGTGGTTCGACAATGCTTACGTCCATGGGGAAGAATTTCACTATTTCAATCTAGGGTTACAAGCTCTCTTCTTCCTGGCCAAGAAATACAAAGAAAAACCTAATCCTGTAACCCTAACACATGGCTTATATATACATGAAGAAATTTACCGAAATACCCTTTAGCTCGACCCTCGTGTGCGTCGCGCACATTAGTCCATCAAGGTCTTATATAATGCCAGAATACAAGACGCATGCACAACAGTACAACACAAAAAAGCACTTTTTGAATCCAAAATTAGGAGGGAAGACTCAAATAAGAATCTCCTTTTGACAAGCTTTTGTCTTTTGTGGTTTATTGTGACTTGAACTTGTGACCTAAAGGTGTGTGAAGTGGGTTTCAACTCTAATGCAATAATTTTTAGTCCCACATTAAAACTTTCAAGAAAGTTTCACCTCCTTATAAGAGGTGGAGTTGAGGAAAGACCTGGACCTATAAGTGGGCAATGGAATTTGTTGCGTGACCCGGTTTTACATGAAGAAAAGTTCATGTAAAAAAAACACACACACACGAGCCATTGGTTTTTCCATTAACTTCTAAATAGTTTTTATTCTCGAAACATTTTATTAATTGCGCACATTAATATTTCCTACCGTTGTAAAATATTTCATCTTCGCCAACAATAATATTTTTTTTCTTTATAAAGGACCAGGGGGAGCCTCTCTTAAGCACTTAAACATGCGGTTGAGAAAAGTTTTTACAGAGTTCTCTCCTTAAGTTTTTCTTCCTCCATTTTGTTCCATGTTTGAGCACAGTTTCAAGGTGATTCGAAGTGGACCAATTAGCGAGTGCATGTGGATTGGACCCTTTTTGGCTTGTTTTTATCTTGGAGCATCGATTTGAGATCCCGGTTGCACTGTAGGGGGATACGATTCTTAAGGAGAGTGACCACGTGGCACAACTCAACCTAGGAAACCATCATTTATATATGCCAAGAGCTGAATTGTTCATATGGCTTGGATGGGACCATAGCCCAAAGGATGCTAATTGCATTTAAAACAAGGAAATGGTCAAAGGGGATAACGTCTCCTACAATAGTTCAGAAAATTCTTCTTCCAAAGGATACAACTCTTTCAAACATAGTTTTAGCTCCCACTCCCTACAATTACTCAACAAAAACAACTAAAAACATGTCACCTAATCAACATGTTAACTAATGATGGATCTCCTAAACCATGTAAACAACTTAGCCCCCGGTAATATTTGATTCTACTTGCTGGGTACATCGTGTAGGACATCTTGCTTGCTATTGGTAAAATTTATCACTTAAAAATGAAATCGCAAGCTTGGAACTGCTGTTTGTGCTCGGCTTTTCAGTTTCTTCATCGGATTTTCTGCCGAATGGAAGTTTTCCTTGAGCAATTGCAGAACAGTAATCTGCACACAAACCTGATCAGCATTCATCATCCCATGATTATAAGAATCGAATATAGGACTATATCTCAAATGGGTAACGTGGGTTAATGAATATGCTGCGGTGCTGTTCCACCACTCAGTACAAGGAAGCCAAAGAAGCCCCCATTTAGGTTGTTGACTAGCAAAATAATGGAGATATGTTTCTAGGCATTTGTTCATCACTTCAAATTGACTGTCGGTTTGTGGATGGTAGGATGAATTCATCTCTAACTCTATTCCCTTCAACTTAAACAATTCATGCCAAAATCGATTAGTAAAAACAATGTCATGATCGATGCCCGCCTAGAGTTTGTTGATATTTTCCACAAATAGTTGAGCCACAACAATATTGTATAAGGGGGTGTGAGAGAGACAAGATGTGCATACTTAGTTTACTGGCAAATACTATTAGTTGCCATTTTTGGCAATCATGGATTTTTTTACCCATGGAATATTAGTTTACCCATTGGTAAGGAAGGGAGGGTGAGTGTTGCGGCTAAATTCTGTTGGGTATATAGTATAACCCTAATTATGTTCTAATATAAGCCCAATAAGATAATGGACCGGTGTAGTGGGCCTACATGGGCTAGAGTCCATTAACCAGTCAATACCTAGCGTGTAGCTTCAAGCAATCCTTGCTTGACTTAATAGATTCCGCTCGAGCATGAGTGGGTCTCTCCTTTGCCTGATTCAGTGGGCCTATGGGTATGGGAAAAGTGATGGGAACGGGGATCTGGCCTGCGCCCAACAGAAAAAAGGTTAAGGTCACCTGGAGTTGTTGGACTCCAGGGAAACCTGAGACACTCAAGTCAGTTTCAAGGCAACAGATGGAGCAAAATACAGATAAGGGGAAACACTAATTGGGGGTCATAGGGAAGTACTCGTGGATAGATCTCCGTAACTTGAGGTTGAAGTGGAGGGTTACCCTTTATAGTCGTAGGTCCCATGATTAGAGAAGGGATGACGATCGTGTGCCATAGCATCAATATGCTAGTATTAGAGAGGATTTCGGTGGAACACAGGGTTCAGGAGCCTTGTAACATCTAGTGACGGGATGTCTCAAGGTGGCGTTATGATTGTCAATGGGAGTCATATGGGTCGTTAAGGAGGTGCGCAGCCTGCATCAGGTGGACCTGGCGTGAAGTGCGGACCAAGCTCACTGCATGTTGGATCGCTCCAGTTGCGACACGCGAGTGTCGCAAGGCGATGCATGCTCCAGATCCCATGCCATGGATCCGGACGTCGTGGGGATCCGATTTTATCCCCAACAGTGAAGAGGGTGATCTAGATAGAGGGTGAGGAAAGGCAAGTAAAAAGAGAACTAGGTTCAGTGACCAAGGAATAAGACGATTAGCCATTTTACATTTTGTTGTTTTGGGGGACAAGAATGGTAAGTAGTGTTTGGTAGTGCGACAACCATGAGAATGAGAAGATCAGTGGAAGATGTAGGTGTGTCATTACTAAAATAGAGGGTGGAAGAGAGAGAAAAGAGAATAAGACAAGAAATTTCTCCTCTTCTTCCAACTAAATTCCACCAAAATGATGAAAGATGGGGAGAAGATCAGAGAAGGGAATATTACCACCATGCAGGCCTCACTTAGGAAAAAGATTATGATGTCCGGAAGATGTTTAGGAGTCAAAGGAAGTTTCAATGCAAAATGGCAACCAAAAATGCGTTGGACAGATTAGTGGAAGATCAAACGCCGATGATCTCCTTGCTTTAAGCAACCAAACAGACTAGCAAATCCAAGAGCACTTTACGTTTTAGCAAAATACGTACAAATTGAAGTCCTGGTGCTCAAACAATCCTAGCCCTTCATCGAATCAAGATTAAGACAAAAGAAAATGGGTACATCTGTCACACTAACGGATCCGATCATGTCCACGTTGAAGTTATGGGGTCCAAAATTAGTTATTAGGAAAGAGCGTAAAAGCGGCCTTCTCAGCATTTTTCTTTATAATAAAACGCACAAGGGGAGATGATTGTTTTCGCTCCCCCTGTAGGATAATACCCACCAGTTTTAACGTTATTTGACTAAAAAAGGGTGTATTATCCTATAGTAGTGGCGAAAAAATCCTCTCCCAACGCACAAAGCTACAAAAACTGAATAACGACAGAAAAGAGGGCAAAGAAAAGCCAAAAAGGATATACAACAAAAAAAAACCCACGGATCGCGATCCGTGTGCAACGCTAACATATAATCCTACCCGTTCAATTTCATTTAAATCGGACGTTCCAAATTAACCCGCCAATCCAAAAAATTCAAATTTGCTCCCCCCTTCCTTTACAAATACCGCCCATCCCTCCCTCCAACTCTCTCACACCCACCTAAAAATCTTCTCCAAACCCTAATCTATCTCCTCTCCCCTCAAAACCGTAAACTTTTTTCTTCAATGGCGAGAACCAAACAAACCGCCCGAAAATCCACCGGCGGCAAGGCTCCGAGAAAACAACTGGCAACAAAAGCTGCCCGGAAATCTGCTCCGGCGACCGGAGGAGTGAAAAAACCTCATAGATTCCGACCAGGAACGGTGGCTTTAAGAGAAATAAGGAAATATCAGAAGAGTACGGAGCTTTTGATCAGGAAACTTCCTTTCCAGCGTTTGGTTCGTGAGATTGCGCAGGATTTTAAGACTGATTTGAGGTTTCAGAGCAGTGCTGTGGCTGCTTTACAGGAAGCTTCTGAGGCTTATTTGGTTGGACTATTTGAGGATACGAATCTGTGTGCGATTCATGCTAAGAGGGTTACGATTATGCCTAAGGATATTCAACTTGCTCGTCGTATTAGAGGAGAAAGGGCTTAAATCTGAAATTGGGGAGATGTTATTTCTTTTGGGTTCTGTTGATTTCTTCTCCTGAATATCTATGTACTATTTTGGGTTACTTTTTGGTGAAATGAATGGGATTATGCTAGAAAATGGGTTTCACTAGTTGTGATTTCTTATCAATTTCTGACTCTCTTCTCTTGAAATTTTTTGCGTGTATGGTTTAAGTCCCTTTAAAAAGTGGGTTTTTTTGCCATGTTTAGTAACTATGAATATTTTTTCATGATAGTTTTAGTTTGTCAAGTGGGGAGAGGAGTTAGGATTTGTGGGAGGAGCTATACGAATGAATATAGAGTGTGAAAGGCCTTGGATTCAAAGAAATGGGAATGTGATTACAAATTTAGGGTCTTTTTAATGTCTCTAGTCTTAAATTTGAGAACATTTTTAATGGATCCATTTTCTTTCAAATATGATTAGGGTTGTCAATGGATTCAATTCGGATTGAATCAACCCTTGTTTGTATTACGGTTCAGTTGAATCCTAACAGTGCTGGGTCTCCCTCGGTTTCTGATTATGTTTTGTGATTATCTTATGCAGTAGAAATTTTGTATAAAGTTAATTTTCTGTGTTTCTTGTTTGTTCAAACAGAATATATTGTGTAGTTTTATTGTTATTGTCATTGTCGTGGTCGCAATCACATATGGGTATGGCCAAATGGAGATGAAGTGCAGTCACTGCAACAGAGAATTCATTCATCGTCATCAATTTATTTTAACAAGATTTTTTTCAGTTTTGTTAGGTTAGATGTTAATTTGAGCCGGGTAGATCCTTGCACCTTCTTCATGAAAATTTTCTATTGGATTCATTAGCCGACCTTAGCTAGTTTGGGACAAAGGCTTATTTGATTTGAGTTGAGTTGTAGGTTTGATGTTATATTCTTAAATGTATATCTTGATGACTTTAATTTAGAGATTTTTGCTGTGAAGTTTTTTAATTTCTTTAAATTTTGAAATTACCCACCTTCCTAGGCTAAAAATTAAAAACCCAAGCAGAGTTGAGAATCTATTTCGAGTTGGGTTGGGCTATGAGTATCAGGTTTTCCCCGGAGAATCTATTCAGATTTGGGTTGGTTTATGAATCTCAGGTTTTCCATAAGAATCTCCACCTTAATTTTATAAGGACATACATTAGAATTGGGACAATGGAATTTTTTATGGGTCTCCTATCTAATTAATTAAGGATTATATCTATGTCCAACACAAGAAATTCTTAGACCCACTCCATTTGTACATGTTTCACCCATTTAGGGTCGGATCCAAATGATCCATAAAACCGTCTAGGTCAGTTGACAGGCCTAAATATGAGATTGATTTTGTTAACATTCACAAAACAGAAGTAATTCACGAATATTGAGCTGCCACATCATTTAAATAACGAAAATTGAAATTCAGAAACCAGTAATTTTTGCAAACATGGACACGACTACTCTGTGTGTGCAAAAACGTCTAAGATTGTTTTGTTCTCATTCCATCTTTTAACAACAAATTACAGAAGTGGAAATTAACAACTAATTACAGTAAATAAAGGAGTGCCATTATTAAAACAAGGGACTGGCAAAATCATTTCAGGGAATGCTACAACAGAAGCACATTTTAATGTTATTCACCTTAAAGTTTCAGCTCTAAGAGCTGTAGAGCCCTGAAAATGTCAAAGTACATGATTTATAGAATGAGATACAACAAATCCGGCTTCAAGCCAAAATTAAATAATAATCATACACTGTCCATTCTCCCTTTCAGTATTAACTTCAGAAATCAATCCGCGGCAGTTATAATAATACACATTACAAATGACAACATTTAAAACTTGATCACCAACAAGGTGAAATAAATTCTCTTACCAGTTGATGGTGCAACTTCAAACTCATGGGCTACTCTTTATCCTTGATTCTGATCAATGTCTAGAACAGAATTTCATAAATTGAACTCTGGGGGGTCCTTTTAATTTATTGGGAATTAATCTCAGACTATACTGGGCGGATCACCGACCCAGCTACAAATGGCTCGAGTCCAACGGGTTCTAATGCAGTCCACTAATGGTGCATGCTGAGAAGGCTCTGGCTTATTCACCTCAACAGCTCCATCTTTCCCAGACGGTTCACTACTTGGGCCGGGCCCTACATCTGCCATGAACTCCTCTGGGGTCCACTTTGGTGGAACCAAAACCCTTAATTTCGAAAGCCTTGGTCTCTGCACTGGACTTTCTCCTCCTGTCACTTGGTTGCTATTTGGTATTGACTTAGCAATCCCATTAAAATGGAAGAGATCGAACTGCTTTTTTCCCATCAGTCCAGTGGAATCCTTCATACCGCCAAAGCTTTTATCCAACTCTAGTAAGATCTGCCAAAACTCACTCCATACTATGAACCCTGTGCTACAGAGATGGTCGAGCTTTTCGGAAGGCAAATTGATGTTTGTTTCTCGGAGGACTTGTTGGATGCCTTCCACGCTTATAAAACCACCTCCTCCACTTTGGTCTTGGGCATCGAATGCTCTCCTGATTAGTGACTCGCGCTCTTCCAGTTCATTTTCATCTTGGACGCTGGTATCAAGAGCGAAAAGGACTGTATAATGGGACTCACTCCCAACCACCCATATTGGCCACTTTGGACATTTCAAATACTGGCCAACCTTGCAGAAATTGAGGGATTCCAGAAGAGTGAGGAATCCTATGTCAACTTCTGTGGGTACACCCTTGAGGAACATCCCACCGCCTAGATCCATCCTCTCGTCAAATACATTTGGGACGGCCTGCCCGCAAAGCAGCAGGTTCACAATTTCCTGTCAAATAACACGGTCACCTTCGTGATAAAACACTTCAATGGAATTATGTCATCAAATGGAATGAACCATTTTTTTTGTTTTTTTGAATGGTCAAATGCAATGAACCAGTTATGGCTGCTGGTACAGCATAAAATGCAAATTAAAGAAGTGATATTACTATAATGCCCTGAGCGGGAGCACTGCCAGGGCCATGTGCCTTAGGTGCCACACATGCCAATGATGTGCAGGTGGTATGACCGTGTCTGTAGGACAGGGTATCAGAAGTGGCCTTCCACCCCACTTATTACTGGGTCACTTGTACATGGCCCTAGCAATCATTCCAGACGGCATCAAACTCGAATACAGGATTTCATAAGATCTCCCAACCCTAACAGACTCCAGAAGAAAAAATCTAGACATAAATATTATTGCTATCTATGTGTACCTGTGACGCATGGCCAAATGGAGCAGTGACTAATGGTAGGCTAGGATCGTCCCTGTCTGCTTGGACAGATTCCTACATCATGACAAGATTTTAAATGTTTTAGCAACATGCAGCCTCGAGGAACAGATTATAAAAAAAACATTAATGTGTCATTGGAAGCTCAACTTTAACTAAAAGTAACTGATAACACATGCTCCTTATTGAGACAATTGTATATTGACGTAAGTTCATAAACGAGCCCATAATTCAGCAAAGATGATTGATTGACATATATCTAAAAGTATGTCCCAAGGACACTGAAAAATCATGCTAATTTAAAAATTTTCCAAGTTGAGAAAATGGTTTTGGTCAATTGAATCTTTCTAATTTGAAAAGTTCCCAAGTTGACAAAAGTGTGTTTTTGGTATGGGATTAGAACCTTGTAAAAGGAAAAAAAGGGAAAGGAGGACTTAATTGAACATAGCAAGTAGGGAATTTAATTTCAGAATTTTGATTGTTTTATAAGTTGACTTTCTAAGTTTTCGGTAACCATAGGTATTAAGCTTCTGTTTGGTTAGGTTGACCTACGGGCTGAGATTGATTATATAACCAGTGTTTAAAAACACGGATGTGACGCGGAACGCGGCCAAGAAAAATCCTTGTTGACTAGGCGCGAACATTGCTTTGGATAAGGAGTTTTTAAACACTGCATATAACAATGCTTAGGATAAACGGAGAAAAAGAAAAATTGTCAGCATGAATCAAAGAGGTAACAATATTACAATATTATTGCCAACAGAAAACAGGAAACAAAATTAGTAAGTTCATAGTGTGAAATGGAAAACTGTTACTAACTAGCGAGCATACCAGTCCTCGAGAAAGTAGAGCAGAAATGAGGAAAAGCATTGCCCCCATACGACTTTGGAAAACAGGAAGCATTGCTTTAAGCCGATGAAAAGCAGCTGTCTGCGAAGTATAGACGTTGACTCTTAAAACTTTCTGCAAGTGGGAATCCGATTCAATTGAAAGACCTTCCAATGCTCTCGCAATCATCTGTAGATGAACATTCCAAGACAAACATTATCAAACTTGAACACAACTGAGGCAATTTTTACCAAAGAACATTAAATAAAGGAAAATGATATCAGCACAACCATGTTTTGATATTTTCACTAATACATCTTGTCTTTTAGTACTTAAAGAGCTGTTAAAAAGGTTATTACAGTTCCCAAAAGTTCTCACAAGCCAATTAAAAAAGAAAAGACAAGCTTGGTCCGTGTAATTATTAAAACATAGTTGTGCTGATATCATTTCCCTAAATTAATTAGCAAAAAAAGATATTCACCTCGTCCTTTTGACCATCTTCAGAGCCATCCTCAGGGCGATGGCTAAGAACACTTAGTGTCGCAATCACAGCCCTTTTCTTGTTTCCACATAAAAATAAAATTTCTAACATACTGAGAACCAATGCTCTGAAAAGGAAAGAGATGAAAAAAATAAGATAAAGATTCAACATGCTTTTCTGACGAGGCAAAAGATTTAGGAAAACCAACTACAAAAAATGCCTTCCAAAGCCTCTAAAATGAATGAAAAAGAAGCCAGAGTAATAATAAAAGACAGAAGCGAATCAAGCTATTTGTAGACAATAGTCTCACTTCACACTAAGTAATAACAATGCTTTGTTAGTAAAGCAGATTATAAATATTACAGCATCATAATCAAAATCAAACGATTCCAACATAACATTTTAATTAGGAGGACCCACACCTGAATGTTACGAAAACTCCTCACTGCTGAATGTTCGACATAATTTCACATTGTCACCCAGACACTTAAAGATGGGTGTCATACTCATCTTGGATGACATTTTGGATAACGGTGTTTCTAGCACAGACCCTGCCTCATCCATAATACAAAGGCTTTATATAATTTACCTTAGCCATCACATTTTATTAAAAAAAAAAAACTGTTATTTTATGTATCGTTTGTGACTTTACAATCAAAATATGAAGTGGTCCAATTTGGATCACAATCCACTGATTCTAAAAATTTTTATACAGTGGTCTACTGGAATTCAGAAGGGAACTCCTTGACTCTTTGCTACTAATTTTGTAAGGCAATAGAAAAATTCCATTGCATGGCATATTGCTAAATTGTTCTCCGTCGCTTCACTTCTACCATAAAACCCTCCACATATCAATCACCTGTCAACAATTAGGAAGGTATTAAAACCTTGAAGAGAAATGAAAAGAAAAAACTTACTAGTATGCACGAAAAGTCAACTCTTCTCAACATTGGTCGCAACTTCTTTTACCTGCTTTTTAGTTCCTAACACTACATGAGCTAAATGTTTGCATCACGTTAATGTAGTTCCAACACTACACAAAAACAACATGAAAGCAACAAACACACCCTTCGTAGATGAAGTGGGTTCCTCTTGCTCCCACAACACAAGTACATTTAATATTCAATTAAACCCCAAAACCGAGGGTTCTCCTTTATTTCACTTGAACACAAACTGAGGGTTGTTCTTTTTGGTTGATAATAAGTTCTGTTCTTTCTACAATGAAAAGTTTGTTGATCAAGAGTCGGAGAGTCTCAAAGCCATGAGAGAAGATATCTCTCTCCTCACAAGGAAGTTCAAGAAGTTCACAAGAAATAAAAGAAGAGACTTCCAAAAGGAGAAGAGTTCTAGAAGAGAAAAGGAAGAAGAAAAAGAGGATGATGATGAACTAAGATGCTTTAGATGTCACAAACTCGGACACGTAAGATCCGATTGCCCACTCAAGAAGCTTGATGAGAAGTTCAACAAACGAAGAGGGAAAGACAAGAAGAAGAGCTTCAATGCAACCTATGATGGGCTTAGTTGCTCATCTGGAAGTGAAGAAAGTGATGGTGAAGTCTTCCACATATGTCTCATGGGAATTCAAGAAGATCATTCACCTAAAGAGGTAAATTCTCTATCTGCCCTTAATGTGGAAATTAATGATGAAGATGAAAACATTTCATTCACGTATGATGATTTGTATGACACTTGTGAGAAATTTCAAGAAGCACTCATTCTTGAGGCATCCAAAAACATCAAACTTACAAATTTAAAAAGGAATGCAATGCCCTTACGTGCAAAGTTAATGAAAATAAAACCTTGACAGATAAAGTAAAAAATCTTGAGTTGTTGAACCAAGAGTTTCTAAAAGAAAATCAAGAAATATATCTAAATATTTAAAGATTGTATTTGAAAAACAAAGAATTGAAATGGGAATATGAAAAACTTTCATTAAAGTTTAAGTATGGGAAGACTAAACTAGATGAGATACTTGATATGAAGATCTCTTATGAGAAGAGTGGTCTTGGTTACCTTCTCAAAAGAAACCCCCATACAAGAAAGATACCCACAAGTCATACATTTCATTTGTAAAAGCTAGCACATCACATTCCCATTCAAACTATCATGCTAGCTCAAGAGTTATTCCCATGTGTTATTATTGTGGGAAAATTGGGCATGTCATGTTTTTTGCAAAATTAGAACATCAAACAAATATATGTGGGTAGTAAAAGGTAACTCTTATGGAAGTAATCCTAAAGAAACCACAGAAATTTGGGTACCTAAGCCCAAGACTTGACTCTCTATTTTGTAGGTATGCTTGAGTAGCAATTCCACATTGGACAAATGGTACCTCAATAGTGGATGCTCAAGGCATATGACCTTTGACACCTCCAAATTTTCTACACTCAACATGGAAGATCAAGGAAATGTTACATTTGGGGACAATGCCAAAGGGAAGATAATCAGAGTAGGTAAAATTAAGTTTAAAGTTATTACCATTAAAAATATACTACTTGTTGATGGACTTAGACACAATTTATACTTAGTATAAGTCAATTATGTGATAATGGTAATAAAGTTTTATTCAAAAATGACAAATGCATTGTTAGGACTTCAAGTGATAATAAAACTGAATTTGTAGCCACTAGAGATGGAAATGTGTATACTTTTATGCTTGAAGAACTTACATGTCAAAATGTGACTTGTCTTGCATTCTTTGAAAACAATACATAGACTTGGCATAGAAGACTAGGACATTCTAACATGGAAATCATTGCTAGAATCTCTAGAAAGAACATTGTAGATGGTCTACCAAAAATCATATGTGTAGAGCATGTAAACTTGGTAAACAAGTAAAAGACTCATTTTGACCCAAGAACATCATCTCTACATCTAGACCATTGCAACTTCTTCACATGGGCCTACTTGGTCTCGTGAAAACATGTAGCTTTGGTGGAAAAAAGGTATGTATTTGTAGTAGTAGATGATTATTCTAGGTTCACCTGGGTTCTATTCCTTGCTTCCAAGGATGAAACATTTAGAGAATTCTACAAATTATGTAACAGGCTACAAAGAGATAGAGGATATCACATTAAGCAAATTAGAAGTGATCATGGAACAGAATTTGAAAATCATCAATTTGAAGAATATTACATTGAACTAGGTATAGAACACAATTTCTCAACCCCTAGGACTCCTCAACAAAATAGTGTAGTAGAAAGAAAGACCTTCTTACAAGAAATGGCAAGAACACTACTTCATAATAATAACATATCTAGACATTTTTGGGCAGAAGCTGTGAACACAGCTTGCCATGTGATAAATAGAGTATGATAATCCAGGAGCCTATGTCTGAAACCCAAAGCAAAAACATAAAAGATTGTATACAAACTCCAACATCTGACAAAACTTCAACATCTAAACTTTCTTGCTTATCAAGTTTTCCTGCAACCTTCAACTATGCCTTCGAAAAACGTCCAATCAGCAAAAAGAAACAAACCCAGATCTCTTTAGAAGTAACCATCAATTTAATTGCCCCTGCTTTCTTTTAGCTACCTATTGTATTACAAGAAATCGTTCGGCTGACCTTCTAAACATACTAAAAAACTGTGGTTCGTCGGAACCAATCTTCCCCCCAAAAACTTTAAGTCGCACACTTCTCAAGATTGTCCAAGACGTGCTGAATCATAAAATCCGGCATTTCTACAAGAAGTTCTTCTGGAACTTGCTCCAGACGACTGGGGAATGTCCTATCCGCGATTCTTCCTTTCACTTCCCGAATGCCAATAATCTTATTGGCTTCCCAGTTAAGCCTCATATCTTTTCTTCTGCTAGAAGAAATTTGAAGAACAGATGTGCAAAGGGAGGAGATTGGGTTTCCCTAATCTCCGTTGACCTTGTGAGCCGGTTTAGGGTGAATGGGCATTCCTGGGCCTCCTGTCTGAAAATATCCCATTGCTTTCGGAGTAGGTCATCAGCTACCTCCTTGGGTCAAGGATCCATTAAGGCAGCCTTTTCTTGATCATAAACTGCCTCCATCCTCCTTATGTGATAAATAGAGTATTAATAAGACCTCACACTAACAAAACACCATATGAGCTTTGGAAAGGTAGAAAACCAAATATTAGCTACTTTAGGATTTTTGGATGTAAATGCTATATTTTAAACATTAAAGATAATCTTTATAAATTTGATCCTAAAGCAGATGCAGAAACATTTTTAGGGTATTCAACTAGAAGTAAATCATATAGGGTGTTCAATCAAAGAACCTTAACAGTAGAAAAAGCTATACATGTCAAGTTTGATGAACAAAGTGAAGATAAGAGGGTGTCAGTAGATCTAGATGAGGAAGATGAAGTCCATCCTAACATAGTTTGTGAAAAGAACACCTCTACCTTGATTAATCTTTTGGAAAACTTTGATATTGAAGTTGGATAATTGAAGAGAGGGAATGATGAAGAAGATCCAAATGGAAAAAGAATCATTGCAAGCCACTCCTCTACTTAAATCATTGGTAAAGTGTCACAAGGAGTCAAGACTAGGTCTCATTTTAAAACTGTATGTGGTTATTTAGCTTTCATCTCACAAATTGTAAGTCCATCGTAGAAGCCGAGAAGGATGAATTTTGGATGATTGACATGCAATAGGAGTTAAATCAATTTGAAAGAAATAAGGTATGGTAATTAGTCCCTAGGCTAAAGGATCATTTTGTGATTGGAACTAGATGGGTCTACAGAAACAAGTTGGATAAAAATTGTGATATTCAAAGAAATAAGGCTCGTTTAGTTGCCCAAGGTTACAACCAGGAAGAGGGGCTTGACTATGATGAGACTTTTGCCCCAGTAGCCCGGTTGGAATCCATTAGAATGCTTCTTGCATATGCATATTATGGAGGTTTCAAGTTATACCAAATCGATGTCAAGAGTGCATTTCTAAATGGATATATTTTTTAGGAAGACTTCAAGCACCCGGATCATGTCTTTAGATTGGGCAAAGCCCTATATGGATTGAAGGAAGTTCCTAGAGCTTGGTATGAAAGGCTTAGTAGACAAAGAATTTGAGATGGGAAAAGTTATTTATCAAAAAAAAGGGTGAAGACATACTCATTGTCTAAAACTATGTAGATGACACCATCTTTGGGTCAACTAATGTGAGTATGTGAAGAATTCTCCAAATACATGCAAAATAAATTTGAAATGAGCATGATGGGAGAACTCAAATATTTTCTTGGTCTACAAATCCACCAATTAGAAAATGGAATCTTCATAAACCAAGAAAAGTATACAAAAAAACTGCTAAAGAAATTTGGAATGGAAAGCTCTCCTCCAAAGTCCACTTTTATTAGCACATCTTCAAAATTAACAGTAGATGTCATTGAACCAAAGGTTGATCAGAAATGTATACGGGAATGATAGGAGGTCTTCTCTATCTGACTGCTAGCAGACCGGATATCATGTTTAGTGTTTGCCTATATGCTAGATTTCAGTCAGATCCTACGGAATCTCATTTACTATCTGTAAAATGGATATTCAAATACCTGAGAGGGACCCCTAGTCTAGGTATATGGTATGGAAAGTCAAATTCTTTTGACCTAATATGATACTTAGATGCTGACTTTGCCGGATGTAGAATTGATAGAAAAAGTACTAGCGGCACTTGTCAGTTTCTAGGGAGATCCTTGGTGTCTTGGTTTAACAAGAAACAAAACTATGTTGCTTTATCTACCACGGAAGCAGAGTATATTATTGCAGGAGCATGTTGTGCACAAATTTTGTGGATGAAGAACACCTTATAAGATTATGACTTGAAGTTCAAATGTGTTCCAATCCATTGTGATAACACAAGTGCATTCAATCTAACCAAGAACCAAATTCAACATTCCCGAACTAAACAAGTAAACATATTGATATAAGACATCATTTCTTGAGAGATCACTCACAAAAAGAAGACATTACTATCTCATATACCAATACCAATGATCAACGTGCGGATATATTCACCAAACCACTGAGTGAAGAAAGATTTTGTGATATTAGAAGTGGTTTGAATATGTTGACAAAAGATCAAGTGAAAGAATGTTAATGAAATCTTATTTATCTATGTCTATTATGTACTTGATTGTGTGTTTGCGATTGGATCCATGACTAGATGTCAAAATTTAACTTAAAACTCACTCAATTGGTACTCATGCCCTTTTTGGGAACGGTACTATCATCTTTAACTTAAAACTCACTCAATTGGTACTCATGAACACGCCTATTTGAATGCTAATTGGATATATATATATATATATATATATATATATATATATATATATATATATATATATATATATATATATAGGCACATATGTAGTTAACTAGGGGGAGTTAAAAGTTGACTCCTAAAACAAACAAAAAATAAATTTTGAAGGAATTTTATGCTTTCTATGGCAATTTCTTTCCCAACTCTTTTTGATGTAACAAAAGGAGGAGAAATAGGATATATTGATTATGTGTTCATTACTAATCATTACTTTGATTATGATTCATAAACCATTTATGCAATTCCTCAAAATTTTGTGTATTGCACTACCTATGCTTATCTTGTGCTAAAACAAAGATACACGCAAATATAGTAAAATTTACTTTGAATCAAAGAATATGATAAGCATATAATAAGGGGGAGGCATAAAGCTACATATTTATCATATTTAGGGGGAGCCTCCACCCCATAATCAATTTGAGTTTGTCATCATAAAAAAGGGGGAGAATGTAAGCCAAAGGGTGCAACCCATTCAAGTTTTGATGATTAACAAACCCAAATTGATGGTAGAATGCTAATGGTTGCTTTAGTGTTATGATTTAGACAGGAGATATCAAAGTCAACACTTGAAGCAAAGAGAAGAAGGGCACAACTTGGAGAAAGTCAAGCCTTGGTGGTCACCCTACATCATTGAAGAATCAAGAAAACCACAAGCACAAGAGCAAGATAGAAGACTCTTCCAAGTCAAGAACGTTCCATGCAAGTACCCACAAGTTGAAGACTCAAGAAGACTCAAGGTCAGTTACACTCTAGATTGTATTAGAGTCCTCTTGACATTAAGTTATTTCTAATGAATTCATGTTTTCAAAACCTTTTCAAATGTATTTCAACCAACTCAAAAAGGTATTTGAAAACTTAGGACAAAAGCCCA
Organism: Tasmannia lanceolata; assembly: GCF_043159265.1. NCBI lineage: Eukaryota > Viridiplantae > Streptophyta > Magnoliopsida > Canellales > Winteraceae > Tasmannia > Tasmannia lanceolata. Next base: position 39,749,286 of record NW_027518689.1, read on the forward strand.
AAGCCCATAGCCCTAAAGCCTTAATGTATAAAAACCAAATTTCAAAACAGGGCAGGTTAACCGGGGTCTCAAGGGTGACCGTGGGATGGATGCTCGAACGCCAGCATCTGCCCGTCAAAAGTGGGCCAGTCGACCGAGGCAACCCCGGTCGACACGCGGATGTGTTCTTGGAAATTTAGGAGTCATCTAGAAAGGTCTCGGCGGTCGACCGCCAATGGTTCGGCCGACCGCGGATAGGTTTTGGACAAAAAATATAAATGTCCAGAAGGCCCTCGGCGGGCAACCGCAACGGTTCAAAATTTCAAAATAAAAAAGGAGCGCCCAATGAGGGCGGGCGACAGCGCGACCCCGGTCGACCGCCCCCGTCTGGCAAAGTAGCCATTGGGGCTTGCACGACTTGATTTTTCTTGACCAATTAATTACCATATTGCCCCAAACGGTCATATTTTCACTTGGGCTATATATACCCTATCCAAGACCTTCTCAAGAACTCTTTGAACTATCATTTAAGAAACCCTTGAGCTTTACTCTTGAAAATCAAAAGGATCCATCTTCTACCTCTTGAGCATTTATTCTTGTCAAGAGGCACTCCATAGAAGATTGATTTTTAATCATTAGGAGTTTGTGTGAGCTTTGAGTGTATTGTATTTGCCTTTAAGAGGCTTGAGAGTTTTCTTCTTTTTATTCTTCATTGTATTTGCGAAGAGAGGTTGTTCCCTTTGAGGCGGCATGCGAAGAGGGTTGACTTCTTGGAGGCGGTTCTTGCAAATAGGGTTTGTTACCTTGGAGGCGGAGTTCGTTGTAAAGCTCGGAGATTCGGCGTGTGGAATCTCACAATAGTGAAGCAAAACCCCAAGGAAAGACTAAGTACTTGGGTAGTGGAGTAGGTCCATTTGTGACCGAACCACTATAAATCGTTGTGTGGTCTCCTCACTCTTCATCCCTCTCCTTGTGGTGTTTGGTAATCTCTTTCTTTTATTTGGAATATTAATTGAACAATGGTTAGTATAATCTAGAATTAATCTCACACTCCCTAGTTGCTTAAGAAAAATTTAAATTACCCAATTCAACCCCCTCTTAGGTTGCCCTTTGGGATTTCACAAAGGAAGCGAAGGGACAAGAAAGGTGACTATTCCTACCTTTGTGAATTTGGGTTACCACCTCACTGACCAAGGACCACTAGTCCTACCTTTGTGAATTTAGGTTACCGCCTCACTAGTCCAAACTCACACTCATTATTGCGTACAAAGATCTCATCCTGCAATAAACGGACATTTATGGCACCGTAGTACTCATTGCCATCCAACCCAAATCGAGGAGACCTCTTCGACTTCCCATGATACAAAAGACCGCAAAAATTGAGTACTTTAATCAAAAAATTTTAAGCTATATTAGGTCCTTGTCCCAAAACGGATCTCAATTCTTCCTTTCTTTAAATGAAAGTAATCATTTCTCCGGGTAGCACCATCTCTACAATACCACTGTCAGACTCATTAAATAATAGATGCAACCTTCCTCAATACTATCCCTAATCCTACACACCATCTAATTTCTCCCTAACTAGAGGCTTGGGAGACCCCAAATAACCTTCATCCGAAAGCGGCACATGCCTTGCGTAGCCGGGAGGGCCAACCAAAACTCATAGGGGTCCTGGCAGTATTACCCTTCTGAAGAAAACGTTTTGGATGTATCCAGCTTTTTCTAGAGTAATTTTCCACGCGAGTACCCCCTATGATGGTCGGACAGGTCCGCTTCAGATCTTTGCTCCCATGCTACGCCAGGATTAAGCTTTCGAGATCTAGGCTTTAATCCTGAAAATGATCCAGAAAAATAAAGGCTAGGAGTCCCAGGTTTAATGACTCCCAACACTTTCCTTGGCCTCGCAAACTTACCCTTCCGGGTCAAAATACGTGCAGATTTAGCACGCCTAGATAATTGTTTAGAGTAGAGACCCTCCATCCTGAAACCTTCTTTAGCGTGGCCAAATCCAATAGGTAAAGGGCATTCTTGTCCAGGTTGTTTGTTTGATGATCCCAAGGCCCGTCCGTCACTCAGAGAGCGAGACAGAGAGAGGGGGGGGGGGGGGGGGGGGACAGATCATCCTGCAGATTGACTGCCGCATCAGCTGAACAGTGAAATTTGAATTCAAAGAAGCGGGCCCCAAAGGATCAACAGGCCTCCTGCCCTGGATTTCCAAAATTGGATTACGATCCCTCACAGCTTCTTCCTCCGGGGAGAGGAGTAGCCCCGTACAGAGGGAGGGCTCACAATGGGCCGCAATGGAGCCCAACTGAGGTCCAATATTCTGGACTTCGATTTCGACTCTGTAACAATGACCTGAGATCCAAATCTGAACAAAGGAGGGGGATAACTTCCACCGAGGAGCGAGGATTTTAGCGGACACAAAGTCCATACACTGGTTATGGCTCGATTCCATTTTCACCTCCAGAACCAGGCCAAACATGTTTCATAAGGCTTCAACCGTTGAAGTAGCCCACACATGTAGTGGGATGCCATAGAAGTTAACCCAAAGTACTTCTGTAACTTGAACATATTCTCGGCTCTAGGTACACGGAGAATTCAAATGATTACCCCAGACCTCATTTCCCTTGCTAGGATCTCGGCAGCCTCCTCCTCCGATTCAAACATAAACAGGACTTCATCCTTTGACAGAGTACAAGGGCAAGGAAGGGAGGGGATATCCCAGGTTTCTTTTGCCCACATCTAAAGTTCTTTTAGGGTCCCAAATGTGTCCTTCCTCCTGCCTATCAAGCAAGCTTTTAGGGTATCCAACCTCGTTTCCACCTCCTTACCTGAAATAAATAGAGACGAGATCCCTCCCTCGAATGATGAAGAGATCACCCCAGAGTCAGGCCATCGGTCAACCTCCTTACCAGCATAAGCCGATGGGGCTTCCGGAGTGGTGGGATTCACACCAAAATGTGAAGCACCTTCTTTACTGTCTAAAATGGCACCACCGGCATCTACCCCGTCGTTTGAAATTAAGGTAGTCGCAAGATGGGCTGAGCCAGTCCCCAAGCCTCCAGTTCGACTCCTCCTTACTTCTTCCTTTCCAAATACTCCCCCGGGATGAGGTTATGACTCCAGTTGGGTGATCCCGTTTCTTCTGCTTGCACCATCGACAACGACTCCGCCATTTGAAATTACAATAACAATAAGCACAAGCTAGGCAAAACCAATCCCCCAAACGTCTTAGCATCCCTCCTCCTTCCTCCCTCCAAATCCTGCTGTAATTGAATCTCATGGGATGTTTAATCTGATTCCGTACCATGGGATTTTTAACGGGGTAAGGGCAATCGGCAGGAATTAGGACCTCCTCACCAAGGTTTTGAGTGAGACTTTATGGTACATTTGGTGCAGGGGGTGATGAAATCAGAGATGGTGATGGCGGTCGTAAGGATGCCATACTTCTTTTTTGCTTGGAGAAAGACTACCACGCGCAATTCAAAAAAAGGCTAGCAATGTGGGTAACATATAAGAAAGAAAAGTCATTACAAATTGTATTCACAGCCAAATTGTACTCAAAATCTTGCAAATTGTATTCAAAATCTTAAAAGAAATAAATCGCCTGCAAAAAATGGATAAAAGAGGCATGTAGTAACTTCAACTCAACTCAACTCAACTCAATTAAGCCTTTCTCCCAAACTAGTTGGGGTCGGCTAATGAATCCTTTAAAAAAATTTCATGAAGAAGGTGAAAAATTCTACCCGGCTCAAATTGACTAAGTCTAATCCTAAAACTAGTTGGGTTCGTCTACCATTTCATAGAAGAGTGGTAACTTGTAACTTATAAGAAAAAATTTCAAATCTAGCGTGGTAACTTATAAGAAAGAATATATCAAATCTGGTGTGGTCTGGCTGTTTTAGTTTCCTGCAATAGATCATTGTCAATCAGACCTTGCAAACACATCATTATATGTTAGAGGACATTCTTTTCAAAAGTAAAACACAGAAAATTAGATAGAAGCACAACAGAATGGGACAGGGCAACACAAAATATTAATTTTGGAGGCACACAAAAGGAACTGCTACTTTACAACAACCAGGTTTCAATATTTTTCAAGGCTTTGTAAGCTCACCCACTCAATATCATAGCAATGAAGATATAGAATATCAAGTGTAACACATTAAAACTGACAATTTATAATCGATGGATGTCAGAGTTTCTATCAAGATGGTAGAATCAAGAAATTATAATTTTTTTAAGATCAATCTTGTGCAGAATATGTTTTTTTTTTTGGAAAACAATCGTGGGCAGAATAATCACCTTGTCTTTCTATCTTCTGTTAGAGAAGTAAAATCACCACATGTAACATGTGCACTTTGAGAAGGTTTCTTTAAAACCAAATTTTGTGACAGCGTGTTGGGTGCATTTTTACCTAATTCATCTGGGAAAAACAGAAGGTATTTGAGGACAAATGCCTGCATAATAAAACAGGAAAATATTATAAGTTCATTTAGAGCAAATCAAGGCAAGGTGCTGCAATGGCGGAAGCCATAAATGTAAAGATGATATCAAACAATACTAACAAATCAGCACACAAAGATCAAGCTGTTATTAATACAAGTTTAAATAGCACCGATGAATAGGGCAATAATTTTATTATTCAACAGAACGAAAAAAAAACATTATATGTGGGAAACTTACGGTAATGGGCTCTGAAGTTTTTCTCATTCGAATGTTACAAAATAGCAGTTTCACAATCAAATTACAATTAGCAGAAAAATTAGGATGAAATAAAGTAAGGATCCGAAGAGGAATAAGAAAGCAAGAAGTGTGTATGGGCAGCAAAAATAGAATAATAATCACAAGTTTCAAACATGACACCCCCACGCTACGCCTGCCAACTAAAAAAAAAGAGGCATGTAGATGCCTCAATAAATGAAAAGGTGAGTAAGATATGTTGTTGCCTATGAGAAAAAAGGCAAAACTACTAGCATAAATTTCAATTTTCCATCTGTGACAGTTTGACCAAGGTCAAAACTTGTGAAAATCACAATTTTACCCAATATATATTCTCGGGTGTCCTAGTAGGTGTTTTGGGGACTTGTGGCCCCGCTTGACCATCATCCTTTCTGGAATGATTTCCTTGTTTTCATGGCTTCGTGGATGGTCCCCCATCCCCCATAAAATGTCTACTCTAAGCACTTCTTCAGCTACATCCATCATTAAGTTTTTTATTCAAATGGTAGGGTTAGTTGTATTGAGCTGATGGTGTGGGATAAGATGCTTGATCTGTAGCGTGTGCCTGTTCTTGTTTCTTTTTGCTGGGTTGTCCAGCCTTTTTGTATGTTCTTTCATTCATTTGATCTAATGAACTTGGTTTTATGGGGACAAGCTCCTTTTGCTTCTAAATCACGATTGTATATTATGTCATTTTTTTTTTAAATGGATATATTATGTCATTTTTGTTGATGACTTCGAATGAGACATGGATTTATTTAATAAATAAATAAATATTAGGATTTGTGAGTGTAATATTTTGACACTTTTTTTTTATTTTTTTTTATCCAATGTCAATCTCCTAGTAAAATTCTCCATTTAAATATTAGGGAAGAGTAAAAAAGTCTACAAATTAGGAGAATTCTTCGAACCTCAGATAGTAGACAAGGACTCTGTCCATCCATACCTTCAAGAATAATCTAGTAGCGAGGATACATCATAGTTCTTCCAGCATATTCTTATAGCCATTTATATGGATACCTAGTTGCATGAGCTCTACTATGGGAAATGCACTCACCACCTTGCTGGTGCGTCACTTAACCAAAGTCACCTGCATGCATGCCCTTGGTTATATAATGTTTTCTAAAGCATTTTTTCAGTTAAGAGAATTTTTCTCTTTCAAATAGGTGATCCTTTGTGGACTACAATAGGTAAGATCTAATAAAAGTGCAAAATTGAATCTACTTATCTGCTCTACGGTGAGTTAAACTTTCCAAGAATGTTAAATGGCAAAAATGCCAAAGTATGAATTGGAGTTGATAGAACACTGTTGCAAGAAGCTATGTCACACAGATTCTTCTAAATACGTAAAATCTCCATGTAGGGCGTGTATCAGATTCTAACAATACATCGGTTCGGGAATGACACTTGCAGATTCACTTTTAAAATTTACTTTGAATCACACATAATACAAATTTACATTACCATATGTTTTGCATTATACTACCACCTCGATAGAAAGCTTTTAACAGAAAACAATATAGTATTTATTAAAATAATAAGTTTCTATTATACATTGCACGATGACAAAGATACAAGCTGATTTTCTTTATTTTAAACTCATTCATTTTCAGTTACAATTCCCAATGGGCTATCATGAATCAATCAAAATATTTAAAATGAGGTGATGGGCCAAGAAAGGGGAAGGGAATATCCGCTCCCACTACAAATATTAAATTTTAGAAGTCATTAAAATATAATTTCAAATCCATGGATCCTAGTTTTTAGGATTTTCAATGATTGGTACTTTGTACCCATGCCAGTTTCCAACACATCTACTCTACCCATGGATTTGCAAAAGCATTTTGACTGTTTTTATTGATCTTGGGGCCAAGATGAGTTTTCATGCTTCTAAATAGGGCAAAATTACACGCTTAGGATTGTCAAATGTTATTTTCTTTTTATACTATCCAGCAGTGTCTGAATTAGTTGTTTGATACTCAGGAGTTTGGACCTTTGTTTCATTTGTGCAACTGGGAATTGTGTAAGGATAAAAAGCCTACCACTAGCATACACAACTTGACTCGCGTACAGGCACTTGATTAACAAATTCATAAGTGAGGGGGAGCTAGACTCCAACTTACTCTTTTCTCCTATCCTCTCCTCTCTTCTAACAAAATTTATACCGGTGACAAGCATTTCACTTTTGATCAGATGATTATAAAAAATGACATAACAGATAAATGTTCTGCAAGGAGTGTGATAAATCTTCAGATGTAACGGGAGTGCTGATGGTTATGAAGTATGGGAAGTTTCAAACTTGAATAAGAATGCTCACCATTTACCTAGGCATGGACAGAGGGCACCTCAAGTCAGGAACCATCAAAGGATGATAATAGAGCATGGCCATTATGGTATATTAATAACAAAGAGAGGTTTTAAGGCACCGACACAGTTATCATTTGCCTGGACACGGGCAGCGTGCAATGATATTCAGGAACCATCAAAAGAAGATAACTGTGCATGGCCATTACGGAATATTAAAAACAGAAAAGAGGTAGACAGAAATGCAGATTCGAAAATAGCATTCCTTCCCCAGTGATTGTGAACCTACAGGTAAGCACTTTACTCAGATTTGCAAGCTCTAGCAAAAGTCCATTCAAATTAACACTATAAAGAGTCATAGGAGCCAGGAATGTTAAAGAGTAGGATGAATACATATTTGAAACATTGCAACTCCACACATAGCACATTCTTAGAGAAATAACACAAATACTAAGTTATAATTAAATGAGTACGAGAAGGGACCATACTTGTATGGTTGCCAACACACCACAGGGCCCCCCTTCATGTTGAACAAGACCGATACACGTTTCTGGATCAGAGCTAAACCTGTAGACATAAATTTGTACATCAGCCACAGAAACATTTAGTTGATAACACAGAAAATACTCTTCAATCCATGGGCAGTTTAAAGGATGTCAAGAGAAGGCTCAAGAATGATCAGAAAGTCATGTTATAAATTATAACAGAAATGTAGTTTAACAAATAGTATAACCATGATGAAATCCAATGCATGCTATGACATATTTGATTTACTAAGAAACACTAATATGCTCTAGTGCCCCCCAACAAGATCTTCGATAATCTCAACAAATAAATTGTGGTAAAATAGTTATTAATGGAAGTTAATGATAATTGATGATTAGTCTTTAGAGTTGATGCTTTATTTATACAAAAAGAGAATGGCATTGACCACAACCATGCTCCATTCAGTGGAAGCGAGATGAGACCCATGAAATTACAACGAAGGAAAAATAATGTACGAAAACAGAACAAAAATGATGTGTATGAGGTGTAAAGAAAAACAAAAGATATGGAAGATAAAACCGAATAAAATATTACGTGCAGGCATAAGTCTACTTCTCAGATGGCATCAATTCGCCAACACATTTATAGGATATTTCTAAAATTCTAACCCTAATGAAATTATGGAAGTACACCAAATACAGAACTCATTACAATAAGCAGACTATGCTCTTTTCATTTTGTGTCACAAAATTGCAACTAGAAAAGTATTAAATAATATTAAAATTATTATTTACAAAGCTATACCTGGAGTCCCTACATACTAACATACCTAAATTACCAATTGGAAAACAAAAACACAAGGAAATTCAAAAAAAGTAAAAATAAAATAAAAAATTGATAATTCATCACAAAGTCAGATCAATGCGATGGAAGAGAAGTACAGACAAACAAGATGATACATCACACAGTAAACCCAAGCTTCAAAACTTAAAAATAAAAATCCATTTATATGATCCTTCGTAAAAGAAAAATCTTTAACTTCATATGCACACCTAAAATTAGTGTTTCGAAATGCGGATGCTAATCAAAACTCAGTCAAAGAATATCCAAGTCGGCTTGGCATGACGCGGTTGCGTACACGGTTGACTTGGCTGAGTACTTGGCTGATGCGGTCATAACTCAGGAGAGCCGGGAGGAGTTTTTATTGATTATGTAGCGCAAAACGCGGAACACGACCAAGAGAAAAGGGAGTCGACTCGGGGGAGTCCACGATGGCACAGGGGAGTTTTAAAACTATGCCTAAAATTCTAGCATGTTCCTCAAGGAACCCAAACTTCCTAATCAAGTCTACTACAAACTAACAAATATCCTAGATTCACTTTCTTAAACCTATTCAGATTATAAAACGAATAAAATAAAATAAAAAGATACAACACATAATCCAATATACGTGTTTTCCTAGGACGGTATTCACATAAGCAAAATATAAAATGATATAACTCAAAATAGAATATACATGTTTTCCTAGATGGGAATTCACATAAGCAAAATTTAAGAAATCTTGAAAATCATCAAAAATCAAAACATACTTTCGCTGTCAATTTTCACAATAAGTAAATATCTATGGCCCAGTTTGACATATTTTCCTACATTAATCTCCCCAAGTTGGAGAGAACTTTTTATTAGCTTAAGCAAATAAATTAAGAAATCATGAAAATCACCAAAAATCAAAACATACTTCGCTGTCAATTTTCACAAGTAGAGACCTCTATGGCCCACTTTGACACATTTTCGTGCATCAATCTTCCCAAGTTGGACCGGCGATTACTAGCGATTCCGGCTTCATGCAGGCGAGTTGCAGCCTGCAATCCGAACTGAGGACGGTTTTTCTCAAGCTCCTTCAATACGGTGTCATTGCCGACTCCAATTAACAACTTTTAGCTTTGACGAATTTCAGGGAGTAAAGTTCAGGGAGAGGACCCTCGGCCACCTAACTCTATCAAACTAAATGTAGACAGTGGCTCCATTGGCAACCCCAACTCAGTGGCGATAGTTGAAGTATCTGGGGATAGCAAATGACATATCTTGTTTTCATTCTCGGGTCTTATTGGTCATGTTGATTAATCTATGGCAGATATAAGAACTGTTAATTGTGGGTAGCACACTTTCTTCAACAACTTGGAAGAAAGAAAGGAAATCGAAGGTGACTTGGCAAATGTTATTTCCTGGGCTCAAAGTAATAGCACGGGTCCGTGCAGACTTGAAATTCATCAATGACATAGGTGATTTGATTAGAGGGCAGTAAGTTGTTTTTCTCATATTCCTAGAAGTACAAATGATTTAGCATAAGATTGACTAAGGCGGGCGTTGGAAGACCTTTTTATGTTGGGCCCGTGTTGCCCAACAAGGTTCTCTTGTAATTTCTCTTTCTTTTGTAAAATTGTTGTTATCATCACCAAAAAAAAAAGGTAATTGGAGTATAGAACCTTGTGAACTTTCACATGTTTCTCATCCATCATCTTTAAAATCTTATAATCATAAATTCTCTTGAGCAACATATCCACTTTGTGATAATATTCGTAGTACGAGTAAAATTCACATTTATGCCGGTAAAAAAAAATCACATTTATGAAGATCAGAATGTCTGGAGTTTGTAATGTGAAGGGAATTCATAGGAACATCAACAAGTCTTACCCTTGATACCTTTGTCTGGGATTTACTTTTATCTCCAATGTTGTTTCTTTCTCTGTGTGCTCTCTTCCTTTTTGTTCCATTTTATTTAACCATCTCAATCTTTCTTTTTTAATGTAATGGGCAGCTATTAAAAAAAAAACATATACACTTTGTGATAAGATTTCGTAGTACTCAAAAATCACAATCATGAAAGTATAACTTCAACAACTCAAATAAAAATGCGGGTTTATGAAGATCAGAATGTTTGAACTTCGTAAGGTGAAGAGAATTCATAGGAACATCAACAAGTCTTAGTCGTAACTGATTTTTCCATTTTCGGTTTATCATAAAGTTCACCATTTTCGGTTTTATCATAATGTTCTCCATCGACTGAATAATCAGAGTTCCTTTAGAATTCCTCTTTTTCTGATGAAATTCATAAAATTTTGGTCCGCTATCAATTTATTGATCATAGATAGGATCATCAAAATGTTGTTTTCCACCCTCTAGATTCTAATTGAGTATCTCCTCTAATCGTCCATGCTATGGTTCATTCTGGGTGTGATCATGGAAAGGGATCAATTCTTCCACTAATCAATTTCAATGAAGCCATCCACGACTTCCAATAAGTCATAAGGATCACAGATGCCACCGCTATTGGTTGTAAAATCATGTGACTCAGCCTTGAAATCACCATTGCACAATGTCCTGTTCGAGGTTATATCCACAAAAATACTTTCACCTAGTTTGGCAACTCGGCACTAGGTGCAAGAGTAATCAAAGCTTGTGGCATCTTTTTTTTTTCGAATGGAAACATTTTAATAAAAGGACAAGCCCAAGTAGGGGTGCAACTCGGGTCGGGTTCAACCCGAAAAAAAAAAGTAGGGTCGAGTTGGGTGTCTTTCAGGACGGTTTCGGGTTGGGTTTCTAACCCGGGTTGAGTTGTGGTCGGGTTCGGGTTGAGTGTTTGGGCAACCCGACATTATTTAGTAAGCTTAAAAACACAGGTAGGAACTCGGGTCGGGTTCGGGTTGAGTAAATTGTTCCTCGGGTTGGGTCGGGTTGAACCTCATCGGGTTGGAACTTGGGTCGGGTCGGGTTGAGTAAATTGTTCCTCGGGTCAGGTTCGGGTTGGCCTCAACCAGACCCAACCCGAGCCGAGTTGCACCCCTAAGCACAAGTGATCGAGATGGTCCGTCATACAAGCTAAACAAAAAAGACAGACAGAATGCTAAAGGAAAACTAAAAAAATACAAACAGCCAAAAACACAGAGGAAGAGGAAGAAAATCGAAGAGTTCCAATCCCATCATGTAACTGCTGCATCAGGCTAAACGGTCAACCTCTCTATTTGAATATCTCCACACATGCTGGAAAGTAATCGAATGACCATCAACTTGATCTAGCACTTCTTTGACTGGGTCAACAGTTCAACACATCCCCAGGGGTATGGGGCCTCCTTACTCGTATATCGAATCAGGTCAAGAGAAACCCTCTCGACTATAAGATTGTGTAGATCCCGATTCACCATTAATCGAATTCCAACAAGAAGAGCCAACACTTCCACGTTTATTGTGTCTGTTTGGCCTAATGGACCAGAATAGGCCCATCTGTTGGCTCCGCCCGACTTCTTGAGCTTGATCCATCAAAATTAAGCTTGACAAACCCTAGAAAGGGGAGGGAGGATTCCATACGAGAGTAAAAGTTGATTATGCCATCTAATTTACTCCCATTTAAAATGTTTTCAAATTCTAGTCCTACTATTTTCTCCCTACCTTACATTGATAAATAACATCCCTCTACACTACCTATCCATGCTATATCTTGTATAATGAAATCTCTCTTCTCCATAAGCTTCCAAGTCCCCTTGTTCTAGTCTTTTTACCTTCCTTCGAGAAATTTCAGCCTATTCATGAACTTTAAAACTCTCATCCTCTTAACAAAATAGGTGATTGATCACCTCCATAGACACCAAGAAACAAGTTAACACCTCCTCTCAATCCCTTATATGACTGCTTCAATTAAGAGGAAATTGATGAGATCATAGTGACAAATGAAATCTACAAATTCCCCATACTCAAATTGAGTGACACCCCCACATCCCCTACACATATGCACAAGGGGAGGAGGGGGTGTTGATCTTGATTTCACCTCATCTAGCTCCTTTCAAAGTCCTTCAAAAATATCTAGATTGTCCACACCATACATCAACATTAGAATCCACTCCAAGCGATCATCCTATCACCAAGAAGCAGATGGAAGTTGATATTCTCCTAGCTTCATGACGCAACAAAAGCAAAAGGGACGGATCTAAATGGAAGGATATCCAAAAGAAGGCATCAAGAGAGATCAAAATCACCAAGAGTAGTTTTGTTGTCATGATAAAAAAAAATGGGTGGTTCTGTTGTGAAGGGATTTTTTTGGGTACCAATCCTCGAAACCACAATCTAAAGGTCCAAAGTCAAGACCTTTTACCAACAAGGCAGCCATGAGGTTGGTCCAAGAGTGGTTTTGTTGCTGTTAGTGCAGCTTATTGGGGGAGAAAAGGCTACTTAACAAATTCCAATAATGTTAAAATTGTTTTGTTTACAAAATAATACCCCAACTATCCAGGCTTCCGCTTGATATCTACGCCCCAAAGTCTGCATCTCGTGCGTGAGCTGCTCAGTTATTCTTCGCATCTCCAACAACTCTCCTTGCTAGGCCTTGTTTTGCATTTGCACCCGTTGATGTCAAGCTACCAATGCAAATCTCAGATCCACTCAAGCTCTGATCCCAATTGACATAACGGGGAAGCAAAAGTGACAGATCTAAACAGATTTGGTCTAAGAGATAAATGGGAAAAAAACCAAAATTAAGACAGCAAGAGAGAAAAATCGAAATCACCAAGAGTGTTTTTGCCTTGGCACTCACAGACATCAGGCCATCGCAAATCTCAAATCTACTTCAGGTTTCGATACTAACTTGGTGTAGCAAAAGTAAAAGGGGTAGGTCTGTATAGATTTGGTCAATGAGATACATGGGAGAAAATAAAAAAGAAGATAGTAAGAGATACATCTTGAAATCACAAAGGGTGGAGTTTATGTTGTTCATGCAGATTCTTAGGGAGAAAAAGCTCCTTTATGAACTCCAGTAGTGTCAAATTTATTCTGTTTACAGCATAATGCCCCTTTTAGTGCTCAAGTAACCCTAGAAGTAATTTTAACCCCAGAACTTATTATCATCTCAACTCTACAATCCATATTAAGTGACAATCCATATTAAGTGACTAAAATAATGATAACTAGTTACAACAATGATCCCTGCTATATATCTTAAAAGATCACTTCAGTTATAAGGTGTTGACTTAAGTGGTGGTCCCCACCATCTTGTCACTTAAAATTCACGACTAAAACAAAAGCCCAATGAATAAAATAAAAAACCCATGAATTGAAACAGAACCCCACAGACAAAACATAAAACCAAAACAGGTTTTACACTTCTGCCGAAACATTTGTTTCGGCCAAAATATTTTGATTTCGGTTGCTACAGAAATGAAATCCATTTGGATACGGAAAATTATAAGATTTCGCCCAAATTTTTGGAATTTCGCCTGAAAATTTTGCTCGGAATTTTAGTATTTCATTAATGTTTCGGTCAAAATATGCAACTTTTCATATAAAAACAAAGTTTCTGTCGAAATGTCGACATTTCGACAGAAACCCATAAAAAATCAACTTTAAACGCAGAAAAGAGAAGAACATCTCGACAGAAAACCTGAAAAAAAAATCAAATTTACAAGCAAAAAAGAGAAGAAGGACGAGATTCCTTTAAGATATTTTTTTTAAAAAAAAAGAGAAAAAAATAAAAAAGAAAAACCAGTGTCAAAGAATCTTACTTATTTCGGCCGTGATTTCGTACCAAAATGTTTCCATGATTTTACAAGATTTCGACCTAAATTTAGTACCGAAACCAAAATGTTCCCGTTTTGGTGATGGCTAGAACCGAAATTTAAAACCCTGAATACAAACCCCTTTGAAAATAAGCCATGTTACACGGATTCTTTTGAATGGGCGAAGTACCTCTGTAAGATTCCAATACTTCAAGATTTTGTACGATACTTCTAGATCTCTTTTATCTGTTTTTTTCTAAATACCACTACCACAACTTTACAGCTACCAGATGTTTTGAGATATGGCCATCCTAAAAGTAAGATTTTGCATGGAAATAAAGCATTATCTTTACTTAATCTATTTAACTTTTCAATATATTTCTTATTATAGAATATTATTATGTAAATAAAGCATTATACTTAATCTATTTAACTTTTCAATATATTACTTATTATAGCATATAATTATGTAAAAAATTAAAATTTGAGAATTGATTAAAATATCTTGGAGAATCCGCGAATCTTTCTTTTTGAGGTTTGCCGAATCCAACGCTCAATATCCATGTCGGATTCCAAAACCCGTACCCATACTAACGCAACATAAAAAATAGGAAAAACACCCCTGAAAAGAAAATAAACTTAATCTTCTTTCAAGTGGGTGATCATTTCACTACCCCCCAAACTCCAAATTAATATCATATCGTTGATCCCTACAATGGAAGATCCACCAAAGAGGGAGCTACTTTATGCAAATAATGAGAAAGAAAGATACCCCGGTTAGAGTATGCCCATTGTCTACAACTAGTACCATTGCAAGCAATGCCTCACATGCTAGTCTTTGCTTACTAGTGTCCTATGATTTGTGGACCTGAACACGAGTGTTGCACGTCAACACAGACACGGAGTGTTGGACACGGCAAACCCCCAAACTTTACAAACGGGGACACGGCTAAAATAGAAAGTACATGTAATCATTATTTGTGGATATTGATTCATCTGTCCAGTTTCGATAAGAATACGAGTAGTCTAAATGAGGTAAACACAATATTCAATAAAAAAACAGAATCTCACACTTAACATGGTACAAAAACATGTCCACACACTCACATTAAGTCTAACACTTCCAGCAATACAAGTAAAAGTGTCCAAGGTCGAAACGCGTGTCATGTCGGACACGGCAGGACACGTGAGTTGGCAATAAATTCGAAGTGTCGGCCAAATCATAGCTAGTGTCTAAGTTATAGAAAATCCAGAATCGTTGTGTAGGTGTAGCAAGTAATTGCATCGGCAATGCCCGCTAATGAGGTCATGGATTCACTTCCAGCCAACCCACGAAGAATTATAAATAAAAAGGACAACAACATCAAACGTGTTAAGTGTACCTCTTAATTTGCATAAAAACAGTCAGACCATACATTCAATGTGTGGTTCGGTGAAACTTGAAAGTAATGTTATAGTATTTCATGGAATTTGCTATACAGATACCGGAAATTACATCTAAACCTTTTTCTAAGGGCAAACTTACGAGCGCTAGCATTTAAAACAAGGAGCTTCAACCAAATGAAAATTTTTAAAAAGAAAAAAAAAGGAAGCAATCGATACTACATGAAAATCTATTGTATACAATAACTGAATACCTGATACCCTGATTACTCCATTGCATAAGAATATCCCTCGAAACGCTGGCTCCAAACACCATGGTGAACAGCTGATTAGCGACTGCCGCGGATAATTCCTCCCCAAAATTCACATTTCTCCCCTCTTCCCCCGACGAAACCGCCTCCGTTTTTTGAATCACAGAGCTTGAAACACTCTTCTCCGCCTTGGCAACAACACTACCCACCATCTGCATCCTTTTCTCCGCAGCCGCGGCCATAAGCTCTCTCCTCAACCTCCGATTCTTCACCTCTGGGGATTCCTCGGGATTTTCCATCGAAATCCCCGCATTTTCCCGGGGCTTGCTCCGTTTCGCGTCCGGCGGTGAGGGTTGCAGACTCATGCGTAGTGCCATTTGCAAATCCTCATCTTGATCCACCATCAGAACAACTAGTTTAGATCAGAAATAAAAACCCTAGCGGATCGAATTTTAGGGTTTTGGTATGAGAATAAAGGAGAGGGAGATCAGAGGACATAAAAATAATGCCTAGTAAGGATCGGGATTTCTTACTTTGTTTGAATCAGATCTGGAAGAGAAAATCGAAACCCTAGAAAGGGGCGGATTTTCTGGAGCGAGAGTTATGAGAAATTCATCAACTTTCCTTTTTCTTCCCTCAAAACGGAGACAAAACGGGACGAAGGTCGGAAAGGCCTGGACGGAAAAACGCCGTCTTTGGATTTTACACTTTCATTATGCGCGATGAAATCTCTTCCTCTCTCCCCACTCCACCTCTTTTAAACGAAATCGTGAGGAGCATCTTAAAAGGAAAGTGATAAATTCTCCCCCATTTCTTCCCCAGGCCAACCCTTACTAGTGTATTTAACTATTTATGATACATCTTTTACACTATAATGGGGTGGTCTGGGAATAAAATGGGGAGAGGGGTCTGTATGTACTCCAATTTGTTTGCGAAACTGATATTATCTATGCTCATTTTGATATAGACACCCTTTCCAATATAGTAGCCGTGCGTGTAGCTAAGAGAGCAGCCCAAAAGTATGCTTGGGCCCATATAATTAGAGGATCCAAACCATTCGTTTGTAGGTCCATGACATGGTCATGCTACAAATTAATGGCTTAGATCATCCAAGTATGTGAGCCCCACTATTCTTTTACATCATCTCATCTAGCATCTTGTCTTTAAGAGTATGTCAGTTGAGCACCTTTGATGTTTACTCCTGTCCAGGCATGTAGGTTGTTCCCTCATTTAGCCTTAGAGTGGTGTTTGCTAGTGCATATCCAACACACGGTTGTTTCTCAACCTTGAGGTCGCAGGTTTGATCCCAGGGTTACCTGCTAAAACAACATGTACTAATATGGCCACCGTACAACAACTCTTTTATTTTTCTTAAAAGCTTATCTTTACTTTGTTGGCAGTTACCGACTCCTGTGAACAATATTTTTTTGGTAGGTAAGCTTGGATTTGACGGGGACTCCTACCAGCTTATTAGATAAAGAGAAAGATGTTATATTCATAGGTACAATACGTCATTCCTAACTTGGAAAACATGAGAGGGAGGTCAAAAACTAGGGTTAGATAAAGACAGAACACTAAACCTTAGAGTCCAAACTGCTCAATGCTCTTGAGTTACATAATCGGCTAGTTTGATGGGACCATGTCGGGAACTTTGAGAGCGTCTTAGGTAAATCTACTGCAAATGGTTCATGCGAGGAAGGCGCCGCTTCTTCTATCCTTTCCTTTCCTTTTCCTGTAATTCTATGTGCGATACATTTGATTTCTCTAGTTCCTGGTCTTCTCCCTCTCGGTCCTCTTGCTCAACTGGGATCAAATTGACTAGATAACGGTCATCCACCTATGATACTTTCTTATTTGAAGCTTCTTGCCTAGGCTCTTTGTCTCTCAAGTGAACAATGATATCAAGATAAAATGCTAACATGTTCGTAACAACAAATTTTGGACCCCAAGTGTGCCGTGATTTGCTCCAACAATGCAATTGGAGGGGCACAATTTCAGGACACTATGGTATAATGAGATTTGTTAATCTTGAAGATATTACAATTAGCCCAAATGAGTGTTTACATAAAACACTCAAAGAACTAGATAAACATGGACAGATATAAATATAATCATAGAGTGAAATCCTAATCTAACCCAACTACTAAATCTAGCATAGTTGCCTAATTTGATACCCTGATCTCACCATGATGGCCAGATCTCACCAAATCTAATATATACTAACAGGAACCTCATCCTAGCCGGGCGGGCCGGGGGACAAGAGTTGAGGAATACTGAGGGCATAGTGTGATTTGTTCACCTTAGGCTTATTTGTGATAATATAAAAAGCACTATAATCTCAACAAAAAACTGAGAGTCAAAATAACAAGACTTGAGCATGTACAGATTGATACATGCAACGGACATTCATGGACATATTAACATCCTGTCCAAATTTTGTAGACGAAAATAACCTTGGATCATTAAGAGTTTGTAAGGTCGGTAATTTTGTTAATTTATCTGTCATCTTCTTCCTCCACCTCCCTCGTCCTCCCTCGATTACCCATTTAGTCTCATTCTGAACCATCTCTTTGACTTCTGTTCTTGTTTTTCATATGTTGATGCCATCAGATCATGTTATAGAAATCAGAAAATTCTTCCGTTTTTTTTTTTTCGTTTTAACTTGGGTTGAATGAATGACCTTTTTGCTCTTTTTATTTCACCAGATCCAATAAAGCAACTTGTTCTTTTTTTGGAGGCAAAAAAAAAGATGGGGTTTTAGGTAAAATGAGAGAGAGAGAGAGAGAGTAAAATGCCCATAAAAACACACATACCACATAAAAAGACACATACCATTCAAAAGGTAAAGACACACTGACAATTTCGAGAAGAAAAGCTGGACTTCATGCTAATATCATATGCCCGTGAAGGCAGACAAATTAGCATTCCCCGTCACTTATTATTACATTAGGAGACTAAATCCCCTGTATTTAGTGATACATCTCACGTAATTTCCCCAGGTATTATTATTAGTTGGCCTCGATGCTCTTTTTGGTCATGGAAAGGGTGAGATAAATCAACTTGACTGGTACTTTGGGATTGTACTTGGCAATAATATCTGCAAGCCTCTGAAATAACTCCTCAACTATTCCCTCCCCAAAGTGGCTTGCAAGCATAGATTCTATCACCGCTCTAAGGCTCTTTGCTACCATTTGCGCCATCACTAACCCATTTTCATCAACGATGCCTTCAACATCAGCAGTTACTTCCAAGATTTCCAGTAGATTAACCACGAAGGATCCTTCAGTTTGGATCACAGCCTTTAGTTCTTCTGTTGAAGGCATATATACAGGCAGTTTGAATGAATCCACCTTCTCCTCTTCAACGAGTCCCTGCATCAAATATCAGTTGGTTATTAATGTGATGTCTTCCATTATACCAAGTTTAGAACTAGCATCTGTGGTAATGCTGTGCATGGTGTAAAAATAATAGGCCCCATACCAGCAAAACACGAGGTGTTAAATGGTGGGCCCCACCCTATGCATGAATTTGGGTGGACATGGTATGCCCATTCATGGGTGTAAAATGATGTGCCCCATCATATGCATGGGTTTGGGAAGAGATGGTGGGCCCTACCATATCAAAACATGAGGTGTAAAATGGTGGGCACCACGCACGTGTAAAATAATGGGCCTCACCGATGCAATTTTGAAACTTGCCCAAGAGTTCGAACATGCGTATTATGGGAAAATTCACAAGTGGAAAACAGAAACCTATC
Organism: Tasmannia lanceolata; assembly: GCF_043159265.1. Lineage (NCBI taxonomy): Eukaryota > Viridiplantae > Streptophyta > Magnoliopsida > Canellales > Winteraceae > Tasmannia > Tasmannia lanceolata. The sequence continues at coordinate 39,768,713 of NW_027518689.1, forward strand.
TGTCCCCGTGAATAAGGAAACTGATTTTTGTTTCAGTGAATAATGGGGTATTTTTGGTGGAATATACAATCCTAAAAATAGCCGCAAACTCCATATTTATTGGTTAGTTGGAAACTTGCAAGCTTACACGTTTTTGAGGTATTGAAGATATTGGAAATCGGTTTGAGATATTAGGAAACGTTGAAGATTTGGGAAAATTCAATTTCCTAATATTATGCAAGTTGAATTGTTTTAGTCATTATTTGCTTTTCCTACTTTGAGGTCGATCTTTCCTAGTTTGTACGCTAATTGTTAGTCTTTTTCTATTTTGTAGGAATTTTTTCTTTTAGAGTTTATCTTAGGAGAATGTAGTGGACGTTTTGGGGTTTTTAGAGATTGAATACAAATTCTACCTTCATGCGAAGCTTCTGATCGTTTGTGTTTGGGTTGCACCAGATTGGTATCAGAGCACATCGTTAATGTGGTTGGTGGCAGATCGATCATGCCCCCCGAAAAGAAGAGATGCTCTCACCATTCCAATGGTGGAGATTGAAGCATGGGACGAATTGGCCACGCTTCGAAGACAAGTCGAAGATCTAACGGCCCGGATTCTCCTCTTGGAAACGTCCCCCCAAGAGGAGACTAAGGAAGAAGATGAAACCCAAGTGAACCCTTTCCATGACAGGGTGCAAATTAAAGATCTAGTAAACTCGTGTGAAAGACACAACTGTAGTTGGGAATTTGGACTAAGAATAGAGATATCAGAATTCCGTGGCGGGTTGTCTGTGAAAGAGTTCTTGGATTGGTTATACACGATGGAAAGAGTTTTTGAGTTCAAAGGGGTTTCAACTACAAGCAAGTGCAACTTGTGGCTTTGAAGCTGAGGGATGAGCTTCAGCAAGGTGGTCGCAATTGGAGTTGACAAGATCCCATTGAGGAAAGTCCAAAATCAACACTTGGGAGAAGATGAAGAAGAAAATGAGACAAACATTCCTCCATTTTAACTACCTCCAAACTCTTTACCAGCAGCTACAAAATAAGAGGCAAGGCAACAGATCAATCAATGAATGCACTAATGAATTCTATGAGCATGTCACTCGTAACGAATTGGCAGAAAGCAAAGAGTAAATGGTAGCGAAATCTATTGGTAGCTTGACACCCCAAATGCAAGATGTTCTAAATCGGCATAACTTTTGGTTGGTTTATAAAGTACACTAGAAGGCATTGGTTCTCGAGCAGCAATAAGGATGAGACACTATGAGGACTACTCCCGATACACGTCCATCCTAGTCCTATTGCATCTGTTCCTATGGATTGAATCCATCCCAGTTGGAAGCCAGGCGATGGGATTGATTATGCCAAGATTCGACCAGGCCCTCAGATTGTTGGAAGGGAAATCAAGAGGGCAAGCAGTGCTTATCAATGCAGACAAGGAAGGTTAGTATGAAAATGAGGAGGAAGTAGTGCAATTGCAAGGTGGCGTTGGGGAAGCCTTAGTTATTTGGAGGGCGATGATTTCGCCTCAAGACAATTCTGATGATTGGCTCAGAAAAAATTTCCATACATGTATGGGCCAGAAAAATTTGCTCTTTGGTTATCGACAGCGGAAGTTGTGAGAACATCTTATCATAGTCTGCCGCAACCACATATTGACATCTCAAACCATCCAAACCCTACAAGCTTTTATGGTTGAAATGAAGAAGTAGGTAAATATTTCAAAGTGATGCCTTGTGAATTTTTCAATTGGTAAACATTATTCTGGTGTATGGTGTGACGTGGTACTTATGGATGTATGCCATATTCTATTGGGTCGTCCATGGCAATACGATTGGAGTGTCGTGTACAATGAACGCAAGATACTCATACCCTTTGGAAGGATAATTTAAAGATTGTTCTTATTCTATCGAGTGAAGTTAACCCCAAAACTACATTAGAGGGAGTTCTAGTCTCCTCTCAAGTCATCAGTTCACAGATGAGATGAAGGAGTCAAAAGTCATATATGTTGGGGAGAAAAATCCATGGGGTACGCTTACTCTCGATCAACTAAGATTGTACATGAGCAAGTTCACAGAAAATGTTCAAATCTACCATCGCCGACTATGGGTTAGTTGACAAACATGGACAACAAATTATTCTCAAAGTGAGTGATCGATTTCATGTGAGCCATGATTACCAATGATCACATTCCTCCAAGTGACTATAACAAACACCGCCCTGAGACAATAGAACCATATGAACGATGCTTATTGCCTCAAATTATCTATTCATCTTCGCATCCCTGATCATTAGAGCCCATATCATGAGAATTCGTTGAAAAATGATGTGGAGAATTCCAGGATGAATTCTTCTCAACAGGGCCTGACTGATGCAATCTAGAAACTTGCCCAAGATTTCGAACATGATATTACGGGAAAATTCACAAGTGAAAAATATGGAAACTTGTTCGTTTCCATGGATAAGGAAACTAATTTGTTTCTGTGAAAAATGAGGTATTTTTGGTGGAATCTGCAGTCCCAAAAATAGCCACAAACTAGCTACAAACAACGCCAAGAATCGAAGGTGGTATAAAGGCATTGCTAGGAATGGTACGATGTGGGCATCCTGACGTTCTTACCAAAGTCGTACATGGCATTGTAAACTTCGCAAAATGCGAGTCTAGATCATCGTCTCAACCAAAAAGGGTTAGAGGTAGGGAGAAGATACAAGCAGTATTTCCATCAGGAAATCTTGAAGTTGTCAAACTAAGGTGATCTGATCTAGATACAAGGAAGGCGTCGATGGTGGATGGGAGGTGGAAAACGAAAAATCAGAGGCAAGGGGATTGGTATAGCTCATCCTGTGCTTATTATAATTTCAAATGGAGGAATAGGTATCGATGGTGCCTTCAGAGGAAGAAGGTTTCATCATCCTCAGTTTATCGCCCGGTGGCTGTGGTTCAGGATGAAACTAGAAAGTTTGATCAGTGGTGGAGACATGGGGATTGGTCTTGCTCGTCATGTAATTATTTCAATTTTAAACAACGGACTAAATGTCGTTGTTGTCACCAGGATCGAAAATAAAACCCTGCATATCCATTCCTCACCACATCAGGGGCTGGAGGCCTGATAGTTCCGGAATCTGATCCATGGCCTGATTCTGGGGTAATTTCGCCCTCTTTGGTCGAAGATGGCTATCCGTCGATCTCTATTTCTGGAAAGGAGGTAAAAACAAGAATGGATTCTTTAAAGGCATGTCTGGTGGGTAGAAGGAATGATTCGCCTAGATCCCTTCAGGACCTTTGGGAGTGAGCCAAAACGTCCTGGTATTCTCCCCCCCTCCCTTGCCCTTCTTTGCTCTCCAATGAAGAGATCCTTTGTGTTTTTTATTCCGAAGAGGTGGCCTTAAGAATTCTAGATTTGGGAGTCGAAAACTAGGGAGTATTCCTATCGTCTCTTTCCCCTTGGTCCTAGATTACACTCTGGCCTCTGAGACATTATGGGTAGACCTGGCAAAACCGACCCGTGCCCGCGGGTCGACCCGACCCACCCGCAAATTTGCAGGCACGGGTCCGGGTTTTAGTGACCGGCCAAAATTGACCCGCGGGCCACCCAACGCGCAAAAACATGGGTTGGGCCGCGTCAACCCGTGGGTATCCGCGGGTTTTATGCTTTTTTTAGTTTTTATTTTTTAAAAAAAAACCTAAAAAAGATTGAAACTTTTTTTGTCTTTTATTATGCCCTAAGTCCCTAACTTAGCTAGGGTTTCTTTCTTCCTTTGTTATTTCATTTTTCCCAAACTCAAAGAGACAAAGACAGAGAAGGGGACGCCACCCCATTCCCAAACTCACTCCCTCACGAGTTACACTCGGCTGAGTCATCGCCCTCTCTTAGCCTCTCTGCCGAAGCACAGTACTCTCTCTCTCTGTCTTCGATATTTTTGCTTCTTTTTTTTTTTGAAAATGAAAATGAAAATTTGAAACTTTGAGCCTGGTGGATTGGAATCTACTCTAAATCAATTGGTTTGTGTGGATTAGATCATTGTGGTTACCATTTTTTTTATTTTTTTGGGGTTTTGATTCATTTGTCTTGGTTTTCTTAAAGTGGTATTTTATTGAAATTATGCATACTATTTTTTCTGTTCTGTTTGGTGTTGACTTGAGGAACTGAAGATTGTAAATTGGTTACAAGGGTTTGATGAATTTTGCCTTGTATAAGACTTGTGGTTTATTGGTTTTGAATGATACTCTTTGATTGATTATTTATCTATTCTCTATCAGTTGAAGAATTAGTTGCCTTATTTAATTTTCATTTACTGTCCGAATCAAATGAAGAACTGATGTTTGAGCTTTTCATTTCTTTCTTTTGTCATATTCATGATTCAATTGAATTGTTTGTCCATTCATGTTGCGATTTTATGCACCATAAATCCAGAAATCCCTACATTAGTATGTGTACACATAGCTAAATTGTGTGAACAAATCCACAATGAAGATGAAGGAGAATAAAGAGAAAATAACACTTCGATTAAGCTAAAGGGATTAACAGCTATGAAGCTTCTAGAGCTAGGGTTTCTACAGCAGAGCTGAACACAAAGGCCATTCATAATTAAGAGATTCTCTGATTCAATATAAGTTTCAGCAGAAAATCCTATTACTTTCATTAAGGTTTTTAGAAATCATCTGCTTGCTTTCTACTGAATTTTTTCAGAATAACCTTTCCCACTGAAAGATCCATCAAAATCTTATTCCAAATTTCATCATTGATTTTCCTCTAGGTATCTATCATCTGACCCCCACATTGTTGGAGGAATTCTTGATAGCTGGGAGATGTTTATTTTCCTATGATATCCACATGGAGATGTTTATTTTCTATGTTTTACTTTTAATAGACTTTTTAATGTTATTTTGAAGGTCTTATGGAGTCTACGAACAACAATATTCCTACGAATGCAGACAGCGGTGACGAAAGTCCTTCTGAAGATATAAGTATTGCTACTATCGGTAACACTTCTAAACACAAATCTCGTATTTGGGATGAGTTTGTAACACATAAGGATGAGAATGGAAAAGATAGAGCAAAGTGAAAGAAATGCCCAAAAAGTTTTGCCATAGGTAGTAATACTCATGGGACATCAAATTTGAAAAAGCATGTTGAAACTGTTGGAAAATGTATTGGACGCTCCCATAAGGATGCAAATCAAATGCATATAGGTTATGATGCATCCTTGCGTGGCAAAAGAATAAGAGACTTATCGTGAGAAAGTGGCAATATCCATTATGAAACATAATTATCCATTTTCCATGGCAGAATATGAAGGCACTAGGGATCTTCACATCTATCTGAATCAAGATGTAAAACCCTATTGTAGGAACACCACTAAATCCGACTGTTTGAGAATATACAAGGGAGAGAAAGAGAAGCTTATGGTTGCTTTGGGGAAAGTTTCAAGTAGGATATGTCTCACTTCGGATGTATGGTCATCAATCACAACTGAGGGGTATATTTGTCTTACGGCACATTACGTGGATGACAATTGGAGGTTGCATAGTAAAATTATTAATTTTTGTCACTTTCCTCCCCCACACAACGGTGTTCTTATGGCAGATAAAGTATTTCAATTTCTTAAGGATTGGGGAATTGAGAAGAAATTTTTTTCTCTTACTTTAGACAACGCATCTAGCAATGATAGCATGTAAGAAATTTTAAAAAATCAACTTATTGTGCAAGATGCCTTGTTATGTAAGGGTGATTTTTTTTCATGTTCGATGTTCTGCTCATATCTTAAACCTAATTGTCCAAGATGGTTTGAAGATTGCTAATGTAGCCATAAAGAAGATTAGAGAAAGTGTGAAATATGTTAAGGGATCTGAGCGTAGAATAATAAAATTTGCCGAGTGTTGTGAACAAGTTGGAGTGAGACACTCCATGGGTTTGCAGATGGATGTACCGACTAGATGGAATGCCACATTTTTAATGCTTGAAAGTGCCATCATGTATCATCTTGCATTTCAACGTTATGCTATGATAGAACCAGGGTACAACTATTGTCCATCAATTGATGAATGAAAAAGGGGGGAGGAAATTTGCAAAATGCTAAAGCCGTTTTATGACATTACAATGCTTTTATCGGGTTCCGATTACCCAATGGCAAACTTATATTTCCAATGTGTGTGGAAAATTCAAATCCGTTTACTTGAAGAGAAGGAAAGCAAAGATGTTGTAATTAGTAGCATGTCAGATGAAATGATCCCAAAGTTTGAAAAATATTGGGAGTCTTACAGTGTTATGCTCGCTATGGCTGCTGTTCTCGACCCTCGGTACAAGATGAATGTTGTAGAATTTTGCTATAAGAAGATTAATGACAACACATACAAGGAAAATGTGGCATGTGTCCTAACGGCTTTGAATTTACTCTTTGAAGAATATGTTTCCCAATTTTCTGTGGACACTTCGAATCACGCTTCAGCTATGACTAGTGGCGACATTTGCATTGATGATGACTTTAGTGTAAGTTACACTTTTTTTTTATTATTCTTATTGTATTTAATTTTTTAAGAAGTATATCTAATATAGTTGATGTTTAAATGATTTAGGAATTCGATTACTATGAGAGTGAATTTTGTACCTCCAAGAAATCCGAATTAGACCTCTACTTGGAGGAGACAAAGTTTGATCATAAACAAAAGTTGAATGTTTTATAGTATTGGAAAGACAACGCCAGTAGATATCCTATTCTCTCTAAGATGGCACGTGATCTCATGAGTGTGCCAATAACTACCGTTGCTTCGTAATCGGCCTTTAGCATTGGAGCTAAAGTTCTCACCAAATATAGAAGTTCGCTAAGACCGGAAAATGCCGAAGCCGTAATTTGCACTCACAATTGGTTATTTGGTTATCAAGATCAATGTAAGTTTTAATATTTAGTTTACCTACCATAGTCTATGGAACTACTAATATTTTTTGAAACATTTACGACTACTAATAATTACTAGATGAAGATCCTATGATATTTAATTACTTACATTTGCTAAATGTAGGTGAAGATCCTACGGATGAACAACTCGTAGTACCATTATCCAAGGTTTCTCCTTTGGAATCAAGAGGATCAACTAACACGAATGTCATTTGATTTGGGATAGTTTCTATTAATTGATTTGGTAAAGTTTTTATTCATTGTTTCTATTCATTGATTTGTTATAGTTTCTATTCAATATTTTCCAATAGTTGACTTTTCATTGATTTGGTATAGTTTATATTCATTGATTTCATATAGTTTCTATTCATTGCAGGAGCCTTCTTCACCGGAGTTGGGAGACAACTGTCACAACTCTAAAGCATAGAAGCAAGCAAATGCAAGACGTTTTTGTTATTAATATTTCTTGGACTATTCTATGATGTTTTAGATTTAATGGGGATTATGTTTCTATGATGTTTCTTTTGGGAAAAGTTTCTATGATGTTTTACTTATGGATTTAATGGCAATTATGTTTCTATGATGTTTGGATGGTTAAGTATAAAAAGGTTAGTTCCCAAAGCATTTTTCTAATTTATGTTGTAAAATGAGATTCTTTGGTTCATTTCTTGACATTGGATTGCTCTTGTATTCCTTTGAGGGGAAATACTGTATATCTCCAAGTGATTGTTAAGAGCTTTGCATAAACTCTATGGGCATGATATGAGGATCATTTCTGTAGGTTGGTATCAATGTATCTCCAGGATCCCATTAGAGCATGCTCCCCAACGGGCTGACATGGTTGGTGCAATCAGTGGACCACTTCTGACTTCATGACATGCCAGAAGCCCCATTGATTGCAACAACCATTTCAGCATATCAGAGCACATCAAAATGGCTGGTACATTGGTATATCATTTCTCATTCTTTTTTTTTTGAATGGCTATATCATTTCTCATCCTCTATTATCTTGCATCTTATTATTGATTATTGATTCTTTAAAGAATATGAAAAATACCACCAGGATACTTTTGAACATTAAAGCTCTGCAGTGTGTTGAGAGATTCTAGATAAAATTAAAGGATCATCTTTCATTTTATGCACATTAGGAGATCAACGAATAGTGTGGCTGACCGCCTGTCTAGGCTAAGAGTAGAAAAGGAAGGCTTGGAGTTTTTTTATTTTTTGCCTCAATGAGTTTAGGCCTTTGTTGTTCAGTTTTTGTATTTTCCTTTCTTTTTCTTACTTCCTTGTAATGTTGGTGTTGAAGTTTTAATGACAATGGTTCTCAATTTCTTGTTCTTTTGTTTCAGGTGAGCGAGGATGAGCCTGTTTTGCAGGCATTTAAACTGTTGAGAGAAAAGGGTATTGGTGGGCTTCCAGTGGTGGAATGCGGTGGAATGAAGTCAGTTGGCAATATAAGCATCAGAGATGTTCAGTTCCTTCTAACCACACCTGAAATATATAATGACTACAGGTCTGTGCTTTTATTTTATCCGTTCTTTCAATGCTGTAGTTTTTCTCAACACACAAAATTGCATTAGTGGTAGACCTAAGTGGCTGTTTTCCCCATAGTTTCAGCACTCCCCCATGTCATCGTTCACTTGACGAAGTTGACGCTCTTTTACCTTAGCCGCATAATTGTCTAAGTCCGTGTTTTGCCCTACACAGTCATATCAATGTATCTCCAGGATCCCATTAGAGCATGCTCCCCATACTTTTGAATTTTTATTTTTAGGTATCTAAGTTTGGGAAATGATAGACTAAATACTGTATATATGTTTTACTAGAGCACTCTATGGGCATGATGTGTGGATGAGGAACATTTGTGAGTGATAAGTTTGGTCAAGAGGCTGAACTCCCTTCTAAGAAGATCAATATGCAAATCGATCTATGTATAGAGGGTAGTCAATGATATATGGTTTTGGACAAAATCGTGAAACGAGGATCAGTTGTAATTAGCAAGGGAGCTGTCAAGTGATGGCGTAACAAGGTCTAAATTGCACCTAAATTGCATTTTGGGTTTACTTGAACTAATTTAAACATAATCTCCAACATGTTTGATCAGACATAAAATGCAAATCTGTCAGTATAGAGGTTTCATAAAGAGCTGTCGAAAGATGGCCCAAATTAAAATTAAAAGGGCATTTTGGGCCCACATCCAGATGCTTATGAAATAATTCAAAATAGTCTCAACCAACATAAAATGCAAATCCATCCAAGTAATAGAGGGTACTCAACTATCTACAGTCTTGGTTCAAAGAACTATGTGAGGATCAGTTGTAACTTGTAACTAGTAATGGAGCTGTAAAAAAGATGACCTATATCATGCTACTCCAAATGTGAGGAGTGGAGTGGGATTGTGGGAATCACTTCTAAAGAAATGATCATTTTTTTTTTACTATTTCTCAATGAAACATGAATGTAGAAGCAATACTCTGAAATTGAACGTCAATTCTATTCTTGAAGAACTTTTGATAACACTTTCCATGTAACACATGGATTGAATTCATTTAACATTACTCACTTTTGCCTTTGATTAAGCCATTATGGTTTATTGTGTTCTTGAAAGACCTGGATGTGTATCCGTCTTCATGGAACCTACGAGCCATATACTTTACTAGAAAGTAGAAACTGATGGATACCAAATCCGAGGACTCTCCATTTGAATGCCCTTGAGAGGGGCTAGAAAACTTCTAACTTTTGATCTTAAGTGCGTGTTTGAAAGACTTGTATTTAATATCAACCCTCCGATCTGAATGTTAGAGGGTTGATCACTTGATCCTAACCCTCTATAGATCGGAGGGTTGGGATCAACCTATTGAAATGATTTTTGGGGCACAATCTATTTAGGCTGTGGGCCATCTAATGGACGGTTTGGATCATCGCATGGTGCCGGCCATACCCTACTTTTAAGTTTTAACATTTTCCTAAATTAAAAAAATCGTTTAAATTTAACCACTGTTTGAATTTGCGGGTGACCCGCGGGTTGACCCGGCCCACCGGTGGGCCGCGCGGGTCAAGTAAATTCTGACCCGCAAAAATGCGGGTCCCGTGTGACCCGCACCCGCATCACCCGCGGGTTGACCCGGCCCGGCCCACCCGTTTGCCAGGTCTAATTATGGGTTAACTTTTAGGGGATTCCATTACATGTGTGGGCCTCATCGACGGTTGAAGCCCTGGGAAATCTTTTTGGGCAGGTGAAGGAAGTTAAAATGGAGGGTCTCCATAATCAGTGTATGTGCTTTGTATCAGCCAAAATCTATGCTCCACGTTGGAAGTTTTCTCCCTCTGTGAAGCTTCGGATTTCCAACCATTGCTACATAGTTGGAGTCTCCATTCAAGGTTCCAAAGGCCCCCATTTGGCCCCTGGAGTTGGTCAGAGAGTACCTTCGTTGAATGCCTCACCAGAGAATAGGTTGCTAGTGCCCCCCTTGAGATTCAGACTATGCGGTCAGTTGGCACACTGGACCCCCATCGTCAGGATTCAAAATTCAAAATTCCAAGGGTTAGATTCGGAAATTTGCAAGGCTCGTTTCCCAAGCCTGCTGAATGGACATCTGAGTTTCAAATCAGGGTCGCGAGAGCAAGGTCCTGGATTAGCTTGGAATAATAGATTGAGTGGTGAGCTATCTATGCCCAGGTTTAATCGAGATCTCGAAAATTTTTGTCAGTCCTTAGAAGAGGGTGGGCCCTCATACGTGACATGTTCGGTATAAGAACAAGCTTCTGGGGCTGTCTTTCTTCCTGACAATTGGATTTGTTTGATGATTCTAGCGTCTTTCTTTTGTGCAGCTGTCAAAAAGAGGTTGTATATTGGTGTAAAAAGTGTAAAAGGATATCTTGGAAGATTGAGTAGACTTGTCAGACCCAGGAGTTTAAAATTGTCTTTTTTCCTGGGGAAGTCAAATGGCCTTATGGAATTTTGCTTACGGGGGCTATGTTAATGTGCAGCTCCTGTAGGGTAATGATGGACGTGATTGAGAAGTGTAAAAGACATTTGTTTTTTTCGGAGTTGGGCGGCGGCTCTTATATTGAAGGAAGAAAAAATGGGGTTTATTTTACCACAAAAGAAAATCTCTGTGGGGGATGCTATATATTTGGGTTACTAGCTGGAGGAGGATTTGTGTTTAGGTAGGCCATAGGAATTTTTGGGACTATATAGGGTAGATAGGTAATGGTATGGTGGAATATAATCTCGCATTTGTCTTGAATCGGTCCGGTAAAGTGTCCTTCCGGTTCTGGGTATGCCTAGTCCAATTTACTGGTATTTTGTAATGCAGGGCGGGACCCCTGGTCCCTAATGCCTTTCTAATATCAATAAAAATTGTCATCTTTCAAAAAATAAAAAATAGCCACAAACTTCATATTATTGGTTAGTTGGAAACTTGTAAACTTACACGAATTTAAGGTACTGTAGATATTGGAAACCGGTTTGAGATATTAGGAAACATTAAGATTTGAGAAAATACAATTTTGTAATATTGTGCAAGTTGAATCGTTTTAGTCATTTTCTATTTGGTTGCTTTTCCTATTTTGTAAGCTAATTGTTAACCTTTTTTTTTTTCCTCTGTTTTGTAGGAAATTTCCCATTTTGCAGGAATTTTTCCTTTCAGAATTTATCTTTTATCTTTTGAGAATGTACACGTGAGAGTCCCTACTTTTTCTTCTGATTTGTCTATTCGTTCACCCACCTTATCGAAACACGTGTTTTAAAATAATAGGTGGCCCTATCCAATCTACTCATGCATGATGTGTAAAAGAAAATTACCTTTTGAAGAATCCCCTGTAAAAATTTTCCATAGAAAAAGTTTTCTAAAACAAAATTTTCATGAAAAGGATAATGACCCATGAAACATCTAACAACGTACGTACCTGCGAGACCATGCCATAGAGTATCCTTGCTAGCAATTCCAATACATACAAATACTCTATGTCATAAGCATCAACACACTTCCTACCCAGAAGTGTCACGAACATCCGTCCTCCAGGAATTATTTCTTCTGAGCGTGCCATGAGAAACCTCGAGAAATCCTTCTGGAACTGCTCCAAGTAAGATTTATACACGATAGGAGGGCTCGTCTTTGAAATGTAGAAGTTCCGTTTGTGTAATGGGTTATTAGTAATCCCTGGAGGAACCTGGAATTTCAGTAATTTTAGGCTTCTAATTCTGGTTTCTTCCAAGCCGCTGCTGGAAAAGAAGTTTTGTCTAAAACCAAAAAACTATAGCCATGAAAGGTGGAGATTTTATATGGTGTAAGCCTGTATAGTCCAGTATTTTTCAAAAAAGTACTGTAAGCCTTCTGCCATAGGATCCAAAACATCCATTTGATGGGCACAACGTAAATAGGTTGTGCCCCAAAAATAATCATTTCAATAAGATGATACTAGTCTTCAGATCTATAGAGTACGTAACTGCATATTAACGAAGCCTCTATAGATTAGAGGGTTGGGATTAGATTCCTGGGGCACAACCTATTTACGTTGTGGCCCATCAAATGGACGGTTTGCATCATCCTATGGTGTAAGGTGTACAGAACTTTTTGAAAAATACTGGGCTAGCTATACACAGTTTAAATCATCCTATATACGGCGTACAACAGTTTTTTGACAAATATTGGATTATATGGGCTTACACCATATAAAAACTCATGAAAGGTGATAATTGTTAAAATATAAATGATTAAATAACACCAACTCTAACAGCTTAAGCTTTAAAGTAATTGGTTGTTTCGCATACTATCCAAAATTAAAATTGGCCAACCCAAAAATATAAGGGCCACACGTGAGGCCGAGTGTTGAAGTATCACTGTTTGAATAACACCAACTCTAACAGCTTAAGCTTATAGAGTAATTAATTCGTTGTTTCACAATGATTTTTAAGCAAAAAAGTCATGTAACTATGTTAGGAAGGAGAGGGTGCATACCTGAGACAGCCAATGGAGACAGGAAGAAGAATGAACAAAGTGAAGGCTTCTCCTTGGGAAAAGCCAACCATGAAATGAACCCGGAACAGGCGTAATTAAGCATGGCCCAAAGTCATCTCCTTTCTCTAGCTTAAGCGTTTCATAGAAAGAAGGGAACGACCTAAACACAGTGTTAAAATCGTTCAATGGAAGATCGTTCAAGAACACAAGGAATTCGGGCAATGGACGGTTTAACTTGCGGCATCGTTCATCGATGGCTTCCAGAATCTCAGATATAACCATCAAGGTGTTGGGTCCTGAAGAACACCCCAAGTCCGCTATGACCAAGCTCTCAGGGAATGTGGTGCAATAGAGATCAAGTATGGCTTCCTTTCTTATGCCCATTGTCATGGACAAAAGTTTCTTCTATTGAAATAAACGGATGAAAGGGTGATAATGAGTATAAAAGAAATAAAAGAAACTGAGTATAAGCAGATGAGGAGATAAATGAAATCAGACGAGAGAGAGAGAGAGAGAGAGAGAGAGAGAGAGAGAGAGAGACCTGAAACTGAGTATAAACTAATGGATCTTAACAGGTCATGGCCTCAATGAGGTCAGATGACACTCAAGCCCCGATGGGCGAGTTTTCACAGACCAATTTTGGATATTGATCTTTCTGAAAAGAGGTCATTATAGACCAATGCCGGAATGAGCCTCGATGGGCGAGAATGGGCTTCGATGGGCAAGACAATATGGGTCGACTTTTGATACCAATCCTCATGGAATTAGAAACTAATCTTGGCATGCCACTCGTACCAAAAAACATCATCGTGCCCATATCCGTATTATTGAATTACCATTTCCAAGATGAAAATTGTCGTACATTTTCACAACACATCAGACTAAACCACTTCAAAAGTGAGAAAATGAGAAGCGTTGATGACTTGGATGTGGGCTGCTGCACCGGCCACTTGTTGTCTGATGACGAAAAAGTCATGCGAGAGTTTTGGAAGGCCGATGCATGTGAGGTGAGGTGAGGTGAGGAGGCACAGAGATGCCAGAGGGCGCCTTATCATAATAGTGGCACCTGGGAAGAAAAGGGGTGGCCCATTTACAGCAGCGAGCGCTGGGGATCGAAAATTGACGATCGCTCGGCAGGCGGCTAGATCAGGGGTGGCCCATTTACAGCAGCGAGCGCTGGGGATCGAAAATTGACGATCGCTCGGCAGGCGGCTAGATCGGTCGCCTTCCGCAGTTCGTTGAAGATCGAAACTGCGTGTGTTGTGCTTAGTGCTAGGTTGGATCGACCCGCTCTGGTACCAAGATAAATTAGAAATTTCCACTAAACTTGCTTGATTACAAAAAGCCTAATGAGTGTTTATATAGACCACTCAAAGGATGAACATAGAAAGATTAGCATCAATTTGTGGAATGAGATAAAGATAGAAACATTCTAATATAACCTAATGATCACATCTAGCTTAGTTGTTTAATCACCATACATCCCTAATCTATCACCAAGTAATCCAACTGTGTGATTTCTCACACTCTAACAATTTGAAACAACCAATCACTACAAATACTTAAACTTTTGGAGTAATTAGTTCTTTCACAATATATATATATATATATATATATATATATATATACTAGTAAAAAACCCCGTGCGATGGACAGGCCAACAAAAAACTGTACGGACCACATCATAGGTTGACCCAAACCGTCCATGTGATGGAACACATCATAAATAGGTTGTGCCCCAAAAATTATTTCCATAGGCTGATCCTAGCCCTCCAATCTATAGAGGTTTCCATAATATGTTGTTCCTCTTAAATCGGATGGTTAAGATCACCCTATAGATTTTTTATTAAAAAAGCATAAAGGAAGGGAGTAAGATTGAAATTATGTGGCTTTATAGGTTGATCCAAACCGTCCATGTGATAGAACACAACATCAATCGGTTGTGCCCATAAAATCATTTCCATAGGTTGATCCTAGCCCTCCAATCGATATAGGCTGATCCTAGCCCTCCAATCGATAGAGGTTTCCATAATTGTTGTTCCTCTTTAGGTGCCCGGAATCCGTCAATATTTTGCAAGTATCCTGGATGAGTAATATATAGTAGTTATTTCGTCATTGTCATATGTCTTTACCGCTTCTTGGTAGTTTTTTTCCGTAATTGTCATAGACAGGTACCCTGTGTCGGTACTTTGCGGATGTAGATTACGATTTTACCCTCACATAGATAGCATGTACAGATATGTGGGGAGGGGCAAAAACGTAAAAATCATCCACATTGACGTGTTAAATGGACAATAATTCTCCCTTTTCTCCTCTGCTATATATATATATATATATATATGAGAAAACGGTTCCTACACATATGTGTAGAGAGTTCTCTACACACTAGCTTAAAATACAGTGGGGGCCCACATTGTTTGGGTGATCCAAGCCATCCATTTTAAAGGCCCTCACATAGATAGGGTGTCTATAAAAAATCAGATCCATAGGATCATCCCAACCCTACGATTTGTGGAGGTAAAATGGATGTCTTTAAACCTTTACAAATTAGTCCATTTTTTGCCTCCACAGTTCGAATGGTTAGGATGATCCTATATATATCGTTCCTACACATATGTGTAGAGAGTTCTCTACACACTAGCTTAAAATACAGTGGAGGCCCACATTGTTTGAGTGATCCAAGCCATCCATTTTAAAGGCCCTCACATAGATAGGGTGTCTACAAAAAATCAGATCCATAGGATCATCCCAACCCTACGATTTGTGGAGGTAAAATGGATGTCTTTAAACCTTCACAAATTAGTCCATTTTTTGCCTCCACAGTTCGAATGGTTAGGATGATCCTATGGATCTGATTTTTTGTGGACACCCTATCTATGTGAGGGCCTTAAAAATGAATGGTTTGGATCACTCAAAGAATGTGGCCCCCACTGTATTTTAAGCTAATGTGTAGATAACTTATCTACACATATGTGTAGGAACCGTTTTCTCTCTCTCTCTCTCTCTCTCTCTCTCTATATATATATATATATATGAGGAAAGTGTTTCTAGTCCGGCCGACTAGAGATCATTCTCTAGTCTGCCACCTAAAAACACATGGGTCCCACATATTTTGTGGTGATCTAAAGCATTCATTTGATAGACCTCATCATAGATAGGATGTCCACAAAAATTCAGCTTCATAGGATCTTCTTAACTTTTCGATTTGTGGAGTTAAAAAATGGACAGATTTGTGGCGGTTTATAGCCGTCCATTTTAAGCTCCACAAATCATAGGGTTGGGATGATCCTATGAAGCTAATTTCTTGTGGACACCGTCTCTATGTCAGGGCCCATCAAATGAATGCTTTGCATCACTAAAATATGTGGGACCCATGTGTGGACCCCGATCCCGAGGACGAATGGGCGAGGGACACGAGGTCCCCCGTCGATCCTCTAAGATCTCCACAATGTGAAGGAGAGCTCTACCAAGGAACTCTCGAAATGGTGCCACTCACAGCATGGGTGGCGATATAAGTGAGATACCTCTCGATTCCAGGACTAGCCCGGAACCCAGATGTACCTATAACAAAGAAGAGTCGCCATCCAGGGAAGTAGGCCCTGGATCCCATGAAATGCTCTGTTGCAACGGATAACCAGAGATACAAAAGTCCGTGCCTGATGACGAATGGGGAAGGTGTTAAGCGCCCCCAATTCGCCCAAGTGCAAACACATGGTCTCTTATGCCATTTCTAATTAATTTTGAAGAGTTTTGGGCTAAAATCATGTGAAATGGGAACGAGTATCCCCGAGAAAACGTCTATCTAAGCAGGCATGACCCGGGAATGGGCAAAAGAAAATAAACATCCAAATCCTAACTCACCGCATCTACTCCTAACCCATCACATCTAGGAAAGCAATAACATCCGCATGCACAGCTACAGTTAAGCAAGTAATAGCAGATATGATAAGCAGAAAAGCAGTAAATATCTACAGCTAAGCATGTGAAACTAAACGCACAAAGAATAAGCAAGCTGAAAGTAAACACACAAGGAACCAATGACAAACACACGATAAGCTAAAAGATGCGAGGAAAGAAATGAATCAGTAAATAGATGGTATGCGCAAACCCGAAATGCCAGGGAAAAGAAAATGGGATATACGATAGACTCAGGGAGCGATTCTAAAGGAATCGAGCTCAGCGATCCTGATCCGCTAAAGATCGGACAAGTCTCGCGATCGTCATAGCCTATCGTTGGGCTCAGCGAGGACAATCCCTGTAAAGGGGTCACGCTACGTCGTCGCCCATCCCAAAACCCGATAAAACATCGAAAAACCGATAAAACCGGCAAACCACGATCACAATCGGAAATGAAATGAAAATGAGGCTCCGAGTGACGTGGGAATCACCATCCTTGCCCATTTTGGTTTTCGCATTTTTGGGAAAAGCTTGAAAGATATTTTTGGATGCTGAAATGATTTTTTTCAAAGATTTAAATGATTTTATTGAAAAGTTTGACTGAACTTGGGACGACGATCCCAAGCTGCCTACGTATCCTGTAGAAAGGGATCAAGCCAACGTAGTTCGAAACAGCTTTTCGAAATACGCTTTGAGTGTTTTTTATATTTTTTGGATTTTTGTTATTTGATTTTTATGTATTTTTATCCCTTTTGATCGAAAGGGGGTTTTGGCTCAAGAGGTTGCCGTCCGTCATCGCCTAAACCCGATGGAAACTCCGAAAATCGATGAAAATCTCAAAAACCGAATGAAATCCCGAAACGCAGGAACTCGAAGGAGAAAACGGAACGGAAGGAGCCCCAAAATGAAAGAAAATCCCAAACTCTAAGGAAAGTCGAAAGCGAGGCAAAGGAAGAGTATTACCTGTTTGGAGGGAAATTGCCAATGCAGAGGATTCCTTGGAACTTTAGTGTCGGCACCGGAAATGGTGGCCGAGCATCTCCCGGATCGTGACGGTGCCGGATCTAAGTGGGAATTGTCGAAGTTTCTGATCCGATGGCAAGGTTGATGAATCGATTGCTGGAATTTTCAAGGATTGTTGGAATGAATGGCGAGGCAACTTCGATGGTACAGTTGAAATAGAGAGTTAAATCTGATGGGGAGATGGGGCCTCGGTGGATGAAACGGGGTTGATCGAAGAGTGTCCAGAAAGTGGAGCTCGAGCTCCCCTTCGGAAAATGCTTTTTTTTTTTAATTATATATATATATATATATATATATATTTTTTTTTAATATATAAAAACAACGAGCCCCTCTTCTCTCCCTTTCTCTCTTTCTCTGTTTTTCCTTTTTTTTTTTTTGAAAATGGGAGGTAGCTGTGGTGAAGGGGAAGATCGGCCGGCCGGAGGTGGCACGGCGGTTGGTGGTGGCGCGGTGAAGCTCGAGTTCCCTCCCTCTCTCTCCCTCTCTCTCCCTCTCTCTCTCTCTCTCTCTCTTCTTTTCTTTTTAGATGAAATGGAAAAGGGCTTTAAGGGTGGCTGCTACTGGGACAAAATCCAAGTGGGTTTGGTGGGGGAGACGAAGGTAGAAGATGAAGAAAAGGGTAGATGAGGTGGCGGATGGTGGTGGTTATGACGGTGTTAATGGTTGAAATGGAAGAGGGTTTGAAGGTTATAGACTTGGGTTTTCGAAGTGGGTTTGGGGTGGAGGTGGGTTGCGATTTTGGAGGTGGGGATTGGAGGAGATGAAGGTAAGAGAGGGTTTTCGAATGGGTGGTGGTGGTGGTGGTTCGGTGGAGGTGAGTGAGGGTGTGGGTTTTCGGATCTGCAGAGGTGATGGAACGGGGAAGGTGGATTTGGGTTTCGGTTTTTTGAGGTATAGACAAAGGGGTTTCGGTTTTGGGGTTGAGGGTGGTGGAGGTGAAGAATGGGAGGGGATTTTCGAAGGGTGGTGTTAGGGTGAAAATGGGTTTTGGGTTTCGGGTTGGAGGTTGAGGGTGGTGGCTGGTGGTGGTGCGGCGGCTATGGAGGTGGAAGATGGGTTTTGGGTTTCGGGTTTGAGGTTGAGGATGGTGGCTGGAGGTGGTGGATGTCTGTGGTGGAGAAGGGTGATGGTGGGTTTGATGGGTTTTGGGTAGGGAAATGGTGTTGGATGAGGTGGTGGATGTCGGTGGTTAGTGGAGGTGGGTGTAAGAGAGGGTGGAGATGGGTTCGGCTGGCAGTGGTGGTGAAGAGGAGGGGTTTTAATGGAGGTGGCGGCTCGGTGGTGGTGAGGATGGTGGTGGTGCCGACGGGGAGGGATGGTGGAGGCAGTGGTGGTGGCCGGAATCCGGTTGGGTGGCCGGGAAATGGATTTGGGAGTGGGTTTGGTGGCGGCTGCCGGGGAGTCGTCTTGCCGGAGGTGGTGGCCGGGATCCGGTTGGGTGGCCAGCGACTCCCTCCCTTCCCTCTTTTTTTTTTTTTTTTCTGCTGTTCCCTCCTCTCCCCTCGTTCTCCTTGCAAATGAATCCTCCGTTTTAGAGGTTGGGGATGGTGATGATGAAGAGGGGAGTCATGAGTTGCTGTCCCCCCTTGTCCCCCCAAATTTCATCATGTCATCATTGCCTTCAAATAAAAAAAACGAATTAAGAATTCATTTCTCAAGAGAGAAGGCTACCGAATATGAGGAAGTAGGCCACCCCAAAATGCCACTTGCTTCCCCACTTGCTTCCCCATAATGATGGTACTCCTCACTCTCTTCAATAATCAACCAACCGGAATTATTACTTTTGACTATCATCATACACAGAGAAAAGGAATTAGACCCCACCAAATTGAGTGCCATCCTAATGACCGAATGCATGGTGGGCCCAACCCAATTTAGAACAATTCTCAAATCCTTTCTTCAAATTTTTGCCCGAATTAATTATAATTTTGCAAGGGCGCTCTTGGGAATGGGAACAACCTCCCGGGAATTTCGCACCCAAGAATGGGCACAATGGGTAAGTAATCATTCGGATTTTCTTCGCATTTGGTTCTTGGACTTTTCGGGAATCGGTTTCAGACACTTCGGGAACTTGAGACTGACTTTGATTCTTAGGGACTTCGAATTTGGCTCCGAGACTCAGATTTCGGGATTTATTCAATTTTTGGGAAATTTGGGTCAGGTCAAAATGGGGTGTCTACACCATGTGTTTTGGGTGGCGGACTAGAGAATGATCTCTAGTCGGCCGGACTAGAAACACTTTCCTCTCTCTCTCTCTCTCTCTCTCTCTCTCTATATATATATATATATATATATATATATATATATATATATATATATATATATAAGACATGATTGAAATACCCTAAAATACCCCTTGTGTAAATTCGTCCCTTCTCTAGTGAGGAGGGTAATTTCGTTCAACCCTAATTAAGTAGGACTTCTCTTAAACTAATATAAATAGTGAACAACAAAACCTAAGAAGGGAGGTTGTTAGTGAACAACAAAATCATCTGGGAGGCTTAGGAGGATAGGATTTTGAAGTCGGAGATCATTATCAAGGTAATAAATCCTTCTAAACTTAGAAAGTATGTTCTTGGCATTGTGAAATTCGTTAGTTTCTTCTGTTTAATGATTGGATCTCATTGTATCTTCTTTTCTGAATCATCTTTATCTGTCAAACATTGTTCTTAGGTTCTGTTCCTCACAGAGACTTCGTAGAACCTGAGTTTGATCGTTTATAATGCCGAGGAAGAAGATGCAGTGATTTAGTACCCTACACGATAGTCTTCTTCTAATCGCTGTCAGATGGGTTTCTAGTGGCCGGATTGGATTTGATGGAACCTTCTCACCATGAGGAGTCCAACGTTCCAACTGCGATCAATTTTGATGATCGGAGCGCAAGTCATAGCCATTCATAGTTGTAAAAATCAGAATAAATTGGAAAAGTTATGAAAAACCCGAACAAAGTGTGCACAGTCGATCGTGGAAGACTTTGTTCGTAGGGTTCCCTGGACGGTCGACCATGGGGGGCTCTGTCCGCGCCACTTTGTTTTGTGGATTTTCTAGTTTTGGTTGGATTTTTCGATATTTTTCTTATGTGTTCTCTACCCCCAAACCCCTTTAATAATGAGGCAGTGTGTGATGACATGTGATCAACCCTTGGATTCGGACGGTTGAGGAAACTCTTGTCGAGGTACGTTTTATGTTGGATTTGTGAGAATTTGTACCCTAGAAAAGAATCGTCGTTAGTTCAATTAGTAGTTGATTGGATATATGTATATGTTGGTATTCCTAATGATAATATGATTTTTGAGAACGCGTTAACCTTGTTGGTGGTTTGACTTTGAATTTCACAAAATTTAGGACCCGATGTGCCAGTTGATATTCCTCATGCTCCGTTAATGTGTAATCCATGTTTCGTATATGTTATACCTGATTTATCATGCCATGTCACGCTATGCATATTTCTGTTGCATATTTATATACATGGATTTCATGCTATGGTGTGTGATGCATGGGTTGTATTACAGTCATGTATTCGATACACAGGTTGCTTCGGTAGGGCTCTAGTGACTTGTGCGGTATACCTGACACGTGGGTTGCTTTGGGCTCTAGTGGTTTGTGCAGTATACCGGAGTATCTAGATATTCCGATACGTGGGATGCTTTGGTTGGGCTCTAGTGGCTTGTGCGGTATACCCCGCATCTGGATGGAAGTAATCACAGGTTGCTTTGATCGGGATCTAGTGGCTTGTGCGGTATATCTGAAATGTGGGTTGCTTTGGTTGGGCTCTAGTGGCTTGTGTGGTATACCCTATGTATTGAATAGTGAGGACTGCGAGTCTGTGACTTGGGTACCTAGATGGTGTTAGTTAATGTTATGTGCTTGTTTCACTCGGCTTGAGGAAGCAAAGGTCTCATGAGCATTGGACACATGCATTATTATTATTCCATCGTGATTATTATATCACTGGATTCGTTGACTCATGTTATACTATTGTTATTTTGGCATGCCCGGATCTGTCATGGATCTTCATATAAACGTACAAGGCATAAGTTGACCGTCAAGAAAATAATGTGAAGATTGTTGGAGTGTAGAGAAGAAGACAAGAAGATGCTTCAAGGCGCGTAAACGCTTTCCTTAAGACGATATTCGCCTCCACCAGTAGTGTGCAAAGGGGACCACGAATTCGCCTCCAAGATACAATGAAGTCCGGTTCCAAACCGAGCTTTTCTTTTTCCGAGCCGAGCTCGAGCGAGCTTCCGAGCCCGAGCCAAAATTGACACCCTTAGTGACACGTGCTCAAGACAACAAGAAGTGAGTTATAATCCTAAGAAATGTCAAAAAAACACTGAAAATGACCAAGTCATTGGTCGTTTTTGTCTCTCTTTTTCTGAACGGGATTCAGTTGTAGAAGTGTTTTCCAATATTACAGAGGGTTGCTAGGAAAACATGAATCTGTGTTGTAAAAAAACGTTACCTCTTCTTTTCTGAACAGGATCCGGTGATAGAAGTGTTTTCCTGTGTTAAAGAGGGGAGAAATTATATGGTGAAAGGGGGTACAAGCACCTCAAAAAGCGAGCTGCTGTTGGATCAAATATCGAGGATGGGATGGTGGGTACGACCTTGTACGCCATTTCATCATATAATTTCTCAAACGAGGTGTTGGCTTTTCCTTCGTGTGAGAAGGAGAAAGTCCCCCATATCCCTAAACAAGGGTCCTAAGAAAACATGAATCTGTTGTGTAAAAAAAAAAATACAAAAAGAAAACCTTCCATCGTGACATGGGGGCAAGACAATAAAGGAGAGAGTTCACTTTTGTCCCGTTTTAGAAGTGTTTTCCTTTGTTAAATGAGGGTTGCTAGGAAAACTGGAATCCATGTCGTAAAAAAACGATATCTTTTATCCTCACACGTGCGCAAGACAGCAAAGAAGAGAGTGCAATCCCTCGAAAGGCCAAAAAACACTATGTTTGAAGTGGGATTGTTAAGAAAACGGGAACCACTTCTGTCGAAAAAAAAGACCATCTTCTATCCTAACATACAGGGGCAGAGCTACATGTGGCATGAGGGAGGCAGTGAGTTGGGCCAAACTCCTTAATAGGCCCAACTCAATTGAGCCCAGCCTTATGTATAACCTGCCCCCCTTATGTATAACCTGGCCCCCTTATGTAAAAATCCTGGCTCCGCCACTGCTAACATATGTCAAGACAACAAAGATGAAACTTTGAATCCCACGAAGTGCCAAAAAAAAAAAAAAAAAACACTGAAAATGACTAAATCATCCTGTCGTCCTTTCTTTTCCCTGAATGGATCCCCTCTTAGAAGTGTTTTCCTATTTAAAAGAGGATTTCCAGGAGGACGGAGATCCGTGTTGTAAAAAAAAAGGTGATATCTTCTAAGGTGTCACGGGCCATAAAGTTTGAATCTTAAGAAATGCAATAAATAAATAAATAATAGAGGAAAGTGCCCCCGAGCTTGAGCTCAGATAAGCTTATCTGAGCTCGAGCTCAAAAACACATGTGGCCCCACATTTTTTGGGCGATCCAAAGCATTCATTTGGAAAGCCCTTTCCATGGATAGGGTGTGTAGCAAAAAATCAGCCTTATAGGATCATCCTAACCCTGTCAGATGCAAAAGGCCATCTGCGAAATTCCTTTTGCTATGGATGCTAGCAGTTCCTTTCTAATATTTTGGGAGCAAATTTAATTAATGACATATATATATATATATATATATATATATATATATATATATATATATATATATATATATATATATGAGGAAACTGTTGGTGAGCTTAAGCTCACCAAACTTATGGTGAGCTAGCTTGCCCAATCACATGGGTCCCACATTTTGGGGAGTGATCCAAACCATTCATTTGCAAGGCCTTATCATAGATAGGGAGTGTACCAAAAATCAGCTCCGTAGGATCATCCTAACCCCTCCATTTGTGGAGGACAAAAATGGGGCAGATTTGTGTCTGTCCATTTTTGTCCTCCACAAATGGAGGGGTTAGGATGATCCTATGGAGCTGATTTTTGGTACACCCCCCATCTATGTAAGGGACTTTCAAATGAATGGTTTGGATCATCCTAACAAAGTGGGCCCCCATGTGATTGGGCAAGCTAGCTCACCATAAGTTTGGTGAGCTTAAGCTCACCAACAGTTTCCTCATATATATATATATATATATGTGAATATATTTATTTTCTGAAGAAAAAATTTGATTGATGATATGTATATCAAATGATGATTAACAGAAGAAGTAAAACAATGGTTTGATGGGATGTCAGGAAAAAAATATGGTCTCTTAAGACAGTGAGGATCATTGTCGATGTCATGGTTATGGAGAAGCTGTAATCCATCTATTCAAAGCGATGCAATTTGGAAAGATTGCTAAGGTTGTGCAAAAATTATTAGATCAAAGCGATGCAATTTGCATACTCTGATTAAATGCCCGGTGACTGAATCTATTTGGGCGGCCCTTCAATTTTGGTTTGGAATAAATCTCGCTAATGTTGATTCTTGAATGGAAGTTTATCATGTTTGGTTTGCTAAGTCTTCCTTTAATGGTCTGAGGAAATTATTTATGTTTGCAGTTATGGGTTTTATGTTATGGGGTATCTGGGAGGTAAGGACTGCAGCTCAATCCCATAGAGTAAAGATCTAAACATATAAGATGGGAGAAATTCGTTTTTTAAAAAAAAAAATCAATTCCAGGATTTCTGGGTAAAGCTTGACATGACTAAGGCCTATGATCATATGGACTAGACTTTTTGTATTAGGTTCTTGGAAAGTTCAGGTTTTGCTCTAATTAGAGGTCGCTGATCCATGGTCTTTCAGCATGTCCGGAGATCGGCCAATGTGGCAGCCGACTCTCTGGCTAAAAATGGTGTTTCTCGGGCCGAAATGAAGTGTTTTGACTATCTCCCCCCTTGAGTCATTGTCTTGCTATTTTATTTGCTCATTGTTCCGACAGGACCATCTCGGTTCTGCTTATTCATATATATAAATATATATTCTGTTGCCTTCTTCAAAAAAAAGAGGTCGCTGATCATGAAAACTATTCATAATTGTTGGTTTTCAATCCTTATCAACTGAGTACAAGGAGGCTATTTAAGTCGTTGATAGACCTTCGCCAAGGTGATCCTCTCTCCCTCATTTCTCTTAATTTTTAGCTCAAGAGGATCTAAGCATAGGCCCTAATGTATCCCATTACATGTTTTTTTAATTTTAATTTTTTGAAAAAGTAACTTTATTGATTAAGATCAGCAGTACAATAGGATTCAAGAGGGACAAGTTGCCCCCCCCCCCCCCCCCCCCATCACTATATGAACTATAGATGCTCCAAAAGATAAAACAATGCCACCCCATACCACAAGTACCGAGGGCGCTTGAACAAGAGTGGGTTGAACCTCTTCCATACGATACCACTCCACTCCAGCTTTTACTAGCTTGTCGACTTTTTCGTTTGCTGACCTGTAGGCTGTAGCACAAAGTGATATTGAAAAGCCATGCAACAGCCCCGAATTTCAGAAATGATATTTGCGAGTTTCCAAGGGCTCTGGCTACTCCACTAGCCCAAGCTATAACGTTGGAAGAGTCTCCCTCCACACTATCAAGGGCTGGGTTGATTTGTCACAAACCACTTGAGACCGTGCAATAGGCCTTTTGCTTCCGCCTCATTGGACTCGCATATCATAGCCAAAATGGAATATGAGAATAAGATGTTACCCTCTCCATCTCGGATGAGCCTTCCAATTCCTGTCGAGCCCCAGTGTATCCCATTAGACTCCATTATATTTTTTCTCACCAGCTGCTACACAATATCAAGAATTCTTAGCTCCTGCCTACATTACATCCGCTTGTATGAGATACTAAACTCAACTCAACTCAACTAAGCCTTTGTCCCAAACTAGTTGGGGTCGGCCACTGATGATTCCTTGCATCTTTCTAGTGAAATGCTGGGCTTTTGATGATTTCATTTACCATCAATTCTTATGAAAATGAGTGGGATGGTAGAAGTATTTTCTGTGAGTTCCAATCCAGCTTATTTATCCAAAAGAGATTGGTAATTTGGTCAAGAAGTGATTGTGAATAGGATTAAGAAGTCAACATTTGATGTTGATTCCAAAAACTTGCAATATTTTGGCATCATTTGCCAAGGACTTTAGTTTCAGTCTGATTCTCATTTTCAAGTTCTTCAAATAGAGCTGAGGGTAATTGCAATGCTCCACCGTTTGAAATTACCATTGTTCAAGGTTTTAAATTTCGACCGAAATCTGAAATTTCGGGTTTCGGTCCAGACCGATAGCGAAATAGGGTATACTAGAAACGGTATAAAATTCCGACCGAAGTTTCATTTCCCCTGGCCAAAATTTAAGGAATTTCATTTTTTTTTTTAAAAAGGATTTTTCCTGTTATTTATGAAATAATATTTTATTTTATTTCATAGAAAATTTCGACCGGAATTTCATAATTTTGGCTGAAAATTTTGGTTTCCATGATGACCGAAACGCTTTCCTAAATCGAAATTTGAAACCTTGCCATTGTTAGTTACAAAAGGGAGCCGGATTCGGGCCGTCAACAGCAGGGCCTAACTACATTGAGGGCCCGGCCGTGAGAAGTTTTTGAACCATACCAACATGTTCTTCCCTCTTCTTATTAAAACGAAGGCAAGGGGTGTATCTATCAAAACAGGAGGGTATATATGGTAAATCGACACCGTTAATTTAGGGAAATGATTTGTTTTGATACATGCGCTCATGTATTTTGTCTTTTAGCAATTAATTGTCACATTGGTGCTTATTGGGAACCGTAAAAACCCATTTACAGCTCTTTAAATACTAAAAGACAAGAAACATGAGCATCTTGTATCAAAACATGGTTGTGTTGAAATCATTTCCCTTAATTTATCTTGGTAAGTGATTTATTGGCTCCCTTTTCTTCCTTGGGTCATCCCTCTCTAGTGTATTTCACTATTTTGATTTTTGACTGTCCTTTCATACACCAAACGGGTGTCTGTGGTTTCAATTTGTGTAAGGTAGACCCCTTCAGTTGACGGTTCGTCCATTGATTGAAAGGTTAGGATGATCCGATGAAGCTGATATTTTATGCACACCCTATTTATGTTAGGGCCCATCAAATGAACGCTTTAGATCATCCAAACAATTGGGCCCATACCCGAATCCAAACACTATAAAAAACACAGTGGGCCCTTACATTATTTGGATGATCCAAAGCGTTAATTTGATGGGCCCTGACATATCGGATCATCCTAACCCTTCAATTTGTGGACGAGGTCAACTGTGAGGTATACCTTGCACAAATTGAAACCACACGGAGGCATAGTTGTGGCGTTTTAAACCGTAGGGTAGAAGTGGATGTGTCAGAGGGGGGTTTTATTTTATTTTTTATTTTTTTCTTGTGGGACCCTCTGCAACGCAATCAAATGGTGAATGGTCAATGGCGACAGAGGCGTTCATCCTTCAGAAAAAACAAACAGGAAAAATCACTCCATTCTCCTCTCTACTATTTCTTCAAGCTTTATCTCTCTCACAAAGCTCTCTCTCTCTCTCTCTCTCTCTCTCTCTCATGGAGGTGGCGCCACGCTGCATTGCAAGGCTAGTGGCTCCGGAATCCATGAAGGGCTGGTTCTTAGCGGCGCCAATTTCGACTTCTCAAGCTGTTTCTTTGGCGCCAAATGTAAGCATATAATTTTACATATATCTTCTTTGTTAAAAAAATCTAATCTCTTTTCGTTTTTTTTTTTTTTTTTTCTTAATTATTACTGTTGAATTTAATGTGATAGAGATACCGATTTTTTGCACTATCCATGAATGGTTGTGGAGGAGACCCTGAAATTCCGGTGGGAATCTGTGAGACTCGTACTTTCCCAGGAGTTTCAACTCTGGGGACAGCAATGAATCAGCTTAATTTGGCCATTTCAGCCATGAAATCTGATCCTCCTGGTTTTAGTTCTGGGATTATCCGTCTCGAGGTAACACAAGAACTATTCTTATTCCTTTTTTTTTTTAGTGAAGAAAGAAGTTGTGATGATGAAAAGATATTGGGATTTAGGAGTATTAGTAATCTCGGTTAGTTTAGCATACATGTGGCATAGATATCGGTGGGAAATCTAGATCACCAATTGAAGGCTTCTGCCATTGATTAGCCATTGCACGGCTTGCAAATGGGCAGCTAAGGCCCTGTTTGTTTTAGATTATGACAATCGATCGTGGATTCCCCAACCGATTATTGGACCAAAAATTGCACTAATCAGTTGGGGACTCCACAATCGGTTGTCAGAATTTAAACAAACAGGACCTAATTGGATCGTTTGACTAGTGCGATTTTCAGGCAATGGATTTTTTTTTTTTTTTGGTTTTGAGAATCGGCGAGAATTTTGTACCCCATTCTTCAGGCTACGGGTGATCCATTGGGTCGCTTACAATTTTGATGTCACCGCTGCGTAGACATGCCCAATGAGTAAGACATGTTATTCAAAAGCTCTTTAAGTTTGGTGCTTTTGTAAGCACTAGACACTTGCCCATTAATGTTTACTAATGGGCGTGGATTGCAGCATTATCCCAATATTATGCACTCGGGACATTTCATATAGGGGATGGTGATGTTTCTTGGGAATTGATCAGAAATTACTATATGAAATGTCCCGAGTGCATCCCATTGCTTTTGCCAATTGCAGCAGGCAGACCACAATTTCGAAGTTCCTCGGCAGACCACGAAACTGGTCCTTGGTAGGAAAATGCTTTTTTCCCCCTTACCGCCAAAGAATCACATCCGAAGCATCTCTTAGACACGAGACTTTGTAAAAGAATTTGAGTTCAGGTGCATTTCAACATTGATTTCATGTCCTTTTTATTCATACCCCTCATATAAATTTTGCTCTAATTTTTCTTTAGTAGGGAAGAGCTCTGTACCACGTGGTAAGACAAAAGAAAATGGCATATTGCATCGTCAATGGTATATTGTTACTCCAATGTGTTGAATCTCCTGACATTTTGATGCAAGCATTCAATAACATTCATATGTAGGTTCCTATCCAGCAACAGATAGAGGCTATTGGTTGGCTCCATTCGCAAAGTCAGCTTCCTCGTTGTTTCTTTTCTGGCAGAGATCAGAGCAATGAATTGAATCTCTTCTTCGGCACGACTAATGGAGAATACCAGAATGCAACAATACCCAACTCAGTTAGCGTTGCTGGTGTGGGATCTGCAGTTTTCTTTCAACGGTTTCATCCATTTACTCTGGATGATTGGAGGTGTATAAAGAGGTTGGTATGATTAACTAATGAATATGTATCATTACAAAAAGCTGTTTCCACATGATAATATATTTTCTCCTAACTACAAATCCCTTGCTGTTTATTTCTTATAATGCATATATCAATAATTCTTCCATCAAGATTCAGTATCCAGTTACTTTTGATCTTATTGGGGCACCCTGAAATTTTGTTAGTTTTAATATAAAGAAGGGCTCCTCCCAAAAACTCCATATTGGCATTTAATTGCTACACAAACCCTTGCAAAATACAAGAAAATAATACTAACATGACACTAAAAGTCTAAAACAGTAGATGAGAGAAAAAAGTGAAAGATATTTATCTTTCCAGCACTGTATCTAGTAGTTACACATAAATTCACAATTAAATATTTATCACATGGGAACTGTATCTAGTAGTTACAGATAAATGCATAAGTTCATATTTAACACATGGGAACTACAAGAAAACACTTCAATCATATATTATAACAATACTAGGGAGTAGGAAAGACAATTAACTGGTTGATTCAACCCTGAAACTGTTACTATTTTTTTTATTATGAAGGTTCCTGTCAAAGGATTGCCCTTTAATTCGTGCGTATGGAGCTATGCGATTTGATGCAAGGACGAAAATTTCTTCTGAATGGGAGGGTTTTGGTTCATTTTACTTTATTATTCCCCAGGTAGATCCATTTTTTCCTTTTGTCAAAAAAGTTTCTGCAAATTAGGCTTCAAATCTGTGGTGATATACCTATGTTCTCTTCTTGTATCTCAAATTTCTCTTAAACACCTATTCCTGAGTATTTAAATAGCACAATCCTAGAAACTGAATGACAGGTTGAGTTTGATGAGCTTGAGGGAAGTTCCATCCTTGCTGCTACCATTGCATGGGATGACACCCTTCTATGGACATGGGAAATGGCGGTAGATGTGCTCCAAGCTACAATGTGCCAGGTCTAGAGTTGAATGTTGTATCATATTTTTCCTTGTATTTCTATTGTTAGTCATGCCGACCCCAACTAGTTTGGGACAAAGGCTTTGTTGAGTTGAGTTGAGAATTTCTATTGTTAGTCATGATCCATAATTTAAAAAATAAAAATTTGTTTTTTTAATGGTAATTTTAAAATCTTTCTAATGATGCAGATTTCCTCCATTTCTGTGAAGTTAAAGAAGGAAGTTCTAAGAACAACAATTATTAGTAAGAATCATGTTCCCAGCAAGTCATCTTGGGATATTGCTGTCAAGAAAGCTTTACAGATGATAAATAGAAATAGCTCGGGTCTAGTCAAGGTAATTTACTGCTCTATTCATCAAATAAAACAACTAAATAAAGCTTTTCCATTTTCACTTTTCTTCTCACTTTTCCCTATGGTTCCAAAAGGCCGACTACTGTTATCACTTAATTGGGGTGTTTCCCGAACAATGATTGTCTTCTTCGATTGTAAGGGCAGACTTTTAATGTCTATTTCTTTTTTAAGTGGAAGGTGCTAGTTTCACCCTGATATCATAGCTAACATCTTTATTTTTTGAAAATAGTTAATTTCTTTTTTTTTTCAAGATCGATATAAAGATTGAAGCTAGGAATGGAGATGTGATCAAATCTTCACTAGTTGCTAACTAACTCATTGTTACAGTGAAAAGACTGCTGTTCTAGTGTGGTTCACTTGCTTCAATTTGAGTTTACAGTAACTATGTGCTATTATTTTGGTCCCCTTGACTAGAACTATTAGCAGAAGGTGAATACTAAGACATCAATTGTGGACTAAGGCCTTTTAACGGTGTATTTTTTGACCCATAAGTGAGCCTAGCTAGTGTATTTTTTGAGTAATGTTGCTTTGGGCTCTAGGAGAACTATATTAGATGGTGTATGACATAGGGTTAGTTTTGTCATTTGTTATTTTTAAAAATTGTAGGTCAGTTTATGTATGTGTTTGGATTGACTAAAAAATTGGAAGGGAAAAATAAACTAAAACAATTGCTTAAAAAATCCAATAATTTTTTTATTCCAACCGTGATGGAATCAAAATACCACCTTTGGGGCAGGAAACATATTCCACCCTTTTTTCTTCCTTTATTTCTGCCTTGGTGTCCTTTCTGTCTCCCTGATTCCGCTCATTTTTTGAACCAAATGTTGGAATTGGGAGGATTCATATTAGGATGTTCCAGAGCCTGATTCCACCTTTGGCTTCTTCTTCCTTCTATTCCCACCACCACCACCACTCCTTCCATGCCAACGCAAGGGAAAAAATCTACTCGAAACCCATCCATTCCTCATGAACATCTAGAAATCCCTATAGCACAACTCACACATACATGCTGTCAGATTCATTGAGAGCACCGAGGGAAACAGGGTCATGGTTCAGAAGCTTTGTGAACTGGGGTGGCTGTTTAGGAAGGTCAAAAGCTATACTGATAGATTTCCAAGGGAAGATGTGGGAACATTTGAGCAAGCCTTTTATGCCGTGTTGCAAGATGAGCTTTCTGATTATTCAAATTGTTGGCCATGCTTGAAGTGCAGTAGTGAAACCCAATTCCCTTTGTTTCAGAGACAACAAAGTCAGGGAATTATCTTTCGCTGATGAGATTAGCAGTTCGATTTTCTATACTACTGATGAGGATGAGATTGATGGCTGTTCTGGTTGACAATTGCAAGGTTTTGGGGGGCTGAAAATATAGAAGCATAGAAAATTGTAAAACAATCAAATACTCAATCTAAAAAAAAAGGAGAAACATCTTACTCAATGAAATTCCATGTGTACACACCAAAACCAATTCTCAAATGATCACACCATCAAAACAACCAAAAACAAATTAAGATCATTGAAAGCTACTTCCTGAATTGTCCCCTAAACTACGACCAAAGAGCTATACCTCATCCGACCAACTAAGACACTCCTTAATAATGCAGTGGGAGCAATGTCATCTTTGAACGAAGTAGCGTCTAATGGATATTGTGAACAAGCAGGAGCGATGCCCATGGAAGTGACAACAAGAGGATAGATAGGCATTTGATGGTTGTTATGAACAAGTGGTACGAGTTCAAGGGTCATTGTCTTGCAAGAAGTCGTTATTTGCTTCATGGTCAAGGGTATTTCGTTGAGTTGTAGGTGACAACGAGCTTTAGCCAGTGAGGAGCGCATATACAACCGATTCTAGGAAAGTGTGAGTTAACCATGAGGAACACTTAAATCAGGATCTTGGGGGTGGACATTGAGAAAAACAATGATTTACAATGGTTTCACGGTAACAACAAAAACACATACCCGCCCCGATTGCTTGTGTTCCAGTCGTGTCTGATTGCTTGCTTGTCGTTCCAGTAAGATTAGGCTTCAGTGATACTCGGCTTATCTCCTTTCCTCAGTTCTCTCTTCTCTACACGAGTGAGGCAATGGGCACCAAATGCTCTTCTCGCTGGTTCGCCTTGTATTGCAACCATGAGAAGAGCTTTGTTGTGTGTGTATGAGCAGGGACCCGAGGGGCTTCTTTTTTATAGATCTAGAGATGATAGAGGGACCCCCATAATGTCTCTCTCTTTCTCAAGATGCCCATCATGGTACATTTCATGCAAGTAAGATGAACACTGTTTTTTCTCAAAAAAGAAAAGAAAAGATGAACACTGCTTGTATTTATCATAAACTATAGCCGTCAGCATTATGACACTAAAATAGGGCCTTTCTCGGTCCATTGGCATTCTTCTGCCTCATCCGTTCAACCTTTTACTTACCTATTTTCATAATGATTCAGGTTGTACTTGCACGAAGTAGTAGAGTTGTTACTAGTGCTGATCTCGATCCTATAGCATTGGTAGCTTGTTTACAGGCATGCTTCTCTCCTTATTGTTCATGTTTCAAATTTTCCTCTACATAATTTGGTTTTTGGTCAATAACTATTCTATTTTAATGTAATGTAAGCAGGCTGAAGGCCAAAATTCTTATCAGTTTTGTATCCAGCCGCCCAATGCAGCAGCATTTGTTGGGAATACTGTACGTTGATATGGAAGCTTCTGATTTTTAATTTACGTTTACTTACAGGCTTATATGAAGGTGTCATGAACATTTATTATGTTTTATATTCCAGTAATCTTTTTTTTTTGAAAAGGGCAACAGAATATATATATATATATATATATATATATATATATATATATATATATATATATCTATATGTAAAAACAGAACCGAGGTGGTCCTGAAGGAACAAAGATAATACAAAGATAGCAGTACAATAATTCAAGGAGGTAGATAGTCAAAGCACTCAAACGCGGCCCGAAAGACTCCTTTCTTGGCAAGGGTGTCTGCTTCCGCATTGGCTGATCTCCTGACATGGCGAAAAACTATTGAGGAGCCCTTAGCTCTGTCCTCTATTTCCTCTAAGAGAGGCAAAAATCGCCAAGGGGGAGAAGCGTTACCCGAAAGCCAGCGAATAACATTTAAGGAATCCCCTTCGACGATAATTTTGTCGCACTCTAGACGAGGCATCGAGAGAAGCCCGCTATGAACGGCTCGGACCTCTGCCTCGTTTGAGTCTGCCACTCCGATAGGCCCCGAGTAGGCCCAGAGGACTTCCCCTTTGTGGTTTCTACATAACCCCCATACTCCTGCCATTCCTGGATTGCCGATAGACGATCCGTCAAAGTTAAGTTTCAGGGACCCCGGAGGAGGAGGAATCCAGGAGGGGAGGATTTTCACTTTGGTAGCCGATTCCAAGCATATGATTGACCATCCTTCCCAGAGGTCGAAAGCTGAAACAAAACGAAACAGAGGAAGGCTTCGAGCCCAGGATATGACCGCAGCTATCAACTGAATATAAATCCAATAGGGAGATCTAGCCTTCCCTTCAAAGATACGAGCATTCCTCTCTTTCCACAAGAACCACCATGAGGCCAGGAGACACATCTTCCACAGCGTTCTGCCTTTCCTTTTCCAAGGAGTCCAGGCCCAACTCTGAATGAATTCAGCCATAGAGTTGGAGGGGACCCAACTGATTCCAAAACGAGAAAAAATAAGACCCCAAATATGGCGAGCAACCTTACAGTGTATGAAAAGGTGGTCAATGGATTCCCCAGCGGATAAACATAGAGGACAGTGATCTACCAACCACATTCCTCGTTTCCTCAAAAAATCCATAGTTTGAATGCGGCCCCAGCTAACCGACCACCCAAAGAAAGCAACTCTCGGAGGGCAAGATTGTCTCCAAACCGAGGAGGACACATGCTCCACTGAAGAAGGGATCAGATGGTTATAAAAAGATTTGACTGAAAATATCCCCGAAGGATTCCAAATCCAAATCCGACGATCTACGCCCGAAGACTTGATGAAGCAAGAATCCAATAAGGAGAGGGCGGCGCTGTAAGAGTTTAACTCCCTAACAAAGAAGTCTCTGCGAAACTTAGGAGACCAAGCCACCTTCCCATGTTCCCTTACAAAACATTCCGATACCCAGGCCTCTTTCTGAGATGAAACGATGAATAAGTCAGGAAACATCACTTGAAGAGGATCGTCCGAACACCAAGGATCCTGCCAGAACCGAATTCGATCCCCCCTATATACTCTGAATCGGACGCCAGGAGCAAATAACGACTTCAACTTCAAGATGTCCCTCCAAGCCGTGAGACCTTTGAGTTTAAAATTATCAACAGAGTCCCAATGCCCATGATCTGAACCATACTTACTTCCAATGACCCGGACCCACAAAGAGGATTGTTCTTCGCCAAATCTCCACAGCCACTTGCCCATAAGGGCCTGGTTAAAAATCTGAACCCTCCTGATACCCAAACCTCCATTTTTAGTAGGCAAGCAGACCATACTCCATTTAATCAGGGAGACCCCCTTGGAAGACCCTGATCCGCCCCACAGGAAGCGTCTCTGAATTTGTTCGATGCGTTTAGCAACCGAGGCGGGACATTGAAAAAGAGAGAGAAAATATATCGGCATATTGGATAGAACGACCTTTATAAGCACCAATCTACCTCCTTTGGAAACCAACCGGCGCTTCCAGGTGGCCAAACGTCGCTCAATCATTTGAATAATAGGAGCCCATAGGTTGTGTTTCGGTCGACCCACACCAAGAGGAAGACCCAGATAGGTTGCTGGAAAGACATCTAAACCACACCCCATAATTCCGGCGAAAAAGGATGCATCGCTCTCAGAAACGTTGATCGCGAACAACCGAGATTTTGCGAAATTAGATCTTTGACCCGAAACCATCTCATAACAACGAAGCATAGCTTTAAGGTTAAGAATCTGGGATATGACCGGAGAACAGAACAGAAGAGTGTCATCCGCAAACTGAAGAAGCGATACTTCCACCTTACTCTCGCCAATAAGGAACCCTTGATATAGCCCCAACTCACTTCCTTTTTTCAGCAGTCTGCACAGTGATTCGGCCACAATCAGGAAAAGAAAAGGAGAGAGAGGATCGCCCTGCCGCAATCCTCTAGAAGATTTGAAGAATCCTTTTGCTGATCCGTTGATGAGGACAGAAAACCAAGCGGACGATAAGCAGTTCCGGATCCACCCTCTCCACCTACCCCCAAAGCCCATACGACCCATGAGAAAATCTAATGCTGCCCAATCCACTCGGTCATATGCCTTCTCCATGTCAAGCTTGCATAGAATGCCACCTTCCCCCTTCCTCCGATAATAGTCAATGGCTTCATTGGCTGTTAAAGAACAATCAAGAATTTGCCGGTTGCTTATAAAGGCACTTTGACAGACCGATATAATTGAAGGAAGAACCACTTTGATACGATCCGCCAGAACCTTTGCGAGGACTTTGTAAAGGCTGCCCACCAAGCTAATCGGGCGAAAATCCGAGCTTTTTGTTGCTCCTTCAATTTTTGGAATGAGGACGAGAAAAGTTGCACCTGTCCCTTTGTCAAGGATGGCTCCCTCAAAAAATTCTATGAAGAATCGAAGAATGTCCGATTTTACTGTTTCCCAGCAAGTTTGAAAGAAAGCCAAACAAAAACCATCGGGTCCAGGGGCTTTATCTTTTGCCAGAGAAAATAGTGCTGATCGGATTTCCACCTCAGAGAAAGGGATTTCCAATCCGGCTGAAGCTTCCAGGCTTAAGCTAGCAAAACAAATGTCTTGAGGAATTGGGCGTAACATCTCATCAGCTGAGTATAAAGATCTGTAGAATTCAATAATTTCTTCAATAATTCGCTCCTTGTCAGATACAATCTCCCCCTCCACTTCTAAGGATTCAATTCTGTTCCTTCTTCTGCGAGCACTAGCCATGGCATGGAAGAAGGCTGTGTTTTTATCTCCCTCCAACAACCACTTGACTCGAGATCTTTGGCGCCAAGAGATTTCTTTAAGCATCAACAACTCTTTATGCTCTTGAATTAATCTTCCTTGTTGCTCATAATCCTCCGCCGAGGCCAAACCACTCTCTGCCAATGTATTTATCTCCATCAATCTGTCCTCAAGAATCCTCTTCCTGCCTTGGTCCACTTCTTTCTGCTCCTTATCCCACTCTTTTAATTTCCCCTTAATGAAGCGTAATTTTTTGCCTATAACTACGTCCCCTGGACCTTCAAAGACACTTTCAGACCACCATCGGACTAAGAGAGCCTCCATTTGGGGATTTTCCAGCCAAGCTAATTCAAATCTGAAGGGGGGCGGGCCCCAGAACTCCATTTTAGGAGACAAAAGGAGAGGGCAATGGTCTGAAACTGAATGGGGTAAAGCCTGCTGATAGACTTCAGAAAGAATTGCCAACCAGTCACCCGAGAGAAGAAATCGGTCAAGCCGACTCCGGTTCGAACCTCTGGCCCAGGTGAAAGAGGAGCCACCCAAAGGTAAATCTGCGAGCTCGTTGATTGCGATGAAATCAGCGAAAGATCTCATGCCCGCAGTGACTCGCTGACCCCCCAAGTCGATCTCTTGATCCTAGAACTTCATTGAAATCCCCCCCGATACACCAAGGAGCGGAACATAGGCGTCGCGTCTGATTTAATTCTTCCCAAAAAAGACACTTCTCAGAGGATGACAAAGGACCATAGACGCCTGAGAAGAACCAGACTGAATTATCATTGCATTTTCGGAAAGCAACGGAGAGAGAGAAAACTCCACGCCAAACATCCGTGCTGTCCCACAAGACTGAATCCCAAGCCACCAAGATGCCCCCTGAAGCTCCTTTGGATGCTAAGAAAGCAAAATTCCAGTCAGTATTGAACCCCATGCTTCTCATATCTATGTTACGGATTTGCTCCATCTTTGTTTCCTGAAGACAAACAACCTCAGGGCGCCGATGTTTAACTAATGCTTTGATTTGAATTCTTTTCTCCCGAGAGCCCAAGCCGTTTATATTCCAGGATAAAATCTTCATTAACAACTGTATTCCGATGAATTCCTCCCCGCCCTGATACCAGACTTTCTTCCTTTTTTCTGGGATGTGAGACCTTTGCTATGCGATCCAGAATCATAATTGATATCCGATTGAAGTCTCACCAATTCGCGCTCCGTGCGTTTCAGGTTTACTTGGAGACTGGAGATGACACTCCAGCGACCTCCCGTAGTTCTGCCGCCTTTATGCTAGACCTATATTCCTCAACGGGACCCGGAAATATTAGACCCAGATGAGAACTAATGTGCATGGTATGATCCACCATCAATTCAAGCACCTGTTGGGAAGAAACCAAGCCTGAGTCATTCCGTGGAGGGACATAAGAGAGTTCTGAGTCACAAGGCAGGAGCTGAAAATCCGCCTTGCTACACCATCTCAGTGGACAAAGATGGGAGAAACTTCTAAGCGATACCCTGACGAGCGAGCGAAAAGACCACTCCCTAACTTCACCAGAGAATAAATGCTTCATACCTCCCAAACCACTATAATCAATGATCACCTTCCTTTGCCCCACCCGGCACTGAATGAAGAAACGGTCATCACGAGAGATAAGGATACACCTACTCTTGTGACGTTGCAGACTATACCCCCACACCCGGTTGTCACCGAGCTCCTCCTCAGTCTCAGAATACGTGCGAGTAGCGCCCATTGTGCTTGAGTCGTGGAGGAGGCTCTCCTCCTGGTTCCCAGGACTCACCAGTGGAGAAGCCCAAAGGTCCTCTGAAGCAACTTCTCTTTCAGAAAATTCCATTGGACCCGAATCGGGCACGTAGATTACATCTACTCGAGGAGAGTTGCTGTGGTGCGGAGGGGATAAGGCTGAGATAATATCTTCAAAGCTGTTGACCTTAGAGTAAGGAGTAGCTGTTGCTGATGAGTCTTGAATAGGACCAGCTACACTGGACCACCTGTATGCATGTGGGGGACCCCCTTTTTGAAATTCAACATTTTTGCCAGGTGAGATGCTGCTAACCGGTGCCGCTTTCTGCGCACAATAGGCTGAATGTGAAGGAATCTCCGACTCCACCAACCCGACGACCCCAGCATTTATCTCCGGCACCGACAGCAATGCTGAGGCTTCATTGATGGCATTGAAGACATCATGGATTGCAGTTATGGGATGGTGAACTACTTCAGCTTCACTTACCCCTTCAGTAGGAGTATTTAAAGGAAGACCCAACTCTTCTTCGGAAACCATCTGCCCAGCCGGAGAAGGAGAGGAGATTTTTGCAGAGTTCGGGTCGTCGTCAGCTCTTTCCCGGGAGGCTAGAATCCAACGAATTGTGCCATCGATAGAGCTTTGGAGAGATAGTTCACTTCCGGGGTGTCCTTCAGACATGATCAGCATCCTACCCACTTCATATCCGAAACCCGCATAACACGACAAATCTACCTCCACCACCTGGCCTATTTTCCTCCCTATAAGCTGAAAATTATCGGCGCACCATGCTTCAGGCGGAACTCCTTCTATTTTCCACCAGGAAGGCTTCCCCGCCTTAGGAAATTTTGTATCCCACTTCTGTAGATCTTCCAGATGAGAATGGGATGGAGAGCACCAATCTCTGATTAAGTGAGATCGATTAGCGCCCCCTGGGATGGAAATTTGGATTTCTAAAGGAGCAATTTTATACACCACAGCTTCAGTCCTGCTATTGCGAGAGAGCCAGTCTTCCAGCGCATCCAGATCACCATCCCACCCTTCCTTCATCTTCCCCCATAAGCCTAAGTCTGCATTACTAATAGACTTAAGGGGGACTACTTCAAGGTTGAAAGCTACACCTTCCGAAGTTGCAGGAAGCAACGGCTCCATTCTAACATTCTCTGCTTGAGGCGCTGTTGGTTTAGGAACAAGCCGCCTCCTCGCCATCGGATCCGCTGACTGTTCTTGGTGCCCTGGAAAATTGAAGTCCGAACTGGACCAGACTTTATGACACTTCCAACATCTAACCCTCCTTCGAAAATTCCTGAAAGCACATCTGCAACATCTCCAATCTCCCAGTTCTCTATTCTTTCTTTTGTGGAAGGCACTCTCCATTCGTCTTCCCTTCTTGCTTCGGACGGGTAGCCACTCCTCTTCAGATCGGTGAGGCCAATTTCTCTGCCCAACTGCCGGCTCAGAGCCAAACTTCTTCCAACCTCCTACAGAATCGCCCAAAACGCCTGCTTCGGGGTTGATCCGCCGGACCCCAAGAGGGATCAAATTCGCCCCACTGGCCCATCTAGGGCGATCTCCCCCAACACCTCTCACCCCGACGGAGGTCATAATTGTCACGGAATCCTCCTCCACTCTGCAAAATGTGCCGACCACCGAGCCGTGAGAATCCACCGGATTCTGGATCGGAAACCCACGCGGAGACCGAGATGGAGGAAGACACCGAATCTGAAGGAGCTGAAGAAGAAGAGGTAGAGGATACAGATGAGAAGAAGATCCCTCTCCCTGCAAAATTATCCTTGTACGAGAATCCTTCTGTAGATGGCGACCAGATTTAATGTCGTGAGGTCCACCTGGCCGGGTGCATAGTTACTTGTATGCTGTGACTATCGCCCAGCATACGAACTATGTCCGTTTTACACACAAGGTGTCCAGGTGTTGAGATACTAATGGTGCGGTGGCACTAGAAGGCGGGTATAACCCTCACGGCTCCTACTTATAGTATCTCTCCGAGAGTAACTTGTATTGAGTGATTCCTGAATGACCGTCGGCAATCCGTGGTGCAATCGGCTGAGATTGGTGATGATGAATGGGCTATATAAAGACCGAAAATGGAAGAGATTATATGGGTTTACGATATGCCCCTTCGCAATATGGTTCGCATAGACGTTTCTTCAAACACCTGGTGGGCATCACTGCTGGAATGTCCCTGCAAACAATAGTTGGCAAGTCTCTTTGAGGCATTTCATCAAACATCAAGGAGGCGTAATTGCAAGAGTATTTCTGCAACTTTAAACTGCCTAGAACCGTGCCCTTCACGAATGGTCTCTGCAAATATGATGGGAGCAAGAGGAGTGTTCACTGCACCTTCACGAATGGTCTCTGTATGCTCATTTTCCTATCCAATAACCTGAGTGTGACCATTGGTATCTTGATTCAAAAATCAAACGAAGGCTTCTATCTTCCGGGGCAATCCGGACTAAGCCCACCCGGTGGGGTCTGGCAGGGTGAATCCGACAGCAAATCGGCAAATCCCAACTGGACGCTTATCAGTTTATAAACCTATCCTTCCTTTGCTGTTAAGTCCCAAAATTTTTTTTCCGGGGTGAGAGGTGTGGTTTTAGGGATGAACCATGATTTAGTAAATATCTAAATATCTTATCAAATGCAATCTATTCTGTTTTTTTTTTTGGTCGTTAAACTGGGCTCGAACCTTCAACCTCTCGAACCTTCAACCTCTAGGTTGAAATGCAAAGCCATTACCATTGAGCTAGAGGCTCAAACCCAATCTATTCCATTATTATCTCTATGGTATTGAAGTTGGTTGTATTGTATTATATATTAGAGAAATTTTTCACCACATATACTAAGCTTGCTTATCATTTTATTGCTAGGTAATTGGTGTTTCTTTAGTGATATTTCTGTTAATATCACCCCAATTTCATGGTATTTACAGCATTGAGTGAATAGTCAATTATATTCTCTGAAAAATGATTTAGTGGGAGGTGGGGTTTTATTTCTATATTCACAATTGGTGGAGAGATGGATGCTATGGTCAATAGATCACATCAAGCTAAAAGTTTATGGATCAAATATCGGCAATCTAAGTCCAAAAGTCTGGGTGTATTGTATGAGATCATCTGAGCAAGGTGAGACTGTGGTTTTAAATTTTGGCCGAAATGAAACGAAATAACCGAAATATTTCGGTTTTGGCTATGGCCGAAACAAAATTTACATGAAGTCGTTTCTCTACAAGACTGAAATTTCACCGAAATTGACAAAATTTCGGTTGAAATTTTGTTTTTAGCAATTTTTACAAAATTTCCACTGAAATTTTAAAAAATGTCCACCTAAATTTATGAAATTTCCACTGAATCACTAAAATTTTAGACATTTCGGTCGAATTTATTTTTTTTATTTTTAAAAGAAATCATTATCATAATTTTTACATGATTTCGGCCGAAACTGAAATATAAAACCTTGGGTGGGACAGGCATAATGGGGGCTGTTGGGGATCAAGAATTTGAAGAAGTGGAGGTATATGCATTAAGACAAGAATTAATGCTTCTCTCTTCTAATTTTGAAGGTCCCTTAATTGTGAAGGCGACTTATGAAATGTTATTGTTAGAAACTAACCGACTTCTCCAAAAGCCTAAGCTGTTGGAGAAAGGCATTATTTGTCTTTTATACTTTAACACTCCCCCGCACGGGTGGCCCACTTGGCAAACACGTGGCACAGGTGGTCCCACTTTGGGCCAACCATCGCATGTGGACATGTGGATTTTTGCTATCCAGGAGGTTTGAACTCGAGACCTTTGGCTTTGATACCATGTTAGAAACTTACCGACTTCCCCAAAAGCTTAAGCTGTAGGAGAAAGGCGTTATTTATCTTTTATACTTTAACAATTATAAATTGGGCAAAGAGATTAGGTTTTCCTTGCTGCCTTGCAGATCCAATTGAAGAATAGATTTGGCTATCAAATTCAAATGTCATTTCTCCACATTTTCCAAGAAGACGATTTGGAAGTGGACTCTGCTAGAGGTGGTGTTTTTAGGGACGAGCTTTCTATAGAGTCGTTCTTTCCTATTCCTCTGTAGATTATGTTTCTTGTTTATCTTGTTGCTTTTGTAATTGACCACCTTGGTCAATTTTTATTGTTGTTTATCTCTCTCTCTCTACACACACACTATCTTGGTTTTTTTAAATAAAAAAGAAAAAAAGGTAAAAAAAGGACTTTTCAAGATGTTAGCGCCACACTTTAGGTTTGTGGCTAGTAATAGAATCTTCTACCCTACGTATCACTTCAGGTCTAGAATTTTATCCCTGGTTTTGAACTTTCTCTTGCATTTTCCACCAAATACTGCTGCTCCTGTTTCTTCATGATCACCTTTCCACCAACTAGTGCTGCTACTATTTCCTCATGATCACCTTTAACTCAATCAATTTTGTACTCATGCAGTTTTTGTCATTTTTAATCTTGATTTAGTAAGTCTTTAGTACCCCACTACATAGGTTCTCTTTAGTTTATCAAATATAATGCATCTGTTATATTTTTTCCAAGATTACTTAATATAAATGCTTCTTAGGTTCTTTTGGTTCTTGAGTTTTTGAGCTTGCATCTATACTTGGTCTGCTCCCACTTAGTGCAACACTGCAACTCAGGTACTGTGTTGCGAAATTCGACCTTCCCTTCTTAAGAAATCTACTCACCTAGAGCCACATTCAATAGTTTGATGTCTTCAAGAGAAATGCACATTGCATATAGTATCACTAGGAATACTAAAAATAAACGAAAGAAAATAGAATAAAAGAATGAAAATATTGATTTGATAAACAAAAGAATATAGAATAAAAGAACGAAAAAATTGATTTGATTTAAAGTTTTTTTCTTTCACATCTCGATTATGTACAATGTTGAAGAAAGAATAAGTCACACTGATTGGTATGGTGCCTTCAGACCTCATTCAGATCTATATCTTTGGTAACTACTTTCTAGTTCTCACTTGTGCCAAGTGCATATGATCGGATCCGTTGATTTGGATGGAGACCAAAGTCTGGCCAAATGCCGTTGAGAACACCTTGATCAGATGATCCTAGGACCTTGAGCCATCAATCCTCATTCAGTGTTCTGCCAAGAAACGATAAACTGTTGATTTTTCTAGTCCTGTATCTTATGCAAGGGATGTCCATGGGACCAAGACCATGCGGATTTCCTCATGATGTTCTACAACATCAACAATCTCAATTGCACTTACATGTCCCTATGTGGAACCCAAAAAATGATCATTAGCATTGATCCTGACAATGATTGTCTGCCTAGTCATTCTCTAAAAATTATCCTCCATTCGCGTTAGGTTGTCTCCATTTTTATCATCCTGCTAGTTAAGTCAAATATTACTAAGTTTTAGTATTTTCCTTTATGTCATTTTATTTTTTATTCCTTTTGAGTTTACCTTACACTATTGTAATCACTGTAACTTCCTTTTATAACAGTCTCAGTCAACATATAAGGTGATTAGCTTGCAGCTGTTGTATAAATATTTTCTCTGAATGCTCCGATCTTCTTATGTTTCTGTAGTGAAGTTTCACTTGGCATAAATTTCTTCTCTACATACATGGCATGGCTTTTGTGAAATGTTTGAACTACATCTTGTTTGTTCCAATGTCTTTTGATGAATACCAGACCTGTGGAGAATTATATTCAGCATTGGATAAGTATTTGCATTGTGCGTGTCTAGTTTATGAAAACGATAACTTCAACCTTATGCATGAGTAATCATAATCACAACTTATATTTTGATTGTCTATGTTCTAAATAATTGATTGATATTATGAAAATTTTGTGAATAGCCAGAGCAACTGTTTCATCGAAAATACCTTAATGTTTCAAGTGAGGCTTTAGCTGGAACCCGTGCTAGAGGGGGATCTAAGGGTTTAGATCTTCAAATTGAACGCGATTTACTTATCAGGTGTGTTTGTAAATTCAAGTTATTTACTGTTTATGT
Organism: Tasmannia lanceolata; assembly: GCF_043159265.1. Classification (NCBI taxonomy): domain Eukaryota; kingdom Viridiplantae; phylum Streptophyta; class Magnoliopsida; order Canellales; family Winteraceae; genus Tasmannia; species Tasmannia lanceolata. The sequence continues at coordinate 39,812,746 of NW_027518689.1, forward strand.
TCTGTAATTCAACCCAACATCATGCTGTTTGTCTAGATAAGTTGGATAATTTAGTCCATTTTACAATTTTTATATATTTCAATTTATTAATTTGATGGATTTGATAGTTTTGTGCATCATTTTCCATTTTAACAAGTAGTCTTTCTAAGTTTCTAACTTAGCCATTCTCTCCATCTCTCTCCACTCTTACCTGTGCATTGTTTTCCATTTTAACTAGTAGTCTTCTCTCTCTCTCTCTCTTTCTCTCTCTCTCTCTCTCTCTCTCTCTCTCTCTCTCTCTTCCCCCCAAATAGTAAAATGTAGTCCTCACTATATATGGTGTTGAAAATAATTTTATTTTGCTTTATATTCTTAATTTGAGTGACTCTCTCATGCGTTAATAGTCAGGAAAGAGAGGTAGATAGTTCTTCAGACGCACATCTCCTTTGCTTGGGTCCTATAAATAGTCTTTAGTCTCTGGGCATCCTCTTCATGACCTGCTTGGTATGCATGCATTCAATATCCATGTTGATATAGTAATACATCCCTCTAAACAATGGGAACTGATTGACTACTATGAGCTTTTCTACTTAAACAAGTCAAATAATGCTTTCTTGCATTGATTTCTGAATTAAAGAGTTTATAAGATGGGATGGTGGTTTTTTGTTCATTTGCAGCCCCAAAGACCACCTTGAGTTTACAATAGTACGAGAGAGCATTAGAAGAAAACTAGAGGCAAGTTAAATTCAAATACCATTTTACAGATGCTTCTATTTCTTTTTAGTTTTACATTGATACCGGATGTGTAGTTTATTAATTTTTTTTGTCCAACTTCTCGATGCCTTTCTGTCAGTTCATTTTCTACTTGAAATTTTCTTGTGATTTTTATGTTTTTCATGCTATCCAAATCTCTGAAATATTTTTTTGTGTAGAATGTATGCAACCAGGTATCAATAGAACCGAAGAAAGCAATTCGGAAACTTCCTAGAGTGCAGCATCTTTATGCTCAATTATTTGGCAGGTTAAGAAGTGAAGATGATGAGGTAAACCCTAAATGAAATGTGGTCAGTTTCATTCTCTCAAGGGCTTAATTGCTGGATTCTTTTTCTTAGTTAGAAATTTTTATTTTCTTAGCTTGTTTTTGCTCGCACATTCATGTACCTGTTTGTAAATTTAATATGCTCTAATTATCTACAAAGTTTGCAACTGTTGCACGCATGAATTCTGACTCTATTCTTAGCATAGCTGATATGTTTATCCATCTGAATCCTTTTTTGAAGACAGGGTATTGTTGTTTGTCTCGCTTCTTTTGCAGTTTGACATCTTGTCATCTCTTCACCCAAGTCCAGCGGTTTGTGGATTGCCTGCAGAAGAAGCACGCAAATTTATTGCAGAAACTGGTATATGACATCCCATTGCATCCAGTTCAATAATCGGTTGGGGATTCCACAATCGGTTGTCATAATCTAAAACAAACAGGGCCTTAGTCTTCCTAAACTTCAATTACTGACTTTGAACAATACATGAAATTAACCTCACAACAAACTACTGAACTTTTTGCTGATGATATTGCATGTGTATAACTTATGTAGTTGTTAGTCTCATGATATTGCATGAGTGTATACCTTATGTAGTTGTTAGTCTCTAGATGAATATTTACAGAAGACTGTTCAATATCATATAGTAATGCAAAATGTGCAAAATGTGCATATATGACCAATCTTATAAAATACTACACACTTGGTGTGATGCATAGTAAGATATGGTTCTATAGTAAGTTGTTTTTTGTTTACTTTGTTTAAATTTGAGAAGGAGACAACATGAGCAAGTGTTTAAGTTTTGGTAATACTGATTTCAAGCACCCCATTTTGATGCAGGACAAATAAGAGAAGGATTAATACTTCGCTCTGATACCAAACTAAAGTACGATGACCAACTAGAACAATCTCTCTAAGATCTAGAGGTAGGGTTTAAGGGAAAAGGCTTGGAAAAAGGTTAGAAAAAAAAATACTGTGGGCTGTTATAGCAGGTTCAAATGTGTAATAGATCTGGGCAGATCTGTTAAAGTGGTATGGAAATGGTGGATCTGGGGTATAATGTTGAATCTGGGTTTGATTCAAGGTCTGGAAAACGAGGTAGGTAATTATGATGGCTGGTATGGAAGGGTTTTACAGGTTGAACAATCCAAAAAGATGGACTGCAGGGTCAAGTTTTGCTGGGGTTGAGAGATTTAGGGACTTTGATTAATTATATTATGTGTAGAGGATTTTATGGTAAGATTTCAGTTCTGTAACAGGTTTCTAAAAGGGTTTTAGTGGATCCGACCCTGGATATAAGATTGCAGATCAGATCTAGGATCCAATGATGTTCAGTAGGTTAGGAGGTGGATTTAGTGATGGTGCAAATGAAGAAAAGGAAAGGCAAAGGGGTGGCAATGATGTCTAATAATAAACTGGATTACAGTTCTGGTTTTGTGGTTTAAGGAGGAAGGGGGATAGGTGGTTGAAACGGCTGATGGGCTAAGTTAAAGGGGTTGTGGGATTAGGGGTAATGTAAGGAGGCTAGGGTTAAGGGTTTAAATATGGTAAGCTATGGTGGTGGTGGCAGGTTGAAGGCTATAGGAATCAATGGCTTTTGTTGCAAGAAAAGGCTATGTGTTGTTATGAATTTGGGGATTGTGATCGTAATTGCAGGCGTACAGAAATAAAGAAACTAAAAGAATAATGGCGGAGAGAAGATTGTTAGGAATGGAGTTAGGGTTAGAAGGGAGGAAGAAGACGAGGAATGGAGAGATGGAGAGTCTCCAAGCTTCACATGTATACGATGTATATATAGGCCCCAAATAAGGCAACAATGGACAATGACTGTAATACCTCTAAGACTATAAGTAATGACTAAACTACCCTAATACATGTTATTCAACACTCCCCCTCAAGCTTGAGTGTATATACTATATACTATGGAACTTCAGCTTGCTACAAAGGAGACTACAACAACCAACTAAAAATAACAAAAAGTACAATAAGCTCATACGCAAATCCGGCTTGGTATAACACTCATCAAGCTGGTGTGGTGAATACATAATGAAAAGCATAATAAAAAGTAGTGACGGCCATATTGAACACTATCGAGATCAACGGCCATAAAAAAAGGAGCAGCTCCCCCTGAAATGGCACAAGACGAGAGCGATCAAACAGGGCCTCCCCTTGAATGAGAGCACGTCAAACAAATCCGCATATCAACGAGCAATGGAAGCACCATGGCAGGAACCGACAACTGTCCAACGCATAGTTGCCGGAAAGTCCTTGGGCAGGTGGGAAACCCGTTTCCCCTAAAACGCATTTCTAGCGGGTGGGAAACTCGTTTCCCATAAACGCGAGAAACGCGTTTCGGAAACGTTTTAGAAACATGTTAAAAAAAAAATTGGAGAAATGTTTTTCGTGTTTAAACCAACAAAACCACATATTTCGTGTTTTCCTTGTATTTCATGTGTATTGTTTCTATCACTGAAACGCTTCTAATGCGTTTCCTAAGACATTTCTCATACGATTTTCTATCATTTTCTTGTTTCTCGTTTCCCCTATATTTTTTCCCATGCGTTTCCCGTTTCCGTTTCACGGTTCATTTCCCGAATTTGTTTCCCACCCTGGTAACTATGATCCAATGAGCAAAATAGGCATACCAAAGGCGCGCACAACGAACAACGACAAAGTAGCACTGGATGACAGAGATATCAGCTGAGTAGCATAACACTAAGAGAAGATAACCACCAATGGGGAAGCCATCAGAGACAAAGTTGACGGGGAGACCTTCGCCTGGAGAGGTGACAAGGTCAACGGCATGAATATCGTTACCTGAATATAAGAAGAAAAGAAAAAGAAAATAACTGATCAACGATGGGGAAACCATCGCCCAGTGAGACTAGGTAGACAGGGACACCGTCACCTATGAACCAACCAACAATGGGAAAACCATCGCCCGATGAGCCGACCAACGATTGGGATACCATCGACCAGAGACCCGACCACCGATGGGAAACCATCGCCCGGTGAGACTAGGTCGACAGGGACACCGTCGCTTATGAACCGACTAACGATGGGAAACTATCGGCAACAAAGGAAAAGACAACACCAACAACTACATGATAACACTCCCCCTCAAGTTGAAGGCCAAATAGCTTCAACTTGCAACAAAAAGAAGACTATCAAGGCACCAAACCCCTCTTATAAATTTTATCGAACATGTGGGGGGCACCTTGAAGATGAAGAAAAAGGCCATACAAGCAAAAACAAAATATAGAAAAGAGAAAATAAAGAGATTTAGAGTTAAGATTTGGGAATGGAAAAGGATGTTGGGGAGTAGAACTATACAAACACAAGCCATAAAGGCCAAAAAATATATAAAAGAGCAGAATAAAGGAATTTGGAGTTGAGATTTGGGGTTTTGGGAGTAGATATGAGGTTTTGGAGGATGCCAAAAGGGATCTGGGAAGAAGATTTCTTCCCAACTGAATTCAAAAGAGAAAGTTAGGGGGCACTGAAATGATTTTTTTTTTTTTAGTTTACGGCAAACCCAAACCCAAGAATGGTTGTCGTAAACAACAAAGAGAGAAAGATTGAGAAAGAGAGAAAAAAGATTGAGATCTAATATCGAAAATGGTGAAATACAACAAATGAAAATGTTTTTTTTTCTTTTTGGGTTTTTTGTTTGTTTTCCGTAAACAGTGAGTTATGGGGTTTCAGATTTGCGCAAAAGAGAAAATAGAAAAGATTTGCGCGAGAGATAATGAGAGAGAAATATGGAAAGATATTGTAGGGATTCTGTGTAGAGAAAATCAAGATGAGGAAATATTTTAGGCTTGTGGCTAGATCTGAGAGAAAGAGATGTGAGGGATTTAGGGAGAGATTTTAGGGATTTTCGAAGTCAAAACAGCAGGAAGAAAAGAGAAAAAAGCACGCAAAACAGCGTGAGTTAGAGAGAGAGAGATACACTCTCGAGATTGAGAGAGATTACAGAGATTGAGAGAGAGGGATTTGGTGCAACAACATTGTTGGGAGAGAGAGAGAGAGAGAGAGAGAGAGAGAGAGAGAGAGAGAGAGAGAAGAGTGGCGTGGATTGAGGTGATATAGACTCTTCTTCTTTCCTTGTTTTCCTTCCCTAGGATCTTTCTCTGATATCAAGTTAGGAATGGGGTTAGGGTTAGAAGATAGAGGAAGAAGAAGAGGAATGGAGAGATGGAGAGTCTCCACTAGGGAGCTCCACATGTATACGATGTATATATACCCCTAAGGGCAAAAATGTACAATGACTGTAATACCCCTAAGACTACAAGTAATGACTAAACTACCCTAATATATGTTATTCAACAAAGACGAAGAAGAAAGAAAGGAAAATGTTTAGGGATAGAAAATGACCTGGAATCAGCCTTAATTTGAGCCAAATAAACCTTTTAAGGAGAATTAAACAGAATAAAAAACTAAACAAGGCTTCCCAAGTCAATTCATGCTTTTTTTTGTATGAATTTATTCTTCAAGTTTTAGATTTGCAACGGCACTCCTTTGATTCATGTATGCACCTAGAGTTTACTTTTCACAACCAACCCCTGGAAGTATTTTTAGATGTATGGCACACAAATCTTTTTTATCATTTTAATCTTTTTCATCTTACGGTTGTCCCAGAGATGTTTGACAGAGGAATGTATGCGGGGCCTGTTGGTTGGTTTGGAGGAAGAGAGACCGAATTTGCGGTTGGAATTAGATCAGCTCTAGTGCAAAAGGTATTTTAGTAAATTTCTGATTGCAATAAGTCGTTTATCTGTTGATTTTTTTTATTTTTTATTTAAAAAAAAAGAGCTTTTATCTGTAAAATCAAGTATTGGCTTGCTCTGCACTAAATGCTCAGTGTCATTCTGCATTTGCTTTTGTCATTTTCGCTGCTAATATTACGATTAGTAAAAGCTCTCATAGGCTTAGCTTTCCCAAACATCATGTATTTGTAAAAGCTGAAGTCCTGCCTCATGTTCATGTAATCTCTTAGGGACTATAATGGCACCAAAAGCAATTTTTATACTTCAAATCTAAATGGGAAGAAATAGGTTTGTGAGGATACTTTGTAGGAAACAACTGAAACACCTTTATTTTTCTGGAGTCACTTGAAAATCCATCCTTTTCTAAATGATCAAATTATCTCTATGTTGTCTGGAAAGGTACACCTGATCTTCTAATGACACAAGTTTGCATGCCATTTAAAAATAACTGGGGTTATTTGGTGGACAAAATCCTCCATTTTTTCCCAAAGGACCCTAAGTTCTTCACTCCCAAGTCCCAAATCCCTCAAAGATCATGTTGTTTTGCTCACTTACGAAGTGATGAATTTATGCTATTTATTTTCTGCAGGGCAATATGGTTCTTTCGTCTTTGAACCTACACAGTTTTTCAAAAAAGTCTCAAGAATTGTTAACAGCACTTTACTGCTATTCACTTTATGTTTATACGTGCACCGAATCATTTCATTTTTCAAAATGCTTTGTGCCCTATATTTTGAATTCTAGGGCCTTGGCATGTTAATTTATGCAGGAGCTGGGATAGTCGAAGGAGCTAATCCGTCCTCAGAGTGGGAGGAACTGGAATTGAAGGCATCCCAGGTATATATTTATTTATGCATTTTTAATCTGATTTTACATTACATGGATACTCCAATTGGAGTGGAATTTTATTGGTATTTAATGCATATCCTACATGGGTCCTTCTCTTCCATGTTTTGCATATATAGTTTTTTCATGGCCATTTTTGCACATTAATCTGTAATTTTGAAAGGATATTATGAGAAATTCTTTTGTTGAAAATACGCATGTACATTTGGGAGATTATTTTATTGAAAATACACGTGTACATTTGCATACATGTTGAAGAAAAAGAAATAACAGAATCATATTTTCGTCAACTATAGTTAATTGTTCCTCATATCTAGAATTTTGGACTGCCGAAGAACTACTGACCTATAGTCTTATAACTCAAACTATACATTATGAGGATTTTATGTCACCTTTTGAAAAAAGAAGAAACGAGAAATAATCCCAATGGCCCAACATCTATGTGTACACATGATTTTAAGAATGTGTGAGCATTTTGCTACCTTTAAAGCTTAATTGGCTTCAGCGACTAGTGTATGCATGACATTCTCAGAAAAGAAGGGCTGTCTCATCTTATTCATGTCAAATAAGGAAATGGCCCAACCTTTGCCCAAAATTCTGAGCATAACCAAGAGTTGTGCAACAGTCTTTCACCAAAACTAAGGATAATCCGTGTATACAAAAGATGTAAGACATTTAATTACCCTCACCTTGTTAAATAGATTGTGAGGGTTTAGCTCATTGTTTAGGAACTCAGACTGACAAGAACTTGACCATGATAAAAATGAGTCGACTTGAGAGTCAAATGATTGATGCAGTCAATTTTAAGTCAAACGAGTCTTTGGTGACTTGCTAGTGAAAAACTTAAACACGGACAAGAAATCAGCCAATGGAAAACCATGTTAACTCGAGGAGTTTTCAAACAATGGTTTAGCTTGTCTTGATGGGTCAAATGATTGACGCGGTCAATTTTTAGTCAAACGAGTCTTTCTGACTTGCTAGTGGAAAACTCGAACACGGACAAGAAATCAGCCAATGTAAAACTAAGCCAACTCTAGGAATTTTTAAACAATGGTTTAGCTTGTCTAAATGGGTACAAGTCCAAGCATGCATGCATGATATAAATGTACATTATGTATGAAAACCTAACATTGGTACGTTAAGTGACTATTCACATTGATGATACACATAAGAAAAGCTGTTCTGATATATATATATATATATATATATATATGAGAAAACGGTTTCTACACACAAGTGTAGATAAGTTATCTACACACTAGCTTAAAATACAGTGGAGGGCATATTGTTTGGGTGATCCAAACCATTCATTTGATTGGCCCTCACATAGATAGGGTGTCCACAAAAAATCAGCTCCATAGGATCATCCCAACCCTAGATTTGTGGAGGTAAAATGGACGTGTATAAACCTCCACAAATCTGTCCATTTTTTGCCTTCACGGTTCGAAGGGTTAGGATGATCCTATGGAGCTGATTTTTTGTGGACACCCTATCTATGTGAGGGCCAATCAGATGAATGGTTTGGATCACCCAAACAATGTGGGCCCCCACTGTATTTTAAGCTAGTGTGTAGATAACTTATCTACACTTGTGTGTAGAAACCGTTCTCTCTCTCTCTCTCTCTCTCTCTCTATATATATATATATATATATATATATATATATATGTGAGGAATGTGTTGGTGCGCTTGAGCGCTGTAATCAAATGGTGCGCTTGAGTGCACCAATCACATGGGTCCCACAATTTCTGTGAGGATCCAAACCATTCATTTGCAAGGCCCTATCATAGATAGGGTGTGTACCAAAAATCAGCTCCATTGAATCATCCTAACCCCTCCAAAAGTGGAGGGCAAAAATGGGCAGATTTGTGGTCTGTCCATTTTGACCTCCACAAATGGATGGGCTAGGATGATCCTATGGAGCTGATTTTTTGTACACACCCTATCTATGTAAGGGCCTTTCAAATGAATGCTTTGGATCATCCTAACAATGTGGGCCACATGGGTTTGAGAGCTCAAGCGCACCATAAGGATCCAACGCTCAAGCTCACAATCCTTTTCCTCTCTATATATATATAACGAAATCCCGTGTAGAAAATAAAGGGGTGAAAATGATCATTCGATTTGGCTACTTTTCATGTTTTTTATTGCATTTGTGGGGATAAGCGCTACCTTTTTTGTTTGTTTGCACACATGTCACAATAATATTATTTCTTTGTTGGTGCAGTTCATCAAGTTGATAGAACATGAGATGCCTCTACCTTGCTATCAAGAAATGGATCACATGGAGACCATCAACTGAAATTGGTAGAGATGATGAAACACACTATCTGAATGTTGGAGCTACCTTGTTACTTTGAGGGATTTATCGATTCTTTCAAAAGAAGTGATTGATTCTGGACGGGTCAGTTGGATTTCCCACGTTAGTCTAGTGTGTTGAGCTGTTGTTGTTTTGCCCTTCTGTGCATTCAAGTTTTTCTTTTTCTTTTCTTCTGTTCCCAGGCAAGCATTGAGATTGGATCTCCTCGCCTCAATGTTATAAGCTCGAGGACAACAACACTTGGGCAAAGGCTCAAATTCACATTAAGCAATTAAAAATGTTGTAAAAAAGTTTTTCAGGATTCTTAGCCTTCTTCCACTAATGCAGAACACCTTTTTTTTTTCTCTTGAAAAAGCTGTAGCAGATACTTTCATTATTTATTCTTTTTTCTGCTCAGTTGTGTGTGAAATAGAATTCAAATGTTAATCATTACAACTATGAAGATATTGGTTTGTGGTTATGATTGCTTTATGTGAAAATCATCCTGTAAGCTTGCCGCATTAATGAACTATTGTGAACTCCGTAGAACGCATAAGAAGAAGAAAAGAAGATGGGAAAATGAAGATGTGGAATGAGTCATGTCATTACAAAATAGAAAACAAAGTAATAGTAGTGCTCTTGTTTTCACTTGATAAAGTCCCCTTTATAAAAAATAATAGGCCGAACTCACCTTTGTCTTTTGTTATTTAACAAGGTGTCAAACGCTATTACAATTCCCAAAAAAATCTCAGCAGCCGATTAAAAAAGAAATGACAAGGTGAGTTCGGCTCATTATCAAAACATTTGAGTGCAAATATCGGTGTCTCTGAGGAATGCTAAAATGAAGGACCCCAAGGTTGCTCCTTTGGATTTACTACGTGAATCAAATTGGGCTCCTTGCGTCTGGTTTTGCAAGGGTGTCCTTCATTCTAGCACTCCTTGTGTGCAGTATAGAGTTTATAGATACATATATAAAGCCTTAAAAGTTGGAAAGGGATTATGTCTAGTTGGAATTAGATACCTGTACACCTTACAAGCCCTATCCATCCAATTGAAAACAGATATTCTATGCCATCCAACATGTAAAATATCCACTAGAAAGATGCTAATCTTCCAAGCAGAGCCAAGGTGATGATGTTGGAGGAACTCCATGCTTTAGAACAAGTTGTTGTGGGCTCGACTCCAGCGAAATACATTCAGATGCTAATCCCAAGTTTGATCATCCCATTCCACCATTGGGAATAGCAAATCCGTGTTTATGTTATTCTTTGATAGACTAGACTTGCCAATTGCCATCCTCCTTTCACGTCTACAAGTCTACAACTATACTAGCAGGATAGCCTATTCGGACAGGGCCCACATTTTAAGTAAACGATAAAAAAAAAGGAAATTACCAAAATACCATACTCTTATTCCCGGCAGTATCAATTTTGGAACATTCCCTCTCAAATTGAGTAGTTGGTTGGGTCGAGGTTTGGAGACTAATAACAGAAAGACAAAAACCAGTAGAGAGAAGAGAAAGGAGACGACGAGACGTTATCTTCAGCGAGACCAGGAGCGTTCATTCATGGCAGAACTGACACGTGTCTCTCGACACTTCTATTGACACCAGACAGCCCTATCCTTTTCCATCTCTCTCTATGTATACCTTCACAAGATTTTCCCTCTGCTCTCCATTAGTACTAGATTCTTTTCCTCAAAACCCTAATTTCTTTAGAAAACAGCTGCTTCGAAACCCTAACCCTAGCCCTAGCTTTGCTTCATCTCCTTTTGAGATTTTCCAGCCATGGATCATGCAGCGGAAGCTCATAGAACGGATTTAATGACGATTACTCGTCATGTTCTGAACGAGCAATCAAAGTATCCTGAATCGCGAGGAGATTTCAGTATTCTCCTCAGTCACATCGTTCTTGGATGCAAATTCGTTTGCACGGCCGTTAACAAGGTCTCTTCTTCTTTCATTTCTTATCTGTTTTGGCCTTTCTGTCTGTTTATTAGGGATAGTTTCATTGGATTCAGTTGCTAGCAGGAATGTAGTGGTTTTTCTTTAATTCCTATTTCTTCTGTTTAGACTGATAAATTTAGGATTTCTATTAATCTTCATTAGCAATAATCAATAATCAGTGCTTATATAAGCACTTACAGATGAACATGATAGAAAATAAGGATAAGCATAAGAATGGTAATTCTAATCTAAACAACCTACCACAATCAAACTTTAGATCCAACGGTCAGATCTACTTATTTCGGTCAGTCAATTGGAGAATCTAAACCTAACATGGAGTTGTTTGTTTTCTGTTGAAGGATTGAGATTTCGGTGAGTCCATTGGAGAATCTGATCAGTAGTCATCTAGGTTTTGAAAAATACAATTTTACAGACTTGTAGAATTGGTTGATTTTAGAATAAGGAGAATCCTATCAGTAGGAAGTGAATGAAGGTCTGTTAATTTATTTATTAAATTTTTTTTTTTTTTCAAATGGTTGGGAATAAGGATTTTAGTGCAGAACACTACTAAATTTTGATGACATTGTGTAGCATAGATTGGATAAAGAAAGAACTCGATAAATGATTTTAATTGCAAAATTGTCTTAAATATAAGAAAAATTGTTGTGAGGGGCTGAGAACAGAAGCATTAATTGATAGTTAGTCATCATCCAAGCATATATTCATGAAAGATCTTGAGATATTGCTTGATTTTCTCAGAGCGGTTTACAATCATATATTGTTTTAGGAATGGAAGTTGGATAATTGATTATACAACGGATATTATTGTGTAGTTTACACATTTTTTTTTTATCGGTAAGCTGGGATTAGGCAGACCCCTACCAGAATATTAATATAAGAAAGATGATACAGTGAAGGAACAAGACCACATCCCAATCCTTAAAACATGTTTAAGGAAGGGGCAGAACAACCAAGGAGACAATACCCTTGATAACGAAACTCCAAACTAGTAAGAGAAGAGAGAATACATGTGACCTCTAGAGACAGTCCCCATACTCAATTGAATTTTAGACCCTATTGAAAGGTGTCTTTCATCTTCTAGCTAAACTTTCTTGCTCTCTGACTCTTCCTCAACTTCTGAACCTTTGGAGATTTTGATTTTCTTTGATGGGGGGGGGGGGGGGGGGGGCTTAATTTTCTTCTGTTGGGGGAGTTCTTCATTCGCTTCCTGATCTGACTCTTCCTGGGAGGAGGAGTACTCTATTTGAGTCCCAATCATAATGCTATTGGGCTGATTTGTATTACTTGTGGCTGCCTTGGTGGTGTCAATGGGAGGACAATTTTGAATGCCTTCCACCTGACTCCTACGAACATCTTCTTCTTGAATTTTTTTTGCCAAGACATTGTCTTCCTCATGATTTAGAGATTCTAAGATACTGAACATGTTTGCCTGAGCGAGATTTTGGTGTGAATGCTGATGCTCACCAGTGTAGTTTACACATGATGGTCCCTCTAATGAAATTCATGAAACACCACATGATGTTAGCTCTTTTCAAGGCCTATTGAAGGTGCTTCCAAAGAAAATTTTCAATGGCTGATAAGACATGTGCTAGTTTAAGATAGAAATCCAAATGCAGAAGTTATGGAGAAACTTCTATTGCTGGTCGGGTTCATATGATGTTTTCAAAATCCATTTTGTAAGGCTGTTATATCAGAACTTGCATTCTTTACTTTTCTTTTTCTTGCGCATCTGCTTTCTAATGCCTCCCCACACCCCGCAATGGCAGGAGCCTCGTGCACTGGGCCGCCCTTTTTTATCTGCTTTCTAATCTGTCTAATTTTTTATTTTTTATTTTTTCTATGCTTTGGCTTATCTTTGTTATATTTACTTAAACAGGCAGGTCTCGCAAAACTCATCGGTCTTGCTGGAGAGACTAATGTTCAGGCAAGTCTTCTATGGATTTTGAACAGGGGATTTTCTTTTACACTAATGTCTCTCTCTCTCTCTCTCTCTCTCTCTCTCTCTCTCACACACACACACACACACACACACACACACATACTTATTGCCCAGCTGCTTATTTCTTATTATGTCAAAGCACTGTTTATTTCTCAATGAAATGCAAGCCCATTAGACATGATGGACTGAAATTTTGGACAAATTGTAGATTCGGATTGAATGGGTTTTCAGGATACCTGCTATTTTCTAATCATATTTCATTTTTGAAATAACAAATCCTTAAGACAGTTTAAACATTCTTCACATCGAGCTTTTCTTCTTTTCTAATGATCGCCTCTTTGTGTGGATGAGAATCATACTGGATTTGATAATCTGTACTTATGGATGTTTTCCACGTCAAATGTAGGGTGAAGAGCAAAAGAAACTGGATGTTCTTTCGAATGATGTTTTCGTCAAGGCCCTCTGATAAGCAGTGGCCGAACAGTAAGTTTTGCAATCTGTGAATTATGTTACTAAAAAAATATGTGCATTTGGTGAAGTATTCATTTAATGTTTTAAGGTTATCAACTATTTATGCAGAGCATTCTTGTTTCAGAAGAGGATGAGGAGGCAACATTTGTGGAGCCATCCAAGCGTGGGAGGCTAGTTTTCAAAAAGTCCTGTTAAATCTTAAACCTGACACAGTTACAAATTCGGTTTGAGCTCTTGCTAATTGTGCAGGTATTGCGTTGTTTTTGATCCATTGGATGGATCCTCTAACATTGACTGTGGTGTTTCCATTGGAACTGTATGACCTTCATCCCATTGTCTTTCTTTCATACGGTGCATGGTTGATATTTTCTTCTACTTTTATAGGTAAAAATCATCCTTGTTCAAATTGTGCTTCCTTCTTTCTCCAGTGTATAAGTATGAAATAAAGAAATCACCAGAGAGTGGTACTTCCCTGATATTGTTGTCTTGAATGCTACTAACTGTAAACTATCATTACAATGTATCTCTTGAAAAAGCTCACTTTGATGGTGATGATTATAATGGTCAAATCTTCTTTTTGCCTCTAGATCTTTGGGATATATATGATGAGACATGATAATGAGCCAAATCTGGATGATGTGTTGCAACCTGGGAAGAATATGCTAGCGGCTGGCTATTGCATGTATGGAAGCTCTTGCACGGTACATATTAAACACCATCCTCCTTTTTTCCCTCATCCGTCTTCATATGGTAGTATGTTACTATGTTGTCATGAAGGCGTGAACCACAAAAGACATGCACCATCAACTTTAATTTCTTAACTTCTAAAGTTGGTTCCATAAACTGGGTGTATCTGGTCATATCCTAGCATGCACAACCCCATTGTCTCTATGGAACCAATGGTCATGCCTTGTGCTTCAGTTTTGATGCAATCATCATTTCAGAAGTTCTATGTTCCAGTTTGTGCTGAGCACTGGAAGCGGCGTCAATGGTTTCACTCTTGATCCATCTCTTGGGGAGTTCATACTGACTCATCCGGACATAAAGGTGCGTATGGTGGTGGAATGTTGGATATTCTCACTTAAAACCAGTATCCATCTTCAATGCACTTTTATCCTTTCATTTTTTGAGATATGCTCTGAATGTCTACTCTTCCTAGCTAGTTTTCAGATAAATCATACATGCAGCTCCATATCAAGTTGGGTCTGAGTTTTGGGAATGATATGGATTGTCTTTCTGAGTTTCTGTGCTATTAAGCCATACATTCGGTTCTCTTCCTAGATAGTTTTCGGATTAATATAATTAATATGCATACAGTTTACTATCAAGTAGCGTCTGATTTACCCATCAAAAAAAAAAGAAAAAAGTAGAGTCTGATTTTTCAAAATGACATGGATTGTATTTTATATTAGTTTGTGTGTTATTGGATGGTTTATTGCAACTTTTCATTGGTCCCTATGGTAATTTAGCGGTTGTCATTGTTTATTTGTTTTATTTCCGTACCATGTAGATTCCAAAGAAAGGAAAAATCTATTCAGTGAATGAAGGAAATGCAAAGAACTGGGACGAACCGACAGCAATGTACATACAAATCAATTTTCAGATTTTTACAGTTTTATTAGTTACTAAGGGGGTTCTTGCTTAACATTACAGGTAAGTGGAGAAATGCAAGTTTCCCAAGGACGGTTCACCTTCAAACTCTCTGAGATACATTGGAAGGTATTTGGATACTCTATCCTGCCATATGTATGAGCTGGAATTTGTGCTTTTTCTGAGATGGAGATCAAAACGACTATCCAGATGAATTAATTATCCATGCATCTCCACTAGGAAAAGATGACACCATAATGATTGAGGAAAGTGTAAGGTTCATATATTTTGACAATTTTTGCATGAGATGTACAATATCTCATCTTTTCTGAGTTCCAGAAAAATCTATTCAGTGAATGAAGGAAATGCAAAGAACTGGGACGAACCGACAGCAATGTACATACAAATCAATTTTCAGATTTTTACAGTTTTATTAGTTACTTAGGGGGTTCTTGCATAACATTACAGGTATGTGGAGAAATGCAAGTTTCCCAAGGACGGTTCACCTTCAAAGTCTCTGAGATACATTGGAAGGTATTTGGATACTCTATCCTGCCATATGTATGAGCTGGAATTCTTGCTCTTTCTGAGATGGAGATCAAAACGACTATCCAGATGAATTAATTATCCATGCATCTCCACTAGGAAAAGATGACACCATAATGATTGAGGAAAGTGTAAGGTTCATATATTTTGACAATTTTTGCATGAGATGTACAATATCTCATCTTTTCTGAGTTCCATCACTAAACGGATAAGCTTTAAATTTTTTACTCTTTATTTAGTTGATACTAAATCTGATCTGATTCTCCCAGACATTGAAATACATGTAACAAAATGAATCCTAGCTATTTGGTGCTATCTGTTGACTTGTCCTGCTTTTAGTTCTCTGATGGTGAGGTTTAGAATCAGATTCACATCAGCTTGGTTGCCATGAGACTTGGTCCGGTTCTAAAATCCTTGTTTCTCATAGATAATTCTTATACGTCATGGGAAATAAGGTATACTCTTCTTTCTTGATGTATACTTTTTATATTATAAATTATCTCAACAAAGAAGAGAAAGTGCAAAGGGGTTTGACAATTACCTCTCTACAAAAACAGAGGCATTCCCTTTCAGCAGAATATGACAACCCACCCAAAGATTGGACATTCGGTTCGTAGCAATTAGCATTGGTAACAGATCCTAATTTCCTAGAAGTTGGCACACATCCTTAAATGGTAGAGGTTTACTTGGTATGCACGGTAACTGGCATTTAAAGGATTGAGATCTCTTCAATCCTCAAATTTGGAACCATATCATACATATTAGTAGAAAATATGAGGGCCTTGCCTCAAAAGTTCCGTTTCCCATTGCTTGAATGTGATGAATGTGTCTCCGAAACCTGAGATCTTTGTTTTGAAATTGCCACTTAGGTGAGCTGCTGTCACATAATTATTTGAAGGGAAAATACAGATACACCCCCTCAACTATGGCCAAATAGACCCCCCTAACTTTTCACGCTATAGTTCAAAATTCATCAGACACCCTTGACAACTTCTTCGTTCCCGTCCACCCCGTCACATAACAAGCATTATTGAAAACTAGGGGGGTGTCTTTGGTACCTTGATACCACGGGGTTAGAAGTGGAATTTGGCCATAGTTGAGGGGGTGTATCTATAATTTTTCCTTATTTGAAAATTCATTCATGATTTGAGAAAATTTTGAATTTTCAACTTTTTAGACTTGTGGTAGCTGTAGATTAAACCATAATGTTGTGAGTATGGTGTAATCTTCTCTTTTTTATAACCCGTGAATGGACACTACAAACAAGTGAGGCAGGAACAGGAAAATTTGCATTCAGCCTTCCTTTTTTCTATGCAAATAGATTTTTAGTCTAATATTACTATTATTGTATGCAGCATGGTAGCTGATGTCCACCGTACATTGCTTTATGGAGGAATATTTTTGTATCCTGCAGATAAAAAGAGTCCAAACGGGAAGCTACGGTATGTTGGAATATTTTCATTCTTTTTCCACTCACGAAGTTCAAGCATGTTGCTGCTATATAATTATAGATAGGATAATGATAATCAG
Organism: Tasmannia lanceolata; assembly: GCF_043159265.1. NCBI lineage: Eukaryota > Viridiplantae > Streptophyta > Magnoliopsida > Canellales > Winteraceae > Tasmannia > Tasmannia lanceolata. Next base: position 39,829,716 of record NW_027518689.1, read on the forward strand.
TGGCATGCCCTTATATAATAAAGCTATTCAGAATAGTTTCGTGAGTTTGATATGCATCTTATGATGCAGTGTTCTATATGAAGTATTTCCAATGTCTTTCTTGATGGAACAAGCAGGCGGTCAAGCTTTCACGGGCAAACAACGGGTATGGGAAATCATATTCTCTAAAAACCTATTAATATTATCCATGTGTTACACTCCATTCCACACTTCAAAATGTAAGTATCCTTTAGACCTGTTTGGAGAAAAATGCTTGGAAAGAAAAATATTTCTAACATGCCTACTTTTTTACTCAGAAAAAGATGAACTTAAATCTACGCTGTTCAATTTTTATGTAGAGCGACCTTCAATTTATGATAATATCCCTCTAAATTAAATATAATCATAACATTTACCTCTAAATTGTGGAAAGAAAAAAAATTTCAGAAAAAGAGTTTCCGTCGTAAATGTGTTTTTCTCGTAATCCAAACATGGCCTTAAGAGGAACATCCTTTTCGTTAAGGAAAACGACCATGAACAGCAAGGACCCATCTAACATGTGGACATCAATCGGGTTTATAATTTCTGTTGACCATCACAAGTTTGGCCTATTACCCTTGATCCCACCCTTAGCTGATGATTCCAGACCTTTGATCAAGCATGAAGGAAAAATTGTCCGATTGGTATCTTTAAGCCATTGATTTTTGCACACTTAGATCTTGCAAATGAGATCTCCGTTTGGCATCAGACCTGGACCCACTGGATTTCCCTGTGATGGCCCATCATATCAACATTCCCAATCACTAAGCCCATATGCCACGTGTGGATTAGTTCATGGTTGTTTCTGTTCATCAAGCCAAGATCATCTTCCTAGTATATCGCCTTCAAGTTTTGGTTATATCTTAATTTGACTAACAACAGATAATGAACTAATGGTATCCTCCATTTTTGCAGGCAATTGACTTGGTTCCTACAAAGATCCACGAGCGGTCTCCCATATTCCTTGGCAGCTATGATGACATCCAAGAAATAAAAGCACTCTATGGTGCTGAATAGAAACAAGCGTAATCTGTAAACCCCATGTTTCTCTGTATCCTTCTCAGTACCCTCCACTATTGTACATTCCTCATAAATACTTGTCATTAATTTTAAAGCTCAAAACTTCAACAACGTCTCTTATGTAAAGAGAAAAACTCTAATTCATGTGTGAATTACATTCCCATGTGGTAACTCACAAGATTTATGGGTGAATCACATTCCTAACAAGCATGATTTTTGCACACTTAAATCTTTTTGTTTCTGTCAATCCAGGTTTATCGTAGAGAAATCAGAGTTTGCTACTATCATTTTGGAGCAAATGAAAAACTCTATTCCTTAATAGTAATTGTGTTGGAAAAAACCATTGCTATAAAATTTTGTTTGCAGAAACAGAAAGACCTAAATGCAAGAAGAATCAGTTCCATTGATATTTTAGTTTATCAATGTTCACAGATACATCCATGTAGGTACATGGTGAGTTCTGGAACTTCACTATCAAAAGAAAACACACAATTAGAAAAAGAGAAGACAAGCTCGAGTTTGTGTAATTATTAAAACATGGTGGTGTCAATATCAGAATTCTTATTATATTATTATATTGTAAAAAGTAAATTATAATGACAGTATTGCGCTTGATTTTCTACTTTAATAATCAATTTTATTAGCCAAATGTAATTCTATTTCAAAAAAAAAAAATCATTTTTTTTTTAATGCCAGTAACCAGACATGATTCTAAGTCTTTAGAATCGGTATCAAAATAAAAACAAAATCAAGAATAAGAACTAAAAATAAAATAAAAATAGAATCAGAATAGTTGTCGAACGCACCTTGCACACAAGCCACGACCTGGGATTTGAGGAATTGGGATCTTGGAAACCTAAAAACAATAGTTGAACAACCAATTACTCCAAAAGCTTAAACTGATAGAGATGGCATTATTTAATCTTTTGTACTTTGGGTTAGCATACACGTAGCACATGTGATCCCTCTTTTCGGTTGTAATGGTTGGCTATTACAAGTGAATATTTAAAATAAAGGAGTTCTGAGCCCAGAATTTGGTCTGATACCATGTTAAACAACTAATTACTCCAAAAACTTAAGTTGATGGAGCCGGTGCTATTTAATCTTTTATGAAGAGACTAGTCGGCACCATGATATTATCAAAGGAAGAAAATGCATGAATACAATACTATTAAAGCCAAATGCCAATGTAAAGAAGTGAAAAGTATTAAACCAAAACATCTAAACATCATCATTGTCATCAAGAGGAGAAGTAGATGAATTCCTGAACGTTCACCAACATAGCCTGGGCCTTTTGGGCATCATGGAACTCGGCGCCATGGCAACCATCCTCGTCGAATCGGGCCACCACGTTGACCCCAAGCCTTTCCAGCATCTTCACAAATTCACAGTCACGATCAAACAGTGGGTCTCCTCCACAAGCAATCACCAAGCATTTTGGTAGCATCACCTCTCTTCCATCACCTTCCTTGTTAGCCATAGGGTTGCAATATTCGTGGTCCCTGTTTGCCCCATCCGGCAGAGCCATACGCCACATCAGATCAGAAGCATAGAGTGGCAAGTTCCGGTTATTTTCCAATCTTAGCTCCGATTCAGTCCTCTCAACCCCACCAAAATAAGGCTGGTTCAAGATCAGCCCCACTATCTTCAACGGTTGAAGGTCGTCCAAGCCCACTGCGCACAAGCCAGCACGGTAGGCTATGTTGCCGCCCGCACTTACACCCATAAGAAAACAACGAGAGAAATCACCAAAAGCCTGTTCAAGTAAAAAAGATCAAATAATGCCATAGCTTAAGCTTTCGGAGTAATTGGTTGTTGCACATGTTATCAGAGCAGCCACCACATCATGTGTTCGAGTGTAACGTTAGGGGAAAAGATCTCAATAGCATATTCGCCTAGAAGAAAAACAAAAATTATGTTTCCATTATGGTGTGACAGAGCGGCAATTACTTAGATATGTTGGTATCGCTGGAAAAGCCAAAGGGTCAATAGGTCAGGTTTTACTACAACTACTTGAGATGCGTTCGGATAACATTTCGATTGAGTATGGCTTCCACCATTCCGGAAGCCAAGGTCTTGGGTTCAAAACTCCTTGATATTAAAATTCCATATTTAATGGCGAACTCGAAAGAGAAGCCACATGTGCCACATATTGATCAACCCTAAAAAGAGTGGCCACACATGAGGAGGAGTGTTAAAGTATAAAAAAGTTAAATAACGCCATCTACAACAGCTTAAGGAGTAATTAGTTGTTTCACAAAACCTTCAACCATGGCTCGCCCGAATGTTGGTGTTGGACCCACCGGATTGCATCGAGTGCGTCGTCATAAGCAGCGGGAAGTGGATTCTCTGGCGCGAGTCGGTACTGCACCGAAACGATAAGAGCGGGTAATTCCTTCGCCATCCGCTCGCAGGAGTCATGGAATAATGTAGCTGCTGCGCTAGAAAGGACGAATCCACTTCCATAAAAATAGATTATGATGGGGAGCTTTTCATGAGAATTTGCAGGTCGAAAGAGACGAACCCAGGTTTTGTTAGCATGATTAAGGGGTACGTCTTTGGAGAAGACGGGTCGGGAATGGGAAGCATCAGAGTCTTCTTCTCCGATTGGAAAAGAAGTAGGGAGGAAAGTGGAGGGTCGGGTATTCGAGACATATAGATTGTGGAGGATCTTCAAGGAGTCCAACGAATCTTCGGGCTTTTCGGGAGATGAAACTCCCTCCCCTGCTTTCATGATGCTCTCTCTTTCTCCCTCGCCTTCTTTCATGGTGCTCTCTCTTTTTCTGGTTTGAACAGTTGAAAGTTAGAAGAGGACTGAAAGTTTAATGAAAGAGATAAGTTCTGACAAGCCATCGTCGTTGACTAATTTGTTGGTGGTTCGGGACAATTTGTGGGTCCCACGATCGTGGAATATTTGGGTACGTGTATTAAAATATGGGAAATGAAGGCACCCATCTACTACTATATAGCAGGAAGAAAATTCCGTGCAGGTCATATTCCCCGACCCCATCTTGGAAAGCCCTGAAATACAAACTGAGCACTAAAAACAAAATCCAAGAAATGGGAATAGTCATCGACCCCATCTGCACCCTCTGCAAATCTGAGCGTGAATCTATCGATCATTTGTTCTTTAAATGTAGCTACTCTGCTTGGATATGGAAGATGATTCTTTGGAGAAGCGGGTATCATAGAAACCTCCTGCGATCTCTTGTAGATGAAGAAGAATGGATCTATCTCCACTCAAAAGGTAAAGGTCAAGCCTCCACAGCCTTAAAGCTCTGTTTTAGTTCCTTAATTCACAACCTGTGGCTGGAAAGAAACCAGAGAACATTTGAGAACAAATTAAGACACAAGCGTATTTTGCTGAAAGCCATTCTATCAGATATCAGTATCAGGTTAAATGCCCTGATGATCAAAGACAAAGCTTCTCCATGGAACATTGCGTCGGTAATTAATTTTAAATATAAGTTCAATCCAGAAACCTGCACCAACAAATTTTGCTCATGGATTCCTCCGGAAGAGTCGGAGCTCAAACTTAATACTGATGCTTCTTTGGAAGCAGAGGGAGGAGGGTTGGGAGGACTCATTAGGGACTCAAAAGGAATGATTCACTCCATGTTCTCAGAAAATGTTGACAAGGAAGAAATATTTGAACTTGAAATTCTGGCTATCGAAAGAGGAATTCGCCTTGCTATGTGCCTGGACCACACCAACATCTGGATAGAATCTGATTCAAAATACGCTGTGGATGTTGTTCAAGGATCCATACCTCCGCCCTGGAAGAAGATAAATGTGATTATTCATATCCGGGACCTCCTGTCGCATTTCAATAAATGGCGCATCACCCATATATGGCGAGAAGGTAACTCTGTTGCTGACCTCCTCTCCAAAAGATCATTCCCATGGAAAGGTTGCCCCACCCAAGTGCTGTTTGCTCCCCCCCCTTCTTCTCTCGGTCGTTGACGACGACCGAAATGGAACTCTGTTTTTGAGATTGTAGGCACTGGTTGACTTTTTCATTTGTTCTAGTTCTAGTTTTGGGATTTTCATCCCTTTGCTTTGGCTCTGAAGGCCCTTTTGATGTGCTTGCTTATTCATCAATGAACCTGGTAGGGGTCTTGCCTAACCCCAGCTTACCCATCCAAAACAAACAAAAAAAAAAAAGGAAGAAAATTCCAAATTTTTTCTTTTTTTTTTCTCATAATTACACGTACGCATTACCCTCTTACCATCAAACCCTTTAATGCTATGCTAAATCTATTTCCATGAGAACTGATGGGAGCGTAAAATCGTCAATTTAATGACCTTATCTCTTTTTAGACCTCCCCTCAAGGCTCTCTGTTTGATGCATCTCACTGGCAGAAGAGAAAATGTGCCACTTCCTTGTATGCCCCTGGGTTGCTATCCCTCTCTATGCCTATATGGAAGGGTAAAATCGTACCTCCACTTTCTTTAATATATTTCCTCTCTCTCTCTCACTCTCTCTCTCTCTCTGTCTCTCATGTGTCATGTAAGAGATATTTCAGTTGTGTTTTGAGTATAGACATTTTAATTTCACCTCCGTGGATTTATCTGTGCTGCTTTTATCTTTGTGCTGTGTATAACAAAGAGATCCATGGATTATGAACCACTTATACAAAGTCCATTTATGGTTTTGCAAAGTCCATTTATGGTTTTGCTTGCATTTTATAAATTTGTTGGGTCGTTGATGCTTCTTGAATATCAAGAAAAAAGCTCAGGCTTTAGCATCTACTTCTTTGAGAAAAAAAGCGCAGATTGGTCATTGTACAATTTAGTATGGATTTATTAGATGCATACCACCTGTTTGATAGAATGCCTCAAAAAATTATATTGTTACATGGAATTCGATTATTGTAGCAAATTTATTTCTGCTTTCATCCATTGCTTTCTTTCCTTTTTCTTTGTCATTTTTTTACAAATTAATTGTTTTATTTGTTTGCTTAAATTTAGCCCCTTTTAGGGACAAATTGATTTTACAAATTACTTTTTCTTTGTTTTCTTTTGTTTAATGTAGTCCATTTTAGGAACTGTTGAGGATAATTACTTTCAAGAAAGGGATCATCTTATGGAAATGATTTTTGGGGCACAACCTATTTACGTTGTGGCCCATCAAATGGATGGTTTGGATCATCCTATGGTTTGCCGTATAGTACCTTTTGAAAAATACTGAACTATGCAAGGTTACACGAGATAAAAGCTCTAAAAATAAGGGGGTTTGGGAGTATCATTATCCCACCCCTAAAATTCTTGGGGCATAACCTATTTACATCCTAATTTGCGGAACTACCCTAACCTTTAAAATCAAATGTTTGAATTCGGTCTAGAGACCGTCAACTTACCCAATTTGCTAAAAATGGCCAAATGCCATTTCTATTGCAAATTAGCGAACTATGTTACTCTTTTTGCAAATAGTGCATAGCAAGTTACTTTTTTTTTTTGTGCAAAAACTCCTACTTTTTTTAATTTCTTTGGTTAAATTAGGCCCATTTTAGGGTCATTGATTTTATAATTTACTTTTTCCGTTATTTTCTTTGGTTGAATTTAGTCCATTTTAGGGAGGATGATTACTTTTCAAGAAAGGGTCATCACCTCATTTATTGTTTCCATGTAAAAATTTAATTTTTAAGAAAATTTTAATTATGATTGTTTTTTCACAATCCTCAATATCCAATATCTGTTTATTTTAACACATATATACCATCCTCAATATCCAATATCTGTTTATTTTAACACATAATTTCAGTTGCGGTTTTTCAAAAATAAAAATAAAAAAATTACATGCACTCAAAACTGTCACACATGAACTTCAGTAAAGTGAAAGGAACCTCTTTATGTTTGGACACACAGGACCGTTATATGATTTACTGTGAAGAATGTAATGTGTTATTCCATCTTTTACTATGTATGTTTAAATGGAATAAAACTTTGATCCCTGTCTCTGCAAGGTTCAGCAGCTACGGTTCATGCATAGATACTTCTCTTTATTTTTTACGCATATATTCAATAGGTATTGATCTTTGTTTTTTTTTTCCGGGTTTCTCTCCAAAAGGCAGCACCTGTGAAGAAAGAACTTAACACACATTGGTGGGTTGTAAGTAGAGTGTTGTGTTATTAACTGAATATTCAAAATTAGCGGTTGCTTTACATGTGGGTGTATCCAAAATACAACATTTTGCATTAATATCTTTAGATATTCATTCAAAGCTGGTCAGTTATCTATTTCTGTTTTTACAGTTCCAGGACTAAAATTTCAGATTCACTCTTTAGGTTTTCAGATGAGAGTTTTGATTGCACGGGTAATATACAAGCATGCTCTTTCCATCTGAATGTTTACTTTCCGTTTTGTGTTAGCTTTTTAATAATTGTATCTTTCATAGTTTTGTTTCAACATCGTCTGCTTTCTTTCTCTCTGATTTTTGAAGTTTGGGTTTATGTGTTTTTGGCAATTTGTATTTTTCTCATGTTTTCGGAATTGGGTTTTTATTTACTTGATCAATGTTTTTTGCTCTGACCAATTGGACTCACCCCAATCCGTTTTCAGTTGTCACAATCTTAAATGAACACAGCCTTAGGGTTATTGAATATTTTTTAAGATTAGGCTCTTGATTTTGCTGTTACCCTTTTGGAATCGAGTTTTGCCCCTCCCCTTGCTCTATTTACGTTCTTGGTCTTCCAAAACTTGGTTTTTTCTTAATTATTATTCGCAGCTTCACATGGTTATTACAGTATTCACAAAAAGGGAAGATATATGTCTATCTTATCCTTCAATTTCTGAATCTCTATCCGGTATTTTCGTTTCTCTAATCACTAGTAAAATTATTTCATGGAAAGAGGAGTTAGAGGAACAGAATAGAGGGTCGGTTTTGGACAGATTCAAGGAGCCCCAAATACAATGACAAGGATTTTCGGATGAAGGTTGAAGACTAAGTGAAAACATTAAATTTTTTTTGTTTGGTATTTGTGTCTTTTGTGGTTTGCATTTTTTTGGCGGATCAATTCAGTCAATTTTCCATTTCACTAATTCACCAATTCAATTTTTAACTCTTTTTTAGATTCTCTTAGCAATGGTTAATTCATGGAGAGTAATAAAAAGTGGAGGCTTCTATACACTTATTTCATCTCAGAATCAGTTATTGGAGGCAAATATTGTTTCAGAATTTGAATGCTCTTTTCCAAGCTTAACTATTCTTTCTATGAGTTTGAAAGAATTAATGGATTTTTATAAAAAAAACTCTTAAAAATAAAATAAAATAAAGTTTCCCTTTATGGACCTGTGTTCTGGCTTTATTTTATTGGATTTTAATTTCTGAGTACCTACTCGATCTAATTAACTTCCAGCCTTTTCATTGCACAGGTTTTCTGCCATTGCTTCAACTTTGGAATTTTTTGCTGTTTCTTCCCATTTCTTTTTGCTTTTCTCTTATATGAATCTCAATGACGAATGATGTTTTCCTCAATTCAGTGAAAGGTTCCATTAATCCTTCAATTTTGTTTGTTACTTTTTGGGGTCTTCATTTTATTAGTTTTTGCTTTTATGACTTAACCTTTAATATTCGCTACTGTCTCTACACGTGGATGCATATTTCTTTCGTCATAATTAGGAACCACGACGGCCAAATGAATATCATGCTCCACACGAATATCAAAAGTTAATGACATTGAAAATCCACTACTTGATCGTACTTCATCTAATCTATGTTTTGGTGCCTGGAGATGTTCAAGGTATATGATTGAGCCTGTCAATGATTGTAAGTTTGATTTATATTTTTCTGAGGACCCAAGCACATGTCATTTACACTCACATGTCAAACTATGTAAATATAACTGTGAAACTATCGTGCTTAGATACCAATCACCAATCCATGAAGGGAAGCGCCAGTGTAATTCTCATAATTCTTATGGGTTCGGTACTCCTAGATAATATAAATCTTTAATAACAATTTCTCTGATTAGTAGTTTTTTTTGGGGTTCAGATTTTGTGCCCAACATTCCAATGTTAAATATGTTTACTGTATGATTAAACTTAATGTGATGAATTGAATACTATGAATTGTATACAATCACATCAGCATTATTATGGATCTTTCAAATGGAAGAAAATATGTTTGGATTTTGTGATGGCCATTACCTGTCTGTGCCTAAATAGCGTCATTTTAATATTTGGTTTGTTGTTCCCACGTAGATTTTGAAGCTTTTAGTTAGGAATGTCTGTTAGTTAAATCGTCTGTCTTTTTAAATTTGATTTGTTGTTCCCATGTGGATTTTGAAATGAATAAGTTTCTAGGAATTTTCTAGAATAAGTTTCTAGGAATTTTTTCTCTTCTCTTCGGGTGGTTTGTTGCCATTAAAGAAATCAAGTACTGAGTATTAGTTGTTGGCTACCTTCTTCTACAATAAAAGCCTCTGGGTTGATCTTCTACAATCTAAACCTCTTTAGAGATTTCTAGATTAAAATTTCTTATTTGATGATATGATATGATTCATTTATTTTATTGGTCGGCCCGTGCATTTTTTTACTAGTGTATTAAATATGGGAAACGATATCATCACTACTGTATTTTGAGGAAGGCACTTTTGACTTTATTAAAAAAGTAGAGTATCGTCAGCACTATGATCCAAACCGCTCATTAGATGGGCCACATTTTTGGCGGTGATAAATTCACCCCTCACCCCCTAATTTTCAAAATGGACGGTACAACCCACACCATAGGATGATCCAAACCGTCCATTTGATGGGCCACAATGTAAATAAGTCATGCCCAAAAATTCATTACCATAGGATGATTCTAACCCTCCGATCTAAAGAAGTTTCCCCAGTTTTGAATGTAGGTGCCAGAGAAAGGAACCAAGGTTATGAGAGTAAGTGGAGTTGGGCGGGCTGCTCTCCAGGGCCTCATTCATAGATAGAGTAGTGTGTTTGTGTTACGACTGATGAGCAAGTGCACTTTAAGAAGCATGACAAAGCAATGACCCTAAGTTCTGTCGCTACCATCGAGTGGTCAGTCACCCGATCGAGAAATGCTTTGTCTTAAAGGAAAAGATTATTGAGTTGGCTTGCAATGGCACTACAAGAAAAGTGACATTCACCGACGGTCATGACCATCGGTGCATATGCCAATGAATGTCCGTGTAACTTACACCGACGCTTTCAGTGATCGTTGATGATACTACCGTGCCTAAAGGTATTTACCGACGTTTCCTTCAAAGCGTTGGTGTTATCAATTATACCAGCATTTATGAACGTCGTTAAAAATAAAAAAACAAACGTTGGTGTTATGGTTATCACCGACGTTTTAAGTAAACCGTTGGTGTATGTAATATTACACCGACGGTCATGACCGTCATTAAAAGATCCATATGGGCTTTTGATATGTGTATTTACCGACGTTTTGTGACCATCGGTAAATACAACGATGCTAAAGACCATCGGTGAATATATCATTTAACGACATTTTGTGAGTTATTCACCGGCGTTTAAGGACCATCAGTGAAAATGTATGGCCATACTATGAATGATAGAATCACCAACGGTCCTGACCGTCGGTAAATATAGATTTTTTTTTAAAAAAAAAATGCCATTATTCTAAATGAGTCCATCATATTGGGATACAACTGTAATCTGACTTTCATTCAATTTTCATTTGTATCCCATTCAAACCATAACATCTTGTTACAACAATTAATAACATCCAAACCATACATCACCTTACTCAAACTACATTCTACACACTAAAAATCCCAAGTCTACTGTCAAGATGCAAAATATCCAAGTCTATAAATGAAAATATGATGGTAAATAATGCAGCAACCATCCCTTCCTCGCTCTTGCAGCCACCATAACTTGTCTTATGAATTCCAATCTGGACTATCATCACCTGCAATACATCTCCTACCATTCCGAAAAAAGCATCACCTACAATACATCAAAAAACCATAAATTAAATGAGAACATATTATTACCAGCTTGTACAGAAATAGTGACAGAATAGGCATGTAAGAAAAATAATCATCATGGGAATAAAAGAAAACAATCAAAGCTATTACCGGCTCGTACAGAAATAGTGACAATCAAATACCTTTTTTTTCTCCCCAAATTTGGGTACATTTACACTACAACGCACATGTTTACATTTGAATACAAACAACCACATAAATATATCCACATCCACAACCTGTTTGGATACACAACCATTACATTATGCACAACCTGGGCTTCGATGATGTGGCCGCCACCAAAACCTGTTTTTACGTTCATTTTTACGTCGAAAGAAATGGAGCCTTAACTTAAAGGGATCTCTTCAATCCTCAAATTTGGAACCATATCATACATATTAGTAGAAAATATGAAGGCCTTGCCTCAAAAGTTCCATATCCCATTGTTTGAATGTGATGAATGTGTCTCCGAAACCTGAGATCTTTGTTTTTGAAATTGCCGCTTAGGTGAGTTGCTGTCACATAATTATTTGAAAATTCATTCATGATTCAGGAAAATTTTGAATCTTTAACCTTTTAGACTTGTGGTAGCTGTGGATTAAACCATAATGTTGTATGGTATAAATCTTCTCTTTTTTATAACCTGTGAACAGACACTACAAACAAGTGAGACAGGAACAGGAAAAGTTACCTTGCAACCTTCCATTTTTCTATGCAAATAGATTTTTATTCCAATTGTACTACTATTGTATGGAGCATGGTAGCTGATGTCCACCGCACATTGCTTTATGGGGGAATATTTTTGTATCCTGCAGATAAAAAGAGTCCAAACGGGAAGCTACGGTATGTTGGAATATTTTCATTCTTTTTCCGCTCACGGAGTTAAAGCATGTTGCTGCTATATAGTTATAGATATGATAATGATAATCGGTGGTATTCTCCATTTTTTCAGGCACTTGACTTGGTTCCTACAAATATCAATGAGCGGTCTCCCATATACCTTGGCAGCTATGACGACATCCAAGAAATAAAAGCACTCTATGTTGCTGAATAGAAACAAGTGTAATCTGTGAGCCCCATGTTTCTCTGTATGCTTCTCAGTATCCTCCACTCTATTGTCCATTCCTCATAAATACTCTTTCATTAATTTTAAAGATCGAAACTTCAACAAGGTCTCTTATGTAATGGGAAAAACTCAAATTTATTTGTGAATTTACATTTCCATGTTGCAACTCCTCGCAAGATTTACCATTTAAAAAAAAAAAAAAAACTCGGAATATTTATGGGTGAATTAACAAGCATGATTTTTTGCGCACTTAAATCTCTCTGCTTATGTCGATCCGGGTTTATCTTAGAGAAATCAGAGTGTGCTATTGTTATTTTGGAGCAAATGAAAACTCCGCTCTGTTCACTTGTTTTCCCGAGAAAGGAAAGGAAAAGGTTTCCCAAGAATCTAACGTGGCATTAGGAAAAGAAGTCTAGGGAAACTGTGTAGGAAAAGGTTTCCCGCACCTGTTCACTTGCGCAGGAACTGTGCAGGAAAAGGTTTCCCGAGAAACTGCTTGCCCACTTTTTTCACTAGTTTTCCTGGAAAAGCAAATCTGACCAAAATAAGGCTCTGTTCACTTGTTTTCCCGGGAAAGGAAAAGAAAATGTTTCCTGGGAATCTGACGTGGCATTAGGAAAAGAAATCCAGGGAATCTGTGCAGGAAAAAGTTTCCATAGACTGTTCACTTGCGTTGAAAAAGGTTTCCAGGGAAACTGTTTGCCCTTCTTTTTGCACTAGTTTTCCAGGGAAACGAAATCCGTGTGTTTTTGGTCGGAAATGAAATCCCTAAAGAGTGGGAAAATGGGCTTTCCAAGTCATTTTTTGCTTTTTTGCAAATATTCCACATGTGTAATTCTATTTTCCCTGGAAAGCAAGTGAACACCAGAATTCTATCTTATCAAGGTCTTGTTAGGGAAAAAATAAGTTGTTTTCCAGGGATTTGCTTTCCAGGGAACGCAAGTGAACAGAGCCTAAAGGAAAAAGGAATCTCAAACTTGTGAGAAAAGACTTATTTCCACATCAATTTTTCTAATTTCCATGTCAGATGTGACAATTTCCACATAGGCTTCTTCAAAATCCCGTGAAGACAAGTGAACATGCGAATTTTAGCTTTCTAGGGAAAAAAGGGGGTGTTTTCCTGGGATTTGGTCTCCCGGGAACGCGAGTGAACAGAGCCAAATAGTAATTGTTTTGGAAATAACCATTGCTATATAATTTTGTTTGCAGAAACAGAAAAACCCAAATGCAAGAAGAATCAGTTCCATTGCTATTGTAGTTATCAATGTTCACAAATGCATCCACGTAGGTACATGGTGAGTTCTGGAACGTCACTATGAAAAGAAAACACACAATTAGATTTGGATTTACTCTCAACATTGTCGATCAAATGTAATTTATTTTGCACTGCTCGAAAAGGCTATTTTGGTCTTTTTCATCTTAATCTAGGTATCGTAAAGCTCGCCAACTTTGCCATCAATAATTTCCTTCTTTCTCTTTCTTGAGGCTAATATCTGCTTAACCGTACTCAAGGCTTTCTAAGTTGTAAGTATACTACTTTTGAAGTTGGCTCTAGTACCATGTGAAAAACAGAGTGTGCGGGATAAATCTCATTGAATCACATTACATGTAAACTATTTATCTATATGATAAAGGGAAAGCATCCTCTGAAAAGAGGCATAGTAAAAACAGATTTCATAAGTTTGGTGTGGAGGGAGTAGACCAGCGGACGTCTCTAACCCTTGGTGAGGTCCTACAATTGAATTGTTTAGATATTTGAACAAGGTAGGCCCCACCCATACTTACTATCACAACCGGTACTCTTTCTCTTCTCTTTGAGCTTGAATTCTTATTGGGGATGCAAGGATAATGATAAGAGCACAACCATGTTTTGTTAATTGCACTAACTCATCTTGTCTTTTATTATTTAAAGAGCTGTCAAAGGTTATTATAGTTCCCAAAACGCTCTCACAAGCCAATTATAAAAGAAAAGACAAGCTCGAGTTTGTGTAATTATTAAAACATGGTAGTGCCAATATCAGTAGTCTTATTTTATTGTAAAAAATAACTTATTATGAAAGTACCACACTTGATTTTCTACTACTTGTTAATAATCAATTTTATTAGCCAAATGCGATATTCTATTTCAAAAACAAAAAAAAGAATAATTTTTTTAATGCCATTTACCAAACATAATTTTAATTCTTTAGAATCAGTATTAAAATAAAAACAAAATTGAGAGTAAGAATCGAAAATAAAAAATAAAAAATAGAATCAGAATAGTTGCCAAGCACACCCTAAGCTTATATGGATGTGGTTAAATCGACATAAGTTTACTTAATTTTCATAGATTCACTTTCCTAACTTGCGATTTATGCGTGTGGGCTGTCAATAAGACGAATTCTTGTGTTATCATGACTAGGAGTTGTAAAATGATCGATCTTGATCCTCAACTAAAAGCATGTGATGGTAAACCCATCCTGCCTCCATGTTCCTTGCTCTGTAAGTGAAATGGATGGCGTTGACAAGTGATGTCTTTAACATTTTCTCTTTTGGTAAGCAAGCTGGGATTGAACCTCGGACATCTTCTGGGTTTGCCATTACATGTGAATTTTTAATATCAAGGAGTCTTGAACCCAGGATCTTTGCTCTTTGCTCTGATACCATGTGAAACAATCAATTACTCCCAAAACTAAACATGATGGAGATGGCATTATTTAATCTTTTATTATAAAGAGACTACTCGATACCATGATATTATCAAAGCAAGAAAATGCATGATCAAATACAATACTGTTAAAGCCAAATCCCAGGTAGGGAAGTGAAAAGTATTATACCAAAACATCTAAACATCATCAATGTCATCAAGAAGAGAGGTAGATTAAATCCTGAACGTTCATCAACGTAGTCTGGGCCTTCTGGCCATCATAGAACTCGGCGTTGACATGTGATGTCTTTAACATTTTCTCTTTTGGTAAGCAAGCTGGGATTGAACCTCGGACATCTTCTGGGTTTGCCATTACATGTGAATTTTTAATATCAAGGAGTCTTGAACCCAGGATCTTTGCTC
The DNA here is from genome assembly GCF_043159265.1 of Tasmannia lanceolata. Lineage (NCBI taxonomy): Eukaryota > Viridiplantae > Streptophyta > Magnoliopsida > Canellales > Winteraceae > Tasmannia > Tasmannia lanceolata. Next base: position 39,844,823 of record NW_027518689.1, read on the forward strand.
TTTGCTCTGATACCATGTGAAACAATCAATTACTCCCAAAACTAAACATGATGGAGATGGCATTATTTAATCTTTTATTATAAAGAGACTACTCGATACCATGATATTATCAAAGCAAGAAAATGCATGATCAAATACAATACTGTTAAAGCCAAATCCCAGGTAGGGAAGTGAAAAGTATTATACCAAAACATCTAAACATCATCAATGTCATCAAGAAGAGAGGTAGATTAAATCCTGAACGTTCATCAACGTAGTCTGGGCCTTCTGGCCATCATAGAACTCGGCGTTGACATGTGATGTCTTTAACATTTTCTCTTTTGGTAAGCAAGCTGGGATTGAACCTCGGACCTCTTCTGGGTTTGCCATTACATGTGAATTTTTAATATCAAGGAGTCTTGAACCCAGGATCTTTGCTCTTTGCTCTGATACCATGTGAAACAATCAATTACTCCCAAAACTAAACCTGATGGAGATGGCATTATTTAATCTTTTATTATAAAGAGACTACTCGGTACCATGATATTATCAAAGCAAGAAAATGCATGATCGAATACAATACTGTTAAAACCAAATCCCATGTAGGGAAGTGAAAAGTATTATACCAAAACATCTAAACATCATCAATGTCATCAAGAAGAGAGGTAGATGAAATCCTGAACGTTCATCAACGTAGTCTGGGCCTTCTGGCCATCATAGAACTCGGCCTTGACAAGTGATGTCTTTAACATTTTCTCTTTTGGTAAGCAAGCCGGGATTGAACCTCGGACCTCTTCTCAGTTTGCCATTACATGTGAATTTTTAATATCAAGGAGTCTTGAACCCAGGATCTTTGCTCTTTGCTCTGATACCATGTGAAATAACCAATTACTCCCAAAACTAAACCTGATGGAGATGGCATTATTTAATCTTTTATTATAAAGAGACTACTCGGTACCATGATATTATCAAAGCAAGAAAATGCATGATCGAATACAATACTGTTAAACCCAAATCCCAGGTAGGGAAGTGAAAAGTATTATACCAAAACATCTAAACATCATCAATGTCATCAAGAAGAGAGGTAGATGAAATCCTGAACGTTCATCAATGTAGTCTGGGCCTTCTGGCCATCATAGAACTCGGTGTTGACAAGTGATGTCTTTAACATTTTCTCTTTTGGTAAGCAAGCTGGGATTGAACCTCGGACCTCTTCTGGGTTTGCCATTACATGTGAATTTTTAATATCAAGGAGTCTTGAACCCATGATCTTTGCTCTTTGCTCTGATAGCATGTGAAACAACCAATTACTCCCAAAACTAAACTTGATGGAGATGGCATTATTTAATCTTTTATTATAAAGAGACTACTCGGTACCATGATATTATCAAAGCAAGAAAATGCCTGATCGAATACAATACTGTTAAAGCCAAATCCCAGGTAGGGAAGTGAAAAGTATTATACCAAAACATCTAAACATCATCAATGTCATCAAGAAGAGAGGTAGATGAAATCCTGAACGTTCATCAACGTAGTCTGGGCCTTCTGGCCATCATAGAACTCGGCGCCATGGTAACCATCCTCGTCGAATCGGGCGACCACGTCGACCCCAAGCGTTTCCAGCATCTTCACGAATTCACAGTTACGATCAAACAGTGGGTCTCCTCCACTAGCAATCACCAAGCATTTTGGTAGCATCACCTCTCTTCCATCACCTTCCTTGTTAGCCATAGGGTTGCAATATTCATGGTCCCTGTTTGCCCCATCCGGCAGAGCCATACGCCACATCAGATCAGAAGCAGAGAGTGGCAAGCTCCGGTTATTTTCCAATCTTAGCTCCGATTCAGTCCTCTCAACCCCACCAAAATAAGGCTGGTTGAAGATAAGCCCCACTATCTTCAATGGTTGAAGGTCGTCCAGGCCCACTGCACGCAAGCCAGCATGGTAGACTATGTTGCCGCCCGCACTTACACCCATAAGAAAACAACGAGAGAAATCACCAAAAACCTGTTAAAGTATAAAAGATTAGATAATGCGATAGCTTAAGCTTTTGGAGTAATTGGTTGTTGCACATGTTATTAGAGCAGCCACCACATCATGTATTCGAGTGTAACGTTCGGGGAAAAGATCTCAATATCGTATTCGTCTAGAAGAAAGACAAAAATTGTGTTTTCATTATTGTGTGACAGACCGGCAATCACTTAGATATATTAGTATCGCCAGAAAAGCCAAAGGGTCAATACGTCAGGTTTTACTACCAAGGTTTCAAATTTCGGTTTTGAAATGCGTTTCGGTCCCCGCCGAAACTGAAATTTTGGCCGAAATCCGACGAAATCTATTCAACTGCTATTTTTTCTCCCAATTTATTTCGACCGAAATTTCTAAAGTTTCGGTAATTTTGGCTGAAATTTCAAGATATTATTAAACAATTATCAAAAATCCTGATTTTTGGGAGAAATCCCTTAAATTCCAGACGAAATTTTGGGTATAACTGATTTCGGTTTCGTAATCGACTGAAACCCAAAATTTCGGACTGAAATTTAAAACTTTAAGATTACTACAACTACTTGAGATGCGTTTGGATAACATTTTGATTGAGTATGGCTTCGACCATTCCAAGAGCCAGTATCAGAGCAAGTTCCTAGGTTCAAAACTCCTTGATATTAAAAATCCATATTTAATGGCAAACTCAAAAGAGAAGCCACATGTGCAACGTGTAGATCAACCCTAAAAAGAGAGGCCACACATCAGGAGGAGTGTTAAAGTATAAAAAGGTTAAATAACGCCATCTACAAAGGAGTAATTAGTTGTTTCAAAAAACCTTCAACCATGGCTCGCCCAAATGTTGGTCTTGGACCCACCGGATCGCATCAAGTGCGTCGTCATAAGCAGCAGGAAGTGGGTTCTCTGGTGCGAGTCGGTACCCCACCGAAACGATTAGAGCAGGTAATTCCTTCGCCATTCGCTCGCAGGAGTCATGGAATAATGTAGTTGCTGCGCTACAGAGGACGAATCCACTGGCATGAAAATAGATTATGATGGGGAGCTTTTCGTGGGAATTCGCAGGTCGAAAGAGACGAACCCATGTTTTGTTGGCATGATTAAGGGGTACGTCTTTGGAGAATACGGGTCGGGAATGGGAAGCATCAGAGTCTTCTTCTCCGATTGGAAAAGAAGAAGGGAAAGTGTAGAGACGGGTATTCGAGACATGTAGATTGTGGAGCATCTTGAAGAAGTCGAACGAGTCTTCGGACTTTTCGGGAGAAGAAACTCCCTCGCCTGCTTTCATGATGCTCTCGCTTTCTCCCTCCCCTTCTTTCATGGTGCTCTCTCTTTCTCTGGTTTGAACAGTTGAAAGTTAGGAAACGACTGAGAGTTTGATGAAAAAGAAAAGTTCTTACAAGCCGTCGTCGTTGAATAAGGAAAAATTGCTAATTGGGAATATCAAAATATGAGAATTGCGAACGGGGGACACACTTTTAAAAAATTGTTAGAGCGGGAAGAAATGGGGGTTATCAAGTCTCTAAAAGTTGGTTATCAACCCTCTAAATGGGGTTATCAAACTCTAAAAGGTGGTTATTAACCCACTTTAACACTTTTTCGAAAGTGTGCACCCAGTTGGCAATTATCGTATTTTGATGTCACCTGTTGGCAATTTTTCCGTTGAATAATATGTTGGTGGTTCGGGATAATCTGTGGGTACCACGATCGTGGAATATTTGGGCCCATGTATTAAACTTGGGAAATGATATCATCACTACTGTATTTTGATGAAGGCACTTTTGACTTTATCAAAAAAGTACAGTATGGTCAGCACCATAGGATAATCCAAACCGCTCATTAGATGGGCCACATTTTGGGCGGTGATAAATTCACCCCCTTCTATAGTTCTATGTATGACTTCACCCCCTAATTTTCAAAATGGACGGTACAGCCCACACCATAGGATGATCCAAACCGTCCATTTGATGGGCCACAATGTAAATAGGTCGTGCGCAAGAATTCATTAGCATAGAATGATTCTAACCCTCCGATCTAAAGAAGTTTCGTCAGTTTTGAATGTAGGTGCCAGAGAAAGGAACCAAGGTTATGGGAGTAAGTGGAGTTGGGCGGGCTGCTCTCCGGGGCCTCATTCATAGATAGAGTAATGGGGGCCTCATTCATAGATAGAGTAGTGTTTGTGTTACGACTGATGAGCAAGTGCACTTTAAGAAGCATGACAAAGCAATGACCCTACGTTCTGTCGCTACCATCGAGTGGTCAGTCATCCGATCGAGAAATGCTTTTTGTCTTAAAGGAAAAGATTATGGAGCTGGCTTGCAATGGGAAGAATTACCTTAGCTTGGATCACGTGGCCGCCACCAAAGCCTGTTTTTACGTCGAAAGAAACAAAGCCTTAAAGGGATCTCTTCAATCCTCAAATTTGGAACCATATCATACATATTAGTAGAAAAAATGAAGGCCTTGCCTCAAAAGTTCCGTTTCCCATTGTTTGAATGTGATGAATGTGTCTCCGAAACCTGAGATCTTTGTTTTTGAAATTGCCGCTTAGGTGAGTTGCTGTCACATAATAAAGCTATTCAGAATAGTTTCATGAGATTGATATGCATTTTATAATGCAGTGTTCTATACGAAGTATTTCCGATGTCTTTCTTGATGGAACAAGCAGGCGGTCAAGCTTTCACGGGCAAACAACTGGTATGGGAAATCATATTCTCTAAAAACCTATTAATATTATCCATGTGTTACACTCCATTCCACACTTCAAGATGTAAATATCCTCTAGGCCTGTTTGGAGAAAAAAGCTTGGAAAGAAAAACATTTCTTACATTCCTACTTTTTTACGTGGAAAAAAAAGAAAAAAAGAAAAAACGATAAACTTAAATCTTCAATTTTTATGTAGAGATATATTCAATTTATGATAATATCCCTCTAAATTAAATATAATCATAACATTTACCTCTAAATTGGAGAAAGAAAAAAAAATCCAGAAAAATGAGTTTCCGTCGTAAATGTTTTTTCTTGTAATCTAAACATGGCCTTAAGAGGAACATCCTTTTCGTTAAGGAAAACGAGCATGAACAGCATGGACCCATCTAACAAGTTTATAAATATTGTTGGCCATCACAAGTTTGGCCTATTACCCTTGATCCCACCCTTATCTGATTTTTCCAGACCTCTGATGAAGCATGACGAGAAAATTGTCCTATCGGTATCTTTAAGCCGTTGATTTTTGCACACCTAAATGTTGCAAATGAGATCCTCGTTTGGCACCCACTGGGTTGGCCTGTTATGACCCATCAGATCAACATTCCCAATCACGAAGCACATATGCTACGTGTGGATTAGTTCATGGTTGTTTCTGATCATCAAGCCAAGATCGTCTTGCTAGTATTAGGGGTGCAACTTGGGTCGGGTTTATAGGTCACCATTTGTCACTTCATGTTTGGATGGGTGCATTGGGCCACCATTTTACACTAATGGTTGGAGCCCCGACATTTCCACACATACCCATTCATAAGGTGGGGGCCACCATTTTACATCTCATGTTTTTTACGGATGGGCTCCACCATCTCCATCCAAATCCATTCATAAGGTGGGGCCTACTATTTTACACTTCATGTTTTGATAGAGCGGGCCCATTACTTTACTCCATGCATAGAGAGCTATATCCGTTTCATTGTAAAATCTATTATTACATAGCTAATTACTATCTTCATTTATTGATAAATTTTGGCTTAACATACACAGAATATGAATTTACCATTCTCATCAAGGAATATGAATGTGGGTTTCTTAAATATAGTGATTAGCTATCAACTTGAAACTGAATGAAATACTTTTTATTGGAAATTCCTATCTGGATAGTTTGAATTTTTTGTCCATTTTTTTAATTTTTACTTTATAAGAACCATTACTCTTTTTTTATTTAAAATTATTTTAAAGCCTACTTTTTTGTCGCACGTCGTTTTTATTAAAATAGAGGAACTAAATACCAATTGTGATCCCTGAATATTATTTTATTTTAGTTTCCAGTTGTTTTCCTATTTTCCAAATTATCCAGTTAGGCCCTGTTCATCTTAGACTGTGATCAAAATTGAAGGGCTCAAATTGAAGGGCTGGGATCTTTTGATGAATGTTTAGTTGTTTTTGTTGATCTCCATCCCCATTACTCAAATTCGCCATTAATAGTCAATACCTTCAGCCACTTCACTGTTAAAACTCCCAACTACTAAACTATTCCAGCAAGTGATATTATCGCCTTTGATTTTGCACAGCATTTCCTAATAATTTTGTGTATTGGAGATTAGAAATCTGCCAGTCTTTGATTGAAAAAATGAGAGACTAAGGCAAATGCTTGAACGATTGGGTTGTAGAATGTATGTGAGATTTTGCTAATGTGGTTCTCTAGGAGTGGTAATATCCCATTAAGTTAGGATGTCCCAATTTAGTGATACAATAGTACAACTTCTACCCACCAAAAAGAAAGTAAAAGACCGTGGAGATATTTTATAAGTTATCAATCACAGTTGTACTCTTTGTACCTGCACTCAAATTAGAGTTTTGTTGTTTTTATATGCATATTTTGAGTTTATTTGTCATCTAGATAATCCTTGCAAATTCTAATATTTACATTGAAGTTTCCACTTACTATTGTTCTCTCTCTGTGTGTTCAATTAATTTTCTTAGTTGCCCCCATGCATCGCATGGGTTTCTTACTAGTAAGAACTATTGTTAGCTCTTAATTTGCTAGTATTCTCCATTTTTGCAGGCACTTGACTTGGTTCGTACAAAGATCCATGAGCGGTCTCCCATATTCCTTGGCAGCTATGACGACATCCAAGAAATAAAAGCACTCTATGTTGCTGAATAGAAACAAGTGTAATCTGTGAGCCCCATGTTTCTCTGTATGCTTCTCAGTATCCTCCACTCTATCGTCCATTCCTCATAAATACTCTTTCATTAAATTTAAAGCTCAAAACTTCAACAAGGTCTCTTATGTAATGGGAAAAACTCAAATTTATGTGTGAATTACATTTCCATGTTGCAACTCCTCTCAAGATTTACCATTTAAAAAAAACTCGCAATATTTATGGGTGAATTAACAAGCATGATTTTTTGCACTAAAGCTCTCTGCTTAAGTCGATCCGGGTTTTTCTTAGAGAAATCAGAGTGTGCTATTGTTATTTTGGAGCAAATGAAAAACTCTATTACTTAAGGCTCTGTTCACTTGTTTTCCCGGGAAAGGAAAAGAAAAGGTTTCCCGGGAATATGACGTGGCATTAGGAAAAGAAATCCAGGGAAACTGTGCAGGAAAAGATTTTCCACGCCTGTTCACTTACGCAGGAACTGTGCAGGAAAAGGTTTCCTGAGACACTGCTTGCCCACTTTTTTCACTAGTTTTCCTCGGAAAGCAAATCCGGCCAAAATAAAGGAAAAAGGAATCTCACACTTGTGAGAAAAGACTCATTTCCACATCATTTTTCCTAATTTCCACTTCAGATGTGACATTTTCCACATAGGCTCCTTCAAAATCCCGTGAAGACAAGTGAACATGCAAATTTTAGCTTTCTCGGAAAAAAAAGGGAGTGTTCTTGGGATTTGGTCTCCCGGGAACGCGAGTGAACAGAGCCAAATAGTAATTGTTTTGGAAAATACCATTGCTATATAATTTTGTTTGCAGAAACAGAAAGACCCAAATGCAGGAAGAATCAATTCCATTGCTATTGTAAGTATCAATGTTCACAAATCCATCCATGTAGGTACGTGGTTAGTTCTGGAACTTCACTATGAAAAGAAAACACACTATTAGATTTGGATTTACTCTCAACATTGTCGATCAAATGTAATTTCTTTCCACTGCTCAAAAAGGCTATTTTGGTCTTTTTATTTTTAATCTAGGTATCATAAAGCTCGCCAACTTTTATAGAGAAAGACGGATTTCACAACACCGAAAAATCCTCTTCTCAAATAGTGAAACCAAAGTTTACACTAGCCCAAGATGAACAACCAAGTAGAAGAAGAACAATGCCCAAAAGAGATGTGCTTCAATATATGATAGAAAGAACAACACTACAAGATAAACAACAATAAAAAGAAGAAAGCTTCAAGAGGAATGCTTGCACACAAGAGAGCTTCAATGAAGCTTCAATGGATGTCTAGGTAGTGGAGAATCTCTACAAAAGTAAAGTAATGAGAATTAGGCTTAGTGAAGGAAAGTAAAGAGAAGATAGCTTAGGTAAGTGGTAGTGGGTATGGGAAAGTGGTGTCTTAAATGCTTAGGGGAGTAGTGGGTTTGGAGTTCCAAGTAAAGGTTTGAATTTGAAATAGGTAGGTAGTGGGAAAAGATGGAGTAAACATGTGTGGCTCACACATGTGCAAGCTAGGCAAAAAGACCAACATGCCCATGAACACAAAAGTACATATTTGCCCTCACTACAACACTCAAAATAAAAATAAAATAAAGCTACCCAAAAAATACACTTTAAAATTAAACAACTTTGCCATCAATAATTTCCTTCTTTCTCTTTCTTGAAGTGAAGTCAAACTCCATTATAGCTAATATCTGCTTAACCGTGCTCAAGGCTTTCTAAGTTGTAAGTATAGTACTTTTGAAGTTGGCTCTAGTACCATGTGAAAAACAGAGTGTGTGGGACAAATCTCATTGAATCACATTACATGTAAACTATTTATCTATATGATAAAGGGAAAGCATCCTCTAAAAAGAGGCATAGTAAAAACAGATTTCATAAGTTTCGTGTGGAGGGAGTAGACCAGCGGACGTCTCTGAACCCTTGGTGGGGTCCTACAATTGAATTGTTTAGATATTTGAACAAGGTAGGCCCCACCCATACTTACTCTCACAACCAGTACTCTTTCTCTTCTCTTTGAGCATGAATTCTTAATGGGATGTAAGGGAAATGATGAGAGCACAACCATGTTTTGTTAATTGCACTAACTCATCTTGTCTTTTATTCTTTATAGAGCTGTCAAAGGTTATTATAGTTCCCAAAAAGCTCTCACAAGCCAATTATAAAAGAAAAGACAAGCTCGAGTTTGTGTAATTATTAAAACATGGTAGTGCTAATATCAGTAGTCTTATTTTATTGTAAAAAATAACTTATTATGAAAGTATCACACTTGATTTTCTACTACTTGTTAATAATCAATTTTATTAGCCAAATGCGATATTCTATTTCAAAAACCAAAAAAGAATAATTTTTTTATGCCATTTACCAAACATAATTTTAATTCTTTAGAATCAGTATTAAAATAAAAAACAAAATTAAGAGTAAGAATCGAAAAAAATAAAATAAAAATAGAATCAGAATAGTTGCCAAACACACCCTAAGCTTATATGGATGTGGTTAAATCGACATAATTTTACTTAATTTTCAGAGATTCACTTTCCTAACTTGCGATTTGTGCGTGTGGGCTCTCAAAAAAACCGAATTCTTGTGTTATCATGAGTAGGAGTAGTAAATAGATACTCAACTAAAAGCATGTGATGGTAAACCCATCCTGCTTCCATGTTCCTTGCTCTGTAAGTGAAATGGATGGCGTTGACAAGTGATGTCTTTAGCATTTTCTCTTTTGATAGGCAAGCTGGGATTGAACCTCGGACCTCTTTTGGGTTTGCCATTACATGTGAATTTTTAATATCAAGGAGTCTTGAACTCAGGATCTTTGCTCTTTGCTCTGATACCATGTGAAACAACCAATTACTCCCAAAACTAAACCTGATGGAGATGGCGTTATTTAATCTTTTATTATAAAGAGACTGCTTGGTACCATGATATTATCAAAGCAAGAAAATACATGATCGAATACAATACTATTAAAGCCAAATCCCAGGTAGGGAAGTGAAAAGTATTAAACCAAAACATCTAAGCGTCATCAATGTCATCAAGAAGAGAAGTAGATGAAATCCTGAACATTCATCAACGTAGTCTGGGCCTTTTGGCCATCATAGAACTCGGCGCCATGGTAACCATCCTCGTCGAATCGGGCCACCACGTCGACCCCAAGCCTTTCCAGCATCTTCACGAATTCATGGTTACGATCAAACAGTGGGTCTCCTCCACTAGCAATCACCAAGCATTTTGGTAGCATCACCTCTCTTACATCACGTTCCTTGTTAGCCATAGGGTTGCTATATTCATGGTCCCTGTTTGCCCCATCCGGCAGAGCCATACGCCACATCAGATCAGAAGCATAGAGTGGCAAGCTCCGGTTATTTTCAAATCTTAGCTCCGATTCAGTCCTCTCAACGCCACCAAAATAAGGCTGGTTGAAGATAAGCCCCACTATCTTCAATGGTTGAAGGTCGTCCAGGCCCACTGCGCACAAGCCAGCATGGTAGACTATGTTGCCGCCCGCACTTACACCCATAAGAAAACAACGAGAGAAATCACCAAAAACCTGTTAAAGTATAAAAGATTAGATAATGCCATAGCTTAAGCTTTTGGAGTAATTGGTTGTTGCACAGGTTATTAGAGCAGCCACCACATCATGGGTTCGAGTGTAACGTTCGGGGAAAAGATCTCAATAGCGTATTCGTCTGGAAGAAAGACAAAAATTGTGTTTCATTATAGTCTGATAGACCGGCAATTATTTAGATATATTAGTATCGCTAGAAAAGCCAAAGGGTAAATACGTCAGGTTTTACTACCAAGGTTTCAAATTTCGGTTTCAGAATGCGTTTATGTCCTCACCGAAACTGAAATTTTGGCCAAAATCTGACGAAATCTATTCAACTGCTATTTTATCTCCTAATTTATTTTGACCGAAATTTCTAAAGTCTTGAAATTTCGAGATATTACTAAATAATTATCAAAAATCCTGATTTTTGGGTGAAATCCCTTAAATTCAAGATGAAATTTTGGTCGAAATTTCAAAATTTTGACCGAAATAAAATAAAGTTTTGGGTATAACTGATTTCGGTTTCGTAATCGACCAAACCCAAAATTTCGGACTGAAATTTAAAGCTTTAAGTTTACTACAACTACTTGAGATGCGTTTGGATAATATTTCGATTGAGTATGGCTTCGACCATTCCGAGAGCCAGTATAAGAGCAAGTTCCTAGGTTCAAAACTCCTTGATATTAAAAATCCATATTTAATGGCAAACTCAAAAGGGAAGCCACATGTGCCACGTGTAGATCAACCCTAAAAAGAGAGGCCACACGTGAGGAGGAGTGTTAAAGTATAAAAAAGTTAAATAACGCCATGTACAAAGGAGTAATTAGTTGTTTCACAAAACCTTCAACCATGGCTCGCCCGAATGTTGGTCTTGGACCCACCGGATTGCATCGAGTGCATCGTCATAAGCAGCGGGAAGTGGGTTCTCTGGTGCGAGTCGGTACTCCACCGAAACGATTAGAGCAGGTAATTCCTTCGCCATTCGCTCGCAGGAGTCATGGAATAATGTAGTTGCTGCGCTATAGAGGGCGAATCCACTGCCATGAAAATAGATTATGATGGGGAGCTTTTCGTGGGAATTCGCAGGTCGAAAGAGACGAACCCAGGTTTTGTTGGCATGATTAAAGGGTACGTCTTTGGAGAATACGGGTCGGGAATGGGAAGCATCAGAGTCTTCTTCTCCGATTGGAAAAGAAGAAGGGAAAGTGTAGGGTCGGGTATTCGACACATATAGATTGTGGAGGATCTTCAAGTAGTCGAACGGGTCTTCGGACTTTTCAGGAGAAGAAACTCCCTCGCCTGCTTTCATGATGCTCTCTCTTTCTCCCTCCCCTGCTTTCATGGTGCTCTCTCTTTTTCTGGTTTGAACAGTTGAAAGTTAGAATACGACTGAAAGTTTGATGAAAGAGATAAGTTCTTACAAGCCGTCGTCGTCGTTGAATAATATGTTTGTGGTTCGGGACAATTTGTGGGTACCATGATCGTGGAATATTTGGGCCTATGTATTTAAATATGGAAAATGATATCATCACTACTGTATTTTGATGAAGGCACTTTTGACTTTATTCAAAAAGTACCGTATGGTCAGCACCTTAGGATGATCCAAACCGTTCTTTAGATGGGCCACATTTTGAGCGGTGATAGATTCACCCCCTAATTTTCAAAATGGACGGTAGAGCCCACACCATTGGATGATCCAAACCGTCCATTTGATGGGCCACAATGTAAATAGGTCGTGTCCAAAAAATCATTACTATAGGATGATTCTAACCGTCCGATCTAAGGAAGTTTTCCCAGTTTTGAATGTAGGTGCCAGAGAAAGGAACCAAGGTTATGGGAGTAAGAGGAGTTGGGTGGGCTGCTCTCGAGGGCCTCATTCATAAATAGAGTAGTGTGTTTGTGTTACGACTGATGAGCAAGTGCACTTTAAGAAGCATGACAAAGCAATGACCCTAAGTTTTGTCGCTACCATCTAGTGGTCTGTCACCCGATCGAAAAATGCTTTGCCTTAAAGGAAAAGATTATGGAACTGGCTTGCAATGGGAAGATTGACCTTGGCTTGGATGACGTGGCTGCCACCAACATGACATCAGTCGTTTTTGGATCCTTTGATCCTACCCATCTTCTAACACTACCTCCGAAACTTCTATAGATCGGACGGTTGATATCATCCTATGGTAATGATTTTTTAGGCACGACCTATTTACGTTGTGGCCCATCAAATGGACGGTTTGGATCATCCTATGGTGTGGGTTGTACCGTTCATTTTGAAAAATAGGGGGTGTATTCATGCATAGAAGAGATTTAGAAAAAACAAAAAACAAAAAAACATAAGTAGGGGTATAAACGAGCCGAGCTGAGCCGAGCTCGGCCCAGCTCGTTAAGCTCAAGAGCTCGGCTCGGGCTCGAACCAGGCTTGAGCTTAGCTCTCCAGGCTCACGAGCCTTACCGAGCTCTGGTTATATATAGGGCAATGATATATTCACAGCCGTAATCTTCCCTGGACAACCCTATCTAGTGTAATTTGACTACTCTCTTTACACCACGGGGTGTGGTCCAAGTAACAAATGGGGTTCCAAAAAAGAAGTGATATATTTTGCCTCCCCCTTTCACTCCCTAGACAACCCTTTTAGTGTATATATTAACGAGCCGAGCCTAGCCTAGCTCGGGCTCGGCTCGGCTCGGCTCAGCTCGACTCGTTAAGGATTCGAGCCCAAGCCCAAACTGACACACCTAAACATAAGAACGCTGGAGCCTTACATTGTTGATAGTAACAGAATCTGAGCTAGAGCCCTTACTATATGCAGAGCAAACTGAACAGGCTATTGCCATTAAATCTTTATACAATTATACTATATACTTAGGGTTTTCCCAATGATCCAATCTCAATCATTGGTTCTTTTCTAATTTTAATTCCGCTATTCCAGCCACTCCATGACATGAACAGTTGAACCCAAAAAAAAAAGGAAAAAACGAATTGCAGGTACCCGCGGGTTGACCCGACCCAACCGCTCTTTTTGCGGGTTGGTGACTCATGGGTCATTTTTTACGGGTCACTCAAATGTCGACTTGTACCCGCAAATTTGCAGGTGGGTTGGGTCAACCTGCGGGCACGGATTGGATTTGCGAGGTCTAATCCAAACTAGTCTGGTCATATAGTCTTAGTAGTCCAATTTTATAGATAGAACCCAATTTTTAAAAGATTAGTCCCAATATTTAACCTGAATTATTGATCTGGCACATGTTTTGCTATAATGAGGCCTATTATTTTACTCCCATATATAGCATGGGTGGGCCCACTATTTTTGTTTTGAAATGATAGGTGCGACATCTCTACCCAAACACATGCTTATTGTAGGGTCCACCATTTTACACGCATCAGTCACCATTTCTACTAGTTTACACCCATGAGTGCACCCACTGTCTCCAACCAAATCCATGAATAGGGTGGACCCCACCCTTTACACCATATTTTGATAGGGTGGGTCGCACCACCTCCGGTCAAACTCATGCATCAGGTGGGTCCCAAAATTTTACCTCATGTTTTGATGGAGTGGGCCCAAAATCTGTTGAAGGGCAGAAAAGTAAAATTCCCCAAATTAAATCAAGATTTTTACTTGAGGCAATTTTTATCTTTTCGCATTTAAGGATATTTTGGTTATCTTATGCGTAAAAAAAACAATTTGGTCACAAATCGATTAACAAGACAATTTGCCAAAAGGGGAGTGATAAAAGGACCCCCATATATCTTAAATCGACCCTTGGTCAATTTAAGATACATGGGGGTCGATTTATTACTGCCCTTTGCAAAATCCGCTCAAACGTGATGACTCTATTTGTAAATTTCAAACTAGAAAGCTTGGCATACAAGAAGGCTTTGGAAAATCCGCTCAAACATGATGACTCTATTTGTAAATTTCAAACTAGAAGGCTTGGTATACTAGGATAGTTCTTTTGGAAAATCCCCGAACTATAAAACTCTAAAAACTATCAAAACATCGAGTAGGCCCTGTTTGGATTGAAGGAATTTTCTAGAAAAGTTTGGAAAAGAAACACTTTCCCAAACTTCATGCTTTTCCATTCTTAGATTACATGTGAAAAGGTTGACTTGAACCACCAGAGGTCAAGGTTTACTTACACGGATCTTTATGCTCCGTTTGATTGCTCAGAGTGGCTCAGAAAATAGTGGAATATGAAGTCAAAAGAAGTCAAACGGGATGAGACAAGCATTTTGATTTGTCTAGAATTACTTCGAAAAATAGTGAATGTACAGTGATATCTCTAAAATTTATTATTTCCGTCTAAATTTTGGAAACAAAAGATCCTCCTAAGAAATTTCTTGTGAGCCAAACAAGACCTTAGAATATCTTTTTGTTTCATGATTAAGAGAAAAATGATATGGTTATGACTTATATAGAGAGATCACTATATATTAATGTGAATGTAAATAAAACTTGAGCGGGGCTTCAAGTTATTTCTTGGGAGGGGATAAATTCGCTCCCTGGTACCAGGTTGTGACTTGTGAGTAGGGGTGCAAATCGGGTCGGGTCGGGTTGTCCTCAACCCGAACCCAACCGTAAGATGCTTAGGTTCAACCCTAACCCGACCTGAGACTCAACCCGAGGACTGCCAACTCAAACCCAACCCGACCGGCACTCTTTCCACCCTAACCCGACCTGACCAACCCGGTTTCCAACCACAGAAATTCAAAAATAGGAAAAAAAAAACAGAGGAAAATTTTGTCAAAAATTAAAATTAAAAATGAAAAAGAAAAAGCATCGTCCAAACTGACTTGCAGAGAGAGAGAATAAAAAACAAAAAAGGGGAGGGAAATAGGGAAAAACTCAAAAAAAAAAAAAAACCTTGATCTCAAAACTTACAGCGAAAATCAAAGTCAGTTGCAGGAAATAAAAGTGTAAATCCATTACATTCTCATCAATAAATTTTGCCTAGAAGCAAGCCATGGCTTTCGGCAAGATTCTTCAGGTGCAAAGGGATTTTTTGTGCAAAACTTCTTTGGCATAGAATCGTTCTTCAAAAGTGAGTGTTATCTTCAATGTATTCACATATATTGGGTCCATTGAATCCTATTGAAAATGAAAACGAGGAAATGGAATATCCATAAAAAATGGAAGGGTTAGGATATCATTGCCCTTTAAAAAATGGAAGGGTAAGAGGTAGACACGCCAGATACGGTGAGAAGAGAAGAGACGTGATGGCATTCGGTTGTCAAAAGGACAATTATTATTATCATCGAATTAAAAATAAGAGAAAAGAGACCTAGCTGTCACGTTTTGAGTGAGAAATACACTGCGCCATTACAAATTTCAAATTTCGAACTTTTTTACAGTGAGACTTCGGGTTACGGGTTGGGTCGGGTTGTCCAACACCTCAACCCGAACCCAACCCGGAAGCACCTCGGGTTAAAGTTTATCAACCCGAACCCGACCCGACTGGAATCCAACCCAACCCGGCATTTTTTTTCGGGTTGAACCCGTCAAGTTCGGCCCAAGTTGCACCCCTAGTTGTGAGGTTTCTCTCTCTCTCTCTCTCTCTCTCCCTCTCCAAACCGTAGACACCCTCACAACTTTCTTACTCTCTCTTCAACACAACTTCTCAATGGAGCCCAACAAATTGATTGTTTTAGATTTGTTTATGCCCCACTGTATTTTTTTTATATGTGGATCTATATGAAGAGAAATATAACAAGTAATTTTTTTAAAAAAAAACTTGGGCCCACCTTGTTCAAAGATCCAAATTGTTCATTTGTTGGCCCTGATCTAAAATTAATAATTGAATCCAGACACCTAGGGCTGTTTCGATACGCGGATTTTAGAAATCCAGTTTTTTAGCTTGAAAACAGTGTAAAAGAGGGTTCATGACCAAGCTGCTGTATTCTGTCCTGACAGCGTTTATTAGATTTAAGTGAGAAATTCAGGTTTTAAAAATTTCTCCTGCATCCTGAGATTTCTAAAACCTGGAAATATGGGAGGATCTGCTACTCTCTTGCTGACGGAAAGAAGGGTGAGAAGTAAAAAATGAGTTAAAAACTACGGCTGGTCTGCTTCTTCTCTTGTCTCTTAGCTATAATTTTGAAGAAATCCCGAATTCTAAAATCCACGTATCCAAACAGCCCCCTAACAAAAGCCCGTGGGACAGTCCTAAATCCAATTTTATTATATTATTTTACAAAATACCCTCTATTTATATAAAATTGAGTATTATTTCAAGGGTATTTTAGTAAAAATAAGTTATCCATTTTTCCAAACGATTTTTATTTTTAAGTATTGTCATTTATCTGTCTCAAGTCTTTGATTTGCCCTCTTCTTTTCCTTCTACAGCCATTGACTTTCTTAACCCACTAGGTGAATGCTGTTGCAGCTCACCCTTACCCATGCCCCTGCCTCTTTTTAGAATTTTAACCGTAAAATGTAAGTGTGACCTACTAGGATACTCCGATGGGCGATCCAATTTAAAATGGATCGTGACCATGACACAGGAAGTAGGATCTGAAGAACACTCCAAATCCCATCCAACCTATTTGGTATTTGAATGGATTGTGACTGAGGCATAAGTGGGTCTAACCCGAAGTGGATCTGGTTGAGACTAGGGGTGCAACTCGGGTCGGGTTGGCTTGAGGCCGACCCGACCTGGGAACCCTTTTTTCCAACCTGAACCCGACCCAACTGAATTTTTTAAGCTTAGAAAAATAAATTTTCATAAAAAATGTCGGGTTGAACTCAGGTCAGGTTGCCCAAGCCCTCGATCTGAACCCGACCCGAACTGAACCCAGGTTGGGAAGACCCGACCCGACCTGACTTTTTTTTTTGGGGGTTGAACCCGACCGAGTTGCACCTCTAGTTGAGACCCCTAGTTGTAGGCTTGTAGCTTCACAACCCGGTTAAAACGGGGGGCGTAAGTTGTTTTGATTTTCGCGGAAACTTGTTTCTAGGGAAACTTTTTCCCTTAACACACTCCCTCTTATATTTCCGGATGGATACGCGGGACACCATATAATTGCTTTTCCAAAAAAAAGAAGAAGAAGAAGAGATATTAGGGTTTTGAGGGAAGTAGGTTTCAGAAGAAGGGTTTCAACCTGGTATTTTAGGCCATACAGTCGTTTTTCCTTGCAATTTTCTGAGGACTGACATTCTCTGTTTACGCTGACCGATTTCTATCAAGGTATGCGAACCCACCACATCTCTAGGATCAGATTTTTTTTTCTCTCCCTCTCTATTTTTTTTTTCCCTATCTCTATTAGGGTTTCCACTGCAAATCTCCAAGCTCTCATTCCCTCCAATAAATTAGGGTTTTCTAATTGCTAGAGACAAATCGCGCTTCAAGAGGAGAAATTAGGGTTTTGATTTTCTGTTCCCGAACAATCTCATCAAAGATGGCTCGAAACGAAGAGAAAGCTCAATCTATGCTCAACAGATTCATCACATTAAAGAACGAAGAGAAGAAAAAACCCAAAGAGAGACGCCCGTTCTTAGCCTCCGAATGCCGAGATCTCGCTGAGGCCGATAGATGGCGCCAACAGATCATGAGAGAGATCGGGCGAAAAGTCGCAGACATCCAAAACGAGGGTTTGGGGGAGCACCGTCTTCGTGACCTAAACGATGAGATTAACAAATTGATTAGAGAGAAAGTTCATTGGGAGCGTAGAATTGTTGAATTAGGAGGTCCAAATTACACCAAACATGGTGCTAAAATGACTGATTTAGAAGGAAATATTGTTGATGTACCAAACCCTAGTGGAAGAGGCCCTGGGTACCGTTATTTTGGGGCTGCGAAGAAATTACCAGGGGTTAGAGAGTTATTTGAGAAGCCACCTGAGCCGAAGAAGAGGAGGTCTAGGTATGAGATTTTTAAGAGGATTGACGCGAGTTATTATGGGTATAGGGATGATGAGGATGGGATTTTGGAGAAAGTTGAGGGACCCGCGGAGGTGGAAATGAGAGCTAGGGCTTTGAAGGAATGGCAGAGGATGGAGGATATTAAGAGGGAGGCGAGGAGGAGTGTGAAGAGTGGGGAGGTTGCGAGCACGGTGCCGGTACTTTTTGAAGAGGAGGAGGATGTGGTTGAGGAGGAGAGGAGGAGAGATGAGGAGAAGGAGATGAAGAAAGAGCAGGAGTTTGTTGTACATGTGCCGCTACCGGATGAGAAGGAGATTGAGAGGTTGATTGTTGAGAAGAAGAAGATGGAGCTGTTGAGCAAGTACATGAGTGAGAATTTGTTGGAAGAGCAGATTGAAGCGAAGGCCATGCTTAATGTTCAACGTTAGACTATGTTTGAGGTTGTATATGTTTTCCATATTTTAACATGGGGTTTTTTTTTTTTTTTTGAATGGTTTTAACTTGGATTATACACTAAATCTGAAGGGAAGTTTTTGAGCTTTCATCTTTTGTTTGTTAGTCATATGTTTATTTTATAGCGTTATCTGATTTTAATGTCACCGATGCATATTGAAGAGGACACTTTGATAGTTTATGTTGTGGGGTGTACAAGTCTTTGCCATATGCTTGCTTGGTTTTTGGCATGTTTTTTATTATTGGGCTGTGAAGAAATGTTTGGATGATAGTTATCTCAGTACCCCTTTGATGTTTTTTTCTAGTCTTGATCCACGTTCTTTTCATGATTTTTGATAGGAAAACTCACATTGCTTGTTGGAATCCAGTTGCCTTTTAGGATTTTCTTTAGGTAAAACTTTTGCAAGTTAGTTATCTATATATTTAGTTCCTTTTTAAATTGGCCGTTTATCATTCGAAAGGTGAGTTTCTTTGATTCTTTCATGAGTATGCAGTGGAATTCCTGAAGAAACCATATTTGACCAATAGCAGGCTGATGTGATTTTCCTGCTAGTGTAATATCATGAGAAAACAGTCATATCTGGTCTAAGTGATGTTAGTTTAGTGTTGATGACAATCTATTTTAGAAAGTAGTTATCACAACAATAGATGAGCAGAACTTGAAGGGATTTGTGACTTTTTTTTTAGGTTTGCATTCTTTAGGTCTTTCAAGTGCGTAGGGACACTTATTCTGTTGCATATCTTATGGCCAATTATGGAAGCTTTTGGACTACTGTGCTCTAGTTAGTTTTTCATAAAGAAATGGCCCATACAATGATCCGTGACTCATGCACTTTCATGCGTATTACAATGATAAGTCTCTGTCAATCGAAATGAATTTCTCTGTGTGGATGTGATCCATTATACCAAACATCTTTCTCCCCCACCATGGTGTTTTGGTGCATTTGTTAGTTTTTCATAAAGAAATGGCTCATCTATTGCTCCGTGACTTTTTCATTTCATGTCTATTACAATTATAACTCTTTGTGTATGTGATCCATTGTACCATACATCTTTCTCCACCCAATGGTGCTTAGGTGCCATATTGCAGTGATTGTGGTATTCATTTAGTTTTGGTTTATTAAGGTTTCTCATGTCCTGTACATAGGAATAGTTAGATCTATTGCATATCAAATGTCCAATTGGGGTTGTGTTCGTCAATGTATGGAGGGGCTTACGTGCCCTACAAAAGTTTTATGTGAAGAGACCTAGGCATTTTTTTGACGACGGTAACAGATTTTGTTAATAAACAAAAGAGATTACATGAGGATTTCATTGGGCAGAGATAACGATAACAAGATTGATGCATTCATTCCTTATGCATTTTCATGCGATCATTATTATAGGCCTTTGTTGTTTGAAGTGGATTTTTTTAGCATGATGCAGAGGACCAAACATCATTTCTCCATCATTTATCAACGTTGAGAGTCGAGTCAGGTTAGGGTTGGGCAATTGCTACTTCAGGTTGGGCTTGGGTTGGCCTCAACCCAACCTGAGTTTCATCCCTACTGCAGCCTTTGCTCTAAGTTTCTTGATACCCTTGAGTAAGTCAAGGGCTTCATCTATGAAATAAATATGCCCATCCTTGACCTAGCTACCTCAATTCCAATGAAGTATTTCAGTTCTCCTAAGTATTTGATTTCAAATTCCTTAGCTAGAAACTCCCTTAGCTATAAATTTCACTAGAACACTTCCAAGTCAGCACCATATTATCCAGATAAACGATCAAGAATGTAACCAAGGTTTTGGGTTTTGTATTTGGTATTCTTTTTTGTCGTGATGAAAATGGAAACATGTCAGTTTCTGATGGAAATTTCGGTAGAAAACGTGTAAAACTACAAAAATGAATGAAAACAAATGTAAATGGTGGACATTTAAGATGAAACTTTAGGAAGTGCTAGAATAAGCACAAATACGTACTCAAACCGTCACATAAGCAAAAAATCATAGTTGGTAGAGTATGAAGCGAGTGCGAGAAACGATGTGTGGACCGGAAGCGGGAAGCGAGGGGTCTAGAAAATGAAAAATGTGGGAAGCAAAAAAGCTCCAAGAAAAATAGAGAGAAAACATGTATGAAACATCACCAAAAGTCAACATGAAATATAAATAATAAGCCTCATTGGAAGCGAACAAGAAGCATATAGAAAGAAATAGGGTTATAGTAGGTTAGGGAGGAAGGGTTAATCGTTAATGCAAGTTAGAGGTTGCAAGTAGTAAAGAAGTCTTTGCGGTTAATTATAATTACAATTTTTGGAGATTTTTTTTTGAATAGTTTGGAGATTTATAATTTTACATGTATTATTCATGTAGATTTATTGTTAAATTTTTGGAAAAAATATCAACACAAGTTTTATTTGAAACTTAAGGTGGCTTTTAAAGTTTTGAATATACTTTTTTGGAATCCTAAATATACTCTTTTTTTTTATAAATACACTCTGCCATTATCAAAAGAAGAAAACACTCTTAGGAAAAAATAATCACCCAAATAGGAAGCGTGATTCCCCTAAATTTAGGAAACGAGAAGAATTTAGCTTCCAGAACTAGTTTCCGATCAAATTAGGAAGCTTCAGGTAACTATGCAAAAAAATCACCCATAATGGTTTCACAACATTGAACGCTTAGTGACATGCGCGTTGCATGTTTGATAATTCTGTACTTGCCACTTTTTACTTTTTTGAAATGATCAGTACTTACCACATTTTGCATGTAATTAATATAAATATTTATATGTAATACATACAGCACATCTAACATGTAATTCGTATAAATATTTGTACATAATTATGTGCACCACATTTCTTAGGCTTTCCTTGGGCTCTTTGTTTCATCTCCATTTCATGAATCTCAGCAAATTATGTTCTTTAAAGCACCTGGTTGCTAGAAACATTGGGTTCTTTATACTGTTTTCCAATTGCTATCAAAGCAATCTCCCCATAGCCTTTTACTTCTCAGTTCATAAGCAACACCTGGGCCCAACCTTACTCTTTTTCTACAAACACCTTACCCTCTTTTTCTACAAACACCTTACCCCATCTAAACTCCATGTTTTCTGCATGCAAACCTAGTCTTCATCCACCCAACACTTAATTTACATACAGTAGGACCCCTGCTACTCCGCCTGTCTAAGCGTTCCCTACTAGTCCTCTCTGCTATGAATCAGTACTAAATTAATAACATGTTTCAAGGAGTAAAAATAACCAGAACTAAATTAATATTATCTTAAGCTTCAGTCTACTGCATATCCATAGGGTTGGTATCAGCACCCTTAAAATTTGCCGATTCCACCAAGTTTCTTCGTCTTCTTTGGCTGTGGGTGGGATTTCTCTGTCTCTTCAATGTTTGTTTGCAACTATTCTCTGTCTCCTTTGGCTGTGGGTGGGATTTCTAAATCCCATTGAGGTTGGCTATTTTGGCGTCTCTTTGCTTGATTCTGTTGTGTATGGTATATACTGTTTATTTCCAATCATGCTTATTTGAGTCTTAGGAAAAGGATTTGCTGCTTTTTTTCATTCATCTTATCTACTGATACTACGAAACCAGAAGTAGTAAAGCCTTCAGTTTGTAGGTTCTATTACTGAGAAAGTTTAGTTTTCCATTGACATACAGGTTTGCATGTTTTTTGATGTTATGTGTGCATGTTCAAGACAAACCGTATAAACTAAGTAATTTTGATGTTGTGGAAATGGAAATAAGGGACAAATGTATAAAACGTATATAGGTGCTAGAGTGGGTGGTGGTGTTTAACGGATGTTTGAAGGCTCTGATGTGGGATTATTGGGTCTAAAATTTTGTCCATAAAATTTTAAGATGAATATTACCTGTTATAGAATTACTCTGTAGATCAGTCCACTAAAACCTAGGCTGTAGCTTAATTGTGAATTCAGCAATTTTGTAGTTTCTACTTTTTGTTTATGGTTATCATAAGTATGGGCACATGTAATGGAAAATAATTTATTCGCATCTATCTCGCTTCTTTTAGACCTGCATATTTGAGTAAAGACTAGTTTGGGACAAAGGCTTTGTTGAGTTGAGTTGAGAGATTTGAGTAAAGACTATTAAATAGGGGCAGTGGTGATGAGTCAACCAAGCATACGTGAGTCAACCAAGCATATGATTATACACGAAGCAGCTAAAATAACTGCATTCACATCGGCTTTACTACTGATGAGGGGAGAGTATAATGAATGATACTTGGCGATAGCTGCTTATGAGAACAATAATTTCACTCCTCATACATTTGCAACTTGTGTGGTGCACTCAGCCGAGAATTGTCCTAGTCTTCTTAGGATGAAGTCCGAATGCGTTCAATGCTTTGTTCATATGTTTATAGGTACAAGTTGGCTTGAAGATACCATTAATTGCACTGTTGAAGAGCAAGTTACAGTCTTCTTGAACAGTATAGCACACAATCAGAAGGTGCGTAGGATTAAAGCATTTAGTAAG
Source organism: Tasmannia lanceolata (assembly GCF_043159265.1). Taxonomy (NCBI): domain Eukaryota; kingdom Viridiplantae; phylum Streptophyta; class Magnoliopsida; order Canellales; family Winteraceae; genus Tasmannia; species Tasmannia lanceolata. Next base: position 39,868,015 of record NW_027518689.1, read on the forward strand.
CAATCAAAAGAAACTGTAGGTCGTTATTTCAACAAGATTTTCAACAAGATTTAGATTCCATTAGTAATATGCAAGACTAGTTTATAAAGCCTCCATCAACTGCTACACAACTACAAATTCTCAAGAATCATTCAGAATATCCTTAAATTGTGAAGATCGGGGTGTCGATGATTCGAATGTGCAAAGGGGAGAATGTGAGAGTTATGATGATGGTCCTCCAATGGAAACTCTTTGTTCTCACATACGGGGATGGATTTGTAGTTTTTTAACAACACAAATTGGTTGGCTTTGATGTCGTGGATATACACTCCCTTGGTGGCATCTTGCTTATGTACTACAACTCCACAACTCCAAGGAGTGATTTTTTCGCCTCCAACTGGGAGAGACTTTCCATCTCCAACAAAGCCTATCTTTTAGGTCCATTAATTATCAGATCAAGGGCCAAGATCAAGGCTCCTTGTCTCCACCAATTACACCCACCAACCAAAGATACCTACCCTCTCATACTAGGTGAGATATTTGTCAGCCTCTTGATGAGTCACGCACACCAAGCTGATTCACGAATTGATATGATAGTCATCTTCTCCTCATCTTCTCCCAAAGTCTCCAATGCACATGGCATGGAATTGATCATTTAGAAATTGATTTTTGTTCAAAAAATATTTATTATGAGTATAATTTTGAAATCAGTGCATGTGGGCGTGTGCAATATGTATTTGGGGTTTGTCAACATGATGATCTTCACTAATGGTCACAATCATATCATCATGGATCTCCGATCGAGGGCTGATGGCCACACGATCCAACAAATTGGAACAACAAAGAAGTTAAGTATAAGTTTTAAGTTGATGATTGACACTTCAATGCTTATATTTTAGAATCACATCCGAGCAATAGACGGCACACATCCCTGTTAAAGTTGCACCCCAATATGAAGCGAATTTTTAGGGTTGTAATAAATGATTGTCCCAAAATGTGTCGGTGACATGTGATTTTGATTTAAAATTCACATACGTCCAATATGGATGGGAGGGATAAACATCGACTGTAGGATATTGGGAGAATCACAAGGGATTGTGGGGCCATCTGCCCTCCTGGTATAGTATTATAATCATAGTTCATTGTCGGTAATCAAATATTCAGCACCCCTCCTAGGTTTTGACAGGTTTATGCTCATATTTTATAGGAAAGTATCATCTCACTAATGCTAGGTATCCTCTTTACTGCGCTCTTTTATCACCTTTTACCATAACACAATGTACCACCTTACTGAAATCTGAGACATCGCACCTCAGAATCAGAATGAGTAGTTCAATCATGGGTAGTCAGTGCTTTGGAATGCAATCAAGTGTGCCTTTGGTGTTTTGAAGCATTTAACCTCAATCAACTAGGAACTGATGTAGTAATTCGACAAGAAAATCGATGTAGTGGTAGTTCCTTGTTGTGTCTACAACCACATTTTAGGGGTGATGCCAAATGATTCAGTGTTAGGTGACATTGAGCAGGGGTTATTCTCACTGCTGTAGAAGTTGATGACCTTGTTGGTCAGCCACCTTTGAGTAGAACTGAAGATGGAAGGGAAGGGAATAGAATTCCATTTCAAAAATAGGAAAGGGAATAGAATTCGAGCATCAATCACGATAGTAATGTGCAATGACTTCCAATATACATTATGAGCTTTAGGATCTTTGATGTGTGTGAACATAAGGGGAGTTGGAAATATGTTTTTTTTTCTTCATTTTGTTTGAGGACTCTGTGTTGGTGTCTTAGATGTGTTTGAGCTGAGCTTACAGTTCCTGATATTTGTTTTCCTTCATACTTTTTTCTACCGCATAATGACATTCCGCCTGTTATGTGTCTGTCCTCATTTTACCAATGCAGAATTATACACTAATCATTTTCTACAAACTTGAGTACATCTACATGCTGTTAATCATCCATTTTACTCTTTGGTTGTAAGAATGAACCATCTCCTTATCCATTCGATGATTTTTGAGTGTTCTCTTGATCAGTCCTGATTATTTGTTGCTTCCTGATCACCTTGATCGAGTCATGTATAATCCGGGACTGATTAATAAAATGAGGGAGCCCTTGCAAAAAGGATATGAAAGGGCTCTCCCATCGGCTGCACTTCACTCTAAAATGTAAAAGTCAGAATGTTAAATGCGCTTGGGTGGTGCAGCCAATGGAAGAGTCATTTCATCTCCGTTTTGCAAGGGCTCCCTTCATTCTAGCATTCCTCTTCTCGAGGAATGCTAGATTCACAGGCGCCCTTGCAGAAAGGGGGGCAAAGGGTGCCCCTTACTGGTCAGATTCCATTGAAGAGAGTTATGATCTTAATTTTCCGTGCCATCATAAATGAAATTTGACCAATGGGGGCGACTTTTGCCCCCTTTTTTTGCAAGGGCGCATGTGTGTCTAACATTCCTCTTTTTTTTTTCATTATGATTTGGACTATTTTAGCTTACCAATTCAGGTTGTTTTATGGTTGAGTCAATTGCTGAGGGCTGAGATTTTTGCAGGGTTTTTGGACTGGTCCATTAATAAGTGACATGAGATCAATGAAACAATAGTCACGGTAGTTGTCCATGTCTGGGTTTTGTGAGCTCACACAAATAGGTCATGCCTTCGAATTCTATCGCCGAGCTCTTAATTGTAGTTCGTTTGGTTTGTTTGCTTAGGCCAAATCAATGCCTAACTTCCTATTAGTAATTTGATATTCTGGCAAATCTGAATTTCCTTTGTAGGGTCACAAAGGTTGTAGTTGCATCAAAATGACATTTGTTTTATGTGGTCTGCTGGACTTTCTGTATATTCCTTCCACTTTTGGCTTCTAATTTTTATGTATGGCCTCTAATTTTTGTGACCTTCCCTTTTTAGTAGGACTTACAGGTCACATGCCTCAGTTGAAATTTTAGTTAAATTACATCCACTAGAAAGCTAGATGCTCAAGGCAGACTGTAGTATTTGTTAAGTTATTTCTTTTTCGACTGGAACTGTGAGGAACTCAACTCATGGCAAAGCTCCCTCAAGCTGCGATACATATGGCGAAGCTCCTGAGAATTGAAACCACCATTAAAAAGAACAAATTTAAATGAGGATGTGTAAATATCAAATTCTTCTCGATGGATAAGCTTTGCATGTTTTTTTTAACTGTTAGAGCTGATGTGGTGTACCCACTCATATGGTGCAACCTCTTTGTTTTAAATTTCTCTAAGGGTGGTTGATAGCATTTTGGGAGTCTTATCAGCTGAACTTTTGTATTTGAAAAATGTTTCAGTTTCAGGAGGTATTTCTGAAGTAGACGGAGATTTATAGAGTAATCCGTTATCGTAATTTCCAGTATGAGTACTGCGTCCAACATGAAACTTGTGTACCTGATATGTATTTCCCCGAACTCCCGAAAAGGACCGGGAATAGCGACATGGACTAAATGTCCTGTCTAGGGGTGGCAAAATCATCCAAACCGAAACCGAACCGAAAATTCGGTTTCGGTTTGCTTAAACCCATGGTCTTATATTTCGACCGAAATCCAAAATTTCGGGTTTCGGTTGGGACCGACACCGAAACATCACATACCCGAAAAGGTATTTTATTTCGCCTGAAATTTCAAAATTTTCGGTCTAAAATTCACTTCTTCCAAAATTTCACCCAAAAACTTGTTTAATTATAATTAATTTAATAATTTACTGAAATTTAGACCGAAATTACCGAAATTTGGTATCGAATAAAATAATGTTTTTATCGTTTCGCCGGATTTCCGGTCTGAAACCGGTACCGAAACCGAAATTTAAAACCATGGTTAAACTAAATCGATTCAAATTTCGGTTCGGTAGAACCAAACCGATGATCGGTCCAATTTCAGTTTGGTTTGGTTTGGACAATGATAAATGCGTCCCTTTTCATCGGTTCGGTTTGGAGTTAAGCATGTTCGGTTCGGTTGTGTTCGCTTTGGGGGCAAACCGAGCCAAAACGGAACTGTTGTCACCCCCCTAGTCCTGTCCAAACCAGGGAACTTACTCCGAAGAGTCCTGACAATAATTGAGATGCTGAATTGTTTGACTGATCAATGTGTGAAATTCCAAATCCTCATTACTAATGGAATCGAAATGTCTAAGACAAAAGGGAAGAGTGCCAATATCAAAACACAATAGTGTGGCGGCAGATATCATCTTTCATGGTACAGATCAATATTTGTTAGGTGTCACAACAAGCCACTGTGGATCAGTCCTATCTCCAGTAAGGATTCTTGAACTCATTTGGCACTGTTCATCGTGGCTGGGCCAGGCTCTGCATGATCCTAACCGTCTACTTAATGTTCTATTAAATATAAATCATGTACGATGGAGATTTGGATGAAGCTTCTGTAATAGAGCCATCTTTTTGTTTAAATTAGTTATCCCTGTTAGAGAAATGATAGAATGAAGGGCGTCCTTTAAAAATTAGCTTCAAGGGCGCCCTCCTATTGGTTAATTTCAGAAAAGTGTGGCGGCCAAAAAAGTGGATGGGGCCTAAAAAATGGTTAATTTCAGCAAAGTGTGGCGGCCAAAAAGTGGATGGGGCCTTAAAAAAGTGGAAAGCGTGTTGACTTTGCAGAAATCAACAAATAAGGGCGCCCTCGAAGCTGATTTTTGCAAGGGCGCCCTTCATTCTTCATTACTCTCCCTTTTTTAATGACATTAAAATGGGTCCCTCGGAAAGGATGCGGTGACAAGGAAACAGAGAAAGGTAAAGCATGAGCTGAGAGAGAGAGAGAGAGAGAGAGAGAGAGATCATCTTCTCACTGACAGAAGATCTAAACTATACAAAAGGGTCATGCATCTAGAACATAAAACAAAGGAAAATAATATCATTCCCTTAATCAACTAGCTTCATATTAAACCCGTACAGGTGTGGCTCTTTGGCTTAAAGTCTTGGCACAGGTGTGGCTCTTAGAGTTCGAATCCCCCTGGGCCTGCCCGATGCGCGTGGTTTACGGGTGATTGCGCGCATCGGGAGGGAAGTAGTCCCACTCTATAAGGTGGGGTGGGGACACACTACGTCATGAGAAAAAAAAAAAAAAAAAACTAAAGTAGCTTCATATTTAAAGACCAAAGAAATCCCATTGCGATCTAATCTCTTGTCCTTTCCCTCTTAAAATCTAAACCCACTTTGCAATCTCGACTCAAACGGATTTTCATATACATATACTGGGTTACAAACGCCAAACAGAAACTCTATTTTAATTCCTTCACAGTGAAGTGAAGTAGCAATACTTATCTACCTCTAAAATATGAATCAGGTGGGTCTCAAGTGCACTATATTTTCGTTTAAAGAGAGTGACATTACATGTGCCAACTTGGGCGCCCAATTCATGGAACATTGGAACCCAGTGGCGTCATTTTACACTATAAATAGGGCGCTGATATTTTCCCCACCCTTGTAGGCTATTTTCCCCCTTGACGGCTGGCTAACGTTTTCCCACCATTTGACCTTTCTCTCTCTCTCTCTCTCTCTCCACACACACAACAGGAACAGTTGGTGGGCCCAACAGAAACCGTTGGTGGAATGGTGGGCCCATCTTTGAACAACATAGGCCCCACCCATACCACACCATAAGATAATCCAAACCGTCCATTTGATGGGCCATAAACGTAAATAGGTTGCGTCCCAAAATATTATTTCCATAGGATGATCCAAGCTGTCCATGGTTTGGATAATCCTATGGAGTTGGTCGTACACTAACATTAAGGCCCAATCGTAGGCCCCACCGATATTTTTCAAATTGAAGCGTACCGTCCACAACATAGGATGATCCAAGCCGTCCATGGTTTGGATCATCCTATGGTGTGGTTCGTACCAATTTAGGCCCCGCCCATATTTTTGAAAATGAAGTGTATCGTCCAGACCATAGGATGATCCGAGCCTTCCATTTGATGGGCCACAATGTAAATACGTTGTGCCCCAAAAATTATTTCCGTAGGATGATCACAACGCTACAATCTATTGAGGTTGCATAAGATGTAGTTTCTATTTAGATCAGAGGGCTAGGATCAGCCTATGGAAATGATATTTTGGAGCGCAACCTATTTATGTTTATGGCCCATCAAATGGACGGTTTGGATTATCCTATGGTGTGGTATGGGCGGGGCCTACGTTGTTCAAAGATGGGCTCACCATTCCACCAACGGTTGCTGTTGGGCCCACCATTGTTCCTGTTGTGTGTGTGTGGAGAGAGAGAGAGAGAGACCGGTCAAATGGTGGGAAACTGACATATACGTTAAATCCTAACGTTAGCCAGCCGTCGGGCGGGGGCGGCGAGGTGGGGGGATATCAGCGCCCTATAAATATCTGTGTTTTTCTTCAAGAAAGCCAAATAGGCTTTGGGCACCAATTCATGAAAAAGCCTTTAATTCGGGAATGCGTATCAATTCTGATGTAATTTCTGAGTGTCAAAATGCAAATGTCTCATTTCTGACATCAGGATTTCTGTCCAGTTAAGTTGATTCCAGTTCTTTGTCTGTTAACTTCTCCCTGCCTTTTCTCTTCTGTTTTTATCTCTATTTTTGCTCTGAAAATGAGTGGGGAGTAGATTTGCAAATGGGAAATGGGTTTTTGGGTTGGATGCATATATTGGAAATTCATGTGTTTAAATGGGCTCTTAGTTGGCATGCATTGAGAAAGCTAAAGCTTCTTCTTCTTCTTCTTTTTTGAAAATAAGCTAAGAGCTAAAATTTTAACACTGGGAATTTGTTTTTTTTGGGTTGATTGCATGTGGAGAAAATTCAGTTTGATTTAGGATTCTTTTTGAGAGCTGATTTTGCTAGATAAGCTGTGTGCTTGCAATCTAAGCTTTGGTTTTATTTTTCTGTTTAATATGGGGGCAGTGGTGTTCTGAGTTTTGTGTTCGAGCATACAATAATTGGTTGCAGGGAAGAAAAGCTATTGGGTTTTTATTTAAGGAGTTTGGATCACTCCAGAAACAAAAAACATAGAAATTCAACATCATTTTTCTGGGGTATTTTCTGTTGAGAATATTGTTAGTGATGACACGGATTTCATAACATTTGCCGGTCTAAAAAATGAATTTTGATAAGCTGAAAGGAAAAATATTTATGGGTATGATCTGTGTGTGACCAGTATAGAACTCACCCTTAAAAGCTTGCCGTTAAGGGGAGGGTGCCCAAGTCCTTATAAGCCCTTCCACATTCATTTAGTTTTCCGAAGGTACAACAGTGTTACCGTGCCCCCCCCTGGCTCTGATACCACTTGTCTTCCAGGGTAGAACTCACCCTTAAAAGCTAACTGTTAAGGAAAGGGTGCCCAAGTCCTTATAAGTCCTTCCACATCCATTGACTTTTCTGGTGTGGGATCTTTTGCTTTTGCATGGAACCCCCCAACAATCTGAATCTCTTGTTAAAACCCAATGGATGGAAATTTGTCCTTTGGAAATATTATTCCTGGTGCTTCTTATGGGGTATTAGACTTGCAAGGATCCCTCCATCCTCCTAACCAACAACACGCACATAACCTTATACAAAGGCAATCCCATCAGGGTACGGTTCACATTCCTATAAGTGATGTTTTCCCATTCTCAGTTGGAAACATTCATGAATGTGATAAACTGCTTTCAATTGTTGATCACAATAAAAGCGATAGGGGGAAGACTTCCACCAGTGATGAGGACGAGAGGATCTTTACAGACGACGGTGTTGACAGTCACAATGAAGTAGGCAATGGAAAGAAGGCTTCTCTTTGGCAAAGAACGAAATGGAGTGATGGAACGGTGCGGCTTTTAATCACCATTGTTTCTTACTTGGGCGAAGACTCGTCCTCTGAATGTGGCAGTGGCGGGAGAAAGAAGTCTGTAATCTTAAAGGGGAAGTGGAAATTCGTATCGAAAGTCATGGCAGAAAGAAGGTCTTATGTGTCACCTCAGCAGTGTGAAGACAAGTTCAAGGATCTCAATAAGAGATACAAGAGGCTCAGAGATGTGCTTGGTAAGGGAACATCTTGTAAGGTTGTGGAAAACCCTACCCTCCTTGACATGATGGATCACCTTTCTGAAAAAGCAAAGGATGAAGTTAGGAAGATTTTGAGCTCAAAGCATCTGTTCTATGAAGAGATGTGTTCGTACCACCATGGAAATCGATTGCATCTTCCTGCTGATCCTGCTTTGAAACGATCCTTACAGTTGGCTCTCAGATGTGAAGATGAGCATGATGTGGATGGAGATGAACAAGAAGAAGAAACTGAATATAGGGATGATGATTTGGAGGAGAATAATAATACTTTGAGAGGTGATAATGGTGGAATGATTGGGGTGGTGTGCTTCCCAAAGAGGATGAAACAAAGACAGGACCCTGAAGATGCAAATTTTGGGAATCTCTTAGTTGCTCAAGATTCTAACAAAAGATCTAATCCTCAAAGTATTCAAACCGATATGAGATCTCACTCGCTTCATCTGGAAGAACAAAAGGTAGAGCTTGAGGTAAAAATGTTGGAGTTGGAAAAGCAGAAATTCAAGTGGCAGAGATTCAGTAGAAAGAAAGGCAGAGAATTGGTCAAGTTAAGGATGGAAAATGAGAGGATGAAGCATGAAAATGAGCAGATGGCATTAGAATTGCATCGCAGGGAATTGGATGCTGCTGACTATAGATGATCGATGTGCCAATGTATTTGATTTATATTTTTTCTGAAGTTTATTATTGCACCTAGAACAACCAGCATGGCTCAGGGGCAAATGGCAATCCACAGGATGAGTGGATTGGAAAAGTTCTATGTAAGAACTCTTATACACTTCCATTGGGTATGCTTAGGAGAGGGAACCAGTATCAGCTATGAATTTCTGAACTGTTCGCCTGTGTCAATAATGTTTCAGGGTATGGATATTGCTGTCAAAAGCTCTCTTTTTTCATGAAATATAGCTTGTATATCAGTATTAAATGTCTTGTATATCAGTATTAAATGTCAAGTTAGTTAGTTTCATCGCGTTGTTGTATATGTATGGCTGACTGAGTGTCTGCTGTAGTTTGTTTTTTCTTCTTCCTTTCCAGTTCATGTAGTTATACTGCAAATTATCAAAGTTGTGGGACCTGTTTATCGGTATGAATTGTACAAACTACATTTCTCTTGCTAACTTTTATCTCACACCGTCTTTTCTGCATGATCTTCTTGTTACAAGCAGACTCTCAATATTGATTCATTCCTGCTATTCATTAATTTAAAACCTGATGACTTTATTGAATTCAGCTGATCCTAATCTCTCTGTCATTTCTGAATTGATGCTTAATGGGTTCTATATGCGTGTGTTCTCTTAACGCAATTGTGGCTGATCTAGTGACCTCTATGATTCCTGAATAATGATGGGCTTATACAAACTTGTCTAATCAGGCAGATTCTGCCCTTTCTGTTGCTTCTTGGTTGATGGATTGACTTCTACTTAGGGGTGGCAAAATTGGCCGGGCCGAACCGAAACCGAACCAAAAATTCGGTTTCGGTTTGCTAAAACCATTTACCAAACCGATTCAAATTTCGGTTCGGTTCGGTTTGGGGGTCAAACCGAACCATTGCCCCCGATTTCCAATGAATATGAGTAAGGGGTGGCGAAATTTGGCCGAAACCGACTGAAAATTCGGTTTCGGTTCAAATTTCGTTAAGGATCGGTTTGGGGGTCAAACCGAACCGAAACCGAACCATTGCCACCCCTACTTCTACTCCTCTCATGTTTTGGTTGACGATCTGACAAAGATCCAAACGGATGATAACCTGGACATGATTGGATTTGATCCGAATAAGGCCAATGAAGAATAAATAGAAAACAAACTTAGCTTCCTTTTTAGAAGCTAAGAGCTCATTCAACCTAATATTCGATGACAATAAACTCTATTCAAGACCTTTACAAATTCAGCTTCTAGAACTATAAGGTAAAGTATATTCTCTCATCTCACCAAAAAGAAAAAAAAAAACTACCACCGTCTTCTACTTGTGTCTCTTTCCCATTGAAATCTGACCCACTTGTTAATTCCACAAACTCTGGAATAATCAGACAAATATCGGAATCTGATATGTGATTCGGGTCCGAATTACTGAATAATTGCCATAGAAGGTGTGTTTCCAACAATCTCATCCTCCCCTTTCTTACCAATTTCATCATCATCTTCTTGACTCTGTTGGACATTCTCAGCCTCGAAATCTTCCATTACTGATTGGAACTGTTCTTTCTCATGTTGCTGTTCTCTTTCATTAATCATCTGAACTGCTAGCTCCTCTGTCTCAGTTACAGAACTTTGATTCAAAAAACAATCAATCTTCTTCTTCTTCTTCTTCTCCTTATAGAGAGCATCAAGTTGGTGAAAATAAGGGCACGTTTTGGAATCTTGGGGTCTTTTCTTATTGCTCTGCTTTACTTTCTTGAAGTACTTATTGATATTCTCCCATTTCTCTTTGCATCTTTTCGAGCTTCGATCGTAACCGAGCTTGCTCATTGCCTCCGAAATCTCTTCCCAGAGAGGTCCTTTCGGGCCAATTTCATGATATTCGAAATTGAGACTACTTCGAAGCCTAATTAGAGCTTGGACTTCGGCTTTCGGCCACCTAGAAGAGCAGCCAGAACTGAAATTTCCACTGTCTGAATCCGGGTTCTTGATAAATTTTTCCGACGGGTTCTCTTTTTCTGTGATCTTTCTCAATAGGTTGATCACAGCATTATCCCTCGCTGCCGCCATTGATCGTTCTTTGGCTAGAATCTCATGTTGGTGATCCAATCTTGCTTGTTCTTGTATCTTCCATTCGTCCTCTCTTGCCTTGCGTTCGTGTTCCCGTTTCTCTATAACCTCCATGAATCTCTGTTGTAACATCTCTTGTTTTTGGATAACCTCTTTCATAAGGCTGTCGAAGAAGCACACCATTTTCTTTTTCTTCTTGAAGGTGAAAGAAGAGGGGATGAAATCAACAGAGGGGTTTTGGAGTGAAGGGACTGGGTTTTGGAAGATGTTTGTTGGGTTTGTTGGAATTTCAGGAGTATGAACTGTTTCATGGGAGGAGGTTGAGAGCAAGGGGTTGTTGAGAGCTTGTAACTGATTGGAAAACCGATAGGTTTTTCCATCTTGTCTTGCTGGTTTTCCTTCTCTGGTTCTTTTGTGATATTTGTAGACGTTCTCGAACTTCTCTTTGCATTTCTTCCCTGTTCGTTGATACCCAAGCTCTGCTAGTTTCCTGATTACAACCATTCAAACACACATTTCTGTATTGTTGAAGTATAAATGATTAAATAACCCCAACTCTAACAGATTAAGCTTTTGGAGTAATTGGTTGTTTCACATTGTATCAGAGCTAATTCCTCCGTTCAAAACCCAACAATTCCTTAATATTAAAAATGGCCACACGTGAGGGAAGTGTTGAAGTATAAATGATTAAATAACACCAACTCTAACAGCTTAAGCTTTGGGAGTAATTGGTTGTTTCACATTGTATCAGAGCTAATTCCTCCATTCAAAACCCAACAATTCCTTAATATTAAAAATGACCACACGTGAGGGAAGTGTTGAAGTATAAATGATTAAATAACGCCAACTCTAACAGCTTAAGCTTTCGGAGTAATTGGTTATTTCACATGTATTGTTCTAGACCGAATTACCAATGAAAGCTGAAACAAAAAACAGAAAAGAAGGGAAAACCAAACAACCCATGAAAGTAAAAAACGAGGATCAAAGCAATGGATCCCCACTCCCGTGCTTGTAATCCTCAGAGTTTTTGCTTTCTATACGAAGAAGAAAAAAGACAGAGAAAATAGTTGGAACCCTTCTTTTTTTTCCTTCTAGTTTCGACCTTTCTTACAGTGAAAGAGTAAAATGATATGAAAGCACGAAACCCATGTTGCTAGAACTAGGCCCTTTTTAATTGCAAGAATTTTCTGGAAAAGTTTGGAAAGGAAAATATATCTAAAATCTCCTACTTTTTTTACACACAAGAACCAACCCAATTCAACTTTTACTTTAAAGAACATTCAAGTTATGATAATATCCCTCTAAATTAAGCATAATAACTTCATTTCCCTCTAACCGATTGAGAGCCCCCCAAACCGATTATTTGACTCAAAATTACATTTAATTTTGAGTCCAATTATCTGTTGGGGGCTCACAGTCGGTTGGGACAATCACAAACGAAAAGGGTTTAAAAAAATTTCGCTCAGAAATGTTTTTCTTGCAATCCAAACAGGGCTGCTCCAGGATTTTGCAAGTGAAAGAGCAGAGAAAGGAGTGGAGAAAAAAAAACCCAAAAACAAAAAAAACGAATTTTTGTCAAAATTTTCTTTTCTATACTTGATTGAATATTGAAAATCGATAAAATGACCTGAAATTCCCCCAAAAAACTCGATGTAAAAACCCAAAGTAATTAAGAAGAAAAAGAAGCATCATATATACCTAGAAACATCTTCCCAAAGCGCCCCTTTGAACGTAGATTCCCTGAAAGCAACATCCATTTCTGACCGAATTTTCAACAGAGCAACTGTTTCATGACGCAGCCATCTATTCCCGGTGGAATTCCGGTCACTCTCTTCCCCTCCACAAAACCCTTCTTCTCCTTCAATAATAGTCCCCAAAAGACTTGAAATTTCCAGCATTGAAAACCCACAAAATTTACAGCCCAATTCAACAATTTTAGAACATGGGTCGGTGAAATTAGGCGGTGGTTGAGAGGTAAAGGGACTTTATTTGGGTTTTATCAGAGGTTTCTTTTAGGGAAATGTTATCACTCATCAGCGCTACTGTACTATGATGAGAGCACTCCTCACTTTATTAAAAGTACGGTATTGCCCGCACTGTATGATTATCTAAACCGTCCATTAGATGGGCCACAGCCTAAATAAGTTAGGCATCAAAAATCATTTCCACAGGTTGATCCTAACCCTCTTATCTGAATGTTAGAGGATTGATCCTAACCCTCTATAGATCGGAGGGTTAGGATCAATCTATAGAAATAATTTTTGAGGCACAATCTATTTAGGCTGTGGCCCACCTAATGAACGGTTTGGATCATCCTTTGGTGCGGGCTATACTGTACTTTTAATGAAGTGAGGAATGCCTTCATCAAAATACAGTAGTGCCAAGAACATTTCCCTTTTTTTTTGTTTTTTTTATGGGCTTTAAAAACAAGAGCATCTTCTAGATTGAGTAAAAAAAACTGTGGTAGGAAATATAGAACAAAAAAAGAAAGAAAATTTGGGGCCATCAGTCAGAGCCCGGAGCAACGAGTGCAGATAGTGACGAAAGTTTTTGTCTTTGCATCTAAAAATAGTTAAAAAGCCGGCCGTCTATGTCACCTTGCTTTTTAGCGGTTGGTTTCGAACTTCAGATTGTTCCGGGTCTTAGTGCTTGTTTTGTAAGATTATTCTCTGTAATTAAGACGACAGTAACAAAGTTCAAATTCAAAATATTGAAATGGGGAAGCCATATCAGGCTTATCAGCACAACCATGTTTTGATATTTGGATGCCTCTTAGTTTTTGTATTTGGATTTGGATTTGAGTTTTGGATACAGAATACATCAATCATATGCATGCTCATGTTTTGTGTGTGTGTGAGAGAGGGACATCTGGCTACCGCACTAGTAAGGTCAAGGAGCAGCAAGAGTGAAGGTAATTATTCCAAATAATGTCTTGCAGAACAGATTGAAAATCGGATTTTTTTTACTATTGTAGCTGATTTGGAAATCTAAGGTTTTGATCGAGTTCCAAATCTCAACTGCAAATGTGAGAAATTCAAATCTAAATCTTGTTGGTATTCAAACATGGCCTGATTGTCTTTTATTATTTAAAGAGCTGTCAAAGTTATTTCAGTTCCCAAAAAGCGTGCAAAAGTCAATTTAAAACAAAAAGGAATGAATTTTTTTAGTGAAATAATATCAGCACAACCACTTTTTGGTTTATGAGCGGTTCTAAGGTTAGGGCAAATATCCTAACAAGGTTGTGCTGATAACATTTTCTTTCTTTCTTTTTTTATTATTAGTGATTTTTTAAAGTTTAAAATGTGGCATGAAATATTTTAAAATTTTTAATTTTTTATGCCGGTTTTGTAAAAAAGAGGCACCACATTCACCTCTTACAATGTGCAACAAAAAAACAGGGGCGCTAATATTCTCCAACACCCCCCCCTTGACGGCTGGCTAACGTTAATGCTCTATTTGGATGCTGGTAGATGTTGGGGGGATTCAGAGAAGAAGAAATCAAAAAGAAATCAGTCAACGGGGAGATTGTGAGCAAATCTCCCCGACGTTGTTTGGTTGGGGGTAGGAGATGTGCAGGAGTTTTTTTACCGTATTTTTTAAGATTTTTTTGGGGAATGTTATCAGCACTACTGTTTTTTTATGAGGGCACTCCTCACTTTATAAAAAGTACGGTATGGCCCGCACCATAGGATTATCCAAACCGTCCATTAGATGGGCCATAGCCTAAATAGGTTATGCCCCAAAATTATTTCCATTGGTTGATTCTAACCCTCCGATTTATAGAGGCTTAGGATCAACCCTCTAACATTTAGATTGGAGGGTTAGGATAATCCTATGGAAATGATTTTTGGAGCATAATCTATTTAGGCTATGGCCCATCTAATGGACGGTTTGGATCATCTTATGGTGTGGGCCATACTGTACTTTTAATAAAGTGAGAGTGCCCTAATAAGAAAACAGTAGTGTTGATAACATTTCCTTCTTTTTTTTATAGGAATTTGCTAGCAAACTTCTCCTGTGCCACTTCTCGGCATGTGGCAATCCTTGTGCAAAGATGCGCACATAGGCAAAGGTTGCTAGCAAAAGCAAAAATAAGCAAAAAAAGTTATCATTACAAAAAAAAAGTAAAATAGCAGAAGTTATAAAGTTTTATATGAAAAATTACCTAGAAATGGTTATAAAGTTTGAAAATTACGCAAAAAATACCAACAAAATGTAATAAGATATGACAATTACGGAAAAACCTACAAGCAAAAGTAGAAAGTTATAACACTTACGGTGAAAAAGAATTTCCCTGAGAAATTCTCCCATTTTTCCTTCAATTTGGAGAAATTCGTCTGGCAAATTTCGAAGGTTCCACATCACCCGACAAGCGTCCGACACAACCAGCGGTCAAAATTCCAATTTCTGCTAAATCCCTACCAAACACCCCTCGGGTAATTAGGAGAATTACATTCCCTGCTATTTTACTCAAAAAAACGTAACCAAACATAGCATAAACGTTAGGATTTAACGTATATGTCACTTTCCCACCATTTGACCGGTCTCTCTCTCTCTCTCTCCACACACACACAACAGGAACAGTTGGTGGGCCCAACAGATACAGTTGGTGGAATGGTGGGCCTATCTTTGAACAACGTAGGCCCTGCCCATACCACACCATAGGATAATCCAAACCGTCCATTTGATGGGCCATAAACGTAAATAGGTTGCGTCCCAAAATATCATTTCCATAGGCTGATCCTAGCCCTCCGATATAAATAGAAACTACATCTTATGCAACCTCTATAGATTGTAGGGTTGTGATCATCCTATGGAAATGATTTTTGGGGCACAACCTATTTACATTGTGGCCCATCAAATGAATGGTTTGGATCATTCTATGGAGTTGGTCGTAAATTAACATTAAGGCCCGTCCACAACATAGGACGATCCAAGCCGTCCATGGTTTGGATAATCCTATGGAGTTGGTCGTACAGTAACATTAAGGCCCAATCGTAGGCCCCACCGATATTTTTTCAAATTGAGGCGTACCGTCCACAACATAGGATGATCCAAGCCATCCGATCATCCTATGGTGTGGTTCGTACAGTAACATTAAGGCCCAATTTAGGCCCCACCCATATTTTTGAAAATGAAGTGTACCGTCCAGATCATAGGATGATCCGAGCCGTCATTTGATGGGCTACAATGTAAATAGGTTGTGCCCCAAAAATCATTTCCATAGGATGATCACAACCCTACAATCTATAGAGGTTGCATAAGATGAAGTTTCTATTTAGATCGGAGGGCTAGGATCAGCCTATGGAAATAATATTTTGGGACGCAAACTATTTACGTTTATGGCCCATCAAATGGACGGTTTGGATTATCCTATGGTGTGGTATGGGCGGGGCCTAAGTTGTTCAAAGATGGGCCCACCATTCCACCAACGGTTTCTGTTGGGCCCACCAACTGTTCCTTTTGTGTGTGTGTGTGTGTGTGGAGAGAGAGAGAGAGAGAGAGAGAGAGAGGTTAAATGGTGGAAAAACGTTAGCCAGCCGTCGAGGGGCGGAGGTATATCAGCGCCCAAAAAAAAAAAAGGGCGGAAAATACACTTAGAGCAGCCCCTGTGGTTTCTGACACATTCAACTTAACCCCTAATGTTTAAAAAGTTACAAGTAGACCCCCCTGTGGTTTCAATTTCTGTAAGGTATACCCCCTCAGTTGATGGTTCGTCCATCGATTAAAAGGTTAGGATGATCCGATGGAGCTGATTTTTAGGCATACCCTATCTATGTCAGGGCCCATCAAATGAACGCTTTGGATCATCCAAACATGTGGGCCCAATGTGTTTTTGGTAGTGTTTGGATTCGGGTATGGGCCCACATTATTTAGATGATCCAAAGCTTTCATTTGATGAGCCCTGACATAGATAGGGCGTGCCCAAAAAATCAGCTCCATCAGATCATCCTAACCCTTCAATCTGTGGGCGAACCGTAAACTGAGGGCCTACCTTATACAAATTGAAACCGCATGGTCTCTAACCTTTTAAACATTAGGGGTTAAGTTGAATGTGTCACAAACCACAGGGGGTCTAAATGTATTTTTCCCAAAAAAAAAGTATGACATGATAAAAGGTAGGCTATATATACCTACCAATGGGCTCCACTTGTTCTAAGATCCAAACCGTTCAAGTATTAAGCAATCAATGGATGAACGATGCATTAAAATCCACCGCCATGGAATGATCAGTGAATGGAAGGTGAGAAACAACACGGCCGTAGATAGGAGAGTTGGAATTATTCGATGGGAGTGGATTTTGATGCACAATCCATCGTAGAAAGGACAAATAAATGAATGGTTTGGATCATAGATCCAGTGGACCCACTTGAATAATATGCGCATCCACTGTATAACCGTTGAAAATGCCTTCGATGTGGGTAACAAATAACAATTCCCCTTAGCGGGATTTTGAAGTGCCAATCGACTTTGCAGATTTTGGGTCACTCTACGAAGTCCAGCAGATTGTGCATGACTTTGGGGCGTGGCACTTTTTAGTAGCAATTTCATTTGGGTGTTTGATGTCCTATGTTAGTCATGAAAAACATGGGGTAAATTAAATTCCTAAGTTTTAGGTTCTAACTCTTCACGATTATCCTACTACAAGAAAGTAGGGATTTACAGGGGGGTCAGACGTCAAGACATTTCCCAGTTTCCCACTACAAAAAAACTATAGCAGCGGTTTTGATCAATGGTAAAGACATTTCGTATTAAAAATTAATTTGATTTATAATAAACAAGAAATGGGAATTGTAAACCTGTAAACATTTATAAAAAGTTATATTATTTCGGGAAAAATGCATATACACCCCCTCAACTTTCTGACATTTTCAACTATAACCCTTATAAAAGTCACCAACTTCACACCCAGGTTTCAATTTGTGTAAGGTAAATTCCCTCAGCAGTTTGTCAACAGATCGAAGGGTTAGGATGATCCTATGGAGCTGATATTTTGGGCACACCCTGTATGTCAGGGCCCATCAAATGAACGCTTTGGATCGTCCAAACAATGTGGGCCCAGTGTGTTATTGGTATTGTTTGGATTTGGGTAATGGGGTCTTCATTACCATTGATAGTGTTTCAAAAGAGGAGGTTTACCTTCTACAAAAATTGAAACCACGGGGGTAGTTGGTGCATTTTATGAGTTGAGAGGGTGTAATTGTAATTTTCCCTATTATTTCACCTCTCAAAGACCGATATAAGCATAACCCTCAGTAGATAAATTTCTATAAAGTATTCAACCATTAATTTTAACATGGGACCTACAAGATAGAAAATAATTTATACGGTATAAATGTGAATGTGATGTATGCTCTAGAGCTTTCTGCAACAGTTACACACGGAGTTAGACATCTCCATCTCCTCGTATTAAAACACTAGTAAGAGGTTAGAAAACTTGCTTGCAAGGAAAGCCAGATGACTAATGACATAAGAATTAATTGCTTAAAGAAAACCAAAGGACTTATGACATTAGAAAACAAGAAAGTATCAAAAAGCACAAATAATAGTAATAACCTAAAGTTAAAAGATGTCTCTGGAGCCCAAAGAATGTAGCATCTTAAGAAGAATGTAAGCTGTATTTACTTCATTTATCTTATATTATGATTTGCTCGGCAATTTTGTGGAAAGCCATTCCATGGCTGACTTTTGGAGGAGAGACATTACTCTTCAAATCATGGTTTTAAATTTCGACTGAAATCCGAAATTTCGGGTTTCGGTCAAGACCGACACCAAAATCACAAATACCTATTTTATTTCGTCCGAAATTTTGAAATTTCCGTCGAAATTTCATTTTTTTAGGAAATTCAACCAAAAATCACGATTTTTTTAATTTTACATTATTTTCCAGAAATTTTGACCAATCAGATGAAATTTTGTAATAAATAAAATATTATTTTTTGTATTTCGTCGTAACCGAAACCAAAATTTAAAACCATGCTTCAAATCCCCCATAGTGGATGCCGAAAACCGGGTTTTAGAGTGGATGCCAAAAGTCGAGTGAGACTACAGCATTACAAGTACCCCCAAATTTCCCTGAAGTCCAATGCCACTAAACCCACTTAACTGGGAATGATAGTCCTACTCATTTCCGAACATTTTCACCTCCTTTCCTCCCCTCTAGTGTATTTATGACTACCCTTCTAAAGTGGGTGAGCCAAGTAAGAAAAAAGGGGTGAACATATCATCTCTCCTTCTCTTAGAGGTCTTTATTTTCAAGAAAATACACTTAAAAAAGGGTAGAAATGCAATTATATTCACGAAAAGGCAAGTAAAGGACGATCGAATTCTGAAAAGGGAAGTCAAAATATCATTTCCTTACTTGAAACATGTGGTCATACGATTCATGGCCTTTAAATGAGGATAGTTATAACCAAAGTTTTGGGTGAAAATGAGCAATCGTCAACATCAATAGGCAAGATCACATGGATCATCAGCCAATAAAGATCCTTCAATAGCTACAACAGTAATGGGACGGACCTGCCAATTAAGTACCAAGCAAGATTGGTGGTAAGTGCTGAACAAGGTAGTGAAAATATCATTTCCTTGAAATATGTGGTCCAACACATGAATGAACTCCAAATTATAAATCAAGAAGGGATTTTTTTTTTACCAAACGCCTCGACTACTTGTTCTTCAGTTTTGGTGTGGATAAGCCAAATCAACCTGGGAGATTTTTTAGCTACAGATCAGAGGGTTATGATCATACTATGAAGATGATTTATGGGCAACAGCCTACTTACGTTGTGGCCCAACAAATGAACGGTTTAGATCATCATATGAAGTGGGCCCCAATGCACTTTGGAAAAAAAACACACTGGACTAACAAGAGTGGTAGGTTTGTCCTATAAAAACACAGCCTATTTTATTCGCTCACACAGCATATGAAATCTCATGTTGGAAAAAGTGATGGACATATCAATTCTCTCTAATATAGAGAATTCATTATTGACCAATGATTTTTCCCATTGTCCACCACGTAGGTTTGTCCTATTCTACTTCCCTTACTTGGAAAGACAGACAAACAAGAGTGGGTCTTTTATGTTGTTTTGAAACACCCACAAAATATCGAAACTCCCACCCCATTTATCCAATTCCCCATAACTCCAAAACCCTTTATTTTTCCACACCTTTATCTCTTCACATCCTCCTGTCTTTCTCCAACACAGAGAGGAGAAAAGAGGGGAAAACAAAGAAAGCAAAGACCCAAAAAACATCCCAAACAAGTCTTTATTTTTTCCCTGTTCATACTCTCTCTGCCTCTCATGGCTGACTTTGAACATCAACTAGTTCCCAAAGAAACAGCCTTACAGGCTCTCAACACTATCATCCAGCTTCATTTCGAGAAAACCCTCGAGAAAAAAAGAGCCGTTGATCTACAAAAGAAGGAGCTATGGAAATTCTTCCTTCTATTCTTCATATTCCTAGCTCTAGTTTTAGGGGCCCAATTCCAGTCTCCAAAATTACAGTGCAAGCACAGTTGGATCCCTATCGGGCTACTATCTCTAGGCCATCTCATTTTCTATGTTTCAGTGGCTCAAACATTGAGATGTATCAATGGTTTTAAGTACCAGAGAAGGTGTCACAAGTTGACATTGGTTTTGGCCACGGAGCGATTAAAGCAGATGAAGATGAAGGGTGCTGATGGAGTAGGAGAAGAAGAGGATGATTTGGAGATACATTATCAGGAACCTGATGAGAGTTATTTTGGTAAGTTTAAGAGGAATTGGGCTTTGTATTTTGGGTTTTTGATCTTGACTTTTGGTTTCATGGTCTCTGCTTCGGTTGTTCTCCTTTGTTTTTAGAAGCTTTTCTGAGCAATTTGTATGGTTCTGGAAGGGGGTTTGTTCTAGTTTAATGGTGGTAGATGATAGAGCATTATCTCAATTTTATGGTTTTTTTAGTTTTTACTCTTTTCTTTTTTGTTCTGTTTATTTTGTATTTTTTATGGGGTAGAAAAAAATGGTATGAAAATGAATTTTTTTCGGGTTTGAGTCTTTGATATGTTCTGCCGACCGGTAGACAAAGGCTGAGTTGAGTTGAGTTGAGTTCTGATCTTTTGATTTTTTATTATCCTCCTATATTTTCTGAACGGATGAGAAAAGAAGGCGGTGCGAGGAATCTGCTATTTTTCTTAGTTATTACTGCTGTGGGGCCATCATAGTAGGGACCACCGTTGGATCATTGTCTCCACATGCAACGGTCAAAAAATTTAAACCCTTCTTAAAAAAAGTCAACTGTCTCGATTGCCAAGAAACCAGTTCGCGTAGAAAGTGGGTCTTACGAGCATGAAACGGTAACATGGGCTGGGGGCCTGGGGCTGCGTAGGATAGGAGCTATTTAAAATAGGGAGATTATAAATTTGCATCCCCAGTAGGATAATCCGCCCCACTCTAAAGTGAATTGACGTCAAAAAAAAACGTTCAAAGTATGCCACATAAACTCATTTTGTCATGCCTTTTGACGTCAATTCATAGTAAAGGGGTGCGGATTTATCATCTCCCTTCAAATATAAAATAAGAGACATGAGTCATTGGGATTTGCAAGCGTGTCCATCCAGAAGGCATTTCGCAGATGGTCTGTTGCATGTGAGAGCAGCCACCTCATGAATGAAGACAAAATCTGCTGAAAAGTGAGCCTATGTAGCTGCTCTCACATGCACCAGGCCATCTGCGAAATGCCTTCTGAGATGGACACGCTAGCAAATCCCACGTGTACGAATTTCGATTAGGGCTGCAACTAAAACCCAACCCGCATCGAACCGACCCGAAAATAGCTTGGGTTGGGTTCATGTTTCTCGGGTTTCGAGTCGAGCCGGGTTTACGATCCAAAAGCCAGCATGAATCTCGGGTCGAGCCGGGTTTCAAGGGACCCGACCCGAGTTACTTAAGTTATAGTGTGTATTTTTTTTTCTAAAACTTTGTTACTTTAAAAGTGAAAACTTAAAAGTAAAACTCACGCAAGCACGCACGCAATCACATGGACTCTTTCCATCTTCTGTTTGTTTCCCCCCTTTAGCTCTAGGGTTTCAAGTTTCAACTAAATAGTTAATGCACTAAATAGTTTGTTGTTTATCTCAAATAAGTGTAATCATTTTCATTTGGTAATGCATCAATTTATTCTCATTGGACTAATTATTAGTTAATGCACTAAAGAGTTTGCCATGCTTGAGTTTTTCTACTTCTATGAGTTGAGTTGCCTTGCCAAACAAGAGTTTTCCTTAAAAAATTACGTCAACGGAAAAAAATCTGACCCGACCCAAGATTTATCATGGGTATGGCGGAGTTTGGGAATCGGGGGTTTTCTGGAAAAAAACCAGACCCGACCCGACTCGAGTTGCAGCCCTAGTTTCAATGGGTTTTCTTGTCTATTTTCTCACCCACACAAAACAGCCACAGGTTACAACGCCCCTTAGATCTAACAAAATGGATATGATATTGTCACCCCCTTTTGTTTATCTTTTCCAAGAAATGGATGTATTTTTAGTCTACTGTTTTTCTTTTCTTGTAAATGACATAATGACAACCAAAGTTCAGCTCATATTCATTGGCCCCACCTTGATGAGATGATCCTAGCCCTCTGATTCATGAACCTTAGTATTTTTAGGCTCTGATCCTGGATGAGATTTTAGTTGGGCATGAGAACAGGACCATGCGAATCACTTCGGCTCTGTTATATGCATCTAGTTACCTTGTAGATTACTGGTATAAGCAGAGAGAGAGATTTTCTAATATTTGATCTACCTAGGATTTACCTGGTATAATAGTGATAAGTGTTTGGTTGCCAACCTCGTAGAGTAATGGGAGAGGTTCCATTACCAATATAGACTGAGGAGAGAAAGAATAACCGTGTAAGTAGCCGAGTAGGGAACAAAGGTGTAACTTCACACAAGCAATAATTACTTGTGAATATTGTCCAATATTCTCTAGGGGGATTGTGATACTAAATTGGCAACCAAACAGGTAAGGTTACCAAAAAAGCATTTTTTTGCTTGGCACATCCTTGAGGATGCCAGGTATACGGCAACCAAATAGAGATGATCTACAAGATCAAGGGGTCTTGATTACTTATAATATGCTCTTGCGGGAACTAGAATTTGATCAAGGGTCTTGATTACTTATAGATTTCCCAATTATTCCGTGCTTGGTTGGAGAGCAGAATTCAGAAAATCTAGAAAACATTCCAGCTGAATGCAAAATAGAGAACGTTCGTCTTCGCAAAACACCGCCTAGTGCAAATATCATAATTTGCCACAAGATCAACGTCCGAAATCACCACATCCACGTAGCCATTCACAATGGGCCATGATTAAGATTTTAGGATTTTGATCCAGGCCGTCGGCTAGGCTTCCCATTCCTCATACTTCCAACTTTAACATAGATGGTTTTCATTCTTCCCAAATGCTAGTTCTCTATTAACTACAAGCCAGCCTGGGGTGTTTGGATCTAGGGAAAAGAAAATTATGGACAGACAATTTCCTCCGCATCCGAAAATTTTCTCCCCACCTAGGGGTGTAAACGAGCCAAGCCGAGTTTGGCCGGGCTCGGCTCGGCTTGTTAAGCTCAAAAGCTCAGCTCGGCTCGGTCAGGCTCGGCCAGGCTCACGAGCCTTATCGAGCTCGGGTTATATTAAGTTCACACCCCTCATCTTCCCTGGACAGCCCTATCTAGTGTAATTTGACTACTCTTTTTACACTACGGGGGGTGGTCCAAGTAACAAACGGGGTTCCAAAAAAGAAGTGACATATTTTGCCTCCCCCTTTCACTCCCTGGACAACCCTTTTAGTGTATATATTAATATATAATATATATATTTAAATATATTAAATTCTTAACGAGCCTTGACGAGCCGAGCCCGAGCGAGCCGAGCCGGCCTAGCTCGGGCTCGGCTCGTTAAGCTTAACGAGCCTGGCCAGCCGGGTTGGCTCAGCTCGTTAAGGATTCGAGCCGAGCTTTTTCCGAGCTGAGACCCTTATCCCTACCTTTCTTTTAAGGGCTTGTCATACTATTTTATTTCTTGAACATTTTAGAATCCTAACCAGGTCCCTAGCATCCGTCTATAATCCTAGATATAAATATTTTTAGGGAATTGCTAGCGTCCATCCATCGCAAATGACATTTCATGGCCAGTCCACCCACCTCATTAGTTGTTGTCTCCATTCACGAGGTGGGTGGTCTGACATGCGACATACCGGCTGCAAAATGCCTTTTGCGATGGACCCTAGCAAATCCCATATTTTTATCCATGTTGAAATGAGCAAGAAAACAATAACAAGTAAATAAATACTTATTTATAAAAAAAATTATGGTGAGTGTGAACATGTATATATCACATTATTGTTACATAATTTGAAATTAACTTTAAAAAATCAATTCCATGATGAAATGTGAACGATTCCAGGAACTTGCACTCGCATTATGAAAAATAAAATGAAATGGAAATTTTTTGATAAGATTAGATTAAAAAAATCTAATAATACACTGATCTATGAAAATAATCCAGCCTAAAGGAAGCCTACCTCATACTGAGGAGAGAGCAGTGCACAAAGACTTGTATGCTTCAGCACAGAGTTTGAACTTCTCCTCTGCCATTGCCTGTTTTTCCAAATCAAATATGATGCATTCTTGTCAGGGCTAATGCAGGAGAAAAACCAACTATCCACTGAAAAAACGTAAAAGGGGAAACAAGGGTGCAAGTTGGGTGGCACCAAAGAGAGCTTTGGTTAAAGTAAGAATTGGATTCAAACTGAACCCAGCATGATTACAAGGTAAAAAGCTCGGGTCCAGAAGAAAAAATAAAAGAATTTGCTCCCTCGGCCACAAGGAAAAAAGATCGGGTCGAAACGAGAAAAAAAAAAGGAAAAGAAAAGAATTTGCACCCTCATGAAATCTCGTCGATCGAACACGTAAATCATGATTTACTTATGCACATTAGTATGTAGGACTTGATTATATGCGTAAATGCTTACATATGTGCATGTATTTCCTAAAGAAATACAGTAGCAGGCGAAAATGCAAGTGGCGGCCATTTGTCCAATGATGCAAAAGTCGTTGTATGGACACTGACTCGAACCACAAATCAATACACACTGATTTGTGCCCTTTAAATGGATGGTTAAAACATTAAAATAAAGTTCATTGAAAGAACATCCACAATCAGGCTCCTGATAGTCCAACTGAAGAGATTTTGGCAGCATGACCCACTCATAATGGGGTAAAGGGGATGAATAGGCTCGATCATCGCACAGGTAGATCCACACCTGTAGCTTTGACTGTTGATGTATTTCAAGGGATTTGCACCTACGATATAACAGCTGACTCTATAACAGAAAAGAACAATACATAAAAATGCAATCTATGGAAGGAGATGATTGAAAAGATGAATATAATGAATGACACACATGTACACACACACATATGAAAGAGACAGACCGGTAAAGTATAACTAAAATAGTAAAATCTAATGAGTGAAGGAAAAATTTGGATGGATTCAAGTGAAAAAACAAATGATACAGCTCAAAGGTACAGTGCTAACTGGCCAACTCATCTTTTTTGCAACAAGCCTAGCACACAAATTAGATGAGCAACACAATGAGCCCCCCAAAACACCCACACATACACAATGAGCATGACATCGTTATCTGGAACCCTAGAAACAGGGTGGCCCAACTTAAAGGAGATTTGATAGCTTCTTTGTGGTCAAAACATTCTTGCCAACATTATCCCCATTCTGTTTCGGATTGTAATCTCGAATGAAGAATATAGCTCCATGGGCAAAGGATCATGTCATGATGAGCCCCCTACTCATTGCAATTCAAATATTTAATTATAAAGCTATGCAAAGTAAAAGATCGAAAATACAGGAGAAAAAAATGATTACTTAACACAGCAGGTTTTGGAGCAAGTGGATTTACCGAGGCTGATTCTTGGGTCAGCCAAATGATTTTTCTAAACCAGACAGAAAACGGGTGACTGGTCTTTTAGTCAATGCACAAACGGAGGTGAATTCAAGGTTTAAAACCTGACCTGTGAAGGGCCTTGATGCTTATCAGGATGCCACTTTAATGCAGACGCACGGAAACTGCAAGATGAAAAACAAATGAACGAATAAATGAGGTATAATAGCAATGGATTAGAAGAAAAAAAAGGTGTTAGTGCAAATAGGTGAAAAGACCATGCTAAGAACGCGAAGTCAATGGAATATTAGAAGCATTTCAGAAAAACATACGCGCTTTTGACATCTTCCATCTTTAATGGGCCTGTTGAGGGCAAACCAAGGGTAGTTCTATCAGAAAATGAGCCTATGACACTTGGCTCATCGTCATCTGACTCACAAGTTTCCCATAGTCTTCTCGTATTGTGTTTCCAGTCTGAACCATCTCTCCACTCAAATCCGAATGGAGAATTCTGGGATTGTGAGTCTTCCCATGACCTAAAAGACCACGTAAAACATCTATTTCCAAATGTTGCATGAAAGATTGTCTCCGGATTCCCATAGTAATCGTAGAAGTTCTCCTTTCTCTGCTTACCTGAACATGTAGAAGGTATACCAAATTGAATAGAAGTCTTGAGAGTAGACTAGAAAATGAACCATTCTGGTCAATATATAAATATGAAAAAACCATTAGATTTAGCCAACGTAAGGGTCTCAAGCAGCCAGAGAATTTTAACACAGGTCTGTATTTCATGAAATTGAGAAAGTTAAATAGTACCGATCTTTCAATTTTTAATTATAAATTCAGAAACTTAATTAAAACAGCTAAGAAAGCCAGATGAGAACCAAATATATCAGGGAAGTCAAGTCAGGTGGGGAGATGGACACAGCCTCAGTTTGTAATCGGTTGGGATGGGATAGAAAGAAAAAAGAGAATGCTAGCAAGGATCTAGGACACACACACAGACATATACATAAATATATACATATATAAAGGTATATATTTATATATGTATATGCACATATACATAAATATATAAACACACAGACATAAAAACCGATCACTTTGCTGATACAAGGCATAAAAAACAGCTGGTTCTTGAAACTCCTCATATTAAGGAGCAACTTTCCCAATTCCCGCCATTCAATCTCGATTTGACCTTGCCCCGGAACTCATACCCAAAGCACGCAATGGAGTCCTCCTTGTAGCTATCGTGCATCTTTCCTATAAGCCTAGGATCTATGCCACATTGCCCTAAAGTGATAGAGATCTCCCCGAAAAACGTATTGGTCTCTGGGCTCGGGGAAATTCTGCTCTTATTTCATTTTCATACGTCTCCAGATATATGAAAATCTTCTCTATGATTTTCCAATTCTAAGATCGATACACTTCTTTTCCATTATTTGATTTGATGAAAAGCTATTCATGCGCAATTCCATTCCCATTCAGTGAAACGCTATTCTGTTGGATACGCCATACAGCTTTCTACACGTCATTTTGTGGGTGATCATACTCATGTCGGGTTGTTTTTTTCCCATTGATGATGCGAAGTAGGTTGCGACTCCGTTTTTCATATGGGAAAGGGAGTTGATCTATCGAATTGGGACCACTTTCTCGGAAAGCACGGCTCACTTTCTTTCATTTCCGGTAGTTGGTCCATTTCTGCGTATCCCATACCCTACTAATAAAGGAACTTCTATTCTATTATAAGTTTCCAAACAACTTAAAAAAAACTAAACATAGAAAGTTTAGAGAACACTTAGTATACAAAAATTTGTAACCTCTGGATAGTGGATACACAATCCAGAAATAACAAAACAGTTCCCCAAGCTCCAATCCCTCTTGAAAAGTCATCATAGCTGCCCAACTCTTTCTAAATTTGATTCTCTATTTTTTATTTTTTTTTCATCCAATCCACCTCTTTACCTGATGGAAGAGTTTCCAAAGCATAATGAAACTCAAGAGTTTCTAATTTTAGCTTCTCGCGAATTTAGAAACTATGGTTTTAGAAAGTAGAAACACACAAGATAGGTGCAAAAAACCCAAGAAAATTTACTAAAATTTCCGTCTGAAAATTTTTGCACTGTAGTGACCACTATGGACCCACATGAACCAAATCTCTATGATTTCTTATTGGTAGATGCTCATCAATTTTAGGAGTCAATCAATCATTTTTAATTTTATTTGACTAACTAGAAGTCACCATGCATGAAGAAAGCCCCTAGGAACCCCAATATTACTGACAGTGTCGATGGGAGTGGAAAGATATCAAGAGGGGAAAGGCTCTAGCAGGAAAGACAGAGGAGCAGAAGAAGAATTTGTCTTTTGAGTGTAATAGGTTAAATACCAAACATACCATTGTGCTATGTTAAATATCAAATATACCATTGTGCCCAAGTTAGTAAAGGGATGATGGTTATCTTGGTTATGTCACAGGTAAATTTCCCCCGTAATGCTGCAAATAATTCTGCAGTTCACGGAAAATAAAACTTCAAGCAGAGGTAAATGTCACATAAGTTCATACAGACAGAGTTACACTTCTATAAATGAAAAGATTAGTCTCTTCTGAAATCTGAACAATAGAACAACAAATAAATCATACACTAACATATTATGAAGAAAAGTAATCTTTTCATTGATACTGACTGATTTACAATACAAGTTATCGTAGGTCTAGTGAAAGCATTGTATTAATGCACAAAATGTATACAATGCATTCGCAAGCACTCTTGAATTTCTCTCTTCGGACAAAAAAAATCTTGTTTGAATTAAGCATAAGTAGAAAACAATTTACTTTCTACATCATTTGTCAATGAACCTAGTCATCCCATCTTCTATCAAAAAACTCTTTAGATCAGCATGTAATGACTTATTCGTCAACGACTCCCTTATGGCTTCGTATCCTTATCCATGGCATCATACAAATAACCCATGGCAGGTTTGTCGTGGCGGATCTATCAAGCGAAGTATTCTGGCCAATGGCTCATCCACATCGAGAATGAATCAACAATTCGACAAGAAAGCATTATCCAACAGTGGACTAATAATGTCCTACCTGAGCGGATGACTGACATACCTGCTAGAAGAATACTCATCAGATACAAACATTTATTGCAAAGGTTTCTTATGCACCATAAGATTCTGTATGGTCAAAATTTGTCGCAAATCTTGTCCAAGAAGGACAACACAAATCTCTCCCTTTCGTAAACTTATTCTTCATCAAGTGCAACAACCCTTTATATTTACAGAGAAATTAGATATAATCTTTTTTTTTTTTTTTGAATGGTCAAGAAATTGGATATAATCTTCCAAGCTCTCTCTATTGTGCTAACAATAATTGGGAATTTTTCTAGCTTGGCCAAGTTTTCTAACAAATGAACTGTGTAGTGGGTCATACACAGGTCCAGTAGAAGTTTCATATTTAATCTCCAAAATTTTCACTGTCAGTTATAAGCTGCAAGATGTTCTCTTGACCAACTTCTGTAACAATGGAATCAAAAATAGAAAATAAAGCATCGGTATTCTTCTCTATGCAATATGCATCCACAAATTTATAAAAAAAACAACTCCATTTAGGCAATAAATGAAGAAGTTAATTAACCAACATCGTTTTGTGTGTGTCCAAGCATCGGCCATAATTATACAGTCAATGAATTTCCATGAGATCTTGGCACAATTATGCTTGGCTAAGCTCCAGGGGTCGTACCTGGTAAAAAAATTTGTTTGAACCCTCCTAACCACTTTTTCTTATTTCAACTCCCTTCTACAACTTTTTCTTTCCCCATATGTCCCAAGATATTGGAGGACTAGTAGTACCAACATCATCATCATCCTAATCATCTTCCCCTTCAGATTCCATTGGTGTACTATATGGATTACCAATCTCTATCATAACTATATGCTTCCTAGATTTTTCTTTTTTGTAATCTGCAAAAAGATTTTCAACTCTTTATTTTATTTCTGATGGAACCTTTTTGCATGTTGTAATTTCGCCCAAAACACTATCTAAATGTTCTTTTAATCAGGTAATACCTCCACCCAGACCCAGTATAAGTTTATTGTAAAATATGCAAATTATTTTATTCTGATGACCGACACCATTATATCATAAATCCATTTAGGTCATCAATTCTAACGGGGGCAGAACCAATGGAGGATGCTATTTCGGAAGGTCCCGAACTCATCATGGGCTTCAGGTTTAATTGAAAAATGAAAAATAAAATAAAAGAAACATAAAACAAGACAAATAAAACCTAAAACAATGTACATCTATCAAATTCACCACTTTGACAAAGGCAAAGACTCCTAGTATAGAATGCTTTGAAAGGAAATATTGCATGAAAAAACAGAGAAAAAAAAACCTTCTCTTCAAGCTTTGATTAGGATTTAGGGAATAAATGAGTTCTGAAAAGTAAAGAAATGAGGGAATTTGATGTGTTTTCCCCTACCATTCATTTGCGAGGGTAAAAAGACATCAAATGGCCTTCAAATAGCCATTAAACAGTCCTTGAATAAGGCTAAGTTGGGAAAAATAAAAAAGGCAAATGGCAAATTTGAAATTTTTCCAGATGTTCTGATTGATCTCGTCCTGTACGAACGAAGCATAACGAAACATATTTCTGCCGGTACGAACGAAGCATAACGAAACATAACGAAATAGACTAATAGGATGAAACATTACAAAATCATAATTGACATGTTTGTTCTGTCGCTTTGAACCGTTGTGCTAAATGGCACGAAATGTTTCATTCATTCCAGACGAAACCTAACGGAATTCAAAACTACGTTTGGAGGTATCTCACTCAGATCAATGTATATTAGTTAGTCAGACTAACTTTACCAAAGATTGATCTCTCTTGCACATATAGCGGATACAAAGACCGTTGTCAGCCCTCCTGAGCATAACGTGAAGTATCATCAGAAAGACAATACAATTATAGATCCCACTACGTATTGTCACCTAGTTGGGAGTTTGATCTATTTGGAAATGACACACCCAGAAATTGCTCATTATCTACAACAGGATGGTGTATGTTCATTAAATATGCTTTCATATAGTGAATCTGTAAGAAATAGGATGTTGTCTCCAAGTCTTCGGTGAAGCTTAGTATCGATCTATATCCACTGCTTCTAGCAAGGCTGTAATGTGGCTCCACTCTTCCAAATTTGGTATCTCTTATTTTTTACACCACTTTATGGAGAAAACAGCATGCCATTCAGATCGCCACCAATCAAGCTTTCCATGGGAGAGCAAATCATATTGAGGTAGAGTGACACTTTATTCATTAGCTTTACTCCAGAGGTTTGATTACAGTTAGATTACATTGTACATGAAATACACATGTATAAGCATATACAAGTCACTTAGGTTAAATTAACATTATGCACATGTTCACAACAAATTTCACATGCATGAAAAAGATAATCATACACATAAAATGCATTGGGATCAAATTTCCCTCTTGCAAACAAGAGATTTTATTAATTTTTGGTAGGGATCGTACACTTCCGGCTTTATTGGCCGTTACTTACATTTCTTGAAGAAAGAAAACACCTCTGATTATCCATCAAGAGGTTCCCTATCTAAATACAATTTTTTAGTTAATTATCCTCCTGAAAGATTTAATTTTTGTTAACAGATCTTTTCGGATGAAATTTCTTTGTCTTGGGGACTTTCTTTATTTTCTTAAACTTTCTTCATTTTTCTTTGGGGAGGTGTCATATTTATTGTATTTCTCCTCCAAGAGAAAGGTCTTCTCCCTTTAAGGAGTCTCTGGGAAGAGATCCTAAAGGGATCTTTAGAGAGTCTCTGGAAAAAGATTCTAAAGGGATTTTCTTCTCTCTCCAGAAGGAGAAAGGTCTTCTTTCTTTTGGGAAACCACCGTCTTTATCATTTGGGGAAAAACCGCCGTCTTTATCATCTTTCTTCCGGAAGAGAAAGGCCTCTTTTTAGGGAGTCTCTGGGAAGAGATTCTAAATAGACCTTTAAAAAGTCCCTAGAAGGGACTCTAAAGAGATTTTTTTCATCTTTCTCCTGAAAGAGAAAGGTCTTCTTTCTTTAGGGGAAACAACCGTCTTTATCTTTTTGGGGGAAATCGCCGTCTTTATCATCTTTCTCCCGGAAGAGAAAGGCCTTCTCCCTTTAGGGAATCTCTGAGAAGAGATCCTAAAGGGACCTTTAGAAAGTCCCTGGAAGAGACTCTAAAGGGATTTTCTTCATCTTCCTCATGAAAGAGAAATGTCTTCTTTCTTTTAGGGAAACCGCCGCCTTTATCTTTTGGGGGGGAACCGCCGTTTTTATCATCTTTCTCACGGAAGATAAAGGTCTTCTCCCTTTAGGGAATCTTTAGGAAGAGATCCTAAAGGGACCTTTAGAAAGTCCCTGAAAAAGACTTTAAAGGAATTTTCTTCATCCTCCTCATGAAAGAGAAAGTTCTTCCTGTCATGTAACTTTTTCTCCCTAGGAGATCCGATCCCCTTTGCGTAGCTATTTCTCGCCAAGATTGGATCCGATCTTCGTAGCTTTTTCTACCCAGGATTAGATCAGGATCCCTTTTCAAAGGATCTTTCTTCTTATTTATAGAGGTTCCTTGGAGTGGTTGGCAACTGCCACCTCACCTCTTATCTTTCATTTCACGATCTGCACTTTCTCTTTTTTGGAGTCGCTGTGAATGCCACCTCACTTATATCTTTGGGTTCCACGATTTCAACTTCTCTCTTTTATGGGAAGTTACATAATCAATTTTTAAATTGGGTGATTTGTTTCCTCCTTTGTGAGAATTAATTTGTTCCCTTAAATTTAGGGATTTCTTTTCCCATAGTAGCAGGCTCTTTTTTGTTTTCTTTTTTTATTATTAAAATACGTTAACTTCATGTTTATCATTTATTATTTTTTGGAATAACATGACGACGTGTAACCACCCTTTTTTTCTCTCTTAGTTTCTCATGGGATTTTACCTTTATGTCTATTTTGTAAAATTTCGAGTTCAACAGCCCAACAATTTATCAACAGCCAATGGGCAAACAGTTGTGAAGGAAGGTCAAAACCAACAAAATCATGCCTTGGTCTCTAAAGCCTAGTTACTTTAAAAATGGAGAGTACTAATTGAGCTAGTGGATCGTGCGTAAGAGAATAATAATAATATACATTTATATCTACAAAAAAAATTAAGAATATGATGCAAAGAAACCCACGCTTGCTTCCAGTGTGTTGCCTTTTTCCAAAATGCGATGAACGGTGAGGCTTCGCTTTCCCAGATGACTTCTTTGATCGTGGTTGTGTATCTTCTTCTACATCCCTGTTGCTTGTTCTATCAGCACGCCATGCTATATCATCGTCCTACGCAGGAAATGTCATCTCTCATAACTCAATACTCAAGAAAAGTTCGATGAATTTGACAAAAAAATATTTTTATAAACAAAGGTTTATTATAGGCTGCATTTTTCACAACTAAAAACCTGAAGACCCTAAGCACATTTCCAGAAGCTTAGATAAAGAATATCATTCCGGTTTTTGAACCCCATTAATTATGACAAAGGAAATAGAATCTGATGATAAAATTGATAGCGTCGCCACCTGTTCATGAAGGATAGAAGTAATTACATGAATTTGGAGAAAAAATTATATGTACTTAAGGGGTGTGTGTGTGTGTGTGTGTGTTCATGAAGGATAGCATCGACAGTTGTTCCCCATACAGTATATGTACTTAATGTGTGTGTGTAATTCTCTGTGACATATATACCCAATTATGGTGTATATAGATAGGCTTATTTTCCACATAAATAGGAAAGAAATTTTGAAATGCCTGGTACCTACAATCACCAAACTGATGCAGAATCATCAATTTTAAATGCTCAGGGAGCGAAGAATACCTGATGCAGAATCATCAATTTTAAAATGCCCAGGGCAGGGAAAAGGGGTGGCAGGAAAGAATACCTGAAATGACACCTTATGAGATGTAGTTTTGGAGAGAAGATCCTTCAGATTTGTCCTTGCATCGGCTCGCTTCTGACGTGTTGCATATCTGATATAATTCTGAATCCCAGGATTGACATGTCAGACTAGCTTACCTAATAATTGCTCTGCCCAAAGATAGACTATGAATGCAGTAGTCGTCTAAGACCAGACTTGCAAAACTTCTACCTAATTAAATAAACTTTCTACATTACATCAAAAAAAAATCATACAGTCGAGCATTGGTATTATTACTTGTTCAATATATGCTAAAACAAGATAGCGAAAGTAAAATGTTCTCAGATCCACCCAATAAAAACCAGAGGCAGAGAGGATTGAAAAGGAAACAGCTATCCAAACATCCAACTAAAGGGCAATTGGGGCATTGCAGCATTAAAGGAGTCAACGGCTGCGTATAAAGACAGGCTTCATGCTAATTGAAGGGCACGCACATTGTAATCAGCATTTTTCAGGACTGTTCCTGTTGCTGGATGACCTATGAATGGCACTATGCTTCAAAGAGGCAGCGAATAGACTTTGTTATGTTTACCTAGTGATTTTGTTTTGAATATGAATAACTCACGTCGTTATACTAATACCATCTCTTTAACTTATGATGATCAAATACAAATGGTTGAACGTGTAGAGTGCATAATTTGTGTATGTACCATGATAGTAAGTGCACATGTTTATGTTTGAAAAGCAGCATAGATATGCTCATGTTTTAAGAAAGCCCAACCTATACTCCTTGAAACTAGAGTTGTATGGCCAAAGAGAGAGTGATGAGAGGCTGATTTGTAGCCCCAATATGGAAGAAATGTTTATGACGCGTAATAACAATGACCTATCAATATGTCAACATATTCTACAGAGATTTAGTTATCTGACCATGTGTATGAGTACACCCTAATAGCCTGTGTCAGTCATGGACTCACGAGACCAAGTTAATATTACAATTGACCGCTAGTAAGGCTCAGCTAATTAACACTATAAACTTTTAGATCTAATTTGGCAATCATGAGCCATAGCTAAGGCTGCTTGAAAGAAGAAGTATAGATTGGTAATGGACACTCGAAGATTAGACCGGCAGAAGATTGAATGCTAGAATTCAATCAAGGCAAAATACTTTCTCAAATATGAAGCAAACTATTATCAAATACAGAACACTAAAATGAAAATTTAGGAAGCTAAAAAATGCAGATACGCTTTTTCCTATTTTTATCAATTATGATAGACCACAAGAGTACCCTGCTTATAATGTAAAATATAAATAAATATACAAGATAAGAGGATATGAGGATCCCTGCTATCTCTAAAACACAAGTCAGTATCTGCACAAAAACATTATGTGCAGACAAGATACCTATATGCTACCATCAATTTGATGAATTCGCAACAAGTAAGATACCTATATGCTACCATCAATTGCACAAAAAAGTTAAAACCATTCAAATTGTCGAGGAAACTAGAACAGGCGGGAATGAGATGGCCCTGGATTACAACAACAATGAGCTAAAACAGAACATAAACACTCCCACTCATACACTAGATCAAGGCGAGTCCATCACCCAGAAAAAGAGAATCCCTACTGACCCCTCCCCTACCTCAAGCCCATGACATATATAGTCCTCCGCGGAACATGATACATATTAATAGCCCAGTACTAAAAGCATTAATATGAGATAGTTGGCAACTCTTAAAGAACCGGGGTGGCTTCTGGATGCCCAAGCAGCTTTGACAAGCTACATACCTGTATGAACATTCTTGGACTTGATGCACAATTCTACAATCAGTGACAAGTTTAGGTCAATGAAACAATAGTTGACATCAATTTGTTTGCTCCACTCATGAAAAAGATGGGATGCATACACCAAAATAGTATGACATTAAAAGGGCACCCGGATATTGTGAGGCACATGAATAGAAAAACCATATGAGAAGTGCGTGAAAGCCCAATGCTCCACAATGGCACCGATAATCCAATATATTTGATTTTCCTTTTCCTTTAGAAGAGAAAAGAGAAGGCCGAAAGGAAATATGGAAACCTGGAGGTGAACACCGATCAACAGTGCAGCAAAACTAAGACCCATCAAAGTAAGACCAACATTGAAAGACATGAGAAATGTCCAGAATAAGCAAGCATTAAGATGAGATGATAGGAGGATAAGTATCATACTATAAGACTCCAAATAAGGTGGCTACAAGAGGAATGCTTAATTATTTCTAACCCCTTTTTTAAAAGGTGTGGCATAGGCTTTAGGTCGTGAGCCATGGCCAGAAGCTAGCCTCCTTGGTGCGTACACTTCACTAGCAATATCACTAGACACAAACATAATACCATGAATAATTAACTAAAGAAAAAATAAAAAAACAATAACCAGTACAAGGTAGAACACAATAAGAGCCTTAAAACTTCCACTCAACACAAATGATTTTCATTAACACTTTAGTAGAAGTGGATTGTTGTTAGCTACATCTTCAATGAAGATATCAATCACTCAATTCAACTTTTCATTTCATTTTGTTTTTTAAAGATTGCTAATTTTATTGAAACATAGACCGAGAAGGTCGGATTACAAGATAGAAAAAAAAACATACAACTTTTCATTTCATCCCCTTCATCTTTTGATTGAAAACAGATATTTCCTCTTGCAAAATAGAAGATTCTTCATATTTAGCGTTACTTTTTCGGTCTGTTATATTAACCAACTGGAAGAGAGCTTCATTGTGACTTATTAGGATATTTGATAAGCTTTCGAAGACATATGACTTAGCGTATGTTGTCCATTTTCTACATATCCAGCTTGAACATTAATTACCTATATGCCTGTGTATCCATGCAAAAGTACAAAAAAAGGCATCTATATTTGGAAGTCATTCCAAAAATCTTGCGACTAGAAAGTGATTTATGGTGGTACATCCATCTGATATTGATAACAAAGAAACCAGGTTTGTAATACCTTAGCTGGTTGTTGTCCTTTTTCTGTATCCTGCAAAAACGTTCATATTATATTAGACTTTTTGACAATGCAATGACTAAGCAAAGATATTGGTTAAGATGAGGGAGGTCAAGTCTTGCATAGCATATGAGATGGCCTCCCATTAAGACTAAGAAGGAAAAATCCTCAAACCCCTTAAGAAACAAAATAACACAAGTACTTCAATGCTCCCATCATGCGATTGACATCATTTTTTGTTGCAAAATGCAATGATAAACATGAATCTAGAAATATGTCTTAACTATTAAAAACTCTGGTCCAGTTAAGCATAAGGAAAAATTTTCAACCCCCTTATGAAACAAAATAACACAAGTACTTCAATACTCTCATCATGCGATTGACATCATTTTTTGTTGCAAAAATGCAATGATAAACATGGGTCTAGAAGTGTCTTGACTATTAAAAACTCTGGTTTTATACTTTATCTTGTTCGTTGCCAACACATTCTTTATACAAGCATTTTTGTTAGTAATTTCAAGGGAAATGAGGTGCCTTAATGTGTACTTCACCCCTACCAATCGAATAGGAGAGTTACGATCGATCAAAATCCCCTTTTTGTCACATTTAGGTTTTCTTTTATTTACTAAAATCATAAACCGAGGTTGAAAATGACCTTTTTCGTCATTTCTCATTCTCTCTCAAAGTTTTCTTCTACCACAGTATTTTAGACCATCCCATTTGCCTTCATCAAAGGGGTGATCTGGAGGAGATACCATATTTTCCCATATTTTTGTCATATTTTCTGTTTTTCCCCATATTTTTTTGTGTTAAAAGTCCCAAAATGAGTTTGGGACCTTCTGTTGGAGCATTGTCAATTGGTCCACTCCAGCTCCCACAGGGCATCGAGAAAGGTACATTTTTTGTAGTGTTTTTACCTTTGCAAAGCTCACTTCAAATAGCCACAGTCATTACACATACTAATTGAAATATGTATTATATTTAGGGGCGCAACTCGAGTCAATTTTTGGGAATTCGGTTTCAGCTTCTACCTTAAAATCGGGTTGGGTTCGGGTTGATTCCTATACATTTTTTAGCAAATGCTCAACCCGACCCGACCCAAGTTGCACCCCTAATTATATTGTAATAAAGATATAAAGAAGAATACATCAAACACTACACTAACCCCTTCAACCTAGAGAACATTGACGTCATGCCAAAGGCAGAAGAAGATCATGTAATTCTCAACACGGATAATTTAGGTTGCAATCTATTGAATAACCAAGTGTTGCTGATGTGGAAAGGATGAGTGTTGGACATTGATGACGAGGCCCAAGTTGGTGATGTCGGAGCTAGTGGTGGAGGAGGAGATGATGATGATGATGAAGACAAGTGATAGTGGCCAAAGGACTAAGGATTAGAGAATTAGGAACATTTGAAAACACTTTAGTGCTTATATTTTGTGTAACTATATTTGGCATTTGGTTATTTATGTTTAGTTTCTACTTCATAGTTTACGATTGTGAATTGAATTGGGATATTAATTAAGCTCATCAAGAGCATACTAATTACATTTGGTTGATGTTTTAAGTAGCAAATTGATTGTATATTTGTTCAATTAAGTTGTTATGGTTTCCAAAAAAAATATAAATCATTTCACTAATTTTTTAATTAATTTAATTTTTTCTAAATGTATAGCACCTTTTCGGAAGGGAACACCAAGACAGACGAAACACCAGAATCTTCCAATCCAGGAGAACAACAGAATAGCCATGGTGTTAAGTGCCTAATCGGTCGTAACGCAAATTAAGAAAACAAAAGAGAGAAATAGAGAGGGGAACCATAACAAAACAAAGATCAATTCAAGGCTACCGAACCTCCTAACGGTTCAATTTGAGAGGAACCATGACTCTCCTAAACAAAGTATCCTTTGTTGTAAATTTCTCTTCTTCCTCCATTTCATTGAAATACAACTAATTAAATACAAACACAAAGGTATTACACATAAGCTACCCATTTTCTCACTTAAAAGACACATAAGCAACAACCAACACCCACTACCCTAAAACCCATAAGCCATAACTAAATAAAAACTACAGCCATAACCCACACCACACACAACATAAGAAAATGCACATAACACAAGGAAACGGAACTGACAGCTAAGATGTATAACCTATTTTTGCCAATTGTGATAACTAGTAGCCCACATACACACCCACGATCACTTTGGCAAATAGACAACTATCCATAATTGATGGTACTAAAGTGAATGATTTGTCTACATAACATGATATGTGCATGCATAAGTGCCCGTGTTTGTACATGTTCCAATCCATTATGACTCAATTTGTAGGAAAATACTCAAATGTTTGAAATCTTAATAGACAATGTTCATATCACTCTTAAAAAAATATATCTTAATAGACAATGTTCCTATTGACTCTTGAAAAAGAAAAGGAAGGGAATAGGGAAAAAAGAACAAAGCAAAAAAAACAAACCCTAACAATGCAATCTACCTTACACTGCTAAAATAAAATAAATCAAAATGAAAAGAACCCATCAGATCAAAATGAGAGGGGAAAAAAAAGAAGAGAGAGAGATGTAAGAATATTAAGTGGGAAACTCACTGGGTTCCATTTGTTCTTCCATTTGGCAAGAGATATGGGAGTGGAATGAAAGTGAGAGAAATGAGAAGGTGGGGAGAATGAATTCCTCAAAATCAACAAGTTTTTCCATCTGGGTATCTGCATATCTCCTTCAAAGTCCCAAATGAGAAAAAGAGGGACGAAATCAGAGGGTAAAAATATGTAGCTCTCTGCCCGTTTTACCATCCATTTTTCTTTACATTTTTTGTTGCGAAGGGCGATGATTTTTTCGCCACCCCTGTAGGATAATTCGCCCCCCTTTTAACGTCATTAGACGTCAAAAAGCGTTAAGTGCGTGCTTGGCGTACCGTTTAAAACACCGTTTGGCGTTTGAAACATCGTTTTGGGGCCAAACGGCCGTTTGGGAGTGTTTAGGTGCGCAGCCACCGTTTGAAACACCGTTTTGAAAGGAGTTTTTGGGCTGTGGGTTTTTACATGTTTGCCCTCCCCATTTTTACGTATATGCGCGCGATTTTATGCGTTACGTCAAATACCAAAAAAGTGGGGGTGTTAATATCATTCTTGAGGACACAAAATTGTTAAATTGTTAATATTTAATTCAAAACAAGGGGCTGCTAATATCATTATATGATCTCTTAATTTTGATTTTCTAAAGACAAAAGAATTAAAAGAAACCCTAGTTTCTTACTTTCTTCATCTACTTTGCAAAATTGCAAACCCTCTCACTCCTCACTGCCTCAGCGCCTCCACTCGTCCGTCAAATCCGGCTGTTGAGAAGAAGAAGGAGAAGAACCCCAAAGGTATAGCCATTTTTTTTTGGCAAAGATGTTTAATTTTAATAGTGTTTGAATGAGATCCTAATGACCTTTTAATATTTGACCTAATGAGAGAGTAGTTGAGTTGCATTGAGGCCAACCGTTTAAAACGCCGTTTTGATCTGGCCAACCAAACATGAAAACGCCGTTTGGCAAAACGCCGTTTTGAACCAAAATGCTGTTTTGCAAAACGGCGTTTAAAACGCTATTTCAAACGGTATGCCAAACACACCTAAGTCTGCCCACAATTCAACGTGAAAATTGGGGCTTATTATCTTACAGGGGGCGCCGAAAAAACCATTTCCCAGCGTATATTGCTGGTTATATTGTGTGTAAATCCCCTGAGAAACTCAAAAACTATTTGCTGAGACCTTGTAATGGAAATTAAACTCACAACCCAATTTAGAAAACAAATACTATTTGCTAAGTACCCTTTCATTATTTTTGCTTAGACTTAAAATTATTAATT
The DNA here is from genome assembly GCF_043159265.1 of Tasmannia lanceolata. Lineage (NCBI taxonomy): Eukaryota > Viridiplantae > Streptophyta > Magnoliopsida > Canellales > Winteraceae > Tasmannia > Tasmannia lanceolata. The sequence goes on from NW_027518689.1 coordinate 39,908,478, forward strand.
TGCATATTATATTCAAATGATTTTGAAGTTAAATATGGGTATTTGAAAATAATGGCTATACAACTCAACTAAGCCTTCGTCCCAAACTATTTGGCGTCTGCTAATGAATCCTTATACCCAAGTTGTTTCTAGCCTCAAGTCCTTTGTCCCAAATTCAATTCAACTCAACTAAGCCTTTGTCCCAATTCCTAGCCCTCAAGTCCTTCCTCACTATTTCTACCCAAGTTGTTTTTGGCATGGTTTTAAATTTCGACAGAAATCCGAGTGGAAACCGAAATTCCCCGAAATTCCATATTTCGCCATGTACCAAATTTTGGACCAAAATTTTGGATTTCGGTAATTTCGGTCCGAAATTACAATTAAATGCCATTATTTATTTATTTTTAAAAAGTGTAACAAAATTTCAGTCTGAAATTTTGATTAAATGCCATTATTTATTTATTTTTAAAAGTGTTACAAAATTTCGGATTTCGCTGAAATTTCGGTTTTTTGTGGGGTCCGAAACGGTTACCGAAACCAAAATTTTAAACCATGGTTTTCAGTCTACACCTACCTCTTTTTACTCCATCAACTTGGCACGAGTCACTTCTTCTCACTGGAGCATCTAAAGGCCTACGTTGGATATGAAAATAACGATATAGTTAATAGCTTCCAAGTTGCTTTAAAGCCCCATTTGTAAAAAAAAATATTGGTTTAAATCATTTTATTTGCAAATAAGGACCGATTGATGGCATCTGAAGATGTCAGTAGATCATCCAATCAAAGCTGGGCAAGTAGCAACATAAAGTCTTTTCCACATGTATGAAAACAACTTGTGTTCTATTTGAGGCATCGTATATTTCTAAACTCATTGTTCGAGAAAGGACAATACTAAGGACTTGTTTGTTTGAGATTATGATAACCAATTGCGAGTGCCAAACCGATCATTGGACTCAAAATTGTGCTTAAATTTGAGTCCAATAATCAGTTTCGCACTCACAATCAGTTGTTATAATCTTAAACGAACAGGGTTGCCGATTGGGATTGTTCCTAAGAAATACTCTTCAAACCTCACTTGTGTCTCGTCTGTATGGTTGGATCCATAGGTTTGACTGTTGGCCTCCAAGTCAAACCATTACTATTGAGAAAACCTTCATCGGATGATCCCAGGTCCTTCATCCACCAAGCCTCTTTTAGGGTTATAGATATTGAGCCTTTGATTTTTCATTTTATTTTTTTAGTTTTTTATCTTTGTGTTGGATGTTGTTTTAGCATGGGCCCAAGACCATGTGGGCTGACTCATAAAGCTATACATGATCAATAGTCTCGATTAGACATTCATGTCCCCATGTGGGACACTAGAATTACTCGTAGACATTGATCTAGTGGTGTTAAATCTAAAGTAGACTCTGCACAGTGTGGGTTACTCTGAACTGTGGGTGACACTAGGGAATGTGTGGGACTCTTCAGTATGGACTTTATAGTGACTAGGTCTTTGAAGTCCTGCATTGGTCATGAAGAAAAGAGCGACATTAAAAGTCCTAAAAGTTTTTCATTATAATTTTTCACCATTACTCTGAAAAGTTTGTTAGCCCCAATTGTGGATATGAATAACACAAACATTATGTGCCAACCAGTAAATAAATGGAAGTGATATTTACGCCCCTTTTGATTACCAGGGACACCCAGCGCCAGTGTATCAATGACCAAAGGGGAGCTAATGTACTTTAGGTCAGAAGAATCCAGTGGGTTTGATTGCCACTGGGTGCTGGGTGTCCTGGTGATCAAAAGGGGTGTAAATATCACTTCCCTAAATAAATTGTCAAAATCATGCATATCAGGGGCCACTATTGTACTTGCCTGTACTGGTTGTTTACATGAAATAAGGGTGTTTGGTGATTTCAATGAGAAAAGACAGTTTGGACCTTTTTTTACTACATAGGGTATTTTGGTCAATTTCATGAGATAATGGCATTCTGGCCAAATTTTATGATGGGTATTTTGAGAATATTTCTAGTTTCAGTAATTTTTCTATTTTTTCTTATAATTCTTGAGATAATGGTATTTTGGCCATTTTCATGAGATAAGGGAAATTTAGTCATTTTCAGTGACGGATATTTTTTATTTTTATTTTTTCATTTTTAGGAATTTTTCCCCTTTTCTCATGTTTCCATGAGATAAGACTGCTTTGATAATTTTTCATGAGATAATGACTTTATGGTTCTTTTGTAGCATATGGATAATTTTTTTTCCTATTTTAAGAGTTTTCATTTTTTATATATATATTTTTCCAATTTTGTCATTATATAAGAGTATTTTGGGACTTTTCCATCAGATAAGGGCATTTTGGTTAGGATTTTCTCTTCTCTAGATAATTATTTGTTCTAATTTTTATTTTTCACCGTTTCATTTGATAGGGGTATTTTTGTCATTTTCCTTAAGGAGTTATGGTTATTATCCATTACATATGGTATTTTAGGATTTTTTTAGGAATTTTAAATTTTTATAAGTTATCTCAAGCTCTCTCCTCATTGGATCCCTTGATGGACTTTATAGACCGTGGGTCACTCTAGAAGTCCAGCAAAATGTGTGACCCTGAAGATTGCCTGGGACTCTTCAATGGGTACTTCAAAGTGACCAAATATTTGAAGTATTGTGTTTTTCAAGAAGATAAGGGTATTTTTGTCATTTTCCCTAACAAGGGTATTTTATGATTTTTTGAGGAAATTTTCCTTATTTTTTTATTTTTTCTCTAAAGATAAGGGCATTTTAGTCATTTTCTTGAGAGAGGGAAGGAGCTACCTGATTAGAACTTGAAAGTTATACCCATATTATAGTAATTTTCTAATGGGCGTTTTAGCTAGAGAATGGGATTTTAGGGGAGTCTGGGGCTAAATACGGAACGGAACCTCCCAGCTAACTTGGGTTTTCGAAGTGAAATCCAAAAGTCAGGTAGACTAAGGCATTACTCCATAAGTCCCCTGAAGTTCTCTGAACTCCAATGCAACTAACTCCCGCAAAAAATCTGCATAATTGCTCTCTTCTCTAGCTGCTTTCTTTTGCCCTAAAATAAGGGTACATAGGTCATTTTGGTGGAACCCACATTCACCCCATGCTACAATGAGTCCCTTCTTGTCGTCTTGCAACTGGGCACCACTTGAAAACCCCTTGTTTTTTTGCTATTGTTTATAAGGGGAACCAATGAATCATGAAAGGCAAAAATTCATGGCCAGCACAATGTTGTAATTATCGTCTAGGTCAAATATAAAAAACATAAGTTCCAATTGGACATGTTATTATCATATGCATTGCTCCCATTAAATTATTATAAGCTGCAGTTTTGCAAGGGTTTATGACCCACCACAACTTCACTCATTTGCTGTTTTTGCGGGATTTCAGGGATGCAAAACTAAGTGGCTATCTTAGGTGTATCGAACAAGAAGCATGAGTTCATCACCAGAGTGTGTTATGAAAGTGTTGATAAATGATTAAGATTGTCTACTTGATTTATGCATGGCCCATACTAAATGATGATCAAACACCTTTGTTTAATGTACCTTTGGTGTTCAAGCGGTAGAGGACGCCCCACTTAAGATAATGAGATGATTCCACAGGGTGAATATGGATTATTGATCTTATAATAATAAATCATGAATCTGAACTTTTTTCTACTTTTCTTTCTTTCCCATATGTAACTGTAGATCTTCATTTCAACAATCCAAGTCAGTTGGGATGATGTAAATTTCTTAAAGAGGGTTTGTTTGCTGTTGATTGTCACACTGAATGATGGATATATAATAAAACCAATGGTCCTGATCATCTAATATCTATGAAATGTTCAGGGACAGGATCTCAATTTCAGTATGATCAAAAGACCCAAGCAAGGCCTATTTCAGATTCAAAGGTGGGACACAATCCCTCCTCCCCTTCTTGATATTGTATCCCTAGATAGGATAGAGACTTGTTATGAAAGATTGCAATTAACAGCGTTGAACTTGAAAAACATCACGAGGCGACCTACATGGTCTTGGTCCCATACCGATCAGACATCCCATGCCTAACATAAAAAACAATGGTTGAAATTTCAATGGCGGAACCCTAAAAGAAGCTTGATGGACTGTGCATGATGAAGGTGTCCATTGTTTGAAGAGACTGTACATAACCCTATTCCGGTCTGGTCCGGTATGGAATGAACTTATAATCTGATGATTAGCCATTCATCATTTCATCTCTCTGTTAATCAATTTGATGTTAATCCCCAGCTAATTAAGAACTTGAGATTGTTCATCGTATATGAACAGCCATGATCTCCCCGTATAGTAGATCCATCCACATATACATTTTGTACACGTGTCACAAAATAGACCTGCGTCGTAAAAAAAAAAAACACTGAAGTCAGACCCTTTTTGACGCTTTTTGACGTCAATTCACGTTATAAGGGGCGCGAATCATCCTACAATGGGGTGCGAATTTATCATCCCTCAAAAACTTTGACTCGCGACTTTCCGTTTTTGGCATATACGGAAGAGACACCGTTCAAAGCGGTCATCGATTTCCCCAAAGCCAGTAAAAACGCCCGAAAATGGAAAAATGAAAGGGCGCGAGATAAAGCTTCCTCTGCTTTTCTTTATATAGCAAGAAAAAAAAAAGGAGAAAAATATTGAAAAATTCCAGTCTGGAATTGAAAATTACCCAACTGTTTTTCTCTTTCTGTCTCTCCGCCTTTCTTTCTTTCCCATTGGCTACCCAACGAATGTGGTAACAACAAGCACGCCAAAATCGAGTTTTATAAAATCTCAGAATCCACAATCAGATTCTACCCATTCATTCCTCTTCTTCATCTTTTCTTTCTCTCTTCTTTTTTTGGGAGAGAAAAAGAGAAGACGATTTTTTTATTCGGTGAATCGATTTCTTCATTTGAGAGAGATGGGTGGGTGTGCGAGCAAACCAAAAGGGTTGAAGCCCGAGTTAGAAATCCCTGTACAAGAAGAATCGGTCACCGAGTTGAAGATTGAAGGAGGAAAAGAAACAAAGGAGATTGTTGAAGGAGGGGAGAAGGTCGATGAAACGAAGGAAATCGTGGTTGATGATGGAAAAGAAATCAAGAGGCAATCTCTTGGTCACTTGCTTGAGGAGGTTTGGTTCTTTCGTTATTTTCTCCAAGTTTCAGCCTTTTTTTTTTTTCTGATTAGTTCTTAGATTTTGGATTATTTCTGAGATTGTTATTTATTTGCTGTGATCGGTTTTAAGGTTTTGTTCAGGGAAATGTTATCAGCACTACTGTATTTTTGATGATGAGGGCACTCTCACTTTATTAAAAGTACGGTATGGCCCGCACCATAAGAAGATCCAAACCGTCCATTAGATGAACCACAGCTTAAATAGGTTGTGCCCCAAAACTCATTTCCATAGGCTGATCCTAACTCTCTATAGATCGGAGGGTTAGGATCGGAAATAATTTTTGGGGCACAACCTATTTAGGCTGTTGCCCATCTAATGGACAGTTTGGATCATCTTATGGTAAGGGCCATACGTTAATAAAGTGAGGAGTGCCCTCATCAAAATACAGTAGTGCTGATAACATTTCCCTTTATTTATTTTCTTGATGAAGTGAAAATACTCGTTTTGTTGTTCGGAACATTTTTAGAACAAAAAAACTGACATTTTATATGGTGTAAGCCCTTATAGTTCAGTACTCTACGGATCACACTATAGGATGATCCGAACCGTCCATGCGATGGGCCATGTCGTAAATAGGTTGTGCCCAAAAAATCATTTCCATCGGATGATTTGAGCTCTCTGATCTATTGAGGAATTGCATATTATGCAAAGCTCTATAGATCGGATGGCTAGGATCATCCTATGGAAATGATTTTTGGGGCACTACCTATTTACTTTGTGTTCCATCACATGAACGGTTGAGATCATCCTATGATATTGTCCGTACAGTACTTTCTGAAAAATACGGGGCTTTCACCATATAAAATCTGCAAAATTCTAAATTTTGAAATTTCTTTCTTTCCCTTTTTTGGATTCTATGTTGCGATTAAGAAAAATTCAAAATTCTGTACCTAGGGCTAGTAAAAGTGGGACCACCACCGAGTGCACCTTGACTGTGTAATCTTCACCGTCCATGCAATGACCCTGTATGATAATGAGGACAGTTGATATGGTATGACATCTTTTAGATGGACTATTTGTATGTCGATCATCCATTGAATGGAGCGGTCGACCGTGACATATCTTTGTCATGTTCTATCCTTTTGGGGATTTGGGAATGTTTCAGGACTTTGTCCTTTCTCTGTTTTTCAACTTCTCGACCTGCTTGAATCCACCCCGAGAATATTTGGGTTTTAGGGCTCTGGTAAGAGATTTAATTGGGTTGAAGGCTTGTATGGTAAAAGTAGGGTATCTATTTAGAGATCCTTGTGGAGGGCTTTTTGGAAAAAGAAAACACTTCCAAAACTTTTCGTTTGGAAAATAAAGAAGACAGTGAAATTGACTGGCGATTTATGTCATTCCCACTGTTTTTTTGGCATTTCCACATCATCTACTGCTACTGTTTGCTTGCATGTTTCGATTAAAACTACTAGGAAACTATTTCCATAGTCTCTACCTAGCTGGCCATGTGACATGACTTTTGTCCCTTACTAAAGTACTTGAACATAGGCCTGCAAATGAGCCGAGCCGAGCCGAGCCAAACATTGGGCTGTTCGTGCTCGGCTCACTTAGTTTGAAGCTCGGCTCGTGTTCGCGACGAGCTTTTTTTTCTCGGGCTCGGCTTGTTTAGTAAATGAATGAACCCGAGCCGAGCCAGGTTTAAGCTTGGTTGGGTTATAAACATAATCCGAGCTTTAAAGCTCGGCTCGGCTTTATGAACCGAGCCTAAAAGTTTACGAGCTTGTCCTAGCTGAACTATACAAAGCTCAAGTTCGGCTCGTTTATTTGACGAGCCTAATTTTTGGGCTCGGGTTCAGCTCGTTTAGAAAACGTTAATGAGCCGAACCCAAACATGTTCGTGATCCGGCTCGTTTCATTTGCAGCCCTACTTGAACAGCACACACACACTCTCTCTCTCTCTACACACACTCCGAAGAAGATTTTATGGGCAAGCGTTTATGTTGAGGCCAACAAATGAATGGTTTGGATCTTTTACACCATTCGATTTTTCCGCCCCACCAAGTTTGTGGAGAGAGAGAGAGAGAGTGAGAGTAATGTTCAGCCCCACCAAGGGTACGAAGGAGACAGAGAGAGTCGCTGTGTGGCGGTGTTTTACTCGGCCGCATCCTCATTATGGAGGAAGTTCCTCCAACGAGCCAAGTTATGTTCACATATAAGTGGATCAGATATAAAGTGTATCCTTGACACCCCTAACCTTGAATATAACGTTTCACTTATAAAATTGTTGCTTCTGTCCATCTCCACAAACCCATCCCAGTTTTGTTGCACATCATCATCACCAACACCACAAGATGAGTTATGATGAATAGTGTCCAACTGATAGACCAGAACTAACCTGATTTGAAAAATTGGATAGCGGGCTTGCTACATTGTAGGGCTGCAACTTGGGTCGGGCTCAACCCGAACCCGACGGGTTCAGCCCAATTTTGGCATGGGTTGGGTTGGGTTGGGTTGGGTAAGGGTTGGGAAAAGCTAACCCAATTTAAATTTGGGTTGGGGTTAGGGTTGAGGTCTTGGCAACCCGACCTGAACCTGACCTCCGTATTTTTCTCAGGATTATGTTTTCCTTTCTTGTATTTTTCTATTTGGCCCTAGATGAACCCGAACCCAACCCGACCTGATTTGGAGGCGGGTTGGGTTAGGGTTGACTATCCTCAACCCAAGGCTCGGGTTGGGTTAGGGTTGGACCCAACCCGACCCGAGTTGCACACCTTAGGTACACTGTGGGAGTGCATTCTGAAAAAAAAGGGTATTGACACTCACTTGAGCTCTAATGGCCTTTTTTATTTGCAGAGCGAAGAAGAGAAGAAATCAACTGAAATTGCTGAAATAACTCCAAAGGAAGCCGAATTCCCAGAAACACCAGTAAAAGAAGAAAAAGAAGCAAGTCCTAAGAAGACACAGGAATCCAAGCCCAATGCCCAGGAAACTGAAAAGACAGAGAAAACCCCAACAGAAGAAACACCTGCTCCGGTCATAGTTGCTTCCCAAATAGTGGAAACAGAAAATACCCCAAATTCTGAAAACCCAGTTGAAGTTCAGTCCCCAAAGAAGGAAGAACCAGAAACTAAAGTTGAATACCCAAAGAAGGAAGAAACAACAGAAGTTAAAGTTGAATCCCCAAAGAAGGAAGAAACAACAGAAGTTAAAGTTGAATCCCCAAAGAAAGAAGAAACAACAGAAGTTAAAGTTGAATCCCCAAAGAAAGAAGGAACAACAGAAGTTAAAGTTGAATCCCCAAAGAAGGAAGAAGCAACAGAAGCTAAAGTTGAAACCTCAAAGAAGGAAGCAACAACAGAAGCTAAAGTTGAAACCCCAAAGAAGGAAGAAACAACAGAAGCTAAAGTTGAAACCCCAAAGAAGGAAGAAACAAAAGCTAAAGTTGAATCCCCAGAGAAGGAAGAAATAATAGCTAAAGTTGAGTCCCCAAAGAAGGAAGAAACAATATCTGCTTAGACAACGAAGTATTGGAGGATTTGGATATGGATGAAGATTGAAGGAATTGCTTGGTGGGTGTTTTATCTGGGTCTGTGACTCTGTGGTCTTCTTTATATTTATTCAATGTGAAAACTGTGTTCATTGTTTCTTTTTCTTTTTCTTTTTATCTAGGGTGTTGTTTTTTTTTGCTCATTTTCCTAAGTTTCTCAGACCAATTGACATGAAATACTGCTCGTTGTTAAATTAAATTCAACTTGTTCAAGCTGACTTCTTTGTCCTTTACTTGTTCTTGTTGAATTTCCTCTTCTTTTTTTCTGTTAAATTGCATTAGTATTGTGCAATGAAAGTTAAGGTGCGTTTGGATGTTCACACAAAATTTAAACTTCCTGTCATTAGCCATAATACTACTAACAGAAGTCATTACCCTTATAATCACTTTGTTGTTCTTATAACCAAGAGCTGTATTCCCCTCCCTTTGAACTTTCTTGATGTCCAAGTTGTATGGAAGAAACGTTTGAGTATATTACTGAATATTAAGATTTTTTGTGGTTGGTGTGATTTAAAGCCATTGGGAATCGAAGATAAGGTCTAATAGAGGGACAATCTGGATTAATCAGAGATGAAGTAATCTGAGAAAATCCGATTTTATTATACAAATTTATCAAAAAGCCCTCCAATTTAATGTATCTTTATGCATTATCTCAGGTCAGGGGGTTTTCATAAAAATAAGTCATAGTCTCCCTTTTTCAAACAAATCCCATTATATCATTCAACTCCGGCGAGTCATCCTCTTCCCTTCCTCTAACCATTAACCCTAAGTCTCTAACCCACTGCTGACCGCCCTCGCTTTCTTCTAGGAATTCGTGTTCGTATGTAATTTAGATCAGGCAATAATTTACTCTTACGAGCAATGATAGGTACAAGGGGGCTCTTGCATAAAGGCTGCAAAAGGGCTCTTCGTTGGATCCACGTCATTTTCAGTTACATTTTAAAATCAGTTGAAAAAGTAAAATCAGTTACATTTGATGATGTGGATGCAATGAATAGCCCTTTTTTTGCTCTGTATGCAAGGGCTCCCTTGTATCTATCATTCCTCTTCACGTGTTTAGAAAATTAGACATAGTCATAGATTAAGTACCATTTAATCTGAATAAACTGTATGGACTAAACATTCTTCTTTTTAATACTCTAACCGTGTAGAATGCAAGTAGGACTTACGACATTCCAATGGAAGGTCTGATTTTAAATAGATCGTGACCGAGACATGAGAAGTAGGATCCATAAACACTCCAAATCTGATCTGGCCGATAAGGAATATGAATGGTTTGTGAAAATACAAAGTTGGATACGATTAGAACTAGATTCGTCGACAGTGGGGGCAGTGCTCCTCAGTGTATTACAATGAGATCATGTCTCACAATTTACTTTATATCTTCAGTCGCACGCCTATGATAAAAAACAAGAACTACAGAAGAAATCAACAGTTTGGTTCTTGTTGGAAAGAAGCTTTGGATGAAACAACAGATTAAGCAGACCCCGGAATATGGTAGCTTACCAAACAGCATATAAGGCACTTCTGGTAAAAAATTTAGCACAACATTTAAAGAGAGCATCAAATGAAAGCATCTCTTTATCCAAGAACAAGAAAAGAAAAAAGAGAGAAAATTCAATAAAAGAAGAAACGTGTGGGCCATAGTTACTAAGTTACAGATGATGCATTGTCCATCATAGATTCTAATGTAACAATAGCAAGACCATCAATAAATACTACCTGTTTTTTTGTTTACTTACCGATTCTTCATCTATTCACAAGCCAACTTGGTGTCAAAGCTGCTTAGACAGATAGCAAAAGCCTGAAAAGCAGATAGAGGATAACGATAATCCATGGTAAAAATATCCTTCCCAACCTTACCAAACTGGAGTATGATCTTATCGTGCTCTGGCGGTGCGGGTTGTGACGGCGTCGGAGCTCCGGCAGCCGGTTGAGTCGCGGCAATAAGCTGAAAATTCTTCACAGATGCAACAGTAACTCTTCCCCTGAAATTCAAACACCAACACTGCAACTGCTCGTGCCACCTCGGTGCCTTGTTACGAAGAACTAATGGCCTCTCTTTACCATCCTCTTCATCTTCTCTGGCAATGGCTATGTCCGAGAATCGGGAACTACTAAATTCAATTGATTGGTCGATGGATTTCGAGAAGGAGATGCTCCCAAAAGAATCCTCGAGGGACCGGGGAAGGAGCTCGGGTTGGCCGGGGACTGTCCCGCCGGCGTCAAGGGCGGAGGCAGGAATGGAGTGCATGGTGCAGTGCATCCGACGTGGGCCTCGTGTGCCCAGGACATTCAGCTCGTATGTGACTTGGGCGATGTTGTAGGTGCCGGTGGGGACTTTTGGAGAGACTTTCTTGGAGTAAAATCTACGGCTTGAGCGACCGGGTGGAGAGACGACCATGCCGCTGTATGGGGGCTGAGTATCATAGATTATAAACTTTGTGCCGAGGAAATTTGACCTGGAAAATGCACCATAAACACGAGTGATGAAACTTGGTTTTTGGAATATAATTTAGGGAAATGAGATCAGTACAACCATGTTTTGATATTTTCACTAACGCATCTTGTCTTTTAGTATTTAATGAGCTGCCAACAGGTTATTACAGTTCCCAAAAAGCTCCCACAAACCAATTTAAAAAAGAAAAGACAAGTTGGGTCTGAGCAAGTCTTAACACATGATGTTGTCTATATTCCAAACTACTGAATTTTCTGTTGAAACATGGTCAGTGCCAGAAGATAAAGAAGGATTTGCATACAAGGAGTTTTATAACAGGCCAAAAGAAAGAACACAGGTTTTGAATTATGAAAGAACAGAGGTTTCGAATTATGTGGTTTTTATTACCTTAGTTTTCCAATGTAGGTGCTGCTCGATCTTGATATGTTGCCCGCATCCATAGAGATGACATACTCCGTGCAAGTGGTTCGGCGGTTTCTTTTTGCAGAGAGGAGAAACTTCCCATTTTCAACAAGCAAAGCTGCGACATTGAACAAATGAATTATTCATAAATTAAAAAAAAAAAAAAGCAGCAGAGCCAACAGAAACAAGGAAATACCTCCTTTTGGAAGCAGACACCTAATTTACAAGCATAATCTGATTAGCTCATTTACATATTACTTTCATTTGTACTTATTCTTAGTCAGGTGTCTCCAACTCTCTATCATTACATTTTCGCTCAAAATCTTGATCAGCAGCACTCCTCGAACAGTGGTTCAATCGTACCATATGAAATTTATTGGTTAGAAATGTGACACAAATATCATAAGTAATTCTCTTCTTAAGATGTACTCACAGTCAGGCAAGAGGCCAATTAATCACCTTAACAAATAAAAGCACCTAGAATTGTTTTTGTTTTTTGCATTAATTAGAACTTTATTTTATGATTTTGGAAGCTCAAGACAACTTTTTATTGCAGATTTAAATATAGGTTCCGGCAGACAGAAACGGGACAACAAGGACACAACAACCATGGGACTCAGCCCCAAAACCTCCCCCCCAAGGAGGGTGTATTCTTGACCACTCGAACTACAAGGGTCTTGGCAGCTTGAAGTAAACTTTCACGGTATATAAACTCCAAATGCTAAGGAAATCCCATTAGCTTCTCCCTTCTGGAAGATTTCTAGATTGTATTTAAATTATGCTGCGACGGATAATGGATGATGAGAAATAGACAGTTCTTTCTACAAAAGAACAATGATGATCACTACAAAAATCCAAACCAGCAACCAGACTGATGAGGTGGCAAATGAATGGTTGGACTTGTTCAGTTCATGATCCAGTATGAGTCTAAACCATGGTTTAAATATCACTATACATCGGCTGATACATCAGATGTATAGTGATATGGTAACGTAGCAGTGTACCAGATCCAATAGAATGAAGAAAAAAAATGGTGGAATGAAGAAACTGAGCTGTTTGAAAGACTAAACAGGAAGTGATATTCTCAGACTATAACACTGATCAAGATCTAAAATCTGGAGGTAATTCAACAGCTGGAATCAATAGTTATTCAAACGATAACACAGGCTGAGATGGTTCTAAAAGCAACAGTCCACACACTAATGGAAGTAACTGTCCAGATGCTATGGTATCCGGTTCCTTGCAGCGAGTTCCCAAGGGAGGAACAAGGTCAAACTAATTCGAAGAGAATTCTACTGATCTACAGTAGACAAGCAATGCTACTAGATCTAAGAAAAAGAAGAAACAGGAAAGGGATTAACATAGATGTAACAGATAAAAGAAATTGGAATGAAGATCAAACAAGAGATACTCATTTCAGCAAACCATACAACTGAAAAGGAAGATGAGAAAAGGACCTGAATCTTCCAAGGGACTTTTCTCCACCCTTCACTAGAGTAATCCTCTCCAACTCTACTCAAGAATCTCTTGAAACCAGAACTCTCTTTTCTCTCTTTTTTCCAAGCTCTCCAGAAATTCCCATGTAAATGAAGTCAAAACCCCTATTTATAGACAGAATTTCCACATTGCTTCCAATCATAACCTGCCATCTGTCTTGCTGATATGCGTCCAGTCCAATAGGAAACTACCACCTGTCCTCCAAGCCAGCTGTCAAGGACAAATGTCATTCCCAAGGTAGTGGCCCTAATTGCACTTGCAGTCCCCTAGGCATGTGGCATGCATAGAAGGTTGCAAGTACATTGGTCCCCCATCCACATATCAAATGTAGAAAGGCTTTGTAGTGGTTCCCCCTTACACATGCCACCTCATCAATTTGATGTATCACTCCTACATTTATCCTTTATTACAGCTTTGCCCCATTACAAACTTCACACATCAAGTTTCCATTATAAGAGACACTACAGTCCTTTGTTCGGCTCCAGGTCAAAAACCTGGTTCTCACCTATCCGTGCGATTCAATGATCCTAGCATTGATGGCAGATTCTTTACAGCGGAGATGTGAATGGGCAGCGAAAATTCTGTGTGAAGATCTCATAAATGTCGGGGATGTGATCTGGGTTGTCCCAGTGTATGAGATCGAGAGATAAAATAAAATGCTAAAAAGGATCTTGCAGAGAGAAGGGTTGTAGCGACAATAGACAATATAAGAGAAGCTTCTAGAGAAAAGCTTATATGGGAGAGGAGCAATCAAGCCATTTGGGTTGTCTCCATAATTTTTTAAAGAAACAATTCGAACCCTCCGGCTTGAATCTCATATGGGAGGTTTTTCTTTCTTTGTTTTTTTTTTTTTGGAAGGGGTTGGGGAGCATACACAGGAGAGATAGAAAGAGAGAGAGAGAGAGGGATAATACGAAAGCTATCATTAATTAGGTTTGGGTGTCATGCTAAAATAAGAAAGATGACTATAAAATATTTAGAAAATGTGTGCGATGAGAGGTGAGTAATTTTTGGAAAAAGAGAATCCTGGAATGATATTTTAGGTAGGAGAGTGATTTTGGTTAGGCTTTTTTGGATTTTGGATTTTTAATTTACGTTTATTGATAACATATTGTAAAATATATGCGTTTACAATAACATTGTGAAATGTATGTAATTGCTAATATCAATTACAGATGATGATCAGTGACTGCTTGAAGGGTAATTAGTATGCATGCATAGTTGTTAGTAATTTATTATCTTATTTCCTTAAACGTTTGCAATGAAGAGTAATTAGTATGCTTGCATAGTTATTAGTAATTTATTATCTTATTTCCTTAAACGTTTGCAATGATTCCCTTCTCTTTTAGCTTATATAGGTACTCTGCAATCTTAGAAAAGCGAAATTATATCGTATATGCACTCCACAATTTTAAGCTTTCTTTTACTAGTTTCCTTTTTTTGTTTTGATTATTTGAATTCCTTTCCAAAAGAATATCCATCAGATTGCCTAGACCCTATTGAAATCAAAGACTTGATCCAGTTTTTGGTGGAACCAAGTTTGCACCTGATTATGGGTTTTGATTATTGGCAGTAAAGTGTGTTTGGAGATGGATGAAATCAGAAAATAAGCAATGAGCGTGTGCACGCGTGCGTGTGTGTATCTAGTCACAAAAGAGGCAACACACATTCAACTGACATTTGGGTGGAACGAGGCAATAAAGAGAAATCTTAGGTTGTGTTTGGTTGCACAAAAGCTTGGCAGCCGCCGGAATTTAGCTTGGATTTGGCATGCCATTCCACGTTTGGTTGCCAAAATAGCATTGGACTCCCCTTTGACTCCATTGGATATCTCCCATGTAATAATTGCTTGTCTGGTGACTTGGATTCCTCGTCCCCTCATGACTTTTTAAACAAATTCTTCCAAAAGCAAAGTTAAATTTTCTAGGGAATGATGCTCTCTCTCTCTCTCTCTCTCTCTCTCTCTCTCTCTCTCTCTCTCCTAGTAATGACATCCCCTACTTATTCTCCTACTCTCCGAGTATATGCCGTGCAACCAAACACTACTTACACAATTCTCCACGGTAATTCCAGGCAAATCAAAATGCTTGTCTCATCCCTTTGACTTCCTATTCCAGTACTCTTCAAGCCACCCCCACTCAACCAAACACATCCTAAGTGTCACAATCAGGGGTCATGTGCGCATGAAACTACAAAGGACAAACAGAGGATAATGTTGTTTGATTTGCAGTTGAAAGATTTGTACATAAGTTTCACTGCAGCGTAAATCTTAGAAGCAATTTTCTCGCGAGCTAATGAAAGCAGTTCAGTAGGAATGGAAATTTAGTAAATGAAAATACATAGATCATGGGGGACAAAATGCTAGCATAGGAGAGGACGACAGAGTTCCATCATTTGATTTCACCACAGAAAGAAAATGAAATAGTAGAAGAGCACATCACCATGAAATAAGCATGCTATTAAATGAAACATCAATTTATTAAGCACAATGAGGAAAGAAGATCCCTGACTACAACAAGACATTCATGTAATGTATATAAGATCACTAAAATCCAACAAAGAAAATTCAAGAACCAGTACCAGTGCTCTGACAAGTAAATGGCAACCAAATTGTAAGAAAGAAATCTTACCCGGGCTAAGACATAAGAAGAGGCGATAAGTTAAATTTGATTTATCTCTCTTAATGAAGCATTGAATAGTTCCATCACGGGGCCCTGGCTGTAAAAGTCAAACATGAGAAGATTTACTCTACAATGCTCCAAAAATCACAAAAAATCCGCTCATAGATGAAAAAATGTAACTGCGTATGAAAGTATCTATAGAAGCCAGGCAACCTTAACCACAGTAGTTATGTTATGGCCCAGAAGGGCCAGAACAGGTAGTGAGTCAAAATCAAGCAGTAAAACACACAGATTACAGAGAAAAAATAAGCAAGCTGAAAGAACCTGCTTTAAGGACACTGGAAAAGTCAGCTTCCCACAAAACTCCGGGCTTCTAACAATTTCCTTACACATTTCCCTCCATGACCTGCAAACAGCAGCACAGGCAACTACATGCTTGCGTGCCGGCCAGGTATTTTCACTAGCCTCCAACCTTTTAATCACATCACGAAGTAATTCCGGGGGGAGGCTAGCCCAACAACTCTGCTGGATTACCAGGAACTGATCATGAAACTCGTGAACTGATCCCTGAGACTTCCCCCTTTGATGGCCAGACAACCTCACCTCAAAACTCCGCCTGGATAAGCTCCCGAAACCATCTCTTACATCACGAATTATGCTTCGGAACGACATCTAAGCTAGTAACCCCCAAAAGAAGTGTCACACCACGATTATTAGAGCTTCCCTTGTACACATAAATGTTCAGCCTACTTGAGTTTCACAATAATCGCGGACCCCCTTCCAACACTATGTTAAACTGCACATAAAGCAAATGTCACAAAAAACGTTTCTTATCAGATCCTCCGGGGAACCAAAATAAAAGAAGATCTTCATAAAGGGAAAAATGTAGAAAGCTAAGTTGCCACTCCATACCTATGATACAATTTATGGTGAACACCCAAAGGAATAACAACACAAATGCGGCAAACAGCTGCTAAATAATTATACCTGAATGGGAAAAAAAAAAAAAAGAAATTTTAGAAATAGTTTTCAGACTCTAAACAGATGAAAAGGCTCTTGATTTACCCTAAAACACACCAAACAGTGCAACCGTTTGCAAGAAACATGCTTACTGGAGAAGAGAAAAGCATAGCCACAAGAAAACCGCTTTAAAGCATGCCCTAAATATTAGGTATTTATAAAATCTAACGTGCAACAGGAAGACCGAGACTCCTGGGCCAACAAAAGTCAGACCAAAAAGAGCCCTACGATCAGATCAGCCTTTGATTTTTTTTTTCCCCTGTGACTTTCATAGAACAACTGGCTCCCACTGTGGCAAGTGCCGGACGGCTTATTTTAGCAAAACCTAGTATAATATAATAACGTGCGCCCGGCTTATGTTAGCAAAAATAAATGAAAAATACTAACATGCGCTCGTGGATGAAAAAACAGGGCTGAGGTCTTACCTGCTAAAACAGAAACGAAAAGGAAGGCGAAACGTATGCGGCAAGTTTCCTAAAGATCAAGCTCAGTAAAATCAACAGATGCGAGATTTTCCAGCTCGTTCTTTAGATAGAAAGAGTAGATTAGATCTTGTAAATGAACCAGAGTCCTCCACAGATCTGCAAAAAACGACGAAGCCTCTGAAACGAAGAAAGCTGAAAATTTTCAGCATGATTATTGCGGAAAAAGTGAGAAAAACACGAAAAGAGACAAAAACACGAGTTTCTCGCCGTGTGTTAGAAGAAAATGAAAAGCGAATACCAAATCGAAGCTAAATGTGAGATGTTCTTCGTGCTTTGCCGCGAAGAGAAAGGAAATCAAGACAAAAAAGCTAAAAAAAGAAATTTTCAGGATGAATCTGAATAAAAACCTTAAAAAGAAGCGACAACGAAGATTTTTAACAAGCGCATCTCCAAAATCCGAGTGAAACTAAAGAACTTCAGAAAAAAGGAGCTGAAAACTGAGTTTCCACACATCTCCGGATAAAAACGAGATTTGAAAAAAAAAAAAGATTTTTCCAGCCAAATACTAGAAAGGAAATGAGAAAAGCCAAGCGAAATTATAGATATATCTAGAATCTTTGCAAAAATTTAGAAAAAAAATCAAAGAAAATCTCAAAAACCAGCTGAAAGTACAGATCTACGAAATATGAAGCCAGATCTAAGAAAAAGACAAGAATCAACAGAGAAAATTAAACGCACCTTCAGATACGCTTGCCAGAGATCAGATCCCTCTCTTTACCAACCAGTTTTCCCTCTCTTCCTTTTTTTCTCGCAAGAATCCGGATTTCAAACCTCATTAAATCCACTTCAGAAAGAGGAAAAAAATAAAAGCATTTATTTTATTCCCTTGGACCAAAAGCGCCAGGCAATTAAGCAGGTATTGACTTTACCGTTCCTTTAACTGACGAAAATTGCAGAGTGTAAGCTCCCGCTCCTTTCCAAAGCTAAAAGCAGACCTGATTCTTCTCTTTCTTTTTGCTTTTGGATGTATTCCGTCTGGTTTTAAACGGAAGATTTGAAGAGGCGTAGGGGAGAAGCTTCCGATTCTTTTTTTATATCGCAAAAATACACATTGACTTGAGGTATTTGATTTCTGTTACGAGGTTAAAGGTTTGAATCTCTCCATCGTCTCTGCAACAAGGAGAAGGGAAAGATTTCTAGAGAGAGAGAGAGAGTCGTCCTTGTTTAGATTTACTTTACCTCGCTCTCACATGCTCTATGCTTTCTTTCATGTGCGAAAATTTATGACGAGGGATGCTTTCATCATGAAAGGCCCGCGGGGGTGGAGAATGGCTGGAAATTACCCTTGATTAATCTTTTTTTTCGGACGATAATAAATTCGCACCCCCTGTAGGATAATTCGCACCCCCTGAAAATGAGGGATGTGGCCGAGGCAACTTTTAAGTTTTAACGTTGAAACGAGCATAACGTATCCGTCATTTTCGGAAGTGCGGTGATATTTTCAACACCCACGCTCCCCCCGGCAGCGTGCATTCGCCCCCAATTAACGTCATATCACTGATTTGACGTCAAAAAGCGTCACTGTTCACTATAAGGAGGGCGAATGCACACTACAGTGGGGTGAAAATATAGTCTCCCTTTTCGGTTTTGTCAAGGGTATATTAGTCATTCTCCATCTAACAGGTTGTCAGTTGACTATTTTGTCCGGGCGAATTCTATACTTCTGTAATTTTGCTTTCACGTAAAATTCCCAGGACAAATTTTTACCCCGGCCAAGCTTTTGGGGCGATTGTTTCGACGGAAGTTGGGTGTAAAACGAATCTTTGATTTTCAGGTTAGGTCCCATCTAGTCCCACACCGGGAAAGCCCCCCAATTAGGAGGTTTCAGCATCGTTTTCCTCAGCAGCCCATCTTACGGTGGCTTTCACTCTATCCTGTTTGATAAGAGTACGGAATGGGGGCCGATGTTTAGTGAAAATACGGATTGCGAGCACCTTTTAAAACAAGAACAAAAAAAGAGCTAAACTTCAAAATCGGGTGGTCAAAAGACCCTGATACCCTTCCGACATCGACGGAGTCCTCCTTTTTCATTACTGTCTCTTAAATTGGCCCGATTCACGAGGCTTCTTTTGGTTCATTTAAATGTGTATTTGAACCGAGAGAACCTTGAGTTCGTTTCTATCTTGGTCGTCGGAAATAATTAGAGACGGATGGATCTTGACACGTGTTGGAAAACTTTTTGGAACTCCGACGTTATTGTCCTTTTTAGAACACTAACGTTATATTTTCTCACTTATCTTTTGGCTTTGAACGGTAGACGTTATCTTTTCTCACTTATCTTTTCAACACGTGTCAAGCATCCATCCGTCTCTAGGTATTTCCGATAAGATAGAAATAATTGGTACGGCAGCGGAAAATAATGGGTACGTCGATGAAAATAATGGTTACAGAGAGGGAAATATGGGTACGCCGGCAGAAATAATGGGTACGCCAATGGAAATAATGGTTACAGAGAGGAAAATAATGGGTACGCCGGCGGAAATAATGGGTACGCCGATGAAATAATAGTTACAGAGAGGGCAATAATGGGTACGCCGGCGGAAATAATGGGTGCGCAGATGGAAATAATAGTTACAAAGAGGGAAATAGTGGGGTACGCTGGCGGAAATAATGGGTACGCCGATAGAAATAATGGTTATAGAGAGGGGAATAATGAAATAATGGCTACGTCGATGGAAATAACGGTTACAGAGAGGGGAATAGGAATAATGGGTGCACTGGCTGAAATAATGGGTACGCCGATGGAAATATTAGTTACAGAGAAGGGATTAATAGTTACAAAGAGGGATATTATTAGAAGACGCCACCGTTTCATATTAATGTCCACGTGTCGTGGATCCGACCGTCTATTCATATTGGCGACGACCAAGATTTAAAGGAATCCAAGGACTCTGGGTTCACAGAAAGATTTCAATCCAAACCAAATCGACTATGTATAGAGTCTCTAGCACGTGTCAGGCATCCATCCGTCTATAGGTATTTCCGACAGCCAAGATAGAAACGAATCCAAGGTTTTGTGACTTCTGTCGGTTCAAATACCAGACGAACCAAAAGAACATCGTGAAACACGCCAGTAATGAAAAAGGAGGCTGAATGACGTTTATGTTGATGTTAGAAGGGTATCAAGGTCTTTTTCCAACCTGATTTTGAACATTAGCCCGTTTTTTGTTCTTGTTTTAAAAGGTGCCCGCAATCTGTATTTTCACTAAACATCGGCCCACATTCCGTACTTTTCTCATCCTGTTTTTTTTTTTCAAGGAAGGCCTTTCCACAGGTCACCTCTTCAAAAGTGATCTATGTGGTAACTTCACTGTGACTTTAGATATTTTAATACATAGCCCCTTCCTTCCTGTAGTCCTCTCCATAGGCATCCCTTCTGTGACGTGACTCTGAACATGTGACATGCTAGCTGCCCGAAACCCCTAGGAGGCTAAGACTTTGGAATGCTTTAAGCTAGACCTTTTAGACCCGTCCCATACTAAGCTGGGTCCCACTTAGTCCCATACCTAGGAAGCCCCCACTTAAGACCGAAGCCTTTTTAATCTATAAAATAGGGTTTCCATTTCGGAAGTTTGAGAATCGACAACAGCACATAGGAGTGAGAATTATGGTTCATTTTGGACCGTATTTTGATAGTCTGTGGGCGACGACGGAGTAGCATGTGTGCCTTCGCTATAGTTTATGGACAATTAGGGTTCATTCTGATTATGTTACTTGAATAAATACTTTGGAACTAATACACGGAATATCTTGTTTCGTATTTAAAACCCACTATTTATTTTATACCCTTATCATCAGCAGTGTTAGGCCTAAAATCGGTAACAGGTTATGGTAGGGCTGGGTGGTCCGAACTAACGAGCCACGACTGAGGGGCTGGTTGAGTCCTGCGCTGCACAAGAGTACAGACAAGAAAGAAAAGGGTCAGAGGACCAACCCAGAGTGATACTCCGGACGGGCGCTTCGACACTCAAGTCAGTATGAGCAGGAGTGCAGAGCAAATGTCAGAGCAAAAAGCTTAGAGTTTTGGTTCTCAGTTTTTCAGGACCCTCACCTTAGCACAAGTGAAGGCTATTTATAGTGATTCTGAGCCACTTGTCTAGGACAGGTGGTAGTTCTGAGCCAGGTGGTGGCCTCTGTATGGACCAGGTTTCATACCTAAGGAGGGCAGGTGGAGGTCCCTGATTGGTCCAGGTGTCACACCTAGTGGAGACAGGTGCTGGCCTTCCAACGGTCCTTGTGAGGGCCACGTGCCAGAAGCTAATTGGATGCTGAGTTCGGACCCCTCAGTGCTGAGTCCGGATTGCTGAGTCCGGATTCCCTCAGTGCTGAGTCCGGACCCTATCAAGCAGTTACAACTATACAATTCTCAAGTATTCATGACATTAGGAGAGGAAAGTTGAAAATAAAAGAAGGGTGCCATTATCAAAACAAAGGGGCCCATAATACAATTTCCCCAACTCGAAATAGTTCTAGTCATTGTCAGGGGATTCATTTAATATGAATATTTTTTAGTTTTTGTTTTGTAAGCTTGTATCGTCGATACTCCCCAAAGGTCCAAAACCTACAGACTATGTCCTGACGCGAAACCTCGTCAATGGAGGCAATATTCCTTTCATATTCAACAAAAGGATGCCTTGTCTTTAACCTAGTTTCATGTATAGACCGTTCATCAAGCAGGCCGATCGTTAATGGAAGGGATCCCAAAAATCAATCTGATTGGACGATCACAAGTCTATCACTTGTTATTTTTGGACCAAAAGTACAAGCTGGGCCCATTTGTTTGGTATTCCAAATCATTTATTTCATAGGCCTTTCTTAGGATAGGCCAGGGAACTCAAACCACCTCTGTTGGACTATTCTAATCCTCCAATTTGTAGCTCAATCGAGAAAAAATATTTAAAAACAACGGTCTGAATTCATCAAATTCATTAAGAAAGTGGGCCCTATTTGTACTTTCCCGCTCATTTTTCATCTCTCAAATAAGAACTTGTGGTTTTATACTTGGCTTAGATTATGTTCGGCAACCATTATCTACCGTAATTCTTTTGTTTTGAGGTTTAGAGAATGAAAATCATGTTTGGTAAACGATCCGCATAGCCCAATGTTATGAGATTTTTCTCTTAATATAAATAATATGGCGTACCTGTTTACTGATTTCTGTGAAAAACAGAAAGAATAGATGATTAGTATAACCTTTTCGATGCGGCGAGTTGAGGCACGGACTAGGTCGCTCTCTTTAAGGTGATTTTGCGCCTCTGCGGAAAACCCTCTTGTGCAACAGATCCGAACGCAATCACCCACAGGATACAACAGCCCGACGCACCGTCGCTATCTATCTGAAGTGCACAATCAGATAGATCCGAACCAAACAGCGAACACTCCGAATGCCCAACAAATAAAACAGAACAGAGAAAAGAAAACAAAAATAACAGAAAGGAAACTGTTCTGTTTTTGCAAACGACTCAATAGAGATGGAAAAACGAATCAGCAGAGATGAAAGGCTCGTCTATCTGTTTAAAGAGAGATTCTAAAACAGATGTAAGAACTGTATTTCAAGACGTTGGAAACAATCTCTTTTTATAGAGAAAACGTGTCTGTTGAAGACACCTCTTTAAAACAGAAGAGACACCTTTTTTAAAAACGTCATTTAAAAAATTGCCGTTACTTAAGAGGGTTGTAACGGTTGGATTAAGTTAAAACTAAAGAGACATGACCGTTGGATTTATAAATAAAAAATCCGTTTAGAAAACCCAACCCAACACACACACGCACCCACACCCGCGCCCCGACACGGCTCGGCTCGGCGCGCGCGCGCGTGTGTGTGTGTTTTTTATTTATTTGATCTTGTTCTTTGTAAAACACCAAAGGCAAACAAATTGAATGCCCTTGAAAGGCCCAAGCATTTGCTCAACACTCCCTCTTATATGGATGGGAGAATTTTTCTCAACTTCCCATCTTGGACTAAACTTTTAAGAGGTAAGAGAGCTACCTTCAAAAGTTTAAATGATATTGGTGGGAAAGTACAAGAGAATAGAATCAATTTGAAAATTTCAAAATTTGGGTGGGAAATTCAAAAGCAAAAAAGAATCTTTTTTCAAAAGCAAATGTTTCTTTCATTTTTAGTATTTAAAATACTAACAATCCCCCACTTATTTTAATAGAAAAAATATTAGTAAAACTTAATGCTGGGCAATCAGCAGAGTATCACGTATAATAAAGGTGACTATGTCTTGAACCTTTACTTAGTGTAAGTGCATTCTAACTGTAAGGAATTGATAGTGACTATGTCTTGAACTACAATCCTTGGGTACAGAGAGACGTGCACCACACACATGATACTAAAGTGTTCAATTGGTTCCAAAAAGCTCGCACATTACGGCCATGTGCTACATCCCAGTTTCCATGTAAGCATAAGAGAATAAGCTCTCGTCTCTTTTGGAAGCGGCCCACTTCCGCGCTAACATGTAGGTGAGTCTATCAAGGATGCTCCTGTAGCCTATACATCCCACTCATACGAGCTATAGATCTCATTAAGAGTAATAACTCAACCTTCCAAACGCTTCAGGATATCATGCTTGAGTTACACCATAGGGATGGACTTTGAGATAAACTTGAAAATAGCACGATCATCCACAAGTTACACTACGACTCGTTTTTCCCATTGAAAACCTAGTTCTTGGGATCTCCAGTCCCTAGGTTGGGTGTCCATCATAGGTAATTATTTACAAATGGGCTTTAGTCCCATCCCCCTCGATGTATTGCAGATTTTCTCCCTTGACAAGGCCTTAGTTAAGGGATCTGCCAAATTATCACCAGATCTCACAAAGTCAATGGTGATTGATCCATTAGAAATCAATTCTCTCACAGTACTATGTTTCCGGCGTATCTGTCGCGACTTTCCATTATAGTACTTATTATGTACTCTTCCAATAGCAGCTGTGCTGTCACAGTGAATCAAAATAGCGGGAACAGGTATTTCCCAAATAGGTATATCAGATAAAATATTTCTCAACCAACTAGCCTCTTCACATGCAGAGGTTAGTGCAATCAACTCAGATTCCATAGTGGACTAAGCAATAATAGTCTGTTTCTTGGATCTCCAAGAAACTGCACCACTACCAATAGTAAATACATACCCAGTGGTAGCCTTGGAATCTTTTGACAAAGTATTCCAATCGGCATCACTGAAACCCTCTAGAACAGCAGGAAACCTATGGTAGTGAATCCCATTATTAATGGTTCGTTTGAGGTATCTCATGACTCGTGATATAGCATTCCAATGTTCAATACTTGGATTACTAGTATATCTACATAATATGCCTACCGCATATGCTATATCAGGTCTGGTACAGTCTGTAGCATACCTTAAACTACCAATAATACTAGCATACTCTTTTTGATTAACACTATCACCTTCATTAGAATACAATCTAATACTAGGATCAAAAGGAGTACATACTGGATTACAATCAAAGTACTTATACTTTTTAAGTATCTTTTCTATATAATGGGACTGGTCTAAAGATATACCAGTATCAGATCTTGTAATTTTAATCCCTAAAATTACATTTGCTTCTCCTAGATCTTTCATATCAAAGTTTTGTTTTAATAGATTTTTGGTTTGTTTAACTATTTCCAAGTTAGAACCAAAAATTAAAAGATCATCAACATACAAGCAAATAATAATACAATAAGTATTAATATACTTATAATATATACACTTATCACTTTCATTGATTTTAAAACCATTTGATATAATGATATTATCAAATTTTTCATGCCACTGTTTTGGTGCTTGTTTAAGTCCATACAGTGACTTCACCAACTTACATACTTTATTTTCTTGACCTGGAGATATGAAACCACTAGGTTGGTCCATATATATCTCCTCTTCTAGATTACCATTTAAGAAAGCAGTCTTTACATCCATTTGATGAATTACCAGATTATGGATTGCAGCCACTGCAATCAAAACTCTAATGGATGTAATCCTAGTAACCGGAGAGTATGTATCAAAGAAATCTATATTTTCTTTTTGCCTAAAGCCTTTAGCAACAAGCCTAGCTTTATATTTGTCTATGGTTCCATCTGGTTTCAAGTTTCTTCTAAGAATCCATTTACACCCTATGGTCTTAAATCCTGGTGGTAAATCTACTAATTTCCAAGTCTGGTTTGACATCAGAGACTCCATCTCATCATTGACAGCTTCTCTCCAAAAGTCAGCATCTGACGAGGACAAAGCTTCCTCTAAAGAAGAAGGATCTCCCTCCAAACTAAAGACATAGAAATCAGAGCCAAAATCCTTGGCTATTTTGGATCTTTTACTTCTCCTAGGTTCAATTTCTACTTCAGGGTTTACCTCAATCCTAGGCTCGGTGCCCCCACTATCTCCAAGAGTCACGGTACCCCCACTATGTCTAGATTTAAAAGGAAATTTATCTTCAAAGAATTCAGCATCCACTGACTCTATTATTACACTGTTATTGAGGTCTAAAAACCTATATGTTTTACTTGTAAGAGAGTAACCCATAAAGGCACACTCTATGGCTCTACTTCCTATTTTGGGTCTCTTAATATTAGAAAGTCTTACATAAGCTAAACATCCCCAAACTCTAAAGTAACTCACATTGGGTTTCCTATTTTTCCAAAATTCAAAAGGTGAGACTTTAGTTTTGTAATTAGGAATTCTATTAAGAACATAGCAGGAAGTTAGAATTGCTTCTCCCCATAAGTTAGAAGGGGCTCCTGAACTTAGGAGTAAAGCATTCGTAAGTTCCACTAGTGTTCTATTTTTCCTTTCTGCAACCCCATTTGAAGCGGGAGAGTAAGGAGCGGTTGTTTCATGTATAATTCCTAATGACTTAACAAAGTCAGTGAATTCTAATGATTCATATTCACCTCCTCTATCACTTCTTAGTCTCTTAATCTTCCTATTGAATTGGTTCTCTACTTCTAATAGGTATTCCTTAAACATTTTTAAGGCTTCACTCTTATGTCTAATTAAATAAATGATTGTATACTTAGAAAAATCATATATAAAGGTTATAAAGTATCTTTTACCACTACGGGTCAAGATACCGTCTAACTCACAAATGTCACTATGAATTAAGTCTAAAAGTTCTGAATTCCTTTCAACACTTTTGAAAGGCTTTCTAGAAATTTTAGCCTTACTACATATTTCACATTTGTTAAATTCTTCTAAGACTACTTTAGGAATCATACCTAATACACTCATGTTATGTACATATTTCCTATTTATATGATACAACCTAGCATGCCATGAATTAACAGAAGAAAGCATGTAAACAGAAGAATCACTTTTATTCATTATTTCAACATTCAGTTTGAGCATTCCATCACATGCATATCCTTTACCAACAAAGGATCCAAACTTGGTTACAACATACTGGTCAGACTCTATGGTTTGTTTAAAACCAGCCTTGTTAAGAAGAAAACTAGAAACTAAGTTCTTCCTCATGTCTGGAGTATGAAGAACATCATTCAGTATCACTTTCCGCCCTGAAGTGAAGCAAAGTTCAACGTCCCCAACACCGAGTACCTTTATTGTATGCGAGTCCCCTAGAAGCACCTTCTTCTCATTATCTGCATGAGCATACGTCTTGAACCACTTCCTGTCAAAACACACATGACGGGACGCACCAGTGTCGACCCACCACCCTTCAGATCCTCCAACGATATTCACTTCAGTGATCATAGCCACAAGTGGCTCTTCTATCACGTTGGCTTGAGGGATTGGTGCAGTCTTCTTACGTCGACACATCCGTGCAATATGACCCTTGAGCCCACAAATATAGCACACAATTTTGGAATAGTCATTCTTTCCAGAAGTTGTGTTTTGGTTCGGACGCTTGAAGGTACCTCGGTTTTGGTTCTGTTGCTTTTTCTTCAACTTCTTTTTGGGCTTCAGATTCACTTGCGGTTTCTGATTTTGGTTCTTAACTTCAGAAATGGCATTCACATTAGTTACAATTTCAGTATTCCCTTCTTTCTTATCTTGGTTACGGTTTTCTTCTTCGATCCGAAGACGAACAAGAAGACCTTCCATAGATAATTCCTTAGTTTTATGAAGAAGGGAATTCCTGAATTCTTTCCAAGAAGGAGGTAATTTGTCAATCACGGCTGCAACTTGAAATTATTCACTAATAGTCATTCATTCCGCAAGAATGTCGTGAACAAGTTTTTGCAACTCGTGGGTTTGAGAAATCACCGTCTTCTCATCCACCATGTAATATCTAAAATACTTGCTAACCGCATATTTTTTAGACCCAGCCTCTTCTGTATCATACTTCTTCTGTAAGGCTTCCCAAAGTGTCATGGAATCCTTACAGTCACTATAAAAATCGTATAATTCGTCGGATAGGCAATTGAGAATAAAGTTTTGGCATAGGAAATCAAAATATGTCCAGTTCTTTTTCAAAGTAGATCTAACTGGTTCAAGTTCTGATCGCCAAGGCTTTGGGTCTTCCAAAACATGGGCTACTTTCTTGGTGGATAAATAGAAAAACATTTTCTTCTTCCATCTCTTAAAATTAGCACCACTAAATCGAAAAGGCTTATTCGGATTTGAAGAATCCGATATAATCTCGTCATGGGATGCCATATTTTAGAAAGAGGAAAACAGAAACGAAATTCACCTTAAAATTGTTATGAGATTTTCCTCTTAATATAAATAATATGGCGTGTCTGTTTACTGATTTCTGTGAAAAACAAAAAGAATAGATGATTAGTATAACCTTTTCGATGCGGCGAGTTGAGGCACGGACTAGGTCGCTCTCTTTAAGGTGATTTTACGCCTCTGCGGAAAACCCTCCTGTGCAACAGATCCGAACGCAATCACCCCCAGGATACAACAGCCCGATGCACCGTCGCTATCTATCTGAAGTGCACAATCAGATAGATCCAAACCAAACAGCGAACACTCCGAATGCCCAACAAATAAAACAGAACAGAGAAAAGAAAACAAAAATAACAGAAAGGAAACTGTTCTGTTTTTGCAAACGACTCAATAGAGATGGAAAAACGAATCAGCAGAGATGAAAGGCTCGTCTATCTGTTTAAAGAGAGATTCTAAAACAGATGTAAGAACTGTATTTCAAGACGTTGGAAACAATCTCTTTTTATAGAGAAAACGTGTCTGTTGAAGACACCTCTTTAAAACAGAAGAGACACCTTTTTTAAAAACGTCATTTAAAAAATTGATGTTACTTAAGAGGGTTGTAACGGTTGGATTAAGTTAAAACTAAAGAGACATGACCGTTGGATTTATAAATAAAAAATCCGTTTAGAAAACCCAACCCAACACACACACGCACCCACACCCACACCCGCGCCCTGACACGGCTCGGCTCGGCGCGCGCGCGCGCGTGTGTGTGTGTTTTTTATTTATTTGATCTTGTTCTTTGTAAAACACCAAAGGCAAACAAATTGAATGCCCTTGAAAGGCCCAAGCCTTTGCTCAACACTCCCTCTTATATGGATGGGAGAATTTTTCTCAACTTCCCATCTTGGACTAAACTTTTAAGAGGTAAGAGAGCTACCTTCAAAGGTTTAAATGATATTGTTGGGAAAGTACAAGAGAATAGAATCAATTTGAAAATTTCAAATTTTGGGTGGAAAATTCAAAAGCAAAAAAGAATCTTTTTCAAAAGCAAATGTTTCTTTCATTTTTAGTATTTAAAATACTAACACCCAATTCTCCAAATCCCGTCAAAATATCATGGGACATTTAGATTTCCACTCCTTTTTTGTTGCATAGCTAATTTTTATTCCTCAAAAACTCTCCAATTTATGGTTAGAATTAGATTTCCTACCATTGCTTCAAAGCTTGGTGGACTCTCCAAACGGTTCTAATTCTCCTGTTTCTGCCCATTTAATCCACATGAATTAGAATGGTTACCTCTTTCTTTCATTTCTTTTTTTTTAAGAGTAGAATGGTCACCTTGTTAGGTGAGATTGTTGGTAAGTTGCCTTTTTTCCCACAACGGCTAGTTACCTATAGAAAACCTGGCGGATATAAGAAGTTCTCCATTTCACACGACTAGGGGTGTAAACGGATCGAATTCGAATCGGATAGTGCTATATCCGAATTCGAATTCGTTTACAAAATTCAGTATCCGAATTCGCATCCGAATTCGACGGATAATTAAAATTTGTTACCAAATTCGCATCCGACAGATATTATTCGAATACGGATATTATCCGTATCCGTTTATCCGGGGATTCAAATCCAAATTAATAAACAGATATCCGAATTCGAACATATCCCGTTTATCTGGATTCAAATCCAAATTCATAAACAGATATCCAAATTCGAACATATCCGAAATCATAAACGTACATCCGAATTTGAATGTATCCGTTTATCCGGATTGAAATCCATAAACGGATATCCGAATTTAAATCCGCAAAAAATTTTTATAAGGGCAGCAAACAGCTACCACCGTTTGCTTTGTTTTACTTACACATTAGTTTAAGACGATTTTATCATTAAACCCCGGCCCATATTTATACCCACAGCTCCACACAAGTTTTCACCTCTCTCCCGATGTGGGACTAAATTTGCAAAACAGTAGTGTTGTCTGTTGAAGATAACATAATTTTAATAACAGTAGTGTGGGCCATACCATAATTTTAATAAAGTGAGAGTGCGCCCGTATGACAGTAGTGTTGATAACATTTTCATTTTTTTTTATTTTATAATAATTTGCTACCAAGCTTCTCCTCTTGGAAAGTAGCAATGGTGGTGCAAAGATGCGCCGATTGGCAATTCGTGCTAGCAAAAATGTAAAAACGTAATCATTACACACAAAAAAGTAAAATAGTAAAGTATAAAGTTTTAAATGAAACATTACCAATAAAATATTTAAGGTTATGACAATTACTGAAAGAAACACTTACTTAGAATAATTATTACAATCCAATAATCCAATAATCCACAAATAGATTGTGCCTAAACAATCATTCCCATACATATTATAGAATCCTCTAGATCAGAGGGTTGGGACCTAAGATTATTCTATGGAAATGATAAGTTGGGCACAACCCTATTTCCATTGTGGCCCATCAAATGGACGGTTTGGATGGACCGTACAGTACATTTTGATTAATACTGGACTATATGCTTACACCATATAAAATCCATATTTCTTGTTACCAGATGTGACTGTATGGCCAACCAATGGATGGTGTAGATCTGATAGACCCAACAAATGGACTTATTAATGAAGGGAAGGATTTTCTTCAAAAGGAAAAATGTTATCTTTCTTGTCAGTATGGGTGGGATTGCATTTGAAGCGGATATGGCTAGACATCAATTCATAAGCACACAGACTTTGAGAAAAAGTACAGCACCTTAGTTTCTGTTAAATTTACAAAATTTTCCGGGTTACCCGCACCCACCTTTTTGCTCTATAATTCTCTAGAAACTATGCCATCTTCTTTCAATCACCAGCATCCATTTGTTTTTTTCATCCTACAGGCCACATTTGTTGCTTCATAAAGAAGCCATGTCAAACTCCAAGAATGCCCTTAAAATGAGAGATTACTTCCTTTCCTACCTAAAACACTTTTTGTTTTTGTTTTTTTTCTAAAAAGAAAATTTACTCTTCTTTTAGAAACAAAAGATAGTGTGTCATTACTAAAAATAAATATTAATGATATTATTAATAATAAATAAATAAAATTTACTTCTCGGATTCGGATGTTAAACGGATCGGATATACCATTTACCAGATTCGCATCCGCTAAGAGCCGGATATCTCATAAACGGATTCGGATAATATCCGCTTGAAACGGATCCGGATAATATTCGCTTTAAACGGATTCGGATGCGGACGGTAATCGAATTTTCGAATATCCATTTACACCCCTACACACGACACTAGAGAGAAAGGTATAAAGAACGTTTCTTCTCTCTCTCTCTCTCTCTCTCTCTCTCTCTCTCTCTCTTCATACTCTGCTTTGCAAATATTGGTTGAGAGGGCAAGGGAAGGGGTTGCAATTTATGGGTTTGATGTTTTGTAGGTTAATCCTGCTGTAATGTTTGTAATCTTGTTTTTTCATAATGGAAGATCATGTTATCGCCAACGGGGGCCGAGCCCGGATTTTTCTCCAAGGGGGGCAAAAAAATAGTTGTTATAAAATAATCAAAGAATTATTATAAAGTAAAAAAAAATAAATTCTCACAAATTTCAATTCAAATTACTTCCGGTTTGAAAAACATTTATATTTTTTTGCCTACAGAAAATTTGCTCAATTTTATTCGGCGATTTGTCATGTTTTGATGTATTATAGTTATGAAAATTGGATTTACAAATTATTAGGTGAGACATCTAGAACATATTTATGAAGTTGTTTGAAGTGTATTAAGAAAATTGCGCGTATCTCTCCATTTAACATGTATATATTCTTAGTACAATGTACTTAATTTCCTTAATAAATTGTAACTAAATAGTGGGCCCCACTACATACATGGGTTTGCGTGGAGATGGTGGGTCACACACTATGAAAACATGGTATGAAATGATGGGCCCCATCCAAGCTATGCATAAGGTGGAAAAATATTTCACAATAGGAAAAATTCAAAAAACTGAGGCCAATAATCCGTTAAGATTCAAATCAAATTTGAAAATTTGTTGGGTATCCATTTACGATAGTACCAAGACCATGTGGGCCACCTGATGATGTTTTTACAAGATCAATGGTGTTGATTTCATATACATATTTTTCCTGTTTAAACCCCAAAATTCTTTTTTTTCTTCTACTGTTGATCATAAAAATTAAAAAGTTGACTTTGGAGGGCAATTTTGTAGTAACTTTTACAAAATAATGGCAATTTATTAATTACAAAAAAGTTGAAGGAAAGTTGTTTTTATCCTAACTTTGCCGCACAAACCCTTCTCCTTTGCGCCTAATTTTTGGCAAAAAAACAAGGGGGCGAGGGGCGATCCTATCCAAAACCCTGAGCGTTAAGGATTTTTTGGAAAAGACCAACTCAAGGGGGGCAGCTGCGCCCCTTATGCTACATGTGGCTCCGCCCCTGATCGCCAATGAACGTAACCAGTGTTGATCCCGTGGCTTGTTTATTTCTACATTACCGTTTATTTATGCACGATCGAATCTGAATTGACTAGGGGATTTTCTCAACGGACTGAGCAAACCCTTAGTTTTTAGCACACCTATTTTATATTCCTCAAAAACTCTAATTATATGGTTAGAATTGTGTGATTGGTGTGATAGTTTGAGCCAGGGTCCGCCTCACTATGGGACACACTAGATGAGTGGTCTAAATCATGCCATGCGTACAGAATTAGAGCATCTAAGTCGAGAAAGATGTACAAAATTAGCATTTTGATGGAGCCTATGTAGACTGGGTCATGAGTGGTATTGAATTGCTGGTGAAGTTGTATTGTTTGCAATCCATGAGTTTATTTGGAATTTGGCCTAGTGGACTTGATATACAATATGAAAGTTGCTTTCTTTTGTGGCATCTTGAACTGTTAAACCCATCTTATGATATTGAATTCTTACCTTTTCTTGAGCTCCTAAGGGCATGCAATTTCATAAAAAGTTTCTCCTATTTCGTCTAATAGATGGGTCCTTTTAACTGGATCCATGTCTGAGTTAGATTTAACAAGGAAAAAGCTACAAGCTACAATCCAATTTGCTTTGATTCAAGTGGGATGTGTTAGTTTGCCAAGGTTGAATTGCCTACCTTGGTTGCATTCAATATGGATTACTTAATGGAGTTATGGAGATTAGCTTGGTTAGGGGCCCAAATGCCCATAGAAAAGTTTTTCTATGCGCAAGTCATATTGGATAGTGATGTGAAGTAAACCCCACTATTTTAAAAGAAGTGGTCTTATCAATTGAGGGCCTACTTTTCATCACTGTATGATATTTAGCTAAGGACAATGATGACCTATTCACTAATAATGAATTCAAGTGTTGGTGCATGACATTGGTTCATTTTTCTTTGAGTGGAACCACTTGTGTGGATGTGACAGATGGCACCCATATGTGGTCTCATGAGCTTATTATTTCAAATATGACCCCTACGGTCATCAGCCACGCCAAATGATTCGCTCGTAGTTACAAAATTCTCTGAATAATTGATTTTTTTTAATATGTATTGATCCATTTTAAATTTAAGAAAAAACTGAAAATAGCAATTTTCTAATTAAATGTGAATATTCCGAATTAAACTCAAATTTCATGAGTAATTCATTAATTTCTCATACATAATTAATATATTTCATGAGAGATTTAGGGCCGTTTGGCTGCCATGATTTTTTTTTCATGATAAATCGGTGTTTCGAACTGCCGATGAGGGTGAAGTTGCTAAAAATCAGGAAACAAAAAACAGGAAACTAGTGTCTCCAAGTGATGTGAAGTGGCTAAAAATCAAGAAACAAAAAGCTCTAGTTAAAATAGGATTGACTTTTTCCTGATTTTTAACCACTCATATCAACTGTGCCCTCTCAAATCTCTCTCTCTCTCTCCTTTTCCCACTGCCCTACACCTCTCTCACCACTTGAAGACACCAATTTATCATGAAAAAAAAAAAAATCTTGGCTGCCAGACATGGCGTTAGAAACAAATCTGAACTAAGATCCTAGTCCGAGCAAAGACATTAGCTCCCGATTGGACTATTTGCTCTGCCCAATCATCTGATAATAGTGCGCCAAGGGTAAAAATATGCCAAATTTATGTTGAAAAACAAAATTGGACCCAATCACCATAAACATTGACAGTGAATCATTTTTGTAGGATGATTGTTTTCCTTCTGTTTCTTTAATATAAAATGGGCCTAAAATTTTTCCATGCCCTTTCTTAACTTAGGAAATAGGCGTGAAATTCATTTTACGCCCATCTTATGTCGAAAGAAATTTCTTTAGATGTAAAAAGGACGCAATTACACCCTTTTTTCTACTTAAAAGTTGCGAAATTTGTTTTAGGCACAGCTTATATCGAAAACAAACAGAGCCTAACAAAAAAAAAAGATCCTTCAAAATGTTTCTCATTTATTTATCGGGTAGGTACATTGAATGTAACCCACAACCCTTCAAGTGAGGCAAAGGTTCACGTCCCCTCTTTTTAATTTTACATATTTGCCTCTAGGTCGTCAATCAAATGGTTAATTAGTACTCATTAACTAAGAGACCCTACCAGATGGACGGTCAAGATGACCAGATTGTTGTGCCACATTGCAATCGGTGATTCGTGGTACACAATTTACTATCAATTTCACAAAGTGCACGGGTAAGACTTTTGTCATCATCGATGTGTGTGATGGTTAGGTCTCTTGTAATGTTAAGAAAGAGGCACAAAACCCTACAAGGAATAAAAGATAGATTAATGAAGAAGCACTTGATCGTCTTCATGTGCTTTTGCCTAAGGAGAGGAGCCCCTTACCTCGCATGTCGTCTTCTTTTTTTTATAGGTAAGCTGGGGTTAGGCAGACCCTGACCAGATACATGTCTTGACAAGAACAAAGAAACTTAGAAAGAAAAAAAAAAATAGAAAGAGAAGATGACGAAACATGGGAATTTATATATGGAAGGGAACCACTCCACCATCTTGCACGCTTCCATCAGCCACCTTAAAATATTAAGGGTTTTGCTAACGAATGCCCTAATGGCACCGGTTAAGGTGCAATGGGAAAGAAAATTTACACATGTTTTTATAAATAAGGGGAGTGAGATCCCCACCCTCCTTGACAGATATTGTTAGGATATTTTAAGGGCCGGGAGAGCTACCGTTAACTCCAAATCGCCCGGGAGTATCACTGCCCATAGAGAAATCTCCAAATGGGTGTAATAATATGAAGTATGTGTAAAATGATTGAGAAATTTCTTTTCCAATGCACCTAAAGCGTTAAAGTCGCACCCCGGCTTTTAACGATGAATTGATGTTAAAAGGCGTTAAAATCTGAAACATTGGTGCGGATTATCCTACATCCGGTGCGAAATTATCATTGCCCTTAATTTATCTGAGGTGTTTTTCTTTCATGAAACATTGGCTCACATTTAAGCAAAATTTGTCTTATTTGTGTAACTCATCAGAGCTGGCTGTTCTCTCATGCAAAAGTCAGCCGGGACATGCCTTTCCACAAATTTCCCTAGCACCTCCCTTCTTCATGAAATGTTAGCTTATTTGGCACCACCTACTCTCTTTTTTAATCTATATGATCAGATCCGTTAACTCAAACTATAAGTTTAATTTGCTGCCTAGATCAGATGATATAGACCTTCGATCTACCAAGCCTCAGCTAAGGGTTCTGCCAAGAAAAGCTAAACCATCGATTTTTATAGTCCTTTTATCTTATGCATGGGATGTCTGTTGGGTGGCCTCGTGATGTTCTACGAGATCTACGGTCTTGACTTCACATGTGGGCCCATGAATGCCTTCTTTTTCTTCCTTGAATAATGCCTCCTATGCCCCTGATAGGGCCCAAAAATTGCCTTTTATCGTTGATTGTATGGGTGACTTTTTGCATAGTTGCTCTCTAATTCATATGAATGGTTCTTATTATATTCACTACACTAGTGGCTTACACGTGTGATGCACTTCGAGAGCGTCGGCAAGCTCTCATTGGTGGAAATTGTGGGACCCATATCACATCTCAAGATCATTGGTCTTTCTTAGGGGCTTATTCTCAACGAATGGGAGTTGGTGGAGCATAAGATCCCAGTATATTTTTCAGTCGGCATAACCTAGATTTGGACACCTGCCTTAAAATCAGTAAATGTTATTGAATTGTAGTACCACAACTCGCTGAGTCAACTCAATTCGTTTTAGTTGACTGCTAGTAAAATTAACAACTTGTACTCCCAAACAATTTCAACAGTAGGAAAGCCTTATTTACTATCTTCTTCTTCTTTTGCCCTTACCTGCTTCCGATCGTGATTTCTGCATTTTTGTTCTCTTTAATCGTTCTAAAACAGACCTCCAAATTAAAGTGGGAAAAACGAAAAACCCACCAAAAGATCAGAACTTGCAACCACTTTTTTTTTTCTTTTTTTAAAACCCGGAAAGTATAACAGCCCCGGGGCGGGCTTCAAATGTATATATAACTTGTAATCACTTTGGCTCCATTTCTTTCTACGTAAAAATGGACATAAAACAAATTTTATGCTCATCTTTTAGCCTAAAAATGGACGTAATAATTGTTTTTTAGGCCAATTTACAACTACAGCTTGCATCATTGTAGAAAGTATCAGAATATAAACAAAAAGTTATGCTCAAATTTTAATCGAGTTACCCGTCACTCACTTGAATTGACTTGACTATACCACTTTCTAGGCAAATCGAGCTTTGGAGTTTTTAAACTATATTCAGGATGGACAAGTGAGGCTTGAAGGGCGTCGTTAGGGAAGGCAAATTTGTGATCCAATGGAGCCTTATAAGCTGTGTTTCAAAAGGCGGATGCGGGTCAAAATGCGGCCAAAGCAAATCCTAATTGACACGGCTGAGTACTCAGTTGAAGCGGTCATAACTCGGGAGCCAAAATGAGTTTTAATTGACATTGTAGTGCAAAATGCGGAATCATATAAGAATATGGTCAAGGTTAAAGGGAGTCGACTCGGGGGAGTCCATGGTGAGACTATGCTTCTTAGAGATGTAGTAGCATCCCTCATAGGACTCAGAGACTAAAGTAGGGAAATCTTATCTTTTATTATGAGTGCTTTGTGCGCATAGCACCCATACTCATAAATTTCTTTGAATAAATGAAAAAACGTTAGTGAAATGACCGCCCCAAACCGCACATTCCTCATTCCAGACAAGCTAGTTTACTAGTGTGAGAACAAGACAAGGTTTCTTCTATTTGGGTTGGTCTCAAATTATCTATGTTTTTCAATGGTGGAAATTTTATTAAATAAATTGAGAGCCAATGACTGAGATTGTCACGGAGGATACAAACATAGTCAAATTATCTATTCGCAGCAAACAAAGCCTCCCAAATCCTCCCACTACAATGTCACATACCACAATTTAACAAAATCACAAGAGAACAAATTGATAGTGAATGACGGTTTTCATGAAAAAATCATATAAGAAAGTGATTGTGTCAAGAGAAGATGCCTTGAACCGTTCAACAACATGCGTTAATTTCCTTTATCTTAGTTTTACCTTAGTTTTTTGTTATCTTAGTTTGTAATTCTACCCATGGATACGCACTCTAGAAGAAATGGAATCATCCTTTTAGTTTCTTATGACCTATCAATGCACTAGTGCTTGTTCATACTCTTTTTGTATTTGACTGAATGTCTAATGATTTACTGTGGCCATTTGCATTCCTGCATTATTCTACATTTAGGACTCTATTTTGGTAACCGAAAGTCTTGTATTTCTTTAAAAAGGCATTAACAGTCTAAGGAAGAAGTTTGTTCCTCTCATCTTCTCAATCGCTTGGAATCCAATCCTAGGGACAAATTGATTACCCCTTCGCATTGAATTTTGGGGATCAAACACTTCCAAATTTAAATCTCCCCACTGTTCCATTGTGGAAGGCCCTTTCTCCCACTCTAATATGCTACCTTTATAAGCCCAGGAATGACAGGCCACCATGACTGGAAAGAAGTCTTTGTAGTTTAGATTCCCTACACTTGGCCTTAGAGTTGTACACGATAATGGGCTACAACAGGCTTAGCCCTTAAAATGGCCCCTAGAAGAATACTATTACCAGTATTTGCCATACCAACAAGACCATTGTCTAGCAATATTCTTTAAGTTCTAATATAACCTCTGTAGTCTGAACCTGGAGAGAGAGAGAGAGAGAGAGAGAGAGAGAGAGAGAGAGGATTTATTTTCATTTTTAGAGGCTGCCGAGGGCCTTGGTCATTTTCAATTTTTTTCAGACTTTTTGTTTTTAGAAGTAGAAGACATTGTCATTTTGGACATTTTGAGATTTAAAAATTTTAGGCAATTGAAGCACTCATCTTTGTAGTACTCCACCAAAGATTATTAGCTCGTTTCATGGAGCAATCAATGGATTCCGGTGAAATAAATGATCTAAAAGTGGCTTAAAATAAGGAAAACAAAAATAAAATCTAATTTTGAGTAGACCTTTTCTTTTCCATGTTTTTCATCTACTTCTAGTCCTCTACTCACTCATGCCCTCTCAATTCTCTCTCACTACCACCCTCTAGTCCCTCTCCCACCACTATAAACACTCCATGGAAAATACTTTCATGGCATCTCTACCACCACTATAAACATTCCACGGAAAATACTTTCACGGCATCCGTAGGGAATCTAACCGGGTAGAACTCGCCCCTAAAAGCTAGCTGTTAGAGGGAGGGTGCCCATTCCCTTATAACCCATCCACATCCATTTCACATGTCCGATGTGAGACTATTGCTTTTGCGTGGAACCCCAACAATCTTCCCCTCCATGCGGAAGCAACGTGGACCATCTCGCCCCTCCACGCGGCGGCAACTTGGGAACCACGAGATCCTCTCCGAGGGAATTCCACCATCCTCGGAGGCACACTGGGGTTACTGAGATTTTCCCGGGAGTTACCACGCCCTAGCTCTGATACCATTTGTAGGGAATCTAACCGGGTAGAACTCACCCATAAAAGCTATCCGTTAGAGGGAGGGTGCCCATTCCCTTATAACCCATCCACATCCATTTCACATGTCCGATGTGAGACTATTGCTTTTGCGTGGAACCCCAACAATCTCCCCCTCCATGCGGAAGCAACGTGGACCATCTCGCCCCTCCACGCGGCGGCAACTTGGGAACCACGAGATCCTCTCCGAGGAAATTCCACCGTCCTCAGAGGCACACCGGGGTTACTGAGATTTTCCCGGGAGTTACCACGCCCTAGCTCTGATACCATTTGTAGGGAATCTAACCGGGTAGAACTCACCCCTAAAAGCTATCCGTTAGAGGGAGGGTGCCCATTCCCTTATAACCCATCCACATCCATTTCACATGTCCGATGTGAGACTATTGCTTTTGCGTGGAACCCCAACAATCTCCCTCTCCATGCGGAAGCAACGTGGACCATCTCGCCCCTCCACGCGGCGGCAACTTGGGAACCACGAGATCCTCTCCGAGGGAATTCCACCGTCCTCGGAGGCACACCGGGGTTACCGAGATTTTTCCGGGAGTTACCACACCCTAGCTCTGATACCATTTGTAGGGAATCTAACCGGGTAGAACTCGCCCCTAAAAGCTAGCTGTTAGAGGGAGGGTGCCCATTCCCTTATAACTCATCCACATCTATTTCACATGTCCGATGTGGGAGTATTGCTTTTGCGTGGAACCCCAACAGCATCCATATATGGTCTATGCAACCAAATTTTCCTGCTAGAAAGCTTTTCGGATATAATCTTAGACGAGCTTTGACCATGTCTCCCGAACAATCTTAGTCCAAATGGTGCAAGATGATTCCACATATCAGATCTGGGTCAGAATCATCACCAGTATTCGTACTTAAAACAATTCATAAAAAACAAAGGGCATAAAAACATGGCTTGCAAATGGATAACCCAAAGCAACACACTTGAAGTTTCTTTTAGGAAGAAGGTTACAAGACAACAACAAAACGTAAATCATCAAATCTAACAAGGAAAATAGATGCTAAATTGGAAATTATGTAGCCCCAATTTTCCACTGACTAACCCATTACAATTTAAACAATAAATTGACGATAGATAGCAAAAAAAAATGATTTCATCACAATCATTGCTAAAATTATTTTCCTAATGCTCATTCGAAGGTTAGTTCCAACAGTTGTTGGCCCCACTTGATCGGATGATCCAAACCCTTTATCAATAAGCCGTCATTTATGATTCCCACAAAGAGAAGCAAGACGTTGATTTTTGAACGTATTTGGCCCTGTTTGTTTGCAATTTTGAGAATTGATTGTGAATCCAAAAACTGATTAATTGACTCAAAGTTGAACGAAAAACTCGAGTACAATAATCAGTTTTGGACTCACAATTACTTCTCAAAATCCCAAACGAAGAGGGCCTTAATCTCACAGATGGGAAATCTCGGACTATGTGGGTTCGCCTCATGATGATCCACCGGATCAACATCTCTATCGCGTGTAGCAGACCACGTAGGACCCAAGACTGATCATTAGGATCGAATCCTAACAGAGATCGTTAGGATTTTGTGACAGAAAACTTATAAGTGAGCACTTCTTCGCATCTTTAATCGAAGTGGGAGAAGAAGCAAAGCTGTGCTCGTCTGGAGAATTTAAGGAGTGATAGAGGAGGAGAAGAGAGGAGAATAGAGCCACAATTAAATAATGTAAGTGATATCCCATTTATTTTTTCCCTGGGTAGGCCCCCTCTAGCCTAATAGAGTAGTCATAATTACACTAGAGGACTTCCCCACTCTAGGGTGTGTGTGTGTATATATATATATATATATATATATATATATATATATATATATATATATATATATATATATATATATATATGTATATATATTAGGTAAGCTCGGGTTAGGCAAGACTCCGACTAGAATTCATTAAATGGAATAACAATTACAATCTGAGACATGGGATTCCATTGGAGTCATTTCTTACAATAAAGGAGAGATCGGGGGGTCATGACTACTCTTGTGACACTAAGAGAGCGTGGCCCAGGGAATAAAATAGGGGCGAACATATCATTTCCCTAAAATAAACAATAGCATTACGGAATTGAAAATAGAGTATTAGACACGTGGTGCTAAATACAACCAAAAAAAAAACAAGTTTTTTTGTTTGTTTTTTGTGGTGGTTAGGGGGATGATAGATGCAGAGCGCCTTTGCATAAAGAGCCAGAAAAGGGCCATTGATTGGATCCACGTCATTTTCGGTAACCTTGTTAAAATCGGTTGAGAAAATGATGTGGATCTGGTCAATGGTCCTTTTCTTGCTCTTTATGTAAGGGCGCCCTTGCACCTAACATTCGTCTTTTTAAAATACCCCTTGTTTTCTTTATTGTCTCTTTGGTCACCAATCTCAGACTTACTTGGGTAGTAGAGTATCTAGGTGGTCGGTTTAGAAATGCTAACTTTAACATTTAAAAATGGGATAGTCAGATGGCCAGCATCCTTTCTTAAAATATATTGTGCCGGCACACAAATAAGGATATGATAATTACACTCCCTTGCAGTATTATATTACTCCTCGCATTTTAATTACTCTTCATTGGATATTAATAGCATATTTGAATCCCAAAAACTAAGTTTATAAGGCAAGTAGGGCCTTCATTAATATGTTTGGTTCATTGAATTTAGTATATTTCATTCAAAATGAGTAGTGAGCATAAATGTAAGATAATTAAAATTGAGATTTAAGTGATTCTTTCTCTCACAATTCTGTGTGGTGATTCAATAAATACCTCTTCAAGAAGGGAACCTACTGTATAGACCACTCAAAAATCAGCAAGAGATAAAATGTAGAGCAGCATGGTTGTTTAATTTTACTACTGGCTGAGGATGTTGCCATAGTTAACACCGACAATAATATAATAGTAGGTCGAAATGCAGTAGACACTGGTGGGAGAAGGCTGAGTGGTAACCTAAAAATGGAAACACATAGGGGTGCAACTCGGGTTGATTTATAGGAATTCAGGTTGAGCTTTTACCTTCAAATCGGGTCGGGTTTGGGTTGATTCCAATTCATTTTTTAGTGAAAGCTAAACCCAACCCAACCCAAGTTGCACCCCTCGAAATACAGTCTCATCCAGGGGCGATGCCAGAAATTTTGCACAAGGGGGGCAAAAATTATAGTAATTTTTTTTCTCCAAACAAATGAAAGTAATATTATAGTTTCCAAAAAACACCCTCTATATATTCCATCACCAGCGGCGTAAACATCACTTCGGCTAAAATGCCCTTGGCTATATATTTCAATCTTGTTCCGGAGAACAAAACATATTCAAGTGAGGAATGATAGAATGAAGTGCGGCATACAGAAACCAGCTACAAGGGCGCAACCAAGCTGACCCCCACAAAAAGATTAATAAAGCGTCGTCTGAAAAGTTTTATCCTATGACGATTGATTCTTATTCACTCTGAGGAAATATGGTTAATAAGATATACTTTTGCTCCTCGAAGCATAAATCTTTCGATTAAACTCCTA
Organism: Tasmannia lanceolata; assembly: GCF_043159265.1. Lineage (NCBI taxonomy): Eukaryota > Viridiplantae > Streptophyta > Magnoliopsida > Canellales > Winteraceae > Tasmannia > Tasmannia lanceolata. Next base: position 39,950,725 of record NW_027518689.1, read on the forward strand.
GGTTATCTAAAACCCTATAAGGCCATGTTTGGTAATCATGAGAAATTATTCCATGAAATATTTGTAAGCCTAATTGTAGCAGAGGGTCTAAAGAGGGTGAGGGAGACTTGAGTTGGTGAGAGTGAAGAGAGCATCACAAGTTCCTACAACATAGAGAGATAATCCAATTTTGTTGATGTGATGGACAACTCCTAGTTCAATTCATATGTTGCAATTGGTTTCACATGATACATTGGATGATCCTAGAATCTTGATCTTTTTTTTTCTTTTCTTTTTTTGAAGGGTAAGATTCCAAAATCTTGATCATTAAGGTATCTTTAGGGTCTTATTTAGAAAAACTAAGCCCTTGATGTTGGGCCTCTAGCTCAATTGGTTGAGGCATTGTTCTGAGACCTTGAGGTCAGAGGGTGAATCCCAGCTTGCCTACCAAAAAAACAGAAAAATACGCCCTTGATATTTTTGGTAGGCAATGCTCTTAATTATATATTGGTGTCCATGCGGAATGGGACAATGGTCATCTAGGTAAAATTCTTGGGGAGAATAAACTCGATGTCGGAGTATTAGGTTCTTTGAAAATAAGTCTTAAAAACATATATTTTTTCGCTCGAATGTATATTGGAAAACTTGGGTGGTCGTCGAGGTCATTTAAGACCTTACTGATGTAAAGTTTCATTTAACTACTAAATAGTAAATACCTTATAAATATTATTCACTTTATAGCTACATGAAAATGGCAAATGGCACATGCTATTAACGAATGTTATTCATCTGAAAAATGCATGTTTTATGACTAATTTTGATTTGGTAGAAATAGTCGGAGCTTAAAAGATATATAAGTTATGTAATAGATATAAAAAATGGCACGCACAAGCGACTAAGAAATTGACACGCACAATGCGAGAAATGTATATATTTGACACGCACAAGGAACCCACCGAGGCATTGGCTCTTCGGCATTAAGTCACGGGTTTGCTCCCTATTGACGAGTGTTCGAATCCCGCCTCCGACTTACCTGATACACGTGGTGAGCGGGTCATTGCGTGTATCCGTAGGGACTAGTCCTACTCCCGAAGGGGGTGGGGACATCCTACGTCATAAAAAAAAAAACAAATGTGTTTTATGACTGATTTTTTTCTGAGCAAAACTAGAGTCGGAAACTAAAAATATATCTAAGATATTTATCAGGTAAAACTATGCCGGAAACAAAACCCTAAAATTAAAGTATTTAATCTTTAAATGAAACTATAAGGTCCCATGATTTGGCATACATGATCAAGGTTTCTTGACAAGTTCCTAAAGACGCCTTATCGAATATTTGATGAAGGTTCTAGGATCATTCAATCGTTGTGGGACAAAATTGCAATAGGTTGAACTTGTAGTTGCCCATTATATCAATTTTGTTTTTTTACATGTGACATCCATGGGCCTGGAGCTACTTTTTTTTTTTTTGGATTTACATACATTCAAATTACATTGTAGTATTTTTTTATAATACTAAATAATTTCTTTAATTTAATTATTTGCTATGTAGAGATATTTACACTTATAAGGTTTAAATAATCTCTTTATCGGGGACATTTACATCGTTTTAAACAAATTAGTTATGGGCTTGATAGGGAGAAATTTGCATATATATGGCTTTTACTAGCCTGAGGGTAGGGGTGGCAATCCAACCTAAACCAAACTGAAAATTTGGTTTCGGTTTGGTTTTACCAAACGGATTCAAATTTCAAACCAAACCGATGCCCCCGATTTCCAATGATTATGAGTATGGGGTAGCGAAATTGGCTGAACCGAACCGAAAATTCAAATTCCAGTTTGGTTTCATGCATTTAAAAGATTTTTAAAAGCTGATGAGCTAGAGAGAGATAGAAGATTTTAAATAATATCCTAGGGTTTAATAGAGAGAGATTTTCTTGTGAACATGAGCAATATTAGAAACCGTTAATGGCATTATCATGATGGCCATTACCCTTGGTGGCGTTCATGTAATAAAATACAAAAAGTCGAGGTATTTTAGAATACATCTTTTTCTTCTCTCTCTCTTCCCCTCTCTCTACCAATCTTGAACCCTACACCTCTTGGTGGGAAATCTTGACCTCAATCAAACCACTAGAGTATGTAGGAGATTGGTGTCAACATTTCACCATTTTAAGTTTATAAAACCAACAAAATGAGAGCCTCGAAATAGGAAAATGATACTTGCACTCCCTTGCATTAACTATGGCACTCAAGAATTGTAGCAGTCCAGTCCAGAGGAAAGTGGAAACAAGTAGAGGAGTGTCCTTATCAAAATAAGATTTTCCTACAAAAAGTGATTAAATAAGGTGCAACACCCCTGAAACATTTGCTTGATGACCTTATTCCCCTTGCCTCTTTCCTTCCCTTCCACCCCCTGCTCGGACTACTAGAAAGTCGTAATTTTCATTAGCAAACTTACCTCCTCCCATTTTGCTTAGCCATGTATTAAGGGCAAAACATTTCATATGAAAAAAAATTAATTTTTTTTACATTTTTATCTCATCTTACCCCAGCTGGAATGAAAATTTTATTACACTTTTTTTCTCATCCCGAATAGAATCATTATATAATTCTCATTCCTGATTCCCACAATCAAAACGAAACCTTAGCCTATCCAAAGATGCTAAGACCTCCTATATTGTCTTTGTGAACATAGCTTCAACATTTATCTATTTTGCAAATATTGTGGTTTCTCTTTTGAACTAGTTGCAGACCCGTGCGTTGCACAGAACGCAAAACAAAGAATTTTGGCCCCTTGCAGTTATTTAGTAGGCAAAAGATATGGTGATCTCCTTAGGTTTTATTTGAGGAAGAATATAATAACATCTCTAATCAAAAGATATGGAAGAGATAATATTGTTGCTTATTTCCAAGTTTTTTTTCAAAAATATTGGAAGGGAAATAAAAAAACGTTAAAACTGATTAAATGGGTTAGGGGGGGGGGGGGGGGGTAAATTTGCCATTTTAAAATTTTTAACGGAGAAAATTGAAGTTCCTTAGTGTTAGGGACCTTTTAGCAAACATTTTCTAAAAGTAGGATTGTTCAGCTAATATGCTTTTCTTAGGGACTAATAAGCAATTATTTTGCCATGTAGGGACTAATCAGCAAAAATCCCAATCAAAAAAGGCATAAACCATAAATCAAAAAACTTAGCAACACAAAACAGTGCACAACACTGTTAAAGAGTAAGACTTTCAAACCATATGACATTTAAAACAAATATTAAGCCCTCTCTAAAGCTGCCTCAACCAAGCTCAAACTTCCATAAGCTAAGACATGATGACTATGCAAAACAGATATGAAAGGGATTAGTTGGTTTACCTTCCATTTGCCAATGGAAGATGGGTGGTCACAAAAAGATTAAATGACTGTGTTTAGAGCATGGAATTTCAGGCCATGCCATGTCCCATGGCTTGGTAGGTAAGAAGCACCTCTACATTTAGAGGTGCTCAGTTGGAGGGAATAGCCAGTCTATCTACGCTAACATTGGGAATAGCCAGAATTCAAATAAAAAGAAAAATTCTCATGAGTGAAATTCAAGTACCTGTCTCTTATTTTCCATAAACAAATACCCCCATTCATTTAAAAGTTAAAACATTTTTGTTGGGAATATAACCGGGTAGAACTCACCCCTAAAAGCTATCCGTCAAAGGGAGGGTGCCCATTCCCTTATAACCCATCCACATCCATTTCACATGTCTGATGTGGGACTATTGCTTTTGCGTGGAACCCCAACAATTTCCTCCTCCACGTGGAAGCAACGTGGACCATCTCGCCCCTCCACGCTACGGCAACGTGTACGTGGGAACCACGAGATAACTACACCAGGGTTTCTGAGATCTTCCCCGAGGGACATTCCCACCCTCGGAGGCAAACCGGGGTTTCGATCTATAGAGTGTTAGGATCAACCCTATAATATTCAGTCTCTCTATAGATTGGAGGGTTAGGATCAACCTATGGAAATGATTTTGGGGCACAACCTATTTAGGCTATGGCCATCTAATGGAAATGATTTTGGGGCACAACCTATTTAGTGGGAGATCGTAACCCCCTCAAACCATCATTACCCTTAGTGGCTTTCATGTAATAAATGACAAAAAGTTGAGGTATTTTAGAATACCTCTTCATCATCTCTCACCCTTTCTCTCTACCAATCTTGAACCCTACACCTCTTGGTGAGAGGTCGTTATCCCCTCAAACCACTAGAGTATGTTGGAAGTTGGTGTCAACATTCTACCATTTTAAGTTTATGAAAGCTAAACAACGTGAGACTTTGAACAGGGAAATGATATTTGCACTCCCTTGCATTAATTACGGCACTCAAGAATTGTATCAGTCCAGAGGAAAGTGTAAATAAGTAGAGGAGTGTCATTATCAAAATAAGATTTTCCTAAAAAACAAAAGTGATTAAATAAGGTGCAACACCCCCTGAAACCTTTGTCTTGATGACCTTCCCCTTGGCGCTTTCCTTGGCTTCCACCCCCTGCTCGGACTACTAGAAAGTAGTAATTTTCATTAACAAACTTACCCCTCCCATTTTGCTTAACCACTTATTAAGGGCAAAACATTTCTTATGAGATTTAATTTTCATTTTTTAATCTCATCTTCCCCAGTTGGAATGAAAAATTTATGTTCTCATCCCCGTTTAAAGGAGGATCTGAATATGAATCGGATCATGATATAATTCTGATTCCTGATTCCGACAATCAAAACGAAACCTTAGCCTATATAAAGATGCTGGGACCTCTCCTATATTGTCTGTGTGAACATAGTTTCAACATTTATCTATTTTGCAAGAGAAAATGGTTTGTGTGCATCTGCACAGATAGCTTATCTGTGCATGGCTGCACAAACCATAGTAGGGGCCCCATTTTTTGGGGGATCCAAAGCATTCATTTGGAAGGGTGTGTACCAAAAATCAGCCATATAGGATCATCCTAACCTAATCAAAGTTGGAGGGGAAAATGGACAGACACTGTTCTGCCCATTTTTTCCCTCCACAAATGGCAGGGTTAGGATGATCCTAAAAGGCTGATTTTTGGTACACACCCTTAGGGGTGCCCAGAACCGAACCAGAACCGAAGAACCGACCCAGAACCGAAAAAAAAAACCGAACCGAATTGAGTAAAAAAAATTTGGGTTTGGGTCGGTTCCAATTATGAAGAACCGAACATTTTCGGTCCGGTTCCGTGTAAATTTTATTTGGTTCGGTTCCAGAACCGAACTCTTCTTTAATTGTTTATTTATGGTGGGCCCAACATAACTTACTATTTAAGACTTAACTTAAGACTTAAGTTGAGAGAGATCAATTCCCGATGAAAATTTTCATTTTTCAAAAACAGAAAAGACGAAAGTAGAAATTAGAAAACCCACAATTACAATTTCACAAGTCACAACGTCTGTTACTCTGTTTTCTAGGGTTTTCTAGGGTTTTCAAGTTTCAACTTTTTTTCTCTTTTCTATTTTCGCCTCTTCCACTTCTCCTCTCAGAAAGAGAAAAACCCAAAAAGCTTTTCTAGGGTTTGTTGGCTTCCCTCCTTCTCCGATCATCCCAGCATCGCTCCGGCCCGATTTGTTCACGCCGTCGAGCTATTGGGTGAACATGAGAGTAGGCTTTTTGGTTCTCTCTCTTTTTTTACACTTGATTTCTTGTTAGATTCATTTTAACTATGAAGAAAATAATTTTAATGGGTTTTTGTTTCTTGTTCTTTATGGTGGTTTTACACTTTTACGTTTTAGAGGCTACACCCAAGTCAGTGCTTGAGCAGTTGAGCTCATGGATGTAAAAGATTTCACGACCTTGATGTACCTTCCTTGTATATGTATTTCTTGATATGTTTATGCATCCCTTGATTGTGAGAATTTATGTCTCTTTACAACCCTTGATTTTGGGATTGGATTTTGTAAACTATATGTGGGTTTACACATGAGAATATAGAACAATTCTTATCAAATTTTGGTGTTCTTCTACCCATCTACTCAACCATGTCGACCAATAGTTCTGATGTTTCGGAAAATTTTCCATTAGAGACTCTTGGTCATTCATCAAGCAATTCCCTCAATGACAACTACAATAGTCAGTTCTACCCTCATCCGGCCGATAATTGTAGAAATATCCTTGTCTCCATGCTTCTTGATGGTGACAACTATCAGACATGGAGCAGGGCTATGCAAATGGCTCTCATAGCCAAAAAAAAACAAACCTGGGTTTGTTGATGGTCCATTCCTGGCTCCACATTGCGACATCCAAAATCTCCGAGATAGCATTATTTACTCTAATACTTCAGCTGCTGTTTGAACTTTGAACTGATCTTAGTGAGCGTTTTTGCCAAGGGAATGCCGCCAATGGTTATATTGTATTCGATGTGATATCATCAGTCATCACCAAAGAACAACTTTCTATTTCTGCCTATTATACGAGACCGAAAGCTCTCTGAGACGAGTTGTCTTCCTACCTCGTCCTCCCTCCTTGCCTATTATATCAATCACCTTGCTTTACCTTGTAATTTTCTATATTTCTTTATATGTCTATGCATCCCCTGATTGTGGGGATTTATATCTCTTTGCATCCCTAGACTTTGAGATTGGATTTTGTAAACTCTTGTATAAATATGTACGTTTACACATGAGGATGTAGAACGGTTCTTATCAAATTTCTCATACCGGAAATGTGAAATCCCATTTACAGGTTAAAAAAATCCTTTTTTTGAAGTAATCTTTGTTGGGTTTTGTGAATTGTGATCTTGCATTCTTGCACCAAAAAGAAGAAATGGATTGTACAAGGGAAATGATATCACCCACCCTGCTGGCTATTCCCCCCGCCCCCTTAACAGTTTCTGTTAACTTTTATGAAGGGGTGGAGAACCCCCCTTAACAGTTTCCATTAACTTTTATGAAGGGGTGGAGAATCAACCGTTAACTCCAAAGGGGGGGGAAAGCATAAAAGTTAACGAATTCTGTCAAGGGGGGGATATATCACTGCCCTTGTACAAACAGCAAAAAAAAATAAAAATAAACCATTTATTTTCTTTTGGTTAGTTTTTTCAAGCATACCCATTTGCATTTCTACCTTGAGACCTTGAAAATTCAATTGCTTATGAAAGGCAGAAAGGGTCTGAAACCGAGCCATCTTTTTCTTGGATTTCTAACTAACAATTGCTTTATTAATTTCAGAAATTGCAAAGAATAACAAATCGTGATCTTCTCTTTTCATTCTATGTTGCTGCCTGCCTGGAATAGGTACTTAATCATGTTTCTGTCCATTAATAACTCTGTATGATTTAACTTCTATTGTTCGATGTTGCTGCTTGCCTAAAACCTTACTTAGGAACTTTTTTTCTGCAGGAGGAGGAGCTTGCTTTTTTGTGGTTTGGATTTTAGAACTTGGCTTGGAAGTTGGAATTTGATATTATGATGAGACATGACTCTGACTCTGTAATATTTTGTTTTGAGATGATATGGACCTTGCTTTACTTTTTTTTTTTGTGGTTTGGAACTTGGTTTGTAAGTTTGAATTTGATCATGACTGTAATATTTTGGTTTGAGATGATTATTATGGATGCAATCATGCAATGCAAATACGCAATGAAGTAATTATAGATATATTAATGAAATCTTTTAGGATTAATTATATATACAGGTACATGATCAGATCTTCTCTTTTGTATTTTTGTTGTTGTTGTATTATTGAAGATATCTGGTGTTGAATTATTGTTGGTGTTGTATTATTAATAATTGCACAAACCCTGCTTGTCTTTCATTATTTAAACAGTTGTCACAGGTTACCAAAAAGCTCTCATAGGCAATTTAAAGAGAAGATCCCATAAACAGGTTACCAAAAAGCTCTCATAAACAGTTGTCACAGTTTACTATGGTTCCCAAAAAGCTCTCATAAGCAATTTAAAGAGAAAAGATAAGCAGAGTTAGTGCAATTTTTGAAAGATAGTAGTGCCAACATCAATAGCCTTTTTAAAACATTATTCCAAGTTTTAAAGCGATTTGCTAGGGACCATCGAAAAAAGCATTTTGCGGACAGGCTGTGCCATTTTTAAAATAAGATAGTTAATCAGATAGAACCGAAGAACCGGACCGGACCGAACCGATTATTTTCGGTTCGGTCCGGTTCGGTCCTACTATGTACTACGGTTCGGTTCGGTTCGGTCCTACGGTTCATGGAACCGGGAACCGAGAACCGAAAAAAAGAGTAACCAAGGACCGAGAACCGAACCGGTTGGCCACCCCTACACACCCTATCCGTGGAAGGGCCTTCCAAATGAATGCTTTGGATCCCCAAAAAATGCCTCCCCCCCCCCCCCAATGGTTTGTGCAGCCATGCACATATAGCTTATCTGTGGAGCTGTACACAAACCATTCCTCTAATTTTGCAAATATTGTGGTTTCTCTTTTGAAGTGATTTTATACGATGTAAGCCAGTCCCTTATTTTTCAAAAAGTACTGTATGGACCACACTATAGGATGATCCAAATCATCCATATGATGGGCCATAACGTAAATAGGTTCTCAACTCAACTCAACAAGCCTTTGTCCCAAACTAGTTGGGGTCGGCTAAATGAATCCTTTAGGTTGTGCCCAAAAAATCATTTCCACAACAAATATTATATGGCTTCAAGAGATATAATAATTGGCCTTCTCGAACTTTGTTGCAACTTTGTAAATTGAGCGCCCACGGTGTCGGAACTAGTTCCTAGGTTCATATACCTGTCGACAGGGCCAACGTTTATCCCCCATTGGCGGGATCATAGTTCTTATGTTCATATATAGGCCAAAGCCTGTGCCCCTCCGACGGGGTCTTTTTCTGAGTTCATATAATCTAAGCCTCTCAATAGGTGTTCAAAGTTCACACTGTTCGAAAGAAGGTGTTCAAAGTTCACATAGTCCAAAAGGAGGTGTTCACAGTTCAAAGTGAGTGTTTCACATAAGTTCCAGAGAGGATTCATATATAGAGAATGTCTGATAGCTCAAAGATTCATATAGTTAGGAAAACTGAAGGGGTTTCACAAATCCAAATTATTCCATCTGAAATATGTACTATATAACAGGGTTCAATAGAGTTCATATGACATTCAAAGATAGTAATTCACATTGATTTTTCATAAGGTTGTCAATGTGGATGGTCACACAGTGGTCAAAGTTCATTAGTGTGAAGGAATCACAAATGGGTTTTCATAAAAATTTCATATATTGGGAAAAGCATTCAATGTAAGTCTCTTTGTCTTAAGATTCAATAGAATTCAGAAAATAGCAGAATTAGCATGCAAGACCCAAGTTATGTTTAAAGCTTATCAATGGCTCCAAAGATTCAGAGAGTTTGGGATTCACAATCAACAATGGCATAGTGTTCGAAAGGTAAATCGCAGCACTAAAGTAGTACGAAATTACGTACCTTGAAATCGAACTACTTCCCTTTTTTATAATCACCTACAATCAAAAGTACGAATATTTTCATGAGTCTTATCGCTAATTTCACTCTCATTAAACACATGCATATTCCTACTAACACGAGACACCCTTTGGTGCCTCTTCGGGGAAAAATTGGCAAACCGTCATAGGGTTCTTCTTAGCATTTTAGGATCATCATCATTATAAAGTTTTCAAAATCTCTTGGAACCATTTTAACAGAAAGATGACGTTTTCGGCATACCCGTAGAGTACAAAAACGTCGAAAACAAACAAGAAACGAATAAATTATGAATTTCTGAAGTTTTGGAAAAATTGTCGCGCCGGCCGTCCGATAATTGCGGACGTCCGAGGATCTACTGTCGCCAAACGTGGTAATCATGGACGTCCGCCCCACCCGCGAACCCAGATTTCTCCAAAACACGATTTTTCACCTTTTTGCACTAAAACGACCATAACTCCTTCGTTTGAATTCCGATTCGCGCGAGGTTGGATCTGTTGAATTCGTATTGACGAGAGGAATCCATAGAACCTAATTTCAAGCTCTAAAATCCTCAAATCTAATTACCATATTTAATCTAAGCTTTTAGGGCATAACCCAAACCTAGATTCTTAGAGTTTCAAAACTAAATTCTTAGTTTCATAGGGATCCATAAATCTATACATAAATTCTTATATGATTCTTTACATCAAACCTAACAATCTAAATTATCATAACAAGTCTAATTAGATCCTCGTTTTAGGGTTCTTTTTATTCATCTAATCAATAAAGATCATAAGTCTTACCTCGATCTGAGATCTCTCTTTCCAAATAGCATTCTTCTTCTTCTTCTCCACGCAAATCTCCTCTTACGGCTGGAGCAAACGGTTTAGGGTTTCTTAATGGTTGGAAATTCTCCTTAAGAAGTTATTTATAGGCTTTCTAAAGAAGCCCTAATTCTAATTAAATTCTTAATGACCGAAATACCCTTGATTAAAAAAGGGGGACGAATTTTAAAGGAAAGGGTAAATTCAGGTGTTTAATGCAAACTACTTGGGCGTCCAATTTTGGTAAATGCACTAAAATACCAAGTTAGCTTTAGGTGGTGCCCCAAATTATAATGTGATAAAACAAGAGCCCTAGCTTTGTTGTTTTGACCCCACACAATACATAAGTGGGTCCCACATTTTCATGACCCACATTTTTATTTTCCAACCGGATCGTCAAACTCCAACTAATTCCCAGCCAACCACTTCTTTTTTGCTTCACTGTGAAGCATCTTACATAAAGGCCAGATAATGAGAACGTAGAAACTTATATGGTTTCTGGGTCTTATAAGAGGCATAAGTAGAAACTTAACGGTAGAAAGTTATTTCTGGGTCCTATCAGAGGTATAAGTACTCATGTATACAAGACTAAGACCATTGATCCTTTAGAACATGAAGCAAAACCCTCTCGTATCTTGGTCTCATTTGGATCTCACTTCCCATGCACAAGCAAAACCCTCTCGTAACTCGGGTCGGGTCGGGTCGGGCCCCTTCAAACTCAGCTCGACCCGAGATTCATGCGGGCTATTGAATGCTTAACCCGGCTCGACCCGAAACCCATGAAACCTGAACCCAACCCAGGCTATTTTCGGGTCGGGTCGATGCGGGTCGGGTAAAACCCGGCTCGAGTTGCAGCCCTAGTGGCAATCCAACCGAAACCAAACTGAAAATTCGGTTTCGGACCGATTCAAATTTCAAACCGAACCGATGCCCCCGATTTCCAATGATTATGAGTAAGGGGTGGCGAAATTGGCCGAACCGAACCGAAAATTCAAATTTCAGTTTGGTTTCATGCATTTAAAAGATTTTTAAAAGCTGATGAGCTAGAGAGAGAGAGATAGAAGATTTTAAATAATATCCTAGGGTTTAATAGAGAGAGATTTTCTTGTGAACATGAGCAATATTAGAGACCGTTAATGGCATTATCAATTTATCATGATGGCCATTACCCTTGGTGGCGTTCATGTAATAAACTACAAAAAGTCGAGGTATTTTAGAATATCCTAGGGTTTAATAGAGAGAGATTTTCTTGTGAACATGAGCAATATTAGAGACCGTTAATGGCATTATCATGATGGCCATTACCCTTGGTGGCGTTCATGTAATAAGCTACAAAAAGTCGAGGTATTTTAGAATACCTCTTTTCTTCTCTCTCTCTCTTCCCCTCTCTCTACCGATCTTGAACCCTACACCTCTTGGTGGGAAATCCTGACCTCAATCAAACCACTAGAGTATGTTGGAGATTGGTGTCAACATTTCGCCAATTTAAATTTATAAAACCAACAAAATGCGAGACTCGAAATAGGAAAATGATACTTGCACTCCCTTGCATTAACTACGGCACTCAAGAATTGTAGCAGTCCAGAGGAAAGTGGAAACAAGTAGAGGAGTGTCCTTATCAAAATAAGATTTTCCTACAAAAAGTGATTAAATAAGGTGCAACACCCCTGAAACATTTGGCTTGATCACCTTATTCCCCTTGCCTCTTTCCTTCCCTTCCACCCCCTGCTCGGACTACTAGAAAGTCTTAATTTTCATTAGCAAACTTACCTCCTCCCATTTTGCTTAGCCATGTATTAAGGGCAAAACATTTCATATGAAAAAAAATTAATTTTTTTTACTTTTTTTATCTTATCTTACCCCAGTTGGAATGAAAAATTTATTACACTTTTTTTCTCATCCCGAATAGAATCATTATATAATTCTGATTCCTGATTCCCACAATCAAAACGAAACCTTAGCCTATCCAAAGATGCTAAGACCTCCTATATTGTCTTTGTGAACATAGCTTCAACATTTATCTATTTTGCAAATATTGTGATTTCTCTTCTGAACTAGTTGCAGACCCGTGCGTTGCACAGAACGCAAAACAAAGAAAAATTTGATAAAAGATAATTGAAGAAATTTTCCTTAAAATTGTAACATCTATGGACATTTTTTTTTTTTTTTGAAGTATCTATGAACAACTTTCTTTTGCAGACGAAAAAAATTTAAGATAATATTCTTATTTAGTGATTTCAAAATTAGAAATCAACTTCTTATAGATAAAGACTACTACCAAAACCTCGCTATTGAATCAACAAATAAGATTAAGGAAAATTAGGAAGAAACAAATCAAGAACCATGCGGCGTTTAGAAAGTAGATTTGTCTTAGATGTAGGAAGCAGAGCTCACACACAATGATCGTGGAGAAGAAAGTATGCACAATCCAGAAAAGAGTGATAATATCAAATACAGAAATGCAGATATGAACTCACCTTTTGCAATTGATAAAACAGTGGCTTCTCCAGAGCCGGAGGTGTATGAATGACGATTTGCAGAAAAAGTCGATCCACGGAGGGGAGTGGCCGATTGTGGTGCTACAAATCAAAAACCCAAAACAAAAAATTTGGGCTCCTACAATGCCCAAATGGTTTAAAATGATTTGCCAGGTTAGCTAATGTGAAAAATGTTAATTTATGCACTGATTACTATAGAAAGAATTTTGGCCCCTTGCAGTTATTTAGTAGGCAAAAGATATGGTGATCTCCTTAGGTTTTATTTGAAGAAGAATATAATAACATCTCTAATCAAAAGATATGGAAGAGATAATATTGTTGCTTATTTCCAAGTTTTTTTTCAAAAAATATTGGAAGGGAAATAAAAAAACGTTAAAACTGATTAAATGAGTTTTTTTTTTTTTTGGGGGGGGGGGGGGGGGTAAATTTGCCATTTTAAAACTTTTAACGGAGAAAATTGAAGTTCTTGAGTGTTAGGGACCTTTTAGCAAATATTTTCTAAAAGTAGGACTGTTCAGCTAATATGCTTTTCTTATGGACTAATAAGCAATTATTTTGCCATGTAGGGACTAATCAGCAAAAATCCCAATCAAAAAACTTAGCAACACAAAACAGTGCACAACACTGTTAAAGAGTAAGACTTTCAAACCATATGACATTTAAAACAAATATTAAGCCCTCTCTAAAGCTGCCTCAACCAAGCTCAAACTTCCATAAGCTAAGACATGATGACTATGCAAAACAGATATGAAAGGGATTAGTTGGTTTACCTTCCATTTGCCAATGGAAGATGGGTGGTCACAAAAAGATTAAATGACTGTGTTTAGAGCATGGAATTTCAGGCCATGCCATGTCCCATGGCTTGGTAGGTAAGAAGCATCTCTACATTTAGAGGTGCTCAGTTGGAGGGAATAGCCAGTCTATCTACGCTAACATTGGGAATAGCCAGAATTCAAATAAAAAGGAAAATTCTCATGAGTGAAATTCAAGTACCTGTCTCTTATTTTCCATAAACAAATACCCCCATTCATTTAAAAGTTAAAACATTTTTGTTGGGAATATAACCGGGTAGAACTCACCCCTAAAAGCTATCCGTTAGAGGGAGGGTGCCCATTCCCTTATAACCCATCCACATCCATTTCACATGTCTGATGTGGGACTATTGCTTTTGCGTGGAACCCCAACAATTTCCTCCTCCACGTGGAAGTAACGTGGACCATCTCGCCCCTCCACGCTACGGCAACGTGGACGTGAGAACCACGAGATAACTACACCAGGGTTTCCGAGATCTTCCCCGAGGGACATTCCCACCCTCGGAGGCAAACCGGGGTTTCTATCTATAGAGTGTTAGGATCAACCCTATAATATTCAGTCTCTCTATAGATTAGAGGGTTAGGATCAACCTATGGAAATGATTTTGGGGCACAACCTATTTTGGCTATGGCCATCTAATGGACAGTTTGGATCATCCTTTGGTGCGGGCCATACCGTACTTTTTAATAAAGTGAGGAGTGCCATCATCCAAATACCGGAGTGCTAATAACATTTCCCTTATTTTATTTACAATATGGTATTTCTAGTTATATATAATTATATATAAATACAGATTTATTTTTTTTGAACGGACGGAATTTTTTTAGAGTGAAAGATAGGAGTTAATACAAAGGAGGTCGCCGGAGCAAAAATAACAGCTAGAAGACGAATGCAGAAAAAAATAATCAAAATCAAGGAGGTAAATAGTCAAATATCTCTAGCAAAGGGCGATCGACTCCAGCTCGAGCAATATAGCGAGAGAAAAAACAGAGATTTTTTTGGCTCTCCTTCGTTCTCTCTCATGTACTTTTACCGTTTAGCGCTTTAACAATTCATATTTATAAGGTTTCTAATGACCTTAGCCTCTCTACTATGGTTTTAAAACAAGGAAAAGCGGGCATTTCATAATTTATTTTTCTCCTAAATTCACTCTTGTTTACACGTAGCTATCCAATTTTCTTACCTTCGATTTCAGAACTAATTTCTCTCTCTATCGAACCTGCCCTAAGCCCACGCCCTTATGCATATCTCTATCTCAAACCCCTCTCTCATTCAACCAACCCACCAAAAGGTGATTCAAGCAAAGAGACCAGATGAGTACTCAAATCTTGCCATGTTTGAAATATTTCCATGAGATTTCTTCCAATTAAACTATATAAATGTGGGATTTTCTTTTCTGTTGAAGGTACAATGGATGTCTATGCCTCCTACAATTTCAACTACCACGTTATGTGATTTCCCTTTTTAACCCTTTCTTCCTGCATCAGAACATGGAGACCATTAATGGGGATCTTTGTTATTTCTTGATCATGTAAGTAGGTTCAACCTGGAGTTTTTTTAAACGGGAAACAATATAAGTTTCTGTACTATGTCTAGGGGATATAATCAATGGCATTGTTAAGAGCATCTTTCCTATTGTCTTGCATTTGTTTTTACTGTTGATGAATTGAAACGATGAAAACCATGAAAACATCCCTGTTTTAATTACATGAAGTCCAAGTTTGGACTTCTATATTCTCCCAAAATTTTCAACTTCCAAGTTTGTTAATGTTATTCTCTGTTTTTTTTTTTTTTTGAATGCTGATTGTTAATGTTGTTCTTGCTGTCTATTTAATTTGATAATCCTTTTCTCAATCTGCAGGTAATGCCAAGGATCTTCATTGAACATGATCTTCTCTAGACATGTGTTTCCAATGTAGTATATGTTTTAGATATGACGGATCACCGTGGATGCTACTTCTTCTTTGTTTGATTGGAATTTCAAAGTGATGAATACCCTCTTTAGTTGGAATTGTCCTTGTGAGCTGAGCTGCTTTATAATTTGAAGTGTTTTCCAGATTCAGAATGTATGAAAAAATTCATCTAATCTTATACAAGAGATCCTCTTCTATCTTTACATGCTGCAGGAATTTATGTTCTAAATTCATCAACTCTAGCATGTTTCATAAAACTTCTGTTTCTTGAGTAGACATTGCCCTCTCTGTTATGGATATGGAGGTGGTTTTAAATGGTTAGAGAGGCTCTTTTACATAAATGCTATAGTATATTCATAGACATTGATTCAATTGCTCGCTTATTCTACCTTACTTGCTATGTGCCTACTCATTGGCAAATTTATTACTCTGAGAGGTATGAGATTCACAAACCACAAAGTCTAATGATAGAGTGTTGCTCCATTGCAATGGAGTTTGGAATTTTAATATTTTTTGTTTTGTTTTTTTGGTTATGCAGGTTACCAATGTGGCTAGCTGATGCTTTTTGTCACTGATTGAGGCAGCAGAATCAGTAGGTAGAATTAGTAGGTTGAGCTTGCTCGCCACATGCAGCAGCACTGATCTATAATTCTTTATTAGCTGGTGAGATGGGAGAGGTGAATGGATCAACAAAATTGTTTCTATCATTGCAGCTAATCTCTATATTGATTTCTTCACAATAGTTCTTGATCTGCCTATGCAATCTCTCGCCCTGTTTCTGGATGTGTTTATCCCCACTATATTTCAAGCTGCGCTATATTTCAAGCTTCGCTTCACCCTGAACAGTTATAAGATGATAATGAGGTACGTTTTGTATTTCGAAAGAATGTAATCTATGAAAATTGGGTTTTTAAATGTTTAAATCAGACAAGTGTGGTTTGGGTTGGGCATTTTCTCTGATTTTTGGATATTATTTAAACACGTACTTCTTTTTATTGTTGATTTTATTTTATTTTGCTACTATAATTTGCCTTCACTACTTGGGACCTATTTGTTTAAGATTGGACTCAAATTTACATTTCTTTTTGGATTAAATAGATGATGCAGATAATAGGATTTATTTCCGCATTATTTAGTTTCTAGTATTTTATTTCCATGTTATTAGTTTCTAGGATTTTATTTTTCATGTTATTTTTAGGAATTCTTATTTTAGTAGGATTCTATCGTTTAGGTTGTTTATTTGCCTATATATTGGCCTCTTTAGAGCTTATTTTGTAACTTGTAATGATTATTGAATAAAGATTGATTCTCCCCTCTACTATTTTATTCTTCTTCTCCTATTCTCTTCTTCTTCTTCTACTTCTTCCTAAATTCGTCTCTCTTCAGGTTATTTTCGTCTCTTCTTCCCCTATTCTTCTAATTCTATCTCATTTCGTCTATTTCGCTCCATTTTCTTCAATTTCTCTTTACGGTCCTACATCGATTTGGTATCAGGAAGATTGCCCGCATGATATCACTATACCGATCCAGGAGGAGTACGTTGTCATCTTCCAATCTTATTTGATTATCAAGAGAGGTTCGCGTCTTTATGATTCTGCATGGATGATTTCTTCTGTAGTACTACGCTCGTGTTCCCTACCACTTTCTCAGTCCTTACAAGCGTTGTCCAGCATTCCAGAGTTCGGAGGATTGCGACTCATGCTACTTGAGTGGGTCATCTACGTATTTGATCCAGGCGGATTAGAACTCAAGGGCGAGTTCTTTTCAAGAGGGGGAGAATGATGCAGATATTAAGATTTATTTCCGCATTATTTAGTTTCTAGAATTTTTATTTCCATGTTATTAGTTTCTAGGATTTTATTTTCCGTGTTATTTTATGAATTCTTATTTTAATAGGATTCTATTTTTTAGGTTGTTTATTTGGCTATATATAGGCCTCTTTAGAGCTTATTTTGTAACTTGGAATGATTATTGAATAAAGATTGATTCTCCCCTCTACTATTTTATTCTTCTTCTCATCTTCTCTTCTTCTTCTACTTCTCCCTAAATCGTTTCTCCTTCAGGTTATTTTCGTCTATTCTTCCCCTATTCTTCTAATTCTATCTCCTTTCGTCTATTTCGCTCCCCTTTCTTCAATTTCTCTTCACGGTCCTACATCAATAGAATTATCAGTATTTGTAGTAAAGACGGCAGTAAGCACTTGGCAATAAGCATTGATTGAAGGATCTGGATGTGAACTTCTTAGCGTGAGTTCTTTCTACAAGCAGCTTGCCGTATGCTTTGCCGGATTCCATTATAGGTTTACATTCTATGGGATAGAGCTTTCTCTCCGAGTTTTTTATTTTAGGCTTACATTCTTATGTGGCTAAGAACTGACAGATTTTAGCTCCAGGTTTTCAAAACAAAGTTCTATTTTATGACAGTCAATGTTTTTTATTATATTGTTCTTGGATTAATTTAATTCCAACTATTATATTGCTTTTGTGTGACCTTCTATGTAATACTTGCCTCTTCTCTTACTGCCATGTTTCTTATTTCTTGAAGTTGTTTGGTTCTTATTTAAGTGAGTGCCATAGAAAAACAAAAAAGGGTCTAGGCTCTTGCGGTAATATGACATGAAGCGTTTTTGTCTGCCTTCATCCATCTTATGTTTTTAAATCAACATTGTCTAGACGTGTTGTAGCATATTAGTTCAGCATCTTGACCATCACTCTTATACATGGAAATCCATTTCATTTTGTTTTAACTTAAGTTTTTTAAAGTTATTGTACTATAAAAATCCAAATTATGTTTCTTTTATATCCCATGACTCTGCCTTGAGTTGATCGGGGCAGAATTCGAGCAATCTTTAATTAGTTTGGATCGATGGTCTGTTTTCCTTTTTAAATTCATTGCTGAATATCGGTTCTGATTTTTATTTTTACACAATTCTTGGATTCAAATTGGGGCATTGGGGAACAATCTAAAGTGTTATATAGAGAGATTTTCCCTCCCATTCTTTTAAATTGTGCAGCTCATCTTCTTTTAAAACACAATGTTTCTATAGAGATGGATAGAAGTATCTGAAGCTCTCCTGTCTCATTCATTTTTTCCATGTAAAGCTTTTATTAAAATTATAGTTATGATATGTTTATTTACTATGGTCTATTACACAGCCCTATGCATTTTCGACGCATCGCACCGGGTTTTTTACTAGTATATATCTTATACACATGTAAATTTTTTAAGAAATATTGAATACCTTATAAATTTTAATTATAGCTGTCAGATGCCCTTTTATTTAGGCTCACCCTGTAGGATAATAATACACACCTGTTTTAATGTGAATTGTGGGGGCACTTTTTTTGACGTCAAATCACATCAACAGGGTGCGATTTATCCTACAGGGGTGCGGAAAAATATCGCCCAAGAAAAATTACAAATGGAAACATTGTGTTTTACAAATTGGCGCACACCATTTTCTTGTGAACATAGTTCACATTAAGCAATATTAGAGACCGTTAATGGCATTCTCATGAAGGCCATTACCCTTAGTGGCTTTCATGTAATAAATGACAAAAAGTAGAGGTATTTTAGAATACCTCTTCATCATTTCTCAACCTTCTCTCTACCAATCTTGAACCCTACACCTCTTAGTGGGAGATCGTAATCCCCTCAAACCATCATTACCCTTAGTGGCTTTCATGTAATAAATGACAAAAAGTTGAGGTATTTTAGAATACCTCTCATCATCTCTCAACCCTATCTCTCTACCAATCTTGAACCCTACACCTCTTGGTGAGAGGTCGTTATCCCCTCAAACCACTAGAGTATGTTGGAGGTTGGTGTCAACATTCTACCGTTTTAAGTTTATGTATGCTAAAAAATGTGAGATTCTGAACAGGGAAATGATATTTGCACTCCCTTGCATTAATTACGGCACTCAAGAATTGTAGCAGTCCAGAGGAAAGTGTAAATGAGTAGAGGAGTGTCATTATCAAAATAAGATTTTCCTAAAATTAAAAAAAAAAAGTGATTAAATAAGGTGCAACACCCCCTGAAACCTTTGTCTTGATGACCTTCCCCTTGGCGCTTTCCTTGGCTTCCACCCTCTGCTCGGACTACTAGAAAGTGGTAATTTTCAGTAGCAAACTTACCCCTCCCATTTTGCTTAACCACGTATTAAGGGCAAAACATTTCTTATGAGATTTTTTTTTCATTTTTTAATCTCATCTTCCCCAGTTGGAATGAAAAATTTATGTTCTCATCCCCGTTTAAGGGAGGATCTGAATATGAATCGGATCATGATATAATTCTGATTCCTGATTCCTGATTCCGACAATCAAAATGAGACCTTAGCCTATATAAAGATGCAGATGTGAACATAGTTTCAACATTTATCTATTTTGCAAGAGGAAATGGTTTGTGTGCATCTGCACAGATAGCTTATCTGTGCATGGCTGCACAAACCATAGTAGGGGGCCACCTTTTTTGGGGGATCCAAAGCATTCATTTGGAAGGCCCTTCCATGGGTAGGGTGTGTACCACAAATCAGCCCTATAGGATCATCCTAACCCAATCAAAGTTGGAGGGGAAAATGGAAAAACACTGTTCTGCCCATTTTTCTCCTCCACAAATGGCAGGGTTAGGATGATCCTAAAAGGCTGATTTTTTATACACACCCTATCTGTGGAAGGGCCTTCCAAATGAATGCTCTGGATCCTCCAAAAATGTGCCCCCCCCCCCCTCTGGTTTGTGCAGCCATGCACAGATAGCTTATCTGTGGAGCTGCACACAAACCATTTCCTCTAATTTTGCAAATATTGTGGTTTCTCTTTTGAAGTGATTTTATATGGTGTAAACCAGTCACTTATTTTTCAAAAAGTACTGTACGGACCACACTATAGGATGATCCAAATCGTCCATATGATGGGCCATAACGAAAATAGGTTCTCAACAAGCCTTTGTCCCAAACTAGTTGGGGTTGGCTAAATGAATCCTTTAGGTTGTGCCCAAAAAATCATTTCCACTGCAACTATTATATGGCTTTAAGAGATATAATAATTGGCCTTCTCGAACTTTGTTGCAACTTTGTAAATTGACCGTCCACGGTGTCAAAACTAGTTCCTAGGTTCATATACATGTCGACAGCGCCAACGTTTACCCCCCATTGGCGGGATCATAGTTCTTATGTTCATATATAGGCCAAAGCCTGTGCCCCTCCGACGAGGTCTTTTTCTGAGTTCATATAATCTAAGCCTCTCAATAGGTGTTCAAAGTTCACACAGTTCGAAAGAAGGTGTTCAAAGTTCACATGGTCCAAAAGGAAGTGTTCACAGTTCAAAGTGAATGTTTCACATAAGTTCCAAAGTGGATTCATATATAGAGAATGTCTAATAGCTCAAAGATTCATATAATTAGAAAAACTGAAAGGGGTTTCACAAATCCAAATTATTCCATCTGAAATATGTACTAGATAACAGGGTTAAATAGAGTTCATATGACATTCAAATATAGTAATTCACATGGATTTTTCATAAGGTTGTCAATGTGGATGGTCACACAGTGGTCAAAGTTCATAAGTGTGAAGGAATCACAAATGGGTTTTCATAAAAGTTTC
Organism: Tasmannia lanceolata; assembly: GCF_043159265.1. Lineage (NCBI taxonomy): Eukaryota > Viridiplantae > Streptophyta > Magnoliopsida > Canellales > Winteraceae > Tasmannia > Tasmannia lanceolata. Next base: position 39,971,794 of record NW_027518689.1, read on the forward strand.
ATATATTGGGGAAAGCATTCGATGTAAGTCTCTTTGTCTTAAGATTCAATAGATTTCAGACAATAACGGAATTAGCATGCAAGACCCAAGTTAAGTCTAAAGCTTATCAATGGCTCCAAAGATTCACAGAGTTTGGGATTCACAATCAACAATGGCATAGTGTTCGAAAGGTAAATCGCAGCACTAAAGTAGTACGAAATTACGTACCTTAAAATCAAACTACTTCCCTTTTTATAATCACCTACAATCAAAAGTACGAATATCTCCATGAGTCTTATCGCAAATAAATTTCACTCCCATTAAACACATGCATATTTCTACTAACACGAGACACCCTTTGGTGCCTCTTCGAGAAAAAATCAGCAAACCGTCCTAGGGTTCTTCTTAGCATTTTAGGATTATCATCATTATAAAGTTTTCAAAAACCTCTTGGAACCATTTTTAACAGAAAGATGACGTTTTCGGCATACCCGTAGAGTAAAAGAACGTAAAAAAACGGACAAGAAACGAATAAGTTGTGAATTTTCGAAGTTTTGGAAAAATTGTCGTGACGGCCGTTCGAGAATGGCGGACTTCTGGGATTACAGACGTCTGAGAATTGCGGACGTTCGAGGATCTGCTGTCGCCAAATGTGGTAATCACGGACGTCCGCCATTTTCCAGAGGTCCGCCCGACGCGCGAACCCAGATTTCTCCAAAACGTAATTTTTCACCGTTTTTGCACTAAAACGGCCATAACTCCTTCGTTTGACATCCGATTCGCTCGATGTTGGATTCGTATCGACGAGAGGAATCCATAGAACCCAATTTCACACTCTAAAATCCTCAAATCTAATTACCATATTTAATCTAAGCTTTTAGGGCATATCCCAAACCTAGATTCTTAGAGTTTCAAAACTAAATTCTTAGTTTCATAGGGATCCATAAATCTATACGTAAATTCTTATATGATTCTTTACATCAAACCTAACAATCTAAATTATCATAACAAGTCTAATTAGATCCTCGTTTTAAGGTTCTTTTTATTCATCTAATCAATAAAGATCATAAGTCTTACCTCGATCCGAGATCTCTCTTTCCAAATCGCATTCTTCTTCTTCTTCTCCACGCAAATCTCCTCTTACGGCTGGAGCAAACGGTTTAGGGTTTCTTAATGATTGTGAAATTCTCCTTAAGAGGTTATTTATAGGCTTTCTAAAGAAGCCCTAATTCTAATTAAATTCTTAATGACCGAAATACCCTTGATTAAAAAAAGGGGGGACGAATTTTAAAGGAAGGGGTAGATTCGAGTATTTAATGCAAACTACTTGGGCGTCCAATTTTGGTAAATGCACTAAAATACCAAGTTAGCTTTAGGTGGTGCCCCAAATTATAATGTGATAAAACAAGAGCCCTAGCTTTGTTGTTTTAAACCCCACACAATACATAAGTGGGTCCCAAATTTTCATGACCCACATTATTTTCCAACCGGATCGTCAAACGTCCAACTAATTCCCGGCCAACCACTTCTTTTTTGCTTCACTGTGAAGCATCTTACATAAAGGCCAGACAATGAGAACGTAGAAACTTATATGGTTTCTGGGTCTTATAAGAGGCATAAGTAGAAACTTAACAGTAGAAAGTTATTTTTGGGTCCTATCAGAGGTATAAGTACTCATGTATACAAAACTAAGACCATTGATCCTTTAGAACATGAAGCAAAACCCTCTCGTATCTTGGTCTCTTGGTCTCGTTCGGATCTCACTTCCCATGCGCAAGTTAAAGGTCAAAAAAAAAAAAAAAGGGTTTAGCTTTTTTGGAACTCTATTGTCTAAACGGGGCATGATCTGGTATCAACTGAACATAAGCTCAGAGCCTCAGATCATCCGATCATACTGTAATCAATGGAATTTAGCTTACATTATGGTTGCCTTTTGGATCAACGGACCTGATCACATAAATGAGATTGAAATGAGCCCACAAATAAGTGTCTACGAATAAGATCACTTTCCTGTAGTAAGCAAAATATCCAAAGACGCCATATTCGGTAGCAAGTGCTGTTTTCTTATATGGCTGGAAAGAAAGTGTCCATTTACAATATATGGCTGGAAAGAAATCAAAGGCTTTTTGAAGGGAAGAATTCGCATAAGCAAGATACCCTCCGCATCATCCTTCATACCATTCGAAGTCGTGTCCTGCATCTCAACCTGCTAAATAATTCCTCCTCTTCTTGTCCTAAAATAGCTAAAAACTTCAACCTCCCAGTTTTCAACATCGAAAGAGTTCCCAAATTTTTCCGATGGATCCCTCCTGACTCTTCTTTCCTCAAGCTTAATTCTGATGCTTTGCTCTCTGTTGGAGAAGCCTCCATGGGAGGAATTATTCGAAATCAGTTTGGAGAATCCCTCGGCTGTTACTCTCTTGTCGCGATCCCAGCTTCTATCCATGAACTGGAATTGGAAGCTGTACTTCATGGTTTCGTCCTTCCAGTTCAATTGAACGCAAATCATTTATGGATTGAATCTGACTCTACAAATGCGGTCCAGGTGATCAAGGGTTTTCAGAAATACCCTTGGAGAAAGATTGGTACTCTCTGTTCCATCAGAACCACCCTTCAGAAATTTGAATCCTGGAAAATTTCACATGTGTGGAGGGAGTCAAACATGGCTGTTGACATTTTTCTGCTAGAAAGCTTTTCGGATATAATCTTAGACGAGCTTTGACCATGTCTCCCGAACAATCTTAGTCCAAATGGTGCAAGATGATTCCACATATCAGATCTGGGTCAGAATCATCACCAGTATTCGTACTTAAAACAATTCATAAAAAACAAAGGGCATAAAAACATGGCTTGCAAATGGATAACCCAAAGCAACACACTTGAAGTTTCTTTTAGGAAGAAGGTTACAAGACAACAACAAAACGTAAATCATCAAATCTAACAAGGAAAATAGATGCTAAATTGGAAATTATGTAGCCCCAATTTTCCACTGACTAACCCATTACAATTTAAACAATAAATTGACGATAGATAGCAAAAAAAAATGATTTCATCACAATCATTGCTAAAATTATTTTCCTAATGCTCATTCGAAGGTTAGTTCCAACAGTTGTTGGCCCCACTTGATCGGATGATCCAAACCCTTTATCAATAAGCCGTCATTTATGATTCCCACAAAGAGAAGCAAGACGTTGATTTTTGAACGTATTTGGCCCTGTTTGTTTGCAATTTTGAGAATTGATTGTGAATCCAAAAACTGATTAATTGACTCAAAGTTGAACGAAAAACTCGAGTACAATAATCAGTTTTGGACTCACAATTACTTCTCAAAATCCCAAACGAAGAGGGCCTTAATCTCACAGATGGGAAATCTCGGACTATGTGGGTTCGCCTCATGATGATCCACCGGATCAACATCTCTATCGCGTGTAGCAGACCACGTAGGACCCAAGACTGATCATTAGGATCGAATCCTAACAGAGATCGTTAGGATTTTGTGACAGAAAACTTATAAGTGAGCACTTCTTCGCATCTTTAATCGAAGTGGGAGAAGAAGCAAAGCTGTGCTCGTCTGGAGAATTTAAGGAGTGATAGAGGAGGAGAAGAGAGGAGAATAGAGCCACAATTAAATAATGTAAGTGATATCCCATTTATTTTTTCCCTGGGTAGGCCCCCTCTAGCCTAATAGAGTAGTCATAATTACACTAGAGGACTTCCCCACTCTAGGGTGTGTGTGTGTATATATATATATATATATATATATATATATATATATATATATATATATATATATATATATATATATATATATGTATATATATTAGGTAAGCTCGGGTTAGGCAAGACTCCGACTAGAATTCATTAAATGGAATAACAATTACAATCTGAGACATGGGATTCCATTGGAGTCATTTCTTACAATAAAGGAGAGATCGGGGGGTCATGACTACTCTTGTGACACTAAGAGAGCGTGGCCCAGGGAATAAAATAGGGGCGAACATATCATTTCCCTAAAATAAACAATAGCATTACGGAATTGAAAATAGAGTATTAGACACGTGGTGCTAAATACAACCAAAAAAAAAACAAGTTTTTTTGTTTGTTTTTTGTGGTGGTTAGGGGGATGATAGATGCAGAGCGCCTTTGCATAAAGAGCCAGAAAAGGGCCATTGATTGGATCCACGTCATTTTCGGTAACCTTGTTAAAATCGGTTGAGAAAATGATGTGGATCTGGTCAATGGTCCTTTTCTTGCTCTTTATGTAAGGGCGCCCTTGCACCTAACATTCGTCTTTTTAAAATACCCCTTGTTTTCTTTATTGTCTCTTTGGTCACCAATCTCAGACTTACTTGGGTAGTAGAGTATCTAGGTGGTCGGTTTAGAAATGCTAACTTTAACATTTAAAAATGGGATAGTCAGATGGCCAGCATCCTTTCTTAAAATATATTGTGCCGGCACACAAATAAGGATATGATAATTACACTCCCTTGCAGTATTATATTACTCCTCGCATTTTAATTACTCTTCATTGGATATTAATAGCATATTTGAATCCCAAAAACTAAGTTTATAAGGCAAGTAGGGCCTTCATTAATATGTTTGGTTCATTGAATTTAGTATATTTCATTCAAAATGAGTAGTGAGCATAAATGTAAGATAATTAAAATTGAGATTTAAGTGATTCTTTCTCTCACAATTCTGTGTGGTGATTCAATAAATACCTCTTCAAGAAGGGAACCTACTGTATAGACCACTCAAAAATCAGCAAGAGATAAAATGTAGAGCAGCATGGTTGTTTAATTTTACTACTGGCTGAGGATGTTGCCATAGTTAACACCGACAATAATATAATAGTAGGTCGAAATGCAATAGACACTGGTGGGAGAAGGCTGAGTGGTAACCTAAAAATGGAAACACATAGGGGTGCAACTCGGGTTGATTTATAGGAATTCAGGTTGAGCTTTTACCTTCAAATCGGGTCGGGTTTGGGTTGATTCCAATTCATTTTTTAGTGAAAGTTAAACCCAACCCAATCCAACCCAAGTTGCACCCCTCGAAATACAGTCTCATCCAGGGGCGATGCCACTGGTGGAACGGGACCAAATTGCATTTATAACTTGAATAAGTCAAAGAACAATAAATGGATTCGGTGACATTCACCAATGGGGCGCCCTTTCATCTGTTTTCTACTTTTCTGCATTCGGTGACATTCACCAATAAAGGTATATTTGTTCTTTCCCAAAAAATTAAGGGGGGCAATTGCCCCCCTTCCCTTACAAGTGCCGTCGCCCCTGGTCTCATCAAACACTACATGGTGAGAGATGTATTTACGATCATATTGGAGATGGAGACATCGAAACACTTGGTGAAACAAATTATAACTCACAAACACACTGGGAGTAGAATTTATTTGGGTTGTACGGCCGAAGGCTTGGGAATCGTGTAGATCCAAAGACCTAGAGTCAGTTTGGTGGCACAATTTCTGAGGTTCACAAGGTGTTTGGTTGGTTTCTGCGTGTCGCATCATCTGCTAGTGGTATTTGGTTGCATATTTTGATTCAAATTGCTAAGAGACTACTTTGAATGTCTCTCTTCTCTGCCTATGTGGCTGTTACCTACCAAACTACTTGAGGAAAGAAGTTTTTTTTGCTGGTGGAGTCATGGCATTTAGTACTCTTCTCTCTGTATCGGTAATGACACCCATATTTACCCATATTGCCTCCTTATTCTGTTAAAGACACTGTACACCGTGAAACTACTTCTGTTGACAACCAAACACTACTTAGCACTACTTGGCTAGAGGACTACTCCATTGCTATTACACCTGTTGACTACTTCGCTTCTAATTTGCCGCTGCAACTGCATGCAACCAAACTGACCCCCACAAAAAGATTAATAAAGCGTCGTCTGAAAAGTTTTATCCTATGACGATTGATTCTTATTCACTATGAGGAAATATGGTTAATAAGATATACTTTTGCTCCTTGAAGCATAAATCTTTCGATTAAACTCCTAGGTTATCTAAAACCCTATAAGGCCATGTTTGGTAATCATGAAAAATTATTCCATGAAATATTTGTAAGCCTAATTGTAGCAGAGGGTCTAAAGAGGGTGAGGGAGACTTGAGTTGGTGAGAGTGAAGAGAGCATCACAAGTTCCTACAACATAGAGAGATAATCCAATTTTGTTGATGTGATGGACAACTCCTAGTTCAATTCATATGTTGCAATTGGTTTCACATGATACATTGGATGATCCTAGAATCTTGATCTTTTTTTTCTTTTCTTTTTTTGAAGGGTAAGATTCCAAAATCTTGATCATTAAAGTATCTTTAGGGTCTTATTTAGAAAAACTAAGCCCTTGATGTTGGGCCTCTAGCTCAATTGGTTGAGGCATTGTTCTGAGACCTTGAGGTCAGAGGGTGAATCCCAGCTTGCCTACCAAAAAAACAGAAAAATACGCCCTTGATATTTTTGGTAGGCAATGCTCTTAATTATATTGGTGTCCATGCGGAATGGGACAATGGTCATCTAGGTAAAATTCTTGGGGAGAATAAACTCGATGTCGGAGTATTAGGTTCTTTGAAAATAAGTCTTAAAAACATATATTTTTTCGCTCGAATGTATATTGGAAAACTTGGGTGGTCGTCGAGGTCATTTAAGACTTTACTGATGTAAAGTTTCATTTAACTACTAAATAGTAAATACCTTATAAATATTATTCACTTTATAGCTACATGAAAATGGCAAATGGCACATGCTATTAACGAATGTTATTCATCTGAAAAATGCATGTTTTATGACTAATTTTGATTTGGTAGAAATAGTCGGAGCTTAAAAGATATATAAGTTATGTAATAGATATAAAAAATGGCACGCACAAGCGACTAAGAAATTGACACGCACAATGCGAGAAATGTATATATTAGTCTGAACAAAAATGTGTTTTATGACACGCACAAGGAACCCACCGAGGCGTTGGCTCTTCGGCATAAAGTCACGGGTTTGCTCCCTATTGACGAGTGTTCGAATCCCGCCTCCGACTTACCTGATACACGTGGTGAGCGGGTCATTGCGTGTATCCGTAGGGACTAGTCCTACTCCCGAAGGGGGTGGGGACATCCTACGTCATCAAAAAAAAAAAAACAAATGTGTTTTATGACTGATTTTTTTCTGAGCAAAACTAGAGTCGGAAACTAAAAATATATCTAAGATATTTATCAGGTAAAACTATGCCGGAAACAAAACCCTAAAATTAAAGTATTTAATCTTTAAATGAAACTATAAGGTCCCATGATTTGGCATACATGATCAAGGTTTCTTGACAAGTTCCTAAAGACGCCTTATCGAATATTTGATGAAGGTTCTAGGATCATTCAATCGTTGTGGGACAAAATTGCAATAGGTTGAACTTGTAGTTGCCCATTATATCAATTTTGTTTTTTTACATGTGACATCCATGGGGCTGGAGCTACTTTTTTTTTTTTTTGGATTTACATACATTCAAATTACATTGTAGTATTTTTTATAATACTAAATAATTTCTTTAATTTAATTATTTGCTATGTAGAGATATTTACACTTATAAGGTTTAAATAATCTCTTTATCGGGGACATTTACATCGTTTTAAACAAATTAGTTATGGGCTTGATAGGGAGAAATTTGCATATATATGGCTTTTACTAGCCTGAGGGTAGGGGTGGCAATCCAACCGAAACCAAACTGAAAATTCGGTTTCGGTTTGGTTTTACCAAACGGATTCAAATTTCAAACCGAACCGATGCCCCCGATTTCCAATGATTATGAGTATGGGGTAGCGAAATTGGCTGAACCGAACCGAAAATTCAAATTTCAGTTTGGTTTCATGCATTTAAAAGATTTTTAAAAGCTGATGAGCTACAGAGAGATAGAAGATTTTAAATAATATCCTAGGGTTTAATAGAGAGAGATTTTCTTGTGAACATGAGCAATATTAGAGACCGTTAATGGCATTATCATGATGGCCATTACCCTTGGTGGCGTTCATGTAATAAAATACAAAAAGTCGAGGTATTTTAGAATACCTCTTTTTCTTCTCTCTCTCTTCCCCTCTCTCTACCAATCTTGAACCCTACACCTCTTGGTGGGAAATCCTGACCTCAATCAAACCACTAGAGTATGTAGGAGATTGGTGTCAACATTTCACCATTTTAAGTTTATAAAACCAACAAAATGAGAGCCTCGAAATAGGAAAATGATACTTGCACTCCCTTGCATTAACTATGGCACTCAAGAATTGTAGCAGTCCAGACGAAAGTGGAAACAAGTAGAGGAGTGTCCTTATCAAAATAAGATTTTCCTACAAAAAGTGATTAAATAAGGTGCAACACCCCTGAAACATTTGGCTTGATGACCTTATTCCCCTTGCCTCTTTCCTTCCCTTCCACCCCCTGCTCGGACTACTAGAAAGTCGTAATTTTCATTAGCAAACTTACCTCCTCCCATTTTGCTTAGCCATGTATTAAGGGCAAAACATTTCATATGAAAAAAAAATTAATTTTTTTTACATTTTTTATCTCATCTTACCCCACCTGGAATGAAAATTTTATTACACTTTTTTTCTCATCCCGAATAGAATCATTATATAATTCTCATTCCTGATTCCCACAATCAAAACGAAACCTTAGCCTATCCAAAGATGCTAAGACCTCCTATATTGTCTTTGTGAACATAGCTTCAACATTTATCTATTTTGCAAATATTGTGGTTTCTCTTTTGAACTAGTTGCAGACCCGTGCGTTGCACAGAACGCAAAACAAAGAATTTTGGCCCCTTGCAGTTATTTAGTAGGCAAAAGATATGGTGATCTCCTTAGGTTTTATTTGAGGAAGAATATAATAACATCTCTAATCAAAAGATATGGAAGAGATAATATTGTTGCTTATTTCCAAGTTTTTTTTCAAAATATTGGAAGGGAAATAAAAAAACGTTAAAACTGATTAAATGGGTTAGGGGGGGGGGGGGGGGGGGGGGGTAAATTTGCCATTTTAAAATTTTTAACGGAGAAAATTGAACTTCCTTAGTGTTAGGGACCTTTTAGCAAACATTTTCTAAAAGTAGGACTGTTCAGCTAATATGCTTTTCTTAGGGACTAATAAGCAATTATTTTGCCACGTAGGGACTAATCAGCAAAAATCCCAATCAAAAAAGGCATAAACCATAAATCAAAAAACTTAGCAACAGAAAACAGTGCACAACACTGTTAAAGAGTAAGACTTTCAAACCATATGACATTTAAAACAAATATTAAGCCCTCTCTAAAGCTGCCTCAACCAAGCTCAAACTTCCATAAGCTAAGACATGATGACTATGTAAAACAGATATGAAAGGGATTAGTTGGTTTACCTTCCATTTGCCAATGGAAGATGGGTGGTCCCAAAAAGATTAAATGACTGTGTTTAGAGCATGGAATTTCAGGCCATGCCATGTCCCATGGCTTGGTAGGTAAGAAGCACCTCTACATTTAGAGGTGCTCAGTTGGAGGGAATAGCCAGTCTATCTACGCTAACATTGGGAATAGCCAGAATTCAAATAAAAAGAAAAATTCTCATGAGTGAAATTCAAGTACCTGTCTCTTATTTTCCATAAACAAATTCCCCCATTCATTTAAAAGTTAAAACATTTTTGTTGGGAATATAACCGGGTAGAACTCACCCCTAAAAGCTATCCGTCATAGGGAGGGTGCCCATTCCCTTATAACCCATCCACATCCATTTCACATGTCTGATGTGGGACTATTGCTTTTGCGTGGAACCCCAACAATTTCCTCCTCCACGTGGAAGCAACGTGGACCATCTCGCCCCTCCACGCTACGGCAACGTGTACGTGGGAACCACGAGATAACTACACCAGGGTTTCCGAGATCTTCCCCGAGGGACATTCCCACCCTCGGAGGCAAACCGGGGTTTCGATCTATAGAGTGTTAGGATCAACCCTATAATATTCAGTCTCTCTATAGATTAGAGGGTTAGGATCAACCTATGGAAATGATTTTGGGGCACAACCTATTTAGGCTATGGCCATCTAATGGAAATGATTTTGGGGCACAACCTATTTAGTGGGAGATCGTGACCCCCTCAAACCATCATTACCCTTAGTGGCTTTCATGTAATAAATGACAAAAAGTTGAGGTATTTTAGAATACCTCTTCATCATCTCTCACCCTTTCTCTCTACCAATCTTGAACCCTACACCTCTTGGTGAGAGGTCGTTATCCCCTCAAACCACTAGAGTATGTTGGAAGTTGGTGTCAACATTCTACCATTGTAAGTTTATGAAAGCTAAACAACGTGAGACTCTGAACAGGGAAATGATATTTGCACTCCCTTGCATTAATTACGGCACTCAAGAATTGTAGCAGTCCAGAGGAAAGTGTAAATAAGTAGAGGAGTGTCATTATCAAAATAAGATTTTCCTAAAAAACAAAAGTGATTAAATAAGGTGCAACACCCCCTGAAACCTTTGTCTTGATGACCTTCCCCTTGGCGCTTTCCTTGGCTTCCACCCCATGCTCGGACTACTAGAAAGTGGTAATTTTCATTTGCAAACTTACCCCTCCCATTTTGCTTAACCACTTATTAAGGGCAAAACATTTCTTATGAGATTTATTTTTCATTTTTTAATCTCATCTTCCCCAGTTGGAATGAAAAATTTATGTTCTCATCCCCGTTTAAAGGAGGATCTGAATATGAATCGGATCATGATATAATTCTGATTCCTGATTCCGACAATCAAAACGAAACCTTAGCCTATATAAAGATGCTGGGACCTCTCCTATATTGTCTGTGTGAACATAGTTTCAACATTTATCTATTTTGCAAGAGAAAATGGTTTGTGTGCATCTGCACATATAGCTTATCTGTGCATGGCTGCACAAACCATAGTAGGGGCCCCATTTTTTGGGGGATCCAAAGCATTCATTTGGAAGGGTGTGTACCAAAAATCAGCCATATAGGATCATCCTAACCTAATCAAAGTTGGAGGGGAAAATGGACAGACACTGTTCTGCCCATTTTTCCCCTCCACAAATGGCAGGGTTAGGATGATCTTAAAAGGCTGATTTTTGGTACACACCCTATCCGTGGAAGGGCCTTCCAAATGAATGCTTTGGATCCCCAAAAAATGCCTCCCCCCCCCCAATGGTTTGTGCAGCCATGCACATATAGCTTATCTGTGGAGCTGTACACAAACCATTCCTCTAATTTTGCAAATATTGTGGTTTCTCTTTTGAAGTGATTTTATACGGTGTAAGCCAGTCCCTTATTTTTCAAAACCTCTTGGAACCATTTTTAACAGAAAGATGACGTTTTCGGCATACCCGTAGAGTACAAGAACGTCGAAAACAGACAAGAAACGAATAAATTATGAATTTCTGAAGTTTTGGAAAAATTGTCGCGTCGGCCGTCCGATAATTGCGGACGTCCGAGGATCTACTGTCGCCAAACGTGGTAATCATGGACGTCCGCCCCACCCGCGAACCCAGATTTCTCCAAAACACGATTTTTGACCTTTTTGTACTAAAACGACCATAACTCCTTCGTTTGAATTCCAATTCGCGCGAGGTTGGATCTGTTGAATTCGTATTGACGAGAGGAATCCATAGAACCTAATTTCAAGCTCTAAAATCCTCAAATCTAATTATCATATTTAATCTAAGCTTTTAGGGCATAACCCAAGCCTAGATTCTTAGAGTTTCAAAACTAAATTCTTAGTTTCATAGGGATCCATAAATCTATACATAAATTCTTATATGATTCTTTACATCAAACCTAACAATCTAAATTATCATAACAAGTCTAATTAGATCCTCATTTTAGGGTTCTTTTTATTCATCTAATCAATAAAGATCATAAGTCTTACCTCGATCTGAGATCTCTCTTTCCAAATAGCATTCTTCTTCTTCTTCTCCACGCAAATCTCCTCTTACGGCTGGAGCAAACGGTTTAGGATTTCTTAATGGTTGGAAATTCTCCTTAAGAGGTTATTTATAGGCTTTCTAAAGAAGCCCTAATTCTAATTAAATTCTTAATGACCGAAATACCCTTGATTAAAAAAGGGGGACGAATTTTAAAGGAAAGGGTAAATTCAGGTATTTAATGCAAACTACTTGGGCGTCCAATTTTGGTAAATGCACTAAAATACCAAGTTAGCTTTAGGTGGTGCCCCAAATTATAATGTGATAAAACAAGAGCCCTAGCTTTGTTGTTTTGACCCCACACAATACATAAGTGGGTCCCACATTTTCATGACCCACATTTTTATTTTCCAACCGGATCGTCAAACGTCCAACTAATTCCCAGCCAACCACTTCTTTTTTGCTTCACTGTGAAGCATCTTACATAAAGGCCAGATAATGAGAACGTAGAAACTTATATGGTTTCTGGGTCTTATAAGAGGAATAAGTAGAAACTTAACGGTAGAAAGTTATTTCTGGGTCCTATCAGAGGTATAAGTACTCATGTATACAAGACTAAGACCATTGATCCTTTAGAACATGAAGCAAAACCCTCTCGTATCTTGGTCTCATTCGGATCTCACTTCCCATGCACAAGCAAAACCCTCTCGTAACTCGGGTCAGGTCGGGTCGGGCCCCTTCAAACTCAGCTCGACCCGAGATTCATGCGGGCTATTGAATGCTCAACCCGGCTCGACCCGAAACCCATGAAACCTGAACCCAACCCAGGCTATTTTCGGGTCGGGTCGATGCGGGTCGGGTAAAACCCAGCTCGAGTTGCAGCCCTAGTGGCAATCCAACCGAAACCAAACTGAAAATTCGGTTTCGAACCGATTCAAATTTCAAACCGAACCGATGCCCCCGATTTCCAATGATTATGAGTAAGGGGTGGCGAAATTGGCCGAACCGAACCGAAAATTCAAATTTCAGTTTGGTTTCATGCATTTAAAAGATTTTTAAAAGCTGATGAGCTAGAGAGAGAGATAGAAGATTTTAAATAATATCCTAGGGTTTAATAGAGAGAGATTTTCTTGTGAACATGAGCAATATTAGAGACCGCTAATGGCATTATCAATTTATCATGATGGCCATTACCCTTGGTGGCGTTCATGTAATAAACTACAAAAAGTCGAGGTATTTTAGAATATCCTAGGGTTTAATAGAGAGAGATTTTCTTGTGAACATGAGCAATATTAGAGACCGTTAATGGCAATATCATGATGGCCATTACCCTTGGTGGCGTTCATGTAATAAGCTACAAAAAGTCGAGGTATTTTAGAATACCTCTTTTCTTCTCTCTCTCTCTTCCCCTCTCTCTACCGATCTTGAACCCTACACCTCTTGGTGGGAAATCCTGACCTCAATCAAACCACTAGAGTATGTTGGAGATTGGTGTCAACATTTCACCAATTTAAGTTTATAAAACCAACAAAATGCGAGACTCGAAATAGGAAAATGATACTTGCACTCCCTTGCATTAACTACGGCACTCAAGAATTGTAGCAGTCCAGAGGAAAGTGGAAACAATAGAGGAGTGTCCTTATCAAAATAAGATTTTCCTACAAAAAGTGATTAAATAAGGTGCAACCCCCCTGAAACATTTGGCTTGATCACCTTATTCCCCTTGCCTCTTTCCTTCCCTTCCACCCCCTGCTCGGACTACTAGAAAGTCTTAATTTTCATTAGCAAACTTACCTCCTCCCATTTTGCTTAGCCATGTATTAAGGGCAAAACATTTCATATGAAAAAAAATTAATTTTTTTTACTTTTTTTATCTCATCTTACCCCAGTTGGAATGAAAAATTTATTACACTTTTTTTCTCATCCCGAATAGAATCATTACATAATTCTGATTCCTGATTCCCACAATCAAAACGAAACCTTAGCCTATCCAAAGATGCTAAGACCTCCTATATTGTCTTTGTGAACATAGCTTCAACATTTATCTATTTTGCAAATATTGTGATTTCTCTTCTGAACTAGTTGCAGACCCGTGCGTTGCACAGAACGCAAAACAAAGAAAAATTTGATAAAAGATAATTGAAGAAATTTTCCTTAAAATTGTAACATCTATGGACATTTTTTTTTTTTGAAGTATCTATGAACAACTTTCTTTTGCAGACGAAAAAAATTTAAGATAATATTCTTATTTAGTGATTTCAAAATTAGAAATCAACTTCTTAGATAAAGACTACTACCAAAACCTCGCTATTGAATCAACAAATAAGATTAAGGAAAATTAGGAAGAAACAAATCAAGAACCATGCGGCGTTTAGAAAGTAGATTTGTCTTAGATGTAGGAAGCAGAGCTCACACACAATGATCGTGGAGAAGAAAGTATGCACAATCCAGAAAAGAGTGATAATATCAAATACAAAAATGCAGATATGAACTCACCTTTTGCAATTGATAAAACGGTGGCTTCTCCAGAGCCGGAGGTGTATGAATGACGATTTGCAGAAAAAGTCGATCCACGGAGGGGAGTGGCCGATTGTGGTGCTGCAAATCAAAAACCCAAAACAAAAAATTTGGGCTCCTACAATGCCCAAATGGTTTAAAATGATTTGCCAGGTTAGCTAATGTGAAAAATGTTAATTTATGCACTGATTACTATAGAAAGAATTTTGGCCCCTTGCAGTTATTTAGTAGGCAAAAGATATGGTGATCTCCTTAGGTTTTATTTGAGGAAGAATATAATAACATCTCTAATCAAAAGATATGGAAGAGATAATATTGTTGCTTATTTCCCAGTTTTTTTTCAAAAAATATTGGAAGGGAAATAAAAAAATGTTAAAACTGATTAAATGAGTTTTTTTTTGGGGGGGGGGTAAATTTGCCATTTTAAAACTTTTAACGGAGAAAATTGAAGTTCTTGAGTGTTAGGGACCTTTTAGCAAATATTTTCTAAAAGTAGGACTGTTCAGCTAATATGCTTTTCTTAGGGACTAATAAGCAATTATTTTGCCATGTAGGGACTAATCAGCAAAAATCCCAATCAAAAAACTTAGCTACACAAAACAGTGCACAACACTGTTAAAGAGTAAAACTTTCAAACCATATGACATTTAAAACAAATATTAAGCCCTCTCTAAAGCTGCCTCAACCAAGCTCAAACTTCCATAAGCTAAGACATGATGACTATGCAAAACAGATATGAAAGGGATTAGTTGGTTTACCTTCCATTTGCCAATGGAAGATGGGTGGTCACAAAAAGATTAAATGACTGTGTTTAGAGCATGGAATTTCAGGCCATGCCATGTCCCATGGCTTGGTAGGTAAGAAGCATCTCTACATTTAGAGGTGCTCAGTTGGAGGGAATAGCCAGTCTATCTACGCTAACATTGGGAATAGCCAGAATTCAAATAAAAAGGAAAATTCTCATGAGTGAAATTCAAGTACCTGTCTCTTATTTTCAATAAATAAATACCCCCATTCATTTAAAAGTTAAAACATTTTTGTTGGGAATATAACCGGGTAGAACTCACCCCTAAAAGCTATCCGTTAGAGGGAGGGTGCCCATTCCCTTATAACCCATCCACATCCATTTCACATGTCTGATGTGGGACTATTGCTTTTGCGTGGAACCCCAACAATTTCCTCCTCCACGTGGAAGTAACGTGGACCATCTCGCCCCTCCACGCTACGGCAACGTGGACGTGAGAACCACGAGATAACTACACCAGGGTTTCCGAGATCTTCCCCGAGGGACATTCCCACCCTCGGAGGCAAACCGGGGTTTCTATCTATAGAGTGTTAGGATCAACCCTATAATATTCAGTCTCTCTATAGATTAGAGGGTTAGGATCAACCTATGGAAATGATTTTGGGGCACAACCTATTTTGGCTATGGCCATCTAATGGACAGTTTGGATCATCCTTTGGTGCGGGCCATACCGTACTTTTTAATAAAGTGAGGAGTGCCATCATCCAAATACCGGAGTGCTAATAACATTTCCCTTATTTTATTTACAATATGGTATTTCTAGTTATATATAATTATATATAAATACAGATTTATTTATTTTGAACGGACGGAATTTTTTTAGAGTGAAAGATAGGAGTTAATACAAAGGAGGTCGCAGGAGCAAAAATAACAGCTAGAAGACGAATGCAGAAAAAAATAATCAAAATCAAGGAGGTAAATCGTCAAATATCTCTAGCAAAGGGCGATCGACTCTAGCTCGAGCAATATAGCGAGAGAAAAAACAGAGATTTTTTTGGCTCTCCTTCGTTCTCTCTCATGTACTTTTACCGTTTAGCGCTTTAACAATTCATATTTATAAGGTTTCTAATGACCTTAGCCTCTCTACTATGGTTTTAAAACAAGGAAAAGCGGGCATTTCGTAATTTATTTTTCTCCTAAATTCACTCTTGTTTACACGTAGCTATCCAATTTTCTTACCTTCGATTTCAGAACTAATTTCTCTCTCTATCGAACCTGCCCTAAGCCCACGCCCTTATGCATCTCTCTATCTCAAACCCCTCTCTCATTCAACCAACCCACCAAAAGGTGATTCAAGCAAAGAGACCAGATGAGTACTCAAATCTTGCCATGTTTGAAATATTTCCATGAGATTTCTTCCAATTAAACTATATAAATGTGGGATTTTCTTTTCTGTTGAAGGTACAATGGATGTCTATGCCTCCTACAATTTCAACTACCACATTATGTGATTTCCCTTTTTAACCCTTTCTTCCTGCATTAGAACATGGAGAACATTAATGGGGATCTTTGTTATTTCTTGATCATGTAACTAGGTTCAACCTGGAGTTTTTTTAAACGGGAAACAATATAAGTTTCTGTACTATGTCTAGGGGATATAATCAATGGCATTGTTAAGAGCATCTTTCCTATTGTCTTGCATTTGTTTTTACTGTTGATGAATTGAATCGATGAAAACCATGAAAACATCCCTGTTTTAATTACATGAAGTCCAAGTTTGGACTTCTATATTCTCCCAAAATTTTCAACTTCCATGTTTGTTAATGTTATTCTCTGTTTTTTTGTTTTTTTTTTGAATGCTGATTGTTAATGTTGTTCTTGCTGTCTATTTAATTTGATAATCCTTTTCTCAATCTGCAGGTAATGCCAAGGATCTTCATTGAACATGATCTTCTCTAGACATGTGTTTCCAATATAGTATATGTTTTAGATATGACGGATCACCGTGGATGCTACTTCATCTTTGTTTGATTGGAATTTCAAAGTGATGAATACCCTCTTTAGTTCGAATTGTCTTTGTGAGCTTAGCTGCTTTATAATTTGAAGTGTTTTCCAGATTCAGAATGTATGAAAAAATTCATCTAATCTTATACAAGAGATCCTCTTCTATCTTCACATGCTGCAGGAATTTATGTTCTAAATTCATCAACTCTAGCATGTTTCATAAAACTTCTGTTTCTTGAATAGACATCGCCCTCTCTGTTATGGATATGGAGGTGGTTTAAAATGGTTAGAGAGGCTCTTTTACATAAATGCTATAGTATATTCATAGACATTGATTCAATTGCTCGCTTATTCTACCTTACTTGCTATGTGCCTACGCATTGGCAAATTTATTACTCTGAGAGGTATGAGATTCACAAACCACAAAGTCTAATGATAGAGTGTTGCTCCATTGCAATGGAGTTTGGAATTTTAATATTTTTTGTTTTGTTTTTTTGGTTATGCAGGTTACCAATGTGGCTAGCTGATGCTTTTTGTCACTGATTGAGGCAACAGAATCAGTAGGTAGAATTAGTAGGTTGAGCTTGCTCGCCACATGCAGCAGCAATGCTCGATAATTCTTTATTAGCTGGTGAGATGGGAGAGGTGAATGGGTCAACAAAATTGTTTCTATCATTGCAGCTAATCTCTATATTGATTTCTTCATAATAGTTCTTGATCTGCCTATGCAATCTCTCGCCCTGTTTCCGGATGTGTTTATCCCCACTATATTTCAAGCTGCGCTATATTTCAAGCTTCACTTCACCCAGAATTATCAGTATTTGTAGTAAAGACGGCAATAAGCATTGATTGAAGGATCTGGATGTGAACTTCTTAGCGTGAGTTCTTTCTACAGGCAGCTTGCCATATGCTTTGCCGGATTCCATTATAGGTTTACATTCTATGGGATAGAGCTTTCTCTCCGAGTTTTTCATTTTAGGCTTACATTCTTATGTGGCTAAGAACTGACAGATTTTAGCTCCAGTTTTTCAAAACAAAGTTCTATTTTATGACAGTCAATGATTTTTTTTATATTGTTCATGGATTAATTTAATTCCAACTATTATATTGCTTTTGTGTGACCTTCTATGTAATACTTGCCTCTTCTCTTACTGCTATGTTTCTTATTTCTTGAAGTTGTTTGGTTCTTATTTAAGTGAGTGCCATAGAAAAACAAAGAAGGGTCTAGGCTCTTGCGGTAATATGACATGAAGCGTTTTTGTGTGCCTTCATCCATCTTATGTTTTTAAATCAACATTGTCTAGACGTGTTGTAGCATATTAGTTCAGCATCTTGACCATCACTCTTATACATGGAAATCCATTTCATTTTGTTTTAACTTAAGTTTTTTAAAGTTATTGTACTATAAAAATCCAAATTATGTTTCTTTTATATCCCATGACTCTGCCTTGAGTTGATCGGGGCAGAATTCGAGCAATCTTTAATTAGTCTGGATCGATGGTCTGTTTTCCTTTTTAAATTCATTGCTGAATATCGGTTCTGATTTTTATTTTTACACAATTCTTGGATTCAAATTGGGGCATTGGGGAACAATCTAAAGTGTTATATAGAGAGATTTTCCCTCCCATTCTTTTAAATTGTGAAGCAGCTCATCTTCTTTTAAAACACAATGTTTCTATAGAGATGGATAGAAGTATCTGCATAATTTTGATGCTTTCTTAGTGTATATGTAATTTTGTAATGTTTCAGTTTTGGGTTTTATTTGTCCAATCACTGCATTAGGATTATGTTTTATGAAGCTCTTGGCAATAAGCATTGATTGAAGGATCTGGATGTGAACTTCTTAGCGTGAGTTCTTTCTACAAGCAGCTTGCCGTATGCTTTGCCGGATTCCATTATAGGTTTACATTCTATGGGATAGAGCTTTCTCTCCGAGTTTTTCATTTTAGACTTACATTCTTATGTGGCTAAGAACTGACAGATTTTAGCTCCAGTTTTTCAAAACAGAGTTCTATTTTATGACAGTCAATGATTTTTTTTATATTGTTCTTGGATTAATTTAATTCCAACTATTATATTGCTTTTGTGTGACCTTCTATGTAATACGTGCCTCTTCTCTTACTGCTATGTTTCTTATTTCTTGAAGTTGTTTGGTTCTTATTTAAGTGAGTGCCATAGAAAAACAAAGAAGGGTCTAGGCTCTTGCGGTAATATGACATGAAGGGTTTTTGTCTGCCTTCATCCATCTTATGTTTGTCTGCGCTTTTTTGACGTCAAATCACATCAACAGGGTGCGATTTATCCTACAAGGGTGCGGAAAAATATCGCCCAAGAAAAATTACAAATGGAAACATTGTATTTTCAGATGAATAACACCAGGGCATGGCGCACATGTGTTAGAGACCGTTAATGGCATTCTCATGGTGGCCATTACCCTTAGTGGCTTTCATGTAATAAATGACAAAAAGCAGAGGTATTTTAGAATACCTCTTCATAATTTCTCAACCTTCTCTCTACCAATCTTGAACCCTACACCTCTTAGTGGGAGATCGTAATCCCCTCAAACCATCATTACCCTTAGTGGCTTTCATGTAATAAATGACAAAAAGTTGAGGTATTTTAGAATACCTCTCATCATCTCTCAACCAATCTTGAACCCTACACCTCTTGGTGAGAGGTCGTTATCCCCTCAAACCACTAGAGTATGTTGGAGGTTGGTGTCAACATTCTAACGTTTTAAGTTTATGAAAGCTAACGTGAGACTCTCAACAGGGAAATGATATTTGCACTCCCTTGCATTAATTACGGCACTCAAGAATTGTAGCAGTCCAGAGGAAAGTGTAAATGAGTAGAGGAGTGTCATTATCAAAATAAGATTTTCCTAAAATAAATAAAAAAGTGATTAAATAAGGTGCAACACCCCCTGAAACCTTTGTCTTGATGACCTTCCCCTTGGCGCTTTCCTTGGCTTCCACCCCCTGCTCGGGCTACTAGAAAGTGGTAATTTTCATTAGCAAACTTACCCCTCCCATTTTGCTTAACCACGTATTAAGGGCAAAACATTTCTTATGAGATTTTTTTTTCATTTTTTAATCTCATCTTCCCCAGTTGAAATGAAAATTTTATGTTCTCATCCCGTTTAAGGGAGGATCTGAATATGAATCCGATCATGATATATTCCTGATTCCTGATTCCGACAATCAAAACGAGACCTTAGCCTATATAAAGATGCTGAGACCTCTCCTATATTGTCTGTGTGAATATAGTTTCAACATTTATCTATTTTGCAAGAGGAAATGGTTTTTATCTGTGCATGGCTGCACAAATCATAGTGGGGGCCACATTTCTTGGGGGATCCAAAGCATTCATTTGGAAGGCCTTTTCATGGATAGGGTGTGTACCAAAAATCAGCCCTATAGGATCATCCTAACCTAATCAAAGTTGGAGGGGAAAATGGACAGACACTATTCTGCCCATTTTTCCTCTCCACAAATGGCAAAGTTAGGATGATCCTAGAAGTCTGATTTTTGGTACACACCCTATCCGTGGAAGGGCCTTCCAGATGAATGCTTTGGATCCCCAAAAAATGCCCCCCCCCCCTCTCAATGGTTTGTGCAGCCATGCACATATAGCTATTCTGTGGAGCTGCACACAAACCATTTCCTCTAATTTTGCAAATATTGTGGTTTCTCTTTTGAAGTGATTTTATACGGTGTAAGCCAGTCCCTTATTTTTCAAAAAGTACTGTACGGACCACACTATAGGATGATCCAAATCATCCATATGATGGGCCATAACGTAAATAGGTTCTCAACTCAACTCAACAAGCCTTTGTCCCAAACTAGTTGGGGTCGGCTAAATGAATCCTTTAGGTTGTGCCCAAAAAAGCATTTCCACTGCAAATATTATATGGCTTCAAGAGATATAATAATTGGCCTTCTCGAACTTTGTTGCAACTTTGTAAATTGAGCGCCCACGGTGTCGGAACTAGTTCCTAGGTTCATATACCTGTCAACAGGGCCAACGTTTATCCCCCATTGGCGGGATCATAGTTCTTATGTTCATATATAGGCCAAAGCCTGTGCCCCTCCGACGGGGCCTTTTTCTGAGTTCATATAATCTAAGCCTCTCAATAGGTGTTCAAAGTTCACACAGTTCGAAAGAAGGTGTTCAAAGTTCACATAATCCAAAAGGAAGTGTTCACAGTTCAAAGTGAGTGTTTCACATAAGTTCCAAAGTGGATTCATATATAAAGAATGTCTGATAGCTCAAAGATTCATATAGTTAGAAAAACTGAAGGGGTTTCACAAATCCAAATTATTCCATCTGAAATATGTACTAGATAACAGGGTTCAATAGAGTTCATATGACATTCAAAGATAGTAATTCACATTGATTTTTCATAAGGTTGTCAATGTGGATGGTCACACAGTGGTCAAAGTTCATAATTGTGAAGGAATCACAAATGGGTTTTCATAAAAGTTTCATATATTGGGAAAAGCATTCAATGTAAGTCTCTTTGTCTTAAGATTCAATAGATTTCAGAAAATAACGGAATTAGCATGCAAGACCCAAGTTAAGTTTAAAGCTTATCAATGGCTCCAAAGATTCAGAGAGTTTGGGATTCACAATCAACAATGGCATAGTGTTCGAAAGGTAAATCGCAGCACTAAAGTAGTACGAAATTACGTACCTTGAAATCGAACTACTTCCCTTTTTATAATCACCTACAATCAAAAGTACGAATATTTTCATGAGTCTTATCGCTAATTTCACTCTCATTAAACACATGCATATTCCTACCAACACGAGACACCCTTTGGTGCCTCTTCGGGAAAAAATCGGTAAACCGTCATAAGGTTCTTCTTAGCATTTTAGGATTATCATCATTATAAAATTTCCAAAACCTCTTGGAACCATTTTTAAGAGAAAGATGACGTTTTCGGCATACCCATAGAGTACAAGAACGTCGAAAATGGACAAGAAACGAATAAATTATGAATTTCCGAAGTTTTGGAAAAATTATCGCGCCGGCCGTCCGGTATTACGGACGTCCGAGAATTGCAGACGTCCGAGGATCTACTGCCACCAAACCTGGTAATCATGGACGTCCGCCATTTTCCAGACGTCCGCCCCACCCGCGAACCCAAATTTCTCCAAAACGCGATTTTTCACCGTTTTTGCACTAAAACGGCCATAACTCCTTCGTTTGACATCCGATTCGTGCGAGGTTGCATCTGTTGGATTCGTATCGACGAGAGGAATCCATAGAACCTAATTTCAAGCTCTAAAATCCTCAAATCTAATTACCATATTTAATCTAAGGTTTTAGGGCATGACCCAAACCTAGATTCTTAGAGTTTCAAAACTAAATTCTTAGTTTCATAGGGATCCATAAATATATATATATATAAATTCTTATATGATTCTTTACATCAAACCTTACAATCTAAATTATCATAACAGGTCTAATTAGATCCTCGTTTTAGGGTTCTTTTTATTCATCTAATCAATAAAGATCATAAGTCTTACCTCGATCTGAGATCTCTCTTTCCAAATCGCACTCTTCTTCTTCTTCTCCACGCAAATCTCCTCTTACGGCTGGAGCAAACGGTTTAGGGTTTCTTAATGGTTGGAAATTCTCCTTAAGAGGTTATTTATAGGCTTTCTAAAGAAGCCCTAATTCTAATTAAATTCTTAATGACCGAAATACCCTTGATTAAAAAAAGAGGGACGAATTTTAAAGGAAAGGGTAAATTCGGGTATTTAATGCAAAGTACTTGGGCGTCCAATTTTGGTAAATGCACTAAAATACCAAGCTAGCTTTAGGTGGTGCCCCAAATTATAATGTGATAAAACAAGAGCCCTAGTTTTGTTGTTTTGACCCCACACAATACATAAGTGGGTCCCACATTTTCATGACCCACATTATTTTCCAACCGGATCGTTAAACGTCCAACTAATTCCCGGCCAACCACTTCTTTTTTGCTTCACTGTGAAGCATCTTACATAAAGGCCAGACAATGAGAACGTAGAAACTTATATGGTTTCGGGGTCTTATAAGAGACATAAGTAGAAACTTAACGGTAGAAAGTTATTTCTGGGTCCTATCAGAGGTATAAGTACTCATGTATACAAGACTAAGACCATTGATCCCTTAGAACATGAAGCAAAGCCCTCTCGTATCTTGGTCTCGTTCGGATCTCACTTCCCATGCGCAAGTTAAAGGTCAAAAAAAAAAAAAAAGGGTTTAGCTTTTTTGGAACTCTATAGTCTAAACGGGGCATGATCTGGTATCAACTGAACATGAGCTCAGAGCCTCAGATCATCCGATCATACTGTAATCAATGGAATTTAGCTTACCTTATGGTTGCCTTTTGGATCAATGGACCTGATCACGTAAATGAGACTGAAATGAGCCCACAAATAAGTGTCTACTAATAAGATCACTTTCCTGTAGTAAGCAAAATATCCAAAGACGCCATATTCGGTAGCAAGTGTTGTTTTCTTATATGGCTGGAAAGAAAGTGTCCATTTACAATATATGGCTGGAAAGAAATCAAATGCTTTTTGAAGGGAAGAATTCGCATAAGCAAGATACCCTCCGCATCATCCTTCATACCATTCGAAGCCGTGTCCTGCATCTCAACCTGCTAAATAATTCCTCCTCTTCTTGTGCTAAAATAGCTAAAAACTTCAACCTCCCAGTTTTCAACATCGAAAGAGTTCCCAAATTTTGCCGATGGATCCCTCTTGACCCTTCTTTCCTCAAGCTTAATTTTGATGCTTCGCTCTCTGTTGGAGAAGCCTCCATGGGAGGAATTATTCGAAATCAGTTTGGAGAATCCCTCGGCTGTTACTCTCTTGTCGAGATCCCATCTTCTATCCATGAACTGGAATTGGAAGCTGTACTTCATGGTTTCGTCCTTGCAGTTCAATTGAACGCAAATCATTTATGGATTGAATCTGACTCTACAAATGCGGTCCAGGTGATCAAGGGTTTTCAGAAATGCCCTTGGAGAAAGATTGGTACTCTCTGTTCCATCAGAACCACCCTACAGAAATTTGAATCCTGGAAAATTTCGCATGTGTGGAGGGAGTCAAACATGGCTGTTGACATTTTGTCTAAATGTGATTACCATGTCAAGGGTGTTTCAATCCTTTCTAATTTTTGGTCCCCTTCTCTAAATGTTGTAAATGTTTCCGATGCGTCGGGAACTACTTATGAAAAAGATTGTAACCTTCTTATTTTCTATTAATATATCTGGTTGGGGTCCGCCTAACCTCGGCTTACCTGCCCAAAAACGAAAAGAAAAAAAAAGTGCTTTTTTCTTCAAACAAACACCAAAGAAGCAATAGGGGTATTTTAGATATTCTTGTAAAAAGAAGGGTCTAACTTACAGAAAAGGATTATATAAGACGACGCTGCCCCGAGTCCCTAACCCTCTGTGCCCAAGTCCTGAATATTCTAGCCATCTTATCGGAGGGTCTGTTGAGGAATTCTAATGCAATGCTTGAAGAAACCTGATCAACGGTCCACATTCATTGAACGGGTAAAAAGCCATCTAATTCGAAGGTTAGGGTTTCTAGATCGGTGCTGTTTTTCTTATTTTGATTATTAATGCCTTGATTGCCCAATGATGGAAAACTTATGGTTTGGATCAGTGGAATGGATTTTTCATTTTGAGCCTTGAAGCATCTTCTTCTTCTTCTTCTTCTTCTTCATCATTACTTTCTTCTTCTTCTTCTTCTGTGTGGAAAGGCTCTCAATGAAAGCCATTGTAATCACTGTAGATGAATATCAATAGCTATGAGATCTGAGGGCTTAACTCAAAGACCAAACGCCTTTCTCTTTTAAGAATCTTTGAGACATTGAATTTTTAATATGTTTACTGTTCACATTTATATAGTTTATGAAATGTCTTATATTATTTACCAGTTACATGCTTTTGATTTAGTTTCTTATTGCTAATTAAGCAAAATTACTTGCTTGATAGTTTTTTTTATAGTCTCTCTTACCTTCTGTATTGTCTTTCATGAGTAGCTGTGTACAAATTGAGTGTTTCTATTTTCTAATCTTAGCTTAGGAGATTATTAGAATTCTCGCTTCTTAGAATCCCATTTGTTTTGTGCTCAAATCAAAATCCCATGTGAAATAATTGCTGTCCTGTCTTGCTCGATGATCTAGACCATTCATTTGTTTGTGCTCCTTTTAGTGCCTATGGGCGATGGGGTTTTTTTTCTTCTGCTTTTATTCGATTTTATTATCTCTGTCACCTTTAAGTCCAAAAAATGATCTGTGTGGATCAATGAGAAGTGGTCTCTGGCCTATTTGGGCTTGTTGGGGACAACAAATTCAAATGACATGGAGATTAGAGAAGTGCTTCAAGGGCTTCGGATCATTGATCCCAGCCTCTTTGACAGCATAATGGTCGAGGGGGATTCCCGTAATGTCATAAGATGGATCCAGGGGTCTTTGCTTCTATATTCACTTCTTATTTTTCATTAAAAAGGAGGGTTAGATGCAGTGGCTACTGTAAATTTGCTATGGGCTCGGGACTTTTAAAATGGTAAAATATATCACAGCATATCTTACTAGATCTGATTGTTGGATCATTAGTGTGTAAGATTAGGCTACCTATTCTAGATTAGCTAGTTAGGTTGGACTAGGTTTGTTCTTATTTTTAACCCCCTAAATCTTATATCTATCAGACCATGTTTATCTCTCTTAAGTGCTTCATATAATCACTAGTTATGGTTATTGTAATCAAGCAAGATTAGTGAAATCTCATTTGTTTAACACGCAGATTCTTCAGATATTCTGTAACCATGGAATGCCCGATGATGGAAAATCTTATTTGGTTTGGAGCGGTTGCTTGGTTCTTCTTTTAGAGCCTCAAAGCATCACCATCTTCTTCTTTTTCTTCTCATCATCTTCATAATCATCATTTTTTTCTTCTTGTTTTGTGGAGAGGCTCTGAAAGAAGAACCAAAGCAGACACCGTCTATGAATGTCAAAAGCTATGAGATCTGAGGACTTTTCCATGGCCAGAACCCTGTTCTTGTCTGTTTCTAATCATTACAACTGTTCCTCTACATATTTTCAAAATGTCTTATGTGTCCTTTTAAGATACAGCGTTTAGGGCTTTGACAGTCTTTTCCCCTTTTTAGACATTTCATACATAGGCCGATCCGAACCGTTCGTCCCATGGTTCTTATTTTGGATCGGCGGTGGCCGGAATATTACGTTGAGTAGATGCTTCTAGCCATCTGATCGGAGGGTCTGTTGAGGAATTCACTGAACGGGTAAAAAGTCCTCTAATTGGAAGGTTAGGACTGCTAAATCAGTGTGGTTTTCCTCACATGCAGTGTATATTCCTTTTTTGACAATTGATGCCTTGATTGCCCAATGATGCAAAACTTATGGTTTGGAGCAGTGCAATGGATTTTTTCATTTTGAGCCTTGAAGCATCATCATCATCATCATCATCATCATCACAATCTTCTTCTCTTCTTCTTCTTCTTCTTCTTCTTCTTCTTCTATATGTGTGGAAAGGCTCTCAATGAAAACCATTTTACTCACTGTCGATGAATTTCAAAAGCTATGAGATCTGAGGGCTTCGCTAAAAGGCCATACTCCCTTCTCTTTTAAGAATCTTTCAGACATTGAATTTAACATGTTTACTGTTCACATTTTCATAGTTTAGGAAATGCCTTATTGTAGTTCCCAGTGCATGCTTACCTAGGCATGGCAATTCTAGTCACATCTGATTTAGTTTCTTATTTCAAATTATGCAAAATTACTTGCTCAATAATTTTTAATAGCATCTCTTACCCTTTCATTTTTTTCTGTATTGTTTTTCATGAGTAGTTGTACCAATTGAGTGTTTCTATTTTCAAATCTTAGTCTGTAACTGCCTTAGGAGATTCTTAGTATTCGCTTCTGAAAATCCTATTTCTTTTGTGCTCAAATCAGAATCCCATGCGAAATAATGCTATCGTGTATCTGTTTGATGATCTTGACCATTCATTTGTTTGTGGTCCTTTTAGTGCCTTTGGGGGAATTTTTTGCTTTTATTGTGTTCTTCTCTTTAGCCCCCCCAATTCCCTAAATCTTATATGTGACTCGCAATGTTTATCTCTCTTAAGTGCTTTATATAATCACTAGTTATGGTTTTTGTGATCAGGCAAGATTATTGAAATCTCATTTATTTATATGGTATAAGAGCTGTCAATCTAATCAATATAGCACTAACTCACTTGTGAAACTTGTGGCCGAGGCCTAATCACTTTATCCCCCTCCACCCCGTCGCTAGAAACCAATCCAACAAAAACTCTCATCTTGTTCCGTTCTTTTTCCTCTTTTCCTTTGGCATTTCTTCAATAAGGTAGAGGAGGGGGGAGGGGGAGCACATCCATCACCAAGTTCCCACGTTAACTTGCTTCCATTCATTGGCATCGCCTTGACCGACTTTTGCTTTGCTTATCCCTGCTCAAAACCTTTTGTACATCTCCATAGGAAGAACATTGGAGGTTTTTATTGGGAAAAAGTTGCCGGAGTGCATCTACAAATTCATTGCAATCCTAAGAAAATTGTTTTTATTGTCAGCAATAGCAGGAAGATTCTTTAAGGCCCTGTTTGGTTGGACAAAAGCCAGGGACCTGAAGGGGTTTTGCTTGGTTTTTGGGTGCCATCTGAGGAAACACCATTGTTGGATTTCCAAATAGAGCCAAAAGGGATTAAATGTAGGAAGACTACTTAGGATGTCTCCTGCTTGTCTCAGGCTGGTCTAGTGATGTGACATGCTTGTCTCCTGCTAGTAAAATCCAAGCAAAAAATACTTTTTTTGTGGTTTTTTCCTTGGATTTTGTGAGGTGAGTCAAGCACGCCACTAGACGTTAAAGCAAAAAGTTTTTGCTTTGGTTTCTTTGGAATGATCTCTCTCTCTCTCTCAATATTGGGAACAACACCTTTTATCCACACACTCCTTCCTTTTGTCCTAAGCAAAATCCTCACTCTACTTATTGTTATTGTACATTTCATTTTTAAAAGGAAATTCCTTATAATGTCTAAATATCTCAAGTGTTCATGTTGTCGCTGGTAATTGTCGTCGTCATTATCAGCCATTTGTTGTCCTTTTCTTTCTTACTTATGATTTACTCTCAATTTACATCTTTTTATCTTTGTTCTATTTTCCTTGAGGTGTCTTGATTGAGGTGCGTGCCTGAAATAGTAATTTTTTTTTGTCGAGGTCATCAATTGTTTTGAGGTGCGTGCCTGAAAGAGTATTCCATCTTTATTGAAGATCGATAGTTAAAATTGATCCATGATAACTCTTCCATTGCGGCACTTGTCCATAGTGACTCATTTGTATGAGAATCAATATTCAGAGTTGGCTATTGAAGACTTGCCAATCGAGGCTCGAGTTCCCTCCTACCCATATAAGCAACGGTCTATTAAAATCCTTTGGATTTTGACAGCCATCTTTGATGCTCGTCATAAAAGTTTCACGTTTGACAATCTTCATTGGCATCTGTTGTCATCATCAACAACCAACATTTGACAACATGCATTAGTCATCATAATCAGTGGGGATTCATCATTGCCTTCGATAGGGTTCATTTGAGACTACAATCAAGAATCATTAGGGTATGTTGATGATGATAACATACTCAGAGAATCATTAGGGTATGTTGATGATGATAAAATACTCAGAGAATCATTAGGGTATGTTGATGGATTCTAATTTTATTTCAGAGAATTTTAATGTAATCGTATGCCACATACATTTAAGGTGGCATGTTAGAATATATTAGATCCAATGAATCATTAGGGTGTTAGATTAGGCTACCTATGCTAGTTTAGGTAGTTAGATTTGGATAGCAGTTACCTTTATCCCTCTAAATCTTATCTCTCTTATTCCATGTTTGTCTCTCCTAATTGCTTTCTAGAAGTGCAGGTTATGGTTACTGTAATCAAGCAAGATTAGTGAAATCTCATTTATTTATAAATGTAATCTTGAATGATTTCAACCAACCACAATCAGTACCTAACTAGAGCATGGTGATGTGGATAAAGATGAGCTTGGGAAAAGATATTCCCAATCTAATTTCTGACTACCTAATTTATCACCCAATAATTCAACGATTAGATCATATGAGCAGTCATATTGTATGAGATCTGAACTATTCTAACATTCACCTAGAAGTCTTTAGTGAGATTATCTAAACAAATGATTCAAACATAGAGAAGTTATATGGTGGCCGACCATGTGGAAACAAGGTCGGAGAGAGAAAACCCCCCACCCTTGATTTTTGGTCCAACAAAAGCACCTCTTTTTGACTTTTTGTTGGATCAAAAATCAAGGGTGGGGGGTTTTCTCTCTCTCCACCCTTGTTTCCACACGGTCGGCCACCGTATAAAAACTCCCAAACATAATATGTAGTTGCGATGGGAGCTGGAACTGTTACAGGAGGGATGCACAAGACATTCTGTTAGGATCGTTTGATGGATTGAAAATTGACACATATTTGGTTACAATCAAATTCTCAAATTAAGAACTGTACTTAGAATATGCCAATTTGATAGATGCTGTTGACACTGATAATGAATGCTTCGGATGATGGAATGATGGTTAGTGGTTACTGATGTATGTTGACATGTATCAACAAGTGATGGTGACCGATGCCAATTGTTAAAGAAGGTGTCAGTTGCAAGATAAGCAACGAAGAAGGCTTATGATCAAAGTCCCAAATTATGAACTGTAATTAGAATCTGCCAATTTGATACACGCTGCCGACACTGATAATGAATGCTTCTGATGATGGTAACTGATGTATGTTGATGTGTATCAACGAGTGATGGTGACCAATGCCAATTGGCAAAGAAAGGTGTCCGTTGCAAAATGAGTAGCGAAGGCTTATAAAAACTAATTAGTCAGATAGAAGTTTGCTTCAATACGTTGAGTGAGACTCGAGCCTCGATGGGCGAGTTTTCATGGGCCAATTTTGGATACCGATCTTTATAGAAATGGGTTACTATGGACCGGTGCCTTAATGAACAAAAGTAGACCTTGATAGGTGAGTCATCACGGGTCATTTTTCGCTATTGATCCTCTTGAAAGTTAGAAAATTATTTTAGACACGCACATTAAGAGAATCGATGTACCTCAACTAAAAAGAGCTCATATTTCATGCACACACTTCAATTGAGGCACCTTAACTGAAATAGACCAAAGAAAAGAAATTAGGGTTTGGATAAATATATATAAATTGAGATTAAATTGAAAGTACAAAACAAAGTGACAATAAACGATTGATGACAACGACAATTGTCAGCGACAAATTTCTTTTACAAATGAGGTGTGTAATATAAATATGTGGAGTGATATAAATAGGTTGAATGAGTTTTATGCTTAAGGCAAAAGGGAGGAGTGGTTGATTAAAAGAAGAGATTGCTAAATGCGAGGAGATAAAATTTAGAAATGAGAATGGATGAGGGTTTCATAAGCAATATGGGGTTGAGATTATGGTAAGGGCAAAGGAAATGGATGGTGTAAAATGGATGGGTACCTGTACGCATTTGGGAGATTTTGGAAAGCTGAAATGGAATGGTTTATTGCTATCAATTTTGGGAGAGGTTTGTTGTTTTGCTAAAGGAAAACTAAAGAGGGTGTGAGGATTAAAATGGTGGGGTCGTATTGTTCCTACCGTTTCCCTTTTAATGACACTTCCTTGAACGCTTCTGTTGTCTCAACAAGAGGTCGGATTGCATGCTAAGGATGCTAACTGCCAACATAACACTTTTTTTTTGCTTTAGTTGTTGCATGGGAGTAGCTCGAATCGATGGCTTACCAATTCTTTACAATCGATATTTGTAATTTGATATTTGAGACTGAGAATTGATTTGACCTTGTATCTTTTATTAGTTTTAAGATTGCTATTCCATATTCATGACTTTCAATTCTGATTTCAAAACATTTGTTATTCATATAGATATAAGGGAATCAACATGTGCTATGTGCAAAACTAACCCTTGAACAATTAGGTGTCTTTAGGGGGGTCTGTCAAGAAAAGATTAGCCACTGATTTATATAATTATTGGCATTACATGCTGGGGCATGTTTGACATGGGGCCAAGGCCATGTGCATCAGCTCATGGGGACTGCAGACACGTGATACGTATTACCTAAGGTTGGGGTAGTACACTAGTACCTAAGGTTGGGGTAGTACGTAAGGTTGGGCGGAGATTGGAGTATCAGGTGTGACAAAAGCATTAGTCATAGAGGTGTTTTTTGCACCAATATTGCTTGCCTAAATGTATATGTTCATTCTGCTGTATATATTATGAAGAGAGATGCTAAGCCGAGCCGGTTCCATATAAGCCCACCCTGATTGTGGATGACACAATTAGTGGCAACTTGGGCTGGTGTTTGGGCTTACTTTAAACTTACTTGGGGTGAGCTTGTGCTTATTTCTCAAAGCTTGTGTTGAGATTTAGTTGTGCTCGATTACACTTGGTTTATACCGAGAAACTGCTCTTCTCATATACAAAGTTATATATGTTTGATTTAGGCTATTGATATCCGTTCAGGTTTGTTTTGACACTTTCTGCTTGGCTGCTGAACTTTTTGGGAATTGTAATAGTCGCCGACAATTTAATACTAGGTTAGTTAGCCCCATACTCCCATTATCAAAACATGGCCAGGTGGTTCTCAGTAGCCATTTGTTATTTTCTATATTTATGAGTATATAATAATATATGTATGTTCTTAATAAGTAAATACCCTTTTCTCCTAATACATAGCAGAGCACTACAAGGTGGAGCATAATAAAATTAGATTTGGTGACTTCTAGATTGATGATGTATTTCTCTTTCTTTAGTTAGACCATCTATTTATTTGCATTTTTTAATCACGTTGTTGGTGATGAATGTTAATTAAGATGCATTGCTTATCATGAGAAATTATATGGTGTCCGCCCTTTACATATAAAGGGCGGAGAGAGAAAAAATCAACCACGTTGATTTTTAATCAAGTTAAAAGTCAAAAAAGGGAAGTTTGACCTGGATAAAAAATCTAGGGGGAGGGTTTTTTCTCTCTTTGCCTTTTTTGTTTGACGGTCGGTCACCATATAAAAACACGCTATCATTGCAAAAATGAAGAGACATTGATTTCGTTTTTTATTATTTTTTTTCATATTTTTTGTATTATAGTGATTAATTAGTTGATACTCATACCATTTATTATTAGCCTTTTATTGCATATAAATTCCATTTAGTGATTTGTTTGTATTCTCCTTTTCTTTAATGAAATTTTCACCATTCAAAAAAAAAATGGTATGTTTGTAGATTGAATAGTATGGATTTTTTATTTTTTTTTGAATAGTATGGATGAAGATAACGTTCTTTATTTTCCACATTTTCTAAATCCTAGATGATTTCATTCCATTATGTATTCTGGCGAAGTTCACACCAAAAGTGCACGTTGATTACAAAATCTATACTGAATATCCCCTAGGGCTGACTCCAACCACTTTCGTTGTATATTTTCATGTAAACTCCTTCTCTTTTCTACCTTATCAAAACTAAAATACATACAAAATATTAGGTAACACTTCAAAACATCAAGCAAATCAAAATTTTAAAAAAATGAAATTGAAAAAATTTCGAACTTAATTAAAGAGGAGAGTCAAAAGGTCTGCATCTATCGGTGTAAATTGAGGATCCCTCTAGGTAAGATGTAAACTTCAGTGGTTCAAGTTACTTTTTTCACCTGTAATAAAACAATGGGAGACAAAAAATTCTGAAAAAACAATTCCTTTCCAAACAGTTGGTGCGATCCAAACCTGGCAAAAGGGGGTACTTGGGAGTGGGAAAATTTTTGGAAAATGAATTTACTAGTTTGATTAACTCATTTTCTCATGGATTTTTTTGGTATTTGGGAGGATATTGTACTGCTCATCTAGTCTAGGGCATATAGTGTTAAGATTATCTCTTGAAGGGGCTTAGAATCTTCCTCGGATAGTTTTTGGTGTGGACCAGTGGCAATTGGATAGCATGCAACCTAACCTTGTGGTGTTGCTATGAGTTGTTTTACCCTTTCAGCCTTGGAGCGCTTCTAGTGATGTGGACACAGGGTAATTAGCCTAGGGTAATTAGTTTCTTTCCATGAAGGTTAGTAAGGGTTTTGAGATTTTTGTTGATGTTGTGTGGTGTAGTACATTGAAGGGGACCTCAGCCATTATAACTGGCCTATTATAGTGCATTCTAATCTATCTATAAATAGAGGGAGGGCTACCTTTGAAAGGCAGTTTTTGGAGATCCAGAAATTTTGGCAACCGTACTTTTCTGACTGTAATCTGCCCTGCATTGCAAAGAGGTTTTATTAAAGTTTTTTTTTTAATCTCTGTTATTGAGATTTTGAAGATGTTCATTAGAGTTTCCTACTTGTTTCCTTTCTTCTTAGCATAAAACTCAATTTTTGCCCATGCTCCATCGTAATTCGTGTTGAATTGAATTGATTACTTGGTTCTCAACAATTAGACCTCTGTTTCTCAATTTGCCAATATGACCATAGCACTCTGTTTCATCATCTTGCTTTCTCTCGACCATTTATTGAGCTGCAAACTTCCGATATAATAATTCTAAAATAAAATATAAAATTGACTATTAATTATTATTATTATTATTCTTATTTTGTTTCTTTGAAAAATTCCTTTTAAAGTTTTAGGTAATCAAACTTCTCACTCCAGGTAGAATTTTGTTTTTTCCAGCCAGTTTACAAGTCACTGAGCTTTGGATGAATTTGGATGAACAACCAAATTGCCAGTAGGATTTACAACCAAATACACACTAAAATGCTGATATTGTTTAGTTGATACGGCAAGAAATGGAAAAAAAATTCGGTATACCTTCTAAATTTATTATTCTCGATACATTTCTTCTAAAGTTAGTTACGTTTCTTTTCTACCTTCATCGTATCTTGGGCTCCCTTTAGGGGTTGGAAAACTGAGAAAAGAGCTTTGGACCCCTATTGTAGAAAGAATAGAAAGAAGGTTGAAAACCTGAAAAAGAAACCTTGTTTCAAAGGATGGAAGATTGGTGTTAGTCAAGGTAGTTTTGGCTAACATACCCGTGTACTATCTGTCCTTATTTAACTGTCCGATGAGTGTAATTTTGAGAATTGAAAAGATTCAAAGAAGATTTTTGTGGAGTGGGTCAAATAATAAAGGAGGAATCCCTTTAGTAAAGTGGGATAAGGTTTGTGTTCTTATAAAGAATGGAGGGCTGGGGATCCGGCGATTGAAAGAGTTCAATCGTACTCTCTTGGGCAAATGGCTATGGCGTTTTGGTGTAGAACAATCTTCATTATGCGTAGAAGTTATTGGGAGCAAGTATGGTTTCCTATAGGGTAACTGGTGTTCGGATGATACGTATAGTAAGAGAGGAGGGACCGTTTGACGTAATATTCTGAGGTTCAAGCAAAGCTTTGAGGCGGGAATTCGGTTTAAACTATATATAGGAGATTGTATCAAATTTTGGTTGGACTCATGGTGTTCCGCTAAACCATTCCCTGTGTTGTTCTTGGTGGCCTTGGACAAAGAAGTGAAGGTGTGATTGCTTCGAGAGAATTCACAACAAGGTGGTTTGGAATCCTTGTTTCAGAAGAAATTTCTTTGAGCGAGAATTACCGTTTATCTCTCAGATGCTTCAACTCCTTGAGGGGTGCTATATAAAAAGAAGTGGAGTGGACAAAAGGATATGGATATGGGATTCATCTGGCTTCTTTTCCGTGAAATCCTTTTATTATCAATTGCTGCCTGCTTTTGGATCCCCTATCTCTGCTGATGTTTCATGGCCCTCCATCGATATCTTTTTTCAGCTGGGCAGTATGTAATGGGGGGATTCAGACCATTGAGTTTCTAAGAAAAAGGGGTATGTGCCTGGTGGTCCATTGCTCGCTTTGTCTGGAGGTTGGGGAATCGATTGACCACCTTTTTATTCATTGCAAGGTAACAAGGGAGATTTTGGGTTTCATTCTGGATAGGTTTGGCATTTATTGGGTTTTTCTAAGGTTTATAGCAGATCTATTTTCGAGTTGGGATTTTGTGCCCTGGAAGAAGAAAGGGAAGGTGCTTTGGAGGTTATGTTTAATAGCTTTGTGGTGGGTCATTTGGAAGGAAAGAAACTTGAGAGTTCTCGAAGGAGTGGCAAAATCATCGTATTGGTTATATAATAAAATCATAGCCTTAGTTATTTATTGCGTGAAGAGCATCCCTCCGTTCACATTCGTATCATTATTCGATCTTTGACAGGGCTGGTGCATTGTGTGCTCTGAAGGTTTGAGGAGAGAGAAGAGAAGTCAGAAATGGGAAGCCCCTCCTGAAGGTTTTCTTAAATTAAATTTGGATGGGTCCTGCCTAGGTAATCCGGGTCCAGCTGGGATTGGAGGACTTTGTAGGGACTCCCGAGGGGGGTATCGTCGGCTTTTGCAGGTCCAATTGGAAGGACTGATTCATTTGAAGCGGAAGTAAGGGCTGCATATCAGGGGATTAAGCGACTAAGTGATGATTCTTATGATAGGGTAATTGTGGAAGGAGATTCTTCAAATGTAATTAGTTGGTTAACGGCGAGAGTGGCTCCCCCGTGGAGATTTTTGAGTTACTTTGAGGAAATTTCTGATCTCATTTCCATGTCAAGTGTGTAAGCATGTTAGACGCGAAGCAAATGGGGAGGCGGTACTCTAGAAGAAATGGAATCATCCTTTTAGTTTCTAATGACCTATCAATGCACTAGTGCTTGTTCATACTCTTCTTGTATTTGACTGAATGTCTAATGATTTACTGTGGCCATTTGCATTCCTGCATTATTCTACATTTAGGACTCTATTTTGGTAACCGAAAGTCTTGTATTTCTTTAAAAAGGCATTAACAGTCTAAGGAAGAAGTTTGTTCCTCTCATCTTCTCAATCGCTTGGAATCCAATCCTAGGGACAAATTGATTACCCCTTCGCATTGAATTTTGGGGATCAAACACTTCCAAATTTAAATCTCCCCACTGTTCCATGGTGGAAGGCCCTTTCTCCCACTCTAATATGCTACCTTTATAAGCCCAGGAATGACAGGCCACCATGACTGGAAAGAAGTCTTTGTAGTTTAGATTCCCTACACTTGGCCTTAGAGTTGTACACGATAATGGCCTACAACAGGCTTAGCCCTTAAAATGGCCCCCAGAAGAATACTTTTACCAGTATTTGCCATACCAACAAGACCGTTGTCTAGCAATATTCTTTAAGTTCTAATATAACCTCTGTAGTCTGAACCTGGAGAGAGAGAGAGAGAGGATTTATTTTCATTTTTAGAGGCTGCCGAGGGCCTTGGTCATTTTCAATTTTTTTCAGACTTTTTGTTTTTAGAAGTAGAAGACATTGTCATTTTGGACATTTTGAGATTTAAAAATTTTAGCCAATTGAAGCACTCATCGTTGTAGTACTCCACCAAAGATTATTAGCTCGTTTCATGCAGCAATCAATGGATTCCGGTGAAATAAATGATCTAAAAGTGGCTTAAAATAAGGAAAACAAAAATAAAATCTAATTTTGAGTAGACCTTTTCTTTTCCATGTTTTTCATCTACTTCTAGTCCTCTACTCACTCATGCCCTCTCAATTCTCTCTCACTACCACCCTCTAGTCCCTCTCCCACCACTATAAACACTCCATGGAAAATACTTTCATGGCATCTCTACCACCACTATAAACATTCCACGGAAAATACTTTCATGGCATCCGTAGGGAATCTAACCGGGTAGAACTCGCCCCTAAAAGCTAGCTGTTAGAGGGAGGGTGCCTATTCCCTTATAACCCATCCACATCCATTTCACATGTCCGATGTGAGACTATTGCTTTTGCGTGGAACCCAACAATCTTCCCCTCCATGCGGAAGCAACGTGGACCATCTCGCCCCTCCACGCGGCGGCAACTTGGGAACCACGAGATCCTCTCCGAGGGAATTCCACCATCCTCGGAGGCACACCGGGGTCACCGAGATTTTCCCGGGAGTTACCACGCCCTAGCTCTGATACCATTTGTAGGGAATCTAACCAGGTAGAACTCACCCCTAAAAGCTATCCGTTAGAGGGAGGGTGCCCATTCCCTTATAACCCATCCACATCCATTTCACATGTCCGATGTGAGACTATTGCTTTTGCGTGGAACCCCAACAATCTCCCCCTCCATGCGGAAGCAACGTGGACCATCACCCCCCTCCACGCGGCGGCAACTTGGGAACCATGAGATCCTCTCTGAGGGAATTCCACCGTCCTCGGAGGCACACCGGGGTTACCGAGATTTTCCCGGGAGTTACCACGCCCTAGCTCTGATACCATTTGTAGGGAATCTAACAGGGTAGAACTCGCCCCTAAAAGCTAGCTGTTAGAGGGAGGGTGCCCATTCCCTTATAACTCATCCACATCTATTTCACATGTCCGATGGGGAGTATTGCTTTTGAGTGGAACCCCAACAGCATCCATATATGGTCTATGCAACCAAATTTTCCTGCTAGAAAGCTTTTCGGATATAATCTTAGACGAGCTTTGACCATGTCTCCCGAACAATCTTAGTCCAAATGGTGCAAGATGATTCCACATATCAGATCTGGGTCAGAATCATCACCAGTATTCGTACTTAAAACAATTCATAAAAAACAAAGGGCATAAAAACATGGCTTGCAAATGGATAACCCAAAGCAACACACTTGAAGTCTCTTTTAGGAAGAAGGTTACAAGACAACAACAAAACGTAAATCATCAAATCTAACAAGGAAAATAGATGCTAAATTGGAAATTATGTAGCCCCAATTTTCCATTGACTAACCCATTACAATTTAAACAATAAATTGACGATAGATAGCAAAAATAGAGTAGTCATAATTACACTAGAGGACTTCCCCACTCTAGGGTGTGTGTGTGTGTATATATATATGAGGAAAGTGTTTCTACTCGGTCCCCTAGATAAGCTTATCTACTCCTCCCTTTAAAAAAATACAGTGGGCCCACTCTAATTGGATGATCCAAAGCATTCATTTGATAGGTCTTAACATAGATAGGGTGTGCCCAAAAAATCAGCACCAAAGGGTCATCCTAGCCCTTCGTTTTGTTGGGCACACCGTGTCCAAAATGGACGCATATATGTGTCCATTCTGGCCAGCATCCTTTCTTAAAATATATTGTGCCGGCACACAAATAAGGATATGATAATTACACTCCCTTGCAGTATTATATTACTCCTCGCATTTTAATTACTCTTCATTGGATATTAATAGCATATTTGAATCCCAAAAACTAAGTTTATAAGGCAAGTAGGGCCTTCATTAATATGTTTGGTTCATTGAATTTAGTATATTTCATTCAAAATGAGTAGTGAGCATAAATGTAAGATAATTAAAATTGAGATTTAAGTGATTATTTCTCTCACAATTCTGTGTAGAGATTCAATAAATACCTCTTCAAGAAGGGAACCTAATGTATAGACCCCTCCAAAAAACACCCTCTATATATTCCATCACCAGCGGCGTAAACATCACTTCGGCTAAAATGCCCTTGGCTATATATTTCAATCTTGTTCCGGAGAACAAAACATATTCAAGTGAGGAATGATAGAATGAAGTGCGGCATACAAAAACCAGCTACAAGGGCGCAACCAAACTGACCCCCACAAAAAGATTAATAAAGCGTCGTCTGAAAAGTTTTATCCTATGACGATTGATTCTTATTCACTCTGAGGAAATATGGTTAATAAGATATACTTTTGCTCCTCGAAGCATAAATCTTTCGATTAAACTCCTAGGTTATCTAAAACCCTATAAGGCCATGTTTGGTAATCATGAGAAATTATTCCATGAAATATTTGTAAGCCTAATTGTAGCAGAGGGTCTAAAGAGGGTGAGGGAGACTTGAGTTGGTGAGAGTGAAGAGAGCATCACAAGTTCCTACAACATAGAGAGATAATCCAATTTTGTTGATGTGATGGACAACTCCTAGTTCAATTCATATGTTGCAATTGGTTGCACATGATACATTGGATGATCCTAGAATCTTGATCTTTTTTTTCTTTTTCTTTTTTTGAAGGGTAAGATTCCAAAATCTTGATCATTAAAGTATCTTTAGGGTCTTATTTAGAAAAACTAAGCCCTTGATGTTGGGCCTCTAGCTCAATTGGTTGAGGCATTGTTCTGAGACCTTGAGGTCAGAGGGTGAATCCCAGCTTGCCTACCAAAAAAAAAAAAACAGAAAAATACGCCCTTGATATTTTTGGTAGGCAATGCTCTTAATTATATATTGGTGTCCATGCGGAATGGGACAATGGTCATCTAGGTAAAATTCTTGGGGAGAATAAACTCGATGTCGGAGTATTAGGTTCTTTGAAAATAAGTCTTAAAAACATATATTTTTTCGCTCGAATGTATATTGGAAAACTTGGGTGGTCGTCGAGGTCATTTAAGACCTTACTGATGTAAAGTTTCATTTAACTACTAAATAGTAAATACCTTATAAATATTATTCACTTTATAGCTACATGAAAATGGCAAATGGCACATGCTATTAACAAATGTTAGTCATCTGAAAAATGCATGTTTTATGACTAATTTTGATTTGGTAGAAATAGTCGGAGCTTAAAAGATATATAAGTTATGTAATAGATATAAAAAATGGCACGCACAAGCGACTAAGAAATTGACACGCACAATGCGAGAAATGTATATATTTGACACGCACAAGGAACCCACCGAGGCGTTGGCTCTTCGGCATTAAGTCACGGGTTTGCTCCCTATTGACGAGTGTTCGAATCCCGCCTCCGACTTACCTGATACACGTGGTGAGCGGGTCATTGCGTGTATCCGTAGGGACTAGTCCTACTCCCGAAGGGGGTGGGGACATCCTACGTCATCAAAAAAAAAAAAACAAATGTGTTTTATGACTGATTTTTTTCTGAGCAAAACTAGAGTCGGAAACTAAAAATATATCTAAGATATTTATCAGGTAAAACTATGCCGGAAACAAAACCCTAAAATTAAAGTATTTAATCTTTAAATGAAACTATAAGGTCCCATGATTTGGCATACATGATCAAGGTTTCTTGACAAGTTCCTAAAGACGCCTTATCGAATATTTGATGAAGGTTCTAGGATCATTCAATCGTTGTGGGACAAAATTGCAATAGGTTGAACTTGTAGTTGCCCATTATATCAATTTTGTTTTTTTACATGTGACATCCATGGGCCTGGAGCTACTTTTTTTTTTTTTTGGATTTACATACATTCAAATTACATTGTAGTATTTTTTATAATACTAAATAATTTCTTTAATTTAATTATTTGCTATGTAGAGATATTTACACTTATAAGGTTTAAATAATCTCTTTATCGGGGACATTTACATCGTTTTAAACAAATTAGTTATGGGCTTGATAGGGAGAAATTTGCATATATATGGCTTTTACTAGCCTGAGGGTAGGGGTGGCAATCCAACCGAAACCAAACTGAAAATTCGGTTTCGGTTTGGTTTTACCAAACGGATTCAAATTTCAAACCGAACCGATGCCCCCGATTTCCAATGATTATGAGTATGGGGTAGCGAAATTGGCTGAACCGAACCGAAAATTCAAATTTCAGTTTGGTTTCATGCATTTAAAAGATTTTTAAAAGCTGATGAGCTAGAGAGAGATAGAAGATTTTAAATAATATCCTAGGGTTTAATAGAGAGAGATTTTCTTGTGAACATGAGCAATATTAGAGACCGTTAATGGCATTATCATGATGGCCATTACCCTTGGTGGCGTTCATGTAATAAAATACAAAAAGTCGAGGTATTTTAGAATACCTCTTTTTCTTCTCTCTCTCTTCCCCTCTCTCTACCAATCTTGAACCCTACACCTCTTGGTGGGAAATCCTGACCTCAATCAAACCACTAGAGTATGTAGGAGATTGGTGTCAACATTTCACCATTTTAAGTTTATAAAACCAACAAAATGAGAGCCTCGAAATAGGAAAATGATACTTGCACTCCCTTGCATTAACTATGGCACTCAAGAATTGTAGCAGTCCAGACGAAAGTGGAAACAAGTAGAGGAGTGTCCTTATCAAAATAAGATTTTCCTACAAAAAGTGATTAAATAAGGTGCAACACCCCTGAAACATTTGGCTTGATGACCTTATTCCCCTTGCCTCTTTCCTTCCCTTCCACCCCCTGCTCGGACTACTAGAAAGTCGTAATTTTCATTAGCAAACTTACCTCCTCCCATTTTGCTTAGCCATGTATTAAGGGCAAAACATTTCATATGAAAAAAAAATTAATTTTTTTTACATTTTTTATCTCATCTTACCCCACCTGGAATGAAAATTTTATTACACTTTTTTTCTCATCCCGAATAGAATCATTATATAATTCTCATTCCTGATTCCCACAATCAAAACGAAACCTTAGCCTATCCAAAGATGCTAAGACCTCCTATATTGTCTTTGTGAACATAGCTTCAACATTTATCTATTTTGCAAATATTGTGGTTTCTCTTTTGAACTAGTTGCAGACCCGTGCGTTGCACAGAACGCAAAACAAAGAATTTTGGCCCCTTGCAGTTATTTAGTAGGCAAAAGATATGGTGATCTCCTTAGGTTTTATTTGAGGAAGAATATAATAACATCTCTAATCAAAAGATATGGAAGAGATAATATTGTTGCTTATTTCCAAGTTTTTTTTCAAAAATATTGGAAGGGAAATAAAAAAACGTTAAAACTGATTAAATGGGTTAGGGGGGGGGGGGGGGGTAAATTTGCCATTTTAAAATTTTTAACGGAGAAAAATGAAGTTCCTTAGTGTTAGGGACCTTTTAGCAAACATTTTCTAAAAGTAGGACTGTTCAGCTAATATGCTTTTCTTAGGGACTAATAAGCAATTATTTTGCCACGTAGGGACTAATCAGCAAAAATCCCAATCAAAAAAGGCATAAACCATAAATCAAAAACTTAGCAACACAAAACAGTGCACAACACTGTTAAAGAGTAAGACTTTCAAACCATATGACATTTAAAACAAATATTAAGCCCTCTCTAAAGCTGCCTCAACCAAGCTCAAACTTCCATAAGCTAAGACATGATGACTATGCAAAACAGATATGAAAGGGATTAGTTGGTTTACCTTCCATTTGCCAATGGAAGATGGGTGGTCACAAAAAGATTAAATGACTGTGTTTAGAGCATGGAATTTCAGGCCATGCCATGTCCCATGGCTTGGTAGGTAAGAAGCACCTCTACATTTAGAGGTGCTCAGTTGGAGGGAATAGCCAGTCTATCTACGCT
The DNA here is from genome assembly GCF_043159265.1 of Tasmannia lanceolata. Classification (NCBI taxonomy): domain Eukaryota; kingdom Viridiplantae; phylum Streptophyta; class Magnoliopsida; order Canellales; family Winteraceae; genus Tasmannia; species Tasmannia lanceolata. Next base: position 40,014,284 of record NW_027518689.1, read on the forward strand.
AACATTGGGAATAGCCAGAATTCAAATAAAAAGAAAAATTCTCATGAGTGAAATTCAAGTACCTGTCTCTTATTTTCCATAAACAAATACCCCCATTCATTTAAAAGTTAAAACATTTTTGTTGGGAATATAACCGGGTAGAACTCACCCCTAAAAGCTATCCGTCATAGGGAGGGTGCCCATTCCCTTATAACCCATCCACATCCATTTCACATGTCTGATGTGGGACTATTGCTTTTGCGTGGAACCCCAACAATTTCCTCCTCCACGTGGAAGCAACGTGGACCATCTCGCCCCTCCACGCTACGGCAACGTGTACGTGGGAACCACGAGATAACTACACCAGGGTTTCCGAGATCTTCCCCGAGGGACATTCCCACCCTCGGAGGCAAACCGGGGTTTCGATCTATAGAGTGTTAGGTTCAACCCTATAATATTCAGTCTCTCTATAGATTAGAGGGTTAGGATCAACCTATGGAAATGATTTTGGGGCACAACCTATTTAGTGGGAGATCGTAACCCCCTCAAACCATCATTACCCTTAGTGGCTTTCATGTAATAAATGACAAAAAGTTGAGGTATTTTAGAATACCTCTTCATCATCTCTCACCCTTTCTCTCTACCAATCTTGAACCCTACACCTCTTGGTGAGAGGTCGTTATCCCCTCAAACCACTAGAGTATGTTGGAAGTTGGTGTCAACATTCTACCATTGTAAGTTTATGAAAGCTAAACAACGTGAGACTCTGAACAGGGAAATGATATTTGCACTCCCTTGCATTAATTACGGCACTCAAGAATTGTAGCAGTCCAGAGGAAAGTGTAAATAAGTAGAGGAGTGTCATTATCAAAATAAGATTTTCCTAAAAAACAAAAGTGATTAAATAAGGTGCAACACCCCCTGAAACCTTTGTCTTGATGACCTTCCCCTTGGCGCTTTCCTTGGCTTCCACCCCATGCTCGGACTACTAGAAAGTGGTAATTTTCATTTGCAAACTTACCCCTCCCATTTTGCTTAACCACTTATTAAGGGCAAAACATTTCTTATGAGATTTATTTTTCATTTTTTAATCTCATCTTCCCCAGTTGGAATGAAAAATTTATGTTCTCATCCCCGTTTAAAGGAGGATCTGAATATGAATCGGATCATGATATAATTCTGATTCCTGATTCCGACAATCAAAACGAAACCTTAGCCTATATAAAGATGCTGAGACCTCTCCTATATTGTCTGTGTGAACATAGTTTCAACATTTATCTATTTTGCAAGAGAAAATGGTTTGTGTGCATCTGCACATATAGCTTATCTGTGCATGGCTGCACAAACCATAGTAGGGGCCCCATTTTTTGGGGGATCCAAAGCATTCATTTGGAAGGGTGTGTACCAAAAATCAGCTATATAGGATCATCCTAACCTAATCAAAGTTGGAGGGGAAAATGGACAGACACTGTTCTGCCCATTTTTCCCCTCCACAAATGGCAGGGTTAGGATGATCTTAAAAGGCTGATTTTTGGTACACACCCTATCCGTGGAAGGGCCTTCCAAATGAATGCTTTGGATCCCCAAAAAATGCCTCCCCCCCCCCCCCCCCCCCAATGGTTTGTGCAGCCATGCACATATAGCTTATCTGTGGAGCTGTACACAAACCATTCCTCTAATTTTGCAAATATTGTGGTTTCTCTTTTGAAGTGATTTTATACGGTGTAAGCCAGTCCCTTATTTTTCAAAAAGTACTGTATGGACCACACTATAGGATGATCCAAATCATCCATATGATGGGCCATAACGTAAATAGGTTCTCAACTCAACTCAACAAGCCTTTGTCCCAAACTAGTTGGGGTCGGCTAAATGAATCCTTTAGGTTGTGCCCAAAAAATCATTTCCACTACAAATATTATATGGCTTCAAGAGATATAATAATTGGCCTTCTCGAACTTTGTTGCAACTTTGTAAATTGAGCGCCCACGGTGTCGGAACTAGTTCCTAGGTTCATATACCTGTCGACAGGGCCAACGTTTATCCCCCATTGGCGGGATCATAGTTCTTATGTTCATATATAGGCCAAAGCCTGTGCCCCTCCGACGGGGTCTTTTTCTGAGTTCATATAATCTAAGCCTCTCAATAGGTGTTCAAAGTTCACACAGTTCGAAAGAAGGTGTTCAAAGTTCACATAGTCCAAAAGGAGGTGTTCACAGTTCAAAGTGAGTGTTTCACATAAGTTCCAGAGAGGATTCATATATAGAGAATGTCTGATAGCTCAAAGATTCATATAGTTAGGAAAACTGAAGGGGTTTCACAAATCCAAATTATTCCATCTGAAATATGTACTAGATAACAGGGTTCAATAGAGTTCATATGACATTAAAAGATAGTAATTCACATTGATTTTTCATAAGGTTGTCAATGCGGATGGTCACACAGTGGTCAAAGTTCATTAGTGTGAAGGAATCACAAATGGGTTTTCATAATAATTTCATATATTGGGAAAAGCATTCAATGTAAGTCTCTTTGTCTTAAGATTCAATAGAATTCAGAAAATAGCAGAATTAGCATGCAAGACCCAAGTTATGTTTAAAGCTTATCAATGGCTCCAAAGATTCAGAGAGTTTGGGATTCACAATCAACAATGGCATAGTGTTCGAAAGGTAAATCGCAGCACTAAAGTAGTACGAAATTACGTACCTTGAAATCGAACTACTTCCCTTTTTTATAATCACCTACAATCAAAAGTACGAATATTTTCATGAGTCTTATCGCTAATTTCACTCTCATTAAACACATGCATATTCCTACTAACACGAGACACCCTTTGGTGCCTCTTCGGGGAAAAATTGGCAAACCGTCATAGGGTTCTTCTTAGCATTTTAGGATCATCATCATTATAAAGTTTTCAAAACCTCTTGGAACCATTTTTAACAGAAAGATGACGTTTTCGGCATACCCGTAGAGTACAAGAACGTCGAAAACAGACAAGAAACGAATAAATTATGAATTTCTGAAGTTTTGGAAAAATTGTCGCGCCGGCCGTCCGATAATTGCGGACGTCCGAGGATCTACTGTCGCCAAACGTGGTAATCATGGACGTCCGCCCCACCCGCGAACCCAGATTTCTCAAAAACACGATTTTTCACCTTTTTGCACTAAAACGACCATAACTCCTTCGTTTGAATTCCGATTCGCGCGAGGTTGGATCTGTTGAATTCGTATTGACGAGAGGAATCCATAGAACCTAATTTCAAGCTCTAAAATCCTCAAATCTAATTACCATATTTAATCTAAGCTTTTAGGGCATAACCCAAGCCTAGATTCTTAGAGTTTCAAAACTAAATTCTTAGTTTCATAGGGATCCATAAATCTATACATAAATTCTTATATGATTCTTTACATCAAACCTAACAATCTAAATTATCATAACAAGTCTAATTAGATCCTCGTTTTAGGGTTCTTTTTATTCATCTAATCAATAAAGATCATAAGTCTTACCTCGATCTGAGATCTCTCTTTCCAAATAGCATTCTTCTTCTTCTTCTCCACGCAAATCTCCTCTTACGGCTGGAGCAAACGGTTTAGGGTTTCTTAATGGTTGGAAATTCTCCTTAAGAGGTTATTTATAGGCTTTCTAAAGAAGCCCTAATTCTAATTAAATTCTTAATGACCGAAATACCCTTGATTAAAAAAGGGGGACGAATTTTAAAGGAAAGGGTAAATTCAGGTATTTAATGCAAACTACTTGGGCGTCCAATTTTGGTAAATGCACTAAAATACCAAGTTAGCTTTAGGTGGTGCCCCAAATTATAATGTGATAAAACAAGAGCCCTAGCTTTGTTGTTTTGACCCCACACAATACATATGTGGGTCCCACATTTTCATGACCCACATTTTTATTTTCCAACCGGATCGTCAAACGTCCAACTAATTCCCAGCCAACCACTTCTTTTTTGCTTCACTGTAAAGCATCTTACATAAAGGCCAGATAATGAGAACGTAGAAACTTATATGGTTTCTGGGTCTTATAAGAGGCATAAGTAGAAACTTAACGGTAGAAAGTTATTTCTGGGTCCTATCAGAGGTATAAGTACTCATGTATACAAGACTAAGACCATTGATCCTTTAGAACATGAAGCAAAACCCTCTCGTATCTTGGTCTCATTTGGATCTCACTTCCCATGCACAAGCAAAACCCTCTCGTAACTCGGGTCGGGTCGGGTCGGGCCCCTTCAAACTCAGCTCGACCCGAGATTCATGCGGGCTATTGAATGCTCAACCCGGCTCGACCCGAAACCCATGAAACCTGAACCCAACCCAGGCTATTTTCTTTTCGGGTCGATGCGGGTCGGGTAAAACCCGGCTCGAGTTGCAGCCCTAGTGGCAATCCAACCGAAACCAAACTGAAAATTCGGTTTCGGACCGATTCAAATTTCAAACCGAACCGATGCCCCCGATTTCCAATGATTATGAGTAAGGGGTGGCGAAATTGGCCGAACCGAACCGAAAATTCAAATTTCAGTTTGGTTTCATGCATTTAAAAGATTTTTAAAAGCTGATGAGCTAGAGAGAGAGATAGAAGATTTTAAATAATATCCTAGGGTTTAATAGAGAGAGATTTTCTTGTGAACATGAGCAATATTAGAGACCGTTAATGGCATTATCAATTTATCATGATGGCCATTCCCCTTGGTGGCGTTCATGTAATAAACTACAAAAAGTCGAGGTATTTTAGAATATCCTAGGGTTTAATAGAGAGAGATTTTCTTGTGAACATGAGCAATATTAGAGACCGTTAATGGCAATATCATGATGGCCACTACCCTTGGTGGCGTTCATGTAATAAGCTACAAAAAGTCGAGGTATTTTAGAATACCTCTTTTCTTCTCTCTCTCTCTCTTCCCCTCTCTCTGCCGATCTTGAACCCTACACCTCTTGGTGGGAAATCCTGACCTCAATCAAACCACTAGAGTATGTTGGAGATTGGTGTCAACATTTCACCAATTTAAGTTTATAAAACCAACAAAATGCGAGACTCGAAATAGGAAAATGATACTTGCACTCCCTTGCATTAACTACGGCACTCAAGAATTGTAGCAGTCCAGAGGAAAGTGGAAACAAGTAGAGGAGTGTCCTTATCAAATAAGATTTTCCTACAAAAAGTGATTAAATAAGGTGCAACCCCCCTGAAACATTTGGCTTGATCACCTTATTCCCCTTGCCTCTTTCCTTCCCTTCCACCCCCTGCTCGGACTACTAGAAAGTCTTAATTTTCATTAGCAAACTTACCTCCTCCCATTTTGCTTAGCCATGTATTAAGGGCAAAACATTTCATATGAAAAAAAATTAATTTTTTTTACTTTTTTTATCTCATCTTACCCCAGTTGGAATGAAAAATTTATTACACTTTTTTTCTCATCCCGAATAGAATCATTACATAATTCTGATTCCTGATTCCGACAATCAAAACGAAACCTTAGCCTATCCAAAGATGCTAAGACCTCCTATATTGTCTTTGTGAACATAGCTTCAACATTTATCTATTTTGCAAATATTGTGATTTCTCTTCTGAACTAGTTGCAGACCCGTGCGTTGCACAGAACGCAAAACAAAGAAAAATTTGATAAAAGATAATTGAAGAAATTTTCCTTAAAATTGTAACATCTATGGACATTTTTTTTTTTTTTTTTGAAGTATCTATGAACAACTTTCTTTTGCAGACGAAAAAAATTTAAGATAATATTCTTATTTAGTGATTTCAAAATTAGAAATCAACTTCTTATAGATAAAGACTACTACCAAAACCTCGCTATTGAATCAACAAATAAGATTAAGGAAAATTAGGAAGAAACAAATCAAGAACCATGCGGCGTTTAGAAAGTAGATTTGTCTTAGATGTAGGAAGCAGAGCTCACACACAATGATCGTGGAGAAGAAAGTATGCACAATCCAGAAAAGAGTGATAATATCAAATACAAAAATGCAGATATGAACTCACCTTTTGCAATTGATAAAACGGTGGCTTCTCCAGAGCCGGAGGTGTATGAATGACGATTTGCAGAAAAAGTCGATCCACGGAGGGGAGTGGCCGATTGTGGTGCTGCAAATCAAAAACCCAAAACAAAAAATTTGGGCTCCTACAATGCCCAAATGGTTTAAAATGATTTGCCAGGTTAGCTAATGTGAAAAATGTTAATTTATGCACTGATTACTATAGAAAGAATTTTGGCCCCTTGCAGTTATTTAGTAGGCAAAAGATATGGTGATCTCCTTAGGTTTTATTTGAGGAAGAATATAATAACATCTCTAATCAAAAGATATGGAAGAGATAATATTGTTGCTTATTTCCAAGTTTTTTTTCAAAAAATATTGGAAGGGAAATAAAAAAACGTTAAAACTGATTAAATGAGTTTTGGGGGGGGGGGGGGGTAAATTTGCCATTTTAAAACTTTTAACGGAGAAAATTGAAGTTCTTGAGTGTTAGGGACCTTTTAGCAAATATTTTCTAAAAGTAAGACTGTTCAGCTAATGTGCTTTTCTTAGGGACTAATAAGCAATTATTTTGCCATGTAGGGACTAATCAGCAAAAATCCCAATAAAAAAACTTAGCTACACAAAACAGTGCACAACACTGTTAAAGAGTAAGACTTTCAAACCATATGACATTTAAAACAAATATTAAGCCCTCTCTAAAGCTGCCTCAACCAAGCTCAAACTTCCATAAGCTAAGACATGATGACTATGCAAAACAGATATGAAAGGGATTAGTTGGTTTACCTTCCATTTGCCAATGGAAGATGGGTGGTCACAAAAAGATTAAATGACTGTGTTTAGAGCATGGAATTTCAGGCCATGCCATGTCCCATGGCTTGGTAGGTAAGAAGCATCTCTACATTTAGAGGTGCTCAGTTGGAGGGAATAGCCAGTCTATCTACGCTAACATTGGGAATAGCCAGAATTCAAATAAAAAGGAAAATTCTCATGAGTGAAATTCAAGTACCTGTCTCTTATTTTCCATAAACAAATACCCCCATTCATTTAAGAGTTAAAACATTTTTGTTGGGAATATAACCGGGTAGAACTCACCCCTAAAAGCTATCCGTTAGAGGGAGGGTGCCCATTCCTTTATAACCCATCCACATCCATTTCACATGTCTGATGTGGGACTATTGCTTTTGCGTGGAACCCCAACAATTTCCTCCTCCACGTGGAAGTAACGTGGACCATCTCGCCCCTCCACGCTACGGCAACGTGGACGTGAGAACCACGAGATAACTACACCAGGGTTTCCGAGATCTTCCCCGAGGGACATTCCCACCCTCGGAGGCAAACCGGGGTTTCTATCTATAGAGTGTTAGGATCAACCCTATAATATTCAGTCTCTCTATAGATTAGAGGGTTAGGATCAACCTATGGAAATGATTTTGGGGCACAACCTATTTAGGCTATGGCCATCTAATGGACAGTTTGGATCCCCCTATGGTGCGGGCCATACCGTACTTTTTCATAAAGTGAGGAGTGCCATCATCAAAATACCGGAGTGCTAATAACATTTCCCTTATTTTATTTACAATATGGTATTTCTAGTTATATATAATGATATATAAATACAGATTTATTTTTTTGAACGGACGGAATTTTTTTAGAGTGAAAGATAGGAGTTAATACAAAGGAGGTCGCCGGAGCAAACATAACAGCTAGAAGACGAATGCAGAAAAAAATAATCAAAATCAAGGAGGTAAATAGTCAAATATCTCTAGCAAAGGGCGATCGACTCCAGCTCGAGCAATATAGCGAGAGAAAAAACAGAGATTTTTTTGGCTCTCCTTCGTTCTCTCTCATGTACTTTTACCGTTTAGCGCTTTAACAATTCATATTTATAAGGTTTCTAATGACCTTAGCCTCTGTACTATGGTTTTAAAACAAGGAAAAGCGGGCATTTCGTAATTTATTTTTCTCCTAAATTCACTATTGTTTACACGTAGCTATCCAATTTTCTTACCTTCGATTTCAGAACTAATTTCTCTCTCTATCGAACCTGCCCTAAGCCCACGCCCTTATGCATCTCTCTATCTCAAACCCCTCTCTCATTCAACCAACCCACCAAAAGGTGATTCAAGCAAAGAGACCAGATGAGTACTCAAATCTTGCCATGTTTGAAATATTTCCATGAGATTTCTTCCAATTAAACTATATAAATGTGGGATTTTCTTTTCTGTTGAAGGTACAATGGATGTCTATGCCTCCTACAATTTCAACTACCACATTATGTGATTTCCCTTTTTAACCCTTTCTTCCTGCATTAGAACATGGAGAACATTAATGGGGATCTTTGTTATTTCTTGATCATGTAAGTAGGTTCAACCTGGAGTTTTTTTAAACGGGAAACAATATAAGTTTCTGTACTATGTCTAGGGGATATAATCAATGGCATTGTTAAGAGCATCTTTCCTATTGTCTTGCATTTGTTTTTACTGTTGATGAATTGAATCGATGAAAACCATGAAAACATCCCTGTTTTAATTACATGAAGTCCAAGTTTGGACTTCTATATTCTCCCAAAATTTTCAACTTCCAAGTTTGTTAATGTTATTCTCTGTTTTTTTTTTTTGAATGCTGATTGTTAATGTTGTTCTTGCTGTCTATTTAATTTGATAATCCTTTTCTCAATCTGCAGGTAATGCCAAGGATCTTCATTGAACATGATCTTCTCTAGACATGTGTTTCCAATGTAGTATATGTTTTAGATATGACGGATTACCGTGGATGCTACTTCTTCTTTGTTTGATTGGAATTTCAAAGTGATGAATACCCTCTTTAGTTGGAATTGTCCTTGTGAGCTGAGCTGCTTTATAATTTGAAGTGTTTTCCAGATTCAGAATGTATGAAAAAATTCATCTAATCTTATACAAGAGATCCTCTTCTATCTTTACATGCTGCAGGAATTTATGTTCTAAATTCATCAACTCTAGCATGTTTCATAAAACTTCTGTTTCTTGAGTAGACATTGCCCTCTCTGTTATGGATATGGAGGTGGTTTAAATGGTTAGAGAGGCTCTTTTACATAAATGCTATAGTATATTCGTAGACATTGATTCAATTGCTCGCTTATTCTACCTTACTTGCTATGTGCCTACTCATTGGCAAATTTATTACTCTGAGAGGTATGAGATTCACAAACCACAAAGTCTAATGATAGAGTGTTGCTCCATTGCAATGGAGTTTGGAATTTTAATATTTTTTGTTTTGTTTTTTTGGTTATGCAGGTTACCAATGTGGCTAGCTGATGCTTTTTGTCACTGATTGAGGCAACAGAATCAGTAGGTAGAATTAGTAGGTTGAGCTTGCTCGCCACATGCAGCAGCAATGCTCTATAATTCTTTATTAGCTGGTGAGATGGGAGAGGTGAATGGATCAACAAAATTGTTTCTATCATTGCAGCTAATCTCTATATTGATTTCTTCATAATAGTTCTTGATCTGCCTATGCAATCTCTCGCCCTGTTTCCGGATGCGTTTATCCCCACTATATTTCAAGCTGCGCTATATTTCAAGCTTCACTTCACCCAGAATTATCAGTATTTGTAGTAAAGACGGCAATAAGCATTGATTGAAGGATCTGGATGTGAACTTCTTAGCGTGAGTTCTTTCTACAGGCAGCTTGCCGTATGCTTTGCCGGATTCCATTATAGGTTTACATTCTATGGGATAGAGCTTTCTCTCCGAGTTTTTCATTTTAGGCTTACATTCTTATGTGGTTAAGAACTGACAGATTTTAGCTCCAGTTTTTCAAAACAAAGTTCTATTTTATGACAGTCAATGATTTTTTTTATATTGTTCTTGGATTAATTTAATTCCAACTATTATATTGCTTTTGTGTGACCTTCTATGTAATACGTGCCTCTTCTCTTACTGCTATGTTTCTTATTTCTTGAAGTTGTTTGGTTCTTATTTAAGTGAGTGCCATAGAAAAACAAAGAAGGGTCTAGGCTCTTGCGGTAATATGACATGAAGGGTTTTTGTCTGCCTTCATCCATCTTATGTTTGTCTGCGCTTTTTTGACGTCAAATCACATCAACAGGGTGCGATTTATCCTACAAGGGTGCGGAAAAATATCGCCCAAGAAAAATTACAAATGGAAACATTGTATTTTCAGATGAATAACACCAGGGCATGGCGCACATGTGTTAGAGACCGTTAATGGCATTCTCATGGTGGCCATTACCCTTAGTGGCTTTCATGTAATAAATGACAAAAAGCAGAGGTATTTTAGAATACCTCTCATCATCTCTCAACCCTATCTCTCTACCAATCTTGAACCCTACACCTCTTGGTGAGAGGTCTTCATAATTTCTCAACCTTCTCTCTACCAATCTTGAACCCTACACCTCTTAGTGGGAGATCGTAATCCCCTCAAACCATCATTACCCTTAGTGGCTTTCATGTAATAAATGACAAAAAGTTGAGGTATTTTAGAATACCTCTCATCATCTCTCAACCCTATCTCTCTACCAATCTTGAACCCTACACCTCTTGGTGAGAGGTCGTTATCCCCTCAAACCACTAGAGTATGTTGGAGGTTGGTGTCAACATTCTACCGTTTTAATTTTATGTAAGCTAAAAAATGTGAGATTCGGAGCAGGGAAATGATATTTGCACTCCCTTGCATTAATTACGGCACTCGAGAATTGTAGCAGTCCAGAGGAAAGTGTAAATGAGTAGAGGAGTGTCATTATCAAAATAAGATTTTCCTAAAATTAAAAAAAAAAGTGATTAAATAAGGTGCAACACCCCCTGAAACCTTTGTCTTGATGACCTTCCCCTTGGCGCTTTCCTTGGCTTCCACCCTCTGCTCGGACTACTAGAAAGTGGTAATTTTCAGTAGCAAACTTACCCCTCCCATTTTGCTTAACCACGTATTAAGGGCAAAACATTTCTTATGAGATTTTTTTTTCATTTTTTAATCTCATCTTCCCCAGTTGGAATGAAAAATTTATGTTCTCATCCCCGTTTAAGGGAGGATCTGAATATGAATCGGATCATGATATAATTCTGATTCCTGATTCCGACAATCAAAATGAGACCTTAGCCTATATAAAGATGCAGATGTGAACATAGTTTCAACATTTATCTATTTTGCAAGAGGAAATGGTTTGTGTGCATCTGCACAGATAGCTTATCTGTGCATGACTGCACAAACCATAGTATGGGGCCACCTTTTTTGGGGGATCCAAAGCATTCATTTGGAAGGCCCTTCCATGGGTAGGGTGTGTACCACAAATCAGCCCTATAGGATCATCCTAACCCAATCAAAGTTGGAGGGGAAAATGGAAAAATATTGTTCTGCCCATTTTTCTCCTCCACAAATGGCAGGGTTAGGATGATCCTAAAAGGCTGATTTTTTATACACACCCTATCTGTGGAAGGGCCTTCCAAATGAATGCTCTGGATCCTCCAAAAATGTGCCCCCCCCCCCCCCCTCTGGTTTGTGCAGCCATGCACAGATAGCTTATCTGTGGAGCTACACACAAACCATTTCCTCTAATTTTGCAAATATTGTGGTTTCTCTTTTGAAGTGATTTTATATGGTGTAAACCAGTCACTTATTTTTCAAAAAGTACTGTACGGACCACACTATAGGATGATCCAAATCGTCCATATGATGGGCCATAACGAAAATAGGTTCTCAACAAGCCTTTGTCCCAAACTAGTTGGGGTCGGCTAAATGAATCCTTTAGGTTGTGCCCAAAAAATCATTTCCACTGCAACTATTATATGGCTTTAAGAGATATAATAATTGGCCTTCTCGAACTTTGTTGCAACTTTGTAAATTGACCGTCCACGGTGTCAGAACTAGTTCCTAGGTTCATATACATGTCGACAGCGCCAACGTTTATCCCCCATTGGCGGGATCATAGTTCTTATGTTCATATATAGGCCAAAGCCTGTGCCCCTCCGACGAGGTCTTTTTCTGAGTTCATATAATCTAAGCCTCTCAATAGGTGTTCAAAGTTCACACAGTTCGAAAGAAGGTGTTCAAAGTTCACATGGTCCAAAAGGAAGTGTTCACAGTTCAAAGTGAATGTTTCACATAAGTTCCAAAGTGGATTCATATATAGAGAATGTCTAATAGCTCAAAGATTCATATAATTAGAAAAACTGAAAGGGGTTTCACAAATCCAAATTATTCCATCTGAAATATGTACTAGATAACAGGGTTAAATAGAGTTCATATGACATTCAAATATAGTAATTCACATGGATTTTTCATAAGGTTGTCAATGTGGATGGTCACACAGTGGTCAAAGTTCATAAGTGTGAAGGAATCACAAATGGGTTTTCATAAAAGTTTCATATATTGGGGAAAGCATTCGATGTAAGTCTCTTTGTCTTAAGATTCAATAGATTTCAGACAATAACGGAATTAGCATGCAAGACCCAAGTTAAGTCTAAAGCTTATCAATGGCTCCAAAGATTCACATAGTTTGGGATTCACAATCAACAATGGCATAGTGTTCGAAAGGTAAATCGCAGCACTAAAGTAGTACGAAATTACGTACCTTAAAATCAAACTACTTCCCTTTTTATAATCACCTACAATCAAAAGTACGAATATCTCCATGAGTCTTATCGCAAATAAATTTCACTCCCATTAAACACATGCATATTTCTACTAACACGAGACACCCTTTGGTGCCTCTTCGAGAAAAAATCAGCAAACCGTCCTAGGGTTCTTCTTAGCATTTTAGGATTATCATCATTATAAAGTTTTCAAAAACCTCTTGGAACCATTTTTAACAGAAAGATGACGTTTTCGGCATACCCGTAGAGTAAAAGAACGTAAAAAACGGACAAGAAACGAATAAGTTGTGAATTTTCGAAGTTTTGGAAAAATTGTCGTGACGGCCGTTCGAGAATGGCGGACTTCTGGGATTACAGACGTCTGAGAATTTCGGACGTTCGAGGATCTGCTGTCGCCAAATGTGGTAATCACGGACGTCCGCCATTTTCCAGAGGTCCGCCCGACGCGCGAACCCAGATTTCTCCAAAACGTAATTTTTCACCGTTTTTGCACTAAAACGGCCATAACTCCTTCGTTTGACATCCTATTCGCTCGATGTTGGATTCGTATCGACGAGAGGAATCCATAGAACCCAATTTCACACTCTAAAATCCTCAAATCTAATTACCATATTTAATCTAAGCTTTTAGGGCATATCCCAAACCTAGATTCTTAGAGTTTCAAAACTAAATTCTTAGTTTCATAGGGATCCATAAATCTATACGTAAATTCTTATATGATTCTTTACATCAAACCTAACAATCTAAATTATCATAACAAGTCTAATTAGATCCTCGTTTTAAGGTTCTTTTTATTCATCTAATCAATAAAGATCATAAGTCTTACCTCGATCCGAGATCTCTCTTTCCAAATCGCATTCTTCTTCTTCTTCTCCACGCAAATCTCCTCTTAAGGCTGGAGCAAACGGTTTAGGGTTTCTTAATGATTGTGAAATTCTCCTTAAGAGGTTATTTATAGGCTTTCTAAAGAAGCCCTAATTCTAATTAAATTCTTAATGACCGAAATACCCTTGATTAAAAAAAGGGGGGACGAATTTTAAAGGAAGGGGTAGATTCGAGTATTTAATGCAAACTACTTGGGCGTCCAATTTTGGTAAATGCACTAAAATACCAAGTTAGCTTTAGGTGGTGCCCCAAATTATAATGTGATAAAACAAGAGCCCTAGCTTTGTTGTTTTAAACCCCACACAATACATAAGTGGGTCCCAAATTTTCATGACCCACATTATTTTCCAACCGGATTAGGGCTGGCAATTTCACCGGAAAAGCGGGGATCCGCCCCGCCCCGCCCCGTTTGGGGAGGGGATTCCCCGATTTGAAAGGGGAAGGGGAAGGGGAAGGGGATTATAAAAATTCCCCGGTGCGGGGAGGGGAAGGGGAAGGGGATGGAGTTGTCCCCGCCCCGCCCCGCCCCACCCCGCCCCGCCCCGCTACGCCCCGCTAATCAATGCCATTTTTTTGTAAATTTTTAAGTTTTTTTTTAAGGAAAACTACTAGAAACTCTGTAGATCGGCTACAAGATTCCCCCAAACATAAACTTAGCTTGTCTTTTCCTTTTAATTAGCTTCTGAGAGCATTTTGGGAACTATAATAACCTTTTCACAGATGTTGAAATAATAAAGACAAGCTGAGAGCCTGAGACGCTGAGTGTATGCAATTATCAAAAAATCGTAGTGCCAACAAAATTTTAGGGTTGGATTGCAGGTTTTAATTTTCAACAAGAAAAATTTAGCTACTAGAAATTTGTTTCATGTCAGCACTAGACTGAATTGCAGTTAAAGAAATAAGTCATTTGTTGATTTTTTTCTCTTCTCCATTCTCATTTCTCATGCTCATCTGGGGGTTAACATGCTATACAGAATGAACTAATGAACATTATTTTGCGTGTGTGAGCGCCCACTTATGAACTTTTAAAGTTCATTGTGACTACTGAAATAGTTACTTTTTGCACATTGGCTACCTGTTAATGAAGGTAAACCTGGTGCTCATTTCCTATTTATCATTCCATAATTTATGCAGAAAATTGCTGAAAGATGAGGTCCTGTTGTTATTTATGTTTGTTGTCTCATCCATGCATTTCTGATTTTGTCCATCTGTTTGTTGATCACATGAATAGAATCATAGCATTCATCACAATATTGTCTGTAATGGACGTAGAAGAAAGAAGCTCTGTTTGCTGGTTTGATTGGGTTCCAAAGAGGGGGCAGGGCGGGGATTTTGTCCCCGAAGGATGCGGGGAGGGGAAGGGGAAGGGGAAGGGGATTAGATATTCCCCGCAGGGAGGGGAGGGGGATTCCCCACCATCCCCGCAGAGGGGAAGGGGAAGGGGAGGGGGAAAATTCCCCGCAGAGGGGAAGGGGAAGGGGACCCCAACATCCGGCCCCGCCCCGCCCCGTTGCCACCCCTAAACCGGATCGTCAAACGTCCAACTAATTCCCGGCCAACCACTTCTTTTTTGCTTCACTGTGAAGCATCTTACATAAAGGCCAGACAATGAGAACGTAGAAACTTATATGGTTTCTGGGTCTTATAAGAGGCATAAGTAGAAACTTAACAGTAGAAAGTTATTTTTGGGTCCTATCAGAGGTATAAGTACTCATGTATACAAAACTAAGACCATTGATCCTTTAGAACATGAAGCAAAACCCTCTCGTATCTTGGTCTCTTGGTCTCGTTCGGATCTCACTTCCCATGCGCAAGTTAAAGGTCAAAAAAAAAAAAAAAGGGTTTAGCTTTTTTGGAACTCTATTGTCTAAACGGGGCATGATCTGGTATCAACTGAACATAAGCTCAGAGCCTCAGATCATCCGATCATACTGTAATCAATGGAATTTAGCTTACATTATGGTTGCCTTTTGGATCAACGGACCTGATCACATAAATGAGACTGAAATGAGCCCACAAATAAGTGTCTACGAATAAGATCACTTTCCTGTAGTAAGCAAAATATCCAAAGACGCCATATTCGGTAGCAAGTGCTGTTTTCTTATATGGCTGGAAAGAAAGTGTCCATTTACAATATATGGCTGGAAAGAAATCAAAGGCTTTTTGAAGGGAAGAATTCGCATAAGCAAGATACCCTCCGCATCATCCTTCATACCATTCGAAGTCGTGTCCTGCATCTCAACCTGCTAAATAATTCCTCCTCTTCTTGTCCTAAAATAGCTAAAAACTTCAACCTCCCAGTTTTCAACATCGAAAGAGTTCCCAAATTTTTCTGATGGATCCCTCCTGACTCTTCTTTCCTCAAGCTTAATTCTGATGCTTTGCTCTCTGTTGGAGAAGCCTCCATGGGAGGAATTATTCGAAATCAGTTTGGAGAATCCCTCGGCTGTTACTCTCTTGTCGCGATCCCAGCTTCTATCCATGAACTGGAATTGGAAGCTGTACTTCATGGTTTCGTCCTTCCAGTTCAATTGAACGCAAATCATTTATGGATTGAATCTGACTCTACAAATGCGGTCCAGGTGATCAAGGGTTTTCAGAAATACCCTTGGAGAAAGATTGGTACTCTCTGTTCCATCAGAACCACCCTTCAGAAATTTGAATCCTGGAAAATTTCACATGTGTGGAGGGAGTCAAACATGGCTGTTGACATTTTTCTGCTAGAAAGCTTTTCGGATAGAATCTTAGACGAGCTTTGACCATGTCTCCCGAACAATCTTAGTCCAAATGGTGCAAGATGATTCCACATATCAGATCTGGGTCAGAATCATCACCAGTATTCGTACTTAAAACAATTCATAAAAAACAAAGGGCATAAAAACATGGCTTGCAAATGGATAACCCAAAGCAACACACTTGAAGTTTCTTTTAGGAAGAAGGTTACAAGACAACAACAAAACGTAAATCATCAAATCTAACAAGGAAAATAGATGCTAAATTGGAAATTATGTAGCCCCAATTTTCCACTGACTAACCCATTACAATTTAAACAATAAATTGACGATAGATAGCAAAAAAAAATGATTTCATCACAATCATTGCTAAAATTATTTTCCTAATGCTCATTCGAAGGTTAGTTCCAACAGTTGTTGGCCCCACTTGATCGGATGATCCAAACCCTTTATCAATAAGCCGTCATTTATGATTCCCACAAAGAGAAGCAAGACGTTGATTTTTGAACGTATTTGGCCCTGTTTGTTTGCAATTTTGAGAATTGATTGTGAATCCAAAAACTGATTAATTGACTCAAAGTTGAACGAAAAACTCGAGTACAATAATCAGTTTTGGACTCACAATTACTTCTCAAAATCCCAAACGAAGAGGGCCTTAATCTCACAGATGGGAAATCTCGGACTATGTGGGTTCGCCTCATGATGATCCACCGGATCAACATCTCGATCGCGTGTAGCAGACCACGTAGGACCCAAGACTGATCATTAGGATCGAATCCTAACAGAGATCGTTAGGATTTTGTGACAGAAAACTTATAAGTGAGCACTTCTTCGCATCTTTAATCGAAGTGGGAGAAGAAGCAAAGCTGTGCTCGTCTGGAGAATTTAAGGAGTGATAGAGGAGGAGAAGAGAGCCACAATTAAATAATGTAAGTGATATCCCATTTATTTTTTACCTGGTAGGCCCCCTCTAGCCTAATAGAGTAGTCATAATTACACTAGAGGACTTCCCCACTCTAGGGTGTGTGTGTATATATATATATGTATATATATTAGGTAAGCTCGGGTTAGGCAAGACCCCGACTAGAATTCATTAAATGGAATAACAATTACAATCTGAGACATGGGATTCCATTGGAGTCATTTCTTACAATAAAGGAGGGATCGGGGGGTCATGACTACTCTTGTGACACTAAGAGAGCGTGGCCCAGGGAATAAAAAAGGGGCGAACATATCATTTCCCTAAAATAAACAATAGCATTACGGAATTGAAAATAGAGTATTAGACATGTGGTGCTAAATACAACAAAAATAAAAATAAAAAACAAGTTTTTTTGTTTGTTTTTTGTGGTGGTTAGGGGGATGATAGATGCAGAGCGCCTTTGCATAAAGAGCCAGAAAAGGGCCATTGATTGGATCCACGTCATTTTCGGTAACCTTGTTAAAATCGGTTGAGAAAATGATGTGGATCTGGTCAATGGTCCTTTTCTTGCTCTTTATGTAAGGGCGCCCTTGCACCTAACATTCGTCTTTTTAAAATACCCCTTGTTTTCTTTATTGTCTCTTTGGTCACCAATCTCAGACTTACTTGGGTAGTAGAGTATCTAGGTGGTCGGTTTAGAAATGCTAACTTTAACATTTAAAAATGGGATAGTCAGATGGCCAGCATCCTTTCTTAAAATATATTGTGCCGGCACACAAATAAGGATATGATAATTACACTCCCTTGCAGTATTATATTACTCCTCGCATTTTAATTACTCTTCATTGGATATTAATAGCATATTTGAATCCCAAAAACTAAGTTTATAAGGCAAGTAGGGCCTTCATTAATATGTTTGGTTCATTGAATTTAGTATATTTCATTCAAAATGAGTAGTGAGCATAAATGTAAGATAATTAAAATTGAGATTTAAGTGATTCTTTCTCTCACAATTCTGTGTGGTGATTCAATAAATACCTCTTCAAGAAGGGAACCTACTGTATAGACCACTCAAAAATCAGCAAGAGATAAAATGTAGAGCAGCATGGTTGTTTAATTTTACTACTGGCTGAGGATGTTGCCATAGTTAACACCGACAATAATATAATAGTAGGTCGAAATGCAATAGACACTGGTGGGAGAAGGCTGAGTGGTAACCTAAAAATGGAAACACATAGGGGTGCAACTCGGGTTGATTTATAGGAATTCAGGTTGAGCTTTTACCTTCAAATCGGGTCGGGTTTGGGTTGATTCCAATTCATTTTTTAGTGAAAGTTAAACCCAACCCAAGTTGCACCCCTCGAAATACAGTCTCATCCAGGGGCGATGCCACTGGTGGAACGGGACCAAATTGCATTTATAACTTGAATAAGTCAAAGAACAATAAATGGATTCGGTGACATTCATCAATGGGGCGCCCTTTCATCTGTTTTCTACTTTTCTGCATTCGGTGACATTCACCAATAAAGGTATATTTGTTCTTTCCCAAAAAATTAAGGGGGGCAATTGCCCCCCTTCCCTTACAAGTGCCGTCGCCCCTGGTCTCATCAAACACTACATGGTGAGAGATGTATTTACGATCATATTGGAGATGGAGACATCGAAACACTTGGTGAAACAAATTATAACTCACAAACACACTGGGAGTAGAATTTATTTGGGTTGTACGGCCGAAGGCTTGGGAATCGTGTAGATCCAAAGACCTAGAGTCAGTTTGGTGGCACAATTTCTGAGGTTCACAAGGTGTTTGGTTGGTTTCTGCGTGTCGCATCATCTGCTAGTGGTATTTGGTTGCATATTTTGATTCAAATTGCTAAGAGACTACTTTGAATGTCTCTCTTCTCTGCCTATGTGGCTGTTACCTACCAAACTACTTGAGGAAAGAAGTTTTTTTTGCTGGTGGAGTCATGGCATTTAGTACTCTTCTCTCTGTATCGGTAATGACACCCATATTTACCCATATTGCCTCCTTATTCTGTTAAAGACACTGTACACCGTGAAACTACTTCTGTTGACAACCAAACACTACTTAGCACTACTTGGCTAGAGGACTACTCCATTGCTATTACACCTGTTGACTACTTCGCTTCTAATTTGCCGCTGCAACTGCATGCAACCAAACTGACCCCCACAAAAAGATTAATAAAGCGTCGTCTGAAAAGTTTTATCCTATGACGATTGATTCTTATTCACTATGAGGAAATATGGTTAATAAGATATACTTTTGCTCCTTGAAGCATAAATCTTTCGATTAAACTCCTAGGTTATCTAAAACCCTATAAGGCCATGTTTGGTAATCATGAAAAATTATTCCATGAAATATTTGTAAGCCTAATTGTAGCAGAGGGTCTAAAGAGGGTGAGGGAGACTTGAGTTGGTGAGAGTGAAGAGAGCATCACAAGTTCCTACAACATAGAGAGATAATCCAATTTTGTTGATGTGATGGACAACTCCTAGTTCAATTCATATGTTGCAATTGGTTTCACATGATACATTGGATGATCCTAGAATCTTGATCTTTTTTTTCTTTTCTTTTTTTGAAGGGTAAGATTCCAAAATCTTGATCATTAAAGTATCTTTAGGGTCTTATTTAGAAAAACTAAGCCCTTGATGTTGGGCCTCTAGCTCAATTGGTTGAGGCATTGTTCTGAGACCTTGAGGTCAGAGGGTGAATCCCAGCTTGCCTACCAAAAAAACAGAAAAATACGCCCTTGATATTTTTGGTAGGCAATGCTCTTAATTATATTGGTGTCCATGCGGAATGGGACAATGGTCATCTAGGTAAAATTCTTGGGGAGAATAAACTCGATGTCGGAGTATTAGGTTCTTTGAAAATAAGTCTTAAAAACATATATTTTTTCGCTCGAATGTATATTGGAAAACTTGGGTGGTCGTCGAGGTCATTTAAGACTTTACTGATGTAAAGTTTCATTTAACTACTAAATAGTAAATACCTTATAAATATTATTCACTTTATAGCTACATGAAAATGGCAAATGGCACATGCTATTAACGAATGTTATTCATCTGAAAAATGCATGTTTTATGACTAATTTTGATTTGGTAGAAATAGTCGGAGCTTAAAAGATATATAAGTTATGTAATAGATATAAAAAATGGCACGCACAAGCGACTAAGAAATTGACACGCACAATGCGAGAAATGTATATATTAGTCTGAACAAAAATGTGTTTTATGACACGCACAAGGAACCCACCGAGGCGTTGGCTCTTCGGCATAAAGTCACGGGTTTGCTCCCTATTGACGAGTGTTCGAATCCCGCCTCCGACTTACCTGATACACGTGGTGAGCGGGTCATTGCGTGTATCCGTAGGGACTAGTCCTACTCCCGAAGGGGGTGGGGACATCCTACGTCATCAAAAAAAAAAAAACAAATGTGTTTTATGACTGATTTTTTTCTGAGCAAAACTAGAGTCGGAAACTAAAAATATATCTAAGATATTTATCAGGTAAAACTATGCCGGAAACAAAACCCTAAAATTAAAGTATTTAATCTTTAAATGAAACTATAAGGTCCCATGATTTGGCATACATGATCAAGGTTTCTTGACAAGTTCCTAAAGACGCCTTATCGAATATTTGATGAAGGTTCTAGGATCATTCAATCGTTGTGGGACAAAATTGCAATAGGTTGAACTTGTAGTTGCCCATTATATCAATTTTGTTTTTTTACATGTGACATCCATGGGGCTGGAGCTACTTTTTTTTTTTTTTGGATTTACATACATTCAAATTACATTGTAGTATTTTTTATAATACTAAATAATTTCTTTAATTTAATTATTTGCTATGTAGAGATATTTACACTTATA
The DNA here is from genome assembly GCF_043159265.1 of Tasmannia lanceolata. NCBI lineage: Eukaryota > Viridiplantae > Streptophyta > Magnoliopsida > Canellales > Winteraceae > Tasmannia > Tasmannia lanceolata. The sequence goes on from NW_027518689.1 coordinate 40,035,282, forward strand.
AGGTTTAAATAATCTCTTTATCGGGGACATTTACATCGTTTTAAACAAATTAGTTATGGGCTTGATAGGGAGAAATTTGCATATATATGGCTTTTACTAGCCTGAGGGTAGGGGTGGCAATCCAACCGAAACCAAACTGAAAATTCGGTTTCGGTTTGGTTTTACCAAACGGATTCAAATTTCAAACCGAACCGATGCCCCCGATTTCCAATGATTATGAGTATGGGGTAGCGAAATTGGCTGAACCGAACCGAAAATTCAAATTTCAGTTTGGTTTCATGCATTTAAAAGATTTTTAAAAGCTGATGAGCTAGAGAGAGATAGAAGATTTTAAATAATATCCTAGGGTTTAATAGAGAGAGATTTTCTTGTGAACATGAGCAATATTAGAGACCGTTAATGGCATTATCATGATGGCCATTACCCTTGGTGGCGTTCATGTAATAAAATACAAAAAGTCGAGGTATTTTAGAATACCTCTTTTTCTTCTCTCTCTCTTCCCCTCTCTCTACCAATCTTGAACCCTACACCTCTTGGTGGGAAATCCTGACCTCAATCAAACCACTAGAGTATGTAGGAGATTGGTGTCAACATTTCACCATTTTAAGTTTATAAAACCAACAAAATGAGAGCCTCGAAATAGGAAAATGATACTTGCACTCCCTTGCATTAACTATGGCACTCAAGAATTGTAGCAGTCCAGACGAAAGTGGAAACAAGTAGAGGAGTGTCCTTATCAAAATAAGATTTTCCTACAAAAAGTGATTAAATAAGGTGCAACACCCCTGAAACATTTGGCTTGATGACCTTATTCCCCTTGCCTCTTTCCTTCCCTTCCACCCCCTGCTCGGACTACTAGAAAGTCGTAATTTTCATTAGCAAACTTACCTCCTCCCATTTTGCTTAGCCATGTATTAAGGGCAAAACATTTCATATGAAAAAAAAGTTAATTTTTTTTACATTTTTTATCTCATCTTACCCCACCTGGAATGAAAATTTTATTACACTTTTTTTCTCATCCCGAATAGAATCATTATATAATTCTCATTCCTGATTCCCACAATCAAAACGAAACCTTAGCCTATCCAAAGATGCTAAGACCTCCTATATTGTCTTTGTGAACATAGCTTCAACATTTATCTATTTTGCAAATATTGTGGTTTCTCTTTTGAACTAGTTGCAGACCCGTGCGTTGCACAGAACGCAAAACAAAGAATTTTGGCCCCTTGCAGTTATTTAGTAGGCAAAAGATATGGTGATCTCCTTAGGTTTTATTTGAGGAAGAATATAATAACATCTCTAATCAAAAGATATGGAAGAGATAATATTGTTGCTTATTTCCAAGTTTTTTTTCAAAAATATTGGAAGGGAAATAAAAAAACGTTAAAACTGATTAAATGGGTTAGGGGGGGGGGGGGGTAAATTTGCCATTTTAAAATTTTTAACGGAGAAAATTGAACTTCCTTAGTGTTAGGGACCTTTTAGCAAACATTTTCTAAAAGTAGGACTGTTCAGCTAATATGCTTTTCTTAGGGACTAATAAGCAATTATTTTGCCACGTAGGGACTAATCAGCAAAAATCCCAATCAAAAAAGGCATAAACCATAAATCAAAAAACTTAGCAACACAAAACAGTGCACAACACTGTTAAAGAGTAAGACTTTCAAACCATATGACATTTAAAACAAATATTAAGCCCTCTCTAAAGCTGCCTCAACCAAGCTCAAACTTCCATAAGCTAAGACATGATGACTATGCAAAACAGATATGAAAGGGATTAGTTGGTTTACCTTCCATTTGCCAATGGAAGATGGGTGGTCACAAAAAGATTAAATGACTGTGTTTAGAGCATGGAATTTCAGGCCATGCCATGTCCCATGGCTTGGTAGGTAAGAAGCACCTCTACATTTAGAGGTGCTCAGTTGGAGGGAATAGCCAGTCTATCTACGCTAACATTGGGAATAGCCAGAATTCAAATAAAAAGAAAAATTCTCATGAGTGAAATTCAAGTACCTGTCTCTTATTTTCCATAAACAAATACCCCCATTCATTTAAAAGTTAAAACATTTTTGTTGGGAATATAACCGGGTAGAACTCACCCCTAAAAGCTATCCGTCATAGGGAGGGTGCCCATTCCCTTATAACCCATCCACATCCATTTCACATGTCTGATGTGGGACTATTGCTTTTGCGTGGAACCCCAACAATTTCCTCCTCCACGTGGAAGCAACGTGGACCATCTCGCCCCTCCACGCTACGGCAACGTGTACGTGGGAACCACGAGATAACTACACCAGGGTTTCCGAGATCTTCCCCGAGGGACATTCCCACCCTCGGAGGCAAACCGGGGTTTCGATCTATAGAGTGTTAGGATCAACCCTATAATATTCAGTCTCTCTATAGATTAGAGGGTTAGGATCAACCTATGGAAATGATTTTGGGGCACAACCTATTTAGGCTATGGCCATCTAATGGAAATGATTTTGGGGCACAACCTATTTAGTGGGAGATCGTGACCCCCTCAAACCATCATTACCCTTAGTGGCTTTCATGTAATAAATGACAAAAAGTTGAGGTATTTTAGAATACCTCTTCATCATCTCTCACCCTTTCTCTCTACCAATCTTGAACCCTACACCTCTTGGTGAGAGGTCGTTATCCCCTCAAACCACTAGAGTATGTTGGAAGTTGGTGTCAACATTCTACCATTGTAAGTTTATGAAAGCTAAACAACGTGAGACTCTGAACAGGGAAATGATATTTGCACTCCCTTGCATTAATTACGGCACTCAAGAATTGTAGCAGTCCAGAGGAAAGTGTAAATAAGTAGAGGAGTGTCATTATCAAAATAAGATTTTCCTAAAAAACAAAAGTGATTAAATAAGTTGCAACACCCCCTGAAACCTTTGTCTTGATGACCTTCCCCTTGGCGCTTTCCTTGGCTTCCACCCCATGCTCGGACTACTAGAAAGTGGTAATTTTCATTTGCAAACTTACCCCTCCCATTTTGCTTAACCACTTATTAAGGGCAAAACATTTCTTATGAGATTTATTTTTCATTTTTTAATCTCATCTTCCCCAGTTGGAATGAAAAATTTATGTTCTCATCCCCGTTTAAAGGAGGATCTGAATATGAATCGGATCATGATATAATTCTGATTCCTGATTCCGACAATCAAAACGAAACCTTAGCCTATATAAAGATGCTGGGACCTCTCCTATATTGTCTGTGTGAACATAGTTTCAACATTTATCTATTTTGCAAGAGAAAATGGTTTGTGTGCATCTGCACATATAGCTTATCTGTGCATGGCTGCACAAACCATAGTTGGGGCCCCATTTTTTGGGGGATCCAAAGCATTCATTTGGAAGGGTGTGTACCAAAAATCAGCCATATAGGATCATCCTAACCTAATCAAAGTTGGAGGGGAAAATGGACAGACACTGTTCTGCCCATTTTTCCCCTCCACAAATGGCAGGGTTAGGATGATCTTAAAAGGCTGATTTTTGGTACACACCCTATCCGTGGAAGGGCCTTCCAAATGAATGCTTTGGATCCCCAAAAAATGCCTCCCCTCCCCCCCCCCCCAATGGTTTGTGCAGCCATGCACATATAGCTTATCTGTGGAGCTGTACACAAACCATTCCTCTAATTTTGCAAATATTGTGGTTTCTCTTTTGAAGTGATTTTATACGGTGTAAGCCAGTCCCTTATTTTTCAAAACCTCTTGGAACCATTTTTAACAGAAAGATGACGTTTTCGGCATACCCGTAGAGTACAAGAACGTCGAAAACAGACAAGAAACGAATAAATTATGAATTTCTGAAGTTTTGGAAAAATTGTCGCGTCGGCCGTCCGATAATTGCGGACGTCCGAGGATCTACTGTCGCCAAACGTGGTAATCATGGACGTCCGCCCCACCCGCGAACCCAGATTTCTCCAAAACACGATTTTTGACCTTTTTGTACTAAAACGACCATAACTCCTTCGTTTGAATTCCAATTCGCGCGAGGTTGGATCTGTTGAATTCGTATTGACGAGAGGAATCCATAGAACCTAATTTCAAGCTCTAAAATCCTCAAATCTAATTACCATATTTAATCTAAGCTTTTAGGGCATAACCCAAGCCTAGATTCTTAGAGTTTCAAAACTAAATTCTTAGTTTCATAGGGATCCATAAATCTATACATAAATTCTTATATGATTCTTTACATCAAACCTAACAATCTAAATTATCATAACAAGTCTAATTAGATCCTCATTTTAGGGTTCTTTTTATTCATCTAATCAATAAAGATCATAAGTCTTACCTCGATCTGAGATCTCTCTTTCCAAATAGCATTCTTCTTCTTCTTCTCCACGCAAATCTCCTCTTACGGCTGGAGCAAATGGTTTAGGATTTCTTAATGGTTGGAAATTCTCCTTAAGAGGTTATTTATAGGCTTTCTAAAGAAGCCCTAATTCTAATTAAATTCTTAATGACCGAAATACCCTTGATTAAAAAAGGGGGACGAATTTTAAAGGAAAGGGTAAATTCAGGTATTTAATGCAAACTACTTGGGCGTCCAATTTTGGTAAATGCACTAAAATACCAAGTTAGCTTTAGGTGGTGCCCCAAATTATAATGTGATAAAACAAGAGCCCTAGCTTTGTTGTTTTGACCCCACACAATACATAAGTGGGTCCCACATTTTCATGACCCACATTTTTATTTTCCAACCGGATCGTCAAACGTCCAACTAATTCCCAGCCAACCACTTCTTTTTTGCTTCACTGTGAAGCATCTTACATAAAGGCCAGATAATGAGAACGTAGAAACTTATATGGTTTCTGGGTCTTATAAGAGGAATAAGTAGAAACTTAACGGTAGAAAGTTATTTCTGGGTCCTATCAGAGGTATAAGTACTCATGTATACAAGACTAAGACCATTGATCCTTTAGAACATGAAGCAAAACCCTCTCGTATCTTGGTCTCATTCGGATCTCACTTCCCATGCACAAGCAAAACCCTCTCGTAACTCGGGTCAGGTCGGGTCGGGCCCCTTCAAACTCAGCTCGACCCGAGATTCATGCGGGCTATTGAATGCTCAACCCGGCTCGACCCGAAACCCATGAAACCTGAACCCAACCCAGGCTATTTTCGGGTCGGGTCGATGCGGGTCGGGTAAAACCCGGCTCGAGTTGCAGCCCTAGTGGCAATCCAACCGAAACCAAACTGAAAATTCGGTTTCGAACCGATTCAAATTTCAAACCGAACCGATGCCCCCGATTTCCAATGATTATGAGTAAGGGGTGGCGAAATTGGCCGAACCGAACCGAAAATTCAAATTTCAGTTTGGTTTCATGCATTTAAAAGATTTTTAAAAGCTGATGAGCTAGAGAGAGAGATAGAAGATTTTAAATAATATCCTAGGGTTTAATAGAGAGAGATTTTCTTGTGAACATGAGCAATATTAGAGACCGCTAATGGCATTATCAATTTATCATGATGGCCATTACCCTTGGTGGTGTTCATGTAATAAACTACAAAAAGTCGAGGTATTTTAGAATATCCTAGGGTTTAATAGAGAGAGATTTTCTTGTGAACATGAGCAATATTAGAGACCGTTAATGGCAATATCATGATGGCCATTACCCTTGGTGGCGTTCATGTAATAAGCTACAAAAAGTCGAGGTATTTTAGAATACCTCTTTTCTTCTCTCTCTCTCTTCCCCTCTCTCTACCGATCTTGAACCCTACACCTCTTGGTGGGAAATCCTGACCTCAATCAAACCACTAGAGTATGTTGGAGATTGGTGTCAACATTTCACCAATTTAAGTTTATAAAACCAACAAAATGCGAGACTCGAAATAGGAAAATGATACTTGCACTCCCTTGCATTAACTACGGCACTCAAGAATTGTAGCAGTCCAGAGGAAAGTGGAAACAGTAGAGGAGTGTCCTTATCAAAATAAGATTTTCCTACAAAAAGTGATTAAATAAGGTGCAACCCCCCTGAAACATTTGGCTTGATCACCTTATTCCCCTTGCCTCTTTCCTTCCCTTCCACCCCCTGCTCGGACTACTAGAAAGTCTTAATTTTCATTAGCAAACTTACCTCCTCCCATTTTGCTTAGCCATGTATTAAGGGCAAAACATTTCATATGAAAAAAAATTAATTTTTTTTACTTTTTTTATCTCATCTTACCCCAGTTGGAATGAAAAATTTATTACACTTTTTTTCTCATCCCGAATAGAATCATTACATAATTCTGATTCCTGATTCCCACAATCAAAACGAAACCTTAGCCTATCCAAAGATGCTAAGACCTCCTATATTGTCTTTGTGAACATAGCTTCAACATTTATCTATTTTGCAAATATTGTGATTTCTCTTCTGAACTAGTTGCAGACCCGTGCGTTGCACAGAACGCAAAACAAAGAAAAATTTGATAAAAGATAATTGAAGAAATTTTCCTTAAAATTGTAACATCTGTGGACATTTTTTTTTTTTTTTGAAGTATCTATGAACAACTTTCTTTTGCAGACGAAAAAAATTTAAGATAATATTCTTATTTAGTGATTTCAAAATTAGAAATCAACTTCTTAGATAAAGACTACTGCCAAAACCTCGCTATTGAATCAACAAATAAGATTAAGGAAAATTAGGAAGAAACAAATCAAGAACCATGCGGCGTTTAGAAAGTAGATTTGTCTTAGATGTAGGAAGCAGAGCTCACACACAATGATCGTGGAGAAGAAAGTATGCACAATCCAGAAAAGAGTGATAATATCAAATACAAAAATGCAGATATGAACTCACCTTTTGCAATTGATAAAACGGTGGCTTCTCCAGAGCCGGAGGTGTATGAATGACGATTTGCAGAAAAAGTCGATCCACGGAGGGGAGTGGCCGATTGTGGTGCTGCAAATCAAAAACCCAAAACAAAAAATTTGGGCTCCTACAATGCCCAAATGGTTTAAAATGATTTGCCAGGTTAGCTAATGTGAAAAATGTTAATTTATGCACTGATTACTATAGAAAGAATTTTGGCCCCTTGCAGTTATTTAGTAGGCAAAAGATATGGTGATCTCCTTAGGTTTTATTTGAGGAAGAATATAATAACATCTCTAATCAAAAGATATGGAAGAGATAATATTGTTGCTTATTTCCAAGTTTTTTTTCAAAAAATATTGGAAGGGAAATAAAAAAACGTTAAAACTGATTAAATGAGTTTTGGGGGGGGGGGGGGTAAATTTGCCATTTTAAAACTTTTAACGGAGAAAATTGAAGTTCTTGAGTGTTAGGGACCTTTTAGCAAATATTTTCTAAAAGTAGGACTGTTCAGCTAATATGCTTTTCTTAGGGACTAATAAGCAATTATTTTGCCATGTAGGGACTAATCAGCAAAAATCCCAATCAAAAAACTTAGCTACACAAAACAGTGCACAACACTGTTAAAGAGTAAAACTTTCAAACCATATGACATTTAAAACAAATATTAAGCCCTCTCTAAAGCTGCCTCAACCAAGCTCAAACTTCCATAAGCTAAGACATGATGACTATGCAAAACAGATATGAAAGGGATTAGTTGGTTTACCTTCCATTTGCCAATGGAAGATGGGTGGTCACAAAAAGATTAAATGACTGTGTTTAGAGCATGGAATTTCAGGCCATGCCATGTCCCATGGCTTGGTAGGTAAGAAGCATCTCTACATTTAGAGGTGCTCAGTTGGAGGGAATAGCCAGTCTATCTACGCTAACATTGGGAATAGCCAGAATTCAAATAAAAAGGAAAATTCTCATGAGTGAAATTCAAGTACCTGTCTCTTATTTTCCATAAACAAATACCCCCATTCATTTAAAAGTTAAAACATTTTTGTTGGGAATATAACCGGGTAGAACTCACCCCTAAAAGCTATCCGTTAGAGGGAGGGTGCCCATTCCCTTATAACCCATCCACATCCATTTCACATGTCTGATGTGGGACTATTGCTTTTGCGTGGAACACTAACAATTTCCTCCTCCACGTGGAAGTAACGTGGACCATCTCGCCCCTCCACGCTACGGCAACGTGGACGTGAGAACCACGAGATAACTACACCAGGGTTTCCGAGATCTTCGCCGAGGGACATTCCCACCCTCGGAGGCAAACCGGGGTTTCTATCTATAGAGTGTTCGGATCAACCCTATAATATTCAGTCTCTCTATAGATTAGAGGGTTAGGATCAACCTATGGAAATGATTTTGGGGCACAACCTATTTTGGCTATGGCCATCTAATGGACAGTTTGGATCATCCTTTGGTGCGGGCCATACCGTACTTTTTAATAAAGTGAGGAGTGCCATCATCCAAATACCGGAGTGCTAATAACATTTCCCTTATTTTATTTACAATATGGTATTTCTAGTTATATATAATGATATATAAATACAGATTTATTTTTTTTGAACGGACGGAATTTTTTTAGAGTGAAAGATAGGAGTTAATACAAAGGAGGTCGCCGGAGCAAAAATAACAGCTAGAAGACGAATGCAGAAAAAAATAATCAAAATCAAGGAGGTAAATAGTCAAATATCTCTAGCAAAGGGCGATCGACTCCAGCTCGAGCAATATAGCGAGAGAAAAAACAGAGATTTTTTTGGCTCTCCTTCGTTCTCTCTCATGTACTTTTACCGTTTAGCGCTTTAACAATTCATATTTATAAGGTTTCTAATGACCTTAGCCTCTGTACTATGGTTTTAAAACAAGGAAAAGCGGGCATTTCGTAATTTATTTTTCTCCTAAATTCACTCTTGTTTACACCTAGCTATCCAATTTTCTTACCTTCGATTTCAGAACTAATTTCTCTCTCTATCGAACCTGCCCTAAGCCCACGCCCTTATGCATCTCTCTATCTCAAACCCCTCTCTTATTCAACCAACCCACCAAAAGGAGATTCAAGCAAAGAGACCAGATGAATACTCAAATCTTGCCATGTTTGAAATATTTCCATGAGATTTCTTCCAATTAAACTATATAAATGTGGGATTTTCTTTTCTGTTGAAGGTACAATGGATGTCTATGCCTCTTCCAATTTCAACTACCACAATATGTGATTTCCCTTTTTAACCCTTTCTTCCTGCATTAGAAATTGGAGAGCATTAATGGGGATCTTTGTTATTTCTTGATCATGTAAGTAGGTTCGACCTGGAATTTTTTTAAACGGGAAACAATATAAGTTTCTGTACTATGTCTAGGGGATATAATCAATGGCATTGTTAAGAGCATCTTTCCTATTGTCTTGCATTTGTTTTTACTGTTGATGAATTGAATCGATGAAAACCATGAAAACATCCCTGTTTTAATGACATGAAGTCCAAGTTTGGACTTCTATATTCTCCCAAAATTTTCAACTTCCATGTTTGTTAATGTTATTCTCTGTTTTTTTTTTTTGAATGCTGATTGTTAATGTTGTTCTTGCTGTCTATTTAATTTGATAATCCTTTTCTCAATCTGCAGGTAATGCCAAGGATCTTCATTGAACATGATCTTCTCTAGACATGTGTTTCCAATGTAGTATATGTTTTAGATATGACGGATCACCGTGGATGCTACTTCATCTTTTTTTGATTGGAATTTTAAAGTGATGAATACCCTCTTTAGTTCGAATTGTCTTTGTGAGCTTAGCTGCTTTATAATTTGAAGTGTTTTCCAGATTCAGAATGTATGAAAAAATTCATCTAATCTTATACAAGAGATCCTCTTCTATCTTCACATGCTGCAGGAATTTATGTTCTAAATTCATCAACTCTAGCATGTTTCATAAAACTTCTGTTTCTTGAATAGACATTGCCCTCTCTGTTATGGATATGGAGGTGGTTTAAAATGGTTAGAGAGGCTCTTTTACATAAATGCTATAGTATATTCATAGACATTGATTCAATTGCTCGCTTATTCTACCTTACTTGCTATGTGCCTACGCATTGGCAAATTTATTACTCTGAGAGGTATGAGATTCACAAACCACAAAGTCTAATGATAGAGTGTTGCTCCATTGAAATGGAGTTTGGAATTTTAATATTTTTTGTTTTGTTTTTTTTTGTTATGCAGGTTACCAATGTGGCTAGCTGATGCTTTTTGTCACTGATTGAGGCAGCAGAATCAGTAGGTAGAATTAGTAGGTTGAGCTTGCTCGCCACATGCAGCAGCACTGATCTATAATTCTTTATTAGCTGGTGAGATGGGAGAGGTGAATGGATCAACAAAATTGTTTCTATCATTGCAGCTAATCTCTATATTGATTTCTTCACAATAGTTCTTGATCTGCCTATGCAATCTCTCGCCCTGTTTCTGGATGTGTTTATCCCCACTATATTTCAGCTGCGCTATATTTCAAGCTTCGCTTCACCCTGAACAGTTATAAGATGATAATGAGGTACGTTTTGTATTTCGAAAGAATGTAATCTATGAAAATTGGGTTTTTAAATGTTTAAATCAGACAAGTGTGGTTTGGGTTGGGCATTTTCTCTGATTTTTGGATATTATTTAAACACGTACTTCTTTTTATTGTTGATTTTATTTTATTTTGCTACTATAATTTGCCTTCACTACTTGGGACCTATTTGTTTAAGATTGGACTCAAATTTACATTTCTTTTTGGATTAAATAGATGATGCAGATAATAGGATTTATTTCCGCATTATTTAGTTTCTAGTATTTTATTTCCATGTTATTAGTTTCTAGGATTTTATTTTTCATGTTATTTTTAGGAATTCTTATTTTAGTAGGATTCTATCGTTTAGGTTGTTTATTTGCCTATATATTGGCCTCTTTAGAGCTTATTTTGTAACTTGTAATGATTATTGAATAAAGATTGATTCTCCCCTCTACTATTTTATTCTTCTTCTCCTCTTCTCTTCTTCTTCTTCTACTTCTTCCTAAATTCGTCTCTCTTCAGGTTATTTTCGTCTCTTCTTCCCCTATTCTTCTAATTCTATCTCATTTCGTCTATTTCGCTCCATTTTCTTCAATTTCTCTTTACGGTCCTACATCGATTTGGTATCAGGAAGATTGCCCGCATGATATCACTATACCGATCCAGGAGGAGTACGTTGTCATCTTCCAATCTTATTTGATTGTCAAGAGAGGTTCGCGTCTTTATGATTCTGCATGGATGATTTCTTCTGTAGTACTACGCTCGTGTTCCCTACCACTTTCTCAGTCCTTACAAGCGTTGTCCAGCATTCCAGAGTTCGGAGGATTGCGACTCATGCTACTTGAGTGGGTCATCTACGTATTTGATCCAGGCGGATTATAACTCAAGGGCGAGTTCTTTTCAAGAGGGGGAGAATGATGCAGATATTAAGATTTATTTCCGCATTATTTAGTTTCTAGAATTTTTATTTCCATGTTATTAGTTTCTAGGATTTTATTTTCCATGTTATTTTTATGAATTCTTATTTTAATAGGATTCTATTTTTTAGGTTGTTTATTTGGCTATATATAGGCCTCTTTAGAGCTTATTTTGTAACTTGGAATGATTATTGAATAAAGATTGATTCTCCCCTCTACTATTTTATTCTTCTTCTCATCTTCTCTTCTTCTTCTACTTCTCCCTAAATCGTTTCTCCTTCAGGTTATTTTCGTCTATTCTTCCCCTATTCTTCTAATTCTATCTCCTTTCGTCTATTTCGCTCCCCTTTCTTCAATTTCTCTTCACGGTCCTACATCAATAGAATTATCAGTATTTGTAGTAAAGACGGCAGTAAGCACTTGGCAATAAGCATTGATTGAAGGATCTGGATGTGAACTTCTTAGCGTGAGTTCTTTCTACAAGCAGCTTGCCGTATGCTTTGCCGGATTCCATTATAGGTTTACATTCTATGGGATAGAGCTTTCTCTCCGAGTTTTTTATTTTAGGCTTACATTCTTATGTGGCTAAGAACTGACAGATTTTAGCTCCAGGTTTTCAAAACAAAGTTCTATTTTATGACAGTCAATGATTTTTATTATATTGTTCTTGGATTAATTTAATTCCAACTATTATATTGCTTTTGTGTGACCTTCTATGTAATACTTGCCTCTTCTCTTACTGCCATGTTTCTTATTTCTTGAAGTTGTTTGGTTCTTATTTAAGTGAGTGCCATAGAAAAACAAAAAAGGGTCTAGGCTCTTGCGGTAATATGACATGAAGCGTTTTTGTCTGCCTTCATCCATCTTATGTTTTTAAATCAACATTGTCTAGACGTGTTGTAGCATATTAGTTCAGCATCTTGACCATCACTCTTATACATGGAAATCCATTTCATTTTGTTTTAACTTAAGTTTTTTAAAGTTATTGTACTATAAAAATCCAAATTATGTTTCTTTTATATCCCATGACTCTGCCTTGAGTTGATCGGGGCAGAATTCGAGCAATCTTTAATTAGTTTGGATCGATGGTCTGTTTTCCTTTTTAAATTCATTGCTGAATATCGGTTCTGATTTTTATTTTTACACAATTCTTGGATTCAAATTGGGGCATTGGGGAACAATCTAAAGTGTTATATAGAGAGATTTTCCCTCCCATTCTTTTAAATTGTGCAGCTCATCTTCTTTTAAAACACAATGTTTCTATAGAGATGGATAGACTATCTGCATATTTTTACACAATGTTTCTATAAAAATCCAAATTGTGCAGCTCATCTTCTGTAATTTTGTAATGTTTCAGTTTTGGGTTTTATTTGTCCAATCAGTGCATTAGGATTATGTTTTATGATTGCTACTATGATGTCTTTATAGCATTAGGATTATGTTTTATGATTGCTACTGTGATGTCTTTATAGCATGGTGATTCTGAAGCTCTCCTGTCTCATTCATTTCTTCCATGTAAAGCTTTTATTAAAATTATAGTTATGATATTTTTATTTACTATGGTCTATTACACAGCCCTATGCATTTTTGACGCATCGCACCGGGTTTTTTACTAGTATATATCTTATACACATGTAAATTTTTTAAGAAATATTGAATACCTTATAAATTTTAATTATAGCTGTCAGATGCCCTTTTATTTAGGCTCACCCTGTAGGATAATAATACACACCTGTTTTAATGTGAATTGTGGGGGCGCTTTTTTGACGTCAAATCACATCAACAGGGTGCGATTTACCCTACAGGGGTGCGGAAAAATATCGCCCAAGAAAAATTACAAATGGAAACATTGTATTATCAGATGAATAACACCAGGGCATGGCGCACTCCATTTTCTTGTGAACATAGTTCCCATTAAGCAATATTAGAGACCGTTAATGGCATTACCCTTAGTGGCTTTCATGTAATAAATGACAAAAAGTTGAGGTATTTTAGAATACCTCTTCATCATCTCTCTACCATTCACTCTACCAATCTTGAACCCTACACCTCTTGGTGAGAGGTCGTTATCCCCTCAAACCACTAGAGTATGTTGGAAGTTGGTGTCAAAATTCTACCATTTTAAGTTTATGAAAGCTAAAATACGTGAGACTCTGAACAGGGAAATGATATTTGCACTCCCTTGCATTAATTACGGCACTCAAGAATTGTAGCAGTCCAGAGGAAAGTGTAAATGAGTAGAAGAGTGTCATTATCAAAATAAGATTTTCCTAAAATTAAAAAAAAAGTGATTAAATAAGGTGCAACACCCCCTGAAACGTACCACACTATAGGATGATCCAAATCGTCCATATGATGGGCCATAACGTAAATAGGTTCTCAACAAGCCTTTGTCCCAAACTAGTTGGGGTCGGCTAAATGAATCCTTTAGGTTGTGCCCAAAAAATCATTTCCACTGCAAATATTATATGGCTTCAAGAGATATAATAATTGGCCTTCTCGAACTTTGTTGCAACTTTGTAAATTGACCGTACACGGTGTCGGAACTAGTTCCTAGGTTCATATACATGTCGACAGGGCCAACGTTTATCTCCCATTGGCGGGATAATAGTTCTTATGTTCATATATAGGCTAAAGTCTGTGCCCCTCCGACGGGGTCTTTTTCTGAGTTCATATAATCTAAGCCTCTCAATAGGTGTTCAAAGTTCACACAGTTCGAAAGAAGGTGTTCAAAGTTCACATGGTCCAAAAGGAAGTGTTCACAGTTCAAAGTGAGTGTTCAACATAAGTTCCAAAGTGGATTCATATATAGAGAATGTCTAATAGCTCAAAGATTCATATAATTAGAAAAACTGAAAGGGGTTTCACAAATCCAAATTATTCCATCTGAAATATGTACTAGATAACAGGGTTCAATAGAATTCATATGACATTCAAAGATAGTAATTCACATGGATTTTTCATAAGGTTGTCAGTGTGGATGGTCACACGGTGGTCAAAGTTCATAAGTGTGAAGGAATCACAAATGGGTTTTCATAAAAGTTTCATATATTGAGGAAAGCATTCGATGTAAGTCTCTTTGTCTTAAGATTCAATAGATTTCAGACAATAACGGAATTAGCATGCAAGACCCAAGTTAAGTCTAAAGCTTATCAATGGCTCCAAAGATTCACAGAGTTTGGGATTCACAATCAACAATGGCATAGTGTTCGAAAGGTAAATCGCAGCACTAAAGTAGTACGAAATTACATACCTTAAAATCAAACTACTTCCCTTTTTATAATCACCTACAATCAAAAGTATGAATATTTCCATGAGTCTTATCGCTAATTTCACTCCCATTAAACACATGCATATTTCTACTAACACGGGACACCCTTTGGTGCCTCTTCGAGAAAAAATCGGCAAACCGTCCTAGGGTTCTTCTTAGCATTTTGGGATTATCATCATTATAAAGTTTTCAAAAACCTCTTGGAACCATTTTTAACAGAAATATGATGTTTTCGGCGTACCCGTAGAATAAAAAAACGTAAAAAACGGACAAGAAAGGAATAAGTTATGAATTTTCGAAGTTTTGAAAAAATTGTCGTGACGGCCGTTCGAGAATGACGGACTTCTAGGATTACAGATGTCTGAGAATTGTGGACGTTTGAGGATCTACTGTCGCCAAATGTGGTAATCACGGATGTCTGCCATTTTCCAGTGGTCCGCCCCACGCGCGAACCCAGATTTCTCCAAAACGTGATTTTTCACCGTTTTTGCACTAAAACGGCCATAACTCCTTCGTTTGACATCCGATTCGCGCGATGTTGGATTCGTATCGACGAGAGGAATCCATAGAACCTAATTTCACGCTCTAAAATCCTCAAATCTAATTACCATATTTAATCTAAGCTTTTAGGGCATAACCCAAACCTAGATTCTTAGAGTTTCAAAACTAAATTCTTAGTTTCATAGGGATCCATAAATCTATACATAAATTCTTATATGATTCTTTACATCAAACCTAACAATCAAAATTATCATAACAAGTCTAATTAGATCCTCGTTTTAGGGTTCTTTTTATTCATCTAGTCAATAAAGATCATAAGTCTTACCTCGATCTGAGATCTCTCTTTCCAAATCGCACTCTTCTTCTTCTTCTCCACGCAAATCTCCTCTTACGGCTGGAGCAAACGGTTTAGGGTTTCTTAATGGTTGGAAATTCTCCTTAAGAGGTTATTTATAGGCTTTCTAAAGAAACCCTAATTCTAATTAAATTCTTAATGACCGCAATACCCTTGATTAAAAAAAGGGGGACGAATTTTAAAGGAAAGGGTAAATTCGGGTATTTAATGCAAAGTACTTGGGCGTCCAATTTTGGTAAATGCACTAAAATACCAAGCTAGCTGTAGGTGGTGCCCCAAATTATAATGTGATAAAACAAGAGCCCTAGTTTTGTTGTTTTGACCCCACACAATACATAAGTGGGTCCCACATTTTCATGACCCACATTATTTTCCAACCAGATCGTCAAACGTCCAACTAATTCCCGGCCAACCACTTCTTTTTTGCTTCACTGTGAAGCATCTTACATAAAGGCAGACAATGAGAACTAGGGGTGGCCAGAACCGAACCAAACCCGAAGAACCGAACCGGAACCGAACTATTTAAAAATACTCTGGGTCCGGTTCGGTTCCACTGATGAAGAACCGAACTTATTCTGTTCGGTTCCGGGTCTAATGTTCTTGGTTCGGTTCTGGAACCGAAGAACCGAACTTTAAATATATATATATATATATATAATATTTTTATATTTATATTATACATATACTTATTAATATAAATTACTTATAATTTTAATAAGTAATAGTTAATACTATTCTTATAAGAAGAAAGTAACTTATATTATAACTTTAATTAAAAGTTTTTAAAATTATAATTAATAATTAGTAATTAGCCATTAGAACCGGAGAACCGGACCGATTATGTTCGGTCCGGTTCGGTTCGGTCCTACTATGTACTACGGTTCGGTTCGGTTCTTACGGTTCATGGAACCGGGAACCGAGAACCGAACCGGTTGGCCACCCCTAATGAGAACATAGAAACTTATATGGTTTCTGGGTCTTATAAGAGGCATAAGTAGAAACTTAACTGTAGAAAGTAATTTCTGGGTCCTATCAGAGGTATAAGTACTCATGTATACAAGACTAAGACCATTGATCCTTTAGAACATGAAGCAAAACCCTCTCGTATCTTGGTCTCGTTCGGATCTCACTTCCCATGCACAAGTTAAAGGTCAAAAAAAAAAAAAAGTTTAGCTTTTTTGGAACTCTATAGTCTAAACGGGGCATGATCTTATCAACTGAACATGAGCTCAGAGCCTCAGATCATCCGATCATACTGTAATCAATGGAATTTAGCTTACCTTTTATGGTTGCCTTTTGGATCAACGGACCTGATCACGTAAATGAGACTGAGATGAGCCCACTAATAAGATCACTTTCCTGTACTAAGCAAAATATCCAAAGACGCCATATTCGGTAGCAAGTGATGTTTTCTTATATGGCTGTAAAGAAAATGTCCATTTACCATATATGGCTGGAAAGAAATCAAAGGCTTTTTGAAGTGAATAATTCGCATAAGCAAGATACCCTCCGCATCATCTTTCATACCATTCGAAGCTGTGTCCTGCATCTCAACCTGCTAAATAATTCCTCCTCTTCTTGTGCTAAAATAGCAGAAAACTTCAACCTCCCAGTTTTCAACATCGAAAGAGTTCCCAAATTTTGCCGATGGATCCCTCCTGACCCTCCTTTCCTCAAGCTTAATTCCGATGCTTCGCTCTCTGTTGGAGAAGCCTCCATGGGAGGAATTATCCGAAATCAGTTTGGAGAATCCCTCGGCTGTTACTCTCTTGTCGCGATCCCAGCTTCTATCCATGAACTGGAATTGGAAGCTGTACTTCATGGTATCTTCCTTGCAGTTCAACTGAACGCCAATCATTTATGGATTGAATCTGACTCTACAAATGCGGTCTAGGTGATCAAGGGTTTTCAGAAATGTCCTTGTAGAAAGATTGATACTCTCTGTTCCATCAAAACCACCCTTCAGAAATTTGAATCCTGGAAATTTTCGCATGTGTGGAGGGAGGCAAACATGGCTGTTGACATTTTGTCTAAATGTGATTACCGTTGAATCCTTCCTAATTTTTGGTCCCCTTCTCTAAATGTTGTAATTGTTTCCAATGCGTCGGGAACTATTTATGAAAGATTGTAACCTTCTTATTTTCTATTAATATATCTGGTCAGGGTCCGCCAAACCCAGCTTACCTACCAAAAAATAAATAAAAAAAGTGTTGTTTTCTTTTGACAAACACCAAAGAAGCCATAGGGGTATTTTAGATATTCTTGTAAAAAGAAGGGTCTATCTTATAGAAAAGGATTATATAAGACGACGCTGCCCTAAGTCCCTAATCCTCTCTATCTCTTCTATTCTTCTTCTTGTTTTGTGGAGAGGTTCTGAACAAAGAACCAAAGCAAACACCGTCAGTGAATATCAAAAGCTATGAGATCTGATGGCTTTTCCATGTCCAAAACGCTGCTTCTCTCCTGTTTCTAATCATTACTGGATTTCCGCTATCTATTTTCAAAATGTCTTATGTGTCAGAGTTTAGGGTTTTGAGACCTTTTTTTTTCTTTTGTAGACTTTGCATACCTAGGCCGATCCGAACCGTTCATCCCGTGGTTCTTACTTTGGATCGGCCTTGGCCTGAATATTCTAGCCATCTTATCGGAGGGTCTGTTGAGGAATTCTAATGCAATGCTTGAAGAAACCTGATCAACGTTCCACATTCATTGAACGGGTAAAAAGCCATCTAATTCGAAGGTTAGGGTTTCTAGATCGGTGCTTTTTTTCTTATTTTGATTATTAATGCCTTGATTGCCCAATGATGGAAAACTTATGGTTTGGAGCAGTGGAATGGATTTTTCATTTTGAGCCTTGAAGCATCTTCTTCTTCTTCTTCTTCTTCTTCATCATCATCATCATTACTTTTTTCTTCTTCTTCTTCTGTGTGGAAAGGCTCTCAATGAAAGCCATTGTAATCACTGTAGATGAATATCAATAGCTATGAGATCTGAGGGCTTAACTCAAAGACCAAACGCCTTTCGCTTTTAAGAATCTTTGAGACATTGAATTTTTAATATGTTTACTGTTCGCATTTATATAGTTTATGAAATGTCTTATATTATTTACCAGTTACATGCATTTGATTTAATTTCTTATTGCTAATTAAGCAAAATTACTTGCTTGATAGTTTTTTTTATAGCCTCTCTTACCTTCTGTATTGTCTTTCATGAGTAGCTGTGTACAAATTGAGTGTTTCTATTTTCTAATCTTAGCTTAGGAGATTATTAGAATTCTCGCTTCTTAGAATCCCATTTGTTTTGTGCTCAAATCAAAATCCCATGTGAAATAATTGCTGTCCTGTCTTGCTCGATGATCTAGACCATTCATTTGTTTGTGCTCCTTTTAGTGCCTATGGGTGATGGGGTTTTTTTTTTCTGCTTTTATTCGATTTTATTATCTCTGTCACCTTTAAGTCCAAAAAATGATCTGTGTGGATCAATGAGAAGTGGTCCCTGGCCTATTTGGGCTTGTTGGGGACAACAAATTCAAATGACATGGAGATTAGAGAAGTGCTTCAAGGGCTTCGGATCATTGATCCCAGCCTCTTTGACAGCCTAATGGTCGAGGGGGATTCCCATAATGTCATAAGATGGCTCCAGGGGTCTTTGCTTCTATATTCACTTCTTATTTTTCATTAAAAAGGAGGGTCAGATGCAGTGGCTACTGTAAATTTGCTATGGGCTCGGGACTTTTAAAATGGTAAAATATATCACAGCATATCTTACCAGATCTGATTGTTGGATCATTAGTGTGTAAGATTAGGCTACCTATTCTAGATTAGCTAGTTAGGTTGGACTAGGTTTGTTCTTATTTTTAACCCCCTAAATCTTATATCTATCAGACCATGTTTATCTCTCTTAAGTGCTTCATATAATCACTAGTTATGGTTATTGTAATCAAGCAAGATTAGTGAAATCTCATTTGTTTAACACGCAGATTCTTCAGATATTCTGTAACCATGGAATGCCCGATGATGGAAAATCTTATTTGGTTTGGAGCGGTTGCTTGGTTTTTCTTTTAGAGCCTCAAAGCATCACCATCTTCTTCTTTTTCTTCTCATCATCTTCATAATCATCATTTTTTTCTTCTTGTTTTGTGGAGAGGCTCTGAAAGAAGAACCAAAGCAGACACCGTCTATGAATGTCAAAAGCTATGAGATCTGAGGACTTTTCCATGGCCAGAACCCTCTTCTTGCCTGTTTCTAATCATTACAACTGTTCCTCTACATATTTTCAAAATGTCTTATGTGTCCTTTTAAGATACAGCGTTTAGGGCTTTGACAGTCTTTTCCCCTTTTTAGACATTTCATACATAGGCCGATCCGAACCGTTTGTCCCATGGTTCTTATTTTGGATCGGCGGTGGCCGGAATATTACGTTGAATAGATGCTTCTAGCCATCTGATTAGAGGGTCTGTTGAGGAATTCACTGAACGGGTAAAAAGTCCTCTAATTGGAAGGTTAGGATTGCTAAATCAGTGTGGTTTTCCTCACATGCAGTGTATATTCCTTTTTTGACAATTGATGCCTTGATTGCCCAATGATGCAAAACATATGGTTTGGAGCAGTGCAATGGATTTTTTCATTTTGAGCCTTGAAGCATCATCATCATCATCATCATCACAATCTTCTTCTCTTCTTCTTCTTCTTCTTCTTCTTCTTCTTCTATATGTGTGGAAAGGCTCTCAATGAAAACCATTTTACTCACTGTCGATGAATTTCAAAAGCTATGAGATCTGAGGGCTTCGCTAAAAGGCCATACTCCCTTCTCTTTTAAGAATTTTTCAGACATTGAATTTAACATGTTTACTGTTCACATTTTCATAGTTTAGGAAATGCCTTATTGTAGTTCCCAGTGCATGCTTACCTAGACATAGCAATTCTAGTCACATCTGATTAAGTTTCTTATTTCAAATTATGCAAAATTACTTGCTTGATAATTTTTAACAGCATCTCTTACCCTTTCATTTTTTTCTGTATTGTTTTTCATGAGTAGTAGTACCAATTGAGTGTTTCTATTTTCAAATCTTAGTCTGTAACTGCCTTAGGAGATTCTTAGTATTCGCTTCTGAAAATCCTATTTCTTTTGTGCTCAAATCAGAATCCCATGCGAAATAATGCTATCGTGTATCTGTTTGATGATCTTGACCATTCATTTGTTTGTGGTCCTTTTAGTGCCTTTGGGGGAATTTTTTGCTTTTATTGGATTTTATTTTATTTTTGTCACATTTATGTCCAACAAATGAATGGTGTAGATCAATGAGAAGTGATCTCCGCTGATATATATTTACTTCCTATTTCTCATTAAAAGGGAGGGCCAAATGCAGTGGTTATTGTAAATTTGGTACGAGCTTGGGACTTTTAAAATGGTAAAATAAAATATATCAGATCAGATCTAGTAAGATCTGATCGTTGGATCATTAGAGTGTAAGATTAGGCTACCTATGCTAGATTAGATAGTTAAGTTAGATTAGTATTGTTCTTCTCTTTAGCCCCCCCAATTCCCTAAATCTTATATCTGACTCGCAATGTTTATCTCTCTTAAGTGCTTTATATAATCACTAGTTATGGTTTTTGTGATCAGGCAAGATGATTGAAATCTCATTTATTTATATGGTATCAGAGCTGTCAATCTAATCAATATAGCACTAACTCACTTGTGAAACTTGTGGCCGAGGCCTAATTGCTTTATCCCCCTCCACCCCGTCGCTAGAAACCAATCCAACGAAAACTCTCATCTTGTTCCGTTCTTTTTCCTCTTTTCCTTTGGCATTTCTTCAATAAGGTAGAGGAGGGGGGAGGGGGAGCACATCCATCACCAAGTTCCCACGTTAACTTGCTTCCATTCATTGGCATCGCCTTGACTGACTTTCGCTTTGCTTATCCCTGCTCAAAACCTTTCGTACATCTGCATAGGAAGAACATTGGAGGTTTTTATTGGGAAAAAGTTGCTGGAGTGCATCTACAAATTCATTGCAATCCTAAGAAAATTGTTTTTATTGTCAGCAATAGCAGGAAGATTCTTTAAGGCCCTGTTTGGTTGGACAAAAGCCAGGGACCTGAAGGGGTTTTGCTTGGTTTTTGGGTGCCATCTGAGGAAACACCATTGTTGGATTTCCAAATAGAGCCAAAAGGGTTTAAATGTAGGAAGACTACTTAGGATGTCTCCTGCTTGTCCCAGGCTGGTCTAGTGATGTGACATGCTTGTCTCCTGCTAGTAAAATCCAAGCAAAAAATACTTTTTTTGTGGTTTTTTCCGTGGATTTTGTGAGGTGAGTCAAGCACGCCACTAGACGTTAAAGCAAAAAGGTTTTTGCTTTGGTTTCTTTGGAATGATCTCTCTCTCTCTCTCTCTCTCTCTCTCTCTCTCTCTCTCAATATTGGGAACAACACCTTTTATCCACACACTCCTTCCTTTTGTCCTAAGCAGAATCCTCACTCTACTTATTGTTATTGTACATTTCATTTTTAAAAGGAAATTCCTTATAATGTCTAAATATCTCAAGTGTTCATGTTGTCGCTGGTAATTGTCGTCGTCATTATCAGCCATTTGTTGTCCTTTTCTTTCTTACTTATGATTTACTCTCAATTTACATCTTTTTATCTTTGGTCTATTTTCCTTGAGGTGTCTTGATTGAGGTGCGTGCCTGAAATAGTAATTTTTTTTTGTCGAGGTCATCAATTGTTTTGAGGTGCGTGCCTGAAAGAGTATTCCATCTTTATTGAAGATCGATAGTTAAAATTGATCCATGATAACTCTTCATTGCGGTACTTGTCCATAGTGACTCATTTGTATGAGAATCAATATTCAGAGTTGGCTATTGAAGACTTGCCAATCGAGGCTCGAGTTCCCTCCTACCCATATAAGCAACGGTCTATTAAAATCCTTTGGATTTTGACAGCCATCTTTGCTGCTCGTCATAAAAGTTTCACCTTTGACAATCATCATTGGCATCTGTTGTCATCATCAACAACCAACATTTGACAACATGCATTAGTCATCATAATCAGTGGGGATTCATCATTGCCCTCGATAGGGTTCATTTGAGACTACAATCAAGAATCATTAGGGTATGTTGATGATGATAACATACTCAGAGAATCATTAGGGTATGTTGATGATGATAAAATACTCAGAGAATCATTAGGGTATGTTGATGGATTCTAATTTTATTTCAGAGAATTTTAATGTAATCGTATGCCACATACATTTAAGGTGGCATGTTAGAATATATTAGATCCAATGAATCATTAGGGTGTTAGATTAGGCTACCTATGCTAGTTTAGGTAGTTAGATTTGGATAGCAGTTACCTTTATCCCTCTAAATCTTATCTCTCTTATTCCATGTTTGTCTCTCTTAATTGCTTTCTAGAAGCGCAGGTTATGTTTACTGTAATCAAGCAAGATTAGTGAAATCTCATTTATTTATAAATGTAATCTTGAATGGTTTCAACCAACCACAATCAGTACTTAACTAGAGCATGGTGATGTGGACAAAGATGAGCTTGGGAAAAGATATTCCCAATCTAATTTCTGACTACCTAATTTATCACCCAATAATTCAACGATTAGATCATATGAGCAGTCATATTGTATGAGATCTGAACTATTCTAACATTCACCTAGAGGTCTTTAGTGAGATTATCTAAACAAATGATTCAAACATAGAGAAATTATATGGTGGCCGACCATGTGGAAACAAGGTCGGAGAGAGAAAACCCCCCACCCTTGATTTTTGGTCCAACAAAAGCACCCCTTTTTTACTTTTTGTTGGATAAAAAATCAAGGGTGGGGGGTTTTCTCTCTCTCCGCCCTTGTTTCCACACGGTCGGCCACCGTATAAAAACTCCCAAACATAATATGTAGTTGCGATGGGAGCTGGAACTGTTACAGGAGGGATGCACAAGACATTCTGTTAGGATCGTTTGATGGATTGAAAATTGACATATATTTGGTTACAATCAAATGCTCTAATTAAGAACTGTACTTAGAATATGCCAATTTGATACATGCTGTTGACACTGATAATGAATGCTTCGGATGATGGAATGATGGTTAGTGGTTACTGATGTATGTTGACATGTATCAACAAGTGATGGTGGCCGATGCCAATTGTTAAAGAAGGTGTCAGTTGCAAGATAAGCAACGAAGAAGGCTTATGATCAAAGTCCCAAATTATGAACTGTAATTAGAATCTGCCAATTTGATACACGCTGCCGACACTGATAATGAATGCTTCTGATGATGGTAATTGATGTATGTTGATGTGTATCGAGTGATGGTGACCGATGCCAATTGGCAAAGAAGGTGTCCGTTGCAAAATGAGTAGCGAAGGCTTATAAAAACTTATTAGTCAAATAGAAGTTTGCTTCAATACGTTGAGTGAGACTCGAGCCTCGATGGGCGAGTTTTCATGGGCCAATTTTGGATACCGATCTTTATAGAAATGGGTTACTATGGACCTGTGCCTTAATGAACAAAAGTAGACCTTGATAGGTGAGTCATCACGGGTCATTTTTCGCTATTGATCCTCTTGAAAGTTAGAAAATTATTTTAGACACGCACATTAAGAGAATCGATGTACCTCAACTAAAAAGAGCTCATATTTCATGCACACACTTCAATTGAGGCACCTTAACTGAAATAGACCAAAGAAAAGAAATTAGGGTTTGGATAAATATATATAAATTGAGATTAAATTGAAAGTACAAAACAAAGTGACAATAAACGATTGATGACAACGTCAATTGTCAGCGACACATTTCTTTTACAAATGAGGTGTAATATAAATATGTGGAGTGATATAAATAGGTTGAATGAGTTTTATGCTTAAAACAAAATGGAGGAGTGGTTGATTAAAAGAAGAGATTGCTAAATGCAAGGAGATAAAATTTAGAAATGAGAATGGATGAGGGTTTCATAAGCAATATGGGGTTGAGATTATGGTAAGGGCAAAAGGAAATGGATGGTGTAAAATGGATGGGTACCTGTACGCATTTGGGAGATTTTGGAAAGCTGAAATGGAATGGTTTATTGCTATCAATTTTGGGAGAGGTTTGTTGTTTTGCTAAAGGAAAACTAAAGAGGGTGTGAGGATTAAAATGGTGGGGTCGTATTGTTCCTACCGTTTCCCTTTTAATGACACTTCCTTGAACGCTTCTGTTGTCTCAACAATAGGTCGGATTGCATGCTAAGGATGCTAACTGCCAACATAACACTTTTTTTTTTGCTTTAGTTGTTGCATGGGAGTAGCTCGAATCGATGGCTTACCAATTCTTTACAATCGATATTTGTAATTTGATATTTGAGACTGAGAATTGATTTGACCTTGTATCTTTTATTAGTTTTAAGCTTAGAAGCAAGGAGCGGGTGCGGGGGCGGGAGCGGAGGCGGGAGCGGGGGCGGGGAAGCGTGGGATCTAGAAGAGTCTAAGTTTGGGAGCGCCATGGGAGCGTGTATGTAATATTTTCTTTATATATCTTTCAAAATTCAAATACATAAAAAAATAATAGTTTCTAACCATTTTCATATGTATCTTTCAAAATTTAAGTACATCTAAAAGCTAATTTCTAACCATTTTCACGGTCTTCATTTGTGTGCACTCGTGCCTTCTGAAGATGCACAAGCCTTTGTGCTTGCTCCAATGAAGTACTTTAAAGAGTTGGAGGAGTTTGATATAAGGAAGTTGGTGATGGTGGGACTTATAGAGTAATAGAAGCAGGCTGGGAGCATCATTAGAGCGGTCCCGTCTCTCTCTAGGGTCGAGCTCCCAGGAAGCTCCTTCCTAAGGAGCGCCGAATCGAGGTTCCGAGGTGGGAGCGGCACCCCGAGAGGAGGTTCCTGCTTCTAAGGTTTTAAGACTGCTATTCAATATTCATGACTTTCAATTCTGATTTCAAAACATTTGTTATTCATATAGATACAAGGAAATCAACATGTGCTATGCGCAAAACTAACCCTTGAACAATTAGGTGTCTTTAGGGGGGTCTGTCAAGAAAAGATGGGGCCAAGGCCATGTGCATAAGCTCATGGGGACTAGGCCATGTGCATCAGCTCATGGGGACTGCAGACACGTGATACGTATTACCTAAGGTTGGGGTAGTACACTAGTACCTAAGGTTGGGGTAGTACGCAAGGTTGGGCGGAGATTGGAGTATCAGGTCTGACAAAAGCATTAGTCATAGTGGTGTTTTTTGCACCAATATTGCTTGCCTAAATGTATATGTTCATTCTGCTGTATATATTATGAAGAGAGATGCTAAGCCGAGCCGGTTCCATATAAGCCCACCCTGATTGTGGATGACACAATTAGGGGCAACTTGGGCTGGTGTTTGGGCTTACTTTATTACTTGGGGTGAGCTTGTGCTTATTTCTCAAAGATTGTGTTGAGATTTAGTTGTGCTCGATTACACTTGGTTTATACTGAGAAACTGCTCATCTCATATACAAAGTTATATATGTTTGATTTAGGCTATTGATATCCGTTCAGGTTAGTTTTGACACTTTCTGCTTGGCTGCTGAACTTTTTGGGAATTGTAATAGTCGCCGACAATTTAATACTAGGTTAGTTAGTCCCATACTCCCATTATCAAAACATGGCCAGGTGGTTCTCAGTAGCCATTTGTTATTTTCTATATTTATGAGTATATAATAATATATGTATGTTCTTAATAAGTAAATACCCTTTTCTCTTAATACATAGCAGAGCACTACAAGGTGGAGCATAATAAAATTAGATTTGGGGACTTCTAGATTGATGATGTATTTCTCTTTCTTTAGTTAGACCATCTATTTATTTGCATTTTTTAATCAAGTTGTTGATGATGAATGTTAATTAAGATGCATTGCTTATCATGAGAAATTATATGGTGTCCGCCCTTTACATATAAAGGGCGGAGAGAGAAAAAATCAACCACTTTGATTTTTAATCAAGTTAAAAGTAAAAAAAGGGAAGTTTGACCTGGATCAAAAATCTAGGGGGTGAGGGTTTTTTCTCTCTTTGCCTTTTTTGTTTGACGGTCGGTCACCATATAAAAACTCGCTATCATTGCAAAAATGAAGAGACATTGATTTCGTTTTTTATTATTTTTTTCATATTTTTTGTATTATAGTGATTAATTAGTTGATACTCATACCATTTATTATTAGCCTTTTATTGCATATAAATTCCATTTAATGATTTGTTTGTATTCTCCTTTTCTTTAATGAAATTTTCACCATTCAAAAAAAAAATGGTATGTTTGTAGATTGAAGTATGGATGAAGATAACGTTCTTTATTTTCCACGTTTTCTAAATCCTAGATGATTTCATTCCATTATGTATTCTGGCGAAGTTCACACCAAAAGTGCACGTTGATTACAAAATCTATACTGAATATCCCCTAGGGCCGACTCCAACCACTTTCGTTGTATATTTTCATGTAAACTCCTTCTCTTTTCTACGTTATCAAAACTAAAATACATACAAAATATTAGGTAACACTTCAAAACATCAAGCAAATCAAAATTTTAAAAAAATGAAATTGAAAAAAGTTCGAACTTAATTAAAGAGGAGAGTCAAAAGGTCTGCATCTATCGGTGTAAATTGAGGATCCCTCTAGGTAAGATGTAAACTTCGGTGGTTCAAGTTACTTTTTTCACCTGTAATAAAACAATGGGAGACAAAAAATTCTGAAAAAACAATTCCTTTCCAAACAGTTGGTGCGATCCAAACCGGGCAAAAGGGGGTACTTAGGAGTGGGAAATTTTTTGGAAAATGAATTTACTAGTTTGATTAACTCATTTTCTCATGGATTTTTTTGGTATTTGGGAGGATATTGTACTGCTCATCTAGTCTAGGGCATATAGTGTTAAGATTATCTCTTGAAGGGGCTTAGAATCTTCCTCGGATAGTTTTTGGTGTGGACCAGTGGCAATTGGATAGCATGCAACCTAACCTTGTGGTGTTTCTATGAGTTGTTTTACCCTTTCAGCCTTGGAGCGCTTCTAGTGATGTGGACACAGGGTAATTAGCCTAGGGTAATTAGTTTCTTTCCATGAAGGTTAGTAAGGGTTTTGAGATTTTTGTTGATGTTGTGTGGTGTAGTACATTGAAGGG
This sequence comes from Tasmannia lanceolata, assembly GCF_043159265.1. Lineage (NCBI taxonomy): Eukaryota > Viridiplantae > Streptophyta > Magnoliopsida > Canellales > Winteraceae > Tasmannia > Tasmannia lanceolata. The sequence continues at coordinate 40,062,865 of NW_027518689.1, forward strand.
GACCTCAGCCATTATAACTGGCCTATTATAGTGCATTATAATCTATCTATAAATAGAGGGAGGGCTCCCTTTGAAAGCCAGTTTTTGGAGATCCAGAAATTTTGGCAACCGTACTTTTCTTACTGTAATCTGCCCTGCATTGCAAAGAGGTTTTATTACAGTTTTTTTTTAATCTCTGTTATTGAGATTTTGAAGATGTTCATTAGAGTTTCCTACTTGTTTCCTTTCTTCTTAGCATAAAACTCAATTTTTGCCCATGCTCCATCGTAATTCTTGTTGAATTGAATTGATTACTTGGTTCTCAACAATTAGACCTCTGTTTCTCAATTTGCCAATATGATAATAGCATTCTGTTTCATCATCTTGCTTTCTCTCGACCATTTATTGAGCTGCAAACTTCCGATATAATAATTCTAAAATAAAATATAAAATTGACTATTAATTATTATTATTATTATTATTCTTATTTTGTTTCTTTGAAAAATTCCTTTTAAAGTTTTAGGTAATCAAACTTCTCACTCCAGGTAGAATTTTGTTTTTTCCAGCCAGTTTACAAGCACTGAGCTTTGGATGAATTTGGATGAACAACCAAATTGCCAGTAGGATTTACAACCAAATACACCCTAAAATGCTGATATTGTTTAGTTGATACGGCAAGAAATGGAAAAAAAATTCGGTATACCTTCTAAATTTATTATTCTCGATACATTTCTTCTAAAGTTAGTTACGTTTCTTTTCTACCTTCATCGTATCTTGGGCTCCCTTTAGAGGTTGGAAAACCGAGAAAAGAGCTTTGGACCCCCTATTGTAGAAAGAATAGAAAGAAGGTTGAAAACCTAGAAAAGAAACCTTGTTTCAAAGGGTGGAAGATTGGTGTTAGTTAAGGCAGTTTTGGCTAACATACCCGTGTACTATCTGTCCTTATTTAACTGTCCGGTGAGTGTAATTTTGAAAATTGAAAAGATTCAAAGAAGATTTTTGTGGGGTGGATCAAATAATAAAGGAGGAATCCCTTTAGTAAAGTGGGATAAGGTTTGTGTTCCTATAAAGAATGGAGGGCTGGGGATCCGGCGATTGAAAGAGTTTAGTCGTGCTCTCTTGGGCAAATGGCTATGGCGTTTTCGTGTGGAACAATCTTCGTTATGGGTAAAAGTTATTGGGAGGAAGTATGGTTTCCTACAGGGTAACTGGTGTTCGGATGATAAGTATGGTAAGAAAGGAGGGACCGTTTGGCATAATATTCTGAGGTTCAAGCAAAGCTTTGAGGCGGGAATTCGGTTTAAAGTATATATAGGAGATTGTATCAAATTTTGGTTGGACTCATGGTGTTTTGCTGAACCGTTCCCTGTGTTGTTCTTGGTGGCCTTGGACAAAGAAGTGAAGGTGTGTGATTGCTTCGAGAGAATTCACAATAAGGTGGTTTGGAATCCTTGTTTCAGAAGAAATTTCTTTGAGCGAGAATTACCGTTTATCTCTCAGATGCTTCAACTCATTGAGGGGTGCTATATAAAAAGAAGTGGGATGGACAAAAGGATATGGATATGGGATTCATCTGGCTTCTTTTCCGTGAAATCCTTTTATTATCAATTGCTGCCTGCTTTTGGATCCCCATCTCTGCTGATGTTTCATGGCCCCCCATCGATATCTTTTTTCAGCTGGACAGTATGTAATGGGGGGATTCAAACCATTGAGTTTCTAAGAAAAAGGGGTATGTGCCTGGTGGTCCATTGCTCGCTTTGTCTGGAGGATGGGGAATCGATTGACCACCTTTTTATTCATTGCAAGGTAACAAGGGAGATTTTGGGTTTCATTCTGGATAGGTTTGGCATTTATTGGGTTTTTCCAAGGTCTATATAGCAGATCTATTTTCGAGTTGGGATTTTGTGCCCTGGAAGAAGAAAGAGAACATGCTTTGGAGGTTATGTTTAATAGCTTTGTGGTGGGTCATTTGGAAGGAAAGAAACTCGGGAGTTTTCGTCGTCGTATTGGTTATATAATAAAATCATAGCCTTAGTTATTTATTAGGTGAAGAGCATCCCTCCGTTCCCATTCGTATCAGCATTCGATCTTTGGCAGGGGTGGCGTATTGTGTGCTTTGAAGGTATGAGGAGAGAGAAGAGAAGTTAGAAATGGGAAGCCCCTCCTGAAGGTTTTCTTAAATTAAATTTTGATGGGTCCTGCCTGGGTAATCCGGGTCCAGCTGGGATTGAAGGACTTTGTAGGGACTCCCGAGGGGGGGTATCGTGGGCTTTTGCAGGTCCAATTGGAAGGACTGATTCATCTGAAGCGGAAGTAAGGGCTGCATATCAGGGGATTAAGCGACTAAGTGATAATTCTTATGATAGGGTAATTGTGGAAGAAGATTCTTCAAATGTAATTAGTTGGTTAACGGGGAGAGTGGCTCCCCCGTGGAGATTTTTGAGTTACTTTGAGGAAATTTCTGATCTCATTTCAGAGTCATCTATGGTATGTAAGCATGTTAGACGCGAAGCAAATGGGGAGGCGGATTCCCTCGCTAGATCTAGCGTTCACAAAGAGGGGCTGGAGTGGTTCGACTTCCTTCCCCCGTGAGAAGTGTGTGCTGTATTTTCCATTGTGTTTTGTTGTTTTTTCTGTTTTCTCTCTTTGTATCTGTGGTGGACCACCTCGGCTCCCTTTTCAATATATTACCATAAAAAAAGAAGAAGAAGTTACGTTTCTTTACTTTTGTGTACTGTGGAAAGAAAGCTGAGAAGTACATTTATTTTAAGGGGGACGCTTCACTTGCTGGGAGTTAGCAAGGTATAGAATTAGATCAGCACCTTAGCGGTTCTTTTGATACACCAAAAAAAGGGTCCTTGATTGGAAGCCATTAACAATGATAGATTGAAGGCTAGTATATCAATCTTGCATGTTAAGATTACTGGTAAGAAACCCCTGGCAGGGAGACAAAAGGAAAAGAAGAAAGTCTCATGTAATTGTTAAACAGAAAAAACTACTCATAAGCAGCTTAAAATACAATTAACACACTTCACATCAGGGAGTAACTCATTCTACAAATATACAGGGGGAGTGATAAATTGACTCCCAAATGTGATAAATCGACTCATGTCTCTTTCAGGAAATGATAAATATAAAGATACATCGAAAAAAAGTATTCTAATCAATCCACAACTCTATGAAGGGTCTCTAATCTGATCCAAGGCGAGCATCATAAGTGGAGCGCAACGATCCCATCAAAGTATCATTTCATTTCACAAAGGAGATCCCAAATCAGTTTGCCTAAAATGAACGGTACTTGTTTGTTGGGTACTTGTTCGTAGTTTATCAAAACACGACCCGAAATATAACTCATAGAGCCAACTAGCCAAGTAGCCAAGACAATATGTGGAAAGGGGCAATAATGTCAGTGATATTTAGTGCGTCTTGTGAAATTTGAGAGAACCAAAGTACAGAAATGAAAACAGAAATTTTGGGAAGAGACTAATGAGAAGTGATACTTTGCCTTAGATGCACGTACGTCAAAGCTTTAGGAATAATGCCCAAATAAGCTCTGAGCTGAAATAAAGGAAGCAATATATCTCATCTTTTCCAAACATGAAGCTAAGTAAACAAATTAACATAATATTGAAAAAAAGTAAACAAGTTAACATGAGCCGAATTAAACAACGCAACACATCTTATCTTCTCTAATCAGGATCTGAAAAAAAAACAAAGAAAAGAGGACAAAACACAACTTAGATCCAACAAATTACTCCCTTTATAAAAAAAAAACAACAACTTTCTTGTTGTTGTTGTTGTTGTTGTTCTCCCAACAAAACAGAAAGCAGTCTGTTAGAAGACTCCAAACATGAAAAAGAGAGGGAGATTGAAAGGGATGGGAAGGAGAAAAGTAGTTCTGCGGATTCCAACAAACCAATCAGTCATTTAGCAAAGGAAGCATGGTTTTGATGAGGCTCTTGAGTGGAGAGAGCTTGAGATATCAGTGGAGAACTTTACGTATTTTGATGGAAATGCTTCTCATCCTCTTCCAAGCAACAATGCGAAAGCCGCATTCGCTTTTAGGTGAGGCCATCAACAGTGAAATAAAACTCACAGGATGCTTTCAGCAAATGAAGAAACAGAAAATCAGTGACAGAGTCAGCTCAAGACAGTTCACCAGTGGAAGTTAAAATCGAGTGCAACCAATTACTTAATCTATTTTGAAAAGAAAAGAGAAAAGGAAATCCGGTGTAGAAGCAAGTTAAATTACTCATTCATACTTCATTTCCTACAATCAGAAAGAAAATAAAGTCATTAGCTCCTAAAAGCTTTTCATTTTAGATTGACTGATACTATCTATTCGAGTCATTGATCGATTCACGAGTCATTAAACATATGTTGTAAATAATTGGGGTCTGATCTATGTGTTACTAGAATCTGAATTACAACTTGAAGCTAAAAAATTCTTTTCTGTTGGAAAAATCAAGAACTGAAATAGAAAACAGTACTTTATCTCTTTTGGAGAAAACCTTTCTGGAAATCAGATTGAAAAGAAGACGGGTGAGTTATGCCACTTGGTCTCTCTCGTTAGAATTGTATTCGCCTCCTATCGGTGCAACCGGGATCTGCGAATCGACGCTCTAAGATAAAACAGCCACAAAGGCTTCAGTCCACATATACTCGCTGACTGGTCCACCTAGAATCACTACGGAATAATGGTCATACATGAAAGGAACGGAGGAAAAAGATGAACAGAAGACGGTGTGTATTTTGTCTTTGCAAAATAGAATTAGAATGTAGAGATCTATCTTAACCAATGCTTTCTTCTCCCTTTATAGAGACATCAATACAACTGTTGGGAGAGGCACAGTTAAGAGTGCGACTATTTGGGAATAGCCACCATTAAGGAGAAAATGCTTCCTTTACCAACAGTCACATTTATGACCGTTGGATACTTGAAACGATTTTTCACACTTAATGTGCGTCGTTACCCTTCGTTCCAATGCTTCGGATCGCTCTTGCTCAAGAAGTAGCTGTTGGAGCGAACTGGGTTGACCGAACCATTCGGTCATTCCTCGGTTCCGAGCCCCAATCCGACCAACCAAACCTTTTGACCTACCCCAACGGTCTAACCCGACCGAGCCATTTGGTTACCATTCCTGACCAACCCGAAAAGGATATTGTAATTAGCACTAAAAAGAAGGTTTTTAATTTACCCAGACCATGGTCCGACGAGGCAAGGCGCGTGCGTGTGTATTGAATGAACATGTGTTCATATAAAAGCAAGGCATCCAACAAATTCTAAAGCCCTCTGCAAACCCAAACCTTTTTCCAACTTTCCATCTTATATGGATGGGTTTTTCCTTTTTCATGAGCAATGTGGGACGATTTGTTTTCCGAATTGTAGTTGGGAACCCACTCCACACACTCCAAGGTCTTGGGCTCAAGTCTCCATACAAGCAAAAGACTTGCTTTCAAAACAAGAGGGAAACTTTAATTTGAATCTTCCCTCAAAATTTTAAACACAAAGAAAAAGCATTTCTGACTTTTCAAGTTTTAAAATTTCCAACGATGTAGCTTGATGAAATTATATGTGATGGCTTAGACTTTGGCAATTGAGGAATGCAAGAGACTGGAAACGTAAAACGAGTGATACAAAATTGAAGGGCGCCTTTGGAAGAGATTGACTCATATGCTGAAAACCATCCTTGTGCCGTAGACCAAAAATGGGTTGAAGTAATGCTCTGCTGATTAGTAGCTTAGTTAGTTTGGATGGTTATAGGGAAATCCAACATCTATCATACGAACGAATTTATTACCTGCTCTCTCCACTCACGGTGTGTTGATGGGTTTATGAGGCCCTTCTCAGGTGAAAACATTGAGTGTTGTGCGCACATCCACTAATTTGTAGCATCATTGTACTAGCCTTTTGCATATAATAAGTGTGTTTTATAACATTCAATTGAACTGTTTTCATGTATCATTTGATTTTAAACACCCACTTAATGTCGGTTACAAAGAGAAGGCTTTGCAACTCAACTCAACTAAGCCTTTGTCCCAAACTAGTTGGGGTCGGCTAATGAATCCTTTAGAAAATTTTCATGAAGAAGGTGAAAGAATCTATCCGGCTCAAATTGACTAAGTCTAATCCTGACACTAGTTGGGTTCGTCGACATGGATCATTTTTTTTCCATTCTCTCCCATCTAAGATCATGTTCTCTGTTATGTTCCTAGCCATTAAGTCTTTCCTCACTGTTTCTACCGAAGTTGTTTTCGGTCTGCCTCTACTTTTTTAACTCTATCAACTTGGCATAAGTCCCTTCTTCTCCCTAGAGCATCCAAAGGTCTACGTCGGATATGTCCAAACCATCTTAAGCGGTGCTCTCATTTTCTCTTCAAAGAGAAGGCTTTGCACAAAGAAAACCAAATGGAGAGGGACGGTATTGTTTTTCTTCCAAAAGAGGAAGCGTTGTTCTTATAGAAGGTGACTGGGATGATCATTCATCTTTTATCCAGCATTTGTTTAGAAGTTTTCCCCTAGAAAATCGGTTACTTCTTTCTCACATACACTCTCTTCTATTCATTTTCCATTTTTTCTTAAATATAACTCTAATATATGGTGGGGCTCACTATTTTACACAAGACGATGTGATAGGGTAGAGTCCAACAATTTATAACCATGCTCACTCAGTATGTGTGCAGCCTGCCATTTTGCTCTACATGTTTTGATGTGGTGAGGCCCACCATCTCTATCAAATCCGTTAATAATGTGGGGCCTACTCTTTTACACCTAACTTTTGATTGGGTGGGACCACCATCTTTTCATTTCTCTTTCAATTGGTTGCTGAGAGGTTTTTAGGAAATACAATAGCTTTTTAGTAGCCTATATTAGATATCTTTAAAATTTTCTGGAACTATTAAATACCCAACAGAGGACCGAGTTCTTTGTAACTGTTAAATGCCTTTTTATTTTATCTCATTGTATTTACTCATAAAAATTTAGTCATAGAAATGTGTATTTTCTTGTGAATAATATTAGCGCATGGTGCGTGGCTTTTCTTCTTGTGAACATAATACCGAGGCTCAATAAATAAAGGAAAATGATACAGTATCCGAATGTAAGACCGATAAGAGAAACTAACAATCAGATTGAGTGATGTTTACAGTAAAGATCACCACTTATAAACCAAAGGAAGAGTTGTGGGTCATTGTGATGTGGATCCAATGAAGGCCCCTCTTCGGCTCTTTATGCAAGGGCTACCTTGTACCTATCATTGCTTGGTCCTCAACATATATACTAAATTAACAAAAACTATTAAGGAATATTAAACACCCTTAATAGCATCCTCACAATGGCCATTATGTTGTGGTATTCATGAGGTAAAATAAAAGGTTGAGGTATTTTAGAAGAGGGCGAGGTTTCTGAGCTCGAGCTCAGGCTGAGCTACAGCTCATAATATACCATCTCCCATAGTTGTTTGACTCACCCAACCTATTCATTCTATAGGATCTCACATAGATAGGTTGTTCCTAACAAACCATTTTCGTACCATAATCCTAACCATTCAATCTATAAAAAAATATCTTCTAGCCATCCATTTTAAATCTCCACAAATCATAAACCTAACCATAACCTACAATCCTAACCATAACCTATAGAATGAATGGGTTGGATGAATCAAACACCTTATAGCATAAGACACCCATGGCCTCAAACCACTAGAGTATGTTGGACGTTGGTGTTAATAATCCACACTTTGAATTTTATAAAAGCAATTAAATACGAGATTCAAAGTAGGGAAAAGACACTAATTGTGGAGCACCTCATATTTTTGAATACTTTTCTCGTTGTTAGGCCCTTGGTAAAGTAATTGTGGCACACCTCATATTTTGACTACTTTTCTCGTTGTCAGGCCGTTCGTAAAGGAGAGTAGTGCGATTATAAATAAAAAATCTCCTTTAAAGAAGTGACTTTATTAGAAAGTCAGGCCCTTCATAAACATGTTAGGCGCATCGAGTTTAGCATTTCTCATCTAAAATAAGTAGCGAGGATAAATATGGAATGATATAATCCTCAACATATATTAAAAAAAGGGCAGTGATAGTGATAGAACGACCCCCTAATATCTTAAATCGACTCCCATTTTGTTCTCTCTCTCTCCTGTCTCTCCCTCGCACTGCCCTATATGGGGTCGATTTAAGATATATGGAGGTTGATTTATCACTCCCCATAAAAATTAACAAAGACCATTAAGCAATATTTAGACACCCTTAATGGCATTCTGACAATGGCAATTATGTTTAGTGGCATTCATGGAATAAAATAAAATGTCAAGGTATTTTAGAATATTTTATAAAAGCAATTGAAATGGGAGATTCAATATTTTAAAAGAGGTTCCGCGAAATGGACCCTAGCAAATCCCCTAACTAAGATAAATAGAAGACTAGTATATATCTTGAGAGAACATTTCCTACACACTACCTTAAAATACGGTGGGGGCCCACATTTTTTGGGTGATCCAAACCATTCATTTGAATGGTCCTCACATAGATAGAGTGTCCACAAAAAATCAGATCCATAGGATCATCTTAACAATTCAAACTATGGAGGCAAAAAATGGACTAATTTGTGAAGGTTTATACACGTCCATTTTACCTCCACAAATCGTAGGGTTTGGATGATCCTATGGATCTGATTTTTTGTGGACACCCTATCTATGTGAGGACCATTCAAATGAATTGTTTGGATCGCCCAAACAATGTGGGCCCCCACTGTATTTTAACGTAGTGCGTAGGTAACTTACCTACACAAGTGTGTAGGAAATGTTCTCTCATATATCTTATATAATGGAAATGATATTTCGACCCCTCATTCCAGCATTTCCACCCACTTTTGTTTGTCTTTTCTTGAGAGAAGGCGAACAAATTAACCTTGCACGTGTCACCGTTGTGGCAATCGTCCTTTTTTTTCCAAACGGGATTCCCGTTTTGGTACCAAGTTAACAACCCTCTAAAGATTAGGAAAATGTGTCACCGTTGGGCTCATCGTGGCTTTTTCCGAATGGAATTCCCGTTTTGCTAGCAACCCTCTAAAGATTAGGAAAACACTTCTAAAACTGGAATAGTTGCGCATGTCACTGTTGAGGACATCGTGCTTTATTCCAAACGGGATTCCCGTTTTGATAGCAACCCCCAACGGTTAGGAAAACACTTTCTAAAACAGGATTTCGTATTGAAAATAAAGACAGGTGGAAATGCGGCCACTTTTGTTATATCCCCCAGATGGACCCTAGAGGGTTAAAGTTTAACTATGATGGGTCTTGTTTTGGAAACCTTGGCCTAGCGGGTATTGGAGGCCTCTTCCGCGATGACTCCGACTCTACCAAATGGGCCTTTTCTGACCCTATAGGGGTTCAGATTCGAATTAGGTAGAAGTGAGAGCCATCCTTCAGGGCATCGGACTAACGACCAGAGAAGACTTAGCTAATCTTATTGTGGAAGGAGACTCCCTTGGCGTGATTAGATGGTTTGATGGGAGACAGCCCCACCCGTAGAGATTCTTATGGATGATAGATTAAAGCTTTGACAGGGTGGAGGGCTACTCGGTTCGTTTCCATTGTGTAGAAAGGTTAGGCTAACGGAAAAGCGGACTACCTTGCTCGAGCAGGAGTGAACCTTTTTTCGTTGGAGATTTTCATTTTGAGCTCTTTGAATCCATGACTTTCTCGGTGGTGGTTTCTTCCTCATAAACTTTAATAAAATCCTGCCATTTGAAAAAAAAAAAAAAAAACAAACAAATTGTTGATCTTGTAGACCATTGTAAAAGCCTAGTAAAACCAAAGGTTTAGCTTTATCTTAACACAACTAATGAGGCTTGATGGATATAGAGCCTAGAATCATCCAATTAAAATGGGCTCAACTGCAATGAGCTGGACTTTGTGGTTGCCCGTTTAATCAATAAGCCATATCACATCCACTTGGCAGATAAGGACTTGAAAATTGGCGGTCAGTAAAGAGTTAGTAGAGCTACCATCTTTCCAACATTGTTTGGTAAAACGTACACATTCCCACTCTACAAAAAAAAAAAAAAAGAGAAAAGGATAACCTTGTTAATATAGTCTGTTTTTTGCGTCATTTGCTTTTTTCAGCCTACCATCTCACCCCTTTTTATACTTTTGATTTCCATAGAAGATTACCTTGCCACCAAGTTACCTTATTATGATAGTAATATAGAATTTAATAGAAAGTAAATTGATTATAGGCTAACGTTAATTTGCTTGCGCTTTTTTCTGGCAAAACTCTAATCCAGGCTTAATGGATATTGGACCTAGGATTGCCTTGGTTTATCGTAGCTGGTTTATCGATGAGTCTGAACACATTTTTTGGGTAGGTAAGCTGCGGGGACCCCTACCAGTTTATTAGATAAAGAGAAAGATGTGTTATCCCTCTCTCGGCTCAATAAGTGTCTTTTTTCTTCGGTGGGCCTAAAAATTGAAAATATGAGTGGTAGCCTCTTTTCTATTTGTAGCAAGAGTGGAATTGGGTGGGAATGGGATTACCCTGACGTTTCACTTGTTTGAAAAATGATATCCTAGTTAATAACTTGATTGTCACGGGCGAAGTGAAGTGATAAATGCACCCCTTTCTTCCCTAGGCCACTCCCTTTTGGCGTATCTATGACGACTCTTTTTAGACTGCAAGAGAGTTGACCATTGAAGAAAAGGGGGTAATATAATATTTCCCTTGTCAAGAGGGTGGAATACAATCATTACGAAGAAAAGACAAACAAAATGAGGTGGAGATATCATTTCCCTTCACGTGCATAGCATGTTGGTTTATTTAACTTGGATAGCGTGAAATAAAAATTTAAGATTCGTATACAGCGCATACACCGGATTGTTTTTTATGTGCTCGGTCGTCAGTGTCTTCATAGTCCATAGGTGACACAGGATCCATCCCACCTTGAAGAGGTTAGGTGTTGTTAATGAGCACATGCACCATGCATTAGATTTCATTAGAACGAGCGTCCACGACCAAGGCAGTCAAGTAGACAAGAAAGAATATACAAGAGAGGAAAGGAGTAGAAGGAAACAAACAAACAGATGGTAGAGGAAACAAACAGATACAAAAATTCCCCGTGGGAAGAAGTCTATCGACTATATTAACACGGGCCAATACAGACGTGCAGGCAAAAGGTCGGTCAGCATTAATGGCAAAATTTGAGTCCCTTAATCCCTTAGTCATGTAAGTGAAATCAAGACTGTTGATCTTGTAAAAGATCATTAGTTGCCCCCACACGTTATCGATCTCATCCTGATCGTACATCCCATGTGTAAGATAATTAGATGAAACTTAAACCAGGCTTGATGGATCAAGGCCCTAGGGTCATATTATCATGGTGCTCTCTACGGCATTTGGCTATAATTTATCGTTGGTGGTTGGATCGACGGGTCCGATCATGTACACGAGGCACAAGCAGGGCCCACTAAGTGTCGTTCTGGTAGCCAAATAGGCACTCACCTTGTAGTATGTTCCATTTGTTAAATGCCAAAAAAAAAAAAAAAAAAAAAAAAAAAGAACTGCCTTTCTTCTCCTTTTTTGTTTTTGTGCTGAGAAATTATATGGTCTCAGGAACATGGTTTTAAATTTCGACCGAAATCCAAAATTTCGGATTTCGGTGGAGACCGACACTGAAATGTGTAAAAACCGAAACGGTCATTTATTTCGACCGAAATTTGACCCAAAAAATCTTTTTTTTTTATATTAATTTAATATTTCACCGAAATTTCGGTAATTTCGGCCGAAATTTAATATTGAATAAAATATTAGTTTCGGGTTTGGTACCAGATTTCGACCGAAATTTCAAGGTCCGAAACCGGGTACCGAAACCGAAATTTTAAACCTTGGTTAGGAGTGAGGCTGGCGCTTCAAATTCACCTTCTTCTACTGCTTCCATGAAAATATAGAGAGGGGAAAGTAGGGTAGGGCCCACCTATTTGGTTGATCTAAACCATTGTATCTGTGGACGTTTCTACACCACTATTTTTTAAAACATTCCTAGCCATCCATTTTACAACAAATATTTCCGTGGGTAAGGATCATTTATGAAGAAGAATTCTGGCGTACAGCCTAACTACCAACAACTGAATTGTTTAGACCCTCAAAATATGCGGGCCCACACTGTACATACTTTCTGTATCATATAAAATCTCAATTTCATGCGGTGTCGCAATAAAGGGTTGCCACTAGCCTGGAGAATGACATAAAGCCAAGGCTAGTGGCAACCCCTTTTGTTTGTACTCTCCTGCATTGTCAGAGAAGGGTGGGGAGTGCAGTCATTTTTGGGGAAAAGACAAACAAAATTTGGTGGGAATATCATTTCTCTTCACGTGCGTAGCATGTTTGCTTATTCTACTCCCGTGGGATGAGATAAATTATTAAAGATAGTAGATTAAATTTTTATCTGAGGCCTTTGTCTAATTGTCTCCTTAGTTTACGGCATATACCTAACTTTATGGTATAATATTTGAATATACGGTCTATGACATGGTATGATGTCTTTGTTTCTCGAGAAAGGGAAGAAAAAAAACATTCGATTCCATATTCCCACGGTTAGGGCAAAATGATTACCCCGTGGTGTAGTGTATACACCAGATGTTCTGTGTAATGTCCCGCGTAATGAAAGAATTTCTGTGAAGGGCATTTTCGTACACACAGCAGAATTCGTCTCGTACAAGTCAGCCTCGACCGAGTCTCCTTCCCCGCTAGTCGCACCAAGACTGTATCTGAACCATACACGTGGACTCACGCATTCTACTTGCCTCGCTCCGATCACCGTCCACGTTTCTTCTCACCATTCGCCAAAGAGACCCACGTGGCCATATTCCTGAGTGACCGGTTATTACTCTCTCTCTCTATTATTTACGAAGCGTGTCCGATTCGCGTTCGTTCCGTGTTCGAAGTTCTAATGTATTTACTCTTTTGCCATTTATTTTCCCTTCTAGAACTTTTTTCTTCTTCTAATTTTAGCATTTTTTCCCTCTTTTTTCCCGGCGAGAAAATTTCTGTAATTACCAGAACGCGTTGATTCTTCTCATAAAAGCTGTCGGTACGGTTTCCAAACATTTCCACACCCTCAATTTTCCAAAAATCTCAGGTTCTTTGTAATTCTTCAATTATCGATCTTTGTTTGAATTAGGGTTTTCTTTGAATTAGGGTTAGAATCTTCAGATCTGTTCAATTCTAGGGTTTCCCTGTCGATAAATTCATAGATCCGTTGAATTTATGCTTTGATTTAGGGTTTTGTTCCAACAATTTCGTTCCTTTCTGTGTTAGCGATCTTTAGGAACGTTGATTTGTGATAATCATCTTATTTTTAGGGTTTCTTCCATCTTTTATTTAGGGTTTTTTCCATGTGAACAATGCCTGCTACGGATTACCAGGGTTCTTCAGCTCCTTTTTCTTCATTAGGTCGTTCAATTTTGAGTATTAGACGTGATCAAGTTCATGCCATGGAAGGAAATCAAGATGGTAATTCTATCCACGAACAAGAACTCGAATCATTCCAAAAACAGATCGCCGATCAGTTTCACGATCTCGCCGCAGTTAGCGGCGAGGAACTCCTCTCCTTATCATGGATCCAAAAACTCCTCAACGCTTTCCTTTGTTGCCAGGAGGAATTCAAGGTTATCTTGTTTAATAACAAGCAAAACCTATCAAAACCCCCTTTAGACCGCTTGATTGCGGAGTTCTTCGAGCGGAGCGTGAAAGCATTGGATGTTTGTAATGCGATTCGCGATGGGATCGAACAGATCCGCCAATGGCAGAAGCAATTGGAGATTGTTTTATGCGCGTTAGATTCGCACCATAGAACGCTTGGGGAAGGGCAATTTAGGAGAGCAAAAAAGGCGCTTACGGATTTGGCTATTGGAATGTTAGATGAGAAGGAGGCTTGTTCAGTTATTGCTCATAGGAATAGATCATTTGGGCGTAATAACACGAGCAAGGATCATCGCCCACCTGGGCATTATCGATCCCTTTCGTGGAGTGTTTCTCGATCTTGGTCGGCGGCGAAACAGATCCAGGCGATTGGGAATAATCTGACCCCGCCAAGGAATAATGAGATAGCTGCGAGTGGTGGGCTTGTTGTTCCTATTTATACGATGAATTCGGTTCTTATGTTTGTAATGTGGGCTCTTGTTGCGGCGATCCCTTGTCAGGATCGGGGTCTTCAGATGCATTTCTCTGTGCCACGCCAGTTCTCGTGGGCTGCATCGATACTCTCGCTTCATGAGAGGATTGTTGAGGAGTCGAAGAAGCGGGAGAGGAAGAATTCGAGTGGGTTGCTGAAGGAGATTCATCAGATTGAGAAGTCTGCGCGTCACATGACGGAATTGGCTGATACAATTCATTTCCCATTAACGGAGGAGCGGGAGGTGGAGGTGAAACAGGGAGTGGAGGAGTTGGCTCAGCTTTGTGATGCTATGAAGAGTGGATTGGACCCGCTTGAACGCCAAGTTAGAGAAGTTTTCCATAGGATTGTGCGTAGCCGAACTGAGGGTCTTGATTCATTTGGAAAATCAAACAATCCTGAATAATTGAATTGATCCGTAACTGGTGGCTTTAGATGTACAATTTTGCAAATATGCAAGGCTTGTTTTAGATTTTGATTTCATGGGATGCATTACGTTGCAAGAAGGAAGAAGGAAAGATATAGGTCGAATGTCTCCATCGACAATAAGGTTAAGCAGGTAGTGTTCTTGTATCTAACATTATACGTTCTTTAGAAAAAAGAATGGACAGGACCTTCCTGTTATCCATCGTGCTATTATCCATCGTGTTTCGTTGTTCTATAATTTCACATCATTTTTTGAGTTGAATCTTCATGTTATAGTCACCTTTGTGAATGCTTATTCTTGTCCATGGCATACAATTTCCATAAAAAAAATTCTTGTAATATGGATGATTGTCTTGATTTATCTTCTTTTGTTAACTGAATTATGATCCATATAGTATAACAGGAACATATTTCTATGGTCGTCTTGATTTATCTTCATTTGTTAACTGAATTATGATGATCCGTAGAGCATAACAGGAACATGATTTTTATTTTTTTTTGTGATGACCATTAGTTTGAGGATGATAGCTACCGGTGGGAACATTCACTTCTAAAAATTGTGTGGGTATGCTTGGTTGTGATCACACATAATGCCTGCAGAAGCCTATTGAGTTAGTATGTGAGGCATTTAGGCATATCAAGATTCTCAGTAGTTCTTGTTCCAAATGATTTCTTCTAGACATCAACCAAAGTTATGTCCAAAACTGTCAGCATTCAGAGATGAGAGATAATGGATAACTGAATACTCTGGTTTGGCAAGCAATCACAGCCACCTAGAGAGGGGTTCTTCTTCTGGACAAGGTTGTGCGGGCAACCTACTATCGGTTGCTTAGCTTTCTAGGCAATTACCCGTGACTAGGGGCGGTGAGTGTCACCACTAGAGGGGTAAAATTGACATATCTTCCCTGTATAAAGAGAGAATGAGTTTAGGGATGGCTTTCCATTAACTCTCTAGACCTTAGGAAAGCATCTTCCCTTGTTGGAAGTGAAGCTCGCTTCCCCAGAAACTCACTTCAGAAACCAAGATCTATCGCTTCCTAAATTTATGGGAAGCGCGCTTCCTATGTGTTTCCTCCTAATTAAGAGTACGCTTTGTGATTATTTTTTCCTGAAAGAGTGTATTCTCCTTTTCAAAATGCAGAAGCGTATTTTTTAAATGGGAAAAAAGTCTAAAAAACTTGAAAACTCATGAAACTTTAGTGGATCTTTCCCCAAAAACCTAACATTAAATCTACATGAATAAAACATGTGAAATTATAAATCCATAAAACTTGTAATTTTAATCAACTGGGAAGTCTTCTTTCTAATTGTAATCCTTACCTACATTAAACTTTCCTACCTAACTTACGATAACCCTATTCCTTTTATGCACTTCTTTTCGCATTCAATGAGGTTCATTACACACTTCATGTTTAATTTCAAAGACCCTGCCCACCTATATTCCTCTTTACTTTCTTTAGAGATTTTCGCTTCAAGCATTTCCTCTTTTCTCAACCTCTCACTTCTCGCACGCTTTCCTCTCTGGCAACTATGTGCACAAGGTAAGATATACAAGTATGTAGCCATTGGTGATTTAATACAATAATATAATTTTCTTGAATAATAATAGAATTGTAAAGCATCTAATTGTGCTCAAGTATGAAATATGTTTTAGCGGTTATGCCCGTATCTAGGTGCAGAGGAGGCAATACCTTGAGTGATATTGCCTTGGCTGATTGACAACTATATGTTATTCACAATCAGTGGGAAAAGGATTGGGTTCAGCATACCACTTGTAGAACCACAGGAGCTTAACTGCACCACTCACCCCTGAAATTTTTTTCTTCAGAAGTTCAGGACCAAAACATTGTGATTACTCAATGTATTGAAGAATCTTCTAGATCTGCACTTATTATATTGTATTATACCTGATGAAAGCCTCTCAATAGCTCTCTGAGTTACTAAAAATTTGTGGGCAGAATCAATTTCTCCAGAAGATTAGTATGGGATTTCTAAGTTATACATCTTTTTTCACCAAAGCATGGCCCAGTGCAATGTGCTGGATCCATCCAGGAAAATACAATTGCCATTTAAAAAGGATCCTGAAAAATACAATTGGAGACCACATGTTGAAGGACACCTAATATGATATCTGTGTTGATCGTACGGGAAGTGATATTCAAGTGTCTTCCCCATTTCAAGAATTGCATGAGTGTTTATCAATGTCTTTCCACAATGGTTCGAAGATAGAATAGCAAGAATAGAGTCCAAGTTAATGTCTATATTGACCCTCAACTCAATAATTGCAAATTAGATTTGGAGTTCTTCATTACATATGGAAGGGAAGTATTTATCTTGGCCATACATTGTATTTATCAGGTGTTAAATTAACACATTCTTACAAGAGAAATGATTTGGGGACCCAAGTGGCACACAATAATAATTTAGCAACATCCCATCACACATTGTTGTTCAGAAATCTAATTGACTGCTAACTTTTGGTTTAGGAAACATCTATATGACCGTTTATTTTTGGAAACCTTGATCGAGCAGATAGGATCTCCTTTTGTTATCGGACCAATGTGTATTATATGGTTTGGTAATGAATTATAACTGATCAGTGACTCCAATCACCATACAACGCACACTGTCAGGAGAGATGTTGGGTTCGAAATATTTTGGAGTTTGGATCCATTGGATCCCATACTAGAGCTCATCTTACAAATGCATGTTCAAGACTACAATTTAAGCAGTCACTCAACCTGGGCGTGCACTTGAAATGACACACTTGAATCATTTGTTGGGCCTGGAGTATGAGAGAAATGTGGGGTGCATTGGAATGAGTAGAGGTGATAGATCAAGAGTCTTCATATAAACTAAAAAACATTTATAGCGGATGTATTTTTAAATATTAAAAAAATAGAGAATGTCTTTTATGGGGAATCTTCTTGTCCGCGATGCTTCAAGGGATTGCTATAGAGGGAAACAATAGAATGTTTGGTGATAGCATCACATTGTTAAGGGGACGAGGGAGGAAGAACAAGAAATATGGGTATTTAGGCCCTGTTTGTTTTGAATTTTGAGTCCAAAACTGATTATTGGACTAAAATTAAATGCAGTTTTGAGTCCGATAATCAGTTCTGTACGAAAAATCAATTCTCAAGATCCAACATGATCAGGTATGGAAGCACAGAAGGAAACCCAAGAAGGACCGGTGTTGGAGGTGTATTTAGAGATAACAATGGATGCATGATTCAATCATAACTTTCAAAAAAAAAATGATTCAATCATGCTTGGGACCAGCAGGGGTGTGCGATTCAAATGAAGCATAGGCAAAAGCTCTTCATTGGGTTTTGAGATGGTATGCTAGATCAATGTCCGCTGCTATAATCATTGAAGGGAATTCTTCCACTGCCTTGGCATGGCCAAATTACAAGGCTCCTCGTCCTTGGAAACTAGCAGGAATTATATCAGAGATTCATGATCTTTGCATGAAAGTGCGTCCAGAGTTCAGCCACATGAGCGGTCAGCCAACTCTCAAGGCAAAAAAGTTTTTGAAAGATGGAGTTGAGTTGGAGATCTTATCATTCTCAGATCCATAGTGGAGTTTGTTGTAGTGATCAGGTGGATTATGGGTTAGATGGGAAGGTGTGGTGATCAGGTAGGGTATGGGTTAGATGGGGGAAGGTGTGGGTTGTAGCTGCTGTATATGAATACTGGGACGTCTTGTCCACGATGCAAGTACTGGTTGCTATACTCTTAATAAAATCAGTTCAAAAAAATACGAGCCATTCTTGTTTCATTGTTATTATTTTCTTTTTGTGATTTCTTAACGCTGCATTGATTGCTAGAAAACCGATGTAAAAAGAACGTATATCTACAGTAGAATATTTACGTCTCTTATAAGTCGAAAGTGCTATTCTTAACGGATCCTTGAGTGTTTCAACCGCAATTTCACTGTTTGTATTGTCTGTCTGCTTGAGCCTAGCAAAACCTTGTAAGACTAGAGAAACTATTAGTATACATGCATGTTCCTAGACTTTCCATTAGTTTGTGCAGAATATCTGTACTGTTCTAACATTAAAAAAGATGTATTGTTCTACCAAACCCACCAATTCCTTCCCTTTTTTCTTTCAGAATTCATTCAAGGCTTTCAAGATCTGCTGGAAAACTTGTATGATGTGTGAATTTGGGAAAATGTATGATCATGCTTTTTTAGTGAACTTCACCTTTTATCTTTTTAGGGACCCAAAACTTGTGGTATTCTTTGAATTTATATTTATTGGAACAACTTTTTTTTATTGAAGAATTCTAGTTTTCTTTTCCATGGATGCTTAGCTGTCTGTCTCACTCTAACGACATATTTGGTTGCTCTGCTTATACCCATGACTCCTCTATCTGTCCGGTTGTTCGTGAACCATGCCCAGTCACATTAGGAAATAGGGTTGACACCAGAGGCTCTGTAACTCCAACAACTCTGGAGAGTTGTTCGTGTTTAACATCCCACGCCAGCACAGTAAATAGTCTTTGAATACAACCATGAACATCAACACCTTATCCTAAACTATGTGAAAAAAAATATAGAGGGGTTATTAGGATTCCTTCTGTCATTATTTAGAGCTCTTAACAGCTTCTTTGGTCTGTTAGTCTTTGCTTTCATACACATGATATACTTACTTACTTAGGCCATCACCATCGGTTGTCACAATCTGAAACGAACAAGGCCTAAATGTTTTGACCTTAGGTGATTGACCATTGTAGATTTTAACACTAATCTGGTTTTGGATTGTAATTGTGATGGCTTGCCATCAATTACATTTGTTCCTTATTTTCTACTGGGCCTACTAGTTTGGGACAAAGGCTTTGTTGAGTTGAGTTTCTAAAGGCATAGGATATAGTTGTATTATTGTGCGATCCTGGTTAATGCACGGTGTGTATATTGGTTAGCACTTATTGGCCAGTCTCCCTCTGTTCCTCATTAATAGAGCGCAGCTGGCTTCTGTAATATCCACCAAATCCAAGCTGTATAACTTGAACCTCGTTACCCTTAACACCACCTACAATTGACTAAAGACACCCAATTTGTCATTTTTCATTGTTCTAGTGATCAATCAGACACTGCACTGCACGGAGGATATTGACGAAGTTCTTAATTGATAACTTGGTGACTTCAATTATGCCAAAGGTTGATGGGAAAGAGAAAAGATGGCCTTCCATTTCTCTAGGAAATGTGTTGGTACCATTTCTTGAAGGTCCTCCAAAGCTCATGTTGTGTGTTAGGATTGGTGTCTGTGCTGATTGGAAATAGCATAAATCCGTCCTTGTGGAGCATGGTGCTTGTCCCCATGTGTTTCAAAGGAATTAAGAACAACTTCACAAAATATGTGCCTCCATTATTTTTGGATGGCCATTCATATCAACTTTTCAAACAATTCTTCATCTTTCCCATGTAGGTGGCCCATCAATGCAAATACAATGAACCTGAGAATGGCACCAGCTTTCTCAATTTACTCTTTGCCGACATCAACGTCACCATCTTCTTAAAAGTAGTATGCTGGCTTTCAAGTTGCATTTAACTCTCTCAACCTTGGCTCTTCTTAATTGTACACTAGATAAGATATGGCCCCTTGTGTGAGTGAGCCTTGTAATTCATTCATATACTTGACGTAATCCACACTCTTAAGCTTGTGTGGCTGTAGTCGAGCTGTGAGCAGTGGCCCCTTCCTTTCCTTCACCCCCGCTAACCTACCAGGAAAAAAAAAATAAGTTCATTGGGGTCTACCCTCCTGGCAATAATTTGTATGGTTAGATGAGCCTTCAAATCATTGTTGGTTGGAATCAGGTCAAGTCTCGTATCAGCCATACAAATCGAGAACAGTTATATTGTGGAAAGAGCAGCCAACCTTTGACAGCTGAGTTGCACGACATATATCCCATAAGGCCAGTGAAAATCTTGTTGAGTTTACTGATTTCCTTTAGGCCACGCTTTGGATACCCACAGGATTTAGATTTGGATTTCTCACATTTGCAGTTGAGATTTGGAACTGGTTCAGATCCTTAGATATCCAAATCAGCTACAACTCGACTAAGCCTTTGTCCCAGACTAGTTGGGATAGGCTGATGAATCCTTAGAAAATTTTCATGAAGAAGGTGAAAGGATCTTCCCGGCTCCAATTGACTAAGTCTAATCCTGACACCAGTTAGGTTCGTCCACATGGATCATTTTCTTCTATTCTCTCCTATCCAAATCAGCTACAACAGTGAAAAAATTGATTTTCAAATCTATTCTCAAGACATTATTTGGAAATCGATATTTGTGGCAATTACCTTCACCCTTGCTGCTCTCCTCGACCTTGCTGCAGCGGCAGCGAGACGTCCCTCCCTTGTACAACATGAGCATGAGGATGATTGATGTATTTTGTAACCAAAACTCAAATCCAAATCCAAATACAAAAACATGAGGTATCCAAATGTGGCCTTACATCCGAAGACAGTAGAAAAAAAGGAATGCACTAGCTTTGTTTGTGGGGCCCACCCAATAATGACCGAGTATGGATACAGTATGTCAGTATTGTATGCCATTAAGGCCATGTTTGTTTTGGATTTTGATAATTGATATTGAGTCCAATAATTTTGTGAATCGATATCAAGTCCAAAACCGATTCTTGGACTCGAATTAAACGCTCAAAATCGATTTTCAAAATCCAGAACAAACAGGGACTAAGCAAACCAAGCATCTCGAGTATAAACTATCATATTGCAGGGTGATACAATTGATATAACATATAGCATTACCTTAATTTCTATCTTCTCATCAAATCAATCATTCAATGACATTAATCCAAGCAAATGAATACAGTGATACAGTGACAAACACCAAGCAAATGACTACAAGGAAAGACAATTTACAGGGGGTAGACGGGTTTGGAGGCATCAAAAGGAAATATAACAATTTTATTTCCATCACATTAAGTAATGAGCTTCCAAACATAACATGATGGCCACTGGGCTCCAAAAAATTGCAAGGGACCATGCACCATATAACCTCCCCATCAATATAAACAAAAGAACTGAATCACAATCAGTGAATCAAGTACCCACATAATCACATTTCCCCTTCAAAAAAGGCTGGTTTCATGGTCGGTAGAGTACGCAAATCTTCACCGTAAAGATGGCAAGCATTCAGTAATCAAAACTGGTCATATGATCTGTGGCCGGTAGATGGGTAGTAAAAACGACAGCGTCCAATAAACAATTTTAACGAAAATCTGATTGGTGCAACATCTGGGCTTCAGCAAAATCCAGGGGCTCGTCGTGCTTCGGTAGATGACAAGTTTCAATCACCACAAATGACATGTAAGGTAGAGACTAGGGAGAGTACCAATTCAGGTACCTTTACCAGTTTAACAAAACCCATGAACAAAAAAATAACTTTCTTTGATAAAAAAAAACGTAATAAACAAGACTATCTACCTAGTCAATAGTCATACATTTTACAAAGCCCCTCTATCCAAGTAATGAACTCCACAGAGCCCATGTTGTAGGTGACTCACCTCCGGTCTCGTTTGCGCATAGTGTAGCAAGAGGGGAGTGCCTATAGTGAAGAGAGGCTGGATTAACAGGCGTGTAGAGAAAGGTGGGAAGCCATTAACAGAGTCAAAGAAGAAGTTCTGGAAATGACCACATTATAAACTTCGCAAAAACATCGGTCTCCAAAAACTCGATATGTGCAGCCCGGCCAATCATGGTATTCAAGTTCCGGCCCTGAGTAGAGGTATCAAAGTTGACATCACAGCGCAAGAAAGTGCGTTGCTCCGATGAGGGAGCACGGATCTGATCCAAGCAACTGTTTAGCATTTCTGTAAAAACTTGTCCTTTCTTTGAGAAGTCCCATGATGATGCCTGACACAATTCAATTCTGGCAGAATGATATGGAACATACCCATCCTGAACATAGGGGATAAGGGAATGAATGTCATGTGACCAGAGGGTGGATTTAGAAAGAAACACTACTAAGATGATAGCACGGTTTTAAATTTCGACAGAAATCCAAAATTTCGGATTCCAGTCAAGACCAAAACCAAAACCACCTGAAACCGAAATTTTAGCCAGAGTCCCAACTTTTGGCCGAAATTGACTTTCGGAAATTTTGGCTAGAATTAATTTTTTTTTTCCAAAATTTCGTCCAGGATTACTGAAATTTTGTTAATTTCGGTTTTGGACAATTTCGGTAACTTCGACCCAAAATTTCGGAAATTTTGGCTGAAATTATCTTTTTTCCAAAATTTTGTCCGAATTACTGAAATTTCGTTAATTTCGGTTTCGGCTATGTCCAAAACCGAAACCGTGGATGATAGTCTTCCTCATGTGTTGATGATATCATATGTCAAGGAAACTGAGACCAAATGCCCCATGGTCTAGATTCAAACATAAAAGTAACTACACATGCAAGTTCCTACAACAATAAAAGGGGTCCCAATGATAGGAAACCCAAATAACAGTTTCGGAAAACATAGGATTAACTTGCTTATTCTAAAAAATGACAGATGTAATAATTTCCAAGGAAAATGGATTTGTATTTCCTAAAAAGACCCAACCTGCACGAATAAAGGATACCTGTGGTGAGGATAGCAAGATTATATTCTTGAAGTACTCCAATGTCTTCTTCTGATTAAAAAAACAAAAAAGGGAACATCGTGTCATGAGTATCTGGCCTTAAAGAGTTAAAAGTAAGCGGCAATATATCAAATAGGAACAAAGATAGATCTAGGATGACTGGAGTCAACTAATTTGGATGAGCAAAACAAGAACCTTAATAAAACAATATGAACAGGTTAATGAAAAAATGTCCTGTAGATGGGTTTCTCTCCAGTAAACAGCTCAATAATAGAAAGGTATACAAAATCGATTTTATCTCTTCTAATAAGAGAAGGGGGGAGAAATGGGTTGTGAATGAACATTAAATAGTTCAGATAATAATGGAAGATGTTTGGTTTACATATTTTTGAAAAGATTGAGAAAAGGATATTTTGGAAAATAATGTGTTTTTTCATACATAAAACTAATTTTAGTTGTTGTTAGTTGTTACAAGTAGACCAATACTGCTTGTTGCATAAAGAAGTGTGACAATTATTTTAGTCGCATTAAAAACCTTCAATGAGACCAAAAAAAAGCATCAACCAAGCCAAAAATACCTACCAAACTGAGAACCCGAGGAAACTATTGGCTCAACTCAGCAAGTTCATCTTATTCAGATATAAAGGGTATCAGACTATAACATGCAATGAAAATTTGTTTTTCCTTGAACAATAACACAAAAATATTAAATGCGGTTTAGCAATATTTATTACAGAAAAGGAAAATCTTGGGAGATTCGGATCTAATACCTTGCAAAGCTTGTAAAAAAATGTATTCTGGAGGTCCGGATCATCAGTGAATGTAAGCTGGTGAATGCATTGGCCGCCCCTGAGCTTCTTCAGAAGCCACAACCCAGAGTTGAACAAGGAGTTCGAACTGTACAGATACCCCAAGTGTGGTCCAGATATAGACATGTATGTATAAAGGTATTTTAAATAAGGTTCGATCACGCTCTCTGAAAATAAACACAGAGCCTCTCATTCAACATATATTCTATTATAAGGACAAGAAAGAAGGGTAGCTGAGCTATGGATGAATACCTGTTAACGCACTTCTAATAATGACATTCCCTATGGAATGCCCAACAAAGCTAAGCTTGATGTTTTTATAGCCTCCAGATCTTGAGGCCTTATCCATTTTCTTTTTAAGGAAAGAAGTCACCTCTTCAGCCAACCTTCCACCCATTTCCTTGAAGTCTCCGGATGTTTTATCTTCATTCGCCTGTGACATGAGAAACTCTGCCCCTGGATCGATCAGAAGCCATTGATTTCGAACAAGCCGTAAATCCAGATGATGTCCCTATTTATGTGTAAGCCGAGTTAAAACGAAAGAAGTCAACTGAACCATGTTCTGGAAATGATATGGAAAATCTGAGATAGTATTTCAGAAAATAAGCTCCCTAGAGATGTTAGAAAGAAACTATGGATGCAACTCTCGATTTGCCGTAGTACACAAAACATGGGAGCACAAAAGTAATCTAGGTAATATAATCTAATAATTTTATATATGCATACATGTGTATATACAAAGCAACAAGATCAAGTGATGATTACAAGGTAGAAGGCCATGAACCAATGTCACAAGCAAATATTTGACAATGAGATGCACGTACGTGATATGAGAAATATAAGGAGCTAAGAAAAACTGACTCAAAAATCAAGAGAGATTATGGAATATTTGGACATATCATAGCCAATTAGATCAAAATCCCAACAAGACGTCAATAAGTAGCCGGATCCTAAAATGTAACTGTCTATCTGGTAATATTTCATATAAAGCTCAAGAGGGTCATCCCTTGTCTTTGCCAGGGTAAGATCTGCAAGTGTAAACAAATGATTGCAAGGAATTTAGAAGATCAACCCATTGGTGATGCTCAAACAGAAACAATACATCATTGGAGTCGAATGGCTCAAGTTCGAAAGAGAGCCAACTTATGAATTGCCACATCATGTCCTAGGATCTATTTCTAAGGAAAACTAAAGAAACGGCATCCAAAAATGGAATTTTTGTGACATCATGATCAACAGAGAGCCAACTTATGAATTGCTTGCATCCAAACTACAATAAACTTACCCATTTTTATTTTAGTTATTTATAGTGAATTTTAATTTATTTTAGGAGTCATTGTAGGATGTTTTCCAAAGCCAGCTATTTACATGATTGATTACTTTTTTTTTAAGAATTCTATTTTCAACAAATAGTTGCCTTGTTATAGTAATCGAGTCTGATTAGGACTTGCAGTCTTAGCTGGAGATTGAGAAAAGGAAGAGGTTTCTATGTATATGGATATAGACTATGCAATAGTGATTTTTTTGGACTTTTGAAATATTGATAATGTATTCTTGAGAACTTCAATTTCTTGCCACACAAACTTCCCATGCTCCTCATTATCTTCTTGTTTTACTTGTCACTTCTTCTTTTGCTTTTTTATCTAATGGAAAAGCAAAGTCTACAATCTTGAGCTACATCACAAACCAAAAATACTGTTCTAAAGAACCTTTCCTTGATTCCTAAAAAATATTCATTCCCTACACGACATGCAAGAATCCCAATTCTCATGGTTTTAAGTTCTACCATTAAACCAGAAAAAAGAGACATGCAAGAATCCCAATCCTACCATCATCTAATGTCCTATTCAGTTGCCCTTTACACGACAACAATTTATGATAGAATAAGAATACCAACCAAGTACCTGCAGAATAGATCTATACATCGTACCACCTGCAAACTTGTGAAGATACCATACCGATGAACATGCTAAGAGCATCAAAGAACCCTACAGATTAGGAATCTGTCCTAGTTGTAATGAAGATATATAAGTCCCAAACTCTTACTGTGCAAGTGGCAGTAATATGTGCTATGACCTTGTTCAGTAACATTGCCTATAATGGTTATGGTAACATAACATGGTATATATATATATATATATATATATGAGAAAACTGTTGGTGGGCTTAAGCACCAACAGTTCTCTCTCTCTCTCTCTCTCTCTCTCTCTCTCTCTCTCTCTCTCTCTCTCTCTCTCTCTCTCTCTCTCTCTCTCTCTCTCTCGCTATATATATATATATAGAGGAAAGTGTTTCTAGTCCGGCCGACTAGAGATCATTCTCTAGTCCGCCACCCAAAAACACATGGGTCCCACATATTTGGGTGATGCAAAGCATTCATTTGATGGGCCCTGACATAGAGACGGTGTCCACAAGAAATTAGCTTCATAGGATCATCCCAACCCTATGATTTGTGGAGCTTAAAATGGACGGCTATAAACCGCCACAAATCTGTCCATTTTTTAACTCCACAAATCGAAGGGTTAAGAAGATCCTATGAAGCTGAATTTTTGTGGACATCCTATCTATGATGAGGCCTATCAAATGAATGCTTTAGATCACCCAAATATGTGGGACCCATGTGTTTTTGGGTGGCGGACTAGAGAATGATCTCTAGTTGGCCGGACTAGAAATGCTTTAGATCACCCAAATATGTGGGACCCATGTGTTTTTGGGTGGCGGACTAGAGAATGATCTCTAGTCGGCCGGAATAGAAACACTTTTCTCATATATATATATATATATATATATATATATATATATATATATATATATATATATAAAACTAAGTAGGATATCTTAAAAAAAGATAGAAGGCATTAACTAGGAGTGGATAGAGCAATGATAGCAGTCACCAAAGATTCAAACTTTAAGATGAGACCAGCATCAAAACTATGATAAGTACCGAAGCACTACTAGTGAGACAAGACCAATAAAGGAAGCAATAGGCCTGCAGGATTAAGTACAAAAGGGAAACTATTTGAAGAGGTGGGGCATTTTAAGCCAAGAAAATATGCATTGTGCCGCCCATTCTTTCATGAACGCATGGGCATGCATAAATTCAGATACACCAAGAAAATATGCATTGTGCGACTCATTTTTCATGAACACACGCGCATGCATAAATAAAGATACAAATAAGTTGACACAAGGAGAAAGAAATTGGAATCAACTGTGACATATGGCAAAGCACAAAGAACATCGGATTTTGAGGATCAAAGTTGGCAGACACATATTAAGTAGGATTCTTCTGTGATTGACGATAGGCACATAAAAGTTTAAACTGCCACATTTCATGGGATATCTGAGACAACTATTGGAATCGAATGTGACATATGGCAACTTCCCTCCAACTGTCCCCTGGATCTTTGGAACCCTAGGATGAGGTGCAACCTAAATGCACAACTTATGGGGGTAGCAAAAGCATCCCAGGCCCAATAGGCGGTAGATAGGAAAGATGTGATTTGACCTGTGAGAATTTGGCTCTTCCATTGATGACAACTAAGCAGTTTTCAACTTTGCAAGATCTCAGAGGAGATGGACGATTTTGATACTGGGACTACTGAGCTATTAATGGTCCTACCCTATTTGCATTCATAGTCAGAGATTCTGGCTGAAACAACCCAAATGTCATATTGCTGGTTAGGCAACACGTGTGAGTCAGGCCATTGTGGAGGTAACTTTGGTTAAATAATTCATAGTTTGCCATGCATTATTTCAAAAACCTTAAAAACATATCTATACATCCAGCCCAGTTTGTATCTAATCCCATTTTCGGTTAGATGGTAAACCAATTCACTCCCCATGGAGAATTCATTTGAACATCATTTTTCACAATTGTTTGTCAGGGTATGAATAAGGGTGGCAAAATCCATCTGAAATCAGAGAGACGACATTTTCTTTTCTTACAAAAAATATGTTTGATGGGTGGTATGGAGATAATTTTCTGTAAATATAGGAAGGACAAAAGTAGCATAGAAATCAAATGGCACAAATGAACAAGATATATGAAAGTAATAAGCTTTTATTCCAACCAAGTTAAGGAAACGTGCCTGAAATCCATGCACAAAGACGGCAACCTTCAAAACACGGCCATTTTTTTGTGGACCAGCACCAAATAACCTTGGCACAACCTGAGGTCCCGTGGGTAGGCCAGACAGATCTTTCTGGTCCAGAGAGCGTAAGGATGAATCGCAACTTGTAGTACGTAGCGGAATATCCATGACATGTTGTTCTACAAGAATAACTGGAATATGCGAAGGATCACCGTAAACGTGCATGTCTTGTATTGACTGATTGTTAATCTGCATCGAACACGCATCTTTCAGATTTTCCAATGGATTTAATAGAAACATTAATTAAAAAAGTCTTATAATAAAATATAACTCGCCTTCATTTGGGCAATACTTTTTCGATGAAGCTCAGCACGTGTAGTTGAAGTTTGTGCCTGCTGCATTAAGAATATAGAAAATGATTTAGAGGCTACATAGCAATAGTGTTACTGATTATCTTTATGTTGCTAGAAGGGATGGTTTTAAATTTCGGTCGGGTCCGAAATCAAATACATTTCGGTTTCTGATTCAATTTCGGGCTGAAATTAGGTCATTTTGACCGAAATTGTAAAAATTTCGGCCGAAATGACCTAAAAAAAAAACGGTTTCGGTCCGAAATTTAAATCCAAGCTAGCAGGATGCCATGGGCGGGTGACGTCTGGCTACCTGCCTGCCTCTGGAACAGACCGTGTAGGTGGTCTGGCCCACATGCAGGTTGGGCAGCCAGAGGCCGTGCTGACATGCGCTCTTCCTTGCACTCCTTGCAGCATCCTTGAATAATTTCCTATGTTTATCAGCATCCATAAAATTGTGCATGCATGGATCTATGGATGCAACATCACCAATACGTGAAATTTATACAATTTTCATCATAAAATTTATGATATAAATAATTACATCATCACTGGATCTATGTGGTATCGAAGCTCTTCCAAGGATACTATGATGAGAAGAAGGCTCATCTCCACTTCTCAAATAGCGGTGTGGGATCTCAACCTTAGAGTGAACCATCCATATTGACCATTCAGCCTTTCGATCATGGGCCCATGTATCACGCAGATGTTCCAGTATCCTAGTTCTGTTAGCCCTGGAATGGAACAATATATTAATGGTTTAGTATTGTGACAATGAAACACAGTACAATGTTTCCTGGAACAACATATTAATCGTTAAGCATTTTATCATAAATATAATCACAGACAATGCAACAGAGTACAATGGTTCCCTGAATCAGTGAACTCTCAGGTTAATTTTGAGAATATCTTGAAACCATTCGTCTTAAAGCTGCAAATCAACTCAAAGTAGGGAATTCAAACTGTAAGCCTATAAAATTTAGAAAATTGTAGCCGCTTCTAAATCTATAAATACAAATTGTCATCATGACCAGTTAACTACTATTGGAATTGCATGTGGTGGCATGATGCATGATAAAGGGGTTCACTCCCCTTATCGCACTTCTAAAATCTCAGGGAGCATGTAGTTGTCAATTTCAAGCTACTTTTTTTTAGCTCCCCTTAAGTTCAACAAGGATATAAGGGATTTGCTAGGGACCATTGCAGAAGACATTTCGCAGCTGGGCTATTGCATGTGATAGCAGCCACACAGGCTCAAAAAAGGAAGGGGGCATCAAATTGAAGGACTCTCGGCCATTTAGTTTGGTAGATTGTGTGTACAAAATCTTGGCCAACGTAATAGCAAGATGGGTCAAAGAGATAATAGAAAGGATGATATCCAAGTTCCAATGAGCTTTTGTTACTAGGAGAGATTTTAGATGAAATCCTCATTGCAAATGAAGTTATTGACATGAGAAAGAGAGAAGGAAGCCTGGGACTAGTATGCAAAATCGACACAGAGAAAGCGTATGATCATGTGGACTGGAACTTCTTGGACTACATTCAAGAAAAGATGGGGTTTGGGGTCAAATGAAAGAATTGGATGAGAGCCTGCACCTCATCTTCTTCCTTCTCCATTCTCCTCAATGGCGCACCTACAGGTTTTTTTCCCGAGTACAAGAGGTATCCAGTAGGGAGATCCACTATCTCTATATCTTTTAATTATAGTGGTTGAGGCTCTACACCTTCTAATATCAAGAGCGAAAGAGAAGGGATTTAGTTATTTAATTATTTATTTTGAAAAGTAAGAGAAGGGATTTATAAAAGGCTTGAATCCTAGTAGGAACATGCAGCAAATATCTCATCATCAGTTTGCCGATGACAACATCATCTTTTTGGATGGTGTAAAATACTTGAAAAATTATCAAAAGAGTGTTTAGATCTTAGATGGTTCGATTGCTCGAATTCTCATTTTGAGTTTGCCGATGACACCATCATCTTTTTGGAGGATGTAAAGTACGTGAAAATATCAAAAGTGATTAGATCTTGGATAATTTGAATTGGCATTGAGGCTGAAGATAAATTTCTCAAAAAACGCTATCGTGGGTGTTAATATGAAACTGAAGAAGGTTTTAGCGTATGCAAGGATTCTGGGATGCAAAAAAGAAGAGTTCCCAACAACTTATCTTGGCTTACCTTTGGGCTTCAGAGTGCCTAATTCTAGTTTATGAGACTTGGTTGGTGAAAGAATGGAAAGAAAACTTACATCTTGGAAGAAAAAGTGCTTATCCCTAGGAGGCAGAATAACACTCATGAAGACGACCCTATCAAAATTCCTGATGCAATTCACGTCATTGTTCAAAACTTTGGCAAACGTGGCAAAAAAGATCGAAAAGGCCCTATTGGGAAAGTGGTCGTATAGATCCGGGGAGGAAAAAATGCACTTCGGCATAGGGTAATTGAGGATAAATATAGGATGGGTGGGGGAATGGAAGAGTAGAGACCCATCTCTAGGTAAAGACTCGGATGCATGGAAGTCCATCAATTAGTCCAGATCCCTGTACGAACCTTTTGTTAGATATAGAGTTGAGAGGGGAAAGGGGACAAGTTTTTGGATAGATCATTGGATAGGAGTCTGTGTTGTGCCATGCATATTTGAGCCTATTTATGTTAGCTACCAATAGGAAGGCTAGAGTCTATGAGTACAAGGAGAGGGGGTGGGGTGGGGGTAATATGGTCCCTTAGGTTTAGGCAAAACCTTAAAGACCAAGAATTTGAGAGGCAAATCATCATAATTAATACTTTATCCTCTTGCTATTGATCTCCTAACATAGATGATTGCAGAGTGTGGGTGCCAGATCCAGATCCACAGGGCTATTTCTCGGTGAGATCTTTTTTCCAGTGCTTAGCAGCCGTGAGTCGAGGTGCATCTCCAAATGCAAAGATATGGAAATTTACAAACACCCTTGAGCGACAAATTTTGCATGGACGGTGGCAAGGAAAAAAATTAACAATTGTGACCGGACCAAGAGAAGATACTTCGAGCTCACAAGCATGTGTGTTATGCAATGTAAGCTAAAAAAAAATATCTTTGGATCATCTTTTGGTGAGATGCCCTTTCTCCCACCATTTATGGATGAGAATCATCAAAAGATTCGATTGATCTTGGGTGTGTTGACGATCCATCAAGATCTTATTTAATTGGTGTATGGGCCCATTCGGTGAAGGGGGCCTAGTTATGTGGAAGCTTGTCCCTCTTGCTTTGAAATGGCACATATGGAAAAAAAATAAACAATTGTCTATTCAGGGAACCAAAGAGAGAAAAGGGCAGAATCTTCCTTGGCATCAAGATTGATTTAATCCTATGGAGAAGAGGATAACAGCTTAAAGCCACATATAGTGTGAGTGAAATTCTAAGAGAATGGCGAACGATTGTCGTGGAAAAGGATGAGAAACTCAAGATATCTCCAAAATGGTTCCCTCTTGGATCGGTGAAGTTCAACTCTGATGGAAGTTCTAAAGGTAAGCTGGGTCAGGCAGGGATTGGAAGAGTTTTTCGTGACTCTAATGGTCAAAAGATTCTTTTTCAGGGTCAATTGGTGTTTGTTATCCAGATGAGGCAGAAGCCCTGGCCCTTGTACGGGATTTGAGATGGTTCTCTAAATTCAAATCATATCCATTGATTATTGAAGGGGATTCCTCCAATGTTAATGCGTGGACTAGCAACAAAGCACCTAGATCGTGGACGTTAGAGGATGTAATGGAAGAAATTAGAAACTTAGTCGGGGAATTAAGCTAATGAGTCACACCATGAAGCTTTGGGAGAGGGTAATTGAGCATAGACTAAGAAAAGAGACTAAGGTGTCAAAGAATCAGTTTGGTTTCATGCCCGGACGATCGACTATGGAAGCTATCTTCTTGATTAGGCGATTAATGGAGAGATTTAGAGAAAATAAAAAGGACATTCATATGGTTCTCATTGATTGGAGAAAGCGTAACATAGGGTTCCCAGGAGTGTTATGTGGTGGGTCCTTGCAAGGAAAAAAGTACCTACTAAATATATTGATGTGAATAACGATATGTACGATGGAGCAGTAACTAGTGTCAGAACCGCAGATGCCACGACTAGCGAGTTTCCAATTACAATAGGACTGCACCCGGGATCAACTCTAAGCCCTTATCTTTTTATTCTAATTATGGATGAGCTTACGGAGGGTATCTAAGATGAGGTGCCGTGGTGTATGTTATTTGCAGATGACATAGTATTAATAGACGAAACCAAAGCAGGAGTAAATGCTAAATTAGAGTTGTGGAGAACTACTTTGGAATCCAAAGGTTTTTAGACTAAGTAGGACTAAAACAGAATATATGGAATGCACCTTTAGTAATGTAAGGAGGCGGGACGATGATGTAGTAAATATGAGTGGACAGGAGGTACCTAAGAGGGATATCTTTCGCTATCTTGGTTCAATTCTACATAAGAAATGAGAGATTGAAGAGGATGTTAATCATAGAATAAGAGCAGGTTAGTTGATGTGGAAGCTTGCCTCAAGAGTTCTATGCGACCGTAAAATCCCTACCAAGTTGAAGGGTAAGTTTTATAAGACAGTTGTGAGGCCAGCCATGCTGTACGGCTCAGAATGTTGGGCCACCAAGAAGCAGCATGTGCATAAGAAGAGTGTAGCGGAGATGCGAATGCTTAGATGGATGTGTGGCCACACAAGGTTACATAGAATTAAAAATGAAGACATTCGTAAAAAGGTGGGGGTGGCACCAGTTGAGGAGAAGATGAGAGAGCACCGCTTAAGATGGTTTGGACATATCCAACGTAGGCCTTTGTATGCTCCGGTGAGAAGAGGCGACTCGTGCCAAATTGATGAAGTAAAAAGAGGTAGGGGCAGACCGAAAACAACTTGGGTAGAAACAGTGAGGAAAGACTTGACAGCTAGGAACATAACAGAGAACATGACCTTGGATAGGTTAGAATGGAAGAAAATGATCCACGTAGAAGAACCCAACTAGAACCAGGATTAGAGACAGGCAGATTCCTTTTATCTTCTTCATGAATTTTTTTTCCAAAGGATTCATTTAGCCGACCCCAACTAGTTTGGGACAAAGGCTTTGTTGAGTTGAGTCGCGGTCATCAAACCATTACATCATCATATGAGGAAGTCGGCGAACGAGGAAGCTGACAAACTGGCAAAAGACTGCTGACAGAGAGGCGGAGTTATTGCTGACCGCGGGTTGAGCCCAATCCGTTGTAGGTTTTGTATGGCATGGGAATCATCTTGTTGTAATAGACAACCCTGTTGGAAATATGGACATCTGGGTGTCAAGGTTTGCCATGATCTGATATTTCCGGAGCTTTATCGGCAGCTGCGTGTTCAACACCAAGCACAGATCGGCTTTTGACAGGCATTGCAGTAGCTGATATTGACTCTCAGTGATCCATTCGGTACAGTCTATGATGCCAATAGAAGACATGCAGGTGCCAGAATGAGCGTTATCTGTTTTCTGTTCATATAGTTGAGATCTAATGTCACAATGTATCAGAACAGGGGTAACAGGGGTGAACTGTGACTAATTAGTCAAGGTAGGTTGTAGAAATGGGTAATCATTAGAGCATTTTGGGTTGTGCTATGTTTTTTTGCATTGTTGGGACGCCTTGTCCCCATGGATGTAATCTGGTTGTTATCTTAAAAAAAAGGTTATTTTAATCTTTGGATTTGGGTCCCTTGTGGTCGAAGATGATTTTCACAGTGTGATTATATAGATTTACAGAGGCTACAACTATCCTTGGAGATAAGCTGATTCAACAAAGGAATATAAATATTTGCTCCTCTATAGACGTTGCGTTTCATCATGTATTATAGGAGGCAAATGAGAGGTAGCAGATGTATTAACTATGGAAGATGCAGGTTCATATCGTCTACTAGTGGTGAATCATTTACCTTTGTCGTATGCTTAGTGTCCTTTCAAGTGCTGATTTGATCTGGGATACTTTGTTAGGTATTATGACCATCTAGGTCATTTTTCTTGTGATGATTTGTTTCTTTTAATGAAATTTTGATTACTGTTTAGGAATAAAGAATAACTCATGATAGTAAAGAGGAAAAGGAGAATCTGGAAATAAACTTCTAACAACCAACGGTTAGTGCTTGGGAAGGAGGGGCATATCATTCATTTTGCCAAGTCTATTTTAGATGCGACGAGAACATAGTGTGTGAATCATAACTAATTCATACAGAAATAAAACTGACCTGTGGAACTTCAAGAATGTATTCCATAGAAATAGAAGTTGGTTCCCCAAAGAATGGAATGTTTCTAAGAGATCATCTTTAGAAAGAGACAGGAGCTTCTCGTCACTTTCAAAATCAACGATGCCATTTAATTTCTGCTCAAGGACAGAAAAGCATTGAAAATAAAAAAGAAGGTACAACGGTACTCACATTACAAACAGAACTAGTATAGTGCAGTCAAGTACCTCCAAACCATTTCTTGACTCGTTTCCCAATTGTCTGATCCCCATCCTTGAATCCAAAACGCCAGCATCCATAGTACTCAAATCCCGCCTCAAATAAGAAGCAATCAACTCATTCCCCCCCACATTGAAGTCAGCATCAATCAAATCATCAATTGTTTGATCTATTGCTTTGCTAAGTTTTTGTAGTTCTTTAATAAGTATGCCACGGGCAGTTGATAATGCTTTAATAAATGTAATTGCTTTTGAACCCATATGAGACCCTTCGCCCGTTACCTGAGCATTCAAGAGTCAAATTTTGGCTGGTTATGCAAGCTACATACAAAAGACATACAATTCCAATATGGGAAATGTTATCAGCACTACTGTATTTTGATGATCGCACTCCTCACTTTATTAAAAGTACGGTATGGCCCGTACCATTGGATGATCCAAGCCGTCCATTACGTGGGCCACAGCCAAAATAAGTTGTGCCCCAAAAATTATTTCCATAGGTTGATCCTAACCCTCCGATCTATAGAGGGTTAGGATCAACCCTCTAACATTCAGATCGGAGGGTTAGGATCAACCTATGGAAATGATTTTTGGGGCACAACCTATTTAGGCTGTGGCCCACCTAATGGATGGTTTGGATCATCCTATGGTGCGGGCCCTACCGTACTTTTAATAAAGTGAGGAGTGGGATCATCAAAATACGGTAGTGCTGATAACATTTCCCTTCAATAAACAGCTAAAAAGATAATATTAGAAGAAACTTCAACAATAATGTAGAGTACATCATATTTGTTGGTGCTGCATTTCACATCACATAAATGCGCAGGGAAAATTAAATAGTATCTAACAGATGACCTGTCATAGTATCCATAGTGTCTTTATGCTAAAATGTTTCTTTGCTAAAGCCCAGCGAAGAAATGTTTTATATTTCCAACGACCCCACAAATTTTCCTTGAAACTCTTAGGAAACATGCATGCGGCCTGTATGTATGAAAATGCTACTCGGATTCAACTAGTGGTCACCCCCAACCACCACGACCACCCCTGATGAAGAAAAGTATAAAATTGACACTCTGGTACCAAATTATGGTGCAACTTTTACCAAGAAAAATGTCCTAATGTCCATGTGTAGCCTTTGGATCCAAACTTCTAATAATATAATCAAATCTGGAATTATTCTAAAAATAAATTACTGCGAAAGATCGCAGCAACTCACCTATACTTGAATACTAATCCAGAAAACTATGATTAAAGCTCAAAGGATCTGATCTACGTTGATTACAACTGTATATCAAATACCATAGAAAACTTTGCAGAAATTTGCAGCAGCAAGGTTCTCTAAGACTTGAAATTCCTCCAAGAAAATTCCACAAGCAGATCTGCAGGCACTCACACTACATAATCTTCAAAACAATTCCCACGAACAAAACGTACAACAGTTCAAGAACAAAACTCAACTCAATTCAACAAAGCCTTTGTACCAAACTAGTTGGGGTCGGCTAAATGAATCCTTTAGAAAAATTTCATGAAGAAGGTGAAAGGAATCTAGGCGGCTCTAATCGTGGCTCTAGTTGGGTTCTTCTACGTGGATCATTATCTTCCATTCTATCTTATCCAAGGTCATGCTCTCTGTTATGTTCCTAGCTATCAAGTTTTTCCTCACTGTTTCTACGCAAGTTGTTTTCGATCTGCCCCTACCTCTTTTTATTCCATCAATTTGGCACGAGGCGCCTCTTCTCACTAGAGCATCCAAAGGCCTACGTTGGATATGTCCAAACCATCTTAAGCGGTGCTCTCTCATCTTCTCCTCAATTGGTGCCACCCCCACCTTTTTACAAATGCCTTCATTTTTAATTCTATCTAACCTTGTGTGGCCGCACATCCATCTAAGCATTCGCATCTCCGCTACACTCATCTTATGCGCATGCTGCTTCTTGGTGGCCCAACATTCTGAGCCGTACAATATGGCTGGCCTCACAATTGTCTTATAAAACTTTCCCTTCAACTTGGTAGGGATTTTACGGTCGCATAGAACTCCTGAGGCAAGCTTCCACATCAACCAACCTGCTCTTATTCTATGGTTAACATCCTCTTCAATCTCTCCTTATGTAGAATTGAACCAAGATAGCGAAAGCAAATATATATATATATATATATATATATATATATATATATATATATATATATGTGAGAGAGAACGGTTCCTACACATATGTGTAGATAAGTTATCTACACACTAGCTTAAAATAGAGTGGGGGCCACATTATTTGGGTGATCCAAAACATTCATTTTTAAGGCCCTCACATAGATAGGGTGTCCACAAAAAATCAAATCCATAGGATCATCCTAACCATTCGAACTGTGGAGGCAAAAAATGGACTAATTTGTGAAGGTTTAAAGACATCCATTTTACCTCCACAAATCGTAGGATTGGGATGATCCTATGGATCTGATTTTTTGTAGACACCCTATCTATGTGAGGGCCTTTAAAATGGATGGCTTGGATCACCCAAACAATGTGGGCCCCCACTGTATTTTAAGCTAGTGTGTAGAGAACTCTCTACACATATGTGTAGGAACCGTTTTCTCTCTCTCTCTCTCTCTCTCTCTCTCTCTCTCTCTCTCTCTCTATATATATATATATATATATATATATATATATATATATATATAGGATATTTTATATGATGTGTGTGCTTGAAGTCAATTATTTTTCAAAAAGTACCATGCGGCCCGCTTCATAGGATGATCCAAACCATCCATCAGTTGGGCCACAATGTAAATAGGCTGTAGCCTGTAAATCATCTCCATGGGATGATCCTATGGGCCCTACAGTCCACTGCTAAAGACTCACACACACACACACACACACACACATATATATATATATATATATATAGAGAGAGAGAGAGAGAGGAAACGGTTTGTGAGCAGCTGCTCAGATAATTATCTGAGCATGGAATTTTAAAACAAGGGTGGGCCCAAATTTCGGGGCATTTTGGGGGTGATCCTAAGCATTCATTTGGAAGGCACCATCATAGATGGGGTGTGTACCAAAAATCAGCTCCATTGGATCATCTTAGGGTATCCATTTGTGGAGAAAAATGGACAGATACTGTTTGTCCACAAATCTGCCCATTTTTTCCCTCCACAAATGAAAGGGTTAGGATGATCCAATGAAGCTGATTTTTGGTACACACCCTATCCATGATGGGGCCTTCCAAATGAATGCTTAGGATCACCCCCAAAATGTGTGCCCACCCTTGTTCTAAACTTCCATGCTCAGATAAGCTATCTGAGCAGCTGCTCACAAACCATTTCCTCACACACACACATACACACACACACACACACACACACACACACACATATATATATATATATATAGAGAGAGAGAGAGAGGTGTTCTTGCGCAGCTGCGCAGGGAGTTACCTGCGCATTAGTGGCTTATAAAGCCTCCCATTGGTCACTTTTTCTGGACCCGCAAAGGTGGACCCGATATACAAACCAATGTGAGGCTTTATATGCCACTAATGCGTAGGTAACTCCCTGCGCCGCTGCGCAGGAACACTATATATATATATATATATATATATATATATATATATATATATATAGAGAGAGAGAGAGAGAGAGAGAGGAAAGTGTTGGTGAGCTTAAGCTCACCATACACCAAACTTATGGTGAGCTTAAGCGCCCAATCACATTGGGGCCTACTTTGTTAGGATAATCCAAAGCATTCATTTGAAAGGCCCTTACATAGATGGGGTGTGTACCAAAAATCAGCTCCATAGGATCATCCTAACCCATCCATTTGTGGAGGTCAAAATGGACAGACATTATTTGTCCACAAATCTGCCCATTTTTGTCCTCCACAAATGGAGGGGTTAGGATGATCCTATGGAGCTGATTTTTGGTACACACCCTATCTATGATAGGGCCTTGCAAATGAATGGTTTGGATCACCACAGAAAATGTGGGACCCATGTGATTGGGGCGCTTAAGCTCACCATAAGTTTGGTGAGCTTAAGCTCACCAACACTTTCCTCATATATATATATATATATATATATATATATATATATATATATATATATATATATATATAGAGAGAGAGAGAGAGAGAGTTTTTTGGATTTTCCTGAAAAATCTCTAGATTTAACACGTCTACTTTCCTTACTTTTCTCACCAAATACACCCTCTTAAACAATTTAATTTCAGTCATACACCTCAAGAGAGTCCGGAATATTTTTCATTTTCTTTCTAAATTCTATCCACACGATCTCTCTGCCCATTCCGTCCCTTTGTTTTTCAAGATTGACCCGTGTGTCTCTCTGGCATACACCAAACCTCTCTCATTTCTCGAGAGACGTACGTGTATTTCACCTCTCTCTCTGTGCTCTCCACCGCGACGAGTTAGGGTTTGCTTCACCTTCTAGGGTTTGATGGCTTCAACTGAATAAGAACCATTGATGGAATTTCTTTGATGAAAGGAGAGCTGTCTCCAGAAGTCTCTCTCTTTCTATCTAGAACTCTCTCTTTCCTTCCCATGGGCCAGATATCTTCTCATTTGATTTATCTACAAAGAAGAGAGGTTTAGGCGAAACCCAGAGATTTGCCTTGCAGAGATAGAAACACAAATATCGTCTTACTCCAGTAGATAGCCTCACTATGGAGGCATCTTAAACCCTGGCTCTTTTAATATTTACCTGAATTTGGGGATTTCCCTGGAACCCTTGCCACTCCGATTTCAGAATTAATGGTATATCATTCCATGGGCTCCTCTTTTCCTATTTGTTTGTCTAATAAGGAAAACAAATCTGGCTTTGGCAATTTGGGGTTTTTATTTATTACTTTTGTTTCTTGACGGAGTAGATAAAGAAAAAAGTAATGCTTTTCTTTCATACTTCCTCTCCATTTTTATAGATGGCATACCTTTCATATACAGTTTAGTTTTGTCTCCTGTTCTCTCTTTATGATGTGTGCTGAATCATGGCCAGTTTCTTTTGTACGTTGTTTTGTTGTGATAAATTTAATCTGTTTTATTTATTTCTGGTACTGTTGATTTCATGTATTATGTATTTTTTGATGTAATTAATGCAGAACCCATATATTTTATTACTGAATAGTTAGGAAATTAAAAGCCATATAAATAGTGCAGATTCCATGAAACCCAACTTCTTTTGCTCTGTTTTAAGCATTTGACTTCTCTGCCATGAACCTTGTATCTCCATCTTTTAATGAAAGCATTTCATTTCTCTTAAAACATTTTAAACTCTTGTCATATATCCTTTACTTCACTTCCTTGATTTTTACTTGGTTTTTTATTTGTTTGCTGTTGAATTTTAACATTTTTTCTTTTGCAAAAATAATCCCTATATCTTATATGTTCAATAATTTATACAGTGACGTTTTTCAATTTAATCTAGCAACCCAGTCCGGTCACTGAGAATTTATATAATATTTTTTATTTGTTTGCCATTGAATTCTAAAATCACACATGTTTAGTGGCGTCACCATAGCTTTATTACTTGAGGCAGCATTTTCCAATGAGATGCAAGCCATTTGAATAATAGATTCCAGCTTAGTTACACAAAGTGATAGAGTGAATGACAAGAACGGATTTGAGTTGGGTGCAAGAGTAGAGATCCAGCAGCTCTCAAATCATCATGGAATATTGGTGGAGTGTGAGCTTCTCTTTTATTAATTCGCTGCAAATATTTGAATTTTTTGCTGGCTATTAAATGATCAATTCAGTTCTTGATCATTTAGGTATGATTTTCATTCTAAATTTTATTCGGTTGTTTCTATTTTGAAGCTTCTAGATAGGTTGTCGGAAATTTTGGTGGAATTTTCAGCCTTTATTCTATTAATTTCCTGGAGAAATTTGATCATGGGTTGTTTTGTTTTAGGTCATTCAGGAAGGGCTTTCATGAATTTGAAGCCTTTACTTTCAATCTATATATATTTTTCTTATTTTTGCAGTATTTTATTCATTCTCATTATTATCGTTTTGTTGTTGATTTTCAGAAGAGGAGGGCCAAACTTCACTGTCACTCAACCCTTCATATTGCTAAAGTCCTGTTCATTTTAGATTGTGACAACCTATTGTGAGCCCCAAACAATAGAAATAGAAAACACATAATGACGGACCTTACCTTTTTCGGTCCTCTATTCAGCTGGAAGATGGTTTGGTATGTCTGTTGAGCTTATTCATCACAGAGACAAACACTGCCAAGGATTATCCAAGACTGCTTGAAAGCAATTTTTCTAATTTTTCTCTTGGCCTCAGGATCCTGCTTCGATTTGTGAGTAAATCGACTTCGTCGTGGCGGTCAATTGGAGGTAAGTATGTCAATTTTATTTATCATTTATGTAAAATGATGGTCCATTCTGTTTTTCTCATTCCTTTAACCAGACCAAGGTGCTGAGCAAGAGTGCAATACTCAAGGGCAAGATCAATGATTCTGTAGATAGGTTTGTGTTTGTCAGATCTGAATTTGGATCTAATAAAATTTCATCGGTGGGTGATATATCATTTGATTGAGCATTTCTTTAGCATTGTTTTCTTATACGTGTTTTCGTTCCGCTCTTTAGCATTTCATTTGAAATCACATGTTCCAGAAGAGAAAAACCTAAATCAAAAGTAGAATATTAGGTTACATGGTTCTTATTTTTCAGTTGTACAAGGACATTGAAACTCAGGTATCTTCTATTCTTTTGTAGATTGTTGTCAACTGCTTTGCTAATGTGATACGTTGCATTGAATAGGAGATCCAATTAGCAGGATTGAGATCGAATTATCAGGATTGAAACCTTAGTTATTGTGGGAGGAACAATCCTATACATGAGTTGAACTGCTACGACTTTTTTATTCCTACACATAACAAGGTTTCATTTGATGTGATTTAAGTGGTGGGTTAATGCATATATCTAAATGCAGAAAAATGTTGTATTAGTGCTGCATAAAAATGAAGAAAACTCAGCTGATTCAAATCGACAGGGTACTGGTGAAGGGATGGAGTTTCTGATTTCTGTCAATGTTCAATCCATAAAGGACCAAACGAAGTAAGCACTGCCCATATAATTTCCATTCAAAAACAGAGGTAATCAAAACTAATGTTGATCTTCTTTTTCTGTCAGTGAAACAATAGTGGTTTGCTGTGACCCATATGGATTGATGTAGCTAATGCAGGTCATCAAGAAGATAATTCATTCTAGGTTGAAAATATGGCACAAAAATGTTGCCGTGGTCAAAAAATACACTATGGCTGCTGAGTTCAGATCCGTAGCTTCCTGCATGCAGCAGCATACCTGTATTATCCTGATCTGTGCTTATTTTTTGTATGCCACTTTATATAGCTCCTAAAGATGGTACCCACATTCTTTAGTTTTTGAAGATATTGCTAATTGGCCGATGTTTAAAAACAGCATTCTACAAATTCGTATATCAATGTTAGTTATGTTAAATGTAAACATTTCCTTTCCTCTTTTTAGCAAAAGAAAAACAAGAGAGATTGAGATAGCATTCCCATTTTCAATTCTATTTTTTAAGTTTAAATTTGGAAGAACAGACAATCCTTTTTCATCGTTTTTTTTAAATGGATATTTTCTTCTTTCAAACGGCTTTGAAGCATACGTTTTTGGTTGCTCTGTGCATCGCACTGGGTGTTTTACTAGTGTGCGTGTATATATATATATATACACTAGTAAAAAACCCCGTGCAATGCACGGGCCGGCAAAGAACTATACGGACCACATCATAGGTTGATCCAAACCGTCCATGTGATGGAACACAACATCAATAGGTTGTGCCCGTAAAATCATTTCCATAGGCTGATCCTAGCCCTCCAATCTATAGAGGTTTCCATATTGTTGTTCCTCTTAAGATGCACGGGTTTGTCAATATTTTGAAAGGTGTCCTGAATCCGTAGTATTATGTAATATGTTCACAAAAATCCGTAGTATTATGTAACATATGTACCCAATCCGTAATTTTGCAAAGAAAAAACGTCACTTTTTTTATTAACAAAGCATAAAGGAGGGGGGTAGGATTGAAATTATTTGCCTTTAATGGGTGCCTTTGCTAAAAAGCATAAAGGAGGGGGTAGGATTGAAAATATGTGGGTTGAATG
This sequence comes from Tasmannia lanceolata, assembly GCF_043159265.1. Taxonomy (NCBI): domain Eukaryota; kingdom Viridiplantae; phylum Streptophyta; class Magnoliopsida; order Canellales; family Winteraceae; genus Tasmannia; species Tasmannia lanceolata. The sequence continues at coordinate 40,105,880 of NW_027518689.1, forward strand.
GGTGCCTTTGTTAAAAAAAGTCAAAAAAAGTGATGTGTAATTCTATTAGTAGTTTGGGAGAAATTCAAATAATTCTCTCCTTTTCTCTTCTGCTATATAATTATGGAAACCTCTATAGATTGAAGGGCTAGGATCAGCCAATGGAAATGATTTTACGGGCACAACCTATTGATGTTGTGTTCCATCACATGGACGGTTTGGATCAACCTATGATATGGTCCGTACAGTTCTTTGTCGGCCTGTGCATCGCACGGGGTTTTTTACTAGTTTGTGTTCCATCACATGGACGGTTTGGATCAACCTATGATATGGTCCGTACAGTTCTTTGTCGGCCCGTATATATATATATATATATATATATATATATATATATATATATGAGAAAACGGTTTCTACACACAAGTGTAGATAAGTTATCTACACACCAGCTTAAAATACAGTGGAGGCCCACATTGTTTGGGTGATCCAAACCATTCATTTGATTGGCCCTCACATAGATAGGGTGTCCACAAAAGATCAGCTCCATAGGATCATCCTAACCCTTCGAACCGTGGAGGCAAAAAATTGACAGATTTGTGAAGGTATATACACGTCCATTTTACCTCCACAAATCGTAGGGTTGGGATGATCCAATGGAGATGATTTTTTGTGGACACCCTATCTATGTGACGGCCAATCAAATGAATGGTCTGGATCACCCAAACAATGTGGGCCTCCACTGTATTTTAAGCTAGTGTGTAGATAACTTATCTACACTTGTGTGTAGAAACCGTTCTCTCTCTCTCTCTCTCTCTCTCTCTCTCTCTCTCTCTCTCTCTCTCTCTCTCTATATATATATATATATATATATATAGAGATAAGTGTTCCTACACGGCCGTGTAGATAAGCTTATCTACTCCTCCCTTAAAAAGTACAGTGGGCCCACTCATTGTGGATGATCCAAAGCATTCATTTGATAGGTCTTATCATAGATAGGGTGTGCCCAAAAAATCAGCACCAAAGGGTCATCCTAGCCCTTCGTTTTGTTGGGCCTTGTAGAAACAGAATGGACGCACTGTGTAAGATGCGTAAGATGCGTCCATTCTGTTTCTACAAGGCCCAACAAAACGAAGGGCTAGGATGACCCTTTGGTGCTGATTTTTTGGGCACACCCTATCTATGATAAGACCTATCAAATGAATGCTTTGGATCATCCACAATGTGTGGGCCCACTGTACTTTTAAAAGGGAGGAGTAGATAAGCTTATCTACACGGCCGTGTAGGAACACTTATCTCATATATATATATATATATATATATGGATGTATGTACATGTATGTATATACATATCTCTCTCTCTCTCTCTCTCTCTCTCTCTCTCTCTATATATATATATATATATATATATATATATATATAGCAGAAGAGAAAAGGAGAGAATTATTTGAATTTCTCCCAAAATTCTATGAGAATTACACATCACTTTTTTTGACTTTTTTTAACAAAGGCCCCATTCAACCCACATATTTTCAATCCTACCCCCTCCTTTATGCTTTTTAACAAAGGCACCCATTAAAGCCACATAATTTCAATCCTACCCCCCTCCTTTATGCTTTTTTAATTGTGGAAACCTCTATAGATTGGAGGTAGGATCAACCTATGGAAATGATTTTACGGGCACAACCTATTGATGTTGTGTTCCATCACATGGACGGTTTGGATCAACCTATGATGTGGTCCGTACAGTTCTTTGTCGGCCCGTGCATCACACGGGGTTTTTTACTAGTATGTGTACACACACACACACACACAGTTTTTATATGGTGCCCGACCGTCAAGTACCGGCAAAATGGTACCACCCTTGATATTTGATCCAACAGCAGCCCACTTTTTAAGAGGTTGATGTTGGTAATATCCAACAGCAGCCCACTTTTTAAGAGGCTGCTGTTGGATCAAATATCAAGGGTGGTACGTTTGAAGTACCACCTTCACGGGACTTGATGGTCTGTCATTATATAATTTCTCATATATATATATATATATATATATGAGCTCAAGCTCAGATAGGTTTTTTGAGCTAGAGTTTTTAAATAGGGTGGGTCCCTATGTTGTTTGGGTTATGTTAGATATTGATTCTATAGGACCCATAGTTGTAAATACCATTTCGGTCGCCATTTCGTTTTGGCCACTGAAACGGAATTTCGGTGGGATTTCGGTCATTTCGGTGCATTTCGGTTGAAACTTTTCGTTCACACAAAAAATATATTAAAAAATATGAGAAAAATCCAAAAAAATATAAAATCAATAGAAAAAGATGAAAAACTAATAAATAGTCCAAAATATGTGTCCCAAAAGGCATATTCATTACTTAAACACATAAAGTCTTACACAAGTCCAACTGATAGTCTGATACATAGAAAAACATAAAAAAAAGATACATGAAAGTGAAACATAGACAATAGCTAGTAGCAACAACTCTCAGTCATCATAACCCGGATGATCATACTCAATGTCTTCTTCGTCGTCGTCGTCGTCGTCGTCGTCGCCGCCGCCGCCGTCATCACCACCTGGACCACCAGTAGGGACATCTTCTTCAAGAGGCATGAGAAAGTCGTCGTCGTCATCCCCAGCCCCAACCACAGCAGTAAGTGCTTCAAGATTTTCCCACCCAATGTCTTCCGGCGTGAATATGACATCTTCCTCTTCTGCAACCCAATCCATCATGACATCCAGATGGTCTATGCTCAAAGGGTCACTAGTGGTAGATGACTTCCTCAACAAGTCCCTGAAAAGGAAAACATTAAGTTTAATGTCAAAAGTTAAACTTAAAAGCTTAAAGTGATGAGGTGAGAGTTGAAAACATTATATTACGTTGTATACCTTTCTCGAAACTTAAGATTGTAATGGATAAACACCAAGTCATCTAATCTCTGGTGCTCCAACCTATTTCTCTTTGCAGAGTGAATGTGTTCGAAGGTGCTCCAATTCCTTTCACACCCAGTCGCACTGCAGGTCTGACTGAGGATTCTGATCGCAAAGGTCTGTAATTCTTCCATGTCACCTCCGAATTGATTCCACCATGCAACTGTAAAGTAACAAATAGTAAAGCATTATTTGTTGAGAAACTGAAAGTTAAAATGAATTATACTTAATTAAACAAACAACTCAAATATACCTGGTCCCAACTTCGTTCGGTTGCGGATTGCAAGCTTCATTCCAAACATACCCTTAGCCTCTCGATAATCGTCAATCTGATTGGTGATGAGGTCTTGTGTACCTTCATCAGGTACCAGTCGAGTGATGCATGCCAACAAGCCTCTGGTTACTTCGCTGTGCCTAGAGAAGGTAGGAGTGAAAAAGAGAGCAGGGTTAAGAAAATATCCTGCTGCATGGAGGAGACTGTGGAGTTGCCTATCCCATCTTTGGTCGATGATCCTCCAGATGGGATTGTAATCTGATTTTCTCTCCAACCTCTCCTTGATGTTCTCTTTGGCCTTATCCATTGCCTCATATAGGTAACCCATCGCTGGTTTGTCCTGCCGATCTACCAAATGCAGCACTGTCACTAAAGGCTCGCTAATGTTTAGAATGTACTTGCATTGGTCCCAAAAAAGATTTATCCAACACAGTACTAACTACCCCTTCACTCAGTGGGTGTTGGACAAACCTACTAGTGCTATACTCATCAGACACAAACATCTGCTGAAGTGCTTTCCGATTCAACACCAGACTTTGTATGCTAATGAAATTTGTAGCAAATCTGGTTGCAGCAGGGCGGCACAACTCCTTCCCACCTGTGAACTTTTTCCTCATCAAATTCAAGAGGCTTCCGTGGTTGTAGATGAACTTTGTAATCGTCCGAGCCCTCTCAATTGTGGTTGCTATGTGAGGAAATATAGTCAGTTTGCACAGATGCTCCAAGATGAGATCTAAGCAATGAGCTGCGCACGGAGTCCAGAAGAATGTACCAAACGCGGCTTCTAATCTTTTCCCAGCAACTTTGTAACTTGGCTCACTGTCAGTTACAAATTGCACCACATATTCCGGATTCACCTCTCCGACAATCTTTGCAAAGATATTGTATAATTCATCGGCATTCTTCACTATGCCAGATGCATCAACGGATTTGAGGAATATGACTCCTTTAGGACAGTACACCAAAAAGTTGATTAGGAAACGTTGTTTGGTGTCTGTCCATCCATCCATCTGCCATAATGCTACAGCCAGTGTATCTCCATGACATCTTAATCTCCTCCAAGTAGTTGTTTACCTCATCCACTGTATTCTTCAAAATGGGACCCCTTAAAGCATGATAAGTAGGTGCCTTATAACCCGAACCCACGGCATTCACAGCATCAAACATAGGTTGCCAGAAAGGTGAATTGGCAACGTTGAAAGGGAGATTGGCATCGTAGCAAAGCATGCCAACCGCCATGTCTGCTCTATCCATTATTTCTTTAGTAGCCAAAGCATTTTTAATGCTTGGCTGGGCTCCAGGGGTTGTTCGTGGTGCAAAGAAATTCATGATCCCTCCTGTGATTCCCTTCTTCCTTTTTGTACCACTCGGTTCTACAAGAACTTCCTTACCTCTTCGTTGAGGGACTTGAGGCAATTGTGTGCCAATGTCTTCTTCATCCTGCTCTTCTTCTTCGTCTGGTGTGCCATAAAAATCTCCAACCTCTGCTCTGGATAGGCTCATCCTAGCCCTTTCTTTTCTCTTTGAACCTAAAAGTTGCTCCATTCGATATTTTACATCTTCACTCACTTTTTTGCATGATGCTACTTCACCAGGAACAGCCGCTAAATGTTCTTTCAAGCGGGTTATACCTCCACCCGATATGACTTTGCCACAGAATATGCAAGTTATTTTATTTCTGACCCGGAACCAATGTACCGTAAGCCCATGCCGGGTCATCCGATCTAGCGGGTGCCGAACCAATAGAGGATGCTCCTACAGAAGGTCTCAAGCCCGACCCACTCATTCTGAAATGAAGTAGAAGAAGGGGAAAAATGAATTAGAAGAAAGAAAATTGAAACAAATTACAAAAAAATGAAGTAGAAGGGGACACATGAAGTAAGAAATAAAAGAAAGGAAATGGAAAGAAATAAAGAGAACCTTGAGATTGAACTTGAGTTGAAGAGAAGAAGAAAAAATTAGCCTTCACTCACTTGAAATAAGCCTTTGGAAACAGTTCTTGTCTTATTGACTTCTTGTAGTGGTAAGTTGAATGTATGCCTTCCCTTTGCTCCAAAATAGACTTGGATTGAGTTGAAGAAGATGGTAGACTTGTAGGAAATTTAGTAGAATAGATAGTGTAAGTGAAAGTAGAGAAGAGAAGGAGAATCACTTATGTGAAGGTGGAGGAGAAGAAGGTAGGGAAAATGCTATTTATAGAGTTTTTTATTGATTGTGCATTTAAAAATGACTTAAATACCCTTCCCAACAGCTATAAACGGTCACATTTTGAGGTTAAAATGGTCAAAAACCAAAAAGAGCCATTGCAGGGGCATTGTCGTAAATTCTGCAAAATCCAGTCAAACTAGCCGTTATGCACGATTCCGGCCGGAATGGAGAATTTCGTCCATTCCGGACGAAATTCCGGATTTCGGAAAATTTCGTCCAGAATGGGACGAAATGGAACGAAATTTCGGACGAAACGAAATTTTGTCAATTTCATTCCGGAATTTAAACGAAACAAACGGTATTTACAACTATGATAGGACCTAACATAGATAGGGTGTCCCTAAGAAATCATCTCCATAAGATCATGGTAAGCGTTGACTTGTGGAGGTCTAAAATGGACGTCTAGAAAATGGTCCATTTTGTGCCTATACAGATCGAACGGTTAGGATGATTGTATGGAGATGGTTTCTTAGGAACAACCTATCTATGTCAGATTCTATGGAATGAATGGGTTGGATGAGTCAAACAACATGGGAGATGCCCTACCTCAGAAATTCTATCTTAGCTTGAGCTCAGATACCGCGCCCCCATATATATGGATATATGGTGTGTGTGTGTGTGTGTAGGGGTGTAAACGAGCCGAGCCGAGCCGAGCTTGGCCAGGCTCGGCTCGGCTCGGCTCGGGCTCGAACCAGGCTCGGCCAAGCTCGCGAGCCTTACCGAGCTCGGGTTATATTAAGTTCACACCCCTCATCTTCCCTGGACAGCCCTATCTAGTGTAATTTGACTACTTTTTTAACACTATGGGGGGTGGTCCAAGTAACAAATGGGGTTCCAAAAATGAAGTGACATATTTTGCTTCCCCCTTTCACTCCCTGGACAACCCTTTTAGTGTATATATTAATATATAATATATATTTAAATATATTAAATTCTTAACGAGCCGAGCCGAGCCTGGCCTTAATCGGGCTCGGCTCGTTAAGCTTAACGAGCCTGGCGAGCCGGCTCGGCTCGTTAAGGATTCGAGCCGAGCTCGAGCGAGCTTCCGAGCCCGAGCCAAAATTGACACCCTTGTGTGTGTGTGTGTGTGTGTGTGTGTGTGAGTAAAGTGTTTCTGAACTCGAGCGTCAAAAACTCATGTCGGCCCATATTTTTGGGGGTGATCTAAAGCATTCATTTGAAAGGCCATTACATGGATAGGGGGTGTACCAAAAATCAGGTCAATACCATCATCCTAACCCATCCATAAGTAGAGGGAAAATGGACAGATATTGTTTCTCCACAGATCTGCCCATTTTTCCCTCAACAAATTGAAGGTTTAGGATGATCCTATGGACCTGATTTTTTGTAGGCACCCTATCCTTGTAAGGGCCTTTCAAATGAATGCTTTGAATCATCCCAAAAGTGTGGACCCACATGAGTTTTTGGGCTCGAGCTCAGAAACACTCTCTCTCTCTCTCTCTCTCTCTCTCTCTCTCTTTATATATATATATATATATATATATATATATATAGAGAGAGAGAGAGAGAGGAAAAATAAAAGCAGCTCTAAAGCTCTAAAAAGTTCCCACTTTTGACAAAAGTGGTGAACATTATGATGGGTTCAATCAAGTATGTTTATTTTTCCTCTCTCTCTCTCTCTCTCTCTCTCTCTCTCTCTCTCTATATATATATATATATATATATATATATATATATATATATATATAGAGAGAGAGAGAGAGAGAGAGAGATCAATGAGCCTTTCTTTGTGGAGGGGTAGTTACTTAAGTGCCAGGCCCTACAGTTGGCCAATAGGATTAAAACTTAGGTTCTCTTAGGGATTTGGGTTATAGCCAATAGGAAATAAGGTAATGGTGGGTCAGGGCTAGGTTATAAAGGATGGTAAGTAGGGCCATGGGAATAGAGATATGGTGGGTCATAGGCTGATGTGGATATCTCCCACATCTAGATTAAATAAATACCTCTAAAGCAAAGTAAATCCTACATAAGAAGTTAACATATGTCCAGTAGAATGGAAAGAAAAATCTAACCGGCTAAAATGACTGGATCACATGAAGGCCGAAGTCAAAACAAAAACCAACTCTAGCACAAATAAAATTGCATTATGAAGTTCCATTCCTTGTTAATGTATATCCAAGCAAATAATAACAAGGAAACACAGAAAATTATATGTAAAACACATTCATGTTGACAGTGATAGCCATATCCGATTGCAGCAAGGAGATTCACTAGGGAGGAAAATACACCACAAAAAATTATAGGTAAAATCGTAAAACACAAATTCATGTTGACAATGATATCCAGATCAGATTCACTAGAGAGAAAAATAAACATACTTGATTGAACCCATCATAATGTTCACCCTCAACATTTCCCGGTGTGAAAGAATCACTGCAACATTCCAATTAATGCTATTCAAATAAGATAACACATAGATATCAATCGATAGAGCAGATGACACCAACAAACCATTAAAGAATATGTACTTGTGACTCCAAAATCCATCTTGAAAACTGGAATGATCACAAACCTGGATACCTTCTGTGAAGGCATGAATGCACCAGCTTTCAGACGAACAATATGTACACTTAGATCAACAAGCACCGCATGGAAAGCATCAAAATGGACAGGACAATACGAATGCAAACCAAGAAGAGCTTTAGGAGGAACTCGGAATTCATGGACTGCAGAAGGCAAGGCATCAAGGGAAGCATGCAGGTCAGCCCTGCACAAACAATACATTCGCTGAATTAGGGTGCAGAATGGTTTTTTTTTAATGGTAAAAAAATGAAATATGTATAAATAAGCCTGTATTAGGGTGCAGAATTGAAAGAGGAGTTCATGATGTGGCCGTTCTTGCAGTTTGCAACATTGTCCATCGCGTAAATTAAAAAATGAAATAAAAGTCTCCGAATAATAGAGTGAGCAGAAGTGATATATGTATAAATAAGCCTGTCAACTTACCCATTCTCTAAAATTGGAGCATAAAGAAGTTCAAATTTCAGTATCACAGCAGATGTTGGTCTCTGGAAATTGAAATGTAAATCAGTAAGAGCAGTGATCCTCCAACTTCCAAGACAAATAAAAATACACCCAAGTAGGTGAGACATTCATAGACACTGGATTTATGCTACGTAACTCTGTCTATCAAGAATTTCCAGAGTGGATATTACTTCTTCTTCTTTTGAATGGTTGAAAGTGGATATTACTATAAAGCAATTAAAAGATATTGAATAGAAGAAAAAGATATAGAGAGATTATTTACCTCATAATGCCCTAGTGCAAGGTTAAAAGAGATCATTACAGATAAAAGAACATCTTGTCTGGCATATTTGATCCGGAAAGGCTGAGTAGAGAAACTGTGATCCACATCATCAATCCTCCAAACCCCAAAGATATCATCAGAGCCTAAATCAGGTACTGCATGAACCCTCTAACATGTTACTGCTATGCTCAAAGTTGAATTGGTGAACACAAATCTCAAAAGCTATTAAAGCTCACTGAAGCTGAAATATAATGCCAGACTGCATTCCATCCATGACATGTCTAGCTCTAAAAATAACAAACTACCTAGATTTACAGGTAACAGCAACAATGAAAAGTGAAAATGCAAAACTTTAGGCAATTTATGTAACATTAATATAATATGTTTATAAAACAAAAAACATTCTGGTCTCAAACTTTTTGTTAACATAATGAAATCAACTCTGCAATTTCACAACACCGGACATTTGAGAATGGCCCAAAACTGTTCTTGAGATAAAATTGCCAAAGGGATTCAAACGTTTAAGCACAGAGTCCCTTCCGTTGTTACTAGCAGCACCATAAAGATTGTTTAGATGGACCAGATATTGTGATAATGTCGCACTAAAATATGAAACATAATCTGGATAAATTGCGGTCGATCTTGATTTGACTGGATATGTTTGGTTGCCCCAAGAAAAATTGAACCTGCTTGTGATAATAACTGTTTGTTTATTGTGATCCATTTGAATGCCCTTTTACTGCAAAATTTTTGGGAAATATACACTTCCCTGACCACAAGAAAAGATGGTGGCCCATGTGCACATGTGAATGTAAGAATGTAAAAAAAAAAAAAAACAGAGAGATAGAAAGAGACATTTTGTATATTCATTGAAAATGGAGTACATAGGTTGAAAACAATTTAAGGAACTTAAAAGCAACTCTCTATAAAATGAAGAAAAACTACCCTTGAGTACTAATAAATACAAAAATAGTTACCCCCCACCTCCAACTAATATTTTTATTTGAAACATAGATCACTTGTCAAATAAAAGTTGATACTAGTATTTTATTTTTATTTTTTAAAAATTGACAAATATATTCATACCAGCAAAATTACAATGGGGACCAGTAGTCCCACCAGATTTACAAAGTATGAATTGCCCAGGAGCATTCTCCTTGGCTTAAAAGAAAAACACATTACCCAATAGCCTTAATTGAATCGAATCCAGCAAAAAGTGTCATATTTGTGGGGCCCACCAAGTCAAGATCGTGACCTGCCACGTCACACCGGTTTCTCCACCACAATCCAGCTAGCAAATTCAATTTTCAAAAATCCCGCTCGAAGGCCCAGAGCTATTGTGCACCCATAACCCTTAGAAGCACGAAGCGGGTGCGGGAGCGGGGGCGGAGAAGCGTGGGGTCTAGAAGAGTCTAAGTTTGGGAGCGCCATGGGAGCGTGCATGTAATATTTTATTTATATATCTTTCAAAATTCAAGCACATCAAAAAATAATAGTTTCAAACCATTTTCATATGTATCTTTCAAAATTTGAGTACATAAAATAGCAGTAATTTCTAACTATCTTCACCATCTTCATTTACGTACACTTGTTCCTCAAGCCTTCTGAAGATGCACAAGCCTTTGTGCTGCTCCAATGAATTACTTTGAAGAGTTGGAGAAGTTCGATGCAAGGAAGTTAGTGGTGGGACTTATGGAGTAATAGAAGCAGGTGAGAGCGTCATGAGAGCAGTTCCTGTCACTTTGGGGTCGCGCTCCCTAGAAGCTCCTTCCTAAGGAGCGCCGAATCGAGGTTCCGAGGTGGGAGCGGCACCCCGAGGGTAGATTCCTGCTTCTAAGCCCTAACCGTGCACAATAGCCAACCACTCACGATCATCATCCGATCTCTGGCGGCCTCCACCTCGAACCACCACCAAACACCGACGGCTCCCCGTTAAAAATATATCAAATTCTTCCACCATCCTCTCCAAAACCCACTTCCACTAACCCAAAAATCAGAATCCTCCTCCCCACTAGAATCAAATCATTCAGATCCCATCCGAAAGTATACTATAAGCCGTAACCCTAAAGACTATAATACTCCCCTCCTCCTTCCTCCTTCAACCCTAATACCCCCCTCCTTCGCCTCCTTCAAACCCTAAACCTACATGGCTACTAATGCACCTCATTGTCGCCGTCCACAACCTCCTCCCTCACCTCCACACCCAGCCTCCTCCTTTTCCCCTGAATCCGGGCACCCTTTTCCTTACTTCAGCCCCTTCCACAGCCTCTGACGACTCCCCCACCCACTTTCTCCATCAACCCTAACCAGATCAGGCCCTTTCACCATTAAATCTGGCCTTCTCGAGCCCAGATCCGGCCATTCCGCCCCTCCAGCCATCATCTCTACAATTCCTGCAAGATCGGCCCATCTCCGGACAACATCCAGCCACCATCTTCTCCCTTGCCCATCAAGAGAGAGAGAGAGAGAGAGATGAAGCTGCCTCCCTCCCTAGGGATTCCGTCGACCTAGGGAGGGAGGGCGCTTGAAATGCTTCTCGGGGTGAAGGAGTTTCTCGGCTTGATCTTTGATACTAGTAATTGTTAACACCTTCCATGAAAATACCTGCAACTCCACCAAGAGTATGTATTTAAGTACACTTTTTTCAACTTTTTTTCAAATAAAGAGCCAAATCCAATCTCAGTATGCTTTGTCCTTGCATGGAAGAGTGGATCTAAATCAGTGTTTAAAAACTCCTTGACTCGGCAAGGAACTCGCCCGAGTCGACTCCTTTTTACCTCGGCCGCATTCCGCGTTTCACCACATCCGTGTTCCGTGTTTTGCCTTACAGAGTCAATAAACTCCTTTGACTCTCCCGAGTTATGACCTTGTCAACCGTGTTAACCGCGTTCTTGGCCGCGTCCGCGCCGAGTCAACAAGGATTTTTCTTGGCCGCGTTCCGCGTCAAATCCGCGTTTTTAAACACTGATCTAAATACAATTTGATTGCACTTGAGTTATCATAGCGAAGAATACATGATTTTGGCTTTATACGTAGCTCTTGCATAAGTGTTGTAGCCAGCTTAGTTGGGTGCTAAATCCATTGATCGTATATCCTGCTTGTGCAATTGGTCAGTACGAGTCTTTCTTACTAGTCTTTCTTACCACTGAAAGAGACGGCACAACCATTTAAAAAGTCTATGAGTATCATCCTCCCAATCAACATCAAAATAAGCATGAATATCAAATCAGCTATTCTTTTGGCTGGAAAGAAAATACCATATATTGAAGTCTCCTTGATAGAACAAAAAATTTGCTTGGCTTCCTGCAAGTGGTCCTCTCTTGGATATATGAAGGATTGGCTGCATATGTGATGTTGGGATGAATAAATGACAAATATTGCAGTGCACCCACCATGCTATGACATATAAAAGGGTTTTTCACATGATTTATATCCTTTCCATTTAGTCAATTGTTCGATACAGGAGTGCAGATTTCCTTGAGCCAAGGTATTTCATCTCAAAATCATCCTTCGGTCAGGTTTAAGGGTTTTTTTTTTTGTTTTTTTTTTTGGAATGATCAAAAATTTCAGTAAAAGGACCAAGATGGCCAAGAATACACAAAAGAACCAGGGCAATATACAAGCATGTACAAAAAGAGAAGACTACAAAGAGTCAAGGAGAAAGAAAATCATAATGCTCTAGAATCTCCAGATGAACTCCGTTTTTGGCCAACTTATCCGACACACCATTGGTCGATCTCCTAACATGATGGAATGAGATGCAATTAGAACCCACAATGTTGAAAATCTCGTAGAAGTAGTCCGTGAAACGTCAAGGAAAAGGGTGGGAGCCGGAAAGCCACTAAATGACATTAAGGGAATCTCCTTCCACATCAACACGATTGAGGTCAAACCCCGCCAATAAGTTAATCCCTTGATGGACGGCCCGCACTTCCGCCTTGCTCGAATAGGCCTATTCCAAAAGGGCCCTCGAATCTGCTATTCCTCAATAAGGTTTAAGTTTTGATCTCAACATTCTCGCAAGTCACTACCAAAATGACAGCATCATCAACATGGAGAATAATACGAACCATACCAGATTCTGTCCTCTTCGCTAATAGAGAATATTACACACCTTTGAGGCCGTTTATTTTTTAAGGATTGAAAAAAAAAATCAAATTAGACCCTAGGATTGTTTTACTACATAGGGACTTTCACTTGCATACATAGCTTCTGCCATTAAGAGTTCGGAACCTAGGAGATTCCTCGGTAAACATTTCCTCCGTATGACTTTACATGTAAAAAGGCATTCTTTACTTCCATTTGATAAAGTCTCCAAGCATAAGTATTTTTTTGCATGGGCCAAACTGAAACTTGTTGAGCTAGCTTTCACCGTAAAGTTGAACATTTCATCATGGTCCAATCAATATTTCTTCTTGAACCCTTGAGCCACCAATCTAACCATGTGCCACTCAACAGTATCATCAAATTTGTACTGACCTGGAAGATCCATTTGCAACAAAATGCATTACGGGGAATATTTCCCATGTAACAATTTTAGAAAGATTTGCTATTAAAAAAAAACAATTTTAGAAAAGGGCTTCTCTTTGATCATCTCTTCAACCCACATATCACAAATGTTAGGTTCAAAGAATGACTTAGGCTCAGAATTTTCTGAAATTCTGTTGGTAGGAGATGTTGAGACTCTTGTGATGGATCATTTTCTTTCATCATTCAGTGCATGGAGGAACTCTCGTGAACATGAGGAGGCTAATATCTTATCCAATGAAGGAAGAAATGTTGAAGAGGGATGCAGTTTTCTATGAAACAAACCTAGTATGCATGCCAAACAAGTGTGTTCACTTCTGTTCTTGTGAGGACGCTTTGCTGGAATTGCAATTATATAAATATATGAAGTTTTCACTAAAAGAGCACAAACACATACATACATAAATACATATATATATATATATATATATATATATATATATATATATATATATATAGAGAGAGAGAGAGAGAATGAATAGTCAAAGACAATTGTTAAATAAAATACCTTCATATTGAACAACTCTTGCAGGAGTCCCAGGAGACTTGTAGCTACTATCCTCCCATCTCATACTAATTTTTATCTGATACCATCTGAGAAATCAGGAGGCAGACAAACCCAGAATTATGACTCGAAAACCGATAAGACTAGTTCAATAAACAAACCCAATTAAGATCACAAGACCTCAACACACCAAAAAAACAGCTCATTTTAGCAAAAAGATTACTCAAAATATCTTTCAACTAAACCCAAACAGTCTACGAATTAGAAAAAGCAAGCCTTACCCTTGCTGGAACAGATCCAGATTATGGAACCTATGGATGTAAACAGCAATCTCTTGTACAGTCTCCAACATAGATCGTTGGACCCGCACCCTCCGCGGTTTCGCATGAAGTAATCTCTTAGCAGACGAGTGCTTCGTGTTCAGACCAATGAAGAATCTGAGACGCCGAAACATATGTGATCGACGGTCCAAAACCTCCGCGAAATTCGCATCCCTCCCTCCTCAAAAAAAAAAGAGCTAAAAGAAGAAAAGATCAAAAGAAACCTAATTCTCTTACTAATCTCAGAATCTCAGCTCCCACACTAAACAACCTCCCATTCTAACCCTGATTCTGCTACAAATTGCGTAAGCTCTCTATAGAAAAATAATAACAAGAAGATGATGATGATGAAATAAGAAAAGAAACCTAATTCTGTTTCTAATCTCAGAATACCAGCTCCCACACTAAACAACCTCCCATTCTAACCCTAATTCTCCGACGAATTGCGTAACATCTCTATAGAGAATAAGGATAAGAAGATAGATGGAATAACAAAAGAAACCTAATTCTCTTACTAATCTAAGAATCTCAGCTCCCGCACTAAAAAACCTCTCACTCTAACCCTAATTCGCCAACGAATTGCATAACCTCTCTACATAAGATAAGAATAAGAATAAGAAGAGAAAAAAAAAGAGTTTCCTATGGTTTTCAATCCTTTAAGAAATCGAGGATTCGTTTTTCTGAGGATTAAGTAAGAGGTAATTTTAACGGCATTGCAGATCTCGGAGCAGGATAAGAGATAAAGACGAAAATGGCGAATAACGGAGGGTTTTCGATTGCGAGGATCCGAGAATAAATTTTTTAAGGGTTTTGGGGGCGAATGAAGAAGAAATGGAAGGAAGGGATTTGTTTTGATTTGTCTGGTTCCATTTGGCAGTGGGATAGTTTTTTAAGAGAGAGATAGAGAGTGTGTGAGGTTGTTCTCGTCCTTCTGGACTTCTGGTTGGAGCATTCATGACAGAACCTGATCTCAACCGTCCAACAATGTAGTTGATAAGGTTTGAGAAGTAACCATCAAAAACAAAAAACAAAAAGGTTCGAGGAGTAGAAAATTTCGCGTACGTCTCTTCCCTTACGAATTATAAGTCGTAAATTGCGCACCAGGACAAATGATTCGTAGTAGTTTGAATTTTTTTTATGAGATTTGTTATGGGGCGATGATAAATTCGCACACCTCGTAGGATAATTCGCACCCTTTTAAATTTTATCTTCACCCTTTACTATTATTGCCTTTGAATGCATTTTTGTCACCGTGTGGAGGGATGGACGGGGCCGGGTTCGGACTGATTTCGCAACTAATGTGCTATAGTCGGGCTTAGTGAATTGTCAGCAAACCCGGCCAGATTACGCTGGGGGTTCTGGTTGGAGACTTGGAGCTGGCTTTGTACTTCACAAACACAAATAATAGCTGACCAAATTTGTAATTTGGCGCAAAATCTTGGAAAGTAACGAAATCTGGATATTCTAAAACTAAAGTCAGCTCTGTTTAATTGCCAGTAAAATTTTTGTCCTAGAAAGTTTTAGTAAAAGTTTGGTCCCATCCCATGTTTGGTTGCCTTGTAGCACTAGAATCTTTTTAATCTCGCTCTTATAATGATTGTCTTTTCATCCCATCCCAAAATAATCCTAGGAACCAGAAGAATTTTTTTCTTCCTAACAGTTCAAGCAACCGAACAAAGTTTTTTTTTTTCCCACCATAGTCCGGTCAACCAAACATGGGATTTTTATTTTACCGGGATACTTCTATGACTTCTTTTTTTCTCACCAATCTCTTGGGATTTTTTTTCTCCCGCATAAATCCCAGGAACCAAAAAAAACCCGACAACCAAACAGAGTTAAAGTAACAAAATTAAAAGTAGAGGAATGGTAGACTCACAAGAGCCCTGGCAAAAAAACAGGGAAAGGGCGCCCTCATTGGTCAAAACCAATTTAGGATGCCCAAAAAATCAATCACGGTCATAACTACCATAAAGCAGTTTTGACCAATGAGGGTGCCCTTTCCCTTATTTTTTTTGCAAGGGCTCCTGTGTGTCTAGCATTCCTCGTAAAAGTATTTTATAACAAAAAAGGGGTATAGTTATAGACGAGATACCGTAATTTAGAGTTGACCTGAGTAGAGCGTAAGTGGATGCTTCTTTGGTAGAGGAGGGGTGAATCCCGGTATCTTTTAATGTGTTCAATAGGATGGCTATGATATTTGGGTAAGGTTTTTGGTTCAGGTCAATAATGACCCAACTATACCAAGGAAAGGAATAAAAGAAGCATCTTACCCGGTCCATGTTGCACTTGGATCATAAGGTATCATAATTATCCTTATGGTATGTTTGGAGTGCATTAATCAAGTGCTAGAATCGGCATCCTATTTTGATTCTACCCGAATTTGTTGTTTGAAAAAAAAACTGAAATGGGTGCATGGAAAATGGTGGAATCTGTTTCCCACCCTAATGGGTGATATTCTAATTTCGCCTTGGTTGGAATGAGTTTTTATTAGAATTTGTGAGTTAGAATTTTACTTTATATTGGTTTTCATGGGAATCAGAATAGAACGTTGATTCTAACTCCTAATTTTGGCAATCTAGACAACATCAGGGTTTGTTCTAGTGTGGGTAAATAGAAGGGGTGAACTATCTTTGGGGTTAACCATTTTGAAGTGATTGGTCGCCCCGCACTGGTTGACCCTTGGTTTGATTTAATTTTTCCGTTGTGAAGGGTAAATTAAGGGGATATGTGATTTTCAATGTTCCAATAACCACATGTCATAGGGGGTAAATGTATAACTCTTTTGAACTGCCCATTTCACACTAAGGCCATGCTTGGCAGCCAAGATTTTTTTTTTTTTCATGATGAATTAGTGCCTCAGGATGGTGAGATAGGGGTGGGACATGTGGGAGAAAGAGAGAGATTTGAGGGGCGGTGAGGGTGAGAAGTGGCTAAAAATTAAGAAAAAAGACTATCCTATTTTGAGTAAAGTTTTTTTGTTTCCTGATTTCTAGCCACTTCTCACCACTTGGATACTAGTTTCTTGATTTTTGTTTCCTGATTTTTAGCTACCTCACCCATCCTACCCTTCTCTCACCACCCTAAGGGTACGTTTGGCGGCTATGAAATTTTTTTCCATGGAATTTATGTTGGCCCAACTGTTAAAGAGGAGCTATGGAGGAAGGACGGGGGGAGACTTGAGAGGACAGTAGTGGGAGAGCATGCAGAATGCATGTGAAGTTTTTATAAGACAGTGAAAACAATACTTCAGAAATCTGTGTTTTCTTTTCCTGATTTTCACCGGCCTTTCATGCTTCCACCTGCTCAAGCCTCTACCTATCCGCCAATCTCTCGCAACTAACCCCACAGTTAATATTGCATAGAATTATTTTTTTTTTCATGGTTGCCAACACATGCACTCTGTTCCTTTCGACAAAAGTAGGTGTTAAAATAATTTTTATGCCCATTTTCACTGAAAAAATGCGTTTAAAATTAGGCCAACAAATATTCCAGGGAAAAAAAATAGAGGGACATGCTCATCTTGTGGAGAAGTCTTTGTGCCACGGCCTATTTACCATGACCGAATGATTCGCTTAGATCATCGAAATAAGTGAGCCCAATAACATGATCCATCTCATAGTAATATTTTAGGGATGTTTGGATTTTTAATTTTTTTTTAACCTCTCCCGTGACTTCCATTTTCACCAAACGGATGAGAGGGTCACGAGAAGATGAATAAAGCACACCTGTCTCGTAGAATAACCAAAGTACTCCTATTTCATAAAAATGACCAAAAATACATTTCTCATAGAAAATTTCAAAACATCCAATCTCACCGAAAGTGATCAAAGTACACCTATGGTGAAACTACCAGTAAATCCAAAAGCATAAGCTGTCGGAGAAGGTGTTATTTAATCATTTTATACTTTACGACTCCCCCTCACTTGTGGCCCCTATTTCTTTGGGTTAGCCTACGCGTGGCACATGTGGCCCCTCTGTTAGGTTTAGCCATTGCATATGGATTTTTGCTATCGAGGAGGTTTGAACCCAGGCATTTGCTCTGATACCATGTGAAACTACCAGTAAATCCAAAAGCTTAGGTTGTTGGAGCAGGGGTTATTTAATCATTTTATACTTTAACACCTATCTCATATAAAATTCATAAAATACATTTATGTAGTAGAAAATCATATAAGGGTAGTATGGTCATTTATGAGATATGGGTTAGGGTGTCAATTTTGGCTCGGACTCGAAAGCTCGCTTGAGCTCGGCTCGAATCCTTAACGAGCCGAGCCTGATCTAGGCCAGGCTCGTTAAAAATTTAATATATTTAAATAAATATATATATATATATATATATATTATATATTAATATATACACTAAAAGGGTTGTCCAAGGAGTGAGACGGGGAGGCAAAATCTGTCACTTCATTTTTGGAACCCCATTTGTTACTTGGACCACCCCCCATAGTGTAAAAAAAGTAGTCAAATTACACTAGATAGGGCTGTCCAGGGCAGATGAGGGGTGTGAACTTAATATAACCTGAGCTCGGTAAGGCTCGCGAGCCTTGCCGAGCCTGACCGAGTCGAGCCAAGCCTGAGCCTGGTTTGAGCCCGAGCCGAGCCTGGCCAAGCTCGGCTCGGCTCGTTTACACCCCTAGATATGGGCATTTTTATTATTTTCATTGGGTATAGGTATTTTTGATGAAGTAAAAAGAGGTAGGGACAGACTGAAAACAACTTGGGTAAAAACCATGAGGAAAGAATAGAAGAAAATGATCCACGTAGAATAACCCAACTAGAACTAGGATTAGAGCCGGATAGATTCCTTTTACCTTCTTCGTGATTTTTTTCTAAAGGATTCATTTAGCCGACCCCGACTAATTTGGGACAAAGGCTTTGTTGAGTTGAGTTGAGTATTGGATATAGGTATTTTTGTCATTTCCATGAAATGATTATATTTTAGTCATTTTCATGTGATAGGTGCACTTCGGTAATTTTCTATGAGGCATGAGAAATTTGGTCATTTTTAGTGTTTTGAACATTTTTTTCATTTTGCATTACTTAGGCCCCTTTAGGATTCATTTCATTAGAGGGAGGGGAGCAGACCGAAAACATTTTCATTAGATAGGCGTACTTACTCTGATCATTTTTATATGAGATTAGTATTTTGATATTTTTTTGTAAGATTTGGGTGTTTTGGTCCTTTTCATGAGATATTAGTAGATAAGAACATTAATAAAAGTTTTTTTAATAGGTAAACATTAGTAAAAGTCAGGGAAAATTATTAAAAAAATACAAAGTTTTTGTTAAATTGTGAATGAAGGGTAGACATTTCAAAATAATGACAAGGGGCTATCAGGTACGGTAAGGGACGGGAAATGACAAAAATACCCTTATCTTTTTTAAAACCTTCTTTTTACCCATCTCTCTCTCTCTCTCTCTGCAGGAATTTTATATGCTGCAAACAGTGGGGCTCACTTCAAAGGATGATCCAAACCGTCCATTGGTTGGACCGTGAAGTATATAGGATGTACCCACATATCTCCACATGAAGATCCTAACCCTCCATTTTGTACAAGGACTGTGCATTATATAGAAACCTCGAAACCGTTCATTTGTTGGGCCGCGACGTAAATAGGATGTCCCCCACCGATCATCTCCACAGAATGATCCTAACCCTCCCTTTTGTACAACAATTGTACATTATAGAAACCTCGATAGATTGGAAGGTTAGCATCATTATATCCTATGGAAATGATATGTGGTGTGCAAACTATCAACATTGTGGCCTAACAAATGAACAGCTTGGATCATCCTTTGAAGTGGGCCTCACTATACCTTTCAAAAAATATTGGACTTCATGTACGTCAATTATATCGCACCATAGAAAATCTAGGTCTTTTAGATCTTTGAACTTGTTGTAGTATTAAAAAATAAGGGGGTAGGAATCATTCGGATTCCCGATTACAACACAGATTCTTGCCAATTCTACTGGAACTCAGTCGAGAGTTTGAATGTTCCTACGGACTTCCGACAAGGACTTTCGATGGATTGATTCGGACTCCCGATTACAGTCCAGTGTGAAGCCAAAACTATTGGAATTCATTCGGGGTTCCGAAACATTATTTGGACTTCCGAGAGTAGTGGTTCCACTCTAGTTGGAAATCCGAAGCTTGGTTCGGACTTCAGAACAAAGTTTCGGACTTCCGACTGAAGTCTAGTAGAATGCCCAATCTACTAGACTCCAGTCAGAAATCTGAATCTTGGTTCGGACTTCAGAACAAAGTTTCGGACTTCCGACTGAAGTCTAGTAGAATGCCCAATCTACTAGACTCCAGTCAGAAATCTGAATCTTGGTTCGGACTTCTGAGTAGCGCTTCCGAAGAAAGTTGCGGACTTCCGAATGAGTTCTAAATAGTGGTTCCAGTATGTAAGTTGTTAAGAGTCCACTGGCCTCTCATAGCACAGGTAGTTCAAAAGAAAAGTTCCACTGGAAGTTGGGATGGATTAGTGATAAATGGTTCCAAATTCAGAAACAGTGGTTCCAATATGAACATGGTGTATCCAATAACAATTAAATGATGCCCAAATAAAAATTGTGGTTCCAAAAAATACTAAGATACTGTTACAATGTACCAACCACTACTTGGACTCTTGGAACCACTATGTAACCTCTCGAAATCACTAAATTGTGGTTTTGAGGCCTACGTAATGGTTCTAGGATGTTTAAAGCATCAATGATACAGTCATGATCACTCTGACAACCAATAAAGTAGTATTACAATGTACTAACCACTTTGAAACCATAATTTACAGTATTGGAACCACTATTTAACCTCTTCGGATCCACTAAATTATGGTTCTGAGGCCTAAGTAATGGTTTTAAGATTCCAAGTATACATATGATGTCCATTCAGGCTTCTCTCTATACACAGATAGAGAGAGAGAGAGAGAGGTCAAGATAAACATGGTAACCAAACATAGTGGCTGGTAGAGCCTATGAAAATAAACCAATGCACAAATAACATGAAAACATGAAAAGACATAAAACCTATTCAAGTAGAGGAGAATTGATCTACTTGGAGATATGTTTATCATCTAAGTAGAAATTTGTGACGAAGTGTTGGTGTTTTTTTTCTAAAATACAATGGGAATGAAGCTTGTAAAGTATGACAATGACTGATTTTCACGTTTGAAGGATTGAGGAAGAAGAAAGAAAAATGTGAAATGTAGCACAGGGATTAGAGCCTAATAAGATGGTGGGAAAAAACAAGGGGGGTGTATTTGTCCTAAAAGGCATATTTTCGTACCTGACAGCCCCTTTTCATAAAATTGAAACGTCTACCCTTCATTTACAATTTCACATAAACTTTGTATTTTTTTAATATTTTTCCCTTAAAGTTATAAAAAAATAAACTTTAAATGCCCTAAGTAGGGTTATTATTACAAATTAAAAACATTTAGTTCTTGTGCGGCAATAGGCAGGTTCCGCCTACTTTGATTTCCCGAGATGTTTTTATGGTGTCAGCCCGTATGGGTCAGTACTTTTCAAATAGTACTGTAAGGGCAACTCTCTGAGATGATCCAAACCTTTCATCTGATGGACGTCTGGGAATATGACTTTTGTGGCACGACACGTATTTTACTATTAACGACGTGGCTCATCAAATGGACGGTTTGGATCATCCTATGTTTTGATCTGTGCCGTACTTTTTAAACAAATACTGGACCACAGGGGGCATACACCATATCAAAACTCTGATTTCCCAGCTTGTCCGCGAATACAAATTTCACAGCTAGTGAAACTCATTCCCGTTTGCTGGTGAGTGGGGTTGGAGAAATTCCCACTTTCTTATCCCACCAAACAGAATGAATAACAGGTGATATCGGGAGTACCACACATCCGTGCAATAGGGTTTAAAGCAGGGCTTAAGCCCCTACGCTCCATCACCACCATCTACGAGTACCCTCACTGCCGAAAGTGCCCATCCTGCCTGCAACTCTTCATCTTGAACCCTAACCCTAGCCATCCCACAATGAGAACCCTCACTTCAAAAGCCCTCCATCTACATTCCTATTCTCTTTCTCCAACCTTCCTCTCTCATCATTTCCTCCTCTTCCATTCAAACACCAACCAAGAAATCCATAAAAAGAGAGTAGGAATCTCTTCATCTTCCCATTCTTCTCAATCTTCTTCTTCTTCATCTCTTTCATATCGTCACCACGATGAAGAGATCCGAAACGTAAAGGTTTCTGTTTGGTGGGATTTCGAGAACTGTTCCGTTCCTGTGGGCGTTAATGTATACAAAATCACTCACCAAATTACATCTGCTCTCCGATCCAATGGCATTAAGGGTCCCGTTACGATCACTGCTTTCGGAGACGTCTTGCAGATGTCTCGGTCCAATCTGGAGGCCCTCTCTTCTACTGGAATTTGTCTTACTCACGTTCCTCGTGGTTAGTAATTCCTTTTTTCCTCCATTTCTATCTCTCCAGCTTAAATGCGTATTTTTCCTTTCTCACTTCTGTTTCCTGCTGATATTGTAAAACAATTACATACCGTTTGGATACAAGGGTTTTATAATATAGGATTGTAAAATCCTGGATTTTACAAATTAAAACCTAGATTTTATACGCTAAAACCTGGACTGTACATTTTTAGGATTGTAAAATTCAGATTTTAGCTTATAAAATCCAGGTTTTCGCTTATAAAATCCAGGTTTTAGCTTGTAAAATCCTTTTTTTTTTTTTGTGGAAAATGCAAAATTTATTTAGCAAAAAAAAGGATGAGGAGTTCCAAACAACAGTTAGACTTATTTCCTGCTGATATTGTAAAACAATTAGTCTATTTTTTTTTTTTTTTTGGGAAATGATTTCAGCGCTCCGATGTTTTGATAAACATGCGCCCACTTGTTTGTCGTGTAGTATTTAAAGGGCTTTAAGAGCATTTTGAGAACCGTAATATCCTACATCCCTTTAAATACTACATGACAAACAAGTGGAGCGCATGTTTATCAAATCACTTCGAGCGCAGAAATCATTTCCCTTTTTTTTTTTGGGAATGCAATATCTTTTTAAAAAAAAATGGATATGGGAATGCAATATCTGTTTAGCAAAAAAAAGGATGAGGCGTTTCAAACAACAATTAGTCATAATTTTTTTTGTGGGAATGCAAAACTTTTTTAGCAAAAAGAAAAGGGATGAGGAGTTCCAAACAACAGTTAGTCTTATTTCCTTCTGATATTGTAAAACAACTAGTCTTATTCTTTTGTGGGAATGCAATATTTGTTTAGCAAAAACAAAAATGGGGAATGAGGAGTTCCAAACAACAATTAGTCTTATTTCCTGTTGATATTGTAAAACAATTAGTCTTATTTTTATTTAGTGGAAATGCAAAATTTATTTAGCAAAAAGAAAAGGGATGAGGAATTTATCAGAATGGGGTGTGTGTTACAATTACAGCTCTCAAAGAATTGATGGCAACTAGAGAAAAATCAAATTCAAGAGTGTAGAGGAACTTATCAGAATGGGGGTGTGTGTGTTAAACACGCCGCCTTTAAGGTACATTTGACTCTCCTAGCCCGAAATCTTGGTGTGACATGACTTTTTAACATCTACCTCAAACATACAACAATCCTTCGCCTTGGAAGGGCGCACTCACAGATCCTCAACTACATGAATGTGGGTTACATTATATGCCCACAATGTAGCATAAGAGGAGTCCTTACATCGAGTCGCACTAGAAATTGACTTCCTAAACAGGAAAAAATGGATAGAAAATGGCTAGGTGGGTAACCCACTTACCCTAATAGTAAACGAATATAATTAATCCAATCAAGACTGTTGTAAAACAAGGAAGAAGTTGTAAAAGCTCATAAAGGGTAAAGATATAAGATAGAAGCAAAACTAGGAGTGAAAGATAAGGCTTAGTGGTCCAAGACCAAATGCCACCCCTACCCACACACTAACACGCACGCACGCACACATGCCACACCATGTCATGCCCTGATAGGACTCAATCTAACTCAATACATGCTCACAGTAAAGATATACCTGATGGCCATGCCCCTCTCATCCTCTGGTTCCTTTCCTTAGAAAACCAACCGCCATATAAATGCTCACAAAGTTTTCTCTCGACTTCTGATATTGGATTAATTTTTGAAGCTGAAAACACAATCCAACATCTTAGAAGAATCCTTCCAAAAAGAAAATTTGAAACATATACGTTTCATATGCCTTTTCAAAGGCATATAAAAATAACAGTTTCTAGATGAAAGGTTAGATAAATGTTAAGGCCATTTCATATTCATATTGTAGTGATTCCTTCTAGTATAGCTCAAAGCAACGATGGAATTAAGAGTTGCCTTCTTGTTTTGTTGTATCCATTAATGTTGAATTTGGAATTGGAATGGAATCAAGAGTCCTTATTGTTGAACATGATCAAAAGTCCCTTTATAAATTGTTACAGAATTTCATTTTCTTTGCCTTGGTATGGATAATTTCATGCTCTATCCAAGGAGTCAATTGATTCTTTTTTTTTGTTGCTATGCCTTCGAAACATGATGTTTCATTCATAAAAGAATTGGTACTATGACGTTCAATTTGGGTTAAAGAAGTTTTCTGATCAAGTAAGGGCGCCCGGTAATTGTGTTTATGATTGCCAACATTTCCTTCTCTCCAAGTTGATACCTTGAAGCTTTGCTCATTACGCCTTGCTTGTGAAAGCTATGGATAGACAACCTACTGGCATCAAAACTACATCAAGTACTAGTCTTAGAGGCCTATTTTTTATGAAAAAAGTCTTTGGGTAACTTTGCAAAGAAAACATCAACATGGAGCTAGTGGTTGTCTCCGATGTGCTAAAGGTGATCCTCCCTTCAGTAGTCCATCTAAATATTGTTGTTGCTTTATTTTATTTTATTTTTCATGGCAATGCAATAAGGGTTGCAATGATCTTTTCATTGCCTTCATTGTATGCAACTGCAAAAAGAGCATCATAAGCTTTTATAATACTTTTGAATTAACCACTTAATAATACTTCCTGTTCTCTTTAAGTTTGTGGAGATACCTCTTCCAGAGGTAGTGCATCAAGTGGTTAAACTTTTATAGAGAAAGTACCAGGGTCTTTTCCAATACATTAAGAAGGGTACAAGGAATAAACGTATGCCCACTTAAGTCGGGACAATCGAAAGGCAAAGGTCTGTAAGTCGGGACAAGTATACCTGCAGTGGTGATGTTCGCTGATCTAATCAGATCAGAAAAGGCAGCAACATTAGCAACAGTTGCAAGATCTTAATTTTTCACCATCGTCTTTGTCGAATCTTCTAGAGGAGAGCTTGGATCCGAAGCTCATGCCTTTGTTCCCATAGAGTTTGCATGCTGGAAAAGCTAAAATAATCTCTAGAGCGAGCGGAGGGAGATTTTGTGTAAATACAACAGCTCATACCCCACAAATGGAAGGGTTAGGTTGATCCAATGGAGCTGATTTTTTGTACACACCCTATACATGATGGGGCCTTTCAAATGAATGCTTAGGATCACCCAAAAAATGTTGGCCCACCATGTTTCCTGCACTCGAGTGAAGGAACTGTTCCTCATATACTATAGCTCGCATAGCTTATCTGAGCAAGTCACTATCAATACACCATCTCCCATGTTGTTTGACTCATCCAACCCATTCATTCCATAGAACCTCACATAGATAGGGTGTTCCTAACAAACCATCTTCATACAATCATCCTAACCATTCGATCTGTAGAAGCTCAAAATGGACCCATTTTCTAGACGTCCATTTTAAACCTGCACAAATCAACGCTTACCATGATCCTATGGAGATGATTTCTTAGGGACACCCTATCTATGTTAGGTCCTATAGAATCAATATGTATTTATCTGATATATATATATATATATATATATATATATATATATATATATATATATATATATATATATATATATATATATATATATATATATATATATATATATGGGGAGGGTGTTTGTGAGCGGCCCCTCATATAACCTTATATGAGGTGACGGTTAGAAACACTGTGGGCCCACATTTTTGGGGTGATCCAAACCATTCATTTCATAGGCCCTGACATAGATAGGGTGTGCCCAAAAAATCAGCTGCATAGGATCATCCCAACCCTTCGAACTGTGGAGGTAAAAAATGGAAAAAATTGATAACTGCCCATTTTCACCTCCCCAGTTCGAAGGGTTGGGATGATCCTATGGAGCTGATTTTTTGGGCACACCCTATCTATGTCGGGGCCTATCATATGAATGGTTTGGATCACCCAAAAAATGTGGGCCCACATGAGTTTCTAGCCATCACCTCATATAAGTGAGTATGAGGGGCCACTCATACTCACTTTTCCCTATATATATATATATATATATATATATATATATATATATATGGTATAAAAGGGAGAATATAGGCTACAAAATTTTCTAGCAGTCACCTCATATAAGTGAGTATGAGGGACCACTCATACTCACTTTTCCCTATATATATATATATATATATAGAGGAAAAGGATTGTACACTCAAGCGTACCAAGCTTATGGTACGCTCGAGTGCCCAATCACATGTGGGCCCCCTTTGTTAGGATGATCCAAAGCATTCATTTGTAAGGCCCTTACATAGATGGGGTGTGTACAAAAAATCAGTTCCATAGGATCATCCTAACCCATCCATTTGTGGAGGTCAAAATGGACAGACACTGTGTGTCCACAAATCTGCCCATTTTTGCCCTCCACTTTTGGAGGGATTAGGATGATTCAATGGAGCTGATTTTTGGTACACACCCTATCTATGATAGGGCCTTGCAAATGAATGCTTTGGATCACCGAAAAAAAATGTGGGACCCATGTGATTGGGCACTCGAACGTACCATAAACTTGGTACACTCGAGCGTACAATCCTTTTCGTCATATATATATATATATATATATATATATATATATATATATATGTATAAGGGAGAATATAGGCTACAAAATTTTTGCTACAGTTTCCGAATTTTTGCACTAAATTCTGAAAGTCTGAATTGGAATTTGATTTTTTTTTTCTAAAAAAGGTAGATTTTATTAGAGAAGGATCAAGTGATTTTACTTTGGGCCCTAACAAATGAATGATTATTATTTTAAAAATACACCATTCCTTTATAGATGGGAGGGTTATGTAGCTGCGTGTCCATTTCTAGCCTTGTCACTCTTTCTAAATTTTACGGGGTTGCCGTGTCCGACACTCCGTTGTCTGTGTCCATAAATCATAGCAATTATTTCAATGGTCCATATAATGTTTTTTTCTTTTGTTCTCATCGGTAAAACTTCTTTGGATTGAATGGAAATCTCCATTTGCCAAATTTTAATATGCACACGTGCATGCGCGCACACACCCACACACAAAACGACATTCCCTAGAATGTTCCCAACTTGAACTACTAAACATTGACCACTCCTCTGCCCTACTCCCACTCCTGTTCGTGCCCATGCTCTCTCTCTCTCTCCACTTATGAGGTTTCTACTTTCTTGTGTGAATGACTTTCCAGCTTTTACGGACCACTCTGATCGTCCCTAGAGTAAATTATTATATAAATAATTACTTGCTGGTGCCTATTATGGGTAAAGTATTGTAATGAAAACGTCCCCCCTTGGTAATTTAAATGATCTTAGGCTGCAGTTTTCAGTTGCTCGGTCATATATAAGCCTCCACTGCATGGGATTGAAGTGAACTAGGCTTTTGGGCACAAACTCCTGAAGGGCATCTTATACAACAGGGAACTTGTTGAATGAGCCAAATTTTAGGGTAGTTGATATAGACCACTGGAACTTGAGGGAACTTGGTAACTTGGCCAAGTAATGAGGTATTTGAGCTATATGACGTGCCGTGCTTAGTTCAAGCTGGTGAATTCATAAGAAACAAAAGTGAAGAAATATGAATAAACAGTTGACCAAAAACACTATCTCTTAACAAAAGAAAATAAAA
This sequence comes from Tasmannia lanceolata, assembly GCF_043159265.1. NCBI lineage: Eukaryota > Viridiplantae > Streptophyta > Magnoliopsida > Canellales > Winteraceae > Tasmannia > Tasmannia lanceolata. The sequence continues at coordinate 40,133,864 of NW_027518689.1, forward strand.
TAAAAGATTAAAAATAGCAACTAAAATTTTCTCCTTTCGTCTCTTTTGGGTTTTGAAAGGGTGATTATAGGAAAATGACCTCATTGTTGCTTGTCCTGTATTTATTATTTTGGTTACACTTAATGAGCAACATTGAGTCATCACATAGTTACTATGAAACTTTAGCATGAAGACTTATTTCGTATATGGCAGTTTAGGCTCCAGTGCTAAAATGCCATGCTAGTCAAGGTTGGAACTGTTGAAACCTGTTAAAGTATAAAAGATAAATAACACCTTTCTCCAACAGCTTAAGCTTTTGGAGAAGTTGGTAAGTTAACATGGTATTAGAGCCAAAGGTCTCGAGCTCAAACCTCCTGGATAGCAAAAACCCACATGTGATGGTCGGTCCAAAGTGGGACCACATGTGCCACGTGTTTGCCAAGTGGGCCACACTTGCGGGGGAGTGTTAAAGTATAAAAGATAAATAACGCCTTTCTCCAACAGCTTAAGCTTTTGGAGAAGTTGGTAAGTTAACAAAACCTAACGTGTCACATAACTGGCATCAACCAACATCGCAGTCTTCTACAAATTGAACAATTAATTCTGTTAATCCCGTTATGCACTATGTCACAACCCCAACCTGACAACACAAGCTAGGGACGTGAACGTGACAGCATGTCCATAGGGCTCAGTTCCATAAGCATGCAAGGTCTTTAAGTGTTTCTCAAATCGCATAATAGGACAATTCTAGATAGTATCAATGGTAATCAGATACAACTCAATTGTCACAATTTAGTCAAAGTTCTCAATAAATCCATGAAACTCATACTATTCAGTAAAATGAAAAAAGCTACGATTGGTGGGCACGGACACGAGTGTCGACACGGACGCAGAGTGTCAGACATGCAAACTCCCAAAATAGAAACAGGGACATTGCTAAAATAGAAAGTACATAAACTCCCAAATTTAGAAACAGGGACACTTCTAAAATAGAAAGTACATATAATCATGATTTGCGTGCACAGGTTCGTGTGCCGAGTTTCGACACAGATACAAGGTATTTGACATGGCAACCCCTAGAAATCTAGACAGTGTTACACTCATACACGTACATACATATAAAGTTATTGACATCTCTAGCAGCACATTTAAAAGTGTCTAAAGGAGTGTCGACACGTGTGGGCACGGGTGTCGTGACATGTCGCGTGTCAGCAATAAGTTTGAAGTGTCGGATAAATCATAGGAAAAAAGTATGAACCTTCAAAACAAGGAATTAGAATCCTCAAAATAAGTTCCTAGTTAACAAATAAGAAGTGAGAATAATTGAAGTGTTTTCATCTTCTAAAATCTCCTCTAGGTATTTCCGTCGGCCTTGGAGCGAAGTAACCCGACTGCTCATCTGAAACAAGGTAAATGCAGAGTGAGCTAGACAACTCAGTAAGCATTCACCAGCGTTAACTAGCCGGATCAAATGTGTGAGATTAAATATTTCAAAACAGAGTTTTCAAGAAAATCATTCCCAGAAATGCAAATAGGCACATATGTTATAAAATGATAAAAATGCCAAAATCAATGTTTCCATAGTTTTTGCAAACTCCATTTGCATAAAACAATTCATAAATCTAAAACACTTTTGAAGATCTACTGCCAGATTTGAAAATCTAAACACTATTGAAAATCTATATCCTTTTGTGACTACGGCCACACTTCCCCGTGGCAGGGCCAAAAACTACATATTACCCCTGTGGCAGGGTCAAAAACCACATATCATTCATGTGGCAGGGTTCACAGACATACCACGTGGAATAGAAAACGTGATCATGCTACCAATGTTTTACCCCTAATTGGAAGGATCAGATCATAGTCAGACTGAGAGTCTATTAGGAACACAAACTATAATATATCCAGAGTTTTATAAAACAATTCAAGAGTATCACAATGCGTAATACTTTCACAATCCATAGTCGGTACTTTAAGCATCCAAATCAAAGAAATTTTCAATGAAACAAGTCAAATGACTATTTTGCATATTTGATCCGAATAATTGATTTAAAATTTTTCCATTCATCAAATAAGATTCAATAGTAGGTTCTCTTTTAAAAACTATTTGAATGTCAACTGAGAATCAATAGAAACACACTTATTTCAAAACCATTTTCACATAAAACGATTTAGGAACGATTTTCACATAAAACAATTTTCAAAAGTTATTTTTTAATAGATTTACAAAGTTATTTGATATAAAATGATTTTACTTGTCAACAAGATTCAATAGTAAAATTACCTTTCTAAACTAATTTGAATATTAAAATTGCTTTTAGAAAATAACATGTTGAAATACAGCAACGAAGGTGGAAGATCTCTTACCAAAAACAAATTTCCTTTTGAAAATCCTTTTTTGCAGGATCAAGATCATTAGCCCTAAAAAAAGATGGATCTTTTTCAAGGAGAATCTCATGGACAAAACCTCGGGCCTTACACACTTGCATAAACTCTAACATGTATTTAGGAATTCCATCTTAGGCCCTTGCTGTTTTTTTCCTGCGAGCATGATTAGAGCCCTTTTTATACATTGATTTTTCAACAGATTGTTGAGCATCACATTTCTGCCTCTCTTTGATTCTCTCAAGCCCGATCCGATCCTTCCACATCCTTCTTTGCAGTTCTCTCGGTTCAATTTCCTCTTCACTTTCCTTTTCTTCTTATTATTTCTCTTTCTTTTTCTTGAATGGGAGAGATGAAATTTTGTTCTTGGCTGTTGGTGGTTTTTTTTTTGGGTGGGGCGGGGTTGCTAACTTTTCTTCTTTCTTTTTTCTTTTCTCTTTTCATGGGATATATACGAAAATGAAATTTCGAAGAAAGCTAACTGTTCTTTTTTTCTTTTTCTTTTTCCTTTTCATGGGATATATATATATATATATATATATATATATATATATATATATATATATATATATATATATATATATGAGAAAACGGTTCCTACACATATGTGTAGATAAGTTATCTACACACTAGCTTAAACTATAGTGGGGGCCAGATTATTTGGGTGATCCAACCATTCATTTTTAAGGCCCTCACATAGATAGGGTGTCCACAAAAAATCAGATCCATAGGATCATCTTAACCATTCGAACTGTGGAGGCAAAAAATGGACTAATTTGTGAAGGTTTAAAGACATCCATTTTACCTCCACAAATCGTAGGGTTGGGATGATCCTATGGATCTGATTTTTTGTAGACACCCTATCTATGTGAGGGCCTTTAAAATGGATGGCTTGGATCACCCAAACAATGTGGGCCCCCACTGTATTTTAAGCTAGTGTGTAGAGAACTCTCTACACATATGTGTAGGAGCCGTTTTCTCTCTCTCTCTCTCTCTATATATATATAGGATATATGGTTTGTGAGCTAGAGCTCACAAACCATATATCCCATAGTTGGTTTAGTCGTCCAACCCCTAGTCAAAAACGATTTCAAAGAGGGAAATCTCTCTTTCTATTCCCTCCCTCCCTCTCTCTCTCTCTCTCAAGCGAAATGGGTAGTTTCTCCTAAAACATAGCCGCAAGGGGTCTCTCTCTCAAACAAAATGGAAATGGAGAGCTTCCCCCCACAATATAGCTGCTAGGCTTGAGGGGAAATCTTCTTTTCCCATCTTTCAAGGGGTCTCTCTCGCAAACGAAATGGAGAACTTCCCCCACAATATAGCTGCCAGGCTTGAGGGGAAATCTTCTTCTCCCATCTTTCTTATAATAATCAAATTCCCTCTTTCTAATTTCTCTCCCCTAAACTAGGCGCATGGCAAGCTTTCCCCTTTGACCGAAATTGAAAATCATCTCTCCTTCCTCTCCTTTTCCTACAAAGTAGGATCTATGATTTTCCAAAACCAAACTAAAGATTCTAACCCTAACAAAACTACTAATAAGCATCCGTACCCTAGAGTTCAACTAGGACCCCCCACGCCACCCCCACCCCCACCCCCGACTCCACACGTTTCCGACTTCCTAAACCAACAAAAATGGAAATTTAGCAACCACATTTTAAACAAAACCTTAGCGAAATCCTCTCCTTTCACATATGTGAATGTGTAAGAGGGACATGTGTTACAGTTTCTAGAATTAACAATGCTTAAAATTAAAACTCATTAGGTCAATCACTGACTCACCCAAGTCAACTTGGTATTGTCTCTAGGTCAATCAAAAACTTGTGTGACTCGTTCAAGTCATAAGAGAAAATTATGCCAGATCAATCATTGACTTGCTTAAGTCAACCTAGTTTTGCCTCGTGTGAGATCTTGTCTGATTATGAGTTTTTAACAGTGAAAATTGGGTAATTTAAATTGATTCTAATTTATTTTGGGTTTGATGATCATGCTATCAGGCATCTTTTGCCTGAAACCTGGTTTGAGAAACTTGGATGTCTATTCAGCTAATATCGAAATATATGTTTCTATACTTTACATTCAACAATTCTCCTTATTTCTTGCCTAGAAAATCAACTAAAAACTGAATGATCATCAATTACCGGCTCTACGGTTTTGTTATTGCCTGAGAACTCTTGAACAGGAATGGGATTTTCCATAACACAAACAGTAGGCAATTGTTGGACATGATAGTGTATCATTATTACCTCGATATACTGCTCTTTATTATTTTTTGATGTTCTTTTTTGGAGGTGCAGTTTGAATCACCTTTTACAAAAATAAAATTTCTATTTAAGTATCATAGTGTCATTTGCATCTTTTGAAAATTTATCTTCACTCCTAAAAGAATCTTAATATTATTATTCCCTGATTCAATTTTACTCCTAAAATTTATCTTCAAATTCTAACGCAGGAGGAAAGAACAGTGCTGACAGATCTCTTCTAGTTGATCTTGTCTACTGGGTGTCCCAAAATCCGCCACCAGCACATCTTTTCTTAATATCAGGGGATAGGGATTTTGCAAATATTCTCCATCGTTTAAGGATGAATAACTACAATATTTTACTTGCTAGTAAAGAATCTGCTCCAGGTGTTCTTTGCAGTGCTGCAAGTATTATGTGGCCTTGGAATGGATTGGTTCGAGGGGATACTCTTACCGGCAAGCATTTTAACCACCCTCCTGATGGCGTATATGGTTCTTGGTATGGCCATTACAAGGGGCCTCTTGATGACCCGTTCGTGGATACGGACCATCCCACTTGTTCTCAGTTTGAGGACTCTTCGGAGCCTGGCACGGAGCTCAAGACTCCCCCAATTCCTAAGACAATAGTGAATCGGATTCGACTAATATTGAAGTCATACCCTAAAGGTATCAGCCTTTCGGATCTTCGCTTGGAGCTGGCGAAAAAAAAAGTATATATGGATAAAGAATTTTTTGGATATAAGAAGTTTTCGCGTTTCCTTTTATCAATGCCAAACATTTTGAGGCTTCAACATCCTCGTTTAGGCGAAGGCCAGCCATTAGTGCATGGAATCCATGGAAAATCCACTACACTAGTTGATTCCAGCCAACAATTATCTGCAGCGGTGGAAACCACTGATCGCCATGACCAATTGAGTGATAACCAACCATTAGCATTCGATGTCCACCCAAAACCCACTGCACTAGTTGATTCCAACCAACAATTATCTGCAGGGGTGGAAACCACTGATCGCCATGACCAATTGGGTGATAACCAACCATTAGCATTCGATGTCCACCTAAAATCTCCTCAACCATTTGAGTCCAATTTGAAGTCATCCACCAGGTTAGAAGTTACTAATGGACACAAAGACCACCCTATAAGTATAGATGCGAATGAGAAATCATCAGTGACACCTTTTCAATCAAAACGAGAAGAGCTTTCCCTTGGCCGTGAAGAGATTGACACATGCAATGCTGTTGTTAATTCCACTCTTAAGTTGGAACGTGATTCCATAGCAGAAGAGGGATTTCTTCAGAGAATTTGGAGAACTTGGTTTGTCCGTAGAAGTCACCCTGATCTGTTAGGTTCGACTTCAAGTTCTTTTGATGTAAGAAAATCAGTATTAGAGGATAAAGCTGCTATGCATTCTGAAATTAATGATGACAAGCCTCCCTCAAAATCAGGCCTTCTAAACCAATTTGTGAGGTGGTGCCAATTTTGGAAAACCAGAGAAGAAAGTCCTGCTTATAACTCTGGTTTTTCTAACCAGACCAAGGATAGCCAACATACTGATGAATGTGAATCTGTGACTCCGATGAGCCGTCAGTTGGAAAATCTTGATTTATTTTTGAAGTATTACTTTTGGAATGACCTGGAATCATTTTTAAACACTCGCAAGGCTTTAGCTCTGATTTCCCGATCAAGAACCAGGTACCTATTACTTCTAAGATTTCTCTATACTGTTCTAACCATTCTGCTTTCTTTCTCTTCTATCCAAATTCATCTGCCAGCCACTTTTATGCTCGAACTCTGCTGTTTGATTCAACTTGCTGGCATGAATATTTCAGTTGCCTACTAATCAATTCTCACATCTTTTATTAGTGAACACAAACAAATACATGTATATTCTCTAGGGTCTTGTCACGCACATATATGCCCCCCCTCCGTCCCTCTCGCCCGTGGGGGGACTTAGAGATCGATAAGTAATGGTACTAAATCGTTCTGGGAAAGTAGTGATGGTAGAATATCGTTTTGTCCAGATCTAAACATTGATCAGGAGATCTGTTGTCAGGTTATTATCATCCTATAGCATCTTGGCCTGGAACCACATATTGGTGGATTAATCTCAGTTGTGATTTGTCATCGGCCTACTCCCATGTGGCTGAAGAAACACTTTCAGTCTGAAGCCAAAAATTTTAGCTTCCAAAGGCGATCAATGCTCGATTCCTTCAGAGCAGCTTTAAAGGTATCTTCCTATGATTGTTGGCAATACTGGGTTGAATTATTGAACATGCATCATGCAACTTGTGATGGGTCACATTTGTTCCCTCATGATGTATAAGTCATGACAGTCAAATCGTGCCATGGTGAAAAGCAGTAGCTGGGTTATAACCTCCAAGAACCTATGGCGTCATGTCTTCAGAAAGCATGATTAGGCTATAAGATGGTAAAAATTAAAAAAAAAATCATTCAAAAAAAAGATGGTAAATTTTCATCCTTTGTTTAATTATCTGAACCTCTCTCCTCCCTTTTCTCTATTCTTTCTCACTCCTTGCTACTCACTGAGGAGCTTCATATGTAACGGCGGTTATGGAAATTGTGTGTTCAGGAATAAGTTCTAATGGAAAGATCAATCATGTAGAAGTTGTACAATCTGTGCTTTATTCCTTAATGGGAGCTGCCCCCTTTTTTGAGTCAATAGCAGTTAAGCTACTCGCAACCAGGGAGTGACAATAGCAATCCCCTTTACCTCCTTGACCGCAGAGCCTCCAGAAGAAGAAGAAGGCGGTCTAACCATCAATTCTCGAGATACATATTTATCAATCGATATCCACATCTTGCGAGTTGTCCTCCCCCCCCCCCCCCCCCCCCCCCCCCTCACTTCTACTACTAAAGCATCAATTCTGCTATTCGAAACAATTCCGTTTGAGCAAGCATGAGAAGGTTGTCCTTTTATCTATCTTCCTGCTCTATGTTATATAGAGTATAGGCTAAGCCACCTCCAGCAATAAACAGCCACTACCCAGAACAGTACTCTAGTCACCATTTCCGCTATTAATCAGTACATTCCTGAAATCACCCTGCAAACCCAAATAAATGATCAGCCTGCATTGGCCTCCCTCCAATCTCAACCTTCCACCAGGTTGATGGAAAGGCTTTATGTTTCGGTTTCATTTTGTGTTTTGGTTGTGCCGGAAATGAAAACATGTTGGGCCATGGTGATTCAGATGGTAGAAGGTGTAACTGACCTGTGAGTTGAATCCCAATGTGCCTGGTGAATTTGACCTTCCTTTGGGCATGTTGAGGTAATGGATCACTGAATATACCTGTGTGCTGGTATATTGGGATTTGATCCTCTTCAATAAAATTTCATCATTCAAAAAAATAAAAATAAAAAATTGACCTTGCCCTTGTTACGATTTGAGGGAGCTTGGGTGAATCAGACGTGCCTGGTGAATTTGACATTATGCATTTTGCTGTTTGCAACCTTACTATGAAATAATACTGAATGCTAAGAAAGAAATTTGTACACTTGATTGTCTCCTGATTATGCAAAAATAGTGTTTGCCATTGGTGTGTGTGTCTAGTTCCTGCTGATGGTAATTTAGTTTTCTTGCACAATATGAAACATAAGCGAGATTATATTTTTATGCTGTTCTTAACTTGGACTAGGTTGGCTCTTGAAACTGACTTTAACTGGATCATCTTGTTTGCATATTATAGTCATAATCATGGTTTCAAATTTCGGTTTTGGAATGTGTTCAGTTAGACCTGGCAAACGGGTGGGTCGGGCCGGGTCAACCCGCAGGTGATGCGGGTGCGGGTCACACGGGTCGGGTCAGGAGATGACCCGCATTTTTGCGGGTCAGAATTTAGGTGACCCGCCCGGCCCGCGGGTGGGCCGGGTCAACCCGCGGGTCACCCGCAAATTCAAACAGTTGTTTATTTTTGAAAATGTTATCACTAGATTTTGATGAGGGGGGTATGGCCGGCACCGTGGGATGATCCAAACCGTCCATTAGATGGCCCACAGCCTAAATAGGTTGTGCCCCAAAAATTATTTCAATAGGTTGATCCTAACCCTCCGATCAATAGAGGGTTAGGATCAAGTGATCAACCCTCTAACATTCAAATCGGAGCCTTGGAGGGTTGGGATCAATCGGAGGGTTAGGATCGATCAGAACAAATCTCAAAAGAAAATAGAAAAAATAAAAATAAAAAAATTTAAAACCCTATACGGCATTTCTGATAAGAATCTGATAAAAAAACACCTCAAAAGCGATTTATCAAACCCTAGCCCGGATCCGGTGGGATCTAAACGGAAATCAGGATAAAGAAAACCTAACCTTGGATGATCTGCTACTGCTCCTGGAAAACATACTCTCTGACGAAGAAGCAGTCGGCGTCCTCCACAAAACCACCATATCAACAAAAAAAGAACACAAGAGAACAAATACCTCTACCAAAATAATAAAGACTTAAAACCCAGATAAGAAAACCACCATATCCCAAAAAGGAAATCTCTCCACATGAAATTCTCACCCCAAAACCACCATTTCAGCAGCAAAAGTAGCTACTGAAAAAGCAATATGTGAAGAGAACATACAACCAAACAAGCAAAGAGGCCAATACAAAAGGCCAAAAAGACACTGATACAGATAGAGAGGAAGAAAAGGAATCAAATTTTTCAAGAAGAGGTATAAATTTTTTTCTTTTTCGATCTCTGTGTTTGAGTGATTGACTGATTGGACTGAAATATGTGGGGATGATCAGAAAGAACAAGACTCTTGCCTTATCATTTTATTTTTATTTTTATTTTTATTTTAAATTTCTTTTTTGTCGTTTTTTGCGTGTGAGAGAGAGAATTGGAAACGGGCGAAAAAGGGGTAGGTTTCTAAAGATGTGGGCAGTTAACGACCGGGTGCCCGCGGGTTGACCCGACCCGACCCGTGTTTTTGCGGGTTGGGTCACCCGCGGGTTAGTTTTGACGGGTCACTAAAACTCAGACCCGTGCTCGCAAATTTGCGGGTGGGTCGGGTAGACCCGCGGGCACGGGTCGCTTTTGCCAGGTCTAGTTTCAGTCCTCTCACTGAAACCGGCCGGAATTTTGAAATTTCGGTCGAAATTCAACGAAATAAAAAAAAACTAATATTTTATGTTGTTTCGGAATGCGTTTTGCCGAAATTTCGGGAAAACTAAATTTCGGTTGAAATAAAGTACGGTTTCGGGTATTGCTGAAATTTTAAACCATGGTCATAATCACCATGGCTCCTGAAATTCGAGTACAAAATTGAAAATTCTTTTCAAAATCATGTAGACTTGTTTCTGTTCTGAACGTCATGTACCTTAAAATTTTGTGTATCATTTAGATCCGTTTGGGATGTATGATGCGAACCAGATCCCGGATGCTATCATGCTTGTAATCATGGGGGACTCCTGGTCCCTTTCTCATGTACTTATAAGTATGATTTATAAAATATCAATGTCAATTTTAAAAAATAAAATAAAATCCAAACTGATCAACATGCGGCGATCCGCTAACTCTACGGCCGATGGTCTAGCGAAAGAAGGGACGCTTTTGGCCAATACTCTTACGTTGTTTGATGAGTCTTTAGTGGGGGTAACTTGATCCCTCTCGTTTTGTAATCTGTTATTTTGGGTCTCCATTGGAAATATTCCAATGGTCTGCTTCGTTGTATCGGGGACATCTTGTTCCTGTCTCTTGTAAGCTCATGGTTATTGGAATGGAACTGTTGTCTTTCAAAAAAAGAAAAAAGAAAACAAAAAATTTGATCATCACATTTGGGTTTGATGATCTTATAATGCATGTTTTGCTTCGTTGTTTTTTTATCAGGGAACAGTTGGTAAAAGAGCTACAAAAGGATGGTCCTTCGATTCTTAAGTCTCTCCATGCAAACCATTTTCATCGGTTGTTAGATATGTTAATTTCCGAGAGGAAATGGGTGGATGAATGTTCCTCTCAGACATTTCCTTTTAAACTTATGCTTCCGGCTAAAACAAAGTGCATCAATCCATCCCAAGCTCGTGATTCAAATGGATTGCATTCAATTTTTTTGGGTACACCTCAACCCCACTTACAAAGACTACCAGAGCATGGGCTGGAGAAACGAGAACATACCCCCGGGCCAGTTGCTACGGAAAATGTTAATCCAAAGCAACCTCAAAGTCTCGCTGAGTTGAAAGTGTGGCTCCAAAAATTTCGTAATGGCACCGGCAAAATTGAAGTTGAGGATTTTATGAGGCATTTTGAGAGAGAATTCAACGGGAAGATTGACTGTGGCTTTTATGGTTGTTCTACCGTGGGAAATCTACTCGCATCATGTTCATCTAATGATGATAACTCGGGCAAAGGCGGCAAGGATCCTTCTAATATGTCCAGACTTGAGATAATAGCTGATTGCCAGGAACTTCTGGCGGAGATGTTAAAGAAAAATCCTGGAGGATTTAATATGGGCACTTTCAAACCAACGTTCCTTGAGAGGTATGGGTATAATCTGGATCATCAAATGCTTGGTTACTCTAAGTTGGCGTATCTGTTACTGAACATGCCAGGGGTGCCAGGGGTGAAATCCGGGTCTACTTTTATTCTGCCTGCTGAAAAAGTGCCAATGGATGTCAGCCCCGAAAAATCAGCGACAGGAGAAATGCTTGGGAAGGTAACTAACTTGGATGTAGCAGAGTCAACCGGGAGGAACATCGGGCCTGACCCGCCTGCTGAACAGGACTCTGTATGGGAGGAACTTGGGCCTGTTTCAGAGGGATTTTTCCCTAGGACCGCCCTAGAATCAGGGCTTGATGATACTGGGTTGGTTTCTGAGATGGGTGTCCCAGGAGATGACATAGAACCAGGTCTTCATGGAAAAAGCAATGAAGAGTTGGATAAGCAAGTGGACTTCAATGAGTTGCTACCTTTTTCAGATGAAGAATTTTCGGATTCAGAGGGTGAAAATCCAGATGTGGACAGATCTAAAGGACAGGATAAGCACAAGAACAGCGATGAAGACAGTTCATTACTACAGATTTTGGATTCTTGGTATAGTACTAAGGACGGGAGTAAGGACCAGTTGAATGTTGATGAGTTTGCTGATGGTTCGAAAAGCAATGGTTCAAAGCCTTCTAGCTCATCTGGCGTTGGTGCTGAGACTTCCCTTGGGATGACAAATCGTGGGCTGAAGCTGAAATCTCGCAAGAGTTATTCTTTTGTTTCGGAGCCAATAGATGATAAGGAAAAGCTCATTGATAGCATACTTGTTAGCCTGAAGAAGTCGGATTCAAAGATGCAAAGCTGAAGGGCTTAGCAATGCTGAACTCCCTGCATAATGAAATTGAGTCGTAGTATAGCAATTGTTCGTCACTTTCAGTTTGGGAGTGAGATAGAAAAGTGGGAAGAGGAAGCCTTGAACCGATCCATTGTCTTGTTGATGCAATTTGTTGGTAGTTTGTTTTTCAGCCCAATTTTGGTTACGGGCAGTCGGAGAAAATGTGCGGACATATATTTTTCACTAGTATTCCAAGGTAAGGAAAAGAAAAGAAACTGACATGGTAAGATGGAGAAGTAAAGAAAATGGAAAACTTGTGAGATGAGCATTCAGTTGCTTTGAACTCCCCTCGCCTTGCCGGAGTCCAAGTTTCGCCCTGCCAAGTTGATAAAATTCTCATCTGGCACAGATAAGTGAATGATATGTTGACCTCCCAATTATTGACTCATCCGAGTCAACTCCATTTTACCAGGCTGAGTTCTAGTCCTAGTGAGTTATTTAAACATTGTCTTAGTGCCCTAATTGTAATAAAAATTAAATGGTCTTGTAGTAACAGTAGGGACCTTATATCTCTGATGATTTATAATGGGATGAGGATTGAAAATTGTTGAGAAGAAGAAATACGAGGTTTGTAATGGAATTGAGAACTTCGATGATAAATGGAAGAAAAAATAGAAAATATCCCACTAGAACATCGCAAATGCCCAGATTTCTATGGGGGCGTCTGATGCTTTAAAAAGCTTATTTATACTCTTAATCAGATATTTAGGATAATCCCATTAGAATTTTTTTGATCAATTATAGATCTAAGATACCATAGAGAAGGGTTTGTATTGATCTTAACTATACTTTGCAGTGTGCTTTACTGTGTAGATGTTTCATGGCCCAAAAATAAAGGGACTGTAAGTTTGTTTTAAGCAAATCATATAAGGACAACCATGTTTCCATAATAGGCATTTTCTTTCACAAGAATACCCATTGCCAAAGGAGGAATGCTAAACTGAAGGGGACATTTGCAAAAATCAGTGGCAAGGGCATCCCAAATGGATCCATGTATTCAAGTGTATTAATTGTTCATTTAGTTTTACATGTTTCAGGGCTATTATTAGGGGTGGCAATGGTTCGGTTTGGGGGTCAAACCGAACTGAACCGAAACCGAATTTTCGGTTCGGTTCCGCCAATTTTGCCACCCCTTGCTCATATTCATTGGAAATATTCGGTTTGATCCCCAAACCGAACCAAACCGAAATTTGAATCGGTTTGGTTACACCAAACCGAATTTTCGGTTCGGTTTCGACTCGGTTCAGGTTCGGTTCGGCCAATTTTGCCACCCCTAGCTATTATAAATGCACTTTGATTAGGTGGATTTATACCACTCTACCTCTAAGGCCTGTTTGTTTTAGATTATGACAACTGATTCTGGAGTCCCCAATCGATTATTGAACTCAAATTTAGTGCAATTTTCAGTCCAATAATCATTTGGGGACTCCACAATTGGTTGTCATAATCTAAAACAAACAGGGCCCTAGAGATGGAAGAGAGAGTTTTGACATTTTTTCTACTTAAATTCTACTCCAGTGTCAATCCTGCCCCTTAATTCGGTTCGATTTTTTCCAACAAAATGCTAAAATCAAGCATAATAGAAATAGGATGCAAATTCCAACGCCAGATTCTGGCAACCCAAACCCACAGTAAGGATAAAGGGATATATGTGGAGAGGAAATTTGTTTATATCAGATGATCTTTTTCCTTTGTATAATATGGACCACTGCCGCTTGTATAATGAGGGGTCCTACAATATTGTTGGCCATCACAAGCATGGTTTCAAATTTCGATTTCGGAATGCGTTTCGGTCCTCACCCAAACCGAAATTTCAGCCGAAATCCAACGAAATAAATTAAAATAATATTTTATCTCGTACAAAATTTCAGGAAAATATTAAATAAAGAACAAAATCGAGAGTTTTGAGAGTTATCAGGACCCAAAAATTGATGGTCTGAATTTGATCCCAAAAGTGACTCCTCTCCTTATTCCTAATATCAAATCACTCTCACCTGGTCTAAGATTCTCTTATTTGGCCGTTGACGGCTTGTTTTTGAGAGTTACAACAGCTAAGGAGAGAACTTTAAAATAAAGAAAGGGTGCGAGTATCGAAACAAGACATGGGAATATATAAAAAAAGAGAGTAAATAAACATGGTTCTTTTGGGGAAGTTATATAGTCGCTCCCTTTTCTTCCCTGGGCCGGCCGCCTCTAGTGCACTCATGACCAGCCTTTTACACTACAAGCGGATGGCCCAAATAAGAAAAAGGGGGGAATATATCATTTCCCTTCTTTTTTACTTGGTTTACGGGTCTAAAAGCTAAGATTCCAAATCAAAACAGCAAAAAGAAGAAAGCATATAAAGAGTGAATGAGGAACAAAAGCACTAGATATGATGCAAAATATGCCCAAGATTACAAAATGATAAGCATGTAGAAAACAAGCGTATATGAGTGCCCAACTGCAGCCAAAGCTTTCTCCGAACCTATACTAAATACAGTGAAACAAACATCAGGCAAAGAAGGATTTGAATTTGAAGAAGAGACCCCTCCACCAGCTGCAGTAAAGAAATCATCAACAGTTGAGGACCCAACTCCATCATCAACAAAACATAACTTTTTATTGATTTGATTTGATTTGATTCCAACCCAATCAACCCATAGACGAGTATGATAATCACAGAAATAAAAAAGGGAAAGGCATCTCTTTTTTAATTTAAAGTTTAAAAAGCAAAGCAAAGCAGAAGCTAAGAGGGAAAAAAAAAAAAAAAAAAGGAGAAAGGAAACCAGAGTTTGCTGGGATTGCTCACTAGAGCTATAGAAATCCGTGAGTTTCTTTACATCTCCACCGTATATGATGTGGGTCGGGTGATCAGGATTGTTAATCTTGTGGGCCACCCCACCATATGGTTGTGACATAGAGTACGTGAGACTGCCTTAGCCAGGATCTTAAAATGTTTTAAGCGAACAGTCCACGTTTTGAAAATCAGATCCAATTTCGATGGTTAGTAACAATTTAATCCCTGAAATTTTGTGGGCTATGGCCGACACTTTCCAGACCCAATAGCTTAATGGTCTCGATCACTATACACATCCGGAACATCATCCATTTTACTCTTTGCTAAAAAAACAAAGATGGCGACTGATATTGACACTGCCATGTTTCATAATTGCACAAACTCAGCTTGTCTTTTCTGTTTTAATTGGCTTCTGAGAGCTTTTTTTTTTGGGAACTGAAATAACCTTTGACAGATGCTTGATTAATGGGATTTGCTAAAGTCCATCGCAAATTGCGGCTGGTCTGAAGTGAGACAGACCAGCCGCGAAAAGCCTTTTGCGATGGTCGCTAGCAATTCCCTTAATTAATAAGAGACAAGATGAGTTAGTGCAATTATCTAAACATGGTAGCGGTAATATCAGTAGCCGAAAGAAAAATAAATGGGTTGTCTCATTGCAGGATAGGTTTTTATCGAGATATGTGATTCTTGATTAGTTCTATGTCTTCCTCAACAAAACATTTATATTCATGAAATGAGAATAAGTGCAATCCCAGAACTACACTTATTCTCTTTTTCGAAGCTAGAGTTTTTGGGATAGAACTCATCCTGGATTATAGTGCCAGAAACAATATATAACTCATAATCCAGAACCACGAAGTATATAGAACTACAACTATTATGGTCTGATGCTATGCATGGGTGTAAAATGATGACCCCCATACGTTTGGGTAGAGATGGTGGGCCCCACCCACCAAAACTTAGGTGTAAAATGGCAGGACCCATCCATAAAAAAAGCATGAGGTGTAAAACGGTAGCCCCACTCCATAATAACATGAGATTTAAAATGGTAGGCCTCACCGTGGTTTCGGTGGAGATGGTGTGCCCACCACATCAAAACATGAGGGGTAGAATGGTGGGCCCACACATTATAGCAAGAGCTGTAAAGCAACTATAGAATGGTGGCCCCCACCCATGCTATGCTTGGGCCTAAGCCCCACCTTATCAAAACAAAGCATGAGGTTTAAAGAAAAGGTTTTCCGATAAAAAAATTTCTTGGAAAGAAAAAGAATGAAACATGGTTAGTACATAGTAAATATTGACTTCTCATACCTTATGTTGGCTGGCATGACCGGATGTTGGCAACGGCCGGAAAGTAACAGCATCAGTTTCCCCGGTCGGGAGAGGAACTGCCGGATTGCTGTTAATAAATGGAATCCCACTGCCGGAATCCGGCAACGTCGATGGGACGGACACCGGAGAAGGGCTCGGAGAGGTGGCTGGAGGAGTAGATGGGAATGGCCAAATGTACACTGGAGCGGAACGGAAAAACCCACCAGGAACAGGCGGAGGAGCGGTCGAAGGTGCCGGAGCCAAATCCTCCGGCAACCTCTTCAAAACTCTAATTGCAACCTTCTCCCCCTTTTGGCAGATTCCTAGAGATCCATTGTTGAAAGAGAAGTAGAAGAAACCCTCCCGAGAAGGATGCCACTACAAAGTTACTGAGTCAGTGTAGAGTTTTTTCCCTAAGAAAACACTAATAAAATTTTCGAAACAAGTTATGTGGATTAAAGTATGGAACCAAAAGAACACAAAAAGATACATGAACTCTAGTAATTAAAATGGATAATACAACGTCTCTCTCTCAAGTTTTTAGTACGTCTCAGGGAACAACAAATCCCACTTTCTTGGTACTAGAGAGACAGGGAAACCTTGTGTAAGAAAGTGAGAACTATATAAAATGAATAAAAGGGGTAGGAGAAAAATACCGTGAAAGAGGCAGAGCTGGCATTGTGGGAGAGAAGGGTTGCTTGAGTGAAGTTGCAGAGGTCGAATGCTCTTTTGTTTTGGAAAATGTAGAGGTTGTAGAGATGCTTGTATTTGAAGACTGAAATGGGAAGAAATAATTAGTAATGAAAAATTGGTGTTAAGAGATGAAATGCTTTTGTTTTTCTTTGTCTACTTACTGAGAGAGTCTCCTACATGGACTGTGGGATTTTTCCACTCTGCAAGTTTGTCAACAAGAATGGTTTTGGAGTGAGATGGTTGGAAAAGGAGAATGAAGGTGAGCAGAAAAAGGAAAGATAGTTGGGTTTCCATGGAGAAGACACACACACTCTCTCTATCTGGGTTTTTTCTCTGTCTTTTTTAGGAGAGTTTGGGGAATGGGGGATTTTGTTCTTTGTTATGTTGGAACTTGGAAGGGAGTTGAAGAGAGAGAAAAGAGGTTTTGAAATGCTGGTTAGAAGGACAGGGTGAGAATAAATGCAACATTGTCGTGAGTGTTTGCTTTTTAGTTTCAGTGGGGGACAGATGAATGCTGAATTGAGGAAATGTGTACAGTGAAAGCAGGTTTAGATTTTTATTAGTAAAATATTGGAGTAAATAAAAGTGAATGGTTCTTGGGAGGGTGGAGAGACATTTCATTCTAAAATGATTAGGCAACATTAATCGACACTGGAATCTGTGTTGGGGAATAATTTTCTTTAGACTTGCTCTTTTATTTTATGAAAGGAATCCCCCAAAAGGGATCCCTCTCATGCGTCTTGAATTTGAGACTTATTAATTTTTCAATAACCAAGAAGAGGAGAAAGATAAATAGATACACCCAGGAATGAAAAATGCTGAATTAAAGATTATATTACTAAAAAATACATAAAAAGGTGTAATGTGTATATTGACACACAGGTCTCACAAATCTGTTCTCCCATCATGGCCTGTTCATTTGGGTCACCCCTTTTCTCCCATTTAGCAAAGGGTAAACAGGCATTGGTAACTGAAGTGAGTTTATAACCCTGTTAAAACCCAACAGTAATTTAATCTTTTATCTCTATATGGGAACTTCTGACATCCTCTGATGAAAAACCCACCATCAACTATTTGGACTTTTCTACTCACACTTTGGCTGTACTCCTTTGGCTTCTTCTTTTTTACACATGAATGTGGAGAGAACTGGTCCCAATCGAGGCTTTCTCTAGCTGTGTCTTTTAGGAGAAAAAAAATAAGGGAGATGATAAATTCGCACCCCCTATAAGATAATTCGCACCCCTTTACCGTGAATTGCCGTCAAAAAGCGTAAAAAGGAGGTGATGTGGCAGACTTTAACTCTTTTTTGACATCAATTCACGTTAGAGTGGTGTGAATTATCCGACAGGGGGTGCAAATTTCTCATCACCCAAAAAAAAAAAACATTTCTTCAAATCTCATTTCTTCACGGATCCAACAAAATCAATCTACCAGTTTATAGACCGGGTTTTCCAAAGAACACGTGGTGCTCTTTGCTTCGCTTGGACCGAGATCAGATTTTCCATGAGCTCCAAACATTTCTGAATGTTAATCTTGTAATTCATTTGCCTTACTACCGCTATGGATCTTCTTCACCTTTTGTAAGTTGAATGAAAAATGACCATGTAAAACGAAAAAATGTACGTGACTATAGATTTGACTGTGAAGAACTAGATCCCTCGTATTGAATATAGTTCAAAGGTCAAACAACGTCGTAGATCATTGCTTACCAAAGTTATGTCTAAGTATGTGACCACTTGTTTTCTTTCTTTACTGCCCAGAAAAAACAAAACAAAAAACAAAAACAATTGTCACCTATACACAGCTAGTTTAAAACCGCATGCATCCACATTGCCAAAATTACCGTGGTCTAGTTTTGTTCAGCATAGTTGTAGTGTTGTATCCATCGAAGTAATGGATACCATGTATCTTGTGCACCCTTTTGTCATTTGTGCACTACATCTTTGTTGGATTCTCTCCTTTTTTGTGACCTGCTGTTCACTCCTTTTGTTGTACGGCTGTTCTTCCTATGACCATACTCCAGAGAGGGCCCATAAGAGGGGAACCTAGACTTCCGCAATCACCTAATTTGGGCAAAGTGACCAAACCATTGGCTGACGAATCTCGGCTGCGAGCGATCACACAGTTGGTTTCATGCTTCATGTATAAATTGGCCGAATTCCGATGAACCATGGCTGGTTCTGGCGTGCCCTCGCATGTAGATCGTCGGCCAAGGTACTCACTAAACACCTTGATAGTCAATATTCATGCCCTAGCACATGAACAACTTGATTGGCAGTTTACCTACTGGGAGCACTGCGAAGCCTAAACCCAAGTTGAGGAACAGCTTGGAAGATGTTCATGTCAGTTGCTAAACAAAGCCTAAACCCAACTTGAGGGACAGCTTGGTATATAGAGAGAGACGGATTTCATAACACCGAAAAATACTCTTCTCAAATAGTGAAACCAAAGTTCACACTAGCCCAAGATCAACAACCAAAGTAGAAGAAGAACAATCACCGAAACAAGATGTGCTTCAATATATGATAAAAGGAGACAATACAAGACAAGAACAAAAGAGGGAAGAAAGCTTCAAAACATAGAAAATATAGGAAAGCTTCAAACACTAGCTTGCACAAAAGGAGCTACAATGGAGGTCTTGCTTGGTGGAGAATCTCTACCAAATAAAGTTAATTAGAATAGGCTTAGTCAATGGAAGGTAAAGAGAAAATAGCTTAGGTAAGTTGTAGTGGGTATGGGAAAGTGGAGTCTTTAATGCTCAGGGAAGTGGTGGGTTTGGAGTTCCAAGTATGGTTTGAATTTGAAATAGGAGGTAGTGGGAAAAGATGGAGCAAACATGTGTGGGTCACACATGTGCAAGCTAGGCAAAAAGACCAACATGCCATGGACACAAAAGTACAATTTTGTCCTCACTACATCACTCAAAATAAAAATAAAATAAAGCTATCCAAAAAATACACTTTAAAATTTAACATGGTAGATGTTCCTGTCTGTTCCTAAACACTCTACTTAATTCCGAGCTAGATTAGGAAAATAATTTCATGATCTTTTTTGAACCGTGTTGAAATTTTTTTTTGAAAATGGCAACAGAATATATATATATATATATATGTAAAAACAGAACCGAGGTGGTCCTGAAGGAACAAAGATAATACAAAGATAGCAGTACAATAATTCATGGAGGTAGATAGTCAAAGCACTCAAACGCGGCCCGAAAGACTCCTTTCTTGGCAAGGGTGTCTGCTTCCGCATTGGCTGATCTCCTGACATGGCGAAAAACTATTGAGGAGCCCTTAGCTCTGTCCTCTATTTCCTCTAAGAGAGGCAAAAATCGCCAAGGGGGAGAAGCGTTACCCGAAAGCCAGCGAATAACATTTAAGGAATCCCCTTCGACGATAATTTTGTCGCACTCTAGACGAGGCATCGAGAGAAGCCCGCTATGAACGGCTCGGACCTCTGCCTCGTTTGAGTCTGCCACTCCGATAGGCCCCGAGTAGGCCCAGAGGACTTCCCCTTTGTGGTTTCTACATAACCCCCCTACTCCTGCCATTCCTGGATTGCCGATAGACGATCCGTCAAAGTTAAGTTTCAGGGACCCCGGAGGAGGAGGAATCCAGGAGGGTAGGATTTTCACTTTGGTAGCCGATTCCAAGCATATGATTGACCATCCTTCCCAGAGGTCGAAAGCTGAAACAAAACGAAACAGAGGAAGGCTTCGAGCCCAGGATATGACCGCAGCTATCAACTGAATATAAATTCAATAGGGAGATCTAGCCTTCCCTTCAAAGATACGAGCATTCCTCTCTTTCCACAAGAACCACCATGAGGCCAGGAGACACATCTTCCACAGCGTTCTGCCTTTCCTTTTCCAAGGAGTCCAGGCCCAACTCTGAATGAATTCAGCCATAGAGTTGGAGGGGACCCAACTGATTCCAAAACGAGAAAAAATAAGACCCCAAATATGGCGAGCAACCTTACAGTGTATGAAAAGGTGGTCAATGGATTCCCCAGCGGATAAACATAGAGGACAGTGATCTACCAACCACATTCCTCGTTTCCTCAAAAAATCCATAGTTTGAATGCGGCCCCAGCTAACCGACCACCCAAAGAAAGCAACTCTCGGAGGGCAAGATTGTCTCCAAACCGAGGAGGACACATGCTCCACTGAAGAAGGGATCAGATGGTTATAAAAAGATTTGACTGAAAATATCCCCGAAGGATTCCAAATCCAAATCCGACGATCTACGCCCGAAGACTTGATGAAGCAAGAATCCAATAAGGAGAGGAGGGCGCTGTAAGAGTTTAACTCCCTAACAAAGAAGTCTCTGCGAAACTTAGGAGACCAAGCCACCTTCCCATGTTCCCTTACAAAACATTCCGATACCCAGGCCTCTTTCTGAGATGAAACGATGAATAAGTCAGGAAACATCACTTGAAGAGGATCGTCCGAACACCAAGGATCCTGCCAGAACCGAATCCGATCCCCCCTATATACTCTGAATCGGACGTCATGAGCAAATAACGACTTCAACTTCAAGATGTCCCTCCAAGCCGTGAGACCTTTGAGTTTAAAATTATCAACAGAGTCCCAATGCCCATGATCTGAACCATACTTACTTCCAATGACCCGGACCCACAAAGAGGATTGTTCTTCGCCAAATCTCCACAGCCACTTGCCCATAAGGGCCTGGTTAAAACTCTGAACCCTCCTGATACCCAAACCTCCATTTTTAGTAGGCAAGCAGACCATACTCCATTTAATCAGGGAGACCCCCTTGGAAGACCCTGATCCGCCCCACAGGAAGCGTCTCTGAATTTGTTCGATGCGTTTAGCAACCGAGGCGGGACATTGAAAAAGAGATAGAAAATATATCGGCATATTGGATAGAACGGCCTTTATAAGCACCAATCTACCTCCTTTGGAAACCAACCGGCGCTTCCAGGTGGCCAAACGTCGCTCAATCCTTTGAATAATAGGAGCCCATAGGTTGTGTTTCGGTCGACCCACACCAAGAGGAAGACCCAGATAGGTTGCTGGAAAGACATCTAAACCACACCCCATAATTCCGGCGAAAAAGGATGCATCGCTCTCAGAAACGTTGATCGTGAACAACCGAGATTTTGCGAAATTAGATCTTTGACCCGAAACCATCTCATAACAACGAAGCATAGCTTTAAGGTTAAGAATCTGGGATATGACCGGAGAACAGAACAGAAGAGTGTCATCCGCAAACTGAAGAAGCGATACTTCCACCTTACTCTCGCCAATAAGGAACCCTTGATATAGCCCCAACTCACTTCCTTTTTTCAGCAGTCTGCACAGTGATTCGGCCACAATCAGGAAAAGAAAAGGAGAGAGAGGATCGCCCTGCCGCAATCCTCTAGAAGATTTGAAGAATCCTTTTGCTGATCCGTTGATGAGGACAGAAAACCAGGCGGACGATAAGCAGTTCCGGATCCACCCTCTCCACCTACCCCCAAAGCCCATACGACCCATGAGAAAATCTAATGCTGCCAAATCCACTCGGTCATATGCCTTCTCCATGTCAAGCTTGCATAGAATGCCACCTTCCCCCTTCCTCCGATAATAGTCAATGGCTTCATTGGCTGTTAAAGAACAATCAAGAATTTGCCGGTTGCTTATAAAGGCACTTTGACAAACCGATATAATTGAAGGAAGAACCACTTTGATACGATCCGCCAGAACCTTTGCGAGGACTTTGTAAAGGCTGCCCACCAAGCTAATCGGGCGAAAATCCGAGCTTTTTGTTGCTCCTTCAATTTTTGGAATGAGGACGAGAAAAGTTGTACCTGTCCCTTTGTCAAGGATGGCTCCCTCAAAAAATTTCATGATCTAGAAAACTAAACATCAACATGTCTGCTATCGTGCTAGTTCTACAGAGATTTGTGTGGCCTAAGACTTTGAGAATGATTTCCAAAACTCAAGTTCAGGAATATCCATCAGTCGATAATTTTAACGAGTCCCCTGTTTGGATATCAGCTGCAAAATCCCCCCCGGGAAGTTGCAAACAGGGCAATGTGGTGAGAAAGTATATACAATGTTACATGCAGGAAATCCGGCAAATTAGCTCAACTTCACTGCATTCTGTTATCAGACCTGTAGCTGGATGTTCAGCTAAAAAATTCAGGAACAAAGAAGTCAAACATCTCCATCTTGATAATCTATGTAATATGATTTTAATACCAAACCATGTGAGGCATAAATTGAAAATCACAATTACAAAGGAATATCACAATGTTTATGAGAACCGATTGGACCAAGCCAACAATGGTCAAGCCTACTCCATAAATTTGGTGGGCTTAAACAGGTAGGCCCATGACCAATCTAACAATGGCTGGGCTTGAAAGCCAATAGGACTACCCAACCGATTGACATCCTTGCCTACTAGACACCAAAAAGGGATAATGATGGAGGTCTTGAACCGAGTAATATGCTAGAGAACATAGAGGAGAGAAGATTTTAAGATTTTATATGGTGAGAAGAGACTAGAGAGTGATCTTATCTTCAATAGCAATAATAATGAAATGAATTCAAAAAACTTGTACACAATCATGGTGCAAACGACTATTACCCTTAATCAAGGCTAACTTTATGGGTGACTATTGCTAACAGTCCCTACAAATGATTGTGCCCTGGAAGAAAGTCAACTTGTCCCCTAAATGACTATGATCATCTGTCATAAGTTCTTTTGTGAATACATCAGCCACTTGAATGCATTGGAAACAACGAAGGCAAAATCTCACCACTTTCTACCATTTCCCTGGTAGTTCATCTTTGCATGTTTGATTCTGGCATGAAAGACTGAATTTTGTAAGGGGAGTGATGAATCGACCCCCATATATCTTAAATCGACCCCTTATGTGTCTATCTCTCTCTCTATCTCTCTCACCCAGAGCATAACCATTATTTCCAAATAGCCTTACTTAACTTCAAAAGCAAATTGCATATAACATTGTATGAAAATAGTTTTTTTGAGGTATCAAGAGGCCCTTAGATTGTGAAAAGTTGCTATAAACTAAAGTTTATGCAGGATGGTAAGGTTTATAGAGAGTTCTTATTGTGTATGGGCTTTGAGAAGCACCCAAGGAAATCCTAATAATTATGGAATGGACCACAATTTCCAACTCCAAAACCTATAAAATAAATCCATTCTTTAGCAATTTTGTTTTGATGACAACCCAAAACTATATATCAAATCCCTTCTTACTTGAAGAACGAGTAGTACCTAAAAAGCAAAGAAAATAAATTATTAATGGTCACAGACTAAATTTAGAAGCTTCAACAAATAAATTAAGGGCCTGTTTGGATGCCGAGAAGATTTTGATTTTGATTTCTCACATTTGCAGCCCCTTTTGCATTGTAATTTGGATCGGATCAAATTCTTGGATTTCTAATTCAACAGCTGACATTGAAGAAAATCAGATTTCTAAATATGCTCTGGAAATAAGAAATTGAAAATCCACATGTGGCAGTTTCCTTCGCCCTCTTTGCTCCTCAACCTGTCCCCTCCACTAGGAAGTATCCCCTTCCCTCTCTGTCTCCCTCTACATGAGCTGCCGGATCTATTCATTTTGTATTCAAAACTCAATTCCAAATCCAAATACAAAATGGGAGGTATCCAAACGGGCCCTAAAGTGGGTTTCCCTGAACACATACTAGATAAATGTTTGTTTTGGAATTGCCTGATTTTGGAATCATCAGGTAAACACTAAATTTTCTATCATTCATCGTATGTGATTTTTATATCCTTAGATGTAGATGTCAAATTTTTTGAATTATTTCAGTTTTATCGAAAATTGGGGTTGTGTTGGTTTAGGATTGGTCGAGCATGACAGTGCCTCACTTCTTCTATTATTTGTTCATCTTTGTGTCCCCTGTTTATGTTTTATAGCTTTATATGTCACTTCATGAGTTTTCCATGTCTTGTATTGTCTTATGAAAAAATCGAATTGGGACAAACCATGACTTGGTCAATCGGTTTTTTTTTATTGTGTCTAACTTTGCAAGCAATAATTAAGTTTTTTTTGTGTGTGTTATTTTTGTGGTCTAAGATACATAATTCCTTATCATATTACCATGGGATTTAAGCACTTTTTCTTTGATGTTTTCTAATGTGTCTAAGGATTATTCATCTTAACTCTACTCTATCTATCAAAAGCTTCGGTAAAGACTAGAAATCGTCACTTTAGGCTTTTATGATTTATATACTATGTTCAAACACTACATTTTTAAGTTCCTCATCTTAGAAAAGTCTATAAATTAACTATCGGATGTATATAAAGGATACTGTGATGCAGTTGAAAGGCTCCCAATCTCCTCAACTCCTCAACCACATATGGTTATGAAAATAGTCGAGATGCGAGCGGAAGAAAGAAGAAATCAATAATCCAAACTCAATAGGGAACAAACCCCAAGAAGAAGCTCAATCTTCTCTACACAGAACGTGTGATTTTTTATTCAATAAAAAAAGTCCCCCCACAAAGTAACATAGGGTTCTTTTAAATGAATCTCACCATTTCAACTAAAAACAAGAAAGACAAATAAAAGGTTTGACAATGGCCTGAAAGAGTGTGGAAATATCATTTACCGAGTAAGAATTAAATTTGTCGAGGCAGAAGCACACTTTTATCTTAGACACAATTGTCAAGTGGCATTTGTGCCGGGCAAGTGTGACCCCAAATGGCACAAATGAAAAGGGAAATGCCACCCCTTTGCAGAGTAATCATAAATACACGAGAGGGTTAGCCAAAAATGGTAGTCAATCAATCAGAGGCTTACACTTGACCACTTGAAATGAACAAAAGGTTTAATAGTTCACAGTTGAACATTATGGCGGTCTAGAAAGAGTTTGTTCTCACTCTCCCACTTGCTCAAGTATGTGCAACGTGTCCATTTGAGTGGCACTTAGGCTCTGTTCACTTGCCTTCTTCAGAAAGGAAAGGAGAAGAAAGTAAGGCAAATTTTCCCGTGATTAGACATGATTTGACATTTTCTGCTGTTCACTCGTTTTTTCGGGAAAGCGGAATTACACAGGTGAAAATATAAATAATGACATGAAAAACCAATTTTCTTACACTTTCCCTCTAAATTTTCTCACCAAAAGGATGAGAAAATCACTTTCCTGAGAAATCGACTTTGCCTACATACTTTCTATTCCTTTCTCGGCCAAGTGAACAACAAAATTTGAATTTTCTCACAGTTTCTTTTCCAGTTTTCCATGTCAGATTCTTTTCCTTTCTTTTCTTTTCCTGCAGCTAGAAAACAAGTGAACAGAGCCTTGGAGGAAGAGAGAACAAATTTTTTTTTTCCGAATGGCAGACGGAAAACAAATATTTTCAAAAGAAAACTGCCAAAAAGTATGTGGTTGTTAGGCTCTTACCTAACAGTTATGTTTTTAGCCCATCATGTTCCAAATTAGCCTATTTCCATTGAGATCTCTTCTATTGGATTATCCTAAACCCATATAATTCACGTGTCTTATCGTGGGTTCCGCCTAGAAAAGCTAAACCGTTGATTTTTTACAAGTTTATCCTAAACATGAGATGTCCATTCGGTGTGGGACCAATGCAATCCCGGTCACGTTCTAAAAGATCAGCGGTATACGCTTATATGTGACTGTGTGGGCTCCAAAACAAAGTTCATTGATGTTAGTCTCACCAATTTCAGATAATCTAGACCGTTGATTCGAAGGCCTCATTGATTGAAAAACACGCGTGCCGTCCTTTCTAGGCCATCACAATCTAAATCGATTAGGACATATCCGTCCAAGAAGTCCATCATCAATCGAATCACTGTTCGCGACCCAGGATTCTATTTTCTCATCAATTCAATCCAAAATAACGAGAGGGTGTATGTATCACAAGAGAAAGAGGGGGGGTTACGAGTATCTGCTAAATCGATTTATGTGTTGGACCGGACTCCGCCTGTATAAAAAAAGTGGAAAACCAAAAACTCGACAACCTAATCGATTTGACCCTAATATGGATAAAGACTAGAAAACGGTATTTCAACCCTCATTGATTTCTCTTTCATACATTCCTACCCTTCTCTTGGATTTTACATCATTTTCAAAGAAAAGAGACAAACAAAAGATGGTAGAAATATCATTTCCTTTTGATCAGGAAGTATTAGTGATAAGAGCCCACGCCCACGCCATTTATCCTTAACAAACTGCTGTTGGAAAGGATAAGTCTTATGTATTTTATTGTAATCTTTATCTCCACCTGTAAACACCCTATTGGGTTTATTATATTGTTAAATAGCAAACACCTCTACCCTTTGTGGGTACGGTTTTCTCAAAATCTTCACGGTGTCAGCGCAAATGCCTGGGTTCAAACCTTCTTGATAGCAAAAATCCACATGTAATGGCCAGACCCAAAAAGAGGGGCCACACGTGAGAGGGAGTGTTAAAGTATAAAAGATTAAATACGGCCTTCTCCAACAGCTTAAGCTTTTGGAGTAATTGGTAAGTTTCACACTAAGCTGCCTCCTCGCATGGGAGCCCTATTGCAATTAGATTAACCTTTATCACAGCTTTTAGAGAATTGATGTCGCCCTATTATGAGTATCCAGTCTTATCTTTTACATTTTTTTAATGCCTGGCAGTTTTTTTTAAAAGAAAATCGGGGTGCAGGTTGGGTTAGGGTTAGGAAAAGCCAATATGTTTTTATTTTGGGTTGGGTTAGGGTGGAGGCCTTGGGCATGACCCGACCTGGCCCTACCTCCTTAATTTTATTGTTATTTTTTTAAGATTTCAAAATCTTAGGGTTTTGATTTAATTTTTTTTATAAATTTTTATCCAGTTTTTGCTTAGATGCGAATGCTTAGATGGGTGTGCGGCCACACAAGGTTAGAGAGAATTAAAAATGAAGGCATTCGTAAAAAGGTGAGGGTGCCACCAATTGAGGAGAAGACGAGAGAGTACCGCTTAAGATGGCTTAGATATATCCAACGTAGGCCTTTGGATGCTCCAATGTGAAAAGGCGACTTGCACCAAGTTGATGGAGTAAAAAGAGGTAGGGGCAGACCGAAAACAACTTGGGTAGAAACAGTGGGGAAAAACTTTATAGCTAGGAACATAACAGAGAACATGACCTTGGATAAGATATAATGAAAGAAAATGATCCACGTAGACGAACCCAACTAGAGCTAGGATTAGAGTTGGGTAGATTCCTTTCACTTTCTTCATGAAATTTTTCTAAAGGATTCATTTAGCAGACTCCAACTAGTTTGGGAAAAGGCTTTGTTGAGTTGAGTTGAGTATCCCGTTTTTGCCTTGAACCAACACGGACCCAATTTGTTCCAATCAGGCCCGATTAGGAAAACTGGTTTCGGTTAAATTTGAGAGATTTAAAGGTGGGTTGGGTTAGGGTTGACCTCCTTGACCTGAGGCTCGGTTTGGGTTGGGTTAGGGTTTATGTTTTGGATTCTCAGTTTGGGCTAGGGTTGGTCTAAATCCAGCCCTAGTTACACCCCTAGTTAGAAGACACTTTGTGCCATGGGTATGTGATCAGGTTGATCACAGGTTGGAGACTACAACTGCCATTAAGAACACCTAGAACGGATGTTACTCAGCTCTTCATGTATGAAGCCTCATGGGTTCTGCCCTGAAAAGCTAAATTGTTGGTTTTTGTAGTCCTTTATCTTGCACATGTGATGCCTTTTTGTAGTCCTTCATATTTTCAACGGTTTCAATTGCACATACATGTCGGCTTATGGGATGCAAAAAATGATTGATAACATTGATCCGTATGGTGACCCAATGTCTAGTCATTTTCATATTAAAATAAGGTTTTACACATATCCTTTTCCAGATTGTAACGATTACAAGAAGGTAATTACATACCCTTTGTTCTGGACTTTAGCATTTCTCTCAGTTGGAAGTTGCATTGTGTTTAGACAAGGAGGTCAATGAGTTCAAGTGCAGTTGACAAGATCAAGGCTGCGACGACCAGCCACTTGGCTTGGGCCCATTAACCGTGGTTGTCCAAATTATCCCAAAAGATTTATTCCGAGTTGATGACAAGCACCCAATTACTCTAACGATCACACTTATGTGAGCACCTTTATTCAGGGATCCAAGGCCAATTTGCTTGATGGGCTTTTTCCAGTTGAATGTGTACCCTTCGCTTTCTTTAATTAACTGTGCCCATTTACAAAATAGGGAAAATCAGCAATATTTTATTAGTGCAACTTTTCGAGCGTATTAACATACAATCTACTGATTGGCCCAACCTAGGCTCAGTTTGGTTGCAGGTATTTACCTCGTAGAGTAGTGGTGTAAGTAGTCAACAAGGAGGGAACAAGTATTTGATTTACCAGAAACTTACCTCCTAGAATAGTGGTAGGGAGTGTCAGTACCAATATAATATAATATATATATATATGAGAGAACATTTCCTACACACTTGTGTAGGTAAGTTACCTACACACTACCTTAAAATACAGTGGGGGCCCACATTGTTTGGGTGATCCAAACAATTCATTTGAATGGTCCTCACATAGATAGGGTGTCGACAAAAAATCAGATCCATAGGATCATCCCAACCCTACGATTTGTGGAGGTAAAATGGACGTGTATAAACCTTCACAAATTAGTCCATTTTTTGCCTCCATAGTTTGAATGGTTAGGATGATCCTATGGATCTAATTTTTTGTGGACACCCTATTATGTGAGGATCATTCAAATGAATGGTTTGGATCACCCAAACAATGTAGGCCCCCACTGTATTTTAAGGTAGTGTGTAGGTAACTTACTTACACAAGTGTGTAGGAAATGCTCTCTCTCTCTCTCTCTCTATATATATATATATATATATATATATATATATATATATATATATATATATATATATATATAGAGAGAGAGAGAGCATAATATATTCACAAAAAATCCAACCTTAATGCTACTATTTTGTGCTTTTGACTTGGATTTCTCTAGGAGGGGATAAGGGTGACACATTAGTAAACATCAATGATTATCCATAGGATAACGTGGTAGTCTCCAAGAATTTCAATGTTATATTGGCAACCAAACAAGGGGTTTTGCCAACATGGCACCCAAATGCCAAACAAAACCCCAGATTCTGAATGTGCCGACGAAATAATTCCTCTAGGAGAAGGTTGAGAAAGGAAAAATAGTTTTCCATGCGGCTAGTCTCACCCATAGTTTTCGGCAATATAAGGGACAGAAAATATTCAAGCTTAATGCGGTATTAATTAAAAAAACGTAGTAAAAGCTGGCCAAAACGTGTTTCAAACATTCTCCTAAAAAAAAAGATAGATACAAGAGAGCCCTTGCATAAAGGGCCACAAAAGGGCTCTTCATTGGATCCACCTCATCAAATGTAACTGATTTTACTTTTCCAACTAATTTTAAAATGGAACTGAAACTGACGTGGATCCAATGAAGAGCCCTTCTGTGGCTCTTCATGCAAGGGCTCCTTGTATCTATCATTGCTCTTCTTTTTTTTTCTGTAACCCTACACAATGTGTTTTTTAAAACGACGCTTAAAATGAAGTTTTGCTATGGACTTGCCCTAAGACCAGTAATTTGTCAGTCACCACAAGTACGACCCACCGACATCATTCATGGAAAGAATCAGATGATCAAAGCCATTGAATCGAATATTCAATGAAACCACCCACGCGCACTCCTTTTGGACACATTCATGTCGGGCCTACCATACAATACTTCAGGAAACATTGATTAAACAGTGGGTGGATTCTCTGCACAGACACAGTCATGAAAGGTTCACTGAACCAAAAAACACCATTCTTTAGTTAAGGTAACGTGGAAAAATGCTTTGTTTCCATTGAGAGGAAATTACATATCACAAGCATAATCAAAATATGTAAAGATCACACCGAGTAGCAGGATATCCAAAAGCATATCCCTTAAATCGGGTCGAGACTTCTAACAATCAATAAGCTCTAAAATTCTACCTGCCTTCTAACAACAACCCCCTTTTCTTCCCTGGGCCACCACCTTTAATATTTCTCACGTGCCCCTTCGCCAATACCGGAAAAACCGCCCACGATTCTCCGCAGGCTTTAACAAAAAACGTTAAAACCCAATAACAACCCAAAACAGTATTAAAAAAAAAAAACCCCACGGCTTGGTATTTTATAATCATGATAGAGAAAATGTTTTCCGGGGACAGCCTTGAATTGTCCACGTTTCTTAAAACTCGTATGATTAAGTGTAATTAAATGAGAAATCTCATCAGCATTAAACCTGGATATATGAAAAATAAAATAAGAAAAAAGTTACAGAGTTGAGTGGTTTCCGGTTTTGCTTCCCAAGTTTTTCCCTGCAAAATAAGTAAACAGCAAAGCTCTGAATCCGGTTTTCCGGTGGTATTTTATCACCAGTGCTTGGCCTGAAAACCGCCCTTATTCTTTGCGAAGAACGAGTTTTTGGGCTTCGGAATGTCATGTAGATCCATGACTTGAATCGTCCGTTGCTTTTTCGCTTCATTCATGAAACGAATACAACAGAGGAAGAAAATATGTGAACTTCTGTAAATAAATAAAAAATATCATATGAATGGATCGCTGATATTGGCACTACCATGTTTTCATGATTGCAGGAATTCAGTTTCTTTTCTGTTTTAAATGGCTTTTGAGACCTTTTTAAGAACTGTAAATCTGTAAAAACCGTTGACAGTTTGAATTCTATTTAAACCGTAAAAGACAGGAGAAATTGGTGCAATTATTAAAGCATTGCAGTGCCAATATCTGTGGACTGAATATTTTATAAACTTCTTTTATAACATAAATGTAAGGAAATGATATCAACAGAACCATGTTTAATAATTGCACAGACCCAGCTTGTCTTTTCTTTTTTAATTAATAGGCTTGTGAGAACATTTTGGGAACTGTAATAACCTTTTGACAGCTCTGTAAATACTAAAAGACAAGATGCATTCTTGAAAAATATCAAAACATGGTCGTGCTGATATCATTGCCCCATACATATAAAGAACAAAATAAATAAATGAAGAGATTTATACCATTTTGTGCTTCTTGGTAGTTCTCATGGAGCCTTCTTCTAGCCGAAGCAAGCCTTTCCGGATCGATTACAGTTTCTTTTTGTTTCTGAAAATTGCAAAAAGATCATTAAATAACACACATTAAATAAAAACCCTAATTCATCAGGTAGCTATAAATAAGATAATTTTCTTTACGTTGGAAGTAGAAGAAGCAGGAGGGGTTTGATTTTGCTTGATTTGGGTCTCTCTCCGAGGAATTGCTTTTCCTTTGGATTCTAATTCTGAATTGTTTTTATCCGAACCAGAACTACCATCTGTGGAAATAAAATAAACCAAACTTATCTTAGCTTTGGAACAACAAAATTAATAAAAACAATAAATCAGTAATGAAAATCAAGATGAATAAATAGGATTTTCGAACACTTACTGTAACAATTGGGGGAGTAGGCGAAATCCGGAACCTGAAATTAGAATTCAAAAGCGGAATTTTCAGGATTTTCCAAGATAAATTTTCGGTTCCTGAAGTGATTTTTTTTTATTTTTTGATGAGAAAGATGTTTCACCTGGTGTCCGTTTTGAAAGTTTTTGGAAGGAATTTGCTGAGGGGAATCTCCATCAGCTGCTAATTAATACTCGTTAATGTCAGAAAAAGAAAAAAGCCTAAAAACTCTTTTTTTTTTACTTTCTTGATGAACTTACCAAGAATCGCAGAAGCTGCAATTTGACCAGGGGTATTTAATTTCACCCATTCATCCACGAGATCTTTCCACTTCCTGAAAACACAAGAAAATCGGATTTTTTTTATCACTGTTTTTAACTTTTTCATGAAATTGTTTTCCATGTAATTCAATTTCATTTTCACCTAACAAGCTGCTTTACTAATCTCCGTACTTCGCTCGATGGATGCTTTCTCAGGCCATTCACATGCCTTCCAATATCAGTTTCCTAGAATCAAAGAAAAATATAATCTTGGCAAAAAATGGAAAAAAATATGAAAAGATGAATTTTTTATTATCTACCTTGAGAGCTTTGAATGTAATATCCATGTCCGCGAGGTTTTGCAAGTGATTAACCAGAGAATCATCCGACTGTTAAAAACAAAAATCAATAAAAAAAAATACGCATAAGAAGAAAAAAGTCTAATTTACAGAAAATCACGATCAGATTTCAAAACCAGACCTGTTCAGGATCTTCGAGATACTCCTTGATTGAGATGATTTTCCTCTGTTCTTGATCAATTGAACGACCACCACCGTAGATCCGATCCCTGTCTTCTTCTCGATCGATCGATTGAGGAGTCGAAGGAGAGGCATTTTTTCCATTATGACTGTTCTCTTTCTCGATCGAAGCTTCTGGTACGATCGGTTCGTTTTTCTCCTCTTTGATCTCGGTACTGCTTAGCCTCGGACCATCTGGATCGCAATTCCTGCAAGCCGAGGTGTAAAGGCGCTCCACGATCTTGTCTCTTCGGATTTTCAATTCCTTTCCATAATCCATCGAAGCTACCTCAATCGCTGTCTCGATTAGAGTCCACACATCTACGCCTGAATTCCTCAAAACTGACCTAAAATCATCCAAATCCATTTTCGCAACCTTCAGATCTGCGAATTGTAATCTCTAATCTCTATTTTTTATTCAAAGCACATAGATCTTCAAGCTCAAGAGGTTTTTCTTTCCTCAGATCTGAAACTCACAGAGATTTGTTCTCTCTTTGTTGTTTTTGTCTTCCGTCCTTTCAAATTAAAACTATCCTAGGGTTTCAACTTTTCATTTATGAGGAGATCTGCAAATCTGTCACCAGATCTAAAATCTGCTATGATTTTTTCTCGGCATTTTCTCTCTAGACAATTCGCGGTCATATCATCATGTGACCTGAAAATCAATCGATTATTAGGTCTGCAGAAACGAATCCAGAAAATCTATAGATAATTCCAGAAAAAGACGCGATTCGCCTGCAACAGAGAAAGAACTAATTTACCTAGACAAAAAAAAAGTATAGATCTCACGAGCGATAAAGGAAATCGGTCAGAATCTCGTAATCGTTGCTGAAATCGATCATCAGACTCAAAATCCAATAGATTTCGTTCGTTTTCTCGTCGGATAAACCGATCAGAATGCTGCAAATCCAGGTAGAATAAAAACGCCTAAATCTGGAAATCCGCCACAGAAAAGCATAAGGTTCTAAATCTACTCAGAAAGGCTAAATCGCCTTTTCAGATGCTGAAAAATCTCTCGTTTTCCCCATTTTTGTTCACCAGGAATATTGAAAATTTGAATTTCCACAGAAAAACAGAACTATTTTCTTTGTAAATTGCTTCTATCTCCCTCTTTCTTTCTTTTTTCTAGTTTTTGAGAGAATATAGAAATCTCTCCTCTCTTTCCTCTCTCTCTCTCTCTATGGGTCTATAATATTAAATAATTTTTACTCCTTTTATCTGACCACTGAAAGACCTTTTCTCAAACCCCTGAGAATAGTCTTTCTTCCCCCCTTCGCAAAATAGGTCAGAAAAAACAAAATCAGAAAGAGGATAGTGCAACGAAAAAGGTGAGAATTTATCGGTCTCTTTCTACGCTGAATACTTTTGCTACAGCCATTTTTATAGGTAAATGATTTTTTCGCCCCAGTGTAGGATAATCCGCCCTACTCTAATGTGATTTGACGTCAAAAAGCGTTAAAGTCTGCACACAAGGCCACAATCACTTTAAAGTGGGGCGCATAATCCTACAGGGGGCGAAACATTTATATTCCTTTTTATATCTTCTATCTCCGTGGCATATTCTCTTCATCAGAATGACGAAAGTGCCCATTACTGTTGTCGGAATTACCGGTCAACAAAATAGAGTTATAAAATCATATACTATGCCCTTGTAAGGAATAAATTAAGGGAGCTGATATATTCGCCCCTTTTCATTACTAGGGACACCCGATTGAAAACCTCCTGACCGGCTAATGAGAGTATCCGGTTAGATATACTTAGTCCTTTAGGAAATGACCAAAATACCCAAGCAACACTCATCCCGCATCTTTGCCCATTACTCTCGCCCAAATCCATACGAGCCCAAGTTCTGAGATGCCCCTGGAAGTGCAGAAACGCCCTAGGTCTCTCTCTAGAAATCAACAAATCTGGAAATTTTGTTCTTTTAGAACATCTTAATTTGTAACCCACCAACAAAACGAGGAAGATAGAGACCATTGCTGCTTAGGAGAAGAAGCTTTTCTATTTTGACACCCTTCTCACTGCCACCCAAGATTTTTTAACAGAAACATAAGCTTGGAGGCAGATTTGGGCAATTTCTGGGAGCTGATGGTTTTATCTTTCGAAACCCTTTGATCTATAGAGAATTGTGAATGATTCACAAGTTTTCTGCACAAATTGAAATTTTACTTACTCTTTTACCACCAGGGTCATCAAACCTGAGGCAGCTAAGGAACTTTGTACAGAGAAAACTTCTCTGATTTTCTAGATACAGAATTTCGATGGCCCCATGCCATAAGAATACCATTTTTATGCTTAGTTTCTATATCACATTTGGTTCCAACACCCATGTCCACCAGTGAATAATGAGAGAGACTTGGGGGCTGGATTTGGTTTCTGAAGTTGGGCTTTGCATTTGGGCGAGAGGTAGGCGAGAGACGAGATGGGATATTGGATGCCTGCATGGGTGTTTTGGTCATTTTTCAAAATAATCCCTACGTGTAATTGGCCACTTGCTTTAGCCGGGACAAATGTTTCAGAAAAGGTGTCCGCAGAATTGAAAGGGGCGTATATATCAGCTCCCATATATTAATATGACACAACCTAATCTTTCCCAACTTGGTTTTGGGTTAGTTAGGCTGGATATTGTTGCATTTGGAAGTTTCCTAGATAGGCTACGTTTGGCAGCAAGGAAATTTTTTTCCATGGAATATATGTTTATCAAGTTGTGGGGAAGAGAATACAGAGGAAATGGGTGAGGAGGTGATGTCAAGTGGATGAAAAATAAGGAATGTAAAAACTATTTTCAAAGATGTAAATGGTCATGGCTGATTTAGAGGGATAAGGCCCTATTTGTGATCCGAGCCATTCATCCAACTGGGTCCCATCTTGAGATGGCATAAATTTAAAATTGTATTGATCATGGGCAGTGGTAAGTACCTAATTAGGTAGTCAGGGTATCATTTGATCATAGCAGTTTTCAAGATATGGCTACTCTATGGTGGGCCCATTTGATGGAGGGAAATTTGGATCTTGATGAATTATCTTATTGGAGTTCGAAAATAATCATGTTAGGATTATGAAGAAATACCTAATAATCTTCATATAAAGATATTATTGTTTTTCTGAAGAAATCGGTGGGACCATTGTACATGTGGCACATGGGTAAACTGATTGAGATTGTTGATCTTGTGGGCCCCAATGAAACTGTATGGTTAGATGACTCAGATACTTTGTTAGGGATTTTTGGTGAATAGTCCCTGGTTGGCAAAATAATTGCTTAATAGTCCCTAAGAAAAGTATATTATCCTAACAGTCCAGCTTTTAAAAAATAATTGCTAAAAGGTCCGTAGAACTAACACACATCAATTTACTCCATTAAAAATTTTAAAATCACAAATTTATACTCCCAACCTTTAATCTGTTTTAGCCCATTTTCAATTTCCCCTCCAATATTTTCGGGAAAAACAAAATATGAAATAGGCGAAAATGTATCGCTTCTAATATTTTGGTCAAAAATGTTGTAAAATCGTTCAACCAAGATAGGACTTATCTGGAAAAGTTTGAAACTAAAAACATTTCTAAAATTTCTTACTTTATTTACACATGAAGAAAAGATAACTCCACCCATCCCTATTTAATTTTTACGGGGAGGGGTTTTCAATTTATTATGAGATTCGTCTAAATTAACCTAAATCATACCATTTAATTTGCCATGAAAAACATTAACAACTTGTTGAATGATTTTTTGTTGAAGGATTTTTGACGAAAATATTGGAAAAGATACCATTTTCGCCTTATATTCTTTCTTTCTTTTTTCTGAAAATATTGGAAGGGAAATCGAAAATGCTAAAATGGATTAAAAGTTGGGAGGGTGAATTTGCCATTTTAGAATGTTTAACGGATAAATTAACTTATGTTAGTTTTAGGGACCTTTTAGCAAATGTTTTTTAAAAGTAAGACTTTTAGGATAATATGATTTTCCTAGGGACTATTAAGTTATTTTGCCACTTTGTTTGGTTGCTTGAACTGTTGGGAAGAAAAAAATTCTTCTGGGATTATTTTGGTTCCTGGGAGTATTTTTTTTTTCCTTCCTGGGGTTTCGTGTGGGGTTATTTT
Source organism: Tasmannia lanceolata (assembly GCF_043159265.1). Taxonomy (NCBI): domain Eukaryota; kingdom Viridiplantae; phylum Streptophyta; class Magnoliopsida; order Canellales; family Winteraceae; genus Tasmannia; species Tasmannia lanceolata. The sequence continues at coordinate 40,170,903 of NW_027518689.1, forward strand.
GGTTCCTGGGATTATTTTGGACCCACCATCCAAACGTGGGTTTCCTGCGGAAATTCTACAAAAGTCCCAAGAATCAAAAAAATTCCGGCAACAAAACGTAAGAAAAAAGTTCTTTTGCAAACTTTTCCAAAAAATTCCTACAATCCAAAGAGGCTTAAGATAAATGTGAAACAGAGTGAGCCACCCCATTACCAAAATATGGTCAGGTGGATCGAAACAAACGGGAGAAAAAAGGACATTTCGGTCTTTTTGAGACAACTGTGGACAAATCCAGCAAGAGTCCATGCTCATGTCATCTTCGATTATTCGTTCTCCTTTTTGTTGTGCATCTTTAGCAGGAATACATAGCCCATAATTTGGACGGTGAAGATTCCTTTTGTCAGTAGGTTCAAACCGAATCCGGCCGTAGGTGCTTCGTAAAAGAAATAAAATAATGAAAATGCCTTACAAGTTGATGGTTTCTCGATTAAAGGAAGTGAATAGTTATATTTAAACTAGAAGCGGGCTGTCCCGAGTAAAAAAGGGGGCACAAATATCACTTCAATTAGAAGAAAGCAGCGAGGAGGAACACTACGCAGTACTGGGAAATACTAGGCAGCCCTAGGCGCGCTAGGCTGGCATATTTCCCACGTTTACAAGCGAGGTTCAACTTAGGTTACTACTTAGTACTTACTAGCTAGCTTCCCTCGTAGCCTGCTGTGTATGCATCAATTTTCGGGTCCTTTGGAAAGTAAGTTGGCTGGTCTGACATGCGATGGAACAGCTGCGAAATAAAATAGTTTTGAAAACAAAAATGCTTCTTAATTTAAAGAAAAGGAGCTTTTTGGAAAGAGGTGAAAAGTGATGATGCATGATACACGGATTTTAGAATCTTGAATTTCTTCAAAATTGTAGATGGGAGGCGAGAGAAGAAAGAGACCGTACATTTTGTTTCTCTTTAGAATCTTGGATTTTAAGTAAGAAATATAGGTTTTAGAAAAATCTCCCCCCCCACAGTAAGAGATTTTTATATCTCCTACTCTCTTGCTGATGGAAAAAAGAGTGATAAATCATAAAACGACGGCTAGTCTCTTTCTTCTCTTGTCTCCCATCTACAATTTTGAAGAAATCCAAGATTCTAAAATCCGCATATCCAAACGGCCCCACATTGAAAAGTGAGAGAGTGGAGAAGTGTTAATAAGTATCTTTCAACTCTTTTCAATTGTTTTGAAATTCAAAAGTTTTGCAAATAGTTAGGCATAGGATGATGCACGTACGCAGTGTGAGAGGTATGATGCTAGTTTGCTTTTTGACGCACATTGCACTTCACATGTACACATCAATACGAGTAGTGGGTGTGATCTAACGGTCAAATTTCAGCGGTCATATTTCAGCCCAATCTGATAAGTGCCCTATAAAGGTGTAATTCAAACCGAAAAGACGCATGCTGATCTATAAAAATGACCACAAACTCATCATTTCAAGCATACTACGAAATTCCAAGAGGTGACTTCCAATTTTAGTGATTCTAAAGAACTTTTACAAACTCTAGAAGCCTTTCTAAGCCTCCTTTATTCCGTTTTTTGTCGTTTTCTCTCTAGTTTACTATTTTTTCTGCCAAAACAATCACTAGTGTGTCACATACTTGAAAAATCCAAAGGTCTGATTCGTGGTGTTGCCATTTATCCAATACGTCAACAAACATAGGAGGATTTTCACCAGACTTCATTGTATCTTAAAAGTGAGTTCACACCTTCATTGCTACCTGTGGGCGATTGGTGGGCTGGGGCGAATACCATCTTAAGGAAAGTGAAATCTGTAACGCGCCTTGGAGCATTTCATTTTCATTTTCTTATTAGCTCCACTATCAAAGTTCTCCAACAAAAACCCGATCCAATTGAGAACCATGGTTTTAAATTTTGATCGAAATCCAAAATTTCGGTCAGACCGACACCTAAACGTACCGAAACTTACCAAAATTTCAGCAATATCGGTGAAATTTGGAATTCCTTTACCGAATTCCATCCGAAATTACCGAAATTTCGGCCCAAAAAAAAGACATTTCATGCGCCTTTACCGAATTTTGGCCAAAATTTCGCGCTTTCGGCAAAAATTTCGGTATCGGTTGCCCCCGAAATTTTGTCCGAAACCAAAATTTTGACCCTGTTGAGAATAGAGAAACAATCTCCACCTGGAAGGAGAGGTTGTTTGGGATTCCATGCGAATAGCATATATTTTACATGAATAGATGTGGAAGGGCTTACAATGACTTGGGCGCCCTCCCCTTAATTGTTATACTAGCATTGAAGTGCGAGTTCTACGCAGGTCCCAGCGCTCAGTGTAACAAAATGGACTTCCCAAAGATAAGTGTTGTCATGTCATTGCCAAAAACAAGTAGCAGTAGGGATTGAACCTCTAGTTCAATGATCAAGGCTTTGTTCTTCGATCTGAAGGTCAATGGTTTAATCCCAGCTTACCTGCCAAAACAAAAATACAAGCTAGCTGGAGTTCCTAAGTTCTATTGTACTGAAGGACACTGCAATCTTGATGGACTATCTAGACATGAGGTGCTATTTCTTGCATGACCTTGTTAATCATTATTGCATGTCTCAAGATGCTAGTCTGTACTTTCCCTTGGAGCTTAAAAGGCACACAATCTGATCCTGTAATCAGTTCTGTTTGTGGTCCTTTGTAAAATACTCATCATACATGAGTAGGGTTGCAACTTGGGTAGTAACCCAAATCGACCTGACCCGAAAATAACATGGGTCGGGTTTAGAAATCACGGAACTTGGGTTGGGTAGGGTTTTAGGTTGAGAAACCCGACCCAATTTTGGGTCGGGTAGGGTTTAAAGAAAAAAAAAACAGAAACCCGATCCGACTCTTTATAGGTGTACTGTAGCTTTCTTAAATATCTCTTGAATCACATCACCAATTATTTTCCAATATCTTGTTATAATTGTTTCTTTGAGGTGATCATATCTGTGATGTGTAAAAAATTTCCTTCTTAGATTTATTCACTTGATGGACATAAATTTATAGATTTTTGGTGTGAAGATTTGTTGTTTTCTATAATTTTTGAAATTAGTCACTAAGCTACGCTAAACAATAAAAACCTGACCCGGAAAGCTATCTCTGGTAGGGTCAGGTTTATGAACCTCGGGTTTTCTCGTAGAAAACTAGACCCGACATAATTTCTCGGGTAGGGTAGGGTTCCGGAAAACCCGACCAGCCCGACCCAAGTTTCAACCATATACATGAGGGATGTCATATCCATCACAAGGGAAGATCAGAGATATGGTTTCACATGGATTTGGGCAATTTCTTGTGGCTTTTTTGGGTTGTCATTATAAACTTCAAAGAGGGGCAAAAGTTTTCAAGTGAGGACCATGGCCTTTTAGGATTTTGGCTATCATAGGGACCAAGATTTGGTAATGGAGTTGTAAGACTTTATGTGGGCAATCATAGATGAAAGATCAACTGTCTAGACCGGTGAATGGGATTGCGTACGTGTGAAATTGCTTTATTTATCCATCGACTAAAGTGATAAGTCGGAGGTATAATGGTGGTGCGTCTTATCCTACTAAGACATAGATGGTTAATTTAGCCCAAATTTAACTACAGCATGATTAATAGTTAATTAAATTTAATAAACTTATTAGAGTTCCATTGTAGGTGGAACTCTAAGAGGTATTATTTTTCTATAAATATATGGGGTTGGTCTATGCTGTTGTCTAACTGGCTATAAAGAGATCTTTCCCATCAGTTATGAGGTCATCTAGAAAGATAGTAGAAAATCCAGCCCAAATCGATCAACGACCTTTGTCGATCGAGATAAGTTCTTAATCCTTCTGTTGTATTCTAGATTAATGCATTGTTAGATCGGTTTAGATTTAGATTAAAATCGGACATTCTTTGATTCTTCATAGAATTTTTTGAGGGAGCCATCCTTGACAAAGGGACAGGTGCAACTTTTCTCGTCCTCATTCCAAAAATTGAAGGAGCAACAAAAAGCTCGGATTTTCGCCCGATTAGCTTGGTGGGCAGCCTTTACAAAGTCCTCGCAAAGGTTTTGGCGGATCGTATCAAAGTGGTTCTTCCTTCAATTATATCGGTCTGTCAAAGTGCCTTTATAAGCAACCGGCAAATTCTTGATTGTTCTTTAACAGCCAATGAAGCCATTGACTATTATCGGAGGAAGGGGGAAGGTGGCATTCTATGCAAGCTTGACATGGAGAAGGCATATGACCGAGTGGATTGGGCAGCATTAGATTTTCTCATGGGTCGTATGGGCTTTGGGGGTTGGTGGAGAGGGTGGATCCGGAACTGCTTATCGTCCGCCTGGTTTTCTGTCCTCATCAACGGATCAGCAAAAGGATTCTTCAAATCTTCTAGAGGATTGCGGCAGGGCGATCCTCTCTCTCCTTTTCTTTTCCTGATTGTGGCCGAATCACTGTGCAGACTGCTGAAAAAAGGAAGTGAGTTGGGGCTATATCAAGGGTTCCTTATTGGCGAGAGTAAGGTGGAAGTATCGCTTCTTCAGTTTGCGGATGACACTCTTCTGTTCTGTTCTCCGGTCATATCCCAGATTCTTAACCTTAAAGCTATGCTTCGTTGTTATGAGATGGTTTCGGGTCAAAGATCTAATTTCGCAAAATCTCGGTTGTTCGCGATCAACATTTCTGAGAGCGATGCATCCTTTTTCGCCGGAATTATGGGGTGTGGTTTAGATGTCTTTCCAGCAACCTATCTGGGTCTTCCTCTTGGTGTGGGTCGACCGAAACACAACCTATGGGCTCCTATTATTCAAAGGATTGAGCGACGTTTGGCCACCTGGAAGCGCCGGTTGGTTTCCAAAGGAGGTAGATTAGTGCTTATAAAGGCCGTTCTATCCAATATGCCGATATATTTTCTATCCATTTTTCAATGTCCCGCCTCGGTTGCTAAACGCATCGAACAAATTCAGAGACGCTTCCTGTGGGGCGGATCAGGGTCTTCCAAGGGGGTCTCCCTGATTAAATGGAGTATGGTCTGCTTGCCTACTAAAAATGGAGGCTTGGGTATCAGGAGGGTTCAGAGTTTTAACCAGGCCCTTATGGGCAAGTGGCTGTGGAGATTTGGCGAAGAACAATCCTCTTTGTGGGTCCGGGTCATTGGAAGTAAGTATGGTTCAGATCATGGGCATTGGAACTCTGTTGATAATTTTAAACTCAAAGGTCTGACGGTTTGGAGGGACATCTTGAAGTTGAAGTCGTTATTTGCTCCTGGCGTCCGATTCAGAGTATATAGGGGGGATCGGATTCGGTTCTGGCAGGATCCTTGGTGTTCGGACGATCCTCTTCAAGTCATGTTTCCTGACTTATTCATCGTTTCATCTCAAAAAGAGGCCTGGGTATCGGAATGTTTTGCAAGGGAACATGGGATGGTGGCTTGGTCTCCTAAGTTTCGCAGAGACTTCTTTGTTAGGGAGTTAAACTCTTACAGCGCCCTCCTCTCCTTATTGGATTCTTGCTTCATCAAGTCTTCGGGCGTAGATCGTCGGATTTGGATTTGGAATCCTTCGGGGATATTTTCAGTCAAATCTTTTTATAACCATCTGATCCCTTCTTTAGTGGAGCATGTGTCCTCCTCGGTTTGGAGACAATCTTGCCCTCCGAGAGTTGCTTTCTTTGGGTGGTCGGTTAGCTGGGGCCGCATTCAAACTATGGATTTTTTGAGGAAACGAGGAATGTGGTTGGTAGATCACTGTCCTCTATGTTTATCCGCTGGGGAATCCATTGACCACCTTTTCATACACTGTAAGGTTGCTCGCCATATTTGGGGTCTTATTTTTTCTCGTTTTGGAATCAGTTGGGTCCCCTCCAACTCTATGGCTGAATTCATTCAGAGTTGGGCCTGGACTCCTTGGAAAAGGAAAGGCAGAACGCTGTGGAAGATGTGTCTCCTGGCCTCATGGTGGTTCTTGTGGAAAGAGAGGAATGCTCGTATCTTTGAAGGGAAGGCTAGATCTCCCTATTGGATTTATATTCAGTTGATAGCTGCGGTCATATCCTGGGCTCGAAGCCTTCCTCTGTTTCGTTTTGTTTCAGCTTTCGACCTCTGGGAAGGATGGTCAATCATATGCTTGGAATCGGCTACCAAAGTGAAAATCCTACCCTCCTGGATTCCTCCTCCTCCGGGGTCCCTGAAACTTAACTTTGACGGATCGTCTATCGGCAATCCAGGAATGGCAGGAGTAGGGGGGTTATGTAGAAACCACAAAGGGGAAGTCCTCTGGGCCTACTCGGGGCCTATCGGAGTGGCAGACTCAAACAAGGCAGAGGTCCGAGCCGTTCATAGCGGGCTTCTCTCGATGCCTCGTCTAGAGTGCGACAAAATTATCGTCGAAGGGGATTCCTTAAATGTTATTCGCTGGCTTTCGGGTAACGCTTCTCCCCCTTGGCGATTTTTGCCTCTCTTAGAGGAAATAGAGGACAGAGCTAAGGGCTCCTCAATAGTTTTTCGCCATGTCAGGAGATCAGCTAATGCGGAAGCAGACACCCTTGCCAAGAAAGGAGTCTTTCGGGCCGCGTTTGAGTGCTTTGACTATCTACCTCCTTGAATTATTGTACTGCTATCTTTGTATTATCTTTGTTCCTTCAGGACCACCTCCCTTCAGGACCACCTCGGTTCTGTTTTTACATACATATATATATATATATATATATATATATATATATATATATATATATATATATATATTCAAAAAAAAAAATTTAGATTAATTTCAATAGACTTGTTATGATGTTTTGTTTAGATATATTGTGTTTGTGATCATGGCATGTTTTAGTTATATGTTTTGAAAGCCCTTATCCTAGTTTTACACATGTGACTTCAGACCTCAGTGTATGTTGTTCGAGCTTGTTCTTTTGAATCAGATCACAATTCACATTTTGTGATTTGTTGAGCTTTAGATTTCATTGGCCCTTGTTTAGTTCCAAGGCCCATAGGAGCTTTTCATTCTTCTCTTGATGGCTTGGGTTCAGGATTGGAGAGGAAGGAGTTGGGTTTGAGCCCATCTTCTTATATACAAGAATGGGTTTTATGTTGTATAGAGTGGGGATGGATTAGGGTTCAAAAGATATGAGAAAATTCGATTCCCAGACCCTTTACTAAATCTCGGTTTTTGATTCCCCCCCCCCCCACCAAAAACTGTTGGGAAGGTTGTAAATTCTGAGCTAATTGATTTTAAGTTCGGCAACTTTCTTCTCTCATTTTCTTCATTATTGTTGAATTTGAATTGGAGGGATTTAACTTCATTTTCAGACTTCTTGACTGTTTTCAAAGCTTCAAATGCAGAAGGAAATCTCCTTGTTTTCCTGTTAATTTCCTTTCTTTATATTGAACTCATTACTCTTGATTAGTGTCTGTTTCTTTTAAGGCAGCAATTTCTGCATCATGGATATATTCCTCTGCAATTCCATCTCTTCCGGTTTGTGAAACTTGAAAATTTTCCTTTTTGTTGCCTTCCTATTTCATTGTGTTGGTACTTGGTACTACAATTGGAATGCAATTCCATAAGGACTGCTGTTTTGTTCTTTGAAACATTAGAACATTTGTGTTCATTTCATTAGAACTGCTATGAATCAAGTGTTTATGTGCTTCCTTTGTCATTTTCATAAATCCTTTGATTTTTCATTTAATTAATCTAGACTAAATGAACAGAACTTGATATTTGCTAAATACTTTTTCCACCGGAGAAGCAAATGTGGAGTGGATGCCGAATTAGAATGCAATTAGACTCCAAACACAACCTGATCATAATAGCAACTGTGACTAGGATGTCATATTTTTCAATATGCACTTCGAAGCGCAGAGATGGGTGTCACGCTTTCTTGTTTCCACTGCCTGCATAATTATGGAAAGTTCTCTAAACAAGTATATGGAAGAAGAATTAGATGCCCTTGAACTCATACCTAATTTCTCAAAAAAAAAAAAAGAGCTAATGCTGCCAATCCCTCATTATTGGACCATGTAATTTATGTACCCGTAGTCAACAAGATATTCATATTCTTGGTATGACAATGTAGTTGGCAGAATGTCATGTGGGATGCTGAGATATTTGAATACTAGACCTCGTAACCTCATTCTTTAAAAAAAGTAGTAGTCACTGAACCCTCTGCAAAATTTGAATTAATTTACTATATTACAACCATGTAGTCTATTGTTATTACTGCTTTTACAGTTTACTTATTATCGTGTTTTCCTCTTAATTGTGATGCTCTCTAGATTTTGAGATAGGTAGCTCTGGATTCTCGTAGAAATTGACTGATCACCCAAAATTCCCAAACGGTAAAACTGTGGCACCTTTTGTTTTATATGCAAGGGTGAGGCCAATCCTTATAAGTATAATTGCATTCATGTTGCTGAAATATCGGCAATGAATTTCCTTAGCATTTTTGTCAAATAGTTTGTGGATCCTTTAACTCTTATAAAATTCTTGATAATTGTGGTTCAATCCTATGTGGTATTATTCTGAATCTCTGTTGTTCTCACTCTATCTGCTCAAGAATGCTGCATTAACAATCATATCTAACTTGTTCCTTTTTCAATAAATGTAATTGAACCTTCAGCTCATCTTTGGCATTATGACACTGTGACCTAATAACTAGGATGTTGGTTTCTAAGTTTTGTTTGATTGATTTCATTTCATAAGTACGAATTTATTCACTATTTTTTAGTTGGTTGCAGATTATATTTAATAATTGGTGGGGATTAAGGGCTTTTGCATGTGTTTTGTATTTGTTTGGTGCTACTACTTTATATTTGTTCAATCTCATTGTCATCTTGATTTTCACCTGGGCTATATGATCCTAAGTTTACCGAATGAAAGCTGATTCCCGAGTTTTATCTTGTTTCTTGTATGCATATGCATGCAGCACACACATGCCTGAGTGATCCAGTACCCATGACAATGTGTGGGAATAATGGATAACCTCACGTGTGTGTATATTGATATTACCCACTAGGGATTTGCGAAGGACCTTCACAGAAAGGCATTTCGAGGCTGGCTGTTGCATGAGAGAGCAGCCACACTGGCTCACTTTTCAACAGATTGTCTTGTTCATTTAATTCATCTGAGGTGGCTGCTCTCTCATGCAACAGCTGCCAGATGCGAAATGCCTTTCTGCGAATGTCCCTAGCAAATCCCTATCCACTAATTACATTGGTTGGATGAAAGACAATCTTATAAGCTCAAGTTGATCATCTGTATTTTGGTGATATGGTTCTAGGCTTGTCTTATTGCGGTCGTGATTCCAATCCGGTATAAATTGAGACTCTGACTCTGATGGAGATGCAATAAGAGTGAGAGTTGGGTGATATGTCATATGATGTGATATATCTTGTTCATTTACTTGCTATTATATTAGTTTCTATATCATTAATATGTGGGTAAGAGGTGGATCTTTAGCTTAAATGGTAAAGCACTCGGAAAATGAAATCCGATGACTACATTCTCAAGAGAATGGGGGTTTGAATCCACCAAGATCTTTAACTTTTGCAGTTCTTTTATTCATTTTAAAAGTAAAATTTAAGTGTTTACCCACTGCCCGGGCTTACAAATCTTTCTTCCTTTGTTTGGACCTACTAGTTACAATCGTTCTTTATTTGGACCTACTAGTAGGGCCCACATAGTCCTACTAGAATTTAGATCCATTAGTGGGGCCCACAAACCTCCACTTGTATTGTAGCCCATAAACCCAAAGTCATCCATTTGCTGACAACTAACTGTAACTTTAATTCCCTTGTGATTCTAAGTTACTGTCGAAGTTCAGGTAAGTCCACAAGAGCTTAGATGTCCATGCATTCTAAGTCCAAAGTCCTCGAGTGTTACAGACTGTTTCCCAGAGTTCATACAACCTTCAAAATCCAACTCGACTAATGTCATTTCTCTGTAATTTTCTATCTTTGTCATCTTCTCTCCCTTCGCTTGAAAAAACATTTTTGAGGCTCTGTCCTTTCAAATTCTCACATCCAACTAGGATTTTATAGTCCTTCTTCTTCCGGAACAGCGTCGGTCTCTTCCTTGAGCACGAAAGAAGGCTAAGGGGAGTTACTCAAATCCGCTTATCTCACCAACATCACGAGATCAGATTTCTTGATTATCGACCAGGTATTTTAAATTAATTCATATTTTGTTCTTCTTTGGGAGACTTTTTCCATTGTGGAGTAGAGTGTTCTGTTTTTTTATTTTCATAGTACTGGCTTTGATTTTGTGGAATTATTAGGATTAGTGTTTTGGTTATGCCAATCTGTAGTGTTGTTTGCAAAAATTCTACTATGCATTGTAATATTGTTTACAAAGAACGCATTTTTAAGGTTTCTATTCTTCATTTAGCCTATGGCTTTTCTCTAAGATTAGGAGATGAGCTTGCTCAAGCGTCCTAGGTGCCTTGCCTTCTCTCTCACGAGTAAATAGTAATGCTAGTTTGTGCCAGGACAAATGAGGTGGCTGCATATGCTCACAAGGTTTGAATGACTAGGGGTGTCAATGGAACCACACGGTCGATGAACCATTGGAATCCAAACTTAAACCATTGGAATCCAAACTTAAACGGACAGGTTCTAAGCATATTAGTAGACCCTTGGACTGATTTTGGATCCCTATCATAGGATCCATAATTATTTTTGACCGGATCTAGACAACTAACAAAACTCTATGGGACAAGCCTAAATTTGATTTTATTATACTATTTTTATTTCATGGGTGTTTCGGTAAAAATAGGACATGCATATTTTTCGAACGATTTCTATTTCCATTATTTTTGTCATTCATCTCTGTCAAGTCTCAAGTCACCCTCTTCTCTTCCTTTTCTAACCATTAACCCTAAGTACCTAACCCATTGCACCGCTGCCTCTCGCCCTCTCCCTAGCCCTTGCTGCTGCTTCTTGTCCGTCGTTGCTGGTCGCGCTCACACTCGCCCTCACCCATTGCCGCTATATTCTTATATGTAATTTAGATTAGTTTTATTGTTTGCAAGCATTATTTTATTTATTTATAAGTTTAAATTAGTTATAGTAGTTATAGATAAATGACTAATTTATATCAATAAATTACATAGAAATGCACTAATTATGAGTGGGCTGAACATTCTAACTTCTTTTTAAAATTCTAAGTATGTACAATGTAAGTAAAAAAAAATCATGTACGATCTAATTAGGACCTACTAGGACTCTGCAATGCATAGTCCGATTTGAAATGGATCATGACCGAGATTCTGAATACCATAGGTTGATCCGATCTGAAGTAGTTCTGTTGACACCCCTATGGATGACAAAGGAGTCTATGCCATAATCGTAGGTCCAGGGAAGCATACGGGATCCCTGGTAGCAACATATTGTGGAACGAATGTCATTCTCCTTTCTCAAATACCAATACTTTTCAGCTTGGATGCCCATCCGACTCTTCATGATTGGTTCTTTTGCTATAATGCTCGACTCAAGGGTACCCTTCCATAAATAGTACCCCCATTTGTTGAAAATCAGCAAAGTGCATTTATAATAAGGGAGATGATATTTTCACCGCCCCTGTAGTATGCATGCCCCACCCCCCCCCCCCCCCCCCTCTCCTCTGACGTGATTTGACATGAACAATGGGAAACTTTTAACGCTTTTTGACGTCAAATCACGTTATAAGGGGGGCGCATGGGTACTAGGGGGTGAAAATATCATCGCCCTTATAATAAAACCCAAAACTGTAAAAGTCAAAGGGCACGTTTTGCTGCCAGGAATTTGTTTTCATGGTAAATCGGGGTCTCTAAGTGGAGTGATGGTTGTCTCCAAGTGGAGGTGAGGGCAAAATCCCCAAAAAATCAAGAAACAAAATCCCCGGAACTTGTGTTTCCTGTAATGAGTTGATGCTGAAAATCCGGAAAAGGTCGATCCGGCCGGTACACTAGTTTTGGGGATTTTGTTTCTTGATTTTTGGGGATTTCGCCCTCACCTCCACTTTGAGACGCCCATATATCATGAAATCAAATTCCTAGCAGCCAAACTTGTCTTAAATGCACTTGGGTGACTTTCAACCAATGGGGGTATTCTTTCATCTTATTTATGCAAGGGGGCCTGAGTTTAGCATTTTTCCTAAAAATAAGGTATATATTTCTCCAAATAGATTGGACATTTGCTTAACAATCACTTCGATCAAATATCATATCATATCTATCTCAAGACAAATGGTAAGCTTAATTACCCGCTTTTGCAAGATTTTGGGACTTTTTTTAGTCAATCCTCTACCGTACATGTGGCAAAATTGAAGTGGACTGATCCTCTTTTTAAATAGCTTCTTCAACAAGCATAAATAGAGTTGAAGGGATTGAGATAAATGAGGGAAGCAAGTGAAACGTGACACCCGAAATGGATGTGTTGAGCTCTTCACGCATATAAATCAAATAGATATGGATATATAGCTTCTATCTCTATCTTCTATATAGACTATGGAGAGGTTTATAAGAAATCTATTTGGATTGGGAGTATCTTGTGGTAGAATTCAATGGGGTTTCTTATATCAGTTTCTTTCTTCTTCTTTTGGGTCTTTCACCCCCCAAAAAAAGAAGCTTCATTCATCAAACACAACCACATTCCATGTGGATTTAACTGATTCTTTTACTTGAGAAAAAGAAAATTTAAGAAAGAGATAGGGGAGAGAGAGAGAGACTTTTTTATTTTTTATGAGAGAAGCTTTAGAGGAGAGCGTTAGAGGCAGAAAACATGGGTTTGTTGAGAAGCTTTGCATCTTTACAGGTCGCGTGCCAAACTGCCTGCCAACCTGCCTTACAGAAGCTTCAACTCATCTCAACCGCTCTCTACCTGAAAATATGTCCTTTTTCTATTTGTTATAGGTTGCATAACAAGACACCCACTTATTTGAAAGAAACTGCGAAAATGCCCCTCTTTTAGTCTCTCTGTTGGATTTTGACAATTGAATTTTGAGTAAAAACTGATTATTGGAAACATAATTAAACAAAATTTTAAGTCTAATAATCAGTTAGGGACTCAAAATCCAAAACGAACCGGGCCTAACTTCTTTTTGTAAATACAGGGAATTTGGTATGAGGGTCACGCGGGGGAGGTGTCATTGCCCGAAAGGACATATGGCTCGCTTGTTTGGCAGTCGGGATTGCTGAACCCAACATTCAATCAAGGCTCTCAAAAGCTCCCATTTTGATTGTAGGATTATCATACAGCCAGTACTAAATAATTTTTACTACTGGAAATCGACAGTTAAAAGCTACATATAACCAAAGATTCACATTCAATTAGAAACAATACGTGGTAATGGATGTTAGCATAGCGTGAATAGCATGATTTTTGGGCCATATGAGATACAGGCCAAGTCCTATCAAACGAATGCTTCTGATCAATCAAATACCATACACATGATTTGGAGGCACGACCAGGTCCCGACAAATTATGGTTTTGGTCTCCACGTAGTGGGCTAGATTTATGATAGCCCACAAGTTTAACAAACTCAATCACCATACACATGATTGGTGGGCCCATGTCATGGAGACATTGCAGTTGTCGAAAATGGTGACCACTAACTAACAGACTCTTTGAGAAAATGTGATTGGGTGATCTACTCTCATTGCGAAGGAGTTAATCGATCTAATCTCGTTGCGACGGAGTTAATCACACAACACATACTTCACTCTTAATCAGTCGCACAAAATACAGATTTTTTCTCTCTCTTTTTGATATGTTAGTTGGGATCGAATCTCTGACCTCAAGGATGAAGGCCAAAGCCTTTATCATTGAGCTAGAGGCTCAATCCCCGCACAAAATACAGTTCACGAATGATGTCCGCAACTAGCCTTTTTGTTATTAATGTTAGCCATTCCCCAAAAAGTGAATGACTGATTCTTGTGCAACGGATTTCCATCGCAGCCCATGTTAGATCACTGACCACCACCTCAAATGTGATACCTTAATGTGAGTTTTAGTTTGCTTTTTGACATGAAATGGGCACTTCTTGGAAGAAATGCCACCTTATGGGGTGTATAGGCGGATCATTCAGTGCATATTTCATCACCGTCTGATATAGTTAGACTGCATCGCCCACCACCTTTTGTCTAATTGCACCGTCTTGGGTAGGCCCTTCTTAAACTTCTTATTATCCAAGGCCAAAAGGTGGTAAAATAGTGTATACACCGGAATTCAGTGTACATAGCGAAAACGTTCGGTCATTGGATATTGTAGCAAGCAGCAATATCCAAATTTGGGAGGTTAGAAACATGCAAGTTCTAACGTAACGTTAGCAAAAAAGGATATAAAAGAAAACACAAGTCATATGTATGCTACCACGTCATGTCATTCTGTTAACGCACTTTGCAAATCTCTCAATGCTGCAAGATTTCAAGGTTCTATCCCCTAGATGACGTGGACACTAATGATTTATGCGTTTTTGGTTTAGCTAACTGTGATTGTTAGCATAGTCGAACTCCAACCTCAATAGGCATAACTTTCCCAATAAGTTTTTCTTTTTCCTAAAATGCTATGGTAGAAGAAAGGTCTGAAAATGCAGCCCATCCTCATGAAAATTCCAATATTAGTTGCATTCTTGGCTCGTATTCATAATCCCAATTTCACAGCAAAGCACTAGCTTGGTTTCTCAACCTTGAGGTCCCAAGTTCGACCCCAGGTTACGTACCAACAAAATATAACTTATTATGAACATGTTTGGCATGCAACCATGAATTTTTTTTTCCTATGGCATATTAGATTACTCAATAGCAGGGAGAGTGGAAGAGGGAGAGAGTTAAGAAGGGTTAGAGAAGAGGGTGAGAATTAGCCAAAAAAACAGGGAAAACATAAATTATAGTTTTAGTAGAGGTTTTTTTCCCCCTTGTTTTTCAGCCTTTTCGCTCGCCTCATTCATGCCATCTCAAGTCTCTCCCTCTCCCGCCCTCCCTCAATATTGAGTAAACTAATATTCGGTAGGAAATTTTAAAAAAATATTCATGGTTGCCAAACACAACCTAACTTTAAGCCTGTGTTTGGATTGACAGAATCAGGAATCAGAATTGACATCCTATTTTGATCCCCTTATAAATGGAATGGGAAAAAAAAAATTAAAAATTAAAATTTTTTCTAAAATTTAATAAAATTTCATCCCGACGGAGGCGGGATCAGAATACCGTTTCTTTCGGTAGGAAAAAGACAACACTCCATTGTTATCCAATTGCAGTTAAGATTATGGCAATTTACATCTTTATAAATTTTAAGTCCTACCGAGAGTATGAATATAATAAATTGAAGTTGATTATGATGAGTGATGGGGATGATGACAACGACCGCGAACATGAGGAGACTCCACTCGATTGATCATTGGAAGGTCTTTAGTGGATTATCACATGTCCATATATGCATAATCATAACTTGACGTTTATTTATGCATATATATGATGAAAATTAAGCCCATGTACTGGCTGCTTTCTCATGCAACGGCCAGCTGCGAAATGCTTTCTGCGAAAGTCCCTGGCAAATCTCGTATATAGATAGTTGGGGTTTGCTAGCATTGAAAATGATATTTTACACATGTCTTGATAATTAATTCTCAGAATAAGTATATTTTTATGAAAGGACTTGTAAAATGATTGTAAAATATCATTTTCAATTAATGCACCTTAACGAGTGCCCTAACTTGTTAGCAAAACCCTATATAGTTTGGGAAAGGGTTTTGCTAACGGATGCCCTTATGTTAGCAAAAACCCTTTGGGAAATGATATTTCCACCCTTCTCAGCATTGTCAAACCTTTTTGTTTGTCATTTCTCATAATTTTTTTTTTTGAAATAGCGGTCATTTCCCATAAATGTTTGTATGTAATAATAATAATAATAAAGAATATATACATGGATTCTCTCGGCAATTTCCCAAAAAAAATTTGCGGCTCACTTTTGCATGTTAATGCCAATTTTAGTTGCCTATATATATATATATATATATATATATATATATATATATATATATATATATATATATATATATATATATATATATATATATATATATATATATATATATATATATATATATATATGATGACGTAGGATGTCCCCACCCCCTTCGGGAGTAGGACTAGTCCCTACGGATACACGCAACGACCCACTCACCACGTGTATCAGGTAAGTTGGGGGCGGGATTCGAACACTCGTCAACGGGGAACAAACCCGTGACTTTATGCCGAAGAGCCAACGCCTCGGCGGGTGTAGTTGCCTATATATGTGTACATAGAAGGGGCACAATCATTTTTTGATAATAAATTCGAACAATCCTTACCTCGTTTGCTTTACAAAGTGTTACAAATCCCAAATATGCTGTTAGCAGCTTTTGATGCTTTACAACACACTGAACAAGTTAAGTTCATGCCTATTATCAAAAAATGGTTGTGAGCCTATATCATTTTCCTATACGCTGGCCTCTGATATTAGCACTACCATGTTTTAATAATTGCATGAACTCAACTTTTCTTTTCTTTTGTAATTTGCTCTAGGGAGCTTTTTGGGAATTGTATTAGCCTTTGACAGCTACTTGTAAAAGATAAGACAAGATGGGTTTGTACAATTATTATAAAACATGGTAGTGTGAACGTCACATGCTTGTGTATATCGTGTACATATACATAATCCGATCAGTAGATAGTCTTCCCGAACACATATTATAAAGGTATTCTTGTAAATTTGACTAGCCAAAGGGTTAGATAGTAGTATCCTTTCAAAACAAGGGATTTCTTTTGCAGGGAATCTGTGTGTTTAAAATCATGTCTATCACAGAAAAGTCCGTTCACTTTTTAACGACAAGAAGTGCAAGAAAGAAGAGAAAAAGAAGAGAAAAAAGCAGAAAAACAAGGGCGCAGGAGAAGAGGGAATATTTCAGGATTTCGAGGATTAAAGTTTGCAAACAAGTTGGAGAAGTAAAGCTCATCATTCTCATAGGATGAGATTTTCGAGATAGAACTCTCAAAACAAGTTGCGTAAAACTCAATCTTCAATTCTGCTTTTCATGGATTTAAAAAGGCTTAAGATACATCGTATCAACATCAAACATCGAGCAGTCTGAGAAGAAGTTAAGATGTGGGCGAAGTTGAGAGCTTCAACCATCTCTAAAGGTACGTTTATGGTGATTTCCTGTTGAAATGATCTATAGTTTGTTGGGTGGATAAGAAGTTCTAGGTTTGTTCGTTAAAAGATAGATATTTGTTTGTTAGGTAGAGATTTTCTTTCCTCTTGGTGGGTTTGGCAGGACCATTCCAGTTCATTAGAGGGTGAGTTTGGAATTGGATGTACACCTAAATTGCACATCATTTAGGATTTGTGAGCACACTCAAATAGACCCTTGTAGATGAATTGCAATCTCTTACACCAGTTCCGATTTGATTGGATGAACGATACAATATTTTTCTTATTCACGGTACTTTGTGATTGCACACATGCAAAGTATAGAAAAAAATAATAATGTTTTTTTTTCTTATGAGATGTTTTCTCATTGAAAGCATGCACAATGAATATTCGTTTGTGATATTTTTCTTTATGAAATATATTATTTTTTGCATGTTGGTAATAGAAAAAATTGGGAAGAAAAATATTATTTTGGGTCTCTTGTTGGTGGCCAACACAGTATTCAATCTTCATCAGGTAAGGATTTCATGGTGTTTTGGATCTTGGGAAAAGAAAAATATGGAAAACATAATTCCAGAGTTTAGTAATTTTGCAATTTTCCTTGAAAATCCTTAGAAAACGAGTTTAACAAACATTGAAAAATTCATTTTCCACCCAAGGAATTCGATTTTTTTTTTTTTTTTTTTGCGGGGAGGGGGGGGGGAGGGAAGCAATTGTCGATGCAAATGGTAATTCAGGGGAAAACTTAAGTCTTTCATAGGCATCTCTATTCCATTTCCTTCTATTTGTTTCTGAAATATTGAATCATGCATGGAATTTGAGTGGAAAGTAAAATGCCATGCAAAAATAGAAATTCACCCTTGATATATTATTTATTTTACTTATTCTGATTTGTTTTTTTTTTCTTTTTTCAATCAGGCGAGGAGATGCAAGGGAACACACAAAGCCGTAGCGTCAACGAGGAGTACCTAAATGCATTCAGAACCAATTCCTACGCCGAATTTTTCACTAAAGCCCAATTACTCGTCAGCGAGCACTCCAATTCCTCGTCCTACTCTTACACACAACTCTCCGAAATCCTCCTCGAACCCGGTCCAGAAACCGTAGCAAAATTCCTTGAATCGGCGACCTTTTATAAAAATGCCGATCTCAAATCTCTCGTACTCAATTACTTTGATATAAGCGCCGAAGCTTCCAAAATATGTAGCCACCTATTGCAGAGCATTAAACAAACCCAATCAAACTACCAATTTATACAGAGGGCACTAGAAATAATCAGTGATTCTTCTCCTGATCAATTCAATTATGGGATTTCCTGTCTAGATTCTTTTAATCACCTTAAGAACCCATTTTCTAATCTTAGCCAAAAACAATTCAAGCTGATCCATGAACGTTACTCTTCTATATTGCACCATCTAAAATCAAAGAGGAAGAAGGTCAAAAGGAAGATTAAGCTGATCAAATATTTCAAAAGAGGGTCTCAAATTTGTATTACGGCAGCTTGCGGCATGGCCGCCGTGGCCGCAATTGTTCTAGCCGTACACACGCTCTCCGGCTTAGTACTCGGACCCGCTCTATTTGGGGTCTCTCCAAAGTATTTGAAGAAGAAGTTTTCGAATTTTCGATTTTTAAGAAATGGGTTTCTTCGAAAATTGGTGGAGCAACTTGATGTGGCGGCAAAGGGAACTTATATTTTGAATAGGGATTTTGACACTCTGAGTCGACTCGTGGTCCGCCTTCATGATGAGATCGAGCATAATAAGTCCATAATACGGTTTTGTTTGGAGAGGAGGGGAGATAGATTCCCCCTAGAGGAAGTAGTGAAGGAGCTGAGGAAGAGTGATCTTGCATTTAGGAAACAAGTGGAGGAGCTCGAAGAGCATGTATATTTGTGCCTTGTCACCATTAATAGGGCTAGGGTTTTGGTGATTAAGGAAATGTCAACACCCTGCATAGGAGGTTAAGGGAGATAATGACGATGTAAATTCCTTATTTCATTCTTTAATTTTGTCTTAGTTATATACATATGTGTATTGGGGATAAAATATCAAGTGTGTGTCCCTAACAGGACACATGTAAGGTCCCTCCTACTTTTTATGGGGTAATTAATGATGAAAATTTTAATCTCTAAGGTGCCTCCTACTTTTTATGGGGTAATTAATGATGAAAATTTTAATATCTCTCTCTCCCTAACGGGACAAATGTAAGGTCCCTCCTACTTTTTATGGGGAATTAATGATGAAAATTTTGAATCTCTCTCTCTCTCTGCAAAGGGAAGCCATAATACACTAGAGGGGATTGGCCCACGGAAGAAAAGGTGGTTAATATATCCCTTCCCAAAAGTAAATGTTGTTTGTCATTTTAGTAGGATTTTTATAGGGCAGTGATAAATCGAGGTTAGAGAGAGACAGAGGAGACAGATAGACACATGGGGAGTCGATTTATCCATTTGGGGAGTCGATTTATCACTCCCCTTTTTATATGCTATTAAAATACCCGAGGCAATCAACATAAATGAACCAAAATGTGTTTATGTGCATCTGTGACGTGGCTACATCTCCAAGCCAATCAATCTATACCCTCGAGTTGGATAAGCATACATGCTTACCGGATTTAGTGGCTACATCTGACTATCTGAGTCATGATCAGAAATATTTTTTGAAATAATTTAGATCCACCAGACACGGTTCGGTCCGGCGTTTATGCTCAAATCCTGTCCGTTAAGAGGCCATCTCGATACACAGAATTTAGAATCTTGGATTTCCTTAAACTCTTGGATGGGAGATGAGAGAAGAAAGAGACCGTAGTTCTCGCCATTCTTTCCATATCGAGCAAAAGAGTGAGCTCATCCCGTGTTTCCAAGTTTTAGAATTCTTAGAGCTGGGGATAGCTTTCTAAAACATGAATTTCTTATTTGCTTAAATCCTGTCCATTTGTTATTAGCCTTTAATAGCGATTCTAATAACGAATAATGAAGAGTATCAACAGCCGATTATAAAAAGGAGTAAAACAAAGAGAGTAGTCCGATTATCAAAACAAGGGGTTGCGGAAATCATTGCCCATTTCTAGCCGTTAATGGCGATTCTAATATTTAGTTATTTACCTCGCAGATGCCACGTGCACTGTAGCGTAGATAGTAAGTTTACCAAAATCCAATTACTTCTCCCTTCTTTACATTGATGGCCCCGATCACCTCTACGTGCCACGTGTACAGTAGGCTTTAGATTAAAAAAATATAGGAAACTCCAATTTCGCCCTCGATTTACGCTCATTAGATCTCACCGGAATTACCGGTGATGGGAGGTTTTTTACTTGTCCTCAGTTTAAACTCTCTCTCTAAATTGTCCTTTCCAGATATATGACCGGTTGACCCACCTATTTTTTTAAGGGCCTTCTTCTTCCGTTATTTTTTTCCTACCTGTCCCAGGAAATGCTCTCTGTAAATACGGTCTCTTTATGCAATCCCCACGTATTTTCCTGTTTCTTTTTCTCAAGACCGTCTCATATTCTAGGGTTTACTGAAGGTTCCGTGTCTTGTTTCTTCTAAGAACGGTCATCTGATTTTTTAATACTCTGATGTTTCCAATTGTTTTGGAGTCTTTGAGAACTTCTTCTAGCATTTTTTTATACTCTTTGATGAACGAGGAAGATTCTAGGGTTTATTCGAGATTTTGAGTTGAAAAAAAGTTATAGAAGAACTTTCTTGCACAAAAAGCCTCTTTATCAGCTGTCGTTCTTTTACTTTTCAATATAATCGAGACGAGCGGTTTAAATTCTTGTGAAATCGATTTTTGTTGTAGTTGTTGAATGATATGAATTTTGATCTAGAAGGTCTGAAAACGTGTTTAACAGTCATTCAACGGTTTTTATTGACTGGTTGGTGGATAAAACAGAGACTTCTGGTTAGAATATATAGATAAAAAGCTTGAAGAATGTTTTGAAAATGTCTGGACATTGATTTGCCCTAGGGTTTAGAGTTCTACAGTGAAACGAGTCTTTTTTTTTAATGTCCGGTCTTGTACAGCGATTTGCGCGTAGCGCATTGGATTTTGGAGTTTCAGATGCTGATGAATTTAAATATTCGAAGCTACAATTAGATGAAATGGAAGAGAATGGACACACAGGTTTAGAAGATGAAGTGGTTTGCAGTATTGAGCGGGACGATTCAAGGGGAAAGGAGCGTGTTGATGATTCTGAAGGGGTAGGGATTTCTTATGTTGACAAAGAGTTAGATCGTTCATTTATTGGTGTGGAGGATCGGAAGGCTGATTCGTTGATAAGTTCTTTGGCTTTGGAGATTTCCAGATCGAAAGAGTTGCACAATGGTGCTTCTAGTCATTGTGGTTAGTTCTTACTTTAGTTATAGACTATTATAAAGGTTATTTTTTTTGACATTGATTGTGTTTGTGAGAACTTTGAAGCTAAGAATTATACGATGTTTTATAAAGAACAATATATTATGCATTCTGTATTACATAAAAGGCTTATAACTGATACAAAGAACTTATGATTTACGATTCAAATCCTACGATTCAATTAAATCGTATGGATTTCTATTTGAATCTCATGAATGAATCTTAATCTGCATGAATCTTGCGATTTTTTTTTCTTAAATCTTAGGATTCCATCATAAATCGTATAATTCATATCATTATGCTATTTATCCTAATTAAGTGTTGTATTAAAGAAAATAGGACTTTCTTTCGAAGGACCCCATTTCCTTTTGTATTAGAAGAATCCTACAAGAAACCCTCTTGTGAGAATGAAGAAGACAGAGAAGGATAAGGAGTTTGAACGAATCAAAACAGTTTGAAGCAGTCAAGTGCAATGCATGTGCTTGACGATATTACTTGCATTGAGGAAGGAGATGGCTAATTTTTTTTTTTAATGGTAAAGAGTTTCATTAAAGAGAGAGTTCCCAAGATACAAAAAAAATAATTACAATAAGCCATACAACTTAGGGCGGAAGGAAATAAAAAAGTTCAATGCTCTCCTTGGATACCCCCTCTCTAGCCAATTTGTCATCCTTCCCTTTAGCAGACTGTCTGACATGAGTGAAAGATATCGATGCCGACCCTAAATGATCTTGAATCTCTTCAAAGAAAGATGCAAATCTCCAAGGGACTCCCTGAGGATCACTAAGCCATCGAATACCATTAAGGGAATCTCCTTTTATCACCACCTTGTTCAAGTCCACATTCTGCAAACATTTAATTCCTTGATGGATCGCCCAGACTTCCGCCTCATTTGCATCTGCCACCCCAATTGGACCTCTAAAAGCCCATATGACTCTCCCTTCAGCATCCCTATGCAAGCCCCCAATCCCTGACTGATCGGGGTTTCCCATACGAGAGCCATCAAAGTTTAGTTTTAAAAAACCAGGGCCGGAGGAGACCATACTTGGACAATCTTGGGCTTAATGCTAGAGCCACAACAAATTTCTTTCCACCCATGGCATAACTCATATGCTGATACAAACTTAATGAGGACAACATCGGTGACTGACCAATTTTTTATAATTGATATTTTTCATTTGATGTTTGAGAATCCGAGAATTGTTATGATCTTGTATTTCAGATTATTTTTAAGATTATTACCCCATATGTCTGTGTTTGGATGGGAAATTAATGATTAGTATGTGACAAGTTTGTTAGCAAACAATTCTTATTATGATATTGAATAACTAGTCATGTAGATTTTATTTAAATTAATGGATTTGGAAGAAAATGTATAATTGACTATTTTATAATACTATTATTTAGGTTTTAAAGACACATTCCAAAGCAAACAATTCTTTCCATAGGACCCACAAGGTTGCTAGAAGGGACACATTCCAAAGCACTTTTCCTTTTTTCTTCCACGGAACCGCCGACCAACCTTCCAGCATGATCCTTGATCCTCCTCTCATGCTGGCTGGACCGGGGTATTATACTATTATTGTCATTTTCCATGCGATAAGGATCTCGTCTTGCTCATAAAGGATATTTCTGCCACCTGGGATGGTAGAAAACCCTTATTGCTAGCCATATCTTTTATCCAAAAATGATTTCAGATAATTACAAAAAACAAACAAGGGTAGTCAAATTTCCATAATTACATGCATGAAACCAGCTACAAACAGAAATTGAATAAGTTGACTTTGACTCATGTTACAGCAAGCAGTATCACCAGGACATTTTGAATAATGGGTCCACAATCATTTGGAATTAACTCTTCAAAACCTCATAGCTTTTGTTGTTGTATTTATTAATGGATCTAACTTTCTTCTCATTTTTCTTACTGTTTTTATAAATTAATTTCTTAATTTCATGTTTTAGCGGATGCATCCATATCTTCAACTCTCGAAGGTAGCTACATCGGGTTTGAGTCATGCAAGTTTAGATACGTTAATAAATACTACATGGTGGAATTTGGCTCAGTGAGCCACTTAGAGCTTTTCCTTATGGTTCATTCCTTTTCATGTTGATCTTCTTTGAAATTTTATAGAAGTGAGTGGTCTTTAAAGTTTTAGTCCTTATTCATAAATTAGACATGGAAAACAGTTGCTATGTGTTGAAAAAATAGGAAGGGAAAATTGAACCACACCGGACATAAAAGAACGCTATACCCTAGGGAAAATCAATGTCTATACAAGATCAAAACATTCTTCCAAACTTTTTATCACGATATTCTAACCAAAAGTTCCTGTTTTATCCACCAACCAATCATTCGCTGTTCTAGACTGGACATAAAAGATTCGTTCACTGTAGAACGCTATACCCTAGGGGAAATCAATGTCCAGACAAGATCAAAACATTCTCCCAAGCTTTTTATCACGATATTCTAACCAGAAGTTCCTGTTTTATCCACAATCCAGTCAATCAAAACTGTGGAATGACTGTTAGCAAACAATTCTTTCCATAGGACCCACAAGGTTGCTATAGGGACCCATTCCAAAGAACTTTTCCTTTTTTCTTCCATGGAACCACTGACCAACCTTCCAGCATGATCCTTGTCCCTCCCATGCCTTTTGGACCGGGGTATTATACTATTATTGTCATTTTCGATGCGATAAGGATCTCGTCTTGCTCATAAAGGATCTTTTGCAACATTATATTTTAGGGAAAAATGGGTGCTAGGTTTGAAAGAATGCGAAATCGATTTTTGCTGGTACCGAATTCAGACCGCCATGGAAGGAATCCTCTTAGCCTGAAAAACTGGTGAATTGTCTTACACCCTAAAATAGATTTCCATGGAAATCATCGGCCAATTCAAACTGCATTATTTCTATGGAAATCTATTTCCCATTGGAAGACTTATGCACACCCAAACGCTATCCAAGCGGAAGTTGATGGGGACCATCCTACGATCCATATTCTAATTTTAAGTGTCTTTTAGGTGTTTTTAAGTCTATTAAGTCATAGGAGGGCTACCACTGTATTTTTCCATTAAAATCACTTAAAGTGCTTTTAGTTACGATCATTAAAAAAGAAAGTCCTTTAAGTTATGCGTGTTCTAAATAGGTGCCATACATGTATTTCGAAAATTATAAGTCATTAAGTTATTAGAGGGTATTTTAGTCCAAAAGTGAGTTTTTTGTTTAGGATGTTAGAACTTTCTAGTTCTCTTTCTTTTCTTATATATATGTAGCCACATGTCACTTTTCTGGAATGATATGGGATGTAATGAATAAAGATTCTCTCTCTCTCTCTCTCTCTCTCTCTCTCTCTCTCTCTCTCTCTCGTGCAGATGTAATGCCTTTGGAAATGTGATGCTTCATATTATGTCAGTTTTCTATCCTTAAACTTATATTTCCCTCTTTCTTTTTCTTCTCTTTTCTCCCATCACTTTTCCCGGTTGGGTTTATAAACTGCTCTCTTTCTACCCCTATCTTTCTGATTTTCTTGATCTTGATCTTGATTCTCTACTCCCTTCTCTTTCTCTTGACTATTATGGATTCTCATCAGAATTTCACTTAGATCATGCATCCTCGTAGTTAAGAGTTGGCATCCAATTTAGGTGATTTTTTTTGTTTTGAAAGGAGTATTTTTCTCCTAGTATTTTTAAAGTAGTTTTCTTAGAACTATATATACCTATGTACACTCTAAATAAGTGTATTTAAAACTTCAAAAACTCATTTTAAGTTTGAAATGAAATTTATGTACAATTTTCTTCATAAACTTAACTCCTAAGGGTGTTGTAAGAGTAATCCCTAAAATTTGTAATCATTTAAAAAAGAAAATCCCTAAAATTTGTAGACCTAAAGTACATTTACGCTCCTTCCATAAATTTGTAACCCTATCTCTTCTTATGCATATCCAAGGCACTTCCAAGTTCCAATGACGCTTCCGTATCCAAGGCACTTCCAATGACGCTTCCTACATATTCCTCATGTTCATTTAATTTTGATGCTTTCCACATGCTTCCTCTTCGCTTTTCCTATCGCGCTTTTTGTGCTTTATCACTTCCTAATTCCACTTCCACTTCCTGTATCACTTCTTGCATTCACTTCCTTCTTTGGCAACTATCCCTTAGACTATGGAGAACTTGGTCGAGGGTGTCTTCCTTTTGGTTTTGGGAAGAAGCCATGTGATGCAAGCAATTGAAGGTATTCTTAATACTTCACTTTGATACCAAAATCAGTGTAGGACGATCTAGCTGTGATACCAAACTTGAATGTACAAAATCTCACAAGGTCAAAACAACAGTAATCTGCATATGAGGAAGATTCTTGACCTCAAAGAGGGCTTTTAGGTAGGTTTAGAAGTGTGCAAACACAGGTTGGGAAGTTGTAGATTTATGCTGGGATGGTGGGATGGTGTAGACTGTTGTGGTAGGGAATATAGGTGACAAAATGGGTGAAAATTAAGGAGTTGGTCCTAAAATAGGTGATAAGATTGGAAAAATATTCTCTAGTAGTTTGAGTACTCTGTTGCGATGAGGTGTTGCCATGATGTGTAGGGAATAGTAATATGCATATGAAGAAGATTCTTGACCTCAAAGAGGGCGTTTGGGTCAGTTTAGAGGTGTGCAGACACAGGTCGGGAAGTTGCAGAGATATATGCCGGGATGGTGTAGACTGTTTTGTAGGGAATATGATGTGGCCCAAAGGAGGAGAAATAGGAGGAGGGGAAAAGAGAAGAAGCATAGGAAGAGAAGAAGAAGAAAAGAAGAGAAGGGGAAGAGATTAGAAGCAAGAAGAGAAGACAAGAAATTAGAAGGGGATAAATAGAAGAAGAAGAATAAGAGAAGAAGAGAAAGGGGAGAAGAAGAGGGATAGGGGAGAATCTCAATTCTCAATTCTTTAATTCATCATCAAAATCTAAAAACTCTAATACATGAGGCCTATATATAGGCAACTAAAATAACCTGGATATAAAAAAAACATGGAAAATAAAATCCTTAAAAACTAAAACATGGAAATAAAAATCCTAAAAGTTTAATTGGCAAATATGCCACTTATTGGGTCTACAATACGCATCAGAATATGAGTGAAAAAGGGTGAAAATTAAGGGTTTGATCCTAAAATAAGTGATAAGATTGGAAAAATATTCTCTAGTGGTTTTGAGGCAATAAGTACTCTATTGCCATGAGGTGTAGGGTTCAAGACTGGTACAGGAAGAGAGGGAAGGCTTTAAAAAAATATTTCTACAAGGTTTATGATAAGTTTGGAGGGGTGCAAACATATGTTGGGAAGGTGTAGAAGGATGTCAGGAAGGTGTGAAAATAGTTTGGGGACAAAACGCAAGGGGCGCAGGGCATTGATGGGACCTATTTAAAACAAGCATAACTATAAGAACGTAAGTTATTTTGATGGAAATTGATGGAAAAGACTATATACCCCTTTATGACTTAAAAGACTCAAATAACACTCTAAAAGCTAAGTAAAACTCTTTTAACTCTAATGATGGGCGCCCATCTTCTTAACTCTTTGATTATTCATCTAATCTTGGATGGTCCCCCATCATACTCTCCCGCCTTACAGGACTTGACCATGTCGAGTATAATTGTCAGCATTATTGGTGGGAGTTCGTTAGCTTTGATCTTCGCATGCGTCGAATACAGTGTCGCTTCCAACAGACTTAGTATTTCCAGCATAGTATGCATGTCAAACAGTCATATCCGTTGATGAGTATTTCAATAAACTCTGTAAGTTTTACAGCCTTTGGTGGAATAAATGGCGCCGTGTCTGCTTTAGCATCACCATCCGCATCCTTTCGCACTAATAGAAGCTCTCGTAAATTCTGTTGAACTAGTTTTCTTTTCTAAGGTTCGTGGAATAAAGATTATTGCCATCCTTATCCTTGTGTAAAACACATGAATATGTATCGTCAGAACCAGCTTTGGATAACTATATTGTCGCTGGTTTGTTGCTTTAATTGCATGCTCTCCATATAAGGTATCAACAATGATTTTATCGGCACAAGCTCTCGACTCTGTGCAACATGTGGAGTCTCCAAGGCTAAATAAAGTGCATGAAAATCTTGCTGAGTACGATCTTCACGATCCAAGTGGGAAAACTATTTGATGGGGACATCAACAATGGGCGTGGATTCAAGGTTTACAAGCGCAGACGTGGACGAGACTGATGGTGGAGACTCTATCATGTGCCACAGACATGAGTGTCTTTTTTTATTATTTATTTTCTATTTTCGTCATTTTATGCATTAAATCTCATCCGTTTGGCATGTTTTTGGTATTATTAGAAAGGTTTTTCAATTACCTATCTAATGAGCCCAATATCACATGATTTGGATGTGATTTGAGCAAGTTATAAGTGTTTTTATGAAGTGTGATATATGTCTATTACGGGATTACTATTTTAGGTAAGTTTTTAACTTTATTTAGTTTACTTTGGATTAGATGAATGGTTGAGATTAGTTTCTTAGGTTTTAAGTAATCTTCTAGGGTTTCTTTTCTTATAAATACATCTTTTGAAAGCAATGTAAGGAATTTTTGAATGTTGAATAGAATTGACGTTTTGCTTGAAGCCAGAAATTTGGGCTTTCTTCTTCTCTCTTATTCTTATTGTTTGGAAACATTTTCACTTATCTATTCTCTTTTATTTCTTCAATCAAATCAGCACAAACAAAGTTAGTAAATCAGATTTTCTATTTTCTTTATTCTTGAACCGTAAAACTAGAAAAACCCAAAATCCCTTGTTCTTCAAGATCTTGTTTTGAGATTTTGAGGGATTGTTTAAGTGATTAAACCTCACCTAAAACTCACAAGAATCTCAACTTTCAAACATCTTTGTACCCTATTGCAAGTTCTTACCCTTTTCAAGTCCGGAACCCTTTTTTAAAGATCCGTAGCCTAAACGAACCATCAAATCAGAACCTAAACCCTAGAATAACCATTCTTTCACCTACCTAAACCCTTACCTAAGATCTGAACAATAATTTTCTTTAATTTCCAAATTTACAGAAATTACCAAAATACCCCTACGACCTAAATCTTGACTGTTTTGACCCAATTACTGCTGCTGGACATTTTTTTTTGTTTTCTCATTGATTATTATTAATATCTCTTCTAAGTTATAAAAATTGTTTCGTTTCGGTTTTCGTCTGAAAATTAGAATGAAATGACCCCTTTTTTTGTTTCGTTCTGCATTTAGGTTGAAACAGGAACGAAATTGACCGAAATCCGGAATTTCGTCCAAAATGACCTAAATTTGGGGAAAACAAGTTTTTTTCCTTTCTTCTCTCCTTATCTCTCCTTTGTTCCTTCTCTTCTTCTATCCTCCTATTATTTACATGTAAAGTCATTTAAGCAAATGTCTTTAAAATAAAGACATTTATGTAAGATTTACATGTAAATAAGGGGATACCCCCCATTTGAATCTATTAAAAATAGTTTCAAGATCCAAATCTAAAAGGAAAAAAAGTCAACTCTCAAGTTCTTGTACAAAATTCAAAAAAAGGGTCGGGTTAAAATCTTAACTTCCAAACGATAGGGTATTTTTCCTATTTTAAAAATTCATAAATTCTATCATGTCCAAACATTATTAAATCCCAGAAGTCCGGTAAAAAAATCCCATAATTTGGTCTCTAAATTTTTTTCCATCTTGCCAGGCACTAGTCTACGTTGTCAATGCACTGGTCAACACATTGGTCAACACAGGCATTGCAGTTGATAGTGATTTTCCTTTAAGTAAATTTTGGATCTTTTACATATTTGGTTCATTAAATTGTTTATTAGATTTTTCTGGCATTTTTTATTTTTTTATATTTTTAACTATTAAAGACAAATCCCTCCGTCGTAATTAGGGGTGTAAACGAGCCGAGCCGAGCTTGGCCAGGCTCGGCTCGGCTCGTTAAGCTCAAATGCTCGGCTCGGTCAGGCTCGGCCAGGCTCGCGAGCCGCTGGCGAGCTTTATCGAGCTTGGGTTTATCAAGCTTGCGTTATAAAGTTTCGCACAAATCGCAAATGTCGCTAGCAAAAGTAGATAAGAAAAAAAAGTAATCATTACAGATAAAAAGTAAAACGGATGAATTTATAAAGTTTAAAATGAAAAATTACCAAAAAAATGTAGTAAGTTATGACAATTAAGAAAAAAATACCAAAAAAGTTTAAAAGTTATGACATTTACGGGAAAAAATTAATTTCCACCGTTGATAAGCACCTGCAGTTGATGTTGACATGACATACGCACTTTTTTGCAGTTGATGTTGACATATGACGAGCCTTAACGAGCCGAGCCGAGCCGAGCCTGGCCTGACTCGGGCTCGGCTCGGCTCGTTAAGGATTCGAGCCGAGCTCGAGCGAGCCTCCGAGCCCGAGCCAAAATTGACACCCTTAGTCGTAATGGAATGAAAAGTTTCGAATGAAATCTGACCGAAATTACTGAAATGATATCAACGTTCCGTTCCGGTCACCAAAATGAAACGGCGAACGAAACGAAATTTACAACTTAGTTTCTCATGCTTTTGTTACATCTAATTGATAGGTCTTACATTATCTTTTTTTTTTCTTTTAATTGGTTACATATGTAGGCCTAGTTTCAGACTAATCATTCTATTATCAATTCATCTTACGAATCTTTATCGCTTTAATTGATTTGTATAAGGTTTAATTCATGCGCTTAATTATGATCTTTACAATTATTTATGCTATTTAGGTCTCATTATTGCTGCTGTCCAAGGAATACCTCATGGAGAGAAGTTATTTATAGGAGGAGATTTAAATGGGCATGTGGGAAGAACTAGTGGAGGTTTTGAGAGGGTTCATTGAGGACTGGATTTTGGCAATAGGAATGAGTCAGGAGAAGATATTTTGGAGTTCGTAGTGGCATATGATTTGATATTAACAAATACTTTTTTAAGAAAAAGAGATTCACAGTTGATAACCTTTAGCAGTGGCACCAACTGTAGCGTGATAGATTTTATCCTCGCTAGGAGAGAGGATAGAGCTGCGTGTAAAGATT
This sequence comes from Tasmannia lanceolata, assembly GCF_043159265.1. Lineage (NCBI taxonomy): Eukaryota > Viridiplantae > Streptophyta > Magnoliopsida > Canellales > Winteraceae > Tasmannia > Tasmannia lanceolata. The sequence continues at coordinate 40,201,444 of NW_027518689.1, forward strand.
GCAAAGTCATACCCGGGGAGTGTTTAGTCACACAACATAGGCTGATGGTATTGGATATATGCATTAAACGTTGGAAGAGAAAAGATAGAGATGTTAGACATCCGAGGACTAGTTGGTGGAATCTCCAAGGAGAAAAACTAAATATGTTTAAGGATAGACTGCTTAAGGAAGGACCTTGGAGTTGTGATGAAGGGACTGATATTATGTGGAATGAGATGTCTAGTTATATCAGGAAAGTGGCTAGAAGAGGTACTTGGAGAATTTAGAGGGAGTGGGCCGTCGTCTACGTGGTGGTGGAATGAGGAGGTCCAATAGGTGATTAGGTCTAAAAGGGAGTGTTATAAATGTTTGCATTAGTGTAAAAATGAGGAGAACAATGAGAAGTATAAATTGGCTAAAAAAGAAGCTAAGAAGGCAATAAGAGAAGCTACAGTCAAGGCCTATGACGATTTGTACCACATGTTAGGGATGAAAGAGCGTGAAAAAGATGTTTACAAGTTGGATGAAAGGAAGAGCAGGGACTAGAATCATATAAAATGCATCAAAGACGAGGTTCAAAGATTGTTAGTAAAGAAATTGAGGTTAAAGAAAGGTGGAGAAGTTACTTCGATAAGTTGTTTAATGGAGAACCCATAGAGAATTTGGGAGAACTTGATAATGCTTTTGATGATACAAACTGGAGGTTTGTCCGTAGAATCCGAACATCAGAGGTAAGAGTAGCTATGAAAAAGATGAAATTAGGTAAGGCTAAGGGGCATGATAGTATTCCTAGTGAGACTTGGAGATGCTTGCGTGATGTGGGTATGGTTTGGTTAACTAGATTATTTAACAATATTTTGAAGACTAAGAAGATGCCTGATGAGTGGAGGAAGAATACATTAGTACCTATTTATAGGAATAAAGGGGATGTCCAGAGTTGCACCAATTACCGAGGAATTAAGCTAATGAGTCATACCATGAACCTTTGAGAGAGGGTAATTGAGCATAGACTAAGAAAAGAGACTAAGGTGCCAGAGAATCAGTTTGGCTTCATGCCATGACGATCGACTATGGTAGCTATCTTCTTAATTAGGCGGTTAATGGAGAGATTTAGAGAAAATAAAAAGGATCTTCATATGGTTTTCATTGATTTGGAGAAAGCGTATGATAGGGTTCCCAGGAGTGTTATGTGGTGGGTCCTTGAAAGGAAAAAAGTGCCTGCTAAATATGTTAATATGATTAAGGATATGTATGATGGAGCAGTAACTAGTGTCAGAACTACAGATGGCACGTCTAATGAGTTTCCAATTACAATAGGACTACACCAAGGATCAGCTCTAAGCCCTTATCTTTTTACTAGTTATGGATGAACTTACGGAGGGTATCCAGGACGACGTGCCATGATGTATGTTATTTGCAGATGACATAGTATTAATTAACGAAACCAAAGCAGGAGTTAATGATAAGTTAGAGTTATGAAGAACTACTTTGGAATCCTAAGGTTTTAGATTGAGTAGGAATATGACAGAGTATATGGAGTGCAACTTTAATAATGTAAGGAGGCGGGGCGAGGATGTAGTAAATATGACTGGACAGGAGGTACCTAAGAGCGATATGTTTCACTATCTTAGTTCAACTCTACATAAGGGAGGAGATATTGAAGAGGATGTTAACCATAGAATAAGAGCAGGTTAATTGAAGTGGAAGCATGCTTCAGGAGTTCTGTGCGAACGTAAAATACCTACCAAGTTGAACTGTTGAAGGGAAAGTTTTATAAGACAGCTGTGAGGCTAGCCATGCTGTACGGCTCAGAATGTTGGGCTACCAAGAACTAGCATGTGCATAAGATGAGTGTAGCGGAGATGCGAATGCTTAGATGGATGTGCGGCCACACAAGATTAGATCGAATTAAAAATGAAGACATCCGTAAAAAGGTTGGGGGTGGCACCAATTGAGGAGAAGATGAGAGAGCACCGCTTAAGATGGTTTGGGCATATCCAACGTAGGCCTTTGGATGCTTCAGTGAGAAGAAGTGACTCGTGCCAAGTTGATGGAGTAAAAAGAGGTAGGGGCAGACCGAAAACAACTTGCGTAGAAACAGTTAGGAAAGACTTGAGGGCTAGGAACATAACAGAAAACATGACATGACCCTGGATAGGATAGAATGAAAGAAAATGATCCATGTAGACGAACCCAACTAGTGTCAGGATTAGACTTCGTCAATTTGAGCCGGGTAGATCCTTTCACCTTCTTCATGAAATTTTATATAAATGATTCATTAGCCGACCCCAACTAGTTTGGGACAAAGGCTTAGTTGAGTTGGGTTGAGTATTGCTGCTGTCCATAGATTAATTAGGCATTGATACATCCTTAGGTTAGTTGTTAAGTGTTCTTTTAGTTTTCCACATAAGTCCTAAACTGTCCAAAAGTCTTAATTCCATTAGGAGTGTAGGATTTTCCCTAAGTTAGGTATTTTCCTGCATCACTATTCAAATTTGGCATTTAAGCCTTCCAACAACCCAACTATTCGATCGTGACTGCATCATATTATAAAGTGATTATGGTCCTAATGATCTAATCATGTTATAAAATGTTAGGTTAATATTTAAATATTTAAGCCTTTTAAAAGAGGAAAATGTATATTGGGTTTTTGATCTAGTCTTGCACTTTGATTCACAAAGAGTTTCTAAGTATCACTCTTGCCGCACACACTTAGATTATTGGATTTGGTTCTTGTTGGCTGTGTGGTTCAGTTACTTCAGTAGAATGCATTGAAATTAACTTCCTTTTGGCTCAAATATAAGCATGTGAACTCCATAGGTGCTAGTTGTTGAGTAAAATCCATTCAACACTGTCTATATTTGGCCTAGAAAGGGATTGTTGTTTTGTTATATATGGCATGAAGGATTGAAAATTCAGGAACCATAAGGAACACCCTAATGTTTGTTACTCTGTCCCCTTTTTAAATCTAAATTTTGTGTAAAGCTTATTCAATATTATCACTGATTTTGGAGCTATTGTTCACAGGATTCGAGCATTCTAAAACTGCACCCTTGGGATCCCATACTTACAGTAATCCATTAATCGAGGGCCATGACCTTGCTTTGTCTAGGTCTAAGACTGAGAAAAAGGAAATTCCAAAGCACGACTGGAAATTGGATTGGTTACCAGAACGTGAGAAGGTACACATAAATCTCAGAATGCCTTTTTATCTCTACACAATGTCTGGATGGGATGTATGCAAGTATGCGTGTACTTGCGTCGTGTTTCTCATTACTTATGCCTCTTCATATTTATTTAAATACATAACCACATTAAATTGTACCAGAGCTACATTCACACATAGAGAGATATGTGTGTATGTAATCTTCTGTGGTGAACATGTTGGGTTGCATTTCTGTAATTTTTATTTTCATTGTCAAATTAGTGTGAGAAGTTCGGTAATATCACATTAATTCTAAACTGCATCAACTTGCTAATTCCTAACTTATAACACTGTGCTTGCTGTGAGATGGCTTACCGAAGAAATCTAGATACTTCCTGTTTATCCAAAAGTTCATCAAAAGGGAAATGATATCAGCACAACCATGTTTTAATAATTGCACAAATCCAGTTTGTCTTTTCTTTTTTAATTGGCTTGTGATAGCTTTTTGGAAGCGTAATAACCTTTGATAGCTATTTTAATAATACAAGACAGGATGAGTTAGTGCAAATATCAAAATATGGTTGTGCTGATATCATTTCCCCATCAAAATTCTCCAGTGCTTCCCATCTTTTCATTGATAAGCACCTCTCTTTTGTCTGTCAGAAAAAATTCATTGAGGACCTAGCCAAAATCCAAAATGACGGGACAGTGGAGGTTGATGTGGCTCGAAGTTCACCTGTAGCATCAGAACTGTTGGAGCTCGATGCTGTTGAAGTTCAACCCATTGATGTTGAAGACACTGCTCTTGAATTCAATAAATCAGTTCCAATATTGAAAATTGCAATGCTTGTAGTTGGAACTAGAGGAGATGTTCAGCCTTTTATTGCTATTGCAAAGAGACTTCAGGCATGACAAGAGTAAATTGTTTAGTTTATCTTACTGTTCTGTTTATCAATTTTCTCCCTTTTATCCCCTTATTGTTATTCTGTAGTTCTAATGTTCTCTATAATTGCTTTAAGCATGTTCAACTTCTAATGTGCGTTATATATTTAGGAAGCACTGCATTATTCATAAATCAAAATTTCCTAGTCCAGTAATCCTTTTAAAAGAACCCCAGTAAACCTTGACGTAATAATAATAACCTTGTCTTCTCAGTGGAATAATTGATTATTTTCAGTGAAAATTATTGATTAATATAGGTCTGGTAGAGGTATGTGATGATGTTTGCTTCTATTGTTAATTCTTTTGTTAGGCAAGCAGACTTGAGTCCACAACCTTGTGGTTTTCGCATGTAGAATTTTCCAACTGAGATACAGGCTCAAGCCCTTGCTTCTATTGTAAATGGACAGAATAAATCTTTATAACATTTTAGTGCTGTAATGATGGGGACACATTTCATTTTGTTGTAAATGGACAGAATGATTCCTTATTATATTTTAGTGCTGTAATGATGGGGACATATTTCTTATTGTTGGATTTTCTATGATAACCTGGATACTTTTTTTTTATTCATACGTGTTTCTCACTATATTTTTCTTGCTATTTGGTGCTCATGATTTTAGCCTTTGCGAGACAAATTCAATGATAACTATTAAACTGAAACTTCCTTGCAACTCATTTTTGGTAGTTTGTGTATGATATTTTCCTGATGTCCTTTGGGATTATGCCATTTTTATAGGAAGTGTTGTGCCGGATTTGTTACTAATGCTGGCATGGCATGTCACTGCAGGAGTTTGGTCATCATGTGAGATTAGCGACTCATACTAACTTCCGCTCTTTTGTGACTTCGGCTGGTATTAATTTTTACCCTCTAGGTGGCGATCCACGGATTTTGGCTGGATGTAAGAGGTCTAAACTCTGGGACATAATTCTTTTAACTTGTTTGTTTCGAACTTGTTCAAATTGTTAACCCGGTGGGATTTGGGTCTGTGGGCCACTTATGACCTTTGTGGTTCATTCATTTTCTTCTTGATATTATATGATATTTATTAGAAGTGTTTGGTCTTTAGAACTTTGTCCCTTCCTATTTTTTTTCAACACGTGCAACTTTTACCATGTCTAATTTAAATATAAGGGCCAAAGCTTTAAAAGACCACTCACTTCTATTAAATTTCAAAGAAGATCAACGAGAAAAGGAATGAACCATAAAGAAAAGCCCTAAGTGGCTCATTGAGCGAAATACCACCATGTGGTATTTATTAACGTATCTAAACTTTCATGCCTCAAACTCGATGTGGCTACCTTCGAGAGTTGAAGATATGGATGCATCCGCTAAAACATGAAATTAAGAAAATAATATATAAAAAAACAGTGAAAAAATTTAAGAAAAAATGAGAAGAAAGTGAGATCTATTAATAAATAAAACTACATAAGCTATGAGGTTTTGAAGAGTTCATTCCAAATGATTGTGGACCCATGATCTAAAATGTCCTGGTATGTCCTGGTGATACTGCTTGTTGTAACGAGTCAAAGTCAGCTGATTCAATTTCTCTTCTTAACTGGTTTTGTGCATGTAATTATTGAAATCTTGACTATCCTTCTTGTTTGTTTTTTTTGTAATTATCTGAAATCATTTTTGGATAAAAGATATGGCTAGGAATAAGGGTTTTCTACCATCTGGGACGGCAGAAATATCTGTACAACGGAAACAGCTGAAGGCCATCATTGATTCTCTTCTCCCAGCATGCACGGAACCAGATATCGACTCTGGTGCGCCTTTTAGAGCTCAAGCTATTATTGCAAACCCTCCTGCTTATGGTGAGTTAAAATGGGTCTGCAACATGAACCTGCAGGATTATCATAGTTTAGATTAGCCTGTCTTCATTTTTTTTCCACGGGAATGGAAATGTTTCAGTTATGGTTGAAACTTTCGGGTGAAATCCTGTAAAATCACGAAAATGTATGGAAACATCTACAAATGATAGAATTTTAATATAAAACTCCTGGAAATGCTAGAATAAGCATGAATATACAGTTAGCAACCATCACATAAGCAAGAGAACCATCCATGATGGTTTAATATCATCGAACCCCTAGTGGCATGCCCTGTTGCAAATGTCTAATAATTCAGTACATATCATATTTCACTTGCAATTCATATAAATATTTATACATGCTATATGCACCACATGCCACTTGCAATTCATCTTAATATAATTATATCACATTTCACATGCAATTCATATAAATATTTATACATAATACACACACCACATTTCAAATGCAATTCATCAAAATACAATTATATATACTGATACAGTATTCTATTAATGTACTTATGGTTTTGGTTCCGGTATGTGTTTAGGTTTCGTTAACTTTTAGTGGAGATAGAAATGTTTCATAGAAATGGAAACATTTCGGTCGTTTCGTATCGGTTTTGGTGGAAATTTAAAACCTTGCTTGAGCTACAATTTTATTTGCATGCCAGTACTTATTGCATTGGTTGAAAGGCGACCTTGCTCTTCTGGATGCAATGCACTTTGCAACACTTGCTTCCTTATATCTATAGAAATATTTTTGATATTACTGCTTTTATTGATACTCGACAACATTTTGTAGATCTAATCCTTTTTTGGATTGGTTCAACCTAAGGGATGGAACATATAAAATGAGGCTATACCAACTTTGGTTTTTGGAATTAAATGACCGATCTAATCCTGTTTGCTATTATAAATAATAAGAAAACTAGAGAGGTTATTGCCATGAACTCAGTTTCACTTTTGACTAGGTAATTAAAATAGTAGAAAAAAATATGGGATTTCTTGGGTCTTTCCTTCCAAGCCGTCTGATCTCCTGGAGTGCTGGTACTGTGTTTCCTGCTGGAGAAAGGGAGGACACTATGGAGAGTGGTTCTCATAGCGCTATTTCGGTGATTTGGAAGGAATGTAATGTTCGACTCTTTAAGGGGTTTGTTTAAAAGTTTGTTCTTCATTTATACAAAGGTTATTTTGTTAACCATATCCTGGGCGAAGATCCTCCCTTGCCTCTAAGTTTACTTCTAGCAGTGTTGGAGACATATTTGTGTAAGTAGGGAGCAATGTAGAGGTGTAGGTCCCTAGTTGGGAGACAAGAGAAGAAAGAGAGCAGCCGTCGTTTTCTGATTTCTAGCCCTTCTTTCCGATCCCATGTTTCCAAGTTTTAGAAATCGCAGGATGCGGGAGAGATTTCTAAAACCTGGTTTTCTTACTTAAAATCCAAGAAACGCTGCCAGGACAGCATACCAGCAGCTTGATCATGACCCTCTTTTACACTGTTTTCAAACTAAAACCTGGATTCTAAAAACTGCGTATCCAAAACGGCCCCTTAAGGAATGCTATTCAGTATTCAATATTCAAAATCATTGAACAGCTTGTGTGCTAGCGAGACGTAAGCCTGATGCTTGAAGGCACAGGGAGGGAGGGAGCAGGCTTACACTTTCAGCCTGAAATTTTTATTTATTTATGCATTTTATTATTTATTTATTTATCAAAAATATGAGTCCACATCTCATTTCTTGTGATCTCAATTGTCTTTGTACCGCAACCTCCTTTTGTCTACCTTGACTAAGGGAGCTAGTTGGGACTATATTTGAATTGTGATATGCAATACGCCTGTAATATCATTAGACGTTCCGAGCTCATCATTAGACAATTGCAATATCTGAGTTTAGAAAATTGGGCATTCAACAATCATGCAAAGATAGAAAATATTGTATCCGTCGGTTTTGTGGATCTCAGTTGTGAAGTTCTTTTACTGCTGATTTGTCACTAGGTCACCCAGCCAGATAGCTACGTATGCTTGAGGTAGTGGTCTCAATGATACATAACAATATTGCATCGGATAAAGGATAACCATGTCTTATTATGTTCACTTGTACAATTTTCTCATGGAATTCCTTTCAAATTTTTTTTTCTCATGGAATTAGAATGAGATACACTTATACATATTCCTTACTAGATGTTTGGAAATGCCAGACTTGCACTCCTTGTATCCATGTCTATGTCACAAATATCATTCTTGGGAATTTCTCGAAAATATTGTATCCGTCGGTTTTGTGGATCTCAGTTTTGAAGTTTTTTTACTGCTGATTTGTCACTAGGTCACCCAGCCAGATAGCTACGTATGCTTGAGGTAGTGGTCTCAACATGATACATAACAATATTGCATTGGATAACGGATAACCATGTCTTATTATATTCACCTGTACAATTTTCTCATGGAATTCCTTTCAAATTTTTTTTTTCTCATGGAATTAGAATGAGATACACTTATACATATTCCTTACTAGATGTTTGGAAATGCCAGACTTGCACTCCTTGTATCCATGTCTATGTCACAAATATCATTCTTGGGAATTTCTCGAAAATATTGTATCCGTCGGTTTTGTGGATCTCAGTTGTGAAGTTCTTTTACTGCTGATTTGACACTAGGTCACCCAGCCAGATAGCTACGTATGCTTGAGGTAGTGGTCTCAACATGCTACATAACAATATTGCATCGGATAACGGATAACCATGTCTTATTATATTCACTTGTACAATTTTTTCATGGAATTCTTTTAAATTTTTTTTTTCTCATGGAATTAGAATGAGATACACTTATACATATTCCTTACTAGATGTTTGGAAATGCCAGACTTGCATTCCTTGTATCCATGTCTATGTCACAAATATCATTCTTAGGAATTTCTCGTCAAAGGAAAATCTCAGATTATATTTTTATTTGTTATTTTATGGGGTTTATATCGGGAAATAAAACGATAAAATAATATTATTTAAAAAAAAAAATATAAATTTAATATTTAAGAAAATATAAAATAAAAATATTGGGAAAATATTGTGATATTATTGCTATATTTTAGGATAAAAATGAAAATATCGCTATATTTTTAAAATTCTAGGGATTATTTTGGGATTTTGTTGTTTTTTCAACATGTTGCAATAAAAAAGCGATAAGTTGAAAATATCGGAGATATTCGTGACATAGATCCATGTTTGTCCATAAAAATTGTTTATGAGATCTCTATCTTAACTATTAACACCTGACTTGATAATTTTGTACTAAGACTCCATAAACTTCATATATATACTCATGCTTGCAGGACATGCACATGTAGCTGAAGCTCTTGGTGTTCCCCTTCACATCTTCTTCACAATGCCATGGACGTGAGTGTTTATTTTGAATTTTTCTTACATGAAGGATGTTGCAATTTCCATACTTCACCTTACTGTTGGAATATTCACTTGTTGCTTTCATGCAAAAAAAGTGTGTTTTTTACTTGGGAAAATCGTACCATATCTCTTACTAGTTCATGTCTGCCTCTTTGACCTGCCAATTTTGCGTGTATTTGATATCCTTTTAAATTTGGTTGGAATCTTTTTTTTTTCTTTTTTTTCTTTTTTCAAAATTGCTATGATCAAGCAATTACTTTTTGCTATAGTGGTATCTTGGATTGAACAAATATTAAAACTGTAGATCTAAATACACGTAATAAGATGTACAACATTTAGGGGACAATCAGTGACGAGATGGGAATTGGAAGACTAGAAATGGAAAGTGTGCAAAAGTCTTCTGCCATGGGTTGTGGATACATGATTTCTATTTGTGGATTTTCTTGCAGGAATAATCATATTCTCTAACTGCTTTGTTCATGTTGACTTTGACCTTCCAATTTTGTTCATATTTAATATGTTTTTATAGAATTCTTATTTCCAAAACTATCAGGATTAAATCATTTCCTTCCACCAACGTGTTTTCTTAGTATTGAACGCTTCTTAAGTATTAACAGTGTGGTCTAGACTTTTGTAATAAGTAACATTTTAGGGAACAATAAAGAACTTTTAGGGAACAATGAAGAAAAGGATGGAGATTGGAAGACACTTGAAATGGAATGCACTTTGCTACAAGATTAGACGTGCGTGTTATCTTTGGCGGCCTTTCTTCTTACGTTTTTGCATCTGCCAACATCTTTCTAGGACTGGGCGACATTAAAACCCTCGGATGGAAACAATGTTGTTGCTGTTCACTCCTTCAGCTAATGCTAGATCTAATTTTGTGCTACAGAATTGATATGAGAAAATTATCTAGGGGTAATTGTGATGTAGAATGTTTTGAAAATCAGGATTTCATTATAAAACTTCTAAATCATATTTTTCAAGGTTTTAGAAAGTTTAGAAAAATATGAAATAATCTTTAAAACTTAAATATTGATTGACAATCTATTTCTCATTGACATCCATGTCCATTAAACCATTCATCCTAAGTCATAATTTTAATTGAAAACACATCCACAAATGATAAACTCAATCCATGATTCTCTATTTCTCATTGACATCCCTCGATTAAATAGTAACTATGATGGACATTAATATATTTTAATTAATCTAGTTCAAGTACTTTAAACCATGCATCTGAGGTCGTAGTTTTAATTGAAATCCACAAATGATACTCAACCGATGAATCCATTTTGAACTCTTCACAAGTAGTATACTGAATGCATGAATCCATTTTGAACTCTTGACAGTAGCTCGATTACGGAAAACTATACATGCCTAAATTACTACTTAATCCTTCTCTTGTAAATCGTACATGAATTCTTGTCTTGGCTAATTTACTATTGTTCAACTACTTACTATTCTCATGTAAAAGGAAATGCTATTTCCACCCACTTTTCTAGCCGTTCCACGCCTTTTTGTTCATCTTATTCACACTTAAAGCTCTTTTCCCTTGATACCCAAAATATCCTTTAACCAACATGTACTCTCTCTCTCTCTCTCTCTCACTGAGAAAATAGAATGAAAGCGAAATAAAATAAAAGAAAAAAAATAGAGGGAAGGGGGAGGGATGGTGCTTTATGCATCTTCGCTTCCATTTCTCATACTTCTTCTCGTTCCTCACTAAAACTTGTTCATTCACTTCCATCTCTTGCCCGTTTGACCCCATCGCTGCTATCTTCTCCTGTCTTACGCCTCTTCTCTTTTCCCTATCGCTGCTCTTGTCACAGATATCAGTCTCGTCTCCACGGTCATTGACGTGGCCTCCAATCCCAAATCCCTCAATCTTTTCATTACTCTCTGTACGGAATCTCTTCATGACCCAACTTACAGAGTTTTTTTTCCTATAGAGAGAAGACGAGCCTCTACGATAACCACCTGACACAAAACTCACCAGGACATCCCTTCTCCGTTGGTTGCCCTTCAATGCCTACATACCGGAGTATTAATGGTATATGATACTCCTTTTGTTCTCGGCATGGGCATTCCAAGCGACAACTTGGTGATTCAAGGGGGAAGAAAGTGGGGGAGCTGAGCATGTTCTGGTGAACTGCCCCAACAAGATTGGTTTTGGGGACTATCTTTTGCAGAATTATTCTTGAGCTTGGGCTATGTATTTCTAGAGAATATCAGAATTTTGGATTTTGTGTGGCTGGACTTTTTTAGGGTCTTTATTTTGTAAAGTTTTGGTTCCATTACTGGTTTCTTAATTTGTATGAATCTTGCGATTTTCGTTTGTAAATCATTCAATTCATACGATTCATGGGATTTATCATAATTGAGTTTTTTATAAAAGAAAAAAGAACTTTCTTTCAAAAAAACCTCCTTTCCCTTCTGTATTAGAAGAAGACTTAAAAGATCTTCTCGTGAAAGGGAAGAAGATTAAGGAGTAGGAGCTTGAATGGATCGAACTAGTTTGAACCACTCAAGCACATAGCATGTGCTTGGAAGTATTACTTATATCAAGGAGGGAGACGACTATAATGAGGACACCATTGACGACATACCATTTTTTATAATTGATATTTGTCATTTGATGTGTTAGACTTTGAGAATTGATGTGAATTTTTTTTGAATGGTGGAGAATTGGTAGTTTCCATTTAAATTAATGAATTTGGATGAAATATGAATAATTAGCTATTTTAGTATTTTCAGATTTGTTAATATTTTTTCTATGATTTGTGGACACGGATACGAGTGTTGCGTGACAACACTGACACGGAGTGTCGGACACGGCAAACCCCCAGAATTTAGAAATGGGGACACGGCTAAGATAGAAAGTATATATAATCTTAATTTGTCGATACTGATTCGTGTGTCGAGTTTCAACACGGATACGAGTTGTGTGACATGGCAATATCTAAAAATCTAGAAATGGTGACACGTACATACACAAAATTATTGCTTATTACACAAATACATGCCGAAATACTCACATTAACTCTGTTGAGAGAAAGAATTAGAGAAGAGAAAGTGAGTTAGAGAGATGATCTCCTCCTCACTAATATATTTATTAATAATGGAGAAGCATAATTACATCTATGCCCTCAGGCTTATTACATATATCCAACTATATCCAACACTCCCCCTCAAGTTGGAATGTAGATATTTTACATTCCTAGCTTGCTACAAATATCATTCAACTTTGACTTAGGCAAGGGTTTCGTAAATATGTCAGCTAACTGGTCCACAGATCGAGTAAAAGAAACCTGTATTTCTCCTTTGTGAATTTTCTGACGAATAAAGTGGCAATCCACCTCTATATGCTTGGTTCTCTCATGGAAAACAGGATTGGTGGCTATGTGAATTGCAGCTTTATTATCACAATAAAGTTGAGCTGAAGAAGAACATGGAAAACCAATCTCCGCCATGAGAGAACGTAACCAAAGGAGCTCCCCACTAGTATAGGACATAACTCGATATTCTGCCATAACTCGATATTCTGCCTCAGCACTTGACTTCGAAACAACTTCTTGCTTTTTACTTTTCCAAGACACCAGATTGCCCCCAACAAATTACAGTAGCCAGTGGTTGATCTCCTATCTGCTGGAGATCCTGCCCAATTTGCGTCACAATAGCCTTCTATTCTGACATGTCCATTTTTCTTGAATAGTAGTCCTTTCCCTGGTGCTCCTTTCAAATAACGGAGAATTTGAACTACTGCCGCCCAGTGAGAAGTACGAGGAGCACTCATGAACTGACTGACTACTCCAACTTCATAGGAGATATCTGAGCGAGTAACTGTAATATATATGAGCTTGCCAACTAGTCGTCTATATCTGCCAGAGTCTTTCAATAGATCTCCTTCCTCTGGAATAAGCTTCACACTAGGATCCATAGGCACAGATATAGGCTTTACTCCAATTTGCGTCACAATAGCCTTCTATTCTAACATGTCCATTTTTCTTGAATAGTAGTCCTTTCCCTGGTGCTCCTTTCAAATAACGGAGAATCTGAACTACTGCCGCCCAGTGAGAAGTACGAGGAGCACTCATGAATTGACTGACTACTCCAACTGCATAGGAGATATCTGAGCGAGTAACTGTAATATATATGAGCTTGCCAACTAGTCGTCTATATCTGCCAGAGTCTTTCAACAGATCTCCTTCCTCTGGAATAAGCTTCACACTAGGATCCATAGGCACAGATATAGGCTTTACTCCAAGATTTCCGGTTTCTTCCAATAGGTCTAACACATACTTTCTCTGTGATAGAGATATTCCTTGAGAAGAGTAGGCCACCTCTATCCCTAGAAAGTATCTAAGTCGACCCAAATCCTTTGTAGCAAACTCTGTCTGTAAGAAACTCTTCAACCTTTGAATTCCTCCTGAGTTGCTTCCTGTAATAATGATGTCATCAACATACACAATCAGAAGGTTGCACGCTGCAGAGGATTTATGACTGAATACTGAATGGCCTACTGCACACTGTCTAAGACCAAAGCGAATAACGGCCTCACTAAATCGACCAAACCATGCTCTTGGAGACTGTTTCAAGCCATATAAGGATTTCTTAACGCAACAAACAGAGGAGGACATCTCCCCCTGAGCAGCATACCCTGGAGGCTGCTCCATGTAAACCTCCTCCTATAGATCGCTATGCAGAAAGGCATTCTTCACATCAAGTTGATGCAGAGGCCAACTATGATTAGCTGCCATGGATAAGATAACACGAACTGAAGGAATCTTGGCTACAGGGGAGAAAGTCTCATGATAGTCAACCCCAAAGGTTTGAGTGTACCCCTTAGTAACCAGACGAGCTTTCAACCGTTCAACCTTTCCATCAGGTAAATACTTAATGGAGAAGACCCAACGACAACCAACTGGTCGAGTCCCAGCTGGAAAAGAAACAAGTTCCCATGTTTGGTTGGATCGAAGTGACCCCATTTCCAGATCCATAACAGCTCACCAGCCAGGATGTTCAAGAGCCTCCTGTAATGATTTTGGTAACTCTACAGAGGACAAGGAAGAAACAAAGGCCTGAAAGGCGTTAGTCCATCATAAGAAACAAACTGAGAAATAGGATGGGCTGTAGAATGAGACCTAGTACGAGAAGCAATGGGAGAATCAGAAGTAATGGCAGATGATGGTAAAGAAGATACCTCAGTAGGCATGAGTGGGACCTCGACTGTAGCAGACGATGGATGATGAGGAGGAGGTGGAGGCCTCGTCTTCTGCACTCGTCGTAATACATTTAGAAGTGTCTAACACTCCGAGCAATACATTTAAAAGTGTCTAAAAGAGTGTCGACACGGGTGGACACACGTGTCGTGTCGGACACGGCATGACACAAGTGTCGACAATAAGTTCAAAGTGTCGGCTAAACCATAGTATTTCTTGATAAATATATATATATATATATATATATATATATATATATATATATATATATATATATAAATGAATGAATCTTACAATTTACAATACGCTTTACGATATGATGCGACTTCTATTATGATTTACTGTTCGTTTCATTTTTAAAAATATTGGTTTGGATCACTGAGCAAGTGGGGCCCAGTTGTACTTCTACCTGCTTATATTTTTCCTTCATAAAAATATGCACATCCATCATATAAGAACCCTATAAAAAATAGCCAGTTGTGATTATCCTTGAGCTAAGATGTCTGCTTCAAGAAAATGACCAGGTCCAACTCATTAAATGGAATGTGAATTTTTCACCTTGCTGGGTCTTGTAGGAACTTGAATAAGAATTTTTGGAAAATCAAAACTTCTGTTGCTTATACTTCTTGAACAGGTGAAATGGACCTGGATATGAAAATTTTGCTATTTTTTCTGGCAATAGTCAACATTTAATATCCGTGACTTCTTGCTAATAATCTATCTCTTGTTCTCAATAGATGAAAGTTATTGTTCTAGAATTAAGTTAAACCTTGTTTTACCTGCAATTTATGTTCTGTTTTTAACTTTTTATACCATACTCATTACCATTTTTTGAGATAATGACGTGCCTTCTTACTTCTATCTGTAATAGGCAGGCCAACAAATGAATTTCCTCACCCATTGGCTCGCGTACCACAGGCTGCAGGTTATCGGGTATGTTCTTTGTTGACTTTTGATATGCAGTGTACATTCTCCTAGTAGGAACGACTTATGGATACTTCCCGTCACTTTGCTGATTCCTTACCTATATTCAATCCAGCTTTCGTATCTTGTTGTGGACTTAATAATTTGGTGGAGCATACGAGGATTCATCAACGACTTCAGGAAAAAGAAACTAAAGCTTTCTCCTATTGCATATTTTAGTACATACCATGGATCCATCTCTCATTTTCCAACAGGATACATGTGGAGTCCCCACCTTGTGCCGAAGCCAAATGGTAATGATGTCCTTTTTGTTCTGATTGTTGGACTGTGTATTATCCTTCTAAGAGACAATGGAGGGTAATTTAGTTCTTTATTTATTTTTCTTCATCTGCATTTGGAAGAGTAATGTCATTTCCTTCGATCATTTTTTGAGCCATTGTCTTCACTATGAAGAGATCGATTTTTCTGAGTTCTTGTAAAATGCACTTCCTGAAAAAAATCTGGACCCCGTGCTCTAACGATACGGTATAAAAGGCATTTTGATTAGTTTTATTTAGGTTTGTTATGCGTTAAGAGATTCAATGGGATGGAGACACGATCTCTTTCTGACAATCTTCAAAACTTTTTTCTCAAAATTAAAGTGGTAGTTTAGTGGCAGATTGGGATTCTAGTATGCTATGGCTCGGGTTTATAAATTAAGCCAGGCGGTTGGAGATTAGCACACAGTCTAGATGAGGTTTGGGATTGGGTGTTGGTTATAGAGGTTACATACTCCATTTTTCGCGAGGTCGGGCTTATAAATTAAGCCTGGCGGTTGGAGATTAGCACACAGTCTAGATGAGATTTGGGATTGGTTTTTGGTTATAGAGGTTACATACTCCATTTTTTGCGAGGCAAGTGAATTATAGATTCTTTACCTGGGGAAGCACTTAATTTATTTGTATTGGATAATCTATTCTTCCAAAATTCTCTTTTTCTTACTAAAATGTCAATTAATCTCTTTGTATTGAGGAATCTCATCTCCTTCCAAAATTGTCTCCCTTCTATTCATTAATCCAAACAGAGAGAGAGAGAGAGAGAGAGAGAGAGAGAGAGAGAGAGAGAGAGAGAGAGAGAGAGAGAGAGAGAGAGAGAGAGTATGCAGGCTGTTTTTCAAGTTGTTGCTATTTGTGACATCTCTCACAGTTATGAAAATGTGGTCTTTAATCATTATCCTTTTGAAATATTCGGAATCCATCTAAAGTAGAAGTATAACTTCTGGAAAGAGGAGGCATTTTTATTTAGTCAAAAATATGTATTTATACAAGATAGTCTAACGCAATGAGCATTATGGGGAAATATGGGGAGGGTTGGGAGGGAAGAGATTTAGGTAGAGGTGGAGGCTTGGGTGCATAGCGGTTAATTTTAGCGTCAAGAGTCTTTTCGGGCTCTTCATTAGGTTTAGGTTGAGAGTGGGGGATAGGATTCAATTTTGGAAAGACTTAAGGTTTGGTAATGTTCCATTAGGCCATGTTTACCTGAGCCTCTACAGATTAGTTTGTGAGAAGGATGCCCATGTTGGGGATTGCTATGAGAGATTCAGTGGTAGATTAATTTGGGGTTGGGTCCTTAGAAGGAACTTTAAAGAAGCTGAAAGCACCATCTTTGGAGCCCTTCTTGGTTTTCTTAATAGTGATTGTGCCCCTTTTTGTGGTGGATAGGAGATTTGGGATTGGGTTTCTGGGCCCATAGTGAAAGTGAACATCTCTTTTAGGCGGATACTGATTTGATAGTCTTTTGTGCCTCTAAAGGACCATGGTTTGTGTTGGACAACGGCTCTCCAAATTAAGGACACTCGACATTCTCAAGAGGAAATGTTTTAACTTAGCAGAATTCTGTGCTTTGTTGGAGTGCTGAGGAGTTTTCTAACAACCTCTTTCTTGATTGAAAGCTTGCTAGTGCGTTATTCTTGCCATGGTCAACATTCAATGGACCTTCCTGACAACATTTAAGGATCTTTTGGCAGGCTGGTGATGTCATCATTTAAGGAAGAAGGGGCATATTATTTGGCTGATGGCTTCTTTTTTTGTTGATTTTGTTTTTATGGAAGAGATGAACTGGTTGACAATCGAGCGATCAGTTCTCCTTGGCGAAGCTTACTGGGGTTTTCAAGAGACTTCTCTTCTCTTGGGTTGTGGTGAGGAAGGAATTCCATGGGTACTCTATATAGAACCTTTACCGAAATTAAGAGGAAATTTTTGGAATGAGGGTGGTAAAGGAGAAGAGGAAAGTGAGATTGTGTCCTTCCCCTAGTAATGTTATCAAACTCAACTTTGATGGTGCCATTGCTGGTAATCTAGGTTCAATGGTGCCATTCGAAAAAAAAAAAAAATTCTGGGTGCAACGGGGGTTTGAGGTTTTTTAAGAACGATATAGGTGACATTCTTCTCGATTTTTCTGGTCCAATGGCAAGGTATGATTCTAATGAAGAGGAGGCTTGTCCCTCTTGTTATCGGTCTTTGGCTGTTGGTTGTCCTCTTTGAGTGTGATCTATTGCTCAAGGGGGACTCAGCAAATGTCATCGCTTGGGAGGACTGTCCAGGGATTCCATGTATGTGGGCAGCCACCCCTCCCCCCCCCCCCCCATTATAACATAATAAACCATTGAATAAACTACCTTGGAAAACTAGCTAATGACTTATGGCCCTTCTAAGCAAAACTGCAGTAAAGCCCTTGAATTGATAAAGCTCCTCCTCATGCTTCCAAGTTCCAACACTTATCCTCTTTATTCTCCCCATTCCTTAGTTCTTCACGCTTCTCACACTTCCTCTCTTTTGCGACCCTTCACTTCTGGAATCCAATTCCCGCATGCATCGCTTCTCGCATTTGCTTCGCACCCTGGGAACTATAGCACTAGATGGCTGAGGTAAAGCTTGAAGAAATCAGCACCACATAGGGATCCTTCTTCATTGTGTGCCAATGAATGCTTTTTTCATGTAAATGCTTACTCTTTTTATCTTGACTTATTTATGTAGAAATCTTGATCTAGTTCAAGATTACATTTAGAATTTTTATCAAATTTGTTCCTTATAGAACGCATTACGTATTCATACATGTTAACATAGTTTTGTGAGAGCACAACAACCATTTCCTGGATTAACTCTTAGCCGATATATATATATATATATATATATATATATATATATATATATATATATATATATATATATATATATGGGGAAAGTGATTGTGAGCGGCCCCTCATATAAGCTTATATGAGGTGACTGCTAAAAACATGGTGGCCCCACATTTTTGGGGTGATCCGAGCCGGTCATTTTATAGGCCCTGACGTAGATAGGGGGTGCCCAAAAAATCAGCTCCATAGGATCATCCCAACCCTACTAACTGTGGAGCTGATTTTTTGGGCACCCCTTATCTACGTCAGGGCCTATCAAATGAGTGGTATAGGGGAAAGTGATTGTGAGCGGCCCCTCATATAAGCTTATATGAGGTGACTGCTAAAAACATGGTGGCCCCACATTTTTGGGGTGATCCGAGCCGGTCATTTTATAGGCCCTGACGTAGATAGGGGGTGCCCAAAAAATCAGCTCCATAGGATCATCCCAACCCTACTAACTGTGGAGGTGAAAGAGGGGGAAATGGGTGGGTATAAATTTGCCCACTTACCCGTCCATTTTCCCCTCTTTCACCTTCACAGTACGAAGGGTTGGGATGATCCTATGGAGCTGATTTTTTGGGCACCCCTTATCTACGTCAGGGCCTATCAAATGAGTGGTTCGGATCACCCCAAAAATGTGTGCCCACCATGTTTTTAGCAGTCACCTCATATAAGCTTATATGAGGGGCCGCTCACAATCACTTTCCCCTATATCTAAAAACATGGTGGGCACACATTTTTGGGGTGATCCGAGCCGGTCATTTGATAGGCCCTGACGTAGATAAGGGGTGCCCAAAAAATCAGCTCCATAGGATCATCCCAACCCTTCGTACTGTGAAGGTGAAAGAGGGGAAAATGGACGGGTAAGTGGGCAAATTTATACCCACCCATTTCCCCCTCTTTCACCTCCACAGTTAGTAGGGTTGGGATGATCCTATGGAGCTGATTTTTTGGGCACCCCCTATCTACGTCAGGGCCTATAAAATGACCAGCTCGGATCACCCCAAAAATGTGGGGCCACCATGTTTTTAGCAGTCACCTCATATAAGCTTATATGAGGGGCCGCTCACAATCACTTTCCCCTATATATATATATATATATATTTTTTTTTTGAATTTCCCATTTGCAGTGTGACAGTAGTAGTGGCTGTTTTGTTTTTGGTGAGTAAGCTGGGGTTAGGCAAGACCCCGACCAGAATTAGAATAAAAAAAATGAAAGGATAAGAGTTACATCCAAATGTAGGGAGCTGCTGTTATTTAATTGCAGATCTTCTCACTCTTTATTTAGTATGTGATTTAGGAATTTCCCCCCCAGAAGTGTTTGTTTCCTTGTTTTTAATTACACGAAAAATCACATATTCTACATATATGGTTATCTTGTTGGAAAATTGATCTCATTGAATTCCTATGCAGATTGGGGTGTCTCAGTTGATGTTGTAGGCTTCTGTTTCTTAAACCTTGGATCAAAGTACCAGCCTCAAAAAGAGCTCATCCAGTGGCTTCAAAAAGGACAAAAGCCTATATATATTGGGTTTGGTAGCATGGTATGGTTCTTGCTAAAACTACTGACCCAGCTGATAAACAAGTAAATGAATGTCTTTTTTCGTAACTAGTTATGAAAAAAATGGTTTATTGCTCTTGATGTGACGGTGTGTGGACGTAGGAGAATTAACCATTTGGACCTCGACCTTTCCCTCCATCTTATTAAGCAAATTTATCTTTTTCTATACCACTATATGCAGGTTCATCATCTCTCTGCTATTATGTGTGGTTGATATCCGGCATTTAAACCATCCTCGGTTGAAAGAATTTCATAATTTAATTACAGTTGCTTCATCTCATAAATAAAGTTAATATTTAGGTTGTTATGGTGTTACACTTTTTTTTGTTTTGAAAAGCTTGTTTTTTAAATACTGTTAAAATACTCTCCTAGTCTATTATTGACTCACCCGAGTCAACTCCCTTTTACCTTTGACAGTTCTCGTCCAGGTCTGAGGTTTGCATTACCACATTAAGTAAAGTTGACTGGCGTCAATCCTCGACTCACCAAGTCGACTCCTTTTTACCCTGAGTTCTTGTCCGAGTCCAAGTTTTTAAACATTGGTTTTAAAGGAATATTTTAGACTGTAATAGAGCAATCCTCCTATTAGTGGCGGTGTCAATGGCCCGGACTCCAATCACTCCTAAAAATGAATGGTCTGGATATGTATTCGGTCCAATTACAAGATATGTTTTGGATCCAATTAGCCAATCAGTCTGTCACATTGTCACACCTTCCTGTGGCGCTGCCTTGTGTCACTCTTTGTCACAAATATTGTTCTCAGGAATTTCTAGGCAAGGGAAAATCTCGGGATATATTATTTTTATTTTTATTTTTTTCTGGTTTATATCGGGAAAAAATGATAAAATAAAATTATTTGAAAAATATAAAAAATATAAATTAAGAGAAAAATATAAAATATAAAATATCGTATAAAGAGATTTTATATGGTGTAAGCCCTTACAGTCGCGTATTTTTCTTAAAGTACTCTACAGCCCGCACCATAGGATGATCCAAACCGTCCATGTGATGGGCGACAACGTAATTTGGTAGTGCCCCAAAAATCTTTTCCATAGGATGATCCTAGCCCTACGATCTATAGTGGTTTCCCCAATATGAATTTTCTCTATCGATCGAAGGGCTATGATCATCCTTTGGAAATAATTTTTTGGGCACAACCTATTTACATTGTGGCCCATCAAATGGGACGGTTTGGATCATTCTATGGTGCAAGCGGTATAGTGCTTTTAGAAAAATACGGGACTATAAGTCCTTGCAAATGAATGGTTTGGATCACCACAGAAAATGTGGGACCCATGTGATTGGGGAGCTTAAGCGCACCATAAGTTTGGTGCGCTTAAGCTCACCAACAGTTTCCTCTATAAATATATATATATTAAAAAAAAAAAAAAAACGTATCCATGTACCCGTATCGTGTTGTACCCGCACCCTGTATCCATATACGTGCTTCATTGGCTCAGGCAATCCCATGCCACCTAGGCTATTCCGAATTCAGCTACAATGTGGCCTAAATATATATATATATATTAAAAAAAAAAAAAAAACGTATCGATGTACCCGTATCGTGTTGTACCCGCACCCTGTATCCATATACGTGCTTCATTGGCTCAGGCAATCCCATGCCACCTAGGCTGTTCCGAATTCAGCTACAATGTGGCCTAAATAGGTTTGGGATTCAGGTGGGTTCTGTGCTATTCTGACTCTGATGATCAACTTTTATATATCCATCCATGTTCTTTCATAGGCTATGGCCAAAAAAGTAATTTCCTTGTTAATAATGACCAAAAGGTATAGTTCTTTCCATCTAATGTGACAGAAATGACTTGAATGGGACATGAAGCCAATGTTAGTCAACAATGTAGATCAATGAAATAGAACGACAAAAATTGCTCTATCAATGGAATAGACCAACAATGGAATTTGTTCCATCCAAACTCAAATTGCTCAAAAAAATGGAATCAGTGAAATAGAGCAACAACCTGCTGTAGGTATTATACACTTCCAAAAAGTTTCAGAACCCTGAAGAGAAGAATCAAGCAGTCATGAAAGGTAGTAAATGGCAACCAGGAAACCGTAAAAAACCTAAATGGAAGAGGGGAATAATAAGAGAGGCTTCAAATACACCCTCAAACATATCTCACATAAACAAACTAAGCATAAAACATGATTCAGTCAAGCTATTTTGCAAAAAATCATTGAACTGTAGCGAGTTGTGACCATCTATGGCATGGAATGCCAAATACTAGATCTCACTCAAATCAAACTGAAAGTTCGGGCTTGAACGAATGCTAGCGAAAAGTGACTTAGATCCACATCTTTCGATGAAAACACAGATCTATTGAGCCGAACAAGCAAAAAGTGAGAATATTTAGTTTGAATATCCTACACCTAAGAATCCTAAAAAAGTGAAGTGATTCAATGCCCTCCGTATTCTTTCCCATAACTTTGAGTTGCTGACATCATCTGTATAGAAGACTTCCAATGAGGGTTGATTTGAAGGCATATCTGAGTTTAATTGCTGGTTATTGATTGTAATCTTGATCCTAATCGCCTCTCAGATCATCAAATGACAAAAAAGGGGGATAAACCTAAATCCAACAAAAAAAAAAAAAAAAACCTCTCCAAACTGTGAAAGTGATGGTACTACATCTAATCTGGCTTTAAGATGTGTTATGTACCCAAAGAATGAATAGAGTACTTGAAACAAAGTATCATATAGTAGCACATTCAACAAGTCTGGAAAAACTATGTCATGGATTAAGGACAGTCTTAAATTCATGTTGCTAAGAGGAGTGTGCTGGTAGGAACCCTAAAACAACTCAATCTGCTAAATAATGGCGCCTAAAATTTTTGAGTGCTATCAATCCCCATGATCATGGATTTAAGACTCAGTCTTATGCACAACACTCAGTATTTAATAGTAGGTAAGGTTATGTCCTAAGTTATAAATTCCGTTCCGTTCCGTTCCGTTCCGGTCGGAATGGACCAGAATTCCGGTTCCGGTTTGGAATCCGGAACGGAACGACCATATATTCCGTTCCGGATTCCGATCGTTCCGGCCGGAATTCTGTCGGAAACAGGAATTCAGGACGAAACAGGCGGAATGCCATGTTTCGTCCAGAATTCCTCATTTTTTGTGTTTCTTCTTCTCCTTTTAAGTTCCGTCCGGAATTCCATTTACTAGAAAGGAAATGTCTTTACTATTTATTGTCCATTTATTTAAGATTTACATGTAAATAAGGGAATACCCCCCATTTGGATCTATTAAAAATAGTTTCAAGACCCAAATCTAAAATGATAAAAAGTCAACTTTCTAGTTCTAGTACAAAATTCGAATAAATGGGTCGGGTCAAAATCTTAACTTCCATAACTTCCGAACAATGGGGTATATTTCTACTTTTAAAAATTCATGAATTTAATAACGTCTAAACATTATTAAATCCCAAAAGTCCAGTAAAAAAAATCTCATAATTTGGTCTCTAAATTTTTTTCATCTTGTCAGGCACTAGTCAACACACTTGAGATTTTCCTTATTGGATCTTTTACATATTTTGTTCATTTAATTATTTCTTATATTTTTCTAACATTTCTGTTTTTTTGGATTCTTTTCATATTTTTAACTATTAAAAAAATATTTCCCTCGTCATAGTGGAACGAAAAAGTTTCGAACGAAACGCCGAACGAAACGGATGAAATACCAAAACGTTCCGTTCCGCTCGCCAAAACGAAACGGCAAACGAAACGGAATATACAACTTAGGTTATGCCCTAATATGGTCAAGGTGAATGACTATGACGCTATCTTTTACACATAGTAGCACATTCAACAAGTCTGGAAAACTATGTCATGGATTAAGGACAGTCTTAAATTCATGTTGTTAAGAGTATGCTGGGTAGGAACCCTAAAACATCTCAATCTGCTGAATAATGGCGCCTAAAATTTTGGAGTGCTATCAATCCCCACAATGGTCACAGGTCCGAGTCACGGAAACAGTCTCTCTACAAAGCAGGGGTAAGGCTGC
The DNA here is from genome assembly GCF_043159265.1 of Tasmannia lanceolata. NCBI lineage: Eukaryota > Viridiplantae > Streptophyta > Magnoliopsida > Canellales > Winteraceae > Tasmannia > Tasmannia lanceolata. Next base: position 40,225,602 of record NW_027518689.1, read on the forward strand.
GTACATCTAGCCCTCCCCGGACCCCGCAATGGTGGAAGCCTTGTGCACTGGGCTGCCCTTTTATCAATCTCCATGATCATTGATTTAAGACTTAGTCTTATACACAACACTCAGTCTTTAACAGTCGGTAAGGTTATGCCGTAAAATGGTCAAGTTGAATGACTATGACGCTATCTTTAGTGCACATCATCAGATTTTTTTTTTATTATGTGTGGGTGTGGGGGGTGTTCAAGATCTCCCCCATTCTGAAATCTCAGTCTGGCTGGAACGAGCAGTTATAATCAATGAAGAACTGTGTGCAGAGCAAGCATCTACGGGAAGAAGTAAGCAGCAATATGAAAAATCCGGATGCCCCTCTCGATTCACGGAATGTGATTTGGGACACGATGGGAGTTTGCGTGCCTCGATAGGCAAGAGATCACCTGAGTATAGCACAAGATCGCCTTTTCTTTCTATTGAAATGGGACGATTCTTTGAATCAAAGAATGGAATTTCTGTTAGTTCGATGCATAAATTAGATGATACTTTTTGATTGGCAATCGGATGCTTATAGATCTATCGTTATGGAACATGTGATTCTTTGTTACTCTAATATCTTAAGGATTTCTATTAATTACTAGGATTTTTTTCCCATCTATCCCATTCATATTAGTGGCATATGTAATGTGTTTATATGTGATGATGCATTTCTTAGCTATCCTCTGATTGATAAGGCTTCTTGTCGTTTGTTAAGCCTCTTGAGGATGCAAAGAAGATTATGACCATTATTTTGGAGACATTAAGTGATACAGGGCAAAGGGGTATCATCGACAGGGGCTGGGGAGATCTTGGGATTCGTAAGTTCATTTACTTTGTTTTACTATTCTCTTATTATTGTGATTTTCCTAATGATATTTCTCTTAAATGTACTGTACCTATTGAAAAAAATGCACCAGTGATAACGGCCTCGTGTTAACTTTGCGACTCTTTTTTAGTGTAAGATTAGTCAATGATGTCAATCCTGTGATAGTATCAGTTGTAATTTACATTCTTCTATATGCTATATTGGAAACCGTCAAGTATACCTCAATTTAACTCAAAAGGTTTTGACCTTATGCAATCTAATTTTTCTAGCCATTTCCTTGCTTTCTTTTATCTGGCGGTGTAACTTTTGTGCGAGACAATGGGTTAGAATTTTTTATGCTTAGCTCAAATCCTGCCATTTTATTGTTTTTTAGTATCTTTATTAATTCAAGATATGCCCTTTTCCCCTATATTACATAAACATATTCCAATGTGACTACCATGACGTCTTTGATGGAAATTGAAAATTATAGCTGAACACATAGGTTATAGTTTGGTAGTTGAGAGTTGAGGATTTTTCCTCGCTCATCTCAAATATGGTATGCGTGCAACTCATAGAAAAGACATACCTCTATATCTCTATCTCTACATTGTATTTATGGCTAAAATACAAATAATAATCCATATCACTGTCACTTACTAAGTTCATAAATGATCAGTAAGGGATTTCTGCTATGATTTAGCCGACACTTCGAATTTTCAGCAGACACGCGCGACAACACTAACCCCCTTGTCGACACGTATTGACACTCCTTTCGACACTTGTAAATATACTCCTGAAGTTGTCAGACTTAATGTGGGCGCATCGAGATGTTATTGTACCGTGCCAAGTAAAATTGTATTTTATAATCGAATATTGTGTTTACCTCTTCTTTTATTATTAATTCGTATTTTATTATTAACTCTTCTTTATCTAATATTTGTTGTCATCTCTCCTCTCCTAAACTTAAAACACTATACAATTCCAATATTATATTCATCGGATCCCATTGGTCTCTCTTTCTTGATGCATATTGGAGACTAAAGACGACTAGATTAGATTGATGAATGCACTGTAATTTGATTATTTCATGTTTCTTTGAGACTTAGCTACTTAATCCTTGGTAATTTTATTAGTTTGTTCATAAATACTATGTTTATTTTGTTTCGAATTATGATTACTAATCAGTAATTTTATATGTAACTGCGCATACAGGCATATCCCCATTTCTAGATTTCCTGGGGTTGCTTGTCAGACACCACGTATCTGTGTCAACCCTCGTCACACGAATCCGTGCTCACGGATCATAGGATTTCTAATATCATTGAAGGATGTTGTGATGCCAATGCGAGTTTTCATGGTCTATCTGACTTGTCGATCTTTTAGAATGCCAAAAGTCAAGATTTGATTGGGCTTTCTATATTTCTAGAGAGTAAAGCACAAGTTATTGGTTTAATAATCGTGGATCAAGTCCATTTCAAAAAAATAAAATAAAATAATAATAATAATAATGGTGGCTCATGCCTCATGCAAAGAGCTGAATTTTTTGTTGGCCTTTTGCTTTCAGTGCAGTGCTGCTTCAAGAGTCCCTATGGAAATCTTTATCCTTTGTAATCTTTTGTTTATTTAACATATGCACCTATATATATATATATATATATATATATATATATATATATATATATATATATATATATATATATGAGGAAACTGTTGGTGCGCTTAAGCTCACCAAAGTTATGGTGCGCTTAAGCGCCCAATCACATGGGGCCCCCCTTTGTTAGAATGATCCAAAGCATTCATTTGAAAGGCCTTATCAGAGATAGGGTGTGTACCAAAAATCAGCTCCATAGGATCATCCTAACCCCTCCATTTGTGGAGGACAAAATGGACAGACAGTGTTTGTCCACAAATCTGCCCATTTTTGTCCTCCACAAATGGAGGGGTTAGGATGATCCTATGGAGCTGATTTTTGGTACACACCCTATCTATGATTAGGCCTTGCAAATGAATGGTTTGGATCACCTACGGAGCTGTGGGACCCATGTGATTGGGGAGCTGTGGGACCCTTTCCTCTATATATATATATATATTTCCTCATATATATATATATAATTTTTTATTTTTTATTTTGAAAAAAAGACATCTCCCTTCCTGTTCAGTGGATTTAAAATTGATGGTGAATCCACACTGGATCCAATGATTTCCTACTGCGATGAATTCGTGAAATTCTAGGCTGTGGTTTGAGAGTTGAGGCTGGAGGGAGGAAAAGGTAAATGCTGCATTCTTCTCACATTTCTCCATGTGAGAAACACAACATTCTTTCAATGTACAGTAACTGTAAAAAAAACTACCCTTCTAAATGTCCTAAATAGAATAAAAGAATAGCTTCACTTTACATTGACTGTAAGCCTAAATATATATTGTTACATGGTTAACTAATATTACATGTGGAAATAATTTCTTTTTGCCTTGACACAAGGAAGTTTCCTAACATACAATTTGCATTGGGTAAGTGACAGTTTTACATTTCCAATATTGTTTAAGCGAGGTTACTCACATTTTTTTTATTAATGGAAAAACTACATAGAAATCATCATTGTATCATATGGTGTTTCCTGAATTTTGGTTTGGTGTTGTTATCCCAATAATTATTGTTAACTCATAATTGGTTTCCCTTTTAATTCTGTTGTAATTTGCAGTTGCTGAAGTTCCAGACAATGTATTCCTTCTTGAGGATTGCCCTCATGACTGGTTGTTTCCTCAGTGTTCTGCAGTGGTGAGTATCACTTAAATTCTGCGCATAATGTTTTGAAGACTTGGTTGTATAGGAATTTGAAATGGGAGATGATATTTTCACCCCCGCTGCAGTACGCTTTTTGACGTTAAAAGGGGGGCGCATGCGTACTGGGGGGCGTGGGGTTTGAAAATATCATCGCCCTTTGAAATTTAAAGTTTAGAAGTCTCACTCTTAAAAGAACAGTATCCAGTTACTTGATTTCTTTACTCAATTCATTATTTACAATCTGTATTTCTTTACAAATCCTTAATGTATGGGCGCCATTTGGTGGGTCGCATCATCAGGGTCATTCTAAAAGTTCCACTCTAAGACACCTGAAATTCAATAATTATACAATAGATCTGCCATAAATAATGCTGTGTGATATATGTGCTGTCTAGCTTATGAATGAAATTCTAGATTCCCTTCTCTTACCAGAGGTTTGTTATGTTAAAAATTTACAGGTTCATCATGGTGGAGCGGGTACAACAGCCACAGGACTAAAGGCCGGGGTTAGTTTCTCATAACCTCATGGTTTCAAATTGTCTGTCCTGTTTCCATTTGTTACTTCCATGTAGATTGTATCATGCATAAGGTGTGTATTGTTCCTGACACAGACATGTTTCCGTGCACCTGCTATATCCAATTAACTGTGACTTTGGAGACTTTGTAAAGTTCTTCATTTTTCTTTTAGAGAAATCATTTTCACTAGAATTCAATGATGAATATAGACTATTTCTGAATCCATCATTTTAAAGTTGTATCAATTATAATTCCTATTTTCTGTTTTACAAGATCTAGGGCAGGAGTAGAGAAAATAAATATTTAATATTAAGAGAAGTTAAGTATACTACAAGATTTAGAGCTCGAAGGTGAACAAAGGCTGCATCATGATTGCTTGACGTTAATGGTGCATTCAACTTCCCAAGAGAATATATAGGTATATTTTGCTTTGAGAAGCAGAAAAAATTATTAAACAAAAAGAGGGTGAGGAGTCCCAAACAAAAACAAGACGAAGCACAAAGCTCAAACAGCCACTTAGGGCAGGGGGGAAATATTAGAAATCACTATGTTTTCCTTTAGCGCACCACTTGTTGTAAGATCATAAGCTATTTTCTGATCGAGGAATTAACACAATCTTAGAGTGATAAGAGCACCATCCAGCATCTGTCTCCCTTCAACGAAAGCGAGAGATAATGCTTGTTCAAACTTTTCTAGGGCGATTCGAATGAACCTTTGCAGTTATCTTTTCAAGTGTATGCCCTAAAAGCCCGTCATTGTTGTATTGAACTTTAATTAATCAATGAAATTCATGACATCTATTGGATAATATTAACGAAATATGTTTGATGTTCTTTTTATATTGACACATGTTTGTCCTTAGGTAGCAAAGTAGGAATAGATCTATTTCGAATATACGGATCGGGTTGTGCTAAAGATTCGAAGAAACTTCGCTTATATTAAAAGTAAAAGGGGATTCCTGAGCTCCTTCCTATGCCCATGGATTCACAGATCCTAAGGGGTGCGGATATATGATATTCTAGTTCTTTGCAAACCTAAAATGTTCCTTGTTGACGTTGAGGCTGGACATCTCTTCATGTACACAACCAGCATCAGGGCCTTGCCTCCATACATGAATTGGGGTGGATTATCTCGGCCACTGGGGTAGTGGACCCCGGAGAGGCAGCATGGATGTAGTGAATTGTTCACGCATTGAACGGTATCATTTATTTTAGAATAGCCCGTAGATATGGAATAAGGATAAGGCTATTCTACCCAGACAAGACCCTTTATATGTCCTTAGAGCTGAGGGGTCATATTGGTCTGTGGGCTTGCTCTATGGCTTTGATCTACCTTACAGTGGTTCTCGATTCAGGATAACATTCGGTAGTGTTGTGCTATAGCGTAATCTATGAGATCATTAGGGATGCCCAACAAGGAATCCTCCACCTCTTTAGAAGAGGAAAGTCATTTGCAGTTTCGATCATAGCACGAGCCTCTAAATATATCCGGGCGATTTGATAAATTGTTTATCGAAAGGTTTTCAAAATTTATGTGTGATATATTTATGTTACAAAGGACTTTTACAAATGCATTTGCGGGCTCAAGCGTGTGGATTGGAAGGTATACCTTGGGGACCTAGGGGGTAGTGAGTGTCCACCCCTAGGGACCAGCCCAGTGAGGATATGGAGAAAGGATATACACATAGGATGTGATTAGGGGTATTTGGATGATTTGACGGTCATCTTCAAGGCAATGGCCTTGTGGGGCCCACTTACCTAAATGCGGTTGTAGTTGGACTACATGGTGTGGTCGCAATGGGACTCATGGAGTCCTGCAAGATAGATCATCGGATCCCTGTGTCAATCCATTCATGTCTCACTTGACCCATGGGGATTCTTAGAGAATCCGGGTCCCCGATTTATGTATTGCACGGATGTATCAAATCAACTATATGAGATACAGGGAGGATTTACACAGTTCCAATGGTGTATGCACTCAAGTGCATTTACGGTAGTAGTGATGTATGTAAGACTAATTAATTAATTAGATAAATTAATGTGGAAAGTTTGAATTTCTATTGGTGGAGAATGGAGAGAGAGAGAGAGATAAGGGAAGCAAGTTTCCTTTTTATATAAAACTCTATTTTAGTAAATAAAATGCAAAAAGGAAATTGAAAAATTTTAGGGGAGGAAACGTCTAACAATGCTTGGACACTTCCTTATAAAATAGAGAAAGGGAAAGAGGAGAGAAAGACTCTTGGACGTTTTTTCTCCTCTCCCTCTTTCCTTCTGCATCTCTCCCTCCTCTGAAGTTCCTCTTTCTAGTTGAGAAGAGTAGTTCTTCTCCATCCTCCGTAGTTTGTGCGATCGAAGGGAGCCATCACTTCAACTTCTGGGGTGTCAATCTTGATAACATATGAAGTCAAGCGGGGAGTGGTCATACAGAGATTGTTAGTCGGGCAATCGATGCGTATTTGTTTTAACAAAAATTCGGTGGTCATAGATTCAAGCCCGATGGTGGTCATATTCATGTTGTAAATCATTGGGTGCGATGCAGATTTTTTTTTTTTTGGTTATTTTCGGTTATAATTAGAGAGCGAGCCTTGGCGCAACGATAAGGTTGCTCCATTGTGACCTGGTGGTCACGGGTTCGAGTCACAAAAACAGCCTCTCTGCAAAGCAGGGGTAAGGCTGCGTACATCTAGCCCTCCCCAGACCCCGCAATGGCAGGAGCCTCGTGCACTGGGCCACCCTTTCTTTTTATTTTCGATTATAATCACAATTTTCTGTGGTTTTTTGTCTGCTTATCAGTGCCCACCCTATTGATTTTTCAGCTGATCTCGAGCCACATGGTGTGGCAGGTATCTCGCCAGAACTTGATTTGATGTTGCTGCATTTTTTTACTCTCTCTCTCTCTCTCTCTCTCTCTCTCTCTCTCTCTCTCTGCAAACTATTTGTTTTGTGTGTACAAATAAATTTTCAAATGTCATCCCTCACCAAGAACAAGGAAGTTTATTGCATCTTAATGTAAAATTAAAAGTCCTGATTGTGTGTGCTAAACTTTAGGAACACAATCACTTTATCCAGCATTTCGGTAGAGTCCTAAACAATTTAGTCCTATATATCTATTTTAGTTTGCTCACTGTTCGGAATTTTGAGGCTGTGAAGATATTTCTTAGTTTACTCTTTCAAATGCTGGCTCTAGAATTATGTTCAATCTGGTTATTTTGTTTGCACTACTTGTCAATGCCAAGTGTTGGATCAACGTTGTGTGTATCTGGTTTTGTCTCACTTCCTGTCCATGTTATCAGTGTCCAACAGCTATTGTGCCATTCTTTGGCGATCAGTTTTTCTGGGGTGATAGGGTTCATGCAATAGGAGTCGGTCCTGCACCAATACCTATTTCCGAGCTCAGTATGGAAGGCCTTTCAAATGCTATAAGATTTATGCTTGATCCCGAGGTAATCTCTTTATACTCTCTATTATTCAATTGTATTTGATCTGTGCCAATTTGTGTGATGGGTTATCTTGCGTTAGAAGTGGATGGATTATTTGTCGCCTTCATTTTGGCCTCATCTGAAAAGAGTGCTATATCTCTTGGTTTGTTTTCTTGTGTGGGGACTCCCTGTAGAATGAATTTTGTATGAGCTTGTTCTAACCAAGGTTTTAAATTTTGACAGAAATCCGAGATTTCGGGTTTTGGTTGAGAGCGAAACCGAAATTGCATAAAGTCGAAACGTTAAAAAAATTCGACCGAAATTTTGAATATCACGAAAAAATCTGGATTTTGTTTAATATTTAATATTATCCTGAAATTTCAGCCGAAATTACTGAAATTTCAGCCGAAATTACTGAAATTTCGGCCGAATTTTCTTGGATTTTGTCGAAATCTGGTACGGTGTAGAATATGACTACATCTGATTTCGATAGATTTCGTCCGAAATTTCGGTTTCGGTGAGGACCAAAACCCATCCCGAAACCGAAATTTAAAACCTTGGTTCTAACTGGCCCAGTCTATCTGGAAAGCAGTAATGAAGGGCTTCATAAAGTCCAATAGAAGAAAATGAGTTACTATATACCTATGTCGCATGGGTGCTTTGCTTAATTATTTTGACTAGTACACGCATGTTGGATGGGTTCCATATACTTTTATTGAGTCTGTGACCTGTATCTATTCATTGTCCTGTGGTTGCACCTGTTTCTTGCAAGCACAAATGCACAATATCTCTTAAGAGGTGTCTTTGTGTCTTTTGTATTTTATCCTAATTTGTTACTTCAAGCTCAAGAACATAACTGTCTTAAATAAAAGTTCATTATATTTAGTTATAAAGCATTACATCTTTTCCATTCTGAGAAAATTCCATAACTTTACGTAGTGCCAGAACTTTACAAAGAATTCATTTGGAGTGTATTTGTTTTTCTCTGAGTTGGTCTACATTGAAAAATTCAATGGCTTTTTTTTCTGAGTCTTGACAACTAGGCAAGTATAACATACTTGTTGCTCAGTTAGGTCCAATACTAACATAAAAGGAAATACACCTCTAAGGTATGAATTATACTTGCCGCTCAGTTCGGTCCAATACTAACATAAAAAGGAAATACACCTCTAATGTATAAATTCCTTTCCATCTCATTTCTGTTATCACAATGAAATATCATGGGATGTGTGTTTTTCACTGACTTGGCCTACATTGAAAAATTCTCAATGTTTTTTTTTGTGGTAGTTTTGACTACTACGCAAGTATAACATAGTTGCCGCTCAGTTAGGTCCAACACTAAAATAAAAGGAAATACACCTGTATGGTATGAATTCTCTTCCATCTCATTTCTATTATCACCTATATGGTATAAATTCATCTATCTTGTTCCACCATTCAGAAGATCGGCTAACGGGGTAGCGGTAATTTAGCTAGAAGGGGGGGTTCAGTTGGAGGCTCTAGAGCAATATGATCATCTTCCGCCTTGAGCTTTTCTGTTTATTTTTCCTTTGTGATCTTTCTTCTCTTGTTCTCTTTTGTTTCTTTTCTATCTTTATGTACTCGACCACCTCGGTCTCTTTATATTAATGAATTCTTCACCATTCGGGAAAAAACCCTATCCCAATTCCCCGTCGCTTGTTCTCACAGGATATCTGGTTTTACTGTCTTCTATTTCTCCCCCTTTCTTTCTTCCACTTATTTTTGTTTTTTTTTTCAATATCATCATCCTTCTCTAGATCTACGAACCAACACAACATGTGAATCAATTGTTTCAAGTTCACGTACCAATTATGACTTCATGCATCGTAGGCACTGACTGTCCATTGCCTCGCCAACAGGACTTATCATAGTCCTGACGTCAGCACAACTAACCATAGTAATAGATAATCCAGGCATGTTTCATATGGAAGAGCTCTTATGTTGGTTCTAATAAAATTTTCATGTGGGGATTGTTCCTCATCGGTCCACATTTCTTTACACTTCTGTCTATATGCTTATTTTTCAAATCAAGTAGATGCTTTCATCTTTGGTCAGAATTTTTTTCATTAAAGGTATTTGAGAATAGGGAGGCAGGTTGTTGGACTAGAGAACACTTCCTCGTTGGTCGACATTTCGTGATTTTTCTACCTTATATGCTCATTCGTCAAATTAAGTAGATTCTCCCATATGTTTTGAGTAGTAATCTTATGGACGGTGCCTGTGGTAATCATTTGAACTCTCATGTACCACCAAAGTTTCAAGCTTTAGAGTGGGTCCTGCCCGTGAAGAATGAATTTGTACGGCCGTACTGGATTTTGAAAAGAGGTTGGCGAACAGGTGCATTTTAAACATGGAAAGGGAGGAGGCTGGTAAATGTATCTTTATTCAGCACACGATTACTAGGAATATCTTATGTGCTGCCCTCTGTGGTTTGCTCTGTGCTGGGTTTTCCCAGCCTCCTTTAGTCTTCTGATTGAGGAGTAGAGGTGCCATCACTTGGGTGAAAAGGGCATGTTTGAGGGCATGTTTAAATCAGTGAGGAAGATCATGTCCGATATAAAGGTTATGGCGTTTTCTTGTGGACTAGTCGCCTTGCCGAGAACAAAATCTACTAGCATCTAGCACCCACTTCTGCAGCTCTTGAGCATGGTTCATGTTATGAAGGATAAATTATTTCTCATGGTATTCAATCTGATCACAGGCCATCTTTGTATGAACTAGTATTATCAGGCCATCTTTGCATGTACTAGTACATTGTCGGCTAGAAAAGACTTAATGGGGGAATTCACCATGGGGATAGCACTCCCGCTTGTTCCTGGAATTGGTTCTCCCGCCTAGCAAAGTTTATCTTGAATTATCTAGGATTTTTAAAAAAAATATTATTTTATCCAAGGATATAGTTTGACGTGAACAAATGATATCAAGTCTATCCAAGATAAGAGTGCTAGCAGGGACCTCAAGGACAATGGCAGTGGCAGGCCTCTCTTTGCGTCCTCATATCATTTTCCACAAAATAATTCCTGGCTTCCTATTTCCATGGTCAACAGCACTATTTTAAATTGTTCATTTGTGTATGAAACAAAGCTCTTGATTCTACATAAATAAAGTTCAAGGTCTTTGTGTTGAAGCTAGGAAATGCATTGTTTGATTGATGATCTTGATTTTTTTTCCTCAGGTGAAGTCACGAGCAATGGAATTAGCGAAGCAAATAGAGAACGAAGATGGGGTTGCGGGAGCAGTAGACGCCTTTCATCGACATTTACCTTCAGAATTACCAATTCCCACAGCCCCAGATGAATCTTCGGAACCAAACTTTTTTGTGTCGTTGCTTATGGCCATGGAAAAATTGTGTTGCCTTCCTTATGCATCATAGAATTTTCTCACTAATTTGCTTGTGTATAGAATTTAGTTGTTCTTTATCGGCGAGCTGTGTAGTCTTCATAGGTTGTATTATTATTGGCTTGCAGATTCTTGAATAATAAGAAAAATCAAATATGTCATTTGTTTTAATTAGTACTCTCATGAATAAGAAAAATAAAAGATAGTCATTTGTTTTAGCTGATACTCTGTTTGGCTAAGCCCAGCACCCAGACATGTAATTTGTGCTCCTACCAAGCTTTGGCCCTTGCATGATTTAATACTAGATGCTTATTAAAGTAATTCATGTGAAGTATGCTACAAAAATTTGATTCATCAACAAACCAGGCCTCTAAGATTTAGCTGCGCTATGGCCTGAAATATCCATTTGGCTCATGGCCAACATGTAGGGGCATCAATGGACCCAGATGATAGGATGGACCATCCGGATCTAGACGCATTACTGGGATCAATGGACTCATTTTAGATCCTTATCATAGGATTCTGAAGTTATTTTTTATCAGATCAAGACAACTAACTTATCCCATTTGCATTTGCAATGGGAAACAGGTGAATGCTAGCCATATTTTTTTCCTTACTATATACGAAGAGTAAATTTTCATTTACAAAGTACTAGACATTGCTTTCATAATCAAACACTTTTCTGTGTCATTCTCACTTCTTATAGATTTTAATCCCCTTCCACCTCGATTCCATGTAAAAACTTGCATTAATGTTGGCATAGACACCACACTTGAAATAAAGATCACCAGGTCCTTGATCTTTTACCTCAAATTTCTGGATGCCATTTATAAAAACAAAAACCTTTCCTTCATCTACATTGTGGATCACATTATATCTAATCCATTTATCATAAACATCTCTCGTTACCACATCGTATCTGTAATACTTAATGTCACCATTGTAAACACGCAATTGCAAAGTGGTAGCTCCTTTAGCTGCACCGTGGATTTGGATAATGGAAACAGCAGATGTGCCATTAGGCACAAAGCCATGGCCTTCGAACTGCCACACTCCAGAAGAGTAATCGTCACCCTGCTCAAAAGATTAAAAACACTAATAAGGGATGATTTTTTTTTTTTTTTTAAATTGTTTGTTACTGTATAAGAATTTCTTTAATTATTTATTATAGTTTTACGGGTGCAACTCGGGTCAATTTTTGGGAATTCGGGTTGTGCTTTTACCAGAATATTGGGTCTGATTCGGGTTGGATCCAAATCATTTTTTTAGCAAAATCTCGACCCGACCCTACCTAAATTGCCCACCTATTTTTAGATGGCGGCTTAGCGTGCTAGTATAGCAAAAAAAAAATAGCGGGACCCATATTATTGGGTGATCTAAACCATTCAAATGTTAGGTCCCAATGTAGATAGGTCATACCCAGAAAATCTTCTCCGTCGATAGGATGATCCGATTCCCCCATCTATGTTGGTTCAATATGGGCAAAAAGTTAAATAATCCTCCGAAGAGGATCGCAGGGTTAGGATCATCGTACGGACAAGATTTTTGGGACACTGCCCATATAGGTCGGGGCCCAAGAAATGAATGGTTTAGATTACTCAATACTGTGAACCTCCAACATATAAAAATTGTTCGTTATTATACGATTAAAGGAGACTGAAAGGCCCCCAATTAAGGGAAAAAGGAGAACCATAAACCCCCTTGTAAAAAAATCTTATAGTTTATGTTTGAGTGAAACTTTTGTACTGAAAATAGGGTTAGAACATATAATTATATATAAGATAGGGGGATGATAAATTCGCACCCCTTGCAGGATAATTCACACCCCTCTAACTTAAAGTATGTGACAGACTTTAAAGCTTTTTAACGTTTAAGGGGTGGGAATTTATGATTACCCATAAGCTATTGGTCATATACTTTTTTGGCTACTTTGCACTTTGGAATGTTGGCCATTAGTAGAAATTATTGGATTGTTATGTGGCTTAGTAACACAACGTGACCAACAAGGTAAATCTTTATAGATTGATGTTTCTTTCATGAGAGAGAGAGAGAGAGAGAGAGCCTCAGGCTCACTTCATTCCTTCTCCCTCATCCTTTGTCCTCCCTTCCATCTCAAAGGCACCCCCTTCTATGGGATCTTCGCTTTCTCTGATGATCTTCTACTTGAATTATCTGTTTGGATTTGGATTGTCTTTAGTATGTTTTGTTATGGCTTCTGCCTTTGTTTTTTGTGGGCTCTGTTGCCCCCTTTCGTTTTTTGGTTGTTAGTCCTTGTTTGTTCGTCCCCTTTTTGTGGGGCTTCGTTGTCTGGTCTTTCTTGCTGTATCTTTTTATCTTTATTAATAAATATGGTCGGGGTCTTTCCTAACCCCAGCTTACCTATCAGAGAGAGAGAGAGAGAGAGAGAGAGAGAGAGAGCATTTACTCGTATGCGGATTTCTGTACGTGGGAGGGTATTGCTGGTGGGTTTGAGTGGCTTATCATCCGAGTAAACCCATAGCCTACGGACTCCATTTTTGTAGCTATAACGCTGGCTAAGGGGCTTGTCATATGGCTTTTGTAATTGGAAATTCCATTCTGTTAATGGCACATTAGTAAATCCATCGGTTGGGTCAGCAGAAAACACTAGATGGGCCTCCTTCAAAACACCCACGAAAACTAAAAATGCAAGTACAAAGCAAGAAAAAAGTTCCATGTTCACAACACTACTAAGTACTGTGAGAGAGATTATCTTTATATATATATATATATATAGTGTTGAAAGAGAAGAAGATGAGATCCTCCTGTTCGGCCTTACAAGTTTCATTGTAAAGAAGATGCTTTTGTTTGTTGGCGGTTTTGTTTGTTGGAGGATAATGCTTTAAGAAATGAAATCCCTTGTCTTTTTGTGGGTGTTTCCTTATGTGAAAGAAAGAGACCGAGTAGGCCATGACCGTCAATGCTAGAGATTTATTTTTGGGTGTGGTGAATCAAGAGGCTGAGGATATCAAAGGGGACTCAACATCAAAGAAATGGGATGTAATCATTTCTCATAATAGTTATTAGGATATTACTCATATGGTTCGCGGGTCCAACACATGTCCCTACGTATTTGTCTTCTTATTCATTAATTTATTTATTAATTTATCTACTTAGGTACTGATTTTGTATTCATATGTTTTTAATATGTTGAGGATGTTGGGATGAAGTGTTTTATTTACACGTAGCAGATATCTTATACGATATTGGCTAATTTCCACGGTGAAAAGGCACATTTTAAAATTTTCATTTATCTATGAATTGAAACAAAGCTCTTGATTCTATGTACATAAAGTTCAAAGTCTTTTTGTGTTAAAGCAAGGAAATGTATTGTTTTATTGATGATCTTGATTTTTAGCAGGTGAAGTCATGGGCTATGGAACTAGCGAAAGAAAAGGTGAACGAAGATGGGGTTGCAGGAGCAGTAGACACCTTTCATCCACATTTACCTTTAGAACTACCAATTCCTGCAGCCCCAGATGAACCTTCAGAACCAAATCCTTTCAAGTGGTTGCTTCTGGCCTTGGAAAAATGGTGTTTCCTTGTGCATCGTAGCATTTTTCTCAGTAATTTTCATGTGTGTAGAATTTAGACACATTACTAGGATCCACGAAATTATTTTCGATCATATCTAGACAACTAAAATAATTCTATAATCTGATTTTATTATATTATTTTACGAAAAATGCCTTCCAAATTTTATAACTTTTAAGTATTATTTATGGAAAATTTTAGTAAAAATTAAGTCATGAAGTTTTTCAAGCAATAAGTCTAGAGTCACACCCACTTCTCTTCTCTAACCATTGACCATAAGTCCCTAATCCACTGTGATGCCGTCAGGCCCGCCACTATGGCTTGGCCGAAGAATTTTAATTATGTGCTATCTTATTAGGACCTTCTAAGGCACTCCAATGTTTCGTCCAATTTGAAATGAATTGTGACCAAGACATGGGAAGTAGGATCTGAAGAATACTCCGAATCCAATCTGACTGATAAGGGATTTGAATGGACCTTTACTAAGACATAGATGGATCCGATCCACAGTGGATATGTTGTCCTACTTTGACTAAAAAGAATTTTTGCAATTTTTTTTCCAAACGCTACCGACACTAACTATTTTTATTTTATTTTTGTCCCTTTTTACCACATACAAAGGGAGACATAACGAATGCTAGCAATATTTTTCCTTATATGCAAAGAGCAACAAAGCTGTATGGCAACAGCAATATGTCATTTACAAGGTACTTGATGTCATATATATACTTTCATAATGATACACCTTTGCATGTGCCTCTCACTTCTTATAGATCTGAGTCCCTTTCCACTGCGATTCCATGTAATAACTTGCATTAAACTGGGCATAAACACCGCACTTGAAATAAAGATCTCCAGGTCCTTGATCTTTTACCTCAAATTTCTGGATGCCGTCTATAAAAACATAAACCATTCCTTCATCTACGTTGTGTATCACATTATATCGAATCCACTTATCATATATATATCTGTAGCAATCACATTGGCTCTGTAATACTTAACATCGCCATCATAGACAAAAAGCATCAAAGTGGTAGCCCCTTTAGTAGCACCATGGATTTGGACGACGGAAACACCAGATGTGCCATTTATCCTTCGAACTGCCACACTCCAGAAGAGTAATAGTGACCCTGCTCCAAAGATTAAAAACACTAACAAGGGATGAAAATTGTTTCGCTTGTTGTTAATGTATAAGAATTTCTTTAATTATTTACTGTAGTATTTATATAAGGGTGCAACTCCGGGTCAATTTTTGCGAATTCGGGTTGTGCTTTTACCGTAAAATCGGTTCCGATTCGGGTTGATTCCAATTCATTTTTTTTTAGAAAAAGCTCAACCCGACCTGACACAAATTGCACAACTAATGTTATTATATGGTGGGTAGCCGTGATTGCAAGTGTAGCTAAAAATAATAGTGGGGCCCATATTATTGGGTCATCTAAACCATTCAAATGTTGAGTTCCAACTTAGATAGGTCATACCCCGAAAATCTTCTCCATAGGATGATCATATTCCTCCTATCAATGGTGGTTTAAAATGGACAAAAGTTAAGTAATCATCCAAAGAAGATCGGAGGGTTAAAGATCTGTTAAAATATAAATGATTAAATAACACTAACACTAATAGCTTAAACTTTTGGAGTGATTGGTCGTTTCACATGATATCAGAGCTACTTCCTGTGATCTGCCTTCTACTCTAAACCCAACAACTCCTTGATGTTAAACATTCACGTGTATGGTCAACCCTAAAAGGGAGGGGCCAAATGTGCCCATCCTCAATTAAGCCGAAAAAAGAGGCGTCGCATGTAAGGGGGAGTGTTAAGGAGTATTAAAGTATAAATGATCATAGAACACCAGCTGTAACAGCTTAAGCTTTTGGAATAATCGGTCGTTTCAGATATATAGAGAAGATTTTTCGGGACACGGCCCATCTCGTGGAGGCCCAAGAAATGAATGGTTTAGATCATGGTTTTAAATTTCGACCGAAATCCGAAATTTCGGTGGAGACCGACACCTAAACCATCCTAAACCGAAACGGTCATTTATTTCGGCCGAAATTTTGGAATTTCGGTTTTTCCGAAATTTTGGCTGAAATTTAATATTGAATAAAATATTGAATTTGGGTTTTGTACCGGATTTCGACCGAAAATTTGAAATTTCAGGGTCCGAAACCGGTACCAAAACCGAAATTTTAAACCTTGGTTTAGATTACTCAATAATGTGAATGCCCACCCTCCTCTTTTTTGGATATATTGGCATGCACGCGTCGGAACCATAAACCAACTTGTAAAAAATGTTATAGTTTTGAGTTTGAGGGAAACGATTTTAATATGATTCAAATTGTATATAAGATCTAGGTCGTATACTTTTTTGGGTACTTTGTACTTTGTAATGTTGGCCTTCAGCAGTTCTTAGATTGCTTTCGGACTTAGTAACACAGCGTGGCTAACCAGGTAAATCTTTATCGAGTGATGTTTTTTGTATAATTATTTGATTGTGCTTTCATATGAGAGAGAGCATTTACACGGATGCGAATTTCTGTACGTGGCTTGGTATTGCTGTTGGGGTCGTGTGGCTTGTCGTTAGAGTAGACCCATAACCTACGGACTCCATTTTTGTAGCTGTAACGTTCGCTAAGGGGCTTGTCATATGGCTTCTGTAATTCAAAATTCCATTCTGTTAATGGTACATTGGTAAATCCATCAGTTGGGTCAGCAGAACATAGGAGATGGGTGTCCTCCAAAACGTCCATGAAAACAGAAAATGCAAATAGAAAGCAAGAAAAAAGTGCCATGTTCACAACAATGCTAAGTGATGAGGGAGAGTTTTGAGTAACAGTATATATAGTGATTAAGAGAAGAAGTTAAGATCCTTTTGTTTGGCGTTAAACTCTACATATATTTAGAAGATGCTACTTTTGGGGGGGCGGTTTTGACAAGGAAAATGCTAAGGCTACTCGCTGGATGAGCATAAGACAGAAATAAGTATCTAATGTACCCATTTATCTAAGTTTGGAGGCCGTTATGTTGGAGGAAGAAACTTCTAGAAATCAAAACACTTATCTTTTTGTGGGTGTTTCCTTATGTCAAAAAACATAAAAAAAAGACTAAGTAGGCTGATGTAGATGCACAACCATCTACCGTGGAGAATCTTTTGCCGAATTCCCAGGACAAAAGGAGCGTCCAAAAGCCTTCTTATTTAAAAGATTACTTGCTTTAGTTAGTTTTTCTTCTTCTTTTTCTTTTATCAAAGATAAGCTTGTCAGCATTTTATTATGGGTAGGACTTTCTATTCTAAATTCCTTAGGATTCTTCTTACCTGGATTTGCTACTATGAATAAATAGTAAAAAAGAAAACGTGTGACAGAAGCATAGCTTCTTCTCTGGGTTACGGTTTCCACAGAAAACTGTGGCTTTGTTGTTGGATTTTCGCTTTCTTCTTCATCTATCTCATTATAGGCCCACATTTCCCGTCACAATCAATGCTAGGAGTTACTTTTTGGGTCTCACATAGTAAATGACTACTAAAATCAACTGTATAGCTTTTCTCAGATTTAACTTAAAATGGGGTTTGATAAATCAAGGTGATCAGGATCATGCGATGGAGAAGGAGTCAAGATCAAAGAAACGTGAATATGTAACCATTTGTTATTAGGATATAACAAATGGTTCACGGGTCAATGCATGTTAGTAGGGCTGCAACTCGAACCGGGTTTTACCCGACCCGCATCGACCCAACCCGAAAATAGCCTGGGTTGGGTTCAGGTTTCATGGGTTTCAGGTCCAGCCGGGTTGAGCATTCAAAAGCCCGCATGAATCTCGGGTCGAGCCGGGTTTGAAGGGGCCCGACCCGACCCGACCCGAGTTACATAAGTTATAGTATGTACATTTTTTTCTATTGTTAGTTAAAAGTTAAAAGTGAAAACCCACGCACCCACTGTTATTGTATGTGAGTGTAATTTCTGCTTCTATGAGTTGAGTTGATTTAAGTTTTTAATTCAGCATTGTTTGATTGTAATTATAACATTGTTTGATTACAACATTGTTTGATTCAAGTGTAATGTGATTGTAATTACATCATTGTTTGATTCAAGTGTAATGTGAGTGTAATTTCTACTTCTATGAGTTGAGTTGCCTTGCCAAACAAGAATTTTCCTTAAAAAATTGCGTCAACGTGAAAAAACCCGACCCGACCCGAGATTTATCATGGGTAGGGCCGGGTTTGGGAATCGTGGGTTTTCCGAAAAAAACCCGACCCGCCCGACCCAAGTTGCAGCCCTACATGTCAGACATCGTCTTCTTATTTATTTATCAAGTACCATTCCTGGTCCATGTGGGGCCACACCCATCAAAACATGAAGAGTAAAATGGTAGCCCCCACTATGCTGTCTATGCATGGGTTTTGGTTATACCTGGCAAAATGGGACCCGTACCCGCGGTTACACCCGGCCCAGGAGTACGTGTACCAATTTCATCACACGCGCGAAAAAAAAAAAAAAATTACCCGCACCCAACTCGTACTCGTGACCCGCGGGTAGACCTGGGTCGGGTGTTGGTGCCTGCGGGTGCCCGTAAAACTAAAAAGCAAAAAAACAAAAAATCGGACTTTTAAGTTTTGAGCTGATGGGCTTTTCCCATAAAGGGGTTTTTCAAGCAAAGACAAACCTAACGTGACGTGGGTTTGAGAACAGAACCCTAAACCTAAAGGCCTGACTCCCACCTTCATCTTCCCCGACTATTTGTTCCGCCGGCCATCACCACCGCTTGGATCAGATCCCAATCCCATCTTCTCCTCTACCCATCTCTATCACCTCATCTCCCCATCACCACCAGACCTTGTGTTCTTCAACCTAAAGCCCATCTTCAACCCATATACCGAAACCCACTTCATCTCCCTTCACAACCACCATTAGCTAACAGCCACCCTCCCCACCATCAGCACCCCAACATCATTTCCACTCATCTTTTACCCAATAGATCCGATTTTCCTCTTGATCGTCAACCCCCTTTAATTCCATTTCCATTTCTATCAAACCCACCATCATCTTCTACCTCCATTTTCTTTAATTTCTAATTTCTATCAAATCTTTCCTAGTTCCTTTAAATCCAGCTACTAATCACTACCACCAAACCCATCCAATCTCCATTTTTCTGGTTATAACCCCTTGTCTCATATCCCCATCTCTCTTTAACACAATCCAGTTCTCTCGATTCAGTTGGAGAAGACGAGGAGATCAAATGGGTTGAACTGGTGGAAAAGTATTTCAAGTCATCATCTTCTCTACTGGCTGCAATGGTAGCTTTTCTACAGCTCCGATAAATTTGCCGGGTTAACTGCGGGTTTACCCGTACCAGCCCGCGTGGGGTCTGGCCTTCTGGGTAAATGAAATGGCCACCCGCAAAATCGCGGATATTTTTTTACCCGTACCCGCACTGGTCGTACCCGTACCCGCACGGGTTACCCGTCCGTTTCCAGGTCTAGTTTTGGTAGAAATGGTCAGCCCCATCCCATCGAAACTTGAGGTGTAAAATGATGGGCCTTGCACCATAAAAAAAAAAAAATGAGGTGCAAAATGGCGGGCCCTGCCTTATGCCTTGGTTTGGGTGGAGATGGTGGGCCCTACCACATTAAACATGAGGTGTAAAATGGTGGGGCCCACCCCATCAAAACATGAGGTATAAAATGGGGGCCGAAACATGATATTTATTAGTTGTAAAAGATCCCATGAAAAATAATATTCTATAGAAAAAAAAATCCAAGGTCTAAGTAGGTTTTCATTTTTTCTTACAAAGAGGGAAATTTTCAATTTTGGAGAATAATTTCCATGGAAAATAAGTTTAGAAAATGCTAGAAATTTTATTATCTATGAAAAAAATCTTTCCAATAAAATTTTTCCATTGAAACAAACCAATGACAAAGAAAAAACATTCACATTTAGTATATACGAGTATTCTGGCCCCACGCTATGCATGGGTGTAAAATGATGGGCCCTACACCATCAAAACATGAGGTGTAAAATGGTGGGGGCCTACCCTAATGCATTGGATTGGATAGAGATGGTGGACACCCCATCATCATTAACAGTAGGGGTAAAATCGTGGTCTGACCAAAACTTAAGGTGTAAAATGGCATGTCCCATCCATGGTTTTAATTTTCGACCGAAATTTCGGATTTCGCTGGAGACCAACACCGAAAGGGTCATTTATTTCGGCTGAAATTTTGGTTTTTCCGAAATTTGACCCAAAAAATCTGCTTTTTTTAATATTAATTTAATATTTCACCGAAATTTAATATGGAATAAAGTATTGTTTTCGGGTTGTGTACCAGATTTCGACCGAAATTTCAAGGACCGAAACCGGTACCGAAACCGAAAGTTTAAACCTTGGTCCCATCCCATAAAAAAACATGAGGTAAAACGTTAGCCCTATCTCATCAATAACATGAGATGTAAAATGGTAGGCCCCACCCTATGCATGGGTTTAAGTGGAGATGGTGGACCCACCACATCACCATGAGGAGTAGAATGGTGGGCCCCACCCATCATAGTATGGGGTGCAAAATAGTGGGTCCACCAGAGCAATTGTAAAATGATGGGCCCATTCATGCTATACTTGGGTCTAAAGTTTTGGGGCCTACTATAAAATAAAACATGAGATTAAAAAAAGGTTTTCCAATAATCAAAAAATTCTTGGAAAGAAAGAGAATGACAATGGAAAGAAACATGCTTTAGTATAGATTATGAATTTGTTCGGTTCCTCTCTCTGTCCCCTGCTCGGTCTCCATATCATTGTTCATAGCTTATAGATAGTGAATTTTAAGTGCTCATAGTTGTAACACAAAATAGATTACAAATTTTAAGTACTCATAGAGTCATAGTTGTAACACAAAGCACCTTGCAAGTAAGATATGTTAGGTGTTGGGGTACACTAATTAGTTCAATTGTGTATGTGAAGTGAATAATTTGAAGAGTTAGAAACCATCCTCACTCGAAAAGTATGTAGCATTTAAAATCTGACTAAAATAACTCGAGAAAAATTAACTGGATCAAACGTACTCGTAATCCATGATCCATGATTGTTTGAATGTCCCACCATTGTCAGTTTGCAGTTGAGTTGCTTGTACCTATTGGAAAACTTTAAAAGATGTATTTCCAATGTGGGATCTTTGCTTTAGTGCGGAGGCATTACACACATGAGATAATCGACTGCAAAAATCAGCGATTTAGCTTTTGTGGGTGTGTGCTTTTTTTTCATTACTACATACAAAGAGAGACATAACTGAATGCCGAACAATAATTTATTCCTTTACTACATTCAAAGAGCAACATAACAGAATGCACATTGCTTTCATAATCAAACTACTTAAGTTGCTTTCATAATCAGAGCCATTTCTCTATAATACACACTTCTTATAGATTTTAATTTTCTTCCACCGTGATTCCATGTAATAACTTGCATTATCCTGCTCATAAACACCACACTTGAAATAAAGATCGCCAGGTCCATGATCTTTTACCTCGAATTTCTGGATGCCGTCTATGAAAACAAACACCATTCCTTCATCTACGTTGTGGATCACATTATATCTAATCCACTTATTGTAAATATCTGTAATCAATACATCTGCTCGGTAATACTTCAGGTCACTGTTGTAAACACGGAGCATCAAAGTGGTTGCTCCCATAGCAGCACCGTGGATTTGGATAATGGAAACTCCAGTTGTGCCATTTGGCACATAGCCGTAACCTTCGAACTGCCACACTCCAGAAGAGTAATCAAGACCCTGCTCCGAAAAGAAAATATTAAAGGGGATTAAGTGTGGAAGTGTAAATGATTAGATAACACCATCTCTAATAGCTTAAGCTTTTGGAGTAATTGGTTGTTTCATATGGTACCAGTGCTATTGCCTTGGGGCTGGTCCTGGTTCAAAACCCAACAACTACTTAATATTCAAAATAGTATAAATGATTAACATCAACTTAACTGCTTAAGCTTTTGGAGTAATTGGTTGTTTCATATGGTACCAGAGCTATTGCCTCACGGGCCACGGCTTGTCCTGGTTCAAAATCCATCAACTCCTTCATATTAAAAGTAGTATAAATGATTGGCATCAACTCTAACTGCTTAAGCTTTTGGAGTAATTGGTTGTTTCACATTTAGATTGCTTATGTTGTTGCTGCTACTACTACTAGTATATAAGTCTCTTCAATTAACTGTATCTTGAGATGAAAAAGGTGAGGATTTGTGCACCATATTGATTCTTTAAGGGGGGTCATTTTTCTTTCTTCTTTCTTTTATTTTTCTATGGATTTTCTGGTTGATTATTGGGTGGAGATCTCTCTCTCTCTCTCTCTCTCTCTCTCTCTCTCTCTCTCTCAAAAGGTTTCTTCTCTTAATACATCCTCACTCTACCACAAATCTCTCAATAAATGCTTATTAATCTCTCAACCACTTTTCTTTCATCACT
Source organism: Tasmannia lanceolata (assembly GCF_043159265.1). Classification (NCBI taxonomy): domain Eukaryota; kingdom Viridiplantae; phylum Streptophyta; class Magnoliopsida; order Canellales; family Winteraceae; genus Tasmannia; species Tasmannia lanceolata. The sequence continues at coordinate 40,248,521 of NW_027518689.1, forward strand.
TAGACCCTGTTAATTTATCTTTTCTCTAAAACACTATATGACTATATCCACCCAGCCTCTCTCTCTCTCTCTCTCTCTCTCTCAGATATAATTAAGACCATTTTTCATAAGGCTACTAATATTTGCAATACCTTGAATGGGGCGAACTCACCTTTTTATTATTTAACCAGCTTTCTAACACTAGCTCTCAGCACTCTAATTAAAAAGAGAAGACAAGGTGAGTTCGCCTCATTACCAAAACATGGTAGGGCGAATATCAATATTGAAGACCAACTTACTCTTACTCTCCCTCTAAAATGCTTAGCGGCTATGAAAATTTTTTTCCAGGGAATATTAGTTTGCCAAGTGATGAGAAAGGGGTAGAAAGAGTGGGAGAGGAAGAGAATTGAGAGGTCAGCGGTGAGGAGATGGTGCTAAGTGGCTGAAAATTTGGAAAAAAGAAAACTATATTTTGAGTAGAAAACTATATTAGTTTTTCTTTCCGCGGTTTTCAGCCACTTGTCACACTATCCTCACTCATACCCTCTCAATTCTCTCCCCAAGCAACAGTCATTGACCCTCTAACATTGTATGAACTAATATTCCTAGGAATTTTTTTCATGGATGCCAAACATGGCCTAACTCATCCCATAAGCTAAGCACAAAATGGAGGTAGAGAGAGAGCATTTATACGCTTATGCGGATTTCTGTACGTGGCTTGGTCATGCTGGTGGGGTCGTGTGGCTTGTCATCGGAGTAGACCCATAGCTTCCGGACTCCATGTTTGTAGCTGTAGCGCTGGTCAAGGGGCTTGTCATATGGCTTTTGTATTTCAAAGTTGTGTTCTGTTAATGGAACAGAGGTAAATCCATCTGTTGGATCAGCAGAACACATAAGACGGGCATCCTTCAAAACGTCCACGAAAAGTACTAAAAATGCAAGTAGAAAGAAAGAGGAAAGAGCCATGTATAGAGAGAGAGAGATGCAAGGTTAGAGGAGAGTTTAATTATATATAGTGTTAGAGAAGAAGATATTTTCTCTTGTTCGGCCTTAAAAAGTTCAATTGTTTATATGTTATGTACTATTGAAGAGAGACCCTTCTCTTTGAGAGTTTAACTGTATATGTAGTGTTAAATACAGAAATTAATATTCATGTATTGTAAGATCTTATGAGGGCAATTATTAATCTAAGATATGATGGACGTTGTAGATTGAAGAACAAGATTAAGTGTGAAATTATTGGAGTTACTCATTGACCAAAGTGATCAATAAAGGGTATAAGGGTAATCAATACATCTCATCCTTATTAAGAAATGGATGATTAGTGTAGCTCAATCAACGATAAGATGTAGGTTTGGATAATGTATTTGGTTAAATGGATTAAGCCAAATAGAGTCCTATTGTGGGTGGAACTCTAAGAGGTAATTTTCTTTTCTTTTATATTTTCTTTTTTGATTGATAAGAGGTAATTTTCTATAAATATGGGATTGGTAATTTTCTATCTAAGATGACCAAAGGAGATCTCGGCCACTAGAGACTAAGCAAACCAGATAGGCATTGGAAGACCCAGAGCAATTGATCACAGCCATGGCCGATCTAGATAAGTTCTAGTCCCTCTTTTGTATTCTAGAAATTTACATGGTTAGATCAATTTAGATAAAATAGTGTTTTGATTAGATCTATCATGGCATATTCTGCATGTATAATTGAATTCCATGATCTTAAGTTTAAATTTAAATGTACACGTAACCATTTGTCTCGGTTTAGGGAAGGTTTTGTCGGAGAAAAGTTTATACAAATCCAAACACTTCGTCCTTTTGTGGGTGTTTTGTTATGTGTCACATTAGAGACAAAGTATAGCTTTTCTTGCCGGAAACCTGAATGACGCTAGATGGATCAAGGGCTAGGATCATTCCATCAAGTTTGGGTCAATGACAATCTGCTAGAATTGTGGCTTCCTCTTGGATCAACGGATCAGATCAAGTGGGGTCTAAGTCAAAGAAATATGGATTTGTAACCTTCTGTCCTTATATTATATAAATAATTGTTATAATAATATTAGATAGATGGTCCAAGAGTCCAATCGTATGTTTTATATGGTCTTATATGATGTATTATGTCTCTGTTCAGCTGTCTGATCTTCCATCATCATTTCCTGTGACAATCAAATTCTCACGTTGGTGTCTTTTGTATATTGTGAGGGAGGATCCTACAGGAATCAAACCCTTTAATTAATGCGTAGGTAGAAAGATGCTTGGAATCGGATGCTTTCCATGTAAATGTTTGTTTTATCTTCATATTATGTTCATTACATTAATGTGTGTTGTGATGAAATGCTTTGTTTTCTTGGGCCATATTTGGCGATTATGAAAAATTAATCCACAGGTAATATCCGTGGGGCCAACTGTATGAGAGTGGATGAGAAGGAGGGAGAAAGAGAGAATTGAGTTGGCGGGATTAGAGAGAGCATAAAAAGTACTAAAAACTTAGTCATAAGGGATTTAAAATCCTCGGTTGACTTTATGGATTGTGGGTCACTCTAGGAAAGTCTAGCGGATTGCGGGTCACTCTGGGAATATGTGGGACTTCTCAAGCAGGGACTTCAATAGGGATTTCAGAGTGATCGAGCAGTTTTGCGTTAGTTGCGAAGAAATGAAGGGCTATAAAGTCCTAAAAAAATTACGTTCTAATTTTTCACAATTACCATACTGAGTTTGGGGGCTCCAATTGTGGATCCAAATATATATTACATATTGTGGGCCTAACTAAAATGGGTTGAACATCCAATTTGGACGTAATATTCAATTAATCAAGATTAACATCGAAGATAAGGACATTTTGATTATTTTCTATGACATAAGTGTGTTTTAGATTTTATGCTTTTTATTATTTTGTTATATTTTGATATTTTTATGAGATAAGGGCATTTTCTCATTTTTCATGGCATGAATTTTTTAGGATTTTTTAATTCTCTCATTTTCACGAGATAAGGGTATTTTGGTCATTTCATGACAGGAACTTTTTTTTAAAATTTTTATTTAAATTTTAAAATTTTGCCATTTTGGTCTTATTTAAATTTTTTTTATTTTCCTTTTTCTCATTTGTCCATTAGTTAAGGAGATTTTGGCCCTTTTTCATGTGATAAAGGCATTTTGGTCATTTTTCAGAACACATGGGTATTTTAGGATTTTTTTCATTTTTTCATTTTTCTTATTTTCCATGAGATAGGGGCATTATAGTTTTTTTTAATGAGATAATGGTATTTTGGTCATTTTTCATGATATATGTTTTTTCTTGTTTTTCATGATATAAGGATATGTTGGTCATTTTTCAGGAGAGGGGAAAGAGCTGCCAATTAGATTTTTGAAATTCTACCCATTTGAGAAGGATTCTCTAGTGAGCATTTTAACAAGAAAATGAGATTTTGGTGGAGTCTTTGAGAAAAATCCCGGAGATCCCAACTAACTCGGGATTTCAGAGTGGAAGCTAAGAGTCGGCTGTGACTAACACGCTACTCCTCAAATCTCCCGGAATTCCCCAACATCCAACATGACTAACGTTCCGTATTGTCTTCCTGGTCTTAGGAACTTTTCTTGATGTCTTCATTCCTCTCAAGTCTTTGCATCACCCACGCATCTCTCACAACTTGCCCCATAAATATTCCATGGAATATTTTCATTATGCGAAACATGGCCTTAGTAACATAAGTTAGAAATCCCAAAAGTGTGTTTTTCTTTGGTTTCTTTGATCATTATAAAGCTGTCTACGCGATGACAATAATATGTGTTTGATTTGAAAAAAAAAAAATTTATATATATATATATATATATATATATATATATGAGTAAAATGATTGTGAGCCCACATTATTAGGATGATCCATAGCATTTATTTGAAAGGCCCTTACATAGATAGGGTGTGTACAAAAAATCAGCTCCATAGGATCATCCTAACCCATCCAAAAGTGGAGGGCAAAATGGACAGACACCGTTTGCCACAAATCTGCCCATTTTTGCCCTCCGCTTTTGGAGGGGTTAGGATGATCCAATGGAGCTTATTTTTTGTGCACACCCTATCTATGATGGGGCCTTGCAAATGAATGGTTTGGATCACCACAAAAAATGTGGGACCCATGTGTTTGGGCCCTCAAGCTCATATAAGCTATATGAGCTTCAAGCTCACAATCATTTTCCTATATATATATATATATATATGAGAAGTGTTCCTGCGCAGCTGCTTAGACAGCTGCTTCAAAAACTGATGTAGGCCCACATTTTTGGGGTGATCCAAAGCATTCATTTGGAAGGCCCTTCCATGGATAGGGTGTGTACAAAAAATGAACCATTTAGGATCATCCCAATCCTGCCATTTGTGGAGGGAAAAAATGGTCATAAACAGTGTCTGTCCATTTTCCCCTCCACCTTTGATTAGGTTCGGATGTTTATCAAGTTTGGCTGGTGTCAAAAACATTTCCATGTAATTGTGTTTATCAAGTAGTGAGAGAAAGGGCTAGGGAAGGTGGGAGAAGGAGAAACTACACATGGTCTGAGTGAGGAGAGGGTGTAAGAAGTTGGTGTCGGTTAGGATTCTATTTTGTTTAGGAAAGTACCGTGAGAGGGATCTTTGAGATTAAAAATTATTTGTAACTTTCTATTGAAGAACATGAATAAAAAAAAATCGTCTCTTCTCCCTTATTCTTCTTCTAGTGTTCTTGAGGCTATTCTTGGACGTGGGATTTAATTCTTCCGAGCACCGTATAAAGTCGGGTGTCATGAGACATTTGATTGCAAAAAGGAGTCAAAACCCTAGAAGACTACTTACTTAATACTCTACTTGTCTGTCCATTTGTCTGCTGAGATGGCACCCTGTAATTCTACAACTAAAATCTTTTAAAAAAAAAGGTAATTTCTTTTGTACTAGAGTTGTGGGATTCATTTCTCTTCTCTTTCTCTTTTTTTTGTCCCTCGTCTTGCTCTCTACTCTACAAGGAGACTACTAATCTACACTTTAAAACCAAATACATCATGGGGTTCACAACTACGTACTCTATCAGCAGGATACTACTTAATTCCCTACTACTCTACCAGTTGACTACTTACCCACTATTCTACTAAGAAATCTTGGTGCATATAGGGTCCATTTGGTAGTCATGGAAAACGAAAGTTAAAAAAAGCAAAAGGGACAAATTCAGGCTTTCTCCGACAAAAACGATTTAACAAGCGTTCGGTTGACACGTGAAGTATTTTTTTCCCCCCTCGAGCTTATGTCCACTTATGTGTCACCGAAAACATAGCCTCGAATTCCCCCCTAAATCGAGAGGGTCTAGCTGGAAAAAGAAACAGCTTTGTATTTTCCATTCCACTTATATTTTTCAATTCTCTCTCTTCCCCTGTCCCTCTGCTCATTACTTTCCCTTTCTGACGACCTCCCAGTATCCAAACGGACCCATAGGGAAATTATAGGAAACTAAGGGAAAGTAGTGACTGATACCAACCAAACATGCTCAAATTTTACTCAGAGAAAAAGCGACTCCACTTTACCTGGAAAGTGAGACAAGATATTGCCTAAGCAAAAAATTGGTCAATATGCCCACTCGGCATTCCTTCATGCATCCAACTGATTTGAACCATTTATTGAGAAAAAACTTTAAAAAAAAAGTCTTCATTCTATTAGTGATAGATTGGGTGGTCCATCTTGGACAAAAGCCAGACTTAGTAGGCTAGCACGTAGTCTCTAAGTCTCTGCGTGGCATGCCCTCTTAATAAGGAGAATTTCAATCTCATTTTGGATTTATCCCGCCTGAGTACTTGTTACCGCAGAGCTTGCATTGGACATTTGATCTATCTTGCAATTGAGGGTAGGACTATAGTAGTCAACCATAATCTCATTGAATTCTATCATCTTGGGCTCGATTATTTCTCAAAAGAAAAAAGAAAAGCATATAACAATAAATAAGTATCTTCTTATATGACACCAGTACTTATTTCATTAACAAGCTAAACCATAACAAAGAAAGTAGTAACACATGTTAATCACATTTTTTAAGGACCTTGATTCCCTTCCAACGAGACTCCATGTAATAGGAAGCGCCATCTTGTGCATAAACACCAAATTTAAAGTTATGAGAGGGCCCCCCATGATCATTCACCTCTAATTTTAGAACCCGATCAATGAAAATTCTTACTTTTCCAGCATCGACATCGTGGATTACATTTAAGCGAAACCATCGATCGTAGATATAAGGGACTAGGACCGGGCTTCGATAATATGAAAGCGTACCATTGTATACCCGCATCATGGCTGTTGTGGCGTGGCCACTTGCACCAAAGATTTGCATGATACATACACTGGATGTACCATTGGGCACGTACCCATGCCCTTCGAATTGCCACACACCAGAGGTATTATAGTAGACCTAACAAAAAATGTAGTAAAGATAAACAAACATAGGAAGAAGAAAATGAAAAAATAAAAAGTAATAATAGTGTTAAGTATAAATGATTAAATAACACCAACTCTAACAGCATAAGCTCTTGGAGTAATTGGTTGTTTCACACGATATTAGAGCTATTGGCTTATGGAGGTAATGGGTTCAAGACTCAACAACTCCTTGATATTAAATATCCAGGTGTATGGCAAACTCAAAAAAGATAGGCCAAACGTGAGGGTAAGTTTTGAAGTATAAATGATTAAATAACACCAACTCTAACGTACAACTTAAGCTTTTGGAGTAATTGGTTGTTTCACAAATAGGCACATGTAAATTTCGTAAAATGGCTGTGCTCGGAACATGATTGTGTGTTGGGTAAGATGGTTTTTTATTTAGAGAAAATCATTTCAAACAAATCTCCATTTTCGCTAAGAAAAATTGTCATTTTATGGGTGTGCAAAGGAAGAGACTTCTATTAATTTTGATTGATTAAAATCAATTCTAATAGTGCGGACGGCTAGATTGGTCATCCGCCAGGCATTTGTGATCAGTGCGTGATCTAATTGACCCGCTTTGATACCAAATGAAGGAAGAGATCTCAATTAATCTTGATTGATTACAATCATAGTGTAAACAATCCAAGGAATTCCAACAATTGCACGAAAATCCAGTTCTTATTTTAGAATTCAGACCATGATTAGATAGATGGTGGCCGGGATGAATAGGGCCCAAAACCTGTTCAAGGTAGGGAGCTACTTGGGTTGGCCTGGGAACTCCAACTTGGTGTTGAGCTCACTCATCACAGCAACGTAGCCATGATTGAAAGAAATAAAAAAGAAAAGAAAAGGGGAGGCGTAGAGTTGGAGATTGTTTACACTTATGCTCATCTCAGTGCGTGGATGGGTCTTGCTTGTACGGGAGTGAGGCTTGTCTGTAGAGAAAACCCAGAACCTGTGGACTCCATCGATGAAGCTATATCGCTCACTTAAGGGCAAGTCATAAGGTTTTAGGACCCTTAAGTTAGAGGCGTTGAGAGGGATAGAGATGAACCCATTTGTCGGATCTTCGGGCCACCAACCTTTGGCTCTGTGTGTGCCAAGGTGGAGCAGGACTAGAAAGAAAAGAGCAAAGACAAAGCCAGAAGAACCCATTTCTTCTTCTTCTTCTTCTTCTTAGGTTGGACGTTTTTATAATGGATGGAGGAGCAAGGAATAGTAGGAGTGGTTGGTGTAAAGGGACAGCAATATATGGATTCCTCTTCTCAAAAGTAATATTGTGAGATGATCATAATGTCTACAGCTGAGTTTCGCTGACCTCTTCAAACATTAAGGTATCTTTGTCTATGAAAAAATTAGATAGCGTTTGAAAGCAGATAAAGGTATTCTCAATGAAATATACTTCGATAAAAATCAGTTTTACATAGTTTTTATAGGCTGATTTCTATGAAACTCGATCTTATGGTGTCAAACATTTCGTTGGCTTTTGGGAAAAGGCGATTTTACCCATGGCAGTCTTGACTGGGTTTTAGTAGAAATCGATAAAAGTCAAGCTCTCTCTCTCTCTCTCTCTCGGTGGATCTTTTAGATGTGTGTACAATTACATGCGGAAATTGATTTTACCGCATATGCCTATGTTCTCAACTATTAAAATATTTACATTTGAAGAAAGAAGTGGTGCTAAGGTATGTGTGTGAGAGAGAGAGAGTGTGTGTGTCTTATTTTTGTATGAATTTGTCTAATCTACAATTTAATATTTTTTTGTCTAACAAAGTAGGACAAGGTCTACATAAACATATATGATTTTTACTTTACAGATTGCTGCATGGTCACTGCCTACGCCACCTGACCATATATTTTAGTTAGGGCAAAATTATAAGGTGTACATGCATAGCTGCATGGGGGGGGGGGGGGGGGGGGGGGGGGACTGCCATATAGTTTGATGCAGTCCAAAAATCTGAGGTTCCTCTTGGCTAGCAGAGGAGGCAAAAAGATTAAAAAAAAAAGAAAAGACAAAAGATAAAAAAAAAAAAAAAGAATAAGAAAATGTGCCCTTCAATTACAAGACTTCAAACCCCGTCCAATGGAATGATATTTACTTTGACTCTGTTGAAGTCTAGTTTCTAAGAGTGAAAATGAAGAACACTCAAAAGATTTGATGCCTAAAAAATAGGCTACAATTAAGATAACACAAATAACACTTGAAGAACAAGGATTCCTTCCACATTTTGTAGGCAATGACAAATTGCACGGTGATTTTTGTCTGCATTAAAGGTGCTGCTCTTAATGTTTGATCTCACGGTTGTTTGATCAAATATCAAGTGCGGCACCCTTGTTACGTTCGTGTGCGCATGCATGCACCGACATGGAAACTCTTTAGTTAGAGATACTGATGAGATATAAGAAATGTATTGTTTTTTAGTAGATGTGAATCTAAAATAAATCTTCAACACATGCAAAACCATTCCCCTCTATTGCCAAGTGGGTTGAGTGCCCTTGTTCAATATATATAAGAGCCGGCCTTACTTATAAAAAGAAAATTTAGGGCGTGCAAACATGTACATAAAGGCCTCTCGTTCGATGATCTAAACTGTTTACATGTCTGGCTTTATGGCGCTCAATGTCCCTAAATTCTCTCCATTTGGGCATATCTAATCTAACCCTCCCATTGGGAAAGATTTTCTTGCTTAAATTATACATTATATTCGATTTTTTGTTTTTTTAATTTTATTTATCAGAGGATAAACTCCATTTCCAATAAATAAATTTTAATTTTAAATTTTTTAGATTCCATTCCTATGACACTTCCAAGAGATCAATGTAGGGCGCACTAGGCATCTAGTCTAAATCTAATGTACATAAAAATAAAATTTGCTAAGAAATAATTGGAATTAGAGGAAACAGTTCCTGCACATGAGTGCAGAAAACATGGTCGGCTCACATTTTTTGGACCATCCTAAGCATTCATTTGAAAGGCCCCATCATGTATGGGTTGTGTACCAAAAAATCACGTCCATTGGATCAACCTAATGCTTTCATTTGTGGGGTGAAAAAATGGGCAAATTTGTGGACAAACAGTATCTGTCCATTTTCTCACACACAAATGAACACCTTAATATGATCCAATGAAGCCGAGGTTTGGTAAACACCCCATCCATGATGGGGCCTTTCAAATGAATGATTAGGATCACCCAAAAAATGTAGGCCCACCCTTGTTTCCCGCACTCGAGCGCAGATAAGCTATCTGAGCTCGAGTGCAAGAACTGTTTACTTTTGGAATTAATGATAATTATTTAAGGCTTATAAAATACTTATTAAAATCATTAAAAATAAAATTTGGGGGGAAAATTCATCAAATATCTAATGAATAGGAAAGAACTTATAAATTTCTCCCTTCTTTTCGTGTTTAGATGGCTTTGTTGTAACTTGTAACGTGCTTGTGGGTATGTTGGATCAATTGTGATTGCCTTTGGTTACCTTGATCAATGGCCATCGTTCTTGGTGTCAATTATGGCCTATTGTTCTCTCTGTCTTCTTTCTTTGGATGTTTCAATTGTTGATGTGCTGGATATTAGAACCCTAATCACTTTTGATCACTTGCTTTAAGCTAGATTGGGCCTCATCGCTGTGAGGCCCCTCATTTTGATAATTTAAATTGAAATCTTGAGTTTTTTTAATCACTTGGATCATTCTACTATGTACCTTCTGATAGCTTGAATTGATGGATCGAAGCTTGATCTCATCTCCCCATAGCGTGACACACTGCTTAATCAATCATAGTTCAAACAATCTAGGGTTCACTATTCATTTGAGCTCTTGTACTTTTTGTTTAGATTATCGGTGAATTGAGTCTTAGCGTTCAATTTTCTATTGATCGCTCCAATTTATGTTATATTGAACAGTGAATTTGAGTATAGGCACCGAACCACAGAAGTTTTACTGCAGCTAGTATTTGTATTTCTTCCGTGGATTGATTGGGGTGTCGCACAAATGTTGCGTCACTTGCTCGATCCATCTAACCATAAAATAGAATGGGAATCCTTAACCATTTAACAATATCAGGAAAAATGAGGTATCGCGCAGCCTGAGCAGCCTTCTATTTACACCATTTCTTTTGTTGTTTGACTCATCCAACCTGTTCATTCTATAGGACCTAACATAGGTAGGGTGTCCCTAAGAAATCATCTCCATAGATCATGGTATCTATTGATTTGTGGAGTTTTAGAATGGACGGCTAGAAAGTGGGCTTCTAGAGATCGAGTGGTTAGGATGATTGTATGGAGATGGTTTCTTAGGAACACCCTATCTATGTGAGATTCTATGGAATGAATGGATTGGACGAGTCAAACAACATGGAGATGGTGTGTTTATAGTAGGGTTGCAACGTGGGCCGGGTTTTACCCGACCCGCATTGACCCGACCCGAAAATAGCATGGGTCGGGTTTAGAAATCGTGTGTCTTGGGTAGGGTCGGGTTTTAGTTTAAAAACCCAGCTCAATCTTGGGTAGGGTCAGGTTTAAAGAAAAAAAAACCTGAAACCCGACCCGACTTAAGTAGGTGTACTATGACATTTTTAATTATCTCTTGAATAACATGGCAAATTATTTTTCAATATAATATAATGATATAATTGTTTTTATTGAGGTGATCATGTTTGTGAAGTGGAAATATAGTTTCCTTCTTAAATTTATACACTTGATTACAGAAATTTAGAGATTTTTGGTGTGAAGAATTGTTTTTTTTCTCTACAGTGCGTCAACGCGAAAAAACCCAACCCGAGAATTATCATGGGTAGGCCGGGTTTGGGAATCCTGGGTTTTCTAGAAAAAAACCCCGACCCCGACCCGACCCGCTCGACCGGAGTTGCAACCCTAGTTTATAGTGGCTTGCTAGGCTAGACCCGGCAAACCGGTAACCCGTGCGGGTACGGGTAAAAAATACCTGCGATTCTACGGGTAAGTTTTTCATGTACTCGTACCCAACCCGCGCGGGTTGGATAAACTCGCGGGTAACCCACTAAATTTATATTTAATTTTTTTATAAAAAAAAAACCTTTTGTGGCAACGACGATTTCATTCATTTCGCAGCCTTTTGCGGTAAACTCATCTAAATATGAACGTTGCGTCATGTTTGAGTGCCCAAAGCATGCCATCCAGTTCTACAGTAGCATGATGAAATGTGTGTATAATTTTTTTGGCAATGGTCATTCAGAATAATTTGGAGCATTACTAATTGCCTCCCTCATCCATGACCAAATCTTCAATACAGGTTTCACCATAAGGAGGAGCACCTCCCCCTTCTACTGAATCAAAGAGCAGCCTGCAACCAAAGGATTTCTGATCAGAACATAAAAACATTGCACCCTTCAGCAATCTGTCATTCAATGCCCTATTTTGTTCAATTCCGTCCATTGCCGATCTACATTTCTTCGTCATTTGTGTTGGGTTTGCTTGAATTAACAATTTGCACATGAGATCTTCTTTGACAATACTAAGAATGCTTGAGATTCACCAAATAATTACTTTGTTCAGTTGTTGTATGTGATATAAGTTACATAAAAAGAGGTTGTGGGGATTTTGTTTCACGGCATTCTTAGAAAGCCTACTGTAATATCCATCTAAAAATCATATGATATAAGAATAGCCCAATTACATATTAATGCAATAGATTCCCCCGCCTTAGTTTTGAAAGGTTGCCCGAGGGGCACCCAGAGCTGACCCAGACCCACCTGCTAGTCCCGGGTAGGGGCCGGGTGTGGGTATTTTTTTTATGGGTAAAAAGATTTGTACCCGTACCCGCAAATTTGTGTGCGGGCCGGGTGTACCTGCGGTTACGGGTCCCATTTTGCCGGGTCTATGCTAGGCTGAGCTATAGCTCTTGCCCCCTAACAATATATGTAGCTCATTAATTTGGTAGTGCGACTAGTGACTACGAACGAGTATTTTCGCATCATGAGCCATCATCGACAATAGGCCCCACGTCTAAACAGGAGACCAGGGCAAACTATCTGAATCGGTGGTCAGCGTACTTTTCCCCTCTTCATTTTGGATTTTGAGTCCAAAACTGATTATAAACGTACCTTGACTCCAAATTATCGGTTATAGACTCCAAATCGATTCCAAAATCCAGAACAATCTGAAAAATTGAAAGTTGAAACTATGAGAAGGTCATAAAAAAGGGCATCTTAAGAGTTAAGACTGAGAAACATGTGATCTCCGTATTTTTCTGGTTAGTCATGTAAACCCATAAACGAGTCTTTTGCTCTGTTCTACCAAAAGCAAGGCAGAGGGTAAATGGGGATGAGGCCAATGGCATTCGCCAAAAACGGAGGGCTGGGATTGGCCGCGATCTGCTACGTGGCAGTGGATTACCTGCGCAATGTTTCTCCGTCATGGCACGCCCGGCTCCAGCCAATGCTGTGGGCTGGTCTCGCCCTGGCCTCCGTGGTTCGGGTCCCCTTCTACAAGCACTGGTCTTTGGAGCTCAGATCCGCCATTCCTTTCATCGCTTCATTGTTCTTCATGCTCTCCGCCCTTCTCTTCGAAGTCCTCTCTGTTCGCTTCGTTACTGCCGTTCTCGGCCTCGACTGGCACCGGTAATAATCAATCATACTCTTCCCCTAATTTGCAACAAAACCCTAATTTGAGAAAACGAAACTGTGAGCAGATTCCTTTTTTTTTTATTTAATTCTTTCTTTTTTTTGTAAATCGATCTGTTTTTTTGTGGGTTTTGCAATTGAAGTTATGTTGGGTTCTGGTTTCCTTTTCGTTTTTGTTGAGAGAGGAGAAGAAGAGAAGAGAATGAGAGAAAAAGATTGAGTTTTGGGAGATGCGCCCCTTCACTTATGTATTTATATTAAAGAGAAAGAGTAAAAAGACCATAATGTCCTTAGGCAAATACATACACCTTCTAACACTCCCCTCGAGCTGGAATGCAGTTATCATACATTACTCGCTTGTTACAAATCTCATTTAGCTTAGCTTTACTCAACGACTTGGTAAATACATTAGCTAGTCAACGACTTGGTAAATACATTAGCTAGCTGATCCACTGATGGAGTGAAGGAGACGTGTATCTCGCCTTTTTGAATTCTCTGGCGTATGAAATGACAATCAACCTCTATGTGCTTGGTTTTCTCATGGAAGACATGATTGGTAGCAATGCGAATAACAGCCTTATTGTCACAATAAAGCTGGGCCGAAGAAGGTGAAGGGAAGCCAATCTCTGATAGGAGAGATCGCAACCAAATAAGCTCTCCACTCGTATGTGACATGGGTCGATATTCTGCTTCTGCATTTGACTTGGAAACTATGTCATGTTTCTTCGCCATGACACTAAGTTACCCCCAACAAAAGTGCAATAGCCAGTGGTAGATCTCCTATCTGCTGGAGACCTTGCCCAATCTGTATCACAAAATCCTTCCAGCCTTGCATGCCCATGCTTCTTGAATAGGAGGCATTTCCCTAGCGCTCCCTTCAGATAGCGAAGAATTTGAACCACTGCTATTGGGATGTACATGGATCACTCATAAACTGGCTAACTATACCCCAACTGCGTATGAGATATCTGGGCAAGTAACAGTGAGATAAATGAGCTTCTCAACTACCCGACGGTACCTGCCAGGGTCATCCATCAATTCTCCCTCATCTGAAAGCAACTTTGTATTTGGGTACATGGGAACAACAACTGGTTTCATCCCCATTGAACCAGTATCATCCAACAGATCTAGCACATACTTCCTCTAAGAGAGGTAGAGATTACTACCAGAATAAACTACCTCAACCCCTGGAAAATATCTTAGACGCCCAAGGTCTTTATGGAAAATTCTTTCTGTAGGAAGGCCTTCAAGCTCTGTATACTAGCTATGTCGCTGCCTGTAATGATAATGTCATCCACATAGATTATGAGAAGGATATGCCCAGCATCGGAACAACAACTAAAAAAAGAGTGATCAACTGCACATTGCCTCATGCCAAATCGCATGATAGCATCACTGAATCGTCCAAACCATGCTCTAGGAGATTGTTTAAGCCAATATAAAGACTTGCGAAGTTTGCATACTGAGGAGGACATCTCCCCCTGAGCAACATACCAGAAGGTTGCTCCATATAAACCTCTTCAGTCAAGTCATCATGGAGAAAGGCATTATTGACATCAAGCTAATGGAGGGGCCATTCTCAGTTAAAGAAGGAATTTTGGCAACCGTTGAGAAGGTCTCTGTGTAGTCAACCCCGAAGAGAAAGAGTATGTCACCATTGAGAAAGGCATTCTTGACATCAAGCTGATAGAGGGTGGCCCTCGGTTAACAGGAAGAAGAAGAAGAAGAAGAAGGTGAAGGGAGGAAGGGAACAATGGTGGTCCCTAGGAGATCAAAACCGTAGGGCTCTGATATCATGTTGAGAGAGGAGAAGAAGAGAAGACAATGAGAGAAAAAGAGTGAGTTTTGGGAGATGCTCCCCATCACTTATGTATTTATATTAAAGAGAAAGAGTACAAAGACCATAATGCAATTAGGCAAATACATACACCTTCTAACAATTTTCTTCTCTGCGAGATTGATGTAGTTTGGGTGATTTGGATAGTTAGTTTTATGTTTATTTTGTAGCTCTGTTCCGTATGGGTATGGGTGTAAAGGAATTGGGTCTATTCTTCTGTTCTTTGTGAATGCATCTGTTTATATATTTTTGGGTTTTGCAATTGAAGTTGTGTTGGGTTTTGGGTTCCTTTTCCTTATTGTTTTGCCGGGTTCATGAGATTATACTTGGAAGAACTGGAATGAATTCAATTTGGATTATTGATATATGTTTATGATACTACCTAAATATGCTTGTTACGGTTCTAAATAAATATATAAATTCGCTTGTTGGTGGGGCATTTTGTTATTTTTTGGTAGTTACTTGGGAAAATTATGCATGCAAATGCGTTGTATTAATCCATGGACAATGCGTTAATCTGCAATCTTTTATTTTCAAGTACTTCTAATCAATTTTATAGGTACCGATGCTATACGTAACACAGTTGAAAACATTGATTGCGAACCCAAGAAATATTTTGAAAAGGAAAAAAGTATAGGAAATATCGGTGTAAGATAATGCTACAGTATTGATTCACAACAAAATGGTTATACATATTGTAGTTGATTACCAACAAAATGGTTCAACATAACCTAGAACTTAGAATGCAGAATACGGTTTTTAATATATGATTATATTTCTACAAGTGGGGAAAAGTAAAACACCCACTTGCACAGTTTTTTCTTTTTTCAATTGGAATCCTACCAAAGCATGAATGGACCTTTAAAATTTAGCATTTCTCACCGTACATTTACGCGTTCTTATATTGTTTTCCATCCGAGCACATGCACTTAGGACAGTATATCCATATTGCATATTTGCATCACCCATACTGACAGGCAATATTATCCAATTTAGATAGATAAGTCCATTTGGCATAGATAATACGGTTTTGAAGTTTGAACTTAACTTGATTGTTTGAGAGCCCATGTTTGTCTTTGTTACTTTGTACAATTGTATTCACATTATTGTAAGCTCCTGTTTGATGCTAAATGGATCTCTAATTGATTTCTCTAACTTCTCCATGTTACCCATTTTGCTTAATCTTGTCCACTTCTTGTCCTAGATCCTTTTTTATTTATGTAATCTTGAGCAATTGAGCTTCTTCTTCTTTTCTTTTACCATTCAAAAAAAGAGCAATCGATGTTTGCAGGACCATTATTTTCTATGTTATGTTCTGTTATTATTACCTTTATGGTCTTGATGTTGTGTCATTGGAATATGCTTTGTCTATGTTATTTTCCATCGAAATCATTTGATGTAGTGTTTTTTCAACTCCTCTTTGGCGATTCCCCTTGTCATCTTGTAAGTCCATACATTTAATGTTGCACTATCATTTGAGCTATTTATTAATTAAATGTTTTCCGGTTGAGATAATGCAAAGGTTCATTAAATATGGGCAGATCCGCGCCTCCTCTTCCTGATACTGGCCAGTGGCTGTTTCTAGCACTGAATGAGAAGCTTCCCCATTTCGTGGTTGAAATATTAAGAGCACATATTATCAGCCTGCATCATTATCTGATGTTGTTTCTAATGCTTTCCTTCTCTGTATTATTCAACTCCGTCAAAGCTCCTGGCCTCGGACTCGGTGCAAGGTATATGTTCACCATGGCTATTGGTCGTCTTCTTCGGGCCTTAACATTTGCCTCTACAATTCTGCCGTCACTCCGGCCTTGGTGTGCTGTTTCCCGGTTTAGAGTTCCCTCACATCCTCATCCTTGGGCGCAGAAATATTATATGCCATATGCATCCGATTCCAATGCCATTAGCAAGCTAATACATAATGACATACATTATGGTTTGTTCCACACGAAATACCTAAGTTTTTTTTTAAATACATTTTGATCCCATTGATTTTGTAACTAGATGGTTTGAGGATCTAATATTTCTTCTGTTTTACTTTTTAGCAACTGTTGGGGACTACCCTGGTGAGTACCGGCCTGATTGGGGATCAATGAGTTTCCTAGTTGATATCTTGAGGCCCACTAGTTCGGAAGGGTCGACATGGTACGGTTTGCTAACGAAAGCTGGTGGTGGGTGCAATGACCTTTTATACAGTGGCCACATGTTTGTTGCAGTGTTGACTGCTATGGCATGGACGGTATGTCTGAATCCTTTTATGGCTGTTATTTCTTAGTTGGATGGATTTGGCATGTTACTTTATCAGTAAAAATTTAGATTTCCAGTCCCATATAGGTGCATGGATATTGTGTACAAAAATTGTATGTTGAGACTTTTGCCACGAAGTGTATTAAGAACTTGCATCGTTAATTGTAGTATGTCTGATATAAGAATGCAATGCATTGATTAATATTTCTCAGAATCTAAAATAAGTTAGAAAAGGAATTGGCTTCCTCGTCTCTAAGTTAGCTGACTATGATCATTCTCTCTTGTTTCCAGACTAGGTTACTTGTATCTTTTTTTATGACATAGGGTATCCCCACCCCAATTTTTAGGGCGGGACTATTCCCTACGGATGCACGCAATCACCCGTAAACCACGCGCATCAGGTAAGCCCAGGGGGATTCGAACTTGCATCACTGGGGAGCATACCCATGACTTTAAGCCAAATAGCCACACCTGTACGGGTTGATTACTTGTATCTTAGCATAATGAATGCAAGTGTTGGGATTCTTTGGTTATTATTCCCTGAACCTTAAATGTAGTCAGACAATGAGTTGGCCTTCTCTTCAATAGTTTAGCTGACTTGAACCATTCACTCTTACTTCTTGATTAATAATACTTGTATTTTCCTTTTACATGCTTTATATATTCCCTGTTTCTGTCCTTTCTCTTGCCAGTTAATTTTCCATTTTAGAAATGAACATGATGTTGAAGTTAGAAGACTATTTATTTTATTGCTTTATTTCTGGGTTTTATTGTGTATTTAACCGAGATTTCTTCGTATTTAGGACAGGACCCATTTCATTAATGGAAAATTTGTAAATTTAAGAAAAGTTAATTCATAATAGAGAGTCATCCAGTTCATGGGTATGCTCTCTTTCCACCCAAATATCTTGTTTTCTTTATTCTCCTCTCTTCTCCTCTTCTCCTCTTCTCTTCCACTACTTCCTCCACATCTTCTCTTCACACTTTCTTCTCGTTTCTACACCACTCAAGTCACATCCATTGTGATCTTGACATGTTATCAGAGCTTTGTTGAAGATGATGAAGGTCCTTGCCCTAGAAGAAAGAAGAAATTATAAGATTCAGCCAAGAGAAGTAGAGATCTTGCATCCCTTCTTCAATTGAAGCAATGTTGGTGTCAATGCCTTGCACAAGGTAAGAGAACTCAGATATTCATAGATCTGAACCGCGTGGCCAAAATATGTGAGGTCTGATTTTTTTAGCCCGTTTGCAAGACTATTGTGCGAGTTATGTTAGATCTATATCTATTTGGGTTACCTGCATGATTTTGATTCTAAATGAGTTGGGTTATGAAATTATTGAAGGGCATTTCATACATTGATATTTTAATCTAAATTTCAGGTTTCATATGACCTAGATAAGACTTTTTTGTCAATTTGGGACAGTTTATGTTGTGTAAATTCTTTGAAACTAGATTAGGTTGCTTTTTGAAATTTTTGGTTATGGTATGATTTAAGAAGTGTGGTGCCGGTTTATTAAGAATATTTACATTTTTTTGGGTTGGATAATGTAGCTTGTTTTATTCTCTTCTTTCCCTTCTTCATACTACATTATGGCTGCCTTGAGTGACAGATTGGATTCTATTTTGGTCAAATTTGATGGCACAAATTATTGACTATGGAGATTTTATTTTTGAGTGTTTGTTGAGGAAAAAATGATGATGATGATGGATATGTTAGATGGCACGTGTAAATCTAACTGTTGTGAAAAAAAAAAGTCAATGGAAAATGAATAATGCAAGGGTGATTATATAAGTCCTTAACTTAGTCATGATTTTAAACTTTGGCCGACATGTGTCAACTTCCATGGGGACCGAAGTTGTAAGGCACGCGTGCTCGCACACACACATATTTCCCCCCATCATTCGTGGCAAGGGAAAAATGACCATGATCGATGTAGTCCATTCATGCATTTCATGCAGTAGACCATATATGGTTCAATGCCCAAAAGTTGTTGTGCTTGGGTGTTTCTAAAATTCCTATCAAGATCTATAAGTAATGCAAAATATGAACATACAATGCTACAAATTCGGTAGCCAATAACGACACTTATGACATGGTTAAATTGGTTGACTTTTAGGCTATTGCCAATCCAAGGCAGAGCCTTTCACGAGTCTTTCATCTCAATCATGATGCGCCCCATGTGCCAATCCAAGGCAGAGCCTTTCACGAGTCTTTCATCTCAATCATGATGCGCCCCATGTGCATGATAGGGCTAGGAAGCACAGAAATATGCTGCATCCAAGAAGGATTGGATCCCCCCCCCCCCTTCCTCTCTCTCTCTCTCTCTCTACACACACACACAGATGTTGCTTCCCACAATAACCAACTTCTAAAACCATAAAATCTAGTAAATTTAGGCTCCCTCCTTTCTAAAACCATAGCAATACTCTTTCCACTAGTACAAGTTACTAATCTCAGCCTAAAAATACCATTGTCTCAATTTAGAAACTTTTCAAATTGAAAAGCTAACAGATACTGTACTAACACTCCCCAAAATTAATAGCTTAAATGACTTTCTAAACTAACTTGACAAGCATAAGAACTCTCGAAACTCATTCACGAGTGATCTTAACTTTGATATTTCCTTGATCCAAGATCCAATTACATTGAAATTCTACTTGGTCTTGTACTAGAAACTTTTATTAAAGGAAAACTTCTAGAATATGTCAAGCTCGGGCCCCTTTCTCTCCAAATTGGACTTTCTTCCAAACTCGTCAAATTGTATTTATGATATGTAAATTCACCGTAGATTCCTTTCTTTAGAAAAAAAATCTTCCTTGTTTCTTACATTACTGTGGACAATCCTTGGGAATTGCAGGGCTCTCTTGTTTGTATCAGTAAGTCTGCTTGTCCTTACGTTCTTACGAAACACATTTTGCACGTTTGGCTGCCATGAATTGTTTTTCATGATAAATTGGGCATCTCCAAGTGGAGATGATGATGAAGTCGGCTGAAAATCAGGAAACAAAATCCCAGAACTAGTGTTTCCATGAGGAGAAGTTACTAAAAATCAGGGAACCGAAAACTCTACTCAAAGCCGGATCAACCTTTTCCGGTTTTTTAGCAACTTCTCCACTAGTTGTGGGATTTTGATTCCGGATTTTCGTGATCCCCTTCTCTCTGCCAGGGATGGTCGCCCTACAAGGGGCAAGGAGATGTAGGAGCAATTCCCTCCTATTGGCACACTATACGTTGTGACGGTGGCTCCATACGCTATATTTCCGGATTTTCAACCGACTTTACCCTCATCTCCACCACTTGGAGACGCCCAATTTATCATGAAAAAACAATTCCTGGCAGCCAAACGTGCCTATTGTATTTCCATTAGTTTTTTTCCATAATATGATTCTGCTCCTTTTCAAGATATTTTCCTATTCTATTACAGTTAAAATGCTGTTTAACTCTGCATCCTGGACAGTTGACCCATACCCAATAATCTTGTTTACCACCACAAGTCTCCTGCATCTATTGATAGTTTGTATACCATCACACCTTTGAAAGTGCTAACATATGTGTAAACATGGTGCCAGGAAGCATATGGTGGTTGGACCTCTGCTCTTATATGGCTTCTTGTTCTGCACAGCGGCCAGAGAGAAATACGAGAACGGCACCATTACAGTGTTGACTGTTTTGTGGCCATCTATGTAGGTATCTTCTTGTGGAGGATGACTGGTTTTCTCTGGTCAGCCAAAGACAGATCTAGAGCCAGAAGGCTTGCTCAGCTCGAAAAGATCCAAAGTCGACTAATCCAAGCGACAAAAGATTCAGATATGGATGAGGTGAGGGAGCTTTTGAAAGAGGTTGAGTTTGCGGGTCAAGAGCACCAGAATTTCACGCAATGGGCTATCTGGGGATTTGCAGGAATTACCATCATTTTCTCTATTACTATTGGGCTTCTGGCCTTTACATTGACAAGTGATGGATGATTGCGTGCTCTGGTAAGCGTGTTCAGACTCCTTGGTTTTGGATTTCGAGGATGAGGGATCGTTGAAATGTAGAATATACTTTGTAATTTAACTATGTGGTTATCTATTAAGACAATTTGAGGGGCTCCACTTCTCAAATTTATTCAATTTATGATGAACTTGAATTGTGGGAACAGTTTCTCTTGAACAGAGGAGAGGGGAACTTACAGCAAATTACACCGTTCCTGCCCGTTTAAGCTTATATGTTCTATGAATTTTATACGTCTTGCCATCCCTGCTCATCTATAAACTGTTAACCATTTTCTGATATAGTAGTCTATTGTCCATCCTGTCTCTAGGTAGATTTTGACGCTCTATACTTTCTTGGGAAAGCCATTTCACCGCTCACTTTTGCAGGAGGACTACCACCTTGGATTAATTAAATGAATAAGACAAAATCTGCTAAGAAGTGAGCTTGTATGGCCTTTCTCTCCTGCAAAAGTGAGCCCTGCAAAATTGTGTGGCAAACCCCGGGGTGCAATGTGGGCCGGGTTGAGTTGGGTTAAAGCCCACCCTAGATCAACCCGAGGCACAATGGCCTCACCCTAACCCGAGCCTAACCCTAACCCAACCAGCCTCTCAACCCGTGCTCAATCTGTCTAACTAGATTTTCCAAATCAGTATGAGTTGAATCAGGTTGGGTTCTGGTTGGCACGAGTCAAAAATAGAAAAATATAAAAAATATAACAGCATGATTTGAAAATAACAATAAAATTAGAGAGATGGGGTTGGGTCAGATCAGGTTGCCCAAGGCCTCAACCCTAACCCAACTCAATCCAAGGAAATGCCAACCAAACCCGAGCCATAATCAGGTTAAAGCACCTATTAAAAGCAAAAAAATCAAGTTAAAGCTGTCGGGTTTGGATTGAGCCAGGTCCAAGTTCAACCCCTACTTAAGCATCGGTTGACACTCTTTTTTAAGGTAATTGTGTTACAATTTTATTATGAAAATTTGGTGTGTTGAGAAGTGATAACGCCTACTTCTTTTTCAGCATGTTGAAACTGCCAGCAAGGGCGTCCCATTACATCCACATCTCTCATCTGTAAAAGTAATTCCTTTTGCATTTTCAGTGCTGTTATAAATAGCAGTTGGGCAACATGATGGAATGGGGCACTGAATTATTCTGTTAATTATATAAGGGTTTTTGCTAACGAGTACTCTTAAAGGTGCATTGGAAATGTAATTTTACACATGTTTTGAGAATGCTTTGTGACTTTTACAAATGTTAAAATTAAGTTTACAATGCATCTCCCTCTCTCTCTCCCTCCTTTTTTAGTCTTCCTGAAATTTTAGAGAGCATGTTCAAAAGTTAGTGCAATTCCGAAACAAGTTCTCTACAGCAAATTAGATAAGCATAAAATAAAGTGATGCATCCCGTTGTAAAAATATGGTCGTGCGAATATCAGTCTCGTATTAATATAGGAGACTCTCATTTTCCTCTATAGATCGAAGGGCTGGGATCATCCTATGGAAATGATTTTTGGGGAACAACGTTGTGTTCTATCTTATGGACGGTTTGGATCATCCCATGATGTGGTCCCTACAGTACTTTTTGAAAAATAAGGGACTATAAGGGCTTACACCATATAAAAACTCAATTATTTGTGTCGTGGACTGGCAGTAACACATTGGTAACTACAATCTCATTGTTTTTTGTCTTATGAGTCTTAGCAGTTAGCACAATCTCAAGGGCAAACGCGGGGATATCACGATCTTTTTTGGAACAATTACTAATGGGGACACAAAAATGACGTAATTATCAACAGGACCCATGCTTTGCTTTTCTGAAATTATCAACGAGGGAAAGAAGAGGTCTTGTTAGTAAAAGCTAGTAAAAAATGCCCTTTGGCATTTACAACCTTTTTTCACCTTGTTTTTTCCTTCTTCCCTCTTCTTTTACTTTTTCATTTTCACCTTTTTGATTTTTTACCTTACTAGTCATCTTCCTCCTCATTCAACCACCATTGTTGTTGGCAAGTCTTGAAAACTTGAAAGTTGAGATCTTACCATCAATTTCTCTGTATGTCGAAAACTTGAAAGTTGAGTTTTTTTACCCTAGTTTTCTTCCTCTGTTTTTGATTTATCTTGTTTAGGATCTAAGCGGTTTGTATTTTAGGGTGTGTTCTGGAGATAATGCATGGATGGCTTCACTCACTTTTTGGAAGACAAGTGGTTGTATAAGAAGATTTTGATGCCATTCGAAAAGTGGTTTTGTAGCAGAAGGGGTTTATCAACTCTCTGGAAGGAGGTTAGCAACTCTCAAAAGTAGGGTTTCCAATTTTTGAATGGGCTTATCAAGTCCCTAAAAATTGGCGGAGGGTAGTAGAGTTTTGGAAGGGGGTTTTCAAGTCTTTGGGATTGGGGTTATGTAGTATAAAAATGGGGTTACTAATTTTTGAATGGGCTTATCAAGTCCCTGAAAATTGGCCGAGGGTACTTGAGTTTTAGAAAGGGGTTTTCAAGACTCTATGATTGGGGTTATCTAGTATGAAAAAATAGAGTTACCAGTTTCCGAATGGGCTTATCAAGTCCCTGAAAATTGGCTGATGGTGGAGTTTTGGAAGGGGGTTTTGAAGCTTCTAGGATTGGGGTTATCTAGTATCAAAACGGGGTTACTAATTTCTGAATGGGCTTATCAAGTCCCTTATGAACACATTTTTACTTCCTGGTTTTCTCACTCGTTCATTTTGTCCGTTTTTTTCTTTCTACCATTCGATTCATCTTCCTCATCCACTATTGAAAGAGAGAGGGAGAAAGGCAAAACCCTAAAACAAATGAAAAAATAAAACCTAGATACAGAGATAGATGAGAATGAACTCACATTCAAGTTTTCAAGACTTTCGGCGACAATGGTGGCTGAACGATGAGGAAGATGGCTGGTAGGGTAAAAAAACAAAGTTGAAAATAGAAAAGTAATGGACTGAAGAGGGAAAAGTGAAAAAGTAAAACGTGTTGCTTAAGAGCATTTCCGTCCAGCTTTTACTAACAAGACGTCACTATTGATAATTTCGATGTTGATAATTACGTCATCCTTTGTCACCCATTGGCAATTCAACCTTGTATTTTTTTCGTCTTATGCGGAGCACCTGCTAAAAGTATAAGACAGCGGCAAACACAAGAATTGTAGTTATTTTGCCCTCTGAATTTTTTGCACGACGACTGTTAGAGGAGCTTGCCGATAGCTCGAGAAGCCCTAAAAATGGCGGTTTCTTCAACGACATCAACAATCTGTTCCTTTAACTTAAACCCTCAAATTGCTTTCAATTCTAACAAGTTCTCTCCCTCCACTTCTCTCAGATTTCCATCGATTGGACGCCACCCGATCGGAAACCGGAGGCTTTTCTCGCTTCCACAGCGTCGAACCCTTCCCCGGGTAAATTTTGCTTGCTCCTTATATTGATTTTGTTTTGTAAATTTCTCTTCCTCAGCACATATCCTAAAACCCTAGATTATAACATTACCAAAATAGAATCAAGTCTATTAGGTACTCAACTCCTCCATGATCAAACATTAGACTATAAAGTATTCATGCCTAGTTATGTGCTACAGATATATATGGAACATAAGAAATCTCATGAATGATAACGTCCATGTTAGCTCACTGTTGGTGGCGGAATCCACTCCAAGGGTTGATGAACGGTAGAGCTCCAATTCGTGCCTGTCTTGCACTCAACGAACACACGTTAGGGCACGCGTTAGGGCACACAAGCAGGAAAACCAAGCAATAGGAGAAGTAGAGTAGCAATGGTTGTGAATTAGAGAAGATGTGTACCTTTGAGAGTGGGGGTCTATTTATAGGAGAGGAGTCCTTCCTTGGCAGCTTAAGAAGCTTGCCATTATTGGAGACTTTGCCATTGGCCGATCTTCCTAAGAAGTCGGTTTCCATTTTTTTATGTTGGAGATCTTCCGAGTTTCCTCATGGGACTCAGTTGCTTATTTGAATTTCAATATTTTAGGAATGCTGCCACAATGCCACACTAGGGTAGATTTCCTCCCTAGTGCACTTTCCTAACTATCTGGAGTTACTATTCTTGGAGAGTCAGCAAGATGGCTCAATTGCCATTGTTTCATAATGGCAAGTCTAGTTGTTTAAATAGGCTTGAAGCCACGTGTCAAGATCTTAACGAATGGGCGATTTTTACGCCTAACACTCCTGCTTCGATAGTCCATTTGACTCCAAACTTTCATGTGTCATCCACATTCTTGAATTTTGCTTGCAGTCTTTTTTCTATCTCTGTCTTCATAGGGAAGAATTCCTATGAGATCAAATTACTATAAAGATTTTGCTTTGTTGGACATACGCAGTATGTGGGGTTCACTTTGTTTTCATCTTTATGCACTGCAGTGCGCTTTTGTTTACATTATAATAAAAAACTATCGCAAGCACAATATTTATTTTATAACTAATTAATATTTGCCCATGTTCTTTAGGTTGAAGCAAAGAAACAAACATTTTCTTCATTTGATGAATTGGTGGAAAATTCAGACAAGCCTGTATTGGTCGACTTTTATGCAACTTGGTGAGCAATTATTTTATTTGATGTAAGGGCATGAATATATTTTTCTTGGCTTATGGTGGTAACCATAAAATTAGTTATCATACTTGAACCATATCATTTCTTTTTTGGTTTTTATTAGACTGAGCAATTGATATCTTATTTGGGGAAGAGGAAAAGGTTCAAATGATAGAGCTCAATGCAGAAATACTAAGGGCATACCTACAACTCCCCCCCTCCCAAACTCAACTCAACAAAGCCGTTGTCTCAAACTAGATGGGTCGGCTAAATGAATCCTTTAGAAAAAATTCATGAAGAACGTAAAAGGAATCTACCCGGCTCTAATCCTGGTTCTAGTTGGGTTCTTCTACGTGGATCATTTTCTTCCATTCACCCCCCCCCCCCCCCCCCCAAAAAAAAAAAAAAATAAATAAATAAAGAGACACATAGGCACAAAGAACCAAAATTTTAATTTCCTTTAACAAGTGTCTGCCTTAGAATATCCTTACCTAAAAACTATGGGGAATTTGACCAACCCCAATCTTCTTTAGGCTAGATTCCATCTCTCTAAACTTCAATAGGAATCTCTGCATGGTCGTGCATGCGTGGATGGGTTGGGGGGTTGGGTTCACCGACTCAAAGTCACCTTCTATGCATGCCCTATTCGTGTTAGATCCTTTAGTGAATTTTGTCGTTCCATAATGCAAGAGCGTTTTCTCCTATTTCATGAGGATCACCAATCAGACCCCCAATAGGTAAAAGAGCTGTCCTCGACTAATCGGAGTATAACCCTCCATATCTAGCTTGCTGTTGCTTCACTTCGTCGTTACAGACTACCTGGGAGCTTTCCATCTCAATTGAACTTTTTACTAGCGAGAAGCCTCTAGAGATACCTTCTCTCTACATGACCTAGAATAGCTCCTTTACTCAAACCACATCATATCAATTAGACATTTAGAAAACTGTTCTTTTCCCTTTTCTGTCTTAGAAATAAGCCTTTAAATTCTTTTATGTTCTTAGAAATGCAAGGGAAGGATGTGGCTTCAAGGATTCATGAATACATGTAAAAGCAGTTCCTTCTTGCACTTCCCTGCCACTTACATCATCCACATTGAGTTCCTAATCAGTGATGGAATCACCTGCATTACGCAACAACATTGGGTGCCTAACGAGTGATGGAATCATCAACATAGGAAAGTACTAATGTTTGTAGTCTTCCCCGTTAACTTAAATCATGGTAAGGAATCGTGCGGGCGGAACTTGAAAAGGAAAATATTGGTGGTTGAGGATCAATTAAAGTAAGAGGAGATGGGTTGCAACAAAGCTAAGGAATCGTCAAATTGTGGCAGGTGATGTAGTGGACTATGAGATAAGTTACAAGATGGATATGATATGGGTGGCGAGATGGGTTTCTCATGGCAGGGCTGATGCAGAGTCGTAGTAGAAGCTCTGATGCCAAAATGATGCAGAGGGCAGAGGCGTAGCAGAAGCTCTGATACCAAAATGATGTAGAGACATTGTGGGAAATGGCAGAAAAAGGTAAGGAAAAGGGATGTGGAAATCTTGGAAAAGAGCAATTGAAATTGTGGAAAAGAGAAGTTGGAATTGTCATGCAAAGGAGATAAAATTTTAGTCATTCAAATGAAGAGAATGAGGGGTGGTTGTATAGGGAATTATATGGTTAATTATGGATGTGTGGTTCATCTGAAGAGGGGTAAGTCGCACGGAGGATGAGATCAAGGTGCGTCAATCGCCTTTTGGCAGTGCAAGATATGCCCTTTGAAGTTGTGTGGGTTTTCTAATGCCTTGCACTCTTAGCCGGCTTGTAGACGAAAGCTGTGAGACCCTTTGACTTCCCCATATGCTTATCTTCTGCAATGTGTGCTTCAAAGCTGGTGGCACTCGGAGTGGCACGAGACCGGAAGATGCAAGCTGGTAGGCCGTCATCCGGTTCCCAATCCGCCTCTGCTGCTGCCAGTGCTTGGTGGCGTTATTCTGGTGCTTGAAGAGGATAAACCCATAGCCCTTGGATTTACGGGAAAATTTGTCACAAACAGTGTTGTAGTCCTTGATCTCATTATACTTCTTTAACACGTTGATGAGGGTTCGGTGCTGGTGTCCTGGCCAAGATTGTGGACGATGATCTTGCTGCGAATGGGAATGGAGTGCGAGCGTAGAGCTCAAGGCCGAAGTCGTGGTGCGACGGTTGTGGATGACATGTTTGTGTTTGGGTCTGAGAGAGGTAGGTAGGGAAACAGTTTGATTTGCAACATTGGTGGGGATTGATGTTGGCTTGGCAGACGTCAAGATTACGGATAGAACGGTCATCCGCTGGAGGACGGGATCATTAGTGTTGTGATCAGGGTAAGGTTTGTTAAAGTATAAAAGATTAAATAACGCCATCTCCACCAGCTTAAGCTTTTGGTATTAGAGCAAAGGTCCTGATTTCAAACCCCTCCTGGATAGCAAAAATCCACATGCAATGGCCAAACCCAAAAGAGGGGCCACATGTGCCACGTGTAGGCCAAAACCTAAAATGAGGGGGCCACATGTGAGGGGAAGTGTTAAAGTATAAAAGATTAAATAACGCCTTCTACAACACCTTAAGCTTTTGGAGTAACTGGTAATTTCACAAGGTCCAATCAACCTACTCCGATACCATGTTGTGAAATGGAATTTCGCTAATTTTAGATAATTAACAATGAACCCCAGTAGTGCTTATATAGAGCACTAAAGGATAAACAAGTAAAAATAATGCTAGAAAGAGATAATCCTAATCTAAGACAAGAAAGAGATAATCCCAACTACCAAATCAAAGCCTAGTTGCTTAATCTAATAACCAGACTATCCAACGGTTAAATCTGGTGATCTCATCCAACAGTGAGATCTCATATTTTCTAACAATCCTGAGTGTCCTCTTTTCCTTGGATGGATGTCTTTTCTCTGATGAAGTAGCCCATCTACCCTTATCTTGAAAAAGAAAACAAATCTCTCGAATCAAGTCATGGATCACATCCTGAAATCTTGGTGCTCCATGAGCATATTTTCATATTTTACTTTTTGCTGATAAGGAAAATGTGCTTGTAGAGTTGTAGGACACCAGAGCTAATAAAAAAGAAATTGATCCAGTTCCAATAAATATATCTTTCCATGATAATATTATGTCCTTATAAATATGAAAATTACCAGTCTTTTCAAATTTACAGTGGCCATGACTCTCTTTTGCAGGTGTGGCCCTTGCCAATATATGGTTCCTATTCTCAATGAAGTCAGTGAGTCATTGCAAGATCAAATCCAAGTGGTAAAAATCGATACAGAAAAGTATCCAAGCATTGCCAACAAGTACAATATAGAGGCACTGCCCACATTCATCATTTTCAGGGATGGGAAGCCCTGCGATCGATTTGTGAGTCAAAATCGCATCTGTTTTCCCTGCAAAAGCTTCTGAATTTGCATCAACCATTAGAATCAAAACTGCCATTTACCATTCATATCTTAGCTATCTCATTCTTTTTTGTTCAACTCCTACTGTAACCTGTCTGATTTATTAAATTTCAGGAAGGTGCTTTGCCAGCAGATCAGCTAATCCAACGCATTGAAAATGCACTGGAAGTTAAGCAATAGTTCATATGGTGAGTTATTTTGTGTTACTGTATCAGGTCCCCTGTCAAGATCACCAAAAATTTTAATTTTTTTTAATGGTACCAAGTATTTTAATGATAGAGCTATTTTAATGATAGAGCAACATCATTGAAGCAAGAGGAGATCACATTTTCCTGTTATTATTCCAATCTTGATTTCTTTTTGTTCTGAATAGGTAACATGAGCTATGTTTAGATGGGAAAGCATTGTATCTGGGTCTAAGAAGCGTGGATACTAGGACAGAGCTTCGGATTACATTAGTTGTCCTGTTCAATTTCATAGAGTCGGAGAGATATGACTAAAAAAAACATAGATTGGCAGACAACCATTGTTTTTTTTTGGATGACACAGGGTGTTCCCACCCCCTTTGGGAGTAGGACTATTCCCATACGGATGCACGCAGTAGCCCACCCACAAACCACGTGCATCAGGGTAAGTCCGGGTGGGATTCGAACACTCGTCTCTGAGGAGCAAACCCGTGACTTTATGCCGAAGAGCCAACACCCTTTTGGGAACAACCATTGTTATATTGACCAGGAATCCAACAGCATCTAGTCCCACCCATACTTTGCAGTTTACGTTGATTTGATTATGACAATACCAATTTTTATTGCCATTTATGCGCATGCAAATACATTGGGATTACATTAGTTTCCCTGTTCGATTTCATAAATCAGGAGAGATATAGCTAAAAAAACTTAGATTGGCAGACTACCATTGGGATATTGACGATGAATCCAACAGCATCTAGTCCCACCCCTACTTTAAGGTTAAATTGATTTGATTATGACATACCACTTTTTTTTATTGCCATTTGTGCACTTTCAAATATATATATCCAATGTTTGATTCAACAGAATAATGACGTTTTTTTTTTAATCTGTGATGTGGTAATTTTTCAAATTCTAGCATACCTAACAGTACCATGAGCAAAAAATGTTTTTGGCTTGCCGTTCTTCAGGATTTTTCTATACATTAATCAGGATCTCTACTCACCATTGTTTCCCTACAACAGTGGTGCCCTTCAGTAATTCTTACCTTTTTGTTTTGGTAGAAAAAAACTTAAAAAGAAGAGTAGAGAGTTTGGTATCATCCATAAACAAGAAATAATAATTTAAAAATGGGAGGACGATCCATCCAGATCCTGCTAATCTTAGTTGAAGCTGCTTGCCTGATTCCTTGGCCAGGCGGTCTTGTGCCTGGTTCTCCTCCCTGTAAATATGGGATGCTGACCATCAGAATTTCTGTGAAAGAGCCTCCTGGCAGATCATTTATGCCTCCCACACTGATATCTTGCTCTTGTTGATCCCGTGTACCTTAGTCTGAGCATCCCCTTTTATCTGTTAATTGGAAATGTTAAGTTCTAAGGCAAGTTGAAGGCCTGTTCGGAGGGCTAGCCATTGATAACTATTCTCCTTTCAAAGATATATACTGAACCCACAAATGAATCTGCTCCCGTGATCTCTGATTAGACCTTCATCTCTGACTTCCGTTGGGTTACTCGATTTCGTGTAATTAATATTGAGTTTGAGTTGATTTTTAGGTAGGGTGTCCAATGAACTGGGATAGGAATATGCTGCTTCTGAACTGAATTGGTTTGTTTCCAATTTAGAGGATTCATTTTTTTTTTTTGGGTGTGTGTGCGTGTGCGCGCGCGCGGGGTGGGGGGGGGGGGATGGGTGGAGATAGCCAACGGGTGACGAGACATGGATAGCCAAGTTGTGATAAAGAAACTTGCTATCCAAAACTCCTAGATCTTTGGGTGTGATGGATAGTCAAAGGAATCCTGTCATATTAATGAGGTATCAAGGCCCCCTTCCAATTATTAACCTTCTCCCAGTCAAGGTTGCACAAGAGGCAAGTGGGGTTTGGGATAATGTTCAACCTGTGAAGATAGGGATGTGTTTTTAGCATGGCTTGCAAAATAATGGTGAGGATTTTGGGTGGGCAGTGAGCTGACCAGACCACCTTCTAGAGGGGGCAATTGGGCTAGTTTGATTCTTGAAGGCAATTGGGCCCCCTGATTACCAGACTGGACAGTGTATTCACCATGAAGGTAAAGTCTCCAAACTAGGCGACAAGGATTTGAAGGATGGAGGGGCACCACTGAGAGTTAGTGAGTTGATCATGCCAAGTACCAGTTTTTGGTTGATCAAAGGATGAAACTCTTTTTTTTTTCTGTTAAATGGAAGAGGATTTTATTGAGATCCAAAGAAGACTGAGATGGTAAGATGAAACTCCTTTTTTTTTTTAAATGGTAGAGGATTTTATTGAGATCCAAAGAAGACCAAGATGGTAAGTACAACCAAGATAAAAGAGAAATACACAGTTACAAGAGAAGGCCTTAGGAGATTAGCGGAGAAGCGAGAGGATCAAGGAGGGAGAAAGTCAAATAACTCAAAGATCTCAGGTTGGGTTGTGTTTTTACCTGAAAACCCGACATTCGTAAACTTGAACCTACCCGAAAAAGTTTCTCTTAACGGTTTTTCCACTTTCTTGATCCAAATGCATCTACCTTCGATGTACGTACTTTGATAGTATATGTTAATTTGTGTTTTTTTTTTTTTTTTGAGACGGTAAAAAAGAGAATATATTAAAAGACGAACCAAGATGGTTCTAGCAAATTACAGAAAGAGAAAAAAAACCAAAATACAAAATCAAGGTGGGAGATAATCAAACCACTCCAAGGTAGACCTAGAAACACCAGCCCTAGCCAGGGAGTCTGCATCTGAATTAGCAGATCTCCTCACATGCTTAAACATTATAGACGAGTCAAGAACTACATCTTCAATTTCCTCGAAGAAAGATAGAAAACGCCATGGGGGAGAAGCCGTACCCAGAAGCCATCGGACAACATTAGAGGAGTCCCCTTCCACTATCACCTTATCTAACAAAGAAGTATCCAAAAACTTAATTCCACGATGGATGGCTCTCACTTCCGCTTCATTAGCATCCGCTACTCCAATGGGACACGAGAAAGCCCAGAGGACATCCCCCTTGGAATCTCTGCATAACCCCCCAACCCCTGCATCTCCAGGATTACCAAAAGGCGAACCATCAAAATTCATTTTTAACATACCGTCTGGAGGAGCGAGCCAGGAATGCTTTATTTTGACTTTGCTAACCCCTTCCTTACAAATAATTTGCCAACCTTCCCATAGATCATATGCTGAGACGAAATGAAACAGGGGTAGGCTTCTAGCCCAAGAAATGACTGCTGCAATGATTTTGATAAATATCCAATAAGAAGATTTTGCCACACCGTCAAATACTCGGGAATTTCTTTCCTGCCAAATGAACCACCATGAAGCCAGCATACACATCTTCCACAAAATCTTACCCTTTCTTTTCCAGGGACACCATTCCCAGCTTTTAATAAAATCTGATATGGTGTTAGGGAGAACCCATAGTATCTCAAAACGAGATAGGATAGAGCCCCACAGATCTCTAGCAAACTTACAATGAATGAACAGATGATCGATGGATTCGCCATCCGATAAACATAAAGGGCAATGATTTACCAGAATCATCTCTCTCTTCCTCAAGAATTCAATTGTCTGGATATGACCACAACATACTGCCCAAGCAAAAAAAGAGACCCTCGGCGGGCAGGAAAACTTCCAAATCGAAGCACATAGAGGCTCTACTTCGCTGGACACCAAATGTTGATAAAAAGATTTAACCGAGAAAAAACCAGATGTGCACCAAAACCACACACGGGAATCGATCCCTCGCCTCTTAATATAACACCCTTCAATCAAGGACATCAATTCTAAAACTGAATTCAATTCTCTATCAAAAAAATTCCTTCTGAACTTCGGGTTCCACACCACTAACGAATTAACCCTCCCAAAACAATCCGCCACCCAAGCCACCTTCTGAGAAGACACCAGATATAGATCAGGAAATAATACCCTAAGAGGGACAGCCGAGCACCACGGGTCAGACCAGAATCGGATTCTATCTCCAACATAAACCTTAAAACGAATACCTTTGCTAAATAATACCTCAACCTTCAAAATATCTCGCCATACAGTTAGGCCTTTGAATTTAAAATTATCCGCAGAATACCACCTCCCCTCCCTCACCCCATATTTGCTCCCTATCACCTTAAACCCATAATGCAGAGGGATCCGACCCAAACCTCCAGAGCCATTTCCCCAACAGATATGTTGAAAAATAAAACACTTTAGTGAATTGATAACATCAGTTCAAGATACTAATAAATCAGAGGTATATGATACTATAGAGAAGTTGATAATAATGCATATATAATAATTCTGTTTGATCTAAATGCGTATTTACCATGATCCCAAGTTGTGGTATTAAGTATCAACATAGGGAAAATTGACAGCTCACCACATATATCACAAACAAATCAACCGCATAATCAATTGCATTCACGCACATATGATAGAGAAGTGGAGTTTTACCTTCTTCCTCTTCTCCTCCATTCCCAAACAAATTCCCAATAACAAAAAGCAGAATCTATATAACCAATCTCAGGATGCTTCTTAAATTTGGGCATCAATTTTAAGAGGTGGTAATTCCTCTCACAAATAGTAATCTAACCAATCTCAAGGAGTCTGATCTCATCAAGAATCAGATCCATTCTCTCGCTGATATGTTTGGCCGAATTGATAATCTGATCAAAGCTTAGTTTGTACCATAACCAAATTTATGACATCTATGGAGATTGTGAACAAAGGGGTTAAAGTTCTGAAGGATTATATGGCATGATGTCGCTTGATATTTTATGGGAGGAAGCACAAAAATCATGCTCGAAGCAATAAACAGTCTCAATGTAGATGGCTGGCGCGCATCACCGTGGGTTTCTGTATCTTAGCCAGCAGCTCTGATTTGGTCCATACCTCTGCTCCTAATTTATTGGTTTTTTTTTTTATCTTTTAATAAACTGATACTATGGCCGATCGAATTTAAAAAAATGTATATTAAAATTTTAGTCGTTTGTTCTATTAATACATTTTTCTGGCAAGCTACATACATGTAGACATCAACGCTTCCATAAACCCAAATCCATTGTCTCTAACACATCGGATTCCGAATTCTTTCAATACGAAGAAATAAAAATAGATTAGTTGATCATATTCAGATTCTGGGTAGACCATTGGATAGGAGAGTCGGTGTTGAGATATGCATTCCCAAGCCTATTCCTTCTAGCGACCAATAGTGACCAATTGGGACTCAATGATAGCTTGAGCTTTGGAGAAGGAGGTGGAGATGCTGAGAAGAAACGAAGGAAGCTACGGTGACGTTCTGGAGTTGGGGAAGAAGCTCGGAAGCAGAATATGCAGTTGAGGCTTTTGGATCGAGAGCTTGAAGGAAGTATACCTAGATCTCATCGATGGTGGGTACTCCGTAAATACGGTCTACAGGTGCTGGATGTGCACAAACACTGCTGGCTAAGATAAAGAAACCCATTTGGGGAATAAGGAGATTCTATTCACCTTTGGATCTGAACACCAGGCAAATGGCATTCTGGCTAAAGGGGGAAATGTTGTAGGCGGATGGCTACTCAAACTGGAACCGTGGAATCATGGACATCGAATGGGAGTAATATCCAGATGGGTCAGATTCCACGGGGTCCCTCTCCACGCTTGGGCAAAGACAACTGTAGAGGCCCTTGCAATCAACCTGGGACCTGTATTGGAGATTCAAATGGACTCTCACCCTGGCGAACGCTAGGTAAAGGTGTTATCCCCCACCCCCCAAATGGCTTCCTAGAAGACTATCTATTCCACTGAAGGTCGATATTGGGGTCCTCGAAGATCATGATCAAGCCCCCCCTCTGTCTCTTGTTGATGGAGCAAACAAATCCAAGGTCCCACCGATGAAGGATCCTTTCAACATCGGCGATGCAGCAGATGGAGCGCTTGGGGAAAGATGATCACGACACGTCTCCAATGGCTGCAAGGAGAAACATGCAGCACCACACGTCAACCAACCCCTGCCGGCTGTGAGGCACACTAACACGGACATCGACATGTGGTATCCTAAAGACCACGGAGATGTGCATGATAGACACATTGATCATCGACCGAACAGTTGGCATGCATCTAGGGAGGCCACACTTCATGATCGTCATAAAGGCAAGAGAGTTGGTATTCACAGATTACCGGTCAGTGCAGGTCATCCCTCCTCAAAATTCAGACCCACTCACCAGATAAAGAGAAAGGTAAACTGGCCGGTGGAAGTAGGAGGCCTCTGAATGTGGATAAGAAGGAAATTTTCTCTTCTATGAAGACAAAATAGTCGATGATTCTGGAAGATCTGTGGTCGGAAACCCTTAGAGCCACCGGAAATGTTGTTGAACATCGTTGTAGAAACGCAGCAAAATCACCAACTAGGGAAGAGATTGCAAACGAATATCTTTCTTTGAAGTGGAGAAAAGCAGAGAAGAAGATGGTGCCATCTGGTTTGGAGCTCACTTCAAAGCTATCGTGCCCGATGGTGAAGGGTGTTTCTCTTGGGAATCGAAGCCTTCCAAACTATAATCCAGGTGGGGATGTTCAGGTTGATCTATTTAAAGCGAAACAGATTTCTCTGGATTGTAATGGCACAACCCACCTTCAAGCAACATCTCTGGAGAGGAGAAAGATTGACCCTGACTGGGTTACGGAATCTAAACTCAAGTCGGATATGGGAGTGAAAGATCCAGTTCGATTGGAGGAGGAGGTCATCCCGGAATCAATCCAGGATTCTCTTGAAATCGAGTTAGAAGGTAAAATTAAAAAGGCGATGATGAAATCGGAGGTTCACATGGAGGAGTCTGTTGAATCAACAAATCAAGATGAGCCCAGGGACGATGAATCCATCTGGCAAGAGAGGGTAAAAAAGGCAGAAATAGGTCAAGAACTGGGGCTGAACTATGAAGAAAATGAAGATGCAACCAGGAACATGTTGGACTCAATTGAGGTCAGGGACGGTCCTAATGCTACAAAGAAAAGGATTACACGCAAGGGGATGCGGGAGATTCAGGGTTTGAAATGAATCTCGGGTTGATTATTGGGAGTAAATACATGTTTCTATCATGAAACTATGTTTCTGGAATGTGAGGGGTTTGGGTCAGATAGGAAATGCATGGCGGTAAAGGGCCTAATCGTTTCTCGGAAGGTGGAATTTATAGCACTTATTGAATAAAAAATTATGGGGGTGACGGAATCCATAATCAACAAGCTTTGGGGAAGACTCATTAGGGATTGGGTGGCTAAAGAAGCGGTTGGGGCTGCAGGAGGGATTATTATGATATGGAAATGTGACCAAATCACAGTGGAAGAGGTAAACATCAAGGGCTTCTCAGTCTCTTTGTTGTTAAATTCATCGAATTGGACCGAGAAATGGAAGCTAACGGTGGTGTACGGGCCAGCTAGAGCAAGAGAAAGGATTGCCTTGTGGACTGAACTAAGGGACATTAGGGAGCAGCGGCAGGGTCCCTGGATGGTGGGTGGAAACTTTAACACAATTCGTTTGCCGGAAGAGAAGAATAGAATGGCATTGATCACCACGAGCATGCGAAATCTGTCAAATTTCATCAATGATAGTGCGCTGATTGATTTGCTGCTGGAGGGAGCTAGATTCACCTGGACAAACAACCAGGAGAACTTGATTATGAGCCGTCTAGATCGGATCCTGATTTCGATGGAGTGGGAAGAAGCGTTCCCTCTAATTTATCAACGGGCGCTGCCTAAACCCACCTCTGACCATAACCCTATCTTACTAGAGCTATCGAATTTTCTCGAGGGGCCTCGCCCATTCAAATTCAACCTCGCACTGTGTGAAACTCCAAAATTCGTGGATCACATCAAACTGTGGTGGAACGAGGAATACTTTGAAGGCTGGAAGGGTTTTATCCTCTTCATGAAGTTAAAGCACATTAAGATGCGAATAAAGGAATGGCAAAAGTCGGAAATTGAAGCTAGCAGATTCGGGAAGGAGGATGTGTTGTCTTCTCTTGAATCGCTGGAACGAAAGGAAGAAGACTCCTGTCTAACTACTGAGGAAAGTATGGAAAGGTTAGTGTTACTTGAGGAATACGAGGAGATTATTAGAAGGGAGGAGATTGCTTGGAGACAAAAGTCTCGTTCAATCTGGGTAAAAGAAGGGGACCACAATTCGACATTTCCCCCCGCATGGCTAATATTAGAAGGAGAATCAACACCGTTAACTGCATAAAGGAAGGCGATTTACTGGTGGAAGACAGAGATGGAATCCGAGACAGAATCCTTGATTTCTACTCTCACCTATACTCAAAGGAGTTTCAATGGAGTCCAAAGATGGGCGGCCTCGCTTTCAAATCCACATCACCTGTACAGCGGATGGATCTGGAGAAGTATTCACTGAGGAAGAGGTAGAACTCGCAATTTTCTCTATGGCTAAGGACAAAGCCCCTGGACCCGATGGCTTCCCAATTGCTTTTTACCAAAACTATTGGGGCATCATTAAAGCGGATGTGATGGCCTTCCTTCACGAGTTTCACGAATGCGGACTCATAGGCAGAGAAATCAATTCCACTTTCTTAACCCTTATCCTAGAAAAGGAGGGTATCCTTGGTATCAGGGACTTTAAACTGATCTCCCTAATCAGCTGCATGTACAAGATATTGGCGAAGATTCTGGCGAACTGGCTAAAGGGTGTTATGGGGAGTATCATTTCCAAATTCCAGGGAGCCTTCGTGGACGAAAGTAAAATATTGGACGGCATCTCCCCCCTCCCCCCCGCGATCCCTGCTGGTCCAGGATATCCCATAGAACTGCCGTCAAAATTTAATTTGAGAGTCCCCACATTGGGTGGTGCCCATCTCGGTTTGATTAGCTTACACTTCTCTTCTCTGACAGAACCATAATGCCATTTCTGAGAATATGTGAGGTTTGGTAAGGTATATCCCCTCTACAAGAAACCCAAAAGATTATCGCGATGATGATCGATAAGCTAAGATTTCGAGCCGATTTGGCTTGTCATTAAATATTCTATTGTTCCTTTCACCCCATAGAAACCAGACTATCGCGAAAGGGATAGCAGTCCACAATTTCTTACCAGTGCATCCTATAAAAGCACTCGGCCAATTTTTAAAAATTTTGAAATACTATTTTGCATAGCCCAGGACACACCGAAAAAAATGAAGAATCCCCATCCAGATGGCAAAAGAGTAAGGGCATAGTAAGAGAAGATGGTCTAGAGTTTCCACGTTCTCTTTGCATAAAACACACTAACTTGCTAGACTAAAATTCCGCCTGTGCAACCTTTCACAAGTGTTGATGCATCTGTGACATACCGTCCACGCAAAGGCAGCAATGCGAGGGGGGATGTGTGATTGCCATATCCTCGACCAGTTAGGTGCCCGATCATTCTCCTCGTCTAGTTTCCGAAAAAAGCCGATCATTCTCCTCGTCTAGTTTCCGAAAAAAGCTTTTCACGGTGAAATCACCTTCAGATTCAGGAGTCCATATCCATTTATCCAGTGAGGATGGTGACATGTAAGTATTTGCCAATAAAGAGAAGAGAGATGCAAAGGAAACTACTTCATTATTCTTTAAATTCCGACGTCGGCGAAGAAGGCCTCCTTGCGGGGGAGCCCGAGCCATCAGTGAGATACCACTCTGGAAGAGCTAGAATTCTAACCTTGTGTCAGGACCTACGGGCCAAGGGACAGTCTCAGGTAGACAGTTTCTATGGGGCGTAGGCTCAATATCTCTGTCAATTCGAAGATCCAGGATTTGAATTGATGTCGTTTCATCGATTCATGTTCCATTGATTCCTCCTAAAGATTTCATTTCAATTTAGCCGAATGTCCCAAAAGATCCCCTCCCCCATTATCCTCTCGTATTATTCACCTTCCCCAAAACAGGCCTTGACATTTGGTGGGACGGTTATTACTGGTATTCACATTATTATCATTATTAGGTGATTTTCTTACAAGTAGCTTAAAATTGATAACAAATACAACTTTAAAATTTTAATTATACATTTGTGTTTAAGAAAATTTTCACATTAAAAGTAAAATGTCTGTACATTTCTTAAATAATTGAAGTATAAAGCTTATTTGCTTCAATGCACAAAATAGTCTGTTAATTTCTCATGACATTCAAACTTACCAGTCACATTCAAGCATAATGACAAAACTGTATTAATTAATATAAAAAATAAGTAAGAATCTAAATAGGAAAAATCATTGTAGCAGCTCCATCTAGACCTTTCATGGAGTAAGCCCCATTGTAGATGGACAATAGCCCCGAAATTGAACAAATCTAACTATGATGGTAGGAAGGGTTTGCGTGAGTGAAACATTTATTGTAAGTCTTATTTTTTTTTTTAGATAAGGAAGAATAAACCAGATAAAGAAAGACAAAGGTACAACTAAGTTACTGAACCCAACCGGTATGGTTGGTCACGCCCGTTCGGATAAGGAATCAAACCCTTGCTCTGCATCCGCCCCTTTCCCATATTAATATTAGCCAAGTAAGTCCATTGGGTGGGAACCTTTCCCACATGGTAGTACGGTTGGGCCGAGGCAGGCAAGGTTGTAGGTGAGCGCCTTTCTCGCCCTGCACATTTGGTTGGCAGGTGCTAAGGGCACTTGGTTCTAGGCACGTATACATTGAGATACGAATACACTAGGTTGCACCAAAAAATCGTTTTTGCGTCACGCCGGGAAGAGGTTTGACATGATTAGAAGGGTCTGTTAAGCACCTCATGACTATGTCATAATAGATCCGAACACTTGCCCCGGATCGACTTCCATATCATAATTGCTCTAGTAAATAACTAAATAAAATGGATAGATGGGAGATAGGAAAAAAAGGAACTAATCATAAATGTAAATACTCATCTCCCAAAGGTTCACTAATTACTTAACTGTTGGTGGGTCTCTTTGTTTGTATGTGTTGTCCGGAAAGAGGAGGACTCAATGATTATTCGTTCGCCGGAACCAGAAGGGAAGATTTGGAGGATAGGGATCCCGTAAAAACTTCTTTCGAGGAATGGGATTAAACTGGTGGATCTTTTAGCTCCTTATCGCCGCGGAGGAAAAATCGGACTATTCGGAGGAGCTGGAGTGGGTAAAACAATACTCATCAAGGAATTGATCAACAACATTGCCAAAGCTCATAGCGGGCTTCTCTCGATGCCTCGTCTAGAGTGCGACAAAATTATCGTCGAAGGGGATTCGTTAAATGTTATTTGCTAGCTTTCGGGTAACCCTTCTCCCCCTTGGCGATTTTTGCCTCTCTTAGAGGAAATAGAGGACAGAGCTAAGGGCTCCTCAATAGTTTTTCGCCATGTCAGGAGATCAGCCAATGCGGAAGCAGACACCCTTGCCAAGAAAGGAGTCTTTCGGGCCGCGTTTGAGTGCTTTGACTATCTACCTCCTTGAATTATTGTACTGCTATCTTTGTATTATCTTTGTTCCTTGAGGACCACCTCGGTTCTGTTTTTACATATATATATATATATATATATATATATATATATATATATTCTGTTGCCCTTTTCAAAAAAAAAAACATTGCCAAAGCTCATGGAGGGGTATTTGTATTTGGCGGAGTAGGCGAACGTACTCGCGATCAATTTGTGTCTCACTCAATCATTAGTCACTGAGAGGTCAGAACTCTCTCTCTCTCTCTGTTCGACAGAAAGAGAATGAATGTTCATTTGATCTTGATCTTTGTGGAGCGAAAAAGGCACTTTACTAGATCTGCACGGACTCCCCGATAATATCATAAATGACTTGTTTTAGGTAAGAGATGAACATTACTATATGTATATTCAGGTGCATGGTACACATCGGTACTCCAGTGCATTTCTCTCTCTGAGTCAGAATAAATATGTTTTCGAACGGTTCATTAGATATCTTACAACTAGAATCCCTCTTTTTTACGATCCGGTTCCTCCACCACCGCGAACACCAGTTAGATTCAAACATGATACACTTTTTAGTTAGATTCAGGCATGATACACTTGAAGTACGGAGCCGAATAGAGAAACCAGAGAGCATGAAAGATGCTAGGATTTGAATTTGTTTTGAGGCTGATTGAGATATAGAAACGATTAAAAGCCACTGTAAAAATGGATTTAAAGGAATCAGATTTGCAGACTTCTTGCAACTTTAGCAAAAATATTCTTATGTAGGAGTCAATTATAATTTCGGTTCTTTTTTCATGTCCGATTTCTCCTTTTTTGAGAAAAAAACAAATGTGTTAATGAGAGAGAGAGAGAGAGAGAGAGAGAGAGAGAGAGAGAGAGAATTTGAAATTAATAAGATCATTAGTAGGTGTTAAAATAAATTACTAAGATCATTAGTAGGTATTAAACTATGCGCATTTGTAACCAAAGCAAATTATTAACAAACAAATAGAATAAGTTAATAACAAGTTACATAGCACAAATGTCAATATCAGGAATGAAGAAGAAGATGAGTAAAACCTAATCTATAAACAAAATTTAGGTCTTTATACGTTTCTAAAGTCATACCTTTTCATTTGGTTTCCTCCCATATCTCATTAATCAATTACATAACCACTTTTTAACCCATTTTGGATAGATGATACCAAGGTTTAGCATCTGTTCAATGAGAAGGGGCAGGGGAGGAAACCTACACCACAATGGAGGCAGGTAGATTTGGAGTTCTCTATAAAAAGCTCAAGTCAATCTTCTATTATTAGGTCTCCTTCACGGGGGAATCACACTGAAAGAATGACTTGATTTATTCATCATACTTTTTGTGTTATTTTATGGTTTTTGGAGGTGCCATCAATATAATGTAGCTTTTAACAAGTTGGTTTAAGTATTTTTGAATGGCCAATAAAATGTAGCTTTTAACAAGTTGATTTACTAATCACACTTGATGCGTGTCTTATGGTTATTTGAGGGGCCCAATAAGCAAATTAGTATTGCCCAAGGAGATCGGTGTACTCATGTTTTGTACAAACGAAGACATCGTTTCACTATTGGCATGCCTTCCAAAAAACACCTTATAAAGAAGGTTCTAAGATCATCTAATTGTGGTGGGACAAAAATTTGATTTTGGAAAAAAAAAAACTCCAATAAATGTTCCATGGAAAAAGATTTCCAATAAGGGCGCGCACGTTTAGCTACCATGATTTTTTTTTCCCCATGATAAATCATTGTCTTCAAGTTGAGATGAGGGTGAAGTGGCTAAAAATCAGGAAACTAGCTTAGTGTCTCCGAGTGATGAGAAGTGGCAAAAAAATTAGGAAACAAAAAACTGTACTTAAAATCTTATTCGTTTTTTTTTCCTGATTTTTAGTCACTTAATCAGGATCATCTCAATCGTGCCCTCTCAAATCTCTCTCCTCCCACTGCACTACCCCTCCTCTCTCACGCCTCGGAGACACCGATTTATCATGAAAAAAAATATTCTTGGCAGCCAGACATGGCTTAATATTTTCCAAAAGCCAAGGGCGAGGGAACCCCATTCGATCCACGTCACTAAAGAGTATTTATCATTCCTTTACCCTCATTAAATAGTATTTATTATTCCTTTACATTTTTAAGAGCTATTATAAATGCACTCTGGTGACTTGGATCCAATGGGGGCGCCCTTGACGCTGATTTTTACAAGGCGGCCTTCAGTTCAGCATTCCATCTTTCGTTTTACTTATTTTTATTTTGAGCTATTATAATATCTATTATGTTTTAATTAACCTTCTATTGTTATATATAAAGTACATAATTTGTCGGATTGTATACGCAAAAAATCACTTTTATAATCAATGATAAAAGGGGGGCACAAGTAAAATAAGACCCTTGATATTGTAGAATACCATGTAAAATACGTTTCCCTAATTTTACTAGATTTCTACTAAAATATTCATCTAAAACCGATATGTTTCTATTTCTAGTTTCACCTAAACACGTACCAAAATCAAAATCTGAATCCTTGGCCCTAGTTCATTTTGTGCTTGGTGGTACTTCATCATCATATTGGTTCATTAACATTCACAAAGTCCACTTTGAGTAGATATTTTTGCTAGTGCTGTGACACTAGATAAACTGTGCTGATCACTACATATGGGCAATGGTGTGTGGGCCCATGTGTTGGGATAGTAAGATAATCCTACATAGCATCCTTTAATGAAATTAGGCAGTTTCTTGTACCTTGATGGCTTGATTGGCCGTTCCAAAAATATTAGTTCAGTTGCTACAAAGAGTAAAGGAAGTGAGTATTAAAATTTAAAAGAGTGATAGAAAGAATTGAAGTCTCATTCCTATTCAAAACGTGAAAACTGTTCCAAAACTATAAATTCAGTGGTTACAATGCAAGCAATTGAGTTTCCAAATCCTTCCCTCCCAACCCATAAAAAGCTCATTTCACTCCACAAACAACATAAGAACATAAAGGGATAGAAGAGAGAGAGTTGATACAGGACATCCATGGCTAAGGTTGAGCAAATCACAATCTTAATCCTGTTCTTAGCATGTGCAACGGTGTCTATAACACAAACTATAGAACCCGATAGTAACGCGCCCGCATAT
Source organism: Tasmannia lanceolata (assembly GCF_043159265.1). Taxonomy (NCBI): domain Eukaryota; kingdom Viridiplantae; phylum Streptophyta; class Magnoliopsida; order Canellales; family Winteraceae; genus Tasmannia; species Tasmannia lanceolata. The sequence goes on from NW_027518689.1 coordinate 40,292,264, forward strand.
GAGATACCTGATATTCCAGGTCTGACTACGAATATTGATACCAGTCCGAATTCCGAATGGGACCAAGATGAAAAATGTTTTCAGCATTAACTGATGATTGTGCAAGTAAGCTAGCTTATGCTTTCGGAAATCAGACAGTTGTACAGGACAAGCCTTGCTGTCAAATATACATAAGAATGGGTGATTTTTGCTGGACGCGTTTAATCAAAGCTTATCTGGATACCTGCCATGTCTTGCCATTTGTGATGCAGAATTGCAAAACAATTGTAGGAGGCTCAACACCCTCTAGGAAGATGAAGGCACTTCCTCCTTATTAACCCAACTTACCAAAGACCAAATTCCTTCCCATTATTACTACTAAACAGCTTTGTGTTTTCATCTCTTGTGTTGAATAAAGAAAGTTTGGTTTCTCTACTGGGGTGATAATAGGAGAAGGTATTTGTGATTTCTGTCTTTAGAAGTAGACTTTCTCTTTATTGGCTTGTGTGTGTTCAAGTTTTTTGGGTCTTTACCTCTGAGTAGGATGTAAATGACTTAATGTATTCCATCTCTTTTGAGATTTGATTTTGTGATAAGAGATGAGGGTTGTTTTATCATTCAGATGTCCAATTAGAGTTGCAAATTTTGTTATCCGGGAGGTATGAACTCAAAACCTTTGGCTATGATACCATGTTAACTTACCAACTTCTCCAAAAGCTTAAGCTATTAGAGAAAGGCGTTATTTATCTTTTATACTTTAACACAATTTACCCTTTCAATTGGGTCTCTTAGAGTGCTCCTTAAGTTGTTCGAAGTTTTGATCTTCCTGCCTGACTTCTTTTGATCTTGGCCCTATAAAAATTAATAATCTGGAATCTGTTCTGCATCCCCCTTTTTACATATGTATATGGTTGATCATGAGTAGCCTTGCATAATTAATCTTTCCTTAATTTTAATAGTCGCTAATTTTTTGGTCGTTGGATGCCCTTCATTTCCTTAGAAAAAATGCAGACATTTGGTAGAGAGGTTATTACTACTATTCACCTTACTATGATGCTTGGGTGAATTTTCGGAGGCTTTGTTTGTTTTGGATTCTGACAACCGATTGTGAGTCCAAAACTGATTATTAGACTCAAATTCGTCATTGAATTTCTGCTTCTCAAAATCCAAAACAAACACGTCCTTCAAAGTAGTATAAAGTTTGTTTATTTCAATGTTCAAGCCATAGATAAAAAATGGAAAGCCACAAAAACGTAATGATAAAACTCCATAGATTAGTAGGGGAAAAAAGGAAACATAGGTAAGAATCTAAATAAGGAAAATGATGCTAGCAGTCCCGCCCACATGATCTAGACCATCCGTCCCACCCACATGATCTAGACCACTCATCCAGTGAGGCCCATCGTAGATGGACATTACCCCCAAAATAGATCTGATTAGACATTCCTAACTATGATGGAAGGGTTTTGAGAGAGTGAAATATTGTATGCCTTATGTTTACGAGAGGATTTGGTAGGGACCAACGCATCGAGGGTTGGCTGTTGCATGAGAGAGCAGCCACCGAGATGAAATAAATGAATAAGACAAAATCTGTTGAAAAGTGAGTCTATGTGGCTGCTCTCTCATGCAACAGCCGACCTGCGAAATGCCTTCTCTGATGATGGTCGCTAGGAAATCCCTTTTACTAGATAAGCAAGAATAAATTAAGGCTGAGTGATGTTGCCAACACCATGTTTTGATAATTGAACTAAACTTATCTTGTCTTTTATTATGTAGACAATTGTCAGATGTTATTACAATTCCCCCCAAAAAACTTTCAAAAGCCAATTAAAGAAGAAAAGACATGGTGATTTTGTGCAATTATTAAAACATCACAGTGCCAACATCAGGTGCTTAAATTAAAGAGCAACTAAAAATAAAAATACAAGGAGCTGAAAACATATTATCTCTTTCCATGGTTATCATAATCTCCTTTCTATGTTTATCATGTAAGTGCTCTATAAAAGCACCGGTTGGTTCTCTTGTAATAGTATTCAGAAATTAGTAAAATATCATAATTTGTCATGGTATCAAAGCATTCTCCCCTTTTCCAAGTCTTATAACAAGTTTTGATTTGAGAGAAAATTTCTCTCATCTTCACATTTCACACCACCCTCTAATTCCAAATGCATCCTTTTGTTCTTTTAATTAGGGGTGGCCAACCGGTTCGGTTCTCGGTTCTCGGTTCCTTTTTTTTCGGTTCTCGGTTCTCGGTTCCATGAACCATAAGAACCGAACCGAACCGTAGTACACAGTAGGACCGAACCGAACCGGACCGAACATAATCGGTCCGGTTCTTCGGTTCTAATGGCTAATTATTAATTATTAATTATAATTTATAAAAACTTTTAATTAAAGCTATAATATAAGTTACTTTCTTATTATAAGAATAGTATTAACTATTACTTATTAATATTATAAGTAATTTATATTATTAAGTATATGTATAATAGAAATATAAAAATATTATATATATATATATATTCAAAGTTCGGTTTTTCGGTTTCGGAACCGAACCGAGAACATTAGACCCGGAACCGAACCGAATAAGTTCGGTTCTTCATCAGTGGAACCGAACCGGACCAAAAATATTTTTTTACAGTTCGGTTCCGGTTCGATTCTTCGGTTCTGGCCACCCCTACTTTTAATACACTCATCTAACTTTGTTAAAGGCACCACTATTCATTCCAAATTCCCAAGCATTTGTCTTTTGGAGATTAGATTCCCTTAGCTTTCCTTCAAATCATCTTACATTCATCCTCAATGAAAAGTGCTTACCCTCATATTTGATACGTGCACACTCCTTTTTTCGACTTTTTTATAGTTTTGTGTTGTTGCCGTCATTACAGTAGCCGTTTGTTGTCGCTTCTTTTTTTTCTTTTCTATACATTTTCTTTGTCCTATTTCAGTTGAGGTACCTCTTCGAGGTATGTGCCTGAAATTGATTACTCTACTCAGTTGAGGGGCCTCTATTCTTTGAGGTTCATGCCTAAGAGAGTCAAATTTCATGAGTATCGGTACTTATTGACCCATGATTTCTCGCCGATTGTGGCCCATTCTAGCCCATCGTGGCTCATTCTGGCATTGGTCTATTTTGACCCATTTCTTGCCCATTCCGGCATTGGTCCATAGTGACTCATTTCTACTCGCCCATCGAGGCTTGAGTATCATCTAGCCCCATTGAGGCTATGATCTATTAGCTTTTAAGCCATCTTCTCGACACATGAACAAGCGGCGTCTTCTTCGGCATTCAGTATCGGTTATCATCAGCAACAACATCAGGGGATATTCATCATCAATCTTCAGCAGTGCTCTTCAAATCAAAAGATTCTATTTTCTTATGGGGAAAAAATTTTATTTTCTTATGGAGAAAACAAAATTATTTTCTTATTGGGGAATTTCATTGTAAAAAAACGTCTGTAGATTTTTTAATCCGCATACGTTTGAGGGGGCATGTTAGAATATGTGAGATCTCATAAGATCTCATTTGTGGATTGTGTGGAGATCTCACCGTCGGATCATCTTTGTGGTAGATTAGGCAAGTTGGCTAAGTGAGGTAACCTAGCTAAATTAAGCAATTAGATTGAATTAGAAATTAGGCTAGATTAGAATATTCTGTTAAATCCCCTCTTTATCATCCCATTTAAACTGGGGGTTTTCGAGCAAACAGCCGATACCTAACTAAAGCTCAAGTTAACAACAACATTAAAAGAGATTAATTGAAACGAAACCCACCCCATCCCCATGCCTTAATTATCATGCCATTCCAAAATTGAGATAAACATTTGCAAATTCCTCAACAAATCACCCCCTCCTAAAGCTATATATAAATCCCACATCACCAACAAAACAATAAGAAGAGAAAACAAGAAGACAACGTATTAGACAGAACACAACCACCATGGCCATGTCTATGAGCACGGGGTCCATCTTGTTATTTTTGGCGTGCGTGGCCATGTTGGTTACACCTAAGCACGCAATTGGACCGCCCCCGCCCCCACCTGAAGAAGGCCTTGTAGAGATAGAACCACCCGGTGGACTCGCAGATAAATGCTTAGAAATACTAACACCAAATTGCTCAATTCAAGTAGCCGAATCCTTAAAGAAAAAGACAATTCTGGTAACAGATGCTTGTTGTAAGAAGGTGGCACCACTCAGCAAGGAATGCTGGTCTAAACTACTCGTACTACAGGTGGATGATCCATGTCGTTTCTTTCGTTTTGTTTACTCTCACTGCGCTCACATTACGGGAATTGGGCTTCAAACTCCCCCACCACCTAACAAAGTCCAAAGTTTTCCCATAAATTAAGTGATGAAAGAGGGACCTTTCTTCTTTGTTAAAAGAGATTCTACATTGAATAAGAAGCCATAGCTGTGTTACACATTGTTGAATAATTAGAGCTAGGTAGCTGTACCTGCATGAAATAAGAAGAGAGTTATGTTATCTAGTTCATTGGTTCACTTGGTTTAGATTAGGATTCATAGTCTGCAACTTTCATACCTCTAGGAGTAGGCTTCTTCTGTTTGCCTTGATTTCATCATTAATTTTACTTTGGAAAATCATTCAAATCCTAATATATACACGACATGTGAGAAGATGGAGACTCAAAAGTTGGTTAAAAGTATATATGAGTTAGAAAAGCAGTAACATATATGAGCAAATCTTCTTACTTTTCTTCATGGAAAATTATTTTCTATGAAGCAAACTATGTGACTGGAAAAATCCTCCTCTACTTGTTGCGGCTCCTTTTCTTCCCATCTTCAAACTCGATGTGATTCATGTAGGCAGTAAAAAAACTGAAATAACTGAGTAAGATGATACAAAAGGAATTCGAGTGCAAATTGCACGGTGGACCTATAGAAAAGAAATTGCATTCATGAATGTACACTATATGTTGTTTGCCATTCATTTTTTCCATGGAAAAAATTATTGGAAAATTAAAAACCTACTAGACCATGCATTATGTTATTTTTCATGGAATTTTTTACATCTGATGCATAGCAACGGTGGGGCCACCACTAATTTATAGCGGTGAAGATAGTAATTCCAAAATCTAGGTTTCTTTACACCACTTTCTAGTATCTTATGTGTGCAGGAGACAGGAACCTTGGGCAGAGAAGCAATGAGAGTTTCTGTACATGTAGCTAGCCATAATTTCATTCGTGTTTTCTTATCTGCATAACAAACAGTCAGCAATCTAAAGTTGACAAAATTAAATATAGAAATGTAAAGCAATATTAACGGAGATCACCGTCCACCACATGCATTATGCTGTTTAATAAAGCATTAAAAATCACTCTTTCCACGGAATTGACTTTGTTTCTCCAATGCGTGTGGAAAATAATACACACCTCCAACTCCCATGGTTGAACACTTCAAAATACATTAATAATCTTATAAGATATGCATGTGATCAAAAGCTGATCAACTATTTGGGGAAGAACGTGTGGCCCACCTCGACTCCACAAAGATTTGATTTTATGCATGCCCAGATTGATTTGATCAAGGCTTTGGGTCTTTTTCCTTGGAAATTATTTTTAAACTTGTGCTCACAAACCATGCGTGTTTTTCCACCAGAATAATAGGAAAATCCATGAGTCTTCTAAAGGTGGAAAAAAAAGAAGCTGAAATGGGATTTGCTAGGGACCATCTCATCAGGCAATTTGCTGGCCAGCTGTTGCGTAAGAGAGCAGCCACCTCAATGAATTAAATGAATACGACAAGATCTGTTGAGAAGTGAGCGTATGTAGCTGCTCACTTATGCAACAGCCAGCCTGCGAAATTCCTTCTGAGATTGTCCCTAGCAAATCCCTCTGAATAAATGTAGGAAATGTTATCAGCACTGCTGTATTTTGATGAGGGCACTCCTCACTTTATTAAAAGTATGGTATGGCCGCACCATATGATGATCTAAACCATCCATTAGATGGGCCACGGCCTAAATAGGTTGTGCCCCAAAAATCATTTCCATAGGTTGATCCTAACCCTCCAATATGAATATTAGAGGGTTGATCCTAACCCTCTATAGATCGGAGGGTTCGGAGGGTTAGGATCAACCTATGGAAATAATTTTTGGGGCACAACCTATTTAGGCTGTGGCCCATCTAATGGACGGTTTGGATCATCCTATGGTGTGGGCCATACCGTACTTTTAATAAAGTGAGGAGTGCCCTCATCAAAATACAGTAGTGCTGCTGATAACATTTCCCATAAAGGCTTCTATTAGTAATGGCCAAACAATTAGCTTAGTTTTAATAAAATTTATGGCTAACTAATAGATTTGCTGCATATGTTATGTCAAATTTAAACATGATTAATAGAAATAGGTTAAAATTAAAACTACCCTGTGTCATAAGAGGAGGAAGGATCCATTAAATTAATTTTTTTTCAAGTTAAAATAAAATGAGCTTTTAATTTGCTTTATTTTTAGGAAATTGATATGGAGACCGAGAGTACCACCGAGCATGGGACCTGCAATGAGAAAATGCCATGTGTACAAAAAAAAAATTACTTTTTCTTGATTTTCCTAAATCTAAGGGATTTCTCGCGTCACTTGGCATGTTGTGGTAAGACAGAATTTGTTCTGTCCGTTTTAGGTCCTACTCTCGGTTTCCCTAACATTACTCTGTTTTTAATATCTTGTGAAGCAAAAAATGGAGCTAGGATCGCAACTTGAGTTGGATCTCCTATGAACCCAAAAAAATTGCGCCAAAAATCTAAAGGAAATGATATCTGAGCCAAGTGTTTCGAGAAACATGCGCTCCACTTGTTTGTTGTGTAGTATTTAAAGAGTTTAAAGAGCTTTTTGAGAACCTTAATATCCTCTAAAATCCCTTTAAATACTACACGACAAACAAGTGGAGCGCTTGTTTATCGAAACACCTTGGCGCAGATATCAATTCCCAAATCTAATCCTGACATCTAATTATTTGTATTTTCTATAGTTGGGGATGGACCACTGCCAACCTACATACTGTTACGGTCTGGAGTAGGGGCCCGGTATGATGGAACAGGCTTGATGATGGAACTATTTACCAATGTACATACAATGTTAGGTACCTTACCAATATGCAAAATTGTTTAGAGCTAATGGAACGTGTTAGGCAAGGCCCTTTAAACCTGTCCCATACCTGGCTGGTTCCCACCCAATACCATACCCAGGCGGCCCCCACTCAGGCCCCCACTCAGGACCGCAACACACACACAACTGTTCACATTCAAAGTCTAAAAGCACACATTATTGGACTCAAGATTGCATGATTGGTGTGCTTTTGGGGTTGTCAGAGTTCAAAAGCAGGACCTATTGAAATATATGGTCCGGATAAATCAAAGACGGGCCCACTATATTGTAGCAGAAGGTGCCGGGCGTTGCAAATATAATATGGTGGCGCCCTAGTGAGGCACTCCTCTTGAAAGAGAAAATCTAGAATTATGTTTTTGAAAGAAAGGTGTTTAGATGAGGATTTAGTTAGGCATTTATTTCTTCTATGTCAAATTTTAGGAAGATATAGGGTTTAGGTGTGGCTGTCAACGAACCCAAGTCAGATAGGATCTGTGTGTCTGTGTCACTATCTATTCGAATTCTAAACTGGTTGGGTCCTACTCTCCCGGATTCGGAGATCCCACTTTTTGTGTTTGCTTCATGCTAATTAATTAAGAATTAGAGCGTCCTATTATTATTTTACAAGAAATAAATTAATTTTTTTACAATGTTAGAATTTTTAATGTATATAGTATATTTTAATGGTGATTTAGAGAAGACGATCACATAGCCAAATGAAGATGAAAACGGGTATCTACTAGCAACCAGCAAATGGGTTTTAGAGTTCAAAGAAAAAGAGTGGAGATGAAGACTTTCTTGATTTGGTTTTTGCAAATGATTTTTTTTTTTATCATGTTTAGATGCTACATACTGAAAATAATCCTTATATTTAGACTAAAAGTTAAAAAAATGAATAATATTTTCATAGGATTAGCTAGCGTCCATCGCGGAAGGCATTTCGTGGATGGTCTGTTACATGTGACACCAGCCAGCTCGGTAATGAAGACAAAATCTGATGAAAAGTGAGCCTGTGTGGTTGCTGTCACATGCAACAGACCATCCGCGAAATGCCTTCCGCGATGGACGCTAGCAAATCCCTATTTTCATACAATAGCAAAATATACATGTCCAATTAAATAAGGGTTGTGTCTATGAGACCTTGTAACCAACCCACATATTTATTATTGGATCCGTCACATCCGGATTGTGTCGTATGTTGGCCAGCCTAAGCTTAGTATATAGAATTGAAAAATCAAACGATTTTTTTTTTTTTTTTGACTTTTTTCAGCTTTGTAAGGTTTGATTTTCTTTTTAAGTTCCGTTTCTTTCGACGTAAAAAGTGCCTAAAACAAATTCTATGACTACTTTTAATTAAAAAATGAGGTAAATTTTGTTTTAGACCCTAACTAGATAGGAATTAGGATTAGATAATGAAATGATGTCAACCTTATTGGTAACTGGAAATTGGACTTTAACTCCTCCACCGGCAACCGCCTTATAAAATGTGACGCATCAAATCCAACGGTTGAGAATTGGTAAGGCATTTTCTTACTCTTCATCTCTGATATTCCTGTGCTTATTATCGGACCTTTGTTTTCCCCTACTAGGAAACACAATCCCTGGTCTACAGCGGGGTCTGCCATTTCCTTCGCCCCCTTACGTGATGGGGGCTTGTTGTTGAATTGCTAGATTTAAAATTTTTGGTGAAGTACTGAGTGAGTTATGTTAATTTTGCCATTTTTAGTTTAGAAGATGATTTAAAATAGTGATTTCATGTTTTCCAGTCACCTCAAGAATGAAATCTTGTATGTATTTGGACAAATCATCAAAGTTTTGGACTTTTGGGGAATGAAATCTTATGTGTATTTGGAGAAAACATCAACGTTTTGGTCAGGCATTTTCTATGTTACGCTTCATCCTTTTTCATATTTTCTCTGCCGGCCGGCAGGGCGCGTGGGACTGGATTTCATACGAAGGCTTCCATTTCGCCATCTGTTTCATGGTGTTTGTGTTGTGTACGTTACATCACTCTTATACATGGTGGGGCCCAGATTGGGAATAAGAATTCGTAGAACCGATCAAATCAGTACATGCCACATGGCTGTGAGGGGCTAGTTTTGCCATTTAATGAAAAAAAAACGCAAAAAATCATGTGAATAGGCAATTAAAAATCATGAACCAAGGTCACTAGCATGTGAAGAGGCAATTTGTTTGGTTCCACTCTGAGTCTCCATATCATTATTCTTTTCAAAATTGAAAAATGGAGAAGACAAGTGGAAGAAAAGGAAAGGGTCCGTGAATATTCAGGCATTATCCTCTTTACCGACATTTCCCTAACCCCAACCAACTTCCAATGGGCCCCACACGGATCCTTACATCATAGCCTTGAACATGGAAAAAATAAAATAATGCCAACCTTTACCATTAAGTTATTGATTTGCCCACTAGTTGCGTCAGTAATCTTATTTGCTAGTGACTTTCCCAGAAAAGCATTTCACCCCAGCCAGCCTCAAAAGTCACTAGCAAATCCCCTTATTCCAAAAGCTTAAGCAGTTGAAGATGGCGTTATTTAATCTTTTATACCACAAACACTCCCCTCACGTGTGGCCCCTCCTTTTTTAGGGTTGGCCTACAATAGGAGTTTTGAAACCAGGAGTAATTGGTTGCTTACATGTGAATTTTTAACATCAAGTAGTTTTGAACTCAAGCAACTTTTGTAGTTGCAGGTTTTTTTAAATATTTTAGATTTTTTTTTTTTAATATTTTTTCCCACCTGTATCCCTAGCAACTTCCCTAGTTGTGGGTTTTGGTGGGAATATAAATTAGAAAGTTATGTTTTTAGGTTTTCAGAAACATAGCTACATATTAAAGTGTTCGGTATATAATATAACCCATGTATGTTCTAATATAAGCCCAATAAGATAATGGACCGGTGTAGTGGGCCTATTTGGGCTAGAGCCCACTAACCTATTAAAACCCTAGTATATCTAATATATATAGGTGCTAGAGGCAACAAACTTAGCATTCCAAATTAGATACCTTGGGTGTAATGCTTCGAGCAACCTCTTGCTTGACCTAATTCCCATAACATAAAGTTCTTTCTCACGACCAAGCGATATGGTGGTTGTATGTGAGGTGAGAGAAAGAGATGAATTTCCCCATGGGGTTTCCATCAGATTTTTCTGGTGGGTTTTTTCTCTCGGGGTTCTCTTGTATACGGTCTTGATCGAGAGGATAAGGAAAATGGTTCCAGTTTGCGAATTTGGGTTAATCCATTGTAATAATCTTATATTTTGTTTTCTCACAGTGGAAGATAGTGTTCTTGCTTGTAGACGTATGCATTTTCTCATCTTGTGGCTTGTTTTTATTTTAGTATTCCATTTATTTTTTTTGCGTACGATCAGATCGGATTTTGCCTTACAGATTTTTCTCAAGTGAATATTTGTGAGCCCAATTGAAAATGATGAGCTAAGGAGGGAAGGGAAGAGTCTTGAGAGGGCATAAAGTAAGGATGGAAAATCCTTAAAAACAGTGAAAAATAATAAGTTTATTTGTGCACTTTAAAAGCTAACTAGAAAAGTTTAAAGGATGTGGTGCCTTTATTGAATCAAAGATATGATAATATAATTTCTCTTTCACAAAAGATACACCATGGAAATGTGAATTGACCCAATTTGAGGCTGCTATTGTGCATGAAAATCCCCTTCATTTTGGTAATAAAAAGAGTACTTCTTGAACCGCATCTTTGGATTTTTCTATTCTTCACGCGGAAATCCACAAAAGCCTTCCCTGAATGGCTTCAAAGGAAAAAGGTTTATTCATTTATTCATGTTTATACTGTGGGTTGGATAAACATTTATCTAAACTGTATTATCCAAAATCATCTACCAACAATCCCAAATTTTCATCTCACTAAAGAAAGAACCAATTAGACTCATGGTGCAACCCCTGATCATCAATCTAGACCGTCCAGAGCCATCAGGTCAGCCACGTGTCGAGTAAGTAACACTTGCGTGATAAAGAAGTGACATAATTTAAACAGATAGAAGGGCATTCACGTAATCTTAAATTAACTTTAAATCTTATTTAATGTCAATCCGATCCGTGATATCCGCTAATCGTGACCGCCCATGTTATTCATGCCACCTCTCTTCCTTTCTCTCTCTATAAATACTAACCTTTTTCTATTCCTTTCAAAACCATCACCTTTCATTTCCCTCTCCTTGCTTTCTTTATTTGTGCCTTTTATTTGTTCCCTTTAGCCATGGCTGAGAAACACCACCACGGTCTTTTCCACCACAAGAAGGAAGATGAGTCCCCTGGGGTGGTCTACTCTGAGAGCACTTACGCCAATGATGGATTCGGCGGCTACGATCAGACCACGGAGATCGTCGGCGTGACCGGATCCACCATCGATTACCAGAAAGAAGAGAAGCACCACAAACGCATGGAGCACCTCGGCGAGCTAGGCACCGTGGCCGCGGGTGCTTTTGCTCTGGTAATATGATGAAATCAATTTATATTTTCTAACTTTCATATTTGGGATGGAAATATTTGTAGTAGCAGTGTTTAAAAACTTCTTGACCCGAGTCGACTCATGTTTACCTTGACCGCGTTCCGTGTTGCACCACATCCGCATTCCACGTTTTGCCCTATAGAGATCTCCCGAGTTCTGACCGCGTCAACCGTGTTCTTGGCTGCATTTACACCGAGACGACAAGGATTTTTCCTGGCCACGTTCTGTGTCACATCTGCGTTTTTAAACACTGATAGTAGTAATGAAATCTAACATTTTTTTTTTTTTTTGTTCCAGCTCTAGACTAGGGCAATTTGATTGCCGGTAGGTTCCTTGGTTTTTGGCCTCCCTAAGGTCAAGTCAGAAGGGAAATGATATTTCCACACCCTCTTCGAGCAATCTATAAAAATGGAAGCAATATTGTTTATGTTGCTGTCTTTTTCTAAAAGCAAGAGTATTTCAGCCTCTTCTGGTTATCTTTTTCTGATAATAATAATAAAGTCATTTTCAGGGGAAGATAAAACAATGTTGGGTGGAAATATTATTCCTCCCCCAGTAAACAGAGATCCGCATTTCAACTCCCTTCCTTACATTTCTACCCCTTTTGTTTTTCTTTACTTGAAAATGACTCTATTTCAACCCCTTTTGTTTGACTCTTTCCGAAAATAAAGTTATTTTATGAAAGATAACAAAAGGGGGTGTTATTGGTGGTGTGGAAACATCATTTCCCTAAATTCAGGCACTTTTTATCTAAGGGCAGGGTCACGTGGACCTTAGGATATGGATCCAATGGACACAGTGGGATCCAGTTGTTGGGCCCAAATCCCCTCCATGATGTTCGAATCCATTAGATCAATCAGACCCACCAAGCTCTGATTTGATATACTGAGTGGGCCCAGGGCCATCCCCAAAAATTATTGATGATGCATGCCTTGACTTTTTCAGCTAAATGTTAAATGCTAAAATTATTATTATTAATAATAATATTAAATTAATGCCCACTTAATGTCCATTACAAGATGAATGTTTACTTCACCACCTTTTTTAATCAATAGAAGACATAACAATATTTGTGTTTGAAGTGTTTTTTATTTAAGCTGATATATTTTGGTTGGTTTTGATGAATTTTATTAGCATGAGAAGCATAAGGCAAAGAAGGATCCCGAGAACGCACACAAGCACAAGATCGAGGAGGAGATCGCAGCTGCAGTGGCTGTAGGCAGCGGAGGATACGCATTCCACGAGCATCATGAGAAGAAAGAAGCTAAGAAGGAAAATGAAGAAGCTCATGGAAAGAAGCACCACCATCTGATCTAGAGTCTCGTTTTCCTTTACTACTAGCTGATGCATATGAGATATGTGTGTTTGCTTGATGGGTTTCTTCTGTTGAAAAGATGTTCTTGTTTTTATTTAATAAAGGAGTTGGTTGCTTCTGTTTACAGTACTTTGGATATCCATATGTTAGAAAAGTCTCTGTTAATTGGGCTGCTTTTTTATAGTTTTCCTCGGTGTGAATTCTCTAGGGCTATCTTTGGATGCTTAAGTATTCTTTAAGTAAAGTCTACGGAGTGGGGTAGCATTTTGGATGCAATTAAAACCCTGGTAAAGCCATGTGCTTTATTGGAGAGAGAGAGAGAGAGAGAGTTGAGGCCAACCCTCTTAATTTTTAAAGTTTATTTTTTGGGTTGCTTTATTTTATTTTTATTTTGAGAGATGTAGTGACGACAAAAATTGTATTTTGTGTCAATGGGCATGGTTTTCATTTTCCCTAGCTTGCACATGTGTGAGCCACACATGTTTGCTACATCTTTTCTCACTACCCACCTATTTCAAATTGAAACCCTTACTTGGAACTCCAAACCCACCACTTCCCTAAGCATTAATAACACCACTTTCCCATACCCACTATCTCCTACCAAAAGCTATTACTTCTCTACTTTCCTTTGGCTAGACTATTCTCATTTACTTCATTTTTGTAGAGATTATCCACTATCTACCTAGATCTTCATTGAAGCTTATTGAAGCTCTCTTGTGTGCAAGCTTTCCTCTTGAAGCTTTCTTCTTTTTATTGTTCTTTATCTCGTAGTGTTGCTCTTTCTATCATATATTGAAGCACATCTCTTTTGGGCATTGTTCTTCTTCTCTTTTGGTTATTGTTCTTGGGCTAGTATAAACCTCCGTTGCACTATTTGAGAAGAGGATATTCCGGTTATTGTTCTTAGCCCAACCCCAGGTTGCATTATCTAAACGTTAACCCAACCCAACCCTAGAGTTGAGACCAACCCTGATCTTGTTGTATATTTCTTTTTCTTTTAATGAATTTTGGTCGGGGTCCTGCCTAACCCCAGCTTACTCATCAAAAAAAAAAATCTCAGGTCAAGAAGGGTCAAGCCAAGCCAAACCAAACCAAACCAAACCCGCCTCTAAATCTTAAAATCCTAACCCAATTCACCCATTTATTTCCAATTTGGGTTGGGTTGAGGCAGGTTGGGTTGGACCACTTTGGCTCCGAATAAAAAACACCCACCCTAGTTAAGATTTTGAAAAGCATGATAAAATTAGAGGACATGATCGGATCAGGTTTTCCAAGAGGTTGGGTTGGCCCACGTTGGCTCTGGATAAAAAACACCCACCCTAGTTAAGATTTTGAAAAGCATGATAAAATCGGACATGATCGGGTCAGGTTTTCCAAGAGGTTGGGTTGGACCACGTTGGCTCTGGATAAAAAAACACCCACCCTAGTTAAGATTTTGAAAAGCGTGATAAAATTAGAGGACATGATCAGGTCAGGTTTTCCAAGAGGTTGGGTTGGACCACGTTGGCTCCGGATAAAAAACACCCACGCTAGTTAAGATTTTGAAAAGCGTGATAAAATTAGAGGACATGATCGGGTCAGGTTTTCCAAGGCTTCAAGCTTAAGCTTTTCGCAACCCAACCCCACTCAAGCCAAAATCGAGTTAAACCCATTGGATTCGGTTTGAGCCCGGCCAAAGTTGTACCCCTAAAAGTCTCTTTAGAAGTCATGCAACAAAAGTTATGGTAATTTAATGATGACTTATATTTGTAAATTAATCCCTTTGGGTCCACCTAACCACCATTTTACCTACCATAAAGATAAAATGCGAATCCATTACATTTTCATTACATGTCATAGTGGCAATCAATAGGGGTGGACATGGTTCGGTTCGGTTCGGTTTTGGGGTATACCTAGAACCGAACCATATATAATCGGTTCCCTGAAATTGGAACCAGAACCGAACCATATATGTTTGCAACCGAACTGAACCAGAACCATATATAATCGGTTCGGTTCAGTTCGGTTCGGTTCTGGGTTTACCCAACCTTCACCAAATATAAATATTTTGCCTAATCGCGTTTATAATTGGTTCGGTTCGGTTTGGTCCTGTTTATATATGAACTAAAAACACTAACAGGCACAAATTTGGGCAATGCAAAAAATATGTATGAACTACAAACAGGTACAAATTTGGGATAATCAGGCACAAATTTGGGGGGTGAATTAAAATTTTAAAGGCAAAGCAACAAGTTAAAAAGGGGTGAATTAAAAGGGGGTGGGGTGATTTTATCAAATGAGGAGGCATCGGGTTTTAAGGTGAGGGTCAGTTCTCGGTTCGATTTTCAGTTTCGGGATCCCAAACCCAGAACTGAACCGAATTTCCACGGGTTCCAGGATATGGAACCGAACCGAACCATATAGATATGGAACCGAACCGAACCATATGTGCCGGTTCGGTTCGGTTCGGTTCCTCGGTTCGAACCGGAACCATGTCCACGCCTAGCAATCAAGTTCACAAATATAAAGGCGAGGAAATTTTTCCCTTTGACTAACTTCATGAAAATGTTTGATTAATTGATGACGCCATTGAAATACCAACTCCTATATCCCATTAATAAAAAAGAAACGAGAAAGTAAACACTATTAGGCTGTGTTTGGAATGCTAAATAATCAGGTATCAGAATAGGCATCCTAGTCTGATTTTCCACTAAACAGAATAGAAAAAAATAAAATCAAAGTAGAAACTTTAATTCAAAATCCAATGAAAATTTTATCCCGACTGGGTCGGAAATTGAATACCACCTCTTGGGGTCAAAAAACAGATTCCAACATTTTTCCCCTCTTGAATTCTGCACTGATGTCATGTAGGCCCCTGATTCTGCTGATTTTTTTTGAACCAAATATTACAATTGGGTCGATCATAATGAATGTTAAATTTGGAAAGACAAGGTAAAATACAAATTGATTTTACTATCGGACCCACAGTGACTGGCCAACGGCCCATTAAAGTGGTTGGTAAGAGGATATACAAAATAGTAGATGGGCGATGATAAATTTGCACCGGCTATAAAATTATTCGCACCCCTTTAACGTGAAAAAGCGTTAGAGGCTGCCACAGAATTAAAAAGGGTGTGAATTATCCTACAGGGGGTGCGAATTTATCATCTCCTCAGTAGATTTAGGTAAATGACATCTGCACTACTATGTTTTGATAATGACACCCCTTGCTTAATTAGATAATTCCTTGGTTGGATACTTGGATGTTCAATTGTTGATAGCATTTTGGGGATTGTAAAGGAGTGTGAATGGGAGAGTGCAATTATTAAAAACTGGGAGTGAGGTTAATATATATGATAAGCTAAACATACAGTCCCACACACGAACTGTGGGATCCAGCCATTCATTTGGTAGCCATATCACAGGATGAATTGATCAAACAACTAATTGAAAAATCTTTTGAAGGGTTAGGATCATTTAATCAGTGTCACAATTAGGCACAGGACATCTGTGATGGGGCCAACTATATAGTTGTATTTCCATAAAAGCAGAAATTACATAAAGGACTTGATACTTGCACATCTCCATTTTGATAGATACACCCCTCTGTATACTTATCTCAGTTTCCATAGACAAATCAAGCAACAGGAGGTGATAACAATACCAATAAGCCATCGAACTTACAAGAGAAAGGTCGATACCCACGCGTACAATAGACCGACACACGTAAATATAACTCTAAATAAAAAGAGACACTACTAACTTGTGCACCGTGCGTGATGCGACGTCAAAAGCCCAAGAAAAAGCGAAAGCAAATGATATATGCAGAACCATGTTCTGATAACAGGCACAACATCAACTTGTCCTATATGCTTTAACCACTTATAAAAGGCTGCTAACAGCTTTTTGGAATTGTAACGAATGATTAAAGCATATAGGACAAGGTGAATTATTGGAATTATCAGAACATATTTGTGCTGATATCATTTCCCTATTGATAAAGTAGCCATAAATACAAATTTCCTAAGGCACCAAGTCATCGGACACAAGTGCACCATGGTTCGAAACAGGTGCGGCCATGGGTCTGAGAAGAGGCGGAGGAGACACCGAAGTGGAGGCGTCACAGTAGCCCCTTAGTATGTCCCCCTCCTGGGCTGTGAATCCGAGGGACCCGAGCATGGTGGGCCAGCACTGGTGTTCGATTATCCGTATAGCTTGGCAGCAGCTGGGGCCCAGGTATGTCTCGCCGTTGAGAAAGAAGAGGATCACCTCGCCAGTACAAGCTCGAAGCTCCGATAATGAGTCCCAACACTGCATCATGTTGTTTGCTTCTAGACGAGCCGCAAGGCTCGAACCATAAGGCACGGGTCGAGCCATTGTCATGGACACATGGAGGGTAGTTGTTAGCATAATGAGAAAGATCTGCCTTGAAATCTCCATAGTCAAAGAGAGTTGGGATGAAGGGGGCTAGAGGGGGTGAGATTTATAGGTTTTTTTTTTTCTACGTTACATTGCATGGGGAGCTGAGAAGACAAGAATAAAAGGTTTTTGATTTGGAGACAAGATTACATTGAAAATTCTACGACGATCCATGAAACGGAAATCCCATATGATATTGGGTCGACTCAGTTGCCCTATTAATTTTCACCCAACGCTTGGGTGTCATTATTAATAGGGCTGCAACTCGGGTCGAGCTGATTTTACATCCCCTGTTTTGATAAATTCAACCCTCACTTATTCTTAAATTAACGAGAAATAAGATGAAAAAGAAAAGAAAAGAATTCAGGGGCTTACGAATTAGGATTTCCTAAACCCATTTTAAACTATGATCCAAATCCTCTAGTGGCTGTTTGGATCTAGGGTAAATAAAGCTTGGAAACATTCTCGCAGAAAATGAATGTTCCAGCATTTGGCTAACTCACTTTTAATGAAAAAAATCCAGACTGTTTTCGTTTCATTTTTCTAATGGTAATTAAGTTGAAATTGATACAAACTCAAGGTTGAGGTACAAAGCCTTGGCCAATTGAGTTACAGCCCAATCCCTCCCTTGTTTTTAAGGGTACGTGCAACTTGGGTTGGGCTCAACCTGAACCCAACGGGTACAACCCGATTTTGGCTCTGGTTGGGTTCGCATTTCCTTGGGTTGGGTTGGGTTGGGTTAGGGTTGGGAAAAGCCAACCAGATTTAATTTCAGGTTGGGTTAGGGTTGAGGCCTTGGCAACCCGACCGACCTGAACCCGACCTCCGTTTTCTAATTTTATCTTGATTTTCTTTGGGTTATTGTACTTTTCTGTTTGGCCCAAAGTGAACCTGAACCAACCCAACTCAACCCATCTAACCCGAATAGATGGGTTGGGTTAGGGTTTAGAAATTTAGAGACAGGTTGGGTTACGGTTGACCATCCTCAACCCGAGGCTCAGGTTGGGTTGGGTTGAGGAAATGCTATCTCGGGCTGGGTTAGGGTTGGCCTCAACCCGATCAAACCCGGCCCGAGTTGCACCCCTACTTGTTTTCTGTCAATCTTGTAGAAACTAGTGACTTTTTTTATGTGGAAAAGAATTTCACAAGAAATTTTACGCAAGTTCCAAACAGCCCCTATTATACTTGGAGTTGGTGTGCCCGTTTGGATACATGGATTTTATATTCCAAGATTGTAAAATCCTGGATTTTATAAGCTATAACTTCGATTGTCCTTTGTTTGGGATTGTAAAATCCAGGTATTAGCTTATAGAATCAAGGATTTACCTTTTGAAATACAGGATCTTACTATCCTAGATAATAAAATCCATGTACCCAAAAATTAATGTTCCTATATGCACCCTGATTCATCGTATATTGGGGTCATACCTGTCTTAAGGACAGTGAATTCAAATTCATGCCTCGGCTCAACCCATAAACGTTTGTTTGCAATTTGATTCTAATTTTATTTTCTTCTCATCTATTTCTGCAATATAATCCGAAATCACACACATCTACTGCAACAATACTATTCACCCATTCGGACATTCCGTATCAGATTATTGCAAGAAGCTTCTTCCCCATACACGTGCTGGCCGACCAGGTAACAGTCTCGATCACCATAGATATACGCTAATTTATATGTGCACTGAAGATGATATGAAAGTGCATGGTGAAGATGATACAAAAGTACATGAGAAGCTTTATAAAGTAGACCCATCTGTAGGGTCTCCATATATAGATGTATCACACAGAAATCACTGCATTCAACAAGCCTTGCCATTTGATTAGACTACTTTAGTTTGAATCTTTGCTCAATTTTGACTTTATCTTCGATCTGCAAATTGTTGATGGAACTAATTGCTAGGATTTGGTGGCCCCAACCTAGATGAAGGGTCTGGATTGCATCAACATCATATGGGTGAGATAGATTAAGCTTCTCATAATATCGTCTTGATTTGTTTTTAGTTTAACTGAACCTGCCCTAAGCACTCAAAATTTTATGAAAGTTTTGGGCCTCTTTGGATGCCACTAAAAATCATTTGCATATATTATATGCATCTAATCTTTTACATTTTTTTCTAAAATTTTATTTGCAAAAAAATGGTTATACACAATTTTATATCTACGTTATATTTTGGGCTCCAAAGTTGCCATATTAGCCACTAAGATTAGCTTAATAAGGATAAAATTTAATTCATCTGAGGTGGTGGCACTCTCATGCAACAGGCATTCCGTGAGACGCCTTTTGGGATTGTCCCTAGCCAATCTTTACTCTTTGGAATTTGCTTGGGAACTTGGCAGAAAGCACTTCGCGTAACTACTGTTGCATGAGAGTGCAGCCACATAGGCTCAAATTTTTTCTTATCCATTTAATTCATCTGAGGTGGCGGCACTCATGCAACAGCGATTCCGCGAAATGCCTTCAGGTCCCTAGCAAATCCCATATTCTTTGCTTAAGTTTCTAAATAATTAAAAAATGGTATGTTATCTATGTGATTGTTACAGTTCCAACAAACAATATTTAACAGACAACGGTAGGAGAAGTGACAATATCAAACTTGGGGCCATTATTATCAGCTTCCTTTCGAAAATATAGTAAGAGCAATAGGATGTGTGTGTGTGTGTGTGTGAGAGAGAGAGAGAGAGAGAGAGAGAGAGAGTACATAGAAACAAGTAGCTATGTACATATATGAACTGCGACTACAGCAAGTAAACCAGTAAATTTCTTCCAAAAGCACGAAATAAAAGACAGAGAAAAGAGCCAACGACAAGTATAGTAAGGCTAGACCAAACCTAAAATGACAAAGAAAACACTAAACACACATAGAAGCCATATTAAATCTAGCAACACATAGTAACAATGTACCCAACACCCAAACTTAAAATATCTCATTTCTATACGACTAGCTCCTCCGAAACAACCACGCCAGCTGAAGCCGGACCCGGTGAAGATGGCGGCGGCGAGCCGGACGAATCTGGTGGACCCGAAGCGTCGCAATAGCCTCTGAGTATGTCACCTTCTTGGGCCGTGAAGCCGATGGAAGCTAGCATGGATGGCCAGCATTGGCGCGTTATTACACGTATGGCTCGGCAACAATCCTGTCCAAGATAAGACTCTCCATTTAGAAAGAAGAGAACAATCTCGTTGGAGCAAGAACGCAGTTCGAAGAGCGCATTCCAACACTCTGTGAAGCCTCCTAAGCCTTGAAGCCTTGCTTCGAGGTCATGGCTCGGCTTAAAGGGGAGATCTCGCGCCATGGCTGAAGCCAGAAGGCATGAAAGAGCCACTACGAGAGACAGCTTTAGGAGACCCATGTTGAGAGAGAGATGAAAAACGAAAGGTGAAGAAGACTGTAAGGAGGGTGGGGATATATATAGGGAGAGGTGAAAACGTGATGATTATGTGTTTATGGAGGATTAATTATCATAAGGTGCGTTTAAGGGAGACGAACAGATTTTGTGATTAGTTGTTAATAACGGAAGGGAGATGAATGTATTAGCTTCGTTTAGCTAATTAAACTCTATTAACGCCAATAAAGAACCTAATATCTCTCCACGAACAAAATAATACCCTAGAGATCGAGGCCACTTTAGTGTAGGTTCTTTCCTGAGGATCCTTTGGGCCCTACATGTGCCCACAGATGTGATCGGGTCCATTGATCTTATCGACACAAGTCGTCTGGCCCTTTGCCAGTAGTTCCCCCTCAATAGGATTATCATACATACCATTTATTTGCTAAGCCACAACGTAGACATGTGGTGCCCCAAAAATCATCACCAGATGGATTTTCCTAACCTTCCGATCTATTGAGGAACGGCACATTATTAAAAAAAACCCGCTATAGATTACAGGGTTAGAGGTCATCCTAGATGACTCTAGATACGTGACCTATTAACGTGAGGCTGATCATCCCTTAGATTAGGTAGTTTGGATATATTAGCTAGATTTAGTAGAGAAACTTACTACTAAATCTAGCTTAGTTGTTAATCTATCCAAACAACCTAATCTAGCACACATCCAATCAAATGGTCAGATATGATATTCTCTAATCTAATCTAACTACTATATATAAAGGCGGAATCGTGGGTTAAGTTCTTCCACCCTTTGCCAAAAATCCCATCTATATCCCAGCTATATGTAGACCCCCCATTTTGACCTGACCCCAATTTCCCCCAATTTCCCCAAATTTCCCAAAGTCGAATAAATTTCCGGAATCAGGTAAAATTCCCGAAGCCTGAGTCCTGAAATCGAACCCCGAGCCACCCCCTTGGCTGTGAAAAAGTAGTCTCAAATACACTAGCATGAGTGCTGTCCCGAGGAGGAAAGGGGGTCAAATATATTATCTCCCATATAAAAGGAGGTGGGCTTATCAATACAAGGGTGTGCCCATATCAATTCTCATGTGTATTAAATCAAGAGTGAAAAAGAGAAGAAAAATGGGTGTAATTACCAAAGATTGAGGGTGCTGAAATCAGCACCCTCTCACTTATAAAAAAGCAACGAACTAGGGTTTTAGGGAGGCTTTTCTTCATTAGCAAGAAAAGGAGGGAGGAGGGTTTCTTCATGGGGTCTTCTCCCAACAGGGGAGCCGAAGAGGGGCAGCCACCAAAAACAGAGAGAGAGAGAGAGAGAGAGAGAGAGAGAGAGAGAGAGAGAGAGAAGATGGAGGGAGCTCGAGCTCCATTCTCCACCACCATTCTCCACCACCGTCATCCACCTCCATCTCCACCTCCGGCCATCCCACCACCGTCAGCAACCTCCACCTCCAGGATCAAACCCATCTCATTTCTTTTCTCAGCCATTATTGGAATCCCTAATTTCCATCAAACCCACTTGGATTTCCCCCATTTGCAGCCACTCCAAAACCCACCTCATCCCCTGTTTTTTAACATCAGCCATTTATCCACCCCATCAAACCCTATTTCAGCTACCTCCAACCTTTAGGTTCAACCATTTCACCACCGATCCGCCTCCATCATTTGTTTCCCTGGTCAAAACCTGCAACTTCGGTGACCACCCTTGATTCCGGCAACTCTCCTCCCGGCAACTCCGTCTCCTTTTCCTTTTCCGGTCAAAGAGAAGAAGGGTTTGAGGTCTGGGCATTGCTTTGGGTAGAAGAAATTGGGTCATTTGATCCCACCATTTTCAAAGGCTTTAAAGAATCGTAAGAGAGCGCAGTCAGAGAAGAAAACAGATTGGATCGCTGAAGCAGAGATTAGGCCCTTTACCCATCTCCATCTAGCTGGTAGTGGTCGTCTTTCTTGATCTGGTCCAGCCTCAAAGCCTCTTTCTGGTTCATTACTTATCCTTCCCCAATAATTCAGGTAATGCTGCCACTCTTCCTTTAGGTCATGTTTGACACATAATCCGCACCAACTAACATAGAGTAGGATCTATAATCCCAATTTACATTGGATTGTGTGTTTTCTCTTAGTGAGGATTGCAAAATGACAAGCGACTTGGCGTGAAATTTCTAAGGTTCTGTTAGATTTTCAAATGAATCATGTATAACTATGTCTATTGCCCTGTAAAGCTTAAAAAGATCCACACGCTATATACCTACTGTTTTGTAAAATAAATGCAAAGGATTCTTAATGGGGCTTTTACAGCAAATAATTTTCACTTGGTCTTATTCTTTGAAAGAGGACTTTACTTCAGAAATTGGTAAGCTTGGCTAGCCCATTGTGGAATTTTGCGCAGACCACTCAACTTCAACTGGCCACAGTTTATTACAAGGTCCGCAAATTTTCACTTATCGCCAGGTTGATAGGATCGCTATGATCTGATCCGTCAAGTGATTCTTAACGAAAACTTTGTATTCATCTGTCTAGAAATTTATACTCCGCCTATCCCTCAAATGATTTCCCTTGTTGTTTTTATGGTGTTGCCGAGTGGTTTTGAGCTCGGTAAATGATTTTCGCTTCGAACCTTAGGTCTATCCATTTAGAATTTCTTTTATTGCGTCTGCTCGAAGGAAAAATAGATGTGGATTGTCGAGTTACCTTACCTGCGTTTTCGAGATTCCTTCTGGAGACTTACATCGGTTCTCGTGATTTCATTCGACTTTCGGAGTTCCCGTTGGGTTATGGCTATGACGGAATGTTTCTTGAGCCACCCATTTGCCCCCTTTATGCCTCTTTTCTTATCTCATCATTTCTCATGGGCCTTAGGGGTTTCCTCTTATTCATGATCGTTATTTTTGACAGGGTTCGGGGTTTCTTCTTCTTCAGGTTCACTCTCCTCTCGTTTCTAAGGATCCTACTCGAACTTCGGGATTCCATCGATTATAGGGGCGTTCCCTCGAGTTTCTTCTTCATTCAGAGTCATTCTCCTTGCGTTCCTCGAGATCCTTTTCGAGCTTCAGGATTCTCTCGATTACAGGAACACTTTGTCGGGTTTCGGCGATGACAGACGGCAACCTCTTGAGCCAAAACCCCCTTTCAATCAAAAGGGATAAAAATACATAAAAATCAAATAACAAAAACAACAAAAAAACATCAAAAAACACTCAAAGCGTATTTCGAAAAGCTGTTTCGAACTACGTTGGCTTGATCCCTTTTCACAGGGTACGTAGGCAGCTTGGGATCGTCATCCCAAGTTCAGTCAAACTTTTCAATAAAATCATTTAAATCCTTGAAAAAAATCATTTCAGCATCCAAAAATATCTTTCAAGCTTTCTCAAAAATACAAAAACCAAAATGGGCAAGGATGGTGATTGCCAGGTCACTCGGAGCCTTCTTTTCATTTCATTTTCGATTTTGATCATGGTTTGCTGGTTTTATCGGCTTTCCGACGTTTTATCGGGTTTTGGGACGGGCGACGACGTAGCGTGGCCCCTTCACAGGGATTGTCCTCGCTGAGCCCAACGATAGGCTATGACGATCGTGAGACTTATCCGATCTTTAGCGGATCAGGATCGCTGAGCTTGATTCATTAGAATCGCTCCCTGAGCCTATCGTACGCTCCCTTTTCTTCTCCCTGGTATTCTCGGTCCTCAAGTACCGTTGATTTTCTGATTCATTTCTTTCCCTGTATCTTTTAGCTCATTGTGTGTTTATCTTTGACTTCTTATGTGTTACTGTTAGCTTGTTTACTCTCCTAGCATGAGATTGATTATTATTTCCTTAGCATTATCTCTTACATAGGCTCGCATGCTAGTATGTTTATTCTATTGCTTTGGTAGTTTACAGCTGTGCTTATCTGTCCTCTCACCTGCTTAGTTGTAGCATTTATTCATCTTATCTTGATTATCTGCTTAGCTGTAGCTGTGCGTGTGGATGTTACTGCTTTTCTAGATGTGATGAGTTAGGATTAGATGCGGTGAGTTAGGATTTGGATGTTTATTTTCTTTTGCCCATCCCCGGGTCATGCATGCTTAGATAGACGTTTTCTCGGGGATGCTCGTTCCCATTTCACATGATTTTAGCCCAAAACTTTTCAAAATTAATTAAAAATGGCATAAGAGACCAGGTGCTTGCACTTGGGCGAATTGGGGGCGCTTAACACCTTCCCCATTCGTCATCAGGCACGGACTTTTGTATCTCTGGTTATCCGTTGCAACAGAGTATTTCATGGGATCCAGGGCCTACTTCCCTGGATGGCGACTCTTCTTTGTTATAGGTACATCTTGGTTCCGGGCCAGTCCTTGAATCGAGAGGTATCTCATTTGTATCGCCACCCATGCTGTGAGTGGCATCATTTCGAGAGTTCCTTGGTAGAGCTCTCCTTCACATTGTGGAGATCTTAGAGGATTGACGTGGGATCTCGTGTCCCTCGCTCACTCGTCCTCGGGATCGGGGTCCACAGGCTGGCGACTCTACTGGGGATTTCTTGGAACATTGCCTAACTCTGTAAAAATGCAATTTTTACTAATTTGGAAGAAATTTGGACGAAAATCATTTTAAATGGGAACCTTTTCCGTTAGAATGCCAGGGGCACCAAATAGGTGCGTAAATTAAAACGAGGGAATCACACATTGCACATCGTGTATTATCATATTTTTTATTTCTTTTATTGATTTTTATTATCATTGGTTCCACGGGATAGATTCAATGCGTGCCCGACTGGGATGTCATTCCCTGATGGTGCTGTTGAATCTATTTCCAAGCTATGCGCCGGCGCTGCACCCGTAAACACTCGGTGCACTTGTGTTTACAGCAGCCGATGAGTAATGAAGCATACTATGTATAACACTCGGTGCACTTGAGTTATACATATTAAGTATGGTTCATACGCATAGTACCTGATAGATTGAGTCCGGAGCCCTACTTTGCTTTATATATTATGTATATATTTACTGACTTAGTGAAACCCAACTAGGAAGTACCCGTGTTTATATATATTGCATTCATACGAGGACGAACATGTGTTGCTTACACATGTGAAGCCTAGAGTTAGGAACCTTGTCCCATCTGTAGACTAGGGTAGCTCACCTTGCGTGGCTACAACACGGTCCTAGTACACTCATCAGTCTGTCATCAGTCGAGACCTCCTTGACTCTGTTAGAGCAGACTAGGCTGGTGCCCCTGGTTAGGATGTATATATATGTGTGTATTGATTTTTAGATTAGGGTATATTTTTTTACGTTAGGTTTTCCTTCCTAACCTAATCTGCTATCCCTATCTATCCGTCTTTCAGATTATGATCAGATCATTGGTTTCATTTCATCATCTTTCTAGCCTGATCTATCTTCTATGAGCCTGATCCTTTGTTTGATCCTCATCAAATCTCATTCCACATGTCGATTGTGAGTCTATCTTGCCATTATCGCTACCAGAGTGTGTGTTCTTGTTGAGAGCCCTGCTTTATATTGACCATGACGGCGTACTTTTCATGTTTAGTTGCTGAGACCCTCCTAGTACAGTCGTTATGCTGTCGGATTTTCGTTAAAAACCTTGGAGTCATCATTATTCTTTTAGGTTTGTTGACAAACCATGTGCTTACCGTACCACATCTCCTGGTATGGCTGTCATGCTGCCGAATTTTCTCTGAATACCTTGAGTGTGGTCATCATCCTTTCAGGCTTGTTAACAAACCATGTGCTTACCTTACCCCATCTCCATTGTACAGCCGTTATGCTGTCGGATTTTATCCAACGGAAGGATGTGTTGGTGCTACCTTTTGTCTCAACTTGCGCATTACATTGCCATGCGATTTCTTCTCATTGAGCCGAGTGTTTGTCAATTCCATGACAGGAGTCTCACCCAGTTGCCTATCATATCTCCCAAGAACCTCTCCATCTCTAAACTTTCCTGGTCTAGCCAGTCTGCTGTACCTATTTCCTCTCACCTTGCCCAGATGGCTGAGTATACTGAAAGTCTCGTCTTGGCAGAAATGAGAGAGATGATGTTGAAATCCAGGACCTGATAGACGGGGATCCCCTCATTCTTCTCGAACTCAAATGCTTCCGAGAACCCTGCACCTAACCATGTTGCACCTCTTCCACCCACCATGGGAACCATTCAACTCATTCAACCCTTCATAGATCTTACCACCTTTACCTGTACCACCTCTGGGCTGGAAAATAAATGGGAAGGAAAAGGAAAGATGTCATAGCTTGAACCCCTTGAAAACATCATACCAGAGAAAGCCTTGCCATTGTCAGGTGCTAAAGAACAATTTGAGCTGGGTCAACAGAAACCGAAGAGGCCCTCCCTTCTGAGATTCTAACTCCAGGATTGCTCTCTCCAATCATTATCATCATTAATGAAGGCACGATGTCAAGTCCGTTGCCTCCAAAAAGTGTCATTTCTTTGAAATTTGTCCTTGTCGTGTGTGTAACAACTCTCTTGTCCAAGTTGGTAGGTCAAATAATCATGTTAGTGTCAAGTCCAAGTATTTTGTGTCTGCTCGCCTTTATTATGGTGAGTCCACATTCAACCCATTGTTATGTCTGATGTAAAGCCTAATGTTGCGTGTCGAGTATCATCAATGTACATAAAGTTCTCAATGAAATGAACATGTGTTTTCAGTGTCCAATTTCCCTCTGTGTTTCCTCTTGGATCTAATATTAACAGCAAGCTAATACACCCTCCTCAGATGAGGATGCCGACGAAGTTCCCCTCGAGATCTGAAAGATGGTTAAACGAGAGGAAGAGCGTCGAGCAAAGCCACTTGAAGACGAAATCGAAACTGTCGATGGTGGTATCAAAATCTGAAACTCGGAAAATACGGATTGGCAAAACTTTATCTCCGAAAGAGCGCGAAGAATTGATAAGCCTACTAAGAGGGTTCAAAGTAGTTCTGCTTGGCCTTACGAGGATAAACCGGGAGCATGCCCTTAGTGCTAGTCAATGAAAGACTCCCTCAGCTTTAGACATCAGGTCGAAAAAGCAAAATTTTCAAGGACGAATACAAGACATCAAGTGAAGATGATCAAAAGAATGAGAGAAGAGTTTCGGACAACAAAGTCATAATCATAAGAGCATGAGTCCCAAAAGAATACTTTGGCCGTGCATTCCGATGGAATTTCAAGTTAGAGCATTCAAGGAGTAGGGGCCTCCCCGACGTCCAATAAAAAAAAAAAAGGAGAATCCAGAATCCAGAATATAAAAAAAAAAGGGTGAAGGGAACCTGCCCCTACGTCAAATCCTTAGGAATGTCTGAATCCCAAAAATTGGAGTTGATAAAATGAAAAGAGATTTCAAAATCGTTTTCAGCATACCGAGAGGACCCAGAGTCCCAGAATCTCGAGTACCAGTTCAAGATCCCAAAGACAAAGTGGGAATTCAACCAGTCAAGCTTGCGCAGTGCAGATGAAGTCTTGCCAGGAAATGCCGCCAGACTCCTCGAAAAAAAAAAGAGAAAGAAAAATTCAAAAGCTGTTGAACCTCAATTATTTGAGAAAATTTCATGCCAGAACACCAGAAGGCCATCCTTGGCCATTTGAACCTTCAAAATCAAAAATCCCAAGTTCGAAAAATTATTTTGCAAACTCCTTTGAACCCCCAACAAAATCAAATATTCTTTCAACCGCCCAACAAACCAGGGGCATTTTTTTCTTGAACTACGTTCGGCCTGATCCTCACCACATGGGGGTACGTAGGTAGCCTGGCCAATCCAGGTTCGGTCGAAACCTTGAAAACCAAAATCAAATCCCGTCCTTTTGAACCCTAACCCACCTAGAAAGTCATTCTGGTGCAACAAGCAGAGGTTCAAAGTAAAAAAAAAATGATGGAGTCTGAAGACCCGCTAGGTTGAAAACCCGAAAGGGCAGCCTAGGCAAAATTTAGGGTCATTCACCCGCTAAGTTGACAACCAAAAGCCGACTTAGGCAAAAGTTAGGGTACAGAGCCCGCTGGACCGAAAACCCGAAAGGGCGATCCAGGCAAAAGATAGGGCACGCGGTCCGCCGGACTGAAAACCTGAAAAGGCAATCTGGTCAATGGCAATGACTTCCTGCAAGGCGCGAATCGATGAGGCGGAGGAAGATTCTTCAGTCACAGCAAAATCTCAGAGTTCAAGTAGCGCCGGCAAAGCTTACTTTGACACTCCTCTAAACTAGGGGCATTGAAACCGAGCAATCCGAAAGGAGATATTAACCATGATGGAAATACCGAAAGAGAAAATTAATGCCTCTTGACACGGTATTCGAAATACTCTAAGAGTGGCTAGGCCATGCCCTTGATAAATAACACATAAGATCCAAGAGAGTAAAAAAAAAATGAGTGAGTCGAGTCCCTAGAGCAATAGGAGTTTTCTTTGGTTGAGTCCTTTGAAATTTATTCCTCCTTTTGTTCGTTTTTTTCTTTCCCTTGAAGTCAAAGTCACTAGCGTTGGAAGAATGGCAGCGCACCTTCAAAAAAAAAATCGCAGTAAATCCTGGTTTAGGTATCAGAAGGGGCAAGAGATATCCTATTCAAACCTACTAGAGACCTTAAGCCTCCAGAAGCGAGCAGTGCTAGAAAGAGATTCTCAGACTTAGCCATCATGGTGATTGTCCTACTCTCCATAAAAATAAAAATTAAAAAAAAAAAAAAAAAAAAACCTTTGCAACCTCAAGCCTTCATGAAGCAAAGCATCTTTTTTTCGGCCATCATTGTTCCACCTCCGTAAGACCCTTGTCATGGAAGTACAATACACTAGGGGCATCTTTTATGACTTGCGTCATAAAAGATATCAGGCACACAAAGGCAATCAGTGTCAATATCTCCAGCAAGTTGAGACGAGAGAGGCATGTGCACATCTCGAGTCAAGCCTCCAAATCCCCAACCGAGTCAACTCCCAGCTGAGTCCGCTCTCTAACAAAATCTACTCCCCAGCAAAATCAGTATCTCCAGCTGTGTCCACTCTCAAATGCAGTGAACTCTCCATCACAATCAATTCTCCAGCAAGTCATCCAAGTCTTGTTCTCAGCAGAGAACGCGCACTCCTAATTTCTCTTGGCAAGAGATGATCAATCAATCCCCAATGGAATCAGTCAAAATCCTATTCTTAATTCGAATCTACACAAATCATATCTTCTTTAATTCCCGTCTCGCTGACCTTCAGTCCCGCTGGCCGTGTCTCATTCGCAGACAGGTCAACTTCGCGGACGGGTCAATCTCGCAGACAAATCAAATTTTCCTTAGTTCCCGTCTCGCTGACCCTCAGTCTCGCTGGCCGCGTCTCATTCGCAGACAGGTCAATTTCGCAGACAGTCAAATTTCGCAGACAAGCTATTTTCGTCCGGCCATCAAGGCCAGTCTTTATTGATTCCCGTCTCGCTGACCTCCAGTCCCGCTGGCCGCGTCTCATTCGCAGACAGGTCAACTTCGCGGACAGGTCAATCTCGCAGACAAATCAAATTCTCCTTAGTTCTCGTCTCGCTGACCCTCAGTCTCGCTGGCCGCGTCTCATTCGCAGACAGGTCAATTTCGCAGACAGGTCAATTTCGCAGACAGGCCAATTTCATCAGGCCATTAAGGCCGATCCTTATTGATTTCTGTTTCGCTGACCTCCAGTCTCGCTGGCCGTGTCTCATTCGCAGACAAGTCAAATTTCGCAGACAGGTCAATTTCGCAGACAAATCAAATTTTGTTTAGCTCCTATCTCGTTGACCTTCAGTCCCGCTGGCCGTGTCTCATTCGCAGACAAGTCAATTTCGCGGACAGGTCAATTTCGCAAACAGGTTGTATTCAACCGCCTTCCCAAGGCATTCTTTTCAAAGTCCCTCGCGGCATTCTTACCAAAGTCCCCTGCGGCATCCTTTTCAAAGTCCCTCGCGGCATTCTTACCAAAGTCCCCCTGAGGCATCATTTCCAAAGTCCCCTGTGGCATTCTTTTCAAAGTCCCTCGCGGCATTCTTACCAAAGTCCCCCTGAGGCATCATTTCCAAAGTCCCCTGCGGTATCCTTTCTAAGGTCCCCTGCGACATCCTTTCCAAAGTCCCCCGAGACATTCCTTCTAAAGACCCCTGAGGCATCCGCTCTGAGTAAGACCCTTGAGGCATCTGATCCTTTTAAGAATTCAATCTTCGCAAAATCATTTCCTTCATTCTTTCCTTCTTTAACCGATCTTCCAGGGCAGGTCAAAATGTGTTGCCCTTTTGGCTTTGGCATTCGTGCGACAAGCACCCTCTGCCAAAGAGGGGCATCTGTAGACCCCCCATTTTGACCTGACCCCAATTTCCCCCAATTTCCCCAAATTTCCCAAAGTCGAATAAATTTTCGGAATCAGGTAAAATTCCCGAAGCCTGAGTCCTGAAATCGAACCCCGAGCCACCCCCTTGGCTGTGAAAAAGTAGTCTCAAATACACTAGCATGAGTGCTGTCCCGAGGAGGAAAGGGGGTCAAATATATTATCTCCCATATAAAAGGAGGTGGGCTTATCAATACAAGGGTGTGCCCATATCAATTCTCATGTGTATTAAATCAAGAGTGAAAAAGAGAAGAAAAATGGGTGTAATTACCAAAGATTGAGGGTGCTGAAATCAGCACCCTCTCACTTATAAAAAAGCAACGAACTAGGGTTTTAGGGAGGCTTTTCTTCATTAGCAAGAAAAGGAGGGAGGAGGGTTTCTTCATGGGGTCTTCTCCCAACAGGGGAGCCGAAGAGGGGCAGCCACCAAAAACAGAGAGAGAGAGAGAGAGAGAGAGAGAGAGAGAGAGAGAGAAGATGGAGGGAGCTCGAGCTCCATTCTCCACCACCATTCTCCACCACCGTCATCCACCTCCATCTCCACCTCCGGCCATCCCACCACCGTCAGCAACCTCCACCTCCAGGATCAAACCCATCTCATTTCTTTTCTCAGCCATTATTGGAATCCCTAATTTCCATCAAACCCACTTGGATTTCCCCCATTTGCAGCCACTCCAAAACCCACCTCATCCCCTGTTTTTTAACATCAGCCATTTATCCACCCCATCAAACCCTATTTCAGCTACCTCCAACCTTTAGGTTCAACCATTTCACCACCGATCCGCCTCCATCATTTGTTTCCCTGGTCAAAACCTGCAACTTCGGTGACCACCCTTGATTCCGGCAACTCTCCTCCCGGCAACTCCGTCTCCTTTTCCTTTTCCGGTCAAAGAGAAGAAGGGTTTGAGGTCTGGGCATTGCTTTGGGTAGAAGAAATTGGGTCATTTGATCCCACCATTTTCAAAGGCTTTAAAGAATCGTAAGAGAGCGCAGTCAGAGAAGAAAACAGATTGGATCGCTGAAGCAGAGATTAGGCCCTTTACCCATCTCCATCTAGCTGGTAGTGGTCGTCTTTCTTGATCTGGTCCAGCCTCAAAGCCTCTTTCTGGTTCATTACTTATCCTTCCCCAATAATTCAGGTAATGCTGCCACTCTTCCTTTAGGTCATGTTTGACACATAATCCGCACCAACTAACATAGAGTAGGATCTATAATCCCAATTTACATTGGATTGTGTGTTTTCTCTTAGTGAGGATTGCAAAATGACAAGCGACTTGGCGTGAAATTTCTAAGGTTCTGTTAGATTTTCAAATGAATCATGTATAACTATGCCTATTGCCCTGTAAAGCTTAAAAAGATCCACACGTTATATACCTACTGTTTTGTAAAATAAATGCAAAGGATTCTTAATGGGGCTTTTACAGCAAATAATTTTCACTTGGTCTTATTCTTTGAAAGAGGACTTTACTTCAGAAATTGGTAAGCTTGGCTAGCCCATTGTGGAATTTTGCGCAGACCACTCAACTTCAACTGGCCACAGTTTATTACAAGGTCCGCAAATTTTCACTTATCGCCAGGTTGATAGGATCGCTATGATCTGATCCGTCAAGTGATTCTTAACGAAAACTTTGTATTCATCTGTCTAGAAATTTATACTCCGCCTATCCCTCAAATGATTTCCCTTGTTGTTTTTATGGTGTTGCCGAGTGGTTTTGAGCTCGGTAAATGATTTTCGCTTCGAACCTTAGGTCTATCCATTTAGAATTTCTTTTATTGCGTCTGCTCGAAGGAAAAATAGATGTGGATTGTCGAGTTACCTTACCTGCGTTTTCGAGATTCCTTCTGGAGACTTACATCGGTTCTCGTGATTTCATTCGACTTTCGGAGTTCCCGTTGGGTTATGGCTATGACGGAATGTTTCTTGAGCCACCCATTTGCCCCCTTTATGCCTCTTTTCTTATCTCATCATTTCTCATGGGCCTTAGGGGTTTCCTCTTATTCATGATCGTTATTTTTGACAGGGTTCGGGGTTTCTTCTTCTTCAGGTTCACTCTCCTCTCGTTTCTAAGGATCCTACTCGAACTTCGGGATTCCATCGATTATAGGGGCGTTCCCTCGAGTTTCTTCTTCATTCAGAGTCATTCTCCTTGCGTTCCTCGAGATCCTTTTCGAGCTTCAGGATTCTCTCGATTACAGGAACACTTTGTCGGGTTTCGGCGATGACAGACGGCAACCTCTTGAGCCAAAACCCCCTTTCAATCAAAAGGGATAAAAATACATAAAAATCAAATAACAAAAACAACAAAAAAACATCAAAAAACACTCAAAGCGTATTTCGAAAAGCTGTTTCGAACTACGTTGGCTTGATCCCTTTTCACAGGGTACGTAGGCAGCTTGGGATCGTCATCCCAAGTTCAGTCAAACTTTTCAATAAAATCATTTAAATCCTTGAAAAAAATCATTTCAGCATCCAAAAATATCTTTCAAGCTTTCTCAAAAATACAAAAACCAAAATGGGCAAGGATGGTGATTGCCAGGTCACTCGGAGCCTTCTTTTCATTTCATTTTCGATTTTGATCATGGTTTGCTGGTTTTATCGGCTTTCCGACGTTTTATCGGGTTTTGGGACGGGCGACGACGTAGCGTGGCCCCTTCACAGGGATTGTCCTCGCTGAGCCCAACGATAGGCTATGACGATCGTGAGACTTATCCGATCTTTAGGGGATCAGGATCGCTGAGCTTGATTCATTAGAATCGCTCCCTGAGCCTATCGTACGCTCCCTTTTCTTCTCCCTGGTATTCTCGGTCCTCATGTACCGTTGATTTTCTGATTCATTTCTTTCCCTGTATCTTTTAGCTCATTGTGTGTTTATCTTTGACTTCTTATGTGTTACTGTTAGCTTGTTTACTCTCCTAGCATGAGATTGATTATTATTTCCTTAGCATTATCTCTTACATAGGCTCTCATGCTAGTATGTTTATTCTATTGCTTTGGTAGTTTACAGCTGTGCTTATCTGTCCTCTCACCTGCTTAGTTGTAGCATTTATTCATCTTATCTTGATTATCTGCTTAGCTGTAGCTGTGCGTGTGGATGTTACTGCTTTTCTAGATGTGATGAGTTAGGATTAGATGCGGTGAGTTAGGATTTGGATGTTTATTTTCTTTTGCCCATCCCCGGGTCATGCATGCTTAGATAGACGTTTTCTCGGGGATGCTCGTTCCCATTTCACATGATTTTAGCCCAAAACTTTTCAAAATTAATTAAAAATGGCATAAGAGACCAGGTGCTTGCACTTGGGCGAATTGGGGGCGCTTAACACCTTCCCCATTCGTCATCAGGCACGGACTTTTGTATCTCTGGTTATCCGTTGCAACAGAGTATTTCATGGGATCCAGGGCCTACTTCCCTGGATGGCGACTCTTCTTTGTTATAGGTACATCTTGGTTCCGGGCCAGTCCTTGAATCGAGAGGTATCTCATTTGTATCGTCACCCATGCTGTGAGTGGCATCATTTCGAGAGTTCCTTGGTAGAGCTCTCCTTCACATTGTGGAGATCTTAAAGGATTGACGCGGGATCTCGTGTCCCTCGCTCACTCGTCCTCGGGATCGGGGTCCACACTATAATATACTTATTCACTTTCATAATAAGTTATGATATTAACTACTTTCTTTAGGGTAAAATAGTAATCTACATACAAAAAGTACCAACACGGGTACCTGTCTATGACAATTACAAAAAAAAAATACCAAGAAGAGGCAGAGACATATGACAATGACGAAACAACTACTTTATATTACTCATGCAGGATACTTGCAAAATATTGACGGATTCTGAGCACCTCAAGAGGAACAACAATTATGGAAACCTCTATCGATTTAAGGGCTAGGATCAGCCTATATCGATTGGAGGGCGAGGATAATATTAACTAATATTAATAATTACTGAAGATGAACAACAATTATGGAAACCTCTATTGATTGGAGGCTAGGATCAGCCTATATCGATTGGAGGGCTAGGATCATATTAAATAATATTAATAATTATTTAATATTATCCCGAAATTTCAGCCGAAATTACCCAAACTTCGGTCAAAATTCTATACGAGAAAAATAGTCGTTCATTGATTTAGTCGGATTTCTGGCGAAATCCCCGAAATCCATAAAAATCAATTTAAAATGTACTTTAACTCGGTCAAAATTTCAGTAATTTTGGCCGAAATTTTGGGATAATATTAAATAAGGGATAAAATCCATATTTTTTTGTGATATTCCTTAAATTTCGGAACGGGATTTTGGGGGGAAATGAAATTTCGATCGAAATTTTGAAAATTCGGTTAAATTTCGGAACAAAATTTCGAGGCAAAACGAAATTTCGTTAGAAATTTCATACCATTTCGGGTTGACCGGATTTGGATTTCGGTCGAAATTTCAAACCATGCTTTAGAGCAAGATTTTAAATTTCAATTTAAGTTTTGATCGTCTTGGAAATGTGGACGTTTCGGTTTCTGATGAAAATTTCGGTAAAAAGTAAAGTAATACTATTTTCCCTATTATATGAATAGATCCTAGGTAGTTGTTCCTTTTAATCAAATCCAATATTAGATTGCCACTTCATTTTGTACTATTTGAACTATATTTGGGTCCATTTTTCCTAGTAAGTTAAACATAACAGAGTGGTGGGCCCACTAAAGAGTTCATAGGCAATACAACAAGAGAGTAGAGTTATTTTTCAGGCCACCTTTCAATTAATAGGCTGGACAAAATATATCAAGAGCAATCAGGGCATCTGGCGGGCTCAGGACCTGATAAAGCACGAACCCGCTAGCTATAATCAATCATCAAGGCAGAGTAATCAAACCGTCCGATGGATTTGGAATCATGATACCAAGCCCAAAAGATGAATAAAAAATTTAGATGGCAATCGGAAGTGCAAGATGTACCCAATTTCTTAATAAAAGGCAAATCGGGCAATCTACAAGTTAATTTGGAGCTTCCGAATCAACATCTAGCGAAGATCATTTCATTGTTTGTTGGTTGGGGCCTGGATGGGCAAAGAATTTTCAAATTGAGGTGTGGCCCAACGGGGCCAAACATGATCAAGAGCGATCAAGGCAATCCATCAAGATCCAAGTACCCAACTAGATCCAAGTACCCAACTGAATCCGCAGGAAGCGGCTATAACAATTGGGAGGGTGATGCCACATTCAAAACCATCAAAATCTAGATGTGTGGCTCACCATGGTCCAAACACAATCAAGCATCATTGGGGGTAATCCGTCAAGGAATAAGTCTGCAAATTGACATTCCCAATGACTATGCACGTAGGGGGAGCGACTATAAGCCTCCCTGATTATCAAACATGTGTCTTTGCATCTTTTTATTTCTTTGTGCATGATTGGATCGGATTTTACATTAGGGGTGCAACTCGGGTCGGGTTGGGTTGGGTTGGGTTGAGGCCAACCCGAACCCAACCCGAGGAGCCATTTTCTCAACCCGAACCCGAACCCGACCCCAACCTGAGGGGGTTCTGCTAGAAAAATCGATATGCAAATCTGTAATTTAGGATTGAAGATTGCCTTGTAACCCTTTAATCTCGCAACTTTGGAATAAAAAATCTACAATAGTTATTCACTGCAAGAATTAAAGGTAAGCAAATAAACAAAGTCGTTAGATCACTTATCGAGTTGAGACACGAAGGATCTTCGCTGTCCTTAAGACAAATCTCACCCCCACTATGACAAATCAACGGTGCAAATTGGCTTCACGACGTATGTCTCCAGGATACAACAACTCTTGCTCCAGGGGTGTGCACTCACGCAGCCCGGATGCCTATCAAACTCTCTTATATGTGCCAGAAAGCCTTAATCAGATAATCTTAGGGAAAACCAGAAATTCCAGAAATAGAAAGAGACGTAGAGAAGAAAGAGAATCAGAAAGGTTTTTCCACTAAGGATGCCTTTCTATTATCTCTAAATCCGGTCTTATAGAAAACCAAGAGGCACGTATTAGAGAAACGTCGCACCATCTAATGCGTGAGACGTTTCCTAAATGGCCGCTAAACCATGTCGATATGGAATCTTAAACGGTAACAAAGAGTTTAAACAAAAATTAAATATACTGAGCCGGCCCTGGCTGCGCGCGTGTGTGGTAAGACCAAAAGCCCGCCGGACCCAAGTGAGCGATCCGTGTGCGTATAATCCCCATGACTTCTTACTCATTCACAAGGCTAAGAGAGTGAAAGTATATATATGGCCACTCTCATCCTCTCACACTTTCCATCTGGGACTAAAGTTTTCTCATGACTTTAGTCCTTTTGGAGGGAAGCTCAAATACTTTGAATGGGAAGCCCAAAAGCATAAAGAAAGTCCCAAAGAAGGACAAACATATAATGACTAAAGGCATTTCGCGGAATCGCTGTTGCATGAGAGTGCAGCCACATAGGCTCGAATTTTTTCTTATCCATTTAATTCATCTGAGGTGGCGGCACTCCATTGCAACAGCGATTCCGCGAAATGCCTTCAGGTCCCTAGCAAATCCCATATTCTTTGCTTAAGTTTCTAAATAATTAAAAAATGGTATGTTATCTATGTGATTGTTACAGTTCCAACAAACAATATTTAACAGACAACGGTAGGAGAAGTGACAATGTCAAACTTGGGGCCATTATTATCAGCTTCCTTTCGAAAATATAGTAAGAGCAATAGGATGTGTGTCTCTGTGTGTGTGTGTGAGAGAGAGAGAGACAGAGAGTACATAGAAACAAGTAGCTATGTACATATATGAACTGCGACTACAGCATGTAAACCAGTAAATATCTTCCAAAAGCACGAAATAAAAGAGAGAGAAAAGAGCCAACGACAAGTATAGTAAGGCTAGACCAAACCTAAAATGACAAAGAAAACACTAAACACACATAGAAGCCATAATAAATCTAGCAACACATAGTAACAATGTACCCAACACCCAAACTTAAAATATCTCATTTCTATACGACTAGCTCCTCCAAAACAACCACGCCAGCTGAAGCTGGACCCGGTGAAGATGGCGGCGGCGAGCCGGACGAATCTGGTGGACCCGAAGCGTCGCAATAGCCTCTGAGTATGTCACCTTCTTGGGCCGTGAAGCCGATGGAAGCTAGCATGGATGGCCAGCATTGGCGCGTTATTACACGGATGGCTCGGCAACAATCCTGTCCAAGATAAGACTCTCCATTTAGGAAGAAGAGAACAATCTCGTTGGAGCAAGAACGCAGTTCGAAGAGCGCAGTCCAACACTCTGTGAAGCCTCCTAAGCCTTGAAGCCTTGCTTCGAGGTCATGGCTCGGCTTAAAGGGGAGATCTCGCGCCATGGCTGAAGCCAGAAGGCATGAAAGAGCCACTACGAGAGACAGCTTTAGGAGACCCATGTTGAGAGAGAGATGAAAAACGAAAGGTGAAGAAGACTGTAAGGAGGGTGGGGATATATATAGGGAGAGGTGAAAACGTGATGATTATGTGTTTATGGAGGATTAATTATCATAAGGTGCGTTTAAGGGAGACGAACAGATTTTGTGATTAGTTGTTAATAACGGAAGGGAGATGAATGGATTAGCTTCGTTTAGCTAATTAAACTCTATTAACGCCAATAAAGAACCTAATATCTCTCCACGAACAAAATAATACACTAGAGATCGAGGCCACTTTAGTGTAGGTTCTTTCCTGAGGATCCTTTGGGCCCTACATGTGCCCACAGATGTGATCGGGTCCATTGATCTTACCGACACAAGTCGTCTGGCCCTCTGCCATTAGTTCCACCTCAATAGGATTATCATACATACCATTTATTTGCTAAGCCACAACTTAGACATGTGGTGCCCCAAAAATCATCACCAGATGGATTTTCCTAACCTTCCGATCTATTGAGGAATGGCACATTATAAAAAAAAACCCTCTATAGATTACAGGGTTAGAGGTCATCCTAGATGACTCTAGATACGTGACCTATTAACTTGAGGCCGATCATCCCTAGATTAGGTAGTTTGGATATATTAGCTAGATTTAGTAGAGAAACTTACTACTAAATCTAGCTTAGTTGTTAATCTATCCAAACAACCTAATCTAGCACACATCCAACCAATGGTCAGATCTGATATTCTCTAATAAATTAAACATAACAAAGTGGTGGGCCCACTAAAGAGTTCACAGGTAATATAACAAGAGAGTAGAGTATTTTTCAGGCCTAGCTTCCAATTAATAGGCTGGACAAAATATATCAAGAGCAATCAGGGCATCTGGTGGGCTCAGGACCTGATAAAGGACGAACCCGCTAGCTATAATCAATCATCAAGGCAGAGTAATCAAACCGTCCGATGGATTTGGAATCATGATACCAAGCCCCAAAAAATGCACGAAGAATTTAGATGACAATCGGTACCCAATTTCTTAATAAAAGGCAAATCGGGCAATCTACAAGTTTGGAGCTTCCGAATCAACATCTAGCGAAGATCATTTCAGTGTTTGTTGGTTGGGGCCTGGATGGGCAAAGAATTTTCAAATTGAGGCGTGGCCCAACGGGGCCAAACACGAGCGATCAAGGCAATCCATCAAGATCCAAGTGCCCAACTGAATCCGCGCGCAGGAAGCGGCTATAACAATTAGACCTGGCAAACGGGCTGGGTGGGTTGGGTGACCCGTGGGTACCCACGGGTTGACCTGACCCAACCCATGTTTTTGCGGGTTGGGTGACCCGTGGTTCAATTTTGACAGGTCACTAAAACTCCGACCCGTGCCCG
Source organism: Tasmannia lanceolata (assembly GCF_043159265.1). Classification (NCBI taxonomy): domain Eukaryota; kingdom Viridiplantae; phylum Streptophyta; class Magnoliopsida; order Canellales; family Winteraceae; genus Tasmannia; species Tasmannia lanceolata. The sequence goes on from NW_027518689.1 coordinate 40,331,986, forward strand.
CAAATTTGCGGGTGGGTTGGGTCGACCCGCGGGCACGGGTCGATTTTGCCAGGTCTAATAACAATTGGGAGGGTGATGCCACATTCAAAAGCATCAAAATCAAGATGTGTGGCTCACCATGGTCCAAACACAATCAAGCACCATTGGGGTGATCCTTCGAGGAATAAGTCTGCAAATTGACATTCCCAATGACTATGCACGTAGGGGGAGCGACTATAAGCCTCTTTTATTATCAAACATGTGTCTTTGCATCTTTCTATTTCTTTGTGCATGATTGGATCGGATTTTACACTTGGGGTGCAACTTGGGTCGGGTTGGGTTGAGGTCAACCCGAACCGAACCCGAGGAGCCATTTCCTCAACCCGAACCCGATCCGACCCCAACCCGATTGGGTTCAACCCGACCAGACCCGTGGAACCATTTCCTCGACCCGAACCCGACCCGATTTTCAAATCAGGTCGGTTTTTGTAATAATGGTTCACTGTTCCAAGATAAATTCACCCCCTTTGGGTTTTATTTGTGATAATGGTTCACTGCTCCAGGATAAATTCATCCCCTTAAGGCTAACATTTCTATTTGCCTTGAAAACTTAAGGAAAAAGTAAATTCAAGGGGGGATTTTATGCGTCAGAGGGGAAAATATCATTCCTTTTTAGTTTTTTGAATTTTGGCTTTTTAGGTAATATTCAAAGTAAAATAGAAAATCAAAATTTTTTAGAGGAAAAATCAGAAAGGCAAATTTGCAACTTTTATTTTTAGTATATTTAATTAGTTTAAAAATATTTTAAAAATACAAGTCGGGTTTCGGGTCGGGTTCCCGACACCCCAACACGAACCCCACCCGGATTTCAGAAAACCCAACCCAACCCAACCCAACCCGGCAAAAAATTGGGTTCAACCCGACCCGAGTTGCACCCCTATTTTACACGTTGATTTTCTCAATAAACCCTCCCTCTCAATCATTGTGGGTCAGAGACCTCTCTCCCCTCATGATGCATCCAAGAAAGTCAATCTCAACCATCTATTCAATCCATTGATGATCCAAAGGCTAAGGGTGAGGATTGTGAAGAAACCAATCTGCCCATCCACATAGCCAATTATGTGGTGGTGGTGGTTCCTCACTTCTCCCCAAAATAATTTCAAAAGTTCTCATCTTCCAATCTAAATGCCCCATCTTCCACTACCTTCCATAGCCACATTATACTTATACCTCTTAAAAAAAATCCAAAAACATTGCACTTGAAAGAGGCCCTAGCCTCTAGCTCAATTGGTAAAAGACTGATCTTCAGCCTTGAGGTAAGAGGTTTGATCCCAGCTTACTGCTTACCTACGCAAAAATAACAATAATAATAATAAATTGTATTTGAAGGAAATGGTTGAACAAGGGCATGCAATGCCAGTGATTAGGGGTGCAACTCTTGCCGGGGTCCAACCGGGTCGGGTCTAACTCTAACCCTAACCCTAACCCTAACCAGGCCCATTAGCACAAAATTCCGACTAAACAAGTATATCCTAATATTTTAAGGGGAGGGGCTGATAAACTCACCCATTCTACCTCTTTGTGACTTGTGAGACATCTCTCCGTTCTCCCTTTTGCCCTCTCATCATTTCCCTCTCCTTACTCGCTACATAACAAAGAGTTGAGCTTCAAATCCATGAAAAAAGAAGAATAGGAGGGGATGAGCGGGAGGGAGGTACCGAGGAAGGAGTCAAACGTGCTGCGAGGGCACGAGGGTGCAGTCCTCGCCACCCGTTTCAACGCAGACGGAAACTACTGTCTGAGTTGCGGCAAAGATCGAACCCTCCGTCTTTGGAATCCCCACCGCGGCATTCATGTCAAAACCTACAAAGGCCATGGCCGTGAGGTCCGAGACGTCCACGTCACCCAGTAATATTACTCTACTCTCTCTCTCTCTCTCTCTCTCTCTCTCTCTCTCTCTCTCTCTCTCTCTCTCTATGAAATTAATTTTACATTTTTTTTGTCTTTTTAGAGGGAAAATCCCTTTCCCCAAAATAGATCCAATTGGGTTTTCTATCCGCATGATTTTTTTATTTTTTATTTCTAAAATTTCATTTTCTTTTTTATTAATCACATGGACATTTGGGTATAATGTAGTGTACAAGTATGTGCTGTTTCAATTAAGCATGGACTTGATCTCCAATTACTAACATGGATATATCTATTGTAGTGACAACTCCAAATTATGTTCTTGCGGTGGTGATCGACAAATCTTTTATTGGGATGTATCAACTGGACGTGTTATTCGAAAATTCCGCGGTCATGATAGCGAGGTTCGTTTCTCTTCTACGTTAACCAGCGTTAGTACTAGCACTTTCATTGAAATAGACTCTTTTTCTTGACAGAATTCCACTTTGGTTTGTTTTATTGTAAAGTAGTTCGTAAATTGACTCTTTTTCTTAGGTAATGCTCTGTAGATGACTGGATTTAACTAATGTTTCAGACAAGTACTTTCATGAGAGACAAAATAGTTTCTACATTCCACCTCTATATTGCTCTAACATTTTTTCTTGTAATGATTTGAAGTAATTGTACATTTGTCATGTACATCTGCTGGTCACCCTTTGGAGTCAATGTTCTAGACTGGGTGGCCCACAGATGCTATTTTCTCTTGCAAGGGCTAAAATCTTATATTTGGTTCAATTGCTAAGTCCTACAAAGGAAGTGTCAACTAAAAACCATCAGAATGTAGACATCCTAAAACTCCAACTTGGTTTTTTTTTAGTGTCAAAATTTTATTGTGTGGCAAAAGAAAGAAAAGTCCCGACAAGATGATCAGGATCAGAACAGAAATATACTAGTGCTACATTTCAGAATCAACCCAAACAACTCTAATGAGATTCACTGGTTTCCATTTCCTTTGCTCATGTTTCTACCTCCACACAGGCCTATCTTCGAACTTGACTTGACTGCACCTGAAAGCCTTATAATTTATCCAATACTACATCAAAAACATCTACAAGAGTCCACAGGAAACCAGCACCTGATATAATCCATCTAATGCCGTTCCATGAGTATCCTTCTGTTTCCAATTTGGTTTCTTAAAATGGAGAGGTTGACTAAACCACAACTTTTTTTCCAGTTTGCTGATGCACCTTCCGTACTCATAATTGTTTGGAAGCCAGCCAATGATAAAATGGTCACTCAGTATAGGTTGTTTTTTGCAGATTAAGATCAACCAATTTTAGTTAAATTGGATCCGATCAGTTAGATAGGTTCTTTTTCCTTTTCCGCTTTTTTGCAACTCTGTTCCATGTGTTCTTACATTACAGTTTCCATCCACATTTTATCAACAATTGTTTGAGTGAATTAATGTGTTCCGTGCATAGGAGTTCTGGTACAAAACATTGGTAACAAAGTATATAATAACTGGCACAATTGGTAACATAATTGTTCGCAGCTAAGCATACATCATTAAAGCAGTTCACATGCATGTTATTTACTTGTTTGGAGCAGCCTACACGCAACCTAAGAACTCTTGATATATTAACATTTTCAGGTTAATTCCGTGAAGTTCAATGAGTATGGATCCGTGGTAGTATCAGCAGGGTATGATCGTTCAGTGCGCGCATGGGACTGTAGGTCCCACAGCACTGAGCCAATACAGGTGACTTGACATTTTTGTTTCAATAGCCCAAATTTAAACTGTAGGAGTCCTAAGTTTATTATGAGTTCTTGACTTTGTTTTAATTCTTGTGGTTGATGTTGCAGATCATAGATACTTTTTTGGATAGCGTGATGTCTGTTTGTTTGACAAAAACTGAAATTCTTGCCGGAAGTGTTGATGGAACTGTTCGCACATTTGACATCCGTATTGGTAGGTATGTAACATCATAGTATCTATGGAGTATACTGAATTCTATTTCATTCTTCATTTGAGAGATTGTAGTCTGTCCTTTCTCTAACTTAAATACTCTGTAAATTTAATGAATTTCAAAGGCATTTCTTCTGATGATAACTTTTTGTTGCCATAAACTAGAGAACTTTCTGATGACTTGGGGCAGCCTGTGAACTGCATTTCAATGTCAAATGATGGCAATTGCGTATTAGCAAGTTGCTTGGATTCTACTCTACGTCTTTTAGACAGGTAATATCCTATACCTTCTTATCTTATATAGCGACTACAGATTTTCTTTTGCTGTTTCTCCATCTATGTGGATTCTTATGGCAGGTCTACCGGGGAACTGCTTCAAGAATATAAGGGTCATACTTGCAAGGTTAGAATGTACTTACCGAGTTACCACAGTTCTAGATCTTTATGATATAGTGGCAGTATTTTTTCATTATTGCATGGTATGTGCTCCATATGAGTTTATTTGTTAGCATTTATTCATCTTTTCCTCACTCCATACAATCTTTACTCGACGTCTCCTTGTGAACCTACGCCCACCATATAATCCTTTTTTTACCTCCAAACACTTCTTGCCTATTATTTCTGGAGATATTGTTTCTTTCTTGCTAAATAGACCACAAGTCAGCGAATAAGCAAACCCACTGACATAATTAGGCCTATGATTGTGAATGGATCATTAGACCATTCTTTTGACAAAGCATCAATGAAGCCGACATAGTCCACACTCCACACCCTTGTTATTGATACCGTTCCGTTCCGGAAAATGGAACAAAAGTACAAAAGGCAAAACAAAATGTACTGCCCAGAAATTCTGTCAGTTTCATTATGTTCTGGTCCAATCTAGGTCTATTTGGTCTGGAATGCACGAAATAGGGCGAAACATCCTGTTCTAGACAAAATTGTGCGGAATTTCGAGGCAGTTTTCAGATTCAATTTTTTGCCGCAAATTTTTAAGGTTTTCCCTTTTTACCTCTTTTAGTGACTGCTTTATGTTCGTTTGGCAGGCATTTGATGTCTTTAAACCCTCCCAAACGAATGTGAGGGCTAAAAACTCATGAAAACCCCTTATTTTTTTACTTATTCAGGACTCATTTCTTCCCTAAGACCCTACCCTTAAGGGCGATGATATTTTCACTCCTCTTGCGGTACGCATTCGCTCCCCTCATTAGCGCTTTTTGACGTCAAATCACGTTAAAAGGGGAGCGAATGCTTACTGTATGGGGAGTGAAAATATCATTGCCCATGCTTAATTTATAATTGGCATTTGGCATGATGAATTGTGAGTGTTATTGATGTTTTCCATTGAATTTGATATTAATTGGGTTTCATTCATATGATAGATGTTTCAAGTATCATTTTATTAAATTTGGTGGATGTGGTGGTTCTTATATTTTTCTTTTGAATTTTTTAACTATTAAAAAATTTCAACCGATTGTAGCATCTTTTCTTGAATGGAACACCGGAATGGACGAAACACCAGAACGTTCCATTCCAGTGAGCAAAACAAAATGCCCATCAGAACGAAATTAAAAAGTAAGTTCCACACCATGCGAATAGTGCAATAATAGAAGAACAAAGCCTCGCCACAAAAGGATAGTATATGTGAATGTGATCCGCCGATTTTTTTGAAGCCGCGAGCATGATGCAAAAGTTTTCGATCTGCCTCAACCCTTTGATATGTAGATGGCGACTAGTTTAAATATTATTAAGATTTGCACACAAACGAAGCATTAAGTTGACGTGAGATAGTTCACAAATGGGTGTTACAACCACACTGCTCTCCACTAGATACTTGTAGCAAGATCTCATTGGAATGACTCCTAATGGACACCACTTCCGCAGATTACAATCCTTAACCTCTATTGTGTGCATTAACCTGTCCTACCAAAAAAATAAATGTATCTCCTCATCGTTCAAAACCCTCCTTAAACAAGCTTCCACTAAAATACCTCGTCCCTATCCTATCTCGACAAACTTTAACAATGCATGCCATTAAAAAAAACTTACTATTCTACTAGCTTGATGCAAAAAATTCTAGCAAAAGAAATATAATCAAATGAAAACCATGCTAAAAATTTCTAGCAATAGTTCATTCCATGCAATCACAAATCATCGTTTTTCTAAAGCATCGCACCCAAGAACAAGAGACCTTACTAACATGCCAACATCACAACACCGGCCGGCCGTAAACTTTGCCACTTTTCTATGAAATGAATCCTATAGTTTTTGAATGCCAACAATTTATTAGAAAAGGAGCAAAGTCCAACAATCGAGATGGTTGGAAACAAGCCCGGGAAAAAAAAAACAAGCAGCAAAAAAAACTTGAGGGAGAAAATCAAAAGTATCATGTTAATCTATCCACCCCGGAATGAGCTAAATGATTATCCTTGCAAAGCACCAAACGTGTTGCAAGGCCATGGAGTGTCCCTCAAGCCTATCTAAAATATCCTTAATACATCTGCAAATCTCCAAGGATATCTAACACCATTTCTCACAATGAATGACATTAAGCAAATCACCTTCCACGATGAGGAAGTCAAAGAGATCATGATCCACGAGCTGAATCCCCACCAGCAAAGCCTTAACTTCAGCCTCATTAGTCTCCTAGATTGGCTTAGAATAAGCCCATTGAACCTCACTCACATCACTATGGAGCAGACCCCCAATACGAGTCGGCCTAGGTTTCCCAAGCTAGAACCATCATAGTTCAACTCAAGTAACCGAGAAGATAGGGGCGTGGGGCACCTAGGAGAAGGTTTATCTGCCAAAATCCTACTCCTTCATGCCTCATCCCAAGACCGTTGAATAACCGACTCTCAAATATTGTAGAAAACAGGGACAACTGCCCAATGCATGGTGGAAAAGATATCCTGCTAGATGAAATAGAGACTTTACTAATATGTCAGCACCTCACCACTGGTAGATGTAGCATCACACTACATGATAATTTTTTTAGCATTTTTTGAATGCCAACAATTTATTAGAAAATGAGCAAAGGTCAACAATTGAGTTGGTCAGAAACAAGCCGGTAAAAAAAGAGAGAAATAAGCAACAAACAAACCTCGAGGAGGGAGAAAATCAAGTCTCAGGCTAATCTATCCACCCTGGAACAAGCCAAATAATCATCCTTGCAAAGTGTCAATCGTGTTGGAATGCCACGAAGTGCCCTCAAGCCTTTCTAAAATGTCCCTCTAATAGCATCCGCAAATCTTCAAGGGTATCTAACACCATCCCTCACCCAATGAATTGCATTAAGCGAATCACCTTTCACGATGAAGAAGTCCAAGAGTTCCTGGTCCTCGAGCTGAATCCACACCAACAAATACTGCATCTCAACCTCATTATAATCCTTGATTGGCTTAGAATATGCCCACCGAACCTCACTCGCATCACTGCAGAGCAGACTCCAATACCAATCGGCCTGGGTTTCCCAAGCTAGAACCATCAAAGTTCAACTTAAGGAACTAGGAAGATAGAGGGGTGGGGCACCTAGGAGAAGGTTTATTCACCAAAATCCTCCTCCTTTGTGCCTCATCTCAAGAACGGCGAATGAACAACTTTGAGATATTGTAGAAAACAAGGACGACTACTCAATTTGGAGTGCACCTAGACCAACTTTCACAAGTCGAAGCTATTTGGGCTGCATTTGGACCCGGAGGTTTCCCTAGGGCTTGCAGGCATCATGGGATGTAAGTTAGACCATCTTCCCTCATCTTACTTGGGGTTGTTTTTGGGAGTGGGCAGGCCAAAGAAATCCAGTTGGGATCCAATTGTAGAAAGGGTGGAAATGAGATTGGATTCGTGGAAGAGAAACCTTGTTTCAAGAGGCGGAAGATTGACTCTTATCAAGGCGGTTCCGGCAAACATCCCCATCTATCAGCTATCCCTATTCAAATGCACTGTCATTATTTCTAAGAGAATAGAAAAAATTCAGAGAAGATTTTTGTGGGGTGACTGTGATGAGAAGAAAGGCATATCCTTAGTGGGATGGAAGAATGTCTGTAAACCCTTGAAGGCGGGTGGTCTAGGGATCAGGAAGATAAACGAAGTGAATCAGTCTTTGTTGGGTAAGTGGTTATGGAGATACGGGGAGGAAGTGTTTTTGCTCTAGGCGAAGGTTATTGATAGCAAATACGGGTCGAAAGTGGGGCATTGGGAATCAGAGGACCGTTTCAGATAGAAGGGCCGCATTCTATGGCGAGATATTTTGAGTCATCTTCATTTGTTCCGTGTTGGTACAAGATTTAGAGTTCATTTTGGTGGCTGAGTTAGGTTCTGGCTCGATAGGTGGTGCTCTCCCATCCCTTTGAAGGAACTATTTCCAGATTTGTTTGTGGTTACTTCTTCTAAGGAGGCTTTAGTCAAGGACTTATTTATTCAGAGAGCGGACATGATTGTTTGGCTACCTTCTTTCAGACGAAATTTCTTTGACAGGGAGCTCCATTCGGTGTCCAGGATGTTTGAGATATTAGAGGGCTTTTACATTAAGCGGGATGGTTCCGTTGTAAGGGTATGGATCTGGGATTCTTCGGGGGAGTTCTTTGCCAAATCTTTCTACCATCATCTCGTGCCTTGCCCTGCATCTCCTGGAATCGCTAGAGTTTGGTCTATCCTTGTTCCTCCAAGAGTTGGTGTTTTTGGTTGGGCTGCTATTCGGGAGTGTATTCAGACGATGGATTTCTTAAGGGCGAGGAAGATGATGATTGTAGATCATTGTGCTCTCTGCGGTCTAGATAGGGAATCGATCAACCATCTTTTCATCATTGTAAGGTTGCTAGGGAGGTTTGGTGCAGCATCTTGGCGAGATTTGGAATTTCTTGGGTTTTCCCCAAGCACCACTTGGAGGCGCTGGACGGTTGGGAATTGGCCCATTGGCAGAAATAGGTAAGATATTGTGGAATATCTCTTTCCTCGTTGTCATTTGGGTGTTGTGGAAAGAGAGGAATGCAAGAATCTTTAAGGGTCATGTTAAAAGTGTTTCTTGCTTATCCACCAAGGTGATGGCGCTAACTGTTTTTTGGGCTAAATCCCTCCCTAATTTTAACTTTGTTTCCGCCTATGATTTGTGGAATGGGTGGAGGGAGGTATGCTTTAGCTCTGAGTTGAGACCTTCTATCATTCAGGCTTGGGAGTCTCCGGAGAGGCGATTCCTCAAGTTTAATTTTGATGGATCATGTCTTGGAAACCCGGGCCCGACGGGAATGGGGGCGTGCAAAGGGATGCAAAGGGAGTGGTGAGGTGGGCCTTTGTGGGTCCTATTGGAGTCGCCGATTCTAGTGAGGCGGATGTTCGCGCGTTTCTCTAAGGAGTGAAGTTTTTAGTGGGGGAAGATCTTAATCGAGTGGTGGTGGAAGGGACTCACTCAATGCTATTCGTTGGTTGTCCGGCTCTCATATTTTCCCTTGGCGTTTCGCGGACCTTTTTAATGAGATAAAAGACATTGTGGGCAGCTCTCTTATATCCTATCGCCATATTAGGAGATCGGCCAATGGTGAGGCGGATAAGCTTGCAAGGGCCGGGGTTCTCTTGGAGGCTTTGGAGCAATTCGATTTCCTTCTGCCTTGAGCTTTGTCTTTTGCTTTCTTTGCTATTTGCTCGTATATAGCTGCGTTGTATTTTCCCTCTTTGTTCTTTGCTTTTGACCATCTCGGTCTCTTTTAATGAAATCTTTGACCATTCAAAAAAAAGATGGACGACGACTCAATGTATGGTGGAAAAGATATGCTGCTGGATGAAATAGACTCTCATTGAAGATCGCTGAAATAATCTATTATTCCTTTATTTCCAAAGGATACATAGTGGCAAGCAAAGCAAGACTCCATAAGGTACAACCTCTATCCTCAATTAAGACTGTACTTAAAACTTCATCCGAAGTTCAACACCACATCCTCCTATCCTCGATCCTCACCTAATCTTTTGATATAGACAGAGTCAAGCTTTGTCATAGATGCATCAACCAAGCCCATCTCTCTATAGAAAAAACATCTATGAAACTGCACTTTCTGGGCCAATTGGCCCTCCTGCTTGTCAGAGGGCCTCTCACTAGTCCCGCTCACTGAAGCCAACCTAAAAGTCTCGGAAAGTCATCCCTAACCGAATCCACCCCATTCCAAGGGTCAAGCTAAAACCGAATTCTCCCCCCTTGTTGCCAACTCTTAGACAAACCCCTTTCTGGAATTTAACTAACAATCTCATGATGTCTCTCCAAACTGTGATACCCTAAAAACTGAACTCATCAATAGAAGTCCAACCTCCAAAGCTAGAATCATACTTATTCTCAATCGCCGCTCTCCAAAGATCATTGCTTTCCTCTCCAAATCTCCATAATCATTTGCCATGTAATATGCTATCCATCCCTTGAAGATTCTAATTCCAAGCCCACCCTTCGCCTTAATGGGACAAGCCTCGACCCAACTGGCCAGATGATATTTCCTTCTTTCATAATTATCCACAAAAAATTCCTTTGATGATGGTTGATTTTGTCAATCACACCTATTAGGCATCCAAAGAGAGAAATGTATTACAAAGGAATATTGGCAAGCACCGATTTAAAATCCGACATCCTAGAAAGAGAAATTTTTTCATCAAAGGAGAAAACCTTCTTTCCACCCTTTCGATGATTGGGTCCCAAAGAATTTTAGACTGATGACCAACACGAAGTGGAAACCCAATATAAGAATTTGGGATGGATTTCTCCCTACACCCAATCATTTTTGGTGAAACGATTGCAATCTTCCAAACTAAAATGAACACCCATAACATAGATTTGGAGAGCTTAATTATTTGCCCTAAAACCGCCGCATAACATCAAAGAACAACCTTATGATTCTTATTTTTCTCCTCCTCAGCACTACTAAACAACAAAGTATCATCAACACACTGCATGTGTTATCTTTGTCCTAGTCAGACTCGCCCTAAAACCTTCAATGAGACCACGGAGTGGTCAAGAGAAGGGAGACAAAGGATCACCTTGGCAGAGCCCTCTAGAAGTTTGAAAAAAATACAAAGGGAAATCTGTTGATCAATACAGAGCACCAAGACAAACACATGCATCTGCTCAGCCACTTATGCCAATTATGCCATCAATCACCAAATCCAGTATACCAATCATGTAATCCAAACAACTCCATTACACCCTTTCATAAGCTTTCTCCATATCCAACTTGCAAATGACCCCCACCTCCCACTTCTATGATAAAAGTCAATAATTTCTTTTGGCTTGTTAGATTTATCCCTGGTTTCATGGAAAGGTAAGGACCTTTGTGCTTTAAATACAATCACCATATTCTTCAACTTTTTTTAATTTGTGAAAGCTTTATAATATTTTTTCGATTGATAATTGGGACATTATCTCAAGCTGCTAGGCATTTGATGTTTCATTTTTTTTATTGTCATACAGTTTCTTATTGTGCACACCCTATCACTGTTTTTTGTTATCATGTCCAAAATCTTATCTTTTTTTAATTTCCTGGACGAATTTTCGTCCATTGTTAATCATGAGATTTATTTTTTTGCTTCCAAGCAGTCTTACAAGATGGATTGTTGCCTTACCAACACTGATGCCCATGTCACAAGTGGCTCCGAGGATGGACATATTTATTTCTGGGACCTGGTGGATGCATCCGTGGTTTCAAGTTTTCGAGCTCATGCCTCAGTGGTAAAATTTTCTTCTCTCCCCGTCGTATTCATTGAAATGAAAATACATGGGCATATTATAATTTGCAGTGAATGAAAGATTTTTCTCGGATCCTCTTAGTTGTTTAGATCCTTAACTCAACTCAACTCAACAAAGCCTTTGTCCCAAACTAGTTGGGGTCGGCTAAATGAATCGTTTAGAAAAATTTCATGAATTAGGTGAAAGGAATCTACCCGGCTCTAATCCTGGCTCTAGTTGGGTTCTTCTACATGGATCATTTTCTTCCATTCTATCCTATCCAAGGTCATGTTCTCTGTTATGTACCTAGCTATCAAGTCTTTCCTCACTGTTTCTACCCAAGGTCATGATCTCTGTTTAGTTGTTTAGATCCTATTCTCCATTTTTCTACAGCACTTTTGTTAAGGGAGATACGCCTTCCCAATCTATTCTTTCATTATTGTGTATTACATGTACAACATTTCCCTTCTTAAGTGATTCTTGTGTTGCTAATCACCTAAGCTCATTTATTTAAATTCCTTGTAATAGAAGGTCCATTCAGCATTCAATTTATCTGACTTATGATGTTTGGGTGTGCTTGCCATCTGAATTTGACTTACTGTAGTGCTAACAAATTTATCACAAATCCATTCAATGTGTTCAATGTGCCTTTCTTGGCAACAATAGCTTACTTAAGGGGTATTAGCACTTGGACCCTACTACTGGAACGATCTACTTATAAAGGCATGTTGCTTTTGTTGAGGCTTCCTCTTACATAAACTCATATTGTGCAGCAACAGGGGGGGATAAGGTTTCATGTCTCGGTTTCCGTATGCGATTTGGTCGTGACAGACATGGAAACATGCTGGTTCATATGGAAATTTAAGTAGAAATCCTATAAAATAATGAACATTTACGATGAACCTTCAAGAAATGCTACAATAAGAACAAATACACACTCAAGCAATCAAATACGCAAGAAAACGACCGATAATTTTTTTTTATTTTTTTTTTAAATTGAAAATTTGGATCATTTCTCGATTTGTGCGTGTCATCCTTGCGCAGGGGCCGTGCTAATCTTCTCTGTATCGTTCCAATTTTATCGGATGTCTCCGAAGAGACGACCGATAATGACTTAAAAGCATCGAACACTTGGCATGTGCCTTCCCCAAAAAAAAAAGGATCGAACACTTAGTGACATGAGTTGTCTCGCATGTCAGATAATTCAGTAAATATCACATTTCACATGTAATTCATATAAATATTTATAGATTATATACACACCACATTTCACATACAATTCATTTATATATATAATATAATTATATAAACTATAATAGTATAGTATACCTAATAGAGGGATTCTTGACTGAAGGGCGCCCTTGTAAAAATGGGGTGAAATGGCGCCCTTATTGGCTGCACGTCACTATCCCATTTGACTTTCTAGACATCATTAAATGCAAGATGGTGACCTGCAGCCTATGGGGCACCCTTTCACCTCATTTTTGCAAGGGTGCCCTTCAGTCTAGAATCCCTCTACCTAATAATGCACTAAATGGCAAAGGAAGATATTTTTTATGTTTAAAATAATTTTTAATATTTTATTTAAAAATATAAAAAATAGAAAATAGTTAGAAAATACAATATAAATTTTATGTATAACAAGGCATGGCTAAATCTGCACATGCTTTGATTTTGTTAGTTTTTCTTAAAATGTAATGTTTTTTTTCTAAATTTTTAATAAAAATACAAAATATTTGATATAATATTATAACATTTGTAATTGATGCAAACATAGGGTTCTCGGATTTTTAGGAGAACTTTAGGAGTGCTGTGCCTGTGAGTCTAAATTTTCAATTAAAGCCAATATTACCAGTCCAAATATGATTGAACATTCAGAAATTAGATCAATTCTTAGCTAGGGTTTTCACATGCAAGTTGACCTTAAAGATAAGTCATCTAGTTAATTCAACCCAAACAAAACATGCAACACAGTTTTCATCCTATGGAATCGGATCTATAAAATAGGGCAGCAATCAACACAGTCTATCTGCAATCTGAAAATAAAATGAAATGATAAAATGCTGGGGCCCAATAATCACTTATCTATGGTAGAAAAGTCTCAACGTAAATCTAGGTGAATGAGTGGCTGATCCAAGGGATATAGCCAGCAAAAATCAGGTCAATGAACGTAATAACAATGTATTGGACAAGTCTCACCTGATGGTGTGTGCCTCAGCTTCAAATCTCTTAATAAAAGGGAGTGAAAGGGATGTAATATGAGAGAAAGGGCAACAAAGAAGATCTCAGACAGCAGCTATCAGCAGTGCTGTCCATTTGTTGTATCTTTTCTTTTTCTTTTATGGCTTGTATTGACCTCCTCAGTCCGCGGGCTTTTACCCCTTTTCTAATCAATCGTTGCCATTCAAAGAAAAATGTTTACTTCTTCCATTAAGTTTAGGATGGAAAGGGTGGATGGGACAAGGTTTTGGGAATGTTTTTGGTGGTTGGGGAGTGTGTTTTTTCCATGCTTATTGAGTCTTTATAGACTATTTTGTGAGGAATGGGTCCTCCTTTTCATGATTATTTTGGCAACATCTTTCTCGGTTCCAATCGAATGGAAAGACTCATATGAGGTGGATGTTTTTGCCCTTTTCCAGCCTAAAGATTTTCACTAACAAACTTGATGGCAAACTGCTGTTGGAAGGAGACTCGGCAAATGTCTTGGGCAAAGAATACTCTAATTGGACTGTGGTGGATAGCAGAAATAATTAACAAGATTTGTAATTTACATGACAGAAATTCTTATTCTTTTTCTAGTGTACCTTGCAGTGCAAATGAGCTAGCTGATTTGCTTGCGAAGAGTGGTGTGAGCAGGGATTCGTTGTTCTGGGGCAACCTCTGCCCTGTCTAATTTGATTTTTTATGTGCGTGCTGTTCGTGATACTTGATAAAATCGTTTATCGTTTAAAAAAAACATTTATAATGTTGCCCTTCTTAAGTGGTTGTTATGTTGTCAATTACCCAATGTTATTAATGTATCTTCCTTTATAATTCACATCCATTCATCAATTACCCAATGTTATTAATGGATCTTCCTTTAAGAGCTTCTTGTATATTGATTTGATGAATGGATGGAAATTGATGCTTAACCTTTAAAATGTTCTAAAACTTGCCTATGGAATAGACAGGGTAATTTGTTGGGAAATTCTTAAATACATGAAATATGAGGGAATTGGGCAAATGATTACATGTAAGAATCATGATTTCTGTAATCTTGTTTGGACACAGACTCTGAGCGGTCTTTTGAATCTTAAGTGGAGGGTGGGTCCCTATCTTTTGGTACTCCATTCTACACAAGTCATTGCCTGGCTTGAGTCGAACCAAATACTCGGACTTTGACCTGTTCCTGTTTTAGGCCATGGTTGAAACTGCACTGTGTGTGTGCGCGCTTTCTTTAGGTCAAAAAATACTTATTACTGCCGTAATGTAGCACACATGGTTTGGTCCTTCATTTGGCATCAAACTCAGTTCCAAGGAATTTTCTGGCATGTTGAACTTTTCCTTCATTCATTGTGATTGTTTAGAGGATCACATATCTGTGAGCTGGGGGTCTTTTGTTAGTGAGAACTGATGGGGTGAATGAGTCATTGTTACGGATGCCTCTGACAAAAAGGGTATTGGGGCAAGAAAGAGTGGTGCTTAGTATCTCTATGTCAATTGCTAATTATTTCCCTATTCATTATTCATTGTATGGTCACAAACATCGGAATTCAAAACTTCTTTGGGTACTGCTTTGCAAAGTTGTTATTATTTAAATATCCTTTAATGGTTTCTTAATAACTAAAGTCAACTAAATACTGATTTTAGATTAAATGTACTGAGTAGTGACTGTTCACTGCAAAGCAGAATGACAAATTGTATCATACCATGTTGGACAAAGACGATTATAGATTACTCTGCGCCTGTGTTCTCCTGTGCTTATACTATTTTGTAAATCTACACTAGAAATTAGCGATTGGGAAATTGATGGCAGTCCAGTAACCAGTTGAACAGAGAAGAAATAGAATGGAAAGTACTAAACTAATTTATGAATGGTTTTTAAAAACAAGGCAAAAATGAGATGATAGGTTCATTCATTGGTTTTGATTTGATGGTAGGTTCCATGACATGTTTGGAATTTCTTCTACTTTTCTGATATTTCCCTTTTTTTTTTATGGAGATGTATAGATTTAAATGTGAAGCTGCTGGTGTGGGAAAAAGAATATAAGCATTTCTGATTGTTTTGTTGGCAGGTAACTAGTGTGAGTTATCACCCACAAGACAGTTGCATGATAACATCCTCTGTTGACGGCACCATTCGCGTCTGGAAAACATGAGCCCATGCAAATTATGGTATCAGCTTTTGGTTTGGAAACCCTTTGATTTTGATGCATGCATCAATATCCATTCATATGTTTGTAGTTTGTAAAGTGTAAGTATATATGCATGAGGTTCTACCTTTGTTTGATCTTAACCACAAACACATCATTATTTTCACAAATTCAGTTAAAAAATTATATAACTAATTAGAAATGAGGGATGATATGAAGTGTATTACATACATTGAACATCTTATTTATTTCTCCTTGTTATGTCTATCATATGATCAGACTCTGGTGGTTAGTAGGCCCACAACATGCTTGGTTAGGCCACAGTGCCTACACTAAGGTGGTGAACCCCTCTAATCACCATCGTCCGATCTTTATCTGCTGGGGATTTTTGAGTGATTAGTCTGCTGAATGTGAAACTTGGGCCATGTCTGGCAAACACGAGAAATAATTCATGGAATACTTGCTTACCAAAGGTGAGAGAGAGGTAAAGAGGGCTGATGAGAGACTGAGAGAGAGATTTGGGAGGGCGGTGAGTGAGGAGAGCTATCTTCAGGTTTAAAATGTGACCTAAGAACGAACTATAAAATGTGAAACCAAAGAGAAAACCATGAGCTTGCTGGTTTTCCTTGTCTCCATTTGGTCTTGGCTTCTTTCCCTCTTCTAGCAAAAAACCCAGACCCTAATTCTTGAAAACATGTTCATTGCAAACTATCAGATCAGACAGTGAATGAGGTGAGATCAGTGAGTCCTCACTGATATGAACATTTATTAGCTCGTGTTTGTGAGTTAAAAAATATTGGAGAGGAGTGCCAATATTGAAACGAAGGGGAGGGTACTAATCTGTTTTAGAGCGCATAACCATACTCAAATTGATGAGGTGAAAGCCTATTGACAGAGTTTACAGGTGAGCGCGGCAAAAGCACTTGTTTAAAAATATTTTTTTTTATAATTCAGAAGTGTGTATTGGTCAGCAAATTTGCTCGAAAGTGTTTATTCCCTAGTGTTTTATAATTCTAAAATACATATGATGGTCTCCTCAAATTAGAGTCAAAATGGTACTCATGTGCATTGTTCTCTTTTTATTTTATTTCATATTTTTATTTTTTATTTTGTGGTTAGGCAAATGCAGAGATGAGCACCACCATTTTAATGATCCAAACTAATCGTTAATCGGATCATAAGGTCCGATCGATAGAATATTACCATTTTATGTGTGTTGCGCAAAAGCGGGCATGGCTTAGGGGTTTTGGTTGGTATTTGGGTGCTACGTCAGCAAAACTCCTTCCTTGCTTGCCAATATAGCATGGGAATCCATGGAGACTACTAGGGATGTCTCGTGGTTGTCTGCTGATGTGTCACCCTTGTCCCTTCCCTATGAAATCCAAGTCAAAATCCACAGAAAAGGTAGAATTTTGCTTGGATTTCTTGGGAACAGTGCTCTTTCTCTTCTCTCTATATTGATAATGACACCCTATACCACTTCTCTACGAGATTGACAACCAAACACTACTTATCACTATTCCATGAGGTAAGTTACAAGTAAATCCAATGCTTGTATACTTGCTGTTGACTACTTGCACCACTAATCTACGAGGTAAACACCTACCGCCATACATATTGTGGACTTATCCTTGCATGCGTGCATGTGTGCGACTTAGTCCACGCACGCTATTGCTTTTTTCTGGTTCATGAGCAAAACAACACGTAATTGCAAGACTGACTTAGATAATAAATTGATGAACTCTTAGGTTATAATATAAAAGGTTGTGGTAGTGACAAAAAAATCTAAAACCATTACAATATTGCAAGAGTAGAAAAAGTTTTAAGGCCCAAGATAATGTCCTTAATGATTCATTAAAAAAAAGCTCGCATCCCCTTGCTGTGCGGCCAAACTATTCACTTCTTATAGAAGTATAATGCACTCTCACTGCTACTAACTTGATGGTGATAAGTGGGCCCATCCAATGACATATTTATCGTCTTCTTTCTCGAAAACCTTACTCTGTTCGGTTTTCTGGTAAAATATTTGAGGAAGGTGCTATTCACACCATGCAATTCATCGTCTTATTCTAAATATTTGCCGTGTGAAACAACAATCTATCTTAATCCATGTTTGAATACCATGAAAAATTATTCCATGGAATATTCGTGGGCGTGTGAGAGGGCTGAGAGAGAGGTAGCCTTGTTTTCTTGGTTTTCAGGAGCTTTTCGGCCTCCCTCACTCCAACCCTTTCGACTCTCTTCTTCTCTCAACAACTGGCGTCACAAAAATTCCATGGAATATTTTTTACAGTGGCCAAACATGTAAGTGAATGATGAAATGTCCTCTCGTCAAGTTAAAACTATGCTCCTCATTGGATTCTCTAGTCAAATAATATACCATATAGTGAGAAAACTATGCTCCTCAAGGGATTTGCTAGGGTTCATTTCGCGGCTGGTCTGAAATGCGATAGACCAGCCGCAAAATGCCTTCTGCGATGGATGCTAGCAATTTCTATTAATTAAAACCATATAAATGTAAAGTTCTTATTACTATTAAATACTTTATAAATATAAAGCTGGGATGGGTTTTGCTTGGCATTTCGGTGCCACATCCCAACTAGGGTGATGATAAATCCGCACCCCTATAGGATAAGTCGCAGCCCCTTGAACGGAGGGTATGCCGTATGCGGCAGACTTTTACTTTAACGTTCTTTGAAAGTTAACAGGCGTGTGAACTATCCTAGAGGGGGTGCGAATTTATCATCTCCGTAAAACTAAACTGTTGATCTTTGTAGGCCAAATGGGATTTGTGTCGGGCATGGAACCAGGACCGTTTGGATCTCCTTATGATAGTCAAATAGATCAGCAGTACGGATTGCACGTGTCATGTGGGACCCATCCCTGAGTTTTGTTTCCGTATGGATTCTTCCCATGTAATTTCAGGTGCAGGACGGAAAAGGCTGTTTTCTTGCCAACACCAACGGTAAAATTAATGGCCATTTACTCCCTTATTTGGTTTCTTCCACCCTTTTTCTCTTTATTTTAAAACTAGTTCATTGGGAACTGAAAGGTAGAAAGGTGAAAGTGCCAAAACAAAGGGTCGCTGTATCAGTTGTTAGACTAGTTCTCTGTGGCGGGAATTTTTAAATTTGTCTAAATTTCATGAAAACCAATAAAAGCCCGCCATGAAGTCTCCATAAAGAGCTCCGAATCAAACAAGAAAGTTCCCCACCAACAAAAGTCGCCCAAATTCCAATAAAAGAGAATGAAACAAAATTTAAGCTCTTACGTCAGCTTTTGGGGGGCAAATTATCTGATTCTCACGGGCCCACCACAAGTTGTTGATTCATTGATTGTGTGGATGGGGCTCAGGAAGAGAGTGAGCTCCCCCACCAGCCAAAGATCCTATACCTAGAAGCCTGAATTCACAATCCCAACTTTTCAAATATGCCAAACACAGTCAAAAGTGCCTAACTAATATTAAGGAAGAACCCAAATCAGAGTTCTGAGTACAAAGGTTAATTTTAGATCCAATTGGCTGGTGGGGCTGGGTCGGACACAAGTAGGAGAGCCTTTCCTACTAAATTTGACCAACCATTCCGAAGAATGTTGCCAAGATTTTGTGATCGGCTATCTAACTTATTCCAATTCTGACAACTTGGACTCTGATAATGGTGATTTCTGTAATTTGATTTACACAACCAATTTTAATTCAAGGGGCCTCTAATGATCTTAATTCACGGCTGGTCTATCGCATGTAAGACCAGCTATCTCCTAAATGAAGACAACAACTTCTGTCTCCATTCATGAGGTGGCTGGTCTGATGTGCGACAGTGTTTATGGCAAAAATGGACAGGCGTGCCAGGGATCAAAGGACCCCAATCAAATCAATCTGCTCAGGCGATTGGAGGAAGAAATTATCTTCCCGGTTCTAAATCCTCACACTAAGTGTTCAAATTGGTCGAATGGTGGAAATTGATTGATGAAAGTGAAATTAACAATTAGAACTACTCCTACGAAATACAATAATTGATAGATGAAATTAACAAGCGTATTGCATTTTCTGCAAATGGTCATGGACCTTTATTAGTGCTCTCAAATGAGTATGTATAATTACAGACAACAAAGAAGTTACAAAGTCGGTTACAACTATTATAAATTCAAATTTCAAATGTAATAACTTCTTTTAACTGCAGATCATTCTATTCAAATTTCAAATATAATAACTTCTTGTAACTGCAAATCATTCAGTCTTTGTAACTGCAAATCATTCAGTCTTGAGATATAAACAGACACGAACAAATCGATCTTCATTTGAACTAGAATTGTCTGCGGTGAAATTAGAGCGTCAACAAACAGACCACCTACAAAATGCCTTTTTCGATGGACGCTGGTAATTCCCATACAAAAATTCAGTGATATAACATATAAGAGAGTACCTTCTTAAGAAAACTAAATAGAGGTGACCAATAGTTTTTCACTTTGCATATTGTATATAGGCGCATAGAGAACATTGTTTAGTCCTCCCTTCCTAGCCCTTCATTATTCTGTGCTGTCATTTTTAGTTTGTTGTTTGTAGGTAAGTTGGGATTGAACCTCCGACCTCCAGGTTAAAGGACAATGCCTTGACTATTGAGCAGGACCACCATATAAATTTTGGGATTCATTTTATGTGTATCCTGACCTTTCCACATTTTCGTTCCACTTCTTTTATTAGCATTTTTACATGCAAATTGTACCGGGAAATTATTTTTTCACCCAGATTTCAAGTATTTCCACCCCTCTTATTCGTCTAATTTTCAAAAAAAATGGCTTCATTTCCATCTCTTATAGAAATGACAAAAATAGGGATGAAGATGATGGTCGGAACGGGCAGAAATGTAAGTCATGGTTAGGTTGTCAGAGACAAACTCTCGAGTTACAAGATTTTGGCCATGGCTGGGATTGTGAATATCTTTTCCGTGACCTTTACCTTGCCCGTACCCAATGCTTTGTATTCATTAATTTTCTGACGTGGCATTAGATTAGTGGCATACAGCTGGGATTGTGAGTATCTTTTCCTAGCTGTCCAAATGCTCAAAAGTAGATTCACGTGGCATCTCTCTGACCCATTTTTCTCTTTTCATACTCATTACCAGAGAATCTTAGCCGTCCATCAGCAGACACAACGCGTATTTTTCACTCCATTACCAGATCCAGAATCCGGGCAGACACATCCCTGACCGTGATTCTGCCCGGAATATTCATGGTTGCTTTTTCCCTAACGAAAGCAACTGCCAGCTGTCTCCTTTTCAGAATGTCATCTAACCCGTGTGGTCCCCACACGGTGTTTTTGCTTTTTAGCTCTTACCGGGCCCACTGAATCCATACACTTACACGTGTCTATTCCTTGATCGTAGCGTGAATCATACTTTTGTCTCAGACAGATAAGAATCTCTCCTTCTATCTCTTCTCACGAGAAAATCGCGTTTTTTTCTAGATTGAAGGGTTTTTATGATGAGGTGGATGTTGGTTTGGTAATGAGATGATTACCGATCCACGTGTCGAATGTATATTCCCCTAGATTGCCACTTGTCATGCTTAACAGAGATTCTAGTTTTTAGGTGGCAGTCTTAATTTTCAAGCTAAAAAAACTTTATATACAGTAATCATTCCGGCATATAGAAAGAGTCTTACAATCACATTTTACAGCCAGTTGGAAGTAGCGAGTGCCACGTGGAAATTGTCCCAATCCATCTCGTGGGCCCTGCTACGTTTCGATCTTACGGTGATCATTCTCTCATCGATACAAAATTTCCACGTGGCTTGAGCGATGGATGATCACAATACTGTCTCAGTATGTACACATGCAAGGCCAATGGTTGAGGTAAATGATGCCCACTCTCAACTACTCTTTTTACACTGAGAGGGGTGGCCTGGTCAAGAAAATGGGGTAAAGAAATCATTTCACAAATGAAATTCCCATGAGTGGGCCGAATGTGGAATTCGAATTACTTGCAAGAGCAACAAAAGGTAATCAAATAATGCCTTTTATGACTAATTAGGCTAGCCTACCAACAAACCTAGAAAGTTCAAGCAAAGGTCCATCTCTCAATCATTAAAATGTATTTAATTTGGGCTCAAGCCGAAATCCGCCGTTTAAAGATACTTCTACCGTCCGATACATGCATCCACGTGTGCCGGCGATTTTAAAGGTCGGGCCAATCAAATGTTATTGACCATTGGATCAACTGGATGGCCATCGAAGTGATGGGCAGCAGGAACAATTCCACAAAAAAAATTTAACGGTTAAGATCAAAAGTTGTCAAAACTCAAACATTGCCAAAATCACCTTTCTTTTGTCAATGTATTGCCTAATTTTTCTCCCAAGATTAGAGAAGTTGGGGGTTCTTCAATCAATGGACTTAATTATTCTAAGCCAGAAAACAAAGGGTACATGGACATGACAGATATAACCATGGTTTTAAATTTCGACCGAAATCCAAAATTTTAGGTTTCAGTCGAAATTTTGTTTTTTCCAAAATTCCGAAATTTCACCCAAAAACCTTTTTTTTAATTCATTTAATATTTTACAGAAATTACCGAAATTTCAGCCGAAATTTGTTATCGAATAAAATAATACTTTTATCGTTTCGCCAGATTTCGGCCGAAAATTTGAAATTTAGGTCAAATTTTCCATTTCGGTGGGGTTGAAACGGGTACCGAAACCGAAATTTAAAACCATGGATAGAACCACGTGTATAGAAACAACAAGACAATTGAAGTAAGGCAAAGTAGAAGGCGTGGAGGCTGGGTACTGAGATAGGAAGAACATGATGCACTTTATCAGATGCAGATACATTGCACCCAGCCAGAACAAACATCAAAAAAAGGTCACAGGTTGGGTATTGAGATGACAAAAGGTCCAATACCTGCAATTATATTCTAATAGAACTGAGATTATCTAAAGACTGGAATAGAAAGGAGTTCATATCTTAATATTATAGGACACGTATTACTTTGCTTAATGACATTATATGGGTGTACTTATCAAATCAGGAGGATATCGTTGCTTCGACCAATTGTTGCCGGCGGAACTTACAGACTAAGCTTATCCGCCACTTTTTCAAATTGTTTGGATGTGATTCCAGGGGCCGGACGAGAATAAAAGCCAGGCAGAAGAGTCAATATAGTACTTCATATCCCTTTGATATTCGCACCATCCCTTTTAGCTTAAGCCCTGTTTATAAATAAATAGCTTGTGGCTACTATACCAAGAGGAATGCTTCACTATGGCGCAACCTCATTGTAATATAATATGACCCAGTCACTATAGTACAGCAGGTCCCTCTTTAGATGGATCCAAACCGTTCATTTGAGATGCTTTCGATCTTGGCCACAACCAAAAAACATACATTAGTACATGTTAGAATTGAATTTTGGGTCAGGGTATCCAAAGCAAGCCTTTAAGGTGGAATGTGCACCCTAAATCGTACAGTCGTACTCCACTGAAGCATTCCTCGTGACAACCAATATGAAAATGAAAAAATAAAGACAGGAGTGGCAATATCAAGATGATGGAATGCACAATAACACCTCCCATAGTATTAAATATTGGAGGATTAAGATCAGGAGATGAATAGCTTTTAGGGGTGTAACTCGGTCGGCTTGGGTCGTGTTAAGGCCAATCGTAACCTAACCTGAGATAGCATTCCCTCAAACCTAATCCAACCCAACCCGAGCCTCAAGTTGAGGATGGCCAAAACTAACCCAACCCGCCTCCCAATCAGGTTGGGTCGAATCGGGTTGGGTTCTTGTTCATCTAGGGTGAAATAGAAGAATACCAGTAGAAAAACATAACCTAAGAAAGTCATGATAAACTTAGAGGATGGAGGTCGAGTTCAGGTTGAATAGGGTTGCCAAGGCATCAACCATAACCCAACCCGAAATTAAATTAGGAAAGCCACCCTAACCTAACCCAACTAGAGAAAATGCCAACCCTACCCGAGCCAAAATTGGGTTGAGCCCCACCTTAGTTGCACCCTTAAGTTTTTTGAACCACGACCCATCTACAGTGGACCCCATGGAGATGATGAATGTTCCGATTCATCGAATTTTGCTCTTGCCAGGAAGAAAGAAAAATCCGGCCGAGTAACACTGTAAAATCCAATCTTGTCAAAACCAACATAAATACTCCGTAAAGATCATTCCGGAAAAATCTCTAGTGACTTTAATCCCTGTAAGAGCACCGAAGATTTACGTGTAAATTGGATTTAACACAACACACAGGCTCACACCAAAACCGTGTGAAAGATACACCCAAAAAAAGAACGAAAAAGACAAAGGAAAAAAAGAAATCCTCTGTCTGTCTCTCTCTCTCTCTCTCTCTCTCGCTCACTACAAACGGTCGGAAAGAAAAAGAAACGGCAAAGGGAGCGTCGGTGGGGGCTCGAACGCGGCTCGGCCCCTCTGGCCACCACCACCTCCTGGGCCCCACCCTTCCCAAAATAAAATAAAATAATCAAATAAATAAATTCATAGACATCTCTCTTTTCATTTCTGACATACGCGTTTTAATTTAAACCCTGTTGGATTCTCTATTTTTCTTCTCTCATGTGCTTTCATAAACCTTCTCTCTCTCTCTCTCATAAATCCTACATTACCCTATAATGCAAATCCTTTGTTAAAGTAAACGTGTATTGAAAGAATCAAGGAGGAGAGGGGAGGATTTATTTGATATTTATTCATCTATTTATTTTGAATTTTTTTCAAGGCTGGATCTTGATTTTTATTTGAGGGGAAAATGGTGATGGATACGGGAGGACGTCTTATTGCTGGATCTCATAACAGAAATGAGTTTATTCTCATCAACGCTGATGAGATTGGACGAGTAAGAAAGCTATAATTTTTTTTTTTTTTTGTGTTGTTTCAGTTTTGAAATATTTGCATTCATCCATTTTGGTTTTTTATGATCTGGGTGTGATTTGAAATATCATTAGGGTTTCATCTTTCTTTCTCGTTTAATTTGTTGGTCTGATGGAGAGATACCCTTTTGTTTTTTGTAATTTTTGTCTGATTGGAAATGTAGTTTTGGATTTGGGTTATATTGTTTACCAAGTTGTTGTTACAGAGCTCTGTCTCAGACACCCATTACTGCAAAAAAAAAAAACTGGATTTTGGTTTATATTGCATGGTGTTTGTACTTATTTTTTCTATTGATACACATGTCTGCAATTTTTATTTTATTTTTTTTATACTAAGAGATTGATAGGAAAATTGGTTATGCATTCGAGTTTTTTTTTTTTTTTTTTTTTTTTGTGGTGGGATTGAAAGACCACTGCTGTAATTTCTATATTATGTTTGTTTGTTTTTCTTGATCTGGATTTTGATGTTTTTTTTTTTTTTTTTGGGGGGTTTTGCAGAACAAGCCTTTGCAAGATTTGAGTGGGTTGATCTGCCAGATTTGTGGGGATGAGATTGAGATAACAAAGGATGGAGAGCCCTTTGTTGCATGTAATGAATGCGCTTTCCCTGTTTGCAGACATTGTTATGAATATGAGAGAAGAGAGGGGAATCAAGCCTGTCCTCAGTGTAAAACCAGATATAAGCGCCACAAAGGTTCGATTTCTTAGAACACCCTGGAAAATAACAATTTTAGCTCTACAATATATTTCCAAATTGTTCCCTCACAATCATTCAAAAAAAAATAAAAAAAATCCCTCACAATATGGGCGTTTTCAGGTAGTCCTCGAGTGGAGGGTGACGATGAAGAGGATGATGTAGATGACTTGGACAACGAATTTGATTTTGCGGTACATGATGGGAGACATACACAACATATTGTGGAGGCAGCTCTCCATGGCCGGCTTAATGTCGGCCGTGGGCTTCAAACTGATGAAATGTTATCCGCCGCTGCTCAGACACGCGATTCGGAATCTGTTCTTAGTCCCAATATCCCTCTCTTGACGTATCACCAAGAGGTGAATTGATTGAATATGTTAAAGTCCAAATGCTATTAGGTTCACAAATTGGTTTTGGTGATGATGGTTAATTTTTTCTGATTTAGGATGCTGGGATTTCTCCTGATAGTCATGCTCTTATTATACCACCAATTTTTGGCCGTGGAAAACGAATTCATCCAGTGCCCTTCCCTGATACATCTATTTCTTGTAAGTTGGCTAGATTCATATGCTCTCTGTTGATTCTATTCTATGTTTTTGAGTTGTCATGAACTCTGTCCCTTCCTTGTAAATAGATTTTGATTATGACTGTTGCAGTGCAATCCAGACCAATGGATCCGAAAAAAGATTTAGCAGTATATGGTTATGGAAGTGTTGCGTGGAAGGATCGGATTGAGGAGTGGAAGAAAAGGCAGGCTAGTAAGCTGCAGGTGGTTAAACACCAAGATGGGAATGGTGGGAACTCGGATGGAGATGGACCAGATGATCCTGACTTGCCCAAGTAAGTGTTTATGAATCTTGTCATTTTTTACTTGTACAAGCTTTTCACAGTTTGCACCATAGTTTATGTTTCTATTCTTGAATTAGTGAAATCAGGAACCATGTATTAAGCCACTAAAACCTAGAGCATCCGAAGAAATCAAAGTTTTATTTTCTCTTATGCTCTGTTTCTTTCGACGGAAAATGGGCGTAAAACAAATTTTATGCCCAAATTTTTCGTTTAAAAATGGGTGTTAAATTTGTTTTATGTCCAAAGAAACAGAGCCCTAACGAACATCAAATGAGTGCAGATTGGGTTCCAATTGTATCAAATCTGGAATATTTATAAAACAAATCAGTGTTTAAAAACTCGTTGACACGACAAGGAACTCGCCCGAGTCGTCAAGGATTTTTCTTGGCTGCGTTCCACGTTGCACCACATCCACATTCCGTGTTCTGCGCTACATAGTCAATAAAACTCCTTTGACTCTCCCAAGTTATGACCGCATCCGCGCGAAGCCGACAATGATTTTTCTTGGCCGCGTTCCGGGTCGCATCCGAAGTTGAAGGGAAAGTTTTATAAGACAGCTGTGAGGCCAGCTATGCTGTACGGCTTATAATGCTGGGCCACCAAGAAGCAGCATGTTCATAAGATGAGTGTAGCGGAGATGCGAATGCTTAGATGGATGTGCGGTCACACAAGGTTTGATATAATTAAAAATAAAAACATTCATAAAAAGGTGGGGGTTGCACCAATTGAGGAGAAGATGAGAGAGCCCCACTTAAGATGGTTTGGACTTTGGACATATCCAAGGTAGGCCTTTGGATGCTCCGATGAGAAGAGGCGACTCATGCCAAGTTGATGGAGTAAAAAGAGGTAGGGGCAGACCGAAAACAACTTGGGTAGAAACAGTGAGGAAAGACTTGATAGCTAGGAACATAACAGAGAACATGTCATTCGACAGGAGAGAATGGAAGAAAATGATCCATGTAGATGAACCCAACTAGTGTCAGGATTAGACTTAGTAATTTTGAGCTGGGTAGATTTGTTCACCTTCATCATGAAATTTTTCTAAAGGATTCATTAGCCGACCCCAACTGGTTTGGGACAAAGGCTTAGTTGAGTTGAGTTGAGTAGAGTTCCGGGTTGCATCCGCCTTTTTAAACACTGAAACATATACATATAAATTCTCTCTTCTTCTGACATGCTTGAAGGAAATGAAAGGCGTAGCTAGAGAGAGGCTTGAGATCTTTGACTTTCTCCCTCCTAGAGAGGATCATGTCTTTTGGTGCTATTTTTATGACCATCTTAGTTGCCGCTTTTGTTTGCCCCCTTTTCTTATTAGTAAACTTACCACTTCAAAAAAAATAAAAAAAAATAAATAAATTTAAAAAAATAAAAATAAAAATAAAAAAAATAAAAATATAAAAATATATATATATATATATATATATATATATATATATATATATATATATATATAAATATAAAACGAATACACCCCACACAAATGTGGTACACACACGGACTTGAGATCGTACCCGAGTGTGAAATGAAGACGGTGAAGAGAAAGAAATAGACACTCGTGTCAATGTTTTCTTTCCAAAATCTCAAATTTGGCTCTCATTTTCCTTTTTCTAGACATTCAACTCTGTCTCCACTGAAGTGATTTTGGTTTGATTCATCTTGCCCATTTTGGGCATCAATTTTGGACCACTCCTGGAATAATAGCTCATGGGAAAGAGAGCCTGGAAACTGCATGATTTGGTCCATTCAGAATTCACAATGTTTACAGTCAGATGATGATCACTTTCATCCTAAACAGCTTTGATCCATACAGCTGTTGCACCTTGACTGAGTAAAATAAATCAAGATGGAAACATGGCTGCCAAGGAACATGTTCACATGGTGCCTTTTATTTTTATTTTCATATTTTCCCTCCTACTTATGTTTCCCATCTATATGGCCTTACTGTCATACCATGTAATTCTTTGTTTTAGTCAAGCCATCTTAAGGAGGTAACTAAGAGGGATATCTTTAGCTATCTTGGTCCAATCCTACATAAGGAATGAGAGATTGAAGAGGATGTTAACCACAGAATAATAGTAGGTTGGTTGAAGTGGAAGCATGCTTGAAGAGTTCTGTGCGATCATAAAATACCTACTAAGTTGAAGAGAAAGTTTTATAAGACAGTTGTGAGGCCAGCCATGCTGTACGGCTCAGAATGTTGGGCCACCAAGAAGCAGCATGTGCATAAGATGAGTGTAGTGGAGATGCGAATGCTTAGATGGATGTGCGGCCACACAAGGTTAGATCGAATTAAAACTGAAGACATCCGTAAAAAGGTGGGGGTGGCACCAATTGAGGAGAAGATGAGATGGTTTGGGCATATCCAATGTAGGCCTTTGGATGCTCCAGTGAGAAGAAGTGACTCGTGCCAAGTTGGAGTAAAAAGAGGTAGGGATAGACTGAAAGCAACTTGCGTAGAAAAGTGTGGAAAGACTTGAGGGCTAGGACATAACAGAGAATATGACCTTGGAGTCGATAGAATGGAAGAAAATGATCCATGTAGACGAACCCAACTAGTGTCAGGATTAGACTTAATTCAATTTGAACCGGGTAGATCCGTTCACTTCATGAAAATTTCTAAAGGATTCATTAGCCTACCCCAACTAGTTTGGGACAAAGGCTTAGTTGAGTACTTGAGTTGAGTTAGTCAAGCCATCTGAAGCTCACCTCTCAATTTCTCTACTGCCAAACCATGACATTGGGTCCAAGTTGTAGACCTTTCTCTTGCAGTGGACCCGCTGTGTCTCCAAAGGTTGAAAACATAGAACTATCCGAAATCTATTATTCTGATTCCCTCTATAATCATTTATGGTTGCTGTTATTCGTAATGATAGAGAAGAGATCATCCACGCTTACATCGGTCCCATTGGGATTGGCAATTTTTTGAAAGCTGATGTTTCAGCACTCTTGACTGGGCTTCGTCTGTTCAAAGGCAATATGGGTGGTCACCTCTGGGTTGAAGGAAACTCTTAACACAATTGGTTGGGCTTTTAGGCACATTCTGGGACCGCGGAGATCTGCTTGTCTGTTAAATGAGGATTTTGAGATTAGCAGTAATAGCTGTGGATGTTGTTTCTCTTGCTGTTTTTTTCCTCTGTAACCCTCCTTTCTCTAGATTTAATAGTGTTAGATTCTTTAAAAAATAGTTATGGCTGTAGTTCTATATTTGTTGATTTACAATCTTTGATGACTTAATTTTTTTTTTTTTCAGGATGGATGAAGGCAGGCAACCTCTGTCCCGAAAGTTACCCATTCCGTCCAGCAAGATAAACCCATACAGAATGATAATTTTACTCCGTCTCGTGATTCTTGGCTTCTTTTTCCATTATAGACTTTTGCATCCAGTTCAAGATGCTTATGGGTTATGGCTGACATCAGTTATTTGTGAAATATGGTTTGCTATATCATGGATATTGGATCAGTTCCCCAAGTGGTATCCAATAGAGCGAGAAACATACCTGGATCGATTATCACTGAGGTATTGGTGATGTGAAAAATGCATTACCATTCTAAATATTTGTTAAATTTCTGGATGTTTCATCTTACATTTCTACTTGTGGCATTTGTTTTCAGGTACGAAAAAGAAGGGAAACCATCCGAGTTAGCTGATATTGATGTTTTTGTAAGTACAGTGGATCCTCTGAAAGAACCTCCGCTTATCACCGCAAACACAGTTTTATCTATTCTCGCAGTTGATTATCCTGTTGAGAAAGTTGCATGCTACGTCTCGGATGATGGTGCTGCCATGCTTACTTTTGAAGCCCTTTCTGAAACATCCGAATTCGCAAAAAAGTGGGTCCCATTCTGCAAAAAATTCAACATTGAGCCTCGTGCTCCGGAATGGTATTTTGCTCAAAAGATAGATTATCTGAAAGACAAAGTTCATAGAGATTTTGTGAGAGAGCGGCGTGAAATGAAGGTTTGCATCTTTCTCATATATTTGGCTGTTATGTTGTGTGTTTCCTGTTTATGTACTCCCAATCTTGTAACATACAACCTCAGCCAAGTCTGCTCTGGTTTGTCTTGTTGAAGCTTTGGCCCAGTGGTGGTCAGAGTTTACCGAAGTGGGTGCATCATCTAACTTAAAGGGCTGATGCCACTTTATTTGGGTCTAATCTTTTCCATTCTAAATATGTAGGGCTGCAAATGAGCCGAGCCGAGCTTTGGGGTGTTCGGGCTCGGCTCGTTTAGTTTTTATGAAGGCTCGTGTTCGGCTCGGCTCGTTTAGTTTTCGAAAAAGCTCGGCTCGGCTTGTGAAATATTCGAGAAAGCTCTTCTCCGGCTTGGCTCGGCTCGTTAAGTGGAACGAACGATGATAAAAACATACAGCTGTGGGATTTGAACCCAAGCCCCCTCTAAATCCAGCGCCTTAACCACTCGGCCAAACTTTCATTTGTGATAAACAACCCACATTCTTTTATTTTATATATAAAAAGCAAACATAATCCAAGCTTTAAAGCTCGGCTCGGCTCGGCTTGTTTATAAACCGAGCCTAAAAAGCTCGCGAGCTTTTCCGAGCCGAACTATACAAAGCTCAAGTTCGGCTCGTTTATTTGGCGAGCCTAATTTTTGGGCTCGGGTTCGGCTTGTTTAGTAAACGAACGAGCCCGAGCCGAGCTTTTAACGAGCCAAACCCAAACATGTTTGCGAGCCGGCTCAGTTCATTTGCAGCCCTATAAATATGTCTATAGTTTTCATGCCTTTATGATTATTTTAAGACATAACATCAAGTTACGACTTAGCTATGGTCCAAGGTGTTAAACTCTTGTGATCAGGGTCCTCTGATGCATTTTCCTATGTGTGCAGAGGGAGTATGAAGAATTCAAGCTTCACATCAATGGACTGGTTGCTACTGCAAAGAATGTTCCTGAAGAGGGTTGGACAATGCAGGATGGAACTCCGTGGCCTGGAAACAATGTTTGGGACCATCCAGGAATGATCCAGGTGAGGTTCTTTTTGCAAACCTTATATTTGTTTGTTTCTTATCTCACGGAACATGACACATGAATGTTTCAACTTTGAGCTAGCACTATATTCTCCTGGCCTTGATTTTTTAAGTTTTCTTTGACTTTAGACTTCCATTCACTGGTTAATATTATGTATGATGGTGGGAAAAGAGGATGAAAATAAACAAACATGATAAGAAGGAAGTTATAATAGCCCTCTTGAAAAAATTGGTGGTTGAAAATGTTTTCCAGCGATATTGTTTGCATTGACTTTTGGACCTGCTTGTAAAGCAAAGCCATTGACTTTCCAAGTGGAAATTCTGAGTTGAAAAGAAATATGCATAGATGCAAGAATCATTTAAGAAGCCGCAGAATCATCATAGTGGATCATTGTGTGCTCTGCCTGGAGGTGGGGGAGTTAGTAGATCACTTACTCATACATTGCAGGACGGCCAGACAGGTTTGGAGTCGTACATTATTGAGATTTGGAATCTCATGGATTTTCCCATCGAATGTGGCGGAATTCCTTCAGTGTTGGTATCTCGATCCATGGCAGGAGAAAGGGAGAATACTATGGAGAGTGGTACTTTTGGCCACTATCTGCATGATTTGGAAAGAAAAAAATGCAAGAATTTTCAGAGGCAAATCCAAGACACTTGTACATAAATGTGATAGCATCAACTATAGAATGGGTGAAAACCTTACCTTCTTTCAGGTTCATCTCATACTCAAACATTTGGAGAAGTTGGAGAGAGATTAGCACTGTTAGGGAGCAGGTAGAGGCTCTCTCTCGTAGATGGATTCCCCTTGGCCCTAGAAAACTTAAGCTCAACTTCGATGGATCCGGTAACCATGGGCTGGCTGGGGTAGGAGGCTTACTTAGGGATGAGAGAGGATCGATCAAGTGGGCCTTTTCAGGCCCGTTAGGTATCACATACTCCAATGAATTAGAACGAAACTCTAAGGATTTAGACCAATGGAGAGTGGATATCTATCTAGGCTCATCATGAAGGGTGTCTCGCTAAATGTCATATGATGGTTGGAGACTTGGAGGGTAGCCATCCATAACCTTGGAGATTTGCGTAATTCTTCGAAGAAATAATGGACATAGCGAGGGATTATGATATATCCTATCGTCATGCAAGGAGATCGACAATTAGTGAGGCAGATCAGCTAGCAAGAGCAGGAGGCCTAAGGGAGAGCATGGATTTTTTTAACTTTTTATCGCCTTGAAGTATCTTTTATGGTTCTTTTATTGTTTTGTTTCTTGTCTTTGTCTTTGTTCCAATCTCCTCGATGGGTGTTCTTTCTTTTTTCTAATTAAAATTTCCAGCATTAAAAAAAAACTGTAGACTGTAGATGCAAGATTTTGAAACTCGTAGGAATACTTCCATAACCCAATCACCTATTTTAGGACCTAAATCTGAATTTTCACCCATCCATATGTCTGCAGAGTGTTTAAAAACTCCTTGACTCGACAAGGAACTCGCCCAAGTCGACTCCTTTTTACCTTGGCCCCGTTCCACATTGCACCACATCCGCATTCTGTGTTTTGCCCTACAGAGTCAATAAACTCATTTGACTCTCCTGAGTTATGTCCGTGTCAACCGGGTTCTTGGCCGCACCCGCGCCGAGTCGACAAGGATTTTTCTTGGCTGCGTTTCGTGTCACATCCGCATTTTTAAACACACTCCAAACCTATCCTAAACCTCGTAGGAATACTTCCTCAACCCAATCACCTATTTTAGGACCTAAATCCTTAATTTTCACCCATCCATTCCACTCATATTCTCTACCAATACCACACTCTACATCATCCCGACATAAATATGCAACTTCCCCGCTTGTGTTTGCACACCTCAAAACCTACCCAAAAGCGCTCTTTGAGGTCTAGAATCTTTCTCATAGCCATTGGTTATCAATTTGGTATCAGAGCCAAGTATTAGTCCAATCTTTTGTCGATTGTCCTTGCATCAGATACAGACCCCTAGTTGAACCTAAGTATCTTGATTTTCCATTTATGCATGTATTTTGCTATGTTCCTAGTTTCTAACTCAAATGTGATCAACTCACCCCTATTGGACCAAGTACTTTACAGACTGCATATGTTTTATGTCAACTTGATCAGTGCTTGCCTAGAGTTAACCTTCTAGAACTTGGTAGAAGGGTAGAAAGCTCTAGAAGTAGAGGCATGTGAATATTCTAGAAGAGTTTTAGATATTTTGTAAAGAATGTAATTGGAATATCCTTAGAATACTCTAGAAGAAGAAATGTGAGAAAGGGGTCTAGAAAGTTCCCCTTATGCCCATAAAAGGGGAGAACCCTTCACTTATGAATCACCTCAGAAAGTTGTAAGCTTCCTAGTTTTTGTGTGCTAGTTCTGATTTGCATCCAACCTCAGAATCTGAAATACAGCTTTATACTTGGTAGGATATGTTATGATTACAACTAATAATACAGGAAGATGTGATTGGCCTCTTCTTTATTTGTAACAATTCAATGATGGGACCATCCTCAACCAAAGACAAGCGAGGAAGTCATGCATGTAAGCTTAAAAAATATTTAATTGGAAGTGGGGTTCATTGAGAATTGAGCACAATTCAATTCTCTCAAAAATTACGAGGGGTATTTTGATAATTTGGACAGCTGATCATGATCAAACTAGTCCACATGGGAATTTAAATCCCT
This sequence comes from Tasmannia lanceolata, assembly GCF_043159265.1. Classification (NCBI taxonomy): domain Eukaryota; kingdom Viridiplantae; phylum Streptophyta; class Magnoliopsida; order Canellales; family Winteraceae; genus Tasmannia; species Tasmannia lanceolata. The sequence continues at coordinate 40,365,967 of NW_027518689.1, forward strand.
TTGGCATTTTTGTGAGGTTTAATGGGGGCCACTTGGTGGTTGACACTTTTCCATAGAATTTTTCATTTAAGTTCTAATTTCTTTTAGAGTTTGATCAAAGTTTTTAAATTGTGTAGTTTGTATTTTAGTAGGTGATACAATCAATATTGTTTTAGAAAGAAATAATAAAATCCTAATTGTTAAGTAGGTTCTTTCTTTATTTAATTGGGAGAATTTGTAAATGGTTTAATTAGAACGTCTAGAGTTAGAAAGTTTCTAGAAGACAAGAATCCTTGCTAATTTCCATGGGGTTTTCTCCCTATGCAATGTGAAGCCTGTTGCTAGATTTGATGGATGAATGTGTAAAATATTTGAAGCTTCTGCTCTTGCGTGGATGTGTATTTATTGCTCTTAGACATGGGTGTGATGCTCATGATCTAGCCATTAGTGTGATGCGGTTAGTTAATGGTGCAATGCCCTAACTCCCATCTTAAGTAAGTTTTATTTTCTCTTGCTATCACTTATTTCTTCTACTTCCAGCATACAATCTTCTCTACCCGTCATTCTATTTATTCCTTCTTATTGTTAAAATTCATTTACTTTGGATCATTTAGAGTGTTGATTTCAAGCAATCAGTTTCAATCAATTGATCATGGTCGTTGATCTAAAAGCCAGATCCTTCGGGTTTTTTTTTATACTTCTTTTAATCTCTATATTTTTTGCTATATGGAGATTGTCACCCTTTTGAAATGGCAAATTAAGAGCCATTCCAAGACATCATCATGCACAATAAGCGCGTGTTTTTGTAAAGGGAAATGATAAATGCGCCCCTTTTCATCACTTGGGACACCCAGCTGCATTGTACGTGGCAATCAGGTCTGTTCACTCCTTCAAATGTGAAGTACATCAGCCCCTTTGCAGTCATAGATACATTGTATCTGGGTGTCCCAAGTAATGAAAAGGGGCGCATTTATCATTCCCTTTTGTAAAATGCACTTAAATTACAGTTTGATAAATAAACGGCACCATGAATTTTTAAAATTCATCAGAATTTACCACGATCAATGCTGTAAACTAGTATTGTAAATTTGGCTTGGATTAACCAACTTCCTAAAACTTGTCACTCAGATGATATTTTGGTCTTCCAGTGGACTTCCCTGTTTTAGGCAATCTAATGGGGTGCTATCTGCTTGTAAATTGACACAACTGCAGACGTGGGTCCCATATTTTGATGACTATGTTTTGAAGTCTCGTCAATATCTACGGAAAACAAAACATACAAGTGTTCAATTCAATTTTTTATTCACTTGGTCGTGAAAAGTTATGCCATTTGGCATTCTCTTACAGACTTCCCTAATACTTACCAGCTAATGACCAACAGGTTTTATTGGGCGACAATGGTGTCTGTGATATTGATGGAAATGAGTTACCACGTCTTGTTTATGTTTCTCGTGAGAAGAGGCCAGGATTCGATCACCACAAAAAAGCCGGTGCCATGAATGCCCTGGTAAGATCAATCTTTTTGTCTCAAAAGTCTGATGTGTCTCTATGGCATTTAAAATATAGGTCGGTATACTGATTTGTTTGGTTAATTCAAGGTGCGGGTTTCTGCTATCATTTCAAATGCTTCTTACGTTCTGAATGTCGATTGCGATCATTATATAAACAACAGCAAAGCCCTAAGAGAAGCCATGTGCTTCATGATGGATCCCACATCCGGGAAGAAAATTTGCTATGTCCAGTTTCCTCAAAGATTTGATGGGATCGATCGGCATGACAGATATTCAAATCGCAACGTTGTATTTTTTGACGTATGTATTGCGTAATTCTCATTTTCTGAAAGGAATATGTATTATCTATTATGTAATTCTCTTCGAAGTTTAATTATCTTTTATCTTGTGTTTCTCCCATGCATTTAATTATCTTTTGTGTTGTGTTTCTCCCATGCAGATCAACATGAAAGGACTCGACGGACTGCAGGGACCGATCTATGTTGGAACTGGGTGCGTTTTCAGAAGACAAGCTCTGTATGGATATGATGCTCCTGTCAAGGTGAAGCCCACAGGAAAGACCTGCAACTGTTGGCCAAAATGGTGCTGCTTGTGTTGTGGGTCCCGAAGGAAAGGCAGGAAAGGGAAGGTTAAGCAGGAGAAGAGGAAGAAGATGAAACACAGGGAGACATCGAAACAGATACATGCACTTGAAAATATTGAAGAGGGAGTTGAAGGTGAGTTGCCTCCGGTGCTACCCATAGGTAGCAAAAACGGAAAGCCATTTAAAAGTCGTTTTAATGGTTTGGTGTTTAAAACTTTTACAGTAAAAGCACTCCTTTTTTGAGGAAAACATTATACACGTTTAAAACACGTTATAAACGTGTTAAACACATTTTTGGCAAACTTTCCAACTTTACCCCTACTATATTTTGTAAATTACATTATTTTAAATGCATTTTTTTTGTGTTTCTGTTTTTCTACTATGTTTTTTTGAACAAAATCCATATTAAACTTGGATTTTTGCCATCCCATTTTATTGCCGAATCACGTTTTGCCAACTATCGTGCTACCAGGTTTCTGATTTTTGAACAGTATATGCATAGCCAAATATGTGATGAGCATGAGTGTATTTGTATTGCAGGAATAGACAGTGAGAAATCGTCTCTGATGTCCCAGAGAAAATTTGAGAAGCGATTTGGGCAGTCTCCGGTTTTTGTAGCTTCTGCACTTCAAGAAAATGGTGGACTAGCTCAAGGTGCCAGTTCTGCCTCACTTTTGAAAGAAGCCATTCATGTCATCAGCTGTGGTTATGAAGACAAAACAGAATGGGGAAAAGAGGTAAGTTGAATCTCTGAATGCATTTCGCAGTGAGTTATTATGCCACTATTGGCAAGGTTCAGATGTAGTTTTAAATTTCAGCAGAAATCCGAAATTTCGGCCTAAAAAATTCAGCTTCGGTTTCAGTTTGGACCGAAACCGAAAGTACATTGAACAGTTTTTTTTACAGGATTTTGCCAAAATCCAAAATTTTCAAGATTTCCACCAAAATTGCCTAAATTACTGAAAAAATACCGAATTTGTTTTACCGAAATTTACATGATTTCGGCTGAAACCGGCACCAAAACCAACATTTAAACCATGGGTTCACATAATAGAACAGCTAGATGGCAGTGGGACTCTTAGCAGATTTTTGCCCTCTAATTTTATAATGTTTCTACAGGTTGGTTGGATATATGGATCTGTTACAGAGGATATTTTGACGGGCTTTAAGATGCACTGCCATGGCTGGCGGTCTGTGTACTGCATACCTAAAAGGCCAGCATTCAAGGGGTCTGCTCCCATTAATCTCTCAGACCGACTTCACCAAGTTCTACGTTGGGCCCTTGGTTCTGTTGAGATATTCTTGAGCAAACACTGTCCCATCTGGTATGGCTATGGATGTGGTTTGAAATGGTTGGAACGTCTTTCCTACATAAATTCGGTTGTGTATCCTTGGACATCTATTCCGTTGATTGCTTACTGTACCTTGCCAGCATTCTGCCTCCTCACTGGAAAGTTCATCATCCCAGAGGTATGCACAACTGCACTCTCGAGATTTAATCTTTTGTTGAAATTCAACACTCTCTTTTAGTGCGAAAATCAAGGCCTGAAATTAAAAAGGTGTTTTTTAAAATTTTTTGGCAAAAGAGAAGACTTTTATTTAACATGTTTTGTGTCCTGGTCGTGCTAGCCTCTTTTTTCCAGGGTACTTCTCTTGAAGTTCTAAACCCATCATTGATTAGTTTAATTAGTTTCAGTGGACTTGGTCACACACCTTTTACCTGAGATCTATCAGTGAATGATGCCAAAAAACTGAATAAGCTTTTCTTGTCACAAAGTTTTTTTATAGAGTTCTAAAAGAAACAATGGGATCCATTCATGTTCTTTAGGTATACAAACAATGGCATTGTTCAAAACAAATGCATTGTCTTTTTTGGCTGGGATTTCTTGACATTAAAGATTGTGAACATTTTGCTTTATCATTTCTTAGAAAGTTTTTTTCATTGGTGAGATCACTTTGAAAATGAGGTTACCAGATTGGAGAAGTTATAGGTTTGGCATCGTGTGTTTTGTTACTTATTACTAAATAAAATCTTGGAAAGCGTAGGTTTAAAATTTTCTTGTCCTACAATCTGACTCGTGGCTCATATGAAATTGCTACTCTCTGCAGATTAGCAATTACGCGAGCATTATATTCATTGCCCTCTTCATATCCATAGCTGCAACTGGTATTCTGGAAATGCAGTGGGGAGGCGTTGGAATAGATGACTGGTGGAGAAACGAGCAATTCTGGGTTATCGGCGGTGTCTCCTCACACCTCTTTGCTCTCTTCCAGGGTCTCCTCAAGGTTCTTGGTGGAATTGATACAGCCTTCACTGTTACAACCAAAGGAGGAGACGACGGAGAATTTTCAGAGCTTTACCTCTTCAAGTGGACATCATTGTTGATCCCACCATTGACATTGTTGATAATCAACATTATTGGTGTGGTGGCTGGAATTTCAAATGCCATCAACAATGGGTACGAGTCTTGGGGCCCTCTGTTTGGTAAGCTGTTCTTCGCTCTCTGGGTCATCGTCCACCTCTATCCTTTCCTCAAAGGATTGATGGGGAAACAGGATAGAGTGCCCACAATTATTGTGGTGTGGTCTATTCTTCTGGCCTCTATCTGCTCACTCTTATGGGTTCGTGTTAACCCATTTTTGGCGAAATCGGATGGACCTGTATTAGAGATTTGTGGGTTGGATTGTGATTAATTTATTGGGGTTTAAGCTGGTTTTTCATGTAGAGGTTGGTTATAAGTTTGCGGAAGAAACAGATCCAAGATGTGGCGATTTTGGACGATCCAGACAGTCCATGGCAAAGCTGAGGATTAACTGGGGAGTGGCTTGTGTAGATACAGAAGAATTGGAATCTGACAAATTGATATTTGTTTTACTAGTTTTTATTGATTCTTTTGATACATACATGAGGGTTTTCATGAGGAATGGAAAGAGGTTGGTTGATTTGGGATGGCTTGTCATCCCAAGGGAACATTGTTTAGGCAATAGCTGATCTTTATTGAGTCGTATTTATTATTATCTTGTACTACATTTCTATCTCCAAATTTTTTGCAACTTTCTGTGTTTATTTCTGTTTTTGTTTCCTGATTGTAGATGGGTTCTGCGGTATAATGTCTAATCCATTAAGTACTCCAGATGGTAATACCAAGGCCCTGTTTGTTTTGAATTTTGAGAATTGATTTCGAGTCCAAAAGGCTTTGTAGAAAGGGAATCAAAACAAATTTTACACCCATTTTTAAAATTTGTTTTGCCCCCATTTTACATAGAAAGAAACGGCTCCAAACTGATTACTAGAAAATGAGCATTAAAATGTAGAAGAATGAATTCTCAAATACATTGATGCCGAGAAGATTTTGATTTGAATTTCTCACATTTGCAGCCCTTTTTGCATTGTAATTTGGATCCGGATCAAATTCTTCGATTTCCAATTCAGCAACTGACAGTGAAAACAATCAGATTTCTAAATATGCTATGGAAATAAGTAATTGGAAATCCACAAATATGGCAGTTTCCTTCACCTTATTTGCTCCTCAACCTCTCCCCTCCACTAGAAAGTACCCCCTTCCCCCTCTCTCTCTCTCCCTTCCTCAACATGAGCTGCCGGATCTATTCATTTTGTATTCAAAACTCAATTCCAAATCCAAATTCAAAGTATGAGGTATCGAAATGGGCCCAAATTTTGAATTTGGATTTGGAATTGAGTTTTGAATACAAAATGAATAGATCCGGCAGCTCATGTTGAGAGAGAGAGAGAGAGAGAGAGAGAGAGAGAGAGAGAGAGAAGGGGGGGAGGGGGTACTTCCTATTGGAGGGGAGAGCTTGTGGAGCAAAGAGGGTGAAGGAAACTGCCACATCTGTGAATTTCCAATTACTTATTTTCACAGCATATTTGGAAATCTGATTTTTTCAACTATCAGAATCTGAATTGGAAATCCAAGAATTTGATCTGGATCCAATTCACAATGCAAAAAGGGCTGCAAATGTGAGAAATCCAATCATTCGCAACCATTTGTGAGTTGTGATTTGGTTCCCAAATCAGCAACTGACAGTGAAACAGTGAAAAAAAAGTCAGATTTCCAAATCCTTTGATTCCCAAATCAGTCACTGACAGTGAAAAAAAATCAGATTTCCAAATATGCTTTGGAAATAAGTAATTGGAAATCCACAGATCTGGCAGTTTCCTTCACCCTCTCTGCTCTTCAATCTCTCCCCTCCACTAGGAAGTACCCCCCTTCCTTCTCTGTCTCCCTCAACATGAGCTAGTAGATCTATTCATTTTGTATTCTAAACTCAATTCCAAATCCAAATACAAAAATATGAGGTATTCAAACGGGCCCTTAATCTTGGAATCATATTTGATGGGTGTTTCAATTCTACACAGCTAAAAGGATTGTGTGGCCGATTTAGACGAAAGGTCTTTCTGTAGACTGTTTTCACATTAGGAGGTTGATCTATTAGATGGCATCACTTCAATTCACGCTGAGTGCATCATGTCATGATTAAATAGATCATGGGGATACAGCACAAGATGAGAGAGTATGTAGCAGACCAAGGTTTTCTCTTGAAGAACTCACAAAAAAGATAATGCAATAGATATATTGATTGAATATGGGCTTTCTCAAGTAAAATTGTCGTTTTGAAAACTTTTCAACCATCACGAATTACCTAGGCTTGGGGCTAATAAAGCTATTCAACCAAGGACCCATCACGAAGTTCATCCTTGGAGCCACCTCAACTTACTATTGTTAGCTAAGGAGGCCAAAATTGGGTATACACTAATTTAGTTATGATAACTAAGTTAAAGAATTTCTTGGACTTGGTCATTATCACCAGATATTGATGATTGACATGATACCCCATGGAGTCGGATGCATACCTAATGTACACAAGGTGCAGAGCTGTGTTCTTAAGAGTACTTAATATCGTTGATTTTTAGGTGGAGCCAAAATAAACCAAGTTGAATATGGTTGGAATTTTGTTTTATTTCATGGTCATTAGTTTTCTGATGGCTATGCCTATAGTCCACCCTCTTTCTTACAGTTCTCCAGTTTGACTAGGAGAGTAGTTGGGTTTGCTCCTAGAAACATATACCTATTAAGTCATAGGGGAAAAAGAGATGACACAAAAACTGGTTTCTTTCTCATTACCATGAAAGAAAGAAAAAAGAGAGGAGAGATTGAGAGGTGTATTGAGTTGCATGGGTAGTGTTTATGAATTGATATGGGTTTAGATCAACTGAGAAACCTGTTATAATCTGTGTTATCTTTATTAGGCCCTGTTCGCTTGAGATTGTGACAACAGATGGTGAGGGCCCCAACCGATTATTGGCACAAAGTTATCTTTATTAGGCCCTGTTCGCTTCAGATTGTGACAACCAATGGTGAGGGCCCCAACCGATTATTGGCCCATAATTTTGTGCCAATAATCTGTTGGGGCCCTCACTATCTGTTGTCACAGTCTGAAACGAATATAGAACCTTAATAAAATCTTCTTTAAATTGCTCGTGGACACACCTGTATGCCTAATCATGCAAATTGCGTGTGCTCTCTGTGCGTTGTCATTGCTCTTAATTTTTACACCCTATTGGATCGTATTTTAGCCTGTCGGTTTCTACAATTCAATTGAAACTTCCTACTCGCAATTGACTATGGGTCATGCAAGCTCTTGGAAATTTTGGGATAAAAACTTCACCTATGAATAGTGCTTTGGGAATACTTTGAAATCAATTGTGATTACCCATTTGAAATCTTTGGATCTATTTCAACAATGGGTATTTTCGAAATCGCTAATCCTTTCAATCTTTAGTCTAATCAAGTTGACACCCTTCTTGTACTCGTGCACTCATCATTGGAAGCAACCTCGAGGATTTTAATTAGTGTTAGCTTATACAGGAGCAAAATGAGATGTCTACATATAGATAGTCCAGTTGATGGACCCTACTACTCCGCTATCAGACGATCTTGTGCCCATTGCTTAAGATATGTTGCATGAACATGGCATTGGTTTTCAAATCCTTAATAAACCATGATGGTTGCTTCTAGTGAGAAAGCAATCATCTTCAAATAAATCATCTTTTCATAAAAGAATGATAAAAAAGTGAGAGTACTACCATAGCATATTCTTTTTGAAGAGCACGAATCCGTTATTCCAACCGGCCTAGAGAAGACGTAGATGATTGTGTCATTACTATCTCTAAACACCGGCCCATAGAAGACGTACATAGATGATTGTACCCTTCGAATCCTGCTTTGCAGCGTTGCCAAGGTAGCAACCATCGATGTTAGAGATTGAGAACATTTGCTACAACAGCGTATTCTCATCCTTTATAAACCTTGATCTCTCAAGGGGTGACCATCACTGTCTTGATCAATCTTAACATGATGTACCACCCACTTGTCATTCTTCGTGGTTAGAGAGAGAAAGAGGGAGAGTTCTACTTTTCTATCCAAAGTGTACCTAAGAGTTGGCGAAAGGGGATTTTGGTTAAGCCAACTATCTGGGCTGTGTTCTTCAATCTTCTTTCTCTACAGTGGGTAAAATGAGCAGAACAGAAACACTCATTGGAAGGGGGTCTAGAGAAACCACCACATTTCTTCATTTTTCCATTTACCCTGTTTGGTTGCTCAAAAGCAAGTAGATTACTGACGTTTCAAACGGCAATGATCTTCCAATGAATTGCCGGACGCTGTTTGGTTGCAATATTTGCATTGAAACTCCATTTTGACTCATTGAGATGTTTGAGACATAATCATTGCCTTTTTTTCCTATGCGGCGCCCATGTGGCGGAAATTTTTCCTCCTCTAATCTTCAAACCACATTTCTCAATTTGGGTGGCAGAAAAGTAGAAAAGGTCTTGTCTTATTCTCTTTCTTTCTCTATTTTGGTAATGACACCCCTACATCTTTCGCTATTCTTCTAGAGGCTTGACGCGCAACCAAACACTACTTACGTCTCTTCCACTATTATCTTAGATAACACCTAGATATCTTCCATGCTTGTTAACTCCCTTTTGACTTCTTCCGCTATTCTTCTAGAGGTTTGACGCGCAACCAAACCCTACTTACGGCTCTTCCACTATTATCCTAGACAACACCTAGATATCTTCCATGCTTGTTAACTCCCTTTTGACTTCTTCTTCCACTAATCTCCTAGCCACCTTCGAGCAACCAAACAAGACAAGGCTTTGTTTCTTTCGATGTAATTTTTTTTTCGTGTTAATTTTTACAATACAAAACAAATTTTACATTCATTTTTAAGGCCGAATGAAATGGAATCCAAGGAGAAAAGAGGGCAGAGGAAGTTCAGGAGAAGGGTCAAAGAACACACCAGTGGATCGTATTCAGGGGCAGAGCCACATATAGCGTGCAGGGGGGCGCAGGCGCACGGCCCCCTCCAATGACTTGCAAAATCCCTTTTATACACTACAAGAAGAGTTTTACCGGCGTTTGTGAACGGCGGTAATAGTAAGCGGCCCCCTAATCACCAATGCAGGCTTAGTGTGAATTAGTCTCCTCCCAAGTGTAAATTCTTGACTCCGCCCCTGATCGTATTCATTTGAAACTGGCCCCTTGATAGGGTGTTTTGGTTTCAAAGGAAGTCAAAAGTCTGAGTGCTACGTCCACACTAGGTCTTTGTGTCTTGTTGACTGGTTGTTTCCCTCCTCTTAGACACGTTCCATGAACATGAAATTGATTTTTAATGAATGTCTACCAGATTTTCTAACATAATCACCATTGACTCAAAACGAAGCCAAGTAATCAAGGTGGGGCCAGCAGCAATGGGATGGATCCATGCTCGTTAGTTGGATCAACGACCTAATCGCATCCAGATTGCAAGTATGAGTTTCAAAAATTAAGCATATTTTTCCAAGGAAAAATTCGGACGACAAAAATTCCAAGTGGGGCCCACATATTTAGACGATCGAGACTATTCATTTGTTAGTCCCAGGCCCTGGCCCAAAAATCATCTCCATACGACTATTCTAACCCTTTGATTTGTTGAGATTTCTATACCGTCCGTTTTTTGAACTTATCTGAGCCGTCGATTGACGTAGATAGTAGACCAAATAAGTGGCATTTCTTCCGGTCCTACACCATCCATCTTACACCAAAGATGGCGAAGGGCAGTAAATACGCGGTCGCAGTGAGGGTATTCTCGTCCTATAAGCTTAGAAGCATAAATAAATTTCAAAGGGAAGGAAGACGGCTAACCAAAGCAAACCCAAAAGTAGGGAAAAAAAATCACCCTAGAATTTTCCACCAATCTTCCTCGCACCCACCTTGCAATTTCTTCAAAACTTCAAAATCTCACACACGTCCCTTTGAGTAAACATATTTTCAAACAAATCACAAAACGCGCTCTACGCCACACCCATAAGAGAGAGAGAGAGAGAGAGAGAGAGAGAGAGAGAGGGAGGAAAAGAGAAAAAGAAAACCTTCAAACACCCAAACCCAAAAACAAAGACAAGGAAATAGTTTTTAGTTTTCTCTCTCTTTTTCATGGCTGAATCTCCTTCTCTAACCAGAGCCCAAATGGGTTGTCTAACAGAACCCGACATGGCCGCAGCCCAAAAGCTTATTCAACTCAGCGAAGACAACGAAAGCGAGGAGAGAAACAGGCAAAGTATTCCTCCGGCTACACCGGAAGGGGTGGCGGGAAAAAAATTGGGAGTTTTCCGGCGGAGGAAACGGTTTCAATCCATAGCTTATATTTACAAGAAGACTAAGCCTTTGAAGGTCTACCCCAAGAAAATAGAGACCATGAATAGGTAATGGGTTTTTGTTGTTCTTGTTGGTTTGTAGGTTGTGAGTTTTTGTTGTTCCTTTTGGTTTGTAATTTGTAGAAAATGGGTTTGGCTTTTCTTGTAATGGAAAATCGGAATTGTGGGTCTCTCTCTCATTTGTTTTGATTTTGTCATGGTTTTCGTATCTTTAGATTTTTGTTTCATCCACGAGAGAAATTCGTTTGTGTATTTAGATTGCTGTTTACATCCAAATTGCAATTTGGGTGTTCTTCTAAATAGTCTTGGAATGCCTTTTTTTTTTCTACTTTTCTATTTTGATATAAATTTACGTGAAATCTTGCTTTTATTTAGAGAAGCACATTGGATATTTAAGAGAAAAAGCATTGCTTGTCTACTAAGAAATGGGGTTTCTCCTTGCTAAATAACTTCACTAAAATATATCTGATGGGTTGAACATGGGAGTAATTTCTCTTATGTAATCGTCAAGGAATGGTTCTGCATGAGAAAATAACTTGGAGACGGAAGTCGAGAGTTAAGTGGTTGAAAGAGGGGGATAAAAATACAGCGTATTTTCATGCTATGGCTAGTGTGAGAAGAAGAGGGAATAAGATTGAAGCTTTGGAGGACAATGGAGTGATGGTGTCTGGTAAAGATGAGGTTACTAGGGTCATCTTAAAATTCTATAAATCCTTGTATGAGTCGGATGGGGTTCCTAGACCTACACCCGGAGAATGTGGAGTGTAGTAGTTTGAATCAGCTTCAAAGTTCAGATTTGGAGAAGCCGTTCGAAGAGGAGGAGATTGAAAGAGGTGTATTCTCTTTTACTAGAGATAAGGCGCCTGGGCCGGATGGATTCTGTCTCGCCTTTTTTCATTCATGTTGGACGTATGTGAAAAAGGATATTTTGGGATTTTTTCAAGGAATTTCATCGGGGTATGGAGTTGGATGGGGGACCAGGGGCCACTTTCATTGCTTTGATTCCCAAAGTTGTGGGAACATTCAAGATCTCTGAATTCCGACCTATTAGCCTTGTGGGATGCTTATATAAGGTTTTGGCCAAGGTTTTAGCGGAGAGGCTAAAGAAAGTCCTTCCTGATATTATTTCAGGTTGCCAAAGTGCCTTTGTTGCTAAAAGACAGATCTGGATTGCTCGTTATTAGCTAACGGGGCCATTGATTACTACCGTAGGTTGAAATTGAGAGGTCTTCTATGTAAGTTGGACATGGAGAAAGCCTATGATAGGGTAGAATGAGGGTGTCTTGATTTTTTATTAGATTAGATGGGTTTTGGAGCTAAATGGCGCTTTTGGATCAGGACATGTGTTTCTTCGGCATGGTTCTCTGTTTTGATAAATGGATCACCAAAAGGCTTTTTTAAGTCGTCTCGTGGTCTTAGGCAGGGGGACCCCCTTTCTCCATTTCTATTTGTAATTATGGCAGAAACTCGTAGCAGATTATTGGTCAAAGGTAAGTGAGTTGAGGTTGATAAAAGGCTTTAGTATTGGGAGGGATAATGTGGAGGTTTCTCATCTTCAATTTGCCGATGATACATTACTGTTTTCCGATCCTAAGAGAGACCTAGTGTTAAATTTGAAAGCTATTCTGAGATGTTATGAGATTATCATTGGGCAAAGGTCAAATTTCCACTACTCTAGAATGTTTGCATTGAATATGCCCTCGGAAGAGGCCTTAGAGATGGCGGATTGGTTAGGCTGCGAAATGGATTATTTACCTTCTACTTACCTTGGTCTTCCTCTGGGGTTGGTAGACCGAACAAGGAATTCTGGGAGCCGGTAATTGAAAAGATTGATAGGAGGTTGGACACTTGGAAAAGGAATTTGGTTTCCATAGGTGATAGACTTGTGTTGATTAAGGCAGTGTTGACCAACATTCCCATCTATTATATGTCTCTTTTCATGTGGCCGGTTAGTGTCACTTTGCGCATTGAAAATATCCAACGTAGATTTTTGTGGGGAGGAAATGCTGAGAAAAAGGGGATATCCTTGGTGAGCTGGAATGATGTTTGTGTCCCTGTTAAGATGGGTGGTTTGGGTATTAGGAGGATCAGGGAGTTCAACCACTCTCTTTTGGGAAAGTGATTGTGGAGATTTGGAGAAGAACATCTCCATTTGTGGGTTAGGGTCATTTGTAGCAAGTATGAATGCCAAGATGGGGGTTGGGAGTCTTTTGACCTATATAGGAATAAAGGGGCCGGTGACTGTGTGGAGAGACATTTTGAAAATGTCGGTCCCCTTTAATTCGAAAATTCGGTTTAGGGTGTATAAGGGCAATTAGGATCAAATTTTGGAGTGATGTTTGGTGTGCTGAGGGGCCATTAAATCTTTTATTCCCCAATATTCTTAGGGTGGCTGACAAGAAAGAAGCCTTTGTGAGTGAATGTTTTGATCGGAGTAGTGGGAAGTTACTGTGGTGCCCTTCCTTTAGAAGGAATTTCTTTGATTGGGAACTAGAGTCATATTCCAGTCTGTATCATCTTCTTGAGGGGTGCTTCATTAAGGTGGATGGGATAGATAGAAGAATATGGACCGTGGAACCATCCTGGAGTTTTTCTGTCAAATCTTTCTACATGAGTCTAATGCCCAGTACTACTCCATCCTATTCAGCCAAGGTTTGGAATATCATTGTCCGCCACGGGTGAGTATCTTTGGATCGGCTGTTTGTCGCGACCGGATTCAGACAATTAATTTCCTGAGAAACCGTGGCATGTGGCTTGTCGATCATTGCTCTCTTTGCCTTAAGGAAGGGGAATCTGTGGACCATTTATTCATGCATTGTTCTTTCACCCGATTGATCTGGAGATATATTTTTTGAGGTTTGGAATCAGTTGGGTTTTTCTGAGGTCTATTCGGATGTTGTTACATCAGTGGGGCACAGTGCCTTGGCGAAAAAAAAGGAAAAATCTTGTGGGAAGTTTGTTTGCTTGCTACTTGGTGGGTTGTTTGGAATGAAAGAAATTCGAGGATCTTTGAGGGTAAGGCGAAGTCTCCGTATTTTTTGTACATGGGCATTATTGCCTTGGTGATTTCATAGACGAGATGTCTTCCATCATTTCAATTTGTTTCGGCTTTTGACCTTTGGGAAGGTTGGAGGGAAGTGTGTTTTAGTAGTGAAAGATTGCCTAGCATCGTCCAAAGATGGGAACTGCCTCCCCTTGGTATGTTCAAACTTAATTTTGATGGTGCTTCTTTTGGTAATCCCGGGCCGACCGGGGTGGGAGGGTTATGCCGTAATGGTGAGGGCGTTGTTCAGTGGGCCTTCTTTGGCTCGATTGGTGTATGCGATACTTCAGAGGCGGAAGTTAAGGCGGTATTCTGCAGTATCAAGAAAATAAGTGGTGATTGTCTAGACAAGGTTATTATTGAAGGGGATTCCTTAAATATTATCCGGTGGCTTAAGGGGGGAGTGGTGCCTCCTTGGAGATTCTTGCCGTTCATAGATGAGATCCACGAGATTATATCAGGGTCATCGGCTGTCTTGAAGCATGTGAGGAGGGCGGCCAATGAGAAGGCTGATCTGTTAGCCAAGAGGGGTGTGAATAGTGACTCTTTACAATGGTTTGATTATTTGCCCCTTTGATCAGCCATGTCTTGTTCTGTTGTTGTTGTGTTTTTTCTGTTTCTACTTTATTATCTTGTAATTTGTTCTATTGGGCTGTCCCACTTTGGGCTTCCCTTTCCATTCTAATATGATTCACCATTTCAACAAAAAAAAATGATAGTTAGCCTTAATAGTATGTTTTATTAGTATGTTTTATGGAACAATGAAAAGAAGATTTGCACCGAAGCTATACAGCACTTTATGTTATAATAGTCTAAGAACATGGATGTGAAATCCTCGGTTAGTCCTGTTGCTAATCAGGTTTAGGAAGGGCAAAAGGCATGACTAGTAGTGACATTAAAGTCATGTTTGGCAACTAAGAAAAAAAAAATCCATGGAATACTTGTGAAGCCACTTGTGGAAAATGGGAGCGTGAGTGAGTGAGTCTCTCTACTCCTGCCATCAAGTCTCTCCCTCTTCCTACTTCTCAGCCTATCTCTCACAAATTGGGCCGGCAAATATATAGAATAATTTTTTTATAGTGGCCTCATGAGATGGTTGCAACTTTCATATGAACCCGCATTGTTATGATTGAGCTTCCCTGATTCACAATTTCATTTAGAGAAATGATTTCAGCACAACTATGTTTTGATACATGCGCTCATGTATCTTGTCTTTTAGCATTTAATTGTCACGTAAGTGCTTTTTGGGAATGTCAGAACCCTTTTACAGCTTTTTAAATACTAAAAGACAACAAACATGACGTCAATGTATCAAAACATGTTTGTGTTGAAATCATTTCCCTTTCATTTACTCTAATTCCAACTTTTCATTTTTTTTAAAAAAATACGCCTTTATATTTACCTAAGGAAACAATTCAAATCCTTAAAAACTATAGTAAAAACGTAAAAAATATCAGCACCAACAAACACTTCGGTTTTGCAAAGTGTGTGAACTCTCGCAACCTGGTCTTTACCATTGGGAATTTGACTTGGACTTTGAATGCGTGCACGTCTAAGCTCTTGTCGACTTGCCTCAACTTCTACTATCGTGGGGCCAACTATTTTTCATTTACACTTATCTGTTGAGCCCACCCACTCTTCCCAAACCCATGCGTGTGGTGGAGCCCACTATTTTTCACTTGGGAAGGGCCAGGATTTAAAAAAAAAAAGCTTAATTAGCATGGGTGGGGTCCACCATCTTACACCTCATGCAGGCCCATCATCTCCACCCAAAGTCACGCATAGGGTGGGGGCCACCATTTTACGCATCATGTTTTTGGAGTGGGGCCCACCATCTCTACCCAAACCAGTGCGTAGGGTGGGCCCACCATTTTACACCCATGCATAGATGTGTGGACCCCGATCCGAGAGAGTCGGCGGTGAGGGACGTGCCCCACACGCTAAGGTCTCTAATGGATCATCCACGTGAATGGAGAGCTCTACCAAGGAACTCTCGAAAGAAAATGTGCCTCTCACAGCATGAGTGGCGATACAAAGGGAGATACCTCTCGATTCGGGGACTAGCCCAGATTCGAGGCGTACCTTAAACAAAGAAGAGTCGCCATCCAAGGAAAAGGGTCCAAGGATCCCATACTATGCTCTGTTGCAACGGATAACCAGAGATATAAAAGGGGGTTCGTGCCTGGTTACGAATTCGGAAGGTCTGAAGAGCACCTCATCCGCCCAAGTGCAAGCACCTGGTCTCTTATGCCATTTGTTATTGATTTTGAAGAGTTTTGAGCGAAAGTCATATGAAATGGGAACCTATATCTCTGAGAAGACGTCTACCTAATCATGCATGTCTCAGAGATGAAAATTAAACACATACACAAAATAAATGAAAAATGTGTCACCTAAGCATAGCTAGGTTTATAAGTGACATGCCTAATGGGTGTCTAAATTCTGATGAACAAACACAAGCATGACACACCAAAAAAGTATAAGGTCTGCGCAATAAAGTAAGAAAACACTGCAAAACATAGAAAAACGACTCGATACCATACAACCCTAAAACTCTAATCTATACCTAGGCCCGAGTCTTTAGATGATCTGATGTTCATCCAAAGAAGCCTACGTATCCCCGCCTCCACGAGAATCAAGGCAACGTAGTTCTTCGCACCTATTCTAAGCTATGATGCCTAAGACATCTAGACCTCTATCCTAGACTCGATCTAAAAGACCAGACTAGTTCTTAAAGCTTCTTGTGTGATTATTTAAATTCCAATGGATTGTAGATTTTAGGACACCCTATATGCCCTAACTAAATGCAGGTTAGCTCTAAGCTAATGCAGGTGGTTCCTATAATCTATGTGTAGCTAGGCTGTATATCCTAAGGAAAACAGTAGGATCTATCGCATCTTAGATCTAGTCATCAATTGGCGATGTGGATCGCCAACTGACCGGACGGAGGCGCTCCTATAACTCTAGGACAAACTCCTAACTCTAACACAAACACAAACAAATCACACAACACATCAAAGACAAACTCAAAACTCTAAAACTCTTTATCTAGGACAAACTACTAACTCTAGAGGAAGATCTTGTTGAAAACAAGGTTTTGAAGATTTTTGGTATTTTTTCTTAAAATGGGTAAATGATTTATTTACAAAGGTTTGGCTGGACCTGAGATAAGAATCTCAAGCTGCACTACGTACCTCGTGGAAGAGGATCAAGCCAACGTAGTTCGAAACGAACTCTCAAACTACGCTTCTAAAAGAAACACTCAACACTTTATATTTTTTTTAAGGTTTTTTATATTTTTAAATGTTTTTGATATTTTTAAAGTTTTCAAATGTTTTTGGGTTTTAAATTTCTAATGTTTTTGGATTTTAAAGCTTTTCCAATGCTCAGGACCTTTAAATGTTTTCAATCTTCCAGGGAACACACAAGAACAACCACAAACTAGGGCAAAGCCCTAAATCCAAAGGGGAAACCCCGAACAAGAAACTAACGCCTCAAAGAGACGATCCACAACAAGAAACTGGCGTCTCAAAGAGACAAACCACAACAAGAAAGATAGTGCCCCAAGAACAGAGAAAATAATCTAAGATCCTAAGCAGGGAAGGCTCTATATGACTGAATTAGTCTCTAATGGAAAAAAACTCCTAACTAATAACACTAGAGAGGAGGAACAAATGAGTCAGAGACTCTCTAATAACACTACCGAGTCAAAGACTCACTCTAAAAGAGGAGGCCACTCTAACATGAGGCTAGGTAAGCCTCCTAAAGGGGAAACTCTCTACATGAGACAAGGCTTGTCTCCGAGACATAAATGACGTAAAAAAGGAATAAAAGACCCTGTGCATATTTGGCAAAGGTAAAACACCCAGCCGGGCCGGACAGCTACCTAGCCCTAGGGTGCAACAAATGTGCAACCAGATACCCATATAGGATAGGGGTATGAAGCCAAGCCGAGTAGGGTGTTCTCCCAAAACCAAACGACGCACAAAGAGGAGGGTTAGTAAGAGAATGAGACTGGGCAAGTCTCCTATATACAAAGGAGGGGTATGCAACTTGGACTGAGCAAGTCCCCTAATAATGGGCTTGGGCTAACGCCTTCATCGCCCTTTCAACGAGAGGGAATTCTAATATCAAAGAATTTTAACAAAATCTATAAGACTGTGTTAGTCTATCAAAAAGAGAAGAAAAGGCTACCAGATAATCGCAAATTTTATTCTAAGAATAAATCAAGTGCCAAGCAAAGAAGAATATACAATCTAATAGCAATCATAAAATGATAAATAACATTAATTAGTCCAGACCAGCCGCTGGATAGCCTAATAAAGTAAAAACAATATCAAACACTTCTATTCCCAACCACAAACACCACCCCAATATGGGGATGAAATCAGATGATGCTAAAGTAATCATCTGATATCATAATACACATGATAATATTTCTATATCCCGCCTTGAGATCAGACAGTACTCATGTCGATAATATCGAATAGAGTAGTCATCTGATCTCCTTCTTCCTATTTAAACAATTTATTTAAATAAAAAAAAAATAAGGTTGAGAAGTAATCCAACAAAGATAGAAAACCAATCATATGTGTACAACCCTGTCAATGACAACCATTACAAAACTGATCCAATAAAGGATGTTTACACATTGGATGGAATCAGGTCAATTACATAATTGCTGAGACATAAAATGTTATTTTATTGAAAGAAAAAGTGATTCAATTAACACTACCCTTACACAACATGTATAGAATATAAAGATTATGAACTCTTAACTTACAGGGTATGGATTAAGAAAATATTAAACTAAAATCAATATAACTTCAATTCCTTAATTAGCTTTATTCAGAGAGATCAGGATAAGCTACAAAATTCATTCTACAGAGATTGACTCTTTAAAAAAAAAATTGAGATAAATCACAGAGCCCATACTATATATTTCAATTTTTGCTCAAGACAAAATTATAATAAATCAACAGCAACTAATTTTATACAAAAGGAAATCAATCAAATATAAAATCCCTCATTTTCTTGATCATATTAGGTAATTATTTCCCTACAGTGCTCATTCCAGGCAGGAAGTACTTAATAAAATACTTACTTGGTTTCAGAAGCTTGCTAGAAAAGAAAATCTCCAAAGAAGATCTCAACCCTCCTTCTCCCCTATTTTCCACATCTCTCTCCGATTTTTTTTATTTTTTTTTTCTTGCAAATCTTAGCTATATAAACCGCAGATCTAAGCAATAAGATCGTGGATTTAGGGCTTTGACACTAAAACAGAGCTTAAACAAGATCGGAAAATGACCGGATCCTGGCCGGAATTGGCTTTGATCGAAGCTTTGATCGAAGCTCGGTCAGAGCTTGGCAAATTAGTAACAAAAGAGAAAATACAAGTAGCTTGAGGAAGTAGAATCGATCAGAGCTTGGGGTGTTGAATTTGGTGAGATCTAGGGAGAAAATCTCTCTCGTTTCTCTCTCAGATTTGGGGAAAACCCTCCGTTCTCAGCTTTTCTAGAATCCTTCGAAATTATAAAAAAAATCAAATCAAGCTTGAACAGATCTCTGTGCTCTCCAAAATCTCGTTAATTCCAGAGGATTAGCCGGCTTCATGATCGGGAAATGTGAAAATTTCCACCGGATGTGATGGATCTTGAAGGTGAAAGTGTTAAGGTTTGAAATGTGGAAAAACAAAATTTCAAAACTTCTAAGACAGATCTAAAAAATTTAGATGGATCAGCAACTTATAAAAAAAAAAACAAAACAAAAATCAAGGAAAAGATCTCAACCGGAGCTCCGGTGAGCTCGCCGGAGAAAGGGATCGGTGAATGAGGTTAGGGTTAAAGAAGGACAAATTTCAGGTAGATAAAGATAGAGAATGGTGATAATGAAGAAAGAAATACAAGGTAGTAGATTAGCTGTGATTAATCGGAACTAACCGGAGCTCCGAACGAAAAAATCACCAGAGATTAAAATCTCACTTGAGAAGAAGACATAAAAGAAATGGATTTTTCTCCCTCTACCTTTCTCTCTCTGCAGATCCTCGCTCGCTCGATCTACAGATCTGGGACTTGGGCCGGATCGGAATTAGACCGGATCTCCGATCAAAATGATCGGAGAAGAACAACGAAGATGGGTTTCTTTCTGTCTCTCTCTCCCTCTCCTTTTTTCTGGAAAATGAAAATCCCCCCCTCTCAACGAAACTTTTTTTTTTTTTTTATTATAGGTTTATTTTGGCATTGATATTGGCACTCAAAAATGATGGGCGCGCGGAAATTTTGATAAGGCGCGCCCGCAAATCGCGTCTCTTTTGATCCAGATTCGTCCCATCCAGGATAAATTCGCCCCCCTCTCAGGATATAATCACCCCCCTTTTGTGAACTTGACCTACGACTTTGCTCGACTCGTTCGCTAGGCAAACGAACTCGGATTTCAACGAAATTTTGCAGGGAGCTAAATGGGACCCTAAGCTAGCTTAGGGTGAAGTTTGGGATCCTATCTCTTTGATTTGGTGGGGTTTTGCGCAAAACTGGAAGGTTTAGGGCACGGTCAAAATGGGGTGTCTACAGATGCCCCTCTTTGGCAGAGCGTGCTTGTCACGCGAATGTCAAAGCTGAACAGACAAACCATTTTGGCCAGCCCAAAATTAAAGAGTTTAAAATTTTTGATTTTTGATTTTTGAAAATGATACACACAAGATAACACGGTGAAATAGCCTTTCGCCGGACTCTGACTCTGGAAACGCTGGTGAGATAGCCTCTCTCCAACTCTTAACTCAGTACATATTGACGAGATAGCCTCTCTTGCAAAACATTAAATGATAGATTTGATTGTAAATGATCTTGAAATTTGGAGAAAAAATGGATTTGAATGCCGTGTAGAAACGGACTTCGAATGATTTGAATGCCGTGTGAAAACGGACTTAGAATGCCATGTGAAAATGGACTTGGATGACTGGAATGCCGTGTGAAAACGGACTTGAATACCTTGAATGCCGTGTGAAAACGGACTTAGAATGCCATGTGAAAATGGACTTGGAATGCCGTGTGAAAACGGACTTGAATGCCATGTGAAAATGGACTTGAATGACTGGAATGCCGTGTGAAAACGGACTTGGAATACCATGTGAAAATGGACTTTGAATGCCGTGTGAAAACGGACTTGAATGCCATGTGAAAAATGGACTTGAAATGCCATGTGAAAATGGACTTGAATACCTTGAATGCCGTGTGAAAACGGACTTGAATACTTCGAAAACATTTTTTTTTTAAATCTTTCAAATGGTGAAAGAAATGACCAAACTCCAAATCGCGGAGCCATTGGCGAAAACAGCTTTTAAAATCTTTCAAATGGTGAAAGAAATGACCAAACTCCAAATCACGGAGCCATTGGTGAAAACAGCTTTTAAAATCTTTCAAATGGTGAAAGAAATGACCAAACTCCAAATCGCGGAGCCATTGGCAAAAACATCTTTTAAAATCTTTCAAATGGTGAAAGAAAGGACCAAACTCCAAATCGCGGAGCCATTGGCGAAAACAGCTTTTAAAATCTTTCAAATGGTGAAAGAAAAGACCAAACTCCAAATCGCGGAGCCATTGGCGAAAACATCTTTTAAAATCTTTCAAATGGTGAAAGAAATGACCAAACTCTAAATCGCGGAGCCATTGGCGAAAACAGCTTTTAAAATCTTTCAAATGGTGAAAGAAAAGACCAAACTCCAAATCGCGGAGCCATTGGCGAAAACAGCTTTTAAAATCTTTCAAATGGTGAAAGAAAAGACCAAACTCCAAATCACGGAGCCATTGGCGAAAACATCTTTTAAAATCTTTCAAATGGTGAAAGAAATGACCAAACTCCAAATCGCGGAGCCATTGGCGAAAACAGCTTTTAAAATCTTTCAAATGGTGAAAGAAAAGACCAAACTCCAAATCGCGGAGCCATTGGCGAAAACAGCTTTTAAAATCTTTCAAATGGTGAAAGAAAAGACCAAACTCCAAATCACGGAGCCATTGGCGAAAACAGCTTTTAAAATCTTTCAAATGGTGAAAGAAATGACCAAACTCCAAATCGCGGAGCCATTGGCAAAAACATCTTTTAAAATCTTTCAAATGGTGAAAGAAAGGACCAAACTCCAAATCACGGAGCCATTGGCGAAAACAGCTTTTTAAAATCTTTCAAATGGTGAAAGAAATGACCAAACTCCAAATCGTGGAGCCATTGGCGAAAACAGCTTTTAAAATCTTTCAAATGGTGAAAGAAAAGACCAAACTCCAAATCGCGGAGCCATTGGCAAAAACAGCTTTTAAAATCTTTCAAATGGTGAAAGAAAAGACCAACCTCCAAATCGCGGAGCCATTGGCAAAAACAGCTTTTAAAATCTTTCAAATGGTGAAAGAAATGACCAAACTCCAAATCGCGGAGCCATAGGCAAAAACAGCTTTTAAAATCTTTCAAATGGTGAAAGAAAGGACCAAACTCCAAATCACGGAGCCATTGGCGAAAACAGCTTTTAAAATCTTTCAAATGGTGAAAGAAATGACCAAACTCCAAATCGTGGAGCCATTGGCGAAAACAACTTTTAAAATCTTTCAAATGGTGAAAGAAAAGACCAAACTCCAAATCACGGAGCCATTGGCGAAAACAACTTTTAAAATCTTTCAAATGGTGAAAGAAATGACCAAACTCCAAATTGCGGAGCAATTGGCGAAAACAGCTTTTAAAATCTTTCAAATGGTGAAAGAAAAGACCAAACTCCAAATCGCGGAGCCATTGGCGAAAACAGCTTTTAAAATCTTTCAAATGGTGAAAGAAAAGACCAAACTCCAAATCACGGAGCCATTGGCGAAAACATCTTTTAAAATCTTTCAAATGGTGAAAGAAATGACCAAACTCCAAATCGCGGAGCCATTGGCGAAAACAGCTTTTAAAATCTTTCAAATGGTGAAAGAAAAGACCAAACTCCAAATCGCGGAGCCATTGGCGAAAACAGCTTTTAAAATCTTTCAAATGGTGAAAGAAAAGACCAAACTCCAAATCACGGAGCCATTGGCGAAAACAGCTTTTAAAATCTTTCAAATGGTGAAAGAAATGACCAAACTCCAAATCGCGGAGCCATTGGCAAAAACATCTTTTAAAATCTTTCAAATGGTGAAAGAAAGGACCAAACTCCAAATCACGGAGCCATTGGCGAAAACAGCTTTTTAAAATCTTTCAAATGGTGAAAGAAATGACCAAACTCCAAATCGTGGAGCCATTGGCGAAAACAGCTTTTAAAATCTTTCAAATGGTGAAAGAAAAGACCAAACTCCAAATCGCGGAGCCATTGGCAAAAACAGCTTTTAAAATCTTTCAAATGGTGAAAGAAAAGACCAACCTCCAAATCGCGGAGCCATTGGCAAAAACAGCTTTGAAAATCTTTCAAATGGTGAAAGAAATGACCAAACTCCAAATCGCGGAGCCATAGGCAAAAACAGCTTTTAAAATCTTTCAAATGGTGAAAGAAAGGACCAAACTCCAAATCACGGAGCCATTGAAGAAAACAGCTTTTAAAATCTTTCAAATGGTGAAAGAAATGACCAAACTCCAAATCGTGGAGCCATTGGCGAAAACAACTTTTAAAATCTTTCAAATGGTGAAAGAAAAGACCAAACTCCAAATCACGGAGCCATTGGCGAAAACAACTTTTAAAATCTTTCAAATGGTGAAAGAAATGACCAAACTCCAAATTGCGGAGCAATTGGCGAAAACAGCTTTTAAAATCTTTCAAATGGTGAAAGAAATGACCAAACTCCAAATCACGGAGCCAAAGGCAGAAATATTTTTTTTTAAAATGAAAGGAAAATTCATTGAAATGATTGAAGAAATGACTAACTTTGATCGATTTCACAAGGTGAATAAGTCATTCTTCGCCAAGAATGATTGAAAATGCATGATCTTTGCTGAAGATAAAACTCAAGAAACTTGAAAAAAATTCCAGGTATTGACCCTTCTTTAACAGGTAAAAAGCATTATGCTGAGGTTCGAAGGTTGGGGAGCAAATTCTAGACTCCACTGAGGAAATTGATTTTTCTTGGGAAGTTGACTCTTCAGGAGAGTGGACTCGTCTAAGGAGTTTAGAAGTTTGGTTCGAGATATACTCTTACATCTCTTATCTCAACTTACTGAAGACATTGACACTGATTGCCTTTTTTGCTTGATATCTTTTATGACGCAAGTCATAAAAGATGCCCCTAGTGTATTGTACTTCCATAACAAGAGTCCCAAGGAAAGTAAAACCAGGATAGGTAGGAAAATTTGGGTTTGTATAGGTTCTTTCTTTGGAATAAAGATGGGATAATGGCTAAGCTCAAAGACTTCTCCTTTCATTGACCACTATTTGAGGTTCGCTCTTTCCACCACCTTCTGCTTGAAATTTGACATCTTCAACATTTCTGAACAAGATATTTCTCGCTTTTCCCTAGTACTTAAACCAGGGTCTATTCATTTTTATCACTTCAGAAAATATACACCCATTCTTCCAGTGCCAGATGACTTGGACCTTGAAGGAAAACAAATATGAATGAGGAACAGACTTCTAAGACTCTATCAAAGAAAATGTACATTATTCAAGGGACTTGACTCACTTTTGATTCACCCTTAGACCTTATGTGTATTTTTAAATGGTAAGGCTAGCCGCTCTCAGAATAATTTCAAAAACCATGTCAAGAGGCATTAATTTCCTCCATCGGTACTTCCGTCATGGTTATTACCCCCTTTGGATTGCTCAGTTTTAATGCTCCTAGTTTAAAAAGGGTGTCAAAGTAAGTCTCACTGACACTACTTGGATTCTAAGATCCTGCCCTGTGTAGTGATTGTTTCTTCATCTCTTCGAATTCCCTCTGGTGGGAACTCATGATTATAGCATTCCAGGTTTCTGGTTTAGCAAACCATTTGCTTCAGTTTTTGCCTGGAATTCTCATACTACTCAAACTTCAGAATTCTTCATAATCGAGGAACTCCTTCCATGTCTTATCAGCTCACTTTTTGTGGAAAGTCTTCGCCTATGACTGGATTGCCTCTTCAAGTTTTCAATCCATTGGACCGCTACCCTCATTTTGCATAAGCCGGCTTCTTTGGTTATCGACTTAGCAAATACATGACTTTATCTAGGCCGCCCTTTCGGGTTTTCAACCTAGTGGGTCTTCAGACTCTCGTTCTTTTCATTTCTTTCTGTTTTTGTTTTCAATTGCCTTGAACCTTTGCTCGTTTCACCAGAAGAACTTTATAGGTAGGCTCGGGTTCAAAAGGGTTGGATATCAGAAGTTCAAACGATTTGGACCGAATCTGGTCTTGCCAGACTACCTACGTACCCCAAAAATGGAGGATCAGATCCGCGTAGTTCGCTTTGGGTTTAACAAAGAATGGTTTAGCTTTTTAGCTTCAAAATTTTGGAAGGGGAATGATTTAGCTTTTATCCCCAAGGTTTGACCGAACCTGAATTGATCAGGTTGCCTACGTACCCCCGAAGAGTTGGGGATCAGGTCATGACGTAGTTCAGGTGCATAAAATGCCCCTGATTTATAATGTGGTTGAAAGAATTATTTGGTTTTAAAATGTTAGCTCAAAGGGCTCACAAAAGGATTTTTTTTTTTTTAAAACATTGGGATTTTGGCTATAAAGGCTCAAACGTCCAAGAATGGCCTCCTGGTGTTTGGATGTACAAGCTTTTGAATGTTTAAGGTTCAAGACTTTGAAAAAAAAATTTTTTTTTTTTTTTTTTTTTTTTTTTTTAGAGTCTGGCAGTATTTGCAACGAAGACTTCAACCACGGTGCTCCACTTAAACTTGTGCGCTTCTCGAATATCTTGAATTTATGCTCAAGATTATATCGCTCTCGATAATCTCCAAATGTCGGAGACAATTCTGATATTCAATCTATCTCATAGACTCCATCACTTGGGTCTTTGATTTTTCTAAGGAGTTGTCTATGGGACACATTCCCTTCTCCTTCTTGTCTTTCTCAGGCTCTTGTTTCTTTTAGATGTGCTCTTCCTTTTGGACATAAGAATTGTCCCTACTATCTGAATACAATGACTTCAAATCCCACCAAGATGTACAACACAAATGCTCTTCTTGGGGATCAAGTCTATGACTTTCTTTTTTGAAAGTCATCTCTCAATGTCTTCTCATCAGCTCGACTGGATGTCTGATGCTCATTTCTCTAACATTTTAGCTTCTGACTTGATGTCTAAAGCGGAAGGAGTCTTGCTTTTCGTAACAACAGGGCGTTCACTTGGTTTATCCTTATAGGATCAAGCAAGACTACCTCAAACCCCTATAAACAGGTTTATCAATTCTTCGCTCTCCTCGGGAGATAAAGTTTTGCCAATCCATCTTTCCCGAGTTTCGGATTTCAATACCACTATCAACAGCTTTGATTTCTTCTTTGAGTGGCTATGCTCGACGTTCTTCCTCTCGTTTGATCATGTTTCAGATTTCAAGGGGAATTTCGTCTGCATTCTCATCCGAGAAGGGTGTGTTTAATCATTTAAGCATTAGATCTAAGAGTGAATCACAAGAACACTGATAATGCTAGAATCAAATCTTTATTTCAACAGAAATTTCAAGTACAGTGATGACTTTTTTTTTTTTTTTTTTTTTTTTGTTTTGACGCACCTCAATGGGTTCTACATTGGACTTGACAAAGACGATACATTGACTTTGAATGAACAAGACTGACAAACATGACTCTTTTCTCTTTCTTTTATCGACACAGTGAGACTTACCAACTTTGAGAGAGAAAAGTTGGTGTACACTCAATGAAAGACAAACCTAACAAACAGGACACTATTCGTCAGTAATGCACTGGCACTGAAAGGTTATGGGTGGCACTCCTTCCTCCATGATGTCCATAACTAGGGTTTCAACCCTGGTGCAGGTTCTGTTGACCTGGCTGGGTGAAATGAAAGGAAACTGGTTCAACAAATGGGTGAAGTCAATTAGGTCTGACTCCTGTCATGGAAATGACAAACACTAATTTTAGTGTGAGACAATCTCGTTGAATGTTATACACAAGTTGAAACAAGAGATAATACAAACACATCTCTCCCTTGGGTAAGAACCAACAGCATACCAATTGGAAGAAGGATTATGGTAAGATAAACACATGACTCATCAACAATCCCAAAAGATGGTGATCACATTGAAAATGTGTTGGGTAAAAATTGGCAGCATGACGGCCACACAAAAGGGACCCCACAAGTCATCTCAAGGGTATATGAATAATCTCAGTAGTATAGAACTCCCAGCAAGGATACTTGCACTCAAATGTTGGTAGCAAGATAGGCTCATGAGTGAAAAATAGAATATGGTCATCGGAGGGATGTGAAGGGCTGACCATGAATGACGACATTTAGAGATGGGTTGAATTTGCAACCAAAAGATCTAAGGATAGATCGTGACCATAAGAATGATGATTAGAAGCCATCGATCTGATCATAATCTAAAAGAATGAATAGATAGGGATAATTGATTAGATTAGGAATGAAAACCTAACTAAGCGGTAAACCCTAATCTAACAATGAAAAACATGGATCAATTTTAAGACCAATAGATCAAGGAATAGATAATGGATAAAGAACCAATAATCTAATGATAATCCACAGAATGGATAAAATAGAAAGGATTGATTAGATTACGAAGGAGAACCTAACTAAGAGGTAAACCCTAATCTAATAATGCACATATAGGATCAATGATACAAGGTATGAACCAGATCTATGATCGAAAGATCAGAACAAAGACCATGGTCATAACGATGACAAATAGAAGTCACTGACCAAATCTAAATCTCAAAGAAAATGACTGATTGGATTAGATAGGAAACATTACAAAGGAGTAAGCCCTAATCTAATAATCAAATATATACATATATACATATATATCCTAACCAGGGGCACCAGCCCTAAATATGATCCCATAGAGTCAAGACACTTGACTCAAGACAGACATGTGAGTGTACTAGGACTGCGTTGTAGCCACATAAGATGAGCTACAATAATCTATGGATAGGACATGGCTCCTAAATCTAGGCTCCAACATGTGTAAGCAACACATGTTCGTCCTTATATGAATGCAATATATATATAAACACATGCAACTCCTAATTGGTTTTTACTAAATCAACAAATATATCCATGTACATAATATATGTAAAATGAAAGTAGAGCTCCGGACTCAATCTATTGGGTACTATGCATATGATCCATACTTTAAGTATATAACACAAGTACGCCGAGTGTTATATACAGTATGCTTCATTGCTCACCGGCTGCTGTAAACACAAGTACACCGAGTGTTTACGACTGCAGCACTGGCGCATAGCTTGGTAATAGATACAACAGCACCATCTGGATAGTGATATCCCATGAGGCACGCATTATATCTATCCCGTGGAGCTAATAATAATAAAATCAATAAAACAAAATTAAAAAACAAAATGATATATGCCGTGCAGTGTGTGAATCCCTTGTTTTAAACACCTATTTGGTGCCCCTGGATTCTAAGCGATTAAATTCCCATTTATAATGATTTTAGCTCATAATTCTTCAAAATTAATAACAAATGGCATTTTAACAGAGTTAGGCAATATCTCGAAAGATTTCCCCAGCAGAGTCGCCAGCCTGTGGACCCCGATCCGAGAGAGTCGGCGGTGAGGGACGTGCCCCACGCGCTAAGGTCTCTAATGGATCATCCACGTGAATGGAGAGCTCTACCAAGGAACTCTCGAAAGAAAATGTGCCTCTCACAGCATGAGTGGCGATACAAAGGGAGATACCTCTCGATTCGGGGACTAGCCCAGATTCGAGGCGTACCTTAAACAAAGAAGAGTCGCCATCCAAGGAAAAGGGTCCAAGGATCCCATACTATGCTCTGTTGCAACGGATAACCAGAGATATAAAAGGGGGTTCGTGCCTGGTTACGAATTCGGAAGGTCTGAAGAGCACCTCATCCGCCCAAGTGCAAGCACCTGGTCTCTTATGCCATTTGTTATTGATTTTTAAGAGTTTTGAGCGAAAGTCATATGAAATGGGAACCTATATCTCTGAGAAGACGTCTACCTAATCATGCATGTCTCAGAGATGAAAATTAAACACATACACAAAATAAATGAAAAATGTGTCACCTAAGCATAGCTAGGTTATAAGTGACATGCCTAATGGGTGTCTAAATTCTGATGAACAAACACAAGCATGACACACCAAAAAAGTATAAGGTCTGCGCAATAAAGTAAGAAAACACTGCAAAACATAGAAAAACGACTCGATACCATACAACCCTAAAACTCTAATCTATACCTAGGCCCGAGTCTTTAGATGATCTGATGTTCATCCAAAGAAGCCTACGTATCCCCGCCTCCACGAGAATCAAGGCAACGTAGTTCTTCGCACCTATTCTAAGCTATGATGCCTAAGACATCTAGACCTCTATCCTAGACTCGATCTAAAAGACCAGACTAGTTCTTAAAGCTTCTTGTGTGATTATTTAAATTCCAATGGATTGTAGATTTTAGGACACCCTATATGCCCTAACTAAATGCAGGTTAGCTCTAAGCTAATGCAGGTGGTTCCTATAATCTATGTGTAGCTAGGCTGTATATCCTAAGGAAAACAGTAGGATCTATCGCATCTTAGATCTAGTCATCAATTGGCGATGTGGATCGCCAACTGACCGGACGGAGGCGCTCCTATAACTCTAGGACAAACTCCTAACTCTAACACAAACACAAACAAATCACACAACACATCAAAGACAAACTCAAAACTCTAAAACTCTTTATCTAGGACAAACTACTAACTCTAGAGGAAGATCTTGTTGAAAACAAGGTTTTGAAGATTTTTGGTATTTTTTCTTAAAATGGGTAAATGATTTATTTACAAAGGTTTGGCTGGACCTGAGATAAGAATCTCAAGCTGCACTACGTACCTCGTGGAAGAGGATCAAGCCAACGTAGTTCGAAACGAACTCTCAAACTACGCTTCTAAAAGAAACACTCAACACTTTATATTTTTTTTAAGGTTTTTTATATTTTTAAATGTTTTTGATATTTTTAAAGTTTTCAAATGTTTTTGGGTTTTAAATTTCTAATGTTTTTGGATTTTAAAGCTTTTCCAATGCTCAGGACCTTTAAATGTTTTCAATCTTCCAGGGAACACACAAGAACAACCACAAACTAGGGCAAAGCCCTAAATCCAAAGGGGAAACCCCGAACAAGAAACTAACGCCTCAAAGAGACGATCCACAACAAGAAACTGGCGTCTCAAAGAGACAAACCACAACAAGAAAGATAGTGCCCCAAGAACAGAGAAAATAATCTAAGATCCTAAGCAGGGAAGGCTCTATATGACTGAATTAGTCTCTAATGGAAAAAAACTCCTAACTAATAACACTAGAGAGGAGGAACAAATGAGTCAGAGACTCTCTAATAACACTACCGAGTCAAAGACTCACTCTAAAAGAGGAGGCCACTCTAACATGAGGCTAGGTAAGCCTCCTAAAGGGGAAACTCTCTACATGAGACAAGGCTTGTCTCCGAGACATAAATGACGTAAAAAAGGAATAAAAGACCCTGTGCATATTTGGCAAAGGTAAAACACCCAGCCGGGCCGGACAGCTACCTAGCCCTAGGGTGCAACAAATGTGCAACCAGATACCCATATAGGATAGGGGTATGAAGCCAAGCCGAGTAGGGTGTTCTCCCAAAACCAAACGACGCACAAAGAGGAGGGTTAGTAAGAGAATGAGACTGGGCAAGTCTCCTATATACAAAGGAGGGGTATGCAACTTGGACTGAGCAAGTCCCCTAATAATGGGCTTGGGCTAACGCCTTCATCGCCCTTTCAACGAGAGGGAATTCTAATATCAAAGAATTTTAACAAAATCTATAAGACTGTGTTAGTCTATCAAAAAGAGAAGAAAAGGCTACCAGATAATCGCAAATTTTATTCTAAGAATAAATCAAGTGCCAAGCAAAGAAGAATATACAATCTAATAGCAATCATAAAATGATAAATAACATTAATTAGTCCAGACCAGCCGCTGGATAGCCTAATAAAGTAAAAACAATATCAAACACTTCTATTCCCAACCACAAACACCACCCCAATATGGGGATGAAATCAGATGATGCTAAAGTAATCATCTGATATCATAATACACATGATAATATTTCTATATCCCGCCTTGAGATCAGACAGTACTCATGTCGATAATATCGAATAGAGTAGTCATCTGATCTCCTTCTTCCTATTTAAACAATTTATTTAAATAAAAAAAAATAAGGTTGAGAAGTAATCCAACAAAGATAGAAAACCAATCATATGTGTACAACCCTGTCAATGACAACCATTACAAAACTGATCCAATAAAGGATGTTTACACATTGGATGGAATCAGGTCAATTACATAATTGCTGAGACATAAAATGTTATTTTATTGAAAGAAAAAGTGATTCAATTAACACTACCCTTACACAACATGTATAGAATATAAAGATTATGAACTCTTAACTTACAGGGTATGGATTAAGAAAATATTAAACTAAAATCAATATAACTTCAATTCCTTAATTAGCTTTATTCAGAGAGATCAGGATAAGCTACAAAATTCATTCTACAGAGATTGACTCTTTAAAAAAAAAATTGAGATAAATCACAGAGCCCATACTATATATTTCAATTTTTGCTCAAGACAAAATTATAATAAATCAACAGCAACTAATTTTATACAAAAGGAAATCAATCAAATATAAAATCCCTCATTTTCTTGATCATATTAGGTAATTATTTCCCTACAGTGCTCATTCCAGGCAGGAAGTACTTAATAAAATACTTACTTGGTTTCAGAAGCTTGCTAGAAAAGAAAATCTCCAAAGAAGATCTCAACCCTCCTTCTCCCCTATTTTCCACATCTCTCTCCGATTTTTTTTATTTTTTTTTTCTTGCAAATCTTAGCTATATAAACCGCAGATCTAAGCAATAAGATCGTGGATTTAGGGCTTTGACACTAAAACAGAGCTTAAACAAGATCGGAAAATGACCGGATCCTGGCCGGAATTGGCTTTGATCGAAGCTTTGATCGAAGCTCGGTCAGAGCTTGGCAAATTAGTAACAAAAGAGAAAATACAAGTAGCTTGAGGAAGTAGAATCGATCAGAGCTTGGGGTGTTGAATTTGGTGAGATCTAGGGAGAAAATCTCTCTCGTTTCTCTCTCAGATTTGGGGAAAACCCTCCGTTCTCAGCTTTTCTAGAATCCTTCGAAATTATAAAAAAAATCAAATCAAGCTTGAACAGATCTCTGTGCTCTCCAAAATCTCGTTAATTCCAGAGGATTAGCCGGCTTCATGATCGGGAAATGTGAAAATTTCCACCGGATGTGATGGATCTTGAAGGTGAAAGTGTTAAGGTTTGAAATGTGGAAAAACAAAATTTCAAAACTTCTAAGACAGATCTAAAAAATTTAGATGGATCAGCAACTTATAAAAAAAAAAACAAAACAAAAATCAAGGAAAAGATCTCAACCGGAGCTCCGGTGAGCTCGCCGGAGAAAGGGATCGGTGAATGAGGTTAGGGTTAAAGAAGGACAAATTTCAGGTAGATAAAGATAGAGAATGGTGATAATGAAGAAAGAAATACAAGGTAGTAGATTAGCTGTGATTAATCGGAACTAACCGGAGCTCCGAACGAAAAAATCACCAGAGATTAAAATCTCACTTGAGAAGAAGACATAAAAGAAATGGATTTTTCTCCCTCTACCTTTCTCTCTCTGCAGATCCTCGCTCGCTCGATCTACAGATCTGGGACTTGGGCCGGATCGGAATTAGACCGGATCTCCGATCAAAATGATCGGAGAAGAACAACGAAGATGGGTTTCTTTCTGTCTCTCTCTCCCTCTCCTTTTTTCTGGAAAATGAAAATCCCCCCCTCTCAACGAAACTTTTTTTTTTATTATTATTATAGGTTTATTTTGGCATTGATATTGGCACTCAAAAATGATGGGCGCACGGAAATTTTGATAAGGCGCGCCCGCAAATCGCGTCTCTTTTGATCCAGATTCGTCCCATCCAGGATAAATTCGCCCCCCTCTCAGGATATAATCACCCCCCTTTTGTGAACTTGACCTACGACTTTGCTCGACTCGTTCGCTAGGCAAACGAACTCGGATTTCAACGAAATTTTGCAGGGAGCTAGATGGGACCCTAAGCTAGCTTAGGGTGAAGTTTGGGATCCTATCTCTTTGATTTGGTGGGGTTTTGCGCAAAACTGGAAGGTTTAGGGCACGGTCAAAATGGGGTGTCTACAAGATGATGGGCCCGGAATACCAGCATAAGCCATAGGGGAAAAAAGGGGATGACACAACTACTCAAGGTTTTCTTTCTCTTTACACTGAAACAAAAAAAATGTGAGAAAAGAGAGTGCGAGGAGGTGTATTGTGCTGCAAGGGAAGTATTTGTTGGAGGAGGTGTATTGTGCTGCAAGGGAAGTATTTGTTGGTGGGAACTGTGGCTGATGGAGATTTAAGATCAAAATTAGTGATGCTTCAAGGCGCGTAATCGCTTTCCTTAAGACAATATTCGCCCCCACCAATAGTGTGCAACAGGAATGCGCGAATTGCCTCCAAGATACAATGAAGCCTTGTAGGATTACGATCATACAAATGTCTGATGACGCTTTGCACAAGTGGAATCAAACCCAAAACGCCTTTTAAGAATTACAAGCCTTAGAGAAATTCACTAAAACTGTTTCTGTAGTAAAACAGTTTTTAGTGTACTGTTTTCATAAAACTCAATCTTTAAAAAACAAGAGAGTAAACAAGAAAGTAGGAGATTTCATAAGAGAAAAGTCCAGCAATAACTAACTCTAAAAAGACAGATTTTCTGCTCTTTTTATAGAGCCATAGATGTCTTTTCAATGTGAAAAGCATCCCTTCAAAGTACCTTTTAGATTAGTTTGAACAATAGCTTTTAGATCACACCTCTTCGCGATATAACTAATATGGATCATCTATAAAATGTCCCTTGAGTTTGAAATCATCCATGACTGTTGGGAAGCAAAAAAACATGAAAAGATCCTAATTTAGAAGGGAAAAGTTGTGTCCAATTTTCTCCCAACGGATAGATTTTCGCACGGCCACGGTCGCCGACCGATAGGCTTCTGGACTTTTTATTTTTTACGATCCAAAGAACCGCGGTCCACCGGCCATAACTTTTTGGAAAGCACGTATATTTCCAGATTCCAATTCGCGGTCGCCCGGGAACCCTCGGTCAACCGGCCCAGTTTGAAAATCTATTTTAATTCTCTTTTTATTTTGATAAAACAATTCAAATATTTTGTCTTAACCCAAAACATTTTGAAAATTTCCAACAGTACTATTTATAAATTGATATGGGTTTAGATCGATTGAGAAACCTACTATAATCTGCAATATATTTCTCAATGAAATCTTATGCCTAATCATGCAAATTGTTTGTGAGCTCTGTGTGTGTGTGGTCATTTTTCTTATTGTAAACATGCTATGGGATCGTATATTAGCCTGTCAATTATTTCTACCATTCAATTGAAACTTCCTACTTGAAATTGACTTCGGTCATGCATGCTCTTGGAAATTTTGGGATAAAGACTTCACCAATGATTAGTGCTATGGGTGTACATTGAAATCTGTGGTGAATTTTTATTACCCATTTGAAAGCATTGGATCAATTTCAAAACAATGGATATTTTCAAAAAACACGTTGCTAGCTTCTGCTATAGTTGTAGGATACTGGTATTTGGACTACCATGTTTTTATAATCGCAACAACTAAAGTTGTCTTTTACTATTTAACTAGGTGTCAATGGTTATCGCAATTTCCAAAAAGCACTCAGAAACAAATTAAGAAAGCAAAGACAAGGTGAGTTAGTGCAAATATAAAATATGGTACTGCCAATATGGCAATATCCATAGCCTTTTGGAAATTATAGTATCTTTTGACAGCTAGTTAAGTAATAAAATACAAGGTGAAAGCTGTCACCAGCCAATTAAAAAGGAAAAGACAGGGTTAGTTTGTGTCATTATCAAAACATGGTAGTGCACATATCAGTAGCCTATTTGTATGCCAGTTTGATACTTGACCCTTGACATAGGGTATTTTAATTTATTTCAAAGTCAGTCAGAAGGCCAAGTGCTACATCTCTGGTCTCCACTAGGTCTTGTTGTGTTGTTGACTCGTTCTTTCTCATGTCGTATGAACATCCCATTGGCTTTTACTTTCTAGTGAAAGCGAGATTTTCCAACATGATTCAAACGAAAAAGAAAAGAGAAAAACAATTACCCTTCACAAAGGGCACAAGTCACAACCATGGCTGATGATTATGGATCCAAAACGAAGCCAAGTAATCAAGGTGGGGCCAACAACAAGGGGATGGATCCTATGCTCGTCCTTGGATGAACGGACCCAATCCCATCCAGATTGCACATATGAGGGAAATTATATGATGTTGGAGCATGTTTTCCATGGAAAATATTGGATGATAAAAGTACAAGTGGGGCCCCCACATGATCCAAAATTCTTAAGTATTCATTTGTCAGTTCTACGTTATCCCACATATTTAGACGATCCAAAATTCTAAACTATACAGTCCTTTTTTTCTTTTTTTTTTGAACTTATCTGAGCCGTCCATAGCTGAGGGCATTCTCATCCTATATTAACTTACAAGTAATTTTTTTTTGGTAAAATCCTGTTTTGCTGTTTTTGTTATTGGGCGATTAGCCCCTTCGTGCTGGCCTTAGTGCCCCCAATTGTAATTTTCTTTTTTTATCAATGATATCTGGTAGGGGTCCTGCCTAACCCAAGCGTAATCATCAAAATAAAAAAAATAAAAAACTTACAAGTATAAATAAACTTCCTAGTGAAGGAAGACGGGCAATTTTTCCCAAAAGCAAAGCCAAAAATTAGAAAAAAAATCACAACTAGTATTTTCCACCCATCTTCGTCGCGCCCTCCTTGCAATTTCTTCAATACTTCAAAATCTCACACGTCCTTTAAATGAACTGATTTTCAAACAAATCATCCCCAACCCAAAAACGCGCTCTACTCCATACCCATAAAACAAAAAAAGTATCCATTCACTCTAAACTCATCTGCTTCCATTTCCACTTTCTGTAAGCGAGCCCGGGCTTTTTCGAGTTGCTCAATGGCTCTTCCACATGGTTCTTCTGAATTTCGAATAGTACTCAAGATCTTCTGTTTTCGATTATCTAATAAATCACTCAATGAAAGTAGATTATCTTCCCATTCATTTCACAACTAAACTTCCATATCTCTTCCCGAACTAAACATGAATCTTTCAATTCATTTGGAAAAACAGTGCTTAGTTTTTACCCCTTTTGTTTCTAAGCTTCTTCTCTAATCTCTCTCTCTTTTCCATGGCTGAATCTCCTTCTCTATACAGAACCCAGATGGGTTTTTTAACAGACCCCGAAATGGCCGCAGCACTAAAGCTAATTCAGCTCAGCGGAGACGACAACATGGAGGAAAGAAACCGGCCAAGTATGCCTCCGGCTACGCAGGAAAAGATGGCAGGAGTTTTCCCGCGGAAGAAAAGGTTTCAATCGATTGCTTACATCTACAAGAAGACAAAGCCTTTGAAGGTCTACCCCAAGAAAATAGAGACCCTGAATAAGTAATGGATTTTTGTTTTTCTTGTTGGTTGAATAGTGGTCCGGCAAAACCAAGCATTGGTTTTTTTTTTTCCTAATATTGGAAAATCTCAATTGTGTCGTGAACGCAATGAATGAGTTAGTGTATTTTCTTCTCTCTCTCTCTCTCTCTCATTCTTGTTGTCTTTGCGCTGAGGGTTTTCTTTCTATTCTTCTTCTTCTTTTGCTCATCATTTGTTTTGATTGTCATGGTTTTTGTATCTTTAGATTTTTGTCTTCTCCACGGGACCACGAGAGAAATCCGTGATTTTCTTTATTGCAGTTTAATTACACCCTAATGGTCTAATTGCAATTTGGGTGTACCTCAAAACAGTATTGTAGTGCCTTTTGTTTTTCCTTTTTCTATCTTTTATATAAATTTACGTGAATTCTTGCTTTGGATTATTTAGAGAAGCACATAGGATATTTAAGAGAAAAAGCATTGCTTTTCTACTAACAAATGGTGTTTCTCCTTGCTTATAACTTTACTAAAATATATCTGATGGGTTGAACCTAGTAGTAAGTAATGTCTCTTGATGTAATCATCAGTGTCACAAAATCATAGTTAGCCATAATAGTATGTTTTATGGAACAATGAAAAGAAGATGTGAACCAAGCAAGGCAGCACTTTGATTATCCTATAACAGTCTAAGAACATGAATGTGAAATCCTCACTAGGCTTATTCTTGTTGATAATATCATATTTAGGAAGGGCAAAAGCCAAGCCTAGTAGTGACATTAAAGGCATGTTTGGACACCACGAAAAAATATTCCATGGATTATTTGTTAAGCCACTTGTGAAAGAGGGGAGGGTGAGTGAGTGAGTCGATAGGATGGGTTTAGTAAGTGATGGGGTGTGAAAACACCAGCCTCTTACAGGCTGCCACCTGTCCCAGAGTAGGTGAGATCCAGCCTCTCACAGGCTGCCACCTGTCCCAGAGTAGGTGAGATCCAGCCTCTCACAGGCTGCCACCTGTCCCAGAGTAGGTGAGATCCAGCCTCTCACAGACCACCACCTGTCCTGGACACCTGTCCAGGACACCTCAACAGATCTTCCCTATAAATAAGGGGACTAAAGCTCAGACTAATGGGTAATGCTAAAAACCCTCCTCCCTAAAAACTGACATTTTCCCTTCACTCTTGCTCATACTGACTTGAGTGTCGAAGGACCTGTCCGGAGTAAAATCCGGTCTGGTCTTCTGACCTCGTTTGCCTTGTGCAGGACTAAGCACTCACCACAGGACTCATACTCAACCTCCCTCGTCACTCGCTCTCAGTTCTTACGCCACTGCTGTACCTGTTACCGATTTTTGGTCTAACAGATTGGCGCCATCCGTGGGACTAAGAACTAAAAGCTGTTCTTACATATCTCACTTACAAAAATGGCAGGGCGCAAGAGTGCGTGGTTAGCTTCTGCGCAGACCGACCAAGCCGCGCTACCTCGCAGGACCCGGAGCGGTCGAATCGCCTCGATGGTAGTGGCAGCATCTGCCGACCAAAGCCTTCCTCGCTCGGAGCATCACAATCCCGTGCCCACCTCGGAGCAAGTCCAAGCCCTCTTCCAGCAGATGACGGCCCTTGTGGGTCAGTACCAACAACTACTTCAAGCACCCCCTCCACCTCCTCCAGAGGCCCCGCGATCTGCCCAAGGAGTCCACAGGGGAGAGTCATCACGTCATGGGGAGGGCAGAACTCATCACTCCGCTAGACAAGTTCATCGCCCCATAGTGAGGCACGCCCAGACAGAACCTCATCACCGCGAAAGATCGCGGTCTCGCTCCACGCAGAGGCGCCGGCCTCACGAAGATCGTTTGCCACCGGCAAAATCTCGGCCTCGTCGTAGGAGTCCGGAAAGTCAGTCCGGTTCTGCGGCAAGCCCATTTGTGGGAAGAATCAGGTCCCCAGACCGCAGAACGGATCCGCTGCTACAGAGAATGGAGGAGATGAACCACCGAATAGAGGAATTGGCGAAGGATCAGAGCCGGCCCGCCTCCAGAGCGTTCTCAAGCAGAACGCCGTTCACTAGTGATGTCCTGAGTGCTCCAGCACCCAGAGGATTTAAAATGCCTGCCGTCCCTCAGTACGACGGCACTACCGATCCCGTGGATCATTTGGAGACATTTAGAACAATGATGCTCCTCCACGACGCCTCCGACGGCTTCATCTGCAGAGCCTTCCCAACGACGCTCACTGGCGCGGCAAGAGACTGGTACTCCAGGATCAAACCAAACTCCATCAACAATTTCGATGATTTTGGAGAGGATCTGGTCCGCCATTTCATGAGTAGCCGTAGGCCGAAGAAAACGACTGCATCCCTGATGGCCTTGCGACAGGATGATAATGAACCCCTGAAGGTGTTCGTCCGCCGCTTCAACAGGGAGGCACTACAGGTGCCCAATTTAGATCCCTCAGCGGCTATGAACGCACTCCTCACCGGTGCAAGATCTGATGATTTTCGTCGAGCGGTGGCTCGGCAAAATCCGCACTCACTGGCGGATCTCATGGCCGGGGCAGAAGAGTACATAACAGTGGAAGAAACACTGGCAGCTCTTAATTCAAACCGGAGGATAACCTCTGAAGAGAAGAATCTGCCTAAACAGCGTAGGGAGGATAAACCTCCCAGGAAAGAGAAGTCTCCACCCCCTCAGAGAAGAGAAGAGAACTTCACACCTCTCAATACCTCTAGAAAGCACATACTGGCGGCAATCAGTGAGGAGGAGTTTGTGAAGTGGCCGCCTAGAATGATCTCCAAGGGAAACAGAAGAGATCCTTCAAAGTACTGTCGGTTTCACAAGGACCACGGCCATGACACAGAGGATTGCTGGCAGCTCAAGGGAGAAATTGAGCAGCTGATCAGCCGGGGTTATTTGAAAAAATACATCCAGAATGACGGCCGCACCCAAGAGCGCAAAGGAAAGAGTCCCCAGGGCCGTAGCCCTCGAAGATCACAGCAGCCCCCTCCTCAGGATAAGACTTCTCAGGTCACCGACGCGCAGCCTGAGGCACCCCGATCTCAACCAAGGGGGGTTATCAATACAATCATGGGCGGACCAGCCGCTGGGGGCACCTCCTCTGCTGCTCGAAAAGCATATGCACGGCAAGTTAACGCCGTTCACACAACCAGCAAAAAGTCAAGAACGGAGAATGATGTCTCCTTCTCGGACGCAGATCTGGACAGCCTCATTTTGCCCCACGACGATGCATTGGTGATAACCATGCTCGTTGCTAACTGGGAGGTAAAGAAAATTCTTGTGGACAACGGGAGCTCAGCGGATATTCTATACTACCATGCCTTCGAGAAAATGATGATAGGCGACGACCGTCTAAGACCGGCGAACTCAGATTTGTTCGGCTTCTCCGGAGAGGTCGTAAAAGTGGTAGGACAGATCGAGCTCCCTGTTCTTGTCGGAGATTCGCCATGTCAAGCGTTCGCCATGGTTAACTTCCTGGTAGTGAAGGCCACCTCGGTCTATAATGCTATCTTGGGACGGCCTGGCCAGAATCTGATCCGAGCAGTCGCCTCAGCCTACCACCAAAAAATGAAATTCATAACCCCTAATGGCGTGGGGGAAGTTCGCGGAGATCAGCCTCAATCAAGGGAGTGCTATGCAATGGCACTGAAAGGAAAAAACGCAGTGGAATCACTGCCAATCGAACTGCTTGATGTAAGGGACGAACTCAGGGGTACTCAACCCGCTGAGGACCTGCTCTCCATCCCACTGTGCCCGGAGGACGGTGAGAAAGTCGCTCTGATCGGTTCCTCCCTTAGTAGTAGCATTCAACATCAACTCACCGAGTTTCTCCAGGGCAATGCAGATGTCTTTGCATGGGTTCCTGCCGATATGCCCGGCATCGATCCAGAGATCAGCACTCATAGGCTTGGTGTCGATTCAACCTGCAGACCGGTGAAGCAGAAAAGGAGACACTTTGCTTTTGAAAGGCGACAGGCAATAAAAGAAGAAGTGGAGAGGCTTCTGAAGGCTGACTTCATTCGCGAGATTCGATATCCGGACTGGCTAGCAAACGTAGTCCTAGTCAAGAAGACTAA
This sequence comes from Tasmannia lanceolata, assembly GCF_043159265.1. NCBI lineage: Eukaryota > Viridiplantae > Streptophyta > Magnoliopsida > Canellales > Winteraceae > Tasmannia > Tasmannia lanceolata. The sequence continues at coordinate 40,406,561 of NW_027518689.1, forward strand.
TGGAAAGTGGAGAACCTGCGTCGATTTTACTGATCTGAATAAGGCTTGTCCCAAGGACAGTTATCCGCTCCCGAAGATCGATCAGCTCATCGACGCCACAGCGGGTCATGAACTGTTGAGCTTCATGGACGCCTTCTCCGGATATAACCAGATCAGGATGTACGAATCGGATATACCAAAGACCTCATTCGTCACAGATCAAGGGACTTATTGCTACCGAGTCATGCCCTTCGGCCTCAAAAACGCCGGAGCTACTTACCAAAGGCTGGTGAACAGACTTTTTCAGAACCAGATCGGCCGAAATATGGAAGTGTATGTGGATGATATGCTGGTCAAAAGTCGAAGCGCACAGGACCACGTGTCTGATCTCAGAGAAACATTTCAGGTCCTCAAGAAGCACAACATGAAACTCAACCCCACCAAGTGCACTTTTGGTGTCAGCTCGGGGAAGTTCTTGGGATTCATGGTGAGTCAGCGAGGGATAGAAGCAAATCCCGAGAAGATCAGAGCTGTGATAGAGCTTACCGCCCCAAGAACCATCAGAGAAGTTCAGCGGCTCACGGGAATGATAGCGGCATTGGGCCGCTTCATCTCCAAATCGGCGGAGAGATGCCTGCCCTTTTTCAGCGCGGTTAAGGGGCTCAAGACTGCGCCCTGGACGGAAGAATGCCAGATTGCCTTCGACGAGCTGAAAAGGTATCTGTCCTCCCCGCCATTATTGACAAAGCCGGAGCCAGGTGAGGAGTTATTTCTGTATCTCTCCGTTAGCTCCACGGCACTGGCAGCTGTCCTCGTCCGCGAAGAGCACCGCCAGCAAAAACCAATCTACTATGTCAGCAAGGTTCTTCACGACGCAGAAATAAGGTACCAGCGGGTCGAGAAATTGGCTTACGCGCTGGTAATGGCTGCCAGAAAACTAAGGCCATACTTCCAAGCTCACACTGTAAAGGTCTTGACTGACCAGCCACTTCGACAGGTCCTCCATCGACCAGATATCTCCGGGCGACTTGTAAAATGGGCCGTAGAGCTAAGTGAGTTCGATATTCAATACGCGCCCAGACCAGCTATCAAAGCCCAAGTGCTAGCAGATTTCGTAGCCAAGTGTACCATCCCCCAACAGGTCGTCGACCCCGAAGCGGCACAGCTCCCAGTTACAGAAAAGGCAGCCCCTGAAGAATGTATAGCAGGAGAACCTCAGGAGATCATGCGACAGCCAACCAAACCGGACACCATGACCAACGCACCAGTCTGGGAGGTATACGTCGATGGATCTTCAAATAAAAGTGGCTGTGGAGCCGGCCTCGTCCTTACCGGGCCCGATGAGTTCACTGCGGACTACGCCCTGAGATTCGGATTCCGTGCGTCCAACAATGAGGCAGAATATGAAGCCCTCCTTGCCGGAATGAACCTAGCAATTCAGACCGGCGCACGGACATTAAAAGCATACTGCGACTCGCAGCTGGTAGCAAACCAAATCCAAGGGGTCTATGAAGCTCGAGATGAGCGTATGGTTAAGTATCTCGCCAAGGTTCATCAACTCTCCGGCCGGTTTGCCAGTTTCGAGGTCATCAGAGTACCACGAACAGAAAATACCAAAGCAGATGTACTGTCGAAGCTGGCTGCCTCTGGGTACACCACTCTTGGAAGAATACGTATGGAATTCCTACAAAGATCTAGCATCGAAAGAGAAGCCGCAGAAATAATGCAGGTGGAGAACGAGCCGTGCTGGATGGACGAGATCATTCACTACTTACGGGACGAAAAGCTTCCCGAAGATAAGAAGGAAGCCCGTAAGGTGATACAGAGAGCTGCCCGATTCTCCCTCAGCAGTGACATTTTGTATAAAAGGTCCTACACTCTCCCGTACCTAAAGTGTCTGGGACCAAGCGACGCCGCGTACGCATTGCAAGAGACTCATGAAGGAATCTGTGGAGGACATCTGGGGGGCAAAGCCCTGGCAATAAAGGTACTCCTCAGAGGATTGTATTGGCCCACCATACGACAAGACGCGCTGAATCTGGTTAAAAAGTGCGAGAGGTGCCAGAAATTTTCCCCCACCATCCACCAGCCTGCTGTGGCGATGACCCCAATTATCAGTCCACTTCCTTTTGCAGTATGGGGGATGGACATCTTGGGCCCTTTTCCGCCGGCTTCTGGAAAGCGCATATTCGTGGTAGTGGCGATCGACTACTTCACCAAGTGGGTGGAGGCAGAACCTCTAGCCCAGATCACTGAGCAGAATATACAGAATTTCTTCTGGAAGGCAGTGGTCTGCAGATTTGGGATTCCCCGTGCCTTAATCACAGATAACGGCAAACAGTTCGACTGCCGGAACTTTCGGAAGTTCTGCTCTGACCTAAAGATTGAACAGAGATTCACTTCGGTTGCTCACCCCCAGACCAATGGGCAAACGGAAGTAACTAATAGGATCTTGCTTCAAGGGATAAAGAAGAGGCTGGATGAAAAAGCTGGCCGATGGGCAGATGAGCTCTACCATGTTCTGTGGGCTTACCGCACCACTCCTCGCACGACGACTGGTGAATCACCATTCAACCTCTCTTTTGGAACCGAAGCTGTGATACCTGTTGATATAGGCACCCCATCTCCCAGAGTCATCAGTTTCCATGAGCAACTGAACAGCGACGGACTCCGCGCCAATCTCGACTTACTAGAAGAAATCCGGGAGGAATCTCGAATCCGTGTCGCCGCTTATAAGCAGAAGGTGTCGAATTATCACGACTCCAAAATTCGCCCCAGAGAATTCAGGACAGGGGATCTGGTCCTGAGAAAGGCAGCCGTCTCCCAGCCGACGAAAGTAGGGAAACTTTCCCCAACTTGGGAGGGACCCTATCGAGTGAAGGAAGTTATCCGGCCAGGAAGCTACAAGCTAGAGACACTGGAGGAGCACCTATTACCCCACGCATGGAACTCCAAAAACCTCAGGAAATATTATCAGTAGTCGAATTATCCGGCGTGAAAAGGTGATCTTGTAAATTTGTATATTTGTTGTTATGAATAAATAATCTTCTTGCAAATTCAGTGTCACTTTTATATCTGAAAACCCAGTTCTTAAACTCGGGTACGCACTGGAAACCCAGTTCTTAAACTCGGGTACGCACTGGAAACCCAGTTCACAAAACTTGGGTACTCACTGGAAACCCAGTTCTTAAACCTGGGTACGCACTGGAAACCCAGTTCACAAAACTTGGGTACTCACTGGAAACCCAGTTCTTAAACCTGGGTACTCACTGGAAACCCAGTTCTTAAACTTGGGTACTCACTGGAAACCCAGTTCACAAAACTTGGGTACTCACTGGAAACCCAGTTCACAAAACTTGGGTACTCACTGGAAACCCAGTTCTTAAACTTGGGTACTCACTGGAAACCCAGTTCACAAAACTTGGGTACTCACTAGAAACCCAGTTCACAAAACTTGGGTACTTGTTAAAAGACCAGTTCGTCACAATTCGACTATCAACAGCCTCATTCACAGGTTATCAAAATTAAAAAGACAAAGTCAAGCAAATCACTCAGTTGAGAAGTATCAGAGACAGACAAATGTGATTTCATTGATCAGAATATGTGGGGCCTCGAGAGCCATTACAAAATTCACTTTAAAAATGCTGGTGAGAGCTGTAGGGTCACAAGGACCATTACAAAAAGAGGTCAAAACAAACAAAAAAAAAAAAAAAAATTTCTAAGCATCTGGAAGAGAGGTGATGTCAGCAGGAGCGTCAGCAGGAGTATCTGGCTCCTCATCAGTAATCTTCGGCCTGGCAGTGAGAGTCATGTTCTGCATCAATAAGTTTGGATTGCAGGCCTGGAGCTCCTGGAGGCAGTCGTAGTATCCAAGACTATAAGCCTCGCTCGACAGGCTGAAAAGTTCAGCCTCCTTTGCCTCTGTGGCCTCTTTCACTGCCTTCTCCTGCCTTTCAGTAGCTCTTCCTCTTTGAGCCTCCATGGCTTCAGCAGCCTTGGCCAGTTTCCTCCTCTCTGCGGCCAGATCCTCTTTCAACAACCTCCTCTCCTCCTCTATTCGCCCGATGCTCGTTTGAAGCTCCTGCACCTCAGCGGCCAACTTTCCGTTCACCTCTTCAGATGCAGTAATGGCTTGGGAGAACTTCTTACTCTTCTCCTTGAGGTCATTATAGTACAGCAAGATCTGAAGAAAGAAACAGGCATCAGTATGGTGAAAGGAAGAAATGGGCAGAAAGTTAGCAAATCGAAGCACCACTTCCTTACCTGGTAAGCTGAGGATAACACAGCCTCCTCTCCTGTAGCTGGCGGCTCGTAAAGGATCTGTTGCTTGTCCTTCCGCAGCAAACACTTGCTCATGAGCTCTGCTGCCCAATTGGGTCGAAAGACATGCTCACTAAGCCCCGTAGGAGGACGAGCCCCAGAACCGGTTCCGGTAGAAGCACCACCGGATTTAGAAGAGCCACCGCCCTGAGCAAAGGGGCCTATTAGCTTCACCGTAGTCTTGGGCCTCTGGGATGGGGGTGGAGTGCCCTGTGACGGGGCCGGACTCCCCAGTACAGTCGCCTTTCTCTTCTGGCGCTCCTGTTGTGCCTGTGCAGCACCCACCTGTGCCCGTGGCTGGGCTCCTTGTCTTATCTTCTCGACGGTCGATTGTTTCTTCATTTCTGCCAGACAAGCAAGCAGTCAGAAGCAAGCATATAAAAAATAAACAGATTGCAGACAAGTCTAGCTACATACGTTCTGGAGTCGCGGCACTCACGCCCAGCCCGACCAGAATCGCCTCTTCAGAAAACTCCTTACAACGGATGAGGCCCGATTGCTCGATCTCCTTCCGCATCAAGGCGAATGTTATCCTGTCCTCACCTTCGAGGAGCGGCTTTCGACTCAGTTTTGAGGTATCTGGAGTGTCCCACACTAGAGGGACGGACCAGGGCTCACTGGCCTCCTGATCCACAACATAGAAGAATATATTCTTCCACGAGTGAATCGACGAAGGAATGCCAGTGATTATCTTCCGTTCAGGGCGCTGGCTAATGTAGATCCAGCCCCCTTCTTTATGCTTCTTCAGGTGTGCACAAGCACGGAACAGTGACAAAGTCACGCTCCTCTCTAACCGACCGTGGACGAGGTATAAAAACCCAACTAATAATCTCCATGAGTTCGGAGCTACCTGGGCCGGGGCTAGTCCGTAGTATCGTAGCACCGCTGAGAAAAAGGGGTGCAACGGAAATCGGAGTCCTGCCCTCAGTGACTCCTCATAAATACAGAGGTCCTGGCTCTCGTTGCAGGCTCTGTCTCCCTCTATAGCTGCCCTCAGTTTAAATCTCGGGGGCACACAGTATTTATCCCTGATATCTCCCAGCATAGACCTGGTGAGGTAGTTCTCCTCGACTAGAGCTCGCAAGTTGTATTTTGGATCGGCATCCATCCGCGCTCTAGCGATCACCTCCACCGCCCGGCCAGGAAGGAATGTTGTGGACGCTTCAGCAACGTCGCTCTCAACACTCCCTTCTGCTCGCGGGAGACTGCCAGTCAAGGGTGGAGTGGCATTTAGATCTAAGAACACTTCATCCCTATCCCCTCCGTCGTCACTATCTACAAGGTCTATCCTATCAGACGCCCTAGCCACTACAGGCTCCTGAGGCATCCTAAACTCCGAACTACTGCTAGTGGAGGACCCCGTACCGGACTCGGAATTGGAAGTACTACCAGACATAGTAAAAGGAAGGGCTGAGAGGAATACCGGTGAGTGGAGCTCGTAAAGATCTTGGAACGCGACTGCGAGCTACGGGCTGCGAACTGCGATCTGCGATCTGTGGACTGCGAGCTGCGAACTGAGAAGTGGAAACTCCCAGAGCAAGAAGAGGAAAAAGATGAAAAGTAAAAAGTAAAAAGTGAAGGGGGGTAAACCTCCTTATATAGTTTTTAAGAGGCGGTGGGGCAATAAATGCGATGCACGCATCTCGAGGTCATCCGGATTGCGCCACGTGTCCCCTATTTATGACGGACACATTCTCCCACCATCAATACGATCAAGCACGTGCGTAAACATTCACGTCCCAAGAATGGATCTCCGCACTCCGCACTCCGCACTCCGCACTCCGCATTCAGTCCGGAAAAAACCGTACTGGATATAACGCGTTCTCACAAAACGACAAAAATCAGTCCGATCCGCACCGAACTGGCCGCAAGACGACAAAACTCAGTCCGGAAAAAACCGTACTGGATATAACGCGTTCTCACAAAACGACAAAAATCAGTCCGGTCCGCACCGAACTGGCCGCAAGACGACAAAACTCAGTCCGGAAAAAACCGTACTGGATATAACGCGTTCTCACAAAACGACAAAAATCAGTCCGGTCCGCACCGAACTGGTCGCAAGACGACAAAACTCAGTCCGGAAAAAACCGTACTGGATATAACGCGTTCTCACAAAACGACAAAAATCAGTCCGGTCCGCATCGAACTGGACGCAAGACGACAAAAATCAGTCCGGTAAAAACCGAACAGGATACGGCGCATTCTGAAAAGCGTCAAGAGCCAGTCCGGTTGAAGCCGTACTCCGAACTGCGGACTGCTATCTCCGTACTGCGACCTCCGGACTGGATACGGCGCATTCTGAAAAGCGTCAAGAGCCAGTCCGGTTGAAGCCGTACTCCGAACTGCGGACTGCGATCTCCGTACTGCGACCTCCGGACTGGATACGGCGCATTCTGAAAAGCGTCAAGAGCCAGTCCGGTTGAAGCCGTACTCCGAACTGCGGACTGCGATCTCCGAGCTGCGAGCTCCGGACTGCGAACTCCAGGCTCTTCATTTCACCTCCGAACAGCGTCCGCCCATCCAGAAAAACAACCGACTACACTTTCCCAAGTCCCTCCATGACTTGGAAAACTGGGGGGCAACTGATGGGGTGTGAAAACACCAGCCTCTTACAGGCTGCCACCTGTCCCAGAGTAGGTGAGATCCAGCCTCTCACAGGCTGCCACCTGTCCCAGAGTAGGTGAGATCCAGCCTCTCACAGGCTGCCACCTGTCCCAGAGTAGGTGAGATCCAGCCTCTCACAGACCACCACCTGTCCTGGACACCTGTCCAGGACACCTCAACAGATCTTCCCTATAAATAAGGGGACTAAAGCTCAGACTAATGGGTAATGCTAAAAACCCTCCTCCCTAAAAACTGACATTTTCCCTTCACTCTTGCTCATACTGACTTGAGTGTCGAAGGATCTGTCCGGAGTAAAATCCGGTCTGGTCTTCTGACCTCGTTTGCCTTGTGCAGGACTAAGCACTCACCACAGGACTCATACTCAACCTCCCTCGTCACTCGCTCTCAGTTCTTACGCCACTGCTGTACCTGTTACCGATTTTTGGTCTAACAGTAAGTATGAGATGAGAATCAATAGCCCCTAAAAAATCTGTGGAAAAAAACCCTAATTCAAGTAGGGAATTTCTTTTGCTGTTTTTTTAGGGATTTCCCGCATTCTCTCCAATACTGCGCTCAAGTCTCTCCCTCTCTCACCTTCTCAGCCTCTCTCACAATTGGGCCCGCAAATATTTAATGGAATAATTTTTTATAGTGAGCCTCATGAGATGGTTGAAGCTATGCTACTTGCTTCGTTTGGGCTTTTGCAACTTTCATAGGAACCCGGACTGTTATGAGTGAGCTTCCCTGATTCACAATTTCATTTATTCTACCTTTCCGCCTTTAGATTTACTTAAGAAACAATTCAAATCCTAAAAACAACTGTCCTTGACCATTGGGAACTCGGACTCTGAATGCGTAGACTTCTAAGCTCTAGTGAACTTGCCTCAACTTCTACTAAGATGATGGGCCCCACCCATGCGTATGGTGGGGCCCATCATCTCCACCCAAAGTCATGCATAGGGTGGAGCTAGCCCACCATTTTACGCATCATGTTTTTAGTGTGGGCCCACCATCTCTACCCAAACTAGGGTGGGCCCACCATTTTACACCCATGCATAGCAACGGCCCGGAATATTAGCATAAGCCATAGGGGAAAAAAGGGGATGACACAAAAACTCAAGGTTTTCTTTCTCACTACACTGAAGCAAAAAAAAGTGAGGGGAGAGTGCGAGGAGGTGTATTGTGTTGCAAATGAAGTGTTTATAAATTGTTATGGGTTTAGATCGATTGAGAAACCTACAATAATCTGCATTATCTTTTTAATGAAATCTTACGCCTAATCACGCAAATTGTTTGTGAGCTCTTTGTGTGGTCATTTTTCTTTTTTCTTTTACATGCCATGGGATCTTATATTAGCCTGTCAGTTTTCTACTATTCAGTTGAAATTTTGGGATAAAATGATTTGTGCTTTGGGAGTACTTTGAAATCAGTTATGATTACCCATAGGGGTGCAAGTTTGGCCCTGCCAGCCCTAACCTACCCTGAGCCCGAACAGGGTCAGGGCTAGATTTTCCAACCCTAAGGGCGGGTCAGGGTTCATTTTTTTAGACCCTGACTCAGCTCAGGTCGGGTTCTAGGTTAATGCCTCGGGTACCCTGACCTGGCCCGACGCTAAGTTTTCTATTATAGAATTGAACCATCTATGCATGTTTCTTTTGCTAATGTTTTCTATTATCTTGGATTGATGTTTCTTTAGATTATTATTATTAATTGTCTCTGTTACCCGTCATGTTGTTGAATTCATATTGTCTTATTTTGTTCCCTTTCTCTGTTTATTGATCATTTTGTTCTATATGATAAGTGGTTGCTTTATTTTGGGAAATGTTATCAGCACTACTGTATTTTGATGAGGGCACTCCTCACTTTATTAAAAGTACTGTATGGCCCGCTCCATAGGGTGATCCAAACCGTCCATTAGATGGGCCACAACCTAAATAGGTTGTGCCCCAAAAATCATTTTCATAGGTTGAACCTAACCCTCAGATCTGAATGTTAGAAAGTTGATCCTAACCCTCTATAAATCGGACGGTTAGGATCAACCTATGGAAATGATTTTTAGGGCACAAGCTATTTAGGCTGTGGCCCATCTAATGGACGGTTTGGATCATCCTATGGTGGGGGCCATACCGTATTTTTAATAAAGTGAGGAGTGCCCTCATCAGAATACAGTAGTGCTGATAACATTTCCCTTTATTTTTGGCACTCTTAACAGGTATTTGCACTAGGGTCAATTAGGGCCGGGCCAATCAGGGCGGGCCAGGGCCAGCACTAAGCCCTGTAGGGCGGGCCATGGATTGAGGTTTTTCGGCCCTGACTCAGGGTCAGGGCCGAGATAATGGGATCCAGGGTTGGGCTAGGGTTTTGAAAAACCCGACCCTGTTGCAGCCCTAATTACCCATTAGAAAGCTTTGGATCGATTTCAAAACAATGAGCATTTTCAAAAAAGCACGTTGCTAGCTTTTGCTATATTTGTAGGATACTGATATTTGGACTACCATGTTTTTATTATTGCACTAACTCGACTTGTCTTTTATTATTTAACAAGGTGTCAATGGTTATCACAATTTCCGTAAAGGAACTCAGAAACAAATTAAGAAAGAAAAGACAAGGTGAGTTAGTGCGAATATCAAACCATGGTGGTACTGCCAATATCAGTAGCCCTTTTGGAAATTTTAATATCTTTTGACAGCTGGTTAAATAATAAAATACGTATCAGCAGCCAATTAAAAAGAAAATACAGGGTGAATTTGTGTCATTATCAAAACATAACATAGTAGTGCAAATATCAGTAGCGTATTTGTTTGTCCGTTGACCCTTTCAACGGAAGTCAGAAGGCCTGGCCAAGGGCTCCGTCTCCACTAGGTCTTGTGTGTTGTTGACTTGTTGTTTCTCACGTCGGGTGGGGCCCATATGCATAGGAATATAGGATGATCGTAACCCTTCTCTTTACTTTGGTTTCAATACAGTTGCTTTTTGAATGTATCGAAGCCATCCAATTTACACTAAATTTATCGAAAAGAAAAATAAACTTCGTACAAAAGCAAAGCCAAAAATACAGAAAATCGCCCAAAAAAATTCCATTTTCCACCTATCTTCCTCGCTCCCACCCTGTACTTTCTTCAAAACTTCAATATCACACACGTCCAAAAAACGCGCTCTACGCTAGACCCATAAAAGAGGAGGAAAAAAACCTTCAAACACCCAAACCCAAAAACAAAGACAAGGCAAGAGTTCTTAGTTTTTACCCCTTTTGTTTCTAAGCTTCTTCTCTCTCTCTCTCTCTCTCTCTCTCTCTCTCTCTTCCATGGCTGAATCTCCTTCTCTATCCATAGCCCAGAAATTTTTTTTATCAGAACTCGACATGGCCGCAGCCCACAAGCTAATTCAGATCAGTGGAGACTACGAAAGCAAAGAAAGAAACCGAACCACTATGCCTTCGGAAAATATGGCTGGAAAAGATTTGGGAGTTTTCCGGAGAAGGAAAAGATTTCAATCCATGGCTTATATCTACAAAAAGACAAAGCCTTTGAAGGTCTACTACTCCAAGAAAAAAGAGACGCTGAATAGGTAATGGCTTTTTTTTATTATTGGTTTGTAGAAGGTGGGTTTTTTTCTTCTTGTATTGGGAAACCGAAATTCTATTCTTTCAGTTAATGAGACGTGAATGTAATGAATATGTTGCTGAATTTTCTCCTTCCCTCTCTCTTTCTTGTTGTTTTTGCGGTGACGTTTTCTACAAAAAGGCAAGCCTAAAAGCCACATTAAAGGCATTTAAGGAGTTTGAAGTTGGATGTCACTTTTAGAAATGTTAAGTAGGGGAGAGATTAAGAGATGTTTGAAGTTGTGCCCTTTTAAGGATTTCCCATACTCTCTCCACTCCTGCCCACGGATATTCAATAACCTAATTTTTTATAGTGCAAAACATGCCCCGAGTCTCTGGAGATGTTTGAAGTTGTGCTACTTGGTTCGAGTTTTGGGTGGTTGGCTGCTGCCTGCTTGCAACTTTCATCTGAAGCTGGTTCTTGATGAGTGAGCTTCACTGATTCGCAAATTTAAGTTACTCTAATTCCCTCTTTACTTATGAAAACAATTCAAATCCTTAAAAAAACCTAGTAAAAATGTATAAAATATAAACCAAACAAACCTTTTGGTTTTGCGAGTCTCTTAGGGGGTTAGTTACGTGGAATTTTGAAGGTTTGTGTAAACTCTCACAAACCACTCTTGTGAACTTACTTCGACTAAAACTTCAAAGCCATACAGGAATTGAAGACGCGTTGGTAGTCAACAGATGAACAAGTTTAAACTCTTGAAAGTTTAGCATTCAATTTTTTTTTTTGAAAAGGGCAACAGAATATATATATATATATATATATATATATATATATATATATATATATATATATATATATATATATATATATATATATATATATATATGTAAAAACAGAACCGAGGTGGTCCTGAAGGAACAAAGATAATACAAAGATAGCAGTGCAATAATTCAATGAGGTAGATAGTCAAAGCACTCAAACTCGGCCCGAAAGACTCCTTTCTTGGCAAGGGTGTCTGCTTCCGCATTGGCTGATCTTCCGCATTTAGCATTCAATTTTTAACTATTACCATGAGGGTGCGTTTGGATTAACGGAATCAGGTGCAAAAATCATAATCTGATTCCAAGACCGCCGATTCTGGCGTTTGGTTAAAAAATGTATGGAATTAAGGGATCGGAATCAAAAGCAGGAGGAATTAGAGGTGGGGATGTGCTGTGAATTTGTTTCCCTCCCCAAACGGGTGGTATTTTGATTCTGCCCTCTTCGGAATAGAAATTTTATTAGATTTTTTTCAATTAAAATTTTTATCTTAAATTTTTTATTTTATTTCGTGTAACAGAAAATCGGAATATGTCCATTCGTAATTTTAGGGGTGCGACTCGGGTCAGGTTGGATCGGGTTGAGGCCAACCCTAGCCCAACTGGAGATAGCATTTCCTCAACCCAAACCCGACCCAACCCAAGCCTCAGGTTGAGGATAGTCAACCCTAACCCAACCCACCTCTAAATCTGTCAACCCTAACAAACCAATCTAACAGGTCGGGTTGGGTTCATCTCACCTAAGGCCAAACTAAAAAATACATAACTCAAAGAAAATCACCATGAAATAAGACAGAGGTCGGGTTCGCGTAGGGTTGCCAAGGCCTCAACCCTAACCCAACCTGAAATTAAATTGGGTTGTCTTTTCCCAACCCCTACCAAGCGAAAATCGGGTCGAGCCCTACCCAAGTTGCACCCCTACCTAATTCTAAACATAGCATGAGTACTTATAGGCCTCACTTAATGGATATCCCACCCCCCAAAAAAAGAAAAAAGAAAGAAAGAAGTGTATTTATGACTACTACTTCTTACACAATAAGTAGCTCTAGGGAGTGGCCCAGGAAAGAAAAAGAGAGAATGTATCACTTCCCTCCCCAATATTAGTTGTATTTGTGAGATCCATTTAACAGTCTCCAGATTTTGTTGGCCCACTAGTGGATCCAAATAAAGGAAAGTGGACTTAATAGAGGAATCCAAGCGTCTTCTCTTTGTCCTGAGGTTTTTGGAAGAGATTCAAAAAGGGTGAATGCTACGTTTGACGGACTCATATTCTTCATTGATTTGGGAGACATTCGTCCTTCTTGATTCTTCCATTCACATTGACTTTTGACTTTTGACTACACGTTTTATGCAATAAATAACCACCCAAACATGAAACAAAGGCGAGACCCTTGGTCATAAAATTTTCTCAGTAGCTAAGGTTTACATTTCTTTTAAGGGATTTGCTAGGGACAATTGCAGAATACGTTTTGCGGACCGTCTGCTGCATGAGGGAGAAGCCACCTCAGAGAATAAGACAACCTTATGCAATGGTCCCTAGCAAATCGCTTCTTTTGAATAACTAATGTTTTCTTGTTCTTTTCGTTTAGGAGTTATTTTTTCTTAAAAAAGCTCCATTTAGAGCTGAGTTCTTCTTTTATATTTGCCATGTAACATGTTAGTAATTTAATAAAGATTGATAATATGGGTAGCAAGCAAGCAGGGGCGATATTTCCAAAAAAAACCCTCATATGTTCATTGTTATATCCCTTATATATCCCTAAAAGGGGGCATATTTTTTTATAAGGAAGGGAAAAACCCTCACTTGGGAAGAGAAAAAGATATTTTTTAGAAGGAAGGGATATAAAAATGGTAAAATTAAAATTTTAAACTTATTTTGTACTCGGGATTCTATAGGCCATAATACACTTTGCTAGTTTGCCCTTCTCTAACTACGATTAATACATTGGCAAAAAAATTGGTCAAAATAGTCCGCTATGCTCCATTCTTTAATGAGCCTTTCTCGTTATAGGACTTCTATGTTATCACGTGTCAACTTGTTGGGGTTTATTTGAGTCAACAAAAAAAACCTCTCTCTCTAACGAGATTATATATGGTGGCCGCCCCGCATCGTTTCACTGATCCAAACCATTAATTTTTGGGCCTTACGTAGATGTAGATAGGGTGTATCCCAAAAAAATTTCTCTATACTGTTCATCCGAACTCTCACCCTCTGTTATGTGCAGATTTCTATATTGTACCATCAATTTTAAACCTCCATAAATTGGAGGGTTAGGATCATCCAATGGAGAAGATATTTTGGGGCACATCTTATATACATTAGGGCCCAACAAATGAACGGTTTGGATCACCCAAATAATGTGGGCCTGGGCTGCACCCTCATACATGACCGGCCATCATATAATCTCCCTCTATGAAAGATGTCTCTCAAGGGGTCTGAGACCTTTCAATTAAATGGAGTGCAAATATTAGATTCTGCGTGTGTCCTATCAGTACACTTTGATTTAGGAATCACAGGTGAAAAAATCATCCCCATAGGATGATCCTAACCCTCTAATATGTAGATAAATTACATTTAGAAATATCTATAGGTTGAAGAGTTAGGATCATCCAATGGAGATGATTTTATGGGCAAGGGCGCAACAAATCAACGGTTTGAACTGTGAGGAAAATGCCGACTATTTAGGATTCTATTAATGGTATTTAAGAGAAGGATTTATTTCAAAATCAATGCCAGCCTGTCGGTTTTAGTGTCAAGAGGTGATGGGCGATTTTTTTGCCAATGTATTAATTGTAGTTTTAGAAGGGAAAGCCAGCAAGGTACATTATGGCTAATAGAGTTTGGAATAGCTTCATATTGTCCCCCTTCCCTATTGGCCAAATAGAGTCCCGAAACGCTAGACTTCCTCTCTTATTTTTTTCCCCAAAAAATTAAGGGGAGCAATTGTCCCCACTCCCTTTCATATGCCATCGCCCCTGGTAGCAAGATCTTAGCTTGGCCTAGTTCTAGTGAAGTGAAGTCAGTTTTTCTATTTGTCTAAATGCATTAACATGTTTATCATTTTTCTTCCATCAATAGCTTCACAAAACTCTAATCTTACAGAGATGGTAATATCTTTCAAGAGGTTTGGAAAAGAAAGAGGATTTTTATTTTTTATTTTTGCTTTTTGAATGGTAAAGAAACAGCATTTGTTAATGGAGTGGTGTGTTCCATTATTCCATATATTGAGGTGGGTTCTGACTTCTGACTTCTGATTTCCAATCCATCTGCAAATTTGGATTGTTTTGTTTAGAAATTTAGTAAAAAGATTACTGTTTGGCAAGTCCCATTTCAAAAAAACAATAACAAAAAGCAAAAAGATTACTGCTTGATGAGAACTTCTTTTATTATTTGTAGTGTCTGTTCTGTACAGAACAAATGGATGATCTACTCTGAACTATCCATGCTATAGATCAACAATTTTGAAATATTGTTCTCATCAAATGATTGTTATTTTGCAACCACATGAGGAATAACCAGCAAATGGATAGACAAAACTCACAATACTTTTGACCATAGGAAGGAATTCTAGATTAGGCTTGCTAAATTTATGTTGATTAATAGTAGACAAGCCCGGATTAGATTGTCCAGACTGCTGAACGGTTTTGCAGTGATGTCACACACAAAAAAAAATCCATCACAAAAATCAACATTTCATCAAAATAATGAAGCCTTTGTTCTAATACAGTACAGCACCTATCTACCAAACCTTTTCAATCCTTCAACCAACGGTTGAATAAGTGAACCCTTGCCTCCTCTCTCTTTCTACTTGCCTCGTCTCTCTTTCTACTTGACTCCTCTCTCTTTGCCTCCTCTTTCTTTCTACTGCTCTGCAAGTTCTCTAGAGGTTGCCTTCTCAACATGGGGGTTGCCGATTTCCCAACCTTACGGTTGCTCGATTGCTCCCTCTTTAAAATTGGAGTGTTCTCCTTCATTTTAGTCACTGTCCGCCAATGTTTCGAGCTCCCAAGTGGCCTCATTGGTGTGTTTTCGACCCTGCTGGCCTTTTTATCAGCTTTTACTGTTGAAATGAACGTTTCATTGAACCGACTGCTGATCACCTCCACTTGATCTTCCAAATTACCATTTCCAATGAGTTCTGATGTTACTTTGTCAACCCTGGCTTCTTCTATTTCATCTGGTTCTAGTCTTTTAGAAGTTTCCAGCTTCCTCGGATTAATAACTTCTGCGGAAATCAATTCATAGTGTGTTCATGTCCGTCAATATTAAAACATGGGTGTTAGTTTTTCACAGTAATTTGGTGACTAATGCGCAAAACAGTACTGAACTGCAGACTAAGCTAGAGAAGTAATTTTCAGTAAAAAAATAAGAGAATGCTATATGGAACACACTGCAAACTCATGGCTTAGGCATTTCATGAGAATTTATATGATGGGTGGCCGTGAAAACACGTGAAGTCTAAAAAAGTAGGTACGGCCCACTTTTTTTTATGATCCAAACCGTTCATCTGTTTGGGCACAACGTAAATTGGTTGTGCCCCAAAAATCAGTTCCATAGGATGATCCTAACCCTCCGATCTGAACTGATCTGAATATTGAGATTTCCAAAAATCATTTATGGAATCTTCTACAGATCGGAGGGTTAGGATCATCCTATTGAACTGATTTTTGGGGCACAACCTATTTATGTTGTGTCCAAACAGATGAACGGTTTGGATCATTAAAAAAAAGTGGGCCGTACCTACTTTTTTTAGACTTCACGTGTTTTCACGGCCACCCATCATATATATTCTCGGCATTTCATACCATGATGCAAGGATATACATACCTCAAAGAATATAAACTAAAATACAGAGACAGCATTTTTTTTTTTAAAAAGAGTTGCTAGCATGGGTTTAAAGTTTATACAATTGGATGAGATAGGAACATCAGTGAAACGGTTTCTGTGTTTGAAAATGAGATCTTGAAAATGTTCACAATTTGCACGAGAAAACAGCCGGAGTATTAAGGTCGGTGGTTTTTATGTTTTTTTATAAGAAAATCACTCCACTGGAAAAGATTTTAAGGTTTTGACCAGCTTTAAAATTAAGTTTCACACAAAAACTGCAGCAAGCATAAAATTAGGTTGCTATAACCTGACAAGTTAGCATGCTTATGATATTCTGACGGATCAGCAGATGAGAGGAACTGGTCTGTCTTTGAATTTGCATTTGCCGCTTCTTTGAAACATTCCGAAACCTCAACATTTTCGCTGTCTTTGTGTTCATCTTCAATGATCACTTGTGCAACTTCTCTAGCATTTTCGTCTTTGAATGGTGACTTATCTACCTCCGCTAAACCTGCAACTACAATATTTTTGTAGACCAAATTTTCCACTTCCCCCTCTACATCGTGTGCAGAATTCCAGGTGCAGAATTCATTGGATAAGGAATGGAAAGGATGATATAGATCATCTTCTTCATGCTTATCCACTGAAACGATATGCTTGGATAAGGAATGTTCATTACATTTTAGGCCGGAAGCTGCAAAAATCAGAGGGGTTAGGACAAATCGACAACTGAATTTTAATTGATGGTATAGAAATAAGATTAGAAGCGAAAAATATCTATTAAGTTAGGAACAGCTCATAAAATACTAAATTCAAAACTCACCTTGATATGCCAAAGCACTGAGAGGTGAGGCAGCAAAGTCCTCTACAGCAACGTTACCTGAACCCATTTCTGATTTCGACTGAGAAGCTTCAGCATAAAATTTAACTTCTGTAAACTCAATGGGATCTTCACAACCTTTCTGTGCACTTGATCTTGCAATTGTTCTTAACGTGGAAAGTTCTCTGCAATCCTCCAGGCCACAATTATCTGAACCCATCTCAATCTTCAAAGGAGAAGCTACAGCGGAACTTTCAACTGTAAATTCAGTGGGATCCTCAGGTTCTCTCTGTGAATTTGATCCTGTAATCACTTTAAAGTCAATAACTCCTGTGCAATCTTCGGAATCAGAATTCTGTAAACTCTTTTCATTTTCTTTCTCCCTGGCAACATCTTCACCATTCTTAGAAATAAAATATTCTTCTGCGTTCCCTGCATTTCCTTTCTCATCTGCAACTTTACAATCCTGGTAATCTAACTCCTCTGAAATAGCTTTAGCAATGTCATTATCCGCCTCTCCAACGTCTATATTTTCTTCAAAATATAATTCCTCCAGGGTAACTTGGGCCATTGCTTTTATTTCCATGTTCTCTTCACAGACCTCTGAAATAGACGACTCTATCAAAGTTTTTGATGCCACTATTGTTTCTGATTCTTCCTCAAGATCAGTCTCCTTTGCTTCTGCAATTTCCAGTGCTGTGACATTAACCCCAGCATTGCTTACAAGGCACTCACCTTTCCCCATCATTTCTTTCCCCACCGATGCAACTTGGGCTGTTGTATTCACCACTAAGTCTTCTCTACAACCATCGCGCATAAGCTCTTTTACAATACTTTGTGATGCTCTGGTTCCATCTGATTGCTCTTCAATCTGAGTTTGATATGCACACATATCTTTCCAAGCCTTCTCACAGCTGGAGTTTTCTGTCCCATTATTGTCTACAAGAGAGTCATTATCTTCCATTGTTTCAGTGGCAATGACAGTTTCATAAGTTTCTTCTTTTTCCCCTTGAGCTGAGTCACCACATATTTTCACCTCTGCAACTTGGTTGTAATCTTTGCAGTCGATTTCCTCTTGATCAAATTGAGACAATCTTTCTGACTCCAAATTTTCTCGCTGATCTTCACATTCAAGGTCTTCCTTGAGAGCTTGAATGGTTCTTGTTGCATCTAAAACTTCTTCCAATTCTTGTTGGGCAGGCTCAGTTTCATTTACCCTTTCAGCAGCTTGAGTGTTGTCGCTACAAACCGTTGTCTCATCATAGTTCACAGGAGACTCATCCTTCTCCTCCAACTTGGAAGGGATCGCTGTCTCACCGATCGAGTTTGCCACATCCTCTAAGGCACAATTATCTGGACCCATCTCAAGCTTCAAAGGAGAAGCTACAGCAGAATTTTCTACTGTAAATTCAGTGGGATCCTCACAATTTATCTGTGAATTTGACCTTGTAATCACTTTAAAGTCAGTAACTCCTTCACAATCTTTGCAATCAGAATTCTGCAAACTCTTTGCATTTTCTTTCTCCACGGCAACAACTTCACCATTGTTAGAAATATTTTTTTCTTCTGCGCTCACTGTATTTCCTTTCTCATCTGCAACTTCACAATCCTTGTAATCTAACTCTTCTGAAATAGCTTTAGCACTGTCATTCGCCTCTCCAAAATCCATGTGATCTTCAGAGTATATTTCCTCCAGGGCAACTTGGGCCATTGCTTTTATTTCCAAGTTTTCTTCACAGACCCCAGTAATTGACTCCTCAAAGTAAGTATGTGATGTCGTTATTGTTTCAGATTCTTCTTCAAGATCAGTCTCCTTTGCTTCTGCAATTTGGGCTGTTGCTTTCGGCACTAAGTCTTCTATGCAACCCTCGTGCCTAAGCTCATCTACAATACTTTGTGACGCTCTGGTTGCATCTGATTGCTCTTCACTCTGAGTTTGATCTTCACATGTATCTTTCCAAGCCTTCTCACTCCTGAAGATTTCTGTCCCAGTATTGCCTACAAGAGAGTCATCATCTTCCATTGTTTTAGCGGCAATGAAACTTTCATAAACTATATATTCTCTCCCCTCGTCATAATTTGTTCCACGAGGGGAGCTACTCTCCTTAAAGGTTAATTCATTAGCTAGCTCAGGAAATTGAGCATTCCCCTGATTCCTTTCTGCACATTGAGAAAATACAAATTGTCACAAGTTTTTACTGTTGGATCATTCAATAGTACATAAGAAAAAGTAAAACTATAAAACTAACCTCCATGTTTGACTGGTGAGATAATCTGCTCGGATGAGGATCTCTGATTGCAGCTGGAGATTTCAACCCCAGCATTGTCTTCCAGACATTTGTTTTCTCCCATGCTTTCGGAAGCAACATAAGTTGCATAAACTGAAGAGTGTCCTTCCTCACTGTCACTTTGTCCCCTAATAGCATTAGCCTCTTCGCTACTGAATTTGATGCCTTCTATGGTAAATGTAACTCGTTCCTGATTCCCTCCTACACATTTAATAAGAGCAATAGATCAGTTTTTGTAGTTCGGTTGTACAGACGAAATAGATTGAATTAAGATGAACATTCAATTGGTTAAGATAAAGGAACTACATCAAATTTAGTTGTTCTTCTGCTCACCTTGACACTCTTGTGCATATATGGGAGAATGACAAGTGGTTCTGTCATTTTCTTGTTCTAGGGTTTTGGTGGGTTCCATATGGGCACCTGCTTCACATTCCTCAGATTCAAAATTTATTCTGGTATTTTCTTTTTCACCTTGAGCTGAGTCATCACGTATTTTCACCTCTGCAGCTCGGTCGTGATCTTTGCAATCGATTTCCTCTTGATCAAATTGAGCCAATATGTCTGCCTCCAACTCTTCTCGCTGATCTTCACATTCAAATTCTTCCTTAAGAGCTTGAATGGTTCTCGTTGCATCTGAAAATGCTTCCAATTCTTCTTGGGCTGGCTCAGTTTCATTCGCGCTTTCAGCTTCTTTAGCCTTCTCACTACAGACCTTTGTCTCATCATAGTTCACAGGAGACTCATCTTTCTCCTCGAACTTGGAAGGGATCACTGTTTCACTGATCGAGTTTTCAACATCCTCTTTTGCATTGTGTTCGCAGACGAAATTTGACTCATCAAATCTGTAAGCTATTACAGAATCTTCGAATTCTCCCTGTTCTTTTCCTGCACATTCAGCAGTAGTGAAGTATATATTATTATAACAGCTATCTAATCGATACAGCATTCAGAAGATACTCAAGCACTCACCCTTTTTGTCTTCTTCTGCGTAGCCAATCCTTATTATGCAAGAGCATTCCTCCTCATCTCCTGGGGGAGAATCTGAAAAATGTCAGTCATTAATTCCAGAAAAATGTTAGATATAAAAAGTGTTCCAAAAGTTACCACATTTAAAACTCACCTTGAGACTCTGCTGCACCAATGGATGAAAGAGGAATAATGCCAAAAGCAATTTTCTCTCCACCCCGTTCAATAGTTACTCCCAACTCTGAGAATTCTTCAGGTTTCAGAGGAGCATCTGCACCAAACTTTTCAAATTTGCAATCATTCTTATCTGTCATGGTCTCATCCACAACTTTCTCATCACATACAAAACCGACCATCTCATCCATGGCGTCTTGCTTTTTCTCTGCAACTTCTTGACTCTTATTATTCACCTTCACACCTTCATGGTACTCAACTAGATCTTTGGCAACAGCTTCCATAGCTCCTTTACAACCATCTAAAACGACTTTGTTGATTTC
The DNA here is from genome assembly GCF_043159265.1 of Tasmannia lanceolata. Taxonomy (NCBI): domain Eukaryota; kingdom Viridiplantae; phylum Streptophyta; class Magnoliopsida; order Canellales; family Winteraceae; genus Tasmannia; species Tasmannia lanceolata. The sequence continues at coordinate 40,427,232 of NW_027518689.1, forward strand.
ATTCAAGTCTTCATTTTCGTTAGGACCGTCAATATCACGCTCTTCTGAAAAGGGTTGACTGGTTCCATTCTCATCAGAACATTCTTTGCAATCCTCCTCTGTTGTAACTTCTTCACTATTGTCATTCACCTCTGCACCTCCATCATGGTTCTGCTCTGGCTCTTCGAGGATACCATCACCGCCTTCTTTAAACTCTTCTGAAACAACTACACGCACATCATTTGAAACTCCACAATTATCCTTCACCTCCATGACTCCTTCATTATTGTGGTCCATATCCACTGGAACAGTTTCAGCAGTTCCTTTAAAGCCTTCTAAAACAGCCGCATGGGTTTCATGCTCATCTCCATTTTCAACACCCTCATCATCACTCCCTTTGAAAATGTTTTGAGAGGTTACATTTCCATTGGAAATTTCTTCAGAATCCTCGAGACGAAGCTCACTTGTAATGCTTTCTTTATGTTCTGAAACAGTTTCACAGAATTCACTCAACGCTACATTTTCTTCAGCACCATTGGTGTTACTGTCCTCTGAATTGGATTTTGCAATTCTATTTTCTTCAGTAACGTCTTTGCCATCCTCATCAAGAAGTTCTTTGCTAACTGGCAAAGAAAATCCATCTGCCACAACCGATTCTGCCAGATCATTAGCATGAAACCCTTCATGATCATCAAAATCAACCTCTTCAGGTGCAATTTGGGCAAATGATGTCACTTCTGCAACTTCTTGATAAGCACTATCATCATACCTTGAATCAATCTGCTGGCTTGTGTGACATTCGAAATCTGTTTGAGAACAAGCTCCCACGTCAGAAAGGTAAAGAAATTGTTTTCTTGCAAAATATTCAACATCATGTTACCCACTAGTGAAAGTAGATCAGTTCAACATCATTTTGTAAAACAACCAATTACTCCAAAAGCTTAAGCTGTTAGAGTTGGTGTTATTTACTCTTCAACACTCCCCCTCTCGTGTGACCGCTCTTTTTTTGGGTTGACTGTACATGTGGCACATGTAGCCCCTTTGTTAAAGTATAAAGTCATCTCCATCAGCGTAGGCTTTTGGAATAAATGGGGCCACTGGCCTACATGTGGCCCCTCTTTTGGGTTTGGCCATTGCATGTGGATTTTTGCTATCAAGGAGGTTTGAACTCGGGACCTTTGGCTCTGATACCATGTGAAACTACCAATTACTCCAAAGCTTAAGCTGTTGGAGAAGGTGTTATTAAATCTTTTCTACTTTAACACCCACTTTTGGGTTGTGGCCATACATGTGGATTTTTAATACCAAGGAGTTGTTGGGTTTTGAGCCCAAGAACTGCCATGTGGCAATGGCTCTGGTACCGTGAAGAACAACCAATTACTCCAAAAGCTTAAGCTATTAGAGTTGGTGTTATTTAATCATTTATACATCAATAAATTCGAAATCAAGATTAAAATATTTCACTTACTGTGATCATCGCTCCCGTGGCCAGGTGAGATACCATCATCCCTCTGAGGTGCAATCCGCTCTGGAGCAGTTTCACTAACCTTGTGAGACTCTGTGGATTCAGGAGTTAAATTGCAGTTGAGCTGGGGAATAGTTTCAGCATCTCTCACCAGTGCTACTCCTTCGGCATCCATGTAGGGATTGCATCCTGGGACACTTTCAACTATTCTTTTCACCTCTACAACTTTGCCAGCATCCTCACAATCCTGCTCATCCGAACCTGTTCCAGTTGTTTCTCTCACTGCTTCAGCGACAGTTGCAACTGCAGCATTAAGATCAACATCTTGAATCTCGGTTGTTTGACTAGGTTCATTGCTGTCCACCATCGAAATAGTTCCAAAATCTACAGACAGGGCTATTTTTGTGTCAACTTTAGAAGCTTCCTCACACATAGGAATTGGTTCTTCCAGAACTGCCTCATTTGCAACCTTCCTACGTTTTTCTCTGCGTCGACTTTCTCCAATTGAACGTTTGGATCTTCTTAGACCCTCATTAACACCATTATCTTTTTTCAAGAGCACCTCCTCACCAGGTTCATCTCCAGGTTTTTCACTACGAATGAGGTGTCTTGATTGCTTTGGAGGCTTCCTTCCAACAATTCCATTGTTTCCATGACTGAGGTCAGCGACATCATGTGTGTGAGCACCAGGTCCAGTTTCAGTTACATTTTCACTCTCTGAAACAGAAGCTGATTGTTCCGAAACCTGCTTCCTTGTTCGCTTCCGGGGTTCCTTCCTTCCAATCTTTTCATCACTTCCCTTCTCTGCGATCTTTTGAGGCTTATCCCTTCCTATTATTTCACCAGTTTGAGGAACTGATACTTCAACTTTCGGAGCATTGCGCTTAGACCGCCTTGTACCCTTTTCAAGTTGAGAAGAAACATCACAATTTGAAGCATTCTTCTTTGATTGCCTTCTTGTTGCCTCTTCAAATTGAAAGTTTCTTTCCTTTTCCTCCATATCATCAGCTCCAGTTCCAATTTCAGGAATAGAATCTGCCTCTTCTGGAGCCTGGTTTCCGGCACGCTTTCGACGTTCATTCCTTCGGATTATCTCACCTTTTTGTAGAACAGATACTTCAACTTTAGAAACATGGCGCTTTGATCGCCTTGTAGCCTTTTCTTTTTTAGAAGACTCTTCACTTTCTTCTTGAATCTTGGCTCCAATTTCTTTCGTGATATCTTCGCAATCCACACCAAAAACTTCATCCAACGGTTGAATTCCCTCCACGTCATCTTTTCCCCTCTTCTGTGATCTGGTTCGCCTCAAATTCTTAGAAAGACCAATATCTCTTCCACCCTCATCATCTTTCTTCAAGCTTTCACCTAGCACCCTCTTCGTCTTTCTCGGACTCTTCTCCATTTCATTGCCAACAACATCTATCCCTTGTGGAATTTCATATTGGGGGTTTTCGCCCGTTAACAAGACCTCCCTACCCCTCAAAACTCTTGAGTCAGGCATTCTATTTTCTAAAAAAGAAACCTTTTTCGACGCTCCTTCGCCAATCTTTCTCTTACTTTCTTCATGGGCATCAGACTTTTCCCCTTTCCTTGTTTTCTTCTTTTCAACGACAATTGGGGACAAAACCCTAACTACATTTTCTAATGATTTTCCCGCCCGAGACCTTGTTGCCCTAACCGAAATCTCCTTCATATCCACACCCCCTTCCTCTTTGTATTCTAAATTTGCATTCTCCGCTTCGGGCCTAATCATTGATGCTCTTCTCGAACGCCTTCTCTTCTCACCCAATTTTTCCCCATGTTTATTTCTTTGATTATTAACCAATTTTGTCATTTTTTCTTCTTCAAAACAAAATGTAACTTTCTTAGTCTCCTTTTTAATGTTCTCAGAATCCTTTCCAGAACCCTTCAAGCAAGAAACACCTGTGGTTCTTGTTTTCTCATTACCCTGTACAATTTCATTTTCTATAAAAACCCATCTATCTGTTTCTAACATAAAAATAAACTGAAAAAGACAAGGAAAAAAAAAAAAGGGGGTAGAAGTGTACCTTTAGAAGCGAGGCAAGTCCATTTGCCATTTCCAAATTTGTTGTATTTGCAGGGAGATTGTGTTTCTTGCAGAGTGCTTGAAGGGCTTTCCTTTTCATACCGTGAAAATCCATTTTCTGCTTTTTTAAGAAACAAAAATGGAAATCTACATTGAAATTAAAGAAACGACTCTCTGAAAAAAGAATGAATCAAAGAAGACATAATCAAGAACACAAAGAGTCTTGTTGAGTTTTGTGTACATTCAATAGAGCCGTTTCTGTATCCAGGTTTCAGTTTTGAATACCTGTTGATTTTCAAATCTAGCATCATTCAAAAGAGCGGATAAGGTATCCCAGTTTCGGTATTTGAAATTTTTTGAATTTCAAATCAAGCGGTTGTATTGAGATTCCATAAAGATCAGCCACGTGGTGAAATATGATTGATTCATTTGCCTTTATGAGTCTTACCGTTAGACTTCTGCATTTAATCAACTACGAAAATATGTGAATGCTAACAATATCTCAAACAAATCTCAACCGTACACGCCAATACTGCCTATTAGATGACCCTTTGTTCCTTTGAGTGTTTTGACCGGATCAAAAATCAAGAGGCTATTTTACCTCATCATATAAATTCTCTATTTACTATTTTGACGGTACCTCATCATATAAATTCTCTATTTATAGTAGTCGGAGCCATTTTTATAGTTTTCTTCTTCTACACACTTATAAATGCACTTTGTTGGGATTGACCAATGTGGGCGCCTTGTAGTTGGTTTTGACAATTGCGCCCTTCATTTTATCATGACTCTTCTTCACATGGTTGATGAATCAAGTCCATAGAAAATTAGGGTGGGCCACATGTAGAAGAGAACAACCAGGTAAAATGACATTTTATATCAAACTCAAGGAGATATTTGCTAGGGACCATCACAGAAGGCATTTCGCATTTTGCTCCTGGGCTGTTGCATGGGAGAGCAGCTCACACAGGCTCAGATTTTTATCTTAATTTAATTCATCTTGTCATGCTCAAAATTGGTAACAGATACGGCAGTGACGAAAGAACTGATCTGGCTGGTCCAAGTTGACTTAAAAGTATCCTGCATAGTAGCGCACAAGGTCAGAAGACTGACCCGGAGTCGTGCTCCGGACGCGCCCTTCGACACCCAAGTCAGTATGAGCAGAAGAGTAAAGCCAGAGCTTAGAGTTATAGCTTAAGAATTTTTCTACCTCCCTTTCTTAGCATGAGTGAAGGCTATTTATGGTGAGAGCTCTGGGGTGGTTGGATTACCTACGCCGGGACATGTGTCGGCCCATGTGTGAGCTTGTTTTTACCTGCCATTGAGAGATTACTAGATTGCCCTTGGGGCTGGTGTCAATTCCATGGTGGGCCCTTTGGGGGCCACGTGTCGACAACTGGTTGGATGTGGCTTTCCATACCCTATCACATCTGATGTGGGGTTTAGGCATGATAGATTGACAGGTAGTGCTAGCATCTTTCTTAATCCGATTGAAGTTAGATTGGAAATACGAAGCGACGACTTTTCTCGCATGAGTGTCATCTTTGAAAAAGCACTTTTATTATCAGTAGACAGTAGCAAAAGACAAAATGTGGGTCCTCTACAAAAATCAAGTGATTAGCTTTTCTTGGAGGAACCCTAAACTCTTATGAAGGGGCAAAAGAGAACACAAATCATTTTCTTTTTAGGACTTTCCAAATTAGAATGACCATATTATTTTAGCTCTTTATACGTAGATAGTTAAGCTAAATAGAGAAGGAAAAAAGATGAAGAATTCATACGCTGTGGGTGTATGCCATTCAAACCCAATACATCCCTATGACTAGTTTTCTATGAAAAATAGAGCTGAAGTCATATCACATTACCTTGGTTTACTAATTTTTAATAGTTAAGAAACTTGATATTTATAAGGATTTAAATGACCAAAGGGCCACCCAAGTTTTCCCATTATCCATAGTAGAAATATATGTATTTTCCTTGACTTTATTGTTTATTACTTAAGGTACTTAATGTCAATACAGAAAATTAAATTATGAGTTTTAAATAACCTCTTGTTGTTATTATAGCTGTAAAGAATTTGACATTTATAAGATAATTAATAGTTAAAAAGAAACTTCCAATAACCATTCAAAAAAAAAAAAAAAATTCCAATTTATAAGGTTTTAAATAACCTTGGGGCCACCCAAGTTTTCAAATTATAAATAGTTAGGCAAGTCACTTCCATAGAAGATCGTCGGCGAGACAAAATTAAGTCCTAACTATTAGCCATGACATGTGTAAGATAGATATAGAGGGGTTTTAAAGCTTCATAAAAGGAGAGAGAGAGAGAGAGAGGTTTTTTAAAAGGAACGCTCCTCTTGAATGAAGAGACGATGTTTTTAAGTGAGAGAGAGGAGAGAGAGAGGTGTTAAAAGTTTCACGAAGGAATGGAACGCTCCTCTGGAAAGAAGAGATGATGTTTTGAAACGAGAGAGAGAGAGAGGGAGAGGGGAACGCTCCTCTTGAAAAAAGAGATGATTGATGTTGAGAGAGAGAGAGAGAGGGTATAAAAGTTTAATGAAAGAATTGAACGCTCCTCTGGAAAGAAGAGATGATGTTTTGAAGAGAGAGAGGGGGGGAGGGGGCTAGATTTTTGACAATGACATCGACAACTAAATGTAAGTCACTATACTTTGCCAGTAAACTTTTTGTCCTAGGAAGTTTTAGTAAAATTTTGGTCCTATCCCATGTTAGGTTGCCTTTTAGCACTAGAATTTTTTTAATCCCACTCCTGTAATGATTGCTTCTGTGGTGAATTTTTTAATCCCACTTTTGTAATAATTGCCTTTTCATCCCATCCCAAAATAATCCCAGAACCAAAAATAAGCTTGAGAAGAATTATTTTTCTTCCCAACAGTTCAAGCAACCAAACAAAGTTTTTTTTTTTTCCACCATAGTCCGGTCAACCAAGCATGGGATTTTTATTTTACCGGAATACTAGTAGGACTTTTTTTTTTCCACCAATCTCCTTGGATTTTTTTTCTCCCACATAAATCACATAAATCCCAGGAACCAAAAAAAACCCGGCAACCAAACAAAGATTTTATACGGTAAGAAGTAGAGTATTTTTCAGTAGGCACAGTGGGGCCCACTTCACCTGATGGTCTAAACCGTTCAGTTTGTGGATAACTTAAGTAGGATGTACCCCATAGATAATCTTCATAAGAGGATCCTAACCCTCTTAATCTACAGAGGTTTCAATAATGTTCAATCCCTCTACACATTGGAGGGTTGGGATCATGCTATGGAGATGATCAACAGGGTACAGCCTATTACATTGTGGCCCAACAAATGGATGGGTTAGATCATCTCATGTGGGCACCACTGCAGTTTCTGAAAAATACTGGACTTCATGCTCTGATGCTCACTCGCCATATAAAATCTCATAATAGAATATGTCAAATTATCTGGCTGTTTTCCAAGCCCTACATGTCCCATTCCGACGTGATGGACCTCTTGATTAGACCGGCAAGCGCAGGTCCGGCCCAATCTATGAAGATGATCTATAAGATCAACAGTCTCGAATTCAGGTGCCATCAGTTCAATGAGGATGCTATATACAAATTTCTTGCTGGGTTCTTCGTGCCTTATACCAGACAAACACTGCTTCTGTTACCTGAGTAAACAAATCCAATTAGCAGTAACATGAAGACAATTCCTAAACCTCCATCCGTTAAAAACTGAATGCAGCTTTGGAGATGCATTACACCAGAGACATTTTCCATCTTAAAGTCAAATTCTATGCAGCAATTGTCTTCCCATCCATTAAAAAAAATGTGTCTTCCCCTCAACCCATGAACCCAAAAAAAGAAAAGGAAGACAACCATATGACAGATATGGGATAAAAAGTTAATTTACTGAAATCCAGTAAGACCAATCAATGCTCCAGGTGGAAAACATACTCAGTTAAGCACTGTAGCTTACTGGGATCCAGTTTCTGATGTGTGACAATAGGCTGCCTCTTCACAGTCAGCATTCCAGAAGAAGGATCCACACTCCAACCATGTTGGAGTACATCTGCATAGGATAACACTTCCCTCAGTTGATTAACCAACAAAGACGAAATGAAAAGAGTACGTAATCAAGTTCCACCAGTTTTTGAGAGGTTTCTACAAATATAAGCAGGTTAATCCCAAACAATATTACCATTACTAGTAATCACAAATAGAACAGATCTGCCACTTTAAAAAAGTCATTTCGGTGCTCCAATAGAAAGGAAAGAAACCAACTAATGTCACACTTGGTGGCCCTGCTGAAGTACATATATCAGGACGCCTATATGAGATGCCAGGTTTTTCATGCATCAGACTATCATTTCCCTTTTCTAACCACCGTAGTTAGGGAAGTGATACATCTGCCCCTTTTCTTCCGCAGGCCACCCCCTTGTAGTGTAAAAAGAGTAATCATAAGTACACTAGTGGTCCATTTGGAAGCACCAAACTCAACTCAACTCAACTAAGCCTTTGTCCCAAACTATTCCCTGTACTACCATTGTTTGGTTGCTATTTACTATTCACATGTCGCCCCCCCTCTCCTGTAAATTTACCAAATGCAGGCCGTTTTGCACTGTTTGACTTTCCTCTCAAATCAAGAGAAAAAGGAAAGCAAAGAAATAGGAATCCATATTCTTTCTACTTCTATATTACAGAGGGGGGCGAGAAGAAAGTGTGTGTGGGGGGGGGGGGGGGGGGGATATGTCACTTCCCCCATAGTTATTGAAGTTTAATTCGAGGAAATGATACTTCCACCAAATGACTTTTTCAGGATTAAGACAAACAATACTGCTAAAAAAAAGGAATAAGACAAACAAAAAGGGGTGGAAATATCATTTTTCTTAATTCAAATGGATAAGGGCAGGTAACACACACAAAAATAATGGGACCACCTTGACATGATACATGATCCCCACAGTTATGGATGGAACTTCCATGGCCTGGGGAATCATTTAATCTGTCCTCCAATTGCATACAATTGCTACGGAGTACCGAAAAAAAAACAAGGGATACAGAAACGTACAGTTTGTGGCATCTTCTTCACTCATTCCGAGAAATTGAGCTGTATCAGTGACGCTTATTGTCGAATATGCAGACAGCAGTAGCTCAAACATTCTCCGGGTATAGTTCTCTGTGCATTTGCAGACAGCAAAACTCATATTAGCAATTGAAGTGTCACGCAAACAGACAATAATTCTTATACAGAGCTTACTTAGTCAACAAGATGATAGATACTGAACATGATTCCAGACCGATGCAGCTCAGCAATCACAATCCCATCAACAAATCATATTACTTTACAGCAGGAAAGACCATCCTTTAAAGAAAAACAAGCAATTTTGCAAATTACAGGAATCACATTGCTTTGCTTAAGATGTGGGCTGTATCTGTTGTGTCGTTGTCTAAAGCCTATTGTGTCTGTGTCGCAGTCGTGACATCTTCATGGGCTTTTGTGCCTTTGTGTGGATTGTTATCTGTGGACTGTGGTGCTCTCTTCTGTGGGTTGTTAAGCCTTGTGAAATGTTAACCATTGCTTAGTACTATACTACTATTGTCTGTCATGTGACTGTTGTGATCCTTTTCGTGGGTGGTTGTGCCTTGTGTGAACTGCTGTTCATTAGTTAGAGGACTGTTATTCCTTTCTGTGGGTTGTTGATTATCTGTGTAATCTGCTGTGTTGACGTGTGACCACTCCTATCCTCGTGTCAGTACAAATGTGATGTTCCTTGATAGGATATCGGACATTGTCAATGACACAATTCTTCCTGTTCCAATAGCTCACATGTATGAGTTAATCGACGATCCCTCCCTGGAATGTGGGAGCTGAACATGTATCAATCTCCACATCTGATCTAGAAATCTTGAAGAGACAATGAGAGGAGTTTAAGCTAGTTAAATTCCTCTCCGGAGTTGAACCAGAGTCTAATTTTGTTCTAATGTTGTTCGTGGACAAATCTAGGTAAGCGAAGAGCTTCCCTATTTGAATAATATTCTCATGGCTTCAAACTGTTGAACTACCTGCCTCTTCTTCACAAAGTACTTTCACTAAGGAGTCAGCATTGACTTCTGTTGGAAGACGTGATGGTAACAGAAATCACAGTGATTATGGAATAGGACATGATCGCGAGTAGAGGAGTGGTTGTGGCTGTATTAGAGTTCATGGAAATAGAAAGTATAATTATTGTGGAAGATCGAATTATACATCTGACAAGAGTTGGGACAAGTATGGAAAACTGATATCAGTGAATCAGGTCATCTATAACATTGATGGGGATGTTACTTTTCAGCATGCGTCCTTAGAGACTCAACAACATAGTACTCCTGCTCATGATTTGGTGGTACTCTCACATGAGAATTATGAAAGCTTGTTTAGAACACTCTGCAGTCCACCAATTGCACTTTCTCATCCTCGAAAATTGGCGTCGGCAAATTATGCCATCTAAGTATCTAACCATTAACGGGGATGTTACTTTTCAGTATGCTTCCATAGAGACTCAACAACATGGTACTCCCACTCATGATTTGGTGGTGCTCTCACATGAGAATTATGAAAAGCTTGTTAATCTCATTCTTTGCTACTTTGCCCCTTCTAACTAATGTTTCTCTTTCTGCTTCTAGTTGGCTCTGTTCTTGGATCACCAATTTAGGTTTCTCTTACCTATGACTGGTGGATCGTCTGTCTTTACTTCATTTGATAATTCTATTTTTAAATTATCTGTTACTTTGGCTGATGAATCCCTAGGTGTAACTAGCTAAGAGGCGATGTGTCCTAACAAGTCTCTTTCCCTATCCTCTGTCTTGCATGTACCCAAGTTCCCTTTTGATTTATTATATGTTAGTAAACTAGACGAGTCTCGGGTGTTCCATAACTTTGTGTCCTTCTTCTTGTGAGCTGCAGGATCTAAAGACAAAGAGGGCGATCGGTGGCAGGATTGAGCCTGGTGGACTCTACTATATGGACGGTAGAATATTCACTGTTGTTTTACATTCTACAGTCCCTAGTCAGCTTTGGAGTCGTCGACTTGGACATCCTTCTGTTTCTCATTTAGATTGTTTTTTTTATTTTTGAAAATTAATTCTCATTTAGATTGCCATGCTCATGCAAGTAAGATAGGTAAGCATCATGGAGTTACTATTTATTCTTGCATCATCGAAGGAACCCCTATTACAATTCTTAAGTTGAATTTCAATGGGTCTCACTGTGCAACCTAGGTGGCCGGCCTTTGGAGGAATCAACAACAATTAAAAACAGGGATGGAAAGTTGAGGTGGCCTTTTCATGCCTCAAACAAACTCTAACAAAGTTGAGGTTTGCTCTAGCCTTTCATGAATGAAAAGCTCACTTCGCTAGGTGACGAGCAACAAACTGATTGTGTGGATTTATCAATTACCAAATAGATTCGAAAACCCACATATAAGAGGAGAAACCATAATCCTTTTTTTGTGTTTGTGTGTGTGGGTGGGTGGTGGTGGTGGTGGGTGGTAGGGGAATGTTTAAGTGGGATGGGACTGAACCTCCGACCTCCAGGTTGGCGAACAAAGCCTTGACCATTGAGCTAGAGGCTCAATCCCAAATTAAAATGTATAATCCAAAAGTAAATGTGCTCAAAGAGGGGAAAATAACAAGGGAAAGATTAAGATGACAAAAATAAATAAATAATTACACAAGCACTTGCCTGAGAATGCCATCACAAGCCCAAGAACATCTGGGCTCCACTCAAACCCGTGAATGGCCTTGTAAACACCGGCATAGTCCCTCGTCCATACACACTGACCTATTTTCCATGCCGCAACGATCTCGGGATGATTCTCTTTAACAGTCGAGGGAATAGATTTCCATAGAAACCTAGCACTGTTACTGCAAAGACCAGCAAACCATCCATGAAAGCCCAGACATCGATATCGATTCCAGTAGAACAACTATCTATCATCCACAAAAAAAGAGCTAAATTGCAGAGAACAAAAAAAAAACACTAAACCTCAAACAATCGGACGATTCCACTAACACCTCATTAGAACAACAATCTATCATCCACAAAAAAAAGGCCCAAATTGCAGAGAACAAAAAAAACCCCTAACCCTAAACTTCAAACAATCTGAGGATACCACCTACCTCATTACAACAACTATCTATCATCCACAAAAAAAGGCCCAAATTGAAGAGAACATAAAAAACTTCAAACAATCTCACGATTCCAATTACACCTGACTAGAACAACTATCTATCACCCCAAAAAAAGGCCCAAATTGCATAGAACAAAAAAAACCCTAACCCTAAACCTCAAAAAATTTGACGACGCAGATAAACAGAATCTTTCAACTTACACATCATTAGCGTAAAGATGCCCTAGAAGATGAATTGCATAAGGCCATTCTTCCTGGAAGATGATGCCCTGAGCAGCAACCTGATCGATCACGAAAATGGAAAAAATCATAAGGAACATAAGAGAGAATAAAACAAAGATAGAAATTATTCGATTCATTACTTTATATCCAGGGGTTGTGAAACCCTACAATTCGATTCTTCTTCTCTCTTTTTTTTAACCTAAAGCCGTTTTCAGTAGAGAAAATGAGATATGAAAAAAGAAATTTAAGCTTGCCTGGAGCATGAGTTCGTCACATATATCTGCAATCTTTTCGTAAGATTTGGACGCCATGGCCTCCATGAGGACAGAGAAATCCATTGAGTTTCTTCACTCGCTCGTTCTCTGCAACTCTCAAAACGGGTATAGAGAGAGAGAGAGAGAGAGAGAGAGAGAGAGAGTCTTATACACTAAAATATGCTGTATAAGCGTGCCCAAAAAGCTGCCTATTATCGAACCAACCATTAGCAACATGCCATTGGTTTGGTTGGGATCATCCAATAAATATCAAACCATATGAACGGATAGGATTTAATAGCATTTATTTATTCTAATAAACATGTAGTGTATTTTACAGGAAGGCCCTGTTTAGATTGCAAGAAAGAAAAAAAAAATCTGATGGGAAATTTTTTTCTTGGAAACCCTTTTTCTTTCAATGATTTAGAAGGAAATTATATGATTATGGTTAGTGTTGAGGAATATTATCATAAATTGAAGGTCCCGACTCAACTCAAGTAAGCCTTGTCCCAAACTAGTTGGGGTCGGCTATTGAATCATTTCGAAAATTTTCATGAAGAAGGTGAAAGGGTCGACCCGGCTCATATTGACTAAGTCTAGTCCGGACACTAGTTGGGTTCATCTATATTGATCATTTTCTTCCATTATATCATGTTCTCTGTTATATTCCTAGCCCTCAAGTCTTTCCTCACTGGTTCTGCCCAAGTTTCTAACCTTGTGTGGTCACACCTCCATCTAAGCATTCACATCTCTGCTACACGCACGTGCTGCTTCTTGGTGGCCCAAAGAAAAAAAAATAGGGTTGGTTCAAGTACTTTTCTAGAAAATTCCTGCCAAACAGGGCGAAGGGATTTCTTCTTAACAGATTTTTCTGGTTAAATAACATAATGCAATTAGAAAACTCTGTCCGGTTCTCAAAATCCAAAACAGACATGGCCTTTTTTAGACCAACACTGTCTTGGACTCACAATCAGTAGTCAAAATTCAAAACAAACAGTGGGCCTTAAGTCTCACCAAGACACCAACAAGCACTCGGAATCAGGATCTGAGTCTAATTCTACGTGATTCCAGTGTTTAGTTCAAAAAAGAGTGGAATTGACACCAGGGTAGAATTAGAGCGGGAAAAAAAACAGAATCTATTACCCTCCCCAAGACGTGGGTATTCTAATTCCACCCTGATCAGAATTGAATTTTTAGCAGAATTTTTTTGAATTAAAATTTTAATTTTTTTTTTCTCACTACGTTTAATGGAGAATAGGAATTGGAATCTAATGTCATTAGTTTCTTCAGCTTCAATGGCATTAGTTTCCTACGCACTCATTATCTATCAGATCTCGCCTTCTATCAACCATCCGTGCAATGACTGGGCACTTAAATTTCATGATCACTGTTTAAAACCAGATTCAGTGAAAACTGAGATTTGCTGAAATCTGAAAGCATATAAATTTCACATGTTACTCGAGATTAATATTGATTGGCAATTCCCTTGGCAGAATCCATTGCCTACAGAAGGGTTAAAAAGACAGAAACAAGATCAGAAGCCACTAAGGAACACTAACATGAACCAAGCAATTTTTGTTTTTCCTTGCAAGTCATCTGACTTCCACATGTACAAGCATCCTCACCCAACCATTTTGCCAACATTGAACATATTGAAGATGTTCCGCTTCGCCATCTGGGTTAACGATGTTAGTGATTTTGCATTTTCAAAATCATGTATATTACATGTTTTAGTGTTTTGGAAAATGTTTTATCAAAAGCGTTTGGGAAAAAGAAAATGTTTTCTTGGAAATATTTGCTTTTACAAAAGGATGTAGAAGTGTAGTTGAAAAAGATAGTTCCACATCGGATGAGAGAAAAGAAAGAGAAGGGCTTATAAAGCACTACCTTTTCTAACTCTTGTTGATTGCACATTGGGTTGAACCCATGGTTGGACCTGCGGGACGGTGCAACGCACCGTTCGCACACGCGCACGCGCGCGGCGTGGGCAATGGGCTATAGGGCGCATAGTGGCGCTTTATTGGCGCTTTTTTAGGCGCACTTTGCACTTCTGAAGGTGGACCGGTCAAATGGTTCGCAGGCCCATCAAGCCGAATGGTTCAGTTGGGTTGGGCTTCGGTTCGGGCCTAACGGTCGGCCCAACGGGCCCATGACTCCAACGGTCAAAGGGTGTGATCAAATGGGTTGTGTCCCTTCCCCCAACGGCCATGTGCCAAGGGGGTGCGATCCACACCATAGATGGTTGATCTAACGATGACTGGGTTGGAGAGAGGTTTTACTCAAACCAACAGTCACATCTAGAATCGATCAGGACCATTCAATATCAATGGGTGCGATCTAACGGTCAGATTTCAAACATTCTGGAAAGGTGCCCTGTAGAGGTGTTTTTCACACTGAAAAGACATTTTACACTCTCTTCTACACTCCTACAAAAAAAATCCCAAGTATTTCTACATACTGTTTTTCTTTTGTTTACTGTTCTACATACTGTTTTTCTGCAGAAACAGAATCTAGAGATTTCTCTAAGGCTTGAAATTTCGGAAGGGCATTTCGGGTTTGATTCCGCTAGTGCTACGCGTCATCAAACATTAGTAGGGCTTCCCTACTAGGCTTCATTGTATCTTGGAGGCAATTCGCGGATCCCCTTTGCACACTACTAGTGGGGGCGAATCTTGTCTTAAGGAAAGTGATATCACGCCTTGAAGCAACAAGTTTCTGTTTTCTATCATCAACAGTACCCTCAACAAATTTTCCATCAAACGATTGTGATGGAGTATCAAAATTATTTATCTTTGTGAGCACATATAAATGGTGCATTTTTATACTGGCATCTTTTCTCCCCAGCTCTATTATCTCTCCTCTTTTGTGAATTGGGTCTCACAAAAAACCTGCAAGAATGTGGAAACAGTAGGTGTTATCGATAATGCACTGGACAAAAGGGTATGACATTTATTGCAGATGTTTTCTTTTTAATGGCATGCAAATCTTTTGGTCCAATAAAAAGATAATTCAAGAAAGTTGGCCATGTCTTGGGAATGTTAAGCATGTAAAGGCAAAAAAGGTAGGTGAGGGATGTCGTTCCAGCAACAAGAGTATTTGGGATCTGTGGTCTCAGTTAACGACTTTATGGACCTCTGCTTCAAATAAATAAGTATTACAAAGTCTCTGAATCTAGCTCATTCACAATCTACCAAGGAATGCAGATCGAATACATCATCCATGAATAAAAACAGAAAACCCCACATGTTTGAAAAAGAAACAGCGAATTCTCAGTACCCCCGTAAAAGCGCAACAGCTCTATCACATGGTAAAAAGAACATGACAAGAAATCCAGCGTCCCATGCTCAAACCTAGCAAGCTTACAAACCAGAATAAAGAAATAACAAATATTCAACTCCATCTGAGCATGAAAAAGACAGAGAGAACATAAAAAACAGTGATAGACAAAAAATAGAAAAAAACCACAAAAGAGTATTTGCCACCAAACCATACACTTTTTTTTTTCGAATGGTATCAAACAATACGTTGTAAAGGCGGTAAGTAATCTCAAAATAGCATCACCTCTCTGCTAACAACAGACCGCGCTAGCGAGTGTCGGCCTCGGTATTAGCCGATCTCCACACATGTCGAATCTCAATATCGAATTTCACCCAAATATCATGGATATCCCCCATATCATTGGAGAGTTGGTCTGCAAGAGTGGGGAAAGCAAGGAAAAAATAGTCTATCAATGGGTCCCCCTACTCCAGGTTTCTTGAAATTTAATTTTGACGGATCTAACATGCGTAATCTGGTCCTGACGGGATCGGAGGAGTCCTTAGAAATGAGTTTGGAGAGGTGATCTGGGCCGTTGCAGGTCCCATTGGGGAAGCGGATGCATTGGAGGCTGAGGTGAATGCCATCCACCAAGGGG
The DNA here is from genome assembly GCF_043159265.1 of Tasmannia lanceolata. Lineage (NCBI taxonomy): Eukaryota > Viridiplantae > Streptophyta > Magnoliopsida > Canellales > Winteraceae > Tasmannia > Tasmannia lanceolata. Next base: position 40,443,267 of record NW_027518689.1, read on the forward strand.
GAAAGCTATTGGTGAGAGACCGATTGGATAACGTCGTGGTAGAAGGAGACTCCTTGAACGTCATTCGGTGGCTCAGAGGATCGAAGAGCCACCCTTGGAGATTTGATAGGCTATTTGATGAGATGTTAGATTGGGTGGGATCTCATTCCGAGGTGTTTCAGCATGTCCGCTGGACCGCCAATGAGGTAGTGGATAGCCTTGCAAGAGAAGGAGCGTCTAAAGAAGCTTTGGCTTTTTTTCTTTTTTTTTTGGATGACATAGGGTATCCCCACCACCATTTTAGGGCGGGACTAATCCTTAATGATGCGCGCAATCACCCGTAAACCACACGCATCAGTTTCACTATAGGGAGATTCGAACTCTCGTCGCCGGGGAGCACATCGTCCGGGTTAAAGCTGTGGCATTGTTTGATTCTCTTCCTCCCTGAGATCATTTTCCTTGTAGATGGGTTTAGGTCTATTTTCATTTCTTTTTGCCCCTTTGTATTTGACCATCTTGGCCTTCTTGTTTGCAATAAAATTGGCTACCATTCAAAAAAAAAAAATCGTCTATATGGCATCCGTACCCAACCCAACCCCAGGACTAACGATGTGGCGAAGTTCACTCTTTGACTAGATATTGCTCCATAACATCAAATCACCACCTTAATATTTTTTAATTAGCACTGGACTGCTGAATAATAATGCATCATCCGTGTATTAAAGTGGGGATAATTCAATCTCCGAATGCCCTTAAGGAACCCTTCGATTAATCATTTGGGATGTACCCCTTTCCATCATCCTACTGAATGCTTCCTCCAAGATGGTGAACAGGAGAGGAGAAAATGGGTCCCCTTTTCGGAGACCCCGAGAGGTTTTGAAGAATACTTTGGGAGATTCATTAACCGGGAAATAGTTTCAAAACTCCTTTGCATCATCGTAGACTGCCCCGAATCGACTCCCTTTTACCTTAACCGTGTTCTTGTCCTAGTCCGCGTTTTGCCCTATAAAGTCAATCAAAACTCCTTCGACTCATCAATCCACCAAAAAAAAAAAAGAACTCCTTCGTCTCTCGAGTTATGACTGTGTCAACCTTGTACTCAACCACGTAAACCAAGTACTCGACCTCGTTGTGCCAAGTCAACTAGGATTTGCTTTGACTGTGCTTTGACCTGCATCCGCATTTTGAAACATTTTTTTTTTAAAATATTGATCAAGATCGAACATCAAAATCACTCGGGTTCTAAGTTACGAGTGTTTTAAATAAGTCACACACATGTATTACAAAAAATTTAAGTGGGGAGAGTCTTTAAGTCATTAGAGAGTATTTTAGTCTAAAAATATTAGGTTTTTGTTATAGGTTTTAGAACTTTCTAAAACTCTTTCTTTTTTAACATATACATATAGCCTCATGGGATCTTTCTTTCATGCTAGGGCATGATGAAGGATTAAAGATTTTGAAGTTTTTTTCTCGTGTGGACGTGGAGTATACTTCTTGCAGAGATGCAATGCCTTCATCTTCCCTAAGGTGTGATGCCTAGGAACCATGGTTTAAAATTTCAGCTGAAATGTGTCGTTTCGGCTGAAATGTGTCAATTTTGGTTGAAGCTGACACGAAATTCACATAGAATCGGAATTTTGAAGATTTAGCACTCCCGACAAAGTTATTCAGGCCAAGCCTCCTCACACTGCTTATTTGCTCAAACACGCCAGCCCTCCGTTGGGTTGACTAATGCCCTTGAACAAACAAACACAACTTTAAGTGTGGTTTTATCAGTTCTGGATGTGTCACTATATGCGACACGGTTTTCGATTTAATCACTAATACATAAACGATCTTGCTTTCTTAGACAAGATCAGTGTTTTCCGTTTTGATATTTATGCAGTTTTTTACATTATGGAAATCCAACTTCAATTAATTTATCAACCAAAAACATGAAAATGTTATTCTAATTAGGGTACTAGCATGCCAATTCCAATTTCATGATAAAACATCATAACTCTTTAGTTGGAATTGCAAAAACAAGTTTCCAAGAACCACCCTAATTATAACAAATTTTAATCAAGGGCAGGGGTGTAAACGAGCCGAGCCGAGCCGAGCTTGGCCAGGCTCGGCTCCGCTCGTTAAGCTCAAAGGCTAGGCTCGGGCTCGAACCAGGTTCGGATCGGCTCGGCTCGGTCAGGCTCGGCTAGGCTCGCGAGCCTATCGAGCTTGGGTTATATTCTGGAATATACGTATCAAATGGACGGTTTGGATTATCACGGTTTGGATTATCACATGGATTATCACGGTTTGGATTATCAAGATTCGCACATGCCAAGGTGGGTAGCAAAGGTTGCTAGCAAAAGCGAAATAATAAAAAAAAAGTCATCATTACGAAAAAGTAAAATATCTGAATGTATATAGTTTTAAATGAAAAATTGCCAAAAAAGGGTAGGAAATTATGACAATTACTAAAAAAAATACAACCAAATGGTAAGAAGTTATGACAATTACTGAAAAAAGTCATGATTATGCCTCAGCTGCTACTGTATTATATTTATATATTATTTTTATATATGACTGTTTTTCTTAACAAGCCTTAACGAGCCGAGCCGAGGCGAGCCTGGCCTAATTCGGGCTCGGCTCGTTAAGCTTAACGAGCCTAGCAAGCCGGCTCGGCTCGGCTCGTTAAGGATTCGAGCCGAGCTTTTTTTTAGCCGAGCTCGAGCCAAAATTGACACCCTTAATCAAGGGGACTATTAGGGGTAAAATCGGTATATCTGGCACCAAACCTCAAACCCCTTCTCCATTACTCAGCTGGATCAACACAGTCCCCGCAGCAACACTCGGTAACGAACATTGATTGAACCTCCTTGATACTTCTCCCTTGAGCGGTACCGAGCTACTAAGGGAATGAAACACAATCGTGGGGATATGTAGACACCCCATTTTAACCGTGCCCTAAACCTCCATGTTTGACCAAAGCCCCATCAAATCATTGAATTGGAACCCCAAATTCCATCGTAAGCTAGGTTAGGGTCCCAGCAAGGTCCCTGTAAAATTTTGTTGAAATTCGAGCTGAATAGCCTAATAAGACGAGCCGAGCAGTGTCCGTAGTGTAAGCAGAAAGGGGGTGAATTATCCTGGAGAGGGCCGACCCAGGTCCGAATAAGACATGATGGATCGTGCGCTCATCATTTTTTCTGCGCAAACCACGCGCCTAATCCACTTGCATCAAAGATGAAAATAGCAAATGGGACTAGTTCGTTGTGGGCCCTTGGTGCGACATGGGTGAGGATGGTGAGAGCTGATGTGTAAATGGGTGCCATCATTGTATAAGAGAAGTGATATTTACACCTATTTCTTGATTTTCGACCAAACCGATGCCCTTTTTATCTTTTTGGCTTCATTTTTTTGTAAAAATCCATAGATAACCCTATAACACCAGAAACACACAAAATATTAGTAGCACCACTTTAAATGATAATAATATGCATGTTTCCTACTACTACCATTCACACATAAATGTATTCATCAGTCACTTATACTTTGTTGAATAGATCTCATTGTCCAACGCTTAGATTCACTTAAAAATACGAGATTACCACCGGACTTCTGAAAGAAAAAGTCACTGTGCATGAGTTAAATGAATCACATGGTCAAGCATTTTTGTTTTCCTTAAACATCAGATTAGCCCCAATGCTTCAGTATTGGATGAAAATTTTGGTGGTGTCCTGAAAATACTCTTTCGAGATGCTTAATTTCGAGTATTTGCACTGTGTTATATCATATTAATTCTTTTCAAGTTGAGTTAACCTCCTTTATATATTATTATATATAGGGATTTTCCTTTGTTTTTTCTAGAGGTGAATGAGCCTAAAAGCTCAATCCCAGTTAGTTTTTGGAGAACCCTAGATTTTTAGTATGAGCAGGTGAAAATGGCTTTGCATTCCACTGGTTCTTAAAAGTGATGGGGATATTTCCATTTTTAACAGTTCACCAAAAGACAAGATGTATTTTTGGAGGTGCCAAATGATAGAAACCTGCCCTTGATGCTCTACAAGGACAGGCGCATCCTTTTTTACAGAAGTTGACTTTTGACTCTGCAGTGAATGTTGTAATATCCCACGTATATGCACATATATTGTTCTACTGAGTTCTGTGTTACTTGGCCAAAGTTCTCCAGTTGCCTGAATTGTTTGGCAGTGGCCACTTCTTTTATATTATAATATTAAAATGGCACTCCTTGATGGGCGAGCACACAAGATAGACGATGGTCAGTCAATTTAATAAAATCAAAACGTAGGGATTTCTGACCACCCTCCCTTCCCCCGTAAATTTTTTGTGGAACCCTGGATTTTTAGTACAAAAAGGTGCAAATGGCTTTTTGTGCTTGGACTTGGAATATTTTCTCATTGGAGTTGTATACATGGGTATACTTCTGCGATCATAAACCTGAAAGGGTTTGTCACTGGATTTTTCACTGTTTGTGCAACAGATGTGCCATGAGCTGTGCAGGGAACGATCTGAAGAGGATATATGTAAATAGGACCCCTGCGACCAGCAAAACCTTACATGTTTTATCAAGTGCATTGAAGGCTACATTCACTTGGCATAACATGAGGACACTCCAGGTCCCAAGATGCATATATCTATGAAGTTCCATATTCTTAAGGCTATTATTTTTGCATCAATTGAACAATATACATGTATCAGGAATGCCGCGAAGCCTGTGGAGGGCAAGGGCTGAAGACAGAAAACCGGGTTGGTCATCTCAAGGGTGAATTCGATGTACAGTCTACATTTGAAGGGGACAATAATGTACTGATGCAACAGGTAGTATCAGATAATGTTCCATTAGATGTTGGTTTTCTTCTGATCAATACGAAGCTGTGGGATTTATGGTTTGGGTGCGTGGAATCAGGTTAGCAAGATACTCCTTGCAGAATATGTAGCGGCTCAGAAGAAGAAGATGCCCTTTAAAGGATTAGGTTTAGAACATTTGAACGATGATTGCCCTGTTATTCCAGTTCAATTGACAAGCTCTATTCTTAGGAGCATCCAATTCCAGGCAATGAATTCTTAGCACCATCTATCATCTCCATAACAACCATTATCAGAATATATATTGACACTTTTTCATCTATCTGTGTCAAACTGATATAGTCTGCTTGAGAGAGCGAGATTTACTGAAGCGCTTTGCCACTGAGGTTTCTCGGTATCAGGCACAGGGAGAAAGCAGAGAGTATGCATTCATCCTGGTAATAATTCTTTCTTTTAACTTCTGCACACCTCTGAGCATTCTTCTCTTCTTCCGTCAACGTGTTGATTAATATTTGCGCACCAGAGCTATCAACTTGCAGAAGACTTGGCAAGAGCCTTCACCGACCGAGTGATGTTCCAGGCCTTTTTGGAGGCTGAGACAGCCATGCCTGCTGGTTCATTGAAGGTAACTGTAGAAGTTACTCTGTATTGTTTATTATTAAGATCTAAGCATGAGCTACCGGCAGGTCTTCCAGTGTGCTTCTGTATTTGAGCCCTCCATGTGTTAGATTGGATGTGTCTACAGACACTTCCTTGACCGGAAATTGTGGAGACTAAAGTTATCTCTTATTTTTTATATTTATTGGTTGCATAAGTCGGTTTAGGCAGACTGAATTATGACAACCAACTCATCCATCAAGGGTGTTGTCATAGAATAAGCCTCCCTTATGGAGTCAGAAGATTTCTGTTGCTCGTTACTGGAAGCTTCCTAGTCGGGTAGAAAGCTTGCTTTCTTCTCGCTTACCAAATTTATGGAAAGTGTGTTTCCTGTATCCTTCCTCTTAATTAAGACTGCTTTTTGTTTAGGAGATTATTTTTTCTAAAAAGAGTATTTTTTTTAAAAAAGGTGACAAATTGTACTCCCAATAGTAAACTACAACTAGGGGATGAGGCGTCCCCGTCCAAATAAACCATGCCCAAAGGCCTGGTAATTTCCCCAATTACATCAAGTCAAAATTAAAGAGTATTTTTTCCCTCATGATAATGCTGAAGGATTGTATTTAAAACTTTAAAAAATTAATCCCAACTTTCAAATAGAACTTATCTGCATTTTGTTTCCAATAGCTTAGTATTAAACTTCAATGAATAAAATATGTAAAACTATAAATTCCTAAAACTTGTAATTCTATTCAACTGCTATGTGTTCCTTACTACTTGTAACCCTAACCTACTATAATTTTTTTTTTTTATGAAATGGCATACTATAATTATCTCTCTTGATGTATGCATCCTGTTTTCTTTCAACCAGGCTCGTTACATGCGCCATGTCAACTTTAGGTGGCGCTTTCAACACATCTCTTCTTTACTTAGATACTCTCTTCTCGCTTCCCGCTTCCCGCTTCATTTCTTGCACTCACTTTCCACTGTGACAACTATGCTTTAGAGCACTGGAAATCTAGCGCCTTATTTCTTCATAAGCTGACGGAGGTTGTCTATTTTCTTGTAAAATGATTATGTCAAATATCAACCGTGCATTTTCTTTTTTGCAGAATGTGTTGGGTTTGTTGAGGTGTATGTATGCCGTGATCAATTTGGAAGAAGATGCTTCATTTCTTAGATATGGGTATCTGTCGCCGGACAATGCAATCATTGTGAGGAAAGAAGTGATGATACTATGCAGTGAACTGAGACCTCATGCACTTGCAATAGTCAGCTCCTTTGGAATTCCTGATGCTATGCTCAGTCCAATTGCTTTTGACTGGGTTGAAGCAAATTCATGGTCTTCACTTCAACACTGGCAACATGCCATCATGGCCTTCCATTAGAATATGAGATGAATAAAGCAACTGGTGTCATCTTGTCGACTTGTTTGCTTGAGATCATTATATTGTGAATTAGGAAATCAAATCTACTACTTCCTGTACCAATAAAGTTCAAAATGGTGTACAACTTGTCTTTCTTATGTAATAAAGACTTGAATGCAAAATTGCGGTGGATGGAAACAGGTTTGGTTTCCACTATAACTCTGAATTGAGAGTAATAGGGAGATGTAATTTACTCTTTTTACAATATATTTGTCACCTTATTTAAGATTTGAGTATGTGGTGGACCACCCCTTGACCATATGGTATATGAGGACTTGGCCCACCGCATAACCTATGGTACTTGCAATTGGACCAGACTCAAGCCACAGTCATTTCAAATTGAGCAATTGGCCGTTAAAGGTTAAGAGGAAGAACATAGGGTTTTGAAGCCGCTCCTTTTTTCGGTTGCAGAAACTTAAAAGCCGACGCCCTAAACATTCGGAACCGGAGTCGTTTGATTTGAAGAGAAAAATCCTAGAAAGGCCGTTAGGTAAGAAGGTTCAGGTTTCAACAGATATATCCCCTCAGCTGCCTCCACCATATTTGCTTGCAGGAAAACGCAAAGAGAGGCCGGAAGAATCGGCAGCGTCTCTGCTGACTCCAACCACTACCGATTGCAGGTTTCTTAATTTTTAGCTATCGCCTTTCTCAACTCACTTAACATCATGTGTTCCTTATTTCTTCTACTTTAGATGCCTTTTGGCTTAACCTCCTACTTTAGATGCCTTTTGGCTTAATCTAAACAGCTTTCATGATGGCCCAGGAGCTCTTTTGCTAATCAATGTCAAGACATTTATACATTTAGAAGAATGTGACCCTTATAAAGCATAGAGTAGTTGCATGAATCAATGGCTTGAATTCATCTGTAAAGCTTCACTTTTTCCTTCTTAAACAACAGTTTATATGCATCAAGTACTCATTTTTTCTTCTGTGCTAGATTACTCTTTTGCCGTCCTGTAACTGTGTTTTCTCAATGGTTGATCTTCTTACCCTTCTACATATTGCATTGCCATTTACGCCTCTCTACCCAGAAACACAACAGATTGGATTATTTTTTGGAAACCCCCTTTGATTTAATCTACTGATGATATATGTTTCCTTCTCGTTTGTTATGCACCTACTATTTTGGAATATTCTTTGGTTTATGATATGCATGTCGTTGGTGGCATGCTGTGGAATCTGGAATATAGTTGTTTAATAGCATGCTTGGCTGATCTCAGCTTAACAGATGCAATAGCCATGGATTATGAAATGCCAAGGAAACAAAAGCGCCCTTGGACGGATCACACTGGTACACATCACTTCTTCTAATCGTAATAGCTTCTTTCATCTTCTTTCGCTCACTATAATAGCTTCTTTTCTGTTTCTTTCACTCACTACTATATCATAATTTGTACTTGCCATAGGCACCTTGGTTGTAATATCTGCACATGGTTAATTAAACACAACAGCTCTCACACACATGGTAACACCACAGCTTATATAAAGTTTTTTTTTTTTCTCTCTTTTAATTCTTTGTTTATGTTAGATTCATACAATGAGTAAATGCTATGATTTGGCCGACACTTCGAATTTATTGCCGACTCACGTGTCTTGCCGTGTCGACACTCCTTTGGACACTTTTACTTATATTCCTGGAATTGTTAGACTTAATGTGGGTGTGTGGACATGTTTTTGTACAGTGTCAAGTGTGACATTCTGTTTTTTTATTGAATATTGTGTTTACCTCATTTTGACAACTCGTATCCATTTCCATATCCACAAATCATGATTACATGTACTTTCTATTTTAGCCGTGTCTCAATTTCTAAAGTTTAGGAATTTGCCGTGTCCGACACTCCTTGTCCGTGTCGACACGAGACACTCGTGTCCGTGTCCACAAATCATAGAGTAAATGTAATTTTTGTTGCAGGTGAATGCATCAGGGAACGTTATATATGATGAGTACGTTCGCCCTTTAGAGCGTGTCATTGACTTCCGTACAGAAATTAGTGGAATCCGACCCCACAACTTATGGAAAGGTTGCCATTGATCTTTCCTCCCTAGTTCACATTCATTGCTGATAGAGCAGTCATTCCTTTTTGCTGATGTAAGAAAGGTAACTCTGCAGCTAAGGAGTTTGGGGCTGTACAAAAGAAAGTGGCAGAATTGATCAGAGGAAGGATCCTTGTCGGTCATGCTTTGCGCAATGATCTTAAGGTTGATCACTTTGTTTTTTAGCCACAGTTGTGGGTGTCGTAATATCTGAATGTTTTAACTCAAATGAGCGTGTTTTGATAGGCATTGCTGTTGAGTCATCCAAAGAACAACATGAGGGACACCGCAGAGTATCAGCCCTTTATAAAGTATGGTGTGCTTTATTCTCAATTATTATAGTTAGTGTTTACAAAGTTTAACGTATCAGTATTCTGCCATATCTTATACTAATCTTCTGACTGATGCAGAACAGAAGGCGGAAAAGAGCGCTTAGGGATCTCGCAGCGGAGATTCTTGGAATCAAGATTCAACAAAAAGAGCATTGCACAGTAAGTTCCTTAGTCTCTAATTAGGTTTTTTGTCGGAGGGAATTCAAGTATGCAATGTTGGATTTACTTGCATTATTTTTTATGATCATCCAAGTACATTATTCATGCACCCCATAGTCAGCAAACGGTGATTCGGTAAAAAAACAGCACCGGAAAGTTTCAAGTTTAATACGGTATTGGTTTAAAAAAAACTTAGTAAAAAAATCGGAAACAAAAAAAATACATTTAGATTTTTGCCGTTTACATAATATGGTGGGGGTAAAATTGGAAAGTTGGCCAGAAAATCCTGTTTAAAAGGTTTAAAACGCTTTTAAAATGTTTTAAATGTGTTTAAAATGTTTCCCTAAAAGAAATACGGTATGGTAAAAGTTTTAAACTGACACCAATAAAACACGTTTTGTTGGGGGGGAAAACACTGTTTAAAAAGGAGTTTTGCTAACTATGATCCACCCATCATGTTCCCTCAAAAGAAATGCATCCTTCTGTGGCCTGCTGTACAGCATTGAAAATTGACTTGGAAGAATGCTCAAGCCTTTGCTTGAGATCTGTACAGCATTGAAAAAAGTAAACTATCAACTTTTATATTATTATTATTGCATCTTTTACAGTTCATACACAGAATTTACTTTCACTAGTGACACATGTGGCACAATGGCACCCAAGGATAATGATGATATTTAGTATATACCTCGGTGGCTTCTAAAGACTGACGCTGGCACCTGTCATCAACAGAGAGTGAAACTGAACAATTCTCTGAAGGAGATTTTCTGGACTTAAAGAGGTGAGGCACATAGAGTTGAGCTATAATACTGGTAAAAACCAGAATACATGCACCAGCAAATGTAATAGACAGCATTTGCCATGAAGAAGAATCTCTCTGCAAAACAGGGAACCAATTATTCTAGGGTCACAATACTGATGGGTTAATAGTTCGGAGCACACTTGCCGGATATAGTATACTAAAACAACAGGTATATACTAGATTATGCAGAACTGTAGCCAAATACTGCTGATCTATAGTGCCAAGAGGCAAGACTATCTTTCCCACATCACCTAGTTGTGGCCCTTCTCAACCTTACACAATCCCAGTTCATTTTTATTAACCATACCATGTACTTAACCAAAAACGTTATAATAAGAAATGTTTCAGTACCTTATTCTTTGTTACTTTCGAAAAGTCTGCAACCAGCCCACATGAAAGTTGTTTGTCTGGAATGGTGTATATATCCTCATAATACATGTCTAGAATGTTAGCCAATCCAACCTGGCAAAATCATGTCTTAGTCAGCCCCGCAACTAATGCATCAAACATTCAGAGAACCTTTATCCATTGAAATATCACTTATGATGAAAAGGGATGTTTGCAAAATTATATACACATGCAGACCTCTCTCGCCCAACATTTTTTAGAATTCTCAAGGTTGCTAACGGAATAGATGAAAATATTCCCACTCTGAAACCATTAGTAAAAGGAAAATGAAATTCTCATCCTTCTTCGAATATTGACACTATATAGAAAGACATTAACCTTGAATAGCAGAACTGAAAATGTGATCAGTGCAGGAAATAAAATTTTTTATGCTGCTCAGCAATTTTTGACTTATGAGCTTGACCCTTGACTACCAGTAAGGCAGTAACTAGTTTGATAAAAAGTCACCCCTCGTCTATAGTTTGTATTGGCACAACAGGAGTATATAACTGTTAGACTAAGGACTTACATTCAATTCCTTATAAGTCAATATTACACCTAGTACTGATTATTTAGGTCTTACAAAATGTCATTAGCTAGCATATGCTTTGCCCCTCATAATGTTAAGGTGGTTCCATCAGTTCAAAGCTATGTTCTCCTGCCTATTTTATATTAACAGACAAGGCAATTATTTATTTAAGTTTCAGGAACCCCTAAAGACAGCCTCATGTATTTCTTGAATTCATCCATATTTTGGATGCCAGGTTCATAAGCACTTGAAAATACGCCTCTAAAGCTCTAATCAGTGTCAAACAATTAAAGTGAATATAAGCCCCATGCTTTTGCATTCTTTTAAATGTAATATTTTATGAACATTGAGCTTACTAAAATAGAAGTTGGATATCATAGCAACAAATTACATCTAAACATCCGTAGATGGAGAGAAACGCTCATAAGTAGAAGAGATTAGCTGATATCTACACTAGAACAGAGTATCAATTTTCAACATGACTTGATTCTAACATGGTGCACTAAACTTCTATAGTATTAGGCAGCCGATTGCTTGATTTTACTACAGATATTAATTAATGTTCAAGGCAGGATGACGCTCCAATTTACAGATCTAAGATAATTCAGCTTGATTTGCATCATTGTTTTGGTGTAATTTCTTTACTTATTTCATATGTCTATTTACATTAGTATGATGGGGCTCATCTTGGATAGCCCAAGTGACAACTTTTGTAATCAACCTCCATAAACTCTTTTTCCTTTCTATTCTTCTCTTCTCCTTTCATAATAATTTGGTGAGGATGCTTTCTTCAGAGATCAAAACAGTATCGGAGCGTATACTCGATTGTTACCAGGTACGGTTTTCATTGTAGTCATGTTGAGCACTCAATGTTTGTACAAAGATAAGCAACTAACAATGTGATTCTAGCTGCCTTTATGGAGAACGCTGTTGTTACGTGGAATGATCAGGTCTTAATTGATGCATTGAAAAGTTACTTGCAAATAGCATGTGTAGACCAGAGATTTGGGGCAGTTAGAGTACTTCCTTGCCATTAAAGTCACACAGCGAAAGTTTGGTATCAGTTTATCGCATAGGTAGTATGTTATCGATCTTTTTCCAGAGACAGAAATGTTAAGGGCCAAGCCTCTTGATACTCCTTCGGATCCTAATGTAGAATTAGGAAAGGACAAGGGAGATTTGTTTGAGGAACCTAATGTTATTTTTCAAATTCAAACATTGAGATTTGTTCGAGGTATCACGCAGAAAACGTTCCATATATATATATATATATATATATGAAGAAAATCCATTTTGGTGCTTTCAAGAGCACATGAGCAAACAGCTTCAGCAAGCACAGAAAGAACCCTTTCATCGGATGAAGTCAAGGAGAAAGACGGTTGGAGCTGTTAACAGGGGAAAGGCGTAAGAGAAGTGAACTTATGAGTAACATGTGGTAAGTGCTGGACAGACATTTATATGATATTATAACAATGTATTATAGGCATTTGAAAGGAAGGAAGAGAGAATGTTACTAACCTCTGTAGGATTAGCAAGATTATCCATATTTCTCTCAGTTCCTGGGCTGAAAATTAAAAGCTCGAAACTCCAAAGAGGTTGCAAGACTACTTGTCGGAAAGTCATGGCGAGTATGTTTTTAGATGTAGTGGTGGGTAGAATATCTGCAGTGAGAGAAGTTTTTAGCTCCCTGGCCTTCTCTTTAACCTTTTTGGCAGATAAAAACTGTTAAAAACAACAATCTTTTGGGGTTGGTGAAAGTAAAGAAGTAACAAGAAAATAAGAATCAGAGTGAATACCAGTCTTAGTGGAGATGGTGCTGTGGGGGTCGGAATTATTTCCAGGGAAGACGGTGTGGAGGACCATGGTGGACATGGCAGAAACAATGTGCTCTTCCGCAGTTTCTCCGCCATCAGCAGCAGCGGCAGTTAGGGCTTGCTCGAAACTGACGTCTCCGATTTGGGTGAGCCGAGACAAGTGGTTCTCGTAGAATCGCACAGCAGGGCTTTGACCGTCGGATTCGGAGAGGATTTCCTTCTCCCGGGCGAACAAGGAGACGGATTTGGTGTTGGTTTTCGAGGTCGATTTGGAGAAAAAGAAGCAAGTTTTTTGGGAGGACGGGATTTGGGGAAGTAGAGGGAATGCAGAGAGGCCATGATGGCTAGGTAGGGTTTTTCTTTCTTGATTTGATGGCAAGGGTTTTGTAATGTAGTGGGTTTAACAAGATAAATAAAAGAGATATAGAACTAATTCTGGTCATATGCCAAACTAACACTTGATGATGCATCAATGTGCTATTCTTTGGATGTTTAGTAATAGAAATGTGTGAAAATATAAGGTGTTTACTCGTGTTGAAAATTAGTTATTTGATTTGATAGTCGTTACTCAAACAATTTCCCTGTGCATTGCAATTGTAAGATGTTACTTGCTTTCGTCAGGTAGACGTTTTCAAAAAAAACCACAAATTGCCGAGTCCTGTAGTTTCAAACTCATCAGTTACACACCTCTTGACTTTTCAATGTGTATAAGGTAGACTCCCTCACTTGACGGCCCATCCACAGATCGAGGAGCTAGGATGATCCTATGGAGCTTATTTTTGGGCACACCCTATCTATGTGAGGGCCCATCAAATGAATGCTTTGGATCATCCAAACAATGTGGGCCCACTGTGTTTTTTGATGGGCGGACTAGAGAAGATTCTCTAGTCAGATATCTTAATTAGCATTGATAGTGTTTCAAAAGATGGGGTCTACTTTATACGAGGAATGATAGATGCAAGGGCTCTCTTTATGCAAGGGTCGGAGAAGGGCCCTTAATAGATCCATGTCATTTTTAAAGTCGGTTGAGAAATTGAATTCGGCTGCACTTAATGATGTGGATCTATTAAGGGCCCTTCCTTAGCCCTTGCATCTATCATTCCTCACCTTATACACATTGAACAGGGGGTGTTGTTAATGAGTTTGAAACTATAAAGTTATAATTGAATGTGTTAGAAAGTGTGTGTTTGGCGCGGCGAGGGAGGGGGTAACTGTAATTTCCCCTTTAATTTTTACCGTGGGTAGTGTCTGTGGTTGGGATTTGCGTAGTGTCTGTGGTTGGGATTTTTATGAGGTAAGAAACTCGTGGTAATGGAGGATGAATTGACATGTCAGCCGATCTGCATGAACTTTCGATCATCATACCATGTGGGAGTTTGACATCTTTGAAGATGAAGAGCTGTGATGAAATGAGAACCGCTGATCCTTAGTGTGGGGTGTAGTTGGCCCCTTTAAGATGGTACTCACTAAGATATACTCAAGGGTGTGGGGCCCACAAAATGAACACTTCGGATCAACATACATACAAGTCCCCACATGCAGTCGCAAGGCCTCCTTGTCTTAAGATTAATTCTCCCGTTGCAAGTCACATGATTCCACACTGCTATTGGCATTTGACTTTTTTTTAGCATGCAACACAATCTCTTTTATTCTAATCAAAGGATCTCTTCCCCGCATGAATGTTTTAGTATTATAATGAGATCATGCCCATGGCACAGTGGGTCCCACCTTAGTTGATTAGAACCGTCTATTTTAAGGAAATTGGAGCGAGTATCACGCTTTTTACATGTCGTGCTCCGAGTTTGATAACCTCACTGCAAACAAGTTTGGATGATGTGAGTTGATTTTTTGGGCACACCCTATCCATGTAAGGGCCTATCAAATGAATGCTTTGGATCAACCAAACAATGTGGGCCCACATGATTTTTTGAGCTCTTGCTCACATAATTTATCTGAGGTATTGCTCAGAAAACGTTTCCCCTAGATACCTCAGATAAGTTATCTGAGCAAGAGCTAAAAAATCATGTGGGCCCACATTGTTTGGATGATCCAAAGCATTCATTTCGATAGTCCAAAGATAGATAGTGTGCACAAAAAATCAGCTCATCAGTATTATCCTAACCCTTCGATTTGTGGAGGTTAAAGTGGATGGGTATAAACCTTTACAAATCTGTCCATTTTTAACCTCCAAAAATCGAGAGGTTAGATGATCCTATGGAGCTGATTTTTTGGGCACACCCTATCTACGTAAGGGCCTATTAAATGAATGATTTGGATCATCCAAACAACGTGGTCCCACATGATTTTTTGAGCTCTAGCTCAGATAACTTATCTGAGGTATCGGCAAAAAAAGTTCCATATATATATATATATATATATATATAGAGAGAGAGAGAGAGAGAGGAAAATGATTGTACGCTCGAGTGTACCTAACCTTAGGTACGCTCGAGTGTACCTAACCTTAGGTACGCTCGAGTGCCAAATCACATGGGTCCCACATTTTTTGTGGTCATCTAAATCATTCATTTGCAAGGCCCAATCATAGATAGGGTGCATACCAAAAATCAGCTCCATAGGATCATCCTAACCCATCCATTTGTGGAGGTAAAAATGGACAGACACTGTTTGTCCACAAATCTGCCCATTTTGCCCTCCAGTTTTGGAGGGGTTAGGATGATTCAATGGAGCTGATTTTTGGTACACACCATATCTATGATGGGGCCTTGCAAATAAATGGTTTAGATGACCACAAAAAATGTGCGACCCATGTGATTTGGCACTCGAGCATACCTAAGGTTAGGTACACTCGAGCGTACAATCCTTTTCCTCATATATATATATATATATATATAAAGGGAAAACGTTTTCAGCGCGATATATATATATATATATATATATATATATATATATAGGGGAAACGTTTTCAGCGCGATATATATATATGAGTTAAGTGAAGCTACACACACGTGTAGCTAACTTAGCTACATCGACGGCTTAAAATACAGTGGGCCCCACATTGTTTGGGTGATGCAAACCATTCATTTGATGGGCCCTCACATAGATAGGGTGTGCCCAAAAAATCAGCTCCATAGGATCATCCCAACCCTACGATTTGTGGAGGCAAAAATGGACGTGTAAAAACCTTCACAAATCTGTCCATTTTTGCCTCCACAGTTTAAAGGGTTGAGATCATCCAATGGAGCTGATTTTTTTGGCACACCCTATCAATGTGAGGTCCAATCAAATGAATGGTTTGGATCACCCAAATAATGTGGGCCCACTGTATTTTAAGCCGTCAGTGTAGCTACACTTTTCTCATATATATATATATATATATATATATATATATAGAGAGAGAGAGAGAGAGAGAGGAAAGTGTTGGTGAGCTTAAGCTCACCAAACTTATGGTGAGCTTAAGCGCCCCAATCACATGGGTCCCACATTTTCTGTGGTGATCCAAACCATTCATTTGCAAGGCCCTATCATAGATAGGGTGTGTATCAAAAATCAGCTCCATAGGATCATCCTAACCCCTCCATTTGTGGAGGACAAAAATGGGCAGATTTGTGGACAAATAATGTCTGTCCATTTTGACCACCACAAATGGATGGGTTAGGATGATCCTATGGAGTTGATTTTTGGTACACACCCCATCTATGTAAGGGCCTTTCAAATGAATGCTTTGGATCATCCTAACAAAGTAGGCCCCAATGTGATTGGGCGCTTAAGCTCACCATAAGTTTGGTGAGCTTAAGCTCACCAACTCACCAACACTTTCTATATATATATATATATAAGATTGTACGCTCGACCGTACCTAAAGTTAGGCACGGTAGAGTGCCAAATCACATGGGTCTCCCATTTTTTGTGGGCATCTAAACAATTCATTTGCAAGGCCCCATCATAGATAGGGTGTATACCAAAAATCAGCTCCATAGCCATTTGTGGAGGCCAAAATGGACAGACAGTGTTTGTCCACAAATCTGCCCATTTTGGCCTCCAGTTTTGGAGGGGTTAGGATGATTCAATGGTGCTGATTTTTGGTATGCACCCTATCTATGATGGGGCCTTGCAAATGAATGGTTTAGATGCCCACCAAAAATGGGGGACCCATGTGATTTGGCACTCTACCATACCTAACTTTAGGTACGGTCGAGCGTACAATCCTTTTCATATATATATATATATATATATATATATATATATATATATGTGCGTGTGTGTGTGTGTGTGGGATTAAGAAGTAGTAGGAGTTAAAGAACTGAGTGTGTTAGTAATGGAGGTGAAACGAAGAGAGGGAGTTGATGAGTTGTTGCAAGCTCAAGCTCATGTTTGGAGCCATGTATGTAACTTCATAAGCTCCATGTCTCTCAAGTGTGCCGTTCAATTAGGCATACCAGACATCGTCCACAACCATGGCCATCCAATCACCCTTTCCGAGTTGGCCGCCAAACTTCCCATTGCATCGAGCAAGACAAAGTACGTGCACCGCCTCATGCGTCTATTGGTTCACTCAGGATTCTTCGCTGTAGAAACTAATGGAGTTGAAGAAGGCTATGTGATGACACCCTCTTCTAAACTCCTTTTGAAAGAGAACACTACTGGGTTGACGCCATTTTTGCTAATGATGCTAGACCCTTTTCTAGTTACCCCTTGGCATTTCTTGAGTGCTTGGTTCCAAAAGGATGAAGCCATGCCCCCTCTTCAAATGGCACATGGGATGAACATTTGGGACTATGCGAGCCGCTCACCCGAACTTAGCAACCCTTTCAATGAGGCCATGGCTAGCGACACTCGGATTGTAATGAACATCCTTGTTAAAGAATGTGGTTCCATTTTCCAAGGATTAGAGTCGTTGGCCGATGTTGGCGGAGGCATTGGAATGGCCGCTATGATCATCAGTGAGGCATTTCCGTATGTGAAATGCACCGTGTTAGACCTCCCGCACGTTGTAGCGAGCTCTCCTAAGTGCATCAATGTGGATTTTGTTGGAGGAGACATGTTCCAATCCATCCCTCCTGCAAATGCAGTGTTTCTCAAGGTACTTGTATTGCACTCTTTATTTATAATCATGAATGTAATTTGCATAACCATTTATATATGAGAAAACGGTTCCTACACATGTGTAGATAAGTTATCTACACACTAGCTTAAAATACAGTGGGGGCCACATTATTTGGGTGATCCAAACCATTCACTTTTAAGGCCCTCATATAGATAGGGTGTCCACAAAAACTCAGATCCATAGGATCATTCGAACTGTGGAGGCAAAAAATGGACTAATTTGTGAAGGTTTAAAGACATCCATTTTACCTCCACAAATCGTAGGGTTGGGATGATCCTATGAATCTGATTTTTTGTAGACACCCTATCTATGTGAGGGCCTTTAAAATGGATGGCTTGGATCACCCAAACAATGTGGGCCCCACTGTATTTTAAGCTAGTGTGTAGAGAACTCTCTACACATATGTGTAGGAACCGTTTTCTCTTTATATATTAGGGTCTTTGGATGTTGAAAACAAGTAAAGTTTTAAAACTTTAAAGTTTGAATTCAAATCTAATTAAAAGGAGGCTTTAAGGCTTGAATGAGAGTTATAACGGTTTGAATTGGGATTTAAGGGCTAGATTTAGATCAAATTTGATTTAGTCTCAAGAGTTGGGGCTTTTGAGTTTGGGTCACCTGGTGTAGGTCCCAAGGGTCTTGAAGTACCACCCTTTATGGAGAACTTAATGTGATAAAGAGCTAATTATTGTGTTTCCGTGTAAATGATGAAAAAAATGCAAAAGAGTGTAAAATAGAGAAATTGCAGAAATAAAGTGAAGGAAATGTAGAAAGCTTGAGGAAGAAGGATGGTTTAAGAGCTTGGAAGCTTTGTGTGAGGCTTCCAAATAATAATCTGATATACAAATTATTATTTTTATATTTATCTTTTTTTATTTTCAAACCTTGAGAGAGAATATTTAAATGATTATGTAAACTGATGATAGTAAAGCTAAGCAAGGCTCATAATTATTGGCAGTCGATTCTACATGATTGGAGTGATGAGGAGTGTGTGGAGATACTGCGACGGTGTAAGGAAGCGATTCCATGCGCAGAAGAGGGAGGGAAGGTGATTATCGTAGATATGGTGGTAAACACAAAGAATAGTAATCACACGATCGTTGGAACACAACTTTTCTCCGATATGTTGATGATGGTGGATGCAGTGGGAAAGGAGAGGGACGAACTTGAATGGCACATGATGTTCAAGGATGCAGGTTTTTCTCACTACAAGATAATGCCTGTGCTCGGTTTGCGCTCTGTTATTGAGGTCTATCCCTGATTATCTCATGATTTACAAAGATTCCTTGTTGGTGTAGATGATGCAGGAATTAAGAACTTCACATTCCCTTCTGTATAATTATTATAAAATAAAGGGGGGGCCAGAGCTGAGGCTCCCGCCATTGCAGGGTCTGGGGAGGGTTAGATGTTTACAGCCTTACCACTGCTTCTGTTAATTATATTATATGTCCATTAATTTGTTCAGTTTGTAAGAGCATGCCTTTCCCCTTTTTTACGTTTTGTATGTATAAGTCCGCACGAGGCTCTCATCATTGTGGGGTCTAGGGAGGGCTAGATGTACGCAGCCTTACCCTTGCTTTGCAGAGAAGCTGTTTCTGTTTCCGTGCACGTTTCGGATGTACACGTGATTCTATGAAATATATATTTGCTTTTGTGGCGGAATCTTGACCTTTAATCATCTGATGAATGTGTTTTGAATTGAATTTGGCCGTACGTACGTATGGTTCAATGGATTAAAGGTCTAGGATAATCCAAAAAGTACTAATGAAAGCGGTTTAGATTTTGTGTTAGGATCGATCAACGACTTGACTAGGTACATAGGGCAAAAGTGAGGCACAGTAAGTATCATCTCTATGGGTCGAGCCTCTAACTCTATTGTTTAAGGCTTTGCTCTTCAACTTCGAAGTCAACTTCGAAGTCGAAAGTTCAATCAGCTTACCTACCTAAAAAGTATAAGGGAGAGGAAGATCCCGGCAGTACATGAAGAGCATAGGCTCTCCCTCTCTCTCTCTCTCTCTCTCTCTCTCTCTCTCACTAGGGACCATCGCAGAAGGCATTTCGTGAAGCATCTGTTACATGAGAGAGCAGCCAACTCACACGAATTAAATGAATAAGACAAAATCTGAGCCAATGTGGCTGCTCTCTCTTGCAAGAGATGCTCCGCGAAATGCCTTCTACAATGGTCCCTAGCAAATCCCTTGTAAGATTTCCACTTAAATTTCCACCGAAATTTTAAAAACCCCAAAATTTTAAACCGAATACATGATTTCAGCCTAAATTTCCACTAAAATCGAAATATTTTGATTACAGTGGTGGCTGAAACCGACACCGAAACCAAAATTTCAAACATTGCTATGAATGCCATACATTATTTGACCTTTTGACCAACATTTATGCATAGAAGCTGTAAAAGGGATATTGGACGTTCCATGGAAGCATTGGAATTATTTCATCTTTTTCTTCTATAAAGAATAAAGAAAGAAATGAAGAATCATAGCATTGGGTTTTGGTTGGCGAGATTCCAAACCTTCTTATCTATTTCTTTCTTGATCTTGGTGTGATGCTTCAACATAGGTGAGATTCCTAGGAAGCCTAGAGAAATTCTAAGTATTTTTCTTATTGTTCTCCCATTACTAATTTTCCTATTTCAGCTCTTGAATCCATGCACTTTAGCCTATATATATATATATATATATATATATATAGAGGAAAGTGTTTCTAGTCCGGCCGACTAGAGATCATTCTCTAGTCCGCCACCCAAAAACACATGGGTCCCACATATTTGGGTGATCTAAAGCATTCATTTGATAGGCCTCATCATAGATAGGATGTCCACAAAAATTCAGCTTCATAGGATCTTCTTAACCCTTCGATTTGTGGAGTTAAAAAATGGACAGATTTGGGTGATGCAAAGCCGTCCATTTTAAGCTCCACAAATCATAGGGTTGGGATGATCCTATGAAGCTAATTTCTTGTGGACACCGTCTCTATGTCAGGGCCCATCAAATGAATGCTTTGCATCACCCAAATATGTGGGACCCATGTGTTTTTGGGTGGCGGACTAGAGAATGATCTCTAGTCGGCCGGACTAGAAACACTTTTCTCATATATATATATATATATATATATAGGGCAAAGGTTTTCTGAGGTATCGCTCACCGTGAGCAGCCCTCTATAAAACACCACCTGCATGTTGTTTGACTCATCCTACCCATTCATTCTATAGAACCTCACACAGATAGGGTGTCCCTAAGAAACCACCTCCATCCCATAATCCTAACCATTCGATTTATAGGAGTTTAATTTGCAGCCATCCATTTGAAAACCTCCACTAATCATAACCATAACCAGAACCAGAACCCATAACCCTAATCCTACCTATAACCTACATAACCAATGGGTTGGATGACTCAACCAACTATGGGAAATGGGGTATCTAGAGGGCTGCTCACGGTGAGCAATACCTCAGAAACGTTTTTCCCAATATATATATTTATTTTTTTATTTTATTTTTTATTTTTTTTGAAACATACTTTAGCCTATATTTTCCACCTCCGTAAATTGATTTGATCCAAAACAATTAATCTACAGCCTGAAAACCCCATCTAAACCCTTGGTTTCAATACTTTGCAACCTTACAGCCTTAAACCCAAATCCACATTCTTGACTTGTTACAGCCGGTCCTTGGCCTAAAACCCTGCATACGCCCTCCTACACCCACTGAATACCTAATTGTTCAAAGATTCAAGAAAAGACCTAAAATTCGATGCATACAGTCCTGTCCCAGGAGACAATTCCAAGAAAACCCCTAACATGGCTGTCCTAAATCACAGCCCCCTTTTCCATCGTCTGTAAATTTCAGAACGGTCCAAACACTTATCCCTGCAGTCCCAAGTTCCTTACTTCCTTCGAACACCAACTATTCACAGATCAGCTGTCACATTCCACAACCTGACACAACAGTCCCAACAGTCCTGATCTGTCCAAACAGTCCAGGTCTGCCTTGACTCTACATATATCTTATAACAATCCTCCCTATCTACCGTATTGTTTCTTCTAGTCTGTTTCCCTAATCTGCATAACTTGTTCCCTTATTACCCCTACTCTACACGCATCCGATTAGACTCACTCTGTCCGTGAATAAAATCAGCAGACATGAGTTACATGTCCTAGATTGTCCTACACCAGCTTGATGATAGAATTCAGTGCCTTCATAGTAATGAAATTAAAAATTGAACCTTACTTCATTTTCTCCCTTTCACTTACCCCCCTCCCACATGCAAATCAACAACTTACATTGTTGGTTTTCAAAATGCCCTCACTGTCATTCACCTCTGCGGTTGACGATGTTAAATCCCTACTATCCCTTTTCCCCCACACAGCATATTCAATACCACTTGAAACATGGCATCATCGACCGCA
Source organism: Tasmannia lanceolata (assembly GCF_043159265.1). Taxonomy (NCBI): domain Eukaryota; kingdom Viridiplantae; phylum Streptophyta; class Magnoliopsida; order Canellales; family Winteraceae; genus Tasmannia; species Tasmannia lanceolata. The sequence continues at coordinate 40,465,617 of NW_027518689.1, forward strand.
GGAGACTTCAATGGCATCAGAGAACTTAGCACAGATATAGGCCTCAAATAATAAGACTATCTTGCGAATGGACCCAAGATTCTATATGATGTCTGACACATGATTGAGGAAGATGGGAAAAGCTCAATGAAGTTATGGACAGTGGGGGAGTAGGATATGATAGAGATTTAGCAGCAGGGTTCCATGGGTGCATTCTCATTTTTTTATGCCTCCCAAAACTGTGGCTTTGTAAAAGAAAAATGGCACTCCTGGAACTAGATTTCACTTTGCACTTCATATAATACACATTTCAGAGTTCAGACATTCTCAGTTTTTTCTTTTTTGAATGGCAATGATTCAGAGTTTTAGACATTCTAAGTTGTTACCCCGAGAAATTATGATACTCGCACCCCCTAGTCAAACGAAGTATAAGCTTATAAATGTGGCAATGCAAATGTAATCTCCTACATGTCAAAGAAATCAAAGGAGCTGATTTTGGGTGCAGTCCCAAAATCTCACTTGACTTCACGGGCGTGTTTATTTACAGACAAAAGTAAAGTTAGAATGAGCCTCTAAGGGCATTTGGAAATAGAAAATGTACTTTAATGGCTTCAACTATAGAAGGGATGGAGGGAAAATAATGATGTAAAGGAAAAGCATGTAAATCCTACAGTATTAATGACTTTATTAGAGTTTTGGTGCAGTAGGAGGGAATCCATGTAAAACACCAAAAGAGAAAGAAAATGTACATTCGTCCAAGTGAACCAAACAAAAATAATTAAAATATAGAATCCTGAGAAGAAGAAATTTTGTGAGAAGCATGGAAAAATTTGCAGTGCTTAATATATAAAACATTTAAAAACTCATTGGGGCAGTTTGATTTGGGGATAACAAACTTTGGATGAGCTTTTACTGGAATTCACTATATTCCTAGACTAGCTTCACGTAAAACTAGTTATTTCCATTGTATATTGGTATATTCTATCACGAAATTAGTTCTACCTACTGTTTGGTAGATACCACATTATCTTGGAATTAACATGAATATATTTAAGTTCGATTTCTCTTTGAATCATCCAATAACAATTACTCTAAGAGCTAATAATCCATAATATTAAAAAGAAATTAAAGGAACTAACTTGGATACATATTACATTCAAGCATATTAGAATGTTTTTTCATGTATAAATACATGTAATAAATTAGCTAGGATGTACACATGTGCAAGTGGAACGAAGATCAAATAGTAAACCTTGCACTCGCTTTATTTTTAAAAAGCAATGGTAATTGCATGATTTGCATTGGATGAAAAATGTCATGCCTCATTAAGAGTTGTATAGGGAATGCATCTCCCTCAAGAAAAACCTTAACCAGTCATGATATACTCTATCAATTTTGACAAATGCATAAAACAAAATACATATTAGTTAAACAAGATCAAGCACCACTATTCAAAAGAGCATTAAGAGCAGTCTATATTGTGCAAACAAAAAGATGGTTTTTTAATGGGTGGTGGACATATTAAAACTGCTCACTATATTTACAGGCATCTGAAAATGTGTCAGGTAATACATTTTTTTTTTAAAATGGGATGTGTCACGTAATACATAATATAAGTAAAGCAGAGCGGTCGTCACCCATAATAGAAAATTAAATTTAATACAGTAAACATTACCTCCACAACAAATGATCAATCAAGCATTCGATAAATAGTCACTCCACATTGTATCTGCAATGTCGTCTCGGAGTTGTGAGGCTCCCTCTAGTTGTTGCTGTTGGCAAGTCGTTTCTGGTGCTAAGTCTTCGCAGTCCTCCACGATAGGGTCTTCTACTATTGGTGGAGTCTCTTGTTCGTACAACTGAAAAATACGATCATTACTTTTCTCCTTCCGTATGTGATTATGTAGGACACATGCCGCTAGAACTATTTTGACCTGTGTCTTGAAAGGATAGGGAGGTGCAGACTTCAAGATGGAGAAGCGTGCTTTTAAAGCCCCAAAACTACGTTCAATAGCAAATCTTAATGAAGAGTGTCGATAATTAAATAGCTCTTTCGCATTTTCTGGCGGATGATCACTTGTGAATTCGCTCAACTGATAGCGAACACCTTGATACGGGGCAATAAAACCCGGCATATTTGCGTACTCTTTGTCAACAAGGTAGTATTTACCTACACCATCATTTGATTTGTAGATCAATGATAAAAAAAAGAAAAAAAAATCTAATAAAATATGAATTATGTGTAAATTAAAACAATACCTTCAGGGACTTGAAGTCCATTTGGCCTTGTGAGTGCTGAACTTAGTACACGTGAATCTGCTGTCGAGCCTTCCCACCCAGCGAGAACGAACTGAAATAGCAAGTCAAACGAGCAGGCAGCCATAACATTTTGTGAAAGAAATCCTTTCTTGTTACGGAATGGAGCTCGATCATAGCCATTGACCATTGCTGGGATGTGCGTCCCGTCAACTGCCCCGATGCAATCCTTAGATAAATAAATGGAAAAGGAAATTTTAAACAAATCAATAGATGAACATGTGGATAAAATTTCGTTTTTTTTTAAACCGAATGAGTGTGGCTCTGTGGCTTAAAGTCACGGGTATACTCCCCAGTGACACGAGTTCGAATCCCCCCTAAGTAAACCCGATGCACGTGGTTTACGGGTGATTGCGCAAATCCATAGGGATTAGTCCCGCCCTAAAATGGGGTGGGGATACCCTATGTCATCAAAAAAAATTATGAATGATTGAATATGTCCATAAAATTTCATTACGAGTAGATTACCATTAAAAAAATGAGTAGATTACCTTGAAGTAAGGGTTGAACAATGGATTGTCCAAGATTTCTGGGGCAGTGGTCGTATCAGGTAACTGAAAGAAATCTGGTGCTAATGCCACAATTGCATCTAGTACCATATTAAAATAGCGACTAATAGTATAACCAGAATGTTTGAAACGTTGCATCGCTACTCGATTGCGTTTATCATGGCCGACTGTGAGTAAAAATATTGCTACCTGCTCCTCGATTCTAACTTCTCTCATGTCACGTAATAAACCTTTATGTTGTAAAATGTCACACAACTTAACAAAGACACGCTTATCCATGCGAAACATTTTGTGGCAACGTGACTTATTTCCATTAAGCACATCATTTACCCACATATGACCACTCGGCGTTGAGCTATGGCGTGGTTCTTTCAGTAAGTATTTCTCATAATAACAAGCGGCAATACATGCGGTGGCAGCACATGCAGCTGCTATTACTAATTTTTCTTTCTGGTCAGAGTCATCCATAATAATTGTATCTCCTGCACAAATGAATAAATAATACATTAACAATGAGTTAATTGCAATTAAATATCTAAGTTGTCATCAACAATATTATACTGCCATCATAAATCATATGTCAAAATTATTTCATCTGCATGATAGAAGCGTACCAGGTAGCAGGTGAATACAGATTAATGGTGGCAGACATTGGAGACTATTCTTTACATTTCGAGAACACCAACATGCATTTTGGCCCAATAATGAAGTTGTTTTCCTTAGCACATGTGTCATGAATATAACTATCCAAATGCTTATATTTTGGCCCAGACTAAACTAATATCCAACATTACCAGAGAAATGGTAATCAACAACTGAGATGGATCGAATGAGGCAAGCTACTTTTAGTAGAATTCAAAAAATGCACACTAACATAGGCTGCCACTAGCCAAATAAACCTACTTTCCGAATCAACTCATCAATCAATAAAAGCAACCCACTTCAAAATCAACTCTTGCATCTACATTTTACACCAGGGAAATGAAATTCCAACCCCCTTTTCAAGCATTTCTACCTCTTTTTGTTTGTTTTTTCCTAAAAATGATTGCATTTACCCTGCATTTTGTTTGACATTTCCGCTCCATTTCTTTCAACGTAAAAATTGGTCTAAAATTTGTTTTATGTTCATTTTTACAACATAAAACATTTTATGTTCATTTTTACAACATAAAACAAATTTTACGCCCATTTTTACGTTGAAAGAAACAGAGCCTTCGGGAAAAGACAGACAAAAGGGGTAAAATGAGGGAATGGGGATGGAAAAATCATTCCCATTTACAACATGGACAAAATCCGTACTGATTCATAAGAAACAATTTCTGTCCATGTGTTTCAGCCTGATCTTCAATAATTATCCATATGTATTTATATAACCAACAATGCAACTGCACGGGTTCAATCCAATACACAATTAAAATTGCAACCATAAGTTGTAGCTTTATGAGAAAAATATTTCAACATTAGGAGAGGAGAGCCCAAGGCAAGCACTGCCTTAGAAGCTACACATCAAAAAAAGCCTCGAAGAGATCGAACTGATGACATCATTATGAGGCAAGTCGACTCCCAGATGGTCTCCTCCTCTTTTAGGTCACTACAAAGTGAACTTCAATGGTTTTATCTTAGGGAATTCGGTCCCTGTTAGCATTGGGCGCCTGTTGTGTTGTGTTGAGACTGAGATTCAATGGGCTTTCTCTGGTCCAATTGGTGAGAATGATTCTAATGAGACAGAAGTACAAGCCCTATAACGAGGATTCAGCTCGTGGACCAGGAGCTTCTTAATTCTGTCATTGTGGAGGTGGATTCTCTCGACATGATCAACAGTGAGGCGGATCAGTTGACCTGTTCAAGGGTGTTGGAGATTCGAGTTGGAGCCTTTTGATTTTCTACCTCCTATAGCGTTTTTTATGTATTTTTCACATTTTGTTTGCCTTGTTTTGACCATATCAATCCATGAACTCTTACTTCTTTTTTTCAATAAAATCTTTACAATTCAAAATAAAATTAAAAAGAAGAATGCAGCTTACAATTGAAAAACATTTCATCTGATCTTGGGGCTATTGAATTTAAACTAGCATTTGATTACACGCCATTCATAGAATAGCATTCCTAGAGAAATAGAGAAATCACACATACCCAGCAAATTAAAAAAAAAGGCGCTTTAAAATCATCCAAACAGTTCAACATTGTAAAAATGGACTAGTCTGAATACACTAATTTAAGATTTCAACAAGAACTAAGGTCTACACAAATCGACCCATTATAATTATATATCTTACCACAGCATTTTCAGAAAACAAATCACTCCTATTAGATGGTACTCGGAAAAATTAAGGAAAAATAAAGAGAGACGAAATCAACAGAATAACCAATCAAAACCCATTAAAATTAGTCAGAAATCTCGTGTGGAAAATGCCAGTCATCGCATTCAAGATGCTGTGTTTGCACAAGATTTTCATCAACCTGTAAAGAGTAAAAAGGTAATAAAATGTGGTTTTTCTTGGCGATAGAAAGGTAAAAAAAAAAACATTGGATGTAGCGAAAAAAAAACCATAGCCCACCTTGATTGGGTTAAAACCTCTGAAATGGAATAAGAAATACCCTTCGTCGACAGAACGCGCTCCAGTTCCCTGCGTTTTATATGTGTGAAAGAGAATATGAAAACCCTAGACGCTTAGTCCCTGACTATCAAATAAATAGGGAAAAGATATACACACCCCCTTTTTTACTTGAGACGGCCCCCTTTTCTGAGAACCGAAAGCATATTAGTTTATGACTTATAAATACACTAGAGGGCCAATTCGCGCCCGCTGAAGGATTATTCGCACCACTGTAACCTGATTTGACGTCAAAAAGCGTTAAAGTCTAGTCACGTTACCCTCCTTTTTGACGCTTTTTTTCGTCAAAACACGTTAAAGTGGTGCGAATAATCTTACAGGGGTGAATTTATCATCACCCTAGAGGGGCTGTCCCTGGTAAAAAAAGGGGGCAAATTATCACTTTCAGCTAGTATAACACGAGTCGCACGTGAAGGGAAAACGGGATATCGAGTTTTCAAAAAGTAGGTAAGAGTGGAGGGATTTGATAGGGTCCATTTGATAGGCTGCAACGTCGATATATATAGTTTGTACGCCCTAAATAATCTCCTTAGGATGATCCTTGGAGGTGCACCTTAGTTCATTTTTTGGTAATATGGGTTGCAACTTAAAGCACCTTGGAGTGAGACATGAATACTCGTGTTTGGCGAGCTTCTCATTCTTTAGAAAAAATGGGCAAAAAATGCAATAATGAGAAGCATTTTTTTCCATGTACTTTGACCTTGTGTGTGCTGCCTGCCGAGATGGGTCCACTTAGAATAAATTAGGTTGTAATTTTTTTATGGAAAAATACAGTTACATCCCTTCAACTTTCTAACATTTTCAACTCTAATCCTGACTTTTAAAAGTTACCAACCACACCCCCTGATGTTTCAATTTGTATAAGGTAAACTCCATCTTTTGAAACACTATCAATGCTAATGAAGAACCCATACCCTGCTCCAAACCACATACCCGAATCCAAACACTACCAAAAACAGAGTGGGCCCACGTTGTTTGAATGATCCAAAGCATTCATTTGATGGGCCCTGACATAGATAGGGTGTTCCCAAAAAATCAGCTCCAATGGATCATCCTAACCCTTCGATCTGTGGCTGAACTGTCAATTGAGGGGGTTTACCTAAGACAAATTGAAACCTCATGGAGTGTAGTTGGTGACTTTTAAAAGTCAGGGTTATAGTTGAAAATGTTAGAATGATGAGTAGGAGTTTTAGAGGAAGTGATAAGTGGGTTTCTATATATAAATAGGGGATTTCTAAAATGAAAGGAGCCCTTGCAAAAGAGGGATTGGTTGTAAATCACCAAAGTGCATTTAGGGCATGTTTGGCTGCCGGTAATTTGTTCTCATGATAAATTGGTATCTCCAATTGGAGATGAGACCGAAATCCCTCAAAATCATGAAACCAGATTGAGAAAATGTTATGAATTGTTGCTAGAAATCGGGAAAAAGATCAACCCTGTTTTGAATAGAGTTTTTTCGTTTCCGGACTTTGAGCAGCAAAACATCACATTTTCTGGTTTTGGTTTCATGATTTTGAGGGATTCCCGCCTCATCTCTACATGGAGATGCCGATTTATCGTGAAAAACATTTCCTGGCAGCCAAACATGCCCTTAATGTTCTTTGACTTTTCATCCCATTTAATGCACTTTGGTGATTTACAACCAATGGGGGCACCCTTTCGTCCCTTCTTTTTTTTTCATGGGTGCCCTTCGATGTAGAACTCTTATAAATAACATGTGAGGAATTTTTAGAAATCAACGAATAAATTATCCCAGAACTTGTGTCTTTATGCGCGAAGGAGGGCAAACCCCCCTTTCCTCGAAGTGGGTCAAGTGGCCGATCTTCCCACCAAGAAGATCAATTTTGTTATGAACCAAATTGAGTTCGTAACAATGTGAAGCGAAAATGGGAGAAATGAGTTTTATCGGATTCCATTGTTGAGCTACACACCTCATGTTTTTTCCAATTTAGGTAACAGGAAATCTACATAAGCCCCAAGCCCTCGTGGGATTGGCACCCAAAGCACCTCCATTTTTTCATTTGGTGTGGGTTTGAATTTGAATCGTTCACTTCAATGAATAGGATTATAGCCGAACTCGGCAACTCTTACTCACAAATGCAACCACTTAGTCAAATCATGTTTTTAGATGCGGGATTTGATCCCCCCAAGTCTCAACTTTGGGTCGAGCCCAATAGACCGTCAGCTTGACCTACCCCATCGACACCCCTATAATCGGGTGATGCTAACTGCTTTGATCACAAAATAAGCTACATGTCATGATCAAAAGTTCAAAACCATTAATCAAATCTAAGACCATATATATACATGGCCAATTTCCATTGATAACACCTTGAATGGGTGATCTAGACACTGTATTGCCATTTTCAATTGATCACACCTTGATCGGATGATCTAGACCCTTGATCCAAGAAACCTCATTTAGGGCTAGAAAAAATTACACAAAATCTATAAGGATGAAGGGCCTGGCATCATCCATGGTTGTTGGGCCACTTTGAATGGACAAGATTGGAGGTAACCCACTAGATCAATAGCCTTTCAGTATCTGTTTATTTCGACTTAAAATGGTGTAAAACAAATTTTACACCCAACAAAATTTAAGTCCCTTTTCATTACAAAAAGATGGGCATAAAATTGGTTTTATGCCCACTTTACATGGAAAGAAACAGAAAACAGAAAATGAACTACGGGGAAATGATACATTCAACCCACTGTCTTCCCGAGGCCGTCCTCCTGTATTGTAGTGTAATTATGACCATGGTTTTAAATTTTGCCTGAAATCTAGGACTGAAACCGAAATTGCCTGACTTTACCAAATTTATTTTGAAAATTCGGTCAGGCTCGAAACCGAAACGTTCTGAAACCGAAATTGCCGAAATTTAACAAATTCCTGTCAAAATTTTCAATAAAATATTAATTTATTTCTATTTCTTTACATAATTTTGGCCAAAATTACCACCAAACCCGACATTTCGAGCACTTATACAGAATTTCGACCGAAATTTCGGTTTCGATGAGGACCGAAATTATACGCTGAATTGAAGGGAGGTTTGCTACTGGGCATGAATCCGTAACTTTTGCACTAAAGAAGACTTGGGTTCAACATCTCTAGTCTAGTGTTGGAATGAAGCTATGCCAGGCCTATGGGCTCTAGGGTAACGTATCCTAGCATAGGGTTCTAGGATGTGTCATCCTAAGTTTTAGGATCCTAGGATAGGATTGTAGGACAAGGCTTATGACTACTCTTTTACCCTACTATGGGGCAAGGTTTTAAATTTTGTCCGACTCGAACGACCGAAATCCAAAATCGTCGAAATGTACAATATTTCAGTTATTTCGCCTAAATTTCAGAAAAAAAAAAAAATTTAATCCTTTACCAAATTTCAGCCAAAATTACCAAAATTTCGGCTGAAATTCGTCCCGAAATTTCGGTTTTGGTGGGGACCGAAATATACCCCAAAACCAAAATTTAAAACCTTGCTAAGGGGTAAGAATAGGGGACAAGTAAAGAGCAGGGACTAAATTGTCATAATGGGAGATTTAAATCATTACGATGAAAAAAATGCCGCTATCTCCCTCAAGCCTCAGTATATAAATCCCTATCTAGGGTTTGAGCGAGACGATTGGCAGGACGCAGGGGAGGGCAGCGCCTCCCTCTCTTCTCATTGCAGAGATCCTCAGGTGAGCTCCTCTCCAATCTAAGTTGTAGGGTTTCTGATTTAGATTTCAATGCCGATCTAAAACAACTGCATTGTAAATGGCCTTGCTCGACTGTTATTCTCACCATCTCCGATAAAACTAGTAGAATAGAGCTCCGATTAGTGTTTTACAATGTTTTCAGTTCTCAGATTTCTCTCCTCTGAAATATAAGATTTAGGGTTTAGGATTCAGATTTCAATGCCGATCTGAATCAATTGCATCGTAAATAGCCTCGTCCGACTGTTATTCATGTTCGTTGCAGAGTGAGATTGATTTGTTCTGTTTTTTTTTTTTTTTAGTATTTTAGACTTTCAATCGTACGGACAAATAAATCGAAAAAAAAATAAAAATTTAGACTTTGAATCGTTAAACTTTTTGATATGTCAGCATTTGCAAAGGTTCTTCAGATATTTGTATGATCTAGAGTTTTGAACTATTGTTAGATCTTTTGCTTCATCTTTGATAAACGTCTAATCATTATATACGAAAAATTGACATGTATGCATTTGAGATTATCCACTGATTTTTATTATCTTTTTTTTTTTCAGGGTTGCATTTTTTATGTTTTCATTGAATGTGTTTCCTTTATTTAATTTGTGTATTTAGAAATAGTCTGATATATGTTGTATTGAATGGATCAAAATGCAATTATGTATATATTTATATACATCGGATTTTTCATGTCGAACTTTTCTACTCTTGAATTTGTTGGGGGAGCTTTTTTAATTTCTCTGAGGCCTTTGCCTCTAAACAATCATTCAATCTGCCAAGAGGGTGTTTTGCAAAGTGTAATTTTGCAACTCTGTTTTCTCATTTTAAATTTATGTGGCAGGGTGAAGGAGAAGGAAAATGTCTCACCGAAAGTTCGAGCATCCTAGGCATGGGTCTCTTGGGTTTCTCCCAAGGAAGCGAGCTTCTCGCCATAGAGGAAAAGGTGATTTAAATTACGGCTTTAGTTTTTTCTTACAGGACCACATGGTTCATATCTTCTTTAGAACCAACATGCTCTGTGTCCGCTGTCATTCAACTTTTTTTCCTCACATTACCGTATCTTTAGGAGCAACATGCTCTGTTAGTCTTCTGTTTTGGCTGTCTCTGACATCATGTGACAATCTATGGCACAATATTTGTCCTGGATTCATTCTTTTTTATGGTTTTCAGATTTCTTCACGGGATTCTGAAGCGCGACTTTTTCTGTTTCTGCCATTCAAAAATTTCTGATCATGCCTCGTTGTTTGACATTCTGCCTTGAATGTTATGATGAGTTATGATAGCTGTTTTTTGTTTGTTCAATGCTATATACTACTTATTCTTTATCTTACTTGATTGTAGTGATAGGACTTTCAGTAAAAAGCTTTGCCTGTTTGTTATTTTCTTTTGTTATGTAATCAGGTTTTGTAAGTATTGTTCTTTCTTTTGCTCCCGATTTCATGAAACACAGCCATGAGGTTGTCCTCTACATATCAGATTTTGATGGAATCAAGATTTCATTTTATTCTAATAAGTAATAATTTATTTGTTTTTTCAATTGATTGATGCAGCCAATGCATTTTAAAATGTAATTATTTACCGTTTATGTCTTATGAGGCCTAAATCTACTATGTTCACTCACTGATTGATGCAGTGAAATCTTTTCCCAAGGATGACCCAAGCAAACCTTGCAAGCTTACTGCCTTCCTAGGGTACAAGGCTGGAATGACGCACATTGTCCGAGAAGTTGACAAACCTGGGTCAAGTAAGTTTGTTTCTAATTAGTGTTTTTCTATTTCTTGTATATTCATTGGTGTAAAAGGTAAATTTTATGTATTCATTATCATTACTTTGGAATTCACCGTCTTTTCTTTTCATATATTTCCATTTGTAAAGTGAACTAAAAAAATTATTTAAGAAGAAAAAACATTGTCCAAATGGAAAACACCAGTGCTGACTACCCTATTCCAAGTCCAGGGAGTCAATGCCTTTCCATTTTAGCTACCACCCCTCACACTACTCTGCTAAACGATTAATTGGGAAAGATATTGCTGCTGCATTATTCCCTTTGCTCCATTTCAAGCTTTGAACAGTTCATTGGATTATATCTGAAGTCGATTACTGTTTGATCCCCAATGTTGATATCTAGGCCATGGATTTTCGAAGAAGTCATAATCCGCTGCCAGTGAATTATACAGTCGGAGTTTATTATATCACTATATCCCAGGTTGAATACCGTTCTGGATCCTGGGAATGTTGGATAGTCTACACATTTCCAAATGAGTTGTTCACAAATTAATATGTTTTTGCATTTTTTGTTATGATTAAAATTCAATTTCTAGTTTAGGCATTTCCTCTGCAACCATATATATATATATATATATATGTATATATATATATATATACATATATATATATATATATATATATATATATATATGAGGAAAGTGAAGCTACACCGGCCTACACTGCCGGTGTAGCTAACTTAGCTACACCGCCGGCTTAAAATACAATGGGCCCACATTGTTTTGGTGATCCAAACCATTCATTTGATTGGCCCTCACATAGATAGGGTGTCCACCAAAATTCAGCTCCATAGGATCATCCCAACCCTTCAAACTGTGGAGGCAAAAATGGACAAATTTGTGAAGGTTTTTACACGTTCATTTTTGCCTCCACAGATCGTAGGGTTGGGATGATCCTATGGAGCTGATTTTTGGTGGACACCCTATCTATGTGAGGGCCAATCAAATGAATTCTTTGGATCACCAAAACAATGTGGGCACATTGTATTTTAAGCCGGCGGTGTAGCTAATCAGCCCTTCAAACTGTGGAGGCAAAAATGGACAAATTTGTGAAGGTTTTTACACCTTCATTTTTGCCTCCACAAATCGTAGGGTTGGGATGATCCTATGGAGCTGATTTTTGGTGCGCACCCTATCTATGTGAGGGCCAATCAAATGAATTCTTTGGATCACCAAAACAATGTGGGCACATTGTATTTTAAGCCGGCGGTGTAGCTAAGTTAGCTACACCGGCGGTGTAGCTTCACTTTCCTCTCTCTCTCTCTCTCTCTCTCTCTCTCTCTCTCTATATATATATATATATATATATATATATATATATATATATATATATATATATATATATATATATATAATTTTTTATTTTTTTTTTGTTGTTGTTGTCGTCTAACTCTAGCAAGCACATAATATTGGTGGATAGCCTACGCACAAGCAAACAAGTTGTTAACGAATGAATATGTATTGCAAGTTATCTGTTTTGAATTAATATTCAATTTTTAGTGTAGTTGTTTCGACGGTACCCATCCATTTCTATTTGCTTCTCTAGCAAGCATTTCGTCGCTTGTGAGAGTGAATTTTGTGCACCTCTGTGCATGCACGGTTATTACAGTACTTCTTTGGACCTAAATTTTTGTTCTAGTTTACGCATTTTGCTTTTTAGGCGATGTATTTTTTAAGGAATCATACTCCACTGTACTTTGCATTTCTTGTGATCTTAACACCCGAATTCATCATGTAACTATCTCAGTTTGAATTTTGTTTTGACACAAGATATCTAGCCTGCGCATTTCTAAAGGAGTTTTACGCAATCGTTTTTCCCATATCCTATGATCTGTATTTGTTTACGTTTGGATCAAGTCTTTGTTTCTGTTGTATCCATCTCTGTTTTATCTTCTGCGAACAGGGATTGTAGCTCGAAATCATCATTTCCAACGTCATAATTTGTGCATTTGAGATGCCAGATTTCTTCTCTGTTGAGAGCTACTTTTTTTTATTGTATTTGATTTGGAACATTGCATTTGAAATGTGCTTTTTAATGTTATGAAATTTGCTGTATTTTCTTATAGAGCTTCACAAGAAGGAGACATGTGAGGCTGTAACAATCATTGAAACACCACCGATGATTGTTGTTGGCGTGGTGGGGTATATAAAGACTCCCCGTGGCCTTCGTTCTTTGAACACAGTTTGGGCTCAGCATCTGAGTGAGGAGGTGAGAAGGAGATTCTATAAGAACTGGGGCAAGTCAAAAAAGAAGGCTTTTACAAACTACTCAAAGAAGTATGACACCGAAGAAGGAAAGAAAGATATTCAAACACAGCTAGAGAAAATTAAGAAATATGCATCTGTTGTCCGCGTCTTGGCTCACACTCAGGTACTTTTTTTTCCTTGCTAAAAGATAAAAGCAAATTTCCCCCTTTTTTTCAAGATCTTTATCTTTGCTCCCATGAGTTGCCTGCCTGAAAAATGATTATCTTCCTCCCTACCAGTTCTTGGCCTGCCCCTTTCCCCATCCCCAATTGAAGATACCGTGTATATATATATATATATATATATATATATATATATATATATATATATATATATATATAGAGAGAGAGAGAGAGAGAGAGAGAGAGAGAGAGAGAGGAAAATGATTTTGAGCTAGCTTATATGAGCTTCAGGGCCCAAACACATGGGTCCCACATTTTTATTGGTGATCCAAACCATTCATTTGCAAGGCCCCATCATAGATAGGGTGTGTACCAAAAACCAGCTCCATTGGATCATCCTATCCCCTCCAAAAGCGGAGGGCAAAAATGGGCAGATTTGTGGCAAAAGGTGTCTGTCCATTTTGCCCTCCACTTTTGGATGGGTTAGGATGATCCTATGGAGCTGATTTTTTGTACACACCCTATCTATGTAAGGGCCTTTCAAATGAATGCTTTGGATCATCCTAACAATGTGGGCCCACATGTGTTTGGGCCCTCAAGCTCATATAAGCTCATACTCACAATCATTTTCCTCATATATATATATATATATATAAGATAGAATTCATTGAAATCAAGAAGAGACAAAGAAGGTCCCCTAAGATACAAGAAGAAAAGGATCATATAATCTCAACATACAGAAAAAAATCAGCTAAGGGGGAAGGAAGTCCAAAAGCTCCACCCCCGCTCTATGTATTCCCTCTCTAGCTAATTTGTTAGCCTCTCTATTAGCTAATAGATACCGAATTTATATTGAAGTGTTTGTTATCATAATTTTTATATTACAGCAGAGTGGATGGTGCATGCTTTATAACAAAGGGTGTCTAGCTATTTAGAAACCCCGTGAATTTTGCCATACCTTTTGCACTAACAACCATGCCAGAACAACCCCGAGTGTCACTTATTTTTTAAGGTGACCCTGCATAATTGAAGGTCGCAAAAGGTGCTTAAATTTTCCTTAAAATGCCAGTACTGGTTTCAAACTTTTCAAAGTATTTTTTATACTTGTTTTGATTAAGTAACCTTCTTACAAATTTTTTTTTTCATCAATTGCTCTTTGGTACTGAAATCGAAAAAATGTAAAACAGAATATGATGTCATTTCCCATTTATTGTTAGCAAGCTCATGCCATGACAGTTCGTAATTGAATGAGTCTGGCTCTAACCAATGGTAGACATTCAAAGAATATTAGATAACGCCATTAGTAGTGACAGATCAGAGTCTACAGGTAACACATAAGTGCTAAATACCAAAAAATTGAAAGTTACTTATGATTGGTGATCTCTCTTCACAAAAGATTGTGTGGGTTTACTTTTTCACTACATTGAGCACTGATGATTTTTTCTTTTTGTAGCATTTATATATTTAATACTTTCTCTGTGAGTTCAAAATATGTATGTTCCGTTTAAGGAAGTTATTCTGTAGTATGTTATCATTACCATCCAGACAAAATTATCTACCTTGGTTGAACATGCATTTTCCTGATTTCTGTTTCCCAGATAAAGAAGATGAAGGGCTTGAAACAGAAGAAGGCACACCTGATGGAGATCCAAGTGAATGGTGGGGCCATTGCACAGAAGGTGGACTTCGCATATGGCTTCTTTGAGAAGCAGATCCCTGTCGATGCTGTTTTCCAGAAGGATGAGATGATTGACATCATTGGTGTTACCAAGGGAAAAGGTTATGAAGGTGTTGTCACTAGGTGGGGTGTCACTCGACTTCCTCGGAAGACTCACAGAGGTCTGCGCAAGGTGGCATGTATTGGTGCCTGGCATCCTGCTAGGGTTTCCTTCACAGTTGCCAGGGCCGGTCAGAATGGATACCACCATCGCACTGAAATGAACAAGAAGGTCTACAAGCTTGGAAAGTCTGGGCAAGAGTCTCATGCAGCAGTCACGGAGTTCGACAGGTTCCTATTTTCGACAGCTTCAAAAATTCCCCTTTATTTGTTTGCGAGCGAATCATTTATTTGTTATCATCAAATATCTTATGGGCTCTGTTTCTTTCGACATAAAATGGGCATAAAACAAATTTTACCCTCATTTTTTTGCTTAAAATGGGCATAAATTTTGTTTTACACCCATTTTACGTCAAAAGAAATAGAGCCTTGTGGAACTTGAAGGATATTTCCCCAACTTTTGTGGAAGTTAAACACTTAGTCATTCCTTAAAATGAATCAAGGTCAGACATTGAATTTCATTTCTAGGCAAATGCTAGATTAATATCACAGATTCTGCTCATAGATAACATTCTTGATGGAAAGAAAGTGATTCTCTCTTTCTGTAGAGGTATATTTCCAGATTAATATTTGGAAAGGAGAAATTATATGGTGCCCGAGCGGGCAATGCTCGTGTAAGAGGCACCACCCTTGATACTTGATCCAACAGAAGCACAGTTTTTAAGATCTGCTGTTGGATGAAATACCAAGGGCGGTACGGAAGTACCACTTACACGAGCATGAACCCCCCCCCCCCCCCCCCCCCCCAACACACACACCCACACACACACCACCCACCACCACACACACACACACAAGCACCAACCACCACCACCACCACACACACGCACGCACGCACACACAACCGATCCGGAATAGATAGTAAATCTGTTTAGAAAACTCCCAACATCTAGCATTCATGTTTCCCCTTTTACTTTGCTATCATAGACAGTTATTAGCTTACAATATTAGTAAGTTACCGTTTGGGGATTGTCGCAAAAATATTCGGTCCTATTCAACTTCTGACGTTATTAGTTGTTCTTTTTGTTTTTCACTAAACTGATCTGGGCATAGTAAATCTGTTTGAAACTAGAAAATTCTCAGAAATGGGAGTGTTCTATGTTTTGCTGTTCACATTTCTTTTATACCTCTATTTTTCTGATTCTGGTTATGGCTATGGCTATGAAAAGGACTGAGAAGGACATAACACCCATGGGAGGGTTCCCTCACTATGGTGTGGTGAAAGATGATTATCTGTTGATTAAAGGTTGCTGTGTTGGGCCGAAGAAGAGGGTGGTTACACTTCGCCAGTCACTGCTGAAGCAGACCTCACGTCTGGCTCTCGAGGAGATCAAACTCAAATTCATCGACACCTCCTCTAAGTTTGGTCATGGGCGCTTCCAGACCACCGAGGAGAAGCAAAAGTTTTATGGACGCGTGAAAGCTTAATATTTGCTTCTCAAGTTTTGCCATGGGCTGTTAGAGGTAAATTAGTTTTTCTCAGGCTTTATGAGGAACTTGAACTTCTCGTATTTGTTTTGTCATTTCATTTTTGACTTAAAACAGGTATTTTTAGTTTTATTTAATAAACATAAATTTTCTGATACATAAACCAACTCATCATACGTTGGGAGGGTTTTGAAAGCTCCATGGTGTCGCCCATCATCGTATAGGGGTTTGCAATCTTATAGATCCATTAAGTCTATAGTTTACGAGCCATAAGCCCAAAAGTAGCTAGTAATGGAAGGCGAGGGCACTAGGTTTTGGGAGGGCTTATAGTTAGTGAAGTTTCTGTTGTACTATGCATTCCCAAAATCTATAATTGCAATCAATAGAGGGGCAAGAGTTTGCCACTGCCTTTGAGATGATTGGGGATGGCTCTCTCTTGACACATTAATGCTCAGGAGGTACCTAAAGCAAAATGAAATTGGTGAGTTCTCTAGCCTGGTAGTGGGCAACCCAAGCAACATTTGGTCACAAGTATGGTGCAGGATCTTATATTGTTTCCTGATGTATTGGATGTTCAACTCCTCCCTCAAAAAAGTTGCTCTCGGTTGGGGAAGAAATCTTTTTTTGTCGGATAGGGAAAATAGGAATTTGGTGCCTAATGCAGAGCCCTAGGTTGCAAATTGGAGAATTATCAAACCCTACTCGGGTCGGCAGGTGTTTATGATTCAAATGTAGAAGGGCGTTGTTACGTAGTATAGAACATTTTTCCTCTCTACCCCAGTGGCGTCATTCCTAGATTAGTGGCTTAGACAATTAAATTCCACGATAGATCTATTTGTGGTGATTCCGAAATAATCGAACGTTAACTCTTTTAATTCCTGGGTTTCTGATTATTTTCAATATAGATCCAAGGATCTATATTCATTGAATATTTTTAGGGCGACGATGTTTTCACCCCCCTGCATTACGTATGCCCCCCTTATAACGAGATTTGACTTCCAAAAGCGTTAAAGTTGCCCACTTTTAACGTCAAATCACGTTATAAGGGAGCGCATGCGTAATGCAGGAGAGTGAAAATATCATCTCCCTATTTTTATTAAAAATGGAATATTTAGAAGCAGCCAGATGTACAGGTTTTTCCCTCCGTGTTAATATAATTCCTACCATTTCAGAAAAAAAACAGGAGAGAAAATAAAACATTCTGGTAGCAGCATCAATATTCAAATGCATTAATGAGTTTTTATATGGTGGCCGAGCATGAAGTCCCGCGTTGGGTGGTACCGTCATTGATATTTGATCCAACAGCAGCCCACTTTTTAAGAGGCTGCTGTTGGATCAAACATCGAGGGTGGTAATTTTGTCGTACCACCCACATGTGACTTCACGGTTGGGCACCATATAATTTCTCCGAAGTAATATAAGATGTTCAGTCCCCCAGTGGGCTAAGGCTATTACAGGATTGGTGACAGCAAACAATGAATAGAGTAGTTGTCGTTTTTGAAAGGATCAGTGTGCTGTATATTGGGTTGTTTTTCGTACCTACCTTGGACAAGGGCATTACCCGCTTGTCCGACTGTTGCTGAGCAGTTTTTGTATATCAAACGAAACGGACCTCCTCAGATGGTAATCTTAATGTGGCCGATTTACCCTCAATTGTGAGATTCATAACTACAAAAGTCAAGGATGGCGACTTTCTTTTTCGTAGCACCCCCACTTTGGAGCCTCCTGGTCACTGTGAATGTGATTTTGCATTTCAGTAAGTTAATGTTATCATTCAAAAGAAGAAAGAAGAAAAAATAAGTCTTGGAAGATCCTAACCATCTGGTCAGGAGCCTGTAAATAGACAAGTTGAATCTCCAATGGCCCAAAAATCATTCCAATCGCGCTCTATATATCAAATAATATCTGGTTTTATGTTGTTGAATGTGGACCGTTACCAATAAGGTACCCTTCAATTTGTAGTTTTTGAGAGTACATATATAATCCCAATCTCACATAATATTTTACTTTTACCTTGCTGGATTACACGGTTATGATTCTCCAAATTTATCCATTAGAGATCTGTAAGGTCAATGACAGCCCTCATGGACCATGGACACTACCTATAATCTACTGCAGATCCCTCCTGGATCACTACCTTACAGATTTAATCTACCTTTAATCTGTAAGGCCAATGACAGCCCTCATGGACCATGGACACTACCTTTAATCTACTGCAGATCGCTCCTGGATCCACATTTTATGACCGGGATCTGCAGATTTGATTAGGGTTCGAAATCAATTCTAAAAATCCAAACGAACAAGGCCTCAGAGTTTATTCGGATGGGATATAACAAGTTTGTTATGAGATTTCATATTCAACAATTGGAACAGTATCAACTCAACCAGATTTTCAACACTACTTGGAAAATCATGTTTGGAAAGAAACACGATTTTGTATTTTCTATCAGGTCAGGCTAACTGTTAATTCAATTCTCAGTGAGCCAATTCTACCCAAGTCGCACACTTATTAACTAGTACTCTTTAGATTTTGTATTTTTCAGTTGTTTGCTAATACCAAACCCTCAAGCAGAAGAAGAACATGAAATTCCAAAAATCAGGCAAAGTTCCCTTTTCACAAGTCTGAAAATATTGGGCTAGATTTCAAGGCCTTCATTGCCCAAACTTTGGCACAGCGATTAGATGTCTTCCTTTATGCCTATGTCACAAATGTCGTTCTCGGGAGTTTCTCGGCAAGGGAAAATCTCAAGATATATAATTTTTATTAATTTTTGGGTTCATATCGGGAAATAAACGGTAAAATTAAAATTATCTTAAAAATATTAAATTTAAGAAAAAAAATAAAAATAAAATATCGTACAAACATTGGAATAATATCGTGATATTATCGGGATATTTTATAATAAAAACAAAAACATCACTATATTTTAAAATCTCAGCATTAGTTCAGGATTTTGTCGTTGAAATCTCACAATAAAAACACTATATTATGAAAATATCAGAGATATTTGTGACAAAGCTCTATGCCCATTGTGTGCACTCTGAAGATCAACCAGAAGAATATGGCGTGACTACCATTTTTAACTACTGGAACAAGACAATTTAAGAATAAAAGAATGTACTGCTCTATTATCCCTACAAAAGGAAATAAAAAATTATACAATTTCCTCGGGCATTATAGACACCGCAATTTTCAACAATAAATAAAGAGACCCTACCTACAAAAACAGTTGCCACACCAACAACTAGAGCAGCAGCTCGACAATTTATGACTGATAATGCCTAGAATATCACATTTAAGTCCTTTTCCTTAAAAACATTAGGAGCAGAGCAGGCATCCATTTTTTTTTCCTAAACCAAATGTACCTCTAAAACACGATATGCTCATGCAGTTGCCTGGACTGGTCCATCTGATCTGAAATCACGGCCACGGCCACGACCCCTTCCTCTCCCACGGCCACGTCCTACAACACCATCCATTGCATAATTTACCCCCCAGTCCTCGCAATAAGAAATAGGGTCATAGAATAAGAAATATAATTATTGGATAGGAGCTCAATATGCAATCATATATTATAAAGTCGGTGGTGGGCAGCGAAAGGCCTGCAAGCCAGTGGTTCTATAGTGATTTATTGGATTGGATTGCATGAAGCACGAGATTAGTGGTCGCATCTGCACTTGTGGGACACCTTGTCCTGGCAGTTGTATTTGGTTGCTTCATTAATAAAATCGTTGGTTAAAAAAGGGTTGATTCACAAGGGCATTGGGTCTGAAAAACAGCTGACTGTTGGGAATGAAGCTGCACTTCAGGGCGGGTTTGGGTCGCAATGTAACTGATAATCTTATCATCAGGAAATTACGGGAAAAAAATGGAGGGCAAGGTTCCTTATTCTAACTCTTCGTACAATT
This sequence comes from Tasmannia lanceolata, assembly GCF_043159265.1. Lineage (NCBI taxonomy): Eukaryota > Viridiplantae > Streptophyta > Magnoliopsida > Canellales > Winteraceae > Tasmannia > Tasmannia lanceolata. The sequence goes on from NW_027518689.1 coordinate 40,486,053, forward strand.
GTCTGATTGTTTCCATTGGAGCATATTGATGAATTAGGCAGAAAAAATGGCATGATTGAATACTTAAACTTGAAGAGCAAATTGTTTTTTTTTTGGGGACAATATATAGGGACTTGCTGGACAATTTAGCAGAAAGCCATTTTGCAACTCAATTTTTTCAGGAGAGAACAGCCACATCGTAGCAGATTTTGCCTTATTCATTTAATTCACCCGAGGTGGCTAGCTATTCTCTCCTGAAAAAGTGAGCTGTGAAATTGCCTAGCAAATCCCATATAAATTATGTTAGTGATCATAAGTATGAATTGCTAAGCTCAAGAAAATTTACCGCGCCCTTGCAGAGGCGGTGCATCAGAGCCACCGAAGTCATTGTATCCACCAGATTCTCGATGCATGTCCCCGCCTCCATAGCCTCCTCTACCACGCCCACGGAAACCACGGCCTCTTCCGCGGCCACGACCTCTGCCACCATATGCACGTCCTCCATCCCAACCTCCATCCCCATTGTAGTCCCCAACCCCATTGGTGTTCCCTTCAAGAAAAGAAACATGGGATACCTTAATAGGGCTGCCCGTTTATAAATCAACATGATGACTAACAATCAGTCACAAAAGAAAAACCACTTCAGAAATACAACAATTAGTTGTCTGTTGTCATGATTGTGGCCCAATTTGCACAAGGCAGACGTCTGTGGATTGTGTCCATTGATCTGATAGGCATCACCATGATTCTCCAATGTTGACAATAGAGGCTAACAACTTTGAGCTGGCAATCAGTTAAGCAGCTAATGGAGCTTGAAAAGTAAAGCAGGCTACAGAGTGCACTTGCTTTTTCAACCATTGAACCCCTATCAGCCATCCAATTTATAATCTCAACCATGGATTTACATTTCGGTTTTGGTAGAACCCAAACTGATTTTTATTTATTTTTCAAATTTTGGTCATTTCAGCCGCCGAAATTTTTACAATTTTGGTCAAAATGACCAAATTTCAGCCAAAATCCAAACCGAAATCCGAAACTTCGGATTTCGGCCAAAATTAAAACAATGATCTTAACTTCATATAAAATGTTGGAAAGGGTCACCGTTCCATCTCTATGGTTTTCAATGAGGATAAATACTAGACAAATTACCCAGCAGCTAGTATCCCAAAAATGAAAGCCGCCCAGAAATATCTTGGCCAACTTTACACATGAAGTTAGTTTGGTGTACTAAAATTTGATCACTCAGATTTTCCAGCATTTTATACAAGGGAAATGATATCAGCACAAGTGCACAACCATGTTTTGATATTTTCACTAAGTCATCTTGTTTTTTAGTATTCAAAGAGCTGTCAAAGGTTATTACAGTTCCCAAAAAGCTCTCACAAGCCAATAAAAAAAGAAAACACATGCTGGGTTTGTGCAATTATATTTTCTTTTGAAATGGTGGGTTTGTGCAATTATTAAAACACAGTTGTGCTGGTATCATCTCTTTTTATATATTATTTCACAAATAAAGGAGGACTAATTGTGATTTATTCTAATTCAAAGTATATGCAGCCTACCTCTACCCCTGCCGCCCCTTCCACGTCCGCCACGTCCTCTGCCTCGCACACCAGGTGAGCCCTCTGGATTTCATATGACCAGCAGGGTGTGAAAACAACAAAATAGGTTCAAAAATTCATTGAAGGAATCAAAGGTGAGACTGATTGTTACCTCCTTCATACTCAAGTTCAGTCCATGGTTTCACCTGATCAACCGGTATAGGTGACTGGTACCTGAGAGGATATAAAAGAGGATCCAAAGATCATTAGAGCGGAGATGATACTAACTCATTCACAGAAAGCACAATAGATTGCAGCTTGTGAGGTGTATAAAACAGATATTGAACAAGATAATAACATTAACAGAATTCAAAGCTTAACCCGCCAAACGATATCATGTGCTACCAGGCTTTTCAACCAACATACAACCCAACTTAAAAGAATAAGAATTTATTCCAGAATAGATATTATTCAGGACAAGATACCCGAAATTCAAACAGGCCCAAAGTGTCAAAAATCAGTGGATAGCAAAAAAGAACTCAAACAATTTCACTGCATGCAGACCATAGCATACCCTGGAAACAACTTTGAAGCATCATAGTTATATAAACACAGTTATATCACCACTTTTACAGGTCAAGGCTAATTAAGTGTTTCGATTTATTGTAAGTGCTTCCATGATCAGATCATGGTAAAGATCCCCAGATTTAAATGAATAATCAAGACAGTCATTAAAAAATACGATAGCAATGCAGGTACACCAAAATCCATCGAGTAGTTAAAGTCCATATACTAATAAGCAGTAACTTCTTATACAGGGATGTGATCAAAATAGACTGATTTACCCTGTGGAGGACAAATCCAGCTCCTTCTTGGACAAAGTTATTGTGATCATTGATACATGGCGGGTAGTTTCCAGACTGCAACATAAAGATACATATCAGACAATATTAATTTTGATAGCATAATATTGACTGCAAAGATTACTCAAGGACCAAAGGATCATATAGAAGAACTCCATACGGAAGAAGGCCTTCTTCCAGTGGCTCCCACATGTCTGTAATATCAGTAGATCCAATCGATGTGTTCTGATGAAGACCAACAATCCTTCTCTAAAAACAAAATGTATTTTAGTACGCATGCAACAATAAAGAAAACCATTTGTTGAGAAAGATTAAATGACTGCCAATAAAAAAACATATTCCACAAGTAACCCACCTTAATTAATTCAGAAATCATCACAGTCTTGTTGATAGCTCTCCCCATGGCTTTAAGCACAATTTCATTGGATCCCTTTTCCTACAGATGCGCAAGAAAAAAAATACTAAGCTAATAACACAAGAACACCAATCTCATGTAAAAAATTATATTCAAACAGGGAAAAAAAAACTTATGACCATTCAAAAAAAGAAACAATAATTAAAATAAGCTAAACTCTTTCATCATCTACAGAGGTACATAAAGCACTGAGATACAGAGCACTAGTTATCATCTGGAATCTGCCTGTGCAAGTTCAAAACTACCTATTTCCTTATTTGATTTCGCTAGTCCTATATTGCAACTTGGCAGTAGATTATAGGAATATTAGAAGATATGATAGATATGAAAAAAGGCAGTAAGATTATCATTAAAAATAATCAAAGAACCGACAAAGATAATAACAAAAACCACTGTCTGGTGAATAGAACTATCAATAAGCATCTTTTTTTTCGAATGGCTACTATCAATAAGCTTCTTACAAATTAAGAATTGTAGTTTATGGTGACAAAAACAAAATAAAGGATACACACCTAGTGCATGCACCCACTCTATCCAAGTCGGACAAATTGATGGAGAAAACTAAAAGAAAATGCAAGACTAGAGTGACTGCAACACTCTTGAGCAGTACCATGAGCGAGAAGAGACCCAGTAAATGGGTTGGTAGCCCCAACAGGCTTTTGAACACCAGGCCATGCTGTACAAGGTCTGAGTTTGGGATGACCACCCAAAGTAAAGACATCATCCCAACACTGGAATACTACAAAAGATTCAAGCAAACCTTAAAGGTGTGGACCAAGGGCTAAATACTGCATAAATCGATTCTAATTAGCCCTTGTCGTGCTAAAAGTATTGAGCAGGGCATCTACTAAGAGATTAATGATATGGATTTTAAGGCCTAACTAATCTAACTACAAATCAAAGAACCAAAAGAGAGGAACGAGAAGTAAATAGCCTTTCCAATGGCACTAATTAGCCATTTTTCACGGATGCAGAAGCCCAATTTGGTTTTCCCACACAATCCAACATCACCGACATGGATTCTGGGACCGGATATGGGCATCATTTGTTGTTCTATGAAAAATAGAGGTAATCCGCCCCATACTATCAATGATATTCTGCTTAGACATAAACCAGTCATATATGAGTGTAATTTGTCATGTTTGTGATCTCGTAATTGCCGAAACCGAGTGTCTCAATTTGGTGTGAGACCTCAGCTTGAATTTTTCAGGACAATGGACAAATGCATCCAAGCAGGTTCTTTCATTCTTTCAATTGTGAATACACAGGTGAAGTCATCGATAATATCCAGGAGGAAAATGAGGATGAGGATGGTGATGATATCTTTCAGGCTAATCACACCAATGATAACTCATCTGAAATGACTTACCCACCTGAGTTACTAAAAGAAGAGAGTCCAGTCAATTCGGTTGAGACCTTTAAACAATTATCCGTAATTATAAGTAAAAATAATGCAGGAAATGTTTCCAACTTTATGAACCATAGTTGCACGCGTAATGTCTTTTGGCAGCCAGTTATGTATGATCATGATGAGGAACGTTGTCATCATATTATGTTTTACCGGACAATTGTAAAGTTATACGTTGTATCAAGTATTAAATGACCAGAATGCCCCCTAAGTCATGAAAAATAACTAAAATACCCCTATGGTATAAAAACGATCAAAATATCCCATTGGATTTGCATTGGGCATATTTTAGTAATTTTTCATTAAGATATTCAATCGCAACCCTAGCTGATGCTTAATACTTTTTTTTTTCCTTAGTAAGAACATTTTGAATTTGTAAGATTTTAAATCTATCCAAAAATCATCCAAATAAGAGATTTTTTTAAATTTATTACATGGTTATCCAAATGGCACTATTTATAAATTTGTGAATTTTAAAATTCTGGATTTCAAATCTACAGATTTTCAAAATTCAAATCCAAGGTGTATCCAGATGAGCCCTTAGGGCCCGTTTGGATACCCCTTGGATTTGGATTTGGAGGTGAATTTGGATTTTTAAATCCAAATTCGACGTTTGACAAGCCTTTATGACATCTGGATTTGGATTTGAGTGAAATCCACAAGATCTACAAATTCTTCATGTTAGTGTAATTTTTTGGATTTATAAATCCTTTCTACGAGAGGTTATTTATAAATCTAAATCTGACCTGTAAGGGGTTAAAATGTCCAAAATATACCAAAAAAGTGTTAAATGACTTAAGTACCCACATGATATTAAAAACTGATCAAAATACATCGTATTGGGTAAAATGACTAGAAAATCACCGAGTCAAGCAAAATGACCGAAATACCCCTATACCAAGTAAAATGACAAAATACCCCTGAGTTGTGCAAAATGACTAAAATACCCTTATGATATAAAAATTATCAAAATAACCTCATATAGGGTAAAATGACTAGAATACCCCAATATCATAAAAAATTACTAAAATACCCCTAGATCAAGTAAAAATGGCCCATGGCTTATAAAAATGACTAAAATGACTAAAAATGCCATCATGAGATAAAAATACGCCATATTAGGTAAAATAACTAGAAATACCACTATACCAGGTAAAAATGACAAAATACCCCGAGTCGTGCAAAATGACTAAAATACCCTTATGACAAAAACATGATCAAAATAACCTCATATAGGGTAAAATGACTAAAATACCCCAAGATCATGAAAAATGACTAAAAATACCCTCATGAGATTAAAAATGATAAAAATATGCCACATTAGGTAAAATGACTAGAATACCCCGGGTCATGCAAAATGACCGGAATACACCTATACCGGGTGAAAATGACCAAATACCCTGAGTGATGAAAAATGACTAAAACACCCTTATGACATAAAAATGATCAAAATACCCCCATATAGGGTCAAATGACTAGAATACCCCTGGATCATGAAAAATGGCTGAAATGCCCCTACATCAAGTATTTTAGGATTTTTTGGTTTTGTTAGATTTCAAATTCAAATCCAAAGAACATCCAAACAAAAAAAAATTAATTTAGATTTGAAATCCAAATCTATACGTGGTCATCCAAACGGCATTATTTATAAATTTGTGAATTTTAAAATTCTTGATTTCAAATCCATGGATTTTGGAAATCCAAATTCACCTCCAAATCCAAATCCAAGGGGTATCCAAACGGGCCCTTAAGGTTTTCTCTATCAATAATGTCAAGAACTCGAACAAGAGATTGTTAGAGAACAAACTAATAGTTTCTATCATCTCGTTGTGTGTGCGGCTTCAAGAAATAGAAAACTAAATATTGGATAGTTACATCATGAGTTTCTCATTTTGCTATGTCATGGAGTTGCAACAGCATTGAACTATTAGCCTATTTCTAAAGTGTACGTACTATGCACCAAAAGATCAGATCTTTTACATGAGATGTGAAATCACCTCCAATCGCAAGAAACCAGTGTAAGGAAACTAACAAACTCCTTCAAATCAGTGGAAGAACAAAATAACTTAGGGCGCATTTGGCTACCATGAATTGTTTTTCATGATAAATCGGTGTCTCCAAGTGGAGATGAGGGTGAAGTGGCTAAAAAACAGGAAACAAGTGTCTCCGGTAATGAGTAGTGGCAAAAAAATAAGGAACCAATCGATCCGATTTTGAGTAAAGTTTTTTATTTCCTGATTTTTAGCTACTTCTACCACTTAGGGACATCAGTTTGTCTCCAATAATGAGTGGCAAAAAAAAAAGAAAACAATCGATCGGATTTTGAGTAGAGTTTTTTGTTTCCAGATTTTTTAGCTGCTTCTACCACTTGGGGACACTAGTTTCCTGCATTTTGTTTCCTGTTTTTTACCACTTCACCTTCATCTCCACTTGGAGACACCGATTTATCATGAAAAACAATTAATAGTAGCCAAACGTACCCTTATATAAAGAAACAACAGCATGCTTATCCGGCCCGGGCTTTGGCTACTTCATCAGTTCATCTATTGAAAGTTCTACAAGCAGAATCTATTAGGAAGTGACCTGTTCTTAATTATATTTTTATAAATTTATAAAAAGTTCTACAAACAGATTCTAATGAAAATGAGCTTTCATTATCCAAACGGCTACTATTCTGAAGCAATCATAACATACATAAAATAAAAATGACACAGATAGCAAAAAAAAACGTGTGTGTGTGTGTGTGTGTGTGTGTGTGAGAGAGAGAGAGAGAGAGAGAGAGAGAGAGAGAAGATATACCTGAAGAAGGCCTGTAGCATATGTTATGTAGTTCCTCATCCTCCCTTGAGTGGTTATCCGAATCTCGTTCTCGTTTATCGGTGTCTCCTCTCTCGGCTTTTCCACCCTCTGGTACCGATCCATCTAAAAAACCCCAAAATCAGATTAAAAAGGAAAACTAGGGTTTCGCAAATGGAGAACGGAAAAATTTTCGAAGAAAAACGAAATAAAAAATCAAGAAGATGGAAAACGAAAACCTGGAAAACAAAAAAAAAATGAAGATCTTCAAACGAAAACGATCAGATCTGAGAGGAGAAGCCCTAGCGTGAAAAAAAATAAGGAGAGAGAATAACATATTTAGGGTTAGGGTTAGGGTTAGGGTTAGGGTTTGGTACCTTTGGTAAATGGCGTTGAAGCGATGGATGGCCTCTCTCTCTCTCTCTCTCTCTCTCTCTCTCTCTCGCTCTCTCTCGCTCTTTTTATCTCCACCCCTCTCTAGAGCCCTCTCTGGCTTTTTCTTCTTTTCCGCTCTAAAAGCCTCAAGTACCGCCTTCTTTTCCTTTTATAATGGTCTCTCCCGTTCGTTTTGGATTCTGAGAATTGATTTTCAGCCCGGAACCGAATATCGGAATCAAAATTAACTCTCTACTGAGTCCAACAATCGATTTTAGATGAAAAATCAATTCTGAAATCTAGAAGGATCAAGGACTAGGGCTGAGTTTTGGATTGCCGAGGAGTAAAGAATCATAATGGACATCATATTCTGATTCCCATTCCGATTCTCCCTTGAATGAAATGAGAAAAAAAAAAAACTAAACGAAATTTTTTAATTTAAATAAAAATCTAATAAAAATTTTAGTCCGCCAAGGCGGGATCGGACTACTACCTCTTGGGGAGAGAAACAGATTCCGGCATTTCCTACGCTCTGATTCCACTTGGTGTCATTTTTGCCCCTTTGATTCCATTATGATTTTTAACCAAATGTCGGAATCGGGCATATTTGGAATCAGATCCCAGACCCAATGCTCGATTCCGGCAATCCAAATGTACCCTAAAAGTAAGTTGGGCACATGGGTCATCCATAGTGGTGGAATATTTACTTAGCTTGGGTATTAACATTAAGGGAAAATTACATTTACACCCCCTCTAGTTTCTGACATATCCACTTCCACCCCTATAGTTTAAAACGTGACAAATACACCCCTGTAGTTTCAATTTGTTTAAGGTCTGCCCCCTCAGCTGAAGGTTCGTCCATAGATTGAAGGGTTAGGATGATCCGATGGAGCTGATTTTTTGGGCACACCCTATCTATGTCAGGACCCATCAAATGAACGTTTTGGATCATCCAAATAATGTGGGCCCATACCCGAATCCAAGCACTACCAGAAAATCATCCAAATAATGTGGGCCCACATTGTTTGGATGATCCAAAGCGTTCATTTGATGGGTCCTGACATAGATAGGATGTGCCCAAAAAATCAGCTCCATCGGATCATCCTAACCCTTCAATCTATGGACGAACCTTCAGCTGAGGGGGCAAACCTTTAACAAATTGAAACTACAGGAGTGTATTTGTCACGTTTTAAACTATAAGGGTGGAAGTGGATATGTCAGAAACTAGAGGGGGGTGTAAATGTAATTTTCCATTAATACAAATGGAAATCATATTTCCACCCCTCTATCTAGAATTTTATCCCCATTTTGTTTGTCTCCTTTTTTTATAAATGAAAGCTTTTCTAAAATTAACAGACAAATACCAGTTCATTCTATCTTATGCTTCAACTTTAAAATTTTAAGACCGTCTCATTTAAAAGTTATGGTCTAAAATAAATGATCTTAAAACCTTCCATGTGCATGAACTATTCTATTTTCTTTTCATCATGCTTGAGCTCAATGAAGGGATGCAATCAAGACTCTCCTTTAAGCAATGATCTACTGTAATCAAGATTTTCTCATCTAGACTGTTTAGTTTTGGATTATTTTAAACAACAGTAATAAAGGTTTTTGAGTGAATAATTTTTCTACATTTCTCACAACAAAATGTACATACGCAAGTTCGATATTAGATGAAACATAAGTGAGAAAGCATGCCCCCCTATAATATTGAGATATTATACTAAACACTACAAAAAAGTAGGTGTTTACTAGTGTACACATACCAGTGGTTATGAGAAACCGCCGGTGTAATATATTTGCACTGACAATTTTATTTAGGGGTGCCACTCTGATCCATTTTTGGGAAATCGGATTGAGCTTTTACCTTAAAATTGGTTCGGGTTGATTCCAATTCATCTCAACCCGACCCGACCCAATTTGCACCCCGAATTTTATTTGCCAGTAAACGTATAATAATATGCCGGACGTAATAAAAAAACCACTGATACGAATGTAATATATTGGCAGTTGCATACAATCATCGATATATGTACTACCTAACATCACTTTTCACTTCCCCCTTTCCCTCTTTCCTCACCTCCTTTCCCCCGTCTTTGATTCCAGGAAGAAGGAATAGAAAACAAATGAGGAAGAAGGAGCAGAAGAAGCAAGCGCATAATTTTTTGTGTTATTTTCTTTTTATATCTTTCACCATTTTCATTTATATTCGGCATTACTTTTTTACTTATTTTATCATGTTTTATGTTTTTCATCCCTGCAGTGGATCGATTGAAAGAAGACAGAGAAAATTAAGAAGAAGAAATTGGCAGGTAAATTTTTTTTTCTAGTCTAATATTTTTTTTCCTAATAATAAAGATGTTGTGCAAGCTAATTAATGGGTTTCTACTTTAAACCCAAAAGAAAACATAATCGGTTATGCATGACTAGTTAAATTTTTTTAAGGGTTGACCAAGATTAATCCAAACTATTTATCATGGTTTGGTTTTCGCGGAATAGGGATTCAAGTGATTTGGTTAACCGTAGCCCCATTCTATCTCTTTGTTAAAATTTGGGCATATCAATAAGATCAAGTTTGAAGCAAGAGTATAAGACGGTTTGAAGGGGGCTGTTAAGTGATTTTCGGTGTGGGACAAATCGATCTTGAGAGTTGTTTGGACTCCTAAATAGCAAGGGAGAGTTGGGTTGTGATATGGTTGGTATTAAAGGTGTTTTGTAACTGAAATAAACCAAAGAATATGATCTCGGATGGGATTTTTAAGCTGGGTTTTAAGATGGAAAAGTGGCTGAAATAAATGATGGAAAGTGGTCTAGAACTCTAGGGTAATGAAGATGGGAGAGGTGGTTGATATGCTACTGTAATGAGAAGGGTAATGGGTGTTAATCGGATTCCAAAGGGGCTGAATTTTACATGTTTTAGGGCTGCTATTCAGCACCTAAACTCAAGTGGGTTAAAGAATTGTTTCGGATATAGATGGTTGGGATAGTGTGTGCATATGTTGGCCATTAGAAGGATGTGGTAGTGATAGATCCTTACATCAAGGGTTGACAAGTGAACCAGAATCAAATCAGGGAATAGAAGAAATGAATGGGGATCAAGTTGATAACATACAAAGAAGGGTCCAGCGTAAACCCATGTGGATGGGAGACTATGTAATGAACCAGCTTAAGTAATAATAGAGTCATTAGTTGGTGTAGACACCCCATTTTGACCTGACCCAAATTTCCCAAAAATTGAATAAATCCCGAAATCTGAGTCTCGGAACCAAATTCGAAGTCCCTAAGAATCAAAGTCAGTCTCAAGTTCCCGAAGTGTCTGAAACCGATTCCCGAAAAGTCCAAGAGCCAAATGCGAAGAAAACCCGAATGATTAGTTACCCATTGTGCCCATTCTTGGGTGCGAAGTTCCCAAGAGGTTGTTCCCATTCCCAAGAGCGTCCTTGCAAAATTATAATTAATTCGGGCAAAAAATTTGAAGAAAGGACAAGCAGAGTTTGTGCCTTTGTCAAATATGGGTGTGTGGATATCAACTTCCTTCTTTTTTTTGCGTCATGAGAGAATGAGAAAAGGGCAAAATGAGTGTGTCAATATCAACCCCTTGTTTATGGGTGTGCAATTACCAAGTGAGGGTGTGCCCATTAAATATAATTGTGTTTTCCTAATTAAGTAGAAGAGGGGTGAATTATTGAAACTAGTGTGTGCCATTACTACTTCTCATGTGGAAATAATTAAAGTAGGCAAAGAAGGCAAATGGGATGTGCAAATATCAAAGCAAGGATGTGCCAATTTCTTATAAAATGGACCATCCGATTATTATTTTTTTGAAGAAGGGAGGTTTCATTTTCAAATGAAGGTGGCTGCCCAATAAAGGAAAAGAGGGTGGAAAAATATTTCATTTTCTTAAGATGGTGGCTTACGAAAGCAAGAGAGTGCCTATACCAATGCTTGTGTACATCTTAATTAAACATCTAACCAAAAGGAGGAAAACACAAAGGCAAGGTGCAAGCAACAAAGCAAGGGGGGTGCTGAAATCAGCACACCCCTGTTTGTATAAGAATGGTACGATTGGGTTTTTGCAAAAGAGAGGGAGGAGAACAACAGCAGAGAGAGAGAGAGAGAGAGAGAGAGTGGTCGTCGGCAACTTCGATTTCTCCGACGATTTTGCCGAAATCCGGCACTCTTCCTTGCCCAATACCACCACCGTCTTCAACCTTCTCCACCTACTCCTAGCAGCCCCTACCTCCATCATTTTCAGCACCAAAACCCATCTCATTCACCTTAACATCCATTGATTCCGGCGATTTTGCCGGAATCCGACCAACCTTACCGGAGATCCAATCCAAACCCACCAACAGCAGCCACCAAGGGAGAGAGAGGGAGAGACCACCATCTCCATTGATTCCGGCAAGCTTGCCGGAATTCGACCAACCCAAACCCTCTTCCTCTTCCACCCTTCTTCAACCCCCACCTCTCTTGAAACCATCTCCGTCCGATCGCCACCACTACCACCAAATCTCTTCGCCACCATCACCATTTCCACCCCAAACCCACTTCAAAAACCCAAATCCATATCCCTCAAACCCTCTTCCATTTCAGCCATTAACACTATCATAACCACCACCATCAACCACCTCTAGCCGCCATCACTTCAAGCCGGAATCCGGCGAAGCCTCATCCATTACCGGAGCCACTCTGCCCCTCCATCGCTCTCCACCACCGCCATCCTCCTCTACAACCCATTTGTTCTTCTTTTTTTATTTATTTACAAACCCTCTTCAAACCCTCTTCAAATCAGACACGCAAATCTTCAATTTCAGGTAATTCGCTCATTCCTTCTATTCATTCTCAGTCTCGCTATTTCTCTTGTTGTCTCTCGCACTTTTTCTACATGATCTCAATTCCATGCAATTTGGTTTTGGTTTGGGAAAGCAAGTGACAGACATGGGTTTTACTTGCGCCTCTGATCTGTTTGATAAAATGCCCCAAAGTGCGAAATGCCTGAGTCGCATTGAATTTTCATTGGATGTGCTTTTTTTTTTGTTTAAGGCTCTATTGTTTGTGGTCACAACAAATTGGTTCATGGCAGTCCGCATATGAACAAAGTCTAATTTGATGTCTAACTAACTAAGAATCAACCTATCAAGTGATATCTATTGAATATTTCAGGTTTGTCCATCTAGTAATTCTCATTATCACTGCCTGTCATATGATTTTCATCGTTAATTATCATTGTGTTATCGAATGGCTTTAAGCACGTCAAATGATTTACGTTAATAATCTTGAGTTTGACCACCTTGCAACCTTCATCATGTTTACCCATTTTATACTCTTCGGCATGGTTTTGTTAGGTCACCAAGTGGTTTTGGAACTCGCAAAATAGTTTTTATTGAAAACTCAGGGTCTGCCCATCTAGAAATTTATATTGTGCCTGCCTTTAAATGCTTCACTTTGCGATTTCCATGGTGCTGCCGAGTGAGTTTTGGTTCCGTCAAATGATTTTTATTGACAGTTTAGGTCTGCTTATCTCAAAACTCTCAACATGGCCGCCCGGTGAATGACTTTCATTGAGGTTTTCACCATGTTACAGCATGGTTCTGAGCTCATCAAGCAATTTTCATTCGAAACCTTAGGCTTACTCACTTGGCAATTTTGTTGTGCCTCCTCTTCTCATAAAAATGGATCATGTGTCAGTGCATGCCTTCAATTGTCCTTTCTTGACATACATTTTTAGTTATCTGAGCAGCTGGCTATGCCCAAATTTTAATTCTCCTGCAGTCCATTTAGTTTGGATAAGAATGATGCCATTGCTGAAATATAGTGTATGGGTGGGTTCTCTTACTGAAGTGAAGGGACGCAATAATTCACTTTGTTGTACCTCATTTACTCAGATAATTGCCCATGTCCACATCCTAAGTACCATGTCCCCCTTACCCTTCTTGTCTCCTTTCATGTTCTGGGACTTCTCATGGGGTTTAGCGATTCCTCATTTTTTGAGGCCTTTGCTTCTTATAGGGTTCAAGGGTTCTATCTTGTCTTCTTTCGGGACTACTCTCATTTCTAGGGATCCTACTCGAGCTTCGAGATTCCTTCGATTATAGGGACTTTCCCTCGGGTTTCTTCTTCATTCAGAGTCATCCTCCTTATGTTCCTCGGGATCCTTTTCGAGCTTCAGGATTCCCTCGATTGCAGGAACACTTTATCGGGTTTAGGCGATGACGGACGGCAACCTCTTGAGCCAAAACCCCATTTCGATCAAAAGAGATAAAAATACGTAAAAATCAAATAACAAAAATCCAAAAAAACATAAAAAAAAACTCTCAAAAGCGTTTTTCGAAAAGCTTTTTCGAACTACGTTGGCTTGATCCCTTTCTACAGGGTACGTAGGCAGCTTGGGATCGTCATCCCAAGTTCAGTCAAACTTTTCAATAAAATCATTTAAACCCTTCAAAAAATCATTCAAACATCCAAAAAATCTTTCAAACCTTTCACAACAAAAAACAAATGGGCAAGGGTGGTGATTGCCAGGTCACTCAGAGCCTTCTTTTCATTTCATTTTCGATTTTGATCGTGGTTTGCCAGTCTTATCGGTTTTTCGACGTTTTATCGGGTTTTGGGATGGGCGACGACGTAGCGTGGCCCCTTTACAGGGATTGTCCTCGCTGAGCCCAACGATAGGCTATGACGATCGCGAGACTTGTCCGATCTTTAGCGGATCGGGATCACTGAGCTCGATTCCTTTATAATCGCTCCCTGAGTCTATCGTATGTCCCATTTTCTTTTCCCTGGCATTTTGGGTTTGCGCATAGCGTCTATTTTCTCATTCATTTCTTTCCTCGCATCTTTTAGCTTATCGTGTGTTTGTCTTTGGTTCCTTGTGTGTTTACTTTCAGCTTGCTTATTCCTTGTGCGTTTAGTTTCACATGCTTAGCTGTAGATATTTACTGTTTTTCTGCTTATCATATCTGCTATTACTTGCTTAGCTGTAGCTGTGCATGCGGATGTTATTGCTTTCCTAGATGTGATGGGTTAGGAGTAGATGCGGTGAGTTAGGATTTGGATGTTTATTTTCTTTTGCCCATCCCCGAGTCATGCATGCTTAGATAGACGTTTCTTTGGGGGTGCTCGTTCCCATTTCACATGATTTTAGCCCAAAACTCTTCAAAATTAATTAAAAATGGCATAAGAGACCAGGTGCTTGCACTTGGGCGAATTAGGGGCGCTTAATACCTTCCCCATTCGTCATCAAGCACGGACTTTTGTATCTCTGGTTATCCGTTGCAACAGAGTATTTCATGGGATCCAAGGCCTATTTCCTTGGATGGCGACTCTTCTTTGTTATAGGTACACCTCGGTTCCGGGCTGGTCTTTGAATCGAGAGGTATCTCATTTATATCACCACCCATGCTGTGAGTGGCATCATTTCGAGAGTTCCTTGGTAGAGCTCTCTTTCACATTGTGGAGATCTTAGAGGACCGGCGCGGGATCTCGTGTCCCTCGCCCAACCGTCCTCGGGATCGGGGTTCACAGTTGGTAGTTATCTGTTAAATGCAATTTCAATTGTAATTAGTTGCAAAAGGAAAGAATTCGCCAGTCAGCTGTACGGAGATCTGAATAGTGTAGCAACCTGATAGTGACATATTCTTTTTTAAGGGAGTAAGCACTAGCAGAAAAGGTATGAATGAGAAAAATCCTTTCCTCCACTCTCTATCTCTCTCTTCTTCATTCTCTCACTCTGTTTTTGCTCTCATTACCCTTCTTCTTCTTATTCTCTCTGAAATTCTGAACTAGATCCCAGATCTACCATTACAGATTGTCAGATCCGTAACATTGGAGCTTTCATTGAGCCTCCTATCAGCAGCAATGGAAGAAAATAACCATGCACAAGCTAAGATCGATGAGCAATTCAAGCTCTACCAACAGCAAATCAACGAAATACGTCTCACCCAATCACAACAACATGAAGAACTCGTAGCCATGATCAAGCAATTGCAGACCCGTCCCCAAAACCCCTACCTACATCGAACTACAGGTGAAGATAATTCTGCTAGTAGTTTTGACGATGCTATTATTTCAATTTCACCGAACTTCAGTAAATTTATACGAATGGATGTACCGAAGTTTGATGGTTCGGATTCAGTGGGGTGGACATTCAAAGTAGAACAATTCTTCAATTACTATAGTATTCCAGAAGATCAGTGATTGATCATCAGTTCTTTCCATCTCGATGGCCTTGCTCTGTCTTGGTTTCAATGGGCAAAATCAAACAATCTGATCAACTCCTGGAAGGGTTTCTTAGAGGCGATCCGATTGCGGTTCGGTCCTTCTCTTTACGAGGATCATAAGGGGGCGTTAGCAAAGCTACATCAGAAACCAATTCTCTTTACGGGGCACGATTGTCGTACACGTCTATATCATTTAGAAGCCATTGATGAGGACTCTGATTGCATCATGGAGAATGATAATGATGAAATTTCATAGGACACTTCAACTAAAAATTTGAGGGATAAACCAGCGGAAATCAACTTCCACGCACTCGTCGGTCAACAAAATCCAAGTACTATACGTCTCACAAGGGTAAGCACTAACCATTCCCTCCATGTTTTGATAGATAACGGTTCAACTCACAATTTTTTGAAGGACCAAGTTGCAAAAATAATGAAATGGCCAATAGTACCAACCACTCCATTCAGAGTTTTAATTGGAAACGGGGAATCATTACTTTGTACTAAAAAATGCCTTGATGTCAAACTCAATCTCCAAACACACGAATTCAAATTTGATTTAGTCCTCCTACCTACAAAAGGGGCTGATGTTATTTTGGGCATTCAATGGTTAGAGGAACTAGAGCTGTTCTGGAATGTTTATCCGCTAACAAACTGTTTGCCAAATTGTCTAAATGTCAATTTTGCCAAAATATGATTGACTATTTGGGACATTTGTTATCTGGCCTTGGCTTACAATCTGATCCTGATAAGGTTCATGCCATGCAACATTGGACATGGCCCTCCTCTTTGAAACACTTGTGCGGATTCCTCGGCCTGACAGGATACTACCGTCAATTTATTCGTCATTATGCTACTGTAGCCTCCCCTCTCACAGACCTCTTACAAAAAGACGCTTTTCAGTGACCCGCTTCTCCGGAATTCACTATCAGAAATGGTCTCCTCTATCATAACCATCGCTTGTTCATTAACTCACAGTCTAATCTACGGCACCAACTCATGTATGAATTACACAGTACTCCTTCCGGAGGACATACCAGAGTACTAAGAACAATGTTCGAGGCACTCTACGGAAGAAAGCCTCCTATAATACCATCGTACAATTCAGGCTATTCTTCCATTGAAGTAGTGGAGGACGACCTTCAACAACGTGATCAGATTTTAATCCGCCTCAAGTACACTTTTCATCAATCTCAAGCGAGAATGAACTGTCTAGCGGATCAGAAAAGTCTTGACAAGCAATTGGAGGTGGGTAGTTGGGTTTTGTTAAAGTTCCAACCTTACAGACAACATTTCCTGGTTCGTCGAACCTTCCACAAGCGTAGTAAAAAGTACTATGGGCCATATGAAATTGAAGCTACAATCAGGAAAGGTTCTTACAAATTGACGTTGCCTGTAAGAAGTCAGATTCTCCCTGTTTTTCATATATCATTGCTTAAACCATATTATGGACCTCCACCCCAAGCTGTGTGTCAGTTGCCTACTTTGAGTATTAACAATCAACCGCTCATCTCCTCGTTAACGATTGTGGGTGAGAGAACTGTCCTAAACAATGACAAACCAATTCAACAAGTCTTAGTTCAGTGGCACGGACTATTGCCAGAAGACACAACGTGGGAGAATCTACATGAGCTGCAATTGGAGTTTTCGGCTTTGAACCTTGAGGACAAGGTTATTCTTCATGGGGTCGGCAATGATAGATCCTTACATCAAAGGTTGACAAGTGAACCAGAATCAAATCAGGGAATAGAAGAAATGAATGGGGATCAAGTTGATAACATACAAAGAAGGGCCCAGCGTAAACCCATGTGGATGGGAGACTATGTAATGAACCAGCTTAAGTAATAATAGAGTCATTAGTTGGGAGTTATCTGTTAAATGCAATTTCAATTGTAATTAATTGTAAAAGGGAAGAATCCGCCAGTCAGCTGTACGGAGATCTGAATAGTGTAACAGCCTGATAGTGACATATTCCTTTTTAAGGGAGTAAGCACTAGCAGAAAAGGTATGAATGAGAAAAATCCTTTCCTCCACTCTCTATCTCTCTCTTCTTCATTCTCTCACTCTGTTTTTGCTCTCATTACCCTTCTTCTTCATCTTATTCTCTCTGAAATTCTGAACTAGATCCCATATCTACCATTACAGATTGTCAGATCCGTAACAGGTAGCTGAGAACAAGTTGAAATAAAAGAACTATTGGGCTGACCTGAACTTCAATAATGGATATCGGATAGCAACGGGATAACTACAGGCAACAGATGGCTTGTTTTACAGCAACTTTTCCAGCAGGCAACAGCAACATATGGTTGTGCTATGATTGGCGGGACTTATGGCAACAAATCAAAGGCAACCAATTTTCAATTCCAATAAAAGATTCTGAAAAACGATTACACTAGTGCCAATTTATAGGCCTTTGTATAAAACTCCTACTAAAACTAGAACTTCTATCTTAATCTAACTAAAATTAGGTAATAAAAGCAATCCCTAAAATTTCAATTCACCTTGGACGTTCAAGAGTGAAAAGCCCAATTTAAAATCCTAAAATATCTCCTAAATCTTCTCTAATTTTCGTCCAACACATAAGATCCCTAAACAAACTCAAAATCCCTATTAGTCGTGTGGGATTTTAAATGCGGACATTAATGTGCGTACTTCTCCATATTGTCCGTGACTCTTTGGGGACTTGGACTTTAATGTGCAGACACTTGGGACTTTCGGGACTCTGGCGGGGGCTTTTTAGAGTCGTGCGGACATTGAAATCACCCGTTAGTCATCAACAATTACATGAATTTGAGGTCCTAGAGTTTTAAGAATCTAAGTATTATTGTGCATTTGTGGGTCCTGTTCTTTGGTTTTAAGAATTTCTAGCTTATACCTTTGCTACACTAGCTTATACCGTAGCTATTGTTGGATTAGGTGACAGAAAAGAAAAGCTTTGCAAGGTTCTGTTCTTTGGGTTAGATTGTGGTGAAGAACCAGTCCGCTCAGATAAGGAGAATTTAACCCGAAAGTTATGCTCAGTCTAAAATCAAAGAAGAGTAAGCCAGAAAGTATGCCGCAAGAATTGCAGAAATCATTTTTTAATGGTAGAAATTGCAGAAATCATCTTCAAACCAGCAAGTCAATTTCAATTCAAAATGATATTCCAAATGCCAATAATTCTATCAACCACTCCCAGACCATAAACAATAGCAAAAGCCCTTCTTCTGTAAGTTGTTATTTGATAAAGATCAAAGCCATGGCAGAGGCAATACTATATCAAGAGCTCTTTTTCTTTATCAATTCCAATAATATTTATAAAAATATGTGGGTAGAGAGCATTCGAAGAGGGCCTACTTGGTCTTGCTTGGATGAAGCAGGTCTAAAGGAGAACCATCATTCAAAGAATGTAAAAACCCTAATATTCAAAGAATCTAAAAACCCCAATATTCAAAGAATGTAAAAACCCTATTATCCAGTCAGCTGTAAAAAATTTACAGATTGTAATAGCCCAATTATATAGATGATCTAAAAACACATGTATTGCAGATGATTCCTCAAAGAAAAATCATCTGCAATGTTTATTAGGGCAGAGAGAGAGAGAGAGAGACGAGCATACCTCAAAAACCCTTGCAATGGCTTTCTTCTCTACAAAGATTAAGGCAGAGAACAGAGATGGGTTTGCGATGGCGTCTTTTTTTCGTGGACTTTAAAGTTTCACCTCTATAGGGTGAACATCGGAAGTGAGTTTTTAATACATAAGTCTGGACTTCAAGTTCGCACGCCCGCTAAAAGGTCGTGACTTTAATAAATTTCGACTAAGGGGGTATTTAAGAGGTCCTGAAAAAAGTACCACACGACTAACGGCTGATTCTCTAAATACGCCAAAGGTCTCCAAAGTACCGCGCGACTAACCCCCCCAAAAACTATAGATATGGATGACCAAGCCAATCTCTAAAATCTGCATACTTAAAATACAATATACTTTAGGACTCTTCAAAAGTAGTAATCAACGTGGGGCGTGATCGAGATGCCGTCTTATATCTTCCGATCCGATTAAGGTTTTGATGATCTCGACCGTTGATCTTTGTGATCGTGCGAGATGCACCTGCATCACATGTCTCTTTCAAAAATTCTCCTAAACGACTCTGAGCTCGCAAAGGTTTTAAAATGTAATTCACCAGAGTTCAAATGTGAACTAATCAGATTAATAGCCCAAGTTGTAAGTTCAAAACCTCATAATGCTGTCAAATTGTATATCACCTATTTGCAATAAGATAGTGAATCCACTAAACGTTCATTGCTCTCCCGCTATAATGATGTTGCTGCATCATGTGCATTCAAATGCACATTCACTATGATCTCCTCAACCGCTCATGTAAACCCTATCCGACCCGAGGCATCGGATTTTTAGGGAAGTGATATATCCGCCCCTTTTGATTACTTGGGACACCCAGCAGCAATGTGCGTGGCAATCAACCCCATTGAATCCTTCAGATGTGAAGCACATCAGCCCCTTCACAGTCATTGATACACTGCTGCTGGGTGTCCCAAATAACCAAAAGGGGCGGATATATCACTTCCCGTTTTTTAAATCTAAAACCCGACCCAAGTCGCAATCCTACTAGTGTAATAAAAAGTAGTCATCAATACACTGGAGGGTTACAAAAAAGACAAATAGAGGGGAAGGGATATATAATTTCACTACTATAAGCAAATAGGGATTTGCTAGGGACCATCACCGAAAGTTATAACATTTCCTAAAAAGCTCTCATGAACCAATTAAAGAAGAAAAAACAGCTGGGTTTGTGCAAATATCAAAATAAATTTGTGCAGGGAGTGATAAATCGAACGCTATGAGTCTTTCTCTCTCTCTCTCTCTAACCCAGAGGAGAGAGAAAGACACATAGGGGGTCCATTTAAGATATTTGGGGGTCGATTTATCACTGCCAACTTGTGCTGATAATATTTCCCATAAGCTCTAGTGGTCCCTTAAGTATGGAAATGATTTATTCTCCCTCTTTTATTCCCAAGACCACCCCCTCATAGTCTAAAAAAAAGAGCAGTCATAAATAAATTGGAAGGGGCGGCTCGGTGAAGAAATGGGGGTGAAGAAATCACTTATCGTTAAATATCACGCACACCCGGAGATGACACGTGCGGGAAGGACTATTAGGGCGTGACCTGAAAGAGAGAGAAATCATTGTCTCTAGGTCAAAACTTTCCCCATTTCTGCAAAAAATCACCACAATAGTAATACCCTCAGGTCTGCTATTTTTAGGGTTAGGGCACACAAAAAAAGAGGCCATGCTTTCAATTCCACATCTCTAACTACCAAATCCCTCTCATCTTGTGATTCCTACACATCTCTTTCGGTAAATTTCTCCGAATCTATCCTGTATTGTAATTTGTTTGTTTATTGTAACTTGTTTTGTATTTTTTATTTTCTTTCTTTTGGTTTTTGTTTCTTAATCGGAGATGATATTTAGGGTTTGAAATTGCTATTGTTGCGAACAAACAGCGAGATTTCCATGCCAAAAAAGTTGTTTTTTTAATCTCATTTTCGGTTTGGATAATTTTATGCTTGCTTGACATGTTGTATGTGAATTTTTTTTTCCTTATTGGGTATGTGATTACGCAGTGGAAAATCTAGTGTTTGTTTTATGGGAAACTCTGGAGTTCGCAGTTTCGCAACAATGGAGGAAATATTTTGTTTATTCAATATGTTTTTGCCTGAAAAACTTGTATTTTGAAGTAAACTTTTGAATTGATTGTGGTGAATATTGGAGTCAGCGGCATTGAATGTGGGATTTTTTAAAACTTGGAATTTGTTGCTTGTTGAGCTTGCCAGATAGGTCTGTGAGAATGACGGAGCCTTCCAAGGTTATTCATGTCCGCAACGTGGGACATGAAATATCTGAGGTATTTTAGATGCTATTCTCTGTTTTAAGAAAGTATAATGCTAATTGTGAAATAACCAATTACTCCAAAAGCTTAAGCTGTTAGAGATGGTGTTATTTAATCATTTATACTTCAACATTCCCCCTCACGTGTGGCCTATCTATTTTTGGGTCGGCCATACACGTGGAAAATGTGGTCCCTTTTTTGGGTTGGCCGTACACGTGGATTTTTAATATCAAGGAGTTGTTGGGTTTCGAGCCCAAGACCTGCTGTGAGGTCGTTGCTCCGATACCATGTGAAAACAACCAACTGCTCCAAAAGCTTAAGCTGTTAGAGATAGTGTTTTTTAATTATTTAAACACTAATCTTCTTCTTTCTTCAAATTTTGTATCTGCTTTTCAGAATGATCTGCTTTCGCTGGTCCAGCCTTTTGGTGCTGTTACTAAGCTTGTGATGTTACGGGCAAAAAATCAGGTTCTTCGCACTGGGTTCTCAGTGTTTTAACATCTGTAGTTATTAGATTTTTTTTTTCTAGATCACACATCCCGTTTCATTGTTTCATCAGTGACTAGCTTTATTATTCAGGCTCTTCTCCAGATGCATGATGTGGCTTCTGCTATCAATGCGTTACAATACTACACAAATGTTCAGCCGAGTGTCAGGTGTGCTGATTTGAAGTCTTTTGGTCTTATTTGAATCAAGTATCTGAGGACCGGGTCCAATAAACGTGCTCTCTCTTATATTTTTTCATATTATTTTAGCCATTGTTTTACAGTATCTGAATAATATTCCGTCAGTTTACTTATGCCATTTGAGACTAGCAGAAAATGCAAACTTAGACTAATCACAGCCAAGTAAATGGCTGTGATTAAACTGACTCCCAGTTAATTTTTCAAGTTTGAAATAGTTGTGTCATTTCAGAGGGAGGAATGTTTACATTCAGTTCTCATCACATCAAGAGCTAACGACAATGGATCAGAATGGTCAAGCCCGCAAGGGTGGAGATCAGGTTGGTATTCTGATATTTGACTATGATTTAACCGACACTTTCAATTTTTCCGACACAGCATGCATGTTCACGCTTGTCGACACTCCTTTTGACACTTTTAAATGTATTGCTAGAAGTGTTGGACTTAATGTGGGTGGGACGACACATTTTTTTTACCATGTCAAGTGTGACATTCTGTTTTATTATTGAATATGGTGTTTACCTATTTTATTATTAAATCTTCTTTTATTGTGAACTCTTCTTTTAGCTCTTCTTTAACTGATACTTGCCATTATATCCCCCCTCTCCTTAACCTAAAACCCTAAGCAAATTCTTATTTCAATATTTCATTCACTGTATCCCATTGTTCTCCCTTTCTCACTGCATATTGGAAACTGCAGAGAACTAGATTAAATTATTGAGTGTGTTGTTATTTGATTATCTCATGTTTGTTTTAGATTATAGTTGTTAATCCTAAGATTTACTAGTTTTTTAAATGAATACCATATTTATATTGTTGCAAATTATGACAGTAATCATTAATTTTATAGGTATGTGCGTGTATGGACGAGTCACTATTTCTAGATTTTTAGGGGTTGCCATGTCGGACACCTTGTATCCGTATTGAAACTTGACATGCGAGTCTATGTCCACAAATCATGATTATATGTACTTTTTATTTTTGCCGTGCCCTTTGAGGGTTTGCCGTGTCCGACATTTTGTGTCCTTGTTGGCATGAGACATTCATGTCCGTGTCCACAAATCATAGATATTTGAACGTCATTTGTTAGGTATATTATGCAGGAATGGTTGCATGCTTTTGCAGATGGTTACTGGAGTGTAGGCAAAACGCGGTGGTATAATTGTTTTTAAAAGACTTCTGTATTGTTTTACATTTTTTAGGAGATTATGCATAGTTCAGCATGAGTTTCAATGCATTTTATGATGCAGTTTTACAAGGCATGAAAAAAATGTAGAGTTTCAGGATCCTCTGCTTAGAAACTACTTCTGACCCACAGTAAGGGAAACGGCTTCATTTTTGGTTGCGACTGGTGAACTTAATGTGTAGAGTATTGGGCCTTCACACACTCTTTGGATATGAATCTCATGGTTTATTTATTTAAAACCTTGTGAATGGTTCTCTGTTTGTAAAACTAAAATGAATTAAATTCCATCAATTCCATCCGTAAGAAAGAGAGGAAAAAACAACATTGCCTATGTGTTATTCATTTTCTCTTTTGGTAGGAAAAATGTATTTAAGACTAATCAACCAGGCCACATGTGCCTGGGTTGTTGTACTTGCATGAAATGAGTAAAGTTGGACCCTTTGCTTGCGTGAAATGAGTAAATTTATGATTTGTCCTGTTCTTGATTTGGTTATACTTATACAAGGCTCGTAGTGGGAATTCCAGTAAGCATTTAATCTGGAACAGCAGTTGTCGAATGATAATGAATATTGATTCCTAGACTTATGTGCTTTTTAAGGTGCACAAGTGGTCATAGTTTCTCTTTAATCTTAAATAACGAAAGCTCAATTATTTCCTTGTGTTTGTGAGCAACTCCTCGCACAAAGCATGTTATATCGCACCTCCTATGAGCTGGCCATTGCTCTCTCTCTCTCTCTTATGTTATATATGTATGTCTATATAGATATATATTATGATTATTATTCATTTCTAGATTAGTAGGACACACTAGTTATGATTGTCCATGGAAGCCTTGGATGACCCACTGGGTTTGGTGGTCTTTATTGATTCTGAAAAGCATCTAATTTGCAGCTGGAAAAGTTTATTTGACCTTCACTTTAAAAAAAAAAGAAGGTTTATTTGTACTTCCTGAATGTTCTTAAACATCACATATAGGAATTTCTAGAGAATCACTGTTTATTTGGATGGTCACTTCCATGCTGTCAAGCTGAACCCCTTAATCGTACTAAGAGAATCATGAAAATTTGTAAAGCGAATATTTTCTTTTACCCGAACAATGGATGACTATTTGTTTGTGACATATAATAACTGATGATTTTCATGTACTCTTTTATTTTTGTGTACTTCTCTCTTCTTATCTCTATTTATTCTTCTCTATTCATTCTCTCTCCTGTCTCTATTCTGTTATTGGGCACTCTCAGGATTCACAACCCAATCGAATTCTCTTAGTTACAATTCATCACCTGCTCTATCCTATAACAGTGGAAGTGCTGCATCAAGTGTTTTCTCCTCATGGATTTGTGGAGAAGATCGTTACATTTCAGAAGTCAGCTGGTCAGCTTCTTCAAGTCTTCTCTCTATCTCTCTCATTTTTTACTCACAATTCAAAGATTGATTTATTTTGCTTTGTTTGTTTTTGTCTTTTGGAAAGTTCATGGAAATTCATTTTTTTATTGTGAACATGATTTCATCTAAATTTCTGATTAAGAGTTCTTTGGATGTAAAATGTCTGTTTTCTCTTGAACCGTGTACTGGGAGAGCTTTTGGCAATGCATCTGCCATGTTTTCTAATTGTGCAAGGAATTGACTTTTTCGGCACTCTTTTTAAATTTCCTTGTGCTTAAACTGTACAGGTTCTCAAGCCCTTATCCAGTTTCAGACATGCCAGAGTGCTATTCAAGCAAGAAATGCTCTGCAAGTATGCAATTTATTTATATTGGAATTTTCTTAGATCTGTTAGTTAATTGAGGTCAGAAAGCTAATATAGCAAGGTTCACATCTGGTTACTTTCTCGTAGGGGCGCAATATTTATGATGGTTGCTGTCAGCTAGATATTCAATTCTCCAAGTATGATTTTATCTTCTTTTTTTTCTCAATTTTATCTTGCAGTGATGTTTTGGATTCCTTTTTGCTAAATGCACTCTTGTTCGTTTGCTTTTATTTTATTTTTTCTGTATCCAGCCTCAGTGAGTTACAAGTACACTACAATAATGAACGATCTAGGTACGTTGCTGGATACTTTTCTTATTTAAAGTTGTGTGCTTGAAGAAGTATTGTGCTTTGGTGGTAAAATCCAAATTATGTTGCTGAGCATACTCTCCGTCTTCAGGGATTTCACAAATCCATCTTTGCCTTCCGAGCAGAAAGGCAGATCTTCACAAGTAAGTTTGCTGTTAGGTGTATTGTTCCTAGATGTTGGGCATAAATGGGTTTGTGGTTTTTGCTATTTTAGATTAGATTTTGTTGCTAAAGTAACTAGTGTTTTGTATTTTGCTCTTGCAACAGTCTGGGTATGGTGACACTGGGGGCATGTATGCCCTTCAACCTCCTGGAGGTAGGGCAGGTTCTTATTGTATGCCTTCTCTCATCTGTTTGTATCTTTGTCACCTCACTACTGGCTGATGCATATATTTCATTTTTCTGTTTCAGTTGCATTTCCACAGGTGGGTGTCACTCAAGCAATGTGGCTGTGTCCATTCAGGATGTCTTGTTTTGATGGTTTTTGAGTTTAATCTTATTTCTGAGTCCATTTTTTTGTGGAAAGACTTCTCAGACGTGCAGTTGCACGAAACATTTTTTATGGTTTATTGGTAGATGGGAAGTGCTGGTGCTATTGCAGCGGCATTTGGCGGGGCATTACCTCCAGGAATAAGTGGTACTAATGATAGATGCACAATCCTTGTCTCTAATCTGAATACAGACGTAAGCCATCCTTCAATTTCTTGCTTATTTATATTCCTGTCATTCCATTCTCATCCCTTTCTAATTTTTATTTGTACCTTCATCTCAGAAAATCGACGAAGATAAGCTTTTCAATTTGTTCTCCGTCTATGGGAACATTGTAAGAATCAAATTGCTTCATAACAAACCGGATCATGCTCTCATTGAGATGGGGGATGGGTTTCAGGCTGAATTGGCTGTTCACTTCTTAAAGGTCTGTTTGTTTTTGGCATTTTCCACACTTTCTGATGTTTTATGATTGTTATTATTTAGAGGTTGATAAAAGTCTTCTATCTTCAGGATTCTCTTGTTTAACTGAATTCCTGCTGCTTCTATAATATCCACAGGGAGCAATGCTCTTTGGCAAGCGGTTGGAGGTAAATTTCTCAAAATACCCAAACATAACGGCGGCACCTGACAACCACGATTACTCAACTTCAAACCTTAATCGCTTCAACCGTAATGCTGTGAAGAATTACCGGTACTGCTGTGCCCCAACCAAGATGATCCACCTCTCCACTCTCCCTCAGGACATAACAGAGGAAGAGATTATCAGCCACCTCGAGGAGCATGGCACCATAGAAAACAGCAAGCTCTTTGAGGTGAATGGGAAGAAGCAGGCCCTGATCCTTTTCGAGACTGAGGAGCAGGCCACCGAGGCCCTTGTGTCTAAGCACGCTAGCTCCATTGATGGGTCGGTAATTCGGATTTCCTTTTCCCAGTTGCAGAACATATAGAAACTTGTGGTAGAAGGATATAGGGAGATGGGATACTGGCTTTCTCCTCTCTTTTCCCTTTCTCTTGTATTGGTGGTTGTAACCTTTCCGAACCCATACCCATCGCTTTGGAATTCTATTTTCCATGCATGTCTTGTTTATTGATTTCTGGTTTTTTCGGTATAATTATGGATGAGATGATCAGTTGTTGTGTATCGTATAGATTGTTGGAGGTGAAGGCTTTCACTCCACCTTTTTTCCTGTAGTATTTTCATGCATCTCAGAGCAACTGATATACATGATCAGATTTTCAAAAGCCGTCAGAGTGATTGAAAATTCTATGGGAAATTTCAAAAGCGGTATGTGGGACTATTGCTGTTGTTACCCTGCTAGCTATGAGGTGTACATGATCACCCCTAACCAGTCCGGTTAGGATCACGATTTCTCATCATTAATTCAAGGGATGTTCTCTAAACACTAGGCCGACGGCGGGAATTGCCAGTATAGATTTTGCTTTTGCCTCAAGGTTTTGTGTAATTTCCCAATGGATGCAACCCTTTGTGGAACCAGGAGGGGGGGTGCGTGTTTGAGGATAGGGCGGCCATGAGTATTAGGGATTACTACAGCCGTCACCGAGATTTCCCCTGGCGGCTTTAGGATTTGAAAATAATTTGGAGTAGGTGATTTGTAGCTGTGGCCTCAACCTGGGACGCCTAGCGGAACAATTCCTCGCCTGTGTAAACGGTGGATATTCTGCTCTGGAGGTGTTTCAATCTCTTGGGGTCCTCAATATTTGTTGGCGAAGATAGCCAACCGGTGGATATTCTGCTCTGGAGGTGTTTCAATCTCTTGGGGTCCTCAATATTTGTTGGCGAAGATAGCCAACCTCGATTAGTTAAGGGCGAAGGTCTGGTAAGATCTTTTTGCCCCCCACCCCCCAGATCCCACTCTGGATCTTTGGGAAGTATTGAGGAATGGGATAACAGAATGAGGCGGCGGGATTTTGGTGCCCGAAAGGTCCCTGGTAGAAGAACCACTGGGTTTAACAGGCATGGGCCATCAAACGGAAGCGACTGGATGTGTCTGCATTGCCAGAAATTTTGGGTCGCGCAGCTCCTGTAGAAAATGCTTCGGGCCAAAGAGTAAATCTACTCCGGCCAAAGTATGGAAGCCAAAGCTAGCCAATCCTCTGGGTGCTGAAATTTAGGATGGTCACTCGGTGATCGATGTATCGTCTGAGTTGGTTGTAGAGCAAAAGAGGATTCTCAAAAGATGGCTTATTGGGATCTTGAAGAATAATGCATGGCTTTTGGAGGATATCTGGGTTTGGGCCAAGCGGTGTTGGGACCTTCCTTACTTGAATAAACCTTTTATCCATCAGTTCATTGGCTATTCTGTTTGGTTTTGAATCCGACTCCCAGGCCACATCTATCCTCAGGCATGGCGGGGATGCTCTGGGAGGGTTTCTTTCATCCATCTAGCCTTGGGTTCCGGCTTTTAATACTGGCGCCAGAATTGTTGGAATCAGGTTTTATGACATCCCTCTCCATGCTTGGTCCATATCTACTGTTGAGGCCCTTGGTCAGTATTTGGGTCATGTTTCTCAGACCCAATTATTTGGCAACCATGACCACTGCTGGCTTATGCTTCTGCACTGGTCCTCACACCGCTTTGGAGTTCTTTACGCTCATTTATCAACCTCCGGGTTGATTCTAGCATTTACTCTGTAAAAGTTAAGGCGGTAGACGTGGAGTGCCTTAATAGCATGGACTTGTCGATGGTGAGGGACTTTAGTGTTAAGAATTCTGTATTTTTTGATAGGCATGAAATCTAGGCCGCCGGTAAGGAGTCGCCGGAGTTGGCTGCTCCGATGGAAAAAGCTAGAAATTCTTTTGTTAATTCCGATGGTAACAGTGTCAAGTGGCAGAGAGTTGTTGGTGGGTCCCCCTGTGATTTTTGAATCGGCCCTTGTAGCGCCTTCCGACTCACCCCTTAAAAAGTCGTCTGGGAAGTCAGGTTGTAGAAAAGCATTAGTACAAGGATCGATGGGATGGCATGGAAAAGGGGTTTCTCAGAAAACCTTAAATGCTGAAACACTTGGCGTTCTGGGTAAAGCCAATCGTAAAGATCTCGCTTACAGCTTTATGTTGAAGTCGGCGGAAGACAAAAGGGTGTTCAAATTAAAAAATAGATTTTCGAATGAGAATAAATGCAAAAAACGAAAGGCGGGGAATTCGAAAAGTAATGTCGGATATGGGAAGGAGGATCATGCCAATCCATCTCGGGATCACAAGCGGCAGGATGGGCCCATGCGTAGAAATTTGAATTATGAGGCTCGTTTTTTGGCCACTAGAGGTGGTTTCTCTTTCTTTAAAAGATTCTTGGTCGTATAAAAAAAGAGGAGATCAAGAAAAGTAGTTTTGTAGATTAAGTTCAAAACTTTTTACAAGAAGTTGATAACCCTTCCACTACAGTTATGTCGGACGATGAAGGGAATCACGTTAGGAAAATGAAGTCTAGTCAGGATTTTGCCTTTGAAGTAGATGATTTAGACTTACTGAAGAATTGGAATATAATGAGCAATTGGCCAGAAAGGAATCCCCTACTCCCAGAGAAATTTCTCTGAGTATTTTAAAGAAACAATAGAAGCAGTTCAATTCGGATGCTAGGGGTAATAACGAGGACTCCACCAGTTTATTAGGAAAGAATGATGTCCAGGACACTTGCGCGCCTCTCTTCAATCTCCCCTACTTCAAGGAAGCCCTGGAAGAGGAAAGGTTGTTCCGCCGGATTCGTTGGGAAGAGGAGAAGGTGGCAGAAATTCAGAGATTGGAAAAATCGAAGGCGGGGCCACTTGAGGAACCAATCACTCGTGACTCGCTGAATCTGGAGGTTAGCCAACTAGTCCGGGAGCGCTTCCATCCGGAGGAGGACATCAAAGGAAAAAGGAAAAATGGTGGAAGATGGTTCAGGACTACCGGAGGATCGAGGATACCTATCGGAAGAGTTCGATGACATGTTATTTATTGAAGATGTTTTCGGGATAGAGTATGAGGAGAATTTGGTAGCAACGAAGGCAATGTTTGAGTCTATGACTCCAAGGGACTTGAAAGAGAAAGAGGAGAAAGAGGCTTTTAAGAACGGGGAAGGGGATCTAGGTAATTAGGGGGCTATTTTTATAGATATGTACAAGAGTTTTTAGGTTTTTGAGGTTAGTTCACCCTATGGGTCTTTTCAAACCGGTTTTATGGATCAGTACCTTTATGTAGAATTTGGGCATTCGGAGTGGTTGGGGGAAATTTTTGGCATTTTGAGGAGACTACCTTAGGTGTTGATGCACAGGAAGATAGAAATCCCTGTGGTCTTGGTTGTAACCGGAGCTTTGTTACACTGTTCAGGAGAAATTCTTGGCAGTGGCACTTGTATGGGAGATAAGTTAGGTCTCGGAAAATGACAGGACCCATTACAAGGAAAAAATTATAGACAGAAAAGGGGGATGGATAGGAGAGAAAAGAGTCCTTCTGGAATTATTGTCCGCTTTCTACAAGTGAAGAATGGGTTCGGTGAGTAGAATTTAGGTTGTAGATTGAAATAATAGCAGTAGTATTTGTCCCATAAACTGTATGCATCTAGCTTGGCTATGTAAGGTTTTGACCAAATTACGGCTTGAGAGACCATGATCTCTCGCTTAGTTTTGGTTCTCTTGTCTGGATCATTCCACTATGCTATTAGTAAAAGAATGTGAGGTGTTGCTGCTAAGGAAGTTCTAGGTTTTTGGAGGAAAAAATGAACGTAGGTTGGAATTATCGTAGTATAGGGCAGTTGGCTAGGCATTTGCGGAGAAAGTCTTCTTTTCGATTTGATCCCAGACAGGAGAAAGAATCCAGTTTTTTCCTTTTTTGGTTAAGTCTGGGCCATGCCCTGGCCAGCTTTTGCGATACTATGTAATGCCAGTTGGAACTCCTGGTCCCAAATGTATTCTTCATAGTATAAATGATCTTAAAAAAATAAAAATAAAAACTATGAGGTGTACTTTCCTAAAGAAGTTTTGCCCTTGTCTCTGTTTTATGCATGCTTATGAATGGACATCATCGAGTTAGATTATGGTTCTTTGGCAGCCCATTCTCCTTCTTGTGTTTTTAGGAGACATTTTTGTTTCGTGATTTTTATAGGGGTGCAACTCGGGTTGGGTCAGGTTGAGGCCAACCCGACCCGACCTGAGGAACCCTTTTTCCAACCTGAACCCGACCGGATTCGATTTCCAACCTGACTAGGTTCGACCCCGACCGGAGGAACCCTTTTTCCCAGCCTGACCCGACCCAACTTGAGCTTTTAAGCTTAAAAAATAAAAAATTTCATAAGGGTCAGGTTTCACTTGGGTCAGGTTGCCCAAACCCTACTCGAACTCAACCCGGGTTGGGAAAACCCGACCTGACGAGACTATTTTTCAAGTTGAACCCAACCTGAGTTGCACCCCTAGGTTTTAAGCCTCTTCTCACCACTTGGAGACACTAGTTTCTCGTGTTTTTGTTCCTATTTTTAGCCACTTCACCCGCCAACCACCCTCTCACCACTTGGGAGGCGTCAGTTTAACATGACAAAAAATCCCCAAACCTGCCCTTTAGGCCCTGTTCGATTTAGATTTTGTGCAGAACTGATTATTGGACTCAAAATTAAGGGCATACTGGAGTATTAGCTTACCCAATGGTAAGGGTGGGACAGGGATAGACACGAGAGGGGCTGAGTGAGGAGAGGGCAAGAAAAGCCTGAAAACATGCAAGCAAAAAACCTCACCGAAAATATGATTGATTATAGAGTAATGGTATGTAAACCAGAGTAGGGAACTTAAAGTGGAACCGAACAAATAGCAACTTAACACGCCAGCAATCTTTCCCTTAATTTTTGGCATTTTTCTTCATGAAAATGGCAGAACAATCTTCATGCCACGTGGCGTGAGGATAGTAGAAATCACTTATCTGTAGATAATTGCATCAATCCGAAGAACAGATTCCATGCCTAAAACTGATCACCGGAAGAACCAACTCCTTTTGTCAAAATACAAGCTAAAAGCCAAGAATATTCATGATCTCAGAAACTGGAAGAATGTCAACCAAACAACAGAGATATTTCTCCAAGAGAACCCTCTCTGAGAAATTGAGCTACAGGGAATTCAGTTTCTCTATGGAAAGAGATTTTTTTTTTCCTTTACATCTATCTCTGTCGCTATGGATCTCACATTGAACTACGAAGCCTCGTGCGACTTTTGACAATATTCCTGCGGTCTATGAGGTCAAAATGACGTGCGTTTTACCCAGTTAATTTGTGATATCTTGATCCTAGCATACTCAGGAGAAAAGTACAAATAAATGAAGCAATATCCTGACCTTAAATAGAAATAACAAATACCAATTTCAGTTGCAAAGAAATTCTAGTGAGAAAAATACAGAGAAGTGCCATGCTCACCCCCTCATCGCACATGAGAAGTGATATGGTGAAAATTTGCAATTGTACATTTTCTGAAATTCTATACCTTTAAAATGTAGACATGTCCATCTGTATTCCGCCCAATTGATAGGTAAATCCAAAACTTTTAAAGCCACTTCCCAAATAAGTTATGACTGAATTAGAACAGCAGCTTAAACACCAGACTGAAATTTGGCATCGTAGTCATGCCGGCGCTGCACACACAAAAAAAAACAATGTTATGGTAACACATTCTAAGACCTGAATTGATGGGTCTCTTGATTCAAGCAAATAGGGGTTGGTCCTTTAAGGTATACTGAAGATTTTGTTTCTTTCAAGTCTAAGATCAGTTTTCCATACGACGACGAGTAAAAATCAAGTCTACAAAGTAAGCTGTAATGGACCCTAGAGAAGTTGACTCGTGCAAGTCCAAGTTGACTTAAAGCTCTGTTTGGATTGCAGGAAAATATTTCTTGTGGAATTTTTTTTTATTTGGAAAAGATTTCTTTTCCACAATTTAGAGGGAAATGATATGACTATGGCTGATATTATTATAAATTGAAGGTCAGTCCAAAAAAACTTGAACTGCAGTAGTTCAAGTTTTTCTTGGCCCATGCATTAGATATCTATCTCCTTTCACTCCAACAGTACGTCTAACAGAAGTAAATAGAGCAAAGGTATTTAGAACATTGGCAGAACCACAATACCATAAATGTGGCTGAGATCAATCTGCGTGCAAACCACCGCATATGCATTGCACGTTGAGCACCGACTGCTGCTGCCACGTTTTCAAACCGCAAGTACACATAGCCAGCGCTGTGCCTGTAAAATGTATCAGCAGCTTGTGAGAGAATTTGGCATATTTTGTAAGTCACAACATTATCTCAATTAATTAATCCTTTAAATGGGCCCAATAAGTACAGGTTCAAAAGGAGATCAACTTTCACATAGGACTGAGATTGGTTCGATCCTCCAAACTAACATTTATAGCATAGTCCTATAATATTATGTCAAAAAGAGACTTACTATTATGAAAATGAAGAGTAAACTAAATGATCTATATTAGATCAAAACTAAAACATGGGCATAAGATTGAATTTTAAACTTCAATGTTCAAACAGAGCAAAATGAAATGAACGACTCACTTGTCCACATAAATATGCTTCACGGGGCCAAAATTGGAACACTCTTCTTGCACTTCCTCTTTGATATCCAAATCAAAATCTGGTTCCGCCTGCAAAATAGCTTTGGAGCTCAGTTAATCCATGGATAAGAGGGCACGAATAAACAAAGAATGTCACAAACCTCACTGCTGGGATCAAACATATTCTTCAATAGCAAGCACTCAGTTGGATCCCCAACAGGTTCAACTACTGGGGAAGTGACAACAAGTCCCGGCAGAGCTGAGGCAGGTACAAGAGCCTGTCCATTCATAGGAAGACCGACAGCCTGTGGATTTGGAGCCGAACTATTGAGCCCAGGCACTCCGAGAGATCCTGCAATACTGCATAATGTGGCTATATTTCAGTTTTATTAGATTTTTTTCTTTTTTGAAATAGTTTTATTATTAGATTAATTTAAGGACAAAAATGGAGATTGACAGTAACAGAAACAGACCTTGTGGCAATACCAGTGCGATCCAATTTCTGCATAAGCATGGCTCTGGAGCGAGCATTTAAAGACTGCATGGAAGAATCAAGACAAGTTAGCAAGTTCTCCTAAGAAGTTTCCAGAACAATTATTAAGGATTTCGGTTTTGCATCTTCCCAGCATTTTGGTATTTTTTGAAGTGTTCCATTCTTGGTGGAATCATAGGGTGCTAAATATGCAGGGGTTTATCCTGAACTCAAGCATTTTTTTCGATTTGGATAATGGAACTCAAATATCGCACACTAATGAATATAAAAAAACATGCAGTATGTTTAGTGGGCCCTATCTAAATATCTTCAACAGTAGTTGTACTTGATTATGAGTATTCTAAACTTCAAATATGCTTGTTCCATCTTAATATAGCACATTAGGCATTGAGCTTCGCTCTGGCTACTAGGTTTCCATGTCAACATTAAAATCATCGTTGATCAGTCTTTTTCATTATCTTAGCTTTATATCCTGCTGGAAAATAAACTAACACAATAATTTTTCTAACCTAAAGTGCACTTATTCTTCTACTAAAGGCAAGAATTATAACTATTACAATTACAATGAGCTCATCACCTAAATATCACAACCATAAAATGAATACACATGCATCAATTTAATTAATCAAGCATATTTTAACAAGGTATTCTAGACAGAAGGGCGCCCGTGCAAAAATGGGAGGAAAGGGTGCCCCCAGCAGATGTGCATTTATAATGGCTAAAAGTCAAAGTGCATTAAATGTATAACCACCAGCCGATGGGGGCACCCTTTCACCCCATTTCTGCAAGGGCACCCTTCAGTTTAGAATAACTCTATTTTAACTTACCAAGCCACCTCCATCATCATCATCAAAGTCAGCAGCATTTGATCCAGCGTCCTGCACTCCAACATGATCTGTCACAGCAGACACCTGTATAGCAACCAAAACAAAGGAATAAGGTAACGACAATAAAAACAATCAGAAAGCTAGAATTCCTACTGTAGACATCAGCAGAAAACAACAAAAACTAGAACCATGGTTTTAAATTCTGGCCGAAATAACGAAATTTCGGATTTCTGCCGGGAACGAAATTTAAAAATTTTGGCCGAAATTAAAAAGATTTACCCCGAAATTTCAAACCTTGACTAGAACAGCCATAGTAGCAGAAGTAGAAACACCAATAAAACAATCAATACACAACTATTATAGAAGTAGAGGCAAAACTGTAAAAGTTTGAAACTGGTAAACACATACCTTGATGACCCGACCAGCAATTTCGAGTTTTCCATTCAAACTTTGAGCTGCCTTTGCATGCTCAAGCTGAGCAAACTGAAAAATAAAAACAGAAAATTAGAAAATAACCAAGAAGAATGTATCTGAACATTTGAATTTATACTCACTTGAACAAACCCAAAACCTTTGCATTGCCCTGTTTCCAGGTCCAGTGGCAATTGCACAAGCTCCACGGGCCCAAAAGGTTCAAACACCTAAATACCCATCACAAAATTAAGTGTGTGCAATGACACGAGGCAACAAGAAAGATCAGTACGGAAACCTCAGGAAGGCAACTATGATTTAGACAGAGAATGAACTGCCAGTATAAATTGTAGATACATAAAGGCAGGATAGCCAGTTACAGTCAGGTTTATATGTACTCATCGAAAGGGAAGTATAAAGAAACTTGGACATATTATGTGAGTAAACATTACTTTTGTAAGAGTGATACTGTGCCTACAAGTTTGCATTCTCAAGGCAGTTGGAAATGGTGTATATAGGAAGTCAGTTCCAGTTGCAAGTTCTCATTCATTGCTTTGTGTCCTTGCTTAAGATACATATACAGTTTGCAGTTATTTATTCTCAAATTAGTGCACAATGGTATTTTTAGTAATCTAAGCAACATGCCCATTACTTAATTCTTTTAAAGTCAACAAGTTCATAATAAAAGTGGGGGCAGTAGTATTCCAATATTTGTTAGGTCCCTTGACAAGAAACCAGAACCATAATCATCAAATTTGAATGTTGTAGAGGCCAAAAATATTAGTAAAGAGAAAAGGTGACATATCTGAAGGGTGTCCACACTCACCACATGGGAAATGTGTTTGTGCACTTATCAGACCCTCAGATTAGGAATGGTTTGTTGAGAACCCTCTTCAATCTTTGCAAGGGAGAGCTCATAACAGAAGAAAGAAAACCCAATGTTGTTGGGCACAATAAGAGGAAAGATCTACTAGGGGAGTAGCATGAAATTTGGGTTCCACTCCTTACCGCATATTATGGATTTTTTTTTTTCGCAATTTAAACTCTGCAAAACATAATGTTGCATAGCATAATCCAAACCTTACCTCCAGGATTCCTTTTTTCTTTCATTTCTCCCTCATGTGATTAGAAAAATGAGCATATGTAGTTCCCCAAGAAAACTCATAATGGCGCCTGTGTTTTCTACAAGGTTTGTACCTCTTTCCTCTTTTTTTTTGAAAGAAAAAACAAGGTATTACTTTCATGCTCAGAGTGGGTTTTGAACCCACGCCCTTTCGGACCAGAACCTTAATCTAGCGCCTTAGACCAACTTGGCCATCTAAACACAATTGGGTTGCACTTCTTTCTTGTTGTTTTCTGATATAAGACGCTCTTTACCTTTTCAATATGACAAATTTTCTATGACAACTCACTTGTCTCTCATACCAGTGCTCAGCATTCCCATATGGATAACACCAATGATGCTGATGTAAAGAGGCTTTAGCACTCAAGGACAATGGTTTTCATTGTGACCAAAAGCAGAGAAGCTGGATAAGGACAGCAAGACGAGTGACTTCAGCTGACCAAAAAAAATGGGTCAAAGTGACGGATTTCGCAACTCCCGCAACTCAACATCAGCTCAGACTGTTGAATCCTTCATTGGAGTAGTTATACAATCCCATTCTCTTTCTCCTCCCTCGTGAAGATCAAGGTTTTGTGTCCTGCAATCCATCTTTCCTTCTCCACGGATTCACAGTACAAGCACTCTGGAAGAAGAGCTCACCAAAAGAACCCATCGACCACTTGCATACCATTCTCTATTCTTGCTTTTTCTTTTTTCTAATATTAAAAAAAATCCATTTTCTTCTGTAGCAGCTTCTTCTGTAGCAGCTTTCCTTTCTGTGCTATCCAATGACACTCAATTAAACTTCCTTTCCGATTTTTCCTATGTCAGTTTTTTCGCTTGTGATTTTGATCTGGTTTCAATTAATTTAATATACTTTCTTTTCATATATTGATAATGAAGAGAGCTTTCCTTTTTGGGATGTCTGAATTTTGTAGACAAACAAGCTGCTAAAGGGCATGGAAGGAAGTTACATACCAAAAAAGTACAACCAAAATAGCTTATCATATATTTTTCCAATATAGATTTTTTCTTCTTCTTTTGCATTTGTTGTATGTGTTGGCATCATTGCCATACAGAAACTTGGGACCCATTAAAAAGCTCTCCAATATATGGTTGTCTGGTGAATATGTGGCAAGTATGTCAGACATGGCCCAAACTGGTGTTGGCTCTTCGGCATAAAGTCACGGGTTTGCTCCCCAGAGACGAGTGTTCGAATCCCACCCGGACTTACCCTGATGCACGTGGTTTGTGGGCCACTATGTGCATCCATATGGGGATAGTCCTACTCCCGAAGGGGGTGGGGACACCCTGCGTCATAAAAAAAAAGTATGTCAGACATGAGCTCAGACAAGAAATTGTTGTAACACTGTTTGGTAATTCTCTCTAGTCCAGCCATGGATTAATTTTGAGTATCGGTGTGTCTTTGGTGAGAGTGTCTCGCTTGGTAGATCACCAAGGCTAACCTTCCATGAGATATTTGTATAAGGCCATGGATAAGGCCAAGAAAGCCATAAGAGAAAGATTGAGGAAGAAGCCAGATTATATGCCCATCTAGGAGTTATTTATAAAGTATGAGATGAGTAGCTTCACAACCCCCTTCATGCAGCGAGATACTTCCTTAAACGGGCATTATTTTTCAGCACCACCTTCTTCGGGCATAGAGAGATCACCAAAAGCTTATTGTACGTATCACTATATGCCCATCTAGATTCGCTTGAGTGACCTTGTCATGGCTATGGCATTCCCCAACAAACAGAAAATAAGCAAGTAATTTTTATCATTAATTATTATTTATTAATGTTACGCTTTCATTTGATTTGAAATTCTAAAGAGCCATTGCTGACTAAGCCAACTTTATAATTGTAGGCATGATGGACGTGGTTTGGTAATGATGTCCTAAAACTGTAAGGCTTAGCAGGTCATACACTTAGTCAAACTTGTAGTAAGGTAGCGTGCAAAAATAAATGGAGTACTTTCAAATACATCCACTTTGAGATGAGGACATGCTAGAGTATCAGAGATTGAATATTTTAATGTTCGACCACTACAACTTGAAGTTTTGATAAAGGTATATTTTTGTAGCGAAGTACTTTTTTTTTTTTTTGAAAATTATGTAGCGAAGTACTTTTAACATACGATTACCTATCTCGCGACTTGGAATTTCTATTATTTTGCAATGAAATGTAAAGGAGATCAAACACCGCTGAAACCATCAAGCCTCGAAAACATTGATGTTATCGCATGAGTAGCAGAGGAAGATCTTTTCGTTCTCATCACAGATGAGCTAGGTTGGTAATTTGTAGAACGTATTGTTTTCGTAGACGGGGGAGAGTACAAGGCCATCGATGCTGATGCCGGAACTGGTAGTGGCGGAGATTATGATGAGGACAAGTGGGAGTGGCCTGAGGATGAGGACTGGGAGATGATAGATTTAAGAATATATATGAACAATTTCAGAATTGCTTTACTTTTGTAATATTTATATTTGGCATTTAGCTATTCATCTCTACTTCCTATATTATTACTATTATGAGACGCACACACCCCGCTCATTACCTAATTAGAGCATCTGCTATATTATTGGCGCCGACAGAATAATTACCCTCTATTATCCACACTACTCCCCAACCCATCCCTACCATAAAACTTGAAAACCTAGGCACCTTTATCTCTTCCACTCTTAACAATAACTTATGGGAACTTTGAAGGGCACCTCACCACACACGTCCTCACAAAACCTGATATTATCACCGAAAAGTACCCTAAAAGCCTAATGTTGCGATTAGAGGGACTCCATCAACCAATCGATTGTCCTCCAAATTCTCAATCCTACATTTCTTGAAGTTCCTTTCGGATCCTTCACTCCCTACCTTTAGCTTGCTTCCACAAACCGTCTTCTTATTAATTCTTGATATCAAATGTGAACTTTCCATTTCACCATTGAATAAACTTCAAACCAATATCAGTATTTGTTGGAGTAGATGTGCATGTTCCACTCTTTTCAATGTTTGCAATTGCATAATGAAAACTTTGGACACTGAAGTTTAGGGTGCAATGAAAGAAAGGTTTTCCAAAATTGAACTCATATGCTCCAAGCAATAAAGGCTAGAATAAGTTCCACATCTATAGCTTGCTTGAATTATTATCATATGACACAAAAAAGGTGATTGGGATAATTCAATTGAAAGAGACAAAGAACAAAACCCATTCAATCCCATGGAGCAAGCTTTCACCCATTAAAAAATTGCCCCATGGAGCAAGCTTTCACCCATTAAAACATTGCCCCAACAAATGCCTTATAAATTTATACGAGCTACAGAAAAAGCGATATATCATATTAGCTAATAACTTGCAGCTAAAAATAGAACCTCCATGATATTTCCTACCAAGAATTTTAACTACTAAGACTAACTAAAACCACGTCCACATTTAAAGGCTTTATAATATTCTACAGTACCTAGTACAAGTTGTAGGACATGGTTATTTTTAAATTCTTGAATGATTAGTAGAACATCGACATGGCTTTGACACTTAGCTGTAAAGTGTTGTGCATGGATATGACATGCAATTTAGTCGCATATGCAATTGTTTATTTTACTGTTTCAAAACTCCCGGGATCAAATCGCTGACTCGCCTGAGTCAACTCCCCTTGTCCGAGTTCGTGTCCAAGTCTGTGTTTTCTCTACCAAGTCAATCAAAAATCCTCTGACTCTCTCGAGGTATGACCGCATCAACCAAGTACTTAACGTGCCACACTCAGTCGACTAGGATTTGCACGGTCCACATCCGTATTTTGAAACATTGGTTTATTCATTTCAAATCTACACAATGCTAGAAGAACCTTGTGACCTTATCTAACACTCCTAAATTGGCTTTGCACGATTGATTTAAATATTAATGCAAAACATCTATGAGCTTTTATCAAAAGAGAAAAGGCCAAACATTTATTTCACCTTCTGTAACTAAAAAGATTAACCAATTCACTATTAATTTTTAGCAGACCTCCATAGGAAGGATGTAAAAGTACCTGCATAATTACAAGAAATGTCCATCATAAAAAAAAATCAACAACAATAAAGTGTAATTCCTCTAGCATTAACTTTCTGTGCAGTGTTCTAATAAATGCCACCTAATCTGAACCAGGAAGGGAACAATTTCCACTATACAGAGTCACAGACAGATTTCATTCAGTTCAAAAACTGTTTTAAGAAAAATCTCACACAAAAGTGCATGCAACAAAAAATATTCATAGAAATAAATCATACCCAGTAGCAGAAGAAACCGAGATAAAAGTCTGTATGAAGAATTCCTATTTATATAAACTACAAGTCAGTTCACCTGATTTAAAATATATAAATATTATATTTATCAATAATATAAATAAATAAAACTTCCATTACGGTTTACCTGGCGAAGTTGATCTTCTGTCATGTTGAAATGTAGATTCCCAACATAGAGTTTCCTAGCAACCCCTGCATATGGACCGGCTACTGAACCACCGACAGATGCAGTTGACTGCACAAGATTTTTTTCAGCCTCTGAAGGTTTAACCATTACAGGCTGACCAAGAAGGAGGTGGCCAGAGAGAGCTATTGCCATTGGCACGGACATTGCATCATAAAACTCAATATACCTGCAACGCCATTAAAATGGGTCACAATAAGATTTTTTTTTTTTTGAACAGTACACAATAGGATTATTAACATGCAACAGAAAATGACATTTAGAAGGCCAAATGAAAAAACAAAATCCACAAGTACCCAGGGGCTAAAATCTGGTTTCTCTTTCAATGCCTGTGACATCATCACAACATCATTGACACACACAAAAAAGAACAATATTGAATATTACAGACTATCCACGACCAAGTAAAGAATGTAAAATCAGAGAGGTTTTTTTTATCAATTACAACAACGAGAAAGAGCATGAGCCACTAGGCCCAAGAAAATAATAGCCATGTAGAAAAAAGCAGTCCCTTCATGCATATCAGCACTCTTTGTCCTATATTAGCCAGCCTACCACCATGAAAGTTGCATCTCCATGCCTAGGAGACATTCAAGTATACTCCTAGAAATTCATACATTGAGGGCATCCCTAAATACTTCACTTATTATAATTAGAAATTAACTCATCCATTGAGCTAATTTGATTGCTGCAAGTTTCCTTTTGGGCACAATAGCAAGGACTTGCGGCAAAATTGGTAAAATTTACTAACGAAATACAAAGAAACAAAGCCCCTAAATGAAGGAAATATGGGTGGATTTCCACCAACAATGGCAAAAGAGGAAACATCAAGAGCAAAAATGCAGTGGCAAGGCAATCAGAACTATCATTAGTAACATTACTATTAAAGACCAGAACAAAAAGACACATGTGAAGGATGACAGCATTCAAAGCGCCACTTTCAGTCAATAAAAGAAGCAAGGAGAGTTCACAAAATGAGGGATATACTGAAGAAGAGCCTCAGTTATGTGTAAGAAAAAATGTTATGGATAGGATAAAAAGTATTTACCCAAGGACATACCATTGACCATGATCATGAAGCATAAAGGGGAGAAAAATGAGTTCAAAAAAATTTATTCCATCAACCCTTGTCATTAATTATGCTTTGCTTACATTTAAGAGAACGAGTTAGACTTAAATCCACAAGGAAAAATTGAACAGGCAGACACTTCCAGCAAAGGCAAGTGCACATAATTCTAGAACAAGAAAGGCACATATCCAGTTATCCACCCTCCTTTCGTAATACTCACAAAGTGATGCATTGACACTATTAGGCAATATCAAGAAAATAAAATTGAACATGAATAGGATCATAGGATACTGGTTGCAAGCAAGCACTCCCATGAGTGTGGATAATACTTACATTCACACGTAGATATAGATACAATAGAACTATGCATATAATTTATGTAAGGATCATGTGATCATGTGGGAAGAGTTAGCTTCCAATTGGAAAAGATTTATGTTTTGTTTATATGAGAATCAGTTCCACTTAAATCAACCAAAAAAAGAACAGGCAGACACTTAAAGAAAATGCAAGTGCATGAATATATAATTCTAGAACAACAAAGTCGCTTACCCAACCCCTTTTGACCGCCTTGAATTCCGGTCCATAATCAGGCGCACATCCCTCACCTGAAAAACACAACTTTAACTGTTAAAAGACCATGAGCTGTATGAAGAAAGGGAGAACATGAATAGTATGCATTCATACTGTTAACACTCTTGGTGCATAAAATACCATTCAGAGTGTTAACTGTTAACTTGAGCATGAGATACCATTCATGAAATACGTTGCTCATGAGATACCATTCATATTGTTAACACTCTTGATGCATGAGATACATGAAGAAAAGGAGAACATTAAATACCATTCATTAAATATGTTGACAAGTTAACACTTTTGATGCATGAGATACCATTCAGAGACGCTACAAGAAGTAATGAAACCCTCAAACAACAAAATGGGCAATCAAGATACACTGTATGATGACAATACATGAAACACCATACCTGTGATTATATGAAACAGGAATATCAACGTATGCAATTAAACCTAAACAATAGAGAAACCAAATAAAATTATCCATATGCACTAACAAATGATAAGAACAAGTAGCATCATCCCACTAACCTTGCCCGCTTTTGAGAAGAACTCGTAAACATCTTTCTCATTTGCCTTCAAGGGCATCTGCCACGTAAAAATCAATTACAATCGGTAACAACAAATAATTATGAGATGCAAATATGATAATTGAAGAACATATATCACACTAATGATTTACACTAAAACATAGATTGATGACACCATCACACCTGGTAAGCAAAAACAGTCCTCTGATCCCTTTCTGGATCCGCTTCAGGCTCCACCACTTCTCTCTTGTCCTTAAATCTCCTGAAAAAAAATATTGAAATTATATAAGCAGATATCCAGGAAAGCAGTACTTGCAAAATGATGCATTGACACTATTAGGCAATATCAAGGTTCAAGATTAAAAAAATGAACATGAAGAAAGATCATAAGATACTGGTTGCAAGGAAGCACTCCCACATGATCATATCATCAGATCTTGACAGACATACATCAGAAGTTAAACTGTAGAAAAAGTGAAAGGTTAAGAACTGAGATGATAAACTTCACAAATTAAAAGGTTATCTGCAATCGATTCAAAAAGAGAACTCATTTAGTCACCCTGGAGTCCTCAGAAATTACATCTGAAATTCAGGTCTTGCAACTCCCACCAATGAGGCCTACGCAAATCATAGTGAAAAATATCAATCTTGGTATACTCTAGCTAGGGAAAATCTTAGGAGATATTAATTTTTGAGGTTTTTTATCAGGAAAAACTAATTTAGGAAACAAGAGAATGGCAAAATGGGAGCCAATAAATATCAAAGACATTTATATTTCTTTCTGTTATAAATAACACTTTATTAGAAATGTCAATGGGTTGGATTCAATCACGGGTCTGACAAAAATACAAATATCCTAAACCCAGATATGATCCTATCACCGCTAAATTGTAAATCTGTTTAGCATGTGGATCCGGCCCGTTGAGGCGTTGACACCCCTAGACTTTATTAACCAAGAACAAAATTACAAATACAAATTATATTGTGGGCAATATTTTGATGCATAGCTCGTCTAAAAACACTTTCTCATCACTATATC
This sequence comes from Tasmannia lanceolata, assembly GCF_043159265.1. Lineage (NCBI taxonomy): Eukaryota > Viridiplantae > Streptophyta > Magnoliopsida > Canellales > Winteraceae > Tasmannia > Tasmannia lanceolata. Next base: position 40,530,001 of record NW_027518689.1, read on the forward strand.
GCATTGCAAGGGAAAAAACACAAAAGACCTTCCAAACTCAATCTGTGAAAAAGAGGAATGCTAGGAGCAAGCGGCTATAGAGCCACTTAAACTTACTCGGGTTCCTAGTGGTTAACAATCCGCCCAGCTGGCACTATTTAACGATACAAAATTCATCTCTTTAACTATGATTGGTTAATAAAGAATCCCTAAATAATAGGTTTCCCTTTTTTTGTTTGCACTACTCATTCTCTTTCTAAAGTTAGTTTCAATGGTAAGTTCCCTATCGAAAAATTCGCAAAATCCTTCAAAACCAATTACCAAAAATGATAACTGAAAAATAGAGTGCAAATGAAGAAGACTACTGAAAGGAACAGAAGTTTAAGAATCTAGAAGAAGGTGAAGAAAGACAAACTTTCACGTAGAGATTTGAATCTGATGGTTTGATTTTGTAAACAAGTTCTATTGGTTTTCATACACGGTTGTTTAAATGGAAAAATCTACAGCCTCTAATGCCGCTCTCTCTCTCTCTCTCTCTCTCTCTCTCTCTCTCTCTCTCTCTCTCTCTCTCTCTCTCTCTCTCTCTCTCTCATACTACTTGTACATATGGATCCAAAAAACATAGGTCCTACCTACCTTACGGTTATACAAGTCATTTAGACTCTGTAAATCATCTAATACAGAGTTGGCTACAAGAGTTATGGAGGTACTCATACTGAGGCTTGCAGGACTGAGTCTAATTTCTCTTGGAAATCCAATTAAGACTAAAATCCCAGCAGTCTTTAGTAATGACATGTATGGATCATATGGTTGATCTCCAGAAGCACTGTCGATTATATAGATCATATGGTTGATCTCTGGAAGCACTGTCGATTATAAAGTCTAGGGGAGTTTGCCAAGTCCTACAAAAAATTTAAAAATATGATGGCATCATAGTAGGAGCCGGTAGTGGGAAAGATTCCTTGATTGGATCAAGCAACCTCAATGCCAAGAAAGTGCTTCAATGGGATGAGGCTTAATTAATAGGGAAACAAATGTGAAGAAACACTTTAGAGCATCAATTATAAAATATATGATTGTTGCTTGTGACGACAATATTAAATCAATGCTTGTAAACCCACGGATGGAAGTAAATAGAGAATAATCTGCTTTGGATTTCTTAAAACCAACATCCTGGAATATAGTGGCAAACATGGAAAACCAATTCTCAGAGGCTTGTTAAAGTTCATAGACTTATTTAGATGAAAAAATTGATGCTTTCTTTCGAGAAAAATCAGGTGGAATTGTCATGTAAAATTTTTCATTCAATTGTCCGTGGAGGAAGGCCTTATGCATCTCTATTTGACGGAGGGACCAATTCCAAACAACAACTGTGAAAAGAAGACAACGAACTAGCTTGACTACTATTGCAAAATTTTATGGTAGTCAAAACCTTCACTCAATGTGTAAACTTTGGCGGCGCCCTTTGTACCATTCAATAGCTCCATTAAAAGGTTACTTTATTTTATATCCATAATTTGATGCAAACGTCTCTCTCTCTCTCTCTCTCTCTCTCTCTCTCTCTCTCTCTCTCTCTCTCTCTCTCTCTCTCTCTAAAAACTAATCAGGGTATTCTCCTCAACCCACTCGGATACTGTCCTTCCTCCTTTTTTTTGAATAGTTGTAATTCATTCAAAAAAGGGGGAAAGACCGAGAAAGTCACCCAACACAGATACAAAGGAAATTGTTCTTCGTCCTCAACCCACTCAAAAAATATCTTCTCTTCGAAGCCATCTACTTAACAAAATAGTAGAATCTTATTTGTGCTGATTCCTCATGGATCCCAATCGGTTCTGGTACATAATTGAACACCTAATTCTTGAAGCATTTTTGGCACATATTCATGGCATCCGGGTTACCTGAAAATCCTACTGTAGTTCTTTTTCCCTTTTTTGTCTCCGGTGTTGGTGAATATGGGTTTGATTGGGGCAAATTTATCAGCGCATTAAAACTGCTTTAAATATCATTAACTAATGACAAGGGAAACCTACTATTTAGGGATTCTTTATTGACCATGGTTAAAGAGATGGATTTTGTGTCGCTAAATAGTGCCAGCTGGGCGGATTGATAACCACTAGGAACCCGAGTAGGTTCAACAGCTCTATAGCCGCTTAATCCTAGCATTCCTCAATGAAAAGTGATGACCGATTCATCGATATCTTCAGCAAAGCAGGTGCAGGAAGCGATGTTGTGGGAAGCAGATGCGAGAAGTGAGAGGTCTAAAAAAAGAGAAAATTGCAGGAAGCGAAAAGCTCTAAAGAAAGTAAAGAAGAAACATGTGTAAAACGTCATTGGAAGTTAACATGAAGCATGTAATACGCCTCAAATTGGAAGGGAACACGAATTGTATATAAAGAGTAGGGTTCATTATGTTAGGAAGGAAGGGTTAATATAGGTAGGGATTACAAGTAGCAAAGAATAACTCACGACTGATTAGAATTACAAGTTCTAGGGATTTATAATTTTATATGTTTTATTCATGTAGATTTAATGCGAAGTTTTTCAGAAAAAATCCACATGAGTTTTATTTGAAAATAAAGATGAGTTTTTAAGTTTTGATTATGCTCCTTCATCATTATCAAAAGTAGGAAACGCTCTTTTATGAAAAAAATCACTAAAATAAGAAGCGTACTCTTAATTAAAAAGAAAATGAGTGAGAAGCACACTTCCACTAAATTTTGGAAGCTAGAAGAATTTATCTTCCAAAGCAAGCTTCTCATCCAACTAGAAAGTTTCCGGTAACTATGAACATAACATAATTGAATCGAAACAAACGTGAGACCATAACATCATCCTAATCAAAACTCATATCACTAGAAGCCTTTTAAAACACATTAAATGGCAAAAAAAGAGGAGTAATTAAAAAACTACGAAGAACGAAAAATTACCTGCCCTCTCTCTCCCTGCCAAAATTCTCATGTTCTCTTTCTCTAGGCTCCCTATCTCTACTCTTTTCCCTCTCCACTTCTCTCTCACCATCCTTCTCATGCCTTTTCGAATGGCTTCCGCTTCTTCTCGATCTCTCTTTCTCCTTCTCCCTTTCCTTCTCTCTTTCCCTCTCCTTCTCAATCTCCCTCTCCTTCATCTTCTCTCTCTCCTTCTCCCTCTCTCGATCTCTATCTCTATCTCTACCTCGATCCTTATCCCTATCATACTCTCTTTCTACATCTTTTCCACTTCTATGACGATCCTTCTCACGCCGATCTGAACGTGAAGATCTCTCTTCTCTTCTCTCTCCATTCTGCCCTTCCTGCCTCGATCTTTTGCTCTTGCTCTCTGTATTTCCGCCATTATCGTCCTCATCACGATGCCTAGAGCTTCTGTGTGTTCTCTCACCTCCGTCTTTCTTCTCCTTGGAATTCTCCACAGATTTTTCCAGATAATCGTACTCGTCAAAATCCATCCAACTGTTTGGCAAATCGCTTCAAGGTGGGATTCGGCACCTTGAAGTAAAAAACAAAAGGTGAAATTTTGCGATGCAGAAACCCTAACACGGCTGAAAAATGTAAAACCCTAGGAAAGGAGTTGTAGCGATCTAGGGTTCTGAGACCGTTCTTTTTGTTTATCTCGTGAGGCTTGAGAAGGAAATTTTGTCCGAAATGGAGAGGGAATGATCGGTGGAAGTAGTGGGTCCCGTTGATCTGAGTCGTTCGTTTGATAGGACTTGGTTTGGATCTGTTGTGGTCACACGAATCATGCCACTCATCCAATCCTAGAGTCTGTCTAATTTGTGTGATTGTGAGTGATTCGAGTGAAAGCCTGTGATAGTCCAGTATTTTTCAGAAAGAATTGTACGTCCCACTCCATAGGATGATCCAAACCGTCAATTTGTTGGGCCACAATGTAAGTAGGTTATTTAGTGCCCATTTGGAGGATCGTGTGAGCTTTTGGCATGATAAGTGGTGTTCTGATCGTCCTTTGAAAGGCCTACTCCGGGATTTGTTTGCAGTCTCTTCTTCAAAGTTGGCTTTGGTGAAAGATTGTTTTGAAATGAGAGAGGATAGGGTCATAGGGTGGTGTGGATCCCGAACTTCAGACGTAATTTCTTCGACACAGAACTTCAAACGGTAGCCAAGCTATTTGATCTCTTAGAGAGGACGTATTTAAAGCGTGATAGCTCTGATATATGGGTATGGATCTGGAATTCGTCAGGGGTGTTTTCCGCTAAATCCTTCTACTCCCACCTCATAGCTTGCCCTGTAGCTCCTAATATTGCTAGGGTGTGGTCGATCCATGCCGCTCCTCGTGTTATTATGTTCGGATGTGCGGCCATCCGAGATCACATTCCAACGGTGGACTTCCTGCGGAAGTGGAAGATGAGGTGTGTTGATAATTGTGCTTTGTGTATCCAAACTGGGGAATCTGTAAATCATATTTTCATCCATTGTAGTTTGGTTGGGGAGATTTGGAGTGGTCTCATGAAAAGATTCGGCATCTCTTGGGTTTTCCCTAAGAATCTCATTGAAGATTTGGAAGGTTGGTAATTGGTTCCTTGGCGTAGTAAAGGCAAGATCTTATGGAATATTTATTTCCTTGCGATTATTTTGGTGGCGTGGAAAGAAAGAAATGACAGGATCTTTAGAGGTAGAGCCGAGCGTGTTTCTTATTTTTTTACTAAGGTGTTGGCTTTGACTATCTTATGGGCTAAGTCGCTTCCTAGTTTTCGGTCCGTCTTTGCATATGATCTTTGGCAGGGTTGGCACGAGGTCTGTTTTAGCTCAGAGAGTAATTCTTTAATTGTTCAGGCTTGGAGCCTCCGTCAAGTGGCTTCTTGAAGTTCAACTTCGACGGTTCTAGCCTCAAAAATCCTGGTCCGGCAGGTATTGGGTGCGTACTTAGGGACCTGATGGAGTTGTGAGATGGGCATTTGCAGGCCCTATTGATTGGCTGATTCTAATGAGGCGGAAGTGTGTGCGGCACATAAAGGGATCAAGCTCCTTGTGGGTTAGGATTTTAATAAACTGATGGTCAAAGGGTACTCCTTAAATGTCATTCGATAGTTATCTGGAGCACACCCTCCCCCTTGGAGATTCACAGCCTTCTTCAATGAGATAAGTGATATTGTTGGCTCTTCGAGCATTTCCTTTCGCAATATTCGGAGGACGGCAAATGGGGATGCGGATAGGATGGCTAGGGCCGAGGCTTAGAAAGAGATTTTTGAGATTTTTGATTTTCTCCCCCCTTAATGTGATCTTGTTGCTTCTTTTAGCTTTTCTTTTTGTATATTCTCGCTCTCTCCGAACTATTGAGGTTTTCATATTGTGCAGTTCCTCTATATTTCAGACTGTTAGGATCATGCTATGGAAATGACATTTTGGGGCACAACCTTATTTACGTTGTGGCCCAATAAATGGACGGATTATGGTCAATCACTAGATCTAAACCGTGTTTGGATTGTAGGAAAACATTTCTGACCCGAAAAAAATGTGGAAAACCTCTTCCTCCACAATTTACAGGGTAATTTTATGATTATGGTCTATTTAGAGGGATATCTGTTAGAAATAAATTTTCTTATTTAGATGCTTTCCTTATTTATGTTATTGCTATCTTATATTAGGTTTCCTTATTTTCTTTTTCCTATTATCCTGATTTCTGTTTCCTTATTTTGGTACCCCTAATTTCTATATAATGTAGATGCAATTAGCATATTGGACGCTGAGTTTCCTCGAATTAACTCGTTGGAGGCTTGAGTTTCCTCGAATTAACTCACTCTTTCCCTCTTTCCCTATCATCCTTTTCCCTAATTTCTCTTCTGATAGAACACCGTAGGAGATTTTGGTAAAGTTATTTATATTCCAACTTTTCCAAAATATTCGTGCAATCCAAATAGGGTCATTAGGGTTCATGTACAATAATGTGGCTTGAATTCTTACTGTTAACTTGGTACCCACAAGAGTCCACCTCCGCCAATTTATGGGTTATGAGCAGAGGATATTGAAATATCAGCTCAGTCCTGAGATTTCATACCTTCCTCCCCTTTTCCTTTCCTTTATATCTCTTCCAAAAAATGGTGATAATAAAGTGAAGGTCCCCTCTCAGCTTTCCGTCCAGGCCCACACCTTATATTCACCAAAGTAGACAATCCAAGCTATTCATCCATGGCCTGCAAATGCATAATCATAAGGATATTCATTTTCAATGGAAATTTTTTTGCAATAGGGCCCTGTTTGGATTGCATGAAAAACATTTCTTATGGAAAAAAATTTCTTGTGAAAATTTAGAGGGCAATGGTGAAATTATGGTTAATTTAGAGGGGTATTATCCTAAATTGATGGTCCCACTAAGTAAAAAAAATTGAATAGGGTTGGTTCAAGTTATCTTTATTCGTGTGAAAAAATCCTTTGCTATCTTTTTCCAAAAAAATTATGCAATCCAAAAGGGGCCTCAGGATTTATTCCAATCTCGTCTAGGTGAACGAAAATGAACATGACCTATGTGCTTGGTGATCGGACTGTTGATCTGATAGGCCATCACAAGCAACTTAGCGGGTCTAGGTCCAAAGCTAAAAGGAAGACCTCAACCTCAAGGTTGAGTCATACAAAAATCAATGGCCTAAAAACATCTTGAAAGAATTCTTTTTTCATCATCATAGATTAAAGCTCTAGAATCATCTGATTGAGCGAGACTAAGGACAATAGACCGGATTTGTGATGGCCAACACTAGTTATGGACCATGCCACAGTACACATGGCAATGAATCCATCCTCACCACAACCATGAAAAACTAATCCATAGAATATCAGTTGCCCCAATTGTGTGGGAGGGGCTGAGGAGGGAGACGGAGCGAATTGAGCGTGCAGAATTAGTGATGGCATAAAAATTTTCTAAAAACCTAATGAAAAGAAGAATATTTATTTACGAGAGGAAAGTGTTCCTGAGCAAGGCGATGGAGAGGGGCGACGGGAGTATGAAAAGCTCCTAAAAGTGTTCCTGAGCTAGGTGATGGAGAGACTTGAGAGGGGTGAGGGGAGCATGAAAAGCTCCTAAAATCCACGAAAGCATAAAACCAATTGTAAACAGATACGCTAATTTGAGCTCTAGCTAAAAAACACATGTGGCACCAAACTTTGGGGGGTCGCATCCAAAGCATTCATTTAGAAGGCCCTTCCATGGATAGGATGTACCAAAAATCAGATCGTTAGAATCATCCTAACCCAATCAAAGGTGGAGGGGAAAATGGGTGTGTCCATGTTTCTTTCCCCCTCCACAAATGGTAGGGTTAGGATGATCTTATATGGCTGATTTTTGCTGCACACCCTATCTATGGAAGGGCCTTCCAAATGAATGCTTTGGATCACCCAAAAAATGTGAGACCACGTGTGTTTTTGAGCTCTAGCTCAGATAAGCTTATCTAGCTAGAGCTCAGGAACACTTTTCTATATTTACAATTGGTTTTATGCTTTCGTGGATTTTAGGAGCTTTTCATGCTCCCCTCACCCCTCTCAAGTCTCTCCATCACCTGCCCATATCTCACAACCGGCCCCACAAGTATTCCATGGAATATTTTTTCATGGAGGCCAAACAAGGCCTTAAGGCTCTGTTTCTAAGTAAAACGGAAGTAAAACAAATTTCACACCCATTTTTAAGTAAAAACTAAGCGTAAAATAAAAAAGGAAATGATGCTTGTTGCAAATAAGAATAACTAAAAAATAATCTTATTTGCAAACACAGAGCAATTTTGGTGGTATCCAAAGAGGCCCTTAATTTTTTCTCTTTTGCTCCCTGTAAATGTAAAACAATATAACATTTGACAAGATACAAAATTGCATCACCACGCACATTCTGAGACAATGCAAGAACCATACAAAATAACCCATTAAATTACAAAAATGAAGCTCTCATTGACTCAATTCTCTAATCCCTAAAACCTAATTATAATATACAGAGAAGACATTCATTTAAGTACCCCTATTATCATGCACATTAACAAACAAAGCTGAAAATGAAAGATTTCCATAACCCTAAAACATGGAGACAGTCGCAAAGTTACCTGACAAGATCCTGTCATCTCCACTATATTATTCTGTTCAAACGAATCCTATCGTTTTGACGTGGTATCCTTTCTTGGGGAGCAATTACTTGTGGCATTGTCATACCCCCCGAAACAATGATCTCTGAAACATCACAAAAAGAAATTTGAGATGAAAATAAGGACGATGGAGAGAAAGAACTCAAACACTGATAAAGCACAGAACTGCTTTTTTCATTTTATTAATTGAAGGGATGCCCATTCACAAAATGAACTTTGTATTCAGACAAAAGAATGAATGGCCATTAGTTATTTTCCTTGTACTTGACAACATTCTTTCACAAAAAGAGATCATGAACTAGAAAATCCGTGCTACAAGACACGCATGGAAGTTTCTATCAGTGCTTCCAAATACAACAAAGGCAAAGAAAAGAAATAGTACGTATGAAAAGAAGAAGGAAACAATAACATACCTATCCCTTCTCGAATAGACAGGTTTGGTCTTATGATTTCCTCGGAGTTGACCAGAAAAATATCACCAATGTATAGATGGTTTGTAGGAACATAAACGCTACATAATTCTTCATCTCCAGTATCACTCTGCAGTCAGCAACAATCTCAGCCAAAGGGAAGTAAACTAGTAAGATTCAACTTGGTGGTGAAAAGCTTCATGTTTTAACTTAGCCCTATGTTACCCTGACACATTTGCTTGGAGGCAACATGTTGGCATAAAAATGCATGTATTCCCACAATAATAGTCCTCTACCTTCTTTATATCAACAAGTTAGGACAGGTTTCTCCTAATATAACATACATCATCCACTATTTATTAGTAGCATGTGCAATCAAGGAAGTGTTTATAATCTACAATTAAGCATCGAAGAAATCTCATCATAATTAAATAGCTGATATCAGCAAACCCTTGTTTTGATATTACTCCCTTTATTTTTAAACTTCCCTGGCTGGATTTTGATAGATTGTAAGAATTGTGCCAGCCAACGAGGAAAGTGTAAAGAGAGAAATGCCAATTTCCAAACAAGGGTGGGAGGTTACCAGTCTCCCTTAATTAATTTCACAACAATAGAAACCTCTGTTGCAATGCCAGAAGCGCTCTGAAATCAATAGTACAAGGGCCCACATGTTCAGACCATGTGGCTTTATCAGCAGTAGTTTGCCACGCATATTTGGACTAACCACCCAACACACATAGATATAAAAGTTCCATGGATTCTGGCTCTTTACCGTTGGAAAAATTAGAAAAACATGACACTAAGAAGCAAAGAAGAGTTAATTTGAAGAATAACATATGCTTAAAACAAGATAGTTTTTTTTTTTGAAATGGCTTAAAACAAGATAGTTGTTTTGACTTGAAACAAGATAGTTGTTTTGACTAAAAACTGTATCCGATACTAGTTTCGGTGACATATTATTTTGGACACAATACATTGGTCCTAAATAAGTATTTTGGTATAATAGCTTTGGGCCTACATGATACGTTAATGATTCCTGGACTTAATGAAATCATAATTGGAACTTTTGGATCTCCTGTTCATTTTATGCTCAGCCACACATGCCCTAGAATGAAATGGGGCTTGCCAATGCGATAATTAATGAGAGACTGGATGTTAACAAAACAAGCATTTTGGGCCCCCAACAAAAAGAAGAAGTAAACAAGATAAAAAAAAAATGTGCACAACCAGAATTGGGCATTTTCAGCAAGATTTTTTTTTTTGAAGATACATTTTCAGCAAGATTGGTTTAGCCTATTACCACATTGGCCCACAATTTGTCCATGTTAAGTCACTTGGTGAATTGTATGCAACAGTTGCAAGCAGTGTTTAAAAACACGGATGTGAAGCAGACGTGGCCAAGAAAAATCCTTGATGACTCGGCGCGGATGAGACCAAGAACGCGGTTGACGTGGTCATAACTCAGGAGAGTCGAAGGAATTTTTATTGACTCGGAGGAGTTTTTATTGACTCTGTAGGGCAAAATGCGGAATGCGGAATGCGGATGCGGTGCGACGCGGAGCGCGGCCATGGTAAAAGGGAATCGACTCGGGTGAGTTCCAATTCGAGTCAATGAGTTTTTAAACACTAAACATTGGTTGCAAGGTTAGTAACACTTCAATATTATTTAAAATATAAAAGAATAAATAACACCTTCTCCAACAGCTTAAGCTTTTGGAGTAACTGGTCGTTTCACATGGTAACAAAGCAAAGGTCTAGAGTTCAAACCTCCATGATGTCAAAAATCCACATGCAATGGTCAACCCAAAAGTGGGGCCACATGTGCCACATGTGCCACGTGTAGGCCAACCCAAAGAAAGAAGGGCCAATTGTGAGGGGGAGTTTTAAAGTATAAAAGAATAAATAACACCTTCTCCAACAACTTAAGCTTTTGGAGTAACTGGTCCTTCTCCAACAGCTTAAGCTTTTGGAGTAACTGGTCGTTTCACAAAAACTATTCTCAATTCCAAAGTTATGTTGATCTTACAAATGGAAGAATACCACCTCATGTGTTTCACAACCTAGTGTGGATATTTCTTGTGATTTAGGAGCCATCATATGCCCCTGAGCCTCATGGATCAGCCTGTAAGGAGGCTAATGCGCTAGCAGATGGATCAGCCTGTAAGGAAGATAAAATGGCATTGACTATTTGTCTTTTCCATCCTTGGTTGGCTATTGGATACCTGCTAGTTTTTGCATTGCTCACTCCGTTAATGCCTCCTTACATTTCTCATGAGAGACAAAAGTTGAGTTTTCAAAAATAAAAGAAACTCATTTGTGCATTGATGAATAAAGGTGTTGTGAAACAACCAATTACTCCAAAAGATTAAGCTGCTGGAGATGGCGTTACTTAATCTTCTATACTTTAACACTCGCCCTCACGTGTGGCCCCTCTCTTCTTCTTTTTTAGGGTTTGCCTCAATGTTTAAAAACTCGTTGACTAAACTCAGAACTCGCCAGAGTCAGCTCCCTTTTACCTTGGCCGTGTTCCGCATTGCACTGCATCCTTATTCCACGTTTTGCCCCACAAAGTCTATAAAACTCCTTTGACTCTTCAGAGTTATGACCGCGCCAATCCCATCAACCGCATTCTTGGTTGCATCCGCACTGAGTCGACAAGGATTTTTCTTGGCCATGTTTTGCTTCACATTCGCATTTTTAAACAATGGTTTGCCTACACGTGGCACATGTGGCCCCTCTTTTGGGTAGGCCATTACATGTGGATTTTTAATATCAAGGAGTTTTTAACCCAAGACCTTTTGCTCTGATAGCATGTGAAACAGCCAATTACTCCAAAAGCTTAATTTGTTGGAAATGGCGTTGTTTAATCTTTTATACTTTAATAGGTGTTATATCGGAGTATCGATTAAAGCAACAATAAGCAGGAAATGAAATAGCATGATTGACATAAATAGTATGAGTCTAAGGATGAAAATGTTGGCATAGTTTTTGAGAACATTAGTGGAACAAATATAAAAGGGATTTGCTAGCGTCCATCGTAAAAGGCATTTCGCGGATGGTCTGTTGCATGTCAGAGCAGCCGCCAAGGCTCATTTTTCAGAAGATTTTGTCTCATTCATGAGGTGGCTGCTCTAACATGCAACAGACCATCCACGAAATGCCTTCTGCGATGGACGCTAGCAAATCCCAATGTAAAATTATCAGGGAGATTTAATTTATCGTGTTCAATTATTTGCTACTGGTATCACCACAATTACATATTGTCGCAATCATATCGGGAAGTATGTGGGTGGGTGGCTTTGGAAGGGGGATGGGATAGGAAAGTGAGGTCCAAAATTCGAAAGAGGATAGTTGATTTGCAAAAAGTGGTTAAGAGGAAATACTTAAATCTTCATAGGTTTGAATTTTAAACCCATAACGACCAATCTTCTCTAATGATGCAAATAAGGCATGCCTACTCAAAGTTCAGGCTTAAGTATAAAACGAGCTTCAGATTCAATTTAAATGCTAGAATATGTTACACAAGATTTTTAGCAAAAAAACAACTCAAATAATAAAAAATATTGACTCAGGTAGTATCTTTTTTTCTTCAATTTATTATTATATATATATATATATATATATATATATATAGAGAGAGAGAGAGAGAGAGAGAGAGGAAAAGGATTGTACGGTCGAGCGTACCAAGCTTATGGTGCGCTCGAGTGCCCAATCACATGTGGGCCCACTTTGTTAGGATGATCCAAAGCATTCATTTGAAAGGCCCTTACATAGATGGGATGTGTACCAAAAATCAGCTCCATAGGATCATCCTAACACATCCATTTGTGGAGGTCAAAATGGACAGACACTGTTTGTCCACAAATCTGCCCATTTTTGCCCTCCACTTTTGGAGGGGTTAGGATGATTCAATGGAGCTGATTTTTGGTACACACCCTATCTATGATAGGGCCTTGCAAATGAATGCTTTGGATCACCACAAAAAATGTGGGACCCATGTGATTGGGCACTCGAGTGTGTACCATAAGCTTGGTACGCTCGAGCGTACAATCCTTTTCCTCACACACACACACACACTAAGCACGTAACTTTCCATTTTGTCATTCGCCTTTCTAGGAAAAGTTTTCTTGGAAAAGCTTTTCTTTATGCCTCATGTTTCATTTTGATAGTGAGAGAGAAAAACTTTTCTTTATGCCACATGATTCATTTTGATAGTGGGGGGCCAACATTATATCTAAGCATAGCATAGGTAGGGGCCACTATTTTACACTATCCGATGGTTTCAACAAATCTACCTACACCACATGCTATGATGGTGTGGGGCCCAACATTTTATGACCATTCCTAGCATGGGTGGGCCCCACCAATTTATACCTCATGTTATCGATGGAATAGGGGCTACCAACTATACCCAAAACTATGCTTAGAATGGAGCCTACCATTTAACTCCTAACGTTATTATGAGGTGGTGTCCACTATTTCTACCCAACCCAATGAATTAGGGAGGGGCCTATCATTTGACACCTCATGTTTGATTGTTTGGGGCCCACCATTTTACTCCCATGCATAGCATGGGCCCTGAATACTAGTGATAATCTATGTTTATTAAATTTTTCCATTAAAATACATCTATTTATTTTGACATTTAACCATAAAAATACATCTATTTATTTTGACATTTAAAATAAATACCTGATAAATTCAGAGAAGAAGAAAGTCATGATGATATCTGGTACTGATAATTGTTAATAAGCTAAAAACCAACTCAAATAACAAGTTAAACACATCAACTTGAAAAAAACAAACGCTGGGTGTCCAACAGCTTAGATTGAGAAACTTGTTTGAACATGATTGCATGATAATGTGGAGATGAGAAACTAAGATTATGTCATGAAAAAAACCACACAAGCATCCCATGTTTTTCCATAGGATACAACAAACAGCACAAGCGAAAAATAAAGAAATATTAAAAAAACCTACAAAAATATGATAGTTGTAGTTGATTTGAAAGAGAACAGTTGATTTGAAAGAAAACAGTTGATTTGCAGAGTGGTTAAGAGGAAATACTTAAATCTTCATAGGTTTGAACTTTGAACCCCATAGCAACCAATCTTCTCTAACGATGCAAATAAGGCATGCCTACTCAAAGTTCAGGCTTACGCTTAAAAACGAGCTTCAAATTCAATTTAAATGCTATAATATTTTACAGAAGATTTTTAGCGAAAAAACACCTCAAATAATATAAAGTATCGACTCGAGAATTATCTTTTTTTCAATTTATTATAAATGATAATCTATATGTGTTTAGTAAATTTTGTTATAAATATACGTCTATTAATTTTGATATTTAAAATAAGGGAAATGATTTCAACGCTCCAATGTTTTGATAAACATACGCTCCACATGTTTGTCGTGTAGTATTTAAAGGGCTTTAAGAGCTTTTTGAGAACTGTAATAATCCTCTGACAGTAAAGCCCTTTAAATACTACACGACAAACATGTGGAGCGCATGTTTATCAAAACATTGGAGCGCAGAAATCATTTCCCTTAAAATAAATACCCGATAAATTCAGAAAAGAAAGTCACAATGATATCTGATACCGATAATTGTTACTAAGCTAAAAACCGACTCAAACAACAAGTTAAACGAAAAAAACAAATACATTATGATGGGAGGTGCCATATTAAGTACCTGAAGCACAACTGATGATGTGATAAAACCGAATGCATATTCACCAGCACGTGGATGACGGATTATGGCAACCTCTTTAAAAGCCGTTGTATTTTGGTCTGCGAAAGAATAAGCATGTTATATCATATCCATTAGAACCAAGGTTTAGAAGGTTAGTTGCCCGAAATTTCAGCTATTGTTTAGGGATTAACCAACCACAATACTTGAATTTTAAGGGCTGTTAATGCGATATAATAGCAAGATAAATAGATTGCAATTATATTGGATCAGTTGTTAGATATATGATAGTTGATTGAGGGGTAAAATATAGCAATTTCAGTTATTACCAAAAACGGTCTTTCGATAGTAGACTGATACATAAGATCGCATGTGATATACCCAGGGGAAAAAATTGAAAGAACACGTACACAACTCCTCCAACTTTGGGTGTCCAACAGCTTATATTAAGAAACTTGTTTGAACATGATTGCAGAATATGATTCAAGAAGTAAATGTGGAGATGAGAAACTAAGATTATGTCATGAAAAAAAAACCACACAAGCATCCCATGTTTTTCCGTAGGATACAACAAACCACACAAGCCAAAAATAAAGAAACGTCGAAAAAAACCTACAAAATATGGTAGTTGTAGTAGATTTGATGCAACGGCTATGGAAGAAAATCTTAGCGACAATTAGAAGAGATACAGAATGAACAGCACTTTGAACTGTTCCTATAGGCAAAAGAAGAATAACCCAAAATAGAAGAAAACACACACACACGCGCACGCAAGCACGCACACTATCTCTCTCTCTCATATATATATATATGAGAGAGAGAGAGACGCACAATTTTATTTCATTTTGACAATCTTTTTTTTAATGATAGATAGATCCCACTTATTAAGTAAAATGTCATTAAGGTATTGATAAACTAGGTTAATGGTATGTAGGCAGCGTTTGGCACCACAAAGCCACAACACACTCGAACAGTCAAACCCTATCTTGACTAAGCCTCTCTGTATTGGATTTAATAGCATCAGCAGCTTCTGCTCCCTTTTTTGCAGCCAGGTTTTGCTTCAAGTTGGCAATGTTCCTGTCTATGCTTTTTAACTTTCTATAAGGCCCATCTTTTCAGGAAAAATCGCCTGCATATTTTTTTCAGGACTGTGGGGCACAAGTTTAATCTCTTAGCAGCCAGTGTTATAGGAAGGTGCAAATAAGGAACGAAATCGATCAACTTCAGTTTCAGAGTTCTCTCCCTCTGTACTGCAATGCTGCTCTTCTTATGGGTTCACCTCAACGTTGTTGCTGTGGCTGTTGCTGTTGTAGAGGTTCGAAGTTGGAGGAGATTGGTGCTTGCATCAACGTTGCTCATCAAGATGCACAATGTATTGTAGAAGGCGGAAATTGTGTCATGCACTAGAGTTAATCCTTCTTGCCCGGGTCTCACCATATTCTACCAAGAACTGTTTCATCTTTTCCATAGTATGCAGCATGAAATCGATATGATGATGTTCTACATTTACAGGAGCTCCATTGACAGCATATTGAATCTCAAATATTCCATGATAGAGAACGCCAAATCCTCCATGAATCTCCAGCTTTATTGTATGGGTGCCATTGGTGTGAATTACAACTCTAAGTAATTCGCAATAAGCACAATTCAACTGATCGGGTGCCGTCAGCATCAACGACGGGTAGCTAATCTCATTATCCGCATTCGACATTATCGGATTTGTTAAAGTATAAAAGATAAATAACGCCTTTCTCCAACAGCTTAAGCTTTTGGAGAAGTTGGTTAGTTAACATGGTATCAGAGCCAAAGGTCTCGAGTTCAAACCTCCCGGATAGCAAAAATCCACATGCGATGGTCGACCCAAAATGGGGATGTCTACAGTAACCTAGTTGCATTAACTGCCAAAATGTCTTTTCTTTCTTTAAAAGTTAATTAGTATCAAAATGTAATAGCTTGCACCCACTAAAGCCCTCAAGCATGGTATGAATTGTTAGTAGAAGAGCCAACACAAGCCTTGGAAAGGTATACTGTTCCATCGATGGAACAGTTAATCAAAACATTTCAAATGTCTGTAGCAGCAGCATGTGCTATGCATCCTTAAAATATAGTGGCAAGAATATTTATCAACCAAAAGTTTCAAAAAAAAAAAAAAGAATATGTATCAACCAACCTTGCAAGTATTACATTCAAATGCATAGTACATCTTCCAAAAATAATTGAAATGTCCATAACTTTCAAACAATGAATGATAAATATCCATTAAAAAGAATTAAGATAATACCTGGAGAAATAGCAGAACTAATTTGCTTCGAGGCTGAATAAATGTGCCTTATAAATGGCATTCGCTTAATAAACCATTCTCCAAGCCAGAAAATAGTGGCACCCATCCATGATGATACAAATACACCAACGAAAAATATAAAAATTACAGATGTGACAAATCCAAGCCCTGCAGTGTAGAACAAAAGGGTTTACGAGATGGAACACCCATCCATGATGATACAAATACACCAACGAAAAATATAAAAATGAAAGATGTGACAAATCCACGCCCTGGAGTGTAGAACAAAAGGGTTTACGAGATGGAACAAAGGAACAAGTACTTCAGAGGGATTGGTACAGCTCATTCCACCCTTACGTAAATTTCAGAATTATAACAAAATGGTACTGAGTAATGTTGCAGACCTCGAAACCCAATGAAATCTATCACTACACTTCAGTTGTGAACTACAAGAAAACTCTATTAAATTTGACACCGAATCAATAACATACATTAGCGAACTGAAATTTGAGATACGATGAAAATACAATTCAATGAAAGACTTTAAAGTAAAAGCAGGGAACTTTCATTACAAGAGTCCATACGATCAGTCTGGACACCGGCTCAAGTTTAGAAAAGGAAACGTCGTTTTGGGAAGGCGATGGAAACTATAGAAGATAGTCAGTTCTCTCCCGGCTTCAGCTAATCGTTACTATAATTAAGCTGACTTAAAACAATAGAAGTATACAAAATTGGTACATGGCCAATCTACCGTTAGATCCAAAATACATTAAGAATACATTTCACGTCTTGCATCACTCCCCATCATTCTGGTTCATAGATGTTGATAGTTAGCCGTGCCTAATCTACTCCAGTGAAGGTGCAGTAACCTGAAATAGAATGCCTATCTGTAGCAACCTCCCTAGTCGGCATCTAAAAAGGCACACTTAGAACTGTATTGCATGCCCGCCTAGAACTCCTAAGTTGGACAATTATATTTGTATTGCCGTGGCAAACTTTACCAACTCAACTAGAGGTCAAATCTGCCCTAGACTCAAAATTTAAAATAACAAGTATTGTAGATTACCTTAGGAATAACTAAAAAGAGAAAAGTATGCCAACAAAAAATTGTTTGATAAGGCTTTAAAGGCTTACCAAATAAGTTGATGCCAAGACTCTCGTATATTGGGCTGAAGAAACCATCAACAAACTGAATAAACCACCATGTAATAAAAAACGTAATTGCGACCGGAAAAAGCACTACACTGCAATATCAAAATTAAAACCAAAATCAGACATGAAAGAACCAAAAAAGGACAGAAAAAATCATATTCACAAGCAAGAACTAGGTTTATCACCATCCAGTCATGAACTTCTTTGAGACCCAACTCTGGAGAACAACATAGCAAGCCTGATCAAGTGGAACAGACAGGGGTGTGAGACAAATAGATAGTTTCAAGATTACATATGAAGTCAATAAGCAGACAAACAAGATTGATCAAGTTTGGCCTTCTTGCATGACCAAGCATCAAACACATGTATGCATATGGGCAATGTGTGCACGCGTGCATTTACATAGAATTATACACACAAAAGTACCACCATATGTATGAATGCATTGTTGCCAGTGCAGACTTTGCACCAACAGTACCAAAACAAGCATATTTTTTAAGAGTTCAACCAAACCATCTGACGAACCTCTCCACACATTTGGCTCTTAGATATAGAATGTGGAATCACAATGTGCTATTAAAGAAACAAGATTGAATCAATTTATCTAGTGTCCATTAGCATTTCAAATATTGTATGGAACACTTAGTGCGTGTTTGGCGTACCGTTTAAAACACCGTTTGGCGTTTGAAACACCGTTTTGGGGCCAAACGGCCGTTTGGGAGTGTTTGGGTGCGCAGCCATCGTTTGAAAGGCCGTTTGAAACACCGTTTTGAACCCTCAAAACGGTGTTTTGCAAACGGATGGGAGGTAGGTCCGTTTGCAAAACGCCGTTTTAAACGGAGTTTTTGGGCTGTGGGTTTTTACATGTTTGCCCTCACCAAAACCCTTTTTTACGTATATGCGCGCGATTTTATGCGTTAAGTCAAATACCAAAAAAGTGAGGGTGTTAATATCATTCTTGATGACACAAATTTGTTAAATTGTTAATATTTTTTTCAAAACAAGGGGCTGCTAATATCATTATATGATCTCTTAATTTTGATTTTCTAAAGACAAAAGAATTAAAAGAAACCCTAGTTTCTTACTTTCTTCATCTACTTTGCAAAATTGCAAACCCTCTCACGCCTCACTGCCTCAGCGCCTCCACTCGTCCGTCAAATCTGGCAAATCCGGCTGTTGAGAAGAAGAACCCCAAAGGTATAGCCATTTATTTTTTTAGCAATGATGTTTAATTTTAATAGTGTTTGAATGGGATCCTAATGACCTTTTAATATTGGGCCTAATGAGAGAGTAGTTGAGTTACATTGAGGCCAACCAAACAATGCTCTTTTTGGTCATTTTACCACTAAAACTCCGTTTTGGGGCATTTGCAACCAAACACACAATACCTCCGTTTGCCGTTTAAAACGCCGTTTTGATCTGGCCAACCAAACATGAAAACGTCGTTTGGCAAAACGTCGTTTTGAACCAAAATGTCGTTTTGCAAAACGGCGTTTTAAACGCTATTTCAAACGGTACACCAAACACACCCTTAGTGCGTGTTTGGCGTACCGTTTAAAACACCGTTTAGCGTTTGAAACACCGTTTTGGGGCCAAATGGCCGTTTGGGAGTGTTTGGGTTCGCGGCCACCGTTTGAAACGCCGTTTAAAACACCGTTTTGAACGGAGTTTTTGGGCTGTGGGTTTTTACGTGTTTGCCCTCACCAAAACCCATTTTTACGTATATGCGTGCGATTTTATGCGTTACGTCAAATACCAAAAAAGTGGGGGTGTTAATATCATTCTTGAGGACACAAATTTGTTAAATTGTTAATATTTAATTCAAAACAAGGGGCTGCTGATATCATTATATGATCTCTTAATTTTGATTTTTTAAATACAAAAGAATTAAAAGAAACCCTAGTTTCTTACTTTCTTCATCTACTTTGCAAAGTTGCAAACCCTCTCACGCCTCACTGCCTCAACGCCTCTACTCGTCCGTCAAATCCGACATATCCGTCCGTTAAGAAGAAGATGGAGAAGAACCCCAAAGGTATAGCCATTTTTTTTTTGGCAATTATGTTTAATTTTAATAGTGTTTGAATGAGATCCTAATGACCTTTTAATATTGAACCTAATGAGAGAGTAGTTGAGTTACATTGAGGCCAACCAAACAATGCCCTTTTTGGTCATTTTACCACTAAAACTCTGTTTTGGGGCATTCGCAACCAAACACACAACACCTCCGTTTGCCGTTTAAAACGTCGTTTTGATCTGGCCAACCAAACATGAAAACGTCGTTTGGCAAAACGCCGTTTTGAACCAAAACAGTGTTTTGCAAAACGGCATTTTAAACTCTATTTCAAACGGTACGCCAAACACACCCTTAATATATTAAGGGTGATGATATTTTCACCCCCCTGCAGTACTTGCACACACCCCTTATGATGTGATTTGACATAAAGTTGCCCACTTTTCACGTCAGATCAGGTTATAAGCGGGGTGTGCACGTAACGCAGGGGGGGTGAAAATATCATCTCCCTATATTAATTAGGATTATGCAAGTTAGTTGTCTGATCAATGAAATATTAAGTGTATCATTAAGAGAAATGATTTGGTAAAATGCTTGTCTAGCATCCTGTAATTTCCATGTTGTGAGGCATTAGGACGGAATCCCTCCAAATGCAAGAGTAATCTCTAATGTCTCTACACAAGATGGTCAAAACAAGCATTATCTCAGAGGTGTCTGAGTAGGCTTGATGGAGACCATCCTTCACGGAAAAAAATGAGACTAATTATAATAGTGGGGTCCATTAAAAGTGCTTTAGGGTTTTATTTATTTCGTATAGGCATAATTGTATTTTACCTTTGTAATGGTATATGGGTTATATTGCGATTCTAAATTTTAATGTGATTTAGATGAGTTAGTAATCTATTTTAGTTGGGGTTTCCCTATTCGTATCAATATTCACGAGTCCCTATTAGCCCACATGGTAATATTTTTTGCTAGTATTGCAAGGGCATCTCACAGATGGAAGCCAAGGCATCACACGAAGAGTATGTAGATCTCACATCTACAAGAATTTGCAAGAGAGCAAGGAAATTCTTTTCAGTCATTCATCCATAATTTCGATGGCAACAACTATCTTTGATTCCAACACAACTATCTTTGATTTCCTTTAGTGTGATATCCTAGGATTGGTGTGAAGCCCTTTGGATCATTGGTGTGATTCCAACAAATTTATTTCATCCTGTTCCAAGTAAAATGCCTTGATCCCCTTTAATGTGATGCCTAGGGGGTATTCTGTCGTGGACTTGTAGGTGTTAATATCTATGGTAGCTTTGTCTATCTAGCTAAAAAATCTTCTAGTTCTTCTCTTTCTCATAGCCAACCATTAGATCTTTAGTTTCTCATCTCTTATGCATCTAATACAATTTAGAACTCATTCCAATCCCCACAACCGGTTTTAGAACCCTATATTTTATTCTTCATCAATAAACCCAATGTTTTCCATTCATATTGTTTGAAAAATCTCAACCACTAACTTTTCCAACCTAACTCTTCATCAATTCATGGCTGCATCTAAATCCCATAGGTGATCATGTTAAATAAAATGCAACTCAGTTTGGTCCATCTTTATCTACGTTGTTAGATCTTAAGATCGTAACCAGTCCATTATCTATCCCATTGTACACGATCAGTTGCCTTAAGGATCAGATCTGCAGATTTTTGGCACTGTGTGGTTTATGTCCAGTTGTTCAAAAGTAAATGCTCACATAACAAAAATTGCATTCTATATAAATAAGCATCAAATCCTTCTTGTGAGAAAAAAAAAGGTTAGAATTGAATATAATAGAATACGAACTTATCATAAATTTTCATCACTTCCACTCTATAATTATTTATATTCTTCACTGTTAGAATTGGTTTTCTTTATTTAGATTATATTTTCTTTATTTAGGTTATTAGCATATTTAGGGTTTCATTATTTTCCTTTTCACATTCTGCTTATTTTGCTTTCCCTAATTTCTATATGTTAGGCCCAAAATTGGTAACAGATGAGGCAGTGACGAAAGAGCTGATCTGGCGAGTCCTGGTAGTCCGAGCTGGCTAATTAACTATGGCCTGCGCAAGGGAGCACCCGGTCAAAAGACCAACCCGGAGTCGTGCTCCGGTTGGGCCCTTCGACAGTTAAGTCAGTAATGGGCACAGAAAAGGAGAAAAGCCAATTTTAGGGATTCTCACTCTTGAGGATTCGATCCTTACCTTTGAGCCTTATGAGGCCTTTTATAGTGAAAGCCTGAGGTAGTTGAATTATCTGCTCCAAGACAGGTGGCAGCCCATGAGTGAGCCAAATTTTACCTGCCCTAGGTGGATTACCTGGCTACGCCTGAGGCTTCTCAAGCCAACCAGGATTTCTGGTCATCTCAAGCCGACCAGAATACAGCGCGACAAATCTCTGATCATCTCAGGCCGACCAGAAAATCAGGTCATCTCAAGCCGACCAGGATACAACGCGACAAATCTCTGGTCATCTCAGGCTGACCAGAAAATCAGGTCTTCTCAAGCCGACTAGGATATAGCGCGACAAATCTCTGGTCATCTCAGGCCGACCAGGATTTCTGGTCATCTCAAGCCGACCAGGAGGCTTGGCCGAGCAGAATAATTCTCTCCATATTTCTGGCCGTCTGAAGCCGTCCAGGAGGCATGGCCGAGCAGAATATCTCAGTCCAAATTTGTGGCCATCTGAAGCCGTCTAGGAGGTATGACCGAGTAGAATATCTCAGTTCATATTTCTGGCCGTCTAATGTCGGGCAGGAGGCATGGCCGAGCAGAATATTTATCTCCGTATTTCTGGTCGTCTAAAGCCGTCAAGGAGGCCCTGGCCGAGCAAAATGAAACTTCACTTTTCGGTCATCTCAAGTCGTGCAAACCGCCAAGAGCTGACTGTGGTAATCCATTCCGAGACTCATCACATTCAACCACTCATGCCACCGCCGGCCGAAACAGACACTCGCGAGGAAATTTCACCTCACATGCTTCCCCGAGTCACTAAAATGACTCGAGGAACCGGGGGGAAATGATGGGGTATAAAAAGTCACCCCTAATTAGTTGTCGACACGTGGCCCACGAAATGGCCCACGCAGAAGTTGACACCAGCCTCAGGCGTAGCCAGGTAATCCACCTAGGGCAGGTAAAATTTGGCCCACTCATGGGCTGCCACCTGTCTTGAAGCAGGTAATTCAACTACCTCAGGCTTTCACTATAAAAGGCCTCATAGGGCTCAAAGGTAAGGATCGAATCCTCAAGAGTAAGAATCCCTAAAATTGGCTTTTCTCCTTTTCTGTGCCCATTACTGATTGTCGAATGGCCCGTCCGGAGCACGACGCCGGTTTGGTCTTCTGACCGGGTGCTCCCTTGCGCAGGCCACAGTTAATTAGCCAGTTCGGACTACTAGGACTCGCCAGATCAGCTCTTTCGTCATTGCCTCATATGTTACCAATTTTGGACCTAACAGATTGGCGTCATCCGTGGGACCCTGAACTAAAAGCTGTTCAAATCCCCTTCATAATATGGCAGGACGGATGACTGCTCGAGTACCCCCTGCACTGGTGACCAGACCTGAAACGCATCGTAGGACTCGAAGCAAGCGAATCGCCTCACAGGTGGTAGCCCCCCCTGCAACAGCGGAGCAAAGCCCGGTTCCTGAATCCCGCTCCTACTCCCGAACAGATCCAAATTCTCTTTCAACAGATGACAACTCTTGTTGATCAGTACAAAAACCTGATTCAACAAGCGCCACCGCAACACCCCCTAGAAGCCTCCCGACCTGTGCAGGAAAGGTCGAATGCCCCCAGGAGAGAGCCTATACCTCTCCGCCGAGATCATACCCACCACTTCTCAGGACGAGTCCATCACTCCCGAATAAGACATACGCAAACGGAGCCTCATCACTGTCACCGGTCACCGGTCACCGGTCACGGTCACGATCGGCGCAGAGGCGCCCAGCCAAAGGGGGAAATGATGGGGTATAAGAAGTCACCCCTAATTAACTATCGACACGTGGCCCACGAAAGGGCCCACCCAGAAGTTGACACCAGCCTCAGGCATAGCCAGGTAAAATTTAGCCCACTCATGGGCTGCCACTTGTCTTGGAGCAGGTAATTCAACTACCTCAGACTTTCACTGTAAAAGGCCTCGTAAGGTTCAGAGGTAAGAATCGAATCCTCAAGAGTGAGAATCCTTAAAATTGGCTTTTCTCCTTTTCTGTACCCAGTGGCGGAACTACGTATTGCATTGGGGGGGCCACGGCCCCCCCAAAGATTTGCAAAAAAATTAAATATCTATTATTTTATAGTTTCTCAAGGGGCGAAAATATCAATTCCCCCATCTAAGCCATCTCCTTATCCTTATCCTTATGTTACAAAAAGTAAAAAACTACCGTATAAACTTCCATTTTAGCCTTTTAGGAGAGTTCTCTGCTGAAACTTGGAAAGGGAAGTGAATAAGTGATCAAGTGAATATTCACCCCATTATTTTAAGGGGACCTCCATCCATATACTCTCTATTTCTAAACCCCCTTCAGCAAAAATGGTAATCGAATCGATCTCTAAATCTTTCATTTCAATTGCTTTCTTTATTTTAGGTTTTAGGGTTTTGTCTTTGCCTCATATGGTTTTCCTTTTCTACATTTGCATTTTCTAATCTAGAGTCGTAGTTCTTCTAAGTTTTTTGGGTTTCTATGAATGTCATCTCTTCATGGATTCCTCATGTTCTGTTAGAATGTCAAAAGCTTGTGATGAAATTAAGTAACTTTTCATATGAAGAAATCAGAGTGCAGCATGTATTTGTTGAGCCAACTCATCACAAAGTGGGACTAGGGTGGAAATCATGTTGCAGTATGTAAAAACCTGATTCAATCAGAAAAACCATCTGGGGTAGCATTGGGTTTATAAGTCTATCCGGTTTTCCCATGAAAAATCTTGACTCATCCGACCCAAGTTACAACAGAAATGGTAAGATTGGGAATAAAGCGGTCGCCCACCGTATATCAGTTCCAATCAAAGTGTAGGAATTCCAATCCCAATTACATGACCAAGCACCAGTAGTGAGGGAAATATTAATAAGAGTAACTTATTTTGGCAAGGCTACTGATATTGGCACTTCCATGTTCTGATAATTGAACTAACTCATCCTCTTTTATTAGGGATTTGCTACTGCCCATCACAGACTGCATTTAGCGGATGGACTGTCGCATGTGAGAACAGCCATCTCACGAATGAAGACAAAATCCATCTGTTTGGCTGCTCTCAAATGCAACAGCCCATCCACCAAATGCCTTCTGTGATGGATACTAGCAAATCCCCTTTTATTATTTATGCAGCTTTGAAACGTTATTACAACTCCCAAAAAGCTCTTACAAGCCAATTAAAACAGAAAAGACAAGCCATTTATGCAACTGTTTTATGGTAGTGCCAATATCTATAGCCATACAAAGAAACTAGATTGCAAGAAAAGCATGTTGCCAAAAAAAAAGGAAAACCATATACTCTCTATGGATGTTGGATATCATTAGATATTTGTTTCCTAAGCTTTTTTGAGCCTTTTATTTACAAAGATGGAGAAAGGTGAAAGAAGAGTAAGGCCCTGTTTGGATTTCTAGGAAAAACATTTCTGATGGTAATTTTTAGGTGTTATGGTTATTTCTATGATGCCATCAAAAAAATAAAAATAAAAATTGATTGGGGGTTATCAGTTATGGTTATTTCTATGATATTCTAAGAAGTGATTTTTCAATTCTGTTTTATCATTAAAAAAAAGTGATTTGTCAATTCTGTTTCGATCACAACTAGGGGTGAGTTGGGACAGTTCTCTTTTAAAGCTGTCATATGTGAGAGTCAAATATTATTTTGCTCTTATTTTTAAGAATTCTAGCGTCACCAGGTATGAGGGTTGGTTAGTATCAAGTTTTTGTCTCTTGCCACTTTCAATGTTGGCTAACACGTTCGCATATTCATGGAGTTTAGCATACTCTTCGTGTATTGAAAGTCCAATCATAGTTTTAATTCATTAGTTTAAATTTATGGTTTAACTTTTTTATTCTATGAAAGTGTGTGTGTATCATGCATTTTTTTTACAACTAGTCCGCCCCCCCCCCCCGGTGTAAATTCCTGGTTCCGCCCCTGTCTGTACCCATTACTGACTTCACTGTCGAAGGGCCCGTCCGGAGCATGACTCCGGGTTGGTCTTCTGACCGGGTGCTCCCTTGCGCAAGCCACAGTTAAGTAGCCAGCTCGGACTACCAGAACTCGCCAGATCAGCTCTTTCGACTGCCTCATCTGTTACTAATTTTGGGCCTAACACCGTATAATGTAGATGTCGCATGGCTTTTGGGCAAGGAATAATCAAATTAAGTGCAGTTTGCATCTTGGAGGTCGAGTTTCCTCGAATTAACTCATTGGAGGTCTGAGTTTCCCCGAATTAACTCATTCTTTCCCTTTTTTCTATCTTCTTCTTCCCCATTTTCTTTTCTGATAGAACGGTGTTCTATCATTCACTCCTACTAGAATAACAATTTTCTGGATCATATCAAACCCTAACCCTAACCGTTACTACACCCTAACCCTAACCGTTACAAAAAAAAATGTCACTGGATTTAGCAAATGCAAAACCTATAAGAAATCTGCATCAATTTGAGAAAAAAGAGAGATAGAAAACAAAAATCCAATCTGAGATGATCCGCGAGATGAGGGATTTTCAACTACAAGTGATATTAGAATTTGTCGCATGATCGAAAGGAATATCCGCCAAAGCAGCAGATCCATGGGAATGAGAAATCGAACGAGAAAACAGGATAGAAAAAAAAGGGAGGAAATTGGGGAGAGTAACCTTTCTAGTGGAAGATCCAGGTGAATTCGGAGGAGATTTGGCGGGATCCTCGGGATCTTCGCCTCCTCCTTGACTGAGAGGTATTGACGTGGATTCTTTCTCTTCTGCCATTTTCCCGTTTTGCAAGGAAACAAAGTATCGCCCCGAGATCGGTGAGGGTATTAAAAGTTAAAACTAGGGGCTCCTTTGTTTCTGTGAAATTACGAAATGACCGTGACCTTCCATAAAGAATTGGCCTAATTACAGCTTGTGGGCCCACTGCCCGTTTAAGTGCAGAAATCAGCCTTTCACTTTCTTTTAAAGGGCTGAGATTAAAAAAAACATTATGTTTTAGTGTGAGTAATCTCAGCCCTTCACAAGAAAGCTAAAGCCTGATTTTTTTATTACTCAGCCCTTCACAAGAAAGCTAAAGGCTGATTTTTTTTAGTATTGATTTTGGGTCCAGAATCGATTACTCAAAATTAAACAAACTTGCGAGTCCAATTATCTGGTTTGGATTAAAAAATAATGCACAGTGGCAAAACCAAATTTTGCTAATTGTGCTAATCCATCTTATCTTTTATCATGTAAAAGTTATTGCAGTTCTGGAGAAGTTCTCTAAAGCCTGTTAGAGAAGAAAAGACAAGCTGGGTCTGTGTAATTATTAAAACAGTACCTTATTATTAAAAACGAGGCCTCGGTATGTAAACAGGGCCTTAGTATTCACTCTGATATGAAAGGGTTGAGATTAATCTCATTATAATGCATGTTTTTAAATGGATAATGATAAATTAGCACCCTAATAATTCGCACCCCTTTAAAGGATGGTATGTGGTTTAACGCTTTTTGAAGTCACTTCAGTTTAAGGGGAGCAAAATATCCTACAGGGGGTTCGAATTTATCACCGCCCTTATAAATATTCACCTTTTGTAGAGTGAGACTCTCTTTTTTTTCATGATAAATCGGCGTCTCTAAGTGGTGAGAGAGGGGCAAGATACGAGAGAAGGAGACAGATTTGAAAGGGCACGATTGAGATGAGCTAGGAAAAAGTTGACCCTATTTCAAGTAGAGTTTTTGGTTTCCTAATTTTTAGTCACTTTCCATCACTTGGAGGCCCTAGTTTTGTGATTCTCAACCACTTCACCCTCACCTCCACTCGGAGACACCGATTTATCATGAAAAACAATCCATGGTAGCCAATCGTGCCCTTAGGAGCAACGGGGTGTGAGACTAGCTCTATTAATAGGGCAAATAGCAAGCCAGGATTTATTTTATTTTAAGATCAACTCTTTATAAAAAGTAGGGAACAGTTTTCTTAATATAGATAAATGTGCCT
This sequence comes from Tasmannia lanceolata, assembly GCF_043159265.1. NCBI lineage: Eukaryota > Viridiplantae > Streptophyta > Magnoliopsida > Canellales > Winteraceae > Tasmannia > Tasmannia lanceolata. The sequence goes on from NW_027518689.1 coordinate 40,557,764, forward strand.
GAGGTATCTTCTTGCAAATAGCTTCTCTGGGCTGTCAACTAGAACTAGGGTATGTGTATATGTTGTTTGGATGGGTGTTCCTAAGAAAACATCTCCATAAGCTCATGCTAGCTCTTGATTTGTGGAGGTTTAAAATTGACGGCTATAAAAATGGGTCCACTATGTGCCTCCACAAAGTCAATGGTTAGATGATCCTATGGAGATGATTTGTCAAGAACATTCCATCTATGTTAGGTCATATAGAATGAATGGGTTGGCATGGCTGATGCTCCAGAGCTATCCGAGGGATACCTTTGAAACATCACCCCCCTCTTAATATATTTTAAAGACCGGACACATTCTTGATTGTATGTAAAACAAAGGTGATGTTTTCTCGTCTTTGAGAGATTGGTGGGAAATATTGGTTGGTTTTTATCTTTCACACTTGCCCACTAAGTAGGAAGACCGTCATACTAATGTAAAGAGAAAGGGCAATCTACCATTTTTGGGACTGAACCAAACATTAGATCTTATAATTAAAAGAAAAAAAATCCACTGATGTGAGCCAAACTCTAAGAAAATAATCATGAAAAAGAAAATCCATAAGGTTCTAAGCAAGTTATATTTTCCATAATTTTCTTGTCCATAGATCCAAACATGTTGTTGTTTGTAGGCCATCTTTCACTGGGTTAAGGCTGCGTAACCGCTTCACATACACTCTCACACACAAATGCATTGCAAAACTTTCAACTAGAAGGTGAAATCAGTTTCAATCGATAAAAGATGACTCGTGCGAAGCCACACACATGACCAACCAATGAAAGAGGCGTTTCTTCCTAAATGCCCATAAAGGCGCTTAGGCTCTGTTCACTTGCCCTCCCGAGAAAGCAAATCCCTCGAAAACAGTATCTTTTTTCTTTGACAAGACCTTGACAAGACAGAATTCTGGTGTTCACTTGCTTTCCTGAGAAAGTAACAAGCCTAGGTGGAAAATGTCAATTAATGACATGAAAATTGCCAAAAATATGTGGAAATGTCTCTTTTCTCACAAGTGTGGGAAACCAAATCCCACTATTTTGGTTGGATTTGCTTTCCCTGGAAAACTAGTGAAAAAGGTGGGCAAGCAATTTCTCGGGAAACCTTTTCCTACACAGTTTCCCTGGATTTCTTTTCCTAATGCCACGTCAGATTCCCGGGAAACCTTTTCTTTTCCTTTCTCGGGAAAACAAGTGAACAGAGCCTTAGAGTCAGCGAATCCCATAATTTTAAAAGCATGGGTAGTCATTTTTAAAGCATTGTAAAAGCAGGGGAATGATAGATGCAAGGGCTCACTTGCATAACAGCCAACAAAGGGCCCTTGATTGAATCTACATCATTGAGTGCAGTTGATTTGACTTTCTCAACAAATTAAAATTTCATGTAGCTATTAAATAAATTATAAATATAATATTTTTTTTAATAACTAGTAAATGTCTTACAATTGCAATTTTTTTCCGTAGCTATTAAATGCCTTAAAACAACCCTTAAAAGCCTTAGTAGTATAAAAAAACAAAAAAATACAACTACCTTACAAAATAAATCCAAAGATTATTAGTCGTAAACATACAAAACAAAAGGAGGAAAAAAAAAACAAATAAAGAGAAGGCAGTTTTATGCCATGCATGTCCCATGTACATAATCAAATATGATGAACTCATGGGCAACGATAGGTCCTGTTTATATGGTGCCCCGATCGGGCATGCTCGTGTAAATGATGACCGCCCTTGATATTTGATCCAACAGGCCGGGGGACACGCATGTATAACCCGTGTCAGGAATGGATTACGTAGGTCATCTCGCAGGGCCTCTTGGGAAGGTTGTCGTGTTTTCCACTTCACTTTCCTTCTAGTTTGGAAACTAATGCAGACGTCTTTGTTTTTTGGAAAAATCGAAGATTAGGGGCTGTTTGGATGCACAGGGAGGAGAAGTAATTGGAAATGGCTGGGGCTTGCCCTCATGTTTTCATTGTTTATTTATAGGTAAAAATGAGATGGGTAGAATTTTTAAAAAAATAAAGGAAAAATAAAAACTTGAAATGTAGAAAGGGTAAAATAAAAAGTGTAAATGATATTCTCGTGTCCTTTACCCGGGCGCTTTACCTGAGAGAGGGATCAAACCCGGGTGCTTTACCTAAGGTTTTCTCCATTTTTTGGGTTACTTGGCGGGGATGTGGTGGGTATGCAACATCACCGACGGCCTCATGACACCCCTGATGGCCTCATGACACCGCTAGTTTATTTGCCCTTTATTATGTTAAAAGGCAACCAAGCAATAGGTTTTGCTTTCATGGCGCATTGTACTCGCTAAGCAATCTCTATCCTTGTTGGGAATTGGGTGTCCAAATAGACCCTAAAAGCCTCTTCTCCATGGCCAGTTGTGTGGCGGTAAGAGAAGGGCGTTGGAATTGAGAGGGGGAAAAGGAGAAGGAGATAGAGAGGGGGGTATCATGTCCCTTGGATACAACCATTTGGCCATGTTTTTTGACATGTAAAGTTTTTCCAACTTATTCCATAATTCAGGTGCTTCATCTTCTTCTATAATATTAACATAACGTTATCCGCTCGGCATAGTCGAATCGTGCCGACCGCCTTCGACTCCATGTCTTGCCACTCTGCATCCGTCATCTTCTGTGGCTTCACATCCTTTACCTTCAACGCATTAGCTAATCCCCGTTAAACTAGGATGTCCTTCACCCTCATCTGCAATATGGTGAAACTGTCATTTTCTCCAAACTTGTTGATGCTGAACTAGGTAGAACTTGATTTTACTGTCATATCAGATTACTTCGCACTTCTTGGTGTAGTGCTCCACCTCAAACGATAATCTTTCTACTCCCAGATATCGCTCCAACAACAATTCAACCACAACACCCACGATCACTCCACTCAACCTCGACGATCGCTCCAACCTGAGCTTTGATACCACTAATCGAGAAAATTTGTCGGGCAAATCTTATCCAATCGTGCAGAAGTGAACGGAAAAGTAAAAGCAAACAGCTCACAAGATGAACACCGATATTTTACGTGGTTCGGCCAAGCCTACATCCATGGGTGAGAAACACGACCTTCCACTATGATAAAAACAATATACGGGGACTACAATAGATTAAACCCAAAACCTACAAACCCACAACCCCTTCCTTGCCCTGTCAACCAAGATCGTACACTGAGTAACCCAAGAGAGAACCCGAAAAGAAACCCCAGTACTCCTCTCTTCCTCTTCCTCTACTCTCTCATTCTCTTTCTCTTTGTCTCTTTCTATAGCCTCCAAAAGAGAGAAAACACCTCTCTCTTTTACAGCAGTAACTCACAAGAAACCCATGCTCAAATTTTTGTATTCTCTTAGTCGTTGCTTCAAAAACTAATAAGAGCAACATACCTATTTCGTCTCCATCAAAATAGGAAACCTAGTTACATCAGGTAACTGCCAATAATGGAAACAAGACAATTTTCCCTGCAGAGTCAATATTATAATGGGAATTGCTATCGTCCATCGCAAAAGGCATTTCGCGGTTGGTCTTTCACATATCAGACCAGCCACCTCGTGAATAGAGACAAAAGCTGTTGTCTCCATTCACAAGGTGGCTGGTCTGACATGTGACTGACCAGCCGTGAAATGCCTTTTGGAATGGACCCTAGCAAATCCTATTACAATTTAAGGGTAGATACTTGAGATGTCAATATAATATAAAAGAGATTAAAGAAAATGATTGTCAGACAATCTTGACTTATGATGCATGGATTGTGAGTGAAGAAAACCCAAACCCGACTCGACCCAAGAAACTGTCTCATATATTTTTTAAAAGACAACAAACCGACCCTGGATAGCTTCTCGGGTAGGTTAGGGTTATGGAAAACACAACCCGCTCGACCCGAGTTGCAACCCTATCACAAATCAGCTCCATGGGATGGTCCAAACCCTTCGATTTAGAGGTTTATATTGTCTCTGCTGAGAAAATCCGCCATGCAAAACAATCCGACCGTGCACAAATTTAACGGAAAAGAAAATAAACAAATCAAGCCACAAGATGAACACCAAGATTTTACGTGGTTAGGCCAAGCCTACTCCACGAGCAATAAACACAATCTTCCACTGTGAGAAAACTTTCCATTTCAAAAAAATAAAAATTGTGCTTGTTTCTAGGTATGCGTCTTTGTCTTTTTTTTTGGGTTTTGGTGGTTTATATCCAAAAGATGGAACTTTTATGTCGTTTGAGTTATAGTTAGAAAAAAACATATGATGGCAAAAAAGGGACAAGCCATAATGACAGGTAAAAAACATCTTTTGATAGAATAAAACAAAGTCCTAAAAGAACGATTACAATGGATTAATCACAAACCCGCAACATCTTCCTTGCTTCTCAAACCCAAGACCGTACACGAGAGATAACCCAAGAAAATTCCCAAGAGAAAACCCAAGAAGGTATCCCGAGAGAAACCCGAGAAGAAACCAAACCCTTTATCTGTTTTCCTTCCCTTCTCTTTCTCTCTCTTCCCTTCTCTTTCTCTCCCCCTTGGGGCAGCTGAACACACCCCAAACCTCCCGCTACTTTTTTCAGTTTTCACAAGAGAAAAAAACCCTCATGTTGATTTTATATTTAGATTTTCTCCAAAACCTAAATTAGAGACTTTCTTAATTTGTCTTTTTCCTTTCCCACCACACCACACAATGGTGGTGGGAAATAAGGCAACTTTCCCAACAATCTCCACCTTGGCTTATTTCGCACCCATTTGAAGATTTTTCGTTGATGTCGCCACCGGTTCGCTATTACCGTAAACCACAATTGGCCTTCTTAAATACCAACTACACAACTTCAAATAATCCTGGTTCAGACTCCTCCCGATTCGATCAACACGGCCTGCACATGTGTAGCTGCCAATCCGTTGACTCACCTAATCAACCTTGGAGAGGGATCTTGATCTATCCTCCCCAACGCAGGTGCCGTCACCTTCCCACAATAGTCTGCAACCTAGAAACCCATTCTTTGCACCAACTGCGAAAGAGACCCTGCGCGTGCACGGCTACCACTCCGTTTCCAATTAGTCATCGAGATCTTAGGAACACTAGTCACCGTGTCCCTGATTAGATGATATAACCCGCCACACTTCTCTCCTTTCATCAGAACCATACATTCGTGTGTGCTTTCAATGGCTCCACCTGCAGTTGAAAACCTGCAACCCCTGGAGTCAAACCGACTAAGAGATACTAGCTTCTTTCGTAGCTTTGGGACCTACGCCACACCACCTAAAGTACAAACCACTCCATCGAACATCTTGATCTTCAAAGACCCAGCTCTCGTGACGTCACAAGTAAACCTGCCACCCAAGGGCATTATACCCGCCCTTGTCTCCTGGAACGTATCAAAATATTCCTTCCTGGAGCATACATGAACAATGCACCTTGAATCTAAAATCCACTTATCATGAGGAGAAGTGTGATTACCTATGGAGACTATGAGAACATCTCCAAACTCTTCGCTCTATTCATCCGTTACGACCACCGCCATATTCGTAGCACAATTGTCTGCTTGGTCAGCTCGCTTTGGACAATCCCGCTTTGATATGGCCATATTCCTTGCAACGATAACATTGCACGCCCTTTCCACCGACCCTGGATCTTGACCTGCCTTTACCAGACCCCCAGTCAGACGACCTTCCTCTTTGATTCCCACCATGAACAACCAACCCATGCTCTTCACTTGCACTAAGAACATGTTTCTTCCGCATATCGTTTGATAAGAGCGACGCCGTGACTTCATCCAACTTTATCGTATCCTTATCATACAACAAAGTCGTCACCAAGTTGTCATACGAATCAGGAAGAGAAGTAAGAAGCAAAAGAGCCTTATCTTCTTCCTTCAACTTTTCATCAACCTTGTGGAGTTGATCCACAAACCCGTTGAACACCGTGATGTGTTCAAGAAGATCTCCGCCTTCCTACATCTTCAGCCCATATAATTGCCGCTTTAGATACAACCGGTTGGCCAGGCTTTTTGATATGTAAAGCTTTTTCCAACTTCTCCCATAATTTAGGCGCATCTTCCTCTTACATAAAGCTATCTGCGAGACATAGTTGAATCGTGCTAACCGCCTTCGACTCAATGTCTTCCCACTCGGCATCCGTCATCTTCTTCGACTTTCCATCATTCCCTTTCAACGCCTCAGCCAAGCCCTGTTGAATTAGGATGTCCTTCACCCTCATCCGCCATAGGGTGAAACTGCCATTTCCATCAAATCTGTTGATGTTGAACTGAGTAGAGCTTGATTTTACCGCCATCTCAGATTACTTTGCAGTTCTCGGTGTATCGCTCCACCTCGTACAAGAATCTTTCTTGGACAATCTTTCTACTCCCAAAGCTCCAACCACAACACCCACGATCTCTTCACCCGGCCTCGACGATCGCTCCAACCTGAGCTTTGATACCACTTGTTAAGAAAATCCGCAGGGCAAATCAATATGATCGTGCACAAATTTAACGAAAAAGAAAAAATATACAAATCAAGCTACAAGATGAACACCAAGATTTTACGTGGTTCAGCCAAGCCTACTCCACGGGCAAGAAACACGATCTTCCACTATGAGAAAAACAAAATACAAGGATTACAATGGATTAATCACAAACCTGCAACCATTTCCTTGCTTCTCAAGCCCAAGACCGTACACGAGAGATAACCCGAGAAAAATTTCAAGAGAAAACCCAAGAAGGTACCCCGAGAGGTACCCGAGAAGAAACCAAACCCTTTCTCTCTCTTCCTTCCCTTCGCTTTTTCTCTCTTCCCTTCTCTCTCTCTCCCCTTGGGGCAGCCGAACACACCCCAAACGTCTCGCTACTTTTTTCAGTTCTCACACAAGAGAAAAAACCCTCATGTTGATTTAATATCTAAGGTTTTCTCCAAAACCTAAATTAGAGACTTTCTAATTTGCCTCTTTCCTTTCCCACCACGCCACACAACGGTGGTGGGAAATAAGGCAACTTTCCCAACAGTCTCTTTTCGGATCTAAGGGTTAGGATCATTCTATGGAGATGATTTAAGGGATACAGGCTATTTAGTATTGATGTTGGGGCCAATCAAATGAACGGTGTGGATCATCTTAAGAAGTTGGCCCCACTATACTTTCTGAAAAAAAATACCGGACTGAAGTCGCACACATCTTAAAATAATTATAGAAAAGTGACATATCTGCTTCCTCTTCCCCTGGCCACCATCCTCCAGGCTATTTATGACCCCTCTTTTACACTAACAGGGGGTGGCCCGGGGAAGAAATGTAGCCGAATATATCACTTTCCTAATTTTATTTGTTTCGGGGCCTCCACAGATAGGGGGATACAGATCTGCACTCTTTAGTCTTTACACAAATCCAACGCGCTAAAAAACAAGACTGGCGCGGGAAAAATCCGGGGACAATATCCATCAATTAAAGCCCCTTCATTCCTCCCCCTTTATAAGGAAAAACAGACAAATATCCATCACTGGTCCCCACACCCGCTCCACCAACACACCAGCAAAGCACCTTCTTCCATTGGCGGGAAACATTTGAAAACCAAACCCTAACCCTAGAGAGGGAAACAAGAGAAAAAAATTAAAATCCCAAACCAAATTCAAAACCGTTATATAAACTCCACTCCCCTCTCTTCCTTCTCAGACACACTTCTCTCTCTGCTCCCCTCTCTATATTTATCTCCATTTCCCTTTCTGCACTCTTACCTGTTCGACAGAATTCCCCACTCAAAAAACCCTAATTTTCTTTCTCTTTATCTCGGATCGAGATGTATGTGGTGAAGAGAGATGGTAGGAGAGAGTCAGTTCACTTCGATAAGATCACCGCTCGTCTGAAAAAGCTCAGCTATGGGCTTAGCCTTGAGCATTGTGATCCTGTTCTTGTTGCGCAGAAGGTCTGCGCTGGGGTCTACAAGGGCGTTACTACGAGCCAGCTTGATGAACTTGCGGCCGAGACTGCGGCCGCCATGACCGCTAACCACCCCGATTATGCATCTGTAAGTGTTTCCATTTGTGTTTTCTTCTTCTTCTTCTTCTATGTCATGTTTTGTTGGTTGATATCTGGAAAAAGTGTTTGTTCTGTTTGATTGTGTGAAAACAACCAATTATTCCAAAAGCTTAGGTTGTTAGAGTTGGTGTTATTTATTCATTTATACTTCAACACCCCACCTTAAGCGCGGCCCCTCCTTTATTAGGTTGGCCGTACATGTGGATTTTTAATATCAGTAGAGGTGTCAGTGGCTCCTCTTTGGATTGGATCCACTTATGTCTTAGTCAGGATCCATTAAAATTGCTTATTGGTTGGATCAGATTTTGAGTGTTCTTCGGATCCTACTTCTCGTGTCTCGGTCACGATCCATTTCAAATTCGACTGCCCATTGGAGTTTCCTAGTAGGTCCATTGGAGTGTCCCACGGGCTTTTGTCAGTTGTCTGGATCTGATCAGTAATGATTTTGGATTCTATGATAGGGTCCTGAATTGCGTCCATGGATCTTGGTAATATGTCTAGATCCTGTCCGTTTAAGTTCGGGTTTGGATGGTCCGTCTGACCATCTTGGTCTGTTGGCACCCCTAAATTCCAGGGAGTTGTTGGGTTTTGAACCCAGCACCTGCCCTGAGGCAATAGCTCTGATACCATGCAAAAACAACCAATTACGCCAAAAGCTTAAGCGGCTAGAGTAGGTGTTATTTAATAATTTATTCTTTAACAGATTGTTTATGTTTTCTTCTCAGCTTGCGGCGAGGATTGTTGTTTCAAATCTGCATAAGAACACAAAGAAGTCATTTTCAGAGACGTAGGTTTATTCCTTGTTCTTTTAAAATTTGATATTAGGCTTAATTTTATTATTTGATGGAATTTTTTCTCTTATTGTTTGAAGAAAATGATCGATTCATTTTTGCCTGGCGCAGGATTAAAGAGATGTATAACCATTATAATGAGAGATCAGGACTGAAGGCTCCACTAGTTGCTGATGATGTTTATGAGATTATCATGAAGGTACCCTCCCCTATGCAATTGGCAATGTTAAATATGCTTCGAAAAATTAATTCTACTCTAAATGTGTATAAGGAGCTTGTCTATTGTGAAACTCAGAGGGTGAAAGTTTGAGTAATTAAATTACATATATAATTTGGGATTTAACCTTGTATGATTTACCCTTCCAATGTTTGTTTAAGTTAATAATATCATACCCATCATACCCAAGATGGGTATATGGAATCAATGGCTGAGTTACATTGCTTTTTTGAAGTTAATCAACACGTGGTTTCTAAATATTCTGTAGTTATTTATTTTTTATTTCAGAATGCTGCCCTTCTGGACAGTGAGATCATCTATGACAGAGACTTTGACTATGATTACTTTGGGTTCAAAACACTGGAGAGATCCTACCTTTTGAAAGTTTCAGGGCGGGTTGTAGAGAGGCCTCAACATATGTTGATGAGGGTTGCTGTTGGAATTCACAAGGATGATATAGACTCTGTTCTTAAAACATACCATTTGATGTCACAACGCTGGTTCACCCATGCATCACCTACACTTTTCAATGCTGGGACACCGAGGCCACAGGTGTTACTTGCTAGACATCTTTGATTCTGATATATTTGTACCTTTTGGATGCCTTATTTTTCTTTTTTTCTTTTGTTTTTGTTTGTTTATTCTTATTTCATATGGTTTTCCAGTTGAGTAGCTGCTTCCTTATTTGCATGAAAGATGATAGCATTGAGGGAATCTATGATACCCTAAAGGAATGTGCTGTCATTAGCAAATCTGCAGGAGGAATTGGTGTTTCTGTTCATAACATTCGTGCAACTAATAGTTATATTCGTGGTACAAATGGGTCTTCCAATGGCATTGTTCCAATGCTACGGGTATTCAATGATACAGCTCGTTATGTTGATCAAGGGGGAGGCAAGAGGAAAGGTAATTTGGTTGTGCTTCTATGTTTAATTTCTTTATGACATGTTTGCTTTATTTGTGCTTTTTTTGCATGGAGTTTATATAGGGATTTCCTGTTAAGAGCCCTCTGTTAATTCTAATTGTAGGTGCCTTCGCTGTTTATTTGGAACCATGGCATGCTGATATTTTTGAGTTCCTAGATCTCCGAAAGAACCATGGGAAGGTAGAGCTTCTGGCCTCTTAATCTTGACCTATTTCAGAGTGATAGTCTTCTGCTTTTTGTTCATATAAATTCTAGTTAAACTTTTGTTCTATAATTTGCTGGGCTACCATTTCTAACACTATTTTTTAGGAACATTTGCTAAGTTTATTATTCGCAATTCCAAGTCCCATTGTTTCTTTATATCTGGCCTTGCCAATATTTTATCCTTGTTTGATGCTGAGTAGCCATTTAGATGGATGTTTCCTTCAATTTTTTCAAATGGGTTGGAAAATCAAAAGGCATTACTGTATTTTTGGAATCTGAAAGAGAAGAGACATGCACATATATGCACGCATCAGCATACATTTGTTATGTGAGGTATATCCCTAACATGTTGAGTACAAGTGTTGGTGAACAAGACTCTGATGTGTGTTGTGGGCGAGTCATCTCTCTTGAATGTGAATGCCACTTCTGATTTCTTAACTGTGGGTAATATCTGCCTTTGATAAAAATGATAATTATGTTCTTTTTCTGCAATCTTTATCTTTTACTAGATTACAGTTATGTTTTCAAAGAAGTATGATATGCCACTTCAGGTGGTTCATTAAGTCGTGTTACTGTAGTTCCTTCGTGCGCATGTGATTTTGTCAAGTTCTTGTTGTTGGGGTATTTCATTTACTTTTCTTGGGTCTTTTACCAGAAATATTCACAATGGAATAATTAGTACTGATCCATACCTGACATTGTTCCTATTGCTTGTGGTGTGGCCTCTTCCTAGTTCAATGTCCCTTTATATTCAGAACTTCTGACAGAATGTTTTAGAAGTTATTTGATAGTTATGAGCTTGCATAACAACGTCTTAATTTGTTGTACTCTTATAGGAAGAACACAGAGCACGAGATCTATTTTATGCCCTTTGGGTCCCGGACCTCTTCATGAAACGGGTCAATGGTAATGGAGAATGGTCCTTATTTTGCCCTAATGAAGCTCCAGGCTTGGCTGATTGTTGGGGTGAGGAATTTGAACGGCTTTATGCCCAATATGAACGAGAGGTAAGCATGGTCACAACTCTAAATTTTAGATGATTTGATGTATTAAAGGTGGTACTAGATTCCTTCATTTGTTAACTCAGGGCAAAGCAAAGAAGGTGGTTCCAGCACAGAACCTCTGGTTTGAAATCCTGAAATCTCAGATAGAAACTGGAACACCATATATGCTTTTCAAGGTATTTTACTAACATCTACTAATGGTAATAATAATTTCTCCTTAACCATTAAGATATGCTGGATTCACTCTTTTGACCTTGGTTTGTGTATTCAGGATGCTTGCAATAGGAAAAGCAACCAACAGAATCTGGGTACAATAAAGTCTTCTAACTTGTGTACTGAGATCATTGAGTTCTCAAGTCCTACAGAAACTGCTGTTTGTAATTTGGCTTCGATTGCTCTGCCTCGATATGTCAGGGAGAAGGTAATTCCCAATTTCCCATGGCTATTATGCATATGTTTTATTAACCTTTCCTTAGTAATCAATGGTATGATCAGTTATTTTGTTTAATGTAGGGGGTTCCTATAGAGTCACAGCCATCTAAACTGGCTGGAAGTAGAGGATCTAAGAACCGGTATTTTGATTTTGACAATCTAGCAGAGGTTTGATCAATATCTTGATTTTTCATTGGAGGACATGCTTTTTATTACTTAGTTGAAGATATGAAATTGGTTTTTTTTTTCATACGATTTTTTGTATTTATTGCCGTGACAGATTACTGCCATTGTTACCTCCAACCTCAACAAAATAATTGATGTCAATTACTACCCTGTTGAAACTGCGAGGAGGTCGAATTTGCGGCACCGGCCAATTGGCATTGGTGTGCAGGGTCTTGCAGATACTTTCATCCTACTTGGCATGCCATTTGATTCACCAGAGGTAAATGCATGCTTCCAATATATTCCATCTGACTTTTTGTTATAGTTTACTTAGCTTTTGGTATGTGGCCCACTAAGGGCTTGTTGTATACATATACCTGATCATTTTGTTGCTGTATGCAGGCCCAACAATTGAATAAAGATATATTTGAGACTATCTACTACCATGCTTTGAAAGCTTCTTCTGAACTTGCTGTAATGGAAGGCCCTTATGAGACGTATAATGGGAGTCCTGTAAGCAAGGTCTGTTGAAATACTTAATTTTAGGAATGCGTTTTCTTCATGGGTTATGATCTAATTTCTTATTGTTGAATATGTTTAGTTATTGTTTTCCACTGGCTGTGTGCACCTTGTGTGTTTGAGCATGTGTTTTTTTCTCACTCACACATATATATATTTATCTAAATTAAACAGCCTTAGGAGGGACATGGCAGCATGCCTTTCCTTCATTGTATGTTGGCATGGCCATGGACATTGCTATCCTAGTAATAGTGATTTAATGTCTAAAGTTTCCTCGGCTAGTTGTGCTAGAGGTGCACATGCATAGATGCTTTCGCAATGTAAATAAATTTTAACCCCCCAGCCCCTCATTTAGTTTTCTCATGATTGGTTCCAAAATTGGAGTTCGTATTTTTTCTGATTTTCTTTTCCTTTTCATGTTTTTTAGTGTTTCCTTATGATTTAGACAGACTCACTGATTGATATTTAAGATAAGAGAATTGGTTGTGGAGTTGAAAAATTGTTTTATAATACAGATGTAAGTGCACAAAGATGTAAACCTATATTATTCAGACAAATTTAATCATTAAGAAATATATTAGATCCACATACTCATGCACTCAGTAAAAGTGTACATTTCCCTGATTGAAATGTTGGGTATGTCTGACATGCATATCATGCCCAAGTAAAAAGCATTATGTGAAATAAGCTATGATTTGTGGACACAGACACGAGTGTCGCATGTCTACACTGATACGGAGTGTCGGACACGGCAAACCCCCAAAATTTAGAAACAGGGACATGGCTAAAATAGAAAGTATATATAATCATAATTTGTCGATATGGATTCGTGTGTCGAGTTTCAACATGGATATGGGTTGTTTGACACGGCAACAACTAAAATTCTAGAAATGGTGACACGTACATATACATAAAATTATTGATTATTACACAAATGCATGTCAACACACCCACATTAACTGTAACACTCCTAGCAATACATTTAAAAGTGTCCAAAGGGGTGTTGACATGTGTGGACACGCGTGTCGTGTTGGACACGTGGGTCAGCAATAAATTCAAAGTGTTGGCGAAATTGTAGGAAATAAGTGTGAACAGGGCTGGCATCTTGGGTTCGATATTCTTTCTTAGATGCTCATTGCTATGTGCAGGGAATTCTTCAACCTGACATGTGGGGTGTAACTCCATCTGATCGTTGGGACTGGACTGCTCTTAGGGAAATGGTCTCTAAGAATGGAGTGAGGAACTCCCTTCTTGTAGCTCCTATGCCCACTGCTTCTACCAGCCAGATTCTCGGGAATAATGAGTGCTTTGAGCCATATACCTCCAACATCTACAGTCGTAGGGTTCTAAGGTTTGCTCTCCTTTTCCATAGATAAATGCTAATCAAGGTTTTCAAAGAGTAGTCACTTGCTATTGTGTATCTAATATGTCTTTATTTTCCAGTGGCGAGTTTGTTGTGGTGAACAAGCATCTTCTTAATGACTTAACTGAGATGTGTCTCTGGTCTCCTGCACTCAAGAATAAGATAATTTATGAAAATGGCTCAGTTCTCAAGATCCCAGAAGTCCCAGATGATCTTAAAGCTATTTACAAGTAATGATATTTATAATTCCATTAGAGAGATGATAAATTTGCACCCCCTATAGGATGATTCGCACCCCCTTAGAGTGAATTGACGTAAAAGAGAGTCAGAATATGCATTTTGACGTCAATTCACTTAAAGGGGGTGCGAATTTATCATCTCCCTTCCATCTTGAAAATTCTCAATTCTTCCATTTGTATGAGAAAATAAAAATATGATGTCTATGTAACACCAGGACTGTGTGGGAGATCAAGCAAAGGACACTTGTAGACATGGCTGCTGACCGTGGTTGCTTTATAGATCAGAGTCAAAGCTTGAATATCCACATGGACCAACCCAACTTTGGGAAACTTACTTCCTTACACTTTTATGCTTGGACAAAGGTATGTGGGCCTTTTAACTCCTTGCAATTCTTCTGAGATTTGTTATTCACTTATATTTTTGTATCTCATGGAATTTATGGGGTGATTTTATTTTTGAAACCTTATGTATTAAGGGTCTGAAAACTGGGATGTATTATCTTCGATCACGTGCTGCGGCAGATGCAATTAAATTCACTGTGGATACCTCCATTCTTAAGGTGAAATCACTGTTCAATGTGTCTTACTATCGTCTTTTGTTTTGGTTAATCTTCTATCTTGTTAAATATGATTTGTCTTACTGATATTGTGGGTCTGGAAAAAAAATACACAGGAAAAGGCTAAGCCAGCGGATGATGATACTGAATGCAAAATGGCACAGGTAGTTTGTTCCCTAGAAAACCGAGAAGAGTGTATGGCGTGTGGAAGCTAGATGGTTCTTTGATGTTGAAATTAGATGAATTGCTGATTGCAGATGAGTGCCTTCATGCGAGCCTTACAAATGTAATTATTCAAAGGCTTGTTGGCAAGAAATTAGAGAATGCTGAAGACGGAGGGGATGAATGTAATTTGTATGAAGGATTCGTATTAGCAATGCTAAATGTGCTTGGTTTTAATGGGTGCCTATTGCTTGAGATTGAGCTTCTGGGATTTCTATATTTTCTTCAATGTTGTTTGCTCTTGTTACTAGGCACATGATTTTCTTTCATTGCCGAAGATCAATGATTTAGGTTATAAATGAAGCAACCATAAATGTAAAGATTGTCTTCTCAAATATGTGGCTTGCATTTGCTATTATCATTATAAACAATCCAGACCCTTCCTGAAATTACAAACTGTCCATGGTACCTACAAAGTCTTGGGCTTGCTGTATGTAGGGGTGTAAACGAGCCGAGCCGAGCTTGGCCAGGCTTGGCTTGGCTCGGCTTGTTAAGCTCAAAAGCTCGGCTCGGCTCGCGAGCGGCTTGCGAGCCTTATCAAGCTCGAATTATATTAATTTCACACCCCTCATCTTCTCTGGACAGCCCTATCTAGTGTTTTTTTACTATTCTTTTTACGGGGCGGGTGGTCCAAGTAACAAATGGGGTTCCAAAAAAGAAGTGACATATTTTGCCTCCCCTTTTTACTCCCTGGGCAACCCTTTTAGTGTATATATTAATATATAATATATATATTTAAATATATTAAATTCTTAATGACCTGAGCCGAGCCTGGCCTAACTCGGGCTCGGCTCGTTAAGCTTAACGTTGTCTCCAAATCACCAAACATTGTGATGCAATCAAACATTGTGATCTCTAAATCACCAAAGGGTCCAACTTTTTTTGCGAAAATGTTGTCCAAGCCATCTTTTCATGCACTCTTGGTAGCGACCTTTTCTCTGTCACGTATCCCAAGGCTAGTCATCTTTGGTGCAATTAATGTGATGCAATTGAGAAATTAGAGGCAGATTTTGAGGATGCATATTATGAAAAGATATACGAGTGGAAAATATGGAAACAGAAAGAACTATGGGATATTTTGGCGAATAAGCGGCATAGACTCAGAGGGGAGTGGAATAAGAAGCCAATAGTTGTCTGGAGTTATGATGTGTGCATGATAGTGGTGGTGTAAATGGGGTTAGTTAGTGGATGGATGTGTGTTTATGAGTGTTAGTTATATAGCTTATGTGTTGTAGAGTTGTGGGAGTAGTTATTGCCTATTTGACTTTAAGAGTTGACATAGGTGTGGAGATTGGAGATAGATGATGGTCCATATAAGGATGATTATAAGGCATGAACTGTAGGAATTCATCAATTTCTTGTAATATTTCTTCTGAAATAGGTGATGATTGTGGTTTGCTGTGCTTTGAAATAGGTGGAACTATCAAGTTGCCAAGCCTTTCATGAAAGAACTAGTACACTAAACAATGGTACAGACACGCTACCTTTGGAATGACTAACAATGTAACCTAGAAGGGGTTGGACCTGTACTCCTGTAGCTCAATGGTTGAGGATATGTTTCTCAACCTTGGGTCGTAGGTTCAATCCTGACCTATCAAAAAAAAAAAAAATGTGACCTAAAAGATCTATATGAACCATGTCATGGTAAGTGGAATTATGGAAAATGAAAGCTTCTCGAGTTCATAATTCCAGATGACACTCAAGTGAGTTATGATATTAGGCCCAGATGACACGCATTGAACTTGGACATGATGATAGTCACAACTCACAATTAAGATTTTGGCTCACCACACAATTCTCTTAAATGTTCCATTGAAAAATAATTTCACAGCATTCACATTTACATTATTGAAAGGTTAAATGCTCCATGATAGGTTGTCACTGTGGGTATAATCTAACATCGTCATGTATGATAAGTTGATATTTCTTGTGGCTGTGGATGATGCTTATAGAGCGAGTGTCCCAGAGAGAGACATAGGGCTTTTAGGTATAGGTTTTCAGAAAAAAAAGGGATATTTTTGTCTTTTTACCCTCAAAATTTGCCAAAGTCTCTCCTCTGAAATAGTTCCTAATGTACTCTCATTGACTTACAATGGGTCTTGAAGAGGGTCCTTGCAGCCTCCAATCCATTGACTAACATTGCCATTGTTGGATTTTTTCTACAGTCAATGATTTGTTGGTTACATGTTTGTCTACAATTGATTTTCAAAAGTAGAGGTATCCCATATTAACATCATGAGATCCAGTTAATTTCCACATCAACTTGTACAAGTTGCTTCTTCTTTTGGTTTTTGTTCTCAAGGCAAAGAATGAGGATTGGAGGTTTTGAAATACAATTCACCTCTCTCACTCAATTACTTGAAACTACCATATTTTCTTACAAATGAAAATCTAACAATTGAATTGACATACTTCAATGGCTATAGGAACGTGTATGGTTCTTATTTGGTGGGCTGAAGGTCAATTCTCTTTTCCTTATAGTGATGAATAGTGCCTACAAGTCATGTGGCTACTACACCTTCGGTTCACTGTACCAAAGTTATTTTGATGAAAGGGATTGTTGATTTGAAAGGCCATCATAGGGAGCTACCTAGTGGGTCTAGATCGGAAGAGGAGATATCATTCACAAGATTGAAGGATTTCAAAATCAACGGCTTAAAGACATCTTATAGGACAATTTTCACCATGCTCGGATTTGTGATTGATGACTCAAGCAAATCTTATCACAAATGACTTATCCCTTCAGATTATCTTCTCCATCCTTCACCCATTTTGCTTTGGTAATATTTTAGGGAAAATTAAAAAACCTTTGACTAAAGTCTCTTAACTAGAAAACTCCCCAAATTTTTATAATTACCAAAATCACGGATCAATTTCTTAAAATTACATTAAAAAGTGTTAGAATAGAGCATCTTCATTGTGGTGCACAGGCCATGAATAATTAAAAATATTTCGAGATTAAAACCCTGTTTGTTTTGGATTTTGAGAACCGATTGTGAGTCCAAATTATTATTGAACTCAAATTTGCCTTTGTTTTTTAATCTAATAAATCCAAATGGTTTTTAGGACTCAATTGCTCCTCAAAATCCAAAATAAATAGGGCCTAAATGGTAGGCCTAACGTTTAAGCCCTCTTTGTTTTAGTTTTTTTGAGTCCAGCTATAGGTTTTGGACTCACAATCGGTTCTCAAAATCCAAAACAAATAGTAGGGCCTTAGTGTTACCATTTAACTAGTTTTAAAATACCTTGGTCACTGTGAAAACAACCAATTACTGTAAAAGCTTAAGTTGCTAGAGGTGGTGTTATTTAATCATTTATACTTCAACACTCCCCCTCACGTGTGGCCCCTCTTCTTTGGGTTTGGCCGTGCACGTGGATTTTTAATATCAAGGAGTTGTTAGGTTTTGAACACACCTGCCGTGAGCCAATGCTCAGATACCGCGTGAAAACAACCAATTACTCCAAAAGCTTTAGCTGTTAAAGGTACATAATTTTGGGCCAATAATAGGCTGGGCCCTCACCATCGGTTTTTGCAATCTGAAACGAACATTGGTGTTCATTTCTGTTATCCTACCTTGTTTTGATGATCTGATCTTGGTATTGTCAATTGCATATAACCATCCAAATATCGTGGATGCAAAAGCAATAGATCACCTCTTGCCGCCCCACTTGTTCAACATATTCCATCGCTACAGAGTCCATCTTACGAGGATTGAATTTCACTATTGGATGAATGGATTCCACATGCGATATGCCTTTGTTCAAATCTTTGATCTGATAGTCCTTATCTTATGCTGAATGGACATCCCCTAATTTGAAATTAGACCAAGGAGTAATATAGGAAACGACCTTACCACAAACAAGTGGCACACAAAGTTGACCGTTGGGAAGAAATCCTAACAGTGATTGTCTCTTTACTATTTAGGCCCTCTTCATTTTCTATTATGGCAATTGTCACTCCAAAACCTATTATTGGACCACAAATTAAGTTTAATTTTGAGTCCAATAATAGTCGGTTGCCTAATTTTTGACTTTTTGAGTCCAATAATAGGTTTGGACTGATAATCGGTTGACATAATCTAAAACGTAACATTTTAGGAAATAGTACTAAGGCTGATGTCACCTCGGGGTTTGAAAGTAAAATTGAATAGATTTACATCAACATGGACTTAAAAATAAAATCTAATGGATTTACTTCTTGATCAAAAGCCCATGGGCATCTACGGACTAAACTTAAATTAAACGTGAGGCGTGGCTTTTGAATTCAAAACATCCCGCCTAAATCACCATCCACGATCTTCGCCCAGAATAATCGGAAATCGTATCTCCACGTGTTTATTTGCCAGCTATCAAGCTCCACGTGGGTTAAATCTAAGGTACGATTGATGTCTCCATGATCTTATTCTCCCGCCATCACGCTCCACGTGGGCAAAATCAAAGGCACGATTGATATCTCCAAGATCGTGGATCTCCACCCCTATAAAAAGTGACTACGCACTCAAGCAAAGGGGATTCAACTCTCCCTCTCCTCTTCTTTGGTCTGGTAACTTGACTTAGCTCTCTCCCATTCCCCGTCCATTATCTGTAATTGCCCATCCTTGACTTGAGTGTCGAAGTGGCCGTCCGGAGCCACAACTCCGAGCCTACTGAAGCTTTTTCTGTGAGCACAGGATTACAGGTTCTGCGGAGCTAGTACGTGCAGTCAGATTTTAGGCGTCATCAGGACTAAAGTTAAATAAAATTCGAAAAACTATCCATTAACACACGTGACCTATATTTGAAACAAAGACAGAAAGTTCCAAGACAGTTTTCAATACGAAATCAACATGCATGCACACTGATAAAAAAAAAAAAAGTAGCAAAAAAGCCTCCTTTTGCTTACTTGGGTCATCCATATGATCATATCTATCCTCCTATTAGTTGGCTCTAAAAGACAATGTTTTTCTTTTCTTATCTTTTAGAAAGTCAAATGTTCTCAAAACCATTTGGAGAAGGTATTGAAGCCGTCCTTTGGAGAGAGCTTTCATTTTAGGGTCTTATTCGTTTTAGTGATTCAGAATACAATTTTTAACAACTACCTTTATGTAAAGCTATGTATATAACCATATGTTTTATCAGTTCAATGTATTCTAAATTCAAATACATGGTTTTAGTCAATGAGAGGTAAGGAGGAATCTTAGATAACCCCCAAGTCCACTACTTTCTAAACTTAAGAGTTCAGACATGGAATTCGTGCCCTCTTATCTTTAAAAATTAAACAAAGTATTAGGCGCACGCGGGGTACTCTTTTTCGTTAGGAAGTGATAAGAGTGTCACGATCGTGATGATCTAATATGGTGGGACCCACTACCTATAGTAGAAGCTAGATCAACATTACGAGACTTACACCTCAGGATGTGGGTCCCACCAATTTTCTTTTTGACGAAGCTTTTATTGTCTTTTTCTTCCATTTTCTCTTGTTATCTCTGTATGGACCATCTCCGTCCTTTCCCTTTTCCCTCTTAATGAAATTAGACCCATTCTTTTTATGCTTCAATTCTTATGGAGCAAAACTACAACTAAGGAAAAGTAAAGTACAATGCAAAAAATTAAGGGAAGTGATATATCCGCCCATTTTGATCACAAGGAACACCCCCTGTCAGTGTTTGTGGCAATCAGGGGCATTGAATTCTTCTGACGTAAGTACAACAGCCCCTCTTTAGTCATTGATACAATGACAGGGGGTGTTCCTGGTGATCAAAAGGGGCGGACATATCATTTCCCAAAAATAAATATGAAGATAAATTATGACATGTTTTGAATTGATTCCGAGACCACTTCTTGTACGCAATCAACTTTCTTATATAGATTTCTATTGTAACCGTCTGCATCCGCTCCTGATCTCTGGGAGGAAACCTGTCATAACTGTGAACTTCAATTTTGGTATTTTAACTTTATTCCGTTGAAAATAACCGCCGTCATTATTCTTTGGAAAAAATTACTGTGGTGATTAACTGCTCTAATTCTAATGGATAAATAACTAGCTAACGATTCGATCTCATGTGGCTGTGTTCTTAAATTCAAGAATGGCTTGTTTTCAAAAAAGTTCCTTGACTTGATCGTCCAATATATCAATGCATATCAATAATGACACCCTTTTGACATGCTGATAGAACAGTAATATTTCGGAATATTTTAAATTAAACTATATAAATTTATTTACAGTTTAATCGAAGTGCTATTAGTTATTAATTATGCGATATCTATCTATCTATCTATGTATGTATTCATATGAATTTTTATATGGTGTTGAACATACATGTAAGTACAATAGAGGAGCCCGGACGGGTGTGGCTCTTCGGCATAAGTCTCGGGTATGCTCCCTGGAGACCAGTGATCGAATCCCACCCGGACTTGCCCGATGCACGTGGTTTACGGGCGATTGCGTG
Source organism: Tasmannia lanceolata (assembly GCF_043159265.1). Lineage (NCBI taxonomy): Eukaryota > Viridiplantae > Streptophyta > Magnoliopsida > Canellales > Winteraceae > Tasmannia > Tasmannia lanceolata. The sequence continues at coordinate 40,578,855 of NW_027518689.1, forward strand.
CATCCGTAGGGACTAGTCCTACTCCCGAAGGGGGTGGGGACATCCTACGTTATCAAAAAAAAAAAAAAAAAAAAAGTACAATAGAGGCCTCGTTTGTTTTAGATTACGACAACCGGTCGTAAGCACAAAACCTATTATTGAACTCAAAATTAAATTTGAGTCCAATAATAGGTTTAGGGCCTACGACCGGTTGTCATAGTCTCAGACGAACAGGGCCAAAATAAGAGTTGGGCTCACATCATTAGATGATCCACATTGTTGAGTTGTGGGCCCACACTCTATTTCAAATAACATATGTTAACTTACCAACTTCTCCAAAAGCTTAAGCTTTTGGAGAAAGGCGTTATTTATCTTTTATACTTTAACAACATAAACATAATTTTATGACTTTAAAACGAGCTAAATTTAACCAAATTTTGATAGTGTATGTATACGAACACACAACATCCTGGTGTGAATATGATTCATGCCAAAAAAATATCTGTTGTCATGGCTAAGACCCTGTTTGTTTTGAATTCTGAGAACTGATTGTGAGCGTTTAATTTTGAGACCAATAATCAGTTTGGAACTCACAATTGGTTATCACAAGGTCTAAGTTCTTACGAAATCTTTGTTTCTTTCCAAGTAAAACAAATTTTATGCTCTCTAGTATTTTTTTTTTCAAACAAAATTTATGCCTAATTTTAAGTGGCAAATGGGCATAAAATTTATTTTGGGCCCATTGTATGAGGAAAGAAAATCGAGAAGACAAAAGTTGTATGCAAATAGTCCACTTTCATTACGGCTTTGACCCAGAGGTCAGAATTCCCAAATGCCAAACATTCACCATCTTTCTTTCTTTCTTTCATGCGCACATCGAATTAAAAACGTCCACGTCAACAAAAACGACAAATTTCTAATCAACAGAATTAGAAAAGTGACCTAAAAAAAAAAGCCACTTGGAGTTGGAGACGTGTTTGATTAGGAAACCGTCACCCCTCAAATAGGTATACCTGCCAAACGGGTGGGCCGGTAAAAAATGACCTCGAATTTTACTGGTCACAATTTGCTGAACCCGGGCCCACTCATGCGGGCCGGGTGGCGGGTCACCCGGTTTTTTCTTTTCTTTTTTTATGATGCTTTTATTCCCACACTATAATAGGATGATCCAAACCGTCCGTGTGATAGACCATAACATACATAGGTTGTGCCCAAAAAATCATTTCCATAGGATAATCTAGCCTTCTGATCTATGGAGGAATTGCATATTATTATTTATGGAAACCTCTATAGATCGGAGGGATAGGATCTTCCTATGGAAATGATATTTGGGCATAACCTATTTACGTTGTGTTCCATCACATGGACGGTTTAGATCATCCTATGATGTGGTCTGTACAGTACTTTCTAAAAAACACGGGACTATAAGGGCTTTCACCATTAAAAAATCTCAATCATTTGGGTTTATAAAGAAACCTATAAATTACAGGCGGGCCGGGTGGACCTGCGGGTCCGGCTCACTTTTTTGCTAGGTCTACCGTCACCTCTAAAAAAAGGCTCGAAAATGAAAATAGCAGGGGCCCTCGGGCTTGGACAAAGCCTTGGAATTTGTCCAAGCCCGACCCAAATTCTGGATAAATTCCGTCACGAGATGTTGGGGGTAGTGGGTAAAACTTTAATGACCGGGTCGGGTCAGATATGTATTCAAAATAAAACTTGTAAGGAAAGGTATCTTTGAATTTTTCATTTTACCTAACCCAATACATAAGAATACCTAAAAGAAATTTTCAATGTTTGAATTTGAAGAAATATGTTTTTCTAGACACCGGTGATCCTAACTCACTTACGCTATTTTTGGCAATCAACCCCGTTTTTTTTCCATGGTGGGCGACAGAGGGAAGGACCGGCTGGTGTCCTTATTTTCAATGTCCAGAGGCACATTCCAGAGGGTGTGCCTCTGGACAATGTGAAGGCCGGCTGAAAAACGAGTACAAGAAAAACTCTAATCAAAATGTGAATTAATTTTAGGAAATGATATCCCCCCCCTAGTAAACAGATAAAATCCCCCACCTTAAACGGTTTCTGTGAGAATAGTTCACTGCTTGAGCATAAATTCACCTCCTGTAATGTTTTTCTTTGCCTTTAAAACTTAACGAATAACGTGGAGAGGGTGTGTGGGTGTGGTGTGTGCGCGGCGGGCGGGGGGAGGGGTTGATTTGATCTGTCAGGGTGGGAAAATATCATTCCCCTTAGTTTTTTCTTGTCATTTTGCACTTTTCCGTACTCTTCTCACTCATGCCCTCTCAAGTCTCACCTTCTCATACCCATGTTACCCCTCTCTCACCAGATTATAAACTAATGTTCCATGGATGATAATTTTATGGTTGCCAAACATGGCCTCACATGCCTCGAGTGGATAAATTTTGCGGTGTAAATTGTTTTGCTGCCTCTTTTTTTTTTTTGGTAGGGAAGCTGGCTTGATTTTTTGTGGGTATTTCTCCCTCTCTTCTCTCTTTCCATCCTCTTTGCTCTCCCATTTTCCTTTCATATTGGATTTTCCAATCAACAATTCAGATCCGTTTAGAGACTTCTCAAATGTATTTATTTCCAAAGAAGAGTTCGGAATTTATATAGGAGGAGATCGATTAGGGTTTGTTGTTTTATAATATGGCCTCTCATAATGAATAAGCCAAAAACCCTAGATCTGATGGAACGCGTTAGATTAAGCCTTTTAAAGATGTCCCATTCGAGGTTCCCTTTCTACAAGTCATCCCTTCCATGACTCGAACATGTGACCAAATGTTAGGTACCTAACTTATATGCCAAAAGCCCTGGAGCTGATGGATAGATTAAGCTCTTTAAACTTGTCTCATATTAGGTTGGGTCCCATCTAGTCTATACTTAAGCAAGCCCTTACCAAGGGCACTAACACATTTGATGGATCACAAAAAAAAGAAAAGAAATACACAGCAAACTCCCACTGTTTTGTTTCAAGTGTGCATTTCATAGGTATGATGCTGAATATGTCAACAACTACCATTTAATGTGTGACATTTGTGTGCTTCTTTATTTTTCTTGAATTTCTCAGCAAAAAAGTTTTGAAAAAATGATCCTTTTAATTTTTCAAAATTCTCAGTAGAAGCTGCCTTCCGTTTGAGGAAACTAGGAGGAATTTTTCAAAATTCCTAGTAGAAGCTGCCTTTCGTAGTAGAAGTTGCCTTCCGTTTGAGGAAACTAGGAGGAATTTTTCAAAATTCCTAGTAGAAGCTGCCTTTCGTAGTAGAAGTTGCCTTCCGTTTTAGGAAACTAAAAGATATAATGTCCTCAATCCCTTGTCTTGATAATTGCACTCCTTGCTCTATTGAACACTTTTTTATGGGTTTGGTTAACAAGTGCCCCTGGGGTACCCGTTAAGCTTCATTGGAAATGTAAATCTACACATTGTTTGAGAAAAAAAGACTCAAAAGCCATGTAAACACCTTAACGGGCACTTGTTAGCAATTTTAGCTTCTTCGGATTGGGAAAGCCTTTAGAGATAATTGAAGGAACATAAAAGAAAAGGGATTTGCTAGCGTCCATCGCAGAAGGCTTTTGCAGATGGTTTGTTGCATTTTAACAGCAGCCATAGAGTGAATGAAGACAGAATCTGCTGAAAAGTGAGCCTTTGTGGCTGCTGTCAGATGCAACCGACCATCCGCGAAAAAGCCTTTTGCGATGGACGCTAGCAAATCCCAAAAGAAAATGCAGGATTATTGAAAAACATTTATGGTTTATGACTCTACAGGGAATTGCTAGCGTCCATCGCAAAAGGCATTTCGCGGCTGCTTGTCTCATGTCACACCGGCCAGCTCGTGAAAGGAGACAAAAGCTTGTCTCCATTCACGAGTTGGCCTGTGTGACAAGCAAATTGAGAGAAGAAACAAAGAAATTAACCTTTCTCAGCAATGTTTTTGAGCCATCCTTTTTTTTGTCCTAGAGCATGAAAAAAAAAAAAAGGTGATGATAAATTCGAACCCCTTGCAGTGAATTGATGTAAAAAAGCATCGTCGAAAAGCGTTAAAGTCTGACGCTTTTTTTTACCCCAATTCACATGAGAGGAGGGGTTTGAATCATCCTAAAAGGGGTGCGAATTTATCATCTCCCACAAAAAAATAATAATCAAGAATGACGTTCTTTGACGCCAGCTTAAGTGAGATGAATTCAGAAGCTTTGAAGAACGAGACGGTCCCATAACCTGGTCCTAATACAACGAGACGGCCCCACAATAGCATAGTGGGCCCATTTTTTTATAGCCCTTGCACAAATCACGCAACTCATCTAACTTTAACAAAATGGGCATTTCTTACAACTGTTACTTGACATGATCTTTGGGTTATAAAAGATCCAAATTACGGTTCGGATCAATCGAAAGTGGAACCCTTCTCATTGGAGGCTACACCACATAACAATATTTTACAGGCCAAGTCTGGGCCCACATCTTGATGGGCTTTGACTAAGCCCCAAACATCCAACAGCCCACCCAAGGCTTTTTCTCACCTATCTATATCTAATTTATGGAAAAGACAAACCATGTCGGTAACGGACAGAGAAAAAGAACTCAATTTCATCAAAAATTCTCTTCCCAAACCGACCATCCTTTTAAAAACCTATAACACTCTTTCTATCCAAGATCTTCACAAACCTTAATCCAGTCAAAGTACATGGTGTGAAGGGCTCCTAAGTGTGAAATATTAAAAAGAAGCTTGAGAATAGCAGCACTGTATACAAGACGGCTGGGTGCTGTCTATATAGACAATATAACCGTTTAATTGTTGAAGGGGCCAACAAAAAACCAATGTTTTAGCCAGTACACACTAGATTTTTCAGTGAAGATTTCATGTGTTTGTTCAAGGTGGCGGACCCAAGAGACTCTGGAAAGTTTATTTGGCTCCCGGAAGAAGATCCCGGCGGAACTGGCGATAGTGGGTCTGAACGGCCTCCGGCCGGAGCGTCATCGATGTCCACACCTTTCATATTTACTGGTTACAGTCGGACACATGAAATGTCTGTAATGGTGTCTGCTCTAACACAGGTGGTTGCGGGGGAGGGACCATATTTGAGTACAACGGGTTCTGTTTCTGGGTCTTATTCTGTTCCATCTCCTTCATCTTCTTCTTTGGTTGGAGGGCAAAAGAGGGAACGAGAGGAAAGTAATCAGCTACAAGAATCGATGTTGAGAATGTATAGAGGATTTGGTGATTTTCAAACTTTTCAAGGAGAATCATCAGTTCAAGGGGGTTAGTTATGAATCACCTCACTCTTTCTTATTTTATTTTTTATAGTTCATTATCTCTCCTTATGATTTTACGGGTTTTCAAAGATGTTTTAGATATTGTTCTTTATCTTCGTCGCTGACTTCACTTTTGTTTGTTTATAGTTCTTCTGTTTAGTTTATGTAGCTTCCTATGAAGATCCTTGTAGAAACTGTCTCAAAAAATTTCTATTTTCATTTCATTTTCATTTTTTTGAGCTTCTATCAAGAAACCCTTTTACAACAAGATTTTATTCTTGTGTAAATTATTTCCCTTCTTTGCACGTGAAGGTATTTACGTACCTTTGAAGAAAGCGCTTTCCATTTACAACTACTAATTTTCATCTTATTCAGTTATCTAATATAAGCTACAAAGCATTGTATACATACTTGTATTTGTTCTCCTAATGCAAAAGATATAGAGTCGTCCAATTCTAGTATTTTGGGCCATTTTTCTTTCCTACTTCATTCAATGTCCTTCTTTTGGGTTTTAATTCTACACGCAAGGCATCTTAAACTTGGGTTTGATTTTTAAAAGTGGGTTTTGAATATTCTACTTACATACTGTGGCAAGAGAAATTATTAGCAACTCATACCTATTTAACCCTTATTCTGGGTCATTTTTCTCTCCTAATTCAATCGATTTCCTTTTTTGGGTTTTAATTCTACAAGCAAGGCATTTAGAGCACAGTTAGCAAAACATGATTATGCAAAAGAACAGGACGGGGAAAATTCGAGTTTAATGCAGTATTAGTTCAAAAAAACATAGTAAAAATGGAACACAAAAACCACATTTAAAATCTTGTCATTTTAAAAATGATAAAATGCAAGCTGCCTTGAATATTCTTACTTACATTGACATCCTAACAAACTCAAACCAATTTATCCCTTATTATCTTGATCTTTTAAATACTTAGAGTTAACAATAGTATATATCATGCATAAATCTCTAGTGATTTAAATCTCTCTCTCTGCATAGCTGTAGATTCGAGGGTTTAACTTCATTTTTTTCTGCAATGTCTTTCACACAGTGGCAGGAGAAGGGCCTAGCATTTTAACTACGAGTACTATTGTTACAACCACATCAACACCATCAACGACAATAGAAGAGAGAGCTTCACAAGGAGGTGAAGAAAGGAGAAGAAGATATAGGGGAGTCAGGCAAAGGCCATGGGGAAAATGGGCCGCGGAAATCAGGGACCCACACAAAGCTGCTAGGGTTTGGTTAGGTACTTTCGATACAGCAGAAGCAGCTGCACTTGCATATGACGAAGCTGCACTCAGATTTAGAGGAAATAGAGCAAAGCTAAACTTCCCGGAGAACGTCAGAATCCAACCACCATTACCCATTTCTCAGGCGACCCATTTGCCGCCTTCCACTTCTCAGGCAACCCCTTTGCAGGTTTCTCCAATGCCACAGTCATTTATGCAATCTCAAGGTCCTCAGCAACTTCATAGCTCTCATATTGCAAGAGACTATGCTCAGTATTCTCAGTTCTTGCAGAGTCCTATAGATTTAGATTTTCATACACCTCCAATGAGTCTTTTAGATCAACTCCTATTTTCGACTTCTTTAGCCACCTTCTCCTCCTCCTCCTCCTCATCTTCTTCTTCTTCTCGTCCTATGTTTTCTACTGCGGTGACGAATCCGCAAATGATTTACTTCAGGCCTCCCGAAGATCAGCCTTCGGGAAGTGGGTCAAGTTTTCCGGCCCCTCCATTTACAGATTCCAGTCGTTTTCCTCCTCCTCCTCCTCCTCCTGGTTGAATGACCTGAGACTTGTATTTTATTTTTCACACTTTCATTTGATTTGATTTTGATATATTTGTACGATTGTAAGTTTGTCTCCATATGATATGATGCTATAAAACAAACGTTTATTTCTTCACCTTGATTCCCTATATTTTTTCATTCTTATTTTCTCTTCTTCGGATAGTGAATTTACAAGAACCGTCTTCCATCGTCTTGTAACTCTTGTTCTCATTTCTGAATATTTTTTAAGGCAAAATTGTTGAGAAAAGTTGCCTGGCGAAATTTGATCATTTAGCGAAGAAATGGAATTGGAGTTATATAAATAGATACACACGGCAAGATTGATCTATATAAGCCTATATCCGCAATAGAAAAATAGAAATAACACCAAGATTTTATGTGGTTCGGCCAAGATGCCTATGTTAATCGAGGCGAGAACACAATTTTTATACTATGACATAACAAAGTAGAAGGATTTCATGCAAACCGCAAACCCTTTTCTTTTCTTGTCCTCTCACACGAGACCATGCACAAGGATAAAAAAAAACCTAAAGAAAACCAAGAGAACGCACAACATGGGTATTTTTGACCCAATACTACATAGTTTTCTCATAGATTTTGAGTTCCTTGAAGCTTACCAAGAATGCGTCACCGTTGACGTGGAAATTACACGTGTACCCTTCTTCTAGATACTCTCCTAAAGTTAAAGTAGGTAACCATCCACACCACGTGAGGTGATGAATGCTAAGGCTCTTGACACGTAAACACCCCAGACAATTGTACAAGTGTATAACAAGTCTTACTGCCACGCGTGTAACGTTTTATCTCGCGTTTCGAGGAAGTGGGCAAAAGTCGGACAGTTCGATGATTTTGACGTAAAGCTCCGGCCTTTTGTACAGAACAACAGGTGGCTTTAGTTCCTCACTTCACACCAGCTGGAACTGGGGTCGGGTTTTACCCGGGCCCGCATCCGCCCGACCCATAATAAATCCACGGCCCACGGGGCTGGCTTTTATAGGTGTAGTTTGCATTTCTGTATTATCTCTTGAATATACGACAATTTATTTTGGGCAGTGATAAATTCACCCCCCCCCCCCCCCCCCCCCTATATCTTAAATCGACCCCTCTTTTAACGTAAAACGTTAGGGTGTGTGTGAATAAAGTTTTCATCCACCGTTGAACACCGCCCCACAACTCACTCGCCCTAACTTTTTCGGTTAAAAAGGGTCGACTTAAGATATATGGGGTCGAATTTATCAGTTATCACTCTCTATTATTTTTCGTGCAAAGGTTTATAAGTAATTTTCTTCTTAAATTTATGTATTAGACGACATAATTTTAGAAATATTTAGGGGTCGTTTGGATACGAGGATTTTAGAATCTTGGATTTCCTTAAAATCCTCGATGGGAGACAAGAGAAGAAGGAGAATGTCAATTTTGCTTCTCTTAAGAATCTTGGATTTTAAATAAGAAATCCAGGTTTTAGAAATCACTCCCCTATCCTGAGATTTCTAAAACCCGAAAATATGGGATTATCTCCTACTCTCTTGTTGACGGAATGAAGGGCAAGAAATCAGAAAACGACGGCTGGTCTCCTCCTTCTATTGTTTCCCATATAAGATTTTGAGAAAATCTAAGATTCTAAAATCCGTGTATCCAAACAGCCTCTTAGTGTGAGGATTTGTTGTACTTGAAATTAATCACTAACCTAAGCTAAGCATTAAATACCTGATTCAACTCAGCTCGACAATCTATCTCAAGTAGATTGGATTTGGTTGTCTAATAGAACACTCATCTTGACCCGACCCAACCCGAAAAACTATCTCAAGGTCATTTATGAATCATGGGTTTTGCAATAAAAAATTCAACGGAAACCGGCCTGACATGATAATTTCTTCAGTAGGGTAGGGTTCTGAAAAACCCTACCCGCCTTATTGTTGCCCTACGGCTAAGTTGACTAAGAGGGCCCTATGTTCTTGTTTAGGTTTCTTTCATACTGACAACACGATTTCCAAAGAAAAAAGAGCTAACATCTTCATGGCAGTCAAGAGAAGTTGGCTTTGAGGAACCCATTGTGGGGGAGGTGACGGTTTGTGTGACCTACAGGGCTTTGACTTTCACTGAACCATGTGAATCACTTCCAATATTGTCAACAAAGATTAACGGTCCAGATTAGACATTCATACCACCGTGCAAATCAAAGATTTAGTATAAATTAGCACCCCCTGTAAGATGATTCAACAAAGATCTCTGTTTGGTTGCCAGATTTTTTTGTTCCTGTGAGTTATGTGGGAGAAAAAAAATACCCTGGGAGATAGGTGGGAAAAAAAAGAGTCCTGGAAATATCCTGGTAAAATAAAAATCCCATGTTTAGTTGACCGGATTATGGTGGGAAAAAAAAAACCTTTGTTTGGTTGCTTGAACTGTTGGGTAGAAAAAAATTCTTCTCAAGCTTATTTTTGGTTCCTGAGTTAATTTTTGTTCCTGGGGTTATTTTGGGATGGGATGTAAAGGCAATCATTACATAAGTGGGATTAAAAAATTCACCACACAAGCAATCATTACAAGAGTAGGATTAAAAAAAACCTAGTGCTAATAGGCAACCAAACATGGGATGGGACCAAAATTTAACTAACTCTTCTTGGGACAAAATTTAACTGGCAACCAAACGGAGCAACTAGTCAGATTTTTTTTTACGCCTTTTGACGTCAATTCACGTTAGAGGGGTGCGAATCATCCAACCTAACGATAAAGCTCTTTAATATAAAAAAAATTTGTTGGCAAAAAGGCTCTTTGTGTGGCTAGTGTAGAGAGAGAGCATTACTTATAGACCTGGGAAACGCGACCCGTGCCCGCGGGTCGACCCGACCCACCCGCATATTTGCGGGCACTGGTCTGAATTTTAGTGACCTGTCAAAACTAACCCACGGGTGACCCAACCCGCAAAAACACGGGTCGGGTCGGGTCAACCCTCGGGCACCCGCTTTTTTTTAAGGGTGGTGATTTTGTTATGCTAATCTAGTTAGATGGCTTTTTTTTTTTTTTCTAATGCCAAGGATGGTGATTTTGTCATGCTAATCTATTTTTTAAGGGTTTGATGCCTGAATAGGTTATGGCTAGCACCATAGGTTGATCCCAACCCTCCGATTTGAATGTTAGAGGGTTGATCACTTGATCCTAACCCTCTATAGATCGGAGGGTTAGGATCAACCTATTGAAATGATTTTTGGGGCAACACCTATTTAGCATGTGGGCCATCTAATGGACGGTTTGGATCATCCCACGGTGCCGGCGATACCGCCCTTATAAAAATCCAGTGATAACATTTCCCAAAATAAGCAACTCTTTGAATTTGCGGGTGACCCGCGGGTCACCTAAATTCTAACCCGCAAAAATGTGGGTCATTTCCTCACCCGACCCGTGTGACCCGCACCAGCATCACCCGCGGGTTGACCCGGCCCGACCCACCCGTTTGCCAGGTCTAATTACTTATCAGGTTCCTTTAGGTTTTCTCAGGGTTCTCTTGTGTATGGTCTTTGACAGCCATGTCCAGTTTGACTATCATCCGTGTCTTCTTTTCCCTCGTTTGGCTTCATAGATGGCTTCTTGGACACAACATATGTTCTCCGTGATGCTTCTGTCCTTGATGAAAGCTCCCTTATGCCTTCCTGGTTGTGAATGAAACATCAATAAATCTCTCATTTTAAGTCCAAAGCAAGTGAAATCTGTCTCTATCTACTCATCTCTAAGTCTCTATCTACTCATCTCTAAGTTTTCTTTCCAACACAACAAACGGAACCAAAAAAGTCAAATGGATAAAAGAGTTCTCTTGTGTATGATCTTTGACAGGACAATGAAAGGGGTGTGGTTTATGGGTTCGTGGGCTAAACCTATTATAGTTCTTGTATATTGTTTTCTCGAGAATTTATATGATGGGTGGCCGTGAAACACATGAAGTCCGGAAAGTATGGTACGGCCCACTCCATATGATGATCCAAGCCTCCATATGTTAGGCCAGAACTTAAATAAGTTGTGCCCCAAAAATCACTTCCATAGGATGATCCTAACCCTCCGATCTATAGAAGATTCCATAAATGATCCTATGGAAATGATTTATGGAATCTTCTACAAATCGGAGGGTTAGGATCATCCTATGGAAATGATTTTTGGGGCACAACCTATATAAGTTTTGGCCTAACAGACGGTCGGTTTAGATCATCATATGGAGTGGGCCGTACCATACTTTCCAGACTTCACGTGTTCTCACGGCCACCCATCATATAATTTCTCTGTTTTCTCAGTGAAATTCACATTCTCACCCGTGGACAATAGGCTTCTTGACCGAATCACGTAAAATCTCATGCGTCCATCCTGTGGTTTGTGTTTATTTTTACTTTTCCATTTATATATGCACGATTAGATCGGATTTGTCCGGTGGATTTTCTCATATATGCCACCCCCTTTTCTCAACATAACTATTTGCCAAGAAAACATATAAAGGCTACTGATATTTGCAGTACCATGTTTTCATAATAGCAGAAAGTCAAGCTTGTCTATTCGTTTTTAATTAGATTATGAGAGCATTTTTGGAAACAATAATATCCTGTGACATCTGTTTAAAAGGTCCTCATCTCAATCAGTGGATGAATGCTTCGAGTGGGGGCATGACCTCTTTGTAATGCCACCTCGATAGATCTAAACAGTCAATTTGATAGACCTCTCTTTGCATCTCCTTTGTCATACTCATAAAAAGGGAAGTGATACATCTTTTGTCTTCCTCGGGCTACCCCATTTGAGGGGAAGAAAAGGGGGCGAAAATATCATCCCCCTCGCAGAAAAAATATTGCCAATTAGATTTAGAACAAAGAAAAGGGAAGCTGTTTGAAGGATGATTCTGAATTTCTTGGTGAGTAGGGCTGCACAAAGGAAAGGGAGGTACCCAAGAGGGACGCAGTAAATTTAAGACCAAGAAGTACTGCTCCCATGAAGAATACGATTATAATCTTTATACCAATTGAGCTAAGAAATTAACCTAAATAAACCTAGCCTTGATAGGGTTTAATTTGATAAGCTTTCAATGGAAAGTATTTACAAGATCAACTCGGTAAGATGGCTTAGTTTTAAAAAAAATTAGGTGGCCCACCAGATCAATAATCTTGATCCCACCATGAGCATGGCAAGCACAAGAGGTGGACCCACAATTTTTTGCCCTATTCTCAACCAATTTTTAGCAGTAACAGTAACCAAATTAATAGGACATTAAATGCACTAAACATTCAGGGCCTGATTGGTTGCACAAACACTGGACATTAGGGATTAATTTACTAATTTAGTTGATAAACCAAAGTTCAGGATTCAGAGCAACACAAAACCGGATTTACATTTCCAACAACAAGAACTTACCGTGTGCTTCGATTCTCCACTCACGATGATATTTTTGCTCTGGAGAAGTCCATGTCCGGATGTTGCACGAATGAAATGTTGATTATGTCAAGCAAGAAGTTGCTTGAAGCATTACACCCAAGGTATCTAATTTGGAATACCAAGTTTGTTGCCTCCAGCCCCTATATATATTAGATACACTAGGGTTTTAATAGGTTAGTGGGCTCTAGCCTTAATAGGCCCACTACACCGGTCCATTATCTTATTGGGCTTATATTAGAACATATATGGGTTATATTATATACCCAACAATCTCCTCTTATGTTCTACATATAGCACAATCCAATAGATAGATAGTGTGATGTCCAAATAAAATATTGAATTATCCACATCACCATATCATAAAAGATCTGTAATCCAGCTGAAAACACGAATACTTTTATGATTAACCAAGAGTTTTAGATATAATCTAAACTCAACCAAAAGATAGTTTCACATATAAGTGAACCCCACTGATCTTAGAGGAATTCATTCATGGGGTATGATTCTCATCGAGATCTAAAAATAAAGTTCCACAAAAGAGTGAACTCGATACATACTAAAATGAAAGCATAGTCTTTATGACTTTAGAAGATTTACCCATCAATTAAGTCATCTTCATCAAAGTCCAAATCAAGACAAGCTCTTCCTTTTTCGCCAATCCCTGTGAATTATCAAATATGGATTTCATGAAAATGAATCCAATCATTTGTGTAAAACACTAAAATATCTAGTTCTACCTGAAGAAGAACTTAGTATAATTCCATAATTCACGAAAGTATCTAGCTCTACCTGAAGAACTTAATACAATTCCAAAATGGCTGAAAAAGTATCAGTATCACTCTCACCATAAGCATCATTGTCAAGTTTCAATAAACAAGTTTCAATAAAGAACAAGACCTAAATAGCTTCTTTTGCAAAGAAGCATTACTAATTGTCAAGTTTCAATAAAGAACAAGACCAAATAGTGTCTTTTGCAAAGAACCATTTCATGTTTCTTTTTGGAATGTTACAGTCATCTTATCCATATTTGAGTTAAGACGTATCATCAAGTTTGGAATGTACAACCTTTTCCAAAAAGGACATGTCATCAAATGTGGAATGACATACAACAACTGTAAACATCATCGAAACATATCAAGTGCCTATCTTGGCCAAGAGAGGGAGATTCAAAAAATTCAAAATAACATGGATGTAGGTTAAGACATGTTTACACGGTCTTTAACCCCATCTCCCCCACAATTTTGAATATTCGATCTTTGGGCAGTCCCTTTTGTGAGAGCTTCGGCCTATTATCCTTCGATTTCGTATCAATCAAAGTGATAATCCCGTGTTCTTGAGATAATTCAGGATATGGCCTGTTTCAGCCTAAGATGTCTCATCTTACCATTAAAGAGTGAGTTATTTACAACCATTGTTGTAGCTTGATTATCACAGAACACACATATGGAACTAATCCTTAACCCACTAAAGAACTAATCTTTAACCGGGTCAGTGGAATGCCATAACTATAATCAGATTCTTTATCCCTTAGCTTTCATCTATAGCTGAAGTTAGAGCATAAAGTTCCAATTCGACTTCCACACAACAGCAATAAATTTGCTGTCCTCTGATTCTGAGCCCCATGATGCATCAGAATATCCGTCCAATACAGGAGGATGGCCACCATAACAAAGAGCATAATTTTGAGTACCCTTAAGGTATCTCATCAGCCTCATAAGGGCATCCCAGTGCTCATGGCTAGGATTACTAGTGAAACGATTCAGCATGACAACTGTAAAGGCTATGTCTGGCCTAGTGCAACTCATAGCATACATGAGACTACCAATCAATTTAGAATAATCTAACTGATTCACACTGTCTCTTTTATTAGAAATCAGCTTCTTGGTATAATCAAATGGTGTCTCAATCGGTTTGCACTCAGTATATCCACATATAGAAAGTAGTTTCTCAATATAATGGGCTTGGCTAAGGAAAATCCCCTGCATGTCAAAACTTACTTTCATACCAAGAATGGTTTTAACAACACCTAGGTCTTTGCATGTCGAAGTCTTTACCCAAGGTTAGTTTCACATTACTCATCACAGAGAGAGATTGAAAATAAGAATCAACATCTACATACAAACAAATAATCATGACCTTATTCGACACAAAACGACAGTTAAGGCATTTATCCGAGTAATTTGTCAGAAATCCAAAGCTCTTTACTACTATGTCAAATTTCTGATGTCACAATTTAGGTGCTTGATTAAAACCATAATAAACTTTGTATAATCACATACAAAATAGCTACTTACAGCCCATAGTCTTAGCCCCTTTTGGCAAATCGATTAGCTGCCAAGTTAGATTTTCTAACAAAGAGCTCATTTCATCATGAATGGCTTCTGCCCACAACATGGTCCCTAGATCTCATCACGTCCTGATAGGATGATGGATCATTCTCCATTTGGTAGGTCACAAAGTCCCACCAAATTCGTGGGTACTCTATCTCTTGTAGAACTCTTACAGGAACTGATTCAGAAATCAGATTGGGACAAGTGTTAGAAGTAACTGGTTCAGGCTCAACCGACAATTTTGTAACCATCTCTGTATCGCCTGGTATGGTCAAACCCTGATCTCTGAGAAATTTATTCTCGAAGAAAAATTGCATCTCGAGATTCGATAACCATATTGGTTGATAGATCAAAAAATCGATCACCAACACTATCTTCTGCACCTCCTAAATAAACACAAGTGTTTGTTCTTCCCACTTTAGGTCTCCTAGGGTCTGGTATCCTTACATAAGCAATACAGCCCTAAGTCTTAAGAGTGTCATATCTACAAGGAAGCTTATGCCATAACTCATACGGAGTAGAGATCAATTTAGAGTGAGGTACTCTATTTAGGATGTGATTTGCAGTTAAAGCTGCTTCTCCCCAAATGCAATTAGGCATGCCAGCTGTCATTAACATGGAGTTTAACACTTAAGTTAATGTCATGTTCTTACACTCAGTTATGCCATTTGATTGAGGCGAGTGAGAAACAGTAGTTTCAAGGATTACGCCCTGAGAGGCACAAAATTCCTTGAACCCTGTCATAGTATATTCTCATCCTTTATCACTCCTAAATCTCTTAGTTTTCAAGTTCAATTGATGTTCAACACGATTCTTGAAAATTTTAAAACATATCAGAAGCTTCATCTTTTGATTTTAATCTTTTAATTTTAACAAAGAAATATGACAATATCTTGACATATCGGCTATAAATGTGATCAAATATTTCCGACCACCTCTAGTAGTGAAACTTTTAAAGACATAGAGGTCAAAATGTATCAACTAAAGAAATTGTGTGCTCCTAAAAACCTGACAAAATAGTTTTCTAGTGATCTTTGTTTGAGCATAAACCTCACACTTGTCAAACTTAATTAACATATCTAATGGTATATTATAAGTTTTAGCAAATTGAACCATTATCCGATAGTTTACATGTCCCAATCGATTGTGTAACAACTTAGGATCAACAAGTGTTGAATTAACCTGACTAATAGTCTCATTTGCTAAACTCAATCTATACATACCATTGATTAAGAAAGAACAACCAACATAATAAGAGTTAACATTTAAAGTTACTCTACCACCCAAAAAAGATGAACACATGCCAGCATTGTCTAAAAGATTAATGTAAATGAAATTCTTTTGATAGCAGGAACTACTTTAACATCTTTTAAAGTTAGTACTTTACCTGAAGAAAGGACCAAGTTCGCAGTACCAGTGTGAGTTACCGCTGTCTCGGCTCCACTAGCCACTGTAACGGTCTCCTTCACACCAACATCATCTGTAAGTAGTTTCTTAGAGTAGCAAACATTGCAGGTGGCTCATGTATCTAACCACCAGTCTGAAGAAGTACTGGCCTTACCATTGCCTAACATGGCAACAAAACTCTTAGGCGCAGCACTGCCCACCATCATATGAGCTTCCTTTTGTGGTGTGTCAAATTTAGCCTTCTGAGGTTCTTCACACTCTGCAGCAAAGTGACCCCATTTTTCACAGTTGTGGTACTAGCCTTTCTTTTTCTGAAAGAGTCTTTTTGGCCTCCAACTTGGAACGTTCACTTTTAGGTGACTTGGATTTCCGAGGAAATTTCTTGGGATATATTACCGCGTTAGCAGCAGACTGTTGCTGTCTAACCATCTCCAAGTTATTCCTAGCTCGATTCTCATCGTCGATTCGAATGAATCGTTTGAGATCATCCAGTCCCACTTGCACCTTTTTCCGATACATCTCGGTTTTGCAAGGGTGCCAAGCAGATGGTAACTTATATATAATTGCACCCACAAGAAACGAATCACAGACAACTATCTTCGCATTATGCAACTTAGATCTCAAATTCTCTAGATCAGTGACTTGAGGAGTGATTTCCTTGTCCTCTTGAAACTTGAAATCCATGAATTTGTCCACCAGATGGGTGGACAATTCCTCCTCTTCTTGAATTGAGCATCTAAGTTGTCACATATTACTTTAGCAATGTCATATTTACTATAGGTTTCTGCAAGACGATCTGAAAGACAATTCAACAAGTAGTCTTTGCAGAAAGCCTCATCTCGAAGCCATTGAGATTCATCAACTTCTTCATCCGTCTCAGCAAAGGTACTCAAAACAGTGTAAAAACAGTTCATATATTTTAGACCGAATTGAGGCTTTCGCTTCCATGAGTTAAACTCAGATCCTCCAAACGATTGAAATTTGACCATCTCAAACGGAAGAGAACTCTTTTCAATTGTATTATTTATAGAGGAAATAAAATTGGAAAGAGTGCACCTGATTTGTGAATCGCGATAATCGAATCCAATAACCAAACCGAACCGCGAAGACCGACCGCGATAACCAATAATAACCAGTTGAAACCGGCGTAAGAATCAGGTAAGAGAACCGGCGATAATCACAAGAATCGATCGCAAGAACTGATTGCTCAAGTATCAGATCGCAAAAACTAAGTAATCACCCTTCTAGATCCAAGAGATCCCGAGAGACCTGAAGGTAATTGTAGGAAACCGACGACAAACAGGTGGAGAAACCAACGTCAAACAAGCAGACAATCCGTCTCTTGTATCAGCAAAAGTAGGAGATCGCCCCTTGTTTCCAAGTTGGAAATCATGCCCTTTTGTCCTTTGATTCCAGAGAGAGAACAAACGCCCAAAAAAGATTTAAAACGATCTCAGAGATAGAGAGAAGCCCCACTAATATTGCAGAAATTTGGATCTGCAAGATCGTTTGCAGAGAGAGAGACTCAAACCCAAATTGCAACAGAGGGTAGGGTCGGAATTAATAGAACCAAGAGAGGTTAGTGAAGATTGCAAAACCGGTGCCCAAATCTGTCTTGACGAGGATAGAACCAAGAGGCTAGGGTCATAATTTCCACTGTTGCTATTCTTGTCCCAATCTTGTGCAACGAACATAAAAAAAAAGAAAAAAGGCAGACGTCTCTCAATTCTTTATTGCTGCCCATCAAGGAGATATAAAGCTAATCAAAGAAGGACCAGTGGCTATCAAAACCTCAAGACCGTTTACACAGAGTTGGATCCCTTTACACAAACGACTCACAACGATGGCCAATATAAAACAAAAAACGAGAGCAAGAGTGATCTTACTTTCTTCCAATCAGGGACATTAGAGGGGGTAATGCTTCAAGATTGTTAGAGTAATTAGGTCAAGCAAGAGGTTGCTTGAAGCATTACACCCAAGGTATCTAATTTGGAATACCAAGTTTGTTGCCTCCAACCCCTATATATATTAGATACACTAGGGTTTTAATAGGTTAGTGGGCTCTAGCCCTAATAGGCCCACAACACCGGTCCATTATCATATTGGGCTTATATTAGAACATATATGGGTTATATTATATACCCAACATGAAAATGAAATCAAAGATCAGATATATGTGGAGAGAGAGGAAAAGGTGAGATGGTGAGGAAGCGAAGAATTTTTTTTTTGAAAGGCAGCGAAGAGTAGGACCTCGGCCATGAATTTCTTGAGAATCTCTTGCTTCTGCCTCTCGTCACTTGTTGGGAGGCCCATGGATTTCTGCCGCTGATCAAACTGTAAGCATCATAAAAATTTATGGTATTCAGCATATGTAGATTAAGGCATTCATCTATATTTTGACTAAGGTTGAACTTATAAACCAAAATGCTCATTGAACCACAGGAGGGAACATGGCTGAAAGAAACAGAAAACATAACTAAGACAGAGTCACTACAAAAAATCAGAAGCAATATACAGAAACAAATTTCCCAATTTCAGATAGCATGCTACGTTAAGGATGGTGAAACAGAAAAACTGAAATATGCAAATAATTTAAGTGATTACTTCCAAAACAACAATGCTAGAGAAACTAATGAAAGAGGGAAAGAAAGCAAATGAGATGAATTTTGTGATACTGAAACACACAGTAATCCATGCCCAACAACACAGGAAAATACAGATCTTGAGTACATTACCATCATTTTTTCCACAGTTTGCCGAGTTTCAGGATCCAAGTCAGATAACTTGCTGTTCTCAGGTTCTACTTTCTGAGTATCGATTTCAGGGTCACCTTTAATCAAACATTTCCACCATTCCATTTGATTATGTTTGGTCAAAAGAATAGAGATAACCTTCCCATCCTCTGCAGAAAGTGTTTTATGGTTATTAGAAGAAAAAATTATTAATACGTAAATTCTGATAAAATAACACTTGGATAAGTATCTAAATTGACTCCTACTTACCTATGCTCCAAAAACAATCATCTGCTTTGACAGACTGAAAAAGCTCCCCCTGAAAGTATCCGAATATTCATGGTGAGTGATAGAGCAACAAATGGCTCAAGGGGAAGAAGAAATGATTAAAGTGAGGAAAGCTAGGAAATTAAATTTAATTGACAACAAATGAAACTAGTCTTAGACCATCAAGCCAACCAGTACTTTCCATAGGGAATGAGAGTGGTTCCAAAATAACCTACAAAAAAACAATGAAATAAAAATTGGGGCACACTTACATCTATAATAGGAGACTGACCCTTGAGTCCAACCTTCAAATGGTTCTTCCTTATGTCGCATGTAACAAACCTTGACTTAGTTCAAGGAGGAACTGGAACAGTTACAGTCGCTTCCTGTAAAGTTTGAGTCCACGAATACTTCTCTAGGTCCAGGCCGTTTCCATAGTTTGGGTCTATTCAAAGGGCAAATGCAAATAAAATAAACAAATAAATATATTAAATCATAAGAGGAGGTGATCCTAACAGTAATAAGATAAAGATGGATAACAAAAAATAACTGTGTTGAGATAATAAAAATAAGAAAGTGAAGTGCATGAACAAACCTATAATTAAAGAAAGATTATACTGGAGAAGGGTTAATCAAAACCCAAAAAAAAAAGGCTCCAAAGATACTTGAATGTCATGAAAATGTTAATAAAGGCTCATACAGGGCTACTATTCAAAAAAAAAAAGGCTCATAGAGGGTTCTGTTGGTCACGAAATTTTATGACAATCAAAGTGCGACAAAACTATCACAAAATCTGATGTTTCTTGCCATAATGAAACACATGGATATTGATTTTCATTATGACAGATAGAGTGGAAATGCTGAGATAGCTCCTCTCTCCGCCCAAGGCAAAAACCAAGGTGCAGACATCTTCACCAAATGACCACGAGTGATCATCACATATATCTGACAAATAAGCTATATGTATTCAAAGGAATGGTTAAGCATGATGAGTTACAACAGTAACACAGAGATGGGTAGCATACTGTTTATGTAATTAATGAAAATTTGTAATTACAATTGTGTTGTCATATATAAGCATGGTTTCAAATTTCGGCCATTTCGGTCAGGACCGAACCGAAACTTTCTGAAACCGAAATTGCTGAAAATTTTCATCGAAATTTTTGATAAAATATTAATTTCTTATTTCTTTACAGAATCGGCCCAAAAAATCAACATTCCGAGCGCTTGTACCGAATTTTGGCTGAAATTTTGGTTTCGGTGAGGACCGAAATTCTACCCGAAACCGAAATTTAAAACCTTGTATATAAGTACTTGCATTAGAGTTTTCACTTATTATCTTAATGCATTCAAACCCTACAAATTGGTGGGTTCTCCTCTATCTACTCTTCTCCTTTCTCTCTTTCCCAGGGTTCATAACAAATTCATGCAGATTGAACACATAGAACCCAATGTTTCATGTCATAACCGAGATAGCTCCTCTCTCCACCCCAAGCAAAGACGTAGACGCAAAGACCAAGGCATAGACATCTTCACCGAATGAATCACGAGTGATCATCACATATATCTGACAAAAAAGCTATATGGGCATGGCTCACAAACCATAGGGGGGCCACATTTTTTGGGGGATCCAAAGCATTCATTTGGAAGGTCCTTCCATGGATTGGGTGTGTACAAAAAATCAGCCCTATAGGATAATCCTAACCCAATCAAAGGTGGAGGGGAAAATGGATAGACACTGTTCTGCCCATTTTTTCCCTCCACTAATGGCAGGGTTAGGATGATCCTATAAGGCTGATTTTTGGTACACACCCTATCCATGGAAGGGCCTTCCAAATGAATGCTTTGGATCCCCCAAAGAATGTGGCCCCCCTATGGTTTGTGAGCCATGCACAGGCTTATCTGTGCAGCTGCACATACTTTATTTTCTCATATATATATATTCACAGGAATGGTTAAGCTTGATGGGTGTTAAAAATAACACAGAGATGGGTAGTATAGTGTTTATTTAATCAATGAAAAATTTGCAATTATTATTGTGTTGTCATATATAAGTACTTGCATTAGAGTTTTCACTAATTATCTTATGCATTCAAAGCCTACGAACTGGTGGGTACTCCTCTAGCTTCTCTTCTCCTTTCTCTCTTTCCTGGGGTTCATAACAAATTCATGCAGATTGAACACATAGAGCCCAAAGTTTCATGTCATAACCAAGCATATTGGGATCAATTTTCACGCCATTGCTGAGAAAATGGAAAATGGAGAGGTGATACTGCACTTGAGATTTAAGTAGCAGACATACTAAAGGTTGGGTACTGATAAACATTTCCACTTGAGATTTAAGTAGCACAGACATACTAAAGGTTGGGTACTGAACCATTCAATAAAAAAAAAAATAGGTTGGGCACTGATACACATTTCCACTTGAGATTTAAGTAGCAGACATACTAAAGGTTGACTGCATAACGTCAGTTATATTTGATTAACAAGCTGAAATGTTCTGAGGAACACGTCAGCTTCAGAGAGAGAGAGAGAGAGAGAGAGAGAGAGAGAGAGAGAGAGAGAGAAGGGACTTTAAGAGATTTTGTTGGACATAACTAAAGGTACATTGGTCGTTTTACATGGCATTGATATATAAGTGATGTAACATTTTTATTGAATTGAACACCACACAAATTGTGTAGTTCCTCTTGCTTTCACTTCCCCGTCATCTTTCCAACACTAGCTGCCAGAGACACCACATATCCAAACTAACTCCTCCCTCCATCGTCGCAGAAGAAGAAAATAAGGGAAGAGAAGGAAATGGAACATTTGCAGCAGGACAAATTGTTTATTCCTTCTCTTTTAGAGTTTTTTAAAGTTTTCTCTGAAAAGGGTAAATTGAGTACCTGCATTATCCTGTTGTCCTATAAATCTCTTGGGACACAAGGCATCCCAGGATTGGGCATTTGGAAGATGCATTCAGAAAATCTGTCTTCCTATCCTTGTTTTTGTAGTGAGTAGTCTGTTTGCCTGTTATGTGGATTTCAGTCCACCCTAGTCATCAATTATAGTATATCTGAGATCCCTGATTGCTAAGTGGATTTTAATACATATATAACGGGCTACAGTCATAGCTTTTTTCAATAGATTAGAAACCAAATGAAACAAGATGCCAAATCTTGTGTACATGATAAGAGGAGACCTCTTATTTTATACTTCCATGGTCTATTCAATCCAACATAAGGAAGGAGAGATTGAAGACGATGTTAACCACAGAATAAGAGCAGGTTGGTTGAAGTGGAAGCATGCTTCAGGAGTTCTGTCCCATCGTAAAATACCTACCAAGTTGCAGGGAAAGTTTTAGAAGACAGTTGTGAGGCTAGCCATGTTGTACGGCTCAGAATGTTGGGCCACCAAGAAGCAGCATGTGCATAAGATGAGTGTAGCGGAGATGCGAATGCTTAGATGGATGTGCGGCCACACAAGGTTAGATCAAATTAAAAATGAAGACATCTGTAAAAACTAAAAAGGTGGGGGTAGCACAAATTGAGAAGAAGATGAGAGAGCACCGCTTAAGACGGTTTGGGCATATCCAACGTAGGCCTTTGGATGCTCTAGTTAGAAGAAGTGACTCGTGCCAAGTTGATAGAATAAAAATAGGTAGGGGCTGTGGACTCCGATCCGAGAGAGGCGGGGGACGAGCCCCCACGAACAGTCTCAGGATCATCCACGTGAATGGAGAGCTCTACCAAGGAACTCTCGAAAGAATGTGCCTCTCACAGCATGAGTGGCGATACAAAGGGAGATACCTCTCGATTCGGGGACTAGCCCAGATTCGAGGCGTACCTTAAACAAAGAAGAGTCGTCATCCAAGGAAGTGGGCCAAGGATCCCATACTATGCTCTGTTGCAATGGATAACCAGAGATATAAAAGAAGGTTCGTGCCTGGTTACGAATTTGGAAGGTCCAAAGAGCACCTCGTCCGCCCAAGTACAAACACCTGGTCTCTTATGCCATTTATTATTGACTTTGAAGAATTTTGAGCGAAAGTAATGTGAAATAGAAACGAATATCTCCGAGAAGAAGTCTATATAATCATGCATGTCTCAGAGATGAATAATAAGCACACACAAAATAAATGAAATTAGTGTCGCCTGAGAATAACTAGGTTATGAGTGTCATACCTAATTGGTGTTTGAGTTCTGGTGTGCAAACACATGCATGCTACAGCTAAAGGTATAGGGTCTGTACATGAAAGTAAGAAAACACAGCAAAACATACAACACAAATCAATTATATACATGACTGGACAAGACAAATCCTAAAACTCTAATGCAGGACTTGACTCGGACCAAGATGATCGTCCATCCCAGTTGTTCTACGTATCCCGGCCTCGGGAAGAATCGGAGTCAACGTAGTTCGATGCCCTATTCTAAACTACGATGCCTAACTATCTAGAACCACTATCCTAGACTCGATTCCACTAGACTCGACTGATTTTTAAAGCTTTTTGTACGATTGCTTAAATTCAAGTGAATTGTAATTTTTAGGACTCTCTATATGCCCTAACTAATGCAAGTTGATTAGCCTTAAGCTAATGCAGGTGAACCCTACATCCTATGTGTAACTAGGCTGTGCATCCTAAGGAAAACCATGGGCTGACTATATGCTTCCTAGTCTGGCCATCGGTTCGACTAAATGTCTAACCGATCAACTCGAGGCCTCCTAACTCTAGGGACACTCACACGACAGGACACACCATATCAATACAAATCAGGACAGACTTTTAACTCTAAAACACCCCAAATATCTAGGACAGACTCTTAACTCTAGGGGAAGATCTTTTTGAAAGGGTTTTGAAGAATTTTTGTATTTCTGGAAGATTTGAAATGTTTATTTTTGAAAGTTTGGCTGGACTTGGGATGTGGATCCCAAGCTGCACTACGTACCCTATGGAAAGGGATCAAGCCAACGTAGTTCGGAACAGAAATCCTAACTACTCTCATATGACTCAAGATTTTTGAGATTTTTGGTTTTTCATATGTTTTTGATGTTTTTGACACAAGAGGATATAATCCTATCATTATAAGGGTATGACAGATTCATGATATCCTGCAAAGGTTGGACAACATCCTATGCTTTGCGGAGGGGGGGGGGGAGACAGAATCACGACTCTGCAAGGGTTTGACAGCAGCTTATACCTTGCAGGAGCGGATAAAAAAATCACATGACTTGATAAGAGGTTGGACAGAATCCTAACCCCTATGATGATAGGACAGACTCCTGAAAGAAGGACTGACTCTGGCTAAAGAATGACTCTCTAACTAAGGACGGACTCTTTAGCTAAAGACTGACTCAAATACGAAATGACTGACTCCTAGTGCACAACCCTAAGAGGGGAGTGCTAATGAGACTAGGCTAGTCTCCTAAAAGAAGAGGAGATAAGAAGGGTGCTAGTGAGACTAGGCAAGTCTCCTAAACACAGAGAACACTATGACCAAAGAGACAAAACCTGGTCTCCAAAAGATGGATGACTTTTCTATCGAGACACAGCTTGTCTCCTAAAAGGGTTTGATTTTTTTATTTAGACATAGCTTGTCTTTCTAAAAGGCGGGCTCTAGATAACTCTTTCATTGCCTTTGCAATGAGAGGGACCTAAGGTTTAAGGAATGTACATCTAAAAGACTAGGCAAGTCTTTTATACAAAAGAGGGGAGTGTTACTTGGACTGAGCAAGTCCCCTAATGATGGGCTTGGGCTAGCGCCTTCATCGCCCTAATAGAGGATGATATTGAGAGATGCCCGACAAATGATACACACCAACTAACAACCTAAAATCATATGAAATAAAAGCCATTGAATGAGAAGTTTAAGGCATTACAGATCAACAAATTCAAAAATATGGAACAGTATAAAGGATGTCAACCTAATTTATACTTTTATTACCATAACAGTATTAACATATCACTTTATTCTAAAATATGATAATGACAGGGTGTCAATTAAAATATCATGCTTCATGTATAGAACAACTTATTCAGCCTATATGACACATGATCATTGATTCATTATTATATGAATAACTAGAGTTTCTTACACTTCAAATACGCTCAACAAGAAAGAAAACATCTAACGTCCATGACTGATTAAGACTTTTAAAGACATCCCAACTAACTGTTAATTCAATATCAAATGAAAAGGGCATTTGCATTTAATTGATGACTTTCCAGAATCTACCCAACCAAACTACTAAAGCATGGAATACACAACTAAAGCAACTAATTAAACAAACAACCTTTCGTATATAATAGGATCAAATAATGCAATCAAGGATTCAAGATCATAACTAAAGTTAACACCAGGTGACAATGGTTATAAGGAAGCAAAACACTTTATGAGCACAGGTGACATTTGACAAAGCACGTTATAAAACAAATAGCATTTGTACACTGAAAACTTGAAATCTAATTTAAATCTTTCGTACTCAAGAACTCCAAATTTTAAAAAATGGTGAACATGAAAGTTGTTTATTACAAGTATAATAACAACTTTTTAGTTTACCACTTTAGCCAATTTTCACTGGCAATAGCCCGAAATTATCATTTTCTCGAAAAGTGGGCTTCCACTCATATCAAAAACAAAAATTAAGTGTAGCTCCTTATACACTTAGAATTAGAAGTTTTACGAAACATAAAAATTATTTTTAAAAACATTCCCTAAAACTTTTATGTTCGGATCTCCGGCCAATTCCAATTGTATGTGGCCGGAAAACAAGAAAACACCCATTTGAACCCACTTTTCAATAGAAACTTGAAATGAGTATAACTTACTCAATTCTTATCCAAATTTAACAAAATTTATATGTATTCCTATCTATGAAAAAAAACCTACAACTTTCTAGTTTGCATAACTGGATAATTCTAGGCTTAAGCACCCTAAAAATATGAAAATTCAGATTTCCAGCACTCTATTCTGAAAAACTGGAAATTAAAAATTTAGATTTTGATCTTCTCCCTTGTTTCTATCATATTCTATTACCATATTAATGTATAAGTTGATGCTCTACATATATTTACATGTACATAATACATAAAAGAAAATTGTTCTTACCCTTCTTCTTTTTTGAAAATATGATAAAATATGAAAGGATTTTCATTACTTTGAACTAAACACATAAACTGAACAGATGTAAAACTGAAATTTCTGAGACTAACGTAAGTCAGAAACTAAAGGTAACTTAAGAAAACAATCTTGGATTCATGCCTTACATAGTTGTGCAAATAGGATCCCATAAGTGAATGATATAAAGAACTTTTTTTTTTTTTTTTTTTTTGAAACCTGATAAGCTAACATATACTCACAACTGTATGCCCAAAGTGAAATCTAAATTCTCAAGATGAAATGAACCTATACAATACTTTTCTTCATGCACTTAGGCATTAAGCAAGAACAGACAAGGTTACATAACGGCCAACTCAGCATGAATTATCATAACATGTAATAGTATATAAACAAGACCATTCTACAAGCAAAAGTTGCAGAAATTAAAAATTAATGTTCTGAACCACATTACAAATAGCCAGAACCTGTATATCTTTTGCAGACATCCCTACAACTTGAACTCATATATGTTATAAAGGGAATGATTCCCTAACATTCAACCTATGAAATCAACTAGCTTGCAAATATTCAAATAAATAAATAATAATAATAATAATAATAATAAATTCAAATGAGCTTCAAATTATTATCATTTTATTCCACCCCTCTTTCTCTATTGCTGTTAAAATATTCTTATGAAATT
Organism: Tasmannia lanceolata; assembly: GCF_043159265.1. Taxonomy (NCBI): domain Eukaryota; kingdom Viridiplantae; phylum Streptophyta; class Magnoliopsida; order Canellales; family Winteraceae; genus Tasmannia; species Tasmannia lanceolata. Next base: position 40,605,822 of record NW_027518689.1, read on the forward strand.
ATTATACATTCAAAGGAGACTCTAATGGTCTGCTCACAAAGAAGCAACATACAAAATAACCCTACACAACCATTGGAACATGGTTAAACTAATACCAACACAGGACATGAGGATTGCTTGAAAATTAAATGGAACAATGCCATAACAGAATCCCAACCATGGACATGTATAGTGCCAACACTCTTACAAAAGCAAATTGAAAACTGGGGAAACCTTGAGTTTTGATTCTTAATTGTGGAAGAGAACTTGAACAGCTCCTAGTTGACACCTCTAGTAAAAAGTGCTTTCCCAGTACTTTAATCAAACATCTAGCATACAAAATTCATGTATATGCAGCCACCTGCTCATTTCCACCAAGAATTTAAGTTTCAAAATCCAATGAAATTCAACAAGAGTAGGCCTAAGGCCATCATGAGTAATAAAGCCAACTCTCAAATCTAATTTTTTGGCCAATGTTTCTAAAATTGAATGGTCCAGATCTCAAGTCCTATCAACGGCTTCAATGGAATTCAAAATCACATGTACTCAAACCTCTCACATAAAAGCTTTTGAAATACAATAAATGTACCGTGAGAAATTCAACATGTAGCCATGGATCTCATAAATTGAGGTGAGAACCCCCTATTCTTGCTAAATCCAGTTGATGATTAAATGTAAGAATAACTTTCTATTAAATACATTTGAACCATTGGCAAAAAATCCATGGAAAAATCTCTCAGGCACAAAATTTGCTCCATGTTTTAGCCACCACGACTTTTTTTTTTTTTTTTTACATTATTTGCATATCTACAATTCCAAAAAAAAAAACTACCAGCTAACATATTTCACAAAAATATGTTCACGCCAGTTCATCTCATTTTCAATGAGAGCTTCTGCTTACCTTGTAAGCACAAACTCCTATTAAGGCTTGAATCATACTTTCAGGTAAGCTTACATGCATTATATTATCCAACCGTCATTTTCTTAGAAAATACAATCGATATGATTCTAAGTTGAATCCAGAATTTTCAGAGCACAATAACTAATACATCATATGTTAAGCAAAAGACATTAAACTAGCTCCTAGCACTCAAGCAAGACAGGGACAACTCAAGCTCACGTACTTAAATATAAAATCATTCAACAATTTGAAACCTAATTTTACTTTAAACACAATTTCATCAAAAAAACTACGAAAATACAGAGATCATTGAAGAGATTTTTAAGTATTGTTTAAACTAAAAATGAGAAAAATAAAATAAATAAAAAATCTCTGAAGAAAATCATACCTGATATGATGCCCTTGTAAATCACTCAGAAAATCTCAGCTCCAGCAAGAAATGATCGGATCTTTTTTTTTGAAAAATTTCACTGATATGATGCCTTCAGCCTTCAATAAGTAGATCTGTATAACCTAATTCTAAATCTAAGACTTTAGAGGCATGATGATTATCACAAGGTGTAGGTAATAGAGATTGAAGTTTAAAATCTTAGAATCTGAAAGCTTTAGAACTCAGATCTGAGGTTTTTTTAAAATGAAAGCAAAGTGGATCGATCAAGCTTGAGCAAAGAAAGAAAATGTTGAAAGTGATGTCTGCAAAGGAAGAAAACAAGTTGATCGGAACTTTGGTGAAATCGCCGGAGAAATCACCAGGAGAAGATGAAGGTGAGTTAGTGTTTCAGATTTTCTCTCTCTCTCTCTCTCTCTCTCTCTCTCTCTAAAAGGGGGAAAATAAAAATAAAAATTATGAGCTTTGGTTTGGTATATTTATAGAGATTTTTGGGGATGATATTCACACTATAAGTGGATTGGGCGCGCGGATTTGCGCGAAAAAAGTGATGGGCGCACGCCCGAATAATAGCCTATTCGGTCATGCACGTCCTTTTCCAGGATAAATTCGCCCCCCTCTTAGGATAAATTCAACCCCCATCTGCATTTGCACTACGACACTTACCTCGGCCTGTTTGCTAGGCAAACGTCTTCGGATTTCAACGAAATTTTGTAGGGACCTTGGTGGGGCCCTAACCTAGCTTAGGGTGAAGTTTGAGACCCTAGTTGATTGATTTGGTTGGGTTTTACTCAAACAAGAAAGATTTAGGGTACGGTCAAAATGGGGTGTCTACAGGGGCAGACCGAAAATAACTTGGGTAGAAACAGTGAGGACAGGCTTGAGGGCTAGGAACATAACAGAGAACATGACCTTGGATAGGATAGAGTGGAAGAAAATGATCCATTTAGACACGAACCCAACTAGTGTCAGGATTAGACTTAGTCAATTTGAGCCCGACAGATCCTTTCACCTTCTTCATGAAAATTTTCTAAAAGGATTCATTAGCCAACCCCAACTAGTTTGGGACAAAGGCTTAGTTGAGTTGAGTTGAGATGGTATGTTTCATTTTCCTCATTCATAATTTATTGAACATCCATTCTCCATCGTTTATTACCATGCTTCCACACACTTAGAATTTCCATTGCAAGGATTAGATCTCCAAGTATAAGGAATAGCACTTTCAGTTTCAGAAAAGAATTTAAATCTACCAATAATAGAAAACTACAAACACCAACTAGAATGCAGTTCCTACTAAATCTCGCTCTTTCTTAAACTCCAACTTTCACAGATCACAAAACTCCATCAATAGAGTCACAAAAACCATAAACTGCTCCTCCTACACAAGCAAAGTCCAAGAAAAAACACACAATCTCCATTACAATATGCTCCTCCTACACACGCAAACTCCAAAAAATTAAATGCGGGAATACTTTTGCTAATAAATCAATAAAATCAACCAAAGAAGAACAAAAACAGAGAAATAGAAACAAAAAACGCATATTAAGAAAAAACAGAAACTCACTCCTCACGTTCTCCTTTCCATTCACCTCTTTAGTTCCTTTCTCCGGCTTACTTTCCGGCGAGATCTCCATCGGAATGTCCTCCTTCTCGCTCTCTTTTAATCGCTTTTCGGCCTTTCCTCCGTCCTCCAAACCCCTTTCCTCTGCTTTCTTCTTTCTCTCCTCGGAGTCCTTCTCCTTCGCAGCTGAAACCACCGCTGAGATTTTTGTTTCAACGTTTTCGTCCTTAAAGAAGTCCGATTTCCTACGGAGAAAATCGACCGTGGTTTTGAAGAAATCGGTAGGGTTTTGATTGTCGAGTATCGGTTTCAGAACTTCTTCGTAAGGGCCGATGGATGTTCCAGAAGCTTCTTGATGCTGTTCTTCCTGGAGGTCTGAGATTATTGCCATATCACGGAGAAAGAGAGGGGGGGCTGAAACTTGAAACTAACAAGCTCCACAACCGAAGAAGTTCAGGGGAAGAAACACCTCAATCACTCTGGAAGTTTCTCCTGTCAGGTATACTTTAAGTTTTCCAGCACTTTTGAATGCGTATGATGTGTGGGCGTAAGGTTCAGTATTTTTCATAAGGTACAGTGGGTCCATTTTTATAGGGTGTAAGACCTTATAGCCCCTTATTTTTCAAAAAAAGTATTGTACGGGCCAGACTATAGGATGATCCAAGCCGTCCATGTCATCTTATTTTACATAGGATGATCCCAACCCTCCAATCTATAGAGGAACTGCATATTTTGGAAACCTCTATAGATTGGAGGGCTAGGATCATCCTATGGAAATGATTTTTGGGGAACAACCTATTTACGCTGTGTTCCATCACATGGACGGTTTGGATCATCCTATGATGTGTCCGTACGCTGTGTTCAAAAAGTACGGTGGGCCCACTTAATAGGATGATCCAAACCACTCGATCGTTTGTTGGGTCACAACGAAAATAGAACACCCGGTAAATAATCTTCATAGGATGATACTAACCCTTTGTTCTGTAGAGGTTTCAATAATGTGAAGTCCATCTGTAGATCGAAGGGTTCGGATCAACGAATGAAATGATTTTCAGGGTACAGGTGTTGTGGCCCAACAAATGAAGAGTTTGGAGTTGTGGCCCAACAAATGAAGAGTTTGGATCATCCAACGAAGTGGGCCCCATTGAACCTTTTGAAAAATAATGGACTTTACACACTCGCACCCAGGGATGGCAACAGTTTAGTTTCGGCTCGGTTTGACCCCCAAACCAAACCAAACCATCCTACACTCCAAACCAAAACTAAACCGAACCGAACCGAATTACTGAATGGCCAAACCGAACCAAACCGAACTGATTCAAGAATTTCGATTCGGTTTTCGGTTTCTTTCGGTTTCTCTCGGGGTGTAAAATAATTGGCCCCTTTCCATTCAAAACATGAGGTGAAAATGGTGGGCCCACCCTATTAATGGATTTGGTTGGCGCGGATGGGAATCACCTTATGAAAACATGGGTTTGGGTGGAAATGGTGAGCCCACTGATGGGTATAGAATGATGGGCCCCATCATTCGCATGGGTTTATATTGGGCCCTACCATATAGAAAACATGAGATGTAAAATGTGAGGCCTCCCATGCTATAGCTGTAAAATGATGTGCTCACCTTAACAAGTGTGTAGTCTGTGTAGAGAAGACCCGAATGAAATAGGCACCCCTTCAATTTTCAAATGCCACCTCCATCACTATGTTTCGATACTTTTAGTGTTTTGGTTCGGTTTCGGTTCGGCAAGGGTTCAAACCGAACTGAACATAGGTTTGGTTCTACTGAACCGAAATTTAAATCGGTTTGATTTACCCAAACCGAAACCGAATTTTCGGTTTGGTTTTGGCCCGGTTCGGCCAATTTTGCCAGGCCTACTCGCACCATGTAAAGTCTTTTTCAATATATATGATGTGTGGGAGTGAAGTCCCAAATTTTATAAAAGTACATTGGGCTCGCTTAATAGGATGATCCAAACCGCTCAATTGTTGGGCCACAATGTAAATAGGCTGCACCTAGTGAATCATCTCCATAGGATGAACACCAGGCTGTTTTACACTTTTTTAGTCTACTAGTAAAAACGCACATGCATTGCACGTGTGTGAACAAAGGATTATCAACTGGAAATTATTTTTTGGGACCAATCAATTTATACTGTGGCCCATTAAATGGACGGTTTGGATCATCATATGGTGTAGGTCGTAAAATATTCAGTACAATTTTATATTTTTTGATAGGTAAGTTGGGGTTTTGAAGGGACCCCAACCGGCTTATTAAAAAATACTTTATTACAGGGGCTTACACCATATATATTCTAACAAGAATTTTGTGACAAAGCTTGCAAACCAAAAACATATTTCTTACACTCCCTATTAAAAAAAACAGTACTGTACAACTTACACCATAGTATGATCCAAACCGTCCAATTGATGGGCCACATCGTAAATAGGGTGTTCCCAAAAAACATATTTCCATGCGATGATCCTAGCCGTGCAATCTATAGAGGAACGGCATATTTAGGAAACATTTATTGGTTGGAGGGTTGTAATTATCCTATGGAAATGAATTTTGGCAGACAACCTACTTACATTGTGGCCCATGAAATGGGCGGTTTGGATCATCCTACGATGTAAGCCATACAGTACTTTTCAAAAAAAAAAAAAAATACTCACTATCAGGACTTAAAACTCTCATAATCACATCATTTCCCTCTAAATCATGGGGAAATGGGTCAAAATCACCCGGAAATGGACGGTTTGGACCATTAAATGGACGGTTTGGATCATCCTATGGTGTAGGCCGTAAAATATTCAGTACAATTTTTAATTTTTTGATAGGTATGTTGGGGTTTTGCGGGGACCCCTGGCTTATTAAAAAATACTTCACTACATGGGCTTACACCATATATATTCTAACAAGAATTTTGTGACAAAGCTTGCAAACCAAAAACATATTTCTTACACTCCCTATTAAAAAAAAACAATACTGTACAACTTACACCATAGTATGATCCAAACCGTCCAATTGATGGGCCACATCGTAAATAGGGTGTTCCCAAAAAACACATTTCCATGCGATGATCCTAGCCGTGCAATCTATAGAGGAACGGCATATTTAGGAAACATTTATTGGTTGGAGGGTTGTAATTATCCTATGGAAATGAATTTTGGCAGACAACCTACTTACATTGTGGCCCATGAAATGGACGGTTTGGATCAGCCTATGATGTAAGCCATACAATACTTTTTAAAAAAAAATACTCACTATCAGGACTTAAAACTCTCATAATCACATCATTTCCCTCTAAATCATGGGGAAATGGGTCAAAATCACCCGGAAATGGACGGTTTGGACCATTAAATGGACGGTTTGGATCATCCTATGGTGTAGACCGTAAAATATTCAATACAATTTTTAATTTTTTGATAGGTATGTTGGGGTTTTGCGGGGACCCCTGGCTTATTAAAAAATACTTCACTACATGGGCTTACACCATATATATTCTAACAAGAATTTTGTGACAAAGCTTGCAAACCAAAAACATATTTCTTACACTCTCTATTAAAAAAAAAAGGTACTGTATAACTTACACCATAGGATGATCCAAATCGTCCAATTGATGGGAGACATCATACATAGGGTGTTTCCAAAAAACACATTTCCATGCGATGATCCTAGCCGTGCAATCTATAGAGGAACGGCATATTTAGGAAACATTTATTGGTTGGAGGGTTGTAATTATCCTATGGAAATGAATTTTGGCAGACAACCTACTTACATTGTGGCCCATGAAATGGACGGTTTGGATCAGCCTATGATGTAAGCCATACAGTACTTTTTAAAAAAAAATACTCACTATCAGGACTTAAAACTCTCATAATCACATCATTTCCCTCTAAATCATGGGGAAATGGGTCAAAATCACCCGGAAATGGACGGTTTGGACCATTAAATGGACGGTTTGGATCATCCTATGGTGTAGACCGTAAAATATTCAGTACAATTTTTAATTTTTTGATAGGTATGTTGGGGTTTTGCGGGGACCCCTGGCTTATTAAAAAATACTTCACTACATGGGCTTACACCATATATATTCTAACAAGAATTTTGTGACAAAGCTTGCAAACCAAAAACATATTTCTTACACTCTCTATTAAAAAAAAAAGGTACTGTATAACTTACACCATAGGATGATCCAAATCGTCCAATTGATGGGAGACATCATACATAGGGTGTTTCCAAAAAACACATTTCCATGCGATGATCCTAGCGCTGCATTCTATAGAAGAACGACATATTTAGGAAACATTTACTAGTTGGAGGGTTGTACTTATCCTATGGAAATGAATTTTGGCACACAACCTACTTACATTGTGGCCCATGAAATGGACGGTTTGGATCATCCTACAATGTAAGTCATGCAGTACTTTTTAAAAAAAAATGGGAAATGTTATCTGCACTACTGTATTTTGATGAGCACACTCCTCACTTTATTAAAAGTACGGTATGGCCCGCACCATAGGATGATCCAAACCGTCCATTAGATGGGCCACAGCCTAAATAGGTTGTGGCCCAAAAATTATTTCCATAGTTTGATCCTAACCCTCCGATCTATAGTGGGTTCGGATCAACCCTCTAACATTCAGATTGGAGGGTTAGGATCAACCAATGGAAGTGATTTTTGGGGCACGACCTATTTAGGCTGTGGTCCATCTAATGGATAGTTTGGATCATCCTATGGTGCGCTCCATACCGTACTTTTAATAAAGTGAGGAGCGCCCTCATCAAAATATAGTAGTGCTGATAACATTTCCCAAAAAAATACTCACTATCAGGACTTACACTATATAAAAACTCTCATAATCACATCATTTCCCTGTAAATCATGGGGAAACGGGTCAAACGGGCCGGGTCAAAATCACGGGGGGAATTTTATGGGTCATTAGGCTTGGATCCGCAACTGGCCCGCACACCCACGGGTCAATCGGAATTTTGACGTTTTTTTGAAGATTTTTTTTTTTTAATATAGATTTGCTGGCCACCTTCGCTAGTCTACTTGTCTGCTTGTAGCCCATCCTTTGCTGCAAAGATTGGCAAAAGTACGAGTTGTGCAAAGGTGGCTTGCAAAGATTGGCAGAAGTACGAGTTGTGTAAAGGTAGCTAACAATACATAATAGCAATAAATAATAATCATGCAGATACTAAGTTTTAAATGAAAAATTACTGGAAAATGGTGGCAAAGGAGCAAAATTATGAAAAAAATACCGAAAGAGTAATAAAATATGACAATTACGGGAACAAGTATAAAGAAAATTCAAAAATTATGACAGTTTCGGGCAAAGAGACAGGAAGAGGAGACAGCTGGCGTATGATATTATTATTATATGATCATTAATAGGTAGCGGTGTTTGTTTGGACGTTTTTGTAGGGGCATTTAATGTCGAACATGACAAAAATGCCCTCCCAAAATAGGATGTATTGGTAAAGTTAATTAAACACGTACAGGAAAGAAAGCGAATTTCAGTAAAAGAAGGGAACCAATTGTTAAGATTCTCGCTTTATATATAGTAATAATGATTATTTTTCAATGTATATTCATGTGTGGGCATAAAGTCCGTTATTTTTCAGAAAGAAGGATCAACTAACATATGAAGATGATTTCGGGGTGCGGCCTATTTATGTCGTGGACCAACAAATGAGTGGTTTGGATCATCCTATGAAGTGGGCTCCTTTTTTATTGGCAAGTTGGGATGGAGCCTGCCCCCTCAAGGTTTTGCATGTCAACCATTGAGCTACAGACCCAACATGGATGAAGTGGGCTCCACCAAACCTTCTGAAAAGATACTACACTCTACGCTCACAGGCCATTTAAAATCTCTAGGTTTTTGGATGTTATTATTATGAGTTTTTATACGGTGTAAGCCCTTGTAGTCCGTATTTTTCAATAAGCACTATACGACGACAGTATAGGATGATCCAAACCGTCCATGTGACGGGCCACAACGTACATGGGTTGTGCCCAAAAAATCATTTCTATAGATGATCCTAGCCCCCGGATCAATTCCTGTTATAATACTCAAGCTATTAACATCCAATCATAAAACTGTGAAACCACCATTTATCAAAATATGGTGGCGTGGAAATCAATCCCACAAAAGAACAACGAAAATACGTCCAAAGTTTAAACACAGTTTATTCCAAAAGGGATTTGCTAGCGGCCATGGCCGCTAGCAAATCCCATTCCGAAAACTTGTCATTGAAGAAAAAACAAAATTATCGAATTAATTTATAAAAAAGCTTACGACGGAAGGTACATTTCTCCTCTTCTCTTAAGCTCACTCCTGTTGATGAAATTCATGGCATTACCTCAAACCAGTTCAAGGAGTGTCAGCTCAACGCATCCCGACTTTCTAAATCAAGCCGGGTTAATTCCATTAAAAAACAAAAAAAAGAGGTAAAAAGTATGTAAAAGAAACCATGAACATAGGATTTTGGAAAGGGAAATGATAAATGTGCCCCTTTCATTGCTTGGGACACCAGCTGCATTGTACGTGGCAATAAGGTCACTTCATTCCTTAAATGTGAAGTACATCATCCCCTTTGCCGTCATAGATACACTCTAGCCGGGTGTCCCAAGTAATGAAAAGGGGCGCATTTATCATTTTGCTATTGAAAATCGTGATAACATTAGGGAAGGAGTTCAGTTTTGGGTCAGGTAGAGCTGCCCAAGGCAGAACCCTAACCCAACCTGGAATTAGATCGGGCTGGCTTTCTCCAATGCTAATCCAACCATACCCTATTAAGGGTTGAACCAATCGGGTTTTGCTTGAGCCCAACCCACAAGTTGCACGATAATGACATGTCATATTGTGAGATCCCACATCGGAAAAGGATAAAAAGTTATTGGGCTATATATGTGTGGACTTTTCCCTTAACTATGTGGACGCATTTTCAGCATCCCTGCCAGGTAGGGGTAAGGGTATGGTAGTGAGGTTGGAGAACAAAATCGGGGCAGGTAGAAGATCAGAATTAGACAATATTTACACACTGGGGTCGGGGCTTGATACATACTGTGTGGCTTCCAATAACAGTCAGACTAAACGAAGATTATGTTTGCTTGATAAGGACATGCAAACGTCAATTATTCAAATTTAGGCAGACCCCCTTAGAAAAACTCTTCATGTGAATGGGAATTGTGAGCAAATTATCTACAAGCATGTCCTGTAATCATCTGGCGGCCAAACTTGATCCCTACAACAGTAAAAATCATAAATTCCATTACCACCCATTTAAATGTCTTTTCTTTCGTACTCAAATTGGTAATAGCATCGCCACATCCATCACTCTCACAAAATCTCTCTCACCACTTTTAATTAAACCCTAAACCTAACTATACCCAACAATTTGTATCAAACAGCAATAATTTGTTTACATAAGGCCTTCTTTGGATTGCAGGAGTTTTTAGAAGAAAAAAAATGTTTACAAGGGAAAATATCTCTAAAAATTAGACGTATTCATATTATTATTGCTCTCTAAATCATGGGAAGATAAAATTTCCAAGAATTTTTTTTCTTCTATCAGATATGTTTTTCTTACAATCCAAACATGGGTAAGAGATCAAAGTACCCTTATACTTGGCCAATGGCACTTAAATCTTAAAATTACCCAGAAACATAAAAGCACAACATGTGTGGAAAATGTTGGCGGGTGATTATTTCTCGAAGCCCATTAGCACCATCACGGGTACATACGTGTGGCATTTTATCGACATCCATGGGTATAGCCCTAACCATGTAACACTTCCTTCATCCAACTATTTGTTCTTGCCCTGCTCACGTTTGTATTTATTTGTTTGGCAAAAAAAAAATGAAAACTCGACGTCCTCCTGCTACCACTGTCAGCTGCTTGTATTTGCCATTGATTTTGATGTCAATGCCATGCCTAATACGAGCAATAAGATATAAGAGATTACAATTTTTTGGAGCATTAATTATTAAAGACCCAACTCTATTCATAAATGCTAACAGGTAGATGCATCGAGTATTAGAAGTTTATTTAAGAAGTTCTAAAGATTATAAGTAGTGACAGGCGAGAGTAGCCAAAAAAAATTCACAGGAAGTTAAACATTGAAGTGAAGAATTTCTTATGTCCTGTTTGAATTGTGGGAAAAACATTTATGATAGATTTTTTTTCCTTGGGGCAAAAGTTTTTACTTTTACGATTTAGAGGGAAATGATATAATTATGGTTAATTTAGAGGTAAATTATCATAAATTGAAGTCCCTGTAAGTTAAAATTCAATAGGTTGGGTTCAAGTACTCATTTTTCATGTGTGAAAAAAGTAAGAAAATTTAGAAACGTTTTTTATATCCAAAATTTTCCAAAAATTTCATAATCCAAACAAGGCCTAGGAATGATAAACTCAGGAGTGCACCTGCAAAAATAAGATGAAAGGGCGCCCTTGAGTTTAGTATTCCTCGAATTTCTTACAACAAGAAATTACGTGAAGGTAGAGGTGTAATCCGGTGAAAAGGACTATTTCACTAAATGCTAGAGCTGCTGGCAGTACCATGTTTTGATAAGTGCACAAACTCCTCATCTTTTATCTTTCAAACAGCTGCCGAAGGTTATTACTTATTACAGTGCTCAAAAAGCTGTAAGAAGGAAACTAAAAGGGAATAAACAAGCTGAATTTGTGCAACTATAAAAACATTGTAGTGCCAGTATCATTACCTTAAGTAAATTGGCAATATAACGGGGCAGGGATGGGGGGTTTCTAATTTTCTATTCTTCTTTCCTTTTGCGGCGTCTACATTGATGAATAGTTTCAGAGATCGGATTATTATTTACTCTCCCAAAATCAAAATGTCTCTCTATAAATACCAACCATCGGAGAAAAACTCCTTTCTTCAGAGAAGATGAACAGCAACAAGTTCCAAATCTTCGATTCTCTTACGGCCTAGTAAGAGCGGTTTCTCATGGCCAACCGCGTCTACGAAGTTTGGGAAGGAAAAAATGTAAGATTTTCATTCTTTTTTTAGCGGTTTTTTTGTGATTTTTGTAGATTTTAGCACTTGGGTATGTTCGGATCATGGTGTGAAATTGTGGGTTTTGATTGATTTAGTGGCTAGTTTCTTTAGTATTTGAATTGGGTGGTGTTGGATGTGAGACTGTTGGTCGATTTTGGCACTTGAAGGTGTGGTGTGTTTTATTTGACTTGGTGCTTTCTTTAGAGTTTACTTGAATTGGGTTATAGGTGATAATGATATGCTTATTGGCTTATTTTTGTATGTGGGTCTTTGTCATTTTTGTGTTCGAGGATTTTGTTCCAGAGGATGTTTTATGGTTTATGAGATAGTAGGGGTGGGGGGAGTGGGTGGTGGAGAGGAAGGAATCAAGAAATCATCGAACATTTTGGCATTTTCCCTTGTGAGAGTACATCTATGGGTGATGTTGGGAAAGTTGCCTTGTTTCCCACATAATATGTTTCCTAATTGTGGTTGGAAACCAATTAGGAAATAGCCTCTTGGTTTTCTACAAAACCTATACTAGAGAGTGGGTCTGTAGCTCCTGTGGGTTTTTGGCAAGAGGCTTGGGGTGTGTCGCCTACCTCAAGGAGAGAGGGGGGGGGGGAGGTTCTTGCTCGGGTTTTTCTTCTTGGATTTCTTCTTGGGTTTCTCTTGGGTACGGTCTTGGGTGAGAGAAGCAAGGAAAGGGTTGCGGGTTTGTGGGTTTGGGTTTAATCCATTGTAATCCTCGTATATTGTTTTTCTCATAGTGAAGATCGTGTTTCTCGCCCGTGGATGTACGCTGGGCCGAACCACGTAAATTTTGGTGTTCATCTTGTGGCTTGTGTTTCTTTTTTACTTTTCCGTTAATTTGTGCACGATCGGATCGGATTTGCCTGGCAGATTTTCTCAATAAGTGGTATCAGAGCTGTGGTTGGAGCGATCATTGAGGCGGAGTGGAGTGATCGTGGGTCTTGAGATTTCTAAAACCTGGAAGGCATGGGATGATCTACTACTCTCTTGCTGACGGAAAGAAGGGCGAGAAATTAGAAAACAATGGATGGTCTCCTTCTTCTCTTGTCTCCCATCCAGGATTTTGAGGAAATCCAAGATTCTAAAATCCGAGTATCCAAACGGCCCCTTACTCTATTCATTGTCCCTACCATCATCTACTACCCTTGACGTCTCCTTTGCATGCCCATAGAGCTTGGAGCATTCCAACGCCGCCTAGAATTCATGTTTTTAGGTGAATGACTTGCCTCAACAAAATCCTCACCGTGGATCACTTTCGGAATCATAGAATGATTATTACTGACCACTGTGCCTTATGCCTCGAGGCATGTGAGACTATAGATCACTTATTATTTCTTGCAGGGTTACTGGAGCTATTTGGTCCTTCATCCTTCAGTTATTTCACATTGCATGTCTTTTCCCATATCATATTGATAAGCTCTTTGAGGAGTGGTTGTACGCTCCTTGTCCGATCAGGGGATGAAGGTTCTGGAGCCTAGCTCTTCTAGTCTTACTATGGACCACTTGGAAGGAAAGGAGTAATTACATATTCAACGGGAAAGCCATAAATATCCGAAGCCTTTGTCAATGGATCTTCTCCTTGATGTTGTATTGGGCCAACAGTTTGACTGAATTTAGAGGCATCAAGATTAACTCCCTTAGAAGATCCTGAGATAATATTCGGACTAGGATGATCTCATCGCTAAGGTGACTCTTAAGTGAACTCCAACATCTTTTGGGAGCGTTGAGCTCAACTTTAATGGGTCCAACCTAGGGAATCCTGGAGTGTCTCGCATTGGAGGCATCCTACCTGAGGCAGATGGTGTGACAAGGTGGGCTTACTCTGATCCACTGGGTATTTCTGATGCTATTAAATGCAAAAGTGTACTCTCCTAATTTCCATCCGCTTCGTAGATGAGGAAGACCTTGATCGACTAATTGTGGAAGGGGATTCCCTCGATGTGATCCTTCATGATATTTTCTTTTTATATATGATGGAATGATGGAATGAAAAAGATTGTTCTTTGTTGCTTTGCAAAATCGTGGATGTAAAATCTACTTTCCCAAGGTGCAAGGCCTAGGATTCCTATGGTGTGATGCCTCATAATTGCTAGTGGGATTCTAGCACCATCTTCTTCTCCAAGGTGCAAAGCTTTGAAAACTTGGTGCGAAGCGTAGGAAAGATATGGAGTGATTCTAGGTCTAATCTCTCTTTATTTTTTTTTGAATGGTCAAAAATTCATTAATCGGATTGAGACGGTCAAAGATATACATAAATTATAGAAACACCAATAATTACAATACATAAAGATGACGCTCAAGGAAGAAGAAAATCATATTATTCCAATGATGCCAAATTAACACCCCTTCTAGCGAGAGAGTCAGCCACCCCATTGTCCGATCTTCTAACATGGTGAAAAGATGCAGCAGAGGAACCAACAATATCTCTAATCTCATTGAAATAATCCGCAAAACGCCAAGGAAACAGATGTGATCCAGAAAGCCAACGTATGACATTGAGAGAGTCCCCTTCAACCACTATACGATCAAAATTCTCCCCCTTCAATAGTTTAATCCCTTTATGCACCGCCCTAACTTCCGCCTCATTTGAATCGGTAATGCCCAAAGAACCCGCAAAAGACCATTTAACCTCACCCATCTCATCCCGCAACACCTGTCCGATGTTGTCCAGTCCCAGATTGCCAAGAATAGAGCCATCGAAGTTCAACTTAACGAAGCCACTCGCTGGCGGTTCCCAAGACTGAGAAAGGGGAGAAACTATATGTGAACTACAACACTGTACCAATATTTGCTTGATTTGCCATACTTCCCTCCCTCCTCGGATCCACCCCTCTAGTCACTTCTCTCTAGCTGTTAGCCCAAGGGTTCAACGATCACCCAAGTTTTGACTGATCACAAACCTCAATTGATTGGAAAATAAGTACTCACAATTTGCCTTGTAGAATACATGCTGTTTCAGGACAAAGTTAAAGTGGTGAAGATTCACGGCTAAGTGAAAACCAAATGGAGATTCACTTTATGAAGCTCACAGCAAATGAATATCACAACACAACATCAAGGGACCATGAAGATCTATGGCTATCAACTTCGTGAAGTTTCAAAGCAATCAAGCAAAGACGGTTGAAGATTGTCTAGAGTTAGGAGTCATATCTCCACTTTGGAATGTAAATCAAACTCCCATAGGTCTAAGTGTGGTTCAAGGCTATAAACACTCCCTAAGAGACCTAAAGAACCCTTTGAAAACAACCAAAGAAACCCCCAAAGTTTAAATACAAAAATGGTTTTTCGAAGTTTGTTCGAGCACCTGAAGGTGTGCTCGACACCCTCTTTGGGCATCCGAGAAACCTGGTTTTGTCATCCGAATACAAAGGCAATTTCTAACAGAGAACTGAAAATTTGTAGGGTTCGTCGGACTCCCGAAAGGGATGTTTGAGCGTCCGAAGGTCTACTTCAGACTTCCGATACACAGGCAATTTCTAACAGAGAATTGAAAAATTACAGGGTTCTCTTTGGACTCCCGAAAGGGATGTTCAGGCATCCGAATCGGACGTCCGAATATATACCTCGGACTTCCGAATACGAAGGCAGATTTTGTCGGGTGTCCAAAGCCCCTTGTCGGGTGTTAGAGTCGAGCGTCCGAAGCCCATTCCGAGCATCCGAAATTTGAATTTCTGACCTTTTTTAAACGCAACGACTAGTTGCTTGGACTTCCGAAGGGATTCAGAGTAGCCTCTTAGATGACCGTTGGGAAACCCACTTTTCACTCTCAAAACTATAAATATGGGTCTCCCTTTGCATTTAACACTCTGGATACACTAATTTTCAGAAAAAAAAAAAAACACACACACACACACTGGATACACTAAGTATATTTTTTTCAAGCTTGCAAACATCTTAAATTCTTCACCCAAAAGCATTTGACTCTCTCATTAATTCTTAATCCTTGAATTTTCACATCATTTTAGTGGGAGATTTGAGTTAGGAATTTAGGATTCATTGTAAGAGAGAGATCTTTGAGTTTATCATTATATCAAGCCTAAGAGAGCGTTTCAAGTTCTTCTTTGTAAGCAAGAATTGTAGTGTGTTGAGAGGGATTCTATCCTTGCCTTTGGTGTGTATGAGGCCCTCCGATCCGGGCTTGGTGTGGTATCGGATATAGTGGAGACCAACGACAAGTGGACGTAGGGAAGGCCCGAACCACTCTAAATCTCGGTGTCATTTCTCTTGGCTCTTCCTTCCTCTCTATGTTGTGTGGTGATTGGTAACATCTTTACCTTGCCCCTTTTAAATTCATATCTTAACAAGGGTTAGTTAGTTTTAATTTGTATTAACACTCCCTTAATTTTTTAAACAACCCAATTCAACCCCCTCTTGGGTTGCCTTTTGGAATTTCACCAGCCATACCAGAGATCGAAGCTAGAAACAAATTTAAAGGAAGGGATTTTGCCCAAGAAATAGTAAGCACCGTCACCTTAGATGCAAGGTAAGAAGCACTCCTAACCAGTCCCTTAAAAATTCTTGCATTTCTTTCCTTCCAATCACCCATAACACTGCTAAAAACGATATAAGCCACAAAATTTTGCCCTTTCTTTCCATGGAGAGAAAAACCAATTATCAGACGCCTGGAAAATGTCCTCAAGAAAGACCCAAGGAGTATCAAACCTCTTCAACACACTTCCTCAAATTTCCCTTGCCACCTTGCAATGGAAAAAAGATGGTTAGCCGATTCTCCATCCTCAGCACAAAGAGCACAATGATCTCTCTCTTGCTTTTTTTGAAGAGAGAGAGAGAGAGAGAGAGAGAGAGAGAGAGAGAGAGAGAGAGAGAGAGAGAGAGAGCTTTATTTTCTTACTTTTTTTGCATGATAAATTTCTTGCTTTAATTCTCTTTATTTTCAGTTCTTGATCTCCATGTATTATTCTTTGATCCTTGAGCCCCTTATTCTCGCAAAAAACGCTTGCCTATACCTTCCCGGCCTACGTTTGCACATTCCTGGCATATGTCTGTACCCTTTTAACCCTATCATAAACCTAGTAGAAATAGTTTTTCAATTTAATCACATATTTTAGGATCTAAAACCCTAATTTCCACCATCCTTTTACACTTAATGTCCTTTTCATAGATCCGCCCTACATCATATTTGATATCAGAGCGAATGACTGAAGTATCAGTCCTTCATTCAATCATCCTACATAATCTGCAGACACAATAGAAGAGACTCGAATAGGCTGGCAGGGCATTCAGTTAGATTTCACCTTGTTTGGGGAGCAGAAAATAGCGAGGCTGATCAACTTGCTAGAAAGGAGTAGGCTGACCCATTTTGGAGATGTTTCATTTTTTACCTTCTTTTCTTGTTTGTATTGCTGTATTTTTTTGTCCTATTCTCTTCTTTCCTCTCCTTCTGTAGCAGTTTTAGACCACCACAGTTATTTTAATAAAATCATTACTATTCAATAAAATAGAGTTTCTGTGCTTGTAAGGTTCGCAAAGGTAAGGGTAAAACTTTTAGGTAGTCGCAAGGCAACGGGTTAGATTCTAAGTTGTTTGAGAGGCTTCCAGGTAAGGGGAATGGTGGGGAACGGGGTTTCCTGGGGTTATGGGGATTTGGCTGTAGGCTTTAGATTTCTTGGATGGGTGATGGAAGGTGTGTGTTTCTAGGCAGTTGTATGATTGAGATGGAATTTTTTGGGCAGCAGTGTTTCTGGGTGGGAGTTCTGGCAGATGTAACGGCTGATATGGGATTTTAGGGTAGTAGCAGGTGTGTAAGCTTAAGGGGATTTGATTGCAGGGTGGAAGGGGAAGGAGAGGGGTGTTGAAGGTTGATATGGGAAGGGGAAGAGGGGTAGTGAAGGTTTCTGGGGAAAGGTGAGGCTGACGAGCAGTCTTGAGGTAGGGATATGGTTGCTAGTTTGTAGAGAAGGGGAAGAAGGGTGGTTGATGGCAGTCATGAGGTTGAGGGTTAGTAGGTAAGTGGTTGTGGACTCGTGGGCAGCCCTTGTCTAAGAACCACAAAAAATTAAAAATAAAAGTAGGAGGGGTTGAGAAGAAGAAGAGAAGAAAAAGGTAAGGGAAAGATAGTACCTGGAGTCACACATGGATTTCAAAGGCTTCACACCTATGAAGAAGATAAGGTCTCACATCGGCTCAAGCAAAGAAATATGGATGCATTCAGTATCAATATCATTATATATCTATCTATCTATCTATCTATATATATAAACAGAAAAAATCCCGCAAAAATCCTAAGGGGCTCTGTTTTAAAAGCTTGAACAAAATAGAAACTAGCCCTATTTAGAAACATGTTAAAAAATGGAAACTAGAAATCCCACAAAAATCCTAAGGGGCTCTGTTTTAAAAGCTTGAACAAAAATAGAAACTAGCCCTATTTAGAAACTCAACTCAACTCAACTCAACTCAACTCAACAAAGCCTTTGTCCCAAACTAGCCCTATTTAGAAACATGTTAAAAAATGGAAACTAGACCTGTAAACAAATTAAACTCGTAATGACTTCAGATCTCTCACATGGACCTTTTCTTACTACAATAGCTACCACGACTCTTAATTAGACCACTTATAGGATTCCAAATAAGCACTGAAAACCTCCATTCAACCTCCACGAAAATAATCAGTGGGCCCTAGGTGCAATAAGTGGCTTTAGTGTCAAAAGGGCTGGGGTCAATAATGGTAATGACAGTCACTTTAACAATGGCCTCAAAATTGGTCAGGGTATCCGAGACACCCTGAAAAGTGTAGGAAGTGAGGGAGGGTCCCCCATCAAATTATTGATGTATCTATTATGGTGGATAAGATGATCCATGGCCAATATTTTTTAGGTAAGCTGCCCAACAAAAACCAATGACTAGGGTGTCTGGAACAAAAAGTCTCCCTAATGTCGGTCATGCTAAAATAGAAGGATATAACAATGAAATATCATTGGAGCATCATTTCCAAAGTCGCTTATCCGGCCCCTCCTGGTGTAGGAGTCATCAAGCATTCCCTTGTAAGCTGGCCAATGGATTGTCAGATCCACAAACTATTCTAAAAGAGAAGTCTTCACTTCCCTTGTCTAGGGGCATTGGACAAAGCATGTCCAAAGAAGTTTCTTTTAAATTCCCACAAAATCAACAAGATAACACATTTCTATGTTCAAAGAACTAATTATGGCACCTATCTCCACAAAAAAGGCACATCCTGTTGGCTCAGTGTAGTGGTACCCAATTATACTAGATGATTGAGGAGCTAAAAGGATTATGGGCACACTTCTTTCATGAAGTATGGAGGCTATTGATTTGTAGGAAGAACACATGGGTGGGTTTTAACGTTGACCTAATGCAAAATTTTCTGGAGGATTAACAAAGGTATTAAATATCCCAAAGGTGAAAAATCTGTACTTGCCTTGCCCTAGGGTATTAGACAAGTATGTGCACTTGACCAGAAAAAACAGAAAAAAGGATGTGTACTTGCATTGTCCAGGGGTGAATTATGTATGTATATTCCTCTGCTCACTGTATGTGATACCCAATAAGTATAGTTGGATGACCGAGGAGTGAAAAGGTTGCTGAACCACATCCCTCATGGAGCTTTGGAGGGGGTGCGAATTCGTAGGAGGCAAATATGGATTTTGGTTCTCTCTAGTCAACCTTGCCCTATTACGTGATTTTGTGGAGGATTCAGCTAGAGTGGACTGATTGAATCTCTAATTTAGAAGCTAAGGGTTAGATATAGGTGCTTGAGGGTATTTTAATAGAAATGGTAGTGTATGCTCTTCCTACGATCCTACCTTACTCTTTGGGGTTTCTAATACCTCTTTTAGCTTGTTTCTATATTCTATTTTTCTTTTGACCAATTGGAAAGGATATGCCTTCACTTTTATTTATCTTTGGCATATCGGTTCCATGGACCAAAACCTAAAGGTTGCAGCATCTGACTCGTACTGGTCGCACATGGTGCTTGCCCACACTTAGATTGTTATTTGACTTGGGGCCAAGCAATAGCAGGTCATTATCAGGTTGGAAGGTTATTGTCAGTCAGCGTACTGTACATTTCTCATTTCCTGATTTTTCTTGCTAAATTTTTGTTATGCTATTTTTATTTTTATTTTCATTTCAATTTTTTTTAAATTTTGGTTCTGAATTTTTACTAGTCCTCTAACACATTTTTTGTGCCTTTTCTGCAGAGGTTTATCTTTGGCGGAAGGTTGATATTTGGACCTGATGCTAGGTCATTGCTTATCACTGTATCACTCATTCTTGTTCCAATTGTGATCTTTTGTGTATTTGTCGCAAGAAATCTTCTCCACAAATTTCCTGCATATAATGCAGGATATGCAATTATGGCGGTTGCAATTGCCTTTACAATCTATGTGAGTCCTCTTTAGTCTTGTTTTACTTGGCCCATTGTATGTGACATTTTTCTCATTCTTATTTTTGAAATAACCAAACTTCATTAGCGGAACATTTAAAACATTGACTATTGTCTTTGACCTAGTGTGGGTAGGCATTTATGCAGTCATTGCTCTAGTTAATTTGTTGTCAGGGCAATTTATGTAACTTCGGGCATCTTGTTCCGTATGAAAATTCTTTTCACATATTTCCATCTTCACTTTCTTTTTTTGGAATGGTAAAAATAAAATTTATGTTCTCGTCTTTCAAGTTTCAACTCAAGAATGTTATTTTTTCTTTGACACAAGTTCTATCTTTAAGACATATTCCAAGATTGGCTAATGAAATGGCAGGCCTATCTAGAAGTGGTGTGGAAAGGGATATTTTGATCATTGGCAATTCGGTTTTGTTATAGAGTAAATTATTGTATATTGATGTTGTTTGTACGGCTTTTTGATGTACTTCAGTTATTTGGGACATCTCATCCTGTTTTGCTATGCTTCTAGTTTTACTTTAAGAAAGTTTCTTTGATATCCTAAAATGAAAAATTTGTTAACTCTAACCACTTATTACCTGCATGGGTATCTGATATCAGCCTGAGCATTTAAAGTTGATCTTTTCTGCCATTATATCAATATTGGAGCATGGCTGATAAAAACTGAGCGTATCGTACAATTCATTATCAACTTTTTTGGTTGTAAAAATAGAAGGTATTAGAAAATAAGAAGAAATTATGGGAAATAGAGAAAATCAGAAGTTTTACAGCATAAATACGCCAGATACATATAAAAATGCATTATGGTGATACACAATATTCTCTCACATTACTAATCCAAAAATATGATCCATATCACCCCAGTTGATATGTATCAGATGATGTTTCAATCCACGTTTTGTGTTGTTAATCTTATTTAGGAATTTTTGTGCCAGTCTTCCATTATCTTGATCATCAAGAT
This sequence comes from Tasmannia lanceolata, assembly GCF_043159265.1. Lineage (NCBI taxonomy): Eukaryota > Viridiplantae > Streptophyta > Magnoliopsida > Canellales > Winteraceae > Tasmannia > Tasmannia lanceolata. The sequence goes on from NW_027518689.1 coordinate 40,627,027, forward strand.
CGATCGCAGGTTGTTAAGATCTTCGGATTCTGTTTCTTCATTGATAAAGTTGCAGTTTCTTGTAGAACCACACCGATTGAGTATGGCCATTGACCTCACAACTACTACTATCATGTCTTCTCAAATCATGTGAACTGCTTACTAAATATTATTTGTCCTTTCGTTCTTCTCTGGTGGATGGATTTCTTTCCTCAGGTTCAATATACCTTTTGTTTTTTTGTCATTGTCTGTTGAGTGGTGGACTGACATCAGAATGGTTTTTATTCTTTATTTTGTTAAGTTGTTTAGCTTGCATGAATTATTTAACTCGCATAGCTTTGTTTCTTTTTCTAATTGTTGACTAATTCATGTTTCTGATTGTTTTATATGCTTTCTAAACTACTTAATTATGTTCAGAAACATATTCTTGTGGTCTACATCCTTCAGATTTTTTTTTGAATGATACATCCTTCAGATTATTTTTTTTTTTTTTGAATGATCAGATTATTCTCCTTTTTAATCCATAAAATTTTCCAGTTATTTTTTTGGCAAAAATTGTACTCGAACACTTGTTTATCACATAATGCAATATTTTTACTAGATATTATTTGTCCATCTCTTATTCTGTGGCGGGTGCCTTTCTTTCATCTTCACTTCAACATATCTTTTGTCCTCATTATAGACTGATGAGTGGTGGAATCACTATGGATTTTCTTCTTTATTTTGATAAGTTGTTTGGCGTGCATAAATTTGTAGTTAACTATTACAATATGCTTTCGGCCCTATCTCATGCTCTCCTTACCACCCTCTCACACTGTGAACAGGGATTCCATGATTTTTTTTCATGGTTGCCCAACATGCCCAATGTGTTTTCTAATACCATTAAAATTATTCTCCTTGTTTTTTTCCCCATAATTTTAGTTCCTGTACTTGAGTTGATGACAGTTGCATACACATATCTCTCTCATTTTTATTGTTTTTATCTTAATCCCTAAGTTGGTTTTCTTAGGTACTAGTGCTGCTTCTTGTTACTTCTGCCCGAGACCCCGGTATTATTCCACGCGCTTCACATCCACCAGAGGAGTTATGTTTTGATTCTTCAGCTTCAGCTGAAGTTGGTGGAAGAAAAACACCGACCCTTCAGTTTCCTCGGACCAAAGAAGTTTTGGTTCATGGTATACCTGTGAAGGTCAAATACTGCGACACATGCATGCTTTATCGTCCTCCTCGTTGCTCTCATTGCTCCATCTGCGATAATTGTGTGGAACGCTTTGATCATCATTGTCCCTGGGTGGGTCAATGCATTGCAAAGGTATGATATTTAGCATGCGGTTTCCTTCAACATTTTTGACTTTTTCCATTTGGCTAATGATTTTCCTTTTCTTTCTTTTTTCTCTCATATTGGAAGCACCATATTGATGGAGTAAAAAGAGGTAGGGGCAGAGTAGGTTACCTGGAACGCGGTTCGTTCCGGTACGCGGTACAGGAACGGGTACGGGGTACGATGGTAGTCCAGTACGCGGTATGATGAGGGTATATATATATGAGAAAACGGTTTTTACACACATGTGTAGATAAGTTATCTACACACTAGCTTAAAATACAATGGAGGGCATATTGTTTGGGTGATCCAAACCATTCATTTGATTGGCCCTCAATGGAGGGCATATATATATATATATATATATATATATATATATATAATTTCATATATTTTTACAAGAATGTCATTCCATAGTACACACTACACACATTTAATACACAAAATATAAAAACCTCGTGTATGTCATACATATTTTTTCAAAAAGAAAGTTCCCGTTGGAATATATGAATATCCTTCGATAGTCCATACTACATCAATTTAATAAAAAAATAAAAAAACCTCATGTATGCCCTACATATTTCTTTCAAAATAAAGCTCTAGTTCCAATTCAACCCAAAATATATAAAATTTGTAGCTCTCTCCATCTCTCTTCTAGTCTATATGCATCTCTCTCTCTTTCTCTCCCGCGGGTCGCCGCGGTTCGTCATTTTTGGCGATCCGGGTCGTTAGTGAACCACGTTTCAGATCGTACGACCCCGGATCGCGGATCGGAGGGCGAATGGTGAATCCGGTAACTCCGGCAGACCGAAAACAGCTTGGGTAGAAACAGTGAGGAAAGACTTGATAGCTAGGAACATAACAGAGAGCATGACCTTGGATAGGATAGAATGGAAGAAAATGTACCACGTAGAAGAACCCAATTAGAGCTAGGATTAGAGCCGGGTAGATTCCTTTCACCTTCTTCATGAAATTTTTCTAAAGGATTCATTTAGCCGACCCCAACTAGTTTGGGACAAAGGCTTTGTTGAGTTGAGTATTGGAAGCACCATATTGTAAAACTTTCGTGCTGTACGTTTTCTATATTATCATGAAGCTATGAAGTATCTAATAAAAATATCTAAATTTAAGGTCCATGATAGGAATCAGAACCCTCTGACATGAGGAGGACCTTCCTCCAAAGCTCCAATGCTCCAATGCTCCAATACTAATATGGAGGAGGAGGGCATAAGTGGGGGATGCCCTAGCCCATAGGGGTCATGTCTTTTATTTTATTGTAGGGGCAACTAGGTCTTTATATTATTAATTCACTTAAGTTATTGAGTTGCTTAAGAGGCCCCACATGACATCATGTCACTTAGTTACTTAAGTGCATGGTTTTAAATTTCCACGGAAATAGACATGAAATGACTGAAATGTTTTTGTTTCCATCCCTGCCGAACCGATACTAAAACCAAAACACAGCGAAACCAAAATCATAAGTGCATTAGTGGTATACTATTTCAGTATCCATTACATAATTATATTTATACGAATTGCATGTGAAATGGGGTGTATGTATTATATATACATATTTGTATGAATTACATGTGGTATGTATTGAATTATCAGACATGTGCGACAACACTTATCACTAAGTGGTGCCCTCCTCCCCCGGGTCTTCCTAAAATGAACTTTGACGGTTCTAGCCTTGGCAACCCTGGTCCTTCAAGGATTGGAGGGATTCTTCGAGACGAGCATGGTGACACGATTTGGGCTTTCTCCGGTCCTATAAGCTTGTCAGATTCTAATGAGGTGGAGATTAGAGCAGCTCTTCAAGGGATTAGATATGCCGAATCTACAAACTTAGCTAAAGTTATTTTGGAGGGGGATTCAAGCAATTTAATAAGGTGGCTCCAAGGTAGTAAGACCTTTCCTTGGAGATTTGCGGCTTGGATGGATGAGATTAGGGATCGGGTTAGAGGAGTGGAGATGGCTTTCCAACACGTCAACCTTTCTGCTAACTCCGAGGCGGATAAACTGGCGTGGGAGGGGGTGGGAAGACAGGAGCTGATGTTGTTTGATTTTCTACCTCCTTAAGACTTTTTTCCCTCTCTGTTTCTTTTGTATTGTTCTCTTAGTCTACCCTCTCAGTCGGCTCCATTATTTGTTCCTTTCATTATTATTAATGTCATCTTTACCATTCAAAAAAAAAGAAGAAACTTTATCACTAGGTGTTAGATGTTATGAAACCATTATGCATGCATGTCTTACTTATGTGATGGTTTCTAAGTGTGTATTTGTGCTTATTCTACCATTTCCCGAAGTTTCATCGTAAAATTCTATCGTTTGCATATGTTTTCACGTGTTTACATAATTTTACAGGATTTCCACCGAATATTTAGATTTAAACCGAAACCATAGTTACCAGAGTGGAAGGCGAGTGAGAGAAGCAATGTGGGAAGCGAGGGGTTTAAAAAAGAGAAAATGCAGGAAGTGAAAAGCTCTAAAGATAATAAAGAGAGAATGTCATTGAAATTCAACATGATGCATGTAATAAGCCTCGTTGGAAGCGAACTAGAAGTATATAGAGAAAGTAGGATTGCAGTAGGCTAGGAATCACGGGTACTCTCCCGGGGCTCCCGCACCCGCACCCGACACGTATGGGATGCGGGTATGTCCGGGTACGTCCGGGGTACGCTCCGGGTACGTTATGTACCCCATTTGTTTTTTAAAAAAAACACCAGTTTTGGTGGTTGGGTGCGTGTCGGGTGCGCACCACGCGTACCCGACACGTCCTGCTTCTTCTTGCTGTTTCTCTTTCCTCTCCTGTACTTCTCTCTACTTTCCTGTACTCGGTATTTACATGTAAACCATTTAAGTAAATGTCCATTTACTTAAGATTTACATGTAAATAACGGAATACCCCACTTTTGGATTTATTAAAAATAGTTTCAACACCCAAATCTAAAAGGAAAAAAAGTCAACTCTCCAGTTCTAGTACAAAATTCAAAGAAAAAGGGTCGGGTCAAAATTTTAACTTTCTTAACTTCCAAACGGTGGGGTATTTTTCAAATTTTAAAAATTCATAAAATCTATTTTGTCCAAACATTATTAAATCCCAAAAGTCCGGTAAAAAAAATCTCATAATTTGGTCTCTAAAAATTATTCATCTTGTCAGGCACTGGTCAACACACTGGTCACAGACTTTTTGTTTCTAATGAATGATGTATTGATGCCTCATGTTATGAAATATGGAACTTAATCACTTATGAAATGAAGAGTAATATTAGAATTTTCTATTTTGGTAATGTTATTGTTATTTGATTGCTGTACAATTTTTATTTTTTATTTTTTATTTTTATAAATATATAATAAAATATTAAAATATATTATTATATTCGGCGTACCCGAACGTACCCCACCCGGTTTTTTTGGCAAATCATGTACTCACGTACCCGTGTCGTGTCGTACCCGCACCCCGTACCCGTGCTTCATAGGCAGTAGGTTAGGGAAGAAGGGTTAATATAGTTAAGGATTACAAGTAAAATAGAACACAACTAATTAAAATTACAAGTTTTAGGAATTTACAGTTTCACATGTTTTATTCATGTATATTTAATATTAAATTCTTGGAAAACACCATTCAAGAAAAAAAAATCAATCCACATAATTTTTATTTGAAACTTAATATGAGTTTTCAAGTTTAAAATTCACTCTTTTTTTTAATTAAATGTGTTTCTTCGGTATTGTCTAAAGGAGAAAATATTCTTTTGGAAAGAAATAATCACCTAAATAGAAAGCATACTCTTAATTAAGAGGAAAAGCATAGGAAGCACGCTTCCCCTAAATTTTGGAAGTGATAAGAACTTAGCTTTCGGAGTAAGTTTTCGGTAACTATGTTCGAAACATTTCCATTTCCATGGCAACCGAAACCGAAATTTAACCTTGCTTAAGTGACCACTGACCAAAGGGGACCGCCTTTCAACCGGGGGAAATTGTCCATGTTTTCCCAGGTTTTGAGTAAGCTTTGTGTCCATGTTCAGTTAGGAGAGGTTTATATGCATCAAGTTTAGGGGTTTGTGTACGTTCATGTAAGATCTGTACGTACTCCTTTAAGATCTGTACGTTCATGTAAGATCTGTATGTACGTTCATGTAACATTTCCATCTCCTGCTGCTCCCACAAAGCTTGACCATATCTCCCCAGCAGATGAGGAAAAATCGAAAATGGCACTCCTTTTTGAAGATGTTGAAAGGCTGGAATCAGAATCCAAATTTGCAAATTGTTTGGTTGGCTACTTTATTGGTAAGACCTTATTTTATCTCTCTTCGGGAGACCCTCCTACGCAAATGGAAGCTTTCTGGAGCTCTCCAATTGTATACTTTGGAGAATGGTTTTATGCTTTTTAAGTTTTCCTGCGCGGAGGATTGCACTCGGGTCCTAGAAGATTCAGCCCTGAACTATGCAGGTCGTCCTCTCATTCTCCAAAGATGGGATCCTGATTCCTCATTGGAAAAAAAGAGTATTCCCGAAATCCCCGTTTGGATTAGGCTTCCAGGTCTTCATCTTAAAATTTGGAACCACCATTGTTAAGTAGGATCACAAGCTTGATCGGTAAACCTCTCTACATGGACTCCCATACAGCGAATTCTACTAGGCTAAACTACGCAAGAATGTGTGTCCAAATTAGTGCTACGCAAACTCTGCCGGAGTTCATCACTCTTAGAACCTCGATAGGTGAGATTACCCAACAAGTCACCTATGATTGGAAGCCAAAATCTTGTTCTATTTGCTGTGATTTCAGTCATTGCACTGAAGAGTGCTCTCACCTTCCTAGACAAAGTCATTCTAGTATTCATCATGAAGTTGCTCAAAAGAAAGAATCGAGACCTGTGCAGATTAGAAAAGAGCAAATAGCCATCCAGCCTCCCAAGCCCAAACTCGATCAGGATATAAGCCACTCAATTCAAAAAGCTACAAACAGATTTTCTGTTTTGGATGAGGAGTCATTGTGTAATCTCGATCATGTGACCAATCAAATGGTCAATGGTAAATGCAATAAAGCTGTCTTCAACAATTCTCCTTCCAATGGCCCTCCAAACGAAGATCCCCTAGAAGAAGCCCCTTGGCAGCTAGTGCACAGCAAGAAAGATAAAAAGGGAAAATCTCCGGTGCTTCTTCTCCGCATGTCCCCTTCTAGCGTGCTCCCCTCTTTTTATCAAAATCCCCTCCCAAATTAGGATAGTTTGGGCTTTATTTGTCTTTGTTTGGTATTTTGTTGTTAGCACTTTGGTTGCTAGTTTTGGGGCTGCTGCCCTCGCTTTGTTTTGTGTTTGGTTGGCCCTCTCATTGGCCCTATCCTTTGTAGGTTTCCCCCTCTGCATGTAGAGGGGTTGCTTCTTCTAGCTTCATGTATATCTTTCTATTTTATCAAATTCATCTGGTAGGGGTCCTGCCTAACCCCAGCTTACCCATCAAAAAAAAAAAAATGTAAGATCTGTACGTTCATGGTGCGGGGACACCTTGTTCCCCCGTATTCTGTAAGATCTTTTTTCAATGGAATGGATTGTTAATTTTCAAAAATAAAAAATAAAAAATTAGGGGTTTGTGTCGACCAAGCCCAAGCTTAGCCTGATCAGCTTGTGATTGGTTATTGTTATTAGATGCATAGTAGGATTAGAATTCTAGTTTAAGTCCTTAAATTTTTGTGGGGATTGCATTTATGTATATTGTAATGGCTTTTGGCTGTATCAACACGCTTGAATGAAATATGAAGTTTATGGTTTGAGGATGGGTGCGATGCCTCTTCCTAAATGTGATCCTTAGAGATCTAAAGTGTTCCTGAGCTCGAGCTCAGATAAACTTATCTGAGCTTGAGCTCAAAAACACATGTGGCCCCACATTTTTGGGGGCATCCAAAGCATTCATTTGGAAGGCCCTTCCATGGATAGGGTGTGTACCAAAAATTAGATCAATAGGATCATCCTAACCCAATCAAAGGTGGAGGGGAAAATGGACAGACACTGTGTCTCCATGTTTCTGCCCATTTTTTCCCTCCACAAATGGCAGGGTTAGGATGATCCTATAGGGCTGATTTTTGGCACACACCCTATCCATGGAAGGGCCTTCCAAATGAATGCTTTGGATGCCCCAAAAAATGTGGGGTGTGTGTGTTGCCAGTTGGATCTCAACCGTCGATTTATAAGAAGATATATTGGTAGTTAGGACTCGGCTTGCTGTTCTCATTTTTGTTCACATTATATGCATTTTAGATGTGGGATTTACATTCTTTAATCATATACTGTCACTAAATCAAGTTAATTTCTTTATTATGATCTCATATTTTCCACATACCTTCATCCTATTAAGACGTGGTCTCTTTAAATTCATTAATGTAGATTCCCATATCTATGTGCAGCGGAACTACCGTTACTTCTTCCTATTTGTTTCTTCATCAACTCTTCTGTGCATCTATGTGTTTGCCATGTCAGCGTTGTACATCAAGATTCTCATGGATGGGGATTATCCCACAGTTTGGAAGGCAATGAAAGAATCTCCTGCATCTGTGGTACTCATGGCCTATTGTTTCATTTCTTTGTGGTTTGTTGGGGGTCTTACTGGTTTTCACTTGTACCTTATAAGCACTAACCAGGTCAGTTTCTTTCTCCTATTCGAAAAATACCTTTTTTTTATGTTTTCCTCATTCATACTGTTCTTCCTATTTTGAGCTTTATTTTTGTTTTGATTTACTACTGGGATGGATCTAAATTAATTGCAAGATTCTCCTTTTCTGATTCCTTCAACTACTTGACTACCAATTCTTTAGAGAACAAATCAAACATATACTAGCTTTTGTGGCAGCATCACCATGGTTATGTTTACCTCTTCCCCGCTCTAGATTTATTTAAAGTTTTAAACATCATAATGTTCATAATGCAAATTGTCTTCGTAATACATATCCAATCCTTATATAATTATATTCCTATCAGAACATTCTTCTTGACTTTAAGCCTCATGATTTTTTTTTGAACAGTTGACTTTAAGCCTCATGATGTTCATAATGCAAATTGTCTTTATTTATTTTTATGACTTTGGGGATCCCCTACCCCTTTTTAGGGCGGGACTAATCCCTACGGATGCACGCAATCACCCGTAAACCACGTGCATTGGGTAACTACGGGGGGATTCGAACTCGCGTCTATGGGGAGCAAACCCACGATGCCAGCCGACATGCCAACCCCATCCGGGTTTAACAATTGTCTTTATAATGCATATCCATTCCTTATATTCCTATCTTAGGACATTCTTCTTGACTTTTCATCTTTCTTAGATCTAATTGCATTAATCAGATATTGCAAATTTTCTTGCTTATGCAACTGTTCAGACCACATATGAGAATTTTCGATACAGAGCGGACAACCGGCTTAATGTCTACCACCGAGGTTGTCTGAATAATTTTCTAGAAGTTTTCTGCACAAGGATACCATCTTCAAGAAACAAATTCCGTGCTTACATACAAGAGGAGGTAGCAAAATCTCCAGCAACTCAGAGTCGAGAGAGGGAAGTTAATTATGCAACTGTAGACCCACGCTCAAAAGTCGAAGAAGATCTAGAGATAGGTGGGGATCTATTAAAGATTTCCCAACGCCGTAACTTTGAAGAATTTGATGAAGAGATGCACGGCAGAGGCAGCAACGGGCAGCATAGTGTTGCCTCAGAGGCCGAATTTGTTGTGGGCTCGAATCAGCAACCTCCCATTGTTAGATCGGAGGCACACCACTCTAGTTGGGGTAGGAGAAGTGCGAGTTGGGAGATCTCACCTGACATTCTTGCCATGAATTCTGCGGTCACCGAAAGCTAAATTGACTTTGGTTAGTTTCTTTTGAATTTCGGTCTTACATACAAAGACGACACGCTCAGAATAGAATGTTCCCTTGATGGGTTGCACTGGTTCAATCTGGATTATTGTTAGTGAAACCATTGACCCATTTACAGATTTACAAATACCTCTTCCAGGTAAAGTACTACCCTTTCTGGGATGCAAATTCTATTTCCTTAAAAAGGCAGTAGGCCTGTGTAAACTGTTGGAGAAGGTGGGGATGAAAGAGGCAATCTGCACTTGATATTGTGTCACAGTTTGTTGAGTTTTGTGAATCTTGGTGTTGGGTTGATTCTTTTTGTAAATGTACCACTTCTGGAAGTCCAGTAATCTGCACTGATTTTCTTCATTGAACCTTTTCCTCAGACTTATCTGCCAGTATGTTGGGTAAAACCCATTACTTTTTATGATGATATATGGTCATTGGTATAGTACTGTACATGGTGATTGGGTTAGTGGTTAAAAACTAAGCCAAGGTAAGAGGGACGAGTTGGGCGAGTCAATGATTGATGTTGTCAATTTTTTCATTAATTTGGCCTAATTGAATTCTAATTGACCTGTATGGCAAAACTTAGAACTTGGTCGAGAACTCGGTCAAGGTAAAACTGAGTCAACTCAGGCTGTGTATCTAGCACTTTTATTGCACTTGAGATTGAGTTTCTGGAATTATTTATTTTATTTTTAATTCAAAAGAGTTCTATCAAAGAAGAAGAGTAGTAGTCAAAGAACAAGAATTAAAATTGCTCATCTAATTCCCAAATCAGAGCCAAGAAAAGTATGTTCCATTTGTAAAGATAAATTTTTTTTGGGAAATGATAAGGTTTCTTACATAGCATTTGTTAAAAGTTTTAAAGTTCATAACTTGATATTTATATGTATCCTTTTCCACAAATTCATTGCTTTCATTCTGCCCCATTTATTTATCAAGAAATCAGCTTGTTAGTGGTTCTAAAACTAAAGATAAAATGTTGCATTTGTCATAAAATCAGTATTAAGGCATGCCCACAACCAAAAGCGGGTCACATTTATTAGCTCCTCTGCAACTTCTAATAGTTTGTTCATTGAGCTTTGAAACCTTACATAGATAGGGGTTGTGCCTGTAGCTCGATTAGATGAGGTTTTGTATGTTAACTTTGAGGTCATTGGTTCAATCTCACCTACTAAAAATTGCATATGTAGTTAGGGCTCTATTAAGGTTGGCTTGTCCCAACCCTAACCCAACCCCTACCCGTGCTAAAATTGAGTTGAGCCCGTTGGATTCGGATTCATCCCGGTCCTGGTTGAAAGAGAAATGGCCTAAACTGCTAGACTACAGGAGTATACATGCCTAATCCATATGGTTTATGGATCCTAAACTGTAGGGAGCAACTATTTAGAATTGTCGATTATAATGTAATGGTATAACAAGAATCTTCCCGGCTTTTAAGCTTGTAAGTATTTTTTTTGAGGCTTTTGATATTGGCACTTCCATATTTTAATAATTGCACAAACTTCGCTTGTTTTTTTCTTTTTTAATTAGCTACTCATAGCTTTTTGGGAACTCTAATGACATTCGACAGCTGTTTACAAAGGAAAAGACAAGCTTATTAAAACATTATAGTGGCAAAAGCAGTAGTCTTTTTTTTTTCTTCCATTAACACATCCTAACAGCTACTGTCTTTTCAGTTAATTGATATTGGCACTACCATGCTTTAATAATTACACTAAATGAGCTTGTCTTTTATTTTTAATTTGGCTTCCGACAGCTTCTTGGGAACTGTAACGATCATTTATAGCTGTTTAAACAATAAAAGACAGTCTGAGTTAGTGCAAGTAGAAAAATATGGTCGTGCCAATATCATTAGCCTTCATTTATATTTGAAATAATATAACCACTTCTTTATTTATATTTGAAATAATATACCAACAAACTGTTCTAAGGAAAAGAAAAGAAAAGGAAAAAACCTACACAAGACCTCAAGTATTATCGTTGATTGAAAACATGAACACACTAAAGCTCAGCGTGTTCATCCTCATCCACTACACTGGACAAGTAGTCCCTGCTCTCTGGGTTCCTTTCAGAACAATTAGCCCGTATCTCACCTTTCTTCCCTGTCAACACACTCAACTGACCCATCTTCACCATCGAATACGCGAAATGCTCGAAGAACAACGTCTCATTCTTCGCGAACCTCTTCACGATCGGCTTCGTGATATCATTAGTATACAAATCCTGGTCCGACGTGAAGAGGCCCTCCCGTTTCATGAGGTCTACATAGTACTTGTTGTCGAAGAGATTCGGGGTTCGAATATCCAACACAGTGGTGTTAGGGGTGTCTACGGCTGGGCAGGTTTCGTAGAGTATATCAGCGTAGTCCTCATCCATGGTGGAATCCTGGGTAGGGTAAAGACGGTCGGTGAATGAAGGGCAGTGGCCAATTCCGATGGTGTGTCCGCCGGAGAGTGCGACTAGATCGGTGGCGTCGAGGTTCTTCTTGGAAAGTGCGGCGATGAGGGTGTCAGCATCACTGGTGGGAGCGGGGAGGTTAGCTAGCGTTGTGTTTCTTGTCGCGAAGTTTAGGCCGTCTCGCCGGCCTAGGGGAACGCTGTAGTCGGGACCGCCGGACTGCGGTGACAAATAGAAGGTTGTTTTTGTTAGTGTTGAAGTATAAATGATTCAAAAATACAGTTTCACTTTTTTCAGAAGATTTTGTCTCTATTCATGAGGTGGCTGCTCTCACATGCAACAGCCCATCCTCAAAATGCCTTCTGCAATGGATGCTAACAAATCCCTAAGTTTTATTTTATTTTTTATTGTTGGCCAAATATTGACTATGCTAGGCAGGTGAGCTCTGTCCGTCTTGATCGTTGACCGTTGGATATCCCTTGCCATTATCTGAAAATTTATACGCATGATAGGGGCATTTTAGTCAATTTCAGCCCGACAATGTAAGGCTCTTTCATCTCTGTCCCACTCACAAGAGGTGAAAAATCTCTAGCATGTATGATGAATGAGCTACATGCTTGTATTCATCATTCCACCCTTGATATTTGATCCAACAGCAACACACTCTCCTTCAGCATATAATTTCTCTAAAAGAGAGATATATACAAGAGAGCGTAGATATCATTCTTGGGATAAAATACCCAAGACAGAATCAGGATCGGACGGCTGAGATCACAAGTTAAAAGAAGGATAGAAAGAGAGAGATAGAGAGAGAATCTTACAAGGGCAACTGAGTCACGAGCAGCTAGAGCGGTGATATCAGCACATGAGACAACTCGGCCGCATTCCTTCTCGACTCGGTCCTGAAGATCATCGATCACCTTAAACCCGGCGGGCCTCAGCGTCAAATTTGGTGGTGCGTCTTGCTCGCTTGGACCACTCGCCGATCCGTCTAGCAGAACGGACCCATCACAGCCCTACATTGTACCACCCCCAAAACGAACATAAATAAATGAATATACATACTGGAAATGATATTTCCACCCCTTTTCCAAGCGTTTCATGATTTCCTTGTTCGTAATTTTGGATAGCCCTGTTTGGATTGCTGGAATTTTCTGGAAAAGTTTGGAAAGGAAAAAATATTTCTAAAATTTCCTACTTTCTTTAAACAACCAACCCTATTCAATTTTTACTTGAAGGGACCTTCAATTTATGATAATATTCCTCTAAATTAAGCATAAACATTTCATTTTCCTCTAATTTGTGGAAAGAAAAAAAATCACAAGAAAAGGTTTTCCATCAGAAACCGGTACCGAAACCGAAATTTTAAACCTTGCTTACGGGTTGCATCAAGAGCTTATTAACTGTTGCAACTTGGATTATTTTTCCTTTTAGGCATGTTAAGATAAGATTGCATGAATTTTCTGAAAAGGTTTGTAAAAGAAAAACTTTTAAGTTTGATTTAGAGGGACCTATCCCTCTAAATAAGCCATAACTATATCATTTCCCTCTAAACTGGGGAGACAAAACTATTTTTCAAGCCCGGTATGTTAAGTATAAATGATTAAATAACACCTACTCTTCAAAACCCAACATCTTGATATTAAAAGACTAAGCTTTTGGAGTAATTGGTTGTTTCACAGGGTGTAATAAGTGTGATTGCGCCTATGCCGATGTTAGAGAAAGGTACCTTAACGAAACAGTCGTGGAAGTGAATTCGAAGCAGGGCTGCAGCAAGGCCTATGTCCTTCTTGAACACCTTCTTTAGCTCTTTCCTAACTATGCTTTCCAAATTTGGGCAACTAGATTTATAGAAAGTCCATGAAAGTCCCTTCTTCAGAGGAGGAGAACTATAGGCTTCTGAGAAGGAGGAGAGCGAAAAGAGAGAGAAGAGTAGAACAAAGAAGACAGAAATAGATGCCATGGCAGCTGTTTCAAAACTCTGTTTTGGTTCCTACAAAGTAAGGTAGAGGCATGCTTTTATAGCAGATATTGACTAAGATGCTCTGCGCATCTTATTAAAACGCTCTAGTGTTGATATCATTTCCCTCAAAATTAACCACAAACATAGCATTTCCTAGAAAGGAAAACTTTTCATATGTTTTTCTCAGTGGAAATGTTTTTCCGCGATAAATGATTTTTTTTACCATTTGCTCAACTTATTCGCCATGGAAAATTTCCTAACCATTGATAGGATTATCCAAACAATTTATACAACCCTCTGTGAGATAATTTTGGGCCCCGCTAATTTAGGTTGGAGCCCAGTAAAAGAATGGTTTCGATCATAAAGTGGAATGGGTCCCATTGATTAAATACTGCCTTGAACAAATTTTATTTTCAATTAAAGAGGCAAGCTCAAGCCGTAGAACAAAATAAATTATTTTCTCAGTCAGGAAAGAAGCTGTCATCGAGAATTATCCATAACATGTCATGTTTATCGACTATATATTGGTAAAGCATAGGCAATATAACGGTCATAGACATATTAAGTTAAAAAAAATAGTAAATATATTTGTATAATGCATTAAAAATAAAATACTAGTAAAATAACATTTAATTTTACTTTAAAGAAAAAACATTTAGGTTTCACCCAGAAAATCTAAACCGTTGAATTTTTTAGATTGTTGTCGGAAAGTGAAATGGATACCATTAGAATGGAAGGAGACTCCCTAAATGTCATTAGGTGGTTGGAAGGTCGGTAAAATATTAAATTAATATTAAAAAAACAGTTTTTTTGGGTCAAATTTTGGAAAAACCAAAATTTCGACCGAAATAAATGAACATTTTGGTTTTGGTCAATTTCGGAGTTGATCTCCACCGAAATTTTGGATTTCGGTCGAAATTTTAAACCATGGTTAGGAGATCAGCGAGCGAAGTGGCGAATTGTCTTGCTCGGCCTGGGGTAACTAGACCTAAATTAGCGGATTTCGATTTTCTTCCTCCTTGAGGATAATTTTGATTTTCATGATCGGAAAAGTGAGTGTACTCGGTCGAGTAGATAAGCTTATTTGCTTGGCCGGCTAAAAACAGAGGGGGCCTACATTTTTTGGGTGATTCAAACTATTAATTTGAAAGGTCCTTACCTAGATAGGTTGTCCACAAAAAATCAGCTCTATAGGATCATCCTAATCCATCCAACAGTGGAGGGAAAAATGGGCAGATTTGTGGACAAACTGTGTCTGTCCATTTTCCCCCATTTTTTCCTCCACATTTGGATGGGTTAGGATGATCCTATGGATCTGATTTTTCTCTCCACATTTGGATGGGTTAGAATGATCCTATGGGTTAGGATGATCAAATAAATGGTTTGGATCACGCAAACAATGTGGGCCCCCACTGTTTTTTGCTCGTCCGAGTAGATAGGCTTATCTCCTCGACCGAGTACCGTCACTTTTCCGTTTCATGATATATTATTATATATGTTCGTGGCTCATGACTGTCTTGGTCGTGGTTTCCGTCTATTAATAAAAATTCACAAGTCCAAAAAAAAATTTCTTTCAATTTTAATCATTGCCGTTGATGGTAATCACCGGAAATGATGATTGTTGGCCAATATTTCTGATTTATTTGTTAGTATTTTCAATTAATCAACCAGTTCGTTGGGTTCATTTACCTTTATTTTCTCTTAAATTTGTGTAAAATATATAAATTCTCAGCGGTCTAGCTCTAATATATAGGATTAATAGCATGGCCCGGTATAACCGCAAAATCAGTCCTCTAAAACATTGTTTAATATGGGGATTGCAGGAAAACATTTCACCTGAAAATGTTTTCATAGGAAATTCTGTTATTTCCATGATTTAGAGGGAAATGATAGGATTATGGCGTACTTAGAGAGTTAGAGGGACGCGTGCCGACAAACAATGAAAAAGGAAAAGTTTTTCTTTTCCAAACAAAGGGACGCGTGCCGACCACGATCACTAGTCTCAAATCTGAACCGTCCATCATGGGGCTCCACTCATTTAATCAATCACGTCAAACTAAGAAAGGTTCCAATCCATGAACGAGATATTGATTGCACGGAACTCTAGATTTGAATGTCAGTATCATAAAGAAGGGGTGTACGTTAGTAACGTGCCCCTTTTCTTTCCCGGCTTCAGTGTATTTATGAGTCATGCATGACTCATGACTACTTTTTTACACTTGAATTGGGAAAGAAGTTTTACACATGAAATCACAAAACAGGTGTAAAAATCTAAAAGTACGTGTTAAATGAATGGAAAATTTCTTTACACATGAAATCACAAAGGGCAAAACCCATGTTTTTAATAAGATGGTATCAACATGATTTTAAATTTAAATTTCGGTGGAGACTGACACCAAAATCACCCAAAACCGAAACGGTCATTTATTTAGGTCGGAATTTACACATGAAATCACAAAGGGCAAAACCCATGTTTTTAATAAGATGGTATCAACATGATTTTAAATTTAAATTTCGGTGGAGACCGACACCAAAATCACCCAAAACTGAAACGGTCATATATTTAGGTCGGAATTTCGGTCGAAATTTGACCCAAAAAATCTGTTTTTTTAATATTAATTTAATATTTCACCGAAATTTAATATTGAATAAAATATTGGTTTTCGGTTTTGTACCAGATTTTGTCCGAAATTTCAAAATTTCGGTCGAAACTTTGAAAATTTAGAGTCCGAAACCGGTACCGAAACCGAAATTTTAAACCTTGGGTATCAACACTACAAGCATCTTGTCGTTTTGTATTTAAACGGCTTTGGTTTCGTATTTAAAGAGCTTTCTTTAGTATCCTTCTTTCTAACAGCCCTTTAAACACTGTAGTGTGAAATCATTTCCCATATGAAAAAAGGACTGAAAATATCATTTCCCAGGTGATCGTGGTCGTCGAACTGGTCTTATAGCCTCGAAACCATGGTGATCACCATTTAGATTCTTTATATGAAGAATTTTCTTTTGGGCATCATTACGCGGCACTTTGGACAAGGAAAATTACAATGGTCAATAAACTTAAGGGAAGTGATATATCCGCCCCCCTAAGAAGATGGGCGAATTTATCATTTCCTTAATTATGACAAAAGGAAAATTAGAATGGTCAATAAACTTACTTATGACAAAAGGAAAATTAGAATGGTCAATAAACTTACTTATGACAACAGAAGTTTTGAAGAAAGCTAAAAACCATTTGCTAAGGAAATCATGTATTTTTCTTCTCTCTGTTCACTTGTTTTCCCGGGAAAGGAAAAGAAAATGTATTCCGGGAATCTGACGTGGCATTAGGAAAAGAAATCCAAGGAATATGTGCAGGAAAAAGTTTCCTTGGACTGTTCACTTGCGTTAGAAAAGGTTTCCAGGGAAACTGCTTGCCCTTCTTTTTGCACTAATTTTCCAGGGAAATGAAATCCGTGTGTTTTTGGTCGGAAATGAAATCCCTAATGCTCTGTTTGGTTGCCGGGTTTTTTTTGTTCCTGGGAGTTTTGTGGGAGAGTAAGTTAAATTTTGATCCCATCCCATGTTTGGTTGCCTTTTAGCACTAGGTTTATTTTAATCCCACTCTTGTAATGATTACTTGTGGGGTGGATTTTTAATCCCACTTTTGTAATGACTGTATTTTCATCCCATCCCAAGATAACCACAGGAACAAAAATAAACTCAGGAACCAAAAATAAACTCAGGAACCAAAAATAAGCTTGAGAAGAATTTTTTTCTACCCAACAGTTCAAGCAACCAAACAAAGGTTTTTTTTTTCCCACCATATCTCCCAGTGTATTTTTTTCTCCCACATAACCAAACATGGGATTTTTATTTTACCAGGATACTTCTAGGACTTTTTTTTCCCACCTATCTCCCAGGGTATTTTTTTCTCCCACATAACTCTCAGGAACAAAAAAAACCCGGCAACCATCCAAAGGGTGGAAAAGGGGCTTTTCCATGTCATTTTTTATTTTTTTGCAAATATTTCACATGTGTAATTCTATTTTCCCTGGAAAGCAAGTGAACACCAGAATTCTGTCTTATCAAAGTCTTGTTAGGAAAAAAATAAGCTGTTTTCAGGGATTTGCTTTATAGGGAACGCAAGTAAACAAAGAGGTGGTACGAGAGAAAAGTCTAGCAAATGTTGTAAGCTACTTATCCACTTTTCTGGTTGGAATTGAATTCAAACTTATACAAAGGAGCCGCCCTCGTGACTTTCAATGTGTTATAGATGTGTACGTTTTTTTTTCTAGGCATTCTTGGACCACAAAAAAAGAAGCAGAAATTAGACTAAAATGTGGTAGGGATTGTGGCTCTAGTTTAATGGCTAAGGCTTTCATCTTCCACCTAGAGGTCCAAGGTTCAACCCTAACTCACCTACCAAATAAAGTCGCCTCTTGTGAAAATGGTTCTTCCAATTCTTGGAAAATAGACACCCGGGGCTGTTATTCCAACTTTCCTAGTACCTAATTCTGATAGTGACACTATTAGCTTTGCTTTTTAACTTTATGGCTACCACCACAATGGGATTCCATCTTTCGTCTTTATTCGATTCTCGTTTCGGAAGTGTTTTCCTAACTTTTTTTTTAATTAGCTTTTCGTGGCTTTTATAAAACTTTAAGATGGAGATTTTATACGGCGTGTGCGAGTGAAGTCCAGTATTTCTCCAAGAAAAAAAAAAAACAGAAAATACAATAGGGCTCATTTTATAGGATGATCCTAACCGTTCATTTGTTGGTCCACAACGTAAATAGGATGTGCCCGAAAATCACTTTCATAGGATGGTCTTAAGCCTCTAATTTGAAGAGGGATTGCATATTATGTAACCTGCTATAGATTGGAGGTTTAGGATCATCTTGTAGAGATGATTAACGGGGTATAAGCTATTTACATTGTGGCTCAACAAATGAACGGTTTGGATCATCATCCTTTGAAGTGGGTCCACAAACATCATATAAAATCTTCTCAAAGATACCAATATCTAATCAGAAAAATGTAAAACAAAGTGAATTATGCCATTATCAATGTATGGTAGTGTGGATAGCAGTCCCTAATATGAATATGGCACCTTTGAAGTTTTTTGAAGGGGCATTTTGGTCACTACAGTGACTAAACTGCCCTCCTTGGAGGAGTATTATCAAATGAAAGTTTCGGTGAAAATGAAGGGTTGTCACACTCATTTTAAGAAGACCAAGTAAAACACATCTCCTCGTTTAAAACCTGTTGGCTAGTTATTGAGAGAAAGTCAATGTTTGGTATTCTTCCAAGTTTTTTCGGCTCTTTATCTTACCAGATGCAGACACGATTCAAGTAAGAAAAAAATAATATTTTCCACGTTTTTATGAGGTAAAAGTAGAGGCAAAAAATGTAAGGTTTACACGCCAGTTAATGGGAGGTTGCCCAAGTCCTTATAAGCCCTCCTACTACATAACAAAACTTGGCTCCAGACTAGGTTGGAGGAACTTCCTCCAGCTCCTCTAGCGGCAAACGGTGTGGAAATATCAATTCACTTATCCAACATGGGATCTTTGCTTTTGCATGTAGCCATGTACCACTTTTTTGGACCCCGAGTAGAACTCACTCTTAGAAGATAGCAATTAAGGGAAGGGTGCCCAAATTCCACATCCATTCACTTTGCTTTAGGGTGCAACCCTAACTAAATTAGAGACTGTAAGGATCAATAGTTAAGATTCATGAGTTTTCTATCCAAACCATTATTGTTAAGTTTTGATCTTAATGATAAACATTAGGCCTACCAAATCCCACCATACAACTATGAGAAAAGTCATATTGGAAATATTCTCCAAGAATGGGTTGGCGTCAATCTTATCCATAGCCTGACAACAAGTTCCGTAACAAGATATTTTGTTTGACCAACAATGCTTCGGATTTAGACACACATATTTTCCCTCTTTTCAGATTGGTAACTTTTCTTTCTTCTTAGGCCTTGTTCACTTGTTTTTCCGGAAAAGGAAAAGAAAATGTTTCTCGGGAATCTGACGTGGCATTAGAAAAAGAAATCCAGGGAATCTGTGTAGGAAAAGATTTCCTTTGACTGTTCACTTGCGCAGGAAAAGGTTTCCAGGGAAACTGCTTGCCCTTCTTTTTGCACTAGTTTTTCCAGGAAACGAAATCCGAGTGTTTTTTGTCGGAAATGAAATCCCTAAGGGGGGTAGGGGGGGTGGGGGGTGGGAGGATAGGCTTTTCCATGTCATTTTTTGACTTATTGTAGAAATTCCACATGTGTAATTCTATTTTCCCTGGAAAGCAAGTAAACACCAGAATTCTGTCTTGTCAAGGAAAAAAGAGGCTGTTTTCCAGGGATTTACTTTCCCGGGAACGCAAGTGAAAGGTTATCACACATACACTACTGATATTGACATTGCTATGTTTTGATAATTGCATGAACTCATCTGTATTTTATTATTTAAGCACCCGTCAAAGGTTATTACAGTTCCCAAAATGATCCAAGAGGGGAATTTAAAAAGATAAGAAAAGACAAGCTGAATTTAAAACATGCTAGTGCCAATAATAGCATCCTATACATATTTACATATATTTAAGCAGCATTATAATATAGTAAATAAAAATGGGAAACTGTAATTCCACACCCGCTCCTAATATTTATACCTCACTATTTTGTCTTTTCCTCAAAATGACATCATCTCCATCCTCTTGCCCTTAAAAAAAAGTCATTTCGGCATTAATGTAATCACGAATCCCCTCAAAAGCAAAACAATACACATTGAAAAGGATCGAATCAACTGTCATTTCAGGCCCCTTTTTATTTTCCAAACGTAATCTCGTTTTCAAAGTGTTTTCCATTTTACTATATTCGAATATATGTACTTTTTCGATAGTGCTCTGTTTGGTTGCTTTTTGCTGAGAAAAATAGCAGGGAATGTAATTCTACTGATTCGCTGAATGGTGTTTAGTAGGGAATTTAGCGAAATTGGGGAGTTTGACCACCGGAGATGTCGCGCTTGTCGGTGAGGTGGAACCTTCAAAATTCACATGATGAATTTCTCCAAATCGAAGAAAAAATGGAAGAAATTCTCGAGCAAATCTTATCTTTTGAGTTTTATTAGGAAGTGGTAAGTCTTTGGCAAATCTTGGCCAAACCAAACAACATCGCTCTCAATCTCCCCGTTAACTGATTTCCTTTTGATTTGCTTTTGATCTCCTTTTGACTTCTTCTCCAAATCCTCCCAACATCTACCAGCATCCAAACAGAGCGTAGGGGAAAGTGTTTGTCAGCTCAAGCTCAAATAAGCTTATTTGAGCTCAAGCTCAAAAACTCATGTGTGCCCACATTTTTGGGGTGATCCAAAGCATTCATTTGAAAGGCTCTTACATGGATAGGGTGCCTACAAAAAATTAGGTCCATAGGATCATCCTAACCCCCTTCCATTTGTGGAGGGAAAAAATGGGCAGATCTGTGGAGAAACAATATCTGTCCATTTTCCCTCCACTTTTGGATGGGTTAGGGTGATCCTATGGACCTGATTTTTGGTAGGCACCCTATCCATATAAGGGCCTTTCAAATGAATGTTTTGGATCACCCAAAAAATATGGGCACACATAAGTTTTTGACGCTTGAGCTCAGATAAGCTATTTGAGCTTGAGCTTAGAAATACTTTACTCTTTTCGATATAATTGTTTGTATGTAAAGTATTTAATAGCTATAAAAGAATTTAGATTTATAAGACATCCAATAGCTATAGATAAATTTACATTTATAAGAGGGATTTACTAGGGTCCATCACAAAAGACCTTTCGCAGAACTTCTGTTGTATGAGAGAGCTGCAACATAGGCTCACTTGCAAACAGATTTTGTCATTATTCATGAGGTGACTATTATTCATGAGGTGACTGCTCTCTCATGCAACAAACGTTCTGCGAAATGCCTTCTGAAACGAACCCTAGCAAATCCCTTTATAAGATGTTCAAGAGTAAAACATTTAAGGAAACTTTACATTTATCAGGTTTAAATAACTTCCAGGGTCCGTATAAGTTAATTTTCTTATTATATGTTAGTGTAGATATTCTGTACAATATACAGATTAGTGGTCATTTACTCTTAGTTCTTGGAGATTTGATATGGTGCCCGGCCTGAAGTCAAGTGTGGGTGGTACCACCCTTGATACCTGATCCAACAAAAAGAGTCTGCTGTTGGATCAGATATCAAGGGTAATACTTTGGTACTTTTAAAGTACCACATACACTTGACTTCATTTTTTTTTGATGGGTATGCTAGGTTCAGCAGGGGACCCCTATTGATTTATTTGATAAAGAGAAAGATGATACAATAAAAGCACAAAACCAACCCTACCTTGGAACATGCGAGAGAGGGAGAACCAAGGCTCAGTACATATGAGCGACAAATTGATATGTGCCTATTTCTCAAAGATCAAATATGGGATGAAGTTGGCTAAGTTGGAGGATAGCCTTGCCTCCTTTTAGCTAAATTTGAGGATAGCCTTGCCTCCCTAACAATTCTTTTGGATTAAACTTCTTGGATTCTCCATCCAAGATATCTCTTTCATTTAAATACTTAAAATCTAGTTACAAGTTACAATAACCTCTCCCCTCTCCACCACACAAGTAAGACACATCACACAATAACTACATGGTAGTTGCTCTCTACAATAACTACTCCCCTTTCAACCACATAAGTTAGACACCCCATATTAGTAGTCATTCTCTACAATAACTACTCTCTTTTAAACAACACACATTAAGACAACTACTTAACTTACAATGACACATCATATAATTAACTATCTATTTAATAAAATACTAACACATGATGCCATATGTGTCCTATGCATGCACATATCACAAACACTAAGCCAAAGATATCATAATGCTCAATACTTGTGAATTACATAATCAGCTAATTTGGAAAGGGTATATTGGGCTCTTTGTGAGCGTTTTGGCCAAATTTTCTTGTGAACTTCTTGCCATGCTTCCTTTGATTCTTCAAGTTCTGGAGTCTCTTCTTCACCACTATCCTCATGCTCGACTGGAATCAGGTGGACCTAATTACGTTCATCTGCCAAAGATACATTCTTTTTTGGAGATTCTTTGAGACCTTTTGTGTGTGTTTGATCATCCTCCTTTTTTGAGAAGGATTCAAGTGAGGAAACCTCGTCAGGGTCGTCCTCAGATCCAGTGTCCTCTTCACTCTCTTCATCATCCGTCTTTGCATCCGAGTCTTGATTATCAAATGTTTCCCATGTTTTCTGCTTTTCTGGTTTATCTTGCTCATTAGATTTGTGACAAATTGGATTGGAATTTTCTCCAATTTCATTTTCATCTAGGTCAACATTGGTAAGGATACTGAATGCATTTGTAGTAGTAATCTCTGAATTTTCTTTGCTTGGTTTTTCATTTTCAATTCCAATAATCCTTTCTTCTGTACACTTAACTTCATGGTCGGGCACCGTTTAATTTCTCTCGTTCTTGACCTTAAATGGGCGTAAAACAAATATCCATTGCTAGGGACCATCGCATAAGGCATTTCATGGACCAGCCGTTGCATGAGAGAGCAACCACACAGGCTCACTTTTCAACAGATTTTGTCTTATTAATTTAATTCATTTGAGGTGGCTGCACTCTCATGCAACAGCCGTTCCTCAAAATGCCGTCTGCGATGGTTCCTAGCAAATCCCCATAAAAAAAATGATGTGATCTAAAATCTGTCAATCTTGAATTATTCGCACAAAAATCGTTAGGGTGTTTTTTTGGTTGGTAACCTCGGATCGGACCTAAGGTTGAAATATAAAGCCTCAACCATTGAGCTACAGGCCCATCGCCAAGTATTGGGGTCTGGATGACATCGGCAATGTTGTAAAATAAATTTGGAAATGTACAACCAAGTGCATGCACAAAGCTCCTCAGTAGTGCAATACACTCTGTTTCTTGGCCTTTTCTCCTTTCACAAAGACTAGCTCAATTCTTGCACACATACGGCATATTACAGACCATACTATTTTTAGGTTCATAATAACAAGCACACATCTTCCTTGAGTAAAAAGCCTAAGCATAGTAACAGAATTCTTGAGGGGCAAATAACCAAAGCCTACTACTCTCTACATCAAACAATTTCCATTAATAAAACATGTAAATCCATAGGAAAAATAAAAGATATGCATGCCTGGTTTAGAGAATCAACCTCAGATGTACCTGGAGAATCAAAGACATACTGTTCTATGCACCACCATTAGAGCATTAAAGACTCCGTCTTAACATTTTCTAATTAAAATTTCCAACACCCCCAAAATATGAAATTCTTCTGGAATTGCTTTTCCTGTTTTTCTCTTTTTCCCCAATTTTGCAATATTGCATTTGCTTCGATTGCTTCAAGCTCCTTTGCTTGTTTCATCACCTTGAATTCGAGTGCATGGTTTAAATAAGTATGTATGATCCATATTTTTCCATCTTTAATCTCCTGTTCCTATCTTTGCGCTTTTGAACGAATTTTTCAAGTTGTTCAATTTGAAATGAAAAGATTTAATCTTTCACATAAATTATCTTTACATTGTAGCAGAGGGGAAGCTTCAAGCAATGATCCTGTCACACTATATTATGCATCCTTTCTGGTTATTTTTTCATCTCCTTAATAAATCAATCCTTTAAAATTTTTTTGGAATGGTTTAATAAATCAATCCTTTGATTTCTATTGTAACCGTGAATAGTTGTAAGTTATCAGGTCCATCCTTTCAATCTTCAATCTGTCCTCAGTCATTTTCCTGCATAAAAATCGCTTGTTGGGGGGGCTCCACATGATATTTCGAAAAACTTGTTTTGAGATTCCAGACACAACACTACCATTTACAAAATAATTAGACCCTGCAATTATTTTTTTGGTGAAAATTTTTAGAACCATGAACCCAAGATGTCACCAAGATCATTTTTTTAAAGACGACAATTTTCATTACTCAGGTCAAAGATACATAGATAGGGACCAGTAGTCCCCCATACAAAGTATCTGAAAGGTGTTCAGATAATCATAGAGAATCCATCTAAACCTATCATATGAACCTACCTTGGTGTTCATTCAGTACAAAAACCTAATTCTTTACATTCCAGTCCTCTTCTAACCACCCCAAGTCAAGACCCAAAAAAACTGGTTCACCACCGGAAGAAAGAAACTAACTAGAAGTCCTAACAATATCTACACCGACCCGGCAGGTATCCATTTCCTATGAACATTTTTTTTAGTTCCCTCAAAAGGCGGTCAATCCCAAATTCTAATTCCGCCTCTTTGGATATGAAAACAATGGCATCTCTTTCATCAGGTCCAATTTTATAGCGATGAGTTCCTCCATCTTCCTAATGCACAAGGCTTTGTTGGCATCCCAGCTAAGGCGTCGCACCCTTTTCTCGTCCTCCAAACGAACCTTAAAAAGGAAAGTTTGTAAATTGGTATACAGATTTCCGAGTCCCTGTTAAAATGGAGAGCTCCTCCGCGTTTTGCATATAGTCCTCCTTAAACCGTTTCCATTGTCTCTTTATAAAGCTTTTGACAAATTCTCTTGGTGTTGGTGATACTACGGACGCTTTTGCTTCATCATATCGCATGGTCTTCCACCCACACCGAGCAATCAATATTCTCCACCCTCTGTCACTTAATGGTTCGAACCTCCGAGAGAGTGGAAACGCTTGAGTCCATTTTACTGAGTTTGGCAGAGATGAAATTCTTTCCTCACACTGGGAAATCCCAAAAGAGAGTGAAACCGCCTGAAACTGCCTGTAGTTGGGCCCCACAAAATAATCTCAAATGTGTGAAAGAAGGTTTTCACCATGTTAGGAGGAAGATATTTGATGGTACTCTTCTTTTCATCTTTCCGACAAAACCATTCATGATGGATTTCAAAATCGAGGAGACCGCCACCTCCATTGTAAATATGGCGGTGACAGAAGCATTCATAAAACAACATTTGTTGAAGTAATTGATACGACTCCTTCGAAAGTAGTTCCCCTTGAAAGGTTCCTTAAACTTCGCTGCATTCCCCCAATTCCTCAAAAGACCAACATCATTTTGATTCCGGTTATAGATTCTTAATATCTATCAACAGAATGAGATTCCTACTCCACCAACATTGAGAGCAATTTGAAATTCCCAATGTCGAAACCTACCTCCCACCCGAGGGCATCTCACAGACGGGGAGGTTTGAGGAGAGAAAGAAATTTTTTAGATTTCCAATCATAGATTCCTTCCTCAGGATGAACTGGAGGGTAATTCCTTACCGATTGATATAACCCTGCTATGCTATGGCTATTCTTTTCAGAGATTCTCCTCCAGATTTGTTGGCCAAGGATCTGCTGGAAGAGCTTCCATTTCTTTATGAAGTTTCGACTTATGGTTAGAGTCTTGGTTCTCATTCCTTTCGGATCAGGCCCAAAAAAACCTTTCATTAGGGTTCCTAGCGCCCTTTTTACTTTGGAGCTTCGGCACCTTAAATTGGTCTTCCAGGTTTGACCCACTTGTCCCAAAGAGACGCCTTTATGAGGTGAGGCAAACTTCTGAAGTACCGGGCCATCTTGGTCCACTCTAGAGACCATTGGATGGGATTTCATAGAGCCATCTTGGTCCACTTGAGAGACCATTGGAGGGGATTTCATAGAAAGAGAGTCGTCAGCTTCAGCGACAGATATTTTAGCCTTTTCTGCTGAGATGACTACGGAAGGCTCGAATATATTACGAATGAGTTTGAAATTTGAATTTTGAATTCATCCTGTGGGGGGCTCCCACGGGATACACGAGTCAGAGCAAGCCGATCGGTGATCAACAGTTCCTCCGTCATCTCTCACGCTCTCATCAGCTAGGACGGAAAGTGGGCCCTTGTCCGTTGCGCATTGACCCAAAGCCCCATAGGAATGGCCAACGGCAGATTCAATGCCACTGGTCTCATCGCCAGAGGTCTCTCCATCCAGGGGGAGGCAACCTTGTAAGGTGCTTCCCTAAAGATGTTGATAGATTACAAAGGCATCTTCCGATTTAGAGATTGGGGGCCCTGAATTTCTATACCGATTTTGAAACATTTCTTCTCAACCCCAATGTGTACAAAAGGGTTGGTTAGCTGCCATTCTGATGTAAGAATTTTTGCCCATACAGTGGCGATGGTCTCCTTCCATTTTTACTTCCAGAACCGATCCAAAGATGCTCCCCAAGGCCTTCACTTTCGATGTTGTCCACACATGAAGAGGAATCCCAAAGAATATGATCCAGATTGCCTTCTCCTTTTGCTGATATTTCGGGTCCCACGCGAAGAGAGAATGGAGGAAGGATCCACAAGCCCTATCCCCCATGTTCAAAGTTCTGGATGCCAATTCTTCATTCTCAAACATGAACAGTACCTCATTTTGGCCAAGAATGCCAGGCATAGTAAGGGTTGGAATATTCCAAAAATACTTAGCCCATTTCCAACGGTCAACAAGATTCCAATCCTTCGATTTTATCACCAGGCAGGATTTTAGAATTTGTGTTCGATCTCCCACTTCCTTTCCAGATATTGATAGAGTTGGAATTCCTTCTTCCAAGCTGGTTTGAATCTCCCCTGAGTCAGGCCAGACCCCCGGCTCCCCCTTGGCTGAGGGCTTTGGGGAGCCATGGGCTCTGATGACTACATTGGATTGAAGATTTTACACTTCGTGGAAGCGCAAAACATATAGGAATTTAAACATGCAACACATCATGAATTTATGTACATTATAAATACTCCAAACCCACTATTTGAATACTCTCCCAGTCACTCATCGACTCACTTTAACCTTGGCCAAGTTCTCGTCCGAGCCTGAGTTTTGTCCTACCCAATCAAAACTCATTTGACTTGCCCAAGTTAATAAAAATAGTCCACATCAATCACGACCCGCTTGAGTTGACTCCCTTCTAACGTAGCCGAGTCCTAGTTTTGAAATACTTATTCAAACCATAAGATGGAACTAGAGATGTATTACCAAATGGCTACGTAGAGATCCTCAATGAACACCTTTTAGAATCAAATTATGAAACTTAATACTGTTCTTTGACAGTGAAATACATGAGCTTCTTTTGTTTTAGCATATTGATTATTTCCATGGCTTTGTCTCCTTTAGCTCGCTACTTGTCCATACACTGCATCGCGCGCGCATGGGAGCTGGATTGAACCTCTGACCTCAAGGTTGGAGAACAAAGCCTTAACCAACTGAGCTAAGGCTCAACCCTGCATCATATATCTTAACCATCATAGATTATTTTAGCTACCTAAAGGTGCGCACTAAATATTTTATGAAGAGAGATAAAACATATTCCTACGCATCTGAACTGAACCCAAATTTAGTATTGGACATACCTACATCCCTACATCTAGACAACCCAACAAAAAAAAAAAGAAGCTTTTCCAGGCACACAACCATCACTTCACTAGAGCATTGTCAGCACCACCTTAATAATTTAAAATTACAAGTTCCAACACAGAAACAATTTCCAAGATAAAAAATTTCCACTATAATGGAGTAACATTGCAATTTGCCAAAGAAGTACCATTTTGGTACAACCTCACATCAACCAGAGTCGGAGGAGATAACAGGCCAGCCTAAAAATTGGAGAACAATCATGCTATTCAAGATTATGAACATCTCTGTTATTTGGAAATCATATTATCAATAAGGGGGAGTTTGGTTATGTGGGATAGTAAGCATAAATAAATTTCGAGGAAAATTGATTAATTGTTTGAATGAACGCTAAAGATGTAGATAGATATGGAACATGACTGCTAGAGCGGGGGGGGGGGGGGGGGTGGGTGGGAAGGTTTAAATTTCGATTTTGGTTTCAGTTTCAGTTTCAAACGTCGTAAAAAAGGAAATGTTTCGGTCTCGACTGAAAATTTAGGTGTTAGAATAAGCACGAATACACACTTAGAAACCATCAAATAAGCAAGACATCCATCCATGATGGTTTAAAAACATTGAATGCCTTAGAAACCATCAAATAAGCAAGACATCCATCCATGATGGTTTAGAAACATTGAATGCCTAGTGACGTATTGTCACGGATGTCTTAAAATTCAGTACATACCACATTTCACATGTAATTCATACAAATATTTAGGGAGATGATTTTTTCACCCCCCATCCCTTAAGAGGGATGCGCCCCACTTTAACGTGAATTGTGGGCAACTTTAACGCTTCTTGACGTCAAGTCACTTTAAAGGGCGGCGCATCCGTCCTACAGGGGGTGAAAAAATCATCGCCCAATATTTATACATAATACATATACAACATTTCACATGCAATTCACATAAATATAATTATGCAAGAAATACTTACGTAGTATACTTATGGACTTGGTTTTGATATGTGTTTCAACAAGGATGGAACAGAAAACATTTCAATCATGTCGTGTCAGTTTCAATGAAAATTTAAAACCATGGTTGAGGTATTATTGTCGACTAAAACATGGCTTCGTATTTCATCTTCAACAAACAGATCATGGTAAGTGGGGCTCGAAAAAACTAACATGGCGACATTCCCTGTAGCGAAGAGAGACCCAATTACAGAACCTTAGACGATTTGGCCTTGGGCGTTGACAAGAGAGATAGTGAAACAGTTGTCGATATAGGAGAGTAAGGAAGATGGCATAGATGAAGAGGATGTAATAGCGAAGCTGTTGTGAAAGGTGATGACGGCGCCGGGGGGGGGTGGATGTTGAGGAATGTTCTACCTCCGGTGAGGATGCAAGGGCCGACATTCTAATGCTGAACGGTGTAATCAATATGAGAGACAAACTCCATGAACGACTAGAGTAAGCACAAATACACACTTAGAAACCATCACACAAACAAGGACATCCATAATGGTTTAACAATATCAAACGCCTAGCAACACTGGCGTTAGGACACACCGCATTTCAGATGTAATTAACATAAAAATGCCAAGACGAGTAAGGTTCTTATGCGCATGTAGTGGGTAGCATGATGTAGACTATGTTGCGCACTCGACCCGATATCTGTTTTGTGGTCAGTCTCATAGGCCCAAAAATGTCATAGTGGATTATCTCCAAAAGAGTTTTAGTTCCCTTAGCTTTGGGGAAGGGTTTTCTAATCGCTTTACCTGACACACACAACTCATAGGTGGGGTAATCAATGGCATCTAGCTGTCCAGGATAACCACCCTTATCTAATAAGGACATTTGATTCTTACCTAAGTCCCAATCTAACATGCCACAAACAACTCATAGGTGGGGTAATCAATGGCATCTAGCTGTCCAGGATAATCACCCTTATCTAATAAGGACATTTGATTCTTACCTATAAGTCCCAATCTAACATGCCACAAACAACTCATAGGTGGGGTAATAAATGGCATCTAGCTGTCCAGGATAACCACCCTTATCTAATAAGGACATTTGATTCTTACCTATAAGTCCCAATCTAACATGCCACAATTCCAACAGCATTGAACAATGCATCAAAACACGTAGTTTTCAAATACACGCATTCATTGGAACAAAAAGAATCCAAACGAAATTAACTGTCATGAATAAAATCGTATGCCATTATCTTCTTCATTATCGTATTCTTATCCTCCATTATGCCCCCATTCACCTTTAGAGCACCGATGTGGTTTCCACGTCTCCTCGCACCGGTAATCCCATAGAAATATGCTGTATTTTTATCTCCTCCCCTTGGCAATTTCACTCTAGACCTCTACCCTTTGCAATTTCTTCCTGGAAGGCAATTCTGTTGTGCTCCTCTTTTAAAGCTCCCATTTCAACCTCGTCCAAACTCACTATCCTCGCTTCAACATTACTTGCAATTTCCTTAATTCTTGCCATCAATCTTGCCTTTTTTTCCACACCCACTCTGTGTTTGTCCTGGTTCCATTCCTTTAACTTGTGTGTTATTTAACAGAGTTTGTGCACTATCACAACATCCGAGGACCCGAGAATGACATTTTATTTATAGACTATAATTGAGGCAGTGCCCCATAAGATCCTTCACAGCAAAAATACTATCAGAAACTTATAATGGTGTTTTTGCTTTCTAAGTTTAAAAGAGTGTTTTTGCTTTCCAAGTATGGTTAAAATACTTACTTCAGACCAGAAAATAAAGGATGTGCAAAATTTCAAAATAAACAAATAAAGGACAAGCAGAGATGAGAGATGGTCTGGGTCGTAGCGGCTATGTAAAAACTGAAAAGTAGCAGAGATCTGGACAAAAAAGTGTAAGCCCAATGGTTCCCACCTTGGTATTCCCATCTTCTTTTGATGATTCCAATACACAAGTGATTCTATATCACCAATGTGTTTGATTGTCTAAGTTGTAGATCATGATTGTGTTATGACAAGATTGCTAGGATTGAGGTCAAAAAGCTCTCATTGGACCGCATTCGGAAGGCCAAAGACATCGGAGATCCAAGACGCACGAAGACTTGAAGCATCACAATTGAAGATCGAAGTCATTTTAGAATGTAAAGATCCAATCCTAGTTTAGGTGTTTAGAGACATAAATAAAGTAAAACACACACACCCTAAATGTTTAAGAGATTGTCCTTGTGGTGTTCCAACACTTTGGAACCCTCATAACAATCCCAACTTGGTGTAGAGTTGGAAGCCTAAATGAATAAAAAACAAGAATTGAAAATCTGCTGGAAATAGGCTTCTCGGAACTCCGAGAGAATTCTCGGAGCTCCGAGAACGAGAGATTCCTCGGAGCTCAGAGAAATGGTCCAGTAACATTTTTCCAACTTCTGTTTGTATTCCCGGAACTCCGAGAGAAATTCTCGGAACTCCGAGAACCCTATAACGGGAAGAAATTATAGCCGTTGGGGATTTTGCCAGATTTACCACTATGCCCCTCAAACGGTCATATTTGGTTTTTCTATATATATGGGTATTCTAAACTTCATAATTATCAATCCTAACACTCAAAAACTCTATTTGAACATCCAAAGAGTGAATCAAGCTTGTTTATGCCTCTCATCCTCTAGAATTAGGATTTGGATCATTAGGCTCAATTTGTACATCTTCTACAAACATTGTGAACCCTTGTGAGGGATTTTTTGTTCTTTCTTTCTTTATCAAGAAGATTGTATTCGGGCGAGTGTTCGGAGAAGCGGAGCCCACTCTCCGTGGTGAGGATTGCCACCAAGGTTAAAGGCAATTGGAATTGTAATCGGCACCGATCTTCGCCGAAGTTAAGAAGATCAAATAGTGAAGCCATCAACGGGTTTGGTTGGTGGAGTGGAGTAGGCCTCACGTTGGAGGACCGAACCACTTTAAATCTCGGGTGCACTATCTCTTATCTCTTGCTTTATATTTGCATTGCACTTAGGATTTAACTTGTATGCTTAATTTTCATTTTTGATCTCTTAATCTTTAAAATTGGGTTAGAGTCTTCAAAAGATTAAAACTTGTTTGGAACATAATTTTACCTCCTCATAAGTTGCCGTTAGGATAAGTACTCGGGCCTACCCTTGGAATTTCATTTGGTATCAGAGCCTTGGCTCTTAAAAGATTTTCTTTTCCTAAAATCTTTGGTAATTTTTTTTTTAAATTTTAAAAAGGGAAAGATCATAAGATCATTGGCAACTTTCTAATTGTGAAATGGCAAACATAAATGGAATCGGACTTCCGGAAGGCCATTCCACAACTAGACCTCCTTTCTTTGATGGGTCCAACTATGGACATTGGAAGACAAGGATGAGCATCTATCTTCTTTCGATAGATGTGGAGCTTTGGCATATTGTAGAAAATGGATACACTTTGCCTTCCAAGCCATTTGAAGAATGGAATGTTGTAGAGAAAAGGCATGCAAATTTAAATTACAAAGCTATAAACTCTTTGTTTTGCGCCTTATCTACGGAGGAGTTTAATAGAGTAGCTCTTTTTGGATTCCGCCAAGGTTATTTGGGATACTCTTGCCGTTACCCATGAGGGAACATCACAAGTCAAGGATTCCAAAATAAACTTGTTAAAGAGCAAATATCAAATGTTTAGAATTGGTCAAAATGAAAGTATTTCCGAAATGTATACCCGATTTTCTAAAATATCAAATGAATTAGCTAATCTTGGTAGATCTTATCCTACTGATGAGCTTGTGAGTAAGTTGCTTATGTCACTTCCTCCTTATTGGGATCCAAAGGTCACCGCCATCCAAGAATCAAAAGATCTAAAGACGCTAACTATGGAGGAGCTTGTAGGATCTCTTATCACTCATGAGATGCTCCTCACTAGCCGTCAAGAAGAGAAGAAGCCGAAAGAGAAAGAAAAAGAAAGTCGATCTCTAGCTCTAAAGGCCTCCAAGACGGACTCATCATCCTCAAGTGAAGCGGATAGTGATGAGGAAGAAGCATTAAGAAAATTTAAAAGCTTATGGAGAAAGAAACACAGAAAGGATAAAAAGAAGAAGAAAGAAGAAAGTGAAGTAGAAGGAGGAATAAGGTGTTACAATTGCAAGAAGACGGGACACAAAAGACCGGAGTGTCCACTTCTCAAGTCATCTTCCTCGAAATACAAGGGAAAGAAGAAAGATTGGAAGAAGAATAAGGGTCTCGTCGCCGCTTGGGATGCTTCAAGCACGTCGGGTAAAAGCTCAAGTGAAGGGGAAGCTAATAAGGATGATCTTTGTTTCATGGCACTCACCCATGAAGATGAGGTAAATTCTTATTCATCAAGTAGTGATAGTGAAAACATATCTTATGATGAATTGTGCATTACCTTGCATTCTCAAATTTTAAAAAATAAAGTTCTTAAAAAATCTATTTCAAAATTAGAAAATGAACTTGATGTTTTGAAAAATGAATCTTCTTCTTCCAAATCTCAAGCTAAAGAAAAAATTGAAAATTTTAAACTTAAGATTGAAACCCTTAAGGGTTATTTGGATGAGAAATCTTGCCAAATTGCTAAGCTCCAAATTGTAGCAAGCTCTTCAAAATCTTATGAAGATGACACTAATAATTTTCTAAATCAAATAACCCATCTTCATAATGAAAATGAAAGGTTAAGATTATGTCTCCATGGATTCCTAAATGGTAACAAAATTATGGAATAATTACATTTACACCCCCTCTAGTTTCTGACACATCCACTTCAACCCCTATAGTTTAAAAAGTGACAAAGACATCCCCTCTAGTTTCGTTTTGTTTAAGGTTTGCCCCCTCAGCTGAAGGTTCGTCCATAGATTGAAGGGTTAGGATGATCCGACGGAGCTGATTTTTTGGGCACACCCTATCTATGTCAGGACCCATCAAATGAACGCTTTGGATCATCCAAATAATGTGGGCCCATACCCGAATCCAAACACTAATTATTCTTAAAATTATTGACATAATCTTGAAGAAAGCTAATCATAGACCTAACATGTATTATATGATAGGACTAGTCTATCTAACCCTCATGTTAGATGCCATTATTGTGGAATCAATGGTCACTACCAATTCCAATGTGCATCTAAGATTAGGGATTGTGGTGGAACCAAGAAAGCTTGGGTTCCCAAAGCCCCCATATGATTCTATTCATATGTGTTTAGATTAGGGGCTTGCAATTAATAATTTGTATATCTTTATCTTTGAATTTTAAAATCCCCTCTTGTATGGAATTTGTTTTCCCAATAGGGAGAGTTCTATGTTTGTCTTTTTCCTTGAAAAAGGGGGAGCTTAAAATTGAAAATTTTATCCCTTTGATTTTCTTTTACCCCATCTTTTTGATTGATGCCAAAAGGGGAGAAAAATCTAGTGTAAGGAAATATATGTGTGCTTTTATTGGAAAATCTCTTGTGCTTGTCATCATAGAAAAGGGGGAGATTGTAAGCCCAATGGTTCCCACCTTGGCATTCCCATCTTCTTTTGATGATTCCAATACACAAGTGATTTTATATCACTAATGTGTTTGATTGTCTAAGTTGTAGATCATGATTGTGTTAAGACAAGATTGCTTGGATTGAGGCCAAGAAGCTCTCATTGGACCGCATTCGGAAGGCCAAAGACATCGGAGATCCAAGACGCACGAAGACTTGAAGCATCGCAATTGAAGATCGAAGTCATTTTAGAATGTAAAGATCCAATCCTAGTTTAGGTGTTTAGAGGCATAAATAAAGTAAAACACACACACCCTAAATGTTTAAGAGGTTGTCCTTGTGGTGTTCCAACACTTTGGAACCCTCATAACAATCCCAACTTGGTGTAGAGTTGGAAGCCCAAATGAATAAAAAATAAGAATTGAAAATCTGCTGGAAATAGGCTTCTCGGAACTCCGAGAGATTCCTTAGAGCTCAGAGAAATGGTCCAGTAACATTTTTCCAACTTCTGTTTGTATTTTCGGAACTCTGAGAAATTTCTCGGAACTCCGAGAACACTATAACGGGAAGAAATTATAGCCGTTGGGGATTTTGCCAGATTTACCACTATGCCCCTCAAACGGTCATATTTGGTTTTTCTATATATATGGGTATTCTAAACTTCATAATTATCAATCCTAACACTCAAAAACTCTATTTGAAGATCCAAAGAGTGAATCAAGCTTGTTTATGCCTCTCATCCTCTAGAATTAGGATTTGGATCATTAGGCTCAATTTGTACATCTTCTACAAATATTGTGAACCCTTGTGAGGGATTTTTTGTTCTTTCTTTCTTTATCAAGAAGATTGTATTCGGGCGAGTGTTCGGAGAAGCGGAGCCCACTCTCCGTGGTGAGGATTGCCACCAAGGTTAAAGGCAATTGGAATTGTAATCGGCACCGATCTTCGCCGAAGTTAAGAAGATCAAATAGTGAAGCCATCAACGGGTTTGGTTGGTGAAGTGGAGTAGGCCTCACGTTGGAGGACAGAACCACTTTAAATCTCGGGGGCACTATCTCTTATCTCTTGCTTTATATTTGCATTGCACTTAGGATTTAACTTGTGTGCTTAATTTTCATTTTTGATCTCTTAATCTTCAAAATTGGGTTAGAGTCTTCAAAAGATTAAGACTTGTTAGGAACCTAATTTTACCTCCTCACAAGTTGCCGTTAGGATAAGTACTCGGGCCTACCCTTGGAATTTCACAGACAATCCTGAAAGTGGTCTTTTTCTTAGCTGCTAGTCCTGAAAATAAAAACAAAGGTACCTTACTAGCTTGGAAGATTGAGTAAAAATTTGCGCAATAGACATTGTAATAGAAAATCCAGGTAAACCAATTACAGTTGAAAAGAAAGACAAAGATCATCAAGGTACATATGAATGGGATCAAGGAATAAGAAAAGGCCCATTCTGACATAATGGACCAAAGAAGATTGTATAGGTGTTTTATTATCATTTAGAGAACCAATCTATCCAACTTACAATACAAAAGCCTGCGAGATATAACTGCAAATCTACAAATTGCAGAAAACATAATAAACCCTTCCAACTCATTGGTAAGTCTACATTTGTAATTGCATCATGATAATCGTTTGTTCTTTCTTAGGACCCACAGAGGAAAATAGGACTCAAATCCATCATATCTATTGCTAAAGAATCTTTCTAATTTTGTACTTAAATCAAGCATTAAGGTCTTTCATGCCTTTACAATATTGTTAGATTTGACAATGTGAAGTCGCAAATTATGGGTTGCATATGCATCACAGGAAGAGCATAGGTATGGTGTATGTGACAGCAAAGTCATTGTAATAACTATATATTTAAACAATAGAGGAACCAATACAGAAACTAATACTGAAGTCAAGAAATCATAATATGATTCTTAGTTTTGACAGAAAATGTTTGTTAATTATATAGCATCAAATACTAAGAGAGGATACCCACAAGGAAGCAATATAGAAATAAAAACTAGAGTTAAGAAATTACAAAATGCTTCATGGTTTTTACAGAATAAGCATGTTGATTTTATAGCACCACATACTAAGAGGGAATACCCACACTACCCCCCATCCTACCCTCTCAACCTCTCTCTTTAGCAGAAAAAGTAGTAACTGTCTCTAGAATGCATTCATGTTCCTACTTGCAATAGTTTATCTGCAGAGGCAACTTTAATTTCAAATCATTGAGCTCAGAAAATAATACGTTAGTCTGCGATTAAATAAGGCACTCGTCATCCAGATTTCAGGATAATAAACCAACACAACTATAATATTTTGCAAAAGTCATTGCAGATGAGGTAGCTTTAACGATTTTGTGCAGGTATGAAACTTCAGATTCTACAGAAAAATGGCCTCGAAACAACAAGATTTTGCTCCAAGAAATCTAGAACAGCAGACTGAACCACAGAGGCAGCAAACCTCAGCTCCGCCATACCATTCAAAGTTATAATCATAGGAAAATTATGTTTGAGCGTGAATGTCTTACTTTGTGAATATCCCAACCCTTATCTCCCTCAAAACTGTCCTCTTCCATGTTTCATATTTCAGCTGACTGAATTCTTCAGAAAATAGAAATTAGATGTCAAATGAACATAACCAAAACCATCAAACACCATTTAAAAAAAAAAAAAAAAATCATCAAACAAAAAGCCTTCCTAGCAGACATCCATAATTAGAGAAGAAAACAAGCAAATGAAGACCAAATCAAAACCATCAAACGCCATTTAAAAATAACCAAAATCATCAAACAATAAGCCTTCCTAGCAGACATCCATAATTAGAAAAAAAAAGCAGATGAAGACGAAATCAACTAGCATGTGTTGCAATATTCTCTTGCAGATTTGATACTGTTTTCAATCATGAAAGTTATCAAGAATTTCCTCACATAACTGAGTTTACGTTTTCCATTTATCTGAGGCACCTTACCAATCTGGTAGGTCCATAACCCAATCTCAGTTTAACTCTGAATTCGCAAGCCTTGATGTAAGATATTACCAGCACATATGGTGAAATTCATGATCAACTTATTAGGAATTGTAGTTCACAAAATGTTTATCCCCTAAACACTAATTTTTTATTATTATCAATATCAAGAAACCAGTTTTCACTAGGGCATGCTTGGAAACTATGAAGAAAAATATTAGAAAGCCTTTTCCTTGAAAGATGATTTTTCCAAGGCCTCGTAGTGTCTTTTTTTAGGTAAGACTTATTTCAGTTAAAATTTTCCTGGGAAAAACCATAGAAAGATATGGAAGATTATAAATTCACACATTCCTCCCTAATTCACAACAACTTAATCTGAGAGCTCGTAGGAAGCAAATATATGGTAATACATAGTGTGCCTAAACTTTAATGGAGTGAAATTTGTTAGATATTTAGTTAACTTTATTCGGAAAAGGATCATTACCTCCGGCCATGATGATTAGATAGAAGCGATTGATGATGCGCGAGATCCAACGGTTGAAGACGTTCCACGGCGAACACGACACACTCGGTTCTGACGTAGTCTTCAGATCTATCCAAGCCTTATGCTCAGATCAATGGAATCATGGGCCGTTGCTTGGTAGATCCGGGACCAGACAGAAAAAACCCCAAACCCAATTTTCTGAAGGAATAGAATCGAATGGTTGCTCCCATTAAGCAGCACCCGTATATATGCTTGAGGGAATGATTTGGTTTCCCAATTACACTAACACTCTTTCTAATTTAGGATTCTTAATGAGAGTTATCTTTAGTAGCCAAAAATCCACTTTACAAAAGTCTTAAGATTTCCCAAATCTTAGGTGTATCAATTATGGACCACCTAAATGGAAATAGATTTCTAACAGTCTCCCACTTGGTCCATATTGATAAGCCTAAGTTTTTATTTTATTTTAAAAAGACACTTGGGTTTTAAGCATTTTACAAACCTGACGTATGGCCATACATTTCGAAAACTAACTCTCAATCCATATTCTTTAAAGAGTTTACCTTAGTTCAAATAAAGAGTCTCAAGTACATGAATCATGGCGGTATTACCCTAAAGCGAGTATTCCCTTCCATGTATCACAATGCTACTGATTCGCTTTATTGAACATTTTATTTAGTATAATCCTTTATGAATAGGCTAACCAATGCCCATTCTGGTCCAACTTTATTTTGTCCCTATGGACAAATTTTATCTTTCATGGGAACTTTATGTATACACTGTACTTGAAAGATAAAAATAACAATAGCAAGAATCATCAAACCATAGTTGCAACTCAAATGAAAATAATGGTGTCACTGTATCACAATCAAGCACTAAATGATCTAACTATACCAATGCGCTCCACATGACCCTCATACAATCTGGGTGGAAGCCCCTTAGTCATGGGATCTGCAATCATCATATCAGTGCAAATGTGCTCTATCACACTAGACGATTCTTAATCTTCTCTCGAACAGTAAGATACTTGCCAATGTGTTTGTTACCACTACCACTCTTATTGTTCTTTGAGAAGAAAACCGCGGCTTGATTATCACAGTAAACCACCAACGGCTTAGTGATGGAATCAACAACCCTAAGCCCTGTGATAAACTTCCGCAACCATAATGCCTGTGAAGTGGCCTCATAGCACGCCACGAACTCTGCCTCCACAGTGGAAGAAGCGGTCAGACTCTGCTTCGCGCTCCTCCATGAAATGGCACCTTCTGCAAGTAGAAAGACATATCCTGAAGTAGACTTCCTAGTATCAAGGCACCCAGCAAAGTCTGAATCCGAATATCCAATCACCTCCAAATGATTAGATCGCCTGTAAGTTATCATGTAATCCTTCGTCCGTTGAAGGTATCGTAGAACCTTCTTTGTCGCCTTCCAGTGCTCCATCCCTGGATCACTCTGATATCTGCCTAACATCCCAACTGCAAATCTGATGTCTAGTCTAGTGCCTGCGCATACATCAGACTGCCGACTGCACATGCATATGGAATTTTCCTCATCTCATCTCTTTCTAATTCATTCCTCGGACATTGTTCCTCTTGGAACTTATCACCCTTCAGTATAGGGGCTACACTAGACGAGCAGTTTTGCATCCGAAATTTCTCTAGAATTTTGTTGATGTAGGCCTTCTGAGATAGTCCCAAAAGTCCTTGAGACCTATCCCTGTGAATCTCTATGCCTATAACATAACAGGCTTCACCCATATCCTTCATATCAAAATTCTTAGTGAGAAACTGCTTTACCTCATGTCGTAACCCTAGATCACTACTAGCTAGCAAAATGTCGTCTACGTAAGGACGAGAAATATAAATTTGTTCTCACCGACCTTAAGGTATATACATTGATCTATGACGTTCTCTATGAATCCAAACGAGGATATCACGTCATGGAATTTAATATACCATTGGTGGGATGCCTGTTTTAGCCCATACACAGACTTCTTTAATTTGCATACAAGGTGCTTTCCTTTATCCGATGTGAACCCTTCAGCCTGATCCATATAAACTTCCTCGTCAAGATCCCAATTGAGGAAGGCCAGTTCACATCCATTTGGTGTAGCTCTAAATCAAAATGAGCCACCAATGCCATGATTACTCTTAATGAGTCCTTCTTAGAAACTGGAGAGAAGGTCTCATGGTAATCCACGCCTTTACGTTGAGAAAATCCTTAGCCACAAGTCTTGCCTTATACCGTTAGATATTACCAGATGAGTCTCTTTTAACCTTATAAACCCATTTGCATCCAACGGGTTTGAATCCTTCTGGTAATTCAACGAGATCCCAGACTTGATTGTTGGCCATGGAATCCATCTCATCCTTCATGGCGTCATACCAAGACGTGGCATTTTCTCCACTCATGGCTTGTGAAAACGAGATTGGGTCACCATTGGTATTAGCTTCACGGTCAATCTCTTGCAAGTACACTTCATAATCATGTGGAATAGTCGATCTTCTTACTCTTGAGGATCTCCTTAAAGTCACCTCTTTGTCTACTGGAAGTGGACTTAAGGCAACGGGTTCAGTGACAATTGGTTCCTCATGGGGCGGCACCGTATTGGTTGGTTGCTCCACCGTGATATCCTGTGGGATGTCAAGGGGTGCAACCATCTCTAGTGCAGGTGTAAAATTCTGAAGCCGCATCTCCTCGAGTTCGACACTTCGAGGTTGCTCGCTCCCACCGATGTCACTATCCTCAAGAAATCTGTCATTCCTAGCCTCAACTATTTTCTCCTAGTGGGAAGGACAATAGAATCTATATCGCTTGGACCTATCAGCATATCCTATGAAGAACCCACTAATAGTCTTTAGGTCCAACTTATTCTCATGTGGATTGTACACCCTTACCTCGGCTGAACAACCCCATATGTGTACATGGCCTAAACTGGGTTTCCAACCATTCCAAAGCTCAAAAGGAGTCTTTGGAACTACCTTACTGGGAACCTTGTTAAGTATGTATACAACGGTCTTAAGGGCTTCACTCCACATAGAAATTGGGAGAGTGAAGTTGCTGAGCATACTCCTTACCATATCCATTAGCGTACGATTCCTTCTTTCAGCCACGCCATTTTGTTGTGGCGTTCCCGGCATGGAGTATTGGGCAATGATATCCTCCTCCTTAAGGAAGTTCGCAAATGGACCAGGTTTTTGTCATGTTCCCGTATACCTACCATAATACTCACCTCCTCTATCTGACCTCACAATTTTAATTTTCATTTCCTTCTGCTTCTCTACCTCTGCCTTATAAGATTTGAAAGCATCTAGTGCCTCACTTTTCTCAAATAGAAGATAGAGATACATGTATCGTGAATGGTCATCGATAAAAGAGATAAAGTATCTTTGAACATCCAAACATGGAGTAGGAAAAGGTCCGCATATATCTGTATGTATGATCTCTAAGGTCTCAGTACTCCTTCTGACACCTTTCTTGGTTTTGTTGGTCTGCTTTCCCTTTATGCAGTCCACACAATCACCAAAGTTAGTGAAATCCAGTGTCTTTAAGATACCGTCATTCACTAACCTTTTGATTCTCTCTATGGAGATATGTCCTAATCTCCTATGCCAGAGGATAAATGAGTCCTTATCCATACTACGTCTTTTAGTGCCTCTTTTATCATGTAGGGCCATTAGTTTGTAATCAGAAGGAGATTTAAGGTGTAATTTATACAAACCATCAACAAGATTACCATAGCCAACAACTGAACGGTGTTTAGATAACTCAAATGTAGAGTCAAAGAAATTAAACGAGAAACCACAAGTTGTAAGTTAGGAAACAGAAATTAAGTTCCTAGAAAAATGATGGAATGTAAAAGACTCTCTCAAGGTGCAAACTAAAACCAGACTGAAGTACAAGTGTATATGACCCAACTGCTTCCACACGTGAGCTCATCCGGTTTCCTGAATAGATGAACTGCTCACCTTCAGTTGGGGTTCTGTGGTTGGTTAAGCCCTGCATGGTATTGGCAACATGGATTGAGGAACCAGAGTCAATCCACCATGAATCATGAAAGACATCAACAGTATGAGATTCATAACAAACACATGAATAGAGATTACCTTTCTTTTCAAGCCACTTTGCATATTTGGGGCAGTCTTTCTTGATGTCTCCTTTCTTCCTACAGAAGAAGCAAGGGCGTTGTTCCTTATCGCGAGTAAACCGAGCTGACGATTTCTTATGCTTCTTCTTGTGAACACCCGGACCCTTCTTTCCTCGCTTATTTCCATGAGTAGCTAGATGGGCACTTTCTAACTTCTTCTGCTTCAGCCTCCCTTCCTCTTGAACACACATGGTCAACAATTCATTTATGGACCAATTTGCCTTATGTGTGTTATAAGAGATCTTAAATGGCCCATACTGACTTGGAAGGGAACTGAGTATGAAAGGCATGAAGAAAGACTCAGAAATCTCAATCTTCAGTGAGTTGAGTTGAGCGGCTATATCTCTCATCTCCATGATGTGTTCACGGATCCCTCTCTCCAGTGTGTTTTAAAGAAGATAACCTGCCCATTAGGGTGCCAGCCAGAGCCTTATCGGAACTTACATACTGTTCTTCAACAGAACTCAAAAATTCCGTGGCCTTATCGCACTTGGGGATGGATCCTCTAATGCTCTTACTTATGTGGCTCTGCATGAGTAGAAGACTCAATCAGTTGGATTTCTCCCACCTCTCATACAGATCCTTTTCCTCTGGCTTATTGGTTTCCGTGGGTTTAGAAGGTTCTTTCACACGGAAAGCCAGATCAAGGTCCATCTACCCTAATGTAAGCAAGACCTTATCTTTCCGGTTCGAGATATTTTCCCCATTAAGAAAGGGAATAAGAGTAGCTTCATTACTTAACATAGCAGAACGTGCAACTGTAAAATATAAAAACATGCCATTTTAATAAAATGCGTGCTAGATTCCATTTAAATATATTAGGTCATCAACCCACGTTAAGGACACTTGCTGCAAATAAAATGCGTCATTGCAACCCTCTGTGGGCAAAGGTTGCAACAAACTAGTATTTTGCCAGAATCCTTATTTATGGGGTCAACCAGTTGTAAAACCAATCCCAGAGATATTCCTATATCTGTGGGCATCTAGAAATATCCCCAAAACTGATCTCCCACTGATCACCTCAACCGATCAATCAGTGAACCATGATTGCTTCCCTGTAGGGCCGAGCAATCACGTTTCACTGCCTGATCGCATTGCCCTTTGTCACTTAATTCAATGCAAATCGATCAACTCCATGTGGTGTAATGCACTTTTCCGTTGCACTTTGCCACATGTAGACACCCCATTTTGACCTACCCCCAATTTCCCCCAAATTCGAATTTGTCCCAGAGGTCGAGTAAATTCCCGAGATCGAATAAAAATCCGATTCCCAAATATCCCGAAACTCGAGTCTTAAAGTCAACCTCAGAATCTCCCGGAAGCCAAGTTTCAAATTCCGAAATCCGCAATGAATCAAACCCAAATGCGAAGGAACCCCAAAATTTTATTGGCTCGCGGTGTTCCCTAATTGATGCAAATTTTCCCAGGGTGGCTAACCTCTCCGAGAGTGTCCCTACAAATTTTACAAGAATTGGACAAGAAATGGAAGAAAGGACGAACAGGTTAGTGCAACTATCAAAGCGTGGTAGTGTTGATGCTGTCTCCCTTTATTGCAGA
This sequence comes from Tasmannia lanceolata, assembly GCF_043159265.1. Classification (NCBI taxonomy): domain Eukaryota; kingdom Viridiplantae; phylum Streptophyta; class Magnoliopsida; order Canellales; family Winteraceae; genus Tasmannia; species Tasmannia lanceolata. The sequence goes on from NW_027518689.1 coordinate 40,670,492, forward strand.
AGAGGGGGGTGAACTAGCATAACAAAGGTGCCCATTGATAGGAAGAAAAGGCAAGTAGAGCCTAAGGGTAGGAGGACGTAAAATCACCTTGTCCTAGGGGTATTTTAATAAAATGAGTGTTGCTTCCTTTACAAGCCACAAGCATAGCCATTGGATCAAGGAGATGAGGTGTAGGGTCTAGATTAGTTAGAACACTCAAGGTTTTTAGGGTTTCTAAAATGGAATGTTTGTGGAGAAAGTGGACCAAGGGTTGAGATCAATCAAGGAAAGGAAGATGCCACATAGATGGTTAGGATTAGAGTTAGGGATTTAACCCTAAGTATAAAACAAAGAGAGTCTTGCTTGAGAGAAGGAGGGAGCTCATCCATTTTCAAAAAAAAAAAGGGAAAAAAAAACAGAGAGAGGGAGCCCAGCCGTCCACCTTCTTCTTCTCCAACCCTCCACCACCTTCAACCCCCCTTCTCATCCACCAAGCCACCACCACCAAAACCGATTCTAACCAAACTCACCATCCCTCGCAAAACCCATTCCAAAAAGAAAAAAAAGGGGGGCAGCCAACACCATCTTCTCCGGCAAGCCTACCCCCCCTCCTTCTTCTTCTTCCCCTCTTCTCAACACCTAAAAAAAACCGAAAACCACCACACGTCCCAAACCCAAAACCCATTTTTGAAAAACCCACCTCCTCCTCCATCTTCTCTGGCAAACCGCCCCGCTGCCACCACCATCAAACCCCAGCCACCCATCATCATCTCGAAAATCTACCCCAACCCCCATTAAAACCGCCCATCACCCCCACCATCTCTACCATTTTGTATTCTTTCTGCAAATCCAAAACCCATTTCAAAAAAAAAAAAAAAAACACTCCCTCATCTTCTGCCATTAAAACCTACCACAAACTCCACCAAACCCCTCCCCGCCGGCCACCACCTCCCCCTTCTTCTTTTTCTGCATCTCCAACCTCCACCAAACTCACCACCACCGTCGGCCGCCACCCCCATTCTCTCCTCCACTACCGTCGGCCACCACCCCCATTTTCTCCTCCACCACCGTCGGCCCCCACCCCCCATTTTCTCCTCCACCACCATCGGCCACGATCCCCATCTCCGACCACCTCCATCGTCTTCAACCCCATTGAACCCTCTGTCAAAACCCCCATTAAAAAAAAAAAACCATTTCTCCTCCACCATTGCAGCCGCCCTCGCCGGCCTAAACCCATCTCCGAAGAACCACTTCCACCATCCGACTCTCCCTCCCTGCAACTCCACCAGACCCTAAAAATCTAAAATTTTCTTAGAGAGAGAGAGAGAGAGAGAGAGAGAGAGGGGGAGAGAGAAGAGGGGCTCGTCGTTTTTTTTATATAAAAAAATAAAATAAAAATATAATAATAAAGAAAAAAAAGAGCATTTTCCGAAGGGGAGCTCGAGCTCCGCTTTCCGGACACTCTCCGATCAACCCCGTTTCATCCACCTTGGCCCCATCTCCCCATTTCGTTGTCCGCCATCTGCTCTTCGCTTAGGTAACTCAAATATCTCATCCATTTATTTATTTTTATGTTTATTTATTTATTTATTTTGTCTTTCTAATGTTGCATTGCATGTGTGATTGTTCGAAGTTGATTCTTGTTTTGTTTAGCTTGGTTGTTTTGGTGAACTGTAATTGGATCCTAACAATGCCATTGGGTCATATTGGGAGCTTGCAAATGGGATTGTGATCGGTTTAATGCTGTTTCATTTATTGTTTCAAATTTTGTGAAGCCTGATTCATTATCTCCTTGTGTGAGTTCACTTCCCTCATCATTGGTGTCGATACTCATTCCAAGCCCTCATTTGGTCTCCGTCTTAGGATTTATCTAACTCCCTTCTAACCCTCCGACCATAATAATGGATAGATCTCAATCTCTTAGGATGCTTGGTGAATTAGTAACTTGAACTCATTGAACTCCATTTGGTACATGGAATACCCTTACTGATCCGAGTTCCTGTGTGCTTACCTCACCTTTGGTTGTTATGGAACTTCAATCCTTGTATCAAAAAAAAAAAGAAAAAAGATCAGGAATGAATTTTGTTCCTTGACTCATTTATTGAACCTCAATTGTGGACAAAGAGAAGAGTCCGACCTTGTGGTTAAAATCCCATTCTGAGTTTCGAGCTCGTAGGCTATGATGAGGCTACTCGGAGCCCACACTAATCTTCCTCTTTCCTTCCCTTTCGAGGGTCCTCTTAGTTTTAGGATTTTCCTTAAATCTTAGGGTTTCTTATAGGTTTTTGAGAGGTTGTCCATCGATTTTAGAGGTCGTCTCGGCGGGTCCCGGCTATGACGGAACGCATCTTGAGCCAGCCCCTTTCCTTCCTGCCTTAGAATTTTCGCCGGTTAACGGATTTCTTCTTCTTTAGAGTCAGTCCTAGAGAGTTTAGGAGTCAGTCCTACCATCCTAGGGTTTAGGAGTCTGTCCTACCCCTGTAGGGTTTAGGATTCTGTCCTATCCCTTCATAAAGTTTGGGGTTCCGTCCTCCCATCTTTCGGAGTCAGTTTTCAGCATAGGAGTCAGTCCTTCAGTTTGTCAGGAGTTTATCTAATCATCATAGGGGTTAGGATTCTGTCCATCCCCTCATCAAGTCATGTGATTTTGTCCGTTCCTGCAAGGTATAGGATGCTGTCCAACCCTTGCAGAGTCGTGATCCTGTTCATCCCCCCCGCAAAGCATAGGATGCTGTCCAACCTTTGCGGGATATCAGGAGTCTGTCCTCCCCTTGTGATGATAGGATTCTGTCCTCTTGTGTCAAAAACATAAAAAAACATCTGAAAAATCAAAAATCTCAAAAATCTCGAGTCATTAGAGTGTAGTTAGGAAAATCTGGTCCAAACTACGGATGGCTTGATCCCTAGCTGAGGGGTACGTAGGCAGCTCAAGCGTGCTGCTGGCATCCTGAGTCCAGTCACCCTTTCACCATCTTTTTACACCCTTTTTTTACACCATTTTTTTAAATCACCATTTTACAAATATTTCTCACCTTTTCGTCCACCCAAGTTCAGTCAAACCTTTTTAATAAATATTTTCAAACATTTCAAAACAAAAGCAAAATTGGGCAAGGATGGTGATTGCCAGGTCACTCGGAGCCCTCTTTTCATTCCATTTCCGGTTTTCATCGTGATTTTTCAGTTTTCATCGGTTTTCTGACGTTTTATTGGGTTTTGGGACGGGCGATGACGTAGCGTGGCCCCTTTACAGGGATTACCCTCGCTGAGCCCAACGATAGGTCATGACGATCGCGAGACTTTTCCGATCTTCAGCAGATTAGGATCGCCGGGCTTGATTCATTTTGAATCGTCCTCTGAGCCTATCGTGTGTTCCATCTTCTTTCCCCTGGCATTTTTTTTGGTTCTCACATGCCGTTGATTTTTCGATTTCTTTCTTTTCTTACCCCTTTTAGCTTGCTGTGTGCTTATCTTAGATTTCTCATGCATTCTAGTTTGTTTGTTCTTCTAGCGTGCGATCGATTGTCATTTTCTTAGTCTTATCTCTTGCATAGGCTTGCATGCTAGTGTGTTTACTTTACTGCTTTGATCGCTTAGCTATAGCGTTTATTCATTCGTCTTAGCTTGATTATCTGTCTAAACTTAGATATTTGCTTTCCTTATCTCATTATATCTGTCATTATCTGCTTAGCTGTAGCTATGCATGCGATTGTTTATTGCTTTCTTAGATGTGATGAGTTAGGATTAGATGCGATGAGTTAGGATTTGGATGTTCTTTTTCTTTGCCCATCCCCGGGTCATGCATGCTTAGATAGACGTTTTCTCGGGGATGATTGTTCCCATTTCATATGATTTTTGCCCAAAACTCTTCAAAGTTAATAATAAATGGCATAAGAGACCAGGTGCTTGCACTTGGACGAATTGGGGGCGCCTAACCCCTTCCCCATTCGTCATCAGGCACGGACCTTTTGTATCTCTGGTTATCTGTTGCGACAGAGCACAGCATGGGATCCAGGGCCTACTTCCTTGGATGGCGACTCTTTCTTTGTTCAAGGTGCGTCTCGAATCCGGGCTGGTCCCCGAATCGAGAGGTACCTCACTTTACATCGCCGCTCATGCTGTGAGGGGCACTCTTTCGAGAGTTCCTTGGCGGAGCTCTCCTTCACGTGGATGATCCTGAGACTCGCGCAGGGGCCCGTCCCCCCGCCTCTCTCGGATAGGGGTCCACAGATTGGCGACTCTGCTGGGGACTTTTTGAAACATTGCCTAACTTTGTAAAAATGCCATTTTAATTAATTTTGAAGAAATTTGGGTCAAAACCAAGCTAAATGGGAACTTTATCGTTAGAATCTAGGGGCACCAGATAGGTGCGTAATTAAAACGAGGGATTCACACACTGCACATCATGCATCGTCATATTCTTTATTTCTTTCATTGTTTTCATTATTATTGGCTCCACGGGATAGATTCGATGCGTGCCCAACTGGGATGTCATTACACCCTGATGGTACTGTTGAATCTATTTCCAAGCTATGCGCCGGTGCTGCAGCCGTAGACATTGGGCGTACTTTTGTCTACAGCAGCCGATGGGCAATGAAGCATACTATGTATAACATTGGGCGTACTTTTGTTATACATGTTAAGTATGTGTCATACGCATAGTACCCGATAGATTGAGTCCGGAGCCCTACTTTGTTTTATATATTATGTATATACTTATTGGCTTATTGAAACCCAACTAGGAAGTACCCGTGTTTATATAAGTATATTGCATTCATATAGGGATGAACATGTGTTGCTTACACATGTGAAGCTTAGAGTTAGGAGCTTTGTCCCCTTTGTAGACTAGGGTAGTTCATTTTACATGGCTACAGCACGGTCCTAGTACACTCACCAGTCTGTCTTGAGTCGAGACTTCCTTGACTCCGCTAGATTAAGATTAGGGCTGGTGCCCCTGGTTAGGATATATGTATGTGTATATTTATATACTGATTACATAGGGTTCTCCTCTTAGTTAGAGTCCCTTATTCTTTTCAATCAGTTATACCTATTCATTATTCAGATCTGGATCTGATCAGTGGTCTTTTGCTTGCCATTACCTTGGCCCTGTTTTGTCCTTGATCTGTTGATTAGGGGATTTGACCCGTTGTCATGTGTTCTCACCTATGGTCAGTCCTTCATTTGCTCACCTTTCTTTGGTAGCCATATTTCGTTTACCGATTATGAGTTGTTTTTACCACCCCTATTCATATACCTTGGGTTGAGTTGTGGGAATCCTTTCTAGCGTCGTCATGCTGCCAGATTTTACCCAGAATATTTCGAGCATGGCCGCTACTCTTCAGAGTTAGTTAAACCATGGGTTTACCTTACCTTGACTTTCTTGTCCAGCCGTTATGCTGTCAAATTTTTCACAGAACATGTTAAGCATGACCGCTATTCTTTAGAGTTAGTTAAACCATGAGTTTACCTTATCTTTCTTGTCTAGCCGTTATGCTGTTGAATTTTTCGCAGCATATTTTGAGCATGACGGCTATTCTTTAGAGTCAATTTTCCTTGTCTCGATTCCCAGGTATAGCCTTGATTTAGCTTAGAACCCATTTTTAGTGAGAACTTCTGGTTTGATCAGTTGTATTTACATCCTTTTAGTCTCACTAGGTTAGTGGCATGTACGTGTCGCTCTTGTGGTCATAATTTATTCGTTACCCTCTGATTGTTTATCCAGTCTTTCGTTGTGTCATAGATTCAATTTGTATATCTATTATCCATTAGGATATATGTTTGTTTGTATACCTGTTTCACCTCGAGATCTAGTCGATATCCCTATGGCCATGGTCTACAATTCTGATCCTCTTGATCGTAAAGTTGTTGGTTCCAGCACCAGATTTAGATCCGGTTTATGACCTACTTCTGTCATCTTATGGCCGTGGTCTATTTTTCTGATCTATTGTTTACCCCTCATCTTTGATGAAAAATTCATTGTCTCAGACGGTATCCTTTTCATAAAACTGATTGCCGAGTTAGCCTTGTCATTTGTCTGCGCACAGTTATTCCTATTCTTTCCTGATCTTTGTCCTATTTGAATGATAGGTCTGATCATGGCGAATAATTTGTTATATAAATGGATAGCGGAGACTGTTAAATCTTTTCCGTTAAGATGCGAAGAAAGGAGTGTGGTTGAGCATTTTATCGGTTCATTTACTCATCTAAACAGTCGCGGTATAGATTGGAAGTTTCTTCAAGCAGCTGCTGGATTTTGAGACCCTGTTTTCCATGTCTTTTGATTTGGGTCTTTTGAACTTTGTCCTATATTCGAAGATTGGTGTGCCTTGTTAGGACTTCCTCCTGGGGGACTTTGGATCCGACCTTCGAGCGTAGACTCCCCTCATGATCTTTTTTGCAGATTATTCAAAAATAAGATTGTGAAAACCCTGCATTGCTTAGCAGAGAAAAATGTGCAATTTCAGACCCTCATTGAGTTGTTTTCCAAAAATGTCGATCCAACTGACTCCCGTTTTCAAGAATGTCGACGTAATGCCCTAGTCTTTGCTGTCTTTGCACGCCATGTCCTTCACAGAGACTCTAGTGCCGCCCCTTTCACTTTGTTGACGATAGTAGATCAGATAAATGAGGGGAGAAATCCTGTCCCTACAATGCTAGCCGAAACCTTTTATGGCTTAGACCTTATTGCTAGTAAAAAGGTGCAGGATAATTTTTTCGGATGTGCTAAGCTGTTATATGTGTGGCTATGTGAGAAACTCACTATCATTCAGCCACAAAACAGCATTGAGTACACCCTCAAGGGTTTTCATTCTTGGAAGACAAAGATTAAGCAACCCCAGCTTAATGAGTGGCACCATTGGCTACAGAATGTAGGGGAAGACCAATTTCATTGGGTGAGTCAATCCTGTCCAAAAATTATCACCAGCACCTACCCATACTCATTTGTCTATCTTATGGGTTTAGAAAAATCATCTTTCTATGCACCTTTGTGTTTCCCTTGCCAGATTAATGCAAGCTCTTGTGCTCCTAAGGTTATCACACCACCTAACTGTGAAGACCTTACTCCTGATCTCATTGCATCCATAGTAGCTGCTTGGAGAGACAAAATCACGGAGAGGAGATCTGCTTTCGTGTCTAAACTTCGGAAGGAAGGAATGTCCGGAGGGCCTGCAAGCCGAAAAGCTCGGATTGGTGAACCATGAATATTTTCGGCATGAGATTATCATTTCTTTACTGTCTTCACTTGTTTTACTTGGACATAATCAAAGTCAAAGATTGTAATCCCGGTCTCATTATAGATGAAAATATAGAGAAAAGAGTTTTACTTGATACATGTTATAAGCAGTTGGCGATTCAAAGTTTCATCAATTTTTACGTTGCCAATCGTCGTCATTGTAACCTGTCTCGATATAATCAATGCAAAGTGTGTTTCTTTTCTTTCTCTCTAGTTGTGGAAGCTACCTGATTTCAATTATCAAATGTGCAATCTAACTTATTAACTTCCATTCAGGAGTCTTAGCGGGACATCATCGCTCCTAAGAAAGTCAATTCAAAATCGGCCTGGTCCCGTCAGTTTTCAGATTCCAGGCTGAATAGACTTTCTTTTTCCCCAGAATCCTTCACCTCTCATGCGCCGCTTCTCCTTGGTCATCCAGAAATTCTTTCATCCTCTCCACTGGCATCTGAATCAATGGAAGGGACCGGAAACAACAGTCCTGATACGAATGAAATGATGAAGGCTATTCTCCTTCAGTTGAGTGCCATGAAGGATGATATAGCCCTCCTGAAAAATGATCGTCTTTCTACCTCTAAAGACCCGGCCAATCAGCAATCCCCAGTTATACCTTCCGTTCCTCTTGTTTCTCCCAGGCCAGCTGTATTGCCTGAAATCGAAGACTTTGATGAGTGCCAATACGCAGCAGAGAACTGTCTTCCTAACCTAGGAAATCCTGATAAAGCACAGGAATTGGCTGACCAAATTGAGAAGCTGACCCGGGATATGGAAACCATGAAGTGCCAAGGTCCCAAAAATTTGGATATGTCTGAATTCATGATAGCTCCAGGGGTCGTACTTCCGCCCAAGTTCAAAATGCCAGACTTTGACAAATACGACGGAATGGGGTGCCCTCGTAGCCATCTCAAGTCAGTCATTCCTCTGTTGCAGCAGCACGGTTTATCCTCAGAGCAGATTGCTTTAGTGTTCCCTAGGACTTTGACTGGGACAGCCAAGAAGTGGTTTTTGCATCTGAAGCCAGAAGAAAGCAGGACCCTTGAAGGTGTGGCTAACAAATTCGTCCAGCAATTCTCCATGGAAGAGGGGATTGACGTGACAAAAAGGGATCTGAAATCGCTGAAGCAGGGACCCAATCAGACCTTTACTTCCTTTATTCGGCGATGGAGGAGAAAGGCAGCCCAAATGACCCACAAGTTACCAGATGACGATCTTATCAAGATTGCTGTCAAGAATCTTTCCCCCTTTTACTTTCCTCATATGTCAATCCAGTACTTCAATGACTTCGATCATCTGATCAAGACCGGGACTAGAATCGAAGACATATTGGCTAAAGGCGGCCTGAGAGCTAGGACCTCCACTTCAGATGTCAGAGAGGGAAAAAGGACTATGGCACCCCCGAAGGAAGTTAACAATGTGAATACTGCTCGTCCAGTTAGGAGAGAAGGTCCCGGAGGAGTTCGTCCGGAAAGAAATGAGCCCAGACAATTCACTCCTCTACCCTATTCCCTATCTGTGGCTCTCAAAAAACTGTTGAGTGACAAGAAGATCACTCTACTAGAACCCCGGGAAGCCCCAAATCCTCTCCCAAAATATTGGAGAAAGGATCAGTACTGCGAATATCACCAGAGTGTTGGGCATTTGACTGACAGATGTATGGCACTAAGACATAGGATCCAGGATAAGATCGAGGCAAAAGAAATTGCGGTGGAAGCTCTCCCTAATGTCACTAGGAATCCATTGCCAACGCATACTATGCCTCCTCCAAATGTCTATGCTATTCTCACTGAAGAGGTTGTGCTGGATCATTCCCGTATATGTGCCGTTATTTCTGATGAGCCGTATATCTTGAGATGGGAATCCGATGATGAGGAAGTTGAATGCAAAAAGCCTTATGTATTGTCCTCTGCGCAAGAAGTTGGGGAATCCTCTGAAGGTCCTTATGTCATTAGATTCGAGGGGGAGGAAGAGAAAAGCGAAGTCCCATATGTCCTTAAGCTTGAGGATGAGGACTTGCTGCTGTTGAACGAGCCCTATGATGAGGTTCGCCATGTTACCCGTGGTAGAACCCGTGGTGGACGTGTCTTTAAGCCTCCCGAGCTGAGAGCAGAGAATCCCGCCGAGATCGCCAGAGCAGTTGAAAGCAGGAATCAGAGGTTGAGTCCTGAGGAGGATGAGGACATTCTGTTGAAACAGCTTAGGAAGACTCAAGCTAATGTTTCTATCTGGGGTTTGTTGATGTCATCGCCTAAGCACCGTCAGGTTATACTTCGGGAATTGAATACAGCACAGGTGTCTGTGAATATAACCCCTGATGAGCTGGTTGGGCTCGTATCTATGGCCAGATCAGCTATGACCGTGTCCTTTTCGGATGAAGATTTGACTCCGAAGGGTAAGAATCATACAAAATCTCTCAGAATTACCGTCGTGTGCAATAAGAAGAAAGTACCAGAGGTTTTGGTTGACAACGGGTCAGCTCTGAATGTGTGTCCTTTGAGCACCGCTACTGTCTTGGGGTTTGGGCCGAATGACTATATTCCGTCGGAGCAGGGGATACTGGCTTACGATGGGACCAGAAGGGATGTCATTGGAACTTTGGTCACCGAAATTAAGATTGGAGGTGAAATGTTTGACATAGAATTCCAAGTTCTGGATATCAAGACCTCCTTCTTTCTCCTTCTCGGCCGACCTTGGCTTCACAAAGTCGGAGTGGTTCCTTCTACTGTCCATCAGAAGCTCAAGTTCATCAAGAATAACAGAATTATCACAGTTAGAGGGGACCCAGAACCAGAGGTTGGATAGATATCCGAAGAGCAGATTGGTTCAAGCACCATAGATGTCAGTCTGACTGGGTTTTCGCTTGAAGTTTTGACCATTACTATGGAAGAAGCTCTGAGCGAAGAAATTCTGTTTATGTCCAGTGCAAATGCGCAGGTAGCACGGATAATGCGCAAATATGGGTATATTCCTGGAACTGGTCTAGGGAGAAATCTGCAGGGTTTAACTGAGTGGCCGGAGCTGAAGGTCGCGAACAATTTGTTTGGGTTAGGATATGAACCCACCCGAAAGGAGATCAGGGAAAGGAAGCAGTACATACTGAAGTGGGAAGAGCTGCGTCGTCGGGGCCTAGAGCTGCCTATGGGACCGTTCAGTCTGTTGATGAATGGTAGGTACAGGAAAGAAGGAGCTGATCGCCCGTTCTGTGGTTTCCCCGAGCCGTGGTTGGATGAGTCTGGGAAAGAGCTGCCAGGTTTTGAAATCTTTTTCGCTGATGAATTGCCGGATGAGTACTTCCATGGGCAGATTACAGCTGTCGAAAAACAGGAATTTGATTGGGCGGAGAACTTAGAACCGCGCCTTCTAGACTCCCTCTTCGAGGTTGAGGCACCGGTCATTGCCATGATCAGAGAAGATGCGCACATCCTGAACCCTAAGGGCCGAATTACCCCAGCTGAGGTACCCCTTGATAACTGGACTTCTCAGGTCATTCCTCATTCAGTTCTTCAGTATAGTCATGTTCCTCCAAAAGAGTCTAACGTTTCTGAGTATGTGTCTGTTTCCGAGTCGAATATAAAGTCTGTTATTTCTAACAATTCTTTGGATGCAGATACCTTAGGAAGCTTAGACATTCCTGGTGCGGATGGCGAGTCCTCCGGTATAGATGCTGTCTATGAAGATGAGTCCGTTATAGAATATACTGCAAAGTCCATACATAGTCCAGTTGAGTCAGGTGTCAACATTTCAGTTGACGATACAAACTTTCTTTTTGAGCATACTGTAAAGCCTGCTGTGGGCCAATTGATCAATGATGTAAATTTTGATTCTATGAATGAAATGAAGGACTCGTTTCAGTATCTTCCTGTCTCTGTTTCTGCTTCTCAAATTGATAAAACTAATAACAATGATCAAGACTCCCCCTCTTATGAGGATGCCGACGAAACTCTCCCTGAGATCAAACACATGATCACTCAGGAGGAGCAGCGTCGGGCTAAACCACTTGAAGAAGAAATTGAAACCGTCAACATTGGTGATGAAACCTTAATCCGGGAAATACGGATTGGCAAAACGTTATCCCCGGAGGAGCGTGAAGAATTAATCACTTTGCTTAAGGAATACAAAGAAGTTTTTGCTTGGTCCTATGATGACATGCCGAGGTTAAGCGAAGACATTGTCTAGCATCGTCTTCCCCTAATCCCAGGTGCCAAGCCCAAAAAGCAAAAACTTCGAAAATTAAAACCAGAATGGGAGTTGAAAGTCCATGATGAAGTCAAGAAGCTGTTAGATGCGGGCTTCATTCAAGTGGTTGAATATCCGGAATGGTTGGCTAACATAGTACCGGTGCCCAAGAAGGACGGAAAGGTCAGAATGTGCGTGGATTTCAGAGATTTAAACAGGGCGAGTCCCAAGGATGACTTTCCTTTGCCGAGCATCGATCTCCTGGTGGATAATACAGCTGGTCAGGCTTTGTTATCCTTTATGGATGGGTTTTTCGGATATAATCAGATCAAGATGGTCCCTGAGGACATGATAAAAACTGCGTTCACCACTCCATGGGGAACGTATTGCTACAGAGTGATGCCATTTGGGCTGAAGAATGCTGGGGCAACCTATCAAAGGGCGGCTACCACCTTATTGCATGACATGATTCACAAAGAGGTAGAAGTTTACGTCGATGACATGATTGTTAAATCTAAGACTCGACCAGAGCATGCCGTAGTCCTGAGGAAGTTCTTTGAAAGGATCCGAAAGTATAAGCTTCGCTTGAACCCGAGCAAGTGTGTTTTCGGGGTTACTTCAGGGAAGTTATTGGGATTCATGGTCAGCGAAAGAGGGATCGAGGTAGATCCTCAAAAGATCAAAGCAATCCAAGAGATGGAGCCGCCGAGGACCGAAAAGCAGATCCGTGGTTTCCTGGGAAAGGTTCAGTACCTAAGAAGGTTCATAAATCAGTTGACAATGACGTGTGAACCCATCTTCAAGCTGCTGAAGAAAAATTCTCCAAAGAAGTGGAATGATGAGTGTCAGGAAGCATTTGAGAAAGTCAAGCAATGTTTAACTCTGCCTCCTGTCTTCTCACCAGTTATTCCGGACCAGCCACTGTTGCTGTACCTATCTGTCACCGACACAGCTATGGGTTGCATGTTAGCCCAGCAAGACCCTGAGTCGAAGAAAGAAAAGCCTATTTACTACATCAGCAAGAAGATGCTGGAGTACGAAATCAAATATTCTATCTTGGAAAAGACTTGTCTGGCGTTGGTTTGGGCAACTCAGAGGCTTAGGCATTACCTGCTATCAAACAAGGTTCTCTTACTCTCACGGATGGATCCGTTGAAGTACTTGTTCGAGAAGCCCGCCCTCACCGGGAGAACATCCAGATGGTTGCTGCTATTGGCTGAATTTGATATTGCCTATGTAACCCAGAAATCAGTTAAAGGGCGTGTGATAGCTGAGCAGTTGGCTGATGCGCCTGTAGATGAGAATGCAGTTCTGACGGCAGATTTTCCTGATGAAGAGATCATGGCTATAGAAGATGAGGTCCCAAGCACCAGATGGTTGATGTACTTTGATGGTGCTGTGAACAACCGAGGTCAAGGGGTTGGGGCAGTATTGATATCTCCGAAGAAAGAGTACATCCCCGTATCCATCAAATTGCAGTTCAAGTGTACCAACAATGAGGCCGAATATGAGGCATGCATTGCTGGTCTCGAAGCAGCTTTGGCTTTGCATATTCAAGAGATAGATGTTTTCGGGGACTCAATCTTGATCATTTGTCAGATCAATGGTCAATGGAAAACAAAGGAGGATAGATTGATCCCGTATCACACGCATTTGGATTCCCTGGTCAAGAGATTCAAGAATGTTACATTCACTCATCTGTCGAGGACAAGAAATCATTTCGCGGACGCTTTGGCTACACTAGCCTCAATGTTAGATATCTTTGCATCAATGGAAGTTCAGCCTCTAGCAGTGCGGTTACAATGGGCTCCAGCGCATGTGAACGCTATAGAGATAGCAGCCCGATGTCCAGATGGGAAGCCCTGGTACACTGATATAAAGAATCTCATTTTAGGCCAAGGGCCCCCCCTGAAGCATCAGGAAAAGAGCGGAGGTCTCTCCAGAAGTTGGCAGCTAACTTCATTATCTGCGGCAATGAGCTCTTCAGGAGGTCATTTGATGGAATCCAGCTTCTTTGCGTAGATGAAGATCGAGCAGCTAATCTCGTAGAACAGACGCATGAAGGAGTCTGTGGGCCTCACATGAACGGGAAGATGCTGTCGAGAAAGATCCTGAGACTTGGGTACTACTGGCCTACTATGGAAGCTGACTGCTTTGCATTTGTGAAGAAGTGTCATAAATGTCAGGTTTATGCCAACCTCATTCATGTGCCGCCTTCTGAGTTACACTCTCTGACTTCGCCGTGGCCGTTTTCAGTCTGGGGAATCGATATTATTGGAAAGGTATTTCCGAAATCTTCAAGTGGGCATGAGTACATCCTGGTAGCCATCGATTACTTCACCAAGTGGATCGAAGCCGCATCCTTCGCATCGCTGACTTCAGCCTCAGTTGCCAAATTCATTCGAGCGAACATCATCTGCAGATATGGGGTACCGCATGAGCTGATCTCAGACAATGGATCGCACTTCAAGAAAGAAGTGGTACGCCTATGTGAGGAATTCAAGATTAAGCATCACAAGTCCTCACCATACGGGCCCCAGACAAATGGAGCCGTCGAAGCTGCAAACAAGAACATCAAAACCATCATCAGCAAGATGACAGAGACGTACATGGACTGGTCAAATAAGCTACCATATGCTTTGTGGGCTTACAGAACGTCGATCAGGGCCTCTACGGGAGCTACGCCATATTCACTAGTGTATGGGATGGAAGCGGTCCTACCAGTTGAGCTGAGAATTCCTTCGTTAAGGGTAATGATGGAAGCTGGTTTGCCAGAATCAGAATGGGCAAGGGCCCGGTATCAGGAGTTGCAGATGATTGATGAGAAGAGGCTCAGAGCTCTGTATCATGTCCAGGGATATCAGCGTCGAATTGAGAAAGCCTTTAACAAGAAGGTGAAGATCAGAGATCTCCAGAAAGGTGACCTCGTTTTGAAATCCTACAGGGCACCGGTCCATGATCCCCGAGGGAAGTTCAGACCAAACTGGTCGGGTCCTTACATTGTCGATGAAGTCCTGCTTGGAAAAGCCATCAGACTCCTTGATCAAAATGGTGAAAAACTAACAGAACCCACAAACCTTGATCAACTTAAAAAGTATTATGCCTAAGACACCAGGAGGCCGTCCTTGGTCGATATGAGCTTCAAATCCAAAAATCCAATTGAAAAAAAAGAGAAAAGTCAAAGACCGTTTGCAAACCCTTTGAGCCAATAAGCAAAATCAAAATTTCGTTGTCACCCTCAAACCAGGGGCATCTTTTATGACTTACGCCATAAAAGATGCAAAACCTGAACTACGCCATGACCTGATCCCTTTCCACAGGGTACGTAGGCAACCTGACAACGTCGGGTTCGGTCAAATCTTTCAAAGCGGTTGAAAAGAAAAAAAAAGAAGGGGAGAGAACTTTTAAAAAGAGAGAACTTTCAAAAAGAAAAAAAAGAAGCCAAATCAAAATAATTTCAACCCAAAGTCCCCAATGGGCGAACTACGCGGACCTGATCCTCACTCTTTGGAGGTATGTAGGCTATCAGAAGGGTCCAGATTCGGTCCAGTCAATGCAAACACCCTAATCCAATTCTTTCAAACCCTAACCCACCTAGAAGTCCTCCTGGTGTGATAAGGCAAAGGTTGTGGAGAAACAGAAAAAGAAAAAATATAATAATGGAGTCTTAGGCCCGCTAGACTGAAAACCCGAAAGGGCGGTCTAGGCAAAAGTTAGGGTCATTCACCCGCTAAGCTGAAAATCCGAAAGGGCGGCTTAGGCAAAAATTAGGGTGCGGAGCCTGCTGGATGGAAAACCTGCAAGGGCAGGCAGTCCAGGCAAAAATTAAGGCAAGCGGTCCGCCAGATTGAAAACCCAAAAGGGCAGTCTGGTCATGGCAGTGACTTCTCGTAAAGGACTAAATTTCAGAAGCTAGCAAGACTTTCATACCTGTATCGGCATCACTTCCAAGGTTTGAATAGTGCCGGCAAGGCTTCCTTTGATATTCCTCTAAGCTATGGGTTAAAACCGAGCAATCCAAAGGGTGTAATAACCATGACTAAATACCAGAAAGAGGCGAAATCACCTTAAAACGCGGTATTCAAAGAGTTCCAAGAGTGGTAAGCTGTACCATCTTAAAACAATTATCAAATTAAGAAGCAGATTCAGCCTTTCCTGAAAGTCAGTCTTGTAACTCGGTTGTGTACTCACCAAAAGTCCTTTGTCAAGCAGTTGTCAAGGTCATTCTTTGTCAAGTCAAAGTCATGTACTCGGTCGAGTCAGGTGTGTCCCAAAGTGACCTGTTTGGTTCAGTATCCTTTCAAAAGCTGGGGTAACATATACCAGAAAATGAAGTCGCATCTCCAGAAGGCAAAATGACTAATACATGGTCTAGAAGCGCGGCGAGCTCTCGGGCCCATTTGGAATCCCTGCAGCAGGCAGGAGATTGAAGATGTGTCAAGCAGAATCAGTCTGCTTGAAAGTTGAAAACCATTGTAACCTGAAATTCTGACAGCTGGTAGAAAATTGAAAGTGTTTCAGGCATAATCAGTCTCTTGTGCATTTTGAAAGCCTTTGAGGCCCGGAGCCCTGCTATTGGCATAAAAGTGGTAGACCTTTCAGCAAGAGTTAGTCTCTTGTTCCTTCAAAATCTTTGTAACCCAAATTTCATGAAAGAAAGCTTGAATCCGTTCGAGTTTTGTTAAGGTTCCTGAATTGGAAGCGAAATTATACTAGGGGCATCTTTTATGTTCTGATGAAAGTCAGACCATAAAAGATACCTAGCTTGCATTGATAGTTGAGATAGCAGTCTTAACAAACCAAAATTCGAGAAACTTCAGTGCCTTTTTCAAATCAAAATTTTAATTTGGGAATGATCATGATAACTGTCTAATCATTCCGCTTTGTCGATCTGTCAAGATGCTGTCTTCTCAGATCCTAATTTCAGGTTTGATCATGATGCTGTCTAATCATTCCGCTTTGTCGATCTGTCAAGATGCTGTCTTCTCAGATCCTAATTCAGGTTTGATCATGATGCTGTCTAATCATTCCGCCTTGTCGATCTGTCAAGATGCTGTCTTCTCAGATCCCAATTCAGGTTTGATCATGATGCTGTCTAATCATTCTGCTTTGTTGATCTGTCAAGATGCTGTCTTCTCAGATCCTAATTCAGGTTTGATCATGATGCTGTCTAATCATTCCGCCTTGTCGATCTGTCAAGATGCTGTCTTCTCAGATCCCAATTTAGGAATGATCATGATGCTGTCTAATCTTTCCGCCTTGTCGATCTGTTAAGATGCTGTCTTCTCAGATCCTAAATCAGGTTTGATCATGATGCTGTCTAATCACTCCGCCTTGTCGATCTGTCAAGATGCTGTCTTCTCAGATCCTAAATCAGGTTTGATCATGATGCTGTCCAATCATTCCGCTTTGGCAATCTGTCAAGATGCCGTCTTCTCAGATCCTAAATCAGGTTTGATCATGATGCTGTCTAATCATTCCGCTTTGTTGATCTGTCAAGATGATGTCTTCTCAGATCCTAATTTAGGTTTGATCATGATGCTGTCTAATCATTCCGCTTTGTCCATCTGTCAAGATGCTGTCTTCTCAGATCCTAATTTAGGTTTGATCATGATGCTGTCTAATCATTCCGCTTTGTCGATCTGTCAAGATGCTGTCTTCTCAGATCCTAATTTAGGAATGATCATGATGCTGTCTAATCATTCCGCTCTGTTCATCTGTCAAGATGCTGTCTTCTCAGATCCTAATTTAGGAATGATCATGATGCTGTCTAATCATTCCGCTCTGTTCATCTGTCTAGATGCTGTCTTCTCAGATCATAATTTAGGAATGATCATGATGCTGTCTAATCATTCCACTCTGTTCATCTGTCAAGATGCTGTCTTCTCAGATCATAATTTTGGTTTGATCATGATAGTTGTCTAATCATTCCGCTTTATAATCTCCAAATCCCTGAGTGGCTTAATTAGAGGCTGTCTAATCATTCCATTCTGCAATTTGTGAGAGTCTATCTCACTATCCCTTGAGAGTCCATCTCAGTTTTCTTTTCGAGAATCTGTCTCGTCAATTTCATCTTATCATTCCTTCTCGATGAGAATCTGTCTCGTCGATCCATCTCGTCGTCCCCTTGCATCCCATCTGTGTAAGACCCCTGAGGCATCCCTCCTGTGTAAGACCCCTGAGGCATCCCTTCTGTGTAAGACCCTTGAGGTATCTGGCGCTCTTTAAGAATTCAACATTCGCAAAATCATTTTCGATAATTCTTTCCTTCTTTAAACCAATTTCCGGGGCAGGTCAAAATGCGTTGTCCTTTTGGCTTTGACATTCGTGTGACGAGCACCCTCTGCCAAAGAGGGGCATCTGTAGATACCCCATTTTGACCTACCCCCAAATTCAAATTTGTCCCAGAGGTCGAGTAAATTCCCGAGATCGAATAAAAATCCGATTCCCAAATATCCCGAAACTCGAGTCTTAAAGTCAACCTCAGAATCTCCCGGAAGCCAAGTTTCAAATTCTGAAATCCGCAATGAATCAAACCCAAATGCGAAGGAACCCCAAAATTTTATTGGCTCGCGGTGTTCGCTAATTGATGCAAATTTTCCCAGGGTGGCTAACCTCTCCGAGAGTGTCCCTACAAATTTTACAAGAATTGGACAAGAAATGGAAGAAAGGACGAACAGGTTAGTGCAACTATCAAAGCGTGGTAGTGTTGATGCTGTCTCCCTTTATTGCAGAAGAGGGGGGTGAACTAGCATAACAAAGGTGCCCATTGATAGGAAGAAAAGGCAAGTAGAGCCTAAGGGTAGGAGGACGTAAAATCACCTTGTCCTAGGGGTATTTTAATAAAATGAGTGTTGCTTCCTTTACAAGCCACAAGCATAGCCATTGGATCAAGGAGATGAGGTGTAGGGTCTAGATTAGTTAGAACACTCAAGGTTTTTAGGGTTTCTAAAATGGAATGTTTGTGGAGAAAGTAGACCAAGGGTTGAGATCAATCAAGGAAAGGAAGATGCCACATAGATGGTTAGGATTAGAGTTAGGGATTTAACCCTAAGTATAAAACAAAGAGAGTCTTGCTTGAGAGAAGGAGGGAGCTCATCCATTTTAAAAAAAAAAGGGAAAAAAAAAACAGAGAGAGGGAGCCCAGCCGTCCACCTTCTTCTTCTCCAACCCTCCACCACCTTCAACCCCCCTTCTCATCCACCAAGCCACCACCACCAAAACCGATTCTAACCAAACTCACCATCCCTCGCAAAACCCATTCCAAAAAGAAAAAAAAAAGGGGGGCAGCCAAAACCATCTTCTCCGGCAAGCTTGCCGGAATCCGGCAAGCCTACCCCCCCCCCCCACCTTCTTCTTCTTCCCCTCTTCTCAACACTTAAAAAAACCGAAAACCACCACACCTCCCAAACCCAAAACCCATTTTTGAAAAACCCACCTCCTCCTCCATCTTCTCGGGCAAATCGCCCCGCTGCCACCACCATCAAACCCCAGCCACCCATCATCATCTCGAAAATCTACCCCAACCCCCATTAAAACCGCCCATCACCCCCACCATCTCTATCATTTTGTATTCTTTCTGCAAATCCAAAACCCATTTCAAAAAAAAAAAAAAAACACTCCCTCATCTTCTGCCATTAAAACCTACCACAAACTCCACCAAACCCCTCCCCGCCGGCCACCACCTCCCCCTTCTTCTTTTTCTGCATCTCCAACCTCCACCAAACTCACCACCACCGTCGGCCGCCACCCCCATTCTCTCCTCCACCACCGTCGGCCACCACCCCCATTTTCTCCTCCACCACCGTCGGACCCCACCCCCCATTTTCTCCTCCACCACCATCGGCCACGATCCCCATCTCCGACCACCTCCATCGTCTTCAACCTCATTGAACCCTCTGTCAAAACCCCCATTAAAAAAAAAAAACCATTTCTCCTCCACCATTGCAGCCGCCCTCTGTAGACACCCACATTTTGCCTTACTTTAACCAACAATAACCTAATATATTGATCCGTAGAATTTCATTGGTAAAGTATGCATCCTCAAATTTTTTGAAAAAAACAAAATGATAAAGAGATGTACCTGGTGAGATGATTAGATCCGAAAAATTGAAAAATACCCTGATTGGTGAATTTAGTGTGTTAAATCCATGTGAGAACCCCCTCTATCATTGATTTATATGTTTTAGGTCATTAATATCTTGATCTGACTTTACGGATCATCAATCGGGACAAAATAAGCTAGGGTCACTTCATAGCCCGGACCCTGATTCCATTCCGAGACCCGATTTCCGTAAATCGTTAGATCAATGGCAGATCTTGACCTGGGTCTAACCATCCAAAATCACCTAACCTCTCCTCTCATCCTAACCATCCAAACCTCACCTAACCTCACCTAACCTCTCCTCTCATCCTAACCATCCAAACCTCACCTAACCTCACCTAACCTCACCTAACCACCTAACCTCACCTAACCTTACCTAACCTCACCTAACCTCACCTAACCTCACCTAACCTCCTATCCCATTCTCCTATAAATACCCTCTCATCCCACCATCCAAAGAAAGGAAGAAGAGAAGAAGAAAAAAGAACCCCTCTCTTAGAAAATTCATCCCTCTCCCTCATCTCTTCAAGGGTTCGGCCATCCTTGCCGGATCGGGTGATTTTATACGTTGGGTGATATATATCAAAAGCAGTAATTATCAAGCAAGGAATCATCTTCAAGGAATTAACATCAAAGAAAAATCAAACACAAAGTGGGTTTCCAAAGAGGTAGGCATTTATTTCAATTCTATGTAGGGTCTGTTTTCATGCATATCTTTTACTTTAAAAGAAAAACCATGTTAGGAAGCATGTAGGGTCCGTTTTCCCCCTGGTTAGCCTCTGGTTAGACCCTGGTTGCACCCAGGTTCGCTGCTGGTTGCACCCAGGTTCGATGCTGGTTGCACCCTGGTTCCCTACTGATTCGCACCCTGGTTCCCCTGCTGGTTGCACCCTGGTTCCCTACTGGTTGCACCCTGGTTCCCTGCTGGTTGCACCCTGGTTCCCTACTGGTTCGCACCCTGGTTCGATATTGGTTCGCACCCTGGTTCCCTGCTGGTTGCACCCTGGTTCCCTACTGGTTCGCACCCTGGTTCGATATTGGTTCGCACCCTGGTTCCCTGCTGGTTCGCACTCTGGTTAGACCCTGGTTGCACCCAGGTTCGCTGCTGGTTGCACCCAGGTTCCCTCCTGGTTGCACCCTGGTTCCCCTGCTGGTTCGCACCCTGGTTCCCTGCTGGTTCGCACCCAGGTTCGCTGCTGGTTGCACCCAGGTTCCCTGCTGGTTGCACCCCGGTTCCCCTGCTGGTTCGCACCCTGGTTCCCTGCTGGTTCGCACCCTGGTGCACCCTGGTCCGCACCCTGGTTTGTACCCTGCTTCCTCCTAGTTAGACCATGGCTAGTCTCGGGTTTGCTCCTAACTTAGACCCGACTCACTTGACCCTAACCATTAACCCAATCCAACCAAGTAATATCCCAACACAATCCGAGTCGCATGTCTGAATCCATTTGGCCGAATCTCATAAGCCCGCCCACTTTGAATTCCGAAAATTCAAACCCTTGATGATTCCTATATGCTCAATTCTTTGATGCAAATTCCCAATTCCAAAATCCCATTGCTAGATCAATGTTTCTGAATCTCAAGTCCAATGCTCAAATGCAAACCCGATTCCAGATACAAATACCAATTCTGTCTTCCAAAATCCAAGCAACCTCGCCGGTGGAACTACGTGTGGCTTGATCCCCATCACGGGGTACGTAGGCAATTTGGCACTCCCAAGTTCAGTCGCACCTTTCTCTATCTTTCCCATTCCCTCACACTATTCATCATCTCGATTCATCTCGTGTCTCTCGGAACCATTGGATTATGGTTTCCGTCGTAAGAACCCTTAGAGCCCAATTTAGGAACAATGGTGTCGTGTCGTGTTGTGTCCTAAGTTTTAGGGAGTCCTAGAATTAGGAGTCCAGCCTCATCACGGACGTTTGCTATGTATAGCAACCGTGCCATAGGTCTAGTTACACTAGTCACCCAATCTTTCCCTAGGACAAGCCTAGTAAACTAGGATGTAGGCAAACCTGCATTAGTCTAAGGGACCATTTGCATTTAGATGAGAATCATATAGCATCTTAGATGAAATCCTAAGATAATAAAATCCTCAACTTGAATTAAATAACTTCTCCTAAAACTGTTGAAACAGTCAATCCCGTCTAGGTCGGTGTCCTAGTTGAGTTAGGCATAAGTAGCTTAGCTTAGGTGCACCGAACTACGTCGACTCTGATCCCAGTGAGGCTTGGGTACGTAGGCAGCTTGGATGTCTGATGGCATACCACCCGCGAGTCGGCACCACAAACAAATTGTGGTGTTTTGTATATTAATTTTCTTGTAAATACTTAATCAAATCACTTAGGACTTTCCATGAAATTAGAATTCTAGGAGAACTTTCACTTAGATTGAATCCAGACAAATTAATAAATCAAGATACACATTTAGGATTCTCATTGAAATTAGATCATAGGATGCATGTCACTTAGTTCGCACATTAACATAGAGTTGAATGAGCCATTTAAAATAAATTTAAAAGAGTTAGCTTTTGGAATCGAAGACCGATTATCGGGCAGGAATGGTGCATGTGGCGGATAACTCCCCATACCTTCCATTCTCGTAACCAGGTAGCGAGTCTAGATTTCTGGTTAATTTCGGGTCCTAGATCCCACATCTAGGTGGCGACTCTGTCAGTCTCTTTCGTGTGGAATTCGGATTGCCTTAGTGATCCCAAGTTCACATGAAAGACGAATTCAAATCAATAATTAAATGCACACGCCAATCGCGTGGGTACGGGAGACCAAGAGAAGAGAGCGCGGCGGCTCGCCCCACGCCCCTCTCGCGGGATCAGGGTACCACAGTCTGGCGACTCTGCTGGGGATCACCTAACTTCATTAAAATTCCAAAAGATAATTCATTTGAATTTAATTTAACTGGCTCATAAGAACTCTATCTCTTGTATACTTGTCAGATTAGTTTGTCTTGTTTTATTTTCTCATCACATTTTACTCAAACTTAATCTAACAAAACCTGAAGGCATCATAGATCGCGCGAACTTATTGCACACACTTACATCACTTGCATCTAAACCCTTGCATCTCACGTGCACACACGTCCTATTTTAGGAACCCGGAGTGTTATCTAGCATGGTTGACTGGGATTTCATCACCTGGTGCCTCTGTGCTAGAGAAGCATTCCACCCTTAGCCTGGTACCTTTATGGTACGTAAACGGATCTCTTGTTCACGTACTGATACGCCGGACACTGGTACAGTATATCGAGCAGGGATTCGCGCTAAGGGAACTCTTGGCCTTACCCCTAGATTAACCCACACATGCATGTAGTATACGAACACATGTGCATCACGTGTGTGAGCCTAGTTTAGGATATCCTACCCATTGGTGTCTAGATTAGGCCGTGGTCCATCTTCCAATGGTCACGATCGGTCTTTATATACACGAACAAAGTCATGAGTCGAGATTCTCTCTCCACTCCGATAGATTAGGATTAAGGTTGATGCCTTCAGGTAACACTGATAAAATGTGAAAAAAAAAAAATTCCCTTTGGGTTAGGATATAAATCCCATCATTTCCAAAGATCTCATAGGATTAGTCATTCATGATCTATCCGTTGAAAGCAATCTTATGCTATCTCATCTAATCTTTTGATCGTGCGTCTTTCGTTCTTCTGTCATACGATTCGATCGTATCTTCATGCCATCCCCTAACTGGCAGATGCAGAATCTCACAATCTTTCGATTATGCGTTCTCATGATCTGATCATGCCTGGTCCAGATAATCCAATCTTGCTTGTACCCCTGGTCTGTTCCTCCTCTAGGGGCTACCTTTTTCAAGATTATTTTGCTAAGTCCTTCAGAGTTCACTCTCAGAATCCTTGAGCTAGGGGCATTTCCCTATGCGAATCAGTCATCATTGTCCAAAATTGAAAGTATCAGCCATGATGATGTTTAGAACGAACCAGCCTTCGCCGAGCCTTCAACGCCAAACAGTTGCAGCAGTTAAAGTTTTAGTCACTTACTATTTTATGTTGAGTCAGTCATCATGGTCAGTATAATTGTTGAGTCCGGTCTTACAGTTAAAGGTCAATGCCTAGTCCAGGCAAGTTATCTTATGTTTCCCTTTCTTATTTAGAGTTGTGAATCCTGAGCATGTTCAGGATAGGTCGTCTGATGTAATAGCTTTTCTTTAAATAAAATTTCAGTCAGTTCCAAAAAGTTCACTTGTGTCTGTTCTTAAGTGTGCTTCTGATCTTAAAATAAGACTCCCTCTTCAAATGAGGACAAAATTGACGAAACTCCACTTGAGTCACAGCAATTACTTGAACGAGAGGAGGAGCGCCAATCCCAACCTTTCAAAGATGAAATTGAAATGATAAACACTGGCACTGAAACTTTGATTCAGTGAATGCCGATTGAAAATACATTACCCTCTAAAGAGTGTGAAGAATTGATAAAATTATTTCAAGAATAAGAAGATTGTCTAGAAAAGCTACAACCGATACCAGGGGCAAGACATAGATGGAAAGCTCAAAGAAAATGAAGAAAGTGAGAAGATATATGCTATACAAGGGGCATAGAGTGGAAACAACTTTCATATTTCCAATCAATGACCTTGGTTCTCAAATTCACAACATAAAGCCAACAAATTCAAGATGAAAAGTTCAAGAGCAAACAATGAAAAGTGATCATCAGATATCGAGAGTACGAATCCATAGATGGAGGATGTCAAAGAACAAGTTTCACTCTATGAAAGTCAAAAGCACGTATTAGAATCTTGGAAGAAGAAGATCCATTATCTCTTACCTGGAAATGCCGTCAAATTCTGTGAAAAAAAAGAAAAGAAAAAATAAATAAATAATCAGTACCAGAGGGACCCTAGTAACCTAGATCGATTCCCAATTTGAACATCGGAAGGCCTCCTTTGGCCGAATAAATCCCAAAATCAGAACCCAACGTCAAAAGAATACCGGTTTGCAAATCCTTCGAGCCTGAATCAAATTTTCTTGAAAACCCATCAAACTAGGGGCATCCGCCCCGAACTACGCGAGACCTGATCCCTACACTGGGGTACGTAGGCAGCTCGGTTAAACCGAGTTCGGTCGATTCAAAAAAAAAAGAAAAAGAAAAATCAATCGTTCCAGAAAAAAAAAAGAGGGACAAGTTCCAAAAGAAGAGAAGTTAATTGTTCCAGAAAGAAAAGAAAAAAGGAAAAAAATCAATTAACCTTCAAACAATTGATCTTCAAACTAGGGGCATTCGCCTTGACCTACACACGACCTGATTCCTACCTTGGGATATGTAGGCAACCTGTTCACAGGTTCGGTCGAAATCTTTGTTGAACCTTAAGCCATTCTTTGAAAAGCCCTATCCTACCTATAAAGTCCTTCCGGTGTTCAGAACTAATGAGCTAGGTCCCGAAACACAAAAAGTAAAAAAAAAAAAGAAAAAAAAAGAACGGAGTTTGAAGATCTGCTAGACTAAAAACCTGAAAGGGCTGTCTAGGCAAAATTTAAGATCATTCCCCTGCTAAGTTGAAAACCCGAAAGGGCTTAGGCAAAAGCTAAGGGGATAGCCTGCTGGATAGAAAACCTAGAAAGGTGGTTCAGGCAAAAGTTAAGGCTAGCACGGTCCGCCAAGTCAAAAACCCTGAAGAGGTGACTTGGTCATGGTAAGAGAATCAGTATAAGAAGGCTACAGCCGGTATCATGACTGAAGATCAACTGAAGTTCAAGCAAATTCAAGTGATATCCTCAAAACTGGGGGCACTGAAGCTAAGCAATCTTAGGAGTCGTAATTAAATTCTTGAGGCATTACTGTTTCAAGGAAGAAGTCTAATGTTTACAATTTCAAAAAAAAAAAAAGAAAAAAAAGAAAAAAAAAGAAGCATTCCTCGAAAGGATAGACTTACCAAATAAAACGTTAACTAAGTCAGAAGCATTACTATGTCTGTCAGTGTCGTTAGTCAATCTTTGTCATTCTAAGTTCACTCCTTCAGAGCTGCTCAATCCTTTGAGTAGTGCCTTTCATCTAAGTTTTCTCTTTAGAAAGAGTCAATCGTCGTTCCTATGTCCAAATGATGTAACTGTCTTGGTGAAGGAGGCCCGACCTAAGCAGCTCCCTGCAATTATACCTGAAAGGGTTCGAGAATCTAGTCAAACAACTACATTTCAAAGAAGATCAACTCAGAAGAGTTCAGAAGTAGAAACATCAGAAAGCCCAGCTTCCGTAAAAAGATCATACCCCAGGAAGGCACCTTAAGCTTGGAAGAGCCCCAGATGCAATGGTGGTTGAGCCAATTTCTCAGAAAGATGAACCATTAAAATTCGGAATCTCCTTCCAGTTAGTTAAATACTATCCTGGTCAAGAAATGTTTATCTAAACACCTGTCAAGAGACAAATCCCACTTTTCCATGATTATATCCAGGAGATCCATTGTTCTAAATTACCAATCTCAAATGTCTTGTTCAAGGTTTCAGTTATCAAAATCCCCAGAAGACAAGACCAACAGTCTCATTGAGAAAAATCTTGTTGAAGTTTCATAAAAGTGTTCCTAATCCATTCTTGTTACTAATGGTTCTTCGTTCATAAGGTTGGTCGTCTCATCATTCGTCAAAGTCTTGGTTTCCAATATCTTTACTGGGCACGATCTATAATGTCCCCGATTTCATTGAGTTCAAAAAAAAAAAAAAATCCAAAATTCATCAAATCCAATTCTACGTCAAATTCAAATTCATGAAAACCTCTAAATTCTTCGAGCCCGTTTGTGAACGGTGCCTCTTTTCTCGAGGCCATTTGTGAATGGTCTCGTCTTCTCCTTGAGCCCGTTTGCGGACGGTACCTCATTTCCCAAAAATAAAAAATTCATCAAATCCAATCCTCGATTCAAACAAATCCAATCTTACGTCAAATTCAAGTTCATGAAAAATCTCATGTCCTCTTTGAGCCCTTTTGTGAAAGGTGCCTCATTTCTCGAGTCCATTTGTGAATGGTCTCGTCTTCTCCTTGAACCCGTTTGTGAACAGGTTTCTCATTCTCTGAGTCCATTTGTGAATGATCTCTTGTCCTCTTTGAGCCCGTTTGTGAATGGTGCATCTTTTCTCGAGGCCATTTGTGAATGGTCTCATCTTCTCCTTGAGCCCGTTTGCGGAAGGTACCTCATTTTCCAAAAATAAAAAAATTTATCAAATCCAAATCCTTAATTAAAAAAAAATAAAAATAAAAATCCAATCCTACGTCAAATTCAAGTTCATAAAAAATTTCTAAATTCTTCGAGCCCGTTTGTGAACGGGGCCTCATTTCTCGAGTCCATTTGTGAATGGTCTCGTCTTCTCCTTGAACCCGTTTGTGAACGGTGTCTCATTCTCTGAGTCCATTTGTGAATGGTCTCATGTCCTCTTTGAGCCCGTTTGTGAACGGTGCCTCTTTTCTCGAGGCCATTTGGGAATGATCTCGTCTTCTCCTTGAGCCCGTTTGTGAACGGTGCCTCATTTTCTGAGTCCATTTGTGAATGGTCTCATGTCCTCTTTAAGCCCGTTTGTGAATGGTGCCTCATTTCTCGAGTCCATTTGTGAATGGTCTCGTCTTCTCCTTGAGCCCGTTTGTGAATGGTGCCTCATTTCTCGAGTCCATTTGTGAATGGTCTCGTCTTCTCCTTGAGCCCGTTTGTGAATGGTGCCTCATTTCTCGAGTCCATTTGTGAATGGTCTTGTCTTATCCTTGAGCCCGTTTGTGAATGGTGCCTCTTTTCTCGAATCCATTTGTGAATGGTATCGTCCTCCTTGAGCCCGTTTGTGAACGGTGCCTCATTTCTCGAATCCATTTGTGAATGGTCTTGTCTTCTCCTTGAGCCCGTTTGTGAACGGTGCCTCTTTTCTCGAGTCCATTTGTGAATGGTTTTCTATCCTCTTCGAGCCCGTTTGAGAACGGTGCCTCTTTTCTTCGAGTCCATACAACTATGGTCTCTTATCCTCTTTGAACGTCATACATCTATGATGTCTCATTTCCTTGGAATCCGTACAAATACGGTATTTCATTCTCTTCAAGTCCATACAACTATGGTCTCTTATACTCTCTGAACATCATACAACTATGATGTCTCATTCCCTTGGAATCCGTACAAATACGGTATTTCATTCTCTTCGAGTCCATACAACTATGGTCTCTTATCCTCTTTGAACATCATACAACTATGATGTCTCATTTCCTTGGAATCCGTACAAATACGGTATTTCATTCTCTTCGAGTCCATACAACTTTGATCTCTTATCCCCTTTGAACATCATACAACTATGATGTCTCATTTCCTTGGAATCCGTACAAATACGGTATTTCATTCTCTTCGAGTCCATACAACTATGGTCTCTTATACCCTTTGAACATCATACAACTATGATGTCTCATTTCCTTCGAATCCGTATAAATACGGTATTTCATCTTGCCCAAGCCCATTCAAAAATGATGCTGCGTTTTCATTAAGAATCTTTCAAAAGTCATCCATTATTCTCTCTGAGACCATTTGAAAATGACGTCTCATTTCCTCTGAAGCTGTTCAAAAGCGATATTCCTTTCCCTCCGAAAATCCATTTGAAAATGGTATCCCATTTCTCTCGTTGCCAGCGGCACCGCAGCGGGTTTGTTTTATTGCATTCCAATTCTAGGATTTCATCTAAGGTCTTGCATTATATTAGGTTGCATTGTGTTTAGGGGGTTCTTTGTCGATTAAAGCTACGCAAAATGGTTCTGTCATTTTGACTTTGGTATTCGATGACTACGTCGTCTCTACCAAAGAGGGGCATCTGTAGACACCCACATTTTGCCTTACTTTAACCAACAATAACCTAATATATTGATCCGTAGAATTTCATTGGTAAAGTATGCATCCTCAAATTTTTTGAAAAAAACAAAATGATAAAGAGATGTACCTGGTGAGATGATTAGATCCGAAAAATTGAAAAATACCCTGATTGGTGAATTTAGTGTGTTAAATCCATGTGAGAACCCCCTCTATCATTGATTTATATGTTTTAGGTCATTAATATCTTGATCTGACTTTACGGATCATCAATCGGGACAAAATAAGCTAGGGTCACTTCATAGCCCGGACCCTGATTCCATTCCGAGACCCGATTTCCGTAAATCGTTAGATCAATGGCAGATCTTGACCTGGGTCTAACCATCCAAAATCACCTAACCTCTCCTCTCATCCTAACCATCCAAACCTCACCTAACCTCACCTAACCTCTCCTCTCATCCTAACCATCCAAACCTCACCTAACCTCACCTAACCTCACCTAACCACCTAACCTCACCTAACCTTACCTAACCTCACCTAACCTCACCTAACCTCACCTAACCTCCTATCCCATTCTCCTATAAATACCCTCTCATCCCACCATCCAAAGAAAGGAAGAAGAGAAGAAGAAAAAAGAACCCCTCTCTTAGAAAATTCATCCCTCTCCCTCATCTCTTCAAGGGTTCGGCCATCCTTGCCGGATCGGGTGATTTTATACGTTGGGTGATATATATCAAAAGCAGTAATTATCAAGCAAGGAATCATCTTCAAGGAATTAACATCAAAGAAAAATCAAACACAAAGTGGGTTTCCAAAGAGGTAGGCATTTATTTCAATTCTATGTAGGGTCTGTTTTCATGCATATCTTTTACTTTAAAAGAAAAACCATGTTAGGAAGCATGTAGGGTCCGTTTTCCCCCTGGTTAGCCTCTGGTTAGACCCTGGTTGCACCCAGGTTCGCTGCTGGTTGCACCCAGGTTCGATGCTGGTTGCACCCTGGTTCCCTACTGATTCGCACCCTGGTTCCCCTGCTGGTTGCACCCTGGTTCCCTACTGGTTGCACCCTGGTTCCCTGCTGGTTGCACCCTGGTTCCCTACTGGTTCGCACCCTGGTTCGATATTGGTTCGCACCCTGGTTCCCTGCTGGTTGCACCCTGGTTCCCTACTGGTTCGCACCCTGGTTCGATATTGGTTCGCACCCTGGTTCCCTGCTGGTTCGCACTCTGGTTAGACCCTGGTTGCACCCAGGTTCGCTGCTGGTTGCACCCAGGTTCCCTCCTGGTTGCACCCTGGTTCCCCTGCTGGTTCGCACCCTGGTTCCCTGCTGGTTCGCACCCAGGTTCGCTGCTGGTTGCACCCAGGTTCCCTGCTGGTTGCACCCCGGTTCCCCTGCTGGTTCGCACCCTGGTTCCCTGCTGGTTCGCACCCTGGTGCACCCTGGTCCGCACCCTGGTTTGTACCCTGCTTCCTCCTAGTTAGACCATGGCTAGTCTCGGGTTTGCTCCTAACTTAGACCCGACTCACTTGACCCTAACCATTAACCCAATCCAACCAAGTAATATCCCAACACAATCCGAGTCGCATGTCTGAATCCATTTGGCCGAATCTCATAAGCCCGCCCACTTTGAATTCCGAAAATTCAAACCCTTGATGATTCCTATATGCTCAATTCTTTGATGCAAATTCCCAATTCCAAAATCCCATTGCTAGATCAATGTTTCTGAATCTCAAGTCCAATGCTCAAATGCAAACCCGATTCCAGATACAAATACCAATTCTGTCTTCCAAAATCCAAGCAACCTCGCCGGTGGAACTACGTGTGGCTTGATCCCCATCACGGGGTACGTAGGCAATTTGGCACTCCCAAGTTCAGTCGCACCTTTCTCTATCTTTCCCATTCCCTCACACTATTCATCATCTCGATTCATCTCGTGTCTCTCGGAACCATTGGATTATGGTTTCCGTCGTAAGAACCCTTAGAGCCCAATTTAGGAACAATGGTGTCGTGTCGTGTTGTGTCCTAAGTTTTAGGGAGTCCTAGAATTAGGAGTCCAGCCTCATCACGGACGTTTGCTATGTATAGCAACCGTGCCATAGGTCTAGTTACACTAGTCACCCAATCTTTCCCTAGGACAAGCCTAGTAAACTAGGATGTAGGCAAACCTGCATTAGTCTAAGGGACCATTTGCATTTAGATGAGAATCATATAGCATCTTAGATGAAATCCTAAGATAATAAAATCCTCAACTTGAATTAAATAACTTCTCCTAAAACTGTTGAAACAGTCAATCCCGTCTAGGTCGGTGTCCTAGTTGAGTTAGGCATAAGTAGCTTAGCTTAGGTGCACCGAACTACGTCGACTCTGATCCCAGTGAGGCTTGGGTACGTAGGCAGCTTGGATGTCTGATGGCATACCACCCGCGAGTCGGCACCACAAACAAATTGTGGTGTTTTGTATATTAATTTTCTTGTAAATACTTAATCAAATCACTTAGGACTTTCCATGAAATTAGAATTCTAGGAGAACTTTCACTTAGATTGAATC
This sequence comes from Tasmannia lanceolata, assembly GCF_043159265.1. NCBI lineage: Eukaryota > Viridiplantae > Streptophyta > Magnoliopsida > Canellales > Winteraceae > Tasmannia > Tasmannia lanceolata. Next base: position 40,701,313 of record NW_027518689.1, read on the forward strand.
CAGACAAATTAATAAATCAAGATACACATTTAGGATTCTCATTGAAATTAGATCATAGGATGCATGTCACTTAGTTCGCACATTAACATAGAGTTGAATGAGCCATTTAAAATAAATTTAAAAGAGTTAGCTTTTGGAATCGAAGACCGATTATCGGGCAGGAATGGTGCATGTGGCGGATAACTCCCCATACCTTCCATTCTCGTAACCAGGTAGCGAGTCTAGATTTCTGGTTAATTTCGGGTCCTAGATCCCACATCTAGGTGGCGACTCTGTCAGTCTCTTTCGTGTGGAATTCGGATTGCCTTAGTGATCCCAAGTTCACATGAAAGACGAATTCAAATCAATAATTAAATGCACACGCCAATCGCGTGGGTACGGGAGACCAAGAGAAGAGAGCGCGGCGGCTCGCCCCACGCCCCTCTCGCGGGATCAGGGTACCACAGTCTGGCGACTCTGCTGGGGATCACCTAACTTCATTAAAATTCCAAAAGATAATTCATTTGAATTTAATTTAACTGGCTCATAAGAACTCTATCTCTTGTATACTTGTCAGATTAGTTTGTCTTGTTTTATTTTCTCATCACATTTTACTCAAACTTAATCTAACAAAACCTGAAGGCATCATAGATCGCGCGAACTTATTGCACACACTTACATCACTTGCATCTAAACCCTTGCATCTCACGTGCACACACGTCCTATTTTAGGAACCCGGAGTGTTATCTAGCATGGTTGACTGGGATTTCATCACCTGGTGCCTCTGTGCTAGAGAAGCATTCCACCCTTAGCCTGGTACCTTTATGGTACGTAAACGGATCTCTTGTTCACGTACTGATACGCCGGACACTGGTACAGTATATCGAGCAGGGATTCGCGCTAAGGGAACTCTTGGCCTTACCCCTAGATTAACCCACACATGCATGTAGTATACGAACACATGTGCATCACGTGTGTGAGCCTAGTTTAGGATATCCTACCCATTGGTGTCTAGATTAGGCCGTGGTCCATCTTCCAATGGTCACGATCGGTCTTTATATACACGAACAAAGTCATGAGTCGAGATTCTCTCTCCACTCCGATAGATTAGGATTAAGGTTGATGCCTTCAGGTAACACTGATAAAATGTGAAAAAAAAAAAATTCCCTTTGGGTTAGGATATAAATCCCATCATTTCCAAAGATCTCATAGGATTAGTCATTCATGATCTATCCGTTGAAAGCAATCTTATGCTATCTCATCTAATCTTTTGATCGTGCGTCTTTCGTTCTTCTGTCATACGATTCGATCGTATCTTCATGCCATCCCCTAACTGGCAGATGCAGAATCTCACAATCTTTCGATTATGCGTTCTCATGATCTGATCATGCCTGGTCCAGATAATCCAATCTTGCTTGTACCCCTGGTCTGTTCCTCCTCTAGGGGCTACCTTTTTCAAGATTATTTTGCTAAGTCCTTCAGAGTTCACTCTCAGAATCCTTGAGCTAGGGGCATTTCCCTATGCGAATCAGTCATCATTGTCCAAAATTGAAAGTATCAGCCATGATGATGTTTAGAACGAACCAGCCTTCGCCGAGCCTTCAACGCCAAACAGTTGCAGCAGTTAAAGTTTTAGTCACTTACTATTTTATGTTGAGTCAGTCATCATGGTCAGTATAATTGTTGAGTCCGGTCTTACAGTTAAAGGTCAATGCCTAGTCCAGGCAAGTTATCTTATGTTTCCCTTTCTTATTTAGAGTTGTGAATCCTGAGCATGTTCAGGATAGGTCGTCTGATGTAATAGCTTTTCTTTAAATAAAATTTCAGTCAGTTCCAAAAAGTTCACTTGTGTCTGTTCTTAAGTGTGCTTCTGATCTTAAAATAAGACTCCCTCTTCAAATGAGGACAAAATTGACGAAACTCCACTTGAGTCACAGCAATTACTTGAACGAGAGGAGGAGCGCCAATCCCAACCTTTCAAAGATGAAATTGAAATGATAAACACTGGCACTGAAACTTTGATTCAGTGAATGCCGATTGAAAATACATTACCCTCTAAAGAGTGTGAAGAATTGATAAAATTATTTCAAGAATAAGAAGATTGTCTAGAAAAGCTACAACCGATACCAGGGGCAAGACATAGATGGAAAGCTCAAAGAAAATGAAGAAAGTGAGAAGATATATGCTATACAAGGGGCATAGAGTGGAAACAACTTTCATATTTCCAATCAATGACCTTGGTTCTCAAATTCACAACATAAAGCCAACAAATTCAAGATGAAAAGTTCAAGAGCAAACAATGAAAAGTGATCATCAGATATCGAGAGTACGAATCCATAGATGGAGGATGTCAAAGAACAAGTTTCACTCTATGAAAGTCAAAAGCACGTATTAGAATCTTGGAAGAAGAAGATCCATTATCTCTTACCTGGAAATGCCGTCAAATTCTGTGAAAAAAAAGAAAAGAAAAAATAAATAAATAATCAGTACCAGAGGGACCCTAGTAACCTAGATCGATTCCCAATTTGAACATCGGAAGGCCTCCTTTGGCCGAATAAATCCCAAAATCAGAACCCAACGTCAAAAGAATACCGGTTTGCAAATCCTTCGAGCCTGAATCAAATTTTCTTGAAAACCCATCAAACTAGGGGCATCCGCCCCGAACTACGCGAGACCTGATCCCTACACTGGGGTACGTAGGCAGCTCGGTTAAACCGAGTTCGGTCGATTCAAAAAAAAAAGAAAAAGAAAAATCAATCGTTCCAGAAAAAAAAAAGAGGGACAAGTTCCAAAAGAAGAGAAGTTAATTGTTCCAGAAAGAAAAGAAAAAAGGAAAAAAATCAATTAACCTTCAAACAATTGATCTTCAAACTAGGGGCATTCGCCTTGACCTACACACGACCTGATTCCTACCTTGGGATATGTAGGCAACCTGTTCACAGGTTCGGTCGAAATCTTTGTTGAACCTTAAGCCATTCTTTGAAAAGCCCTATCCTACCTATAAAGTCCTTCCGGTGTTCAGAACTAATGAGCTAGGTCCCGAAACACAAAAAGTAAAAAAAAAAAAGAAAAAAAAAGAACGGAGTTTGAAGATCTGCTAGACTAAAAACCTGAAAGGGCTGTCTAGGCAAAATTTAAGATCATTCCCCTGCTAAGTTGAAAACCCGAAAGGGCTTAGGCAAAAGCTAAGGGGATAGCCTGCTGGATAGAAAACCTAGAAAGGTGGTTCAGGCAAAAGTTAAGGCTAGCACGGTCCGCCAAGTCAAAAACCCTGAAGAGGTGACTTGGTCATGGTAAGAGAATCAGTATAAGAAGGCTACAGCCGGTATCATGACTGAAGATCAACTGAAGTTCAAGCAAATTCAAGTGATATCCTCAAAACTGGGGGCACTGAAGCTAAGCAATCTTAGGAGTCGTAATTAAATTCTTGAGGCATTACTGTTTCAAGGAAGAAGTCTAATGTTTACAATTTCAAAAAAAAAAAAAGAAAAAAAAGAAAAAAAAAGAAGCATTCCTCGAAAGGATAGACTTACCAAATAAAACGTTAACTAAGTCAGAAGCATTACTATGTCTGTCAGTGTCGTTAGTCAATCTTTGTCATTCTAAGTTCACTCCTTCAGAGCTGCTCAATCCTTTGAGTAGTGCCTTTCATCTAAGTTTTCTCTTTAGAAAGAGTCAATCGTCGTTCCTATGTCCAAATGATGTAACTGTCTTGGTGAAGGAGGCCCGACCTAAGCAGCTCCCTGCAATTATACCTGAAAGGGTTCGAGAATCTAGTCAAACAACTACATTTCAAAGAAGATCAACTCAGAAGAGTTCAGAAGTAGAAACATCAGAAAGCCCAGCTTCCGTAAAAAGATCATACCCCAGGAAGGCACCTTAAGCTTGGAAGAGCCCCAGATGCAATGGTGGTTGAGCCAATTTCTCAGAAAGATGAACCATTAAAATTCGGAATCTCCTTCCAGTTAGTTAAATACTATCCTGGTCAAGAAATGTTTATCTAAACACCTGTCAAGAGACAAATCCCACTTTTCCATGATTATATCCAGGAGATCCATTGTTCTAAATTACCAATCTCAAATGTCTTGTTCAAGGTTTCAGTTATCAAAATCCCCAGAAGACAAGACCAACAGTCTCATTGAGAAAAATCTTGTTGAAGTTTCATAAAAGTGTTCCTAATCCATTCTTGTTACTAATGGTTCTTCGTTCATAAGGTTGGTCGTCTCATCATTCGTCAAAGTCTTGGTTTCCAATATCTTTACTGGGCACGATCTATAATGTCCCCGATTTCATTGAGTTCAAAAAAAAAAAAAAATCCAAAATTCATCAAATCCAATTCTACGTCAAATTCAAATTCATGAAAACCTCTAAATTCTTCGAGCCCGTTTGTGAACGGTGCCTCTTTTCTCGAGGCCATTTGTGAATGGTCTCGTCTTCTCCTTGAGCCCGTTTGCGGACGGTACCTCATTTCCCAAAAATAAAAAATTCATCAAATCCAATCCTCGATTCAAACAAATCCAATCTTACGTCAAATTCAAGTTCATGAAAAATCTCATGTCCTCTTTGAGCCCTTTTGTGAAAGGTGCCTCATTTCTCGAGTCCATTTGTGAATGGTCTCGTCTTCTCCTTGAACCCGTTTGTGAACAGGTTTCTCATTCTCTGAGTCCATTTGTGAATGATCTCTTGTCCTCTTTGAGCCCGTTTGTGAATGGTGCATCTTTTCTCGAGGCCATTTGTGAATGGTCTCATCTTCTCCTTGAGCCCGTTTGCGGAAGGTACCTCATTTTCCAAAAATAAAAAAATTTATCAAATCCAAATCCTTAATTAAAAAAAAATAAAAATAAAAATCCAATCCTACGTCAAATTCAAGTTCATAAAAAATTTCTAAATTCTTCGAGCCCGTTTGTGAACGGGGCCTCATTTCTCGAGTCCATTTGTGAATGGTCTCGTCTTCTCCTTGAACCCGTTTGTGAACGGTGTCTCATTCTCTGAGTCCATTTGTGAATGGTCTCATGTCCTCTTTGAGCCCGTTTGTGAACGGTGCCTCTTTTCTCGAGGCCATTTGGGAATGATCTCGTCTTCTCCTTGAGCCCGTTTGTGAACGGTGCCTCATTTTCTGAGTCCATTTGTGAATGGTCTCATGTCCTCTTTAAGCCCGTTTGTGAATGGTGCCTCATTTCTCGAGTCCATTTGTGAATGGTCTCGTCTTCTCCTTGAGCCCGTTTGTGAATGGTGCCTCATTTCTCGAGTCCATTTGTGAATGGTCTCGTCTTCTCCTTGAGCCCGTTTGTGAATGGTGCCTCATTTCTCGAGTCCATTTGTGAATGGTCTTGTCTTATCCTTGAGCCCGTTTGTGAATGGTGCCTCTTTTCTCGAATCCATTTGTGAATGGTATCGTCCTCCTTGAGCCCGTTTGTGAACGGTGCCTCATTTCTCGAATCCATTTGTGAATGGTCTTGTCTTCTCCTTGAGCCCGTTTGTGAACGGTGCCTCTTTTCTCGAGTCCATTTGTGAATGGTTTTCTATCCTCTTCGAGCCCGTTTGAGAACGGTGCCTCTTTTCTTCGAGTCCATACAACTATGGTCTCTTATCCTCTTTGAACGTCATACATCTATGATGTCTCATTTCCTTGGAATCCGTACAAATACGGTATTTCATTCTCTTCAAGTCCATACAACTATGGTCTCTTATACTCTCTGAACATCATACAACTATGATGTCTCATTCCCTTGGAATCCGTACAAATACGGTATTTCATTCTCTTCGAGTCCATACAACTATGGTCTCTTATCCTCTTTGAACATCATACAACTATGATGTCTCATTTCCTTGGAATCCGTACAAATACGGTATTTCATTCTCTTCGAGTCCATACAACTTTGATCTCTTATCCCCTTTGAACATCATACAACTATGATGTCTCATTTCCTTGGAATCCGTACAAATACGGTATTTCATTCTCTTCGAGTCCATACAACTATGGTCTCTTATACCCTTTGAACATCATACAACTATGATGTCTCATTTCCTTCGAATCCGTATAAATACGGTATTTCATCTTGCCCAAGCCCATTCAAAAATGATGCTGCGTTTTCATTAAGAATCTTTCAAAAGTCATCCATTATTCTCTCTGAGACCATTTGAAAATGACGTCTCATTTCCTCTGAAGCTGTTCAAAAGCGATATTCCTTTCCCTCCGAAAATCCATTTGAAAATGGTATCCCATTTCTCTCGTTGCCAGCGGCACCGCAGCGGGTTTGTTTTATTGCATTCCAATTCTAGGATTTCATCTAAGGTCTTGCATTATATTAGGTTGCATTGTGTTTAGGGGGTTCTTTGTCGATTAAAGCTACGCAAAATGGTTCTGTCATTTTGACTTTGGTATTCGATGACTACGTCGTCTCTACCAAAGAGGGGCATCTGTAGACACCCACATTTTGCCTTACTTTAACCAACAATAACCTAATATATTGATCCGTAGAATTTCATTGGTAAAGTATGCATCCTCAAATTTTTTGAAAAAAACAAAATGATAAAGAGATGTACCTGGTGAGATGATTAGATCCGAAAAATTGAAAAATACCCTGATTGGTGAATTTAGTGTGTTAAATCCATGTGAGAACCCCCTCTATCATTGATTTATATGTTTTAGGTCATTAATATCTTGATCTGACTTTACGGATCATCAATCGGGACAAAATAAGCTAGGGTCACTTCATAGCCCGGACCCTGATTCCATTCCGAGACCCGATTTCCGTAAATCGTTAGATCAATGGCAGATCTTGACCTGGGTCTAACCATCCAAAATCACCTAACCTCTCCTCTCATCCTAACCATCCAAACCTCACCTAACCTCACCTAACCTCTCCTCTCATCCTAACCATCCAAACCTCACCTAACCTCACCTAACCTCACCTAACCACCTAACCTCACCTAACCTTACCTAACCTCACCTAACCTCACCTAACCTCACCTAACCTCCTATCCCATTCTCCTATAAATACCCTCTCATCCCACCATCCAAAGAAAGGAAGAAGAGAAGAAGAAAAAAGAACCCCTCTCTTAGAAAATTCATCCCTCTCCCTCATCTCTTCAAGGGTTCGGCCATCCTTGCCGGATCGGGTGATTTTATACGTTGGGTGATATATATCAAAAGCAGTAATTATCAAGCAAGGAATCATCTTCAAGGAATTAACATCAAAGAAAAATCAAACACAAAGTGGGTTTCCAAAGAGGTAGGCATTTATTTCAATTCTATGTAGGGTCTGTTTTCATGCATATCTTTTACTTTAAAAGAAAAACCATGTTAGGAAGCATGTAGGGTCCGTTTTCCCCCTGGTTAGCCTCTGGTTAGACCCTGGTTGCACCCAGGTTCGCTGCTGGTTGCACCCAGGTTCGATGCTGGTTGCACCCTGGTTCCCTACTGATTCGCACCCTGGTTCCCCTGCTGGTTGCACCCTGGTTCCCTACTGGTTGCACCCTGGTTCCCTGCTGGTTGCACCCTGGTTCCCTACTGGTTCGCACCCTGGTTCGATATTGGTTCGCACCCTGGTTCCCTGCTGGTTGCACCCTGGTTCCCTACTGGTTCGCACCCTGGTTCGATATTGGTTCGCACCCTGGTTCCCTGCTGGTTCGCACTCTGGTTAGACCCTGGTTGCACCCAGGTTCGCTGCTGGTTGCACCCAGGTTCCCTCCTGGTTGCACCCTGGTTCCCCTGCTGGTTCGCACCCTGGTTCCCTGCTGGTTCGCACCCAGGTTCGCTGCTGGTTGCACCCAGGTTCCCTGCTGGTTGCACCCCGGTTCCCCTGCTGGTTCGCACCCTGGTTCCCTGCTGGTTCGCACCCTGGTGCACCCTGGTCCGCACCCTGGTTTGTACCCTGCTTCCTCCTAGTTAGACCATGGCTAGTCTCGGGTTTGCTCCTAACTTAGACCCGACTCACTTGACCCTAACCATTAACCCAATCCAACCAAGTAATATCCCAACACAATCCGAGTCGCATGTCTGAATCCATTTGGCCGAATCTCATAAGCCCGCCCACTTTGAATTCCGAAAATTCAAACCCTTGATGATTCCTATATGCTCAATTCTTTGATGCAAATTCCCAATTCCAAAATCCCATTGCTAGATCAATGTTTCTGAATCTCAAGTCCAATGCTCAAATGCAAACCCGATTCCAGATACAAATACCAATTCTGTCTTCCAAAATCCAAGCAACCTCGCCGGTGGAACTACGTGTGGCTTGATCCCCATCACGGGGTACGTAGGCAATTTGGCACTCCCAAGTTCAGTCGCACCTTTCTCTATCTTTCCCATTCCCTCACACTATTCATCATCTCGATTCATCTCGTGTCTCTCGGAACCATTGGATTATGGTTTCCGTCGTAAGAACCCTTAGAGCCCAATTTAGGAACAATGGTGTCGTGTCGTGTTGTGTCCTAAGTTTTAGGGAGTCCTAGAATTAGGAGTCCAGCCTCATCACGGACGTTTGCTATGTATAGCAACCGTGCCATAGGTCTAGTTACACTAGTCACCCAATCTTTCCCTAGGACAAGCCTAGTAAACTAGGATGTAGGCAAACCTGCATTAGTCTAAGGGACCATTTGCATTTAGATGAGAATCATATAGCATCTTAGATGAAATCCTAAGATAATAAAATCCTCAACTTGAATTAAATAACTTCTCCTAAAACTGTTGAAACAGTCAATCCCGTCTAGGTCGGTGTCCTAGTTGAGTTAGGCATAAGTAGCTTAGCTTAGGTGCACCGAACTACGTCGACTCTGATCCCAGTGAGGCTTGGGTACGTAGGCAGCTTGGATGTCTGATGGCATACCACCCGCGAGTCGGCACCACAAACAAATTGTGGTGTTTTGTATATTAATTTTCTTGTAAATACTTAATCAAATCACTTAGGACTTTCCATGAAATTAGAATTCTAGGAGAACTTTCACTTAGATTGAATCCAGACAAATTAATAAATCAAGATACACATTTAGGATTCTCATTGAAATTAGATCATAGGATGCATGTCACTTAGTTCGCACATTAACATAGAGTTGAATGAGCCATTTAAAATAAATTTAAAAGAGTTAGCTTTTGGAATCGAAGACCGATTATCGGGCAGGAATGGTGCATGTGGCGGATAACTCCCCATACCTTCCATTCTCGTAACCAGGTAGCGAGTCTAGATTTCTGGTTAATTTCGGGTCCTAGATCCCACATCTAGGTGGCGACTCTGTCAGTCTCTTTCGTGTGGAATTCGGATTGCCTTAGTGATCCCAAGTTCACATGAAAGACGAATTCAAATCAATAATTAAATGCACACGCCAATCGCGTGGGTACGGGAGACCAAGAGAAGAGAGCGCGGCGGCTCGCCCCACGCCCCTCTCGCGGGATCAGGGTACCACAGTCTGGCGACTCTGCTGGGGATCACCTAACTTCATTAAAATTCCAAAAGATAATTCATTTGAATTTAATTTAACTGGCTCATAAGAACTCTATCTCTTGTATACTTGTCAGATTAGTTTGTCTTGTTTTATTTTCTCATCACATTTTACTCAAACTTAATCTAACAAAACCTGAAGGCATCATAGATCGCGCGAACTTATTGCACACACTTACATCACTTGCATCTAAACCCTTGCATCTCACGTGCACACACGTCCTATTTTAGGAACCCGGAGTGTTATCTAGCATGGTTGACTGGGATTTCATCACCTGGTGCCTCTGTGCTAGAGAAGCATTCCACCCTTAGCCTGGTACCTTTATGGTACGTAAACGGATCTCTTGTTCACGTACTGATACGCCGGACACTGGTACAGTATATCGAGCAGGGATTCGCGCTAAGGGAACTCTTGGCCTTACCCCTAGATTAACCCACACATGCATGTAGTATACGAACACATGTGCATCACGTGTGTGAGCCTAGTTTAGGATATCCTACCCATTGGTGTCTAGATTAGGCCGTGGTCCATCTTCCAATGGTCACGATCGGTCTTTATATACACGAACAAAGTCATGAGTCGAGATTCTCTCTCCACTCCGATAGATTAGGATTAAGGTTGATGCCTTCAGGTAACACTGATAAAATGTGAAAAAAAAAAAAATTCCCTTTGGGTTAGGATATAAATCCCATCATTTCCAAAGATCTCATAGGATTAGTCATTCATGATCTATCCGTTGAAAGCAATCTTATGCTATCTCATCTAATCTTTTGATCGTGCGTCTTTCGTTCTTCTGTCATACGATTCGATCGTATCTTCATGCCATCCCCTAACTGGCAGATGCAGAATCTCACAATCTTTCGATTATGCGTTCTCATGATCTGATCATGCCTGGTCCAGATAATCCAATCTTGCTTGTACCCCTGGTCTGTTCCTCCTCTAGGGGCTACCTTTTTCAAGATTATTTTGCTAAGTCCTTCAGAGTTCACTCTCAGAATCCTTGAGCTAGGGGCATTTCCCTATGCGAATCAGTCATCATTGTCCAAAATTGAAAGTATCAGCCATGATGATGTTTAGAACGAACCAGCCTTCGCCGAGCCTTCAACGCCAAACAGTTGCAGCAGTTAAAGTTTTAGTCACTTACTATTTTATGTTGAGTCAGTCATCATGGTCAGTATAATTGTTGAGTCCGGTCTTACAGTTAAAGGTCAATGCCTAGTCCAGGCAAGTTATCTTATGTTTCCCTTTCTTATTTAGAGTTGTGAATCCTGAGCATGTTCAGGATAGGTCGTCTGATGTAATAGCTTTTCTTTAAATAAAATTTCAGTCAGTTCCAAAAAGTTCACTTGTGTCTGTTCTTAAGTGTGCTTCTGATCTTAAAATAAGACTCCCTCTTCAAATGAGGACAAAATTGACGAAACTCCACTTGAGTCACAGCAATTACTTGAACGAGAGGAGGAGCGCCAATCCCAACCTTTCAAAGATGAAATTGAAATGATAAACACTGGCACTGAAACTTTGATTCAGTGAATGCCGATTGAAAATACATTACCCTCTAAAGAGTGTGAAGAATTGATAAAATTATTTCAAGAATAAGAAGATTGTCTAGAAAAGCTACAACCGATACCAGGGGCAAGACATAGATGGAAAGCTCAAAGAAAATGAAGAAAGTGAGAAGATATATGCTATACAAGGGGCATAGAGTGGAAACAACTTTCATATTTCCAATCAATGACCTTGGTTCTCAAATTCACAACATAAAGCCAACAAATTCAAGATGAAAAGTTCAAGAGCAAACAATGAAAAGTGATCATCAGATATCGAGAGTACGAATCCATAGATGGAGGATGTCAAAGAACAAGTTTCACTCTATGAAAGTCAAAAGCACGTATTAGAATCTTGGAAGAAGAAGATCCATTATCTCTTACCTGGAAATGCCGTCAAATTCTGTGAAAAAAAAGAAAAGAAAAAATAAATAAATAATCAGTACCAGAGGGACCCTAGTAACCTAGATCGATTCCCAATTTGAACATCGGAAGGCCTCCTTTGGCCGAATAAATCCCAAAATCAGAACCCAACGTCAAAAGAATACCGGTTTGCAAATCCTTCGAGCCTGAATCAAATTTTCTTGAAAACCCATCAAACTAGGGGCATCCGCCCCGAACTACGCGAGACCTGATCCCTACACTGGGGTACGTAGGCAGCTCGGTTAAACCGAGTTCGGTCGATTCAAAAAAAAAAGAAAAAGAAAAATCAATCGTTCCAGAAAAAAAAAAGAGGGACAAGTTCCAAAAGAAGAGAAGTTAATTGTTCCAGAAAGAAAAGAAAAAAGGAAAAAAATCAATTAACCTTCAAACAATTGATCTTCAAACTAGGGGCATTCGCCTTGACCTACACACGACCTGATTCCTACCTTGGGATATGTAGGCAACCTGTTCACAGGTTCGGTCGAAATCTTTGTTGAACCTTAAGCCATTCTTTGAAAAGCCCTATCCTACCTATAAAGTCCTTCCGGTGTTCAGAACTAATGAGCTAGGTCCCGAAACACAAAAAGTAAAAAAAAAAAAGAAAAAAAAAGAACGGAGTTTGAAGATCTGCTAGACTAAAAACCTGAAAGGGCTGTCTAGGCAAAATTTAAGATCATTCCCCTGCTAAGTTGAAAACCCGAAAGGGCTTAGGCAAAAGCTAAGGGGATAGCCTGCTGGATAGAAAACCTAGAAAGGTGGTTCAGGCAAAAGTTAAGGCTAGCACGGTCCGCCAAGTCAAAAACCCTGAAGAGGTGACTTGGTCATGGTAAGAGAATCAGTATAAGAAGGCTACAGCCGGTATCATGACTGAAGATCAACTGAAGTTCAAGCAAATTCAAGTGATATCCTCAAAACTGGGGGCACTGAAGCTAAGCAATCTTAGGAGTCGTAATTAAATTCTTGAGGCATTACTGTTTCAAGGAAGAAGTCTAATGTTTACAATTTCAAAAAAAAAAAAAGAAAAAAAAGAAAAAAAAAGAAGCATTCCTCGAAAGGATAGACTTACCAAATAAAACGTTAACTAAGTCAGAAGCATTACTATGTCTGTCAGTGTCGTTAGTCAATCTTTGTCATTCTAAGTTCACTCCTTCAGAGCTGCTCAATCCTTTGAGTAGTGCCTTTCATCTAAGTTTTCTCTTTAGAAAGAGTCAATCGTCGTTCCTATGTCCAAATGATGTAACTGTCTTGGTGAAGGAGGCCCGACCTAAGCAGCTCCCTGCAATTATACCTGAAAGGGTTCGAGAATCTAGTCAAACAACTACATTTCAAAGAAGATCAACTCAGAAGAGTTCAGAAGTAGAAACATCAGAAAGCCCAGCTTCCGTAAAAAGATCATACCCCAGGAAGGCACCTTAAGCTTGGAAGAGCCCCAGATGCAATGGTGGTTGAGCCAATTTCTCAGAAAGATGAACCATTAAAATTCGGAATCTCCTTCTAGTTAGTTAAATACTATCCTGGTCAAGAAATGTTTATCTAAACACCTGTCAAGAGACAAATCCCACTTTTCCATGATTATATCCAGGAGATCCATTGTTCTAAATTACCAATCTCAAATGTCTTGTTCAAGGTTTCAGTTATCAAAATCCCCAGAAGACAAGACCAACAGTCTCATTGAGAAAAATCTTGTTGAAGTTTCATAAAAGTGTTCCTAATCCATTCTTGTTACTAATGGTTCTTCGTTCATAAGGTTGGTCGTCTCATCATTCGTCAAAGTCTTGGTTTCCAATATCTTTACTGGGCACGATCTATAATGTCCCCGATTTCATTGAGTTCAAAAAAAAAAAAAAATCCAAAATTCATCAAATCCAATTCTACGTCAAATTCAAATTCATGAAAACCTCTAAATTCTTCGAGCCCGTTTGTGAACGGTGCCTCTTTTCTCGAGGCCATTTGTGAATGGTCTCGTCTTCTCCTTGAGCCCGTTTGCGGACGGTACCTCATTTCCCAAAAATAAAAAATTCATCAAATCCAATCCTCGATTCAAACAAATCCAATCTTACGTCAAATTCAAGTTCATGAAAAATCTCATGTCCTCTTTGAGCCCTTTTGTGAAAGGTGCCTCATTTCTCGAGTCCATTTGTGAATGGTCTCGTCTTCTCCTTGAACCCGTTTGTGAACAGGTTTCTCATTCTCTGAGTCCATTTGTGAATGATCTCTTGTCCTCTTTGAGCCCGTTTGTGAATGGTGCATCTTTTCTCGAGGCCATTTGTGAATGGTCTCATCTTCTCCTTGAGCCCGTTTGCGGAAGGTACCTCATTTTCCAAAAATAAAAAAATTTATCAAATCCAAATCCTTAATTAAAAAAAAATAAAAATAAAAATCCAATCCTACGTCAAATTCAAGTTCATAAAAAATTTCTAAATTCTTCGAGCCCGTTTGTGAACGGGGCCTCATTTCTCGAGTCCATTTGTGAATGGTCTCGTCTTCTCCTTGAACCCGTTTGTGAACGGTGTCTCATTCTCTGAGTCCATTTGTGAATGGTCTCATGTCCTCTTTGAGCCCGTTTGTGAACGGTGCCTCTTTTCTCGAGGCCATTTGGGAATGATCTCGTCTTCTCCTTGAGCCCGTTTGTGAACGGTGCCTCATTTTCTGAGTCCATTTGTGAATGGTCTCATGTCCTCTTTAAGCCCGTTTGTGAATGGTGCCTCATTTCTCGAGTCCATTTGTGAATGGTCTCGTCTTCTCCTTGAGCCCGTTTGTGAATGGTGCCTCATTTCTCGAGTCCATTTGTGAATGGTCTCGTCTTCTCCTTGAGCCCGTTTGTGAATGGTGCCTCATTTCTCGAGTCCATTTGTGAATGGTCTTGTCTTATCCTTGAGCCCGTTTGTGAATGGTGCCTCTTTTCTCGAATCCATTTGTGAATGGTATCGTCCTCCTTGAGCCCGTTTGTGAACGGTGCCTCATTTCTCGAATCCATTTGTGAATGGTCTTGTCTTCTCCTTGAGCCCGTTTGTGAACGGTGCCTCTTTTCTCGAGTCCATTTGTGAATGGTTTTCTATCCTCTTCGAGCCCGTTTGAGAACGGTGCCTCTTTTCTTCGAGTCCATACAACTATGGTCTCTTATCCTCTTTGAACGTCATACATCTATGATGTCTCATTTCCTTGGAATCCGTACAAATACGGTATTTCATTCTCTTCAAGTCCATACAACTATGGTCTCTTATACTCTCTGAACATCATACAACTATGATGTCTCATTCCCTTGGAATCCGTACAAATACGGTATTTCATTCTCTTCGAGTCCATACAACTATGGTCTCTTATCCTCTTTGAACATCATACAACTATGATGTCTCATTTCCTTGGAATCCGTACAAATACGGTATTTCATTCTCTTCGAGTCCATACAACTTTGATCTCTTATCCCCTTTGAACATCATACAACTATGATGTCTCATTTCCTTGGAATCCGTACAAATACGGTATTTCATTCTCTTCGAGTCCATACAACTATGGTCTCTTATACCCTTTGAACATCATACAACTATGATGTCTCATTTCCTTCGAATCCGTATAAATACGGTATTTCATCTTGCCCAAGCCCATTCAAAAATGATGCTGCGTTTTCATTAAGAATCTTTCAAAAGTCATCCATTATTCTCTCTGAGACCATTTGAAAATGACGTCTCATTTCCTCTGAAGCTGTTCAAAAGCGATATTCCTTTCCCTCCGAAAATCCATTTGAAAATGGTATCCCATTTCTCTCGTTGCCAGCGGCACCGCAGCGGGTTTGTTTTATTGCATTCCAATTCTAGGATTTCATCTAAGGTCTTGCATTATATTAGGTTGCATTGTGTTTAGGGGGTTCTTTGTCGATTAAAGCTACGCAAAATGGTTCTGTCATTTTGACTTTGGTATTCGATGACTACGTCGTCTCTACCAAAGAGGGGCATCTGTAGACACCCACATTTTGCCTTACTTTAACCAACAATAACCTAATATATTGATCCGTAGAATTTCATTGGTAAAGTATGCATCCTCAAATTTTTTGAAAAAAACAAAATGATAAAGAGATGTACCTGGTGAGATGATTAGATCCGAAAAATTGAAAAATACCCTGATTGGTGAATTTAGTGTGTTAAATCCATGTGAGAACCCCCTCTATCATTGATTTATATGTTTTAGGTCATTAATATCTTGATCTGACTTTACGGATCATCAATCGGGACAAAATAAGCTAGGGTCACTTCATAGCCCGGACCCTGATTCCATTCCGAGACCCGATTTCCGTAAATCGTTAGATCAATGGCAGATCTTGACCTGGGTCTAACCATCCAAAATCACCTAACCTCTCCTCTCATCCTAACCATCCAAACCTCACCTAACCTCACCTAACCTCTCCTCTCATCCTAACCATCCAAACCTCACCTAACCTCACCTAACCTCACCTAACCACCTAACCTCACCTAACCTTACCTAACCTCACCTAACCTCACCTAACCTCACCTAACCTCCTATCCCATTCTCCTATAAATACCCTCTCATCCCACCATCCAAAGAAAGGAAGAAGAGAAGAAGAAAAAAGAACCCCTCTCTTAGAAAATTCATCCCTCTCCCTCATCTCTTCAAGGGTTCGGCCATCCTTGCCGGATCGGGTGATTTTATACGTTGGGTGATATATATCAAAAGCAGTAATTATCAAGCAAGGAATCATCTTCAAGGAATTAACATCAAAGAAAAATCAAACACAAAGTGGGTTTCCAAAGAGGTAGGCATTTATTTCAATTCTATGTAGGGTCTGTTTTCATGCATATCTTTTACTTTAAAAGAAAAACCATGTTAGGAAGCATGTAGGGTCCGTTTTCCCCCTGGTTAGCCTCTGGTTAGACCCTGGTTGCACCCAGGTTCGCTGCTGGTTGCACCCAGGTTCGATGCTGGTTGCACCCTGGTTCCCTACTGATTCGCACCCTGGTTCCCCTGCTGGTTGCACCCTGGTTCCCTACTGGTTGCACCCTGGTTCCCTGCTGGTTGCACCCTGGTTCCCTACTGGTTCGCACCCTGGTTCGATATTGGTTCGCACCCTGGTTCCCTGCTGGTTGCACCCTGGTTCCCTACTGGTTCGCACCCTGGTTCGATATTGGTTCGCACCCTGGTTCCCTGCTGGTTCGCACTCTGGTTAGACCCTGGTTGCACCCAGGTTCGCTGCTGGTTGCACCCAGGTTCCCTCCTGGTTGCACCCTGGTTCCCCTGCTGGTTCGCACCCTGGTTCCCTGCTGGTTCGCACCCAGGTTCGCTGCTGGTTGCACCCAGGTTCCCTGCTGGTTGCACCCCGGTTCCCCTGCTGGTTCGCACCCTGGTTCCCTGCTGGTTCGCACCCTGGTGCACCCTGGTCCGCACCCTGGTTTGTACCCTGCTTCCTCCTAGTTAGACCATGGCTAGTCTCGGGTTTGCTCCTAACTTAGACCCGACTCACTTGACCCTAACCATTAACCCAATCCAACCAAGTAATATCCCAACACAATCCGAGTCGCATGTCTGAATCCATTTGGCCGAATCTCATAAGCCCGCCCACTTTGAATTCCGAAAATTCAAACCCTTGATGATTCCTATATGCTCAATTCTTTGATGCAAATTCCCAATTCCAAAATCCCATTGCTAGATCAATGTTTCTGAATCTCAAGTCCAATGCTCAAATGCAAACCCGATTCCAGATACAAATACCAATTCTGTCTTCCAAAATCCAAGCAACCTCGCCGGTGGAACTACGTGTGGCTTGATCCCCATCACGGGGTACGTAGGCAATTTGGCACTCCCAAGTTCAGTCGCACCTTTCTCTATCTTTCCCATTCCCTCACACTATTCATCATCTCGATTCATCTCGTGTCTCTCGGAACCATTGGATTATGGTTTCCGTCGTAAGAACCCTTAGAGCCCAATTTAGGAACAATGGTGTCGTGTCGTGTTGTGTCCTAAGTTTTAGGGAGTCCTAGAATTAGGAGTCCAGCCTCATCACGGACGTTTGCTATGTATAGCAACCGTGCCATAGGTCTAGTTACACTAGTCACCCAATCTTTCCCTAGGACAAGCCTAGTAAACTAGGATGTAGGCAAACCTGCATTAGTCTAAGGGACCATTTGCATTTAGATGAGAATCATATAGCATCTTAGATGAAATCCTAAGATAATAAAATCCTCAACTTGAATTAAATAACTTCTCCTAAAACTGTTGAAACAGTCAATCCCGTCTAGGTCGGTGTCCTAGTTGAGTTAGGCATAAGTAGCTTAGCTTAGGTGCACCGAACTACGTCGACTCTGATCCCAGTGAGGCTTGGGTACGTAGGCAGCTTGGATGTCTGATGGCATACCACCCGCGAGTCGGCACCACAAACAAATTGTGGTGTTTTGTATATTAATTTTCTTGTAAATACTTAATCAAATCACTTAGGACTTTCCATGAAATTAGAATTCTAGGAGAACTTTCACTTAGATTGAATCCAGACAAATTAATAAATCAAGATACACATTTAGGATTCTCATTGAAATTAGATCATAGGATGCATGTCACTTAGTTCGCACATTAACATAGAGTTGAATGAGCCATTTAAAATAAATTTAAAAGAGTTAGCTTTTGGAATCGAAGACCGATTATCGGGCAGGAATGGTGCATGTGGCGGATAACTCCCCATACCTTCCATTCTCGTAACCAGGTAGCGAGTCTAGATTTCTGGTTAATTTCGGGTCCTAGATCCCACATCTAGGTGGCGACTCTGTCAGTCTCTTTCGTGTGGAATTCGGATTGCCTTAGTGATCCCAAGTTCACATGAAAGACGAATTCAAATCAATAATTAAATGCACACGCCAATCGCGTGGGTACGGGAGACCAAGAGAAGAGAGCGCGGCGGCTCGCCCCACGCCCCTCTCGCGGGATCAGGGTACCACACCCTCGCCGGCCTAAACCCATCTCCGAAGAACCACCTCCACCATCTGACTCTCCCTCCCTGCAAATCCACCAGACCCTAAAAATCTAAAATTTTCTTAGAGAGAGAGAGAGAGAGAGAGAGGGAGAGAAGAGGGGCTCGTCGTTTTTTTTTTATATAAAAAAATAAAATAAAAATATAATAATAAAGAAAAAAAAAGAGCATTTTCCGAAGGAGAGCTCGAGCTCCGCTTTCCGAACACTCTCCGATCAACCCCGTTTCATCCACCGAGGCCCCATCTCCCCATTTCGTTGTCCGCCATCTGCTCTTCGCTTAGGTAACTCAAATATCTCATCCATTTATTTATTTTTATGTTTATTTATTTATTTATTTATTTTGTCTTTCTAATGTTGCATTGCATGTGTGATTGTTCGAAGTTGATTCTTGTTTTGTTTAGCTTGGTTGTTTTGGTGAACTGTAATTGGATCCTAACAATGCCATTGGGTCATATTGGGAGCTTGCAAATGGGATTGTGATGGGTTTAATGCTGTTTCATTTATTGTTTCAAATTTTGTGAAGCCTGATTCATTATCTCCTTGCGTGAGTTCACTTCCCTCATCATTGGTGTCGATACTCATTCCAAGCCCTCATTTGGTCTCCGTCTTAGGATTTATCTAACTCCCTTCTAACCCTCCGACCATAATAATGGATAGATCTCAATCTCTTAGGATGCTTGGTGAATTAGTAACTTGAACTCATTGAACTCCATTTGGTCCATGGAATACCCTTACTGATCCGAGTTCCTGTGTGCTTACCTCACCTTTGGTTGTTATGGAACTTCAATCCTTGTATCAAAAAAAAAAAGATTAGGAATGAATTTTGTTCCTTGACTCATTTATTGAACCTCAATTGTGGACAAAGAGAAGAGTCCGGGCTTGTGGTTAAAATCCCATTCTGAGTTTCGAGCTCGTAGGCTATGATGAGGCTACTCGGAGCCCACACTAATCTTCCTCTTTCCTTCCCTTTCGAGGGTCCTCTTAGTTTTAGGATTTTCCTTAAATCTTAGGGTTTCTTATAGGTTTTTGAGAGATTGTCCATCGATTTCAGAGGTCGTCTCGGCGGGTCCCGGCTATGACGGAACGCATCTTGAGCCAGCCCCTTCCCTTCCTGCCTTAGAATTTTTGCCGGTTAACGGATTTCTTCTTCTTTAGAGTCAGTCCTAGAGAGTTTAGGAGTCAGTCCTACCATCCTAGGGTTTAGGAGTCTGTCCTACCCCTGTAGGGTTTAGGATTCTGTCCTATCCCTTCATAAAGTTTGGGGTTCCGTCCTCCCATCTTTCGGAGTCAGTTTTCAGCATAGGAGTCAGTCCTTCAGTCTGTCAGGAGTTTATCCTATCATCATAGGGGTTAGGATTCTGTCCATCCCCTCATCAAGTCATGTGATTTTGTCCGTTCCTGCAAGGTATAGGATGCTGTCCAACCCTTGCAGAGTCGTGATCCTGTTCATTCCCCCCGCAAAGCATAGGATGCTGTCCAACCTTTGCGGGATATCAGGAGTCTGTCCTCCCCTTGTGATGATAGGATTCTGTCCTCTTGTGTCAAAAACATAAAAAAACATCTTAAAAATCAAAAATCTCAAAAATCTCGACTCATTAGAGTGTAGTTAGGAAAATCTGGTCCGAACTACGGATGACTTGATCCCTAGTTGAGGGGTACGTAGGCAGCTCAGGCGTGCTGCTGGCATCCTGAGTCCAGTCACCCTTTCACCATCTTTTTACACCATCTTTTTAAATCACCATTTTACAAATATTTCTCACCTTTTCGTCCACCCAAGTTCAGTCAAACCTTTTTAATAAATATTTTCAAACATTTCAAAACAAAAGCAAAATTGGGCAAGGATGGTGATTGCCAGGTCACTCGGAGCCCTCTTTTCATTCCATTTCCGGTTTTCATCGTGATTTTCCGGTTTTCATCGGTTTTCTGACGTTTTATCGGGTTTTGGGACAGGTGATGACGTAGCGTGGCCCCTTTACAGGGATTGCCCTCGCTGAGCCCAACGATAGGTCATGACGATCGCGAGACTTTTTCGATCTTCAGCAGATTAGGATCGCCGGGCTTGATTCATTTTGAATCGCCCTCTGAGCCTATCGTGTGTTCCATCTTCTTTCCCCTGGCATTTTTTTTTGGTTCTCACATGCCGTTGATTTTTCGATTTCTTTCTTTTCTTACACCTTTTAGCTTGCTGTGTGCTTATCTTAGATTTCTCATGCATTCTAGTTTGTTTGTTCTTCTAGCGTGCGATCGATTGCCATTTTCTTAGTCTTATCTCTTGCATAGGCTTGCATGCTAGTGTGTTTACTTTACTGCTTTGATCGCTTAGCTATAGCGTTTATTCATTCGTCTTAGCTTGATTATCTGTCTAAACTTAGATATTTGCTTTCCTTATCTCATTATATCTGTCATTATCTGCTTAGCTGTAGCTATGCATGCGATTGTTTATTGCTTTCTTAGATGTGATGAGTTAGGATTAGATGCGATGAGTTAGGATTTGGATGTTCTTTTTCTTTGCCCATCCCCGGGTCATGCATGCTTAGATAGACATTTTCTCGGGGATGATTGTTCCCATTTCACATGATTTTTGCCCAAAACTCTTCAAAGTTAATAATAAATGGCATAAGAGACCAGGTGCTTGCACTTGGACGAATTGGGGGCGCCTAACCCCTTCCCCATTCGTCATCAGGCACGGACCTTTTGTATCTCTGGTTATCTGTTGCGACAGAGCACAGCATGGGATCCAGGGCCTACTTCCTTGGATGACGACTCTTTTTTTGTTCAAGGTGCGTCTCGAATCCGGGCTGGTCCCCGAATCGAGAGGTACCTCACTTTACATCGCCGCTCATGCTGTGAGGGGCACTCTTTCGAGAGTTCCTTGGCGGAGCTCTCCTTCACGTGGATGATCCTGAGACTCGCGCGGGGGCCCGTCCCCCCGCCTCTCTCGGATAGGGGTCCACACCACAAGAACCACCTCATGGCCCAGGATGCTGTGGCTACTCCCGAGTCAATTGGATGTTCTTGCCTTAGATTGATTAGAATGAATAAATCCTTATTTGATTCACTCGCATGGAATTCTCTTGATGTGGTTGAGTGCAACCAATGGTCTTAATTAACCATTGAATGCCAATACAAGTCAAGATGATGTGGCCACTCTCAAGTTATCTTGACATCCTCCTTTACATGACATAAAGAAAACTGAAATCGACTCATCGGCCCAAAACCGTATGCCAGTGGGTCGATTCCAGTTTACAAGGGTCCCTTAGGGGAGGTACTAACCGTAGAGTATGGATATCAGAATTACAATTTCATAAGAATCAATAATAAAAACAAACCATAATCCCATACTAATCATTTAGAAGCATATCTATATTCACATCAAAATAAAACATAATCCGTAAGTGGGCCTTGCCAAACATATGCTTTGCAAACCTTAAGGTCCCAAAACAATTTTATACACCAAAGCCCATAATGATAAAACCTTAACCATTGAGCTTGAAGGTTGACCAATGGAGTACTTTATTTGGCCTAAAACTGAGAATCCAAGTCAATGGTCTACTTGAGCGGGTCCTAGAATCGAATTTAACATCCTTTTAAAAAAAATCGATCTTGGCCCCAAAAAATCATTTTGGGCTTCAAGAAATCCATTTCAATGAAGTTAATAGGAAACATGGCAGAAGGGTAATTAAACTATTGACAAGCTTACAACCTTGCCCTCACTGTTTCATCAAATTTCCTAGCAACCGTACTTGATGGCATTAAATGCTAAAGTGGGTTGTCGAGGGTGAGATTACCAACTTGCCCTCTATGTATTCTTTAAATCACAAGTCAAACCATATACTTTAAAAATTAATATCTATGTGTGTTGAAATCAATAGCCTTTTTTTTTTGGGTAACTTTGAAAAAAATCTCGTACGCATTGATTGCATTTAATGCAAAAAGGCAACAAGAGAGGTAACTTTACTTCAATGCCCTTAGGAATAAGAAAAGGACTACTTGCCCCCTTTTCTTCTTCATTATCAGCAAAACGATAACAAAAGCTTGGGGCTTTGCGGCCATGGTGCCGTTCGCCGCCGACCGGAATCTTCTCACACCGTACGCCATTGTCGGATGACAATGAGAAGATTCCCTCAAGGCAAACTAGCGGGACCCACACCGCTAAATACCGACGACCCGTAGTGGGCCACCTCTCCAAAACGCTAATCTTATTTTGGTTCCTTTAGTATTTTCAATCTTTTCTGGAATTTAAAGTATTTATTTATCCACCCTAAATCACATATCCACAAATCGAAGATGTTAATCACTAATCTGGCGAAATGACATGGAGTTTCTCGGCTCTTGATACATAGATCCAACCAAAAGCATACGATAAATACCAAATAAAATTGAAAATAGCATATTAATTCTTCGATCAAAGCATCATGCTACGATCGACCATCATGGATCAGAGGTCTGCTCTGATACCAAATGTTAGATATTTAGTTAACTTTATGCGGAAAAGGATCATTACCTCCGGCCATGATGATAAGTTAGAAGCGATTGATGATGCACGAGATCCAACACGACAAACTCGGTTCTGACGTTATCTTCAGATCTATCCAAGCCTTATGCTCAGATCAATGGAATCATGGGCCGTTCTTTGGTAGATCCGGGAGCAGACAGAGAAAACCTCAAATCCAAGTTTCTAAAGGAATAGAATCGAATGGTTGCTCACATTAAGCAGCACCCGTATATATGCTTGAGGGAATGATTTGGTTTCCCAATTACACTAACATACTTTCCAATTTAGGATTCTTAATGAGAGTTATCTTTAGCAGCTAAAAACCAACTTTACAAAAGTCTTAAGATTTCCCAAATCTTAGGTGTATCAATTATAGACCACCTAAATGGAAACAAATTTCCAACAAAATTATGTTGCCCTACAATAACTTTTCCCATAAACACTGATGCTAAAGAACCACGTAATTATTCATACTTTGATTATAATGTCATATGGAGAATGAGAAAAGCGTTCATGCGCTGCAGTGCAGGGAGCTTATCTGCGCTATAGTGGTTTATAAAGCATCCCATTGGTTCGTATAGCGGGTCTCCTTTGAAACGTATAGCGGGTCCACAAGAAAGGAACCAATGTGATGCTTTATAAACAATTGAACCCAAAAGAGCCTTCGGGATGAGGGAAACAAAAACCAAAAGAATATGTTCGTTAGGAAATCTTTCGAGCCCTAATTTTACATACAATGCAGAATTATCAAGAAAATAAATAGAGCACCCTAAAAAATTCGAACATAGTAGAATATGTTCGTTAGGAAAGGGTTCCGAGCCCTAATATTACATACAAAGCAGACTTATCGAGAAAAAGAAAAGTAAATAAATAGAAATCCCTCAAAAAAATTTCGAATAGAGTAGGGTTTCGATTGGTTCCCTCTCAGCTGTGGGGAGAGAGAGCTAAAGTTTCTGGGCATGATCCCAGCCTTCCACACTAGCATATCACTCTATATTTTCCCTTAGTCACGGATAAGATCAGAGGGCTAGGATCATCCTATGGAAATGATATCTTGGGGCGCAACCTATTTACGTTGTGGCCCATCATATGCACAGTTTGGATCATCCTATGGTGTGGGTCATACAGTTCATTTTGAAAAATATGGGTGGGGCCTACCTTGTTCAAAGACTTCAATTAGGGGTGTAAACGAGCCGAGCCGAGCCGAGCTTGGCCAGGCTCGGCTTGGCTCGTTAAGCTCAAAAGCTCGGCTCGGGCTCGGCTCGACTCGGTCAGGCTCGCGACCTTACAAAGCTCAGGTTATATTAAGTTCACACCCCTCATCTTCCCTGGACAGCCCTATCTAGTGTAATTTGACTACTTTTTTGGCGTGGTCCAAGTAACAAATGGGGCTCCAAAAATGAAGTGACATATTTTGCCTCCCTCTTTCACTCCCTAGACAACCCTTTTAGTGTATATATTAATATATAATATATATATTTAAATATATTAAATTCTTAACGAGCCGAGCCTGGCGAGCTGGCTCGGCTCGGCTCGTTAAGGATTCGAGCCGAGCTCGAGCGAGCTTCCGAGCCCGAGCCAAAATTGACACCCTTAACTTCAATAAATTAGTTGTTAGGCCCACCAACTGTTCATGTTGCAGAAAGAGTGGAGTAGTGCTGTAAAAACATATTAATTAGTGACATTATCATAATATGTTAGTGTGAATATCAGCAGCCTTCAAATATCTCTTCCTTTCCTAATAAGATTCCACAGATAAAGAGATGCCAACTTCAAATTGGGAACTTTAAACAGACCTGACTACTTGTTGTTTTCATTCTTCTCTCCATAATATATTGGGTTTGATGATTCAATGGTTAAAGGAAAGGTTAAAAACTTGCTCCTTACAGTTTGCTTTACGTCTGGTTTTGTTTGTGTTTTTTTGTTCTGTTTTGTTTTGAGAACCAATTGAGTCCAAAACTGATTAGTGGACCCAAAATTAAAGGTACTTTTGAGTCCAATAATTAGTTTTTGGACTCACAGTCGGTTGTCGAAATCCAAGAGGAGCAGGGGGCCTTGGTGTTTCGTCATTTGCATAGGCATAATAAATTCTGAAGTGTTTCTTTTGTTTTATGCTCTACAAGAGACTTGAAAAGTGACATATTTCCAACAGCCTTGGCCACGCTGCTAGTTGATGTTTTGATATAGTTATCGTCAACTTCTTGTTTATGCTGTGACCTTTCATATCATTTGTGCACATTGAGGAGATTTGATGGCCTTTGCATGTCACAACTAGTACAATTGACATATGATAACTGTGGGATTGTTATTTAGGCACATTGCAAATAGTTTTGTTTGATGGCTTGACGTTCTAAGCTGGTGTTTCTTGATGCCTTGTTGTTTTGCTTGATCGAATCTTGTTAAATTTGCAAATTGATCCCCTCTTTTATTGTAGTTCAAACATTTACACATCCAAATAGAAGTATTGTGATATGTATCACATATTGCTATTGTTAATTAATTTGAAAGTGAGAAGCGTACCTCAATTCGCATGTGCAGTGGAAAATCGGTTGATAGATTTTGGAGTTACCAAATCGCCAACATGTAGAAATCAAAATGCCGACCACTTTTGAGCTCCTCCATGTTCAACCGTGAGTCCGATGGTGCTCTCTTCCAATCTCCAAATTCCTGAGATTGTAAATTTTTGAACAGTTGCCAGGGAGTGGAATCTCATGGCTTTTATATGCTTCACTAAAACCCTAAACCTATGGTTAGGTCTCCTTGGTAAATTCTCAATTTGTGAGGGGCAAATTGGTCAACCCATCACCAGTCACATAATTTACCAGTATAACCATTATCAATCGGTAATTGTAATAAAGCGAGTGTGCATAACCCTTAGATGATTTCCCAATCAATTACATCTATTAAACCCCCACTTTGAATCGAGTCTAAACATGAGATTTTTTCATTTTTTCAATATATCAATATATTTCCGGATTCCCTCAATTCAAAGTGTTCCTCGACTTGATAGCCAATTTTCATGTTTCTGTTGAGGCCTCTAAACACACTCAAATTAAATATGATTAAATATAACTTAATTGGGAATTCAACAACTAATTCCTCAACTTTGATCAACACATTGCAATGAGTCCCAGCATGGGCATTCATCACTTTGTCCCGTGTAGTGCCTTATGTCCCATATCAAAGAGTTCACCACAAAGGCTTCTCTAGTTAAGTGTACTATGGACACACTATCGTAATACAGTGCACGTAATTCAACGTATTTCGAAAAAAACATACATTAGCCCAATTCCATCGAATTCCTTTCTGATCCCTCCCACATGTGAATATTTCCACATGTTGTGAATTAGTACTTCCCAGTGTGAGACACCAACACATGATCCACGTGTTTACTCAAACACATCGGGCACCAGTCTTCAGGAGCCGATTCCTCCAGACATACGCCAGTGGAACATACAAAGTACCACGTTCATGGCTTAATTCCATCGACATATCCCATGCTCCTATCATCATTGCATGATGTATTCTGTGGTGTTGTTTCGGCATCAATTAGATCAATGCACATTCCTGAAACCCCGCTCATCGTGGAAATATAGGCCCAAACTTGCTAAGAGGATTTTCTAAGATTCCATCCAACACATGTTGTACACTAGTTAAGCGTGCTGAGTACACACTATTGTATTACAGTGCACGTAATTCAACATAGTCCTAAAAAGTGTACATTAGACCAATTCCACCCAATTACTTTATGATACCTCACACTTGTGTATATTTCCGCACGTGGTGAATGAGTACTTTCCAGTGTGAGACATACCAACACACGATTCACGTTTTTCCTCAAATACATAAGGCCACCAGTCTTTGGGAGCCGATCTCTCTAGATAGACCTTAGTGGAACATTCCAAGTACCACATTCATGGCTTAATTCCATCGGCAGATCCCATGGTCCTATCACCACTGCCCGATGTATTCTGTGGTCTTGTCCCGGCATTAATTAGGCCAATACATATTCCTGACACCCCACTCACCATGGAAATATAGATCCAAATCGGCTAAGAGGATTTTCTAAGACTCCATCTAACACATGTTGTGCATTAGAGTACTATAAGAGGAAATTAGATTATTGGCAATAAAATGGTCGTGCAAGGCCACAAAAATGCCATAAATTCCAACATTCACACTTGGCCTAAAAGACCAATTTCCTTTGATTTCCTAAGACCCACTTTTCCAGCTTGTGTTTCAAACACTTCCGCCTTAAAACTTAGATCTCAGTAAACACTATCACAACTCAATGTAATAGATTCCAATATCAATTCCACAACCTTTAATTCCCTTGAGACCTTTTAAAACCATATTAGTTCCACATCCTTGTAAACTGGTGCATATTCCTTGTGCTGCTTTAGAGACAAGTTTGAGAGTCGGTCTTCACTACAGTGCTGCTTTAGAGATTAATAGAATTTGGATTGAATCTTATAGTCTCGCTCTTAACAACATCATCAAAGGCAAAAATAAAACACCATGGCACATTCACTATATTCTAAAAGAAATAAGAAATATAATATCTACTATGTATTTCATTAGGGCGTTGATATTCAACCCCCCCCAGCTGGCTAACGTTAAACGTTAGGATTTAACGTATATGTCACTTTCCTACCATTTGACCTCTCTCTCTCTCTCCACACACACACAATAGCAACAGTGGTGGGCCCAACAGAAACGGTTGGTGGAATGGTGGGCCCATCTTTAAACAACGTAGGCCCCGCCCATACCACACCATAGGATAATCCAAACCGTCCATTTGATGGGCCATAAACGTAAATAGGTTGCGTCCTAAAATATCCTATCCATAGGCTGATCCTAGCCCTCCGATCTAAATAGAAAATACATCTTATGCAACCTCTATAGATTGTAGGGTTGTGATCATCCTATGGAAATGATTTTTGGGGCACAACCTATTTACATTGTGGCCCATCAAATGAATGGTTTGGATCATTCTATGGAGTTGGTCGTAAAGTAACATTAAGGCCCGTCCACATCATAGGACGATCCAAGCCGTCCATGGTTTGGATAATCCTATGGAGTTGGTCGTACAGTAACATTAAGGTCCAATCGTAGGCGCCACTGATATTTTTTCAAATTGAAGTGTACTGTCCACAACATAGGATGATCCAGACCGTCCATGGTTTAGATCATCCTATGGTGTGGTTCATACAATAACATTAAGGCTCAATTTAGGCCACACCTATATTTTTGAAAATGAAGTGTACAGTCTAGACCATAGGATGATCCGAGCCGTCCATTTGATGGGCCATAATGTAAATGGGTTGTGCCCCCAAAAGGGTTGGCCCATCAAATGAATGGTTTGGATCATCCCGGGGTCGTACAGTAACATTAAGGCCCGTCCACAACATAGGATGATCCAAGCCGTCCATGGTTTGGATAATCCTATGGAGTTGGTCGTACACTAACATTAAGGCCCAATCGTAGGCTCCACTGATATTTTTCAAATTGAAGCGTACCGTCCACAACATAGGATGATCCAAGCTGTCCATGGTTTGGATCATCCTATGGTGTGGTTCGTACCAATTTAGGCCCCACCCATATTTTTGAAAATGAAGTGTACCGTCCAGATCAGAGCCGTTCATTTGATGGGCCACAATGTAAATAGGTTGTGCCCCAAAAATCATTTCCGTAGGATGATCACAACCCTACAAT
Source organism: Tasmannia lanceolata (assembly GCF_043159265.1). NCBI lineage: Eukaryota > Viridiplantae > Streptophyta > Magnoliopsida > Canellales > Winteraceae > Tasmannia > Tasmannia lanceolata. The sequence continues at coordinate 40,729,882 of NW_027518689.1, forward strand.
CTATAGAGGTTGCATAAGATGTAGTTTCTATTTAGATCGGAGGCTAGGATCAGCCTATGGAAATAATATTTTGGGATGCAACCTATTTACGTTTATGGCCCATCAAATGGACGGTTTGGATTATCCTATGGTGTGGTATGGGCAGGGCCTACGTTGTTCAAAGATAGGCCCACCATTCCACCAACAGTTTCGGTTGGGCCCACCAACTGTTCTGGTTGTGTGTGTAGAGAGAGAGAGAGAGAGAGGTCAAATGGTGGGTGATGGGGTGTGAAAACACCAGCCTCTCACAGGCTGCCACCTGTCCCAGAGTAGGTGAGACTCAGCCTCTCACAGGCTGCCACCTGTCCCAGAGTAGGTGAGACTCAGCCTCTCACAGGCTGCCACCTGTTCAGAGTAGGTGAGATCCAGCCTCTCACAGGCTGCCACCTGTCCCAAAGTAGGTGAGACCCAGCCTCTCACAGGCTGCCACCTGTCCCAGAGTAGGTGAGACTCAGCCTCTCACAGGCTGCCACCTGTTCAGAGTAGGTGAGATCCAGCCTCTCACAGGCCGCCACCTGTCCTGGACACCTGTCCAGGACACCTCAACAGATTTTCCCTATAAATAGGGGACTAAAGCTCAGACTGATGGGTAATGCGAAAATCCCTTCTCTCCCTAAACTCTTAAGACATCTCCCCTTCACTCCTGCTCATACTGACTTGAGTGTCGAAGGGCCTGTCCGGAGTAAAACCCGGTCTGGTCTTCTGACCTCGCTTGCCTTGTGCAGGACTAAGCACTCACCGCAGGACTCATACTCAACCTCCCTCGTCGCTCGCTCTCAGCTCTTACGCCACTGCTGTACCTGTTACCGATTTTTGGTCTAACAGATTGGCGCCATCCGTGGGACCAAGAACTAAAAGCTGTTCTTACATCTCACTTACAAAATGGCAGGGCGCAAGAGTGCGCGATTAGCTTCTGCGCAGAACGACCAAGCCGCGCTACCTCGCAGGACCCGGAGTGGTCGAATCGCCTCGATGGTAGTGGCAGCTTCTGCCGACCAAAGCCTTTCTCGCTCGGAGCATCACAATCCCGTGCCCACCTCGGAGCAAGTCCAAGCCCTCTTCCAGCAGATGACGGCCCTTGTTGGTCAGTACCAACAACTACTTCAAGCACCCCCTCCACCTCCTCCAGAGGCCCCGCGATCTGCCCAAGGAGTCCACAGGGGAGAGTCATCACGTCACGGGGAGGGCAGAACTCATCACTCCGCTAGACAAGTTTATCGCCCCATAGTGAGGCACGCCCAGACAGAACCTCATCACCGCGAAAGATCGCGGTCTCGCTCCACGCAGAGGCGCCGGCCTCACGAAGATCGTTTGCCACCGGCGAAATCTCGACCTCGTCGTAGGAGTCCGGAAAGTCAGTCCGGTTCTGCGGCAAGCCCATTTGTGGGAAGAATCAGGTCCCCAGACCGCAGAACGGATCCGCTGCTACAGAGAATGGAGGAGATGAACCACCGGATAGAGGAATTGGCGAAGGATCAGAGCCGGCCCGCCTCTAGAGCGTTCTCAAGCAGAACGCCATTCACTAAGGATGTCCTGAGTGCTCCAGCACCCAGAGGATTTAAGATGCCTGCCGTCCCTCAGTACGACGGCACTACCGATCCCGTGGATCATCTGGAAACATTTAGAACAATGATGCTCCTCCAGGGCGCCTCCGACGGCTTCATCTGCAGAGCCTTCCCAACGACGCTCACTGGCGCGGCAAGAGACTGGTACTCCAGGATCAAACCAAACTCCATCAACAATTTCGACGATTTTGGAGAGGACCTCGTCCGCCACTTCATGAGCAGCCGCAGGCCAAAGAAAACAACAGCTTCCCTGATGGCCTTGCGACAGGAAGACAATGAGCCCCTGAAGGTGTTCGTCCGCCGCTTCAACAGGGAGGCACTACAGGTGCCCAATTTAGATCCCTTAGCGGCTATGAACGCACTCCTCACCGGTGCAAGATCTGATGATTTCCGTCGAGCGGTGGCTCGGCAAAATCCGCACTCACTGGCGGATCTCATGGCCGGGGCAGAAGAGTACATAACAGTGGAAGAAACACTGGCAGCTCTTAATTCAAACCGGAGGATAACCTCTGAAGAGAAGAATCTGCCTAAACAGCGTAGGGAGGATAAACCTCCCAGGAAAGAGAAGTCTCCACCCCCTCAGAGAAGAGAAGAGAACTTCACACCTCTCAATACCTCTAGAAAGCACATACTGGCAGCGATCAGTGAGGAGGAGTTTGTGAAGTGGCCGCCCAGAATGATCTCCAAAGGAAACAGAAGAGATCCTTCAAAGTACTGTCGGTTCCACAAGGACCACGGCCATGACACAGAGGATTGCTGGCAGCTCAAGGGAGAAATTGAGCAGCTGATCAGCCGGGGTTATTTGAAAAAATACATCCAGAATGACGGCCGCACCCAAGGGCGCAAAGGAAAGAGTCCCCAGGGCCGTAGCCCTCGAAGATCACCGCAGCCCCCTCCTCAGGATAAGACTTCTCAGGTCACCGACGCGCAGCCTGAGGCACCCCGATCTCAACCAAGGGGGGTTATCAATACAATCATGGGCGGACCAGCCGCCGGGGGCACCTCCTCTGCTGCTCGAAAAGCATATGCACGGCAAGTTAACACCGTTCACACAACCAGCAAAAAGTCAAGAACGGAGAATGAGATCTCCTTCTCAGACGCAGATCTGGACAGCCTTATTTTGCCCCACGACGATGCATTGGTGTTAACCATGCTCGTTGCCAACTGGGAGGTAAAGAAAATTCTTGTGGACAACGGGAGCTCAGCGGATATTCTATACTACCATGCCTTCGAGAAAATGATGATAGGCGACGACCGTCTAAGGCCGGCGAACTCAGATTTGTTCGGCTTCTCCGGAGAGGTCGTAAAAGTGGTAGGGCAGATTGAGCTCCCCGTTCTTGTCGGAGACCCACCTCGTCAAGCATTCGCCATGGTTAACTTCCTGGTAGTGAAGGCCACCTCGGTCTATAATGCTATCTTGGGACGGCCTGGCCAGAATCTGATCCGAGCAGTCGCCTCAGCCTACCACCAAAAAATGAAATTCATAACCCCTAATGGTGTGGGGGAAGTTCGCGGAGATCAGCCTCAATCAAGGGAGTGCTATGCAATGGCACTGAAAGGAAAAAACACAGTGGAATCACTGCCAATCGAACTGCTTGATGTAAGGGACGAACTCAGGGGTACTCAACCCGCTGAGGACCTACTCTCCATCCCACTGTGCCCGGAGGACGGTGAGAAAGTCGCTCTGATCGGTTCCTCCCTTAGTAGTAGCATTCAACATCAACTCACCGAGTTTCTCCAGGGCAATGCAGATGTCTTTGCATGGGTTCCTGCCGATATGCCCGGCATCGATCCAGAGATCAGCACTCATAGGCTTGGTGTCGATTCAACCTGCAGACCGGTGAAACAGAAAAGGAGACACTTTGCCTTTGAAAGGCGACAGGCAATAAAAGAAGAAGTGGAGAGGCTTCTGAAGGCTGACTTCATTCGCGAGATTCGATATCCGGACTGGCTAGCAAATGTAGTCCTAGTCAAGAAGACTAATGGAAAGTGGAGAACCTGCGTCGATTTTACTGATCTGAATAAGGCTTGTCCCAAGGACAGTTATCCGCTCCCGAAGATCGATCAGCTCATCGACGCCACAGCGGGTCATGAACTGTTGAGCTTCATGGACGCCTTCTCCGGATATAACCAGATCAGGATGTACGAATCGGATATACCAAAGACCTCATTCGTCACAGATCAAGGGACTTATTGCTACCGAGTCATGCCCTTCGGCCTCAAAAACGCCGGAGCTACTTATCAAAGGCTGGTGAACAGACTTTTTCAGAACCAGATCGGCCGAAATATGGAAGTGTATGTGGATGATATGCTGGTCAAAAGTCGAAGCGCACAGGACCACGTGTCTGATCTCAGAGAAACATTTCAGGTCCTCAAGAAGCACAACATGAAACTCAACCCCACCAAGTGCACCTTTGGTGTCAGTTCGGGGAAGTTCTTGGGATTCATGGTGAGTCAGCGAGGGATAGAAGCAAATCCCGAGAAGATCAGAGCTGTGGTAGAGCTTACCGCCCCAAGAACCATCAGAGAAGTTCAGCGGCTCACGGGAATGATAGCGGCGCTGGGTCGCTTCATCTCCAAATCGGCGGAGAGATGCCTGCCTTTTTTCAGTGCGGTTAAGGGCCTCAAAACTGCGCCCTGGACGGAAGAATGCCAGATTGCCTTCGACGAGCTGAAAAGGTATCTGTCCTCCCCGCCATTATTAACAAAGCCGGAGCCAGGTGAGGAATTATTTCTATATCTCTCCGTTAGCTCCACGGCACTGGCAGCTGTCCTCGTCCGCGAGGAGCACCGCCAGCAAAAACCAATCTATTATGTCAGCAAGGTTCTTCACGACGCAGAAACAAGGTACCAGCGGGTCGAGAAATTGGCTTACGCACTGGTAATGGCTGCAAGAAAATTAAGACCGTACTTTCAAGCTCATACTGTAAAGGTCTTGACTGACCAGCCGCTCCGGCAAGTACTCCATCGACCAGATATCTCCGGACGACTTGTGAAATGGGCCGTAGAGCTGAGCGAGTTCGACATCCAGTACGCTCCAAGGCCAGCCATCAAGGCCCAAGTACTGGCAGATTTCGTAGCGGAGTGCACCATCCCCCAGCAAGTCGCCGACCCTGAAACGGTACAACTCCCAGTTGCAGAGAAAGCGGTTCCTGACGAATGCATAGCAGAAACTCAGACAGAAATCTTGCAACCCCTGGCAGAGCAGGACTCCATGACCAGCACACCAACTTGGGAAGTATATGTCGACGGTTCTTCAAATAAAAACGGCTGTGGAGCAGGCCTCATCCTCACTGGGCCTGAGGAGTTCACTGCGGATTATGCTCTGAGATTCGGATTCCGTGCGTCCAACAATGAGGCAGAATATGAAGCCCTCCTTGCCGGAATGAACCTAGCAATTCAGACCGGCGCCCGGAAATTAAAAGCATACTGCGACTCACAGCTGGTAGCAAATCAGATCCAAGGGGTCTACGAAGCCCGAGATGAGCGTATGGTTAAGTATCTTGCTAAGGTTCATCAACTCTCCAGCCGGTTTGCCAGTTTCGAGGTCATCAGAATACCGCGGACAGAAAATGCCAAAGCAGATGTACTGTCGAAGCTGGCTGCTTCTGGATACACCACTCTTGGAAGCATACGTATGGAATTTCTACAAAGATCTAGCATCGAAAGGGAAGCCGCAGATATAATGCAGGTGGAGAACGAGCCGTGCTGGATGGATGAGATCATTCATTACTTACGGGACGCAAAACTTCCCGAAGATAAGAAGGAAGCCCGTAAGGTGATACAGAGAGCCGCCCGATTCTCCCTCAGCGGTGACATTTTGTATAAAAGGTCCTACACTCTCCCGTACCTGAAGTGTCTGGGACCAAGTAACGCCGCGTACGCATTGCAAGAGACTCATGAAGGAATCTGTGGAGAACATCTGGGGGGCAAAGCCCTGGCGATCAAGGTACTCCTCAGAGGATTGTATTGGCCCACCATACGACAAGACGCGCTGAATCTGGTTAAAAAGTGCGAGAGGTGCCAGAAATTCTCCCCCACCATCCACCAGCCTGCTGTGGCGATGGCCCCAATTATCAGTCCACTCCCTTTTGCAGTATGGGGGATGGACATTCTTGGTCCTTTTCCACCGGCTTCCGGAAAGCGCATATTCGTAGTAGTGGCAATCGACTACTTCACCAAGTGGGTGGAGGCAGAACCTCTAGCCCAGATCACTGAGCAGAATATACAGAATTTCTTCTGGAAGGCAGTGGTCTGCAGATTTGGGATTCCCCGTGCCTTAATCACAGATAACGGCAAACAGTTCGACTGCCGGAACTTTCGGAAGTTCTGCTCTGACCTAAAGATTGAACAGAGATTCACTTCGGTTGCTCACCCCCAGACCAATGGGCAAACGGAAGTAACCAATAGGATCTTGCTTCAAGGGATAAAGAAAAGGCTGGATGAAAAGGCTGGCCGATGGGCAGATGAGCTCTACCATGTTCTGTGGGCTTACCGCACCACTCCTCGCACGACGACTGGTGAATCACCATTCAACCTCTCTTTTGGAACTGAAGCCGTGATACCTGTTGATATAGGCACCCCATCTCCCAGAGTCATCAGTTTCCATGAGCAACTGAACAGCGACGGACTCCGCGCCAACCTCGACTTATTAGAAGAAATCCGGGAGGAATCTCGAATCCGGGTCGCCGCTTATAAGCAGAAGGTGTCGAATTATCACGACTCCAAAATCCGCCCCAGAGAATTCAGGACAGGGGATCTGGTCCTGAGAAAGGCAGCCGTCTCCCAGCCGACGAAAGTAGGGAAACTTTCCCCAACTTGGGAGGGACCCTATCGAGTGAAGGAAGTTATCCGGCCAGGAAGCTACAGGCTAGAGACACTGGAGGAGCACCTATTACCTCATGCATGGAACTCCAAAAACCTCAGGAAATATTATCAGTAGTCGAATTATCCGGCGTGAAAAGGTGATCTTGTAAATTTGTATATTTGTTGTTATGAATAAATAATCTTCTTGCAAATTCAGTGTCATTTTTATATCTGGAAACCCAGTTCTTAAACTTGGGTACGCACTGGAAACCCAGTTCTTAAACTTGGGTACGCACTGGAAACCCAGTTCACAAAACTTGGGTACGCACTGGAAACCCAGTTCACAAAACTTGGGTACTCACTGGAAACCCGGTTCTTAAACTTGGGTACGCACTGGAAACCCAGTTCACAAAACTTGGGTACGCACTGGAAACCCAGTTCACAAAACTTGGGTACTCATTGGAAGCCCAGTTCTTAAACTTGGGTACGCACTGGAAACCCAGTTCACAAAACTTGGGTACTCATTGGAAACCCAGTTCTTAAACTTGGGTACGCACTGGAAACCCAGTTCTTAAACTTGGGTACGCACTGGAAACCCAGTTCACAAAACTTGGGTACTCACTGGAAACCCAGTTCACAAAACTTGGGTACTTGTTAAAAGACCAGTTCGTCGCAATTCGACCATCAACGGCCTCACTCACAGGTTATCAAAATAAAAAGACAAAGTCAAGCAAATCACTCAGCTGAGAAGTATCAGAGACAGACAAATTTCATTGATCAGAATATGTGGGGCCTCGAGGGCCATTACAAAATTCACTTTAAACATGCTGGTAAAAGCTGTAGGGTCTCAAGGACCATTACAAAAAGAGGTCAAAACAAAGACAAAACAAAAAAATAAAAATCTAAGCATCTGGAAGAGAGGTGATGTCAGCAGGAGTATCAGCAGGAGTATCTGGCTCCTCATCAGTAATCTTCGGCCTGGCAGGGAGAGTCATGTTCTGCATCAATAGATTTGGATTGCAGGCCTGGAGCTCCTGGAGGCAGTCGTAGTATCCAAGACTGTAAGCCTCGCTCGACAGGCTGAAAAGTTCAGCCTCCTTTGCCTCTGTGGCCTCTTTTACTGCCTTCTCCTGCCTGTCAGTGGCCCTTCCTCTTTGAGCCTCCATGGCTTCAGCAGCCTTGGCCAGTTTCCTCTTCTCTGCGGCCAGATCTTCTTTTAACAACTTCTTCTCCTCCTCTATTCGCCCAATGCTCGTTTGAAGCTCCTGCACCTCAGCGGCCAACTTTCCGTTCACCTCTTCAGATGAAGTAATGGCTTGGGAGAAGCTCTTACTCTTCTCCTTGAGGTCATTATAGTATAGCAAGATCTGAAGAAAGAACAGAAAGAAACAGGCATCAGTATGGTGAAAGGAAGAAATGGGCAGAAAGTTAGCAAATCGAAGCACTACTTCCTTACCTGGTAAGCGGAGGACAACACAGCCTCCTCTCCTGTAGCTGGCGGCTCGTAAAGGACCTGTTGCTTGTCCTTCTGCAGCAAACACTTGCTCATAAGCTCTGCTGCTACCCGGCTCTCGCCTAAGGCAGTGTCATCCTTCAGAACGGCCCAATTGGGTCGAAAGACTTGCTCACTAATCCCCGCAGGAGGGCGAGCCCCAGAACCGGCTCCGGTAGAAGCACCACCGGACTTAGAAGAGCCACCGCCCTGAGCAAAGGGGCCTACTAGCTTCACCTTAGTCTTGGGCCTCTGGGATGGGGGAGGAATGCCCTGTGACGGGGCCGGACTCCCCAGCACAGTCGCTTTTCTCTTCTGGCGCTCCTGCTGCGCCTGTTGAGCACCTTCTTGTGCCCGCGGTTGAGCTCCCTGCCTGATTTTCTCGACGGTTGATTGTTTCTTCATCTCTGCAAGACAAATGAGCAGCCAACGGTCAGAAGCAAGTATATAAAAAAAATAAACAGATTGCATAGACAAGTCTAGCTACATACGTTCTGGAGTCGCGGCACTCACGCCCAGCCCGACCAGAATCGCCTCTTCAGAAAACTCCTTACAACGGATGAGGCCCGATTGCTCAATCTCCTTCCGCATCAAGGCGAATGTTATACTGTCCTCACCTTCGAGGAGCGGCTTTCGACTCAGTTTTGAGGTATCTGGAGTGTCCCACACTAGAGGGACAGACCAGGGCTCACTGGCCTCCTGATCCACAACATAGAAGAATCTGTTCTTCCACGAGTGAATCGACGAAGGAATGCCAGTGATTATCTTCCGTTCAGGGCGCTGGCTAATGTAGATCCAGCCCCCTTCTTTATGCTTCTTCAGGTGTGCACAAGCACGGAACAGTGACAAAGTCACGCTCCTCTCTAACCGACCGTGGACGAGGTATAAAAACCCAACTAATAATCTCCATGAGTTCGGAGCTACCTGGGCCGGGGCTAGTCCGTAGTATCGCAGCACCGCTGAGAAAAAGGGGTGCAACGGAAATCGGAGTCCTGCCCTCAGTGACTCCTCATAAATACAGAGATCCTGGCTCTCGTTGCAGGCTCTGTCTCCCTCTATAGCTGCCCTCAGCTCAAATCTCGGGGGCACACAGTATTTATCCCTGATGTCTCCCAGCATAGATCTGGTGAGGTAGTTCTCCTCGACTAGAGCTCGCAAGTTGTATTTTGGATCGGCATCCATCCGCGCTCTAGCGATCACCTCCACGGCCCGGCCAGGAAGGAATGTTGTGGACGCTTCAGCAACGTCGCTCTCAACACTCCCTCCTGCTCGCGGGAGACTGCCAGTCAAGGGTGGAGTGGCATTCAGATCTAAGATCACTTCATCCCTATCCCCTCCGTCGTCACTATCTACAAGGTCTATCCTATCAGACGGACTAGCCAAAAAAGGCTCCTGAGGCATCCTAAACTCCGAAATACTGCTAGTGGAGGACCCCGTACCGGACTCGGAATCGGAAGTACTATCAGACATAGTAAAAGGAAGGGCTGAGAGGAATACCGGTGAGTGGAGCTCTTAAAAGATCTTGGAACGCGACTGCGAGCTACGGGCTGCGAACTGCGATCTGCGATCTGCGGACTGCGAGCTGCGAACTGAGAAGTGGAGACTCCCAGAGCAAGAAGAGAAAAAAGATGAAAGGTAAAAAGTAAAAAGTGAAGGGGGGTAAACCTCCTTATATAGTTTTTCGGAGGCGGTGGGGTAATAAATGCGATGCACGCATCTCGAGGCCATCCGGATTGCGCCACGTGTCCCCTATTTATGACGGACACATTCTCCCACCATCAATACGATCAAGCACGCGCGTAAACATTCACGTCCCAAAGGTGGATCTCCGCACTCCGCACTCCGCACTCCGCACTCCGCACTCCGCACTCGGCATTCAGTCCGGAAAAAACCGTACTGGATATAACGCGTTCTCACAAGACGACAAAAATCAGTCCGGTCCGCACCGGACTGGCCGCTAGAAGACAAAATTCAGTCCGGAAAAAACCGTACTGGATATAACGCGTTCTCACAAGACGACAAAAATCAGTCCGGTCCGCACCGAACTGGCCGCTAGAAGACAAAATTCAGTCCGGAAAAAACCGTACTGGATATAACGCGTTCTCACAAGACGACAAAAATCAGTCCGGTCCGCACCGGACTGGCCGCTAGAGGACAAAATTCAGTCCGGAAAAAACCGTACTGGATATAACGCGTTCTCACAAGACGACAAAAATCAGTCCGGTCCGCACCGGACTGGCCGCTAGAAGACAAAATTCAGTCCGGAAAAAACCGTACTGAATATAACGCGTTCTGCGAAGCATTAGGAGCCAGTCCGGTTGAAGCCGTACTCCGGACTGCGAACTCCCAACTCCGGACTCCGGACTGCGAACTCCCAACTCCGGACTCCGGACTGCGAACTCCGGACTGGATATTTGACTCTGTGAAGCATTAGGAGCCAGTCCGGTTGAAGCCGTACTCCGGACTGCGAACTCCCAACTCCGGACTCCGGACTGCGAACTCCGGACTGGATATTTGACTCTGTGAAGCATTAGGAGCCAGTCCGGTTGAAGCCGTACTCCGGACTGCGAACTCCCAACTCCGGACTCCGGACTGCGAACTCCGGACTGGATATTTGACTCTGTGAAGCATTAGGAGCCAGTCCGGTTGAAGCCGTACTCCGGACTGCGAACTCCCAACTCCGGACTCCGGACTGCGAACTCCGGACTGGATATTTGACTCTGTGAAGCATTAGGAGCCAGTCCGGTTGAAGCCGTACTCCGGACTGCGAACTCCCAACTCCGGACTCCGGACTGCGAACTCCGGACTGGATATTTGACTCTGTGATGCGCCAGAAGCCAGTCCGGTTGAAGCCGTACTCCGGACGCCGGACTGCGAACTCCGAACTCCGAAATCCGGACTGCGAACTCCGGACTCCGTGCTAAATTCTTCGATTCACCCCCGAACAACGTCTCCCCATCCAGAAAAACGAGTGATCACACTTTCCCAAGTCCTTCAATGACTTGGAAAACTGGGGGGCAACTGATGGGGTGTGAAAACACCAGCCTCTCACAGGCTGCCACCTGTCCCAGAGTAGGTGAGACTCAGCCTCTCACAGGCTGCCACCTGTCCCAGAGTAGGTGAGACTCAGCCTCTCACAGGCTGCCACCTGTTCAGAGTAGGTGAGATCCAGCCTCTCACAGGCTGCCACCTGTCCCAAAGTAGGTGAGACCCAGCCTCTCACAGGCTGCCACCTGTCCCAGAGTAGGTGAGACTCAGCCTCTCACAGGCTGCCACCTGTTCAGAGTAGGTGAGATCCAGCCTCTCACAGGCCGCCACCTGTCCTGGACACCTGTCCAGGACACCTCAACAGATTTTCCCTATAAATAGGGGACTAAAGCTCAGACTGATGGGTAATGCGAAAATCCCTTCTCTCCCTAAACTCTTAAGACATCTCCCCTTCACTCCTGCTCATACTGACTTGAGTGTCGAAGGGCCTGTCCGGAGTAAAACCCGGTCTGGTCTTCTGACCTCGCTTGCCTTGTGCAGGACTAAGCACTCACCGCAGGACTCATACTCAACCTCCCTCGTCGCTCGCTCTCAGCTCTTACGCCACTGCTGTACCTGTTACCGATTTTTGGTCTAACAGTGGGAAAACGTTAGCCAGCCGCGCGGGGGGGGGGGGGGTGGATATCAGCGCCCTTTCATTATTACTAAGGAAGGTAATCTTATTGCCGACAGCTTGACCAATCGTACTTGGGAGACCAACATTGGTGCAGTTTGCTTAAACGGTGTTGCTCTCGTCCAAAGTCTATTCTTTAGATTCACACTAGATAAATATTGCTTGTTTTCTTTTTATATCTTGATGGGTTAAAGGCAAGGTTTTTTGTCTCCCTCTAGTAACTATTTTTTTCTTATCAATAAAATTTAGGGAAGTGATATCAACACAAACTCATCTCGTCACAAACGAATTAAAAAAGTAAAGACAAGTCCGATTTGTGTAATTATTGAAAATGGTTGTGCTGATATCATTTCCCAAAATTTATGGTGACGCCCTTGTTCCTAGATAAATTTAAGGCTAAAAAAATATCTATGTTAGATATTTTAAGTGCCTCCAAATAGAATCTCACCGTCTATAGAAAATGATCCCTCAATCAGTGTTAACTTTTCACTTTGCGACTTGTGGCTTTTTAGTGTGAGATAGAGACTGTTGAGACTATCATGTCTCGCACCCAAATTTCAGCGGTTCAAAGTGGGAGCCCTTCTCTAATTTGTAATTACTTTCTGCTGCCTCACATGATTTCGTTCCTTTGTCTTCACCTCCACAGGAAATCTCAGGCCGAAGGAATCACTTTCATGACAAAAATACCCTTACCTTTTTCTCAAATGACAAACAACACCCCCACCTTTATACGCAAGGACAACGCTAAAGATGACGACAGTTCGGGACCATCCTAGGACAGAGATTTTACAATGTTTGCTCGGGAGTTTCAGTATTTTCATGAAGTACTGTGGGCCCACTCCATAGGATGATCCAAACAAACAGTTCACTTTTCAGGCTATATCGTAAATAGGTTACTCCCAAATTCATTTCCAAAAGATTATCCTAAACGTTCGATCTGTAGAGTATTCTATAATGTGTAGTCCCTTTTCAGATCGGAGGGTTAGTATCGATTCACAGGGGAACAGCCTATTTACCTTGTGGCCCATCAAATGAATGGTTTGGATCATCCTATGGAGTGGGCCCCACTAGACTTCATTGTGTTTTATCTTTAAAAGATGGAAGGGTTCTTCAACGGGACGCATATAGTACTTTATATATCCTACAATTGGCTAAGCTGATTTTTGCAAGGGCCCCTCATTCTATCATTCCTCTTATTTATACTAAACATGCTTTCCCTCGTCATTTGTTTTCTTTCCATAAAAAACTTTTATAGCATGCATACCCACATATTCTTTTTCTTGGAATATTAGCTTAACCAATGGTGAGCGAGGGTGGGAGAGGGATAGAGTAGACAACTGAGTGAGAAGCTAAGATAAAACTGAAAACAAGGAAACGAAAAACTCCACCCAAATATAATTAATTGATTTTTTTTTTCCTTCTGTTTTTAGCCAGTTCTCATTCTACTCATCGGTGGCCTCTCAAGTGTCTCCTCCCATCGTCACTACGCCTCTCTCACCACTTGGAGACACTAATTTGTCGTGAATATTCACCACAAATTAGTGTCTCCAAATGGTGGTGAGAGAGGGTGGAAGGAGATAGATTTGAGAGGGCACGACTGAGATGAAGGTGAGAAGTGCACAGCATAGGTGGGGCCCATCATGTTAGATCCTTGCATAGGGCCCACCAGTTTACCTCATGTTTTGATGGGGTGGGTCACCTATGATATCTACCCAATCCCATGCATAGAGTGGGATCCACCATCTTACACCTCATATTTTGATGGGGTGGGGCCATCATTTTACCCGCATGAGCTAAGAATGCGATTGATCAAAAGAAGGGGCTCCAATGGACGGGTCAGATCAGTTAAAGTGAGAAGTACACTGTGGTAGTTGGAAGCCCGGGGTGCTTCTTCCTACCAGCTTTCTAACTACCAAATAAAGACAGCTAGAAGTGGATAATACCATGGTGGCAGTGATACTCACATATATCTCAGCAACCCAAATTGATTATTGTAAAGAGGGTGTCGGTAGTCCCACGAGGATTTTAAAGTCTCACCTAATTTTCATTGGCGGGACTGATGAGGCTCCATGAAAAGGATTGCTAGCTATTGGTTCAATTGATTGCAGCTGTGAGTTATAATATGGTGGATCCCATTTTCTAACCATTATTTCACAAGTCCTGCGGACTACCATATCCTATTATTCTCTTTGCTTCGTAATATCACTGTATATTGATATTGGCACACTCCTCTATACTGATTCTCATGATTTTGTTTGAGAGAGAGAGAGAGAGAGAGAGAGAGAGAGAGAGAGAGAGATTTTGTTTTCTAAATTTGGTTAGGAAGCAAAAAAGATTGTTAGTTGAGCTGTTGAAATTTGGTAAGTGATGGACAAAAAGTAGTGCTAAAAGGTAGGAAAGCTAAAGATTAATGATATATCATTGACCAGCTGCCTTTGTATGAAAAATCAAGGAAGGGTATCAATTCAGCAATATTTTTAGAGGAATGCTAGACTCACAGGCGCCCTTGCAAAAAAGGAAGCAAAGGGCACCCCTATTGGTCAGATTCCATTTAAGATCTTATATTGGAATCAGACCAATAGGGGCGCCCTTTGCTCTCTTTTTTGCAAGGGTGCCTGTGAGTCTAGCATTCCTCGCATTTTTATCTGAAAATTCTACCCTAACCGAACGGCACACCTACTCACCATAACTTACAGTAACATCTTCCCTTCAATTGCATTAGTAGGTTTCGACTAAAATTTATTACAATATGCAGCTTTATATTTGTATAAAATCTTATCTAATGATTATAATACTCTTATATCTATCTTAGTTAATGGCTTTTAAAGTAGTCTTAATGCCACATTGTGAAAATTTTAATTTAAAATGTACTTATTTACAAATAAGTACGAATTTTAGTGGTATCCATAGAGGGGTTCCCATACAATCTGCAGCTTTATATCAGACGATTCAAACCTAACGGTACCATTTATCTGTTAGGTTATGTTTGTTTTAGATTTTGAGAACCGATTGTCAGTACAAAACTGATTATTGGACTTCGAAATTAAACATAAATTTGAATCCAGTATTCAGCTTTGGACTCATAATCGGTTCTTAAAAATCCAAAAAAGACATGGCCTAACCTTCCAATTTGTGGCGTAGAAGCCACAAACTGTACCGAGCGTAATTCTAATCCATATAGGTTGTGTTGGGATTGCCAGAATTAAGAATCAAAATCAACATCATATTCCAATTCCAATCCCAATCCTCCCTTAAACAGAATTAGAAAATTTTAAATAAAAATTTAGTCAAAAGTATTCTCATAAAAATCCATTCCCACTGGAATGAAATCAGAATAACACCTCTTGCGATGGGGAAACACATTCCAGCATTTCCCCCCTCTAATTCTGCCCAATGTTTCAATTCCGCCTCCTTGGTTCCCTTTTATTTTTTGAACCAAATGCTGCAATTGGTAGGGAATTCCAACATCTGATTCCGGCAATCCAAACACACTCATATTCATTCAATTCAACCTATGTGGCTGCACTCTCATGCAAAAGCCCACCTGCGAAATGCCTTCTGCGATGTTCCCTAGCAAATCCCTGTATATATATATATATATATATATATATATATATATATATATATATATATATATATATATATATATATATATAGAGAGAGAGAGAGAGAGAGAGAGAGAGAGAGAGGAAACTGTTGGTGAGCTTAAGCGCACCAAACTTATGGTGCGCTTAAGCTCCCCAATCACATGGGTCCCACTTGTTCTGTGGTGATCCAAACCATTCATTTGCAAGGCCTTATGATAGATAGGGGGTGTACCAAAAACAGCTCCATAGGATCATCCTAACCCCTCCATTTGTGGAGGACAAAAAATGGGCAGATGTAATGGACTTTCAAATGAATGCTTTGGATCATCCTAACAAAGTGGGCCCCCATGTGATTGGGCGCTTAAGCTCACCATATGGTGAGCTTAAGCGCACCATATGGTGAGCTTAAGCGCACCATATGGTGAGCTTAAGCGCACCAACAGTTTCCTCATATATATATATATATATTGATGACATAAGGTATCCCCATCCTATTTTAGGGTGGGACTAATCCCTATGGATGCATGCAATCACCCGTAAACCAGGGGCATGAGTTTACCACAGGCGGGTTCGAACTCTCGTCATTGGGATGCTGCAACTCGGGTCGGGCGGGTCGGGTTTTGGAGAACCCAACCCTACCCGAGAAATATCTCGGGTCGGGTCGGGTTTTTTTTTCGGAAAACCCAAGATTCCCAAACCCGGCCCTACCCATGATAAATCTCGGGTTGGGTTGGGTTTTTTCACGTTGACGCAATTTTTTAAAGAAAATTCTTGTTTGGCAAGGCAACACAACTCATAGAAGCAGAAATTACACTCACATTACACTTGAATCAAACAATAATGTAATTACACTCACATTACACTTGAATCAAACAATGCTGTAATCAAACAATGTTGTAATTACAATCAAACAATGCTGAATCAAACTATACTTGAATCAACTCAACTCATAGAAGCAGAAATTACACTCACATACAATATACTTGAATCAACTCAACTCATAGAAGCAGAAATTACACTCACATACAATAACAGTGGATGCGTGGGTTTTCACTTTTAACTTTTAACTAACAATAGAAAAAAATGTACATACTATAACTTATGTAACTCGGGTCGGGTCGGGCTCCTTCAAACCCGGCTCGACCCGAGATTCATGCGGGCTTTTGAATGCTCAACCCGGCTCGACCCGAAACCCATGAAACCTGAACCCAACCCAGGCTATTTTCGGGTCGGGTCGATGTGGGTCGGGTAAAACCCGGCTCGAGGTGCAGCCCTAGGACTAATCCCTATGGATGCATGCAATCACCCGTAAACCAGGGGCATGAGTTTACCACAGGGGGGTTCGAACTCTCGTCACTGGGAGCATACCCATGACTTAAAGCCAAAGAGCCATATATTTACGTGAAGTGATAGCTGCATTCCCACAAAGCCTTGTCTAATGTGAACGTGGCAATAGAAATGGCCACAGACAATGATCTCACTTTTCAGTTATTTCCAACTGCAAATATAGTTCCTTAATTTCCATTTATTTTTGAGAGATAGAGACTAGAGAGAGAGAGAGAGAGGTAGATAGACAAGTGCACGAGCACATCTAACCTAAAAGTCTCACCTTCTCTCGCCATATCCTAACACATGCACACTCTCTTTAGTACCACCCGCGAGTCAACACTGTCCTTACCCAACCCACACATAGTACAATAGTTAGAAACCTCCAAATATCGCACTCTTTCAACTCCTTATAAATCCAACTCTCTTCCCAAAAACTAGGGGTGCAACTCTGGTCGATTTTTTCGAATTAGGGTTGAGCTTTTACCTTAAATCAGGTCGGGTTGATTCCAATTCATTTTAAAGAAAAAACGCAACCCGACCCGACCCAAGTTGCACCCGTACCAAAAACACAAGAAACCCTAGATATCTCCTCCAAAGAAGCCGTCCAAACGGTTTGTGCGAAATTCAACTACCCATTCCCACCTTCTTCACTCCACCCTCTTTCTTCAATTCTCACTCTTCTTATTTTCAGGTGGTGCTGTTATCAATAATCGAACCGCCGGTGGAAATATATATACAAAAGGAATGAAGAAAGAGAATACCGGGTGAGTGATATCCATGTTATTCTTGTCAAGTGAACGGCCCTTTGCAGTTGGATCTTAAGTTCGTTGTCTGTTCGACCTTGATCATCTCTTCACAGGTGTACAAAATCATGCAATTTAGGAAAAGTTCACTCAAAGAAAACTCCAACACTTGCAAGTACTAATTTGTACACATACATTAAATTAATGTGGAAAAAGTTACTAGTTAAGACTCGACACATACAAACACATACTAATTTGTGCTTGTTTACTGCCAACTAAATCGTATTGCAACTACTTTTTTTTTACATTCTATGAAAAATAGGATTCATATAGAAGTTTCATTATAAAAATATAAACTGTAATATATTATAAGGAGAAGCATCTCCTATTTTTAGGGGGCTTGTAAAGATGACAATCAAATTTATCCTTGAAACCACTTTCATTATCCCTCTTAACCGTTTATGTTTAAATTAGTGGTTCATTATCATAGATTTGGGCTTGTAAAGATGAGAATAAAATTTTTAATGACAACACTCTAAGACATAAATTATTAAAATGTAAACATGGGGAGTGATGAAGTTTTTAAAGATAACGACCACTCTATACATTATCCCTCTTAACCGTTCATGTTTAAATTAGTGGTTCATTATCATAGATTTGGATTCTCTTCTTTTCTCAAACTCCCCACCCATTTTTATCTTCCCCTTAGCCACCCCCCCTCTCTCTCTCTCTCTCTCTCTCTAGACACACGCATATTCTTTGACAGTTTTGAATGGCAGAGAGAGAAAATTTGTGAATAGCAATTTTATGGTATGTATTAAATGTAAGAACATGATTTCTAAATAAGGATTTAAGACTTTTTTTTTTTTTTTTTCTGTTTAGTTTTTTTTAAAGATTTCCTAGGGTAAAGTTTTTTTTTGGTGTTGATATGCCATGAATATTTCATTTTAATTTTAGTTAAAATTAGAATCAATGTCTTTTTGTTTTGCTTCCGCATTTCACATGCATTTTTTTACTAATATTCTCTTATAAGAAGTTGGATGTTCAATCTTCTCGTTGGGAATTAAAGGCATACTTATGTGTCAACTTATGTGGGGTCGTGTCTGGACTTTTTATTTATTTATTATTATCATTATTGGTAATTGTGGTTAGAAATGTGTTAGAGAAATATTAGAGTTAAAAAAAAAAAAATGTATCATATGTATATGTCGTATTTATTGAAGGGTGCACTCTATAATTGGTACAAATTCTCCATAGATCGATGATAAGAAGAGATAGAAGTCAACCAGAAGAAAAGAAGCCTTTGAATTCCTAATCATGTCTTTGAATAGAGAGAAGAAAGGAGAGGTTCAATGGCCTATTGTCATCTGATCTTTCAGCTTGAAAAGCTTCTCCGGTTGAAATAACTCGTTGTGTTCTAGTTATTTGATATACCTAATCAAGTCTCAATCCTAAGATTACGCTGCACTTGGTTATATAGAATAACACAATATGTTTATCAACTAAATACCACTAAAGTATAGTATTTAATAAAATAAATAAATCCTAAGAATAAATTGCCACAAAGGCCACAACATCATATAATCTAATTATTATAAGTATTATATAATTGTACACTCTATGTTGTCTATTATCTATTTGGAAAGCTATGAATGTTATTGATGTGTATTAGTAAGTGAGTCGTGTCCTACAACAATAGGCTCCAAATCATTTCTACCCATGTTTCCAGCTAATGCAAGACCGTGGATATCCTATAGCCTTCTTTGATTTCTCTTCTAGTCCACTTCATGATCAAGATCATAATGTCTTTGAGCCCATCTTTAATGAGGTTAATCAAATATATTCAAAGGCAAGATGGAAATAGACATGATGTGATGAATTTATACCCTACGTAGTAACATGCATTTGTATTTTGATTCGGATTTGAGTTTTGGATACAAAACACATCAATCATCTTCATGATCATGTTTTAAGAGAGAGAGAGAGAGGGATGTCTCGCTGCTGCCGGAGCAACATCGAGGAGCAACGATGGTGACGGAAGTTGCCACAAATGTTGATTTCCAAATAATGTCTTGTAGAAAAGATTTGAAAATCGGAATTTTTTGCACTTCTAAATCTTGCTGGTATCTAAACATGGCCTAAATTTATATCATCAAGTGCATATAAATTTAAAAAGGAAACTTTTTTTTCACATCACAAACATGGCAAGCCCACTGAAAACAATTATATTAATATATTATAAAATAATTTGGTATGTTATTCAAGAGATTTAAGAAAGTTACAGTACACCTATAATAGTCGGGTTGGGTTTCAGGTTTTGTTTTTCTTTAAACCCGACCCAAGTTCTTTTCGGGTCGGGTCGGGTGGATGCGGGTCGGATAAAACCCAACCCAACTTGCAACCCTAATTATTACTACTTGATTGTCCCCTTTACGATGGACACACAATCGTACAAGCATATATTTATAATTTAACCAACCAACCATCCAAAACATACATAAAAAAGGGAATAGAAAAGAAGCCAATGTGAACCAATAAAAGATGAAACAGACAAAAAATGGTAGTGCTGTGTAAAGCATAAGGGTTCTTTGTATATAATCTTATTTGAAGCTTGTCTTATCTGCATTTCGTGGCTGGTCTGTCGCATCTCAAACCACCCACACACCTCGTGAATGGAGACAAACATCTTTTGTCTCCATTCACGAGGTGGCTGGTTTGACATGCAACAGACCAGCTGCAAAATGTCAAACACATACATACGATCCTACTTCAGAGAGTAATAGAAGCAACCTTTGGGAGGAACTCCCGTAGTTTTTTCCCTACTTTTTCGTAGGTAAGCTGGATAGAGAGGAGCTTATGTATATTTTAATTAAATTTTATTCCATTTTTGTAGTACCAAAGCAGCTTCCAACTGAGGTACGAGCTCAAAGACAATTCATAGAAATATACCAAATTCATCTACCATTACAAGGTGGTAGGTTTACCTTCTCAAATGCTCAAGAGCCACTCATTGTTTTCCTCTCTACCAGGGTTTCCAAGGAGTCCAATAGTGTTATATTCTATAGGCCTAGGTAAGTCTACCTAGAGCTTGATATTCATGAAATTGACTATAACAGCTCTTATATCATGAATATTTATATTTATGTCCTGGCCAGATATCATGCATATAGTATTAATAATTCCTCTTGTTAGCTAGAACTACATCGCTAATGCTAAGCAAAATTAAAGTGAAAAAAGGTTAAATTTTCGAAGTTGTAATAATTAATTAATGAGTAATTACTGAGTAAATGCTAGAGACTTGGATTAATCAGAAAAAGGATGGGGGGATCAGCCCGGCTATTGAGATGATCAATCTACAACCACAACCCATATTAAGGAGAAAGAAAATCAAACATCCTCAATCCATTGTGTGAACCACCAAGCATGGGGGTGGGACCCCTTCAACCATTTTATCACATCGAGAAACCCCTTCCACTTGATGTTGTGATCCATCAACCTTATACCTTGATGAGTGGATCTTACCTCTTCCTCATTAGAGAATACAATCCCAATGGGGCCTGAGAACATACACCCAGCATGTATTGCCATCATGGTCACGCGGGATCGCCCCGGATTACCCAAGCCAGAGTCATCAAAGTTCATCTTAAAATATCCCTTCATGGGCGTGTCCCATGACTGCGCCATGATTTAACAGCTAATGAGAGAACTGTATATATATATATATATAAAGAAATGAGTGTCATTATTAAAACAATGGGGTACCAGAAATCGAGTTGCTGTAAATTTTACATTATTTTCACACAAGTAAAAGAGTATTCAAGGTCGACTAGGCAACGAACTGGAGGTATGAGCAAGGACTGTGTACTTGACAGGGCTTCACATGGAGATCGACACCCATGAATGTTGTTTCAAAGTTCAACCAAACTTCTTGAGAGGGGTAAGAGACAAGATCTTCTGATTAGTCTTTCACAAGCATCCATTTATCATGCATCTCTATTTTTATACACCATTTTGATTTGATAGATGCACCCTTCTCTTTATTTGAGACTTTTTAGACTCCTCTTAAGTGATAATAAGCTTGATTTAGATCCACCCACATTACATTAATGTAATCTCGACCCGTCATTTGTAGGCCCTATCATGCAAATGTCATGACAAAAAAAATGACACATAGGGCATGTTTGACAATTATGATTATTTTTCATGGAATATTTTGAGTAGAGTATTTCTTTACCCTATTTTCTGCCCCATCTCAACCTCTCCTCTCTCTGGCCTTCTAATTCCCCCCTCTACTACCCTCCTTGCTCCTTTCGCACCACTTGACAAAATCATTATTCTATGGGAAAACTTGCCCCTGCTGTCAAATATTGCCTTAGGGCAAGTTTGGCAACCATGAAAAAAAATGGAAATGATAAATGCGCCCCTTTTCATTACCTGGGAAACCCAGGTGCAGTGTACGATGTCAATCAGGTCCCTTCAATCCTTCCCATGTGATGTACAGCTGCATCTTTGCAGTCATAGATAAAGTGCACCCGGGTGTCCATAGTAACGAAAAGAGCATTTCTCATTTCCCCAAAAAAAAAATACACGTAATATTTGTTTACCCAAGGTGATAGAGGGGTAGAGAGGGCTAATGAGAAAGAGATTGGAGAGGGCAGTGAGAGAGGAGAGCTTGTGATTGCGTTGGAAGCAAAGAAAATATTCCTTGTTTAAAGTAGTTATTTCATTTTCCTTGTTTCCAGCCTCATTCCATGCAATCCTCACTCCACCACCTCTCAAATCTTTCTTTCCGTCCCATCTCTCTGCCCTTCCTACCTAGGGCCGTGTTTGTTAGCCATGAAAAATATGCCATGGAATATTCATGTGCTCTGTTTTACAGGGACTGAGAAGGCGGAAATTGTATGCATGGGCATTGGGCAGGACTGCTGGAGTTGAGATAGCATCAAAATTCCTTAAAAACTAGTGGAAAGAAAATACTTATTTAGACTTGGTTTTTTGTTTCCCTGATTTTTAGAAGGTTTCCCTCACTCCCAACCCTCTCAAGTCTCTTCTTCTCCCTGCCATCTCTCACAATTGGGGCCCCACAAGCATACCATGGAATGTTTTTAATTTTTCCATGGTGGCCAATCATGGCCTAAGTAAACCAATATTCCGTGATTTTTTTTCATGGTTGCCATGGTTGTGAGAGATGGACAGAGAGACAGAGGCTTGAGAGGGAAGGAGTGAGGGAAGCATAAAAACTCCTTGCAAAATAGAGAAAGAAAAAAAACCAATTTGAAGTAGTGAATTTTTTTTCATTTGTTTTTAGGGATTTCTCATTTGCTCTCCTCTCTCTAATCATTCCCTCACAAGTTTCTTCTCCTGAGCTCCTATCTCACAATTGGGCCAACAAATATTCCATAATTTTTCATGGCGGCCAGACATGCTCTTATTGAATGATCTCAATTATCAAGTCAATTTCTTAAGGCAGAACTTTAAGTTTCAAGAAAGGTTTCAGATTTCGAATTTATAGTGGTGACAGAGTAAAGGTTTTTTTTTTTTTTTTTTTTTTTGGATAAGTAAGCTAGGGTGACCTCGACCAGATATATTAAACCAGAAAGAAAATACAATAAGGGGGCCCCATAGGCAGCAAAGAAAACAAACGAAGGCATCGAAGGCCATGCCGAAGACGACTACAACGTACCAAGACACATACTTACAATCTCCAGTATTGGGCTCCAGAGGAATCTTTAAGAAGGATCATACAAAGACCTTTGGGGAGGAGTTGAGGGGGAATGTGTCCTCCTTTACATGGGCAATCTGATTTCGAAAGAAAATCAGCTCCTTGGTTTGCTTATCTCCAAGTGTAAAGCTCATTCTGGTTTTCCCAGTAAACAACCTCTAACAATTCTCTTGCCGGATCTCTTCAGAGCGAACTCAAATTCGAATTATGTTGAGAGAGAAGGAAATAGGATATCATGGAAAACTGGTTTTAGAAGGAACTTTTTGGTTGGGAAGAGAATGCGGTGGTTCTCTAATTCGAATCTCACTATATTGGGAAGCATGGAAAATATTGTTAGAATACGTGAGATCTCACAATCAGATTATGTTGAATTCACACCGTTGGATCACCATGGTGCTAGATTAGGCAAGTGGGTTGAATGGGGTAACCTGGCTAGATTAGGTAGCTAGCTTAAATTAGCAATTAGGCTAATCTTAGTAGGTAGGATTTCTAGAATTATTTCTTCCCTTGGTTATGTTTATTTATTTCTATGTTTATCTTGTATGTGCTCTATATAAGCACACTTTGAGATCCATTGTAAAACATTCAGAAATTAGTAAAATATCATAATTCTTCATGGTATCAAAGCGGGACGATCCGACCCGTCCTTGACCACAGCTTTCGCAGTTCCGTTTTCCGGCGGACGGCTAACTCGGCCGTCCGCTGGGCCAGCATAGCTCTCAAATTTATCCGCTGCAAAACAGCCCCTGCAAATCTAAATCCCAACTCTTAGAATTCGCTTCCTTTGTGTTTGCCTCATTTTCATCTCTACTTTCCCATGTTCCATCCATGGGTTTTCCTCCATGCCTTCACTACTCTCGTAGCCATCTCCCCTTAGGTTCATTTGATCGGCCTCATGGAAAGAGAATGAAGAATTTTAAGGATTTCACTAAACTTGGATTGCTTTACAAAGAGAATCAATGGTGCTTATATAGAGCACTTACATGATGAAGATAGAAAGAAGATCGTGGTAAACATGGAAAGAGATAATACTAGAATATTCTAATTTAATCTAGTTACTAATTTAATTAAGCGACCTAATCTAGCTACCTTTCCTATTCAACCCACTTGCCTAATCCCATTCAACCCACTTGCCTAATCTACACCAAGATAATCCAACGGTCTGATTTGACAAATCTTAATTGAAGAATTTTAAGGATTTCACTAAACTTGGATTACTTTACAAAGAGAATCAATGGTGCTTATATAGAGCACTTACATGATGAAGATAGAAAGAAGATCGTGGTAAACATGGAAAGAGATAATACTAGATTATTCTAATTTAATCTAGTTACTAATTTAATTAAGCGACCTAATCTAGTTACCTTTCCTATTCAACCCACTTGCCTAATCTACACCAAGATAATCCAACGGTCTGATTTGACAAATCTTAACACGCCCTCTCAAACGTATATTGATTGAAAATCAATAAACGTTTGCTTACAATAAGATTTTCCAAATTGATTACAATAAAATGTCCCCTACCACCCAGCAGATTGATGCTTCTTGCCAAATGTATGCCAAAGCCGGTTGCCGAAAGGAAGCCATAATGGACTAGATGAGACTCAAGACCCCTATGGATGAGTCTACATGAAACGGGTCACAATGGGCCAATGCCACAATGGGCAAAGAGATGGATCGACTTTTGGGAACGATCCACAAAGAAGTTGAAGACTCTCTCAGGCACAATTGCCGAAGGGAAGCCACAATGGGCTAGATGAGACTCAAGGCCTCGATGGGCGAGTCTCTATAAAATGAGTCACTATGGACTAATGCCAAAATTGGTGAGAATGAGCCTGATGGGCAAGACAACTCTCTCAGGCACGTACTCCGAGGGTACAAGGCATTTTAGTACCATGGTGATCCAACGGCGTGAATTCAACATAATCTGATTGTGAGATCTCACGTTTTCTAACAAATATAAAAGGCTTTGGATCTTGAATGCCTCTGATTTCTTCACGACTAAATCATTCTACCTCCACTTGGCTCCTTCTTCCCCTCCCTCGCGGCTTTTCAATGTATGGAGCACTACAGCACCTCTTAGATTTCAAGCGTTCGCCTGGTCAGCTTTTCAGAGCAGGTTATTGACTATAGATCAGCTTTGTCGTTGTCACATGCTCATTGTCGATCATTGTGCCCTCTGTGTGGGAGCGAGCGAGACAGTGTACCATATGTTCACCCACTAAAGGTACACTAAGATGTTTGGAGTAAAATTTTGGACATGTTCAGAATTTCTGAGGTATTTCCAACTCATATGTCAGATCTCCTTCATTGATAAACTTTCATTATGTGGCCCTGCAAGGGCAAGACCTTATGGAATCTGGCTTTGTTGGTGTCCATTTTAGTCCTTTGGAAAGAGAGATGCTTGTATTTTTAAGAATGGACTTAAAAGTGCCTCATATTCCTTCACAAGGACAATCTATTCAGTTGTTTCTTAGGCTAATCTATTCAGTTGTTTCTTAGGCTAAAGTCCTTCCTGGGTTTTCCTTTTACTCGGCTTTGGACCTAAGGTGTTGGAAAGAGATTTACAGTTGTAGGGACCATGAGGATCGAGACTCTAGGCCCTAGATGGTCACCCTAATTAACCCGGGGTGGTTGAAGTTAAATTTCGATGCCTCAAGCTCGAGGAACCCGGTGTAAGCGGAAATTGTTGACGAGATCTTGAGGATCTCCAACTACCCATCAAACCTCATTTCATGGAGCTCTCGTAAACAACGAACAGTGGCCCGCTCAAGTACGGAAGCTGAATATTGCTCTCTAGCAAATACCACTGTTGAACTCATTTGGGTCCAAGCTTTTCTTTCAGAACTTGGCTTCCATGTACCTGCTACACCAATCTTATGGTGTGACAATGTTGGCGCAACTTACCTTAAGGCGAATCTGATCTTTCATGGCAGAATGAAACATGTGGAAATTGATATCCATTTTGTGCGTGATCGGGTAGCCAAGAAGCTCCATACAGTACGTGCAATACATCTTTAGAAAGGATCAACTTGTCGACATTAAGACCAAAGCACTACCAACCGGAACCTTTGAAGATCTTCGGTCCAAGTTCAACTCACCACAAGGGAGTTTTGTTTGAGGGGGCGTGTAAGCGGAAATTGTTGACAAGATCTTGAGGATCTCCAATTACCCAACAAGTTACCTCATATCTTGTAACTCTTTAGAATATCTAATTAGGATATTGGAGTCTATCCCATCATACATAGCAGCTGTTGGTAGCTATCTTGATAAAGACTATCTTATTCATGTAACTACCGACTAGTAGAGATAAAGAAAACTACAATCGTGTAATCTATTATGAATGAATGAATGTGCAAAGGGTACACTAGATAAGACAAAAAAATTTACAATCGTGTAATCTATTATGAATGAATGAAGGTGCAAAGGAAACAGTAGTTTGGATGGGCCTAAGTAAAGTTTCTCCTAATGGTTATAAATATAGTTTGGATGGGCCTAAAGTATGTGTTCTTCAACACTTCTCATTTTTAAAACTATAGAACAAGCACACGGGTGCAGAACATAATCGCTTGAAGCAACTCAGTGCAAATCCAGCTTTCTAGCTGCTCAATGTGAAATGAGCCAAGTGAGTTAGAGTTGGGGAACGTAATTTTGCCATTCTCATTCTCCGGTGGAGTGAAAAAAAGAAGCAAAAGAAGTGTTTTTCAGAACCTTAAGTCCATGTTGGTAACCATGAATATATTTTCCATGAAAAAAATTGCTTACCCAATGGTGGAGAAGGGTGAAAGAGGGAGAGACCCGAGAGGAATTGAGAGAAGAGATGGTAAGAAAAGGCTGGAAAGCAAGGAAAAAAAGTCACTTAAAATACGATTTATTTTTCCTTATTTTATAGCCAGTTAGTCACCCTCTCTTGATCTTATAAGCTAAAACCTGGATTGAGCATTTTCAAGATTGTAAAATCTAGGGTTTACAATCCTGGATTATAAAATTGAGAAGACAGACATTCAAAATTTTAGTAACAAGATAGAAATTTTTTGGAATAACAATATCCATATTTAGTAAGAAGAATAATTAAGAAGTTGAAATAGTGATCATCTTGTTAGAGATAAGAACTTAGACTAACAATATGCACTCTCTCCACCCAAAGCTATCAAATATGCAATTTGTTGGTAATGGTTCCCATTTGTCGATCGATCACTCACACCAGTACTTGTATTCTTTGTACCTCTTGTACTTCTATTCTTTCTTTAAATATAATGTTTCACAATTATTTGTAGGGAGAAAATTTAGAAATTTTTTCCACGGAAAATCAATTTTCCAGTGTTCCGTAAACATATTTTCCCTGGAATTTTTTCCATGATACAATTTTCATCATCTTTTTTCAGGGAAAATTGAGAACCTGCTACCTTGGATTTTTGGCATCTTTAGCTTGGTCACTTGTATTGTTATATTTTTAATTCATTAGTTCATAATAAATTCGTAGTTAGGGGTGCAAGTTTGGCCCTGTGAGCCCTGACCCACCCTGAGCCCGAACAGGGTCAGGGTTGGATTTTCCAACCTTGAGGGCGGGTCAGGGTTCATTTTTTAGGCCCTGACTCAGGGTCGGGTCAGGTTCAAGGTTGATACCTCGGGTCAGCCCGACCCTATTTTATATTATAGAATTAAACCATATGTGCATATTTCTTTTCTTAATGTTTACTATTACCTTGGATTGATGCTCCTTTAGATTATTATTATTAATTGTTTCTGCTGCCCGTCATGTTGTTGATTCATATTGTCTTATTTTGTTCCCTTTCTTTGTTTATTGATCATTTTGTTCTATATGATATGTGGCTGCTTTATTTTTGCACTCTTAACAGGTATTTGCACTAGGGTCAATTAGGGCCGGCCCTGCCCCGCCCGGCCCAATCAGGGCCAATAGGGAAGGCCAGGGCAGCGCTGAGCCCTGCAAGGCGGGCATTGGGTTGAGGTTTTTTGGCCCTGACTCAGGGTCAGGGCGAGTCAGGGCCGGATCCAAGGTTGGGCTAGGGTTTTGAAAAACCCGGCCCAACCCGACCCTGTTGCAGCCCTATTTGTAGTAGTCTCTAAGACTTCTATGAATAAGGTTGTTTGACCTCATTGTTTAGCAGTAAAGATGCGGAAACTTCTATTTATACTTTAACTAGATGATGTGTTACTTCCCCATTGGGTCTATTAAAATTTGATTTATAGGAGCCATATCTGGTCCTTTCACATGCTGGGTATTGATTTTATTTGGTTATAATCTTGGATTGTATAATCCTGGATTTTACAAGCTAAAACGTGGACTTTATAAGCTAAAACCTGGATTTTAGAGGCCGTATGGATATATAGATTTCATAAAACCTGAATTTTATAATCCGAGATCGTAAAATCCAGGTTTTGACTTATAAAATCCAAGTTTTAGCTTGTAAAATCCAGGATTTTACCATCCTGAATTATAAAATCCATGCATCCAAACTGCCACTAAGGGAATTTTCATTAATGATGCTTAGCGAAAATTTGCAGAGATCTGCCATACAAAATGGAGGTTTAAATAATAATTCATGTTGAAATTTAAGTAGAGTTTCAGCTAATCATGAGCGTGAGCAAATATACAAAAGATTGGTTGCAAGAACCCGTCTCGGTGTGAACCTCTAGTCTATTTTTGATAAGCTAATCCCAAATAAAAATGGATAGACATATAGATTTGGGAAATGGAGACTCCTTCGATAAAGTGTATCCGAACCAATCCGCACCATTAGACGTAGTCAATCTTGAGCTTTGATGAGTCAATATTAGCCATTAGATTAAGGAGTGCCCATCTCCTCAAAATTGGGTTTTTGTTTTCCTATTTTGTAGGGGCTTTTCATGCTCCCCTCTCACCCACTCCTCTCACAACTGACCCCACAAATATTCCATGGAATATTTTTTTCATTGTAGCCAAACATGCACGAGTGGGGTCTACTGTGTGTCTTAATTTTGCCCTTCTAACATGCTCCTTCATGGCTTGGTGGCACAAGTTGTCATTTTACCATGCTTTTGGAGTTCCCAAAATAACTTGGGTTATTCTTTGATTGCCCTTGATCAACTCAATGATTAATTATAGCATGACATCAAGAGACAAGAGTAACGATTTATTAGCGTCGAACACAAGGCATGTTGCCGTTGATCACTATCCGTGCTCTTCTCTTACTACTACTTCTCAAGTCTCCCTTGCATGATAAGAAGACAATGGTGGACCAAGGTGTTGTCACAAATGAAGACAATTTAATAAAGAATTATCCTAACTGTCTAATAGTTCTTCCAAATGAATAATTTTGAGTGACAAAGAATATAACCAAAGAGTTGTTGATAAATTCTTAAAATTTTCTTAACAAAAAAATTATTCTAACTTTCTAATAGTTCATCAAGGCCTTGTTTGGATTTTAGGAATTTCATGGAAAATTTTGAAAAGAAAAAATATTTCTAAAAGTCCCTACCTTATTTTTTTTTTATTTTTTTATGAAGGAAAGAAGATGACTTGAACCAGCTCTATTCAAATTTTACTTAGAGGGGCTTTAAACCCATATCATTTCCCTTGAAATTGTGGTTATGATAAATGATGCTCGGAAATGACATGGCCCAATATAGAAATCCCTATTCATTGGGCCTTTCGGTACAATCAAATAGATTGCAACATGAGCGTCATATTCTAAGAGCCCAAACCATATCATTTCCCTTTTCTGCCCAAACGGGTGTTGGCTCTTCGGCATAAAGTCACGGGTTTGCTCCCCGGAGACGAGTATTCAAATCCCACCCAGACTTACCATGATGCACATGGTTTGTGGGCCACTGCGTGCATCCGTATGGGAATAGTCTTACTCCCGAAAGGGGTGGGGACGCCCTGCGTCATCCAAAAAAAAAAAAATCTTTTCTAGCAATCCAAATAGGGGCCCCTAAGGCTCGGTTTGGATTGCAAGAAAAACATTTCTGATGGAAAAGTTTCTTTTTTTCTTTCTACAATTTAGTCGGATATGATATATGGTTAATTTAGAGGGATATTATGGTAAAATTGAAAGTCCCTTCAAGTAAAAATTGAACAAGGTTGGTCCAAGTTATCTTTTTTAGTATCTAAAGAAGGTAGCATTATTTAGAAATATTTTTCCCTTCCAAAATTCCTGCAATCCAAACATGGCTAAATGAATAATTTTGAGTGACCAAAAGAATATAAGCCATGTAAAAGAAAGAAGGGAAAATTATTTACAAAAATACAAAGTTTTTGTTAAATTGTGAATGAAGGGTGGGGTTTTCAAATTCATCAGAAAAGGGCTGTCTGGTACGGTTGGGAATGGAAGATTACTAAAATACCCTTCCATCCACTTTAACCTCTTGTTTTACCCTTTCACCCCCTTTTACCCTTTTTCACTCGTTTTCTCAATTTTTCACTCGTTTTTTCACTCGTTCTCTTCCTTTTACGTCGCCGACCGATACTATTCTTGCCGGAAAGCTTCGCTACGCGTCGGAAAGCTTTGCTTCTCGCCGGAAAGTGTAGCTCCTCTTGCCAAAACCACTACTTCAACTCTCCCAATGTATTTTTAAACCATTTAATGTAGGGTTTCATTTTTTGGGTTTTCTTCTTAGGGTGTTGGATATGAAATACTTGGAACCATTATTGAAATTGTATAAAGCTATAATTAGTTCCTGTGTTAGGGTTTCAAAATGTTTCACTTGATTTCTAGTTTATCCATGGTTTGCAAAGGGTTTCATTTTGTTGATTTTCGTTTTTTTAGGGTTTCGATGGATTGAAAGAATTATATTTTAGAAACCAAATATTTTCTTAGCTTCCATGTATTTGACTATGGTTTCGAAGGATTTAATTTAGGGTTTCTATGTTTTGAAGGGTTTCATTTAGGGTTCGAAAGGGTTCCATTTGTTTTGAAAGGTCTACCTGTGGTTTGTTAGGATTTCATTCAGGATTTATATGTTTTGAAGGGTTTCATTTTGGTGGCCAAGGGTTTTATTTTTGTTTTCAAAGGGTTTCATTTGGTTTTGTTGGCAGAAGGACCGTTATCGATTTTGTGTTGCACTCTTTTGATAGAAGGGAAAGAGGCAGAACCATTATTTTTGGGATTTTTGAGACTTTAAAACCCTTGAAACCAGTAAGTATGGTTCCAAGGATCCTTGTAAGTAGTGATTTTGATTCCAACTGTCTAATACTGTGTTTGAAGTGGTTCCAAGTCTGAAAATAGTGGTTCCTATTGTTCCTAAAATAGTGGTTCCTATTGTTCCTTCTGTGGAAATAATTATCCCAATTGTCAATTTTGGTTCAATTGTGGTTCTAACTATGTAACTTCTGGTTCGAACCCTCATATTTGTGGTTCCAAGGATTGTTACGTTCTTTCTCTTGGATTTTCCTATGGTGAAAAATGGCTACTTCAAGGGAGCCAACCTCGAGGAAAGAGTATACTTTTTAGGAGAAGAAAGTTGTATGTCTTTCATTCATGAGAAAAGAGTTTAAGTACAATACAATTCTCCAAATGACAACTACCACAACTGACTCCACATACTAGTAACAGGACTCCATAACTGACACCACAATGACTCAAAACCAACTCCATTACATACATGGGAATGACCCTACAGACACATAACAAAAAAGAAAATAACTAAATAACTGCTACAGATTGTGCACGTAACACTTCCCTCCACTTCAAGCAACCTTGTCCTCAAGGTTTGAATCTGGAAACCTCTTCAATAGATCATGGTAGCGCTCCCAGGTTGCATCTTCAACTTCAGCTCCTTGCCATTTCACTAGCACTTCAGTCATGGTTCGATTCCCACGCTTCAGAACTCGACGATCTAAGATGATTTCAGGTTGAGGTTGGATTAATCCCTCATCAGTAACTGGTGGCAGTGAGGTCGGGGTTGGAATGCTCTCTCCCAACTTCTTCTTGAGCAAAGAGACATGAAAAGAAAATACTGGGTTGACTGAAGAAGGCCAATGGCCTCCCTTCTTGATGAGGACACCACCCACCCCTTTTCCTGAAGCATCACACTCAATGGTGAAAGGTTTGGAGAAGTTGGATAGAGCCAACACTGGGGGTTCAGCCATTGCCTTTTTGAGGTCTTCAAAAGCTTCCCTTGCTACATCGGACCATTTGAAAGAATCCTTCTTTACAATAGCCGTCAAAGGTGCTGCGATTTTACCATAATCCCTTATAAATTTTCGATAATACCCACTTAACCCCAAAAACCCGCATAATGCTTTAGTTGAAGTAGGTAAAGGCCAACTAAGTATGCAAGAAATCTTATTTGGGTCAGCAGGTACTCCTTCTCTTGATATTACATGACCAAGGTACTCCACTTTGTCACAACCGAACCTACATTTAGACTCCTTTGCATAGAGCTTGTGAGATCTTAATAACTCCAAGGTGGTACGAAGATGTAAAAGGTGTGCATCCCATGATTGGCTGTACACAAGTATGTCGTCAAAGAAAATGAGAATAAACTTGCGTAGGTAGGGTTTGAATACCTCGTTCATCAAACCTTGAAAAGTTGATGGTGCATTGGTGAGCCCAAAGGGCATTACAAGGAACTCGTAGTGGCCTTCATGAGTCCTGAAGGCTGTCTTAGAAATGTCGTTCGGATGCACTCGAATCTGATGGTAGCCTGAACGAAGGTCAAGCTTGGAGAAGATTGTGGCACCATGCAACTCATCCAACAATTCTTCGACTACAGGGATTGGGAACTTGTCTTTGACAGTAGCCTGATTGAGAGAACGATAATCCACGCACATACGCTAGCTTCCGTCACTTTTTCTCACTAGCAAGACAGGTAAGGAAAAGGAGCTTTCGCTTGGTCGAACTATACCATGCTGTATCATCTCTCTTACTAACTTCTCAATTTCTGATTTCTGACAATGAGGGTATCTATATGGCCTAACACTGATTGGCTGAGTTCCATTAAGCAAAGGAAATCTGTGGTCATTTGGCGTTGAGGTCGTAGTCCTTTTGGTTCTCCAAAGACATCTTGGAATTCAGCCAGCGATGTCTTGAGATGTGAGTTGGGATTTACTTCTGGCAGACTCCCCTCCACACTAAATAATTGGAGAAGTACTCCTCTTCTTTCAGTTTTAGAAGCCTTCTTGATGCATCCCCACTAGTGACAGTTAGCTCTTTTGTCACCCCACCCTTAAATTGGCGAGTCTTCCCATCAATTGTAAATTGCATAGAGAGGTTAGCAAAATCTCACAAGATTGGGCCAAGGGTCCTCAACCAATGGGCTCCAAGAACCACATCACAACCTCGTAATTGTAATAAATAAAAATCAGTGGTTATGGGAAAACCTTGTATGCTTATAGTAACTCCCAAACAACAACCTTCACTTGCAAGCTTTTCTCCATTCGCCACCATCACCCTGAAGTGGCCACCCGAACTAATTGGTAGTCCCACCCTACGAGCAATACTCGGATCAAGAAAGTTATGTGTACTGCTGGAGTCAATCAAAACCACCATTTGATGTTGACCAATAACACCCTTCAGTCTCATAGTTTGAGGCGTTGGTGCACCCGCAATGGCATGTACTGAAATTTCGGGGGTGAGATCTCCTTCAACAATTGCTGCATCAATGGCTTCGAAATTGGCACCTCCTTCCACTTCCTCCAGTAAAGGTTCCTCGGGATCAGCACCATCAAGTATAAAAAGTTTTTAAGTTTTACATCGATGTCCGGGTGAGTTTTTCTAATCACAATTATAGCAAAGTCCCCGATCACGTCGATCATTCAGCTCAGCTTGGGTAAGCCGTTTAATTGGTGGTGTAGAAGGTTTAGGGAGCAATGCACCGGTTGACAAAGAGCCTCTGCTTCCTTCAATTTGGGCTCGCCGGCGACGGGCTATCATCTTTTCTTCTTGTAATCGAGCCAATCCAAAGGCAGCTGAGAGGGAGAGCGGTCGAAACATCTGGACTTCCAAGCGAATTTCATCCTTAAGGCCACCAATGAAGCAACTTATCATAAATGACTCGTTCAAACCTTCGGTGCGGTTCACGAGCGCTTCAAATTCTGTTTCGTACTCAGATACGCTTGTGGTCTGAAGCAATTTAGCAAGCGCTGTTGTAGGATCTTCATACTCTGTCGGCCCTAATCAAACCTCAAGAGCTTTGGAGAAAGAGTCCCAATCTGTAAGAGCTCCGCTTTTTTCCATCCATCGGAACCATTGTAGCCCCTTTTCTTCTAAATGGAAAGAAGCTAGTTGCAACTTTTGATTGGGGGGTGTTTGATTATAACGGAAGAACTGTTCCGCATGATAAACCCACCTTGATGGATCCGCGCCTTCGAACCGAGGAAAGTCCAGCCTGGTAGACCGCGTTTGGATCCCCCCACTCCCATCAGTTGGTGAACTCGCGGTTTGCCTATTCACGGATTGGCGGTTTGAATCCTCCGCTCTATCTTGAAAAGGCTCTCATGTAAGCTGTTCATACTTGGAGTCTAGTGTAGAAAATCTTTGAAGGAAATCATTCATCAGTTGAAGCTGTAGAGTATAGTCTCCCTGTATTTTCATGGTGGTCTCCTTCAATTGTGTGACTGGCTCATCCAATTTCGTTAAGCGGGTTCCGTCCGCCATACCAGAACCGTTTAGCTCTGATACCAAATCTGTTACGTTCTTTCTGTTGGATTTTCCTATCGTGAAAAATGGCTACTTCGAGGGAGCCAACCTGCAGGAAAGAGTATACTTTTTAGGAGAAGAAAGTTGTCTGCCTTTCATTCATGAGAAAATAATTTAAGTACAATACAATTCTCCAAATGACAACTACCACAACTCCACAACTGACTCCACGTACTAGTAACAGGACTCCATAACTGACACCACAATGACTCAAAACCAACTCCATTACATACATGGGACTGACCCTACATACACTTAACAGAAAAGAAAATAACTAAATAACTGCTACAGATTCTGCACGTAACAAGGATCCTCTATTTCGGCATTTTTCAATGGGTTCATCTTTGGTTTCTTTTTTGTATATAGTTGGAACCATTTTTTGTTCCAAAGGGTTTCAATAGTTTAATTTTTGGTTTCAAAGGGTTTCAATGGTTTAGGGTCGCATTTATGGTTTCAATGGTTTGGCTGGTTTCATTTAAGGCTTCAATGGTTGCATATAGGTTTTCAATGGTTTGAAGGGTTTCATTTGGGGTTTCCATGGTTTTCAATGCTTTTCAATGGTTGCAATGTTTTCAATGTGTTTGAAGGGTTTCAATTAGGGGTTTGAAAGTTAGAACCGTTATTCCATGGAAGTTGGATCCATGAAACCACATATACTGCCCAAGTTGGAACCAGTATTCCATGGACCCTGTATCCAGTAATACTGGTTCAAACTGTCTAATTTGTGGTTCCGTAGTTCCTCTATCTAGTTATTGTGGTTTGAACTTTCTAATATGTGGTTCCAATTATCGTATTTGTAAACTTTCTAATATGTGGTTCCGTAGTTCCTCTATCCTAACATTGGTTTGAAGTGGTTCGAAGTCTCTAAATAGTGGTTTTTGTACAAACTATCTGAAGCATGGTTTTCTTTGAAGTATCTTTATTTTCAACTTTTCAACTATCTTCTACTTGAAGTATCTTCCCCTCCAAGTTTATTATCTTGCTTTCTGCAGATAAGGACCGGAAGCGGCTCCCTTTTTACTTTGTGAACCCCACTAAGCACCTAAGCCAAAACCCCTATAGTCATGCGGCGCGCGAAGCAAAGAAAGAAGAATGTGAATGTAGATGAAGGGTCTTCCACCTGCAAACGACGTGGGAAGGCTATCCGTGAGCCCTCCCCTAGTCCTCCTGCCTCTGATGAGGATATGGCTGATGACGATCAGGACGTAGAGGTCGGCTCCCTCAGTCGTATAGAAACGAAGGGCATACTCCGAGGTAGGAAAGTCATTTTTAAAGACCTCACAAGCTTTGATGTTAAACCCTTATTTGTGGCCGTTGGATGGGTGAAATTTCTCGAAATCCACTGTGACTCGTACCTGACTCTCGTCAAGCAATTCTATGCCAATTACAAATTCAACAGAGATTCCAAGATCTTCCAATCCAGAGTGAACAATAAAACCATCAATATGACAATTGAAAAATTTTGTGAAGTCGTCTCTCTTCCCACCACAGGCGACGAAATCTACTTTTGGCCTGGTATTATGATGACATTAGTGCCTGTATAGATGATCCGGTCGCCACCTATAGGGAGCTTAGTTGCGGAGGCCCACCTACTGACGGCTCAACCAACGTATCATACAATTCCCTCAGCCCTAAGTGCAAAGTCCTACACAAGATTCTGACGAGCAATATCACGCCTCGCGGAGGTAATGCTGACATGGTCCGGCTTTCTGAGGCTTTTATTATGCACAGACTTCTTTGCGGTAGGGCCCTTCGCCTTGGCTATATCCTCCTTAGGGTCATGGAGAACACCAGGACGAAGGCCTTGGCTAGTCTACCATTCGGGATGCTTCTCACGCATGTCTTCAACCATGAGATGCTGATACAAGGTGGTGAAGAACGCCGTAGTCCCTCTACTACGTTCAATGCTAAAACTATAAAGGCCATGCGGCTTAATGTACAGGAGTTTCTTGCGCAGGAGCTTCGTGCACATCGTCAGTACCTTGACGAGCAGTTTACGCGGTTCATCAGCTTGTACAATCCCATCATCATGACCAATTGGCGACTCAGCAAGCTTTGACTGGGCTACGCACCGAGGTCTCCAGCCTCCGCCAGGACTACGGCACGGCGGTCACCTCACTCACCGAGCAGGTTTCTTCACTCAGCAAGTTGGTCCGCCGTCTGTTGCCCCCAGATCATTAGACCGTTGCTGCTGACGAGAGGTTTACGTGATGACAGTGCAATTTTTTTATTTTTTTTGGTTTACTGTTTCTGGCATGTATATGGATTGATATGTTATTATGGTTGTTGTGGTTGATATTATGGATGGATGGATGTTATGTTATATACGGGTTTCATATGTTATTATGGATGGATGGATGATATGTTATCATGGTTGTTTTATTTCTCTGTCTTGGATGCATGGTATGCTTGTCATGGTTGTCTAAGTATCTATATAGGCCTAAGTTGTTTGAAGTGAGTTGGAGAGCACGTGTTTCAATGGAGTAATACTGTGTTTCAATGGACTAATATTGTGCTTGAAGTGATTGTTGCTGATTTCTACAGATACGGATCAAGTTAAGGAAATTGTGGATCTTTCCTATCAATTATTTGCATTTTCGTCATGGTGAGTAACTGTTCTATTTTTTGTTTGCATCTCCTTGTGTTTGTACCTCAACTGTTTCATAGTATCATTTTTTGCAGGCAAAATATGTCTTATTAAGATGTTGTCCGTCACGCTTTCACGAGTCCCTAAAAAATATTCGGTTACGGGATGCACATAGGAATTTGATAAAGGAGACCCCATTTACAGATTTGATTCTACATGAGGGCCTCGAAGATGTGGAGTTGCGGAAGAAGATTTTGACGACATTGGTAAAAAAATGGGATCCGAAACGGAAAGCATTTCGTTTGGGTGGCATTGTAGTTCCGTTTCTAGTTAGTGATATAGCGAAAATATTAGGTTTAAGTATGATTGGGGACAGGCTGCAATTAGATTGGTCTAGCATGGATAGTGTGGATGGTTGGAGGTTTGGGGCTCCAACAGCCACCTTTGACGAGGTGGTAAAGGTTATTCATGCCGATATGGATTCAGACGAAGAAGACTTGGTTAAATCGACTGTGAAGCATTTGATATTGTTATTCTGCAGCACTGTCTTGTTTGCGCAGAGGGACCAGAAGGCATGTTCTTGCCTATTCCTGTATATTGATCTGCAGACTATAGGAAATGTTGCATGGGCTAATCCCGTTCATGAGTTCTTAGTCAGATCATTAGATTCACATGCTGCACTCCGTGGAAAGGGACATATATTGGGTTGCTCTATCCTTTTACAGGTAATTTTCCATTCATTGCATATAGTTTTTTGTTTCTATCTTATACGGATCTAATCTAGTTTGATATCAAGTATGGCTATTTGAGCATACCACGTTATGGGCACCTGCTTGTCCTGATGCGTATCCGCGTCTATTTAAGTGGACCGCTCAGATGGATACGAAGAAGATGGAGCATAAACAGTTGATTAACCGTATTCTTCATGGGACGGTGAAAGCCTCGGATGTGAGAGTATAATACATGTTGATCATTGTATGTCTTTCGTCTTATTGTTTTATAGTCGTATTTGTAATGAATAATATGGAATATATTCCAGGTGGTTAGGCGGGTCAAAGCTGTGGTAAGGGAAGAATCTCTACTTATTGTCGATGATCAAGACTACGATGCTACTATTCCTTGCGATTCAGTCGGTTCAATTGTCCTTGCAGTGGGGGATTGCATGGGTCCAATTGTGCCTGTACTGAGTAATCCAATGAGGCCACTTGCGACATATCAGAGGAGAGAACAGAGGAGGAGTAGGAGAGAAAGAGGGGAACATGGGAAGTCTGAGGTACGTGAATCAGTTACAAAGAGGTCAGTGGGGGATGGCATGGGTCCAATTGTGCCTGTAGTGGGGGATTCAATGGGGCCAACTGCGGTAGAGTAGGGGAGGGAAAGAAGGAGGAGGAGTAGGAGAGGAAGTGAGGCACATGAGAACCCTAAAGTAGATGAATCTGTTACAAAGAGATCATTGTTGGAGAGGATAACCAAAGTTGAACGTGAAATGAGGGAGATAAAAACTCATTTGTTCGGGAGAGATTCAAGAAAGAGGGAAGGTTTGGAGTCAGGGAATGATATCCCAACGAAGATAACAATAAAGAGGGAAGGAGAGGCCGAAAATAAGGATGGGGAAGCCGAAATAGTGACTGCCAAGGGGGAAGTAGGGGATGATGTTTTTGTAGATGATATGGGAAAATATTTGGTTGATGATAGCGTAGAACATATCTCTATTGATAGCCTAATTACTCGGGATGTTAGGGATGCTGCAGCTAATATAGTTACTATCTTGCTTGACAGTCCTGATATGAACCCCAGTCAGAGTAAGAAATCAAATAAGAAACAAGATAAGAAACTGATTTGGAGCATTGAAAAAATTGTGAAGCAACGTCGAAGGAGGTTACAACCTAGTAGAGCACTCAGTTCACCGTATTTCATAAGCAAGCGGAAAAGCAATGATGCTCTTCGCAATGTCACCGGGCCTGCAGCAATGAAGGTGGATGCATTGGCAGCGCTACAACCTTGGTAAATTTCCGTACAACCTAGATTGTTTTGGAATTCTAATTTGTCCGCTTAATTTCATAGATAGGTTGTTTCAGTAGAATTATATGAGCTAAGGTCCATAGAGGGAGATGACTTTTTACTGGATTTGCAGTGACAGAGTCATTCACAGTGATGGGTACCACATGTGTAAAGAATACTTGCTTATACTAACCGATCGTAGAGGGTGGTTATCATCTCCGGTAAGATGTTATATGGTTCACTTAGTAACGTAAAGAGTGAATAATGCGTTGCTACACATTTCTTCTTAAGTTCCTTCTCGTTGACCTATGGTCTGTTCTGTAGATTGTTAATGTATATACTGACTACTTGAACTTGCGGGACGAATGTTTGCGAACAAAACAAAAGGGAACATGCATTTGCCTTACTACCTGTGGACCCCGATCCGGAGATAGGCAGCGAGGGAACGGGTCCCTAACACCCTCTGGATCATCCACAATGTGAAGGAGAGCTCTACCAAGGAACTCTAAAAACGGATGCCACCCTCATAGCATAGCACGAGTGGCGACATAAAAAGAAAGAGATATGTCTCGATCCGGAACCGAGGCTCGAAACTGAGACATACCTGAAATAAACTCAGAGTCGCCATCCATGGATATGCCATGGAACCCTAAAATCAAATCCTCTGTGCAATGGATAACCAGAAATATATATGGGTTCATGCCTGGTTACGAATGGGGAAGGTCTGAGAGCACCCCCGATTCGTCCGAGTGCAAGCACTTGGTCTCTTATGCCATTTATTATTAACTCCAAAGAAGTTTGAATAAAAATCATGTGAAATGGGAACAATCCTCAGGACTCGTCTACCTAAGCATGCATTTCCTGGGGATAAAGATAATAAACACATATAAAATAAAATAAAAGATGTGTTACCTAAGCATAGCTAGTTTATGAGTGACAAGCCTAATGGGTGTCTAAGTTCTGATGTGCAAACACATGCAAGCTATAACTAAAGGTATAGAATCAGTACAATAGAGTAAGAAAACACATCAAATCCTACAATAACAGCACAACAAGTCCTAAGACTCTAAAACATTAGCCCGAGTCCTCGGATGGTCTGGTATTCATCCAAAGAAGCCTACGTATCCCCGCCTTCACGAGAATCAAGGCAACGTAGTTCTTCTCGCCTATTCTAAGCTATGATGCCTAAGATACCTAGCCCTCTATCCTAAACTCGATCTAAAAGACCGGACCAATTATTAAAGTTTATTGTACGATTATTTAAATTCCAATGAATTGTGGATTTTAGGACACCCTATATGCCCTAACTAAATGCAGATTAGCCCTAGGCTAATGCAGGTGGTTCCTACAACCTATGTGTAACTAGGCTGTATTTCCTAAGGAAAACCAAGGGTGGACTAGCGTATCCTACTCTAGTCATCAGTCAGCGATGTGAATCGCCAACTGACCGGACGAAGGCGCTCCTATAACTCTAGGACAAACCCCTAACTCTAAAACAAACACAAACAAGCACACAACAAGACAAAGGTCAAATCCTAACTCTAAACTCTCTATCTAGGACAAAGTCCTAACTCTAAAGGAAGAGCTTTTTGAAATCAAATGCTTATTCAAAAAAAAGTTTAAAACCTTATTTACAAAAGTTTGGCTGGACTTGGGATGTAAATCCCAAGCTGCACTACGTACCTCGGAAGAGGATCAAGCCAACGTAGTTCGAAACGAACTCTCCTAACTAATACTTCTAAAACACTCAACACTTTAGGCTTTTTTAAGATTTTTCGAATGTTTTTTAGTTTTAAAATATTTAATGTTTTGGGATCTTTAAATGCTTTAATATGTTTTTGAATTTTAATTGTTTTCACCTTTTTAGTCAAAGACTTAAGGGAAATACACAAAGCAAAACCCTAGGGCTAAACCTTAGGGCAAATAGGGGAAACCCCTAAACAAATAACACTATCAAAAGCAAAGGTAAACGAATCAAAGATTCTCTAATAACACTCCTAAAAGGACAAATGAGTCAAAGACTCTCTAATAAAAATCACCCAAAGGACGAATGAGTCAAAGACTCCCCGACAAGATCAATAAAGACAACTAGGTCAAAGACTCTAATAACACTATCTAAAGGACGAGCGAGTCAAAGACTCTCCAACAAAATCAACCAAAGGACGAATGAGTCAAAGACTCTCCGAAAGAAACGGAAACACGATTCAAAGACGCTCTAAGAGAGAAAACACGAGTGAAAGACTCCACTGACAACAACTAAAGGATATACGAGTCAAAGACTCTCTAAAAGATGGAAACACGAGCCAAAGACTCCAAAAACACCGACTAAAGGATATACGAGTCAAAGACTCTCTAAGAGATAGAAACACGAGTCAAAGACTCCAAAAACACCGACTAAAGGATAAATGAGTCAAAGACTCTCTAAAAGAGAAAGATTGAGTCAGAACTCTTTAATAACAACACCTGAAAAACAAATGAATCCAAGACTCTCCTACAACACTACTGAAAAGACAAATGAATCAAAGACTCTCTAATAACGCCACCTAAAAGGCGAATGAGTCAAAGACTCTCTAATAACACTATCTAAAGGATGAATGAGTCAAAGACTCTCTAATCAAGGCTGACTCCTATGCGAATGGACTATCGACTAAGGAGAAGCTTACAAGCAAAAGGAATAAGATACCTTGTGCACATTTGGCAAAGGTAAAACACCCAACCGGGCCGGACAGCTACCTAGCCCTCAGGGTGCAACAAATGTGCAACCCAATACCCATAAGGGTAGGGGTATGAAGCCAAGCCGAGTAGGGTGTTCTCCCAAAATCAAAAAGCACACAAAGAGGATTAACGAGAGAATGAGACCGGACGGGTCTCCCAAACACACAAAGATGGGCTCTAAGCAACCTTATCATTGCCATTGCAAAGGGGGAAGCAAGGCTAAGACAACAAATTGACCAAATTGGTCTCTAATTAACAAATGAACAAACTGAGGTGTAATCTCAGAGAGGATTCTACAAATGAGGCTTGCCTCCAAAGGAGGATTGCCTAACAAGACAGAGTATGTCTCCTAGTACAGGTTCTATTATCTAAAGAAATCTAGAAGACTGCGCCAGTCTATCCAAAGAGAGGAAAAAGGATACCAGATAACCTCAAATTTTCAATCAATTATTATAAAAACAAATCAAATATCAGAAAAATGTGATCTACAACTAAAGAGTGCACAACCCGTAGCAATCATAAAATGATAAACAACATTAATTAGTCCAGACCAGCCGCTGGATAGCCTAATAAAGCAAGAAACAACATTAAACACTTCTATGCCCAACCACAAGTACCACTGCCCCAATATGGGGGTGAAATCAGATGATGCTAAAGTAATCATCTGATATCACAAATACACAGGATAATATTTCTATGCCCGCCTTGAGATCAGATAGTACTCATGTCGATAATATCGAATAGAGTAGTCATCTGATCTCCTTCTTTCCTAAAACAATTTATTTAAATAAAAGACAAGTGTATGAAACTTAAGAGAGTCTCACCTGAGCAGTCCATTTATTATCATCTTCAAAACCTAACTCAAAGATTAGTACAAGAGAAGAATATATATAAAAAAGAAATCAAAAGATTATGATAATTCTAATTTATACAAATTGTAGTGTGTAGCAGAAGGCATCAACTTGTGCAGATTCAAGTGTAAAAACAGTGAGCCACAAAACACAAAGACGGACTCCAAGTAACCTTATCATTGCCCAGAGAAGGGTTCTTTTTTTTTAAAAAAAATGGTTAAAAGAAATCCAAAAGGTTGGGTAGGCCTACTAAACAAAAGAGGGGAGCGCTACTTGGATTGAGCGAGTCCCCTAAGGATGGGCTTGGGCTAGCGCCTTCATCGCCCTGGCAATGAAGGGACAAATGATTGTAGAAGGAGATTTTATGAATGTTATTAGGTGGCTTAATAAATCCCAAAACCCTCACTGGTGGCAGCTTGATTCCCCATTTGACGAGAAGTTCAATTGGATGGCTTGCTTCTCAAGGTCTTTGTCACGTTTGGCGCTCCGCTAATCATATGGCTGATTGATGCAAGGGAAGATAGAAAACTCAGTGATTGAAAAACGACTGAATCCTTAGGGACTTTTAACACTTCCAATCCCGAGGAATAATATTCTCATCTTAAACAGAATTCCAATAATATCTGCCCTTAGGAGTCTCTAGTTGACTAAATCTCTAAAGTTCAATTCAAAACAGTATCAGAGTATTCAACGGGCTGTACATTCGATCAACAAAGCAACATGCAATTAAAATCCT
Organism: Tasmannia lanceolata; assembly: GCF_043159265.1. Taxonomy (NCBI): domain Eukaryota; kingdom Viridiplantae; phylum Streptophyta; class Magnoliopsida; order Canellales; family Winteraceae; genus Tasmannia; species Tasmannia lanceolata. The sequence goes on from NW_027518689.1 coordinate 40,773,358, forward strand.
TCATGGCTCTGATTGAAATGAAAAGCTCTTATACATGGAATGGTGGATGAGGCTTTTGATCAAACAATTCCCCAAACAAAAGAAAACTGTGAGTAACTCTGTCTAGTTTGATTATTGAGTCTCATTTAACCAAACAGGTCAACAATTCATTTCATGGAGAAATATTAAAATGAAAGAAGAATGCTTTCTCTCACACTTTTAATCAAACAGTAAACAAGCAAGACTAAAACAAAGGCTGTAAATGCCGATTCAGTGCAAGAGACTTGGCTTCTTAGGCTTTAATAATTGGAAATAACCAATACTTACAAACATACTTGGAAATTCACAGAGTTTAAAATTAATCCATTCAAAAACGTCAAATCCATATCTAGATGAGCTGCTTGCTCATAATTTCTTGAAACTCCAGAATCGAACAATCCAAAGCGTTTAATTCCCTCCTTGATATTAATTTTTTTTCACAAATTCACTCTTGAAAGGGATTTAAACTAACAAATGAAAAGATCTTACCAATTGTAATGTAACTCGAGGCTTTTGAATCAAAATGAAATCAATAGCTTGGAGTGGAGACCCCAAGCTTCACATTTCAACAGCACAAACCCTAGATTCAGGTAGAGAAATCCACTGCCAATACATAGGAGTATCTACCCATATAATACAAAGCTCCCTTGAAGACAACATATAGCATTTTTAACCACTCGACCTCTCCAAAGAAAAGCTGGATAGGATTTCCGAGTAATCCGACGGCAGGAATTTATCCCAAACCGTATCGGAATCTGACGCCCATCGGAAAATGGAAGAGATAGCCGACGAGAGGATTGACCGGAGAAGATGGTGAGCTCACCGGAGATGGGTCTTGGCCGAAGCTGGGTGATTGGGCCGATGATGCTCGGGTTTTGGAGGTGGGTTTGAGAGGGTTTGGATGTTGCAGGTGGTGGGATAGAGGTGGAGATGGGGTGGCTGAGATGGAGCCGGAGGGGAGAAGATGGTGGGGCCGGAGAAAAGGAGATGACCGGCGGGCATGAGGTTGATGGCCGGCGGGAAGGTTTTTCCCCTTCTTCTCTCCCTCTGCTTTTTTCAGAAATTCCCTCCTCTCTTGCGAAAAATCAAGAAAACCATCTCTTATTTATGAAAATCTCAGATCCAGATCTGAGATTTTCTCTCAAAGTCTCAGATCCAGATCTGAGATTTTCCCCAAAACCTCATTCTTCTTCTCCATTTCTCTCTGGAAAAATCGAAGAAAACGAATTCTCACCCTTTTTTATAAAAATTGATATATTTCCCCCTTTTTTCCTGGACAACCCCCTCAGCAGATAATTCACCCCCCCTTTTGATTTGCATTACGCCCACTATCTTGACCTGTTTACTAAGTGAACAAGCTCGGATTTCAACAAAATTTTATGGGGATCTTGGTGAGATCTTAACCTATGCTGGGGTTAAATTTGGGTCACCCATTCACTCTTTGGACGGGGTTTTGCACAATCAGCACGAACTTGGGTCCGGTCAAAATGGGGTGTCTACAGATGCCCCTCTTTGGCAGAGCGTGTGTAACACGCGAATGGCAAAGCTGAACAGAAGACACATTTTGACTGACCCGAAAGCAAAGCAAATTTTTTGGATTTTTGGTTCTAAGAACAGTATTTATAAAGGCAAGACTCCACTAACAATAAGGAGATAGCCTCTCACCGACTCTTAACTTGGCGACTAAGACATCTCAAAGAGATAGTCTCTCTCTAATACTCATGACTCAATTATCTAAACTAGTTAACAAAGATGAACGAACGATTATAAAACACAAACATACATTTTCCTTTTTTATCAGGCTAAGCCAAAGTAAACATAACAATTGCTCAAAGAGCACAAACCAAACAAACAAACCAATCACTTCAATTACTCAAAGAGCTTTCATTTTTTTATATCATGTTGCAATTTGTCTAAGACAAGCACAAACTCAAACACTTAAAAAAAAGTTTTTCCTTTTTAGAAACCTGCAAAAATAGACCAAAGACCAACGTATTGAAACTCGTCCAAAACAAGTTCAAAACCAAACACTCAAAGAGTTAAAAAAAAATTTTTTAAAAAAAACATGCCGATCAGTCTAAAACTTGACCAATTAAAAGGGTAATTGAATATTCGAGCTAAACTCAAACTTCTAATACCCAAGGCGAGACTAAGTCTCAAGCCTGGCGATAGATATACAGATCATTGCTGAAAATAGATCTGTTTAACTATCCGAGTAATTCTGACTCCTCTCTTTCAAGGTAGCGAATCACTCCGGATCACGCGGTTCTGCTAAACAGTTCCACGTAAATCCAAATTCGTAGGTCCTGCTAAACAGTCCCCTACAAACCTCTTCGCAGATACGCATGACTCCTAACACGTTAGGAAGCTGCACATTGCGGAACGATGATTAGGTAAGTCACTACTTGACATTACAATACTAACCATCAGGATACTAAATACCCGGGAGAAGAAAGAAAAGACAAATCCGTGTAACACAGGATCAGAAATATTTTTCCTACTAAAACCTTTCAAAAAAAAGACCAAACCGTGTAACACAGGTTTGGTAATTTATAACTCTATTAAAATCTTTCAAAAAGACCAAATCGCGTAACGCAAGTTCGGTAATTTCAAACTCTGTTAAAATCTTTCAAAAAGACCAAACCGCGTAACGCAAGTTCGGTAATTTCCAATTTTGTTAAAATCTTTCAAAACGACCAAACTGTGTAACACAGGTTCGGTAATTTCAAACTCTGTTAAAATCTTTCAAAAAAAGACCAAACCGCGTAACGCAAGTTCGGTAATTTCAAACTCTGTTAAAATCTTTCAAAAAAAGACCAAACCGCGTAACGCAAGTTCGGTAATTTCAAACTCTGTTAAAATCTTTCAAAAAGACCAAATCGCGTAACGCAAGCTCGGTAATTTATCTCTGTTAAAATCTTTCAAAAAAAGACCAAACCGCGTAACGCAAGTTCGGTAATTTCAAACTCTGTTAAAATCTTTCAAAAAGACCAAATCGCGTAACGCAAGCTCGGTAATTTATCTTGTTGATCAGTCTCAAACTTACTCGACCATTTAAAAGGATATTCGAATATTCGAGCTAAACTCAAACTTCTAATACCCGAGGCGAGACTAAGTCTCAAGCCCAGCGATAGTTATACAGATCATTGCTGAAAATAAATCTGTTTAACTATCCGAGTAATTCTGACTCCTCTCTTTCAAGGTAGCGAATCACTCCGGATCACGCGGTTCTGCTAAACAGTTCCACGTAAACCCAAATTTGTATGTCCTGCTAAACAGTCCCATACAAACCTCTTCACAGATACGCATGACTCCTAACGCGTTAGGAAGCTGCACATTGTGGAACGATGATTAGGTAAGTCACTTCTTGACATTACATTACTAATCATCTGGGTACTAAATACCCGGGAGAATGAAGAAAAGACTAATCCGTGTAACACAGGATCAGAAATTTTCCCCTATTAAAACCTTTCAAAAAGACCAAACCGTGTAACACAGGTTCGGTAATGCTCATCTCTTAAAAACACTCAAAGAGTTTTTTTTTTCTTTTTTTTTTCTTTTTTTTTTTTTGTTTGAATTAAAACTTTGTCAAAGCAAACAAAATCAAACACTCAAAGAGTACCAAATCATATAAGTACACACTAATCACTCAAAGAGTTCTTTTTTTTTTTTTAATGATGGAAGAAAATATCAAACCGTATAACACAGAATATAGTAATTTCTTCCTTTATTGAAAACTTTCTAAAACCATGGAAGAAAAACCAAACCGTGGAACACGGAACCATCAATTTCTATCCTTACTAAAAAAACCTTCAAAAGGAATGAAGAATTTACCATCTTTGATTGATTTCAATAATGGACCAGTCATCTCTTACCAAGAATAACTACGAGCGCATGATCTTTGCTGAAAGCAAAACTTAAGTAGATTGATGAGATTTTCAGGTGCTGACTCTTTTTAACAGGTGAAAGGCATTCTGATGAGGTTTGAAGGATGCAAGAGTAGATTCTATACTTCGCTGGGAATTGAGGTTTCTGAAACTGACTCCAAAAGAAAGAACTTGACCAAGGAATTCAACTCAAAGAGTATGCTCAAGCTTCTCTGGTTTCTATTTGCTAAGAATAGATATCACAGTTATCATTGTGCAATATCTTTTATGACGCAAGTCATAAAAGATGCCCCTAGTATGATGTGCTTCCATGACAAGGTCTTAAGAAAGCAGAACCAAGGTATGTAGGAAAAATTTGAGTTTACATGGGTTCTTTCTTTGGTATAGTGGTAAGACCATCTCTACAAAGGCCGAACGCAAGAATTCTTCATTTTGCTCATTGCTTGAGGCTTTGATGATTCAGGCAGGTCTGAATAACAAATCTCTTGCCCTTCTTTGATTCTTAAACCAGGATCTACTCTAGATTTTTCTTTACAATTCGGGAGGTGTACACCCATTCTCTCCAGTGCCAAACACTTTTGATTCTAAAAGAAAACAATGATAAACAAGGAATAGACTCCTGAGGACTCTTTCAAAGAAGACTTACAATTATTCAAAGGACTTGACTAAATTCTGATTCACCCTTAGATAAAATGTGTTATTTTGTTATAGTAAGGTTAGCCACTCTTAGAGTACTCTCAAAAATCATGTCAAGAGGACCTAATTTCCTCCATCGAGATCTCCGTCATGGTTATACCCCCTTTGGATTGCTTGGTTTTAATGCCCCTAGTTTAAAAAGGTGCCCAAAGTAAGTCTTGTTGACACTACTCGGATTCCAAGATTCATGCCCTGTGTAGAGGTCACTTCTCAGTCTCCTTGATATCTTTTTTCGGAAGAAGTCAAAATTAATGTCTTCCAAGTTTTCAGTCTAAAAGACCACTTATCTCAACTTTTGCTTGTACTCAAACTTGGGAATTCTACTTAACTGAGGAACTCCTTCTGCTTCTATTCAACTCAACTTTTCATGGGAAGTATTTGCCTCTGACTAGATTGTCTCTTCAAGTTTCCAATCTAGCATACCACTACCCTGACTTTCTGATAAGTCAATCCATTTGCTTGTTGACTTAGCAAGAAAAAAAACTTTCACCTTTCTCTAGGTCGCCCTTTCGGGTTTTCAACCTAGTGGGTCTACAGACTCTCATTCTTTTCTTTCTGTTTTTCTTTTCATTCGTCTCGAACCTTTGCTTGTTTCACCAGAAGGACTTTCTAGGTGGGCTTGGGTTCAAAAGGGTTGAATACCTAAGGTTCTAAGGATTTGGACCGAATCTGGTCTAGCCAGACTACCTACGTACCCCAAAAATGGAGGATCAGATCCGCGTAGTTCGCTTAGGGACTTTTCAAAGAATGGTTTAGCATTTAGCTTCAAAATTTTGAAAAGGGATGTTATCCCAAGGTTTGACCGAACTTGAATTAATCAAGTTGCCTACGTACCCCTGAAGAAATGGGGATCAGGTCCGACGTAGTTCGGGCGCATAAATGCCCCGGGTTTATAATGTGTTTGAAAAGAAGTTGCTTTAATTTTGCTTTTGGCCCAAAGGGTTTACAAATGGATTTTAAAACATTAGGATTTTGGCTATAAAAGCTCAAACGATCAAGGATGGCCTCCTAATGTATTTAATGTACAAGCTCTTTTGTTTAAGGTTCAAAATCTTTGAAATTTTTTTTTTCGAGGAGTCTGGCGATTTTCTGGCAAAACTTCAACCACTGAGCTCCACTCTCATCTCGAAGATCTTGAATTTATGCTCAAGATACCACAACTTTGTCTGAAAATCTTCTCTCAATATTTCATCAGCTCCACAGGGTGCCTGACGTTCAACTCTTTAGAATTTTACTCTTCAACTGGATGTCTAAAGCAGATGAAGTCTTGCTCTGCTCAACGACAGGGTATTCCCCTGGTTTATCCTTATAGGATCAAGCAAGACTACCTCAAACCCCTATAAACAGGTTTATCAATTCTTTGCGCTCCTCAGGAGATAAAGTTTTGCCAATCCATCTTTCCCGAGTTTCGGATTTCGATACCACTATCAATGGCTTTGATTTCTTCTTTAAGTGGCTATGCTCGACGTTCTTCCTCTCGTTTGACCATCTTTCAGATCTCGAGGTGAATTTCGTCTGCATTCTCATCCGAGAAGGGGGTCTTTAGTTATTTAAACATTAAATCTAAGAGTGAATCATAGAGTATCAAAGATACGAAATCAACCACTTTATAGAATTGAAGATTGTAAGTTCATTGATGATTTTTGACACACCTCAATGGGCTTTTCATCAGTTCTGATAGAAAACAGAACGCTGACTCTATATAAGAAAGACTGACAGATATGACACTTCTCTCTTTCTTTCTTTTTTTAACATCTACATAACTGAACTTTTTCAACTTAGAGAAAAGAAAGTTGATGTACACTCAATGAAAGGCAAATCTAAAGACACAGGACACTTCTTCAAAGGTAGTGAACTGACACTAAAAGTTTATAGGTGATACACCTTTCCTCATGAGAATGATAATTATAAAGTTCGATCCTGGAGTAGGAATCCCAGAAAAGGCAATTCCACAAGGTCTAGGTTAAATGGGGCAACCAAAGGCTTATATTGACAATGTGGGTAAAACAATAGACTGCCTGGATCAAATGAGTTTAGATATGGTCAGTCTTTTGAAAGAATGGTCTTTCGCTAAACATAGACTCTTGACTTAGAAGCACACACACTAGATCAATAGTCATGGGATAAAGATTCTGAACAAATAGAGAAAAGAATAATCTTGAAACACACCAAAAGGTATTTTATTCTGAAAATCCAAGAAATACTGTCTATGAAGGTTAAAGAAAAATAGACAGTGATAATATGACCTACATCAACAGGGTCTCAATGAATTCTCAATCCACACCTTTAAGTCTCATTTGAGTACAAATGTTCTTCTTTTGGGTATGAAAGAGTCAGGAACGATAAACATCCCTAATCAAAATAAGCTTCGATCTCAGCAATGATCATGCACTCAAAGGATACAGGTAAGATCAAACTTTTTCATCAATGATTTCGATATGATCCAGGGGTAAAAGATATATGATAAACATGGATCAATGAAAAATCAATGGCTCAGATAATAGACCATGGCCATAAGAATGACAAAAGTAGGGTCAAAGACCAGATCTAAAATCTGAATGATGGATATCAACAACTGTACGATCAATATGATCAGAAATGATAGACCATGGTCATAAGGACAGCAAACGAGCTATCGGCCAGATCTCAAGATAAAACAGGTAAGGATCCAATCCTACTGAACAATGTATATATGGGAATCAAGACAAGGTAGACTGACTCCAAAGGATAGCAATCATGCTTAACATGTTTTTGGATAAAATCCAGCAGCATAACGGCTATACAAGGAGGTCAAGGTCCAGACTAAGTAAACCGACTCTAAAGATTAGCAGTCATGCTCAAAATGTATTGCGAAAAAAATCGACAGCATAACAGCTAAACAAGAAAGCCCATGGTAAGGTAAACTCATGGTTTAACTAATTCTAAGAGATTGCAGTCATGCTCAAAATATTCTAAATAAAATCCGACAGCATAACGGCTATACAAAGGATTCCCACAGCTCAACCAAAGGTATGTGAATAACGGTGGCCAGAGAAAAGGGATCAACTGAAGGACTGACCAAAGGTGAGAATATACAACAAAGGGTCAAACCCTATAATCAACAGATCAAGGACTAAACCTGGCCAAGGTGATGGCGGTCAAAAGTCACTGACAAGATCTAGATCTGAATAAGGAATGGATATAACAAACTGAAAGGAATAAGGAATCTCGACTAAGAGGAGAACCCTAATATATATAATCAGTATATATAGGTATATACACATACACATAAATCCTAACCAGGGGCACCAGCCCTAATTCTAATCTAGCGGAGTCGAGAAAATCTCGACTCAAGATTGACTAATGAGTGTACTAGGACCGCATTGTAGCCATGTAAAAATGAGCTACCCTAGTCTACAAATGGGACAAAGCTCCTAATTCTAGGCTCTACATGTGTAAGCAACACACGTTCGACCCTATATGAATGCAATACAGATGTATATAAACACAGGTACTTCCTAGTTGGATTTCACTAGGCTAGTAAGTATATACATAATATATAAAACAAAGTAGAGCTCCGGACTCAATCTACCGGGTACTATGCGTATGAAACATACCTAATATGTATAACACAAGTACACCTAGTGTTATACATAGTATGCTTCATTGCTCATCGGCTGCTGTAAACACAAGTACACCTAGTGTTTACGGCTGCAGCGCTGGCGCATAGCTTGGAAATAGATTCAACAGTACCATCAGGGTGAAGACATCCCAGTCGGGTACGCATTGAATCTATCCCGTGGAGCCAAGAAGGAAAAACAATGAAAGAAATAACAAATATGATAATGCATGATGTGTAGTGTGTGAATCCCTCGTTTTAATTACGCACCTGTCTGGTGCCCCTGGATTCTAACGATAGAATTCCCATTTAAAATGATTTTAACTCAAATTTCTCCAAAGTTAGTAAAAATGGCATTTTTATAGAGTTAGGCAATGTTTCAAAAACTCCCCAGCAGAGTCGCCAGCCTGTGGACCCCGATCCGGAGATAGGCAGCGAGGGAACGGGTCCCTAACACCCTCTGGATCATCCACAATGTGAAGGAGAGCTCTACCAAGGAACTCTCAAAACGGATGCCACCCTCATAGCATAGCACGAGTGGCGACATAAAAAGAAAGAGATATGTCTCGATCCGGAACCGAGGCTCGAAACCGAGACATACCTGAAATAAACTCAGAGTCGCCATCCATGGATATGCCATGGAACCCTAAAATCAAATCCTCTGTGCAATGGATAACCAGAAATATATATGGGTTCATGCCTGGTTACGAATGGGGAAGGTCTGAGAGCACCCCCGATTCGTCCGAGTGCAAGCACTTGGTCTCTTATGCCATTTATTATTAACTCCAAAGAAGTTTGAATAAAAATCATGTGAAATGGGAACAATCCTCAGGACTCGTCTACCTAAGCATGCATTTCCTGGGGATAAAGATAATAAACACATATAAAATAAAATAAAAGATGTGTTACCTAAGCATAGCTAGTTTATGAGTGACAAGCCTAATGGGTGTCTAAGTTCTGATGTGCAAACACATGCAAGCTATAACTAAAGGTATAGAATCAGTACAATAGAGTAAGAAAACACATCAAATCCTACAATAACAGCACAACAAGTCCTAAGACTCTAAAACATTAGCCCGAGTCCTCGGATGGTCTGGTATTCATCCAAAGAAGCCTACGTATCCCCGCCTCCACGAGAATCAAGGCAACGTAGTTCTTCGCGCCTATTCTAAGCTATGATGCCTAAGACACCTAGCCCTCTATCCTAAACTCGATCTAAAAGACCGGACCAATTATTAAAGTTTATTGTACGATTATTTAAATTCCAATGAATTGTGGATTTTAGGACACCCTATATGCCCTAACTAAATGCAGATTAGCCCTAGGCTAATGCAGGTGGTTCCTACAACCTATGTGTAACTAGGCTGTATTTCCTAAGGAAAACCAAGGGTGGACTAGCGTATCCTACTCTAGTCATCAGTCAGCGATGTGAATCGCCAACTGACCGGACGAAGGCGCTCCTATAACTCTAGGACAAACCCCTAACTCTAAAACAAACACAAACAAGCACACAACAAGACAAAGGTCAAATCCTAACTCTAAACTCTCTATCTAGGACAAAGTCCTAACTCTAAAGGAAGAGCTTTTTGAAATCAAATGCTTATTCAAAAAAAAGTTTAAAACCTTATTTACAAAAGTTTGGCTGGACTTGGGATGTAAATCCCAAGCTGCACTACGTACCTCGGAAGAGGATCAAGCCAACGTAGTTCGAAACGAACTCTCCTAACTAATACTTCTAAAACACTCAACACTTTAGGCTTTTTTAAGATTTTTCGAATGTTTTTTAGTTTTAAAATATTTAATGTTTTGGGATCTTTAAATGCTTTAATATGTTTTTGAATTTTAATTGTTTTCACCTTTTTAGTCAAAGACTTAAGGGAAATACACAAAGCAAAACCCTAGGGCTAAACCTTAGGGCAAATAGGGGAAACCCCTAAACAAATAACACTATCAAAAGCAAAGGTAAACGAATCAAAGATTCTCTAATAACACTCCTAAAAGGACAAATGAGTCAAAGACTCTCTAATAAAAATCACCCAAAGGACGAATGAGTCAAAGACTCCCCGACAAGATCAATAAAGACAACTAGGTCAAAGACTCTAATAACACTATCTAAAGGACGAGCGAGTCAAAGACTCTCCAACAAAATCAACCAAAGGACGAATGAGTCAAAGACTCTCCGAAAGAAACGGAAACACGATTCAAAGACGCTCTAAGAGAGAAAACACGAGTGAAAGACTCCACTGACAACAACTAAAGGATATACGAGTCAAAGACTCTCTAAAAGATGGAAACACGAGCCAAAGACTCCAAAAACACCGACTAAAGGATATACGAGTCAAAGACTCTCTAAGAGATAGAAACACGAGTCAAAGACTCCAAAAACACCGACTAAAGGATAAATGAGTCAAAGACTCTCTAAAAGAGAAAGATTGAGTCAGAACTCTTTAATAACAACACCTGAAAGACAAATGAATCCAAGACTCTCCTACAACACTACTGAAAAGACAAATGAATCAAAGACTCTCTAATAACGCCACCTAAAAGGCGAATGAGTCAAAGACTCTCTAATAACACTATCTAAAGGATGAATGAGTCAAAGACTCTCTAATCAAGGCTGACTCCTATGCGAATGGACTATCGACTAAGGAGAAGCTTACAAGCAAAAGGAATAAGAGACCTTGTGCACATTTGGCAAAGGTAAAACACCCAACCGGGCCGGACAGCTACCTAGCCCTCAGGGTGCAACAAATGTGCAACCCAATACCCATAAGGGTAGGGGTATGAAGCCAAGCCGAGTAGGGTGTTCTCCCAAAATCAAAAAGCACACAAAGAGGATTAACGAGAGAATGAGACCGGACGGGTCTCCCAAACACACAAAGATGGGCTCTAAGCAACCTTATCATTGCCATTGCAAAGGGGGAAGCAAGGCTAAGACAACAAATTGACCAAATTGGTCTCTAATTAACAAATGAACAAACTGAGGTGTAATCTCAGAGAGGATTCTACAAATGAGGCTTGCCTCCAAAGGAGGATTGCCTAACAAGACAGAGTATGTCTCCTAGTACAGGTTCTATTATCTAAAGAAATCTAGAAGACTGCGCCAGTCTATCCAAAGAGAGGAAAAAGGATACCAGATAACCTCAAATTTTCAATCAATTATTATAAAAACAAATCAAATATCAGAAAAATGTGATCTACAACTAAAGAGTGCACAACCCGTAGCAATCATAAAATGATAAACAACATTAATTAGTCCAGACCAGCCGCTGGATAGCCTAATAAAGCAAGAAACAACATTAAACACTTCTATGCCCAACCACAAGTACCACTGCCCCAATATGGGGGTGAAATCAGATGATGCTAAAGTAATCATCTGATATCACAAATACACAGGATAATATTTCTATGCCCGCCTTGAGATCAGACAGTACTCATGTCGATAATATCGAATAGAGTAGTCATCTGATCTCCTTCTTTCCTAAAACAATTTATTTAAATAAAAGACAAGTGTATGAAACTTAAGAGAGTCTCACCTGAGCAGTCCATTTATTATCATCTTCAAAACCTAACTCAAAGATTAGTACAAGAGAAGAATATATATAAAAAAGAAATCAAAAGATTATGATAATTCTAATTTATACAAATTGTAGTGTGTAGCAGAAGGCATCAACTTGTGCAGATTCAAGTGTAAAAACAGTGAGCCACAAAACACAAAGACGGACTCCAAGTAACCTTATCATTGCCCAGAGAAGGGTTCTTTTTTTTTAAAAAAAATGGTTAAAAGAAATCCAAAAGGTTGGGTAGGCCTACTAAACAAAAGAGGGGAGCGCTACTTGGATTGAGCGAGTCCCCTAAGGATGGGCTTGGGCTAGCGCCTTCATCGCCCTGGCAATGAAGGGACAAATGATTGTAGAAGGAGATTTTATGAATGTTATTAGGTGGCTTAATAAATCCCAAAACCCTCACTGGTGGCAGCTTGATTCCCCATTTGACGAGAAGTTCAATTGGATGGCTTGCTTCTCAAGGTCTTTGTCACGTTTGGCGCTCCGCTAATCATATGGCTGATTGATGCAAGGGAAGATAGAAAACTCAGTGATTGAAAAACGACTGAATCCTTAGGGACTTTTAACACTTCCAATCCCGAGGAATAATATTCTCATCTTAAACAGAATTCCAATAATATCTGCCCTTAGGAGTCTCTAGTTGACTAAATCTCTAAAGTTCAATTCAAAACAGTATCAGAGTATTCAACGGGCTGTACATTCGATCAACAAAGCAACATGCAATTAAAATCCTTCATGGCTCTGATTGAAATGAAAAGCTCTTATACATGGAATGGTGGATGAGGCTTTTGATCAAACAATTCCCCAAACAAAAGAAAACTGTGAGTAACTCTGTCTAGTTTGATTATTGAGTCTCATTTAACCAAACAGGTCAACAATTCATTTCATGGAGAAATATTAAAATGAAAGAAGAATGCTTTCTCTCACACTTTTAATCAAACAGTAAACAAGCAAGACTAAAACAAAGGCTGTAAATGCCGATTCAGTGCAAGAGACTTGGCTTCTTAGGCTTTAATAATTGGAAATAACCAATACTTACAAACATACTTGGAAATTCACAGAGTTTAAAATTAATCCATTCAAAAACGTCAAATCCATATCTAGATGAGCTGCTTGCTCATAATTTCTTGAAACTCCAGAATCGAACAATCCAAAGCGTTTAATTCCCTCCTTGATATTAATTTTTTTTCACAAATTCACTCTTGAAAGGGATTTAAACTAACAAATGAAAAGATCTTACCAATTGTAATGTAACTCGAGGCTTTTGAATCAAAATGAAATCAATAGCTTGGAGTGGAGACCCCAAGCTTCACATTTCAACAGCACAAACCCTAGATTCAGGTAGAGAAATCCACTGCCAATACATAGGAGTATCTACCCATATAATACAAAGCTCCCTTGAAGACAACATATAGCATTTTTAACCACTCGACCTCTCCAAAGAAAAGCTGGATAGGATTTCCGAGTAATCCGACGGCAGGAATTTATCCCAAACCGTATCGGAATCTGACGCCCATCGGAAAATGGAAGAGATAGCCGACGAGAGGATTGACCGGAGAAGATGGTGAGCTCACCGGAGATGGGTCTTGGCCGAAGCTGGGTGATTGGGCCGATGATGCTCGGGTTTTGGAGGTGGGTTTGAGAGGGTTTGGATGTTGCAGGTGGTGGGATAGAGGTGGAGATGGGGTGGCTGAGATGGAGCCGGAGGGGAGAAGATGGTGGGGCCGGAGAAAAGGAGATGACCGGCGGGCATGAGGTTGATGGCCGGCGGGAAGGTTTTTCCCCTTCTTCTCTCCCTCTGCTTTTTTCAGAAATTCCCTCCTCTCTTGCGAAAAATCAAGAAAACCATCTCTTATTTATGAAAATCTCAGATCCAGATCTGAGATTTTCTCTCAAAGTCTCAGATCCAGATCTGAGATTTTCCCCAAAACCTCATTCTTCTTCTCCATTTCTCTCTGGAAAAATCGAAGAAAATGAATTCTCACCCTTTTTTATAAAAATTGATATATTTCCCCCTTTTTTCCTGGACAACCCCCTCAGCAGATAATTCACCCCCCCTTTTGATTTGCATTACGCCCACTATCTTGACCTGTTTACTAAGTGAACAAGCTCGGATTTCAACAAAATTTTATGGGGATCTTGGTGAGATCTTAACCTATGCTGGGGTTAAATTTGGGTCACCCATTCACTCTTTGGACGGGGTTTTGCACAATCAGCACGAACTTGGGTCCGGTCAAAATGGGGTGTCTACACTACCCATCTAGCTGTGAGATTAAATTGACTTATAAGTAATGCTTTTTGTATTTGAAGCTGCAGGCAATTGTAACATTTGTTTTTGTGGTTGCAGCAACTTATACTTCACGAAAGATGTGAACGTCCCGATGCATGTTCCAGATTCGTAAATCGTCTACAGAACTTCCCACTTGAAGAGATACGAAAAGTATTCATTCCAATTAACATAGATATGGTTCATTGGGTTCTTTTAGTGTTGGATATGATGCACCGTACCTTCCTTTTTTACGATTCTCTAATCAGTCACACGGATTGTAGAAGGGTGCAACCCCTTGTGAGTACTACCCTAAACTTGATTCGTAGGCCAATTATTAATTAATTTGTGCTTACTACTAGCCTAACGTACATAATTATTGATTTGTAGGTCGATTACCTTGTTCAATGGTTCAGAAGGGTGAATGACAGTGATATAAGTGCATTCCCCATTGATGTAGTAGCCGATCGGCCCATACAAGCTAACAGGTATGTTACGTACAATTACTTAAGATTAGGAAACCTCCGTAAATAAATAATTCTTATTGTTGCATATATTCTTCATGTTATGCAGCCACGACTGTGGGCTTTTCGTTTTGAAAGAGATGGAATACATCAGCCGTGACGCTAGCCTCGATTTCACCCAAAAAGATATTACGGCTATGCGAGCTTCTCTACTTTCCGAAATGTTGAATGGGGTGTATGGGACAGTATCCCTGTAACTTGTCGACACTCTTACTTGGGATAATTGTGCAATTACTTCGTTTGTTTCTCCCCTTCGCCTGAAATGCTGTTCGTTTTACTTATTTCATTATGATAATTGTGCTTGTTTGCAGGTAAGCCTTGTTCAAATTCGTGGGAAAGAGGAACTGAGACAAAACAATCTCTTCAGCGTTAGTGACTGCAAAATGTACTGGCAAAGTAACAAGGAGTACCTCACCGCTAAGGATCACCATTAAGGTTGATAGATACACCAAAACAAAGAAAAGCACTTACACTAGCTTTGAGTTGTTCTTTATCAAAGAAAAAGATATCCCAATTGAGGTATTGGAGCTTGAGAACAAGAATGACAAGATTGTTGCCTTTTCTTGGGAGCCTAAAGGTCACAGGAAATTGAGGGAGCCTCTGCTGTTTTTATTTCTCTTCTTCTATGGATAGAATACTTTATTAACTGGTATATCTAGGACAGTGTGTAATGTATTGATAAATTACTGTATCAAAGAGGTAGTGAGATGGTTTGGGGAATTGTTGTTGTAATCACTTTGAGGGATGACTTGTACCCATTGTTTGTATGTATTATGGGTGCTGTTTTGTAAATAAAATATACTTGTACCCAATGTCTCTATTGATAGCTTAAACAGTTACATGTAAACTCCCTTGTGGTTTGAATTTGTATAAGGTTGCCCCCTCTTTGAAACACAGGCAATGCTAATGAAGACCTCATACGCCCATCCAAACCCCATTCCTGAATCCATTGTACTGGTTTCCATTCGGAAGTCCGAATGGTTGGTTAGAAGTCCGACTCGGAAGTCCGACCAAAGTATCGGACTTCCGAATGGAGTCCAGTGATATGGCCATTCTACTGGACTGCATTCGGAAGTTCGGAAATAGTTTCGGAATTCCGAAAGATATTTCGGACTTCCGAATGAAGTCCAGTAGAAGAGTCATGTCACTGGCTCCAGTCGGAAGTCCGATACTTGTGTCGAACTTCCGAGTCGGACTTCCAATCGAAAGTTCGAACTTCCGTATGAAGTCCACTGCAATGCCCATATCAGTGGATTCTATTCGGAAGTCTGAATCTTGGTTCGGACTTCCGAGTAGGGCTAAGTAGTCATTGTTGGTCCACAGATGGATGGGTTATGATGATCCGATGATCCAAACAATGTGGGCCCAGTGAGTTTTCAGTCGTGTTTAGATTCGGGTATGGGGTTCGGAGGGGTGTATGGGGTCTTCATTAGCATTGATTGTGTTTCAAAGAGGGGCCTACCTTATAGAAATTCAAGCTACAATAATTTAGACTCTTCGAACCCCAATGATATTTCCAACAGCAATGATACATTACCCATCACTTTTACAACCAATAATATACTATTAAAATGTATGAAACAGTAGTTGGACTCTTGGAACCATAATTTACAGTCTTGAAACCAGTATTTTTAGTGGTTCCGAGGCCTACGTAATGGTTCTAACATGTTTAAAATACCTTACAATAATCATGATCAGTTGTACAACCAATTGAATACTATTAGAATGTCCCGAACACAACTTGCACTCTTCGAACCAATTTATTACTATTAGAGAGAGAGAGAGAGATCTAGAGAGATATAGATAGAGAGAGAGGTAAACATAAAATCAATGTACAGTTCCATCCAAATAGTAGCTACAATAACATTTAATTTCTACCAATTCCGTGTGAGTAAGTATCATGTACAAAAAAACTAATAACTCCATCCCTAAGCGAAGAAAGGAGGTGCAAAGGACACACCGGACCTACAAGAGAAACTTGCAACAATAAATAAAATGATGGGTTTGATATAGAAATCATATCGAGTGAGTAATAATGGAACATACCTATTTACTGTAGGTGCGGATGGCCCGATGGGAGTCATATTTAACTGACGATTTACGAGGGGGGGATTTTTGCACGTTCTTTTGTTGTGTCCAGGTTTCCCACATGATTTGCAGTTGTGATGTTGTCCAAATTGCAGCCCTCTTTCCATTCGTATTGTTTTGGGTCGTCCAGGCAGTCTTCTTACTCGTGGTGGCAACACTACTTCTAAAACATGGGATGGCTCCAGCCATTGTGTTCGATCTAAAGTAAGGTGAATCACCTCCTCATATGTAGTCTGATAAGTTGAAGCCAAAAACCAATCCTGGCAGTACCTATATTTGTCCAGCTTGTTTACTCCCATGGCTGCTATGGCATGCCCACACGGCAATCCCATCATTTGGAAAAGACCACACGTACACGTTCTCTTCTCTAAGTCCACACGATCCGTATTAGTTGATAATATCACTTCATATTCATTCCAACTACACGGCCGGGGTGTAAACTTACTGTCATACAGACATGATCTGTCTAACCATTTTTCTGCATTATGGGTCAATTGCGTTTTCCATTCAGAAGCAGCCTTGCAGCGAAGGTGGAAGTAGTCTTGTACTTTCCATCTAGTGTGATCGACTAGAGCCGCGATCGGTAACTCCCGTGCACCCTTTAATACGTTGTTGAAGGACTCTACTGCATTAGTTGTCAACATATTCCACATAGACCCTTTAAAGTATACATTAGCCCAATTTTCTTTAGGAATCTCAGATATCAATTTCTCTGCTTTTGCATTCTTCGCTTTAATACATTCCATCGTCTCCTTATAGTCTCTCTCCCTTAAAGCATATGCGGCTCTCAAAAATAGTTTGCAAATTATTTGACTCTTAAAGGTCTTAAGAAAATTGGCATTGAGGTGACGAATACAGTAGCTATGGTATGATCCTGGCAATGCTTCGTCTATAGCTCTAGGCAAACCCTTCATCCGATCAGAGGAAATAGTGAATTCGTTATTATTTTTTTCTGCTGGTATCACCCTCTGGCAAAGTAAACGAAGAAACTATAGCCAGCTCTCATACATCTCATTCTCAACCACTGCATATGCTAACGGAAATAATCGACCGTCACCATCTACTGCAGTCGCAGCCAATAAAATTCATTTATACTTGCCTCGCAAATGTGTCCCATCAATTAGTATCAGTGGTCTAATTGTTCGACTGAAGGCGCGTATGCTAGGGCCGAATGACCAAAATAAACGACCAAATGTATGATCTCCACCCCTCCATTGCTCCCGAATTCGATATACACGGATAATGGTGTCAGGATTGCATCTCTCCATCTCTTGAGCATATGCAAGAAGAATGCGGTAAGACGCCTCGGCATTTCCATACATTATTTCGTGTATAATGATCTTCGCATTGAGAGCCTACGCATAGCTTATGGTTATACCCCACTTATCCTTGATGTATGCTCTTATCAAAGTAGGCCTCATGTCTCCTGGGCGGGAAAATAACCCAAGGCAAGTGTCTGCTGCCTAAGCTGCTGTGACAAGGGGATGGTCATTACCCCTCAAAGTACGTGAGCATGTATGCTCTGGCACAAACCTTTTTACCATAACATGATCCAAATAATTTCTCCCACTGATTCTGAAGGAGCAACTTTTATCCTTTCATCTAACATCATACTTTGTAGGCTTTGATTCTACTGGGACGAATACAAACTTTCGTTCAATTGCGTACTCTTTGACTTTGTTCTTAAATACTTTCAAATTCGCGACGATTCCCCCCACCTTGATCTCCTCAAGTCCTATACGTCCCTCATTTAATTCATCTACAACCATCTCATCTACTTCCAACGGCTCCCTTGTATACATATTACAGAACGGGTCGCCCACAACGTTCTGTAGACCAACGAGGGGGCGTACACCTTCGCACTCATCTTCCTTACCAAAGTCACCTTCGCGCTTACTGTCCTCAACAAAGTCATCATCACCAAATGAATCATCACCCTTTATACTGTTACCATCCTCGCATTCAATGCCATCACTAACATGCATATCACTATGGAAATCCCTGCTGAACTCTACATCGTGCCTGCACAGTAGGGACTACGTTACAATGAATATTGTATGAGACAAACATAGAACTGGCCAAGTAAATGTAATTAGTAATTAGAAGATTACATGGCAGTGCTCATATGTTGAGTTGTATTTTCCTCTGTCTCATTAAAAATAGGGTCCTCATAGTCTTGGTTCAAGTCCACTGAATATCTTTTCGGATTTCGACCAATATTGGTATATTTTCAAATTCTGTCCAATATTGGTATGTTCTTGGGACCAGCAACGTCATTTCGATTAAGTGTTGCTGAGGCTGCACGGATGGAATTATTTCTGGGGTTCAATGGCGGTTCAAGAGGACGAGAAGAAGGTTCACAAATATTTCCATATAAAATAGGATCTTCATAATGTTGATTTATATCCACCATATTCCTGACCAATGACAAATTTCACATGAGCTAATAGTGTAATGGAATGAGAGTTCAAAGAACGAAAATTTCCAACTGAGTGAATATTTTACCTCCGGACGGGGATCGGTGCAGAACTAATTCCTCCTACTTTGTACTCTTTGGTTATTTACAGGCTCATACAATTGAAGAGGCAATTCTCAAAAAGCATCATCACCATAGCTAGGTCATCATCATTTCGAATGTCGTACAATAAGATTTGATATGGATCAACGACATATCGACATTTTATAGATAGCGAGATACCGGTTGCTGTGGTCCCAATTTTTTGGTGAACTAGAGACTCAAATTCTGAAAATTTTATATGTCGATTCACAATTAAAGGCATCTTCATCCCGCCAATATACTGAAATGATACTTCATCCTTCAAGTACCCATCAACGTGTAAGATAAAAGAAGCCCTTCTTTCCACCATTTTCGCAAACCCTATTATATTAAGAACCATTATTAAACCTTCATAAAATTTCAATACAAACTATGAACAACCATTTACAATGATACAACCACTTTAGAATGTTAAAAGCACACAATTTGAACAATAAGTTAGAATCTTGGAACCACATTTTATACCTCGGAACAACTAGGGAACCACATTCTATACCCTAGAACCACTACGAAACCACATCTTATACCCCGGAACTAGTTGGGAACCACATTTGATACCCCGGACCACTAGGGAATCACATTTGATAGTTCAGAACGACTAGGGAACTATATTTTCTACCCTGGAACCACTCGGGAACCACATTTTATACACCGGAACCACTAGGGAACCACATCTTATACCCCCGAACCACTTGTGAACCACATTTTATACGCCGAAACCACTAGGGAACCACATTTTATACACCGTAACCACTAGGGAACCACATTTCATACCCCGGAACCACTAAGGAACCACATTTATACCCCTGAAGCACTAGGGAACCACATCTTATACCCTGAAACCACTTGGAAACCACATCATCTACCCCGGAGCCACTAGAGAACCACCTTTTTACCCCGGAACCACTAGGGAACCACCTTTTTACCCTGGGACCACTCGGGAACCATATTTTATACCCCGGAACCACTAGGGAAACACATTTTATACCTCGGAACCACTACGGAACCATATTTTCTACCCTGGAACCAGTAGGGAACCACATTTTATACACCGAAATCACTAGGGAACCACATCTTATACCCCGGAACCACTTGAAAGCCACATTTTATACGCCGGAACCACTAGGGAACCGCATTTCAGACCCTGGAACCATTAGAGAGCCATATTTTGTACCCTTGAACCACTAGGGAACCACATTTTATACCTCAGAACCACTAGGGAACCACATTTTATACCCCGCAACCACTACGGAACTACATTTTATACCTCGGAACCACTAGGGAACCACAATTTCTACCCCGAGACCACTCGTGAACCACATTTTATACCCCGGACCCACTAGGTAACCACATATTATACCCTGTAACGAATAAGGAGCCACATTTTATACCCCAGAACCACTAGGGAACCACATTTTATACCCCTGAACCACAACGGAACCACATTTTATACCTCAAAAACACAAGGGAACCACATATTCTACCCCGGAACAACTAGGGAACCACATTTTTTACCCCGGGACTACTCAGGAACCACATTTATACCCCGGAACCACTAGGGAAACACATTTTATACCTCGGAACCACTAGGGAACCACATTTTATACACCGCAACCACTACGGAACCACATTTTATACCTCGCAACCACTAGGGAACCACATTTTCTACCCCACAACCACTAGGGAAACTAGGGAACCACATGTCATACCCTAGAACCACTAGGGAACCACATTTTATAAGCCACAACCATTACGGAACCACATTTTATACCTAAGAACCACTAGGGAACCACATTTTCTACCCCGGAACCACTAGGGAACCACATATTTTACCCCGTGACCACTCGGGAACCACATTTTAGACCCCGGAACCACTAGGGAAACACATTTTATACATCGGAACCACTAGGGAACCACATTTTATACCCCGCAACCACTCTGGAACCACATTTTATACCTTAAAACTACTAGGGAACCACATTTTCTACCCCGTGACCACTAGGGAACCACATTTCATACCCCGGAACCACTAGGGAACCGTATTTTATACCCCGCAACCACTACGGAACCACATTTTATACTTCGGAACCACTAGGGAACCACATTTTCTACCCCGGCACCACTAGGGTACCACATTTTTTACCCCATGACCACTCGAGAACCACATTTTATACCCCGGAACCACTAGAGAAACACATTCTATACCTCAGAACCACTAGGGAACCATATTTTCTACCCTAGAACCACTAGGTAACCACATTTTACACACTGAACCACTAGTGAACCACATCTTATACCCAGGAACCACTTGAAAACCACATTTTATACACCGGAACCACTAGGGAACTACATTTCATACCTGGAACCACTAGGGAACCACATTGTATACCCCAAAACTAATACGGAACCACATTTTATACCCCGCAACCACTACGGAACCACATTTTATACCTCGTAACCACTAGGGAAACACATTTTATACCTCGGAACCACTAGGGAACCATATTTTCTACCATGGAACCACTAGGGAACCACATTTTATACACCGGAACCACTAGGGAACCACATCTTATACCCCGGAACCACTACAAAACCACATTTTATACGCTGGAACCACTAGGGAACCACATTTCATACCCCGTAACCATTAGGGAACCATATTTTATACCCCTGAATCACTACGGAACCACATTTTATACCTCGGAACCACTAGAGAACCACATTTTATACCCCGCAACCACGACGGAACCACATTTTATACCTCGTAACCACTAGGGAAACACATTTTAAACCTCGGAACCACTAGGGAACCATATTTTCTACCCTGGAACCACTAGGGAACTACATTTTATACACCGGAACTACTAGGGAACCACATCTTATATCCCGAAACCACTTGAAAACCACATTTTATATGCCGAAACCACTAAGGAACCACATTTCATACCCCGGAACCACTAGGGAACCACATTTTATACCCCGGGACCACTAGGGAACCATATTTTATACTCCTAAACCACTATAGAACAACATTTTATACCTCGGAACCACTAGGGAACCACATTTTATACCCCAAAACCATTACGGAACCACATTTTATAGCCCGCAACCACTACGGAACCACATTTTATACCTCGTACCACTAGGGAACCACATTTTATACCCCGGAACCACTAGGGAAAAACATTTTCTACCCTAGAACCAATTCGAAACCACATTTCATACACCAGAACCACTAGAGAACCACATTTTATACCCCTGAACCTAGTACAGAACCACATTTTTTACCCCGGAACCACTTGGGAACCACATTTTATACGTCGGAACCACTAGGGAACCACATTTCATACCCCGGAACCACTACGAAACCATATTTTATACCCCTGAACCACTACGGAACCACATTTTATACCTCGGAACCACATTTTATACCCCGGAACCACTTGCGAACCACATTTTATACCCCGCAACCACTACGGAACCCCATTTTATAGCTCGTAACCACTAGAGAACCACATTTTATACCCTGGAACCACTAGGGAACCACATTTTATACCTCGTAACCACTAGGGAACCACATTTAATACCCCTGAACCACTAGGGAACAACATTTTCTACCCCAGAACCGCTTGGGAACCACTTTTTATACTCCGAACCCACTAGGGAACCACATTTCAAACCCTAGAACCACTAGGGAACCACATTTTATACCCCTGAACCTAGTACGGAACCACCTTTTATACCCTGAAACCACTTGGGAACCACATTTTATACGCCGGAACCATAGGGAACCACATTTCATACCCCGGAACCACTAGGAAACCATATTTTATACTCCTGAACCACTACGGAATCACATTTTATACCTCGTAACCACTAGGGAACCACATTTTATACTCTGCAACCATTATGGAACCATATTTTATACCTCGTAACCACTAGGGAACCACATTTTATACCGTGAAACCACTAGGGAACCACATTTTCAACCTCGGAACCACTTGGGAATCACATTTTATACGCCGGAACCACTACGGAACCACATTTCATACCCCAGAACCACTACGGAACCACATTTTATACTCTTGAACCTAGTACGGAACCAAATTTTATACCTCGGAACCACTAGGGAACCACATTTTATACCCTGGAACCACTAGGGAACCACATTTTCAACCCCGGAACCACTTGGGAACCACATTTTATACGCCAGAACCACTACGGAACCACATGTCATACCCCAAAACCACTACGGAACCACATTTTATACCCTTGAACCTAGTACGGAACCAAATTTTATACCTCGGAACCACTAGGGAACCACATTTTTTACACCGGAACCAGTACGGAACGACATTTTCTACCCCGGAACCAGTACAAACCAAATTGGGTAGAAACAAGTAATTGTCTTTTTCCAACAGAGAAAATAGTGGTTCTAACTTTCTTTTAAAACCAAAGAAAACAATTAAAACAATTGTACAGCCAACATAGAACAACTTGGGTAATTTCTCTGTTTTTTTCAACGCAAAACAATGAAAACAATGAAAACCTTCATAAAATGTTAAAACCCAACAAAATATGAAAACCTTCATAAAATGTTAAACCCTATTCAAGTAGAGGAGCATGGACCTACTTGGAGCTATGTTTTTCACCCAAGTTCAAATTTGTCACAAGTAATGGTGTTTTTTTTTAACAAATTACAATGGGATTGGAGCTTCCAAAGGATGGCAATGGCTGCACTGGATGGTTTTCACGTTGGATGGGTGGGGAAGAAGAAAGAAAAACGTGAAGTGGTTTGCTGAAAAAAGCATAGGGATTAGAGCATAAAAAATGGTGGGAAAATGAAAGTGGGGGTATATTTGTCCTAAAACTCATACTCTCTCACCTGACAGCCCTTTTTTTACAAAATTTAAATGTCTACCCTTTATTCACAATTTAGCATAAACTTTGCATTTTTTTAAGGAAAAATTATTAAAAAAATGCAAAGTTTATGCTAAATCGTGAATAAAAGGTAGATATTTAAATTTTGTAAAAAAAATGCTGTCAGGTGAGAGAGTATGAGTTTTAGGACAAATATACCCCCACTTTCATTTTCCGACCATTTTTTATGCTCTAATCCCTATGTTTTTTCAGCTACCCACTTCACGTTTTTCTTTCTTCTTCCCCACCCATCCAACGTGAAAACCATCTAGTCCAGCCATTGCCATCCTTTGGAAGCTCCATTCCCATTGTATTTTGTTAAAAAAAACACAATTACTTGTGACAAATTTGAACTTGGGTGATAAACATAGCTCCAAGTAGGTTCATGCTCCACTACTTGAATAGGGTTTAACATTTTATGAAGGTTTTCATATTTTGTTGGGCTTTAACATTTTATGAAGGTTTTCATGTTTTGTTGGGTTTTAACATTTTATGAAGATTTTCATTGTTTTCATCGTTTTCTGTTGAAAAAAACAGAGAAATTACCCAAGTTGTTCTATGTTGGTTGTTGTAGACACCCCATTTTGACCGTGCCCTAATCCTTCCGATTTTGCGCAAAAACCCCATCAAATGAATGAATTAGGATCCCAAACTTCACCCTAGGCTAGCTTAGGGTCCCATCTAGCTCCCCGTAAAATTTTATCGAAATCCGTGCACGTTTGCTTAGCAAACGAGCCGAGATAGTGTGCGTAGTGTAAACCAGAAAGGGGGGTGAGTTTATCCTGAGAGGGGGCGAATTAATCATGGAACAGTGCGATACAAATCTGAATAAGGCACGGATTGCGCGCGCGCTTTATCAAAAAAACCGCGCGCCTATCAAATGATAGTGCCATTATCAGCCCCATATTTTTTTATAAAAGTGAAAAAATCTGTAAAAAGAAGAAAAAAAAATTCGCAGAGAGGGAGAGAAGCAGCAGATTTCATTTTTATTTTTCCCAAATTCCATTCTTCTCTTCCGATCGCTTCTTCCGGCGGAATTCTCTAGAATCTGGTTTTCATTTCATTACCGGCCAGCTGCACAAGCTCTCTCCTTCTCCGGCAGATCTTCATTTTCTCCGGCGGATCTAAGCTCCGACGAGCTTCATCTTCTCCGGTAGATCTGACCGGAATCCAGACGATTTCTGATTGCTTTTTATGCGGATCTGGCAACGTAACTCTGTTTTCTTCCATTTGCATTAATCATAGATCATCTTTGAAGCCCTAGCCTAGTTTTTTTTTACTCTCTGCTCTCATCTTCTGTGGCCAAAATTCTGGTTAAGCTTTGTTTGAGCTCCGGCTAATATTCTCTTTCCGGCCGTTTGTTTTCCACTTGGAAATTTAAGATCCGAGCATTACTCTACCAGATCTGAGAAAAGAGAGAGCGAGAGAGAAGACAAGCTTTTCCGAATCTCAATCTTCGTTTTCTGATCTTCTCCGATTATCCTCTCCGGTAAATCTACGGCCGGCGAGCTCACCTTTTCCGATCATCTTCTCCGGGAGATTTGCGCCAGATCTCTGACTTCCAGGTGTAGATCTTTTTCCTAATTGTTAATTCATCATTTTCATCTTCATTTTCCCCATTTCTAGTAGACAAACCCTACTTTAAGCCATTTCTCGGGCTCCGATCTTCTTCTCTGTTCGTCTTTTCCGTTATCTTCTCCGACGGGATTCCGGTCGGAATCTGGCTAAACTCCGGTCGATTTTTCTTTTGCTATCTTCTTCTTTGTTTTTCTGTAGAGATCTTAGGTTTTTCACTGTGTGTTTGTGTTAAACCTTAAGCTTGAGTTCAAGACCTTGGATCTATTCCTCAAAATCTTAGATCTATTCCTCTAAACATTAGATCCCATAAGAAAATCCTGCATCTTAGCCATAGGTCCTTAAATTCGATTTTTTCAAGAAGTTCTTGATTCAGACAAGTGGCTTGGACATCATTATTTCATTGAGTATTTCACTTGATTCAAGAAAAGAAGAAAAAAAGAGAGGTTAGATCTATTCAAAATACAAAGAATTTGCTTCATCAGGTAGTCTTCTTTACTCTCGAAGTTTATTTTATCTTTAGGACTTGAATTTTGTGGCTTTAGTTAATAGTGATATTCGTTTAGAATTTTGTTGTTGTTTTGTCCTGAACTTGTGATTCGTGAAATAGCTGTAAATTTTAGTTTTGAATAATAAAAATCATGAGATTTATATGATCTGAAATTGAGTCTTGTGAAAATTAGGAGATCTGTTTTTTTTTTATATATCCTAAGAATTATAGTTATAATCGTTTTTATTTCAATACGTACTCAGGTGATCATTTTCTTTATTTTCTCATTCATATTTTATATATATATCATGCTAGAGAGAATAATGTAAGTTCTATGATTTTCATTTGTGGCTATTACTAGTTGTTAAGGTTCCTTTACCTCATTAGGTCATTTTTTTTTATATATTTATTAGAAATTCCGACTACTTATTTTTAAATCTGGACTTCCTTTTCTCTGTTCTGGAATTCAAAACCCAACACTATTTTGACTTTTGTAGCTTTCATTCTGCGTGGAAACCTTAGTGACTATAATTGGTTTATAACTGCTATTCTTATCAATTTTGTATTCTCCAGTTGTAATTTAACGGCATATCATCTTGAAACCTGGATATCCTGTCGTCTTCTTTAAGTTCCTGTGTTTCTTGATGTTTATGGGATATTGTATGCATTTGAAAAGCATATTGATATGATTTACCTGTTCCTTTTGGGTTTGTGTTTTGATGTTGTGAAGTTCTTTCACTCAAACATTTGAAAAGTATGGAGATTTTCATATTTAGGAACAACTAGGCAAGTTCTTTTTTTTTTTTTTTTTTTACATTACTCTTTTTAACGATTGGATCAAGTTGAAATTTATATCCATAGTCTTACTTCAATATTTGATGTTGTAGGAGCATTTAAATGATTTTAAGATAGGATTTGGTCTCATTGGGTTTTGGCTCCTTTAGCCTTTGCAGTTTAATTAGTTGATATCTAAAATCAATTTGGATTTGCAATAGTTGCATTGTTTTATATATATATATCTTTATTCGGAGAGGAATAGATTTAGATTTGAAGTCTCACTGTTCATTTTAATATAAGACAATGGAAACCTGTTGACTTGCCCTTTCCTGTTATAAACATGATCAGTTATCAGGCATTTTTTGAGCTGTTGAAATTGCCTAATTTGCTCATGACTAAGGTCTGATATGTACTCATTAATTTTTATATTTTGGACCATTGTATTGTGTCTAGAACAGAACATAACTGGGTGAGAAATTCCTATATGTTTAGACCTTCTATTCATTCTTCATTTCAGCCCTCATTCCCTTGGAGTACAAACAGCCCCACACCATTTTTAATATGTACAAACCTCACCTCTTTTAATTTATACTTTGTATAGATTAGAAATATCATTGGAAAAATTTGTGTAAAATATTGAGAATTTATTACTTTTCTTTTATCTTAAGTTTTGAGTTAGATTCTGAAGATAAATGGATTGTTCAGGTGAGATTATCTCAAAGCTTATTATACTCATTCATTTTTATTTAAATAAATTGTTTAATAAGAAGAAGGAGATCAGATGACTACTCTATTCGATATTATCGACATGAGTACTGTCTGATTTCAAGGCGGGATATAGAAATATTATCATGTGTATATGATATCAGATGATTACTTTAGCATCATCTGATTTCATCCCCATATTGGGGTGGTGTTTGTGGTTGGGCATAGAAGTGTTTGATATTATTTTCTTTTACTTTATTAGGCTATCTAGCGGCTGGTCTGGACTAATTAATGTTGTTTATCATTTTATGATTGCTATAGATTTTTTTTATTATTGAAAATTCTTCTTTGCTTAGCACTTGATTTATTTTTATAAGAATAGAATGGAATTTGCGATTATCTGGTAGCCTTTTCTTCTCTCTTTGATAGACTAACACAGTCTTATAGATTTCTGTTAATTTTCTTTAGATACTAGAATCCCCTCTCATTGCAAGGGCGATGAAGGCGATAGCCCAAGCCCATCCTTAGGGGAACTCACCATATCATGGTAGTACCCTCTTTATTCTTCCTTTTACCTCTTTAGGTAGAAATTTGCTTAGACATTTAAGCATTACCCCTAGCCCATGCTTAGGAAACTTGCCCAGTCTTGCTAGCATTTTTCTCTATCCTACCTCTGTGTCTAAGAGACTTACCCAGTCTCATTCTCTTACTAAACCTCCTCTTTGTGCGTCGTTTAGTTTTGGGAGAACACCTTACTCGGCTTGGCAACATACCCCTACCCTTATGGGTATTGGGTTGCACATTTGTTGCACCCTAGGGCTAGGTAGCTGTCCGGCCTGGCTGGGTGTTTTACCTTTGCCAAATATGCACAGGGTCTCTTTTTCCTTATTACTTGTGAGCTTTATCTTAGTTTGATAGTCCACTAGCATAGGAATCCGCCCTTAGTCTAGAGAATCAGTCCTCTTGTTCAGGAATCAAATTCTATCATCATAGGGGTTAGGATTCTATCCTACCTTTTGTCAAATCATGTGTTTTTCTATCCACTCTTGCAAGGTATAGGATGCTGTCCAACCCTTGCAGAGTTGTGTTTCTGTTCTTTTCCCTCGCAAAGCATAGGATGCTGTCCAACCTTTGCGGGATATCAGGAGTCCGTCCTACCCTTATGATGATAGGATTTTGTCCTCTTATGTCAAAAACTCAAAAAACACTATAAAACAACCAAAACATCAAAAATATTTAAAAAAAAAATCAAAAATCTCAAAATCTTGAGTCATTAGGAGAGTAGTTAGGAATTCTGTTTCGAACTACGTTGGCTTGATCCTCTTCCACGAGGTACGTAGTACAGCTTAGGATTCATATCCCAAGTCCGGCCAAACTTTCAAAAATAAAACATTTCAAACCATTAAAAAATATAATACTCTTCAAAACCTTTTCAAAAAGATCTTCCCTTAGAGTTAAGATTCTGTCCTAGACATTTAGGGTGTTTTAGAGTTAGGAGTGTGTCCTGATTTGTTGATATGGTGTGTCCTGTCGTGTGAGTGTCCCTAGAGTTAGGAGGCCTCAAGTCGATCGATTAGACATTCAGTCGAACAGATGGCTAGACTAGGAAGCATATAGTTAGCCCATGGTTGTCCTTAGGTTGCACAGCCTAGTTACACATAGGATATAGGGCCCACTTGCATTAGTTAGGGCATATAGAGAGTCCTAAAAATTACAATTCACATGAACTTAAGCAATTGTACAAAAAAGCTTTAAAACTCAGTCGAGTCTAGTGGATCGAGTCTATGATAGCGGTTCTAGATGGTTAGGCATAGTAGTTTAGAATAGGGCATCGAACTACGTTGACTCCGATTCTTCCCGAGGCCGGGATACGTAGAGCAGCTGGGATGGACAGCCATCTTGGTCCGAGTCAGGTCGCATTAGAGTTATGACTCATTTTGTCCAGTCATGTATAGAATTGAATTGTGTTGTGTGTCTTGTTGTGTTTTCTTACTTTCATGTACAGATCCTATACCTTTAGCTGTAGCATGCATGTGTATGTCCATCAGAACTTAGACACCAATTAGGTATGACACTCATAACCTAGCTATTTTTAGGTGACACTTCTTTCATTTCGTTTTATGTATGCTTATTTTTCATCTCCGAGACATGCATGATTAGATAGACGTCTTCTCGGAGATATTCGTTCCTATTTCATATGACTTTCGCCCAAAACTCTTCAAAATCAAAAATAAATGGCATAAGAGACCAGGTGCTTACACTTGGGCGGATGAGGTGCTCTTTAGACCTTCCGAATTCGTAACCAGGCACGAACCCTCTTTTTATAATCTCTGGTTATCCGTTGCAACAGAGCATAGTATGGGATCCTTGGCCCACTTCCTTGGATGGCGACTCTTCTTTGTTTAAGGTACGCCTCGAATCTGGGCTAGTCCCCGAATCGAGAGGTATCTCACCTTTTATATCGCCACTCATGCTGTGAGAGGCACTTCTTTCGAGAGTTCCTTGGTAGAGCTCTCCATTCACGTGGATGATCCATAGAGACCCAGCGCGTGGGGCACGTCCCCCGCTGCCTCTCTCGAATCGGGGTCCACAAGCTGGCGACTCTGCTAGGGATATTCTTTCGAGATATTGCCTAACTCTGTTAAAATGCCATTTGTTATTAATTTTGAAGAATTTTGAGCTAAAATCATTATAAATGGGAATTTAATCGCTTAGAATCCAGGGGCACCAGATAGGTGTTTAAAACAAGGGATTCACACACTGCACAGCATACATCATTTTGTTCTTTATTTTCTTTTATTGATTTTCTTATTATTGGCTCCACGGGATAGATATAATGCGTGCCTCATGGGATATCACTATCCAGATGGTGCTGTTGTATCTATTTCCAAGCTATGCGCCAGTGCTGCAGTTGTAAACACTCAGTGTACTTGTGTTTACAGCAGCCGGTGAGCAATGAAGCATACTGTATATAACACTCGGTGTACTTGTGTTATATACTTAAAGTATGGATCATATGCATAGTACCCGATATATTGAGTCCGGAGCTCTACTTTCATTTTACATATATTATGTACTTTGATATATTTGTTAATTTAGTAAAACCCAATTAGGATCTGCATGTGCTTATATATATATTGTATTCATATAAGGACGAACATGTGTTGCTTACACATGTTGGAGCCTAGATTTAGGAGCTATGTCCTATCCTTAGATTATTGTAGCTCACCTTATGTGACTACATCGCAGTCCTAGTACACTCACATGTCTGTCTTGAGTCAAGTGTCTTGACTCTGCGGGATTATATTTAGGGCTGGTGCCCCTGGTTAGGATATATATGTATATATCTATATTTTGATTATTAGATTAGAGCCTACTCATTAGTGAGGCTTCCTTATCTAATCAAATTAGTCATATCAGTCCGTTCTTCGGATCTAGACCCGACCAGTGGCTTTTACTTGCCTTCTCATGGTCGTGGCCTATCTTTTGCTCTATTCATTGAGATTTTGTCCATATATCTTTTGATTATAAGATCAGGACCTACTTTCTAGTAGAGATTCCTGGCTTGAATCAATCAGTCGTGTATATTCATCTCTCAGATCTAAACCTAGCTAGTGGCTTCTACTTGTCACACTCATAGCTATGGTTTATTCCGTGACCCAATGATGATAAATATTACTTGTTTTCATCCTTCAAATTCAAACCTCATTTATCCATTCTTTTGTTGTATTACTCAAATTATTGTTCGTCCTGTCTTAGATATGGTCGATAGCTTGTCTGCTGTCTCTATGACCATAGTCTATCATCATTGATCTTCTTGATCGTACATTTTTGTCGTCCACCTTTCAGATTTAGATCCGGTCTATAATCTACTTTTGTCATTTTATAACCGTGGTCTCTTCCCTGAGTTTCTGATCATCTTTGATCATCAATGGAACATTTGATGTCGCCAATTATATCCTTCCTTGTGATTAATGGTTAAGTTCATCCTTATTCTTTGTTTATTCCAAGTTATTCTCCATTCCCTAATTATCCCATTCTATTCTTTGTGTTTAGGTTAAAATTATGGCGAATAATGTGTTGAAGGCTGGATAAGCGAGACAATTAAGGCTCTTCCACGAGAATCTTTGGAAAGGAGTATGGCTGATCGGTTCATCTGTACTTTCAATCATTTGAGTGTGTCTGATATAAATTGGAAGTTTCTCCAAGCAGCCGCTGGATTCTGGGATCCTAATCTTCATGTTTTTCGATTTGGATCTTTCGAGCTTTGTCCTATATTCGAGGATTGGTGTGCTTTATTAGAGCTCCCAACAGAGGGACTTTGGATACGATCTTCGAATATAGATTCCTCTCATTCTATTTTTTGCAAGCTATTCAAAAATCAAATCGTTGATGCTCTTCCATGCTTAACGGATACGTGTGTGCAAGTTCAAAACCTCATTACCCTTTTTTCCGAAAACGTCGATCCTACTAACTCTCGTTTTCAAAGTTGTCGACGCAATGCTTTGATTTTTAGTGTCTTTGCGCGATATTTCATTCGGAAAAACCCTCGTATTGCTCCGTTAACCTTGTTAACTGTGGTAGACCAAATTAACGAAGGGAGAAATCCCATCCCTACCATGTTAGCAGAGACCTTCTTGGGATTAGATCTTATTGCTTCCCGAGAAATCAAAGACAATTTCTGTGGGTGTGTGAAGCTGTTGTATGTCTGGCTTGGTGAAAAACTTCAAATTCTTCAGCGACAAAACCAAAATCCGTATATCCTGAAGAATTTCCGTACATGGAAACCAATAGCCAATCAACCTCAGTCCATCGATGAATGGCACAATTGGTTGCAACATGTAGAGGAGAGCCAGTTTCGCTGGGTAAGTCATTCATGCTTCCATGTTTTTACTAGCACTTACCCGCATCCGTTTATTTACCTCATGGGTATCGAGAAATCTTCTTTTTGTGCACCGATGCGATTTCTCTATCAGATTACGGGAATTCCATGTCCTCCCGGAATCATAGTCCCTCCTCTTTGTGAGGATCTCACTCCTGATCTTATCAGATCCATTGTGGTTGCTTGGGGAAACAAAAATATGGAAAGGAGGTTTGGTTTAATATCCAAAGTCCGACATGAGGAAATAGCGGAAGAGCCTGCAAGCAGGAGAGCTCGGATTGAAGAGCCTTAAAGATCCATATAATGTTTTGTTATCTTGATTTCTGCAGTTCCCATTATTGTCAGTCTGCTTATCCAGTTGTGATCAGAGATTAATATTTCCATCTATTGTAATCACAATTTGAATTTTATTAATGAAAGTGTGTTTCTGTTTCTCTTATCACTGTTTGATCAAAATCGTTTATCTCGATTATCAAAATTTTAATCTAGTGTTTATATTTCCATAACAGGATTCTTGATTGAGCAACCATTGCTCCTAAGAAAATCCTCGTTTCAAAATCAACCTGGTCCCGTCAGTCCGCTGATTCCAGGCTGAGTCGATTTTCTGCCTCACCAATTTCTTTTACCTCCCCTGCATTACCTTTCTCTAATTTCCAGGAAATTCCTTCACCCGTCCAATTTGCACCTGAACCCATGGCGGAAAATGGAAATAATGCCCTTGACATCAATGAAATGATGAAAGTTATCCTGGCGCAATTGGGCACCATCAATGAAGAGATTGCTCGCATGAAAGCTGATAGAAGTTCTACTTCCAGAGAGCATGTAGCCCAGCACCCTTCTGTTATACCTCCTCCTCCTCCTCCAATGGCCAGGCCCGCGGTTTTGAATGTCGAGGACGATATCGAAGATGAGCAGTATGCAGAACATAATTGTCTCCCTCATCTGGAGAGAGACAATGAGGGTAGAGCGATGGCAGACAGAGTATACAAGCTGACTAAAGAGATGGAAAGCATAAAATTTCAGGGCCCGAAAAAGTTGAACATGGCCAATTTTATGATATATCCAGGAGTCACACTGCCTCCTAGATTCAAAGTGCCAGATATGGATAAGTATGATGGGACAGGCTGTCCTAGGAGCCATCTGATGTCCGTGCTTCCACTTCTGCAGCAGCATGGTCTATCTCCGGAGCAGGTTGCTCTTTTGTTTCCCCGATCTCTGATCGGAGTGGCTAAAAAATGGTTCTTGAGCCTAAAGTCTGAAGAGATCCGAACCTTGGAAGATATTGCCAATAGATTCGTCGAACAATTCTCCATGGAAGAGGGGATCGACATAACCAAGAGGGATCTCAAAGCTTTGAAACAGGGCCATAATGAAACCTTCACTTCCTTCATCCGCAGATGGAGAAGGAAAGCCGCACAGATGACTCATCGTTTGTCAGATGAGGAGCAAATCAAAATTGTTGTGAAGAATCTGTCTCCACAATATTACCACCACATGGCTATCCAGTACTTTCTTGATTTCAATCACCTCATCAAGACGGGAACCCAAATAGAAGATGCATTGTTTAAGGGTTTGAGATCGAGAGTTCCGTCTGATTCAAGAGAAGGGAAAAGACCTATGGTTACACCTAAGGAGGTTCACAATATGAATACTGCCCCGCCAGCACGGAGAGTAAATTTTGGCGAAGGTCGCCCAGAGAGAAAAGAACCAAGACGATTCGATCCTTTGCCGTATTCCTTGTCAGTAGCATTGAAGAAGCTGTTGAGAGACAAGAAGATTGAGCTATTAGAGGCCTAGGGAGGCTCCGAATCCTCTCCCGAGGTATTGGAGGAAGGATTACTATTGCGAATATCATCAGGGTGTCGGACATCTGACTGATAGATGTATGGCATTAAAGCATAAGATCCAGGACATGATCGAGGCAAAGAAAATTTATGTTGAAGCTCCTAACGTCACTCGCAATCCTTTGCCGACGCATGCAACTCCCCCACCAAATGTTTATGCAATCCTTACAGAGGAAGTTGTTTTGGACCATTCCCGTATCTGCGCAGTAATCTCTGAGGAGCCGTATGTTCTGAGATGGGAAGAGGGAGACAGTGATACAGAAAATGAGAAGCCTTATTGTAGACACCCCATTTTGACCAGACCCAAGTTCGTGTCGTTTGAGCAAGGCCTCGTCAAATCAGTGAGTTGAGATCTCAAATTAAAACCTGGGGTAGCTTAGGGTCCCATCAAGGTCCCTGTGAAATTTCATCAAGATCCGAGCACGTTTGCCTGGCGAACGAGCCAGGGCAGTGTCGTGGTGCAAGTTCAGAAGAGGGAGGGGTGAGATACGTCATTTTCATGTAAAAGAGGGCACTCTTGGCAATTTTATGTTGCTTCCTTCACAAGCAATCTTTTATGGCCTTTGATCAAATCAAAGGGTTTAGATAGAGAGAGAGAAGAAAAATATTCCCCCCCATGTTTTCTGTTTAGCCCCCTTTGCTAGTATAGAAAAATGGTCACAAATTCACCATATGGGGGGCTGTCCAGGAAAAAAAAGGGGGTCGAATATCGCTCCTTTTTTCTTTATAAACCCAAACGAATTAGGGTTTTAGGGAGGAGACCCATTTTCTGGATTACAGAGAGAGGAAGGAGCAGGAGGACCGGCCACCGCAACCCCCATCTTCCATAGCCACACCGCACCCCTAGCTCCGGCCACTCCCCCTCGCCGCCGGCCAACCATCATCTCCACCATCGACCTCCAACCATCATCAACCCCCACCCGAGCCACCATCTTCGGCCGGAGCTCCACCCACCATTGTCACCCCCATCAACACCCCCATCAGCCACAAATCATCTCCTCCATTCTATCTCCCCAACCTTCTACAAGCTTTTGAAACCCATCTCATCATCCCACCCCTCCTCCTGCATCAACCGGAAAAGAGAGAGGAGAAATTTGCAGAGAGAGAGGGGATTTACTCCGGCCCCATCTCCGGTCATCTTCCTCACCACCGCCACCATCTTCTCCAATCGTACCCTCCACTTCACAGCCACCACCTCCACCGCCTCTGCAAACCAAAACCCAAACCCATCTCATTCTCCTCCACCTTCAGTACCACACAGCCGAGAGAGAATAACAGAGAGGGGGAGAATAACAGAGAAAAAAGAGAGAGAGGGATTTCGGCTGTCTTCTCCGACGAGCTCCGCACCTCTCCACCACAGCCACCACCGGAGCTCCGGCCACATATCCCCTGTTGTTTTTTATCCAAAACCCAACTCCACCCAAACCCACTGCAAACCCAGATTTTCGGTCAAACCCTCTTCCATTTAAACCCATTCTCCGATCAAACCACCACCACCGTCAACCTTCTCCGACCAAGCCATCTTCTCCGACGAACCCCTCCGATCACCATCCCCATCTCCGGCTTCTTCTTCTTCTTCTTCTTCTTCTTCTTCTTCTTGATCTTTCCCCCCAGCCGAAACCCATCTCTGCAACTCCGGCCGGCCACCACCATCTTCTTCTCCGGCCTCATTTTCTGTCGGAACCTAGCAAACCCTTCTCCGATCATCACCCAACCACCTTCACAGCCTCAACCACCTCCATCAGAGCCGCACCCAACCGCCTCCGACCACCATCATCCCCGCCATCCATCACGGCCACCACCTCCATTGAAAACCACCTCCACCCTCCTCCTCCGTCTCCACCATTGATTCACCACCGCCACCGCCGCTGCTCCTCCAACTTCAACCATAAAACAGAGGAGGAGATATTAGCAGAGAGAGGAGAAAAGGAGATCGGGGATTTTCTAATTTGCAGAGGATCTGAGAGAGAGAGAGAAAGAAGGAAGAGGTGAAAAACAAGGTATGCCTAACTCTCATTTTCTTTAAATTTTTCTATATTGATAGCTCATTTATGCACTTTGATCTGGATCAAAATCATCAATTTCTTACATTTGTGGCCCATTTTGGCATGTTGATTTGTATCTTGATCATATCTGTTGAGTTAGATCTCTACATTGGTAGCCCATTTTGCATTTTGATTTAGATCCAGATCAGATACTTTGATTTGAATTCTTCACTTTTGTAGCCCGTTTAGCACTGTGATTTGGATTCGCGTCAAACCTTCAAATTTCGATTTCTCATGTTTACAGCACATCTTGCATTGTGATAACAGCACTACCCTGTTTTGATAAAGACACTAAATCTGCTTGTTTCACCTTGTTTTGATAATATCGCACCTACTCTCTGTTATCTGCACCATTTTAGCTTGATTTCTCTTATCTGGTTTGTGATGGTTACAATTAAGATGTTCTTGCAATTCACAACCAGATTGTGATTCCATATACATGTGAAATACCCGCGGCCTCCATGCACAGGGCAATTGTATGTCATACCCTTTTAGATCCAATTCATTTATGTGTATTTGCATGGTTGAAGGGTCTCCTTGTTCATGACATGTGTGGACTTAATTTACTTGGAGTGTTTGTAATATCATTTCTCGTAGGTGTTAGGATGCGTGGCATGTATGAACCCAATTATTTGGGGTGTTTACCAAAACAACTGAAGCTTTCTCTAGTATCTGTGATTTGAAAATAATTTTTTATGCATACTTGTACTGGTCTAGCTTGATCGTTTCATTTGGGCTTTGGTATTATGTGAGTGGTGAGAACATTTGGACCATAGCTATCCTCCGTCTTCATCCAGACATTTGTCATTTTCAAGGTTTTGAAGATGAATGGACTGCTCAGGTGAGACTATCTTGAAAGCTTATTGTTTTTATTTCATTAGGCTACCCAGCGGCTGGTTTGGGCTAATTAATTTTATTTTAAATAAATTGTTTAATTGAAGAAGGAAATCAGATGATTTGCACTATTCGATGTCCTTGACACGAATATCGTCTGATTTCAAGGCGGTTTGTAGGAATATTATCCTGTGTATTTGTGATATCAGATGATTACTTTAGCATCATCTGATTTCACCCCCATATCGGGGCAGTGGTACTTGTGGTTGGGCATAGAAGTGTTTAATGTTATTTCTTGCTTTATTAGGCTATCCAGCGGCTGGTCTGGACTAATTAATGTTGTTTATCATTTTATGATTGCTACAGATTGTGCACTCTTTAGTTGTAGATCATATTTTGCTGATATTTGATTTGTTTTTATAATAATTGATTGGAATTTGCGATTATCTGGTAGTATTTTCCTCTCTCTTTGATTAGACTAGCACGGTCTTTTAGATTTCTGTTAGATTTCTTTAGATACTATAACCTGTGCTAGGAGACATACTCTGTCTCGTTAGGCAATCCTCATTTGTAGAATCCTCTCTGAGGTTGCACCTCAATTTGTTCCTCTGTTAATTAGAGACCAATTTGGTCAATTAGTTGTCTTAGCCTTGCTTCCCCCTTGAGGGCAATGATAAGGTTGCTTAGAGCCCATCTTTGTGTGTGTTTAGGAGACCCGCCCGGTCTCATTCTCTTGCTAACCTCCTCTTTGTGTGTCATTTGGTTTTTGGGAGAACACCCTACTCGGCTTGGCTTCATACCCCTATCCTATATGGGTATTGGGTTGCACATTTGCTGCACCTTAGGGCTAGGTAGCTGTCCGGCCAGGCTGGGTGTTTTACCTTTGCCAAATATGCACAAGGTCTCTTGTTTCCTTTTGCTTGTAAGCTTCTCCTTATTTGATAGTCCATTCGCATAGGAGTCAGCCCTTGATTAGAGAGTCTTTGACTCATTCATCTTTTAGATGGTGTTATTAGAGAGTCTTTGACTCATTTATCTTTTAGTTGGTAATAGTGGAGTCTTTGACTCGTGTTCCTTCTCTTTTAGAGAGTCTTTGACTCATTTGTTTGTGTGATGTTATCAGTGGAGTCTTTGATTTGTATTGTTGTCAGTGGAGTCTTTGACTCGTGTTTCCATCTCTTTTGAAGAGTCTTTGACTCTTGTATCCCTCATTTGCTATCTTTTGAAGAGTCTTTGACTCTAGTATCTCTCAGTTGCTCTTTCTGAAGAGTCTTTGACTCTTGTATCTCTCAGTTGCTCCTTTTGAAGAGTCTTTGACTCTTGTATCTCTCAGTTACTCTGTTTGAAGAGCCTTTGACTCTTGTATCTCTCAGTTGCTCCTTTTGAAGAGTCTTTAACTCTTGTATCTCTCAGTTACTCTGTTTGAAGAGTCTTTGACTCTTGTATCTCTCAGTTACTCTGTTTGAAGAGTCTTTGACTCTTGTATCTTTCGGTTGCTCTTTTTGGAAGTCTTTAGCTCTTTTATCCTTCAGTTGCTTTTATTAGAGAGTCTTTGACTCATTTATTCGTCAGTTACTGCTATTAGAGAGTCTTTGACTCATTTGCTCTTATAATAGTATTATTAGAGCATAGTTTCCCCTGTTAACCCTAGGGTTCGTCCCTAGGGTGTTGTTGTGTATATTCCCTCCGGTCTTTGGCCAAAAGGGTGAAAACATCAGAAATTTTAAAATCCATAAACATTGAAATCATTAAAAATCTCAAAAACACTAGAAACTTAAAGCATAAAAAAATAATTGATTTGCTGTAAGTGTTTGATAGGTAGAGAGTTCGATTTTCGAACTACGTTGGCTTGATCCTCTTCCGAGGTACGTAGTGCAGCTTGGGATTTACATCCCAAGTCCAGCCAAAACTTTTTGTAAATAATATTTTAAACTTTCTTCAAAAACCTTTAAAACCTTGTTTTTCAAAAGATCCCCCTCTAGAGTTAGGAGTTTCTCCTAGATAGAGAGTTTTAGAGTTAGGTGTTTCTTTTGATAGGTTGTTTGTTTGTTTGTTTGTTTGTTTGTTGTGTGCTTGTTTTAGAGTTAGGGGTCTGTCCTAGAGTTATAGGAGCGCCTCCGTCCGGTCAGTCGGCGATCCACATCGCCGAGTGATGACTAGAATAGGATACGCTAGTCCACCTTGGTTTTCCTTAGGAAATACAGCCTAGTTACACATAGGTTGTAGGAACCACTTGCATTAGCCTAGGGCTAACATGCATTTAGTTAGGGCATATAGGGTGTCCTAAAAATCCACAATTCACTGGAATTTAAATAATCGTACAAGAAACTTTAATAACTAGTCCGGTCTTTTAGATCGAGTCTAGGATAGAGGGCTAGGTGTCTTAGGCATCATAGCTTAGAATAGGCGCGAAGAACTACGTTGCCTTGATTCTCGTGGAGGCGGGGATACGTAGGCTTCTTTGGATGAATACCAGACCATCCGAGGACTCGGGCTAATTCATTTAGAGTCTTAGGATTTGTTGTGTTATATTGTATATTTTGTTGTGTTTTCTTACTTTCTTGTGCAGACCTATACCTTTAGCTGTAGCATGCATGTGTTTGTCCATCAGAACTTAGACACCTGTTAGGCATGTCACTCATAACCTAGCTATGCTTGGGCAGCACATCTTTCATTTTATTTTATGGGTGTTTATTATCTTTGTCCTCAGGAAATGCATGCTTAGGTAGACGACTCCTGAGGATTGTTCCCATTTCACATGATTTTTGCCCAAAACTCTTCGAGGTTAATAATAAATGGCATAAGAGACCAAGTGTTCGCACTCGGGCGAATTGGAGGCGCTCTTCGGACCTTCTCCATTCGTCATCAGGCACGGACCTTCTGCATCTCTGGTTATCCATTGCAAACAGAGCATTTGTTTTGGTTCCATGGCGTGTCCATGGATGGCGACTCTGAGTTATTTTTAGGTACATCTTGGTTTCGAGCCCTGGCTCCTGATCAGGATGTATCTCATTCGTTTTGTATCGCCACTCATGCTATGCTGCGAGGGTGGCACCAGTTTCGAGAGTTCCTTGGTAGAGCTCTCCTTCACGTTGGGGAGATCTTAGAGGATTGCAGGAGGGATCTCGCGTCCCTCGGCACCCGTCCTCGGATCGGGGTCCACACTTATGTACTGTCTGCTCGGGCTGAGGGATCTACAGAACCTGCTGAATGTTCATATGTCCTCAGATATGAAGAAGAGAACAGCGAAAGAGTCCCCTATGTTTTAAGGCTAGAAGA
Organism: Tasmannia lanceolata; assembly: GCF_043159265.1. Classification (NCBI taxonomy): domain Eukaryota; kingdom Viridiplantae; phylum Streptophyta; class Magnoliopsida; order Canellales; family Winteraceae; genus Tasmannia; species Tasmannia lanceolata. The sequence continues at coordinate 40,813,909 of NW_027518689.1, forward strand.
TGATGACCTATCACTTCTGCATGATCAATGTGATGAGCTCCGTCACGTCACACGTGGTGGGCGAGTCTTCAAGCCAGCTGAGCTCAGAGTCGAAAATCCCGCTGAGGTTGCAAGAGGGATTGATCATCAGAAGCAAAGGCAGAAACTTATTGAAGAGGAAGATAACTTGCTGAATCAGCTTAAGAAAACCCAAGCTAATGTTTCAATTTGGGGTTTACTGATGGCGTCACCAAAGCACAGACAGGTTGTGCTTCATGAGCTGAATTCGTCCCAAGTATCAGTTGAGATTACTCCTGATGAGCTGGTTAGTTTGGTGGCTGTGACAAGAGCTTCCCAAGATCTGTCCTTTACTGACGAGGATCTGCCTCCAGAAGGAAGAGATCATGTTCGCCCTCTCCGAATCACCATAATCTGCAATAAAAAGAGAGTGCCAGAGGTCTTAATAGATAATGGGTCAGCTTTGAATGTTTGCCCGTTAAGTACTGCCACTACCCTGGGGTTTGGACCAGAAGATTTCATACCATCTGAGCAGGGTATTCTAGCATACGACGGCACTAGAAGAGGTGTGATCTGGACATTAGCAACAGAAGTTGAGATTGGGGGAGAGACTTTCGAAGTCGAATTTCAAGTGCTTGATATCAAAACCTCTTTCTTTCTTCTCCTGGGCCGACCTTGGCTGCATAAGGTCGGAGTTATTCCTTCAACGTTGCATCAGAAACTGAAGTTCATCCGGAATAACAGAGTAATTACAGTGCGAGGAGATCCAGAACCTGAAGTTGGGCAGATAACCGCAGAATCAGTTGATGAAAATGTTAAAGATGTCAGCTTGACTGGGTTTTCACTGGAGGTCTCAACTATCACTATGGAGGAGGCCATGAACGAGGAAATCATGTTTTTATCAAGCACCAATGTTCATGTCGCAAGGATGATGCGACGATTTGGTTATGTCCCGGGAGCTGGCCTGGGAAGAAATCTACAAGGCCTGACTGAGTAGCCATTAATGAAAACGATGAATGGATTATTCGGGTTAGGGTATCAACCTACCCGAGAAGAAGTCCGAGAGATGAAGGCTTACATGTTAAAATGGGCTAATTGTCGCCGCCAAGGTTTGGAATTTCCTATGGGTCCGTTCGGCATGATCATGAATGGCAGATTCAGAAAGGAAGGGGCTGATTGTCCGTTTTATGGTTTTTCTGAGCCTTGGTATGATGAGGCTGGGAAGAAACTGCCGGGTCTAGAGATTTTCTTTACAGATGAACTACCGAAGAACTTTTTCTTTGAGCAGATTGCAGAGGCAGCTGAATCAGAGAAGCAAGACTCAGACTGGATTGAGAGTTTTGAATCAGAACCCCTAGACTCTTTGTTCCAAGTGGATGCACCAGTTATTGCGATGATTGGAGGAGACACACCTTTCATAAACCCAAAAAGCTCCATTACCCCAGCTGAGGGAACTCTGGATAACTGGACCTCACAGGTTATACCCCAAGTATTCTTTCAATATAGTCCAGTCTCTTCAAAAGAGTCAGTCATTTCAAAATTGGTGTCAGTTTCTGAGTCCGTCCCAGAGTCTGTCATTTCTAACTTTTCTTTTGATGCAGGTACTGTAGAGGTTGGGTCTACTTCTGGAGTGGGTGATGAGCCTATTCTTGGTGGTGTTGAGTCCGAGTTTAAGGACGTCTTCACTGATTCTTTGTCTGTACATGTTTCCCATCGTGTCGATACTGATGTCGACTTATTTTTTCATTCTGTTTCAAAGTCTGTAACGCCTGACGTGGGCGAGTCATCTGATGTAATCATTCATTCTGATGAAATAAAAGATTCTTTTGCTTACATTCCTGTACTTGTCTCTTCTACTGATTCTGCTTCTAAACCTGATCAAATAACTAATAATAAGAATCAAGACTCCCCCTCCAATGAGGTAGCCGACGAAACTCCCCTTGAAATTAAACATATGATTCAACAAGATGAGAGTCGCCGAGCTAAACCACTTGAAGAGGAAATTGAAACTGTAAATATAGGTGATGAAACCTTAATCCGGGAAATACGAATTGGCAAAATTTTATCTCCTGAGGAGCGCGAAGAATTAATCACCTTGCTAAAAGAGTTTAAGGAGGTTTTTGCTTGGTCTTACGATGACATGCCGGGATTGAGTGAGGACATTGTCCAACACAAATTACCTCTAATCCCGGGCATCAAGCCGAAGAAGCAAAAACTCCGGAAACTTAAAACAGAATGGGAGTTGAAAGTTCATGATGAGGTTAAGAAACTGCTCGAAGTGAAATTCATCGAGGTAGTTGAGTACCCTGAATGGCTTGCAAATATTGTACCGGTGCCTAAGAAGGACGGGAAAGTCAGGATGTGTGTCGATTTCAGAGATCTGAACAAGGCAAGTCCAAAAGATGATTTTTCGCTCCCGAACATTGATCTCCTGGTTGATAATACAGCTGGCCATGCACTCTTATCCTTTATGGATGGTTTCTCAGGGTATAACCAGATCAAAATGGCGCCCGAGGACATGATGAAGACAGCATTTATTACTCAGTGGGGGACATATTGCTATAGAGTGATGCCATTTGGTCTCAAGAATGCTGGTGCCACCTATCAGAGGGCTGCGACTACTCTTCTTCATGACATGATTCATAAGGAGGTCGAGGTCTATGTAGATGACATGATTGTCAAAGGCAAGACTCGGCCAGAGCATACAATAGCTTTGAGAAAGTTCTTTGAACGAATCCGAAAGTTTCAACTTCGCTTGAACCCAAATAAATGTGTATTTGAGGTCACATAAGGGAAATTGCTTGGATTCATGGTCAGTGAGAGAGGAATCGAAGTGGATCCTCAGAAGATCAAGGCTATCCAAGAAATGCAGCCACCAAAGACGAAAAAGCAGATTCGTGGATTCCTTGGCAAGGTACAATACTTGAGAAGATTCATATCTCATTTAACTATGACGTGTGAACCCATCTTCAAGTTGTTGAAAAAGAATTCCTCCAAGAGATGGAATGAAGATTGTCAGGAAGCATTTGAAAAGGTCAAGCAGTGCTTGTCCTTGCCTCCTGTCCTGTCCCCAGTCATTCCTGGTCAACCATTATTGATGTATTTGTCCATCACGGATACAGCAATGGGTTGTATGCTTGCTCAGCAGGAGGCAGGGTCTAAGAAAGAAAAACCCATCTACTACATTAGCAAGAAAATGCTAGAGTATGAAATCAAATACACTGTCTTGGAAAAGACATGTTTAGCATTGGTTTGGGCAACTCAAAGGCTTAGACATTATCTTCTGTCGAACAAGATATTTTTGCTCTCACGGATGGATCCGTTGAAGTATTTGTTCGAAAAACCCGCTCTTACGGGAAGAACAGCAAGATGGTTGCTATTGCTGTCTGAGTTTGACATCACTTATGTCACTCAGAAATCAATTAAGGGACGGGTCATCGCTGAGCAGTTGGCTGATGCTCCTGTTGAGGAGAATGCTTTTCTGAAGGCTGATTTTCCTGATGAAGAGATCATGGACATTGAAGAAGAGACTCCGAGTCCTAAGTGGCTTATGTACTTTGATGGAGCTGTCAATAATCATGGTCAAGGAATAGGGGTAGTTTTAGTATCTCCAAAGAAGGAATACAATCCGATAGCCATCAAGTTGCAGTTTGAATGCACCAACAATATGGCAGAATATGAAGCATGTATCGCAGGACTTGAGGCAGCTTTGGCTTTGCGAATTCAAGACATCGATGTATTTGGAGATTCAATCCTGATCATTTGTCAAATAAATGGGGATTGGAAAACAAAAGAGGTAAGGTTGATCTATTATCACACTTATCTCGCATCTCTGGTCGGGAAATTTAGGAATGTCACCTTTACTCATTTGTCAAGGACAAGAAATCATTTCGCCGATGCTCTGGCTACTCTAGCTTCAATGTTGGACATTTCTGCAACAATGGAGGTTCAACCTTTAGCTGTGAGGTTGCAATGGGCTCCAGCTCATGTGAATGCGATAGAAATATCGGCAAGATTTCTGGACGGAAAGCCGTGGTATACAGACATTAGAAATTTCATTTCAGGCAAAGGGCATCCACCTGAGGCCTCCAGCAAAGAGAGGAAAACTCTTCAGAGGTTCGCTGCCAACTTCATCATTTGTGGTGAAGAATTATACAGAAGGTCGTTTGATGGGATACAGCTTCTGTGTGTTGATGAAGATCAGGCTGCAGAGCTCATAGAGCAAACACATGAAGGTGTTTGTGGTCCTCACATGAACGGTAAAATGCTGTCAAGGAAAATCCTTAGACTTGGATTCTATTGGCCCACAATGGAAGCAGACTGCTTCGCATTTGTGAAGAAATGTCATAAATGCCAAGTCTATGCGAACCTTATTCATGTGCCTCCGTCAGAGCTGCATTCTATGACCTCGCCGTGGCCATTCTCAGTATGGGGGATTGACATCATTGGCAAAGTAAATCCTAAATCGTCAAGTGGACACGAGTACATCTTGGTGGCCATTGATTATTTCACGAAATGGATAGAAGCTGCTTCATTTGCTTCCATAACTTCCAATACAGTTGCGAAGTTCATCCGTGCGAATATCATTTGCAGATATGGAGTACCTCATGAACTGATTTCTGACAATGGATCTCATTTCAAGAAAGAAGTAGTGCACCTGTGCGAAGAGTTTAAAATCAAGCATCATAAGTCATCTCCTTACAGACCCCAGACAAACAGGGCTGTAGAAGCAGCGAATAAGAATATCAAGGTCATAATCAGTAAGATGACCGAGACTTATAAGGACTGGTCGAACAAGCTTCCTTTTGCTTTGTGGGCTTACAGGACATCGATCAGATCCTCTACAGGTATAACTCCATACTCTCTAGTGTATGGAATGGAAGCAGTCCTCCCTGTTGAAGTGAGAATCTCGTCCCTAAGAGTTATGATGGAAGCGAATCTGTCAGAGTCTGAGTGGGCAAGAGCCAGACATCAAGAATTGCAGATGATTGATGAAAAGAGGTTGAGAGCCTTGTATCATATCCAAGGATATCAAAGAAGAATCGAAAGAGCCTTCAACAAGAAAGTCAAGGTCCGAGACCTAAAACCAGGAGACCTTGTCTTGAAGTCTTACCGAGCACCGGTATTTGATCCCAGAGGAAAGTTCAGGCCAAATTGGTCTGGTCCTTACATTGTTGATGAAGTCCTGCCTGGAAAAGCCGTAAGACTCCTCAATGAAAATGGAGAAAAATTAACAGAACCTACAAACCTGGACCAACTAAAGAAGTACTATGCTTAAATATACCAGGAGACCATTTTTGATCGATCAGAGCTTAAAAGCCAACAACCTCAAAGTCAAAAACCATTTGCAAATCCTTTGAGCCTAAAAAGAGAAAACCTTATTTCTTTGATAAATTCAAACCAGGGGCATCTTTTATGACTTGCGTCATAAAAGATCTTTAACCTGAACTACGTCATGACCTGATTCCCATTTTCTTTGGGGATACGTAGGCAGTCTGGAGGGCCAGATTCGGTCAAATACATGAAAACTTACCAAATTTGTAACCTGTTTGAACCCAAGCTTACCTAAAAGTCCTTCTGGTGTACTTAAGCCCAGGTTTGTAGAGAAACAGAAAGAAAAGAAAAAAATGATGAAGTCTTAGACCCGCTAGACTGAAAACCCGCAAGGGAGGTCTAGGCAAAAGTTAGGGTCATTTCACCCACTAAGCTGAAAACCCGAAAGGGCAGCTTAGGCAAAAATTAGGGTGCTGAACCTGCTGGATGGAAAATCTGCAATGACAGATAGTCCAGGCAAAAATTAAGGCATGCGGTCCGCCAAATCGAAAACCTGAAAAGGCGATTTGGTCATGGCAGTGACTTCAAAAAGGACAAAGCCTCTGAAAGCCAGCAAGATTTTTTTTTTTATTTCTTCGGCGGCACTACTCCAAAGTCTGAGTGAGCGCCAACAGAAATTCTTCTAACACTTTCTAAGCTAAGGAGGTTAAGACTAAGCAATCCAAAGGGATAATAACCATGATGAAAATACCGGAAAGAGGAATAAAATACCTTTAAATACGGTTTTCAAAAGATTCTAAGAGTGGTAGACTATACCATCTTAAAATACTTATCAGACTAAGAAGCAGATTCAGTCTCTCTTCGAGTCTCGGTCATTGTGTCCATTAAAGTCTTCATTTGTGGGTAATCCAAGTCTTTTCTCTGCCGAGTTGAGGTTAAGCCTCAGAGTCATGTGTGGGGAAGCCTGTGTAGTTTAATATCCTTCCCAAAGCTGGGGTAGCAAGAAGCAAGAAGGGAAAGGTAAAAAATGATGAAGTTGTGTCTCCTCAAAGGTGATACGCAGTGGAACGAAGTTCAGAAGATGATAGATTTTCAAGTCCATCTGACAGGTTTTCAAACTCATCCAGAATGGCAAAGATCACTGGAAATGAAAGGCGGTTGTCGGGCAGATACAGTCTGTTGTAAACCTGAAAGTTTTGTAACCTCAAATATTCAAGAAATAAAAGCATTTTAACATTTTCCCTGTGTTTTGCTCTCTTATGAATTTGTCATGGAAGTATAATAATACTAGGAGCATCTTTTATGCCCTGAGCAATCAGGTCATAAAAGATATCAAATGAGCATTGATCGAGATGGCTATTCTCAATAAATGAAGATAAGAGGAGTTTGAACACAGTCTTTAAATTCAACTTCTCAGTCAAAATTCCTTTGAGAGTCTGTCTTGGCAATCCTCCGGGGATTTTTCGCATCATTTCGTTGAGAGTTTACCTTATTATCCCCAGTGGAGTTTCTACTCGCAAATGAAGTTTGTAACCAAATCAAGCATTTCGCTCCAAGTGTAAAGCAAATTTTTCTCCCTGAGAGCATTCACCCCGAGTGAAAATACCAAAAATTCTCCCTGAAAGCATCCACCCCGAGTGAAAATACCATATTCTCCCTGAGAGCATTCCCTAGTCTCGCCAAATTCTAGCACCTCGGGGTAATTTGGTCTTTTCCTGTGTAATTCTTTTGATCCCCGAAATATGTATGAGAGATTATGAATGATTTCCTGAATTTTGGAAAAACTGCTAAATTTAGAATTTCTCATGAGTTTCGCTTAATTTGGAAATTCTAAGTGTTGAGGGCATTTTGGGTATTTTCAGGGGATACCAAATGATCCTGTTTAATATTGCTCACCGAAAGAACCCAATTTTAAAAGTTTCTATTTTTTAAGTTTGACAACAAAGACTTTCCATTTTTAATTTTTCCCTTTATGGGTGAACCAATCTGAGGGTATTTTGGTCGCATTTGGATGTCTAACAGTCAAATAGGAGCATTTTGGTCCGAAAAGTTGTTTTGCAAAAAAGATGGTCCGATCATGTGTGAGGGATGCACCATAAATTTCAAATGGGTTGGGTCCATATATAGAATGTTGAATTTAGAAAGATTTTATTGATTTTTTACGGAAAAACCCGAAACCCGTGTGAAATGGCCCATTGGGCTAAAGCCCGTAAAGATGGAGCTCATGTGGGTTCACCCATATGAGTCAACCACCATGGTGGGCGGCCCACATGGTTGACCCACATGAGTTGAGCACCCAACCTTGATGATGTCACAATGGTGACATCATATTTGTTAAAAGAAAAATAAAAAGAATAAAAAATGAAAAGAATGAAAGAAGGAAAAGATGAATGATTGCTTAAAAAATATTTTCTTCCAAAGAAGTAATGTGGAATGAGAATAGCATGTCTTGATTGACAAGAAATTAAGATTGGAATCAAATCCAATTTGAAAATAAGAAAGAAAGAAAGCAAGAGAGAAAAATTGAAAACAAGCCGAAAAAGGGAGCTCTCACATTGGAAATTACTATTTCTCTCTTATCCCTAGCTTTTTTGTATAAAAATCAAAGCAAACAATGCTAGAAAAGATATGGAAAAAATCCAAATTCATCATTTTTCTCTCTCCTCCCAAAAAAAAATACTTTTCTCTTAAGATGTGATCTCTCTCTCAAGTGTTCTTCACAAAAGGAATTCTTGAATTCCTTCTTCTTCTCCAAGGCATCACAGAATCAATGATTATTGGAGGATTCTTTGGATCTTTTTTTTTAGCGTATAAAAGGGTTGGACAAAGCGTATATCTTGGATGACCAACCCTAGAGACAAGGATCGCGATCAACGGTAAGGATTCCTCATCTTTATGAAGTAGAAAAAGCATGCTAGGGTTTTAATTTTGATGGATCAAATCAACGATTTTTTCTTTGAAATTCCAGTATGTTATAATATAGATTATGAGTTTTCAAAATCCAAAATTTGATCCAAAAATTAATTTTCCTCCATTTAAAAATGGTTTCCTTTTGTTTTTATTCAATATGGATTTAAATTAGATTATCAAAGCAAGTGTTTGAAAACATAGTTATTTTTAAAAAATAATATTTTCTGGGTTTTATATAAAATACAAAATTACTGGAAACTTAATTTCCAACAGCGGTTCAACCGTTTTATTTTTCATTCTATTTTTCAAAGAATAATCCCGAAAAGGGTTATTTCTTAATGAATGGAGCCAAAAGTATATCAAATCATGTCCAAATTTAGTGAAAGTTTGTTTTCAGTAGTTTTACAAGGGTTTTAGATCACCCAAAAATTTTCATATTTTTTGGAGTTTATTTAATCGGATTATTAATTATTTTAACATTCAGCTATTTTTAATAAATACCAAATCATTTTAAAAATTGATGAAACTTTTCAGAATTAAAGCCTAATAATAAATAGAAGTTTCCATTGAAAAATATTTTTAAAAAAATATGATTTTTACTGTTTTCTAATCGCTTCCCCGTTTTACGTGCCATAATTCTTTTTCTTATTAAATTAATATATTTTCAAACTTTTTCTTTACAAACCAGTAACTTTGGTTACTGGAATGTTAGAGAAATATTTACAATTAATTTTGCAAAGATTTGATAAGATTTTACAATTTATTTTAATAAACGGGTTTTAACGCATAAGAAACAAATTAATCTCTTATATTTAAAAACCAAATTTATGGAGGAAATTTAAGTTTTAATTTTAAAATTTTGATAATAAATTCTATATTCTATTATATATCTACTGTAATTTTTTATTTGATTTTAGGATACCATTAGGTTTGCTTTTTAAGTAATTCTTTGGTTTCATCTGATTTTTGTATGAATTTAAATAGGCATCAAATCGTCATAAAAATTCATGAAAGTCATACAGTAGTCTACTTTCATGATTATCTTTATACTGTAAGAGTTTAAGTTGATTTGAAATTAATATGCTATAGGTTACTGTGTTAATCTATAATCTGATTTGAATTTTGAAAAATCGGACATTGATATCTAATCTTAATTATAATTCATGAAAATTTTTCAGTAAGCTTTAATCATTTCTATCTTTATTTTGTAAAATTTTGGAGTAATTTGAAACTGATATGATATAGGTTGCTGTGTTAATCTATAATCTGATTTGGATTTTGAAAAATCGGGAATTGATATCAAATCTTAATGATAATTCATGAAAATTTTCTAGTAAGCCACAATCATCCATATCTTGTTACTGGAAAATTTTCAACTGATGTGGAGTTCGATTTCTTAGGGTTACTGTGTATTCCTAGCAATCTGGTCTTAATGATATTAAATCACAATTTAATAGCAAATCAATACAAAAGTCAGTAAAAATCTCCAAAAAACCTTAAGTTTTCATCATAAATTCAATCTCTAACTTTTTTTGAAACAGAAACCTTAGGGTTCATAGATTGCCTTTGTAAATTGGCTATTCTGTGACAATTTAACTGTCGAGATCGCAACCGTAATCGTATACTAATTGCGATTAATCCTGCATAATTGGAGTGCGTAAATTATATTATGATATTGGCTTCGAGGTCCACTGTCCATGAAAATCCTGAGAAATATGCCAGGCAATAAGATACTATAATTTACGTGCTAAATTATACAAGTGTTGAGAGCACGATTCCCTTCCATGGTTGCGATCCGAGGCCGAAACTTGCGAACCATAGAGCCTTTGGTATTCCTTAGATGTTTAGGAATAAAAAATCCTCAAAAATTGAAAATCATTAAGTTCAACAAATCGAATTAACTCGATCCGTGTCTTAGAAGCCGTTGGATTACGGTCTCCTATCGTAGGAACCTTTAGGGCCCCTTAGGAACACTTACGTCACGTTGTGTCCTAAGTTTTAGGGAGTCCTAGAGTTAGGAGTCCAACCTCATAACGGGCGTTTGCTATGGATAGCAATCGTGCCATAGATCTAGTTACACTAGTCATTTCACTTTTCCCCTAGGACAAACCTAGTTACCTAGGATGTAGGTTAACATACATTAGTCTAAGGGACGTCTTGGACTTAGATAGGACCATATAGCATCTTAGATGAAGTCCTAGGATAATAAAATCTTCAACTTGAATTAAATAATTTCTCTTAAAACTGTTGAAACAGTCAATCCGGTCTAGATCGGTGTCCTAGATGAGTTAGGCATAAGTAGCTTAGTTCAGGTGCACCGAACTACAATCGACTCTGATCCCAGTGAGGCTTGGGTACGTAGGCAGCTTGGATGCTTGATGGCATACCAATCACGAGTCGGCTCCACACATAAGTGGTGAGGTTTTCTACATTAATCCTTAAATTAAAAGTAATTAAATCACTTAGGACTTTCCATGAAATTAGAATTTTAGGAGAACTTTCACTTATATTGAATTCAAACAAATTAAGAAAATCAAGATACACATTTGGGAATTACATTAAAATTATATCTTAGGATGCATGTCACGTAGTTCGCACATTAATATAGAGTTAAATGAGCCATTTAAAAGAAATTCAAAAGAGTTAACTTTTGGAATTGAAGACCGATTATCGGGCAGGAATGGTGCATGTGGTGGTAACTCCCCATACCTTCCATTCTCGTCACCAGGTAACGAATCTAGATTTCTGGTCAATTATGGGTCCTAAATCCCTCATCTAGGTGGCGACTCTGTCACTCTCTTTTGTGTGGAATTCGGATTGCCTTAGTGATCCCAAGTTCACGGAAAAGATGAATTAAATCACACCTTGCTAGGCACGGCGGCTTACCCCTGCCCTTATGGGTACTGGGTTGCACGTTTGTTTGCACCCTATGGCTTGGTTGCTGCCTGCTTGGTTGGGTAATTAAAATCAATAATAAAAAGCACACGCCATTCGCGTGGGTACGAGAGACCAAGAGAGAGCGTGGCGGCTCGCGCCGCAACCCTCTCGCGGGATCGGGTCCCACAGGTATAAAATGTGGTTCTCTAGTGGTTCCGGGGTATGAAATGTGGTTCCCAAGTGGTCCCGGGGGTAAAAAAATGTGCTTCCCTAGTGGTTCTGGGGTAGAAAATGTGATTCCCTAGTGGTTCCGAGGTATAAAATGTGGTTCCGTAGTGGTTGCGGTGTATAAAATGTGGTTCCGTAGTTGTTCCGATGTATAAAATGTGTTTTTGTAGTGGTTCCGGGGTATAAAATGTGGTTCCCGAGTGGTCTCGGGGTAAAAAATGTGGTTCCCTAGTGGTTCCGAGGTAGAAAATGTGGGTCCTTAGTGGTTTTGAGGTATAAAATGTGGTTCTGTAGTGGTTCAGGGGTATAAAATGTTGTTCCCTAGTGATTTCGGGGTATAAAATATGGCTCAGAAGTCGTTCTAGGGTATAAGATGTGGTTCCCTAGTGGTTCTGGGGTATAAAATATGGTTCCCGAGTGGTCCTGGGGTAAAAAATGTGGTTCCCTAGTGGTTCCGGGGTAGAAAATGTGGTTCCCTAGTGGTTCCGAGGTATAAAATGTAGTTCCGTAGTGGTTGAGGGGTATAAAATGTGGTTCCCTAGTGGGTCCGGGGTATGAAATGTGGTTCCCTACTGGTTCCGGGGTAGAAAATGTGGCTCCCTAGTGGTTCCGAGGTATAAAATGTGGTTCCGGAGTGGTTGCGGGGTATAAAATGTGGTTCCCTAGTGGTTCCGAGGTATAAAATGTAGTTCTGCAGTGGTTCCGAGATATAAAATGTGGTTCCAAGAGTCTAACTTATTGTTCCAATTGTGGTTCTAACATTCTAAAGTGGTTGTATCATTGTAAATGGTTGTTCATAGTTTGTATTGAAATTGTATGAAGGTTTAATAATGGTTCTTATCCTAATAGGGTTTGCGAAAATGGTGGAAAGAAGGGCTTCTTTTATCTTACACGTTGATGGGTATTTAAATGATGAAGTATCATTTCAGTATATTGGCGGGACGAAGATGTGTTTAATTGTGAATCGGCATATAAAATTTTTAGAATTTGAGTCTCTAGTTCACCAAAAAATTGGGACCACAGCAACCAGTATCTCACAATCTATAAAATGTCGATATGTCTCAAACCCTAAATGAAACCATTTAAAACCCAAAATAAACCCCAAACCGATTGAAACCCTAAATGAGATCATTGTTCCCATTTAAAGCCCTCAACGAAACCCTTTGAAACACAAAATCAAAGCCCAACCATTGAGAACCTAGAAACCCTATATCAAAATATTTTGTTTCTAACAATTAATGGTTCCAGCCCATTAAAACCCTAAAATTTCTAAATCCATCCAAATGAAACCCCTTGCAAAGCATTTCAAAGGCTTCAAAACTACATACTCATGCAAATCACTCTCACAAACTACTAAAGTGGTACTTAAAACAGGTTCAGATACCAACAAACATGGTTCGTGGTGTGTGAGATCCAACCCATCACGAAAAAAACCCAAAATAAACAAAACCCTAGATGAAATGTTTAAAAATTACCTTTCTATAGTGGATGAAACTGATTTCCAGCAAGAGGGGATGCTTTCCGGCAAGTAGGTCGTGCGTCAGCGAGATTGATGCCGACGTACGACGGTGGGAAGTTTCGTTTCTCCACCGAGAAGAGGCCCGTTTGAGAAGAGAGCGGTAAAAAAAAAACAGTGTACAAAGTAAGAAAGAAAAAGTAAAAAAATGGTATATTTATCTTAAAAGACATTTTCTCTCACCTCACACCCCTTATTTTATAATTTTCAAATCACTACCCTTTATTAACAATTTACATAAAACTTTACATTTTTTTAATAATTTTCCTTTTTTTTAATAATTTTTCCAAGAAAGAATAGAGAAGGGAAATGGGTCTATCCCAAAGCTACAAAAAAGGCAGATATAAATAGCTAGCCCCCAATCTAACAATGGGAACTAAGACCCAACAGCTAAACAGGTGATATATCCAGCTATATCCAAGTGGGTTTGTTATTGTTTAGAGGGCAAGGGAATGACCCAATCATGGGTACCCCCAACGACTTTTTGGGGTTTGCAAACGACCCCATAATTGCATGCCATGTGCCCTTTCTCTTTGCCCTTTTCTCAATCTTCCCTGGCCAGAAGACAAGACCCTTTCTCTTTCTACAAAACATGTAGATAAAGATTGATGAAAAGGGCATCATTACAAAAAGCAAATAAAACCCATCCACATCATAGTCCTCTTCTTCTTCTTCTTCTGATTCTTATTGGGTTCTTTAGAAGGATACAAATTAAGGCTGCAAAAATATGGCAGATGAAACCCTAGCTTTTTCATGCTTCATCAGAAGTTCAAAGAAGGAATCTGATGATTCTTGTCTTTGCTTTGACTGCCGTCATTGGAGGCCGTGACAAAAAGAGGAATATAGAGAGAGGGATTTTTAGGGTTTGGGGAATTTTGAAGAATGATTTTGATTGGTTGTGAGGAAGAAATGGAGAAGGATTTTGAGGCTAAGATGCGTATTCAAAGCTCAAACCCTAGCACTAGTCTAAGTAGTCCTAATGGTGTTCAGAGATCTAAGAGTTTTGCATTTAGGGCTCCACAAGAACATTTCACGATTCAAGATTTTGAATTGGGGAAGATCTATGGAGTGGGTTCTTATTCTAAGGTATTTATTTTCCTGTTTTTTGTATTTTTGAATTAGGGGAGGAGATGGGTTCTTGTTGTTTTTATTTTTATGGTTTTCTTGAATTTGTTTGTGGTGAATGATGGGTTTTGATTGTATTTGGGGATGATAAAAGAAAGCCTGTTAGGAGCACAAAGGGATTGTTCTAAGGGGAGATCTGTGGTATAATTGTAATCTTGAGGGTTTTTTTCCTGGTTTCTAACATATTTATTACATTTGTGGCGTAGGAATCTTTTGCAAGAATTATTTTGTGTCTAAATTTTGGATACAGGAGTGGGGGAATTCATTCTGTCTAGGACTTTCAAACATTTGATATCATGAGCTAAGCAAGACTTCATTGATGACTTTTTATATCCACCAAGTAATCTGATAAGAGATGAGATTGATGGGTTATTTAACATCTCTGGTAGACATCCTTGATATTAGAAAATGTAAACCAAAACTCATCCTCAATAGCCCATTTCATATTTCAACAAAAGTGCCTTCCACCACCTTGATCCAATTCTTTGACACTTATAGGGACTTTTTTTTGTTTTCTTTATGACATAGGGTATCCCCACCCCAATTTTCAGGGCAGGACTATTCCCTATGGATGTGCTCAATCACCCGTAAACCACGCGCATCGCGGAAGCCCCAGGGGATTCGAACTCGCGTCAATGGGGAGCATACCCATGACTTTTAAGACAAAGCCACACCCGTACATGCACTTATAGGAACTCGATGTTTTGGAAATTGTACATTGTCTTAAACACAACTAAAACTAACATTTTTTTTTCTGATTAATGATAAGTTATTAATCATTGGATGAAGTGCCATTCAAAAAAAAAATCATAGGATGAAGATACATTAGCAGTTGGGTGAGACTATCACAAAGCAACTCCCCTTTCCAAAGACCATAGAGTTGATGATGTGGAACAATCAGTCGTAAATTTCAGACTTAATCTCAGTTTCACAGGAACTCAAACTCCAAAGAATTTTGATCAAGTGAACCCATTTGGAGAAAAGAAAGAACTAGAACTGAAATTAGAAAAGAAATTTGAAGAACAACTTATTGAAACAAAGCCACTAGAAGTTCAAAAAAAAAAAAAAAAAACTCAACAAAGCCACTAGAAGTTCAACTAGATGTCCAGATGGCACAAAAGAATTGCTCCCAAAACTCTAATTCGGAATTTTATAAAAAACTGTAAAAACTAAAAAGCACCTTCTTAACAGCCCTTTTATAGTCATTCAGAAAACAAAACAGCCCTTTTAGAGAGTATTTCTACCTCCTTTAGGCATCATGAACTTACTATATTCCCTACTAAGCTTTAACTTTCTTACTAAAGAAAACTTTGAAAACTCTATCTTCAGCCAACTAAACTTGCTGAATTTAGGATAGAATATTCAAACTCAAAAACTTGAGAAAAATCCTCCCTCTTTCCATTGTCTATTTAGAGCTAGATTTTGTGATTGGATTTCCCAAATTTGGTAGTTTTTCCCCAACTACTTTGAATTTGACTGCAACTTACTTGACTTAAACAACATTTTTGACCTTTTTTTTTTAATGGTAGCAATTTTATTCAAGAGAAATGAGGGAGACTGAGAAGGTCAACTAAGTACGAAAGGAAACCACGATGATGATAAGAAAACAGAAAGAAGAATAGAGAATGAAACAAGATCAAGGGGGGATGAAATCAAACATCTCCAACCCCGGCTTCCCCACACGATCCCTAGCGAGTCTGTCTACCTTAGAGTTGGCGGATCTTCTGATATGTTTAAAGATGATTGACGATTCTTCCACCCGGTCCTCAATTTCATCGAAGTACTGTGCGAGTCTCCAAGGAGGCTCAGCCGATCCACTTAGCCATCTAATGGCATTCATGGAGTCACCCTCCACTATCACTCTAGCCATATCTTCACCACTCAAACATTTGATTGCCTGATGGGAAGCTCTCACCTCCGCCTCATTTGAATCGACAATCCCTAGAGGACCTGAAAATGCCCAAATATTATCATCACTAGAGTCTCTTAGGATCCCTCCTATGCCTGTTGGACCAGGGTTACCCATACTCTGGCCTTCAAAGTTTAATTTAAGTAACCATTAGTCGGTGCCTCCCATTCTTGAACAATCAAAGGACGTCTTTCCACTCTAAAGCACATCTCCTTCCAACCCTCCCAAAGGTCAAAAGCTGAGGCAAATCGAAAGGAAGGAAGAGTCCCCACCCATGCTATCACTTTGATGAATAAGTAGTAAGGAGATTTTGGAATTCCCTCAAAGGCTCGGGAATTTCTTTCTTTCCAGAGGACCCACAGGGTTGCCCGTAGGCATACATTCCAGAGCACTTTACCTTTTCCCTTCCATGGCACCAACCCCCAACATTCCAGAAGATATGATAGCTTGGATGGAGAACATTTATGACTTTTGGAATTCGGCATCGCCCATCATGGAGTATTCGATTATGTGCAAAGAAATTCTAGAATCTTTAGAGGTAAGCGTAAAAATGTTGAGAAATCATTAGCAAAATCATTGCTAAAGTTTCAGTACAGGCCTCTAAAACCAATTTTTAGGATATCTGACTTTAAAAAATCTAAATTCCTAATATTGCTTGTTTGTCTTAAATTCCCCATAGTAGACAACATGACATTTGGGAAGCTCCCCTGGAAAGCTGGCTTAAGCCGGATTTTTATGGAATTAGCAAAACTACTTCAGAAATGTCTCCCATATCCATAGGGAAGAAACCCTTAAGGTGGACAAATTCGCTAACTTCGGGGTCAACATTACAATATAAAATTTGGTGAGATTTGTCTGATAAGCAACATTTCTTGCTGTGTTGGGTCTAATCTAGCCTTGTTGCCATTGGCTAAGTGTTTTGCATTATAGCTGTTTTTCTTTTTTGTTTTCTCCTTTTTTCCTTTTTGGTCTTTTTTCTTGTTTGTAGCGTACCCTTTTCTTTTATTAATATTTTCATATGCTTGAAAACAAATAGTGGATTTTTGTAGAACTTCTAAAAACTATTCTGAAAATTCATGAAAAATTACTCAAAGTCAATAAAACTTTTAATTGACCATTCTTTCTTAACTTCATATCAATTGGACACCCGTTGACCCCACTTGATTTACATTGGTGCTTCTCGATTGGTAAGAATTCACTGTGAGCTTTATTATATTTATATTCTTTGACACCAATCCAAGCAAATTCTATTGTGTGTTTCCACAAGATATCAAAGTGAAGAACCATGTCATGATGTAATAGTTTTTGTCTAGGAAGCACGGGTACTCTCCCGGGGCTCTCGTACCCGTACCCGACACTTATGGGGTGCGGGTATGCCCCGGGTACGTCCTGGGTACGCACCCCAATTTTGGTTGCTGGGTGTGTGTCGGGTGCGCACCCCAACGTACCCGACACCTCTTACTTCTCTTATCCGGTGTAAATCCTTCCTGTGCTTCTTCTCTCTCCTTTCTTGTACTTAGTATTTACATGTAAACCATTTAAGTCAATTTACTTAAGCTTTACATGTAAATAACGGAATACCCCCTATTTGGATTTATTAAAAATAGTTTCAAGACCCAATTCGAAAAGGAAAAAAAGTCAACTCTCCTGTTCTAGTACAAAATCCGAAGAAAAAGGGTCGGGTCAAAATTTTTAACTTTATTAACTTCCAAACGGTGGGGTATTTTTCAAATATTAAAAATTCATAAAATCTATCATGTCCAAACATTATTAAATCCCAAAAGTCTAGTATAAAAAATCTCATAATTTGGTCTCTAAAAACAATTCATCTTATCAGGCACTGGTCAACACACCAGTCAACACTCGGGCGACAAACTTTTTTTCTAATGAATGATGTATTGATGCCTCATGTTATTAAATATGGAACTTAATCACTTATGAAATGAAGAGTAATATTAGAATTTTCCATTTTTGTGATGTTATTGTTATTTGATTGCTCTCCAATTATTATTTTTTAATTTTTTATAAATATATAATAAAATATTAAAATATATTATTATATTCGGCATACCCGAACGTACCCGCACCCAGTTTTTTGGAAAATCACGTACCCCCGTACCCATGTCGTGTCGTCCCGCAACCCGTACCCGTGCTTCATAGGTTTTTGTGTCAGTTTTCACTCATGATTCATAACATTGAACCATGTCTAAAAGAATTCAAGTAACTCCTTTCCCAATCTTTCTAGAATGCATTGGCCAAGAATCATTAGAAATGTACCTATCTTGAATAATCCAACTACACCAATCTTGCATTGTATAAGTGCCTTTCTGTACCTTTTCTTGTGTGGAACTGGTCATCCCACATTGCTTTCATCTCGAATATCATGAATCCCATTTCAGCTTTCATTTTATCACCAAAGATGTTCCAAAAGGGGCCAACTTCTTCCCTCCTTGAAAAGTCAAAACCCATGTAACGTGCCTCCAATTGCACTTGATTAGAAAGTGTGCTTCTTTTATTTTTGTTTCTTAACTCCATATCATTAGGAGAACCAATATCCTTCTCAATGTTGTCATAATAATCATAAACTGAATCTCCAAAAGATTTTGGAAAGTCAACCATGGCCTCATTATTGTGAATTTTATATATAAGTTGATTATTGAGAGCAAATTGGACCACGCCTCTTTAGAAGATTGATGAGTTGCTCCTCTCGCTTGGATTCTAAACCTAATTCACCTAACAATCAACAAAAAGAGGCTCATTTTTTAATTGATTAAAATGCGCTTCCTCTTTCATATGGTATCTGATATGGTCTACACATATTGCAGCTCAACTCGGCTTAGGATTGATGAGCATAACCCATTTATATATAAGCAACATGTTGACTCTATGTTTCAATGAGTTCGATACAAGATTTTGTACCATAAAATTTGTTAGTTTACTCTTCTTATGTACAACTAACTTCAAATTTTGGTATTGTTGGTATGATTCTTGGGTATAATTGATTGGTAAGAGCTTAGATCCAATTACCTTCATCTTGTCCCATGGACTAATTTGGCTCTGTCCATTCTAATTCTCGTAGCCTACAATTGCTCCCACCAAGCATATGCGTAGTCTCTAAGTTTAGCAGCAACCCATTTAACTTCTCCACTACAACCAAGGTTTTAAATGTTGGTTTCAGAAACCAAAATATTTCGGTTTGGGTGGAAATTTCAGCCAAAATCATGTAAAACCTTGACAAAATTTTCGGTTTTTTTAAATTTCCACTGAAATGTATAAAATTTTGGTGGAAATTCCGGCAATCCCGATGGAAATTTCGTGATTTTGGTGGAAATCATTAAATTTAGGTGGAAATTTTGTAAAAAGGGAAATCCGAAATCTTGTAAAAAACCAATTTCAGGTAAATTTTGTGTTGCCCCTGGCCGAATCTGAAATTTCATCATAAATGTTTCGATATCGGCTGAAATCTGAAATTTCAGCCAAAATGTTCCGATTTCGGCCAAAATTTAAAACATTGACAACATCATGGCTTTTGAATATATCTTCTAGCTTACTGAGCCAATCCAAGTCCTCTTTAGCATGTAAAATAACCGTTGTAATATGGAAGGTCAACTTTATCCTTGTATAGTTGTATCCTGATATCAATCTACAACTGGAACATTGTCATCACCATATAGTAGAGCCCGAAAATTGCGACCTTCAATTCCTCTCGCAATCAACTCAACACAGAGCACAATTTTGGACTAAAATTTATGGTTATCTTGATCTCTTCATATCATTACCAAAATTCTCCATATGTTCCATACTTAATTTGGAAGGTCAACTTAATCCGTGAATCCCAATCTCGATGTACAACTTAAAAATTGCCATCATCATATATTAGAGCCCGAAGAATGCGAGCTTCAATTCCTCTCACAATCAACTCAACACATATAGCACAATTTCAGAATGGAATTTATGGTTCTCTTTCGCCTCCAGTATTCATATCATTACCAAAGATCTCCATATTTTCCATCCTTGATATATCCTCTCCATTGTGATTTGTGCGCTCTAATTTTTTTCCTCCAATAATTCTTCCTTGCTTATTTGCATCTCCTGCACCTGTCTCTAGAACTGTGTTACAAAGGCAGAGGCGTGAGGCGATTTTTTTTTTTTTTTTTCTGAATGGTAACTGGCGTGAGGCGAGTTATTCATCCCTTTTGTGAGGCATAAGCCTTCAGGTGTTAGGCGTAAGCCTTATGATTTTGATTTTTGGAGTAAAAAAGTAAGAAAAATAGAAAAAGCAAACTGATATCTGCACGACAATGTTTTGATGATGGGGCAACCTCACCTTGTTTTACATTGTTTAACTAGCTGTCAGGCTATTACAATTTTCAGAAAGCTCTCAGCAGTCAATCTAGATACTTTTTTTTATACCGAGACTCAATAGAGACTGACAGGCATGAATATAGCCTATAAAATATGGAAAAGTGGCCCTCTTCATGCTTGGTCTCCTGCATCTAGCTTTGAATAGTGTTGATCCTGGTCAGTCCGGCAAACAGTCCGAGTCTGAACAGACGTGAATTCAAACACCGAATACAGGATCCAAAGAATTCTCTTATTTGGATCTGAGCGGATTGTGACTTGAACACAGGTAGATCCGATCCGAGTTCGACTCGTTGACACCCCTAATCATAGCAGGTCTAGTTTAGTTAATTGATAGGAAATTGTAGAGACAATGGTAGGTGCTAATTTTCGGAAGACTATTTTCCCTCGAACTACTTTTCAAACAAAGGAAGTATCAACCAAAGGAAGTATCGGTGGCAATTGTGGAAGAATCTTACACCCAAAATATTCATGGTTGGAGGTGAAGGGTGTAACATCTGGACTGGAGAGCACCGCGATGTGGATGGTTTTATCTCAAGAGTTATTGGACTTGGTGAAAAATGAAATTGTTTAGCCAACATTAAACTCAATATCAAATGAAAGATGTCCCTAAAACATGTTACCCACTATTTCTTATCCAGCTGGAAGTTTTCAAGTGCCATACTCAAAATTTCTGGTGTCAAAGGCCAACAAGCTTGGAACACTTTCCAAGGAGAGTTGTCGGGTATTAGCAAGATGAAAATACCAATCTTCAAAACCTTTAAAAGGCAACTAAAAGATCGTTATATTGAAAGACATTGAAATCTTGAAAAGGTATTTCAATTTTTGTTGTTGTCAAAACTTGCATGGATGGCTGTTTGATTCGATTTTGATGCTATTGAAGGCTGAATGAGAAATAATAATTTGGGTTTCACTTAAGTTTAGAGGTCCAACTTCAAATTTTTGTCAGATCTCTCCAAATGTGGTATGCTATCAATAGCAGCATTGGATTCTTTAATTTAGGTAGCTTACCTACAAAAGATGAAAGAAAAAATACTGCACGGTTTTGTTCTCTTTCAGTTTATTACATTTTGCTTTTATTATTTTCTTTGAACTGTGTCTAATATAGTTTCTTCATCAGGTTGTGAGGGCGAGGAAGAAGGACACAGGAAATGTATATGCTTTGAAGATCATGGATAAAAAGTTCATTACCAAAGAAAATAAAATATCATATGTGAAGCTGGAGCGGATTGTACTTGATCAGTTGGATCATCCTGGCATTATTAGGCTTTTTTTTACATTCCAAGACACATATTCCCTGTGTAGGTATTTGTTCTGTTATAGTTGCCTTAGTTGCCCAATTGAGTTCATTATCTGACATGGTCCTTTTGATTATACCATGAAGACATGGCACTTGAGTCTTGTGAAGGTGGAGAACTTTTTGACCAAATAAACAGGGTAAATTTCAAACACTTCTTGACTAACTAGTGGTTCAAATAATACCGTGCCCATTAAGTTAATCATTTATGGCATCCAATTTATTCACTTTGCATGCAGAAAGGTGGTTTGCCCGAAGCTGAGGCTCGCTTCTATACAACAGAAGTTGTTGATGCTCTGGAATACATACATGGTGTGGGATTAATTCATCGGGACATCAAGGTACTTTTTGATATAGGTACGCCTTGTTTTATCAGCATGACATGCTAACATTTTTTATAATGCAGCCAGAGAATTTGCTGCTTACTGCAGAAGGACATATCAAAATTGCTGATTTTGGCAGCGTAAAGCCAACGAAGGATAGCCAAATTAAAGTCCTTCCAACTTCAGCAAGTAAGGTTATAACAGTATTTTGAAGTGATTTGCTAGCGACCATCGCAGAAGGCATTTCACGGATGGGCTGTTGCATTTGAGAGCAGCCACCTCATGAATGAAGACAGAATCTGCTGAAAAGTGAGCCTGTGTGGCTGCTCTCAAATGCAACAGCCCATCCGTGAAATGTCTTCTGCGATGGACGCTAGCGAATCCCTATTTTGAATTCTACCCTTTGCTCTGACAATGATATGATAGGTTATGTTGTTCCTCTTGATGAGCTTATTCAGATGAGAAGGCTTGCACTTTTGTGGGAACAGCTGCATATGTCCCTCCAGAAGTTCTTAATTCTTCTCCTGCAACTTTTGGGTAAGTGAATATCACAATACCTCATTTAACATAGACATTGTGGATTTCTCCCAAACAAAAACAAAAAAAACAGATTGTGGTTCAGAAAAATCATAAATATATCAGGCCTGTCTCAACACACCAATCGGGATGAATATTTCTCTTGATAATATTTTATGTTTTCATTCTGTAAATATTTAAATATGTTATATGTTATGCATACATTTACAATAATATACTTGCATTGCCTCTTCATTGTTTTCATTTGGTCTTGTGTGAATGCTTTCCTTTATATCTTCGTTCACTTATTTGTATGTTGAAACAGAAATGACCTTTGGGCACTTGGCTGCACCTTATACCAGATGCTCTCTGGAACGTCTCCCTTCAAAGATGCAAGCGAATGGCTAATTTTTCAAAGAATTATATCCAGAGATCTCAAATTTCCAGACTACTTTTCAGATGAAGCAAGAGACCTTATTGATAAATTATTGGTAAGCGACATAGAAGTCATATGTAACTTTGGTTGCAATATAAGTTTATTGTAGTTTACACCATTAGATTATCTCGAAATACTCTTATTATTCAGCTCGTCATCTGTGCTCTGTACTACAAATATTTTTATCTAAACTATAATTGAATTTACGTCTAGAAAATGCTAATTTACCTGCCATTGTGATAAGCTTTATTACTCACTGTTTGATTTTGTTGTTTCATATTCTAATTGAGGATGATTCAACTACATGTGTCTTTTATGCCACACCATTGCAAGTTTCACATGCTACTTTTCCACATTCGGGAGTTGAAATAAAAATCAGTTATTTTATTTCTGCTCAAAGGTAGATTTTAATTTCGAGGAGCCAATCTATTTAAACTTGAAGTTACTGTTAGTTTTGTGATGTCAGGAGCTAGAGGCATCAAATTTGTGGTGGATGATTATTAGAAAAATTATCCTTTATCATGGTTTAAATTCTTTCTCCCTCACAGATTTTAGGCTTTAGCCTTAGTGATCTACTGGCCCTTTCTACTGGATTAGCTTAAGAAGCTTGATGTGTTGCAACATGCCAACATAATTAGGGTATTGTATCAATTGAGTGATTGGCCTCGAGACATAGGCTGGAATAATGTTAACCTGATGCACAGCTAGGACAGTTATATTAAGAGACACAATGTTTGTGGTATTTTCCTTGTAGTGGTTTACTAAGTGAGCTTTTCTGCAAAGCCCTGTGAGGGTTTTGTCTGTGAGGTTTCTCCGGTGTATGGTTATGCATACAAATTAGGATGAGAGTTTGAAAACTCCTGTCAATAAACAAACCATTTATGAACTATACAGTGATGCTTTCTGAATTGCAATTACAGGTGAGGGAATTCATTTTTATATTGAAACTGAGTTACTGTAGCCTTACTCTTGTAAGAACTTTTATTGCAGGATTTGGATCCCAGCAAAAGGCTTGGTTGTGGACCTGGTGGTTATGCTGCCCTCAAGATTCATCCTTTCTTTAAAGGAGTTGACTGGGAAAATTTAAGGGGGATATCGGCACCAAAACTTGCTTTGGAGTCGGATGTATGATCCTCTTTGTTTCAACTTGCTTATTCTTAAATGCATGCAATGTTCTGTTTTTTGAACCCTGGATGCTATACTACTCTTTTCTACTGGTCACATATCAATAATTTAACACCCATGTCTTATTTGGTTTTGTTTCAGATGTCTGAGGCCGATGATGTTCAAGATTCTGAGTGGAACCTCTCACATGTTGGAGACGACAGTTCCCAACACGACACAGTTCTCGATGCTAGTGGCGGTGCAACTTCTTCTGAAGTAAATTCACATATGACTAGGCTTGCTTCAATTGATTCCTTTGATTCTAGATGGTATTGTCTTAGCCCACCTTATGCATTTTACCTGCGGCATTGATTCTCAATAGCTTCATGTTAAAAAACCTCATGGGGATTCTTTTAGCACATGGGGCCTTGTCATAGTTTTAAATTTTGGGCGAAATCTGAAATTTCGGCCGAAATATTTCGGTGACGGTATCGACCAACACCGAAAGTACATGGAATCGGAAAGTACAAGATTTCGGCAAAATTCTGAAATTTCGTTTTCATCCTGATTTACGAAATTTCCTCTGAAATGTAAAAGATTTCAACTGAAATTTTAAAATTTTCCACCGAAATTTCGGTGGAAATTTTATGACAACCGAAATATTATCTCTCTGTTTTTTTTTTTACATAATTTCTGCCGAAACCGACTTTTAAATCCTTGGGCCTTGTAAGATACTTAGTTTTTTTAACTTCTCGACGGTTTGATTCATGGAATACTTTCATGTTGCAAATCGTTAATTTACAGCAGGAGATCAGATTCATGGGTTTGGGGTGGGGACACATTGCATGCACTTTAGCACCATTTATTTGAAATTGTCATCATACTCATTGTTGCATGCATTTTAACATCTTGTTCAACCATTATCCATCATTTAAGTAGTTTTGCATACTGTTCTTATCTTTTGCTATATGAGCAGCTGCTTATCTTCAGTGTTGTACAAACAACAGGCAACAATTTTTGGATCCCGGGGAGTCTGTGGTTATGATCTCCAAGGTGAAGAAAATACAGAAGCTAACAAAGAAGAAAGTTCAGCTCATCCTCACCGACAAACCCAAGTTGATATATGTGGACCCTTCCAAGCTGATTCTCAAAGGAAACATAATCTGGTCTGACAATCCCAACGACCTAAGCATCCAAGTTGTAAATTCATCCCATTTCAAGATTATCACGGTATTTTTCTCCCGCCATTCCCCCCCCCCTCTTTTGAACACATTTCGACGGTTTAGTCCTTCGCTAAAATTACTTTTTTTTTCTGAACTATTTAGCCCAAGAAAGTGTTTGCATTTGAAGATGCGAAACAGCGGGTGTGGCATTGGAAGAAGGCGGTCGAGGGCCTCCAGAACCGATGAATTCAGTTTAAGGTTTCTAACCCACTTATTTATTATTCCATTTGATGAGATTGCTGCAGAGAAATGTGAGATCCCAAAGGATCATGTGTTCCCAAAGGGACCCGCAGTATTTTGACAGTAAGAGAGCTGAGCTTCTCATGGATTTTCAAGGTGCACTCATTAAAGCAGCTCTATTCCATGCCTTCTAAGCTATGTGAGGAACAGTAAAGATGTATTTTCCCCCATTAAGTAATAGATTTTTTTTCCCCGTTCATAAAATAAGGCATAGCAGTTGATCTGGTGGATAAGAAACAGAATCACCGTTTGAAGCTGGCTTTTGTTTCTTCTAGTTAAATGAGTAATACCAAAACCAAGAGGAAATGCCGGTTTACAAAAAACATAAAACTAACACCAATATATTATAGTCACCCATTTGGTGTGTGTGTGTGTGTGTGTGTGTGTGTGAGAGAGAGAGAGAGAGAGAGTTTTGATCCCCCAACCATCAATCTTAGATCAACCTTGAGATTTCATGCCCTTCTGTTTTTCTATGAAAACAGCTGACTTCCTGGTGTCATCTTCGTGCTGGACAGCCTCATTTTAACTCATCAAACCTTCCAAATTGCAGCATTTGGATTTCTTAACAACAGAAAAAAGGTACTATAAAACCCATCTTGATTGAGGGGTTTGGAACATTCAGACATAGGAGCGATGGGATGAGGTGAGTGCTATTCAGTCCAGTGGTGAGTGTCTAGCACATAGGAATGCATGCTACACAAACTCACTGTAATAGAATGAAGCAAGCCCACAGCAGAATAATAATGTGTCTGGCCTACTAAAGACAGGAGTATTCTCCTTCTGAATGCCTATCAAAACTAAGGACCTTTTTGGATACCCTTAGGCCATGCTTGGCAGCCATATTTTTTTTATTATTTTTTTTTCCATGATAAATCGGTGTCTCCAAGTGGAGATGAGGGTGAAGCGGCCAAAACTCTGGAAACAAAAAACAGGAAATTAGTCTCCAAAGTGATGAGAAGCGGCAAAAAATCAAAAAACAACAACTCTACTCAAAACAGGATAGACTTTTTCTTGATTTTTAGCCACTTCACAGGCTCATCTTAATCATGCCCTCTCAAATCTCTCTCCTGCCACTGCCCTACCCCACTCTCACCACTTCAATCTCAGTCGGAAGTGTGAACATATGTGTGATATAACAGTCCGCACCACCTTTGGAAAATGAAAGTTCGAACATGTAAATGCCAGGAAATATAAATTGCGAGATTTAATATGCCGTCTGTGGGCTGGGCCCACTTCATAGGAAGATCCAAACTGTTAGTTTGTTGGGCCACAATGTAAATTGGTTGCACCCTGTAAATCATCTCCATAGGATGGTCTTAACCTTCCAATATATGGAGGGACTGCACCTTATAGATATTTCCATAGATTGGAGGGTTAGGATCATCCGATGGAGATGATTTACAGGGTACAACCTATTTACCTTGTGGTCCAGCGAAGAAACACTCTGGATCATCCTATGAAGTGGGATCCACTATACTTCTTTAAAAAATGCTAGACTTCACGGGCACACAACCAGGGCTGGCAACAGGGCGGGGCGGGGCCAGATGTTGCATTCCCCATCCCTGTCCCCGCATCAAGAAAAATTTCTTGTCCCCTGCTTCGGGGATGGCAGGGAATCCCCGCCCCCCACCCACGGGAAATATCTAATCCCCGTCCCCACCGCACACACTAAAAAACAAAGGCCAAAAGAGCAGATTTGGAATTTTAAAAATTTAATTTAATTTTTTTATAGTGTAGATTATATACTTATAATGGCATAATGTAAGGTATTGAATCGGGACAGGCCGGGCCTAGAGCGATCCCCACTCTGGGCAAATTTTCAAATCCCCATTCCCATCTCCACTCCATCCCGCATGGGGCAGACCGGGGCAGAGCCCCGTTTTTACTGGTGAAATTGCCAGCCCTACACACAACATGCAAAATCTCTACAAATTGCATAAAGGTAAATGATGATATGTGCATTCTTTTGAAAAATTACTTATTTGTGAACAAAACTTTAGCACCCCACAAGCAAAAAAATACTTAATTTGATGTTGTAGGACTGTAGGAGCACACAGTGGTCCCATCTACAATGCGTGGGTCCAATCCCATTAGCCAGGTCTAGACCCGGTCCATCATGGCTCAACCTCAAAAAGCCGTTGCTCCCCAGCCAGGGTCAATGAAACCGTATTTCCCCCTTCTGCCGAATCTCGATCGTACCCATTTCACTTTCCAATGATCTAATCTTCAAGAAAGAAGACAGAAAGACGAAAGACGAAAGACGAAAGACGAAAGATAACCTAGCAACAACCGAGCGGGAGTTTCAGAGGAAAACACTACAAAACATACGAATTCCCAATATATATAGAACAAAAGTAAGATGAAATTTTTTCCTCTGGACACCCCCCTACCGGATTCTCTCTGTCGGAGTTGCAGAAAAAGAATGCCGAGAAGGAAGAAGATTAAGCTCTTATGATGGCCAACTCCTCTCAACACCGTTGCGTATTCGGTTAGTAACAAAGAACGCATCTCTCTATCTTTCTCTAATACAAATTCCTTAAGAACAATGAGATCTGATTGAAAAGATAATTCTATTGATAGAGCGCGTAAATTTCCTTATATTTGTTTCTGAATCTTGTTTTTTTGTTTAAAAACCCTGGCAGTTGGGAACATACCGTATGATGCGACTGAAGAGCAGCTAATACAAATCTGTGAAGAGGTTGGGCCTGTTGTTTCGTTTAGGTCAGTATGGAAAACCCTAGAATCTTGCTTCATATATGGTTGAATGTTTTTTCTTTGGTTTTAGTTTTTAGGACCTCTTGGTATTGTGATTTGATCTTGTGTGTATTGGTAATGGATAGATAAAAGTCTAATTCTTACGCATATGTTGCTTCATGTATCTTCTCAAAGGTTTAGAGAGTTGTATGGCCCTAGATATCTAGGCAATGAGGAAATTTCTCAAGGAATTGGGTTGAATTTCAGAATTAGTAGGATGGTAGTTTGTTTCCCTATGAGTGTGAGATGTCTTCCTAAATAACAAGGAGAAAAGAATAAGCCCCATCTCATAGTAATTGTAGAAACACCACCAAGGAGGGGGGTAGTTCCCTTTAGGCCATTTGACAGCATAATAGAGTCTCTCTTTTGATAAGTAATGGTTCTTGGTGCCATGCCAAAGCATTGGAACCTCAGCATCGAGTACAGTTGTGTTCTTAGATGATACTGCAAGGGTAATGAAAACAGCTTGTCACATTCGAGAAAATTCCTTCAAAGCTGGTGGAGTAGGCGTCTGATAGTCATGTTGTGGAAGTGGTCTAGGTAGGAGCCGATCGGATCTATTTGTAAGTAGTAACCCTCGCTCCCTCCCTGACAATGGACCATGAATGTGGAGTCGCTCCATCTGATATTCATAGAATAATGCCTCTCTCCTTGACCTTGATATCAGTACAAGTGCTTGGAAAGATTGGCATTTCACTCCATCAAATGACCTATACAGTTTGAATCTCTCTCTCTCTCTCTCTCTCTCTCTCTCTCTCTCTCTCTCTCGTGAAATACTATACGGATTGTACATCTAGTGAAATGTGTGATTATGTGTTACCTTTTTTTTTTTGTCATTCTTTTTCTATCATTTTTCCTTACATTTTATTATATCTTTCTTGACTCAAAAACATTGAAACAATCGGGAAACAAAACATGGGTTAAAAGCTTGGTCGAAACTCGAAACCATGACATTTTTAGTTGAAACAATCAGTTTCGGCCAGGAGCCGAGATAAATTCAATCGGAAAATATTGATTAAAAGTAAAAAAAATCCTTGAGAACCATTAAGGAACAATCTTAAAACGAATGAATTAGAGAGAAAAACCATCATCACAAACGTTTTTCTTCATCTTGACGCTCAAAAACAAATTAAAACCTGGTTTGAAGAACTGAAATCGGAGCAAGGATCTAATGGTCGAAGTAATCATCAACTCCCAAAGGATTGAACTTAAAAAAAATCTCTAATGGGTTGAACTTCAAAAAAACTCTAGCATGAGCAAAGTCAATGGCTTGAAAGAGAATTTGAAGAGGAAGAAGTCAAAGCTACAATCTTCAGCACGAAGAAAGATAGAGCTTCAGGGCCCCGATGATTTTCCTATGGCATTCTACCAAAGGCATTGGGAGCCATTCAAGGATGATGTCACGGCCTTTAATCAGGAATTTCACAGCAGATGCAAGATGGGCAAAGATAACAACATTACCTTCATCACTCTCTTACTGAAGAAGGAAGAAGCTTTGGAACCAAAGGATTTTAGGCCGATTGGCCTAATTCTTAGTGCTTACAAAGTCCTGGCAAAGTTACAAGCAATCATAATCAAAGAGGTTATGAAAGGGATCATTTCACAATTCTAAGGAGAGTTTATAAAAAGCAGACAAATTCTAGTAGGAATTTTTATAGCAAATGAAATCCTTGACACCAAGAAACAGAAAAGGAGGCAAGGGAATTATATTCAAGATTGATTTGGAGAAAGCATATGATCATGTAGATTGTGACTTTGTGGATTATATCCAGGAAAAGATGGGCTTCAGCGAGAGATGGAGGAGATGCATTAAAGAGTGCATTTCAACGTCAAAATTCTCAATTATAGCAAACGGTGCCTTGGTTGGCTTCTTTCAAATTTCGAGAGGCGTTAAACAAGGTTATCCATTGTCCCCCTACTTATCTTTGTGGCAGAAACTATCAACCTATTATTATCCTAAGTGGAAGAAAGAGGTTTTATTGAGGGCCTTTCTGGAACGACATCCATTCGCCACTACTTGTCGAGCACAAAACAGGGAGGACTTGAATGGATACTTATTCATTCCCAAGAGAATCCCGCAGGGAGGGGACGACGATAAGCCATTTGCCAATGCAGGAATGCGTGCTCCATAATGCATCTTCAGTTTGTTGATGATATTCTCATTTTCCTTAATAAGAGTGTTGAGAAAATGATGAACTTGAAGAGAATTTTCAGGTGGTTTGAGGCGATTTATGGGCTAAAGATTACCCTTGTCATGAGCTCGATAGTAGGTATTAATATGCTGGATGAGGGTGTGTTGGAACATGCCAAGGTCCTAGGATCCAGAAAAGAGGAGCTGCCTATCGCATATCTTGGTCTATCCTTGGTTATGGGATACCTTCTGGTCCAGTAGTGGAAAGATTCGAAAGGAAGCTGGTTTCTTAGAAGAAGAAATATTTGTCCTTTAGGGGAAGGATACTTCTAGATATCAAGATAGATCTCAACTTTTGGACAAGGAACGGCAAAATTTATTATACATACTACATAGCATGGGTGATATCTTGAGAAATTAGAGGACTATATTATGGGAAAAAAGGTGCGAATAATAGAGCTACCGCAAAGTGCTGTCCACCCCCTAATGGTTGGATCAAGCTGTTCTCTATGGAAGTTTCAAAGGTAATCCGAGTCATGTGGGGATTGGTGGTATATTTCGCGATTCAAATGGTGTACTCTATTAACTTTCTCTGGCCCAGTGGGAACAGAGGCGGAAGTAAGTGCACTCCTTTGCGGTTTGAGAGTTTTCATTGGATCCTTGAATGGCCGGCTAATCATTGAAGGGGATTCTTCTAATGCTATTATGTGGGCAACAAATAGATCTACCTACTGGTCCATTGAAACTAGCAGGTATTATAGCTGAAAATAGAGATATATGTTCCAATATTAACCCAGAGTTTCAGTGCAAAGTGCAATCATCCAACGAACAAGCGGACAAGTTGGCTAAAGAAGGAGCGGAGCTGGCGAATTGTAACCATCATCAAATCCAGTTCTGTATAACAATCAGGAGCGGGGTTTGAGATTACTGTGGGTGGTATCATTTGGGGGAAGCTGATGTGTATCTTTCTGTACGATTAAATTACAGTCTTGCTTTATTATTTATTCTATGCGATAAATCTCTTGTATTTAAAAAAAAACAAAATTATATATCCTTCAGCAGCCACTGTTATATCTTTCTGTTGCGTAAGTGTGAAATATCCTTCTCATTTTTTTGTGAGAGTGGTGAATGGCAAAATACTTGTGTGACAGAGTACATACATTAACCATATCATGAATGTGCTCAGATTCTCTCTCTCTTTTTTTCGTACACTGGTTGGCGTCTTGCTTATGAATATTCTTTATTTCAGATTAGTACTTGACAGAGAAACTGGGAAGCCAAAAGGTTACGGGTTCTGTGAGTATAAGGATGAAGAGACAGCTCTGAGCGCTCGTCGCAATCTCCAGGGGTATGAAATCAATGGTCGCCAATTGCGGGTTGACTTTGCTGAAAATGATAAAGGCGCTGAGAGAAATCGGGAACAGGTAAGGATCAGCTAGATAAATAGTTATCAGAAATTTCTGTTTTCCCAAATGCTAATTTCCTGTATGTGTATGTACAAACTTAGGACAAACTTGCTTAGGATGGTGCTTCTCGTGTGGATATGTTAATTAGTGATTTGATTTTGTAGAGTGATTGTTGTACTTGATTGTATTTCAGTTTTTATATTGAACATGTTCTCTCTTTTTTGCAATAATGTTGTTATCTTGCTCAATAAAGGTGGAAACTTACTGTTGTTACTGTCCTTGCGGTTTGTCTAGGATGACCTTCTATGTGATGGGCTTTTGAAATCACGAGATATGGGATGATTACATATGATGTGAAGTTTGCTCTTTTCACATCATTGTCACTGGGTTGTAGTGCTTTTTGAAATGTGGTTTTGGCTTCAAGCGCTTATGGATTCAGGACTCAGGAGCATTTTATTTTGCTTCTAATTGTAGCCTACTTACCTTGATTTGGAGATATTAATAACTAAATTTCTAAACCTTCCAACAAGGGATTTATCGAGTCCTAGAACAAAAAATGTAATTTGGTGAACTTTCAGACATCTGAACGCTTTCTAAGTCAATTTTGTTCAAAATGGTGGTAATATAATTTACCTTATAAATCAGGATTATCTTGAAAATTAAGCATAAACAAGATATATAAGTAACTAGAGATGTCGTTTTTCTGGAATGAATGGTCAACACATTCTCCCTGCAAACCAGCTCACTAGTTTTGGGAGGTGCATAATTAATTATCCATGACGTTTTTCTATTTGACTGAAC
This sequence comes from Tasmannia lanceolata, assembly GCF_043159265.1. Taxonomy (NCBI): domain Eukaryota; kingdom Viridiplantae; phylum Streptophyta; class Magnoliopsida; order Canellales; family Winteraceae; genus Tasmannia; species Tasmannia lanceolata. Next base: position 40,846,338 of record NW_027518689.1, read on the forward strand.
GATTTACATATTTACTCTGAAGATCAACTCATGTGCTTATAGTTAGAATGTCAATCCAAATTTGTATTCTTTATATCTATAATTTTTTTTTTTTTTTTGAAATGGCAAAGAGATATCATTAAAGGAAGGGGGGGTGGGGGACGACCGAGATGGACCACACCCAAAATGGTACAGGGGAGAAACAAGATAGAAAAATACAAAAACTACAAAATAAACTACAGAGGGAGAAAATCAAACAACTCCAACTCCGTACGACCAACCCCACTTCTAGCCAACGCATTCGCCTCCCCATTAGCACTCCTCCGCACGTGTTCGAAGACAGTACCCGATACCGAAATTAAATCCTCAATTTCATCAAAAAAGGATAAAATCTCCAAGGAGGCAACACCACCCTTTTCAACCAACGAATCACATTGAGTGAATCGCCCTCCACAATGGCGTTATCCAAGCACTCTCTATCTAATCTCTTGATACCATGATATACAGCCTTCACTTTTGCCTCCGAAGCATCACATCTCCCCAAAGGACTAAAATAGGCCCACACAACTACACCATGGTCATTACGGAACAACCCGCCAACCCCAGCCGGGCGCGGATTTCCAAAACTCGAACCATCAAAATTCAATTTCCACTTCCCATAAGGTGGAGCCTCCCAACGCTGATTAATCCGAGGCCTATTTTCCCTTACTGAAGCAAACTACCCTCCATCCCTCCCATAGATCGAATGCCGATACAAAGCGGAAGGACGGAAGACATTTCACCCAAGATATCGATAGTGCAATAATTTTCATGTAAAGCCAATGAGGTGATTTGCCAATCCCCTCAAAAAGTCTAGAATTTCTTTCTTTCCAAATCACCCACCATGTCGCAAGCAAACATATATTCGACAAAGTTTTTCCTTTCTTGCTCCATGGCACTAATTCCCATTGTAGCATCAAACTTGAAATAGATAATGGAAACACCCGAGCAATACCAAACCTCAGAAAAATGTAAGCCCATATCTGACAGGTGAATGAGCAATGCATGAAAAGATGATCAACAGATTCCCCATCATCTAAGCATAGAGGGAAATGGTCAATAAGCAACATACCACGCTTTCGAAGAAAGTTAACCGTTTGAATCTGATCACGACATACTGCCCACCCGAAGAAACACAAACTCTAGGCGGACAATGAAATTTCCATATCTTGGTTGAAATGGATGATACACCATTAGGCATTAAGATAAAATTGAAAGATTTGACAGAAAAGATGCCCGAAGATTCCGCGGTCCATATTCTTTTATCCAAACCGTTCCTCTTAATGTAACACCCATCAAGAAGCTCAAGAAAACGAGATGCCGACTCTAACTCCCAATCAAAGAGATTCCTCCTGAAAACCGGTGCGCATATATCTATAAAATATGTGCTCTTTTTTGAATAACCTATCTATATATTAATACAGTTAACATCTATGTATGTGATTAAAAACGCGGATGCGGCGCTGGACGCGGCCAAAGTAAATCCTAGTCGACTCGGGACGGCGCGGTCGAGTACTCGGTTGGCGCGGTCGAGTACTCATAATTCAGGATAGTCATAAGAGTTTTTATTAGGGTTGCAACTCGGGTCGGGCTTTGCAGAACCCTACTCTACCTGAGAAACTATCTCGGGTCGGTTCGGGTTTTTTTATAGGAAAACCCGAGATTCATAAACCCGACCCTACCTAAGATAATTTCTTGGGTGGGGTCCAGTCGGGTCGGGTTTTTCCGCATTCCCTGGCTTCTCCATTCTTGGTTTATCTATCCTTTCTTGTTTTATTTCTCGTGGCCATAATTTGTTTTGTCTAGGCAAAATATAGATCTATTACTTGGTTTGTTCTTCTAATTTACGGCATCTCTAGGGAGATATGGTAGGTTATATTCGATTATCATTCAATCTCAACAATGATCAGTTATTTGTTTTTCTTTATTTCATTTACGGTGGTGGTTCGGAGGTGGTGTTGGGGTTAGGTGTATGTGTTATTTTCTGTTCATATATTTTTTGTATTCTACTAACCTTTGTAATGGCTGGACTACTTTACTGCCCTTAGAGCAACTTTGGTTCTCTAAAACAACCGAAGATATTGTGCTATAGCTCATTTTTTGTTTCTTCATTTTCCAACAATTGTGGCAAATTGAAACTTGATTGGCCATCTTATAAAATGTTTGGCTGCAAGCCTGCTTCTAATGCCTGCATTAAAATAACATGGAAACCATCATCTTGTTGGGAGTTTCCTTGTTTCCCAATCCTTTTTTTTTTAATGGCAAAGAATTATATTACTAAAATTACAAATGTAACTTTAACATTTGTCCTTCCAACGTGCTGGAGCCGGTGTCATTCCCTTATCTTGGAAGCTCGGACTATCCGGCCATATGCCAGTGTCAGGCACACCAACTAAGTTAAACCAGTTTCATGTTAGATGAGATGACGGTACACGACTACTTCGGTCAACAACGGGGGAGATTGCCGATGTGTGACTTCCTTGGTCCTCACAGGGGGGATCGCGGGAGCGGGACTACTTTGGTCATCACAGTAGAAGCTACTGCAGTTGTGGTTTTGAAATAGAGGTCTTAAAAGATGTATATCTAGACTTTAATGATGTTGGATACTCAGTTCTAGATACCCTTCAAGCGTTACATCTGCAGAAGGATTGCTACAGGACAAGCCTTATATTAATTGGAAAAGGACAAAGTATTAACGCATCACCCCGAACCTCGCCACGGAATACCTATGGGTTTGAAAGGGCAGATCGGACTCGAACCATCCCAGCAGGCAATCGAAGAGCTACTGATAGAAGAAATGAAGAAAATAGAGGGACTACGCCAGACCGCAAATGGCGATGCACGGAATGTGGATATGACAATTTTGGACAACAGGCAATCTTGGAGTTAAACCAGCTTCTGCACCCATGGATCCTAATATGAAACTCGTTTCAGAAGAATGAGAGTTGTTGCAGGATCCTGGCAGGTATCGTAGGCTTCTCGGTAAACTTATATATCTCACGGTTACTCGGCCAGATATTTCATATGCTGTTGGAGTTGTCAGTCAGTATATGAGCTATCCACGTACTTCTCACTGGGCTGCGGTGATACAAATTCTCAAGTATTTAAAAGGGGCTCCAGTGAAGGGATTGATATTCAAAAGACATGGCCATATGAAAGTTGAAGGCTTTTCTGATGCAGATTGGGCTGGATCCTCAGCAGATAGACGGTCCACCACTGGGTATTGTACATTTGTAGGTGGCAATCTTGTTTCATGGAAAAGTAAGAAGCAGGATGTTATAGCTAAGTCTGGTGTAGAGGCTGAATACAGGGCAATGGCACAGACAAGCACGGAACTTATTTGGCTACGTTCACTTCTTTATGAAATTGGCTTCATTTCATCTGCTCCTTCACAGCTTTATTGTGACAGCAAAGCTGCAATATACATTGCCAACAATCCAGCCTTCCATGAGCGCACCAAACATATTGAAGTGGATTGTCATTTTATCCATCAAAGAATCCAGAAAAGAGAGATTTGCACTGTGTTTACTCGGTCAGGGGACCAATTAGCTGATATGTTTACAAAGTCCTTAACTAAGTCTTTAGTATAAAGATATGAGTCAGGGGGAGATTAAGCCTAACTCATTCATTTTTCTCTCTAAACTTTTTGTTAACAGAACTAATCCAGAACCAAACCATCCCCTCCTGTTACAGTGAATCTCTTATAGATATTGGTTGCGATTCAACAAGATAGTCCCTCCCCTCTCAAGGGCCTAATGTATGTGAGGGCTGTTGTGAATGACAAGGTAGTGAAGGCAATGGTGGACACAGGTGCCACACATAGCTTCGTTGCAGATCGAAAAGTTGACTGACTTGGGTTCAAGGTGTCCAAAAACTCTAGCCGTATGAAGGGAGTGAATTCGGAAGCAAAGCCTATTTAAGTATTATGGAATGGTCAATGATGTAGATCTACAAATGGAGGAGTGGAAAGGGAAAGCTAGTTTCATGGCTATTCCCTTGGGACGATTTTGAAGTCATCTTGGGGAATGATTTCTTTACAAGAGCAAGAGTGGCAGTATTACCACACTTAGGGGGAATTTTCATTGGAAATGAAGAAAACCCTTGTTTTGTCCCAAGCATGAAAGATGAGCAGCATGATAGAGAGCAAAAGGCTGTGATGCTCTCGGCTTTGCAAGTGAAAGATGGATTGAGGAAGTGGCAAGTCACATATCTTGCTGCTCTTGTTGAAATGAAACCCGGAAAAGTGGTGGAAGTAGAGGACTCAGTAGCAAACTACTATGAGAGTCTGAAGAAGTAATGCTCCTAGAACTTCCAAAAGTCCTCCCACCTCGAGTTGTTGCCAGGAGCTTGATCTCCTGCACAAGCACCTTATCGCATGGCCCCCTCGGAGTTGGAGGAGTTGCCCAGCCAATTGGCGGAGTTTCTAGAAGCTGATTCAACCATCAAAAGCCCCTTATGGTGCCCCGGTACTATTCCAAAAGAAACGGCTCGCTCCGTGCTAAACAAAATGACAGCGAAAAACAAGTACTCTGTACCATTTGTGGCAGATCTGTTTGATCAATTGTCAAAAGCAACGTACTTCACCAAGCTGGATCTAAGGTCAGGCTACAATTAGGTATGCATTGCTGCTGGAGATAAGCCAAAGATCGCATGCGTGATTCACTACGGTTCCTTTGAGTATTTGGTCGTGCTTTTTGGGCCAACAAATGCACCTGCAACCTTTTGTAATTTGATGAATGATGTCTTTAATGAGTACATTGATCGGTTTGTTGTGGTATATCTTTATGATATAGTGGTCTATAGTCGGTCTTTAGAAGAACATGTACATCTATGTAAGGTGCTGACCAAACTAAGGGAGCACCAGTTGTATGTAAAGAAAGAAAAATGCGAGTTTGCCCAAATGGAGGTAATGTTCCTTGGGCATTGGGTGGGATCAGGTAGCGTTCGTAGGGACCAAAAATGGATATGGAATGATGCTTGTAGAGAGGCCTTTGAAAAGATTAAGAAGGCAGTAGCTTTAAAACCAGTCCTACGCCTTCTGGACTTTGAATTGTCGTCTGAAGTTCACACGGATGCCTCATATCGTGCTATTGGATGGGTGCTTGTCCAAGAGGGGCACCCCGTGGCATATGAAAGTCAGAAACTCAATGAAACAGAGCAGAGATACTCTGTTCATGAGACGGAAATGACTGCCGTTGTGCATTGTTTGCGAGTATGGAGGCATTATTTACTCGGCACCAGATTTGTAGTGTGGACAGACAATGTAGCAACCGCTATTTCACCATCTAAATGTAGTTTGGAGTGTGCCGCCCCAGATTTGACCTAACACTAGTGCACAAGCTGGGGCGGCACAATCAAGTGGCAAATGCTTTAAGCCGAAAGCATGTAGAAGAGATTGTGGTGGCCAACGAAGCACGGGTACTCTCTCGGGGGTCACGTACCCGTACCCCACACATATGGGGTGCGGGTACGCTCGGGTACGTCCCGGGTACGCACCCCAGAAATTTTTTTTTAAAAAAGAAACTTTTGTGATTCGGGTGCGTGTCGGGTGCGTTGGGGGTGCGCACCCGACGCACCTGACACGTTTAAAAAAAAAAAAACTTTAAGTTAAGGGGTGTGTGTGGAGTAAAAGGGGGGGGGGTTTAAAACTTTAAAAAAAGTATAAATGCACGATTTAGGTTTTTTTAAAACCCTAACATCTCTCTCTCTCTCTCTCTCTCTCTCTCTCTCTCTCTCTCTCTCTCTCTCTCTCTCTCTCCCGACGGCTCTCCCTCCGGCCCGGACGGCTCCCTCTCCCTCCGGCTCCGTCTCCGTCTCCCTCCGGCTCTCCCGACGGTTCCCTCTCCCTCCGGCTCCGGCTCCCTCTCCCTCCGGCTCTCCCTCCGACGGAACCTCCGGTATTTCTCTCTCTCTCTCTCTCTCTCTCTCTCTCTCTCTCTCCCTCTCTACTGCTCTCTCTCTCTCTCTCTCTCTCTCTCTCTCTCTATTCCTCCCATTTTTTTTTTCTTTTTCCTCCCTCAGATTATGGCAACCGATTGTGTTCCCCAAACCTATTTCCTCAGATTAATAGGTTTAGGGCTGACAATCAGTTGTCATAATCTCCAAACTTAGGCCCTTTTCGTTTGAGATTTTGCCAACTGATTGTTTTTAAATTTTAATCAAACCTATTTAGGGCTGACAATCAGTTGTCATAATCTCCAAATAGGTTTTGGGCTTTCTCCCTTTTGGGAGCACAATCGGTTGTCAAAATCTGAAACGAACAGGGCCTTAAATCTGTGTATCTCTGTCTCTCTCTCTTTTTTTGGGGATTTTGTGAATCTGTTTTTTTGGGGATTTTGTGAATCGATTTTGAGTCCAAAAACAGATTATTGGGCCCTCTTTCTTTTGGATTTTGAGGACAGATTGTGAGTCCAAAGCAGATTTTTGGACTCAAAGTCTGTTGAATCTAATTTTGAGTCCAAGAATCAGCTTCGGACTCACAATCTGTTCTCAAAATCCAAATCTGATTTTTGGGTGCAATACATGTTGGCTGTTGAGAGTCCAAAACTGAGTTTTTGGTGCAATACCTGTTGGCTGTTGAGAGTCCAAAACTAATTTTTGGGTGCAATACCTATTGGCTGTTGGTTGTTGGCTGTTGGCTGTTGAGAGTCCAAAACTGATTTTTGGGTGCAATACCTGTTGGCTGTTGAGAGTCCAAAACAGATTTTTGGGTGGAATACCTGTTGGCTGTTGAGAGTTCAAAACTTATTTTTGGGTGCAAATACCTGTTGTCTGTTACTCTGTTGAGAGTCCAAAACTGATTTTTGGATGCAATACGCCAGTACCTGTTGAGACTTGAGACTTGAGAGTCTAAAATTGCTTCATTATAAATTTATAATTGCATTGCATTGGATTGCCATTTGCCATTTGCCATTTGCCATTTGCCACTTGCCTTTTGAATTTACATGGGTATGTTTGGTTGTATAATGTGTATACAATTGTTTAATTTACATGGGTATGTTTGGTTGTGTATACAAATTTACAATTGGTGTTGCCTTGTAACCTTGTTTGTTTCAATTTGTGTAATTGAGAATTAGAGTCCCTTGTTTTGTTGGGTTGCAACGTTGCGTACTAAAATTGTTTTTGTTGTTTAATAGATTTTAGAATGTCTTCATCCGGTGCTAGTAGTGCCGCCCAAACCGCACATACGTCTTCTACTGATGAAGATTTGTCGAAGTCTTTATGGAAGCATGTCTCTAGATTTGATAAAGATCCTAAGGGTGGAGGGAATGTGAGGTGGCAATGCAATTTTTGCAGTAAGAGCTTCAGTAGCTCCTACACAAGGGTTAGGGCGCACTTGTTGAAGATAGCGGGACAAGGAATCGGACCATGTTCTAAAGTGAAAGCAAGTGATCTACTTGCAATGCAAAGGTTTGAGGAAGAATGCAAAGAGATTATGAAGCAAAATGCTCCCAAGAAAGTGCCATTGCCGCCATCGTCGAGTACTGGATCATTGGGTTGCACAAGTATGTTTGTGGCTCCAAGTTATGATTTGAAGAAGAGAAAGACAAGTGGAAATGTGAGTGCACTTGAAAAAGCTTTCAACATGGCGGCCCGTGATCAACTACATGCCGAGATTGCTAGGATGTTTTACTCTGGTGGCTTGCCCTTTCACCTAGCAAGAAACCCATACTATGCTAGTTCCTACACTTTTGCCGCTAACAATGCACTTTCGGGGTATTTGCCTCCGGGGTACAACTTGCTTAGGACAACTCTACTTCAAAGAGAGAGGGCTAATATTGATAGGTTGTTGCAACCTATTAGAGACACGTGGAGGGAGAAAGGCGTGAGCATTGTTAGTGATGGATGGAGCGACTCACAGAGGAGGCCTCTCATTAACTTCATGGCGGTATCGGAAGGTAGAGCTATGTTTCTTAAGGCGATAGATTGTTCGGGGGAGACAAAAAACAAGCATTTCATTGCTAACTTATTGAAGGAAGTCATTAATGAGGTTGGACATGATAAGGTTGTCCAGGTAGTTACCGATAATGCTCCAAATTGCAAGGCGGCCGGACAACTTGTTGAAGCTCAATTTCCTTCCATATTTTGGACCCCGTGTGTGGTGCACACACTCAATCTTGCTTTGAAGAACATTTGTGCGGCAAAGAATGTGGAAGTAAATCAAATTGTCTATGGAGAATGTAGTTGGATCTCGGATATTGCGGGAGATGTCATGCTAGTGAAGAATTTCATCATGAATCATTCGATGAGATTGGCCATATTCAACGACTTCAATAGTTTGAAGTTGCTTTCCGTTGCCGAGACTCGCTTTGCGAGTGTTATTGTGATGCTTAAGCGATTTAAACTCTTAAAGCAAGGTCTACAATCGATGGTGATTAGTGACAAATGGAATTGCTATCGAGATGATGATGTAGGAAAAGCAAAGTTTGTGAAAGAGAAGGTGTTGGATGACATTTGGTGGGATTCTATCGATTACATACTCTCTTTTACATCTCCTATGTATGACATGCTAAGAGAGTGTGACACGGATAAGCCTTGTCTTCATTTGGTTTATGATATGTGGGACACGATGATTGAGAAAGTGAAGACGGCAATCTATAGGAAGGAAGCAAAGAGAAAAGAAGAAGAGTCTAGCTTTTATGAAGTGGTGCAAGAAATTCTTTTTGATCGTTGAAAAAGAGCAACACTTCGCTTCATTGCTTGGCTCATTCATTGAATCCAAGGTTAGGTGACTTAAAATTTTATTTAGATTAATAGTTATGTTCATTGTGAACTTTATTTCCTACTTTTAACATGAAACTAAATTATTTTTTCTATTCTTGAAGGTATTACAGCGAAGAATGGCTTAGTGCCGGTTCAAATCGTGTTCCTCCACATAAGGATACAGAGATTTATGCAGAGAGGGTAAAGTGCCTCAAAAGGTACTTTCCCAATTCAGCAGATCGCACGAAGGCTAATGTGGAGTTTGCCCACTTCTCTATGAAGTCTGGATTATTCAATGACGTTGATTCTATCAATGACCGAGCTACTTTAGAGCCTCATGATTGGTGGGCTGTCCACGGTACGTGTGCTCCTATGCTTCAAAGCTTAGCTTTGAAGCTTCTTATGCAGCCTTCGTCTTCATCTTGTGCCGAGAGGAATTGGAGCACTTACTCCTTTGTGCGTTCTTTGAGAAGGAACAAGATAACTCCACAACGGGCTCAGGACTTGGTTTTTGTTCATAGTAATCTCCGTCTTCTATCAAGACGATCTCCACAGTATGCACAGGGAGAGACGAGGATGTGGGACATAGGTGGAGATTCATTTGACTCTTTTGAGGATGTTGGGGTGCTTGAAGTTGCTAGCCTTTCACTCGATGAGCCGGATTTGGAAGCCGTTGTTTTTACCGATGATGTAGATGATGATATTGGAGATGAGGCGACGGACATTGTATCTTATGAATGATGCGATCGTAACATTTTGTACTTAAAGTTGGAACTTATGAAATATGGAGTAATATTAGATTTTGCTATTTTGCTGATGTTAATTGTAATTTGATTGTTCTTTAATTGTTTTTAATTTTTATAAATATATAATAAAATAATAAAAAATATTATTATATTTAACGTACCTGAACGTACCCGCACCCGGGTTTTTTGGAAAATCAAGTACCCGCGTACCCGTGTTGTGTCGTACCCGTACCCCGCACCCGTACCCGTGCTTCTTAGGTGGTGGCCATTAGTGCAGTGGAGTCAGACTTCTAATCTCGGATCAAAGAGGAGATAGAGAAGGATGCAGCAAGCATTAAGCTTCTTCAACAAGTCCTTGATGGCACTACTCGGCGATTGTGGGCAGATGATGGTGTTCGCTATGCTAAAGGGGGGTGAGTGTATGTTCCTAGCTGTGGCGGATTGCGGAGGGGAGGGCTTTGTTAAGGAAAACTCATGACACACGTTGGGTTGGTCATCCAGGCCAAGAGATGACTTTATACTTGTAGCCAGAAGCTATTCAGAAAAGTACTAGATTTCGTCTGAAATCCTGAGATTTGGGATTTTGTTAATATTTCAGTCGAAAGATGTAAAACATGCAAATAAATAAAGAAAAGTGTCTGTCAATTTCGACAGACACCCTAACAAAAATCAACTCCACTCCAGAAAAGTGATGAAAAAAAGGAAAAAAAAACAGTGGTGAATAATCTTTTACCTGGGTTTTGGCCATGATTCGTACTTAGATGTCGACATATTTGTTTACAAGATTTCATCCTAAATTTCATTCCGAAACCGAAATGTTTCCGTTTCGCCGATGACCGAAGCCAAAACCAAAACCGACATTTAAAACATTGTTACCACAAACAAGAACCCTATTAACATCTCCAAACTATAAATGGACCAGAGATAACTGAACTCGGTACCTCTTCAATTTTGCAGAGGCCATGGTTCTCTGTGTAGACTGTAGAGCTCCCTCCAAGCACACAAGTTTCTTCATCTTTACAAATTCAAAAGTGCTTAAATCCTATGACGAATGCTTCATAGGGGGAAGAGTTGGCTGTTAAACAAAGTTATCTCTAACTTTGGGGATGATTATGGAACAGAAACACAATAAAATCCCCATGTTTCCCTAGCTAAAACAGCTGGGATTCATTTGTGGCTTTGACATGTTTTCTTGAACTTGTTAATTCTAATTTCTAGCCTTCGCCACTTCAACTGTGATAACTTATTATAATATGGAAAATGGCAATAGAATTTGTGGTTGTCCTAATCTGTTAAATATTGTGAATTGCAATTTCCTTGTGATTTTTTAGTATCAACTTTAAAGAAAGGAAGCATGTATCCATTTCGTATGTATGTGACTAAACCTTATTTCTATTGTAACTGCAATGATTTCTACGTTTGTAGGTATTTTTATGCTATGCATTCTCTCTCTCTCATGCAGTTCAATCATGGGATAATGAATGAATGCTATTATTAGGACAATATTAATTTTCACATTATCTGGCGGGATATTTGTCTCATATTCTTGAACTGGAAATTTATGCTGTAGGGTCGTGGTGGACCAGGGTTGACATTAAACACCGGTTAGTCTTCCAACTTTGAATTTGTTTGCATGTTAACTCTTTTCTTGTAAGTATTACTCTTAATCATCCTGCCACTTTCTTTGATATTGCTTCTTAATTCTTATGGACATGGAGCAGATCAGAAACCATTAGGCGGCCCCGCAAACCCTGGGGACTCCGCTCTCAGTCAGCCAATTGGTCTTCCATTAGCTGCGACTGCCGCATCTGTCATGGCGAGGGCTCTGGGTGACGTACAAACTAGTAGTATCTCTTCAAACCCAAATGGGTTCCAAACCCAGTCTGGTCTAGGCAATGATCCTTTAACTCACTATCTGGCCAAAATGTCCAAGACCCAGTTATATGCAATCATGTCAGAGATGAAAGTAGGATATATCTCTTTTGTTGTCTTGGTGATTGAACATGCCCATTTTTTAGGCTTTAAATGTGTGACATTCTGATCGCAGGTAATGGCTACACAAAACAAGGCACTAGCTCGACAACTATTGCTTGCGAGTCCACAATTACCCAAAGCTCTTTTTCAGGTTAGTTTTGATTAAGAAGTTTGAAGCTGAGCTTCATGTTATCCTGCATTGATATATGCATACCCACTTTCATTCAATGACATAATTAGGTGTGTTGTTTTGAAATTAAAAAAAAATAGGTGTGTTGTTTTGAATTAAACAACCTCCTAATGTCCAATGGGAAGAATGCTTTACTTCTGATTGCTTCCAGATCTTTAGCTTTTTGGGTCTGTGCACAGCCATTTTCATTTGTTTCATTTATAACATTCTTGTACCAAACTGTAACCTGGACTTTTCTTTTCTCGATGTGGCTGTGCAGGCACAGATAATGCTTGGGATGGTCACTCCTCAACTAGTATGTCTCATTTACAGATTTACCTCAAAGATTGTCATTTCCCCACATTTAGGGCACGTCTGGCAGCCAGGTTTTTTTTTACATGATAAATTGGTTTCCCCAAGTGGTGAGAGAGGGGCAGAGCGGGTGAAGTGGCTAGAAATCACAAAACAAACAAAAAAAATCGAGTAGATTTTTCTGTTTCCTGATTTTTTGCCACTTCTGATCGCCCAAGACACTAGTTTCCTGTTTTTTGTTTCCTGATTTTTAGCCACTTCACCCTAATCTCCACTTGGAGACCACCGATTTATCATGAAAAAAAAAGGGCAATGATAAATTTGCACCCCCTGCAGTACGCATACGCACCCCTTTTAGCGCCTTTTGACGTCAAATCGTGGTATAAGTGGTGCGTATGCTTACTCCAGGGGGTGCGAATTTATCATTGCCCAAAAAAAAATTCACGGTAGCCAAACATGCCTTTATGGTTTGCGGCTAAGCAAATATGTTTATATTGTCCCTGAACTCCGCAGTTGCAGATGCCAAATATTCGGCAGTCATCCAGTTCACTCTTGCCTCCACCATTGTCCGACAGGTTACCGGAACAGCCGCCAGTAATTCCATCTCAGCATGGGCAAACACCTCCTGTGCATAATAACATGCAGGTTGGGATGCTTCCCAGAATACCTGACACTCAGGTGTTTACGATCCCTCAAAATGCACTCTGTCTTTCTTTCTTTTTTCCTTTTCTTTGTGAATGGTCCTCAAAATGATTTGTTCTCCCAGACTTCGGTTCCTCCAGCTCAGCATGCCCATATGCAACCTCAATTTCAGCATTCTCAGCAAGCGCAAATTTTGTTACCGACAACTATGCCAGGGCTTTCTGGAGTTTCGGGGGTTTCAGCTATACGGCCACAGCCATTCAGTGGTCTGTCTATTCGACCACAGATCCCATCACTGGCCACTCCCAAAGCTTTGACGCATCAAATACAACCTCCTCTGCTGCAACATCCCAGACCAGTTGGAGCTTCAAATTTAGGGAATAATCAGTTGGCCCCTCCAAATGCATCTCTCCAGCATTCAATTCTGCCCCACGTGCTATCTTCTCACTCGACCTTTCAGGTTCTCTCTCTCTCTCTCTCTCTCTCTCTCTCTCTCTCTCTCTCTCTCTCTCTCTCTCTCTCTCTCTCTCTCTCACACACACACACACACACACACACACACACACACGCACGCACCCTCACTTTGTGAGTGTCGCGCATACACGCAACACTCACAAAGTGTGAGCCTTTCAAACTATATTTACACGATGCTGTTCTCGTGGTTAGATGGGCTGGGGTGAGGGACTGCCTTAGGTCTGCTTGTTCTCAGTTCTCGTTGTTTTCTGGATCGAAGCAATGGTTTCATAAATCCGATGGATGCGAAGTTTCTGACAGTTCATTGAATTGATTCAGATACTAGGTGTTTGCCCCAGAAATGAAATGCAACGCAAAAAACATATAATTAGACAATTTAGAACAGTCCAAAGGGAATTGAAAATCTCCCTGAATATATGCTTAAAATGTTGCATTATTTTATTTTATTTGACATTCTCTGCATACGTCTTTATTCCCTACAAATTACAGACGAATGATAAAAACTACAATCAAGGGGGAGAATCTATTTCAGCATGGTCCGCTTTTCTTCTCACAAATTTTCAGCTATTAAGTGGCTAGGAATCAATTCCATTGGATGGGTTTTGACATCTATATCAGATTATTATTTTCATGTCTAATCCTTGTTTAATTGCAGCCGGGCTCATCAAGTTCTCCATTATTTCCGGGCGGAGCCGAGACGATCTCTAGGGAGGCTGCGACATCCGCTCCAGTTAGCAATGTTGCAACTTGGATGCCTAGGGGTAACCCACATATGAACTTTCCTTTGGGGATGGCCGAGCAAACCGGCATGGGCAGTGATACATCGGAACTGATGAATCATCCTTCAAAACTAGCGAAATTGGAAGACGGAAGCAGTGCTTCTCGCATGATGATGAGCGGAAAGAACTCTTCAATTGGGTCTGTGCCAAATCAAGTGTTTGGATCCAGCTCATTACCTGCACACCGAATGCCTTCTGGTGATGGCGCACCACAGTCCGAGAAACAAGTTCCACAGGTAATTTCTGCCCGTCAATAGCCTTTTAATTCACATGATTTATTATGCTTTTATGGGATAAACTATCAAACGGTTTAAACCAGACGGTCTGGTAGCTCACAATCCATGCCATCTTTACTTGTCAATGGGTGCAATATGAAATCTCTGGTTCAATGTCATTTTTGCTGAAGTAATTTCTGCATGCTCATCTGCCTCAGTTTGGAGTTGAGTGTTCAAATGTTTTGCTATCGGACACTAGAAAACTAATACATATCATCCTGCATTGGACGATACAATTAATTTCTTGGACAAAAGCAATGAATGTATTGGACAAATTTAAAAGACATATCTTGAAACCCCTTACATCTTGTCAGGAATCAAATTGGTGTGTTTATGAAGTTCGATGTTTCTTTTCGCGGTATATTTAGGGGCCGTTTGGATATGCAGATTTTAGAATCCAGGTTTTAGTTTGAAAACAGTGTAAAAGAGGGTTCATGATCAAGCTGTTGTATGCTGTCCTGACAGCGTTTCTTGGATTTTAAGTAAGAAACCCGGGTTTTAGAAATCCCTCCCCCATCCTGAGAGTTCTAAAACCTGGAAACATGGGACGATCGCCTGCTCTATTGCTGTCGGAAAGAAGGGCAAGAAATCAGAAAACAACGGCTGGTCTCTTTCTTCTCTTGTCTCCCATCTACAATTTTGAGGAAATCCAAGATTCTAGAATCCGCTTATCCAGACAGCCCCTTAAGGTTTTCTATTCTCCCTACTAAGAGTTGTTCGTGTTTGATTAGTTTTTGACCAAAGGGTTATAACAAAGCCCTAAAATTTTAGCCATAGATTAAGATGCTTTGGGGAGGCAATTCTGTATTATGTTTTTATATTTTTTCCTATTTTTTGCATATTCTGTGATTTCTATTTACCGTATCAATCATCGCCTTTTTTTTGCTGAAATTTTAATCATGGATACCCCATACTGGGAGTAGAACCCCACCAGAGTTTTGGGTCCAGAGATCAACGCTAGACGGGGCAACTTTTTCATTGGGCTTTTTGGGTTCTCTTCATGTTTGAAATCCAATCTTGGCTATCCTTTTCGTAAATCTACACAAGGTAATGTTTTTATTGGATTTTTTAGTGTAAGCAATCCAATTTTGTGTTTTCTCCATCAATTGGTGTTTGCCTTGACCCTATAGTATCACTGCCATTTCAAAATATTATTAGATTATCATCGCTGGAGTGAAGAGAAATGTCAAACAGTAGCAACGATACTGGTTCTACCAACATTGGAAGTTCCAGAGTTGGCTATGAATCAAGTGATGCCCCTTGATAACATGCTGGTGCCTATGGTCCCTGTTAAATTGAATGGACCATATTATTTATAGTGGTCACATTTTGTAAAAATGCATGTCGAAGGACGTGGCAAACTGAGGCATCTTTCAAGGAGAGCCATCGAGCCAACAAAAGATGATCCAGCTCGTGACCGTTGGGAGACAAAGAATCTCTCTGTGATGTCGGTTCTTATTAGCTCTATGGAACCGAAACTAGTCGAGGGTTTGTATTCCTGCAGACAACAGAGGATATTTGGGATATGGCAGCACAAACCTATTCTCAAAGTACAAAATTTTATGAGGATCTATCAGTTCCGGATGGATATTTTCCACCTTCGACAGGAGGAGAAGTCGCTTTCTAGTTATTATGCCACACTTGGGCAAGGTTTTAAATTTCGGTTTCGGTTTGGTTTCAGTCGGCACAAAAGCGAAAACATTTCGGTTTTGGTGGAAATCTTATAAACTCAGGGAAACATATTCAAATGATGAAATTTTAAGATGGAACTTTGGGAAATGCTAGAATAAGCACGAATACATTATTACAAACCATCACATAAGCAACAAAACCATCAATAATGGCTTAATCACATCGAACACCTAGTTACATGCATTGGCGCGCTTGTCTAGAACAATAAAAGTCAATAAAGAAGTACACTGTAATGAAATATAAGAAATTACAGTAACTTGTCTCCCCTCCTAGGCCCCAACTCTATGTCAATACCACATAGATTTACGAGGTATTATTGGTCCCATATCCAACATAGGCCTTTGGATGCTCCGATTAGAAGAAGTGACTCGTGCCAAGTCGACGGAGTAAAAAGAGGTAGATGCAGACTGAAAACAACTTGGGTAGAATAAGTGAGGAAAGAATTAAGGGCTAGGAACATAACAGAGAACATGACCTTAGAGGCTTAGATAGGATAGAATGGAAGAAAATGATTCATGTAGACGAACCTAACTAGTGTCAGGATTAGACTTAGTCAATTTGAGCCGGGTAAATCCTTTCACCTTCTTCATGAAAATTTTCTAAAGGATTCATTAGCCGACGGCTTAATTGAGTTGAGTTGAGTTGCATTGGTCCCATGCCGATCTGACATCCCATGCATAAGATGCCGCTACTTTGCTGTGCAGTTCAATGATGTTGGCATCTTTCCATTTTTTTTTTTGCCATTCCAACCATTTCGGTCGAATTTTGGGAATTTCGAGAATTTCGATCAAATTTCCGGAATTTCAGTTGGAAATAATGATGTGGAAGGACTTCATTGGGATTTCATTTTGTGGGGATGGAAACAAAAATATTTTGGTCGTTTCGGGGAAATTTAAAACCATGCACTCATGAGCATGTGGGAGGAGCTCGACTTTTATGATCATTTGAGCCAATGTGTAATCCTTATGCAGTTGATTACAGGAAACGTGCCAGGCGGAACCGTATTATTGATCTTTTGGTTGGCCTTAATTTGGAGCAAGAGTTCGATTCTAGTTCAACTTCTAAATCACGACTACTTACCAAATCTTCAGCAAGTCTATGCTCATGTTCAGAGTGAAGAGAGCCGCTTGGCCAATGCACAAAGTTATCACCCTCCTCAGATAGAGAAGTTGGCCCTTCCTCTACCTACAGTTTCCAAAACGGTGATAAAGGAGGTGGCGAGAACTTCTCCATGGATTGCGATAAGTTGAAGTGCACCTGCCATGATAGGGAGCTTTGCTGGGACCTTATAGGTCGACCAACACAGTCTACGCAAAAAAGGAGTCTTCTTACCACACATTGCATCTTCCACATAGCCTACACCTGTTGTTACACTGGAAACTTCCCATGAGGCATCTCCCACAATTTCTGCCTCTCCTATGGTGGTTCATAATTCTCAGAATGAGGTGGAACACATGCGTCTTCGAGTGTCCCAGTTCGAATGTTCATCTACCTCTGCCTATACCCACACAGGTACATGCGCATCTCCATTCCACTCTTTGGCTTCCATGTCATGGATCATTAATTCCGGGTCCAGACCACATGATAGATATGCCTTGTATGTTTTCATCTTATTCTGTTTGTTTTGATTGTGACAAAGTCAAAGTTGCTGATGTGAGCTTGCCTTGATTGTGGGGAAAGGAGATGCTCCCATCACGCCTATTTTATCATTATCATTTGTCTTGCATGTTCCAAAACTTGAAAAGGTTTAAAATTTCGGTTTCGGTACCTATTTCGAACCCCACCGAAATCCGAAATTTCGGTCCGAAATTTGGTATTAAGCTTTGAAATTTCGAAATTTCGGACCGAAATTCCGAAATTTCTGACCAAAATTCCGAAATTTCTGACCGAAATTTTGTAACAATTTTTTTTTTAATAAAAAAATGCCATTAAAATGAAATTTCGGTCCATTAAAACGAAATTTCGGTCCAATTGGCGAAATTTGGAATTTCGGCGAATTTCGGTTTCAGTCTTTCGGTCTGAAATTTCGGATTTTGGTCAAAATTTAAAACCATGCTATTAGTCATCTGTCCATTTGTTCCATTACCAAAGCTTTGAACGATATTGCACATTTTTCCATCTCATCGTGTGTTTCACGACCTATATTCGAGGGTGACAATTGGTAGTGGTTGTGAATCTAAAGAACTTTACCTACTACACGACTACACGAGACCCCATCCCGGCTTCCAGGAGCTCACCACTCTAGTATAATCAGTAGTAGTCCTGAATGTCACAAAGATGTGTTAATGGAGTGGCATATTAGACTTGGTCATTTGTCTTTCCAGTACTTGGGACGATTATTTTCCAAGTTATTTGATTAAGTTCGTTTGAAATTTAATTGTTAGATGTGTGAGCTTTCTAAAAACCATTGTACTCTTCTAGTCTTCTACGATGAGTTATAGTACCAGTACTAATCCTTTTGAACTTGTTTACTCTGACATTTGGGTGCCTTCCCCTACTGCATTATTTGGATATCAGTGCTTTTTTTTTTGTAGAGGACTATACTCCTTGTAGTTCGGTTTACCTGATGAAATCCAAGGACAACATTTTTGCTATCTTTAGAAATTCGCAATGATGGTCTGTACTCAATTTGACACAAAGCTAAAGATCATTCAGATACTGTGAGGAGCTTTCCAAAAATTGTGTTTCATCTCTTTGGATATTACACAAGATCTCGTGTGTTTATATGCCCCAGCAAAATGGTATAGCTGAAAGAAAAAACATATGTTTACTGGAAGTGACTCAAACTCTCATATTTAGCACAAACGTTAAAAAAAAATTTTGGTCTGATGGGGTCCTTACTGCTACATTTCTCATTAATTGACTGCCCTCACATGTTCTTGGGTATAAATCACAGGTTGAAAATTCTTCCTCCCAATCGACCCTTATTCCCTGTTCCTCCAAAAATTTTGGCTGTGCACTTTGTTCAAATTCATAAGATATCGCGTACTAAACTTGATCCCAAGGCCCTCAAGTGTGTTTTTTCTGGGTTACTCCACAACACAGAAAGGGTATCCATGTTATCATCATCCATCCTGTCGACTGCCATCGACTTGTGTCCTTGGTTGTCACTTTCCATGAATATGTTCTGTTTTTTTGCTCCCAGGGGTCATCTCTTCAGGGGAGTGGGTACTAGTGCCAACGAAGAGATGAACCATTTTCTCTTCATATTGTTGTGTTTCCCTCTTCATTTGACACAAGCGACACGGACGATGACACTAATTTGAAGGACAATGAGCCTAGGAAGGGGTTGCAAGTAAATACGAGGAGGAAACAAAAAAAAGGGACCGATTACCTCTGGAGAATCTACCCTTGAATTCATGTGTGGTTGATCCTAGTTCTCCTCCTGTTGTTCTTGATCATACTAGCCCTTTTTTCTGTTGGTATATCTCCCACTGATCTTAATCTTTCCATTGTTGTCTGTAAAGGTAAGCGTACATGTATGCAACATCCTATATCTAATTTTGTTTAAGAATAGTCATCGTCTCTTTACCATTCCTTTCTAGATACCTTGTCTTCGATATCTTTCCCTTCCAGTGTTGTAGATGTTTTATCTCATCCTAAATGGAGAGATGCTATGGGAGAGATGATAAAATCTCAAGAAAAAAAAATGGTACTTGAAAATTAGTGGATCTTCCTATAGGACATAGACCGGTGGGATATGAGTGATTATATGCCATAAAGTACAAGCAAGATGGATCGGTGGACAGATTCAATAGACATTTGCCCCATTTGCCGAAATAAACTCCATCCGAATGCTATTCTATGTTGCTGCAAAATCGAATTTGTCCCTTCATCATTTGGATATCAAAAATGTCTTTGGCTTGGTTTGATTGGTTTAGTAACACCATAAAGATGGGATATTCACAATACCAAGATGATCATATCATGTTCATCAAATGAATAACTCAAGGCAGAATTGCTCTAATCGTCTATGCTGATGATATGTGGTAACTTCTGATGATTGTGAGGAAATTCACAAGTTGAAGGTCATTTAAGGTCTGAATTTGATATTAAAGAACTAGGCAAATTGCAGTACTTTCTTGAAATCGAACTGGCCCTTTCAAGTTGCAATACTTTCTTGGGATTGAAGCCAACAACGACACCTATTGAGTAAAATCACAGGTTGGGTTGTGAGGATGGTGAGACTGTGAGAGATTGATTGATTTATCTCTTGCTCAACCTGATATTGTGTATGTCGATTCACACTCCGAGGAACCCCGTACATGGATGCTATATATTGCAGTTTGAGGTATCAGTGTTCACCTACCATGGTATTTCTGTTAAAGAAGGATGGTCACTTGAAAGTTGAGGCATGCACAAATGTCGACTAGCCTAGATCTGTGTTAGAATTAGACAGACGGTCGACATTGGGTTATTGTTCATTTATGGGGGTAATCCTGCTACCTATTGCAATAAGAAACAGTTAGTTATTCCCAGATCTAGTGGGCTCATAGAGTGTGAGGTATTGTTGCTTTCATAGATTGTTAAGCTTAGTTAGGACTTTCTACATTTAGTCCTATGAACATGTATTATGATGAAAAAGTTTCCATTAGAATTGCACATAATCCCTTAAAACACGATCGAACAAAACATATTGAAGTTTATCGTAACTTCATACATGAGAAGCTCAAGCAACTACTGATATGTACACCTTACATTCCTACACATGCACCACTTGCTGACATCCTTACTAAAGTTGTTGCTTCAGATCGATTGTCCCAGATAGTTAGCAAGTTGGGCATGAATGATATCTTTGCACCAACTTGAGGGGAGTGTTGAGATATAAGGAGTTTATTGGGGTTACTTTATGTTTACATGGGTATAAGTGTAATTTTATATTGTTTTCACTTACTAGTGGCATTATTGTAAATACCTTATATTTATAATATTTAAGGAGAGATAGAGGAGACCGAGGGGTCAACCAATATCTCTAATTCTCTCCCAAGTTTTCTCTCAACTCTTCCCTCTCTTCTTCCCTTCATCCATCTTCTATCTTTTCCTTCATCAGTATCAATTTCTACTCTGTTTGAAGTTTCCCAGTTCAGTTATTTTGCGTAATTCTGGAAAGGGACAACCATACTTACCAGCGCCCCCCCTCCCCAAAAAAAAAAAATGAACAGATAAAAAAAACTTGCAGAAAGGATGACACATTTTTTCTTAAACATGGTTATAGAAAGGACAGAAACGTCAATGACAATTTTTTTCTGCATGTTACTCCCTATTCTGAGAATTCTGGACTTGTGTTGTTATGCAGCCAACTTTGTCTAGACAGCTACTGGTGAGGAGTTGGCATGCCTGATTCTGGACATATGTGACACAATTGTCCTTGCAATAGTGCTATTTACAGGGTAGCTGAAAGATAAAATGCCATATATTGCCTTCATATCCTTCCATTGAATGCTTTCCTTTATTTTTTCCCTCTGTTCATTTCGCAATTCAAGCGCACTTTTCCCCCAGTGATAGTTCCACTTAACAGAGAGTACAATGCACACTTCACTTTTATTTGTTCTTCTTGGTGAATAGTTTTGTTGCCCCACTGCTGAGAACATAAAATTCTGTTAAGACTACAAGTAAACATTGATTTGATGCAGAAAAATGGCAAGCTAATCTTCATTTTAGCTCTTGCTAAGCGTTCGTAATTGATAACTAGAATGAGCCATGGGATGAAAACTAGTTATTATGCTGTGTGTATTGATTTTCTCATCGATTTTTTCTTTCGAGTGCAGCTTCTGCCTGAATTAGAGCCTGCTCTACTGCAGCAAATTAAGAGCCTGACACCGGAACAGTTGAGTTCATTGCCACCAGACCAGCGACAACAAGTCATGCAGCTCCAACAAATGCTCCGGTGACTTTAGTTCAGACACGTCTGCCGATTTCTGAATTCCCTTCACCAAGAAAAGGGTGACATACCCAAGGTACATACCAGTCTTGAGTATAGTTGGCCAGGCGTTCTTCTCAAACGGTGTCCTGTATTCATCAATTGAAAAGGCGGCGATGGAAGGTTGATTGATCCATTCACATCCCAACCATTAAAAACAACAATAGTTTAGGAATCTTGTTATTATTATAATTTAGTTCAATGTAACAAACAGGAAATGGGTTTTTTTTGTCCAGAGCTTCTGTTGAAAATTTGAGGCCATGGGACTGTCCACTGTTTTGTGCTTTTGCTTGTTTCCTTTGTTTCTTTCTCTGATCTCATTTCTCCATAGGATGGAAGGCTATAAATTAGAATGCTGTACATTAATACATGACTTTATTCTTCTTGAACTTCCTTTTGCTTCTAAAAAGAGACTCTGAACATCAGTTTTTTAGGAGTTCCAATGGATATGGTTGTTCTTTGAAGGTGGCTGTTTCCTGTCTATCTGATCTGTTTTAAACACCCCTTTTTTTATGTCTCGCACCAGTAACTAAACACCCGTTCATTATTTTAATAAGTATTCTTAATCATGGTTTAAAAGATGACTGACTACGTGGACATGTGCCATTGGGTTAATCCTAACGATCAAGTGGGTCCCAAATGTGAATCTCTCACACACGCCAAATCATTAATTTTAAGTAAGGATTCTTAATCTTGCCGACCCCAGATAGTTTGGGACAAAGGCTTTGTTAAGTGAGTTGATTCTTAATCTTGGTTTAAAAGATGACTGACTACGTGGACAGGTGCCATTGGATTAATCCTAACGATCTAGTGGGTCCCATTTAAAGTGGGTCCCAAATGGGACTTATGTATATAATTGGCGTCATAATGGTCGAATGCACTTTATCACTACAAAACTAGTGGCCTGAGATTTTATTTTATTTTCCCTTCCCTCTGATGTTTGTCATTTCAAGCATTTCAATTCCAAACTTCTCCATTTGTGGTGGATTAATAACAGAGATCGATTGTATATGATTTAATCTAAATAAATGTTTTAAGCATTTAATTTAGGGAAATGATAACAGCACTGCAATGTTTTTATATTCACGCTCAAGCTTCTTGTCTTTTAGTGTTTAAAGGGCGGTCAAAAGGTTATTACAGTCCCAAAAAGCTCTCACAAGCCCTTTAAATACTAAAAGACAAGAAACTTGAGCGTCAGTATCAAACCAGTGGAGCGCTGATATCATTTCCCTTAATTTATGATATAACAAAGAAGTGATTAGAATTCTGTTGTGAAAAAAATAAAAAATAAAAATGCTTGAAAGAGTTTTTGCCATTTCTAAAACTATTATAACCCTTGCACGCAAATTATTAATATTTGATTTTTTTGAATGACAATTTTTTTTTAATGAAACAAGATAGGGCTTGTGAAGAAAGAAGAGAGAAGTTAAGAAAGACTCAGGTCAGGCCAGGCAACGCCAGAGGAAGAAAGTCAATGTAAAACAAGTGATGGAATGCTGGTTGGCCCACAACTATCTTTTGTAAAAAGTCCAATTATCTCTCTTTACCATGGTGATGGTATTGAGAGAGAGAATCTTTCATACCTTGTGAAACGAACAACAAAAACAGCCCTTAACTTTCCTAACTTGATCAGCCAACACAAGGATCCATTGAAGCTTACTCCTGTAATTGCTTGTAAACAAAGCACTTAGCAACACCCATGTACAAACAAAGCCACAAAGTACTCAACCCTGCAAGAACCCAGTAGTAATAATCTAAATGTGAATCATTAAGATTATTCCCTAACCACTTAGGATTGATCTTCTCAACAACAGCGATGACAACGCTGCTCAAGAAGCTACCCACGCCGAAGATGCTAAGATAAGCGGCGGACCCCATGCTTCTCATCCCATCTGGCATTTGATCATAGAAGAATTCTTGCAGACCCACAATGGTAAATACATCTGAAACACCAGTAATTACATACTGTGGAATTAACCACCACACGCTCATTGGAACTGTAGCCTTTGGTTGATCAATAAGCCCGAATTCTCCAGCAATTCTATGCCTCTTCATCTCTACCAGAGCTGCCACTACCATGCCAATCACAGAGAGAAAGAGCCCGACCCCGATCCGTTGGAGCATCGTTAGGCCTGACGGGATTTTCGTGATTTTTCGTAAGGTCGGAACAAGAAGGCGATCGTAGATTGGTAGGGAGATGATGGCGGTGAGGCCTGTAGAGACTTGAAGGGAAGCAGGGGGAACTTTGAAGGAGGAGAAAATGTGGGTGTCCACTGTGCTACTTTGCTTAGTGAAGAAAGTCCCACCTAAGGTGTACACCACTGCATACATCAAGCAACTTAACCAGATGGGGATTAGTCTTATTAGTAGTTTTATTTCTTCCACTTGAGTCATGGTGCAAAGTCTCCAGTCATTTTTGCTCTCTGATAGTTCATCTTGCTCATCTATGATGGAAGCTTTGTCCAAAAATCTACAATGGCAGAGTTAGTGATAAGTGTCATAAGTGGTGAAGATGATATTTTTTACAACCCCCTTGTTCTCATAGATGCTAAACTCTTTCATATTTGAGTTAACTCATTAGTAAAACGAGTTGGCTCGTCAACAACTCATTGTGCATAAAAAGTGAAAAAAAAAAAATCCACTTTTAAGATTCCAACTATGACCACTTATTTCGTAGTGCAATGTCAGAAATATAAGTAAAGCTATTTAAGCACTACATTAGTAGCAAAATATCCTTGGGTTTTTATTCAATCAACAGTCAGTGGTTCCAGTTAACTCGGCTCAACCCACCTTTGGGCTGAGTTGAGCCACCGAGTTTTGATGCAAAAGCATATGAGGGGTCCAATAGTTTGGTGATAAGAATTAGTACAAATGACTTCACTTTTGGGAAAATACAAACAAAAGGAGGTGGAAATGCGAGCGGTAAAAATATCATTTCCTTTTCGACGGAAAATATGAGGAGATACAAGTACATGCGGGGCCTTTGTCAATGATCCAGACCGTTTATCTGCTTGCCCTAGCTATGGATGTGCAATGCATCAAAACCCACTTACATCGGATTATTCTTATCCTTTGATTTCCATCTATTAAAGGGACAATGAGAAAACAAAGAATCAAAATCAATGTTGATGGTTTTGTCAAAAGTCTTTGTGTGGAAAATGCAAGTCATTGCATGTTTTCTTCACTTGTTAATGTCTAGGCTAGATCATAAAAAGTCATGGGGAGTTCCTATGATATTGATTAAGATACCTAAAGGACTCGTGGGGACTACAACATAGTGTTTAATGTATTTAGCTATTTTATGAGTGTCTTGTATCTATGAGTACGAATTCATGGGTGTACAGAATTGTAAGCTTAAAGAGTAGAGTAAAGAGTAAAGGTTCAAGTGTAAAGGTTCAAGAGAGAAGAAGTGTATAGATTCTAAGGAAAGGGGGAAAAGAACACCAAGTTAATTGTAAGTTGTTTTGATATATAAAAGTTCATTTATTTCGGTGTTTTATTTGTGTTTATATTGGAGCTCTACATGGCCCTTTGGCCGCGTATCTCCCAAGCTCCCTTACATTGCTCTTCTGATCAGAACACTACATAGATCAATCCAATTAGGCCAACAAAGGATAGAGTTGTCCGACAAGACTAGATTTTGATCCATGGCTCATCTGTAACAAGGCCTAACAGATAAATGGTTTGGATCATTGAACAAGTGGGCCCTACTTGTACTTCTACCAGCTCACTTTTTATTTGCTATACGGACCCCTTAAACCCTGTGTTAGAAGTGTAAAACAAGTGTATTGGCCAACTTACTTGAATTGATTGGTATGAGCAAGTGATCTTGTTCCTGGAGGATCTTCCATGTCTACACCTTGGTTATCCCTTGTGGAAGAAAGCTTCCTCTTACGAGCTGCTGCAACAAGAACTTGTGCAATTCGAGTTAAGGGACTCCCTGCCGGAGCTCGTTGCCGGTACGATCTCCGTCCCCAAAGAAAGAGCAAAAGTGAAAAGGCCATGGAAATAGCCGGAATTCCGAACCCGACCCCCCATCCCACATTGTCTTGAACATATATTACAAACACCAAGGCTGATGCTGCCCCGCTGCATATCCCAAAATACCACCAATTGAAGAAGGAATTCTTGGCTTTCTTCTCTTCGACGCTCTCTTCGTCAAATTGATCCGCCCCGAATGCTTGAACACACGGCTTGTGTCCTCCTTGGCCGATCGATACTAGATAAAGAGAGATGAAAAGGAAGAATTTTCGAAGTCGAGGATTGATCACTGTTGCTACTAGAACTAAGTTGATGAGTCCCTGCAATCAATCCTACTTAATTAAGTGTGTGTAAGAGTAGTAAAAGCACTAATAGTATTCAAACTAGGCAATTTCGCAAAAAACCATTCTGATGCTCACCTTTTCAGGAGAGAACAGCCCACCTAGCAGCAGATTTTGTATTATTCATCTGAGGTGGCTGTTCTCTCCTGAAAGAGTGAGCCGCGAAGCAGTTTTTTTTTTGCGAAATTTCCTAGCAAATTCCATACACATATATACATGCATATATGGATTATGAAGTGAAGAAGGAGAGTGGTCCGGATCGTCCATCCATTGTGTCTTACCTTTTGAACATAAACAGCTAGGTACACCAACTGAGCGTAGCCAGGTGGATGTTATGTATGGGCTATATATGGTTTCTAATTATACTAACATTATGACGAAGGTCATGTCATAGATCATAAAAAATTAAAATAAAATAAAGTGAAAGGGTTAGATGATAAAGGTAAGTTGACTTATCGGTTAACCAGAGGCACAAATCAAATTCCTCTGTACTTAATTAAGATAAACACCGCCCTCACAAACTACTGGTCGATAGTGCAAATAAGTTTTCTAGCGGATACAATGATCCTGCTCTAGTGGTGCCCCCTCAAGCAACATGGCAGCCTTACAAACACATACTATAAAAAAAAATTGGAGAGCAAAGAACCAAAATACAATTACTTTTTTAAAGAGCAATTTCAAATATTTATACAAAATAAAGTGGAAATCATAGAATTGCTACCCTTAAAATGGCAGAAAAAAATAAATAAATAAATAAACCCGGCCAATGATATTGGCACTACCATGTTTTGATAATTGCACTAAATCAACTTAACTTTTAGGCTCTGTTCGTTTCAGATTGTGACAACCCAAAGTGATTATTGGCCCATAATTATGTTTAATTTTGGGCCAATAATCAGGTGGGGCTCTCACACCCCGGTTGTCAGAATCTGAAACGAACAGAACCGTAAAGTCCAACAATTAGTTTTGGACTCACAATTGATTCTCAAAATCTTGAACAAGTAGGGAATTATCATTTAACTAGCTTTCAAAGTTTATTACAATGCCCAAAAAAAAAAATCTGTGAGAAGCCAATTAAAAAAGAAAAGACAAGATGAGTTAGTACAGTTATAAAAACATAGCAGTGCCGATATCAGTTGCCAAAATCCCAAGAGACCAAGTTGTGGTTATATCATATAAAGACAAAATTTTAATTTAAAATCAAAATAAAACTTCTTTTAAAAGAAAAGGTCAAAAGCTAGGTGGAGAGAGAGAGAGAGAGCTAACCAGGAGATAAATGAGGGAAGAGAAGAGAATGGTTGTATACCGACCCAAATAAGAATCAGCAACAAAGGCTCCAAAGAAAGGAAGCAATGTGGAAACACCACTCCATACGTTAATGTTCTTAGCCGCGACCACAGTAGAGTCATGCATGATGTTAGTCATGTATGTTATCAAATTCCCAGACACTCCATAATAAGCAAATCTCTCCCCCACTTCCACTCCTACCAAAAAACCATTCCCAGATTATGAGAAGCGATTCTTCACAGAAAAAAAAAAATACTGAAAAAACAGGATGGAAAAAAATCAATTCTGATTATTCTATATAAATATAATAGTACCTATTAAGTAAATGGAGGATCTCCATCCTCCTGTTAAAGGCTTTCTCTGTGTTCCATCCGCCATGGAAAAAATGATTCTCAAGTTGGTCCAACAGAGGAAATGCTTTTGAGCTGTCTATGTATATATGTATCACGGTTACTAAGGGCACGGTCTGGCTGACAAGGAAAGTTTTTTCCTGACAAATCACAATCTCCAAGTGTAACTGATCGATTGATTCAGGATTTTGTTTCCTGATTTCTCTCCAATTTACACTTGGAGATGGCCATATGTCGAGAAAAACTTTCCCTCATAGCCACATGTGCCCCTAAATGTGCATGATTTCTCAGAAAAAAGCGGAAAACCAATGTCTCATGTATTTATTGAAAGGAAGTGATATATTCGCCTCCCTTTTCTCTCTTGTGCCACCCCCTTTTAGTGTGTGTTAATTTTATGAGTAGTCCCAATGTTTTAAATTTCGGTCTTCACCCAAATCGAAATTTCAGTAGAAGCACTCGAAATTTTGATAATTTCGGCTGAAATTTTGTAAAGAAATAAAAATTAATATTTTAGCAAAGATTTCTGCAGAAACTTCGTAAATTCCAGCAATTTCGGTTTTGGAACGTTTCGATGTCGGTCCTGACCAAGATCCGAAATTTAGGAGGATTTCGGTCTTAAATTTAAAACCTTCGTTATGAGTTATGACTACTCTTTTAGAGTAGAAGGTGGTGGTCCGTAGAAGAAAATGGGGGCGAATATACCATTTCATTATTGTAACTTGTAAGGTTGGGCATGCTGACATGCTGTGACGCAGACACTTGATATTAGGTGGTGTGCCTCTACTTAGTTTCCTCTCTGAGGTCCAAATCGAACTTGAAGGGCATTATGAAAAACTCCATGCTGTTCTGATAGTGACACCCCGTCTCTTTATTGCTTCTTTCAAGTTCATGGTACAGGTGGGGAACTGATATATTTGCCACTTTTTTTTTACTTGGGACAGCCCCCTTGTAGTGTATTTATGATTACTCGTTTACACAATCCGGCGAATATATCATTTCCCTGTAAAAAGGATATAAGGGTGTCAACGGGCCTCAACAATCCGGCTGATCAAACGGATCTTTTTACAATCAAAGAAAACTACTAAAAATCCCCTAAATAATATCTACACGAATCACCCCAAAAAATTTCTTAATTACTAATCGTGCCATAAATAGCTTTGAAGTTCTCCTTTTACCCATTTTACCCTTATATCACTCTTACAAATCCCTAAAATCTCTCCATCCATTAATCGTTTGAACTGCAGCCCAAAAATACAGTGGGCCTACATCATTTTGGTGATCAAACCATTCATTTGTTTGTCCCAGACATGGATAGGAAATGCACAGAAAATCTCCTCCATAGGACGATCATAACCCTCTGATCCCCATTTTAAACATAAACAAATTGGAGGGTTAGGATCATCTACGGAGGAGATTTTCAGTGCACTTCCTATCCACGTCAGGGACTAACAAATGAATAGCTTCGATCACCAAAATAATGTGGGCCCACTGTAATTTTGGACTGCACGTCCATGCACGGCTAAAATTTCTCAATTAAGAGAGCCAGAGAGAGAGAGAGAGAGAGAGATTAATGGATGGGGAGATTTTGGGGATTTGTAAGTGCGGTATGAGAAAGGGTAAAATGGGTAAAAGGTAAAATTAAAAGCTATTTATGGCGTGATTGGTAATTATGAAAATTTTGGGGGATTCATGTAGATACGTTTTTATCTAGGGTGTTTCTCCTAGTTTTCGCTTAATTTGGATGCCAATTTTAATCCGAAATATCCTCTTTGAGGATCGATGAGGGCTTGAAAATTTAGGGGTGTCCACGTCCAAATTTGATTAGGGTTATGATTTAGAATAAATCAAAAGGATTCCTTAGAAATCTTATATTGCATGGATACAAGTATTTTAGCAATTTTATAACAAGGGATTTGCCTAAGGACCATCAAAGAATAAAATGAATAAGACAAAATCTGGGAGAGGAGATGAATTCTTGAGAGAGAAAGATTTAAAGAGAGGCATCAATATAAGGTAAATTGAGAGGAGTCACAAAGGAGTAACTAGGGCTGCAACTCGGGTCGGGCGGGTCGGGTTTTGGAGAACCCAACCCTACCCGAGAAATATCTCGGGTCAGGTCGGGTCGGGTTTTTTTTCGGAAAATCCACGATTCCCAAACCCGGCCCTACCCATGATAAATCTCGGGTCGGGTCGAGTTTTTTCATGTTGACGCAATTTTTTAAGGAAAATTCTTGTTTGGCAAGGCAACTCAACTCATAGAAGTAGAAATTACACTCACATTACACTTGAATCAAACAATGATGTAATTACACTCACACTACACTTGAATCAAACAATGCCGTAATCAAACAATGTTGTAATTACAATCAAACAATGCTGAATCAAACGCTTGAATCAACTCAACTCATAGAAGCAGAAATTACACTCACATACAATAACAGTGGGTGCGTGGGTTTCCACTTTTAACTTTTAACTAACAATAGAAAAAAATGAACATACTATAACTTATGTAACTCGGGTCGGGTCGGGCCCCTTCAAACCCGGCTCGACCCGAGATTCATGCGGGCTTTTGAATGCTCAACCCGGCTCGACCCGAAACCCATGAAACCTGAACCCGACCCAAGTTATTTTCGGGTCGGGTCGATGCAGGTCGGGTAAAACCCGGCTCGAGTTGCAGCCCTAGGAGTAACCTAACTCTTATAGCATGTGTGATTGCAAAATAAAGTATTATAATATAAAAATGTAAGAGAAAAAAAACTGAATAAAAGTATGAGATGAGAAAAAGGCACAATACCTGACCCTTTCATCTTAAAACAAAGTAAACAAAATTCAAGAAGCTAATGGATGAACAAAACTGGCTCCAAATCAGTTTGGAGGAACTTCCTCCAACCCCTCTAATAGCAAGGGGTGTGGAAATATCAATTCCATGCTTACTTTTTGGTTTTAGAAGGAATTGATACTTCCACACCCCTTACTATTAGAGCTATTAGCAAGGGTTTGGAGGAAGTTCCTCTCAACCAATGTAAGAGAAAAAAAACTGAATAAAAGTAAGAGATGAGAAAAAGGCACAATACCTGACCCTTTCATCTTAATAGAATTAGATTAAAAAGCAAGGAGTTATCAATTTCCTATTCTATTAATATAAAAATAACAATGCTTCAGCTGTTCTATTAATATACAAGACAAAGGGGGTGTAACTATCACTTTCCTTCTCTATCAATAAAACAAAGTAAACAAAATTCAAGAAGCTAATGGATGAACAAAACTGGCTCCAAATCAGTTTGGAGGAACTTCCTCCAACCCCTCTAATAGCAAGGGGTGTGGAAATATCAATTCCATGCTTACTTTTTGGTTTTAGAAGGAATTGATACTTCCACACCCCTTATTATTAGAGCTATTAGCAAGGGTTTGGAGGAAGTTCCTCTCAACCAATGTAAGAGAGAGAAAACTGAATAAAAGTAAGATATGAGAAAAAAGGCACAATACCTGACCCTTTCATCTTAATAGAATTAGATTAAAAAGCAAGGAGTTATCAATTTCCTATTCTATTAATATAAAAATAACAATGTCTCAGCTGTTCTATTAATATACAAGACAAAGGGGGTGTAACTATCACTTTCCTTCTCTATCAATAAAACAAAGTAAACAAATTTCAAGAAGCTAATGGATGAACAAAACTGGCTCCAAATCAGTTTGGAGGAACTTCCTCCAACCCCTCTAATAGCAAGGGGTGTGGAAATATCAATTCCATGCTTACTTTTTGGTTTTAGAAGGAATTGATACTTCCACACCCCTTACTATTAGAGCTATTAGCAAGGGTTTGGAGGAAGTTCCTCTCAACCAAGGAAGGCTTCCCGTTCTTCTTATAAATTCTTATGCCAACATCTATTACCTCTGTTGTCGTTGCAAAGGCAGAAGAGAAACCTGTTTAGGTGGGAACTAAAGTGTGGAATTGATATTCACACTCCACTTTTTCAGAGACAACGATTACATACAAATTTAAGACAACCAACAACAAATTAGCTATCACAGACCATTGTGGTGTGTCCTATCTTGAACTGGTCATGGCAAAAGGAATTCATGCTGATAGACAATAATGGTAACCATTAGATCCAATGGCCTTTAAAAGAATGGTTAGAGGCAAGATTGATCGGTGGTCCATGTCTAACAGGCAAAAGTACATTTATAAGTCGGCTAGGTCTTTCAATTAATATGGTTTCGGCACCATAACAGGGCTGCTAAATGGCTTAGTACCATATTTTCATCAATTGCTATTTAAATACAAAATTGCTATTTAAATACAATTGAGGTTCTAATAGTTAATATTGCTGATGACCACATTTTATACAAGGTTTAGCGAATATTAATTTATTACGCAAGTGTTGTCCACCAACCTAGGGGTCCAACTTGGTCGGACTCAACCAGAACTCAACGGGCTTAACCCGTTTTTAACTTAGGATTGGGAAAAGCCAACCCAATTTAATTTCAGGTTAAGTTAGAGTTGAGGCCTTGCAACCCGACCCGACCTCTGTCCTCTAATTTTATCTTGATTTTCTGAGTTAAGTTTTTTTTTCTTGCATTTTTCCCGTTTGGCCCTAGGTGAACCCGAAATCAAGCCGACCCGATTTGGAGAAAAGCAGGTTAGATGGGTTGGGCTAGGGTTGAGAGATTTACAGGCGGATTGGGTCAGGCTTGACCATCCTTGAGCCAAGACTCACGTTGGGTCGGGTGAGGGTTGAAGGAAAGCTACCTTGGGTTGGGCTAGGGTTGGCTTCAACCCGACCCAAGTTGCACCCCAACACCAACCCTATCCCTTCCCCTTGTCACGTGGTACTTCTTTTATCCAACTCTCTCTTTGCCTCATCCAAATTTTTGATGCAC
Source organism: Tasmannia lanceolata (assembly GCF_043159265.1). Taxonomy (NCBI): domain Eukaryota; kingdom Viridiplantae; phylum Streptophyta; class Magnoliopsida; order Canellales; family Winteraceae; genus Tasmannia; species Tasmannia lanceolata. The sequence goes on from NW_027518689.1 coordinate 40,878,882, forward strand.
TAGGTTTTATATGGTGAGAAGAAAACCCGACAGCCTCCTACTGCTACTGCCACTGCCACTGCCAGTAGCTGCCTCTCTGCATCCTGCCAGCTGCCTTTCTATAGCCTGCCATTGATGTTGTTGCCGTTGTCAGTGCCATGCCCGTCTATGACTGTTGCAACCACCACAACAGATTCCAAAGAAGAGACCGAAGAATGTTTCCATTGTACTATATGTACTTTGAACAACATTAATGTTCAACTGTACGTGCTTTAAAAACGCTTCTTAAGGATGTACTTTTTTTATAATAACACTGGATTTCTGCATTAGTATTAGGAATAAGGGATTATAAATTATCAGCATAGGAAGAATGTCAGTTCCTAATCTGGGAAATAAGATATAAGAGAATATAAATTTATGGAGCATGAATTATTAGAGCCCCAACTATAAGAGATATAAGATGATGTAGAACTTCTTGAAAGGAAGGTAAACTGAAGCTAGCTGGAACAAAAGACAGACTAATTTCTGACTCCATGAGAAGCAACTCAACTAGCACATTACGTGTTAAAATAACCCACATCTCAACTGAACTCTCCATTGATCTGGTATTACATCCGACATTAAATACAGGTGTAAGGATAGTTATGACATGATTGTCTCTATAATAAAATTATTCTAAACATTTATGACAAGTAGAAAGAGGTTCACCTTAGTCTTCCTTGTCATTAGGTCTATACCCCTCCCTGCTTTCACTCTCTGTGGCAGAGCTGCCTGTATCTTTAGCTCGAGTTTGTCGCTTCTCACGACTATCCTCGTCGTCTTGTTGGCTAATGTGTCGGATGAGCATAAAGACACCCACCAAAAATACGATAAGGTATACAGTTCTGATGCTGATTAGTGAATTGATGAAGCCCATCAATGAAGGACCACTAATTGTTTGCCGAACTGTTCTTCCTTCCCTATATCCTTCAAGGAACCGATTAATTTGAGACCCTTGATCCTCCTCATCTAAACTTTCTGAACCTGCAACCTGTTGCACAGATAATCTAATAAAAACCCACATAGCCACACCAAATGGCATGGATTAATGCTTCATTTCGCTTCCAAGACAGCAAAGCAAAAGTATTGAATAATAGCAATGATTCAAGAAAGAGAACTCTGATAAGAGTTTCCAAAAATAAAAATAAAAAGGCAACAAGGTCCACATTCAGTGGGAAAAGCTCCATGAATCAGAGGTTAGGATTGTCAACAGGGGGGATTTTGGTGTATGGCTCATCCAGAATGGATCGAGCAGATGAGTATTGGACCATCAAACAGGTGGAACCCACTAGTAGTGTTGCCCGCTCCAATTTTTCCTAAGGCTCCATTCATTGTGCATAATATTTGTTTTAAGCTCATTTTACGTTGAAAGAAACAGAGCCTAGGAGAAAATTATCCAGACACAAAATCCATCATTTAATAATTAGTTTTATTTCCAGTACCAGAGCATGAGTGAAACCATACTAGCCAGAAATGTGCTTTTGCAAGAAGACGACTTTCTAACAAAGACCAGGTTTTCCAATGGCAACGAAGAAGGATAGAGAAAGCAGGGCAGAAAATTTGTGCCTTTTGATACAAAAATAGAAATTGTCCACATGTATGAAAATTGGAAAAAACCACCAAAAAGATGTGCCTAAACTTACTACTTTATCATATCAATAGCCATTATGATTCATGAAAGGAAGAAACATGTTCCATAATAATAGACTGAAATCCAACTATATGGAAAGTATAAAAATAAGGGATGCAAGGCAAGTCCCTTTTTAAAATGTGAATAATGGTCATACAAACTCGTTACTAACAATAATACTAATAATAATTAGAATAATAACGATAAATAAAGAAATGAAAATGAAGAACAGTTAATTCATTATGGATATCATAAGCTCTAAAGGTTTGACTACATAATCCAAGCCAAACAATACAGATCCTTGGTTGTGATCCTTCTCCTACCTCCCTGGAACAAGTTTACTCCTATATTCAAAGTGAAGAGTGTGTGGGTGCGCTATGCTGCCGAGGCCGAGGCTGAGGCCGCGACAAGATCGATCAACACTTGCGACATTTTCACAAAGAGGTAATATATGACACCCTTCTACCACAGCTGCCCATGCACCGTCTCATCATGCCTCAATTCCCTCAAAAGAAATTATAACAATTTTCAAAGAGGAATTGGAGAGTCTAAGTCGTCTGATGGCTCAAGTTGAAGGACAATGGACCACATCCACATCCACATTTGCCCACACATGTACTTTTTTATCAGCTTATCATGCATCTTCTAGTTCCTCTGGACCATCTTGGGCCATCAATTCAGGGCCCACAATCACATGACCATTATGTCATCCTTATTCTCCTTCTATAGAGTTTGTACAGGTTAGGATCAGTGATGAGAAATTTTTCCAGCATCCCGAAAAGGAAATGCACTTGCATCTCTGTCTTTAACTCTTTCTCATCTTTGCATGCTCTAAACTTCACGAGTAATTTGTTGCCTGTTGGTAGTATCACCAAAATTTTGAATTGTAGTGTAACATTTTTTTCCAACTCATTGTGTGTGTGTTTCAGGACATGGAAACGAGGAAGGCGATTGGATGTGATCATGATGATGGTGCTTTCTACCATTTGGACACGCAAGCTACTTACATTTCCTAAGAGCATCAATCCAGTACTAATAATAGAGTCACGTCAATAAAGATTAGCTAATGCTTTGACATAACTGATTAGGTCACTTGCCTATTTCGGTGTTGAGATATTTGTTTCCTGAGTTTGTTTCTTTTCCTATCATAGAGTCGTATTGCAAGATATTTGAACTTGAAAAACATTATCGTGCATCATTTCCTTCAAGTGATAATAAAAGCAGCGTTCCATTGCCCTTGTTCATTCTAATGTTTGGGGACCTACTCCCACTACTTCCTCGTTTGGTTCTCATTACATTGTAACTGTAGTGGATGAATTTAGTCGTTGCACTTGGGGTATATCTTATGAGATTAAAAGATGAAGTCTATTATGTTTTTACTACTTCCTCGTTTGGTTCTCATTAAAGTTCTTTGTTTCCTGTTTGAAATTAAAAGATGGGGATAGGGATAGAGATGATTGGGGTGAGTTTCATGCTCTGTGTTTTGTATTAGTTTCTCTCTTTTTTAATATTTTAAAGGAAATATCGGCTGAGAGCAACTTTTACCACCCCACCAGCCTTTGTTTTTATAGAAAATTACAAAGAACTTCGTGTTGTAATTGTATTCACGTCAGGTGAATAACATTTCCCTTAATTATACATAAGTAGATCTTATCGATTAGTTTTATTATTATTATTTACCTTTTTAAAACTATTTTTTGTGATCATATTTGAAATTTTTTGCAGGTATATTTGAGGTGTCTCTAGCATATTGGTGAAAGGTCTCCCGTTTTGGCAATACATCTCCAGTTTTGAAGGGTCTGAGACAATTCTAATACCTGAAGTGTCGTGTGTGATTGTGTGTGATTAATTGACTAGTCTCTGATCTCATTGTAAATAAACTAGACTTTAAGGAATGCAGTTTCATATTGTTATTAAAATGCAAACTGTTTTGATGCATTTACGAGTATCTTTCAAGTGTGTTATAGCATAAAAGAAATTTACATCATATACTATATAATGACACAAAATGAATGTAAGGCAAAATGAGATAACCTTCTAAGAAATAAATCAACTTACTGTCAAGTATTCTTCGTTTTTATCCCAGACAATAATTTTTGGGAGTTTTGTCCTCTTATTGACCCCAAATGTATCAACAAAGGCTTCCCATTGCCTAAATCCAACATATCCAAATACTAAGTCACGGTTTGCAGACGCAGCAGCCTTCAACAACTTGATCAATTTCAGTGATTTTTCATCCAACTCATCCTCCACGATGGTTACAACAACTTTCCTCTCATCCTCTGCCAACAACTCGAGTGTATCATAGTTTATGGGCACAGACAGGGGCAATAGATTTTGCATAATGAACTCCTCTAAGAACTTCCCTGCAAAATTGAAACAGGAAATTCAAAATTCCCTTTGTATGTAAGCCAAGTAAATATATTTACTTAGAACAACAAATTTATGGAAGTAGCAGGAATTCTAGCTAGTGGCAAACCACTTCCAGATAAGTGAAGAAAGGTATGCACTACAGAAAGCATATCCAACAGGACTTTAGAGAAAATTCATGAGCGAAATAGTACAAGAAAATGTACCAAGTGTGAGTCACAAAGCAGTAAAGAATATGAACTTAACATAGTCAGAAAATTAACATTTTTTGCATAGGAAGCAAAAGAAAGATCTCCGTCATTTCGCAGAAGCAAATCTCTACAAGTTTGAAGTAGCATAAAGGTAAAGCTATTAATAAAGTAAAGAGACTTTGTTATTTAAAAGTTGTCAAGTCAGACATGTGAAAGACTTGCTGAATGAACCACATGCAGAGATGAATATCAGATCAAAGCTTCACTTTGTTTAGATATGTTTCACCTCTGTTTAATTTGAGAGGGAGAAAAAAAAAAGCTTAATTAATATAAAAAAAGACTTACATATGTTTCATTGATGTTACACTATATATTATAATAGAATTATGGATCTATGGTGTGTAAGTATGTTGGGCCAAGATCACATGTCTGATGCCTTATTTCCATGTCCAACGCTAACACACAATTGCTAACAGTAACATGGTAAAAGATAGTTATAGAAAGAATTGAAAACCTGCAATTCAACTCACCTTCCCAAGGGCCATAGAAGACACTTCTCTCGTTATTGTGCCTTGGATGAATGCAGACCAAAGAAGGAACTTTGTCAAAATCATATGCTACCATAATATCCTCAGAGAAATCCTTTGCAATAGAAAACCAGGATTTTTTCTTGTACTTCCTCGAAAACTCCAGTATTGAGGATTCATCCAAGCCAAAGCCAATAAATATAGGAAACTGTGTACCAGCCGTTTCAACAAATCTACTAATAGCGGAGTCTGAGTCAAGAAGGGAAACATCAGGCGCGACAAACTTTTTGAGGTAACGAATTATGAAATCCGCTTTCCTTGGACCAGAATACTCTACTGGGACGCCATGCATAAAAAGCTTCAATGTAGGAAAGCCACTACATCACACATGAGCACATTTAATCAGTCTATCATCAAATTGTTGACTAGCTAGGGTTGCAATAGAAAGAAAGTGACTTGTTCTTAAAATATTTCAATCTAAAGCTATCTGATAACTATGGATACAGATGAAAATTAAGGCATGGAAAACATACTCGATTTCGTATTTGGAAGTAAAACTTCTGAACTTGTCGGCATTGACTTTAGCAATCACGATAGGTTTATCCAACTTGGCAAGTACCAGAGCCGCTGCATCCAACTGAAAAGTAAGAGCTTATAAGTATGTTAGTCAATAGTCAGTTCTTCAGAACATGGGTTCTCAAAATAAGATGGAAATAACATATATGCGTGTGTGTGTGTGTGTGTGTGTGTGTGTGTGTGTGTGTGTGTGTGTGTCTCACAGACACACATAATGTTTAATAAACAAATACAATGAAACACAGCAAGCTGCAGTTTGGCTGTCAGAGACATGAAAAGAAGTTAACATATAAGATAAAAGAATTAATTAAGGCGCACAAAATCAAAGAGAAATAAGCTCATGCACTTAGGCAAGTTTGTTTCATCAGGTCTAGTGGCAACAAAATATAAACGGGCACACCAGGACACTTCAGCAATGCAGAATCCCAATTTACCGTAGGAGGGGTAAAAGAGAAGAAAGAACACCATCAGAGATAATCAAAATACTGAAATTTCAGGACAAGATATTAGGAACTCTTAATATTCAACAAGCAACAACAGGTAACCTTGTCTGTAAAGCAACAAATGTCAAGACAATTGATGACAAAACTACGCAAAACACTTGAGGTACTTTTTGGTTGCAAAAGGCTTCATGTGGTCCAGTCAGTGATGCTACAAATTTGCACAAAGATTCCACATAAGATCAACGACCTTTCAAATTTGCATGTACATCCAACTGTCCATAACTGCTGGATAACTGTCTGAAAACCCTTACTAGCTGGATTTCGCAACCACCAGGTACCAAAAAGCTATAAATGGACAGGGTCTCCATTCTAAACACACACACTCATCCCTATTCTAAAGAACACTTATATACAGATTTCGCAACCACCAGGTACCAAAAAGGTATATATGGACCCCCACGGTCTCCATTCTAAACAAACACTCATCCATCGCTTTTCATTTTCAAGCAATTTCTGAGCTAGACATCAAAGTTCTTGATTTAACTATCCTGAACAGTCCGGTATGATCATTGTCGATGATGCATTGGAGACCTACTCCTCTGTTTAAGATATGATCAAACACGCAAATAGGAGCCAAGGTCAGCATCTCAATTAGCCGATCTCCTGACAGGAAGGAAATCAATTGGGAATCCTTTCTGGATCTCATCAAAGAAGTCTGCGGACCTCTAGGGACACAGAGTTTTCCCCTCGAGCCATCTAATGACATTTAGGGAGTCCCCATCCGCTACTAGCCTAGCCCAATCATCTCTCGCTATGAATCCGATGCCTTGCAGCACTGCCCTGACCTCATCTTCATTCGAGTCCCTAACCCCGATCGGGCGAAAGAAAGACCAATGGGTGGAGCCATACTCATCTTTAAGGACACCCCTGATGCATTCCAGCCGAGGATTCCCAATGCTTGATCCATCAAAGTTTAGCTGGGGACTCCATCTAGGGGAAGGAGGCTAGGGGAAGGAGGCTATCTCCTCTCCTCCTCTCCTTGCTCCAACAAAACTCTTCAAGCCTCGCCTCAAGTCAATAGAAGAAATAAAGTCGAAGCATGGCATGGTCTTAGCCCAAGATATCACCGTCGAGATTACCTTCGTGTACAAACAGTGAGCATTTCTTTCCTTCCACAACAACACCCAAAGAATAGCCAACAACACTAGCCTCCATAAAATCTAACCTCTTCTTGGCCACGGCACAAAGAATTAGGATTCAAGGAGATCAGATAGCCGAGAGGAAAAGACCCAAGTCATCCCAAATCTCCTCAGAATCCAGCTCCAAATGACTCTAGCAACACTGCAAATGAAGGAACAAGTGGTCGACAAACTCCTCGACCCCCACACAAAGAGCACAATGAGGCCCTTTCTGTTTCTCACATGGTCGATTGTTAAGATCGTGTCCTGGCACGCAGTCCATCCAAAAGCACAAACACAGAGAAGAGCTGGGATGCCCTAAACCCTGTACACATACGAGGTAGGAGAGCTAGGCATAGGGTTGCGGTAGAAGGATTTGACGGTGAAAGATCCCGATGAGTCCCAAGTCCAAACCCTCTTATCTTACCAAAGTTTTAACATAACCGGGATCCAAGGCGGCAAGACCTCCAGAAGGAACAACACTACGCAATCCAGCTCTCTATCGAAGAACTAGCATCTGAATATGATCTTCCAAGATATCTGCCCCTCTGACCAATCTACACAATCTTGAGCCAAAGCCTCTTTATCAATCATCACGCAAAACATAGTGGGAAATTATTCTTTTAGAGGGCCCTCCTCACACCACTTGTCATTCCAAAAACTGATCATATCCCCCTGATAGACTTGAAACATGATTACTTCTTGAAGCTGATACTTCTGCCTTAGAATATCCTGCCACACTATCTGCCCATTACACCGGTACTTATCATCAGAAATCCAGTAGCCCTGGGAAGATCCATATTTGCTCTCTATCATCCTATTCCTAATCCACAGTTGATATCTTTCCTCCCCAAACCTCCACAGTCACTTTCCAAGGAGTGCTTTGTTATTGAGTTTAAAGTTTTTAGCCCTAAACCTCCTCTGACCGGCTTACACACCTCCTCCCACCGTACAAAATGAAACTTTCTCTTCACCAGTGAGTCACCACAAAGAAAATTCCTATGAAGTTGCTCGATACGCTTAACCATGGAAGCAGGATTCTTCCCTGGGAGCCTTCGAATCCCGCTTTTGATTCACGCTCTGGCAACCTTGAGTAGGATTTTTCACTGGGAGCCTTCGATTCCCGCTTTCGATTCCCGTTTCGATTCTTGCTTTCGATTCCCGCTCTGGCAACCTTGCGCTTAACTACCCAAATCGATCATTTGAACAAAGAAAAGTAATAAACCGGAATATTGGAAAGTACCGCCTTAATTAAAGTGATCATACTCCCAAGAGACACTAGCTTACACTTCTAGGATGACAATCTTTTCTCCACCCTCTCAATGATCTTCTTCGGCTTCTCTTCACACAAAGGGAGCACAATATAGGTGGCCGAGAACCGCTCAACCGAGAACCAAAGCAGATCTGCGAATTCTTGCTATTCTGTATTCAAGGGAAGCCAAATCCTCCTGAAACTATTTGGTTGGAGTTCTTGTCTATTCCGATAGAAAGTGATGAATCTAAAAACAACCATGCCACTTGGCAGAGATACAATGCAACAGCCCATAACTTCTTGTCAAACTCTACATGGACTCAACGTCTTCCCACGGCCATGCATGACTCCTACTAACTGATGTACCACTAATTAAAAACTATCCGAATTGACTCCCCCCACTACAACACATTATACCTATTAATTAGCTCCGTCAATGGGCAAAGGATTGGAAGCGCCGTTTCAATTCCATGGTGTTTTAGTTCTATATTCGAGGACCTGACCCTCTAATTCATTCGTTTAAGGAGTCGGATTACTCCCCCTTCCCTTTTTTTATTTAAAGATTTTTTTTTTCATCTTTCTTCCATGCTTTCCGTTGGTCAACATGACTTCCACTACAACACACCACCACTAATTAGCAACCACCCGAACCAACTCCCGCTAAAACACGACATTTGTTGCATGGGGACCTACTGACATGTGGTCAACCATGCATGTATCAATACGTCGTATACCGATTAGTTTCCATTTTTAGGGTTATTCCCTGTTTAGGGTTAGTCTAAGACTGAATGACTTCTCATTTTTTGGGCTCACCTAATTCATTTCTATTTTGCATTTAATGTAAACAATTCATTCGTCTCCTCTATTAAACTGAGGGACTATACTATTTTTTTGGCCGCTTTAAACCGAAACTAAATTGGGTAGTGCAAAGTGCAAACCAATGTAATATTCACATTGAGTCTGGATTAATGGGAGCTCCAAGATAGCGGTATTGACCTGCGGCTCTAGGGCGTGATTCAAGTAAATGGAATATCTAAAACAACCCATAAAGCTAAAAAAATAATAGTCCCAAAGTATGAATTTGTGACAATTCAACCCTAAAAGAACAGAGACCATATAGATCATAAAGAAATGACACGAATTAAAATCTAAACATCATACATAACTTGTAATAGACTAAAACCAGTATCAACCTAATAAACAATCTATTAAATTCAAAAAAAATTCAAAAAAAAAAATTAAAAATTTGAAGCCAAGTAATAGAAAAATATAAACAGCAAATTACCCATAAATAACAAACAAACAAATAACTTAATTAAAGCGGACCTCAGGAGCAAGACGCTGGCAGTGGCCACACCAAGGGGCGTAGAAATCTACAAGAACAAAATCGAAGGTGGAGATTGCGGAATCGAAGTTCGATTCGTCTAATTCTAACACGGTTCTATCTGTTGGGAACTCGTGGGAAGATATGGGTTTCAGAGAGAGGAAGATCGTCAAGATCGGAAGAATCAACGGTGGACGATGCATCTTCATGTTCGTTAGGGTTTGTATAAGGCGGTCAAGAGAAGAATCGAAGATCTCTCTCTCTCTCTCTCTCTCTCTCTCTCTCTCTCTCTCTGTATACGAATTGAATTACATTACAAAATATAGTCTTAAGATAGGTCAAAGAAGAGAACCGAATAGGGTAACGTTAAATTCATAAAATTCTTCTCTAGAGTGCTAAGCTCACTCGCGCGAGCATGTACTCTATATGAGCATTGTTGATTGGTGACAGTGATTGTCCCGGTCCCACATTGAAGGGAAGATCGTAGCCACTAATTCTAAGAGGGACGAATAATATAGTGGCAGAATGATCCAAACCGCTCATGTGATGGGCCACAATGTAAATAAATAGGCAGTATCCTACAAATCATATCCATTGGATGATCCTAACCCTCCAATCTGAAAAGGGACTGCACATTATAGAAAACTCATCAAATTGGAGGGCTATGGAGATACGGCCTACTTATGTTGTGGCCCATCAAATGAACGGTTTGGATCATCCTAAGCAGTGGGCCTCACTGTCCTTCTTGAAAAATATTGGCCTTCATGCCCACACAAGCATATAGATTTTTTTGTTGTCTCATGGGCCATGGCTAGCTGAGTCTGATCTTTATGTACCGTCCATTTTGCATAGGATTAGGATCAAAGAAGATTTTTTGGAACATGGCCTATCTACGATGGAGACAAAGGACTATAAAAATCAACGGTTCAGCTTTTATCGGCATAATTTCTAGAAAAATCTTGAGCAACGTGTGCTGGGTCAAGGCTCTAGAATAATCCGATCAAAGTTATCTTAGGATAATCCAATGGAGCTGATTTTTTTTGTGGACACCCTATCTATGTAAGGGCCTTTCAAATGAAAGATCATCCTAAAGATGTTGGCCCTGTGCTCGAGCTCATATCCTCCACCCCGTTTCAGCCCATTACGGACTAGCTGCTACACCCCATTTCAGCCCATTTACAAACCCCCCATACACCCATCAGCTTGATACAGTTTGAGCCCATTTACAGACTAACGGCACACACATCCGTTTCACCCCCATTTCAAAAAAAATTAACTCAACTTTCAATTTCTTGCATTTTATTTTCGTTCTAAAATTACTCCCATCCCGTGCATCGCACTGATGGTCCCACTAGTGACGATTTAAATGAATAAAACAAAAGGAGAGTGGCTGCTCTCTCATGCAACAGCTGGTCCGCGAAATGCCTTATGCGGTGGTCCCTAGCAAATCCCTAAAAAGTGGACATTCATTGAAGGAATGCTAAAGTGAGGGGCACCCTTGCAAAAAAAAAAAAAATGAAGAGCGACCCCATTGGTGGAAAGTCCCCGGAGTTCATTCATAAATGTACTTTGGTGACTTTCCACCAATGGGGGCGCCCTTTCATCCAATTTTTGCAAGGGCGCCCTTTAGTCTAGCATTCATCTATTCATTTTAGAATGTTTCATTACATAAACTCTCACGGGGTCACCCTTTCAAGATTGCAGCAGGAATTTTCTAGAAAAGTTTGGAAAAGAAAAATTTTCCCCTGCTTGATTATATATTTACATATAAGGGTGTCAATTTTGGCTCGGGCTCGGAATCTCGCTCGAGCTCGGCTCGAGCTCTGCTCGAATCCTTAACGAGCCGAGCTGAGCCCGAGCTAGGCTAGGCTCGGCTCAGCTCGTTAAGGCTCGTTAAGAATTTAATATATATTTATATATATACACACACACACTAAAAGGATTGTCCAGGGAGTGAAAGGGGGAGGCAAAATATGTCACTTCTTTTTTGGAACCCCATTTGTTACTTGGACCACCCCCCGTAGTGTAAAAAGAGTAGTTAAATTACACTAGATAGGGCTGTCCAGGGAAGATGAGGGGTGTGAACTTAATATAACCCGAGCTAGATAAGGCTCGCAAGCCTGACCGAGCTGAGCCGAGCTTTTGAACTTAACGAGCCGAGCCTGGCCAAGCTCAGCTCCACTCGGCTCGTTTACACCCCTATTTACATATGAGAAAAATAACTTGAACCACTGCACCGCAGCTCAAGTTTTATCTACAGTGAACTGTAATTTATAACTACAATACCAATTGAATTCATCAATACCCTCTAAACGGTGGAAACGAAAAAATAAACCCTCGGAAAAAAAAATTCCTACGATCCAAACAGGGGTAATCTATAAATTGATCAACGAAAGTGTGGAATTTAGGGTGCTGAAGGGTGTTGCTATGAAACCAAGAATATAACCGAGCAAATCCCTATATGCCACATGGCATGAGGAAGGGTCGTTTTGTCATTAAAACAAAAAAGTTTAAAATAACGGCAAGTGGTTGCTAACCTGTTAAGAGGCTATTGTTGGTCCCATACTCGGTTCTCAAATCGGTTTGGGATGCAAAAAGCAAAGGGTCTCTTTAGGCCTATGGTAAAAAAAAAAAAAAAAATCTCGTAAAGAAAAGTTGTTAATGGCGTGTTTGGCGGCCATGAAATTTGTTCTCATGATAAGCTAGTTTCTCCAAGTAGTGAGACAGGGGTTGAGAGAGTGAAGTGGCTAAAAATCAAGAAACTAGTGTGTTCAAGTGGTAAGAAGTTGCTAAAAATCAGGAAACAAAAAGGTCTACTCAAAATAGGATCGACTTTTTCCTGATTTTTTTTTAGCCACTTCTCACCCTCATCTCAATCGTACCCTCAAACTTCTCTCCTCCTACCCTCTCTACTAACAAAAATTCCTGGCTGCCAGACATGGCCTACGAGTAGATTTCCAGTGGGCTAACTCATTTTCAACAGAATTATTTTCCGGAAAAAATATTTTTCCCTACTTTCCAGTTAAAGTTTTTCCTTCTTAACCAAATAAAATGTTTTTGTAGGAAAAATTAGATAATAATAATAATAATTGGGAAGTGATATATCCGCCCCTTTTGATCACTAGGAACACCCCCTGTCAGTGTTTGTGGCAATCAGGGGCATTGAATTCTTCCGACATAATTAAGTACAATAGCCCCTCTTTAGTCACTGATGCACTGACAGGGGATGTTCCTAGTGATCAAAAGGGGCGGATATATCATTTCCCTAATAATAATAATATGATCTGATATATACGGTTACTACAGTTTTGAGACTATTAGAAAGTCTCAAAACAGCTTACGAAATAATTTATGGAGGCAGATGCACTTATAGATTTTGGAGAAAAAACCCTTGAAAGAAAAATCAGTTTGTTGACTATTGAAGAAAAGAGGCTGAGTTCCAACCCAAAACTCAGACCTCAGACCAAGCCTTTGTTTCTGCATCACATCTTATAAGGTGGCAAAAGCTTCTTCAGTTTTTTTTCCAATGTGGGACTAAATTTTTTGCATTGGATTTCAAACACATACTCAGAACATGCATGGTCTTGGGTTCAAGTTTCAAGGCAATACTAAAAGATAAGGAATTTTTTAAAAAAAACAGAGGGAGATTCTTACTCTCAATCTTCTCTATGAATTGAACAAAAATTCCAACATTTTTTTTCTTGAAATCCAAGTTCCAACCCACAAGACGCTCTGAAGGGTATTATGATTATTTTTAGTAAGGTAACTTATATCGCCCCTTTTTTCTTCCCCGGGCCGCTCTCTCAAGTGTATTTATCTTTATTCTTTTTACACTACAAGGGGACGGCCTGGGGAAGAAAAGGGGGCGAATATATCATTTCCATAAAGTGCTAGCATAATATTCTCAATCGGCACAGTGTAGAATAAATAGATTAGGGAGGGCATCCAACTTTGGTACCCAAAATTCTTTTATTGCAAAAGAATTTAAGTAAAGCCTTTTAATTTCTTATTGAAATTCAAAATATAATTTGGTGGTAGAAAATATGGTAAATTAATTTGTTAAATGAGCTAAATATAATTGTCCAAATAAACTAAAAGCATACTTATCAAAAAATACCTAACTTCACCGCCAAAATTAGGGAAGATAATGATCCGGGCAACTAAGGGAAGTGATATATTTACCCCCTTTTTTATTTGGGACAGCCCCCTCTAGTGTATTTATGATTAGTCCTTTAAAATAGAGGGCGCTGTCCCAATTGTAAAAAATAGACGAATATATCATTTCCCACAACAAATTATGTAATTCGAAGGTGCTCTCTAATCAAGAACACCATTAAATCGTTATTAGCATACTGTTTTTTAGAAGGGATTTGCTAGGGAATTTCACGGAACGCCATTTCGTGGCTTGCTTTTACAAGAGATTTTGTCTTATTCATTTAATTCATCGGTGGCTGTTCTCTCCTGCAAAAGTGAGCCGCGAAATGGCTTTCCGCAAAATTTCCTAGCAAATCCTTTTATCGGATTTAAGTGGTCTTAATTTCTTTAATTTCTTTAATCATCGCGAGTACGACTTTCCTATTTGGGCATTTGGCAAAATATAATCTTTTTTTTTATGGGATTAGGCGAGATCCCGACCAGATATATTAAAAAGAAACAATAATCTTCTTTGCTCTTTAACCAACTTTTTATATTTTAGTGGTAAAAAAATCAAATAAAGTATATTTTTTGTAATTTTTTTTTTTCTAAAATTATTATCCGCGAGCAATATATGTGACTTTTACTAGTAGTATAGTATAGATAGACAATATTGTTTATTTTTTGTGTAGGATAAGTTTACAATCCAAATGCAGGGGAAAGGGAGTAGAAAAACAACCATAAAGGAGTCCTTCTAGAACCATGGCAGTTGCTTCTATAATAATAATTATTATATTAAATATATTAAATAAACGAATTTTAAATTAAAATGATAATGTATAAATTTTATATTACCCATAACATGAAAGACATAAAGTAGCCAAGCGCAAGGTGCCACCTTACAATTTTCTTTATAACATAGTATAAATTAATTCAAGAAGTTTGGTTTGGTAGTTCATACATGTAAAATAAAAATAATAAACATACTGAATAATTGAATTTTAAATTAAATTGATAATGTAGAAATATTATATTATCCATAAACTTGAAAGAAATAAAGTAGCCAAGAGCAAGGGGCCACCTTACAATTTCTTTTATAATACAGTAAAAATTAGTTTAAGAAGTTTGGTTTGGTAGTTCATACCTGGCCTTATAAACAAAATACAAATAATTTCTGGATTTGATGGGCCTCCAAATGTTCTGGAACTTGACACATATCACTTGTTTGGTGAACTGGACCGGAGTTGATGGTTCAAGCAATAGATTAGAACTCCCTAGCAACTATTAGAATTAGAGTACATAAGCACTAAGCAGAACATGCCACTTGGCACAATCTCCTTAACCCTTTAGCCAACTTTCCTGTAACTGAAAACTTAGAACTACCCAATAACTCCCTAGATTTCCCCCATATGCACTTTCCTGCTAACTCTATTCTTAATAATTTCAGTAGTTTAAGTAATTATTGTTATGGCTTTAAGAGAATTATGACCTTGGATGGTACAAATTAAGCATAAATACTACTCTTCACACTAACTAATTAAGAATCTATAGCTTAACAGTTAACTCAATTTATATATGTATGATAACCTCTAATGCCTTAGGGATTAGATCTAAATGATCTTTAGCCATCAAATTAAAGAGTGAAGAAATTCACTTGTTGCCTTTGAGATTCCGATTTTGAAGCAGATTCACCAAGCTTTATCTTTACATTTGGCTTGTGTTCTTGAGCTCCAAGATCCCCTACGCCTTCTCCTCCCTCGCACAAGCTTTGGGAACCCGTGTTTACAAGTGTAGAGCAACCTTCAGGTGTTCCCTCATGAAGATGGGATGAAGAACTTCCATCAAGCTCATTCCTTCCCAAATAGCACATGCTATTCATATCTTCACTCTCCTCAAGCTTAGGAGGTTGCTAAATTTTTTATTTTATTTTATTTTTATGACATAGGGTATCCCCAGTTCCCCACCCCATTTTAGGGTGGGACTAATCCCTTTGGATGCACGCAATCACCAGTAAACTTAGTGATTAGCAACTTTCCAATGAATTCCAATCTTAGTGAGTAGCAATCTTAGTAGTGGTTAGCATACTTTATCAACTTTCCAATGAATTCCAAGCTGAATTAGCAAGTTGCCATGGGTCTAATGGAACTGGAGCCGATTGCTAATCTTAGTGATTCACTGATTTGTAATGAAAGATGTAAACATTCTAACAATATATTTACATTTCTCAATAATTAACATATAAATGTTGTAAGGTGCAGTGCTATGGCCATATATCTTTGGCAGTTGGGTCATGAATTATAACCTTTTATAGCATTCATTCATTTTTCAATTTCATTGAATTATTACTTAGTCTATTAATTGCATTATTTGTGAGTAAATTGGTTGGCTCAATTCCAAAAGGACTAAATTGATGCTGGTGTCCCAAGCATAATTTGTCCGACTATCCGCAACAAGATTACCTTTCCTAAGGAGCTACTAGATATGACCAACTATATATTCCTCATACTCGCAATACTTAATGTTGTTTCTTTTGGTGGGAATGTGTTTCACTGTTTAATTTTTCTCGTACTTTGATGGGTTAGAGGCAAGGTTTTATGTGCTGCTCTTGTATCGTTTATTCTTAATAATCAAGTTTAACCTACGTACGTCCCTTGGTTACTAAATAAATTCCAGATCATAAAAATTGGTTTGACCAGCGAGTCTGATCAACTCGGACCTGACTCGGCGAGTTTTAGTACTATGGTATGAACATGTCAATTGAGAGAGAGAGAGAGAGAGAGAGAGAGAGAGAGAGAGAGAAGTGGGCATTGGCTTTAATGTCACATGGCATGCATGTTAGCCTTGCCTGCAAAGACTATATATATAAATTCTATTTCTCCTTGAACTAACAAATCCTTATCTGACCAAACACACAAAGGAGAAAAAGGTTTATCAAAGTGAGAAAACAAAGACAACAAAAAACATGGCCCTCGTCATTATGTTAGGATATAACACTAGCCATGACTAAGATCGACTGGTTGGTACGATAAGGGAAAGCATATGACCCCACCACCCTCGTCATCTCCTCACAAGCAGATAACAAAGCCCATCTCCTCTCTACCAAAGCAATCCTCTTATATTATATGTAAAAAAGAAAATTTAAACAAATAAGCATTACAGACAGAGCATAAATATAATAATGTCACTTAACGGTTGACACTTAGCCTCATTAAGCAAACCCAATTGTATTAGGTGGAGTACGGTCGCCTTCTAGAAAGAACCCCACTTCTTGTTTTCTTCCATTTTTTTACTTTCTTTTCCCACTTATTTTTATAAGGAGGGAAATGATATTTTTCACCTTTTTGTCAGTATTCCCGACCCCTTTTTTTTCTTTTCTTAAAAATAATTACATTTTCACCACCTTTTTGTGTTTGTTCAAAATATTAGAACCTCTTGGGTGCCATCATGATTAACAGTTCTCTGCAAATTAGATTTTTTAGATTTGATCTGTTTCTTTGGTTGTAAAACGGGGGTAAAACAAATTTTACACCCAGTTTTAGGTTAAAAAAAAAGGAAATGAGGGATAAACCCCCCCCTTTTTAATGGTTTCTGTTAGAATGGTTCACCGCTGATCTTGAGGGCAAATTCACCCCCTAGGGAAAACGTTAAAGGCCTTTAACGTTTTCCTTTGCCTTTAAAACTTAACGAATAACGGTGGGTTGGGTTGGGAGGGGATTCTGAGGGGAAAATATCATTCCCCAAAAAAAATGGGGCTAAACACAATCGAAGTGGGTCCCAATATGTCTTTTAGGAATCAGCAGAAAAGTGATAGCATTTTCCACTAAATTTTGTCATTATCTGTAGAAAAGAATATTATGTGCGATTTGATGTTACGTGCCCTCGATTGGTGCCACGTAGCTTCTCCCGATTTGAGCCACGTGTCCACTCCAGATTGGTGGCGAATTTTATCCCCAACAATTATAACTATTATTTGCAAATAATCATAGTGAACTTCAAAACTAATGGCATATATACACATACAAAATATGGGAAATAATTTCAAGAGATATCTCATCATCTAAAAATTTTATTTTATTTTCCATCCATTCAAAGGAAGTGGAAAGAGATTGAAAGGGGAGAGACCCGGCAATTGATGGAAAAAAACAAGAGGTAGTTGTCTTTTCCACGTCATCGTAGTACCAACCATCAACCACCACTGCCTCATGTTTTTCTCTTTCTCTCTATAAAATCATCACTACAATACAATAGAGCAAAGAGCCTATAACGTCTGTCCAAGTTGGTAGAGTTTGGGTGGTAAAAAACAAAAGAAGAAATGAAGTAGAAAACCCCACAATGGTGAGTTGGAATCATGACTTTTTCACGTGGCCAAGTTGATTTTGGAAGCTTCCTTTTCACGAGTGGTCAATGAGAAAAAGGAATGAAAAAGAGAGAGAGAGAGAGATAGGATTTGGAAAGTGAAGCATCTGTATGTAGTATAGTAAATTCAAACAAATCCCAAAAAAGGAGTTGCGTGATTAGGTTAGGTACTTGGGACGGTGGTGTGAGATAACAAGTGGGTTCCACAATACGCGTGGTGTGAATCAAACCCTATTCTCACCCTCTTGTACGTTCTGATAGAAACACCATGTATGCCCTTTTTATATATACACCCTTCACTGAAAATAGGCATAGTAATGAACATTTACAAATACTCTGTTCATTTTATTTTATTTTTTGTTGTAATAAACACAATGCAGCTTTTATTTTTATTTTTTTTATTTGTTTCTTATAAAATTATACCATCATGCATTTTCTAAATATTTATTTTTCTAGTTTTCTCCAGCATTAACTCGTCAACAACAAAAAAAAAATAACAAAAATTTATTTTTCGATCTTGAAACAAATATATGTCTCACAATGAAGAGCCGCAACTAATCTTGTTCTAGGCTGCTTCTCCCTGGTTGTGTTCATCTCTTATACTGTGTAGATGTCTTGTATTCTGGCATTGTATAAGAACCCAACGGACTTATGTGCACAATATACATGCAGGTCGAGCTGTGTGGTCAGTTCTCTAGGGTGCAAGGGAAGCATGTCCTGGAAGAAAATTTTAATTTTTGGTTTTGCTTCGAAGGGTATTTCGGTAATTTTCTAACGTAGTGGCATTGACAATAAGCCACTATTAGGAATTCAAGGGCAAGGTATTCTTTGTGTTTTCTTGGCCAAGAAGAAAACTTTTCTCCCGTGGACTTAGGCACAGTAAATCTTGTATTTTTTTTTTGTGTGATTGTGTTTATTTGCAATGTTCCTTGATGTTTTGCTAAAACATCATGTTTGACCTTGTGGATAAGGTTTTCTCCCATGTGTATATATGGAGATTCATTGGTGAAAGCATGGATCTCCATGAATAATGGTGCACATGACCATTTCTGACCCTCCCTAACTAACGAACTTCCTACTCACTTTTCTTTAATTGCATTTCGGTTACCTACCCTTTACCTACCCAAACACATCACATGTTCTCCGCACTCCTCCAACATGGAACCCAAGTGCCAAAATTCCAAGAAACTATTAAAAAATCTCAAGATGATTAAAAGAAGATGAAACCCAAACCCCACCAATCTATCTTCTCAAAAAATTTCACAACCCATTTGGCATTTCTCTTCTTTGGTCTTTTTTATGGAAGATAATTTATAATAAAAGAGAATAAGAAAAAGATCAAACATAAAGAAAGTCCTTCCCTCAAAACACAAATATACTCCTTTTTTCATTGGATAACTTCAAAAGGTTTTATCAATACAGAGAGAGCTAACAATCCATAGGTCTGTAATATCTGAGATCATAAGAATTGGGTATTCTCTGGCAAGTGCAAGACCCATTACTCTGAAACCCTAAATGACAACACAGACAGATTGTTGTTTGATTCTTAGACTCGTCTAAATTTGTTGGTGGAGGCTGAGATTGGAATGGGAGGCTTATGGAGAGCTCAAGATTGATTTCAGGGTATATTTGTTCTTCTTCACTCATGCCACTGCGATTCGCCTCTTCCACGGAATCAACCGGGTTTCTGTTGTTGTTATTTGGTGAAGAAATAGCTAAAAAATTGGGTTCTGGCTTTGCTGAGATTGCAAAGATTTCTGGTTCAGGTGTTGCTGAGATTTCCCGTGGAGAAGAATTCAACATGTCGGAAAAAGACTCGCCGATGCGGCGATGTGTCTGAGGGTCGAGCCCTCGGCTGAGGAGCTTTCTTTTGATGTGGGTGTTCCAGTAGTTCTTGATCTCGTTGTCTGTTCTTCCAGGCAAGCGTCCCGCTATTAGAGACCACCTAAAGTAAGAAGAACAAAAGCAACTATAATGAGTTGTTAAAGTATAAGTGATTAATCTTTATCATTCAAAAGAAAAGTATAAGTGGTTAAATAACACCAACTCTAACAGCTTAAGCTTTCACATGGTATCAGAGCTATTGCCTCACGACAGGTACTGGGTCAAAACCCAACAATTCCTTGATATTAAAAATTCACGTGTACGGCCAACCCAAAAAAAAGAGGGACACAAACTTAACAGCTTAAGCTTTTGGAGTCTTTATATTAATTGTGAATTAACTGGGACTTAATTAAATTTAAAGGCATTCGACAAAGAAAATTTAAGTACACTCATCTAGATTGGTAGTGCAAATCAGACAGTGTTGCCTAATTCTCTAGCAAAATTGGGATGATCTAACTATCTTTAATAGCCTAATCTAGACTGAGCCTAAGCTAAGATTCAAATGGAAAAGAAGTATGCTTTGTATCCTACCAAAAAGAAAATTGGGCTTTGTGAAAGCATGTTACAAGAGAGAGATTGGAAATCTATTGGGGTCTTATCATGACAGAAAAAGATTTTGTCCAAAGGTGTTTAAAAAGAGCAAAGCTTACTTATTTCCGAGTAAGCTGTGGAGCTTGATGATGAGCTCGTCTTCATCGTCGGTGAAGTTTCCTCTTTTAAGATCAGGCCGGAGGTAGTTTATCCATCTCAGTCTGCAACTCTTTCCACATCTAAGCAAGCCTAGATAACCAGAGAGAGAAATAAGAAATAACCCACAAATAGGTGCAAGAATTAGATGAAATAAGCAACAAACAATGAGTTA
Organism: Tasmannia lanceolata; assembly: GCF_043159265.1. Lineage (NCBI taxonomy): Eukaryota > Viridiplantae > Streptophyta > Magnoliopsida > Canellales > Winteraceae > Tasmannia > Tasmannia lanceolata. Next base: position 40,899,627 of record NW_027518689.1, read on the forward strand.
GAAAAAGACAAGAATTCTTTAATCTGAAGAGATAAAAAAACCCACAAAGGATTGAAACAAATAAGACTAAAAAAGGTGTTTGAATCTCTGACATAGGGGAATGGAAATTAGAAAACGATAAAATTTTAAAATCTGATGAGATAATGAAAAACCCACTTAGGATTGAAACAATTTAGACTAAAAAAGGTGTTAGAATCTCTGACATAGGTGAATGGAAGATAGAGAAGGATAAAATTTAAATATCTGATGAGATAAGAAAAACCCACAAAGGATTGAAGCAAATAAGACTAAAAAAGGAGTTAGAATCTCTGGTATATATAGGAGAATGGAAGAAAAGGATAAAATTTTAAAATCTGATGAGATAAACAAAAACCCACAAAGGATTGAAACAAATGAGACTAAAAAAGGTGCTAGAATCTGTGACATAAGATAATGGAAGATAGAAAAGGATCAAATTTTAAAATCTGATGAGATAAACAAAAACCCACTAAGGATTGAAATAAATAAGACTAAAAAAGGTGACATAGATGAATGGAAGACAGAAAAAGAAAAAATTGTAATATCTGATGAGATAACAAAAACCCACAAAGGATTGAAACAAATAAGACTAAAAAAGGAATTCTAACAGAAGAAAAGGGAAGATAGAAGAAACCTGCAGCTTTGGGGAGAGACCTCCAACATCCTTCTCCATGAGCTCTGATATAAGAGATAAGTCTCTGATCTTCCTCTTTAGTCCAGGCTCCTTTGTTGGTATGGGCTTTCTCACAACAAGGAGAACGACCCATGTGTGTTACCTATTATGATTTCTAAAACAAGAGAAGAAAAAAGAAGAAGAAGAAAAAGAAAGAGAAAGAGAAAGATTGGGGTTTGTTTGGTGTGTTTTGTTTTGGTTGATTGTTGTTGTTGTGTGCAGTTAATTGAAAGAGTGGAATAAGAGGAGATAGAGATTTATACGTGAAGGAAGAAAATAGGAGGGCCAATTGACTCGATCCCTTTGAAGGGGTATTTGACCGAGTTGGTCAGAAAGACGAGTGGTTATGAATAAGAGGGAAAGGACTGGATTTGGTAGGTATATAACTCTACTTTTACGTCATTTTTTTACGTTTTTTTTTCCCTTTTCTTTTGCTCTCCTACCGACATTTTTTTACGCTGCACTCACTACACCTTTTTTAAGGTTTCTAGAAAGGACGGTAAAAGAGAGAGAATCTGTTTGTTTGGTGACCCAACTCCTGCCCTCTTCTTATGGAGCTAGTGGGTTTCTTACTTTCTTTCTTTTATGATTTTTTTTGTTTTGTTTTCTGGGCCTGACTAACCTCATTCCTTTTTGGCTCTTCTATTGAATTCGAGTCTATGAGATCTCAGATTCTTTTGACTTGGAAAAATTAATCTAAGGCCCTGATTGGATTGGAAGAAAAAAATTCTGGACGAAAATATTTTCTTGGGAATTTATTTTCTTTCCATGATCTAGAGGGATATTACTAGGGCTGGCAATTTCACCAGAAAAAGAGGGGATCCGCCCCGCCCCGCCCCGTTTGGGGAGGGGATTCCCCGATTTGAAAGGGGAAGGGGAAGGGGAAGGGGAATATAAAAATTCCCCGGTGCGGGGAGGGGAAGGGGAAGGGGATGGAGTTGTCCCCGCCCCGCCCCGCGCCGCTAATCAATGCCATTTTTTTGTAAATTTTTAAGTGTTTTTTTTAAGGAAAACGACTAGAAACTCTGTGGATCGGCTACAAGATTCCCCCAAACATAAACTTAGCTTGTCTTTTCCTTTTAATTAGCTTCTGAGAGCATTTTGGGAACTATAATAACCTTTTCACAGATGTTGAAATAATAAAGACAAGCTGAGAGCCTGAGACGCTGAGTGTATGCAATTATCAAAAAATCGTAGTGCCAACAGAATTTTAGGGTTGGATTGCAGGTTTTAATTTTCAACAAGAAAAATTTAGCTACTAGAAATTTGTTTCATGTCAGCACTAGACTGAATTGCAATTAAAGAAATAAGTCATTTGTTGATTTTGTTCTCTTCTCCATTCTCATTTCTCATGCTCATCTGGGGGTTAACATGCTATACAGAATGAACTAATGAACATTATTTTGCGTGTGTGAGCGCCCACTTATGGACTTTTAAAGTTCATTGTGACTACTGAAATAGTTACTTTTTGCACATTGGCTGCCTGTTAATGAAGGTAATCCTGGTGCTCATTTCCTATTTATCATTCCATAATTTATGCAGAAAATTGCTGAAAGATGAGGTCCTGTTGTTATTTATGTTTGTTGTCTCATCCATGCATTTCTGATTTTGTCCATCTGTTTGTTGATCACATGAATAGAATCATAGCATTCATCACAATATTGTCTGTAATGGACGTAGAAGAAAGAAGCTCTGTTTGCTGGTTTGGTTGGATTCCAAAGAGGGGGCGGGGCGGGGATTTTGTCCCCGAAGGATGCGGGGAGGGGAAGGGGATTAGATATTCCCCGCGGGGAGGGGAGGGGGATTCCCCACCATCCCCGCAGAGGGGAAGGGGAAGGGGAGGGGGAAAATTCCCCGCAAAGGGGAAGGGTAAGGGGACCCCAACATCCGGCCCCGACCCGCCCCGTTGCCACCCCTAGATATTACCATAAATTGAAGGTCCCTTGAAGTAAAAAACTTGAATAGGGTTGGTTCAAATCATCTTTTTCTTTTGTGTGTGTGAAAAAGTTAGGAAAGTTTAGAAATATGTTTCCTTGGGCCCTTTTTGGATTGCAAGAAAAATATTTCTGATGGAATTTTATTTTATTTTTTAATTTCTTTCCGCAATTTAGAGGGGTGATTATGGTGAATTTAGAGGAATATCAGCATAAATTGAAGATCCCTCTAAATAAAAATTGAACAAGGTTGGTTCAAGTTATTTTTTTCACGGGTAAAAAGAGTAGGCAATTTTACAAATTTTTTTCCTTTCCAAACTTTAGAACAGAATTCCAGCAATCCAAACAGGGCCTTGATTCCCAATATTTTCAAGGAAATTCCTACAATCCAAACAGGGCTTAAGAGAGAGATTATAGGGTCTAGAGCATGCATGTCAAAAAATTAAAAAGAAAGCAACTTATTTAGAGGATTTTAGTTTTTTCAAGCAAATAGGAGTATGCTTAGGATGAAGACTATTGATTTAGGAGGGCACGACCTCATTGGAAATGTCTATGGGCAAAAACTGTATAAGCAGCTGCCCACCTTCAACAACCAAAAGTACTTATTATTGAACATTAGGAATGTCATATTGATGTGATTTTTGGGTCATTGGAGATCAAAATGTAGGGCCTATCGGGTGAATGATCTGGATCAACCAAAGCTGGGGTCCAATTGTAGGGCCCGTCGGGTGAATGGTTTGGGTCAACCAAAGCTGGGTCCCACTACTTAATAGGACCCACATTATTGACTATCCAAACAAATCATTTGTTGGGCCCCGTAAATAGATCATGCCAGAAAAATATTTCCATAGGATGAACCTTGCCCTCCTATCTGTAGAGGTTTCTAGAATGTCCACCGTAATTTAAAGAAGAAGAAGATGCATTGCGCGTGCATACATCTTGTAAAAACTTCATTTGTTTGGGGCGTTTGGATATGCGAAATTTTAGAACCCAGCTTTTAGTTTGCAAACAGTGTAAAAGATGGTTCATGATCAAGTTGTTGTATGTTGTTCTGACAGCGTTTCTTGGATTTTAAGCAAGGTTTTAAATTTCGACCGAAATCCGAAATTTTGTGTTTCGACGGAGACCGAAACCAAAATAGGGTAGAGTCCAAACGTTACAAAATTTCGATCCTCCGAAATTTAAGGAATATCTCTAAAAAATCAGTTTTTAATTGATTATTTAATATTATCCTGAAATTTTGGAGGACCGAAACGCATTCCAAAAGCGAAATTTAAAACCTTGATTTTTTAAGTAAGAAAACCAGGTTTTAGAAATCTCTCTCATCTTGAGATTTCTAAAACCTGGAAAAATGGGATAATCTGCTACTCTCTTGCTGACGGTGGCGAGAAATCAGAAGACGACGGCGGGTCCGCTTCTTCTCTTGTCTCTCATCTACAATTTTGAAGAAATCCCGGATTCTAAAATCCGTGTATCCAAACAGCCCCTTAGGGTTCTTATGTGATGGGGCCTACTTATTCAATGATCCAAACAATTTATCTATTAGACCTTGTTATAGGTAGGCCATGCATCAAAATCTAATCCCATTGGCCACATTGTAGAGGATTTCATGAACACAGTCCGTTGCTTTTTTACTTTGGCACCATCTATATTGGACGGTTAAAATCGTCCCATGAGAGCGGATTTTGATCCATGGACTACCATAGTAAGGCCTAAGAAATAAATTGAATTCAATCATTGAGAAAGTTGTGACACTTGCGTAAACTCTCTTTGATACCACTTGTGGACTTTTCTTTGCTATTATAGAAGAAACAAACAAACTATTGAAAGTAATAGGAGAGAAGAAATAAGCCGTGAGACACTGACTCACTTTATTCATTGTCACTTCTTCTTTTTTATGGGTAAGCTGGGGTTAGGCTGACCCCTACCCGATATATTAAAATAGATAGAAAAATACATCATGAAGAGCAAAAGAGGACAACCCCTAACCCATGAAGGGGGATACAAGGACTAAGAAATAGCCATTGATGCAACTTCAAAAGAAAAGAAAACTACTTTCACCTAGGACTCTAGGAATTTAGATAAACACCTAACTCTTTCAATACCCCTATCTAATATATCTACTGATCGACAGAAACTCTAAAATGATAAGCACGTGTAAAACCAAACAAAATAAGGACTCGTATGAGTCGGTTTTGAAGACACGGTGAAGACACGTTCACAACTTGTACGTACCTTTGCCCGCCCATATTTTCCCATAGAAATGATGAATAGGCGTGAAATCTGTTTGGATTGTTTTTCATGAGGAATCCATTAAAACAAGCCAGGGTTTAATTTGGGTTTGAGTAGGCCTGCAATCCTCCTGTTTGCACAAAATTATACCGCAAGCGTATGGGTTAATTGTAGCTACGGGTCAATCACAGGGAAGAGCTATTAAACCTCTTAACTTAGGCAAAATGAACAAGTATCCAAATATTACTACTAATTATCTACTGATTATCTAATCTGGATGATTAATTTAAAGCTAATTTACTAGTCTAACAATTTTTCAATTAACAGAAACAACTTCACTAATCTAAGGGAAACTTATTCAAACAATTTAATTACTAATTTTTAGAAAATAAATAAATTAAATGACTGATTTGATTAAAAATTTTAACCACTAATTTAGTCACTAATCTAACACAGTAATTATTTAATTTAATGAAAAAACTTAAAGACCTATCTAGGTGCAAAGTTGTAAAACTACTAGAATGTTGCCTAAAAATTAATAAAAGTCTTAGGGTTAGAATCCACCATAGGTTAGATAAAAATTATTAGTTTGTATATACAGAAGGTTCGATCACAATCTTGAATTAGATTGAATTGTATAGATGATCAATCCGGTCAATGAGAGATAAAATCAACGGATGTCATGTCTCATGAGTGTTCAATCAAATACACAAACAATTTTTAATATCTATACAAGGCTTGATAAATCATCATCAATAATCACATATACAAGAGATAATCAATGGCATATATGATCTATAATTCGAATTTACAACTCCTTGTATATTAAAATTATATTAACAAAATTGAATCTAGACCGTTAGATCACACAAACTAATAAATTCAATCCACCATTAAGGCTTCATCTAAACCCTAAGATGGAATTTAGTTACTCATGGGTAATTCGAGACACACAAAATCAAAGAAATAACATGCCATTAAAAACTTGAGAATTGAAAACGAAATAAAAATAACTTTATTAATTGATTGGGAATTTGAATACACTGAAATTTAAATTTAAATTGAAACTAAAGAACAAGCTAGGGAAACCTAGTCTTTAAATGGCTGCATCCTTCTTCTCTTTCTTCTTCAAAAATTGCCCCTTCGTAATAGCCAGATAAAACGTCACTTTTCTTCTAATCTTTTTGGCAGAGTGCCAGTTGCGATTGAGAGAGAAGAGTTCAGAGTAAATCCCAACATCCTCAATTCGATCAACTCTTACCCTTTTTATATATTTTTTTTCAAAATTCAATCACTTTTTTGCTTTCTTGAATTTTCAGCCACGGATCACTTTTCTCTATAAGATAAATGGCTAAGATCAAGTGATAGGGAAGAGAGAGAACACAAAAGAGAGAAACCGATTCCCTCTTTACTTATCGCACAACTCCTATATTTTCTCCTCTTGCTATCTCTTCAAGAGTCCCCATCAAAATTGAAAATTATCATATCTCATTCTTGAATGATCCTAACCACTAAATTAGTGATGTAAGGTTGAGATGGAGTGAGAGATTACACCGAATAGGGATGTGATATATTTGGAGAAAGAGAGACGAAAATGAGAGAGCGATAGAGAGCTAAAAACATTTTGGGATGAGAAAGAGAGCGCTAAGTCGTTGTTTTTTCTCCTTGTTTTTCTCTTGGTTGTGTTGTGAAACTACCACATTATTCCCACCTTTCTAATTAATTGCAACAATGACATATACTTTTGCAAATGACTAATCTACCCTTCCTTTGTATTACACATAAAACAACTAAGAATTTCCTTCCCCCTCTTGATCTTCAAGGAACGATCCAAGCCATCCAATTGACGGTCAACTTGTAAATTAATTGCACCACTAAATCATTCCAATTAGATGATCCGAACCGTTAAATTTGTAGGCCTCAATGTGAATCTTACCAATGAACGCACCTCTTGAATTATTTTTGTAGGCTGATCTGGATCATTCAAACGATGGTCAACAAATGTGAATTAATTTCCCCTCCAAACCCATTGTTCATGAATTTTCTGAAAATAACATGAAACATAAAAAACAAGGAAAAATATCTTAGGTAGCAATGTTCTAAGTATGAAAATATGTATTCTTAACAACTAAGATTCACACATAAATGTGCTCATCACGTCCATTCACGCGAACTTTATCTTATAATTTTTTCATTAACAATTTATCCAAAATCAGAAAACTTTTCTTTGCTTTCTTTTTTTTAAATTGAAACCATACTAGGCATTAGATTTATTTTTTCCTTGATAATAGATTTTCCATAATTTTTCCCAAACATCCAAACAGCATTCCAACCACATTTCTAACGGTCATTTTGTTGAGAGGATCTACTTGAATGTTCGAATTAATGGTATAGAAGTCGACGCTAACGAACCCTCATCTCCCACAACTACTTTCCTTCTCTTTTTATGTTCCTGACCAAGTCAAAATTCGCCCCGTGACCCTCCCTTGGAAAAGCTAGTTAATAATTGCAAAGGAGAAATTGATATTTACACCCAACAAGCTCCGGACCCACAGTGAGACTTCCTCTATAGTCTATTCCTTCATGGATCCCACTACAATATACAAATGGGTCCCACTTTAAAATCCAAATGGGTCTCACCGTTCGACATGTGTTACTCTAAGAGGCCAGCAAGTCACTTATTTCTTCAACAAGCTCCTATTTGTCTAAATTTGTGGGACCCATTAAGGGATTTCCTCAATTTACATCATGGGTCCCACTGTCTGCATGTTCTAGTAAATGGGACCATCTAAAATAGTAGTCTGGTAGTGGTGGATCACCAAAAACAGAGTTGCAGATTAAGAAGACTAACCCTTGTGTGGGCCCCACCATGGAGAAGTCACTTTATTCCAAGTCAAGATATGCCTTCAATGCATGTGTGATTGCAAAAAGTCGGTCTCCTGTCAGATTCATGTCTCCTCGTCTTTTGGGGGGTAACTGGTAAGGATCCCTTCCTCTCAAACCTGTGCTCAGGTTATATTCCAAATTACAAAAAGGGAGACGATATTTTCACTCACCCTACGTTACACATGCGCCCCCCCTGTAATGTGATTTGACGTGAAAAGTGGGCAACTTTAACGCTTTTTGACGTCAAATCACATTATCAGGAGCGCATAGGTAATGCAAGGGGGTGAAAATATCATCCCTCTTAAAATAAGTGATATAATCTTCCTCTTTCTTCCCTGGGCCACCCCTTTTAGTGTATTTATGTATGACTACTCTTTAGGTCATGTTTGGAAACCTTGAAAAAATATTCCATGGAATATTTGTTGGAGTAGCTCAGAGATTGCAGAATAAAGAGGAAGTTGGGAGGGTTGGAGTGAGGGGAGCATGAAAAGCTCCTAAAATTAGGCAAAATAAAAAGCCAATTTGAAGTAAGTTATTTTCTCACTATTTTGTAGGGATTTTTTATGCTCTCTCCAGTCTTACCTACTAAGTACTCAGGTCTCTCCCACTCTTCTTCATTCTCTACCCATCTCACACAATGGGGCCACGAATATTCCAATTAATTATTTTTCATGGTTGCCAAACACGGCTTTAATTTTGATTCCAATAATCAGTTTTGGCCTCACAATCGGTTCTCAGAGTCCAAAATAAAAGGTCTCTGTCTATAAACCTGACTTCCATTTGATTAAGAACATAAAAAGAAGAGGAAAAAAAACAAAGCTTATTAGAAAACATTTATCACATTTTCCGAGTTTCAAAGAAAGATTATTACTAGCTGCTTGAAGTGACAAGCAAAAATTTCTTGAACGATACATGCAGACAAACGTCACTTTGTTAAACGTCACTTTATTAAATTTAGAGTAAGAGGAAAATAGATTAGAGTTTATGATAATTGCCAACCAACTTTCTCTTTCACTTTAAAACAGAAAACGGCACGAGCAATGTGGGAACTCATGCAAAAAAAATAGAGACCCACAACTTTAAAATATAGGGAAAAATACAGATACACCCCCTTTAGTTTCTGACACATTCAACTCTAACCCTGACTTTCAAAACATGACAAGTACATCCCTTGAAGTTTTTTTAAAGTGACGGACTAGACGGCAAGGCAGAAGTGACAAAAATGCCCTCATCTTCCCCAACAGAAAATTAGGGTTTTCATACTTGAAAACCGAAAATTAGGGTTTGATTCAACCCCTTATTTATTTATCAACATAAACCCTCTATTTATGAGTTTTATTTGTTTTCATTTACACCATTATCATGATTTGCACATAAAACCTAATATTTGAGGGCTTTTTTTTTGTTTTTATCAATGTTTTTTTCTTGAAATATGGGTTTGATGTAGCCATGGGGTGGGGTTTCATTGTTTATGGTGGAGGTGACGGCGGTGGCCGGAGATGGCGACGGCGGCGGTGGCCGAAGGTGCTACGACGGCGGTGGGAAATGGCGTAACCCTAATCCCTCTGCAAATGAGTGTATTTATGTCCTCAATATATTAACCATAATTAGTTTTAGTCTTTCTGTCAGGTTAAGCTGACGGACCATTGACTGAGGGGGTGTACTTGTCACGTTTTGAAACTTCAGGGGGTGTACTTGTCACGTTTTGAAAGTCAGGGTTAGAGTTGAATGTGTCAGAAACTAGAGGGGGTGCAAATGTAATTTTCCCTAAAATATAGGATATTAATAGCAATACAGAAATTTCATCTATAAGATATTTCATACCTATAAAGGAAATTTACATTCATAAGGTATTTTTAACTATATTTAATAGTTAAAAAATTTACCTTTATAAGGTTTTAAATAACTGAACTCTTCCCATTATATGTAGTATATATTGAATTTTAAAAGACAGGAAATGATATTGGCGTGACCATGCTCGTCCGGAATCCGGATATCAGAAGCCTAAAAGAAACTTCCCATTTATAAGGTTTTAAATAACCTTGAAACCATTAGTTTTCCCATTATATATAGGGAAATGATTTCAGCACTCCTTTGATAAACATGCGCTCCACATGCTTGTCGTGTAATATTTTAGGGCTTTAAGAGCTTTTTGAGAACCGTAATATTCATCTGACAGCCCTTAAAATGCTACACGACAAAAAACTGAGCGCATGCTTATCAAAACGTTGGAGCGCATAAATCATTTCCCTATATATAATGTAGATTTTTCATGACTAATGCTAAATTGAAGAGCGCACGGGCAAAAAACAGCTGCAAGGCCTCTCCCCTTGATCCGCATTATCAAATAGCATTTATAATAGTAATGAAAAATGTAAAAGCAAAGGAATAATTAAGGCCGTTTGGTGGCATAGATCTAATGGGGATGCCTTTGCGGCTAGTTTTTGTAAGGGCACCCTTCAATTTAGCATTCCCCATTTTCACTGTAATTTACCTTACGGTGAGGCCCACCCCTTTGAATGATCGAAACCATTCATTTGTTGTCCCCTAAAATAGGCCAGGTACCAAAAATCTTCCCTACAATAACCCTTCAATATGTTTGGGAATTGAACGGATGGCTCAGAAAGTTTAAAAATGGCTCTACACAGAAACCTACACAAAACAAGGTTTAGGAACACTGGTGAAATTTTTTGAGGCAAGGTAAGCTGTAGCCTACCTTCTAAATAGGTCTGTCCCAAACTCAGACCATTTGGAATTCTTCTCGATAGGGATAGGAAGCCGAGGTTTATTTTATCCCTGGATAGGCTTGCTATCCTCTGTTCACATGTCAAGAACAGCCCTCATGGATAGGTTATACTATACAAACAGGGTAGCCAATCCAAGGGATTTATTCAAGATAATTTACCAAAGCAGAGTAAACAATTCCAGGAACAGCTTGTCCAAGGATTTCTATCCCTATGGAGAACAGACCTATTAACTGAGAAAAAATAGTAATGTCCACATTAAAAGTGCTTCAAGGTATGGAACTTACCTCTATTGGGTACATAATAAGGAAATGAGAAGAGTTGGCAATCAATGAACTGAATTTGCTGCCCTCTGGTCCTCAAAATAGCTAAATGTATTTTTGCCAGCATTCTTCCTAGCTAACAAAGTAGCAGTCTCTACACTGATAAACTTTCTGTATATGCTTGAAGCCTGCTTCACTCCAAAGTCATACTGAATTTTTCAAATTCTCTTCTTCTAAAGGATTTAAGTGACCAAGTTCTCTTTCCTGAAGAACTCCCTTTCTGCTTCAATCACATGTATTAGTTCCTGAGCATCATGCATGAACATCATGCATCAACATCAAGATAAACATTTTTTTTTTTTAAATCTTCTATTAGGGAGCATGCACTACTCCGAACGTGTAGTACAAGTACCTTCTTTGAGCTCCTTGCTAGCAATTGGACTTTGCAATGAGGTCTTCCAGTTCATCAACAATGGCAGTATAGCAGAACTCGAATTGCTCCTGATCATAAACATTGAGCAGTCAGGATAAAAATGTCAACATCCAAGACTAAGTTTCCGCATTATTATTATTATTATTTTTTGAATGATTTGTTGCTGCTTAGTTTATATCCCAGTTATAATTTATGATACCCTGAGACACAACACGCAGGCATTACATCTGATATTGAAGTAATCACTCCATAGATCATGAATATGTTAAAACAATTTTCAAGTTATCAGGTATCATAGGTTTTCATTTGGTCATCACAAAACAAAGAAAACTATAAGCAAAAATTTGAATCCAGACAACATATATATGTTCAGTTTTAATGCTGTTGAAATGCTGTGCAATTGGTCAGTAGTTGATAAAGGTGGCATTTGATGAATTACATAACAATTTAGGACCATGACATGAAGCTTCAAACAGAAAGGAAAAAGATACCATTGTTTGAACCATTCCAATTCGCTGCGATCTGAAATTGGAAACGGTATTAACAAGATTTAAAGCAGACATGTCACCAGTAAGGATTCTCTGGATTGTATGGTGAATTGTACAAAAAGCACCAGTTCTCCCAATACCTGCACTGAGAAAAAGAGCAGAACAATTTCAGATGTAAATGGATATAATATTCAGTGGACTTCCAACAGGTATTGGGGTTATAATGGCGAGCTAAACCTGCAGTGCACAACTATAGGGCCAAGATCAGGTCGTACATGATATGTTCTTTTCAAAATTTCACGAACAGCTAGCGTGTCCCCAGGGACTCCATGATCAGGCCATTCAGGGTACTGAATGTGGAGAACAGAATGCGGTGGGTCCTCCGACTGCAACAATAACCGAGAATAGAAAGTACAAATCCAATCATTTTCCATCATAAGAAATACGCCTTCTAATTGAGAACTATGAACTGTTAATAATAACCAAATTCCATTACCTTCTATTATATGGGATGAGTATGCTTAAGGTTGAACTCAGGCTCACATTGCCACAAAAGAATTACAGAAAAATTAAGCAATCATTTTTCCCAATAAACTTGTACTTGCATAGAAAGCTTTAAGTTTGGTTCAGACTCAAAACCAGAAATTGATCCGAAATGAAGTAATTGATCAGAAATGAAGGCTACTTGAGTGGCTTATTTATTTATGTAATGCATAACAACCTTGTGAAAGAAATAGGCTACAGGGCTGGTAGAGATTGGCAAAATGAAGGCTACTTGAGTGGCTTATTTATTTATTTAATGCATAACAACCTTGTGAAAGAAATAGGCTACAGGGCTGGCAGAGATTGGCAACTACGTAAAATTGACCTGTCAGACCTTCCCTGGTTAAAGGGTTAAGAAACTCGTTAGCCCAACACAAAAGTCAAAACACAGAAAAAGGAGCAAAGGGTGAACTTGGAGGTGGAGTTATAAAACCTCGTTAGATGGCAAAGATTAGTTGGAGGTAAAGCGAAGTGGCCATCCCAATAAGAATAACAAATTAAATAATTGTCATTGCTTCCCCCAATAAACTTGCATTAGCAGAGAAAGCTTAAATTTGGTTTATGATTCTCAATTCCAGAGATTGAGCCGAACTGAAGCCTACTTGAGTGGGTTATTGATGTCGACAAAGGATTTTAGCACACTAGTCGACAACATTGAGCCAGATACGCCCATAGCAGATATTTTATTGATGGTCACATTGAGCCTGATGAGATACCAGCGGATGTTGATCTTTTGGAGGATGGTCATAGCTTGGTACTACCGACTGTTATCATGCCGATACAGGAGTACGTTGCCATCTTCCCACCTTATTTGATTGTCAAGAGAAGTTCGCATCTTTATGATTCTGCATGGATGATTCTTCTGTATTACTACGCTCGCGTTCCATACCACTTTCCAAGTCATCACGAGCATTGTACAACATTCCAGAGTTCGACGGATGGCGACTCACGCTGCTTGAGTGGGTTGTCTACGTATTTGATCCAGGTGGACTAGAACTCGAGGTTGAGTTCTTTTCAAACGGGGGAAAATGATGCAGATATTAGGATTTATTTCCGTATTATTTAATTTCTAGTATTTTTATTAGGATTTATTTCCGTATTATTTAATTTCTAGTATTTTTATTTGTAACTGTCAAGGAAACTTTCTTTTCAAACTCGAACTTGATTAGGCAGCCACTAATAAAGTTTTTTTTTTTTTTGGGAACTGGGTCTCTTGGGTAACAAATTACATAAGGCTAAGGGTTACTTTGCCTTCATGCAACTGTTTAAAAGGAGAAGGATACCTTGCATGTAACGCAACTGATAAGGTCTCTTTACTTATTGGTGGCCCCCACTTGCACGATTCTATTTCAATATTCTGAATATCTCGTATTGTTCACGTGACGGATCCAAAACAGGAAGCTTTCCAAGAATTCTGACGGCGGATTTTCCAATTCGGGTTCGAGCTAATTGGGTGTCTTGCTGGTTTTGAAGAGGTTATACGGCAGGCAATGGTGATTAGTGATAGGGGTGCTAATCGATGGGAAAGAACAGTGGGGTCATGGGCTGTTGCAGAAAATGAAGGAACAGTGAGGTCATGGTAAATTTCTGAGCAGCAAGGTGGGGCTGTTTGTGATGTTTGGATGTGGGTTTTCGGGGAGAATGCAGGGCTGAAGGTTTTGAGATGTTGGGCTATTAAACCACAAGTAAATAGGTGGATTTGGGGGTGGCAAATCGTCTTTCAAAGGGTTGCAAACAAGAGGGTTGGTATTTGGGTTGTTGGTGGGATTGGGTTCATGCAATCTTTGGGTAAAAGGCAGCAAGGGTTTCGGATAGGGTTTTAGGGTTTGGTTGAAATTGGTTCGTGGGTTGTGGCTAGGAGAGAATTTTCAGCCGTGATTTTTGCAGGAACAATTCTTGGAAGACTTGGATCTTTGGCTTTGATACCAAATTTGATGTAGAACCGGGAGAGAAATATAGAAGAAAGGGGAGAAAAAGAGGAGAAGAGGAGAAGGAGGAGAAGAATAGACAAAGAATAGGGGGAGAAGAAGATAAAATTAGGGGAGAAGAGAAGAGGGAAGAATAGAAGAAGAGGCGAATTTAGGGAGAAGAATAAGAAGAATAGGAGAAGAAGAAGAGAAGAATAGAGGAAGAAAGAATCCTAGGGGAGAAATATCAATTCAATTAATAAATCATCAAAAGTTCTAATTCCAAATACAATGAGACCTATATATAGGCAATAGGATGGAAATAAAATTCAACGGAAAATAATTAACTTTCCTAATTCTAAATAATATAGAAAATAAAATCCTAGAAACTAATAACATGAAAATAAAAATACTACAAATTAAATAATACAGAAATAAATCCTAATATCTGCATCACTTATTTACATTGTGTGTGTGTGTGTGTGTGTGTGTGTGTGTGTGAGAGAGAGAGAGAGAGAGAGAGAGAGAGAGAGAGAGATTGTGCAATGCACAAAATTGAGTTGTCCACATCTTCCCTATAAAGGGTCCATGAAACCATTAGCCTACCACAAAAGCAAAAACACAGATAAATGATAAACGAGTCGAATTAAATGTGAAGTTTGAAGACCTCATTAGATGGTGAAGATTAGTTGGAGGCAAATTTCAAGAGTGAAGCATTATAGGAGAGGAGCATAAATACTGATTTCGTGATACAGTGGGAAAAACTCGGAGGAAAATTTTTATATTGGAAAAATCATGAAAGAAAGTAGTTTGGAGGAAAAGAAAGATGTGGAATAGCAATAGACAATAGTGCATTTCTACAAGCCACTCTAAACTAGGTAGCTCTTTGGGTGTAAGGAAAAAAATTCCTGGAAAAATATCCCACTGGAAAATGACTTTTCCAAACTTTGGCTAACTCATTTTCCAAAAAAAAAAATCCTTGTTATCTATGGAAGTTTCAACCCTAATAGCCGTCGAAATATTTTTTTTCCATGATAATTTTTTCCCCGTCCGTAATTATTGCTCGCCTAATCCAAACAGGCCACACCCAAGTTAAAACGATTGAAATTCAAAGGTTTATCAAATTGAAGGGTTGCATGCCAGTGTTTCAAAACGCGGATGCGGGTCAAAATGCGGCCGAAGAAAATCCTAGTCGACTCGGCACGACGCGGTCGAGTACTCGACTGACGCAGCTGAGTACTTATTGACACCAGTGTTTAAATACACAAATGTAGAGCGGAACGCGGTCGAAGAAAATCCTAGTTGACTTGGCACGGCGCAATCGAGTACTCGGTCGACGCGGTCATAATTCGAGAGTCATAGGAGTTTTTATTGACTCTGTAGGGCAAAACATAGAACGCCGATGCAACGCAGTGCGGAACGCAGCCAAGGTAAAAGGGAGGTGACTCGGGGGAGACGACGTGAACGCGGAGGAGTTTTAAAACTATGATTGACAGTTAGGGCAAAATGCGGAACGCGGCCGTAAAATGCAGAACGCAGCCGTAAAACGCAGAACATGGCCAAGGGAAAAGGGAGTCAACTCGAGGGAATCCACAATGACAGGGGGGAGTTTTAAAATTATAGCATGGCTATATAGGGAGTATGATTGAGAATAGGTGTGGAAGGCAGTGTTGACAAGAGAAGAGATAAAGCTCTGGGTCCTTATGGCTAATCATGAATTACACTGAGGAAGAGGAAGAAGAAGATCCTCTTCCCTCTCCACGAAAATAAGAGGCTAGTATGTTTTTCTTTCTCCATTAGAGATAATATAGGATCAAGTGAAGATGGGACTTTCTGTTTTTATCCTTGATCCAAAGATCAATGGGTTTCCCTACAACCACAGTCTGTGTATTTGTCTTTGGTGGGTACTTTGGTCTGTGTAGGGCTTAAAGATCAATATATTTGGCGAGGATGTTAAACCCATTACTTCCAAAATTAGGCTATATTTGTCTCCCCAAACTCGTGTCCCATTCCATATTTTGTGAAATTATATGCGCTTTTGTCAATTATAAACAAAAAAGCATAAGAGAATTTGAGTTCGCCTGGGAGTCATCGTGAAGGAAATATATAAGAGCACCCCTTGTTACGAAAAAAATAAATTAGATCCATTTCATGAAATGAGAAGAAGCACAAATAAATGAAGAAACATGCATATCCAAGACAAAATACGCCCTAAAGGGGCTTTTAGGGCTTATTTTGTATGCAAGTCTTGGAGTTAGAGCAACTTGATGTCAAGACAACCTTCCTGCCTGGTGAGCTTGATGAGCAGATTTACATGCGTCAGCCAGAGGGGTTTGTTATCCAGGGAAAGGAGGACCATGTTTGCAGTTTGAAGAAATCCTTGTATGGCCTGGAGCAGTCGCCTAGGCAGTGGTACAAGCGATTTGACACTTTCATGCTTAGTAACGGTTACACCAGAAGTGAGCATGACAGTTGTGTATATTTGAGGAGGCTCTCATATGGGACATTTGTATACTTGTTGTTGTATGTTGATGTATAAGCCTAAGGGTTCCCATGGGTTCAATCATTCACCTTTACCTTGCTAGCATACTCAAATTGATTAGTCTTTATGGACTAATGTGTTGCTTTGTAGTGTTCTGCCTTAAATAAAAACTTTACATGTCATATCGTCATTACACAACACAACACAACACATCGCTGGAGGATCAAGATGCACAATGAACCAAAGAGCTTGTACACACATGGGAGAGATCATCCTCGAAATATATTCAAGTCAAGAGCTCAAGTCAAAGATCCCACAAGCATGCCTAGCAAGTGCCAGTAGAAGCTTGGAGATGAACTAGCATTGGTGACCACCTCATGGACCATTGGAGATGTTCAAAGAATGGAGGAAGTCATAAGACCCAAAGAAAGTTGAGTTCACTCTCAAGTCAAAGATGTCCAAAAAAGTGCTAAGGAGCCAAGATAATCCAAGAAAACTCACGGTTCTATTCTTTTAGATTGTATTGGAGTCCTCTTGTTAAAATATATTTGCACTTTCAAAAGGTTTACATAAACAAATTTAACATCTTTGGAAACCATCTACACTCCCCCAAAATGTGTTTGGAAACCTCGGACAAAAGCCCAAAGACCATAGCCCAAAGCCCTAGAATTTTAATATGTAAAACAATATTTTCAACCAGGGCCGGTCGATCGGGGTCTCCTAGGCGACCGCGGTAAGTGTGCTGGAATTCCAGCACCTACCAAAACTTAGTGGGCCGGTCGATTGGGGTTCTCCCGGGCGACCGCGGATGTGTTTTTGGAAATCCAGAAACAATCCAACATGGTTTGGCCGGTAGACCGCCATAGGGCCGGGAGACTGCAGATAGGGTTCTGGACCAAAAATAATGTCCAAAAAGCTCACGACGGGCGACCGCAATAGGCTCGGTCGACCTCGGCGGTAAGAAATATCAAATTAAAAAGTGAGCGCCCGAAAGGGCGGGCGACCGCGACACCCCGGTCAACCGCGCCCGTCAGGAAAAATAGCCGTTGGGGCTCAAACAGCTAGTTCTTTCTTGGCCAATTTATTACGGTTTTGCCCCCAAACGGTCATATCTTTACTTAGGCTATTTATACCCTATCCATGACCAACTAAATAACCTTTTGCAAGATCATTTAACATCTATCTTGAGCCTACACTTTCAAATCTAAGGTTGTTCTTAAATCCTCTTCTATGCTTTGATTTGTGTTTTTACATTCAACAAGAGACACTCCTTAGGGCTTTTATTTGTAATCATTTGGAGTGATTGGTGAGCTATTCATTGTATTGTTTGGCTATTTAGAGGCTTGAGAGAGCTTAAACTTCCTTATTATTCATTGTACTACCGAAGATGAGCTTTTCCCTTGGAGGCGGTTTGCGAAGAGGGATCATTACCTTGGAGGTGGTTTGCGAAGATGAGTGATTTCCTTGGAGGCGGTTTGCGAAGATGAGTGATTTCCTTGGAGGCGGTTTGCGAAGATGAGTGATTTCCTTGGAGGCGGTTTGCGAAGAGGAATCATTACCTTAGAGGCAGTTTGCGAAGAAGAGTGATTTCCTTAGAGGCGGTATTGCGAAAGAGGGATTGCTTCTTGGAGGCGATTTGTAAAAAGGGGGTTTGTTCCCTTGAAGGAGTTTATTGTAAAGCTCGGAGATTCGGCGTGCGGAATCTCAAATAGTGAAAGAAAATCCCTAGGAAAGACCAAGTACTTGCGTAGTGAAGTAGTTCCATTTGTGACCGAATCACTATACATGATTGCGTCGTCTCCTATCTTCTTCCTCCTCCTTGTGATGATTGGTAATATCTAACCCTTATTTATATTTATAATTATTTGAACAAGGGTTAGATTTAGACTTGTGTTGATGTCAAAATCCTAATTGAACTTATAATTGCTAATTGTTAAAATTGGTTTTAACATTACACTTAATTAGGGCAAAAATTTTAGTTACCCAATTCACCCCCTCCTTGTGTTGCCTATTGGGATTTCATGATGACATGCTCATTGCTGCTAGAGACATGTCAGAAATTAACAAGTTGAAAGCCGAGCTTAGTGATGAGTTTGAGATGAAAGATTTGGGTGCGGCAAAGAAGATTTTGGGGATGGAAATCATGAGGGATAGGAAAGTAGGCAAGATGTATTTGTCACAGAAGAAATACATTGTCAAAGTGCTTGAGCGTTTTGCTATGCAGAAGTGTAAGCCTGTGAGTATGCCACTTGCTACCCATTTTAGACTTTCATCAGCTTTGTCACCACAGACCGAGAAGGAGGTGGAGCACATGTCACTTGTTTCATATGTGAGTGCAGTTGGTAGTATCATGTATGCTATGGTTTGCACTCACTGGACATTTCACATGCAGTTAGTGTTGTTAGCAGGTTCATGGGGAACCCGGGAAAAGAGCATTGGCAGGCAGTGAAGTGGATACTTCGGTACTTACGTGGAACTTCAAATATTGGTTTGGTGTTTGACAGGAGCAGTAGTATTGGTAGAAATGTTTGTGGATATTCGGATTCAGATTATGCTGGTGATCTGGATCACAGGAGGTCTTTGATAGGGTATGTGTTTACTCTTTGTGGTATTGCTGTTAGTTAGAAGGCAATATTGCAATCTACAGTTGCGTTTTCTACCACAGAGGCTGAGTACATGGCAGTGACTGAGGCAGTGAAGGAAGCCATTTGGATGAGAGGGCTACTTGGTGACCTCGGATTACCATAAGAGTCTACAGTTGTGTATTGTGACTGCCAGAGTGCTATCCATCTGACTAGAGATTAGATGTATCACGAGAGGACGAAGCATATAGATGTCAGGTATCACCTTGTTTGAAGAGTTGTGTCTAAGGAACATATTGCTGTGAAGAAGATTGGTACCACAGAGAATCCAGCAGCCATGGTGATCAAGCCTATTCCTGTGGCCAAGTTCAAGCATTACTTGGACTTGGTTGGTGTTAGCAGATTGTGAGTGCCTCGAGGGGGCTGTTGCAGAGGTGATTGGAGAGAATTCAAGCCAAGGTGGAGATTTGTTGAGTTGGGTGTCTTGAATTCAAACCCGTTTAGGGTCCGAAAGATTATGTGCGACCCGGGAGGCCCGTTTATCTGTTTGGCCCAGCCCGTTTTATGTCTTTTTTTCGCTCGATAAGACTAATTTATGGCCCGCTTTATATAAAGGGGCTTTTAGGGCTTATTTTGTATGCAAGTTTTGTAAAGAGGGTTGAGAGCTCAAAAGAAAGGGGAGAATGGGTGTTCTTTCGTTTTACTTTGTCATTAAAATCGTAGATCGCGTAAGAAGAGGGGTTTTATCACAACATACATATATATATATATGGGAAATGTTATGAGCACTACTGTATTTTGATGAGGGCACTCCTCACTTTATTAAACGTACGGTATGGACCCCGCACCATAGGATGATCCAAACCGTCCATTAGATGGGCCACAACCTAAATAGGTTGTTGCCCAAAAATCATTTCCATAGGTTGATCCTAACCCTCCGATCTAAATGTTAGAGGGTTGTTCCTAACCCTCTATAGATCGGAGGGTTAGGCTCAACCTATGGAAATGATTATAGAGGGTTAGGATCAACCTATGGAAATGATTATAGAGGGTTAGGATCAACCTATGGAAATGATTTTTGGGCCACAACCTATTTAGGTTGTGGCCCATCTAATGGACGGTTTGGATCATCCTATGGTGGGGGCCATACCGTACTTTTAATAAAGTGAGGAGTGCCCTCATCAAAATACAGTAGTGCTCATAACATTTCCCTATATACATATTTGTGTGTGTGTGTGTGAGAAAAGAGTTTCTATATGAGGAAATGGTTTGTGAACAGCTGCTCAGATAAGCTTATATGAGCAGAGCTCACAAACCTTAGGGTGGCCACATTATTTAGATGATCCAAAGCTTTCATTTGATAGGCCCTCATATAGATATGGTGTGCCCAAAAAGTCAGCTCCATGGGATCATCCTAACCCTTCAAACTGTGGAGGCAAAATATGGACAAATTTGTGAAAGTTTATACACGTCCATTTTTAACTCCACAAATCGTAGGGTTGGGATGATCTCCTATAAAAGGGAGAACTAGATTCTCACTAAGTCACGTCACTTCTTTGTATTTCACCTCCCCAAACCCGTGTCTGTAACAACCCAAAAACCGTATCGAGCCGTTACCACAAAGAGACAAAAAAACCAGTATTAAATTTACCAAGAATTTTTTTTTAAACCAAAAAGGAACGATTACTATCCATGGCAACTAATTTAACTAATAAACTGAATGTAACCATCCAAATGAAATATCACCACATCCAAGATCAAATCCCTCCAAATTGGGATAATTTAAAAACTTCTATCAACTTAAACGAGTCTTAGAAAACTTAAACGAGTCTTAGAAATCAAACATAAATGAAAATAAAGTGAATAAATGACATCCTTCATTACACTATGTCGTATTCCACCGCTCTGCGCGTCTATCTAAACACCCCTATTTTTGTTCATATCGTTATCGTCCAATGTTGCGAAACCTATCGGTGGGTTTTTTATGTTAGTTCATACAACTATGCACAGTCATTCGGTATTTTAAACAACAAAAATACTTACTAAATTAAAGTACAAAATTTAAATCATTAGTGAGCATAGATTAATAACAATATCTGAAGAATATGGCATCTATCTAAATAAATAAAATAAGAAACAATGTATTGCAATATAATCATAACTACACTAGCATGACAAAGCCAATCAATAACATCTTTAAATATGCTCTAAATAGGGTCATAAGAATTAGGAAATATGAAGTATGAGACAATTCTCCTAAAGTACTTCAGCTCCCTACCATGCCCACCAATACGTTCCACTATCCCTGCCTAAAGGTAATGGGCATGAGGGACTTTTTACGATGCGGCTGTTGACCGCTCCGCCTCTTGACATTATGGACTAAGAGGATGCATTTACCGCCAAGGGGGTGCACTAAAACTCAAGGCCAGCTTAAAATTCAATGATTCCTGGACGACTCATCCTCCGCCCTAACCACCATATACCCTCATGCCCGTGCATTTATTTCTCTTGCTAGTGTATTGGTATTATTTACCAATCATTATTCATGTATCAGTTTAAGCAATTTATTTGCTTGAAATTTTTCAGTTTATTGTAATAACATGGAGTCCATATTTAATAATTCTAACATAGCAGGATATAAAAACAAACTTTGCATAAGATACAACTATTATTCAATGATTCTGCAGTTCAACCATATTAGAATAACCTTATACTTGCTAAAAAATTTATAGCATACACCTTCAAGTAAATAATTATTTAAAGTATCGTCACCTGCCTTGAATTTAACCTGACTTAGGAGAGTGCAAATTTCAATCAAAAACAATGAAGGAACACAACCTGGAAAAAAAAAGATATTTTACATGTTAAGGTTTTCCCAGGGTTAGTAAACTTGTCATTAAGTTAAATTTTAGAGACTTTTATTTGTACATTATATACAAGTTATTGTTATTGATACACATGTCTCTTAGTTCTAGTTTATTTAATTTCATGAATTAATGTGATTGTAAAGGGATCATTATTTTAATTCCAAGCATCTTATTTAAAATTTATAACTTAGTTATTCGCACTGTTGCTTATTCTTATATATATATATATATATATATATATATATATATATATATATATATATATATCTGTGTGTGTGTGTGTGGAGAGAGAGAGGAAATGGTTTGTGTGCAGCTGCACAGTTAGCTTATCTGTGCATGGCTGCCACAAACCATGGGGAGGCCACATTTTTTGGGGGATCCAAAGCATTCATTTGGAAAGCCCTTCCATGGATAGGGTGTGTACCAAAAATCAGCCCTATAGGATCATCCTAACCCACTCAAAGTTGGAGGGGGAAATGGACAGACATTGTTTCTACCCATTTTTTTTTCCCTCCACAAATGGAAGGGTTAGGATGATCCTATAGGGCTGATTTTTTGTACACACCCTATCCATGGAAGGGCCTTCCAAATGAATGCTTTAGATCCCTCCAAAAATATGCCCCCCCCCCCCCATGGTTTGTGGCAGCCATGCACAGATAAGCTATCTGGGCAGCTGCACACGAACCATTTCCTCATATATATATATATATATGAGGATTTAGACGATTGTTACCCATGCTTGGAATAATGTCCACGTGAAATAACATATTTGCCTTTATAGGTGTATATCACTGTTTTTCTTATTTTTTCTTAAATGATATATATACATATATACATAAAATCATATTCCTTATATGTTTACGAAGCTATTATATATATAAATATTTCAAAGGTGTCATATATATGAAATTTTCGTTTTCCTTTCATATCTGTAATTGTTCACACTTACATTCCCACATACAAATTTATGCCTACGTATACATGTACAGACATGTATATATGTGTGTATGTAAGTGTTCAAGGGATGAAATACATGTTAATTTAATTTTTACCTTTTAAAATCCTTATAAGTCTATAAGGTACGAATTCTAACAGTAGGAATAAATCAAGCAGATCATAATATTTTATACATGAAAATATATCTATACATATGTATATGTCTGTATATATGTGTGTATACATGTATTTAAATATGTCTGTATCTATAAGTATACATGCATACACACACACATATATATATATATATATACATATATGCATAGTTATAAATTCGTATGTATAAATGTAAGTATGAACAGTTACATATATGAAAGGAACAAAAAAATTTCATATATGTGATACCTTTGAAATATTTATATATATAATAGCCTAATAAATATTTAAGGAAAATGATTTTTTGTATATATGTACATATCATTTAAAAAAATAAGAAAAACAGTGATATACACCTATAAGGGCAAATATATAATTTCACGTGGACATGATTCCAAGCTTGTGTAACAGTCGTCTAAATCCAAATAAATAAATAAATATATATATATATATATATATATATGTATAAGAATAAGCAACAGTGCAAATACCTAAGTTATAAATTTTAAATAAGGTGCTTGAAATTCAAAATAAAGACCATTTTACAATCACGTTAATTCATGAAATTAAATAAACTAGAACTAAGAGACATGGGTATCAATAACAATAACTTGAGTATAATGGACACATAAAAGTCCCCAAAATGTAACTTAAGGAGAAGTATAGTAACCCTGGGAAAAACTTAACACGTAAAATGTCTTATTTTTCATATCGCATTCCTTCCTTTCTCTCATAGAAATTTGCACTCTTGCAAGTCAGGTTAAATTCAAGACAGGTGACGGTAACCTATTTTAGTACTTTAAATAATTATTGACTAAAATGTGTATGATAGGAATTCTTTAGCAAGCATGAGGTTATTCTAATATGGTTGAACTGCAGAATCATTGAATAATAGTTGTTTCTTATGCAAACTTTGTTTTCATATCATGTTATGTTAGAATTATTAAATATGGATTCCATGTTATTACAATATACTGAAAAAAATTGAAGCAAAGAAATTGCTTAAACTGATTTATAAATAATGATTGGTAAATAATACCAATACACTGGCTAGAGAAACAAATGCATGAGCATGAGGGTATATGGTGGTTAGGGTGGCGGATGAGTCGTCTAGGAATCATAGAATTCCAAGCCGGCCATGGATTTTAGCACATCCCCTTGGCGGTAAATGCATCCTCTTAGACCATAATATCAAGAGGCAAAACGGCTAACAGACGCAGCATAAAGTCTCTCATGCCCACTACCTTTAGGCAGGGATAGTGGAACGTATTGGTGGGCAAAGTAATAGGTTATTAGGGAGCTGAAGTACCTTGGGAGAACTGTCTCATACTTCATAATTTCCTAATTCTTATGACCCTATTCATAGCATATTTAGAGTTATTGATTTGCTATGTCATGCTAGTGTAGTTACGATTATATCGTGACACATAATTTTTTATTTTATTTATTTAGATGACATATTCTTTCAGATATTGTTATTAATATATGCTCACTAATGATTCAAATTATGTACTTTCATTTAGTAATTATTTTTGTACTTATTTAGAATACCGAACGACTGTGCATAGTTCTATGAACTAACAAAAAAAATATACCCTACAGGTTTCGCAACATTGGACGATAACGAGATAAACTCAAATTAGGCATTTAGATAAATGCGCAGAGTTGTGGAATAAGACATAGTGTCATGACAGATGTCGTCATTTATTTACTTTATTTTCATTTATGTTTAATATCTAAGGCTTGTTTAAGTTGTTAGAAGTTTTTAAATTATCCCAATTTGGAGGGATTGGATCTTGAATGTGGTGATATTTCATTTGGATGGTTTCATTCAGTATGTTAGTTAAATTAGTTGCCATAGATATTAATTGTTCCCTTATGATTTAAAAAAAATTCTTGGTAAATTTATTACAGGTTTTTATGTCTCTTTGTGGTAACGGCTCGATACGGTTTTTGGGTCGTTACAATTGTGGTATCAGAGCCAGGTTTAAGTAAAACTTGGTGCGTGTGAATATGGGTAGGCTGTTGTAAAGGGGTAGTTAAATGAATATTAAAACAAACTATGACATGAGTGAAAGACCCTCACATGACATAAAAGAAGAAATAACATGCAAAACTTGTCACTTGTGTAGACCTTAAGATTTCTTTTAAGTTATATAATAATAAGTAATAAAGCTTTTGTCTATTTAGGCAGAATGTATCAAAGGAGGAATACCGCTGGTTGTGGAAATAATGCAAGTCGTGCAAATGAGAATATTGGAAATGCAGGCAATGATGAAGTGCCTGTACTTGAGCAAGTGCCCAATGACCAGGAAGGATTTCAGATGCTTGCAAAGATATTGATGAGTCAGCAGCAGGCCTAGGCTGCTAGTTAGGCCACTTTGCAGGCTATCGCAACCAATATGGCAGCTCGTCAGGAGCCGAGGGCTAGGGACGATGCTTCGCAGTTGCACAGGAAATTCAGGGATTACCACCACCCCTGAATTTGAAGGAGCGGGTGACCCTTTGGCTACTGATCACTGGTTAGTAGAGATAGAGAGGATATTTAAGGTTATGAGGTGCAATGATGCACAAAAGATATGTCTTGCCTCGTTTTTACTAGTAGGGGAAGCAGGAGTCTGGTGGAGATCCGTCGAGCAAAACTATCCGACTGCAGAAAATGAAACTTGGGATCAGTTTAAGACCCGCTTCAACAATCAATACTCCCTTGTGCATGTCAAGGATCGGCTAGCTAGAGAGTTTGCTAGGTTGAAGCAGGGTACGATGTCAATGGCTCAGTATGGAGCTAAATCAGGGGATTATCGCGGGTCTTAAACTAATCCCTTCTATGGAAAAGGGTTTCCAAGAAAAAGAATTTATATCATTATAACTCTTCAGTGTTTTGCATCCCTAAATTATAATTATCATTAAAGTTTTTTAAAGATTTTATGGTCGTTACAGAGTCCCATTCCATTTTTTGTGACATGATATGCACTTTTTTCAATTATAAACAAAAAAACATAAGAGAATTTGAGTTCACCTGCGAGTCATCGTGAAGGAAATATCTAAGAGCACCGCTTGTTACAAAAAACTAAATTAGATCTGTTAACTTACCAACTTCTCCAAAAGCTTAAGCTGTTGGAGAAAGGCGTTATTTATCTTTTATCCTTTAACACTCCCCCGCACGTGTGGCCCACTTGGCAAACATGTGGCACATGTGGTCCCACTTTGGGCCAACCATCGCATGTGGATTTTTATTATCCGGGAGGTTTGAACTCAAGCCCTTTGGCTTTGATACCATGTTAACTTACCAACTTCTCCAAAAGCTTATGTTGTTGGAGAAAGGCGTTATTTATCTTTTATACTTTAACAAGATCCATTTCGTGAAATGAGAACAAGCACAAATAAATGAAAAAACATACATATCCAAAATGATTTGCAACTGCCCAATATAAAACCGTTATCTATAAAAGGGAGAACTAGATTCTCACAAAGTCACGTCACCTCTTTGTATTTCACCTCCATACTGCGCAACAATAATGAATTATCAGTTTCTCTTGTGCACCTGTTGGTGAGACATATTTTTCCAAATTCTCTAGGCCTATCCTCTGCTTGAAAATAATCATCACATTTCACCATCTGCAGACATAGTTCGATACAAGAGAAAATTAGAATCATTGAAATGGGAAGATTGGATATCCATAGAAAGAATACACTGCATGCTCAAATAGACAGAAGGTGAACAGATGTAAAAGAAATTTGAATTTCTCCAAGGGTTATACACCCATCTATAGGGAAAAGTGAAGAATTTTCACGACAATATACAATCGAAGCTGTTGAGCATCATGTCAACCCAAAAGAAAGGATAGACAAGATAATTGTGTATCCCTTCTACAGCTAATATAATTTTCAAATGAAAGGTGTTCACTACTGCAACAATGCAATGGATATGCAAAAGTTTAAGCAAGTAGCAATTGAAAGAAAGAAGAAAACCACTAAACACTTACTTGAACTATTGGTATAGCAGAAGCTAAAACAAAGACCTGAGAACCGTACAGTTAATACCAGAAGATCACTTTTATATATGAAAATCCAATATATTTTAAGACGAACATCGAACTTCTAATCTAACCATACTATTAATTTTAGTCCTTTTTCGCTACACTCAAATTCTAGCATATAAGAAACACCATTACATTAACATGCTGATTAAGAAACCTAAATCTCTTAGGCTTAGGCCCATGCCTCAGTTGGAAGGTGCTTTGTATTGCAACTTGCAACCACAAGAGTGTGCACTCAAGACTGCTTACCTGCCCAAAAAAAGAAACCTAAATCTCTAGAAACTTGACTTTCTAAAAACCCAACCTAGAAGCTTCTAATCAAGGAAAAAACATATATCTTAATAAAATAAAAAATGGCCATTTTTCCAATGTTAAAAATGACCAAACCACAATGGCCCCTGCTGACATCAGCAGATTCATGATTATGTCATCAGTTGGATTAATTGTGCCTTTTTTTCTTCATGCTTCTCCCTTTTGGCTGAGGCGCCTTAAAGAGTTAATGAGGCTCGTGAACCCACTCGATTTTTCCCTCTAATGAAATTTGTGTAGTCGTCTTCCAAAAAGAAAAATCCTATCCTATGTTTGTGTTTTCTATCATTCTAATATCATTTGAGTAGTCATCTTCTACAAATATTAAAAAATTCGGGTGCCGAACATGTCCACCATCAGAAAAACTCTAACAGTATTAACATGTCAGAAACTACATGAGAGCACAACAATGTTGCAATGAGAATGCATACGCCACAAGTATCAAGAATGATCACTGTCTTGAACAGCTCTCACGATTCATGAAGACCCGTGAAAATTTGATAACATCATATAGATGAGCTTCCAATTTCATTAAAAATTGGTATAGGCGCAACTTATAAGTTCAAATATGCACCCATGAATTTACGGCCAATATGTTACAGATACATAGGAAGATGGAACACGAGAAGGCATAGCAATTGTTACCATGCCTGACATGAACGTTCTGTTACCATGTGACACATACAGGTGAAAATGGACCATCACAAGACATTATTATTTTTGCGAGAAAATGCATACCATCTGTTACACACAGAGCATCGAAATCTTGAAACCGATTAACAAAACTGAAGAGAGAGAGCATTTTCTCCATATAAATGGGCTAAAGCATCAAAAGAAATTTAACTCCAAAAAGAATTGTATCATGACATTTGAAATTGTGCCATTAGGCATCTACCTTTAAATAAAACAACTTGGGAGATATAGAATGCAACTAAGTTCCAGACGCAGGTATTACCAGGACTTTGTGAAACTATGGCTTCTATAGGAAATTAGCTTTAAGCTCACACAGTGAAGTACCTTGTAATTGTCGACCAGTCGAGTAAGCATCACAATCACAGGACACCGATACTGGATTACCATTTCCCAGAAGTCTTGAAAGGTATGTGGTAGTGGACCTTGGGTGGCTATGAACTGAAAACGGCTTCCACCGGAAGCAGTCTACATTTAAAAAGAATTTTTGAAGGTCAAACATGGAAATGTAATTCCAAATACCTCACACAAATTACCATGTAGGGGTACTATGTACTCAAAATAGTTCACGTGATTTCATAAAATTGTCAAAACACCCGAAAAAGTATTCTCTACCATAATCAAGCTTGCATTGATATAGCCACTCCCCAGCGATTTGCAATCCTTAGTTGAGTTGAGAACAACCCTGGAGTTATCAACTGAAAATGAATAAAAAAGAAAATAAGTTGATCAAGGATTTTATTTATGGGGATGTCAAAAGTTCCACAAAGAACTTTTTGTTTGCCCGTTATAATAATTTCAACTTTTCAACAAAAGGAACTTGTGTGACTAAAAAATATACATGGCAAGACATCTGTGTAGCGATTTTTTCTTAAATTGGCTGCTTCAAGAGCCACGCTGCAGCTTCTCATCATATCATTCTTTTTTATCCTCCTAGCCTGGGAGCAAGAAGCTTAAATATTCAGTATATTAAAGAGATAATTATGGAGCTATGAAAGCATTATGATAACCACATCTGCATTAAATGAAATATGAAAAGAAAAGAAAAGAAGACAAATTCCACATAGAGTTATAATAAGCCTCACTATATAGACAACCCTATGGTTGTTATTCCAGCATAATGAAAATGATGCAACATACCAAGCAACAATTTAAGAGAATAACCATCATATTTAAAGTTCTTAAGCATGGGCTCATAGCATATGAACTTCTAACAAGAATTAGATATCTGATGGATGCTCAAAGAGCACTCCCATCCATACTTTGGCTCATTAAGCCAACAAAGAAAAGCAAATAAGTTATAGAAAAGAATCCACCCAACATGGTGTTGCGCTCCTTTCTAAATTCAGGAGAAAGGCTTCAATCAAAAAGTAGTTCTTACCGTTTGCTAATTGGCAATTGACGCAGCAACGCAGCACATACCAATAGGTCCTTCAAGCCAAAAATAGGAGAAAGACAAATGATTTTTGAAAAAAGAAATTTTTAAGAATTTGGGAATTTAAATTGAATTTTTGGAATATTGTTGTTGGGATTGAGCGAAAATGGTGTTGTTTGAAGCTTCTAGAGTTTCTATTTTGAACTGAGAAAGTTTGAATTAAAGTAGGAAGGTTAAATTAGGACTGGTTCATAATTAGAAATAGTTTAGCAAAGAAAGTTACAATTTAACAACAGATTTGAGTAAGTTTTCTTCCAAAAGTTTCTATTTTTGTTATAAAAGAACTCTAACTTGTTTAGGACTGTTTTAAAGTTAGAAATTGTGCAGGAAAAGTTTAAGATGTTGTGTCTAGGAAGAAAGTGTTTTCGAGGTGAAAAGAATCTATGCATGTGATGTAAAACCCATTGGAGAGTTTCTTGATTAATTATGAAAATTGAAACTAATACAATGAGTATTACTCTTCGCTGTCGTTTTCTCTTTGGGGCAGCAGCATATTCTACTTTCCTTGTATTTTATTGAGACATGGGGTTAGTTTTGTTTGGGTACTGTTAAAGTATAAAAGATAAATAACGCCTTTCTCCAACAGCTTAAGCTTCTGGAGAAGTTGGTAAGTTAGCATGGTATCGGAGCCAAAGGTCTCGAGTTCAAACCTCTCGGATAGCAAAAATCCACATGCGATGGTCGGCCCAAAGTGGGACCACATGTGCCACGCGTTTGCCAAGTGGGCCACACGTGCGCGGGAGTGTTAAAGTATAAAAGATAAATAACGCCTTTCTCCAACAGCTTAAGCTTTTGAGAAGTTGGTAAGTTAACAGGTACAAATTTAAGTTGAAACCTGTTGTTAAATAACATGTAAGGGTAGTTTAGGTATTACTGGGATTGTTAGGGGTATTGTAGTATTTGTACATTTGATGCCCTATTTGGGCCTACATATACATCATATACATGACAAGCTCCTAGTGGAGACTCTTCATCCTCTTCACTCTGGGCCTATATATACATCATATACATGAGAAGCTCCTAGTGGAGAATCTTCATCCCCTTCACTCCTCTTCTTCTTCGGTTTTTCCTCACTCTAACCATAATCTCATTTGTAACATGATATCAGAGCAAAGATCCATGGGAAAGAAGAAAGAAGAAGAATCTATCCTTATTTCATACCTCACGTCATTCTCTATCTCGCACGCCACTCTCTCCATCTCAGTTTTTCCTTTTCTATTTTTGGGTTGCAAATCCCTAAGATCTCTCTCAAACCCTATTTTCTCTCTCTGTGTTACGCCCATTTCTCCTAAGTAATCGCACCTCACATCCAACTATTTCCGTAAAAGAAAGAAAAGAAACCCTAAAATCTCTCCCATCTCGTTTCTCTCTTTTATTTCTGTGTTTTTATCTATATGTGTTTCTCTAAGCGAAAGTTTTT
Source organism: Tasmannia lanceolata (assembly GCF_043159265.1). Lineage (NCBI taxonomy): Eukaryota > Viridiplantae > Streptophyta > Magnoliopsida > Canellales > Winteraceae > Tasmannia > Tasmannia lanceolata. Next base: position 40,930,665 of record NW_027518689.1, read on the forward strand.
TTATTAATTGCAAGCTTTGTTTAGGGCATGCGATTATATAATCCCAGAACCCCAACATGCGATTTCAACTCCCCAACTTGCGATTTTTTTTTAATCGCATGTTGTCTCACCCTCATGTCTTGCGATTACCTTTTCGAGTGCCTTGCAATTACTCTATTGCATGTCTTGCGTTTATATACACCCAAAAAAAAAAACACATGTTGCGATCTCCCATTTGTTTGCGATAATATCTCTCATCTCTCCCCCTTGCGATGCGAGTCTCTCTCCGCAAACCCTTTTACCTTTGCGGAAAATCCCAAACACAAAAAAAAAACATTTTTCTCCCTAAAACCCCAAGTCTTTCCTTTCTTTCTCTTTTGAATTCATTTGGAAAGAAATCTTCTTCCCAAAGCCCTTTTGGCCTTCCACCCAAACCCCAAATCTCAACACCAAATACTTTTATTCTTCTCTTTTCTATCTTTTTGGGCCTTTGTGTTGTGAACTTCTTTCCATTGTCTTCTATGTTTTCTATGTCGTTTATATAGTTCTTCAAGGCGCACACCAAGTGTTTGCTCAAATGTCTAAGAGAGGTGTAGTGCCTTGTTTGTTTTCGTTTCTTTGTTTCTTCTTCAAGGCGCACACCAAGTGTTCAATGAAATGTCCGAGTGAGGTGAGGTGCCATGTTTGTCTTCGTATTCGTTGCAAATTGAATGTATTCAACCTTCAACTTGAGAGGGAGTGTTGTCATATTTTTCTTGGAGTTGTTCATTTCTCTTGATGTTGTCTTCTTCTTCGTTTTGTCTTCTTAGGGGAGAGTTGTTATGTTGTCTTTTCTTGAGGGAGAGTGCTGTCATCTTCTCTTTATGATCTTCATTCGTCCCCTTGGTTGTTACCGCCTTCCTCATTGTCTTCTCTTGTCTTGTCTGGGCTCATGTAGTCACACCCAAGGTTTTAAATTTAGGCCGAAATTTCAATCCTAAATTTCAGATTTTGGTTGATAACGAAACCGAAATTAATTATAACCGAAAATTTCAAAATTTTGGTCGTTTACCCTGAAATTTCGGCCAAAATTTAAGGGATTTCACCTAAAAATCTAGATTTTTAATAATTATTTAATGTTATCCCGAAATTTCAGCCGAAATTATCAAAATTTTGGTCGAAATAAAGTAGGAGAAAAAATAGCCATCGTATAGATTTCGTCCCATTTTGATCGAAATTCAGAAATTTCGGCCGAAATTCAATGAGGACCGAAACACATTCTGAAATCGAAATTTGAAACTTTGGTCTCACCCGAGGGGGAGTGTTGTTGTGTTCTCCTTATGTTCTACTCCATGTTCGTTGTTTCCTTTCCATGTTCTTGATGTAGTTTTACAAATTAGTTTCCGGCTTTATGCCTTATCTTTTCCGGGCGATGGTTTCCCCATCGTTGGTCGGCTCTCTTACAGGTGATGGCTTCATTTTCCCGTCGACATCTCATTTCCGAGCGATAGTTTCCCCATCGTTGGTTGGTGGCCTCTTACAAGTGACGGCTTCGTTTTTCAGTCGACCACTCTTTTCCGGGTAATGGTATCCCCATCGTTGGTCTGCTCTCTTACAGGCGACGGCTTCGTTTTTCCATCGACCTCTCTTTTCCGGACGATGGTATCCCCATCGTTGGTCTGCTCTTTTACAGGCGACAGCTTCATTTTTCCGTTGACCTCTGTTTTTCGGACGATGGTATCCCCATCGTTGGTCTGCTCTTTTACAGGCGACAGCTTCATTTTTCCGTCAACCTCTCTTTTACAGGCGATGGTTTCCCCATCATTGGTCGGCCCTTTTCAGGCGACGATGTTCATGTTGTCTACCTTATCTCCAGACGATGGTATCCCCACCGTTAGTTAATTATCTTCTCCCTCATTTTCTTCATATTTTCAGGCGACGATGTTCATGCCGTTGACCTTGTCACAGACAATGGTTTCCCCATCGTTAGTTGGTCATCGTCTCCTTTTCTTCTTCTCTCCAGGCAATGGTTTCCCCGTCGACCTTGTCTCCAATGGTTTCTCCATCGGTGGTTATCTTCTGTTGGTATTGTGCTGCTTGGTTTACACATTAGTTTCAGACTTTGTTGCTTATATTTTCCGGGCGATGGTTTCCCCATCATTGGTCGGCTCTCTTACTGGTGAAGGCTTCGTTTTCCCGTTGACCTCTCTTTTCCAGGCGATGGTTTCCCCATCGTTGGTCAGCTCTTTTACATGCAACGGCTTCATTTCCCGTCGACCTTCTTTTTCGGGCGATTGTGTCCACATCGTTGGTCGGCTCTTTTCATGCGACGATGTTCATGCCTTTGACCTTGTCTCCAGACGATGGTGTCCCCATCGTTGGTTGGTTATCTTCCCCCTCCTTTTCTTCCTATCTTCAGACGACGATATTCATGCCGTCGACCCTGTCACTAGATGATGTTTTCTCCATCGTTGGTTGGTTATCTTCTCCTTTTCTTCTTCTCTCCAGGCAACAGTTTTCCCGTCGACCTTGTCTCCGATGGTTTCCCCATTGGTAGTTATCTCCTCTTGGCGTTGTGCTGCTTAATCGGTGTTCTCACTCGTTATGCTTCGTCGTTGCTCATGTGCGCACCTTTAAAGTGCGTATTTTGCTCGATGGATCGCTGTGATTTCCCTGCTGAGGTGTCACCGTTCGATCCTTCATGGTTTGCAGATGTATTTGTCGGGCTCTGATTCAGGGGGAGGCAGTATTTTGTATCACTCTCGTCGTCATGCTACTTCAGGAGGAGCTGCTCTTTTCTAATGGTTGGTTGTTAATCTCGATGTTGCTCATGGTGATCGTTGTCTTTTGTTTATGCTTTTCATTGTATATTTACCACATCAGCTTGATCAGTGTTATACTAAGATGGATGTGTGTATGATATTATTTACTTTTTGTTATTTTTAGTTGTTGTTATAGTTTTCTTTGTACCAAGCTGGAGTTCTATGGCATTTACACTCCAACTTGAGGGGAGTAAGCCCTAGGCGAAGAAGAAGAGTTGACTTCATCCAGCATGATACTGCGGATGAAGAAAGTTGTAAGGAATTGCTGGAAGGAATTCATGATCACGTACTATGATGAGTATCTAGAAGATGAAGTGGATCGCTTGAAGTTTTATGGAGTCTAATTTAGATGAATTTTACCTAGATCAAGAGGGTCTACAAAAACATTATGAGAAGCAAATTTATGATGAAAACATCAATGAATCTATGAAATAGATGAAGATTACATTGACGATGGAGTGACATCATTGATTTTGGGGTTACACTCAATTTCAAAAATTTGGAGTTGCAAGAATCAAAGTTTTTTAATACATTTCTCAAATGAAGTCTTCTGAAAGTGTTCATAATGATACTATGAAATTCTATCAAGAAGATGGTTTTGTTTTGTTAGAAACTACTTGGACAAGAACTTAAGAAGTATATGTATAGAGGATTAGTTAAGAAAGGTAGGGGCTCTGTACAAATACCCCATTTAGCAGAAGACGTTTCCATAATTTCTTCGTTTGAAGCTTGAAGACAATCAGGTTGGGTTATCAATTTGATAGGAATCAAATTTTCTCCAACCTAAAGGGAATTTAAACAACACATACCCATAGGTCCTGCAAGCTAGAAATAGGAGAAGGATAGCTTTCTAAGAAAGAAGCTTTTATGAACTTTTGTGATCTAATTTGACTTATTGCAATATTTTGTTCGGTTATGACAATCCATGCTTTAGGAGAAATAGGTTTTTTGAAGCTTTTAGAGTTTCTATTTTCAACTAAAGAAGTTTAAGTTCTAAACTAGGATCGGTTTGCAAATATTTATTATAGAAATTTATATTTGCAGAGGAGAATTGAGTTAGTTTTCTTCTTCTTTTTTTTGGAAAGTTTATATTTTGATAGAAATTTATATTTCTAGAGGATAATTGAGTTTGTTTTCTTTTTTTAGAAAGTTTCTATTTTTTGTTACGAAAGAATTCTACCATGTTTAGGACTGTTTTAGAAGTGTTTAAAAGTTAGAAAATGTGTGGGAAAGTCCTGGGATGTTCATTCCTAAGAACAAAACGTATTTTGGAGGTGAAAAAAATCTCTATGTATAATGCAAAGTACTCTCTTTGGGGAATTCTTGATTAGTTACAAAAATTGAAGTTTATGCAAAGAATATTACACTTTTCTCTGTTGTTTTCACTCTAAGGCAGCATCATATTCTGCTCTCCTTGTTTTTTACGGAGATATGTGATAGGTTTTGTTTCAGGTTTATATTTAAGTTGAAGGTTGTGATTGTCATTCTATTTCGGTTCCATCATAATTGACATCAGAGCAAGTTAATTTAGGACTTGTATCAGTAACATGGTTGCAAAGTAGCCATAGAAATTTTGGGGGAGGCCGAGGAAATGTCAATGAGTTACAAAATTGTAGGGTTGCAACTTGGGTAGGGTTTTACCCGACCCGCTCAACCCTGTAAAATTAGAGAAGATTTCACTAAACTTTGATGATTTACAAAGAGAATCAATGGTGCTTATATAGAGCACTTACATGATGAACATAGAAAGAAGATCATGGTAAACATGGAAAGAGATCATACTAGAATATTTTAATTTAATCTAGTTACTAATTTAATCTAGGTGCCTAATCTATTAAAGTTCCTCCTTTAACCAACTTGCCTAATCTACCACCATGATGATCCAATGGTGTAATTTCAACCCAATCCAACGGTGATATCCCCCATATTCTAACAAACCCAACCCGAAAAAACTAAGGGTTGGGTTCCAAAATGGCGGTTCTTGGGCTGGGTCGGGTTTGACCTTGAAAAACCCGAGCTAATCTCGGGTCGGGGCAGTTGGAAACCCTACCCACCTTCATTTTTGGAAAATTTATGCCGTCAATCACTCTCACCAATTCCCTCTTTCTTTCCCTCACTTTCTCGATTTGCCAAATCTGAATAGTCCCCTCTCTCTGTCTCTCATTTTTTGTCTCACTTTCCAAAAATGAAGGTAAGTAGGGTTTCCAAAAATGAAAACGGGGTATGCTCATCTTCCCTTCTTTGCCAAAGCCCGCCCCTTCCAGCGCATGAAGAATTGAAGATTCAAAGGTATGCTCATCTTTTTCCATTTTTTTAATTTTCCCTGTTCTTTTTTTAAGACTCTCTTCTTCTTCTTTGATTTCTTTTTTTTTTAATAGGTAAGCTGGGATCGAACCTGCGACCTCACTTCTTTCTTCTTGGATTTCTTGTTAGGTTTTCTTTTATAAGATTATAATTTTACTGTTCTTCTTGCATTTTCTGCTTCTTATTTAGGTTAATATCAATGATCATTGGGATATTGCTGTTTATATGTTTCTGTCCAAGTAGAAATCATTGCCAGGTTCTTTGATCATTGTCATGTTCCTTGTTTATTGTCATTTTCCTGTTCAAGGTGTTGTTATTTATATGTTTTTGTTCCTAGTAAAAATCATTTTCTGCTTCTTATAACAGAGTTGTTTTTAAGGAGTTTGAGGTGTTACTGGTGGTTTGAGGAGTTTGAGGTGTTACTGGTTTCTGTTTTCTTATAAAATTAATGGCATTTGAAAATTGGAAAGGGTAATTATAAGATGGGTCTACGGCTCTAAGCATTCTATTCTGTACATTTTGGTTAGGTGTTCATGAGATTTTATGATTTTGTACAGGGTCATGGTAATTCTGAGATGTAGAATTCTTCCATGTATCCTTATCTTATTCACATGCAAAACAAAGAGGAATTATAAATCAAGATTTTCATTGATTTATGCCCTCTGTTTTTTGCTCCTTCAGATGCATCTGTTCTTCTGCTTTCTTGTTTCTTAGTTACAGAAGTTTCAAATATCTGTAATTTCAGTATCTTTGGAAAAACCCTTATCTTCTTCAAAGAATCCTCTTGTCTTATATTTCATCAACTAATGTAGGGTCTTAAACTCTTAATCACAGTTTGGATTCGCCATTAGGGACAGATCTTGTGGAAATGTGGAGAAACCCGACCCAACCCAAGAAACTATCTCGAGTAGGTCCAGGTATGTGAATGGTAGGTTTTCGGGGGAAAAAAAACCCAACCCGATCCGAGATAGTTTCTCGGGTAGGGTAGGGTTCTTGAGAACCCGACCCGCCCGACCCAAGTTGCAACCCTAGATTTTCCACCTAAATTCGCTAGATTTAGGAAGAAAATTTCGAGGGTATTTTGGGCGCTACGTGGGCCTACAGGTGACCAACAAAGAAAAGCTCTTAAATCGAAAAAGTCTTTTCCTTGTAAACCAAACACCATTGAAACACTGTAGAAGGGGGAAAATTCCGACTGTTTCCTGCGGGCCTTGAGGAGATTGGTTAACTTATAGGAATTCCAGGCCCCTTGGTTTATAGTTGATAAGCTTTGCGTCTTATAGAAGAACACAGAGGGAAGCTTTAACCTTTTAGCCATTAGGGCGATGTTTGACCCGATTATGCTCCCCTAAAGCAGTCCTTTTCTGACTTTTTTGTGGCACCCAAATGGACCCTAAATAAAATCTATTATCTTTCAAAAAAAAAAAAAACTCTCTCCAAAAAACTTCATATCGTTTGCCTCCAGATACTTGCAACATTCCCGATCATGAATCCCCTTCTGGCAATTCTTTATAACCTTCTTCATCTTCAGCAGCATGTTGGATGAAGTCGAACCCCCTCTTCTCTAAGGCTTCATCCTTCATTTCGGCATGTTGAGTTTGGTTCCCCAAAACTCGAGGTTATGTGGATTGGGGCTTGAGTTCCAAACTCCATTGCGCCAGCCCACGAATCCTTTCTTCTTCCTTGCTGCCCTGCGAATATATTCTCTTCTTGTTCATCTCTCTCTATCTTGGACAAGTGTTGTTCTTGGTGGTGGAGGATATGATAAAGCGAGATTTTAACATCGAGTGTTGGGAATCAGTTCACTTCCATTTGTTATCAGCAAGGGCTGTACAGGTCTGGGAGTGCATGAGCAGTCACTTACTAGATCGCCCCACGCTATAGTTTCAATGTTAAGATTTCCATTTACAGATGGAAACCCGTTGCTATCGAACAGATCAGACCTAACATCTCCTAAATATCCTCTGTTCTTACTTCCATCAGAGAAGCAAAGAAACAGATCTTTTACGTGACAAATATGAGAGACTAATTTAAGGAACTCTCACCTCCCCCATAACCTTTATGATTTGGGTTACAACCCCACAACACCGTGCTCTTGGAATCACAGACAAAACCATTTAATTGGATCAGAAAACAAGATTCTGTCTTAAACCATTACTATTAGCGAATCAGAAGAGACCAAGCAATCAATTAGCTGTTTTCTTGTTTTCATTACACTGAAATTCATTCAATAAAATCAATTGTTTGGTAACAAGGCAAAACGATTTAGAGTCATTTTACATCTTGAATGAAACTCATCCAGTTAAATTGAGAAAATACAAATTCCCTCTCTCTTTTCAATTTTTAATAGAAGGAATTGGCCCAATAAGTAAAAGCAAGTAAACAAATGATCTTCAAAAATTATATAAAAAAAATTAACACACGGAATCTATCCGATTCATAAACGTTCCATCAGCGGCAAACCCTAGAGATGTGTTTTCTAGGGTTTTGGGAGTTCGGAAAACAAAAACCCCATTTATTACCCCTCAGATGTCATGAAACTGCATCCAACAAACAGAGAAAACAAATCGAGAAGCAAAAAACATAAAAAAAAAAAAAATCAGAGAAATCGAACAAGAGTTAGATTCTTCTATACCTGCAGAGAATCGAATTCTTGGAAAATGATTCCTGGATTCCGGAGCTTCGTCTTGAGGATTCCGACAGCTTCGGAGCAGTATCGTATCTGATCGGGCGATAACCGGAGTTTCGGTGGAGAATCGGAGGCAAAATCTAAGGGGGGTGAGAAAGAAGGAGAAGGGGGTTTTCCTGAAGATGATGCAGCCATTGTTGATCGCAACTTTCTGGTGCGACCACGAGAGCTCGTTGAGTTCCCCGTTGCTTCTTTTGAAATTTACTGTTAACAAACACGGACGGAAACCTCAAAATGACGAAAGATGAACGCGGTTAATTAGGTGATGATATATTCGGCCCCTACTTTACCTGAGGATTGAGGACGAGTTGTTAAATAAGAAGCTTGACATGGGCCCACTGATGGGACGTTTCGTTATTATATGTAGAAGATTGCATATGATACGTTCCCCTGTATTTCCGCGTGGACTTTTCAAAGCGGGCTCTTACGTGGGGAGAATTTATATGGGGAAATAATTTATTCGCTTTCTCTCCTCTTTTTACTAAGGAGTAAGGAGTAACCTCATGGCTGGTTTTTCCAACCCTGAGGGCGGGTCAGGGTTCATTTTTTTAGACCCTGACTCAGGTCGGGTCTGGTCGGGTTCGGAGTTAATGCCTCGGGTATCGTGACCCGGCTCGACCCTAAGTTTTCTATTATAGAATTGAATCACTCTATGCTTGTTTCTTTTGCTAATGGTTTTTATTATCTTGGATTAGTGTTTCTTTAGATTATTATTATTAATTTGTCTTTGTTGCCCGTCATGTTGTTGAATTCATATTATCTTATTTTGTTTCCTTTCTCTGTTTATTGATCATTTTGTTCTATATGATAAGTGATTGCTTTATCTTTGGCACTCTTAACAAGCATTTGCACTAGGGCCAGTTAGGGCCGGCCCGGCCCTTCCCAATCAGGGCGGGCCAGGGCCAGCACTGAGCCCTGTAGGGCGGGCCATGGGTTGAGGTTTTTCGGCCCTGACTCAGGGTCAGGGCCGAGATAATGGAATCCAGGGTTGGACTAGGGTTTTGAAAAACCCGACCCAACCCAACCCTATTGCAGCCCTAGAGTAACCCATATAAATTCTCCCCACGTAAGCTTTCTCCCCTCTTTTTACTAGGGAGTAACTAGGGCTGCAACTTGGGTCGAGTTTTACCCAACTCGCATCGACTTGACCCGAAATAGCATGGGTTGGGTTCATGTTTCTCGGGTTTCGGGTCGAGCCGGGTCTACGATCCAAAAGCCCGCATGAATCTCGGGTCGAGCCGGGTTTGAAGGAGCCCGACCCGACCCGAGTTACTTATGTTATAGTAGTTTTTTTTTCTAAAATTTTGTTACTTTAAAAGTGAAAAACTTAAAAGTAAAACTCACGCACGCACGCAATCACATGGACTAGTTATTAGTTAATGCACTAAAGAATTTGACATGCTTGAGTTTTTCTACTTGTATGAGTTGAGTTGCCTTGCCAAACAAGAGTTTTCCTTAAAAAATTACGTCAACGGAAAAAAAACCCGACCCGACATTACCCGAGATTTATCATGGGTAGGGCCGGGTTTGGGAATCGTGGGTTTTCCGGAAAAAAAACCCGACCTGACCTGACCCGACCCGACCTGAGATATTTCTCGGGTAGGGTTGGGTTCTTCAAAACCCGACCCGCCCGACCCGAGTTGCAACCCTAGGAGTAACCCATATAAATTCTCCCCACGTAAGAGCCCACTTTGAAAAGTCCATGGTTTTAAATTTCGAGAGTGAAACCGAAATTTCTCGAAATTTGATATTTCGCGAAATAGCAAATTTCGGCTGAAATTTCGGAATTTTGGTAATCTCGGTTCGAAATTTCGAGACAATGGCATTTAAAAAAAAAAAAAAAAAATGTTACAAAATTTCAATTCCAAATTTTGGAATTTTGGTCCGAAATTTCAGAATTTCGGTGGGGTCTGAAATAGGTATCGAAACCGAAATTTAAAACCTTGCTAGGGATAACCCCCTCTAGTGTAAAAGAGTAGTTATAGACATGGTTTTAAATTTCGACAGAAATCCGAAATTTCGGCCAGACCAAAACCGAAACGTTCCGAAATTGAAATTGGCCAAACGTACCTATTTCGGAAATTTCTGCTGAAATTTCGTCAATTTTGAAGAAATTTGAATAAAAATATTAATTTTTTATTCCTTTCCCAAATTTCAGCTGAAATTACTGAAATTTCACCTGCAATTTGGCCCAAGAAATCATCATTTCGTGCGTCTTTACGAAATTTTGGGATTTCGGTTTCGGGACCTAGCTGAAACCGAAATTTCAAACCATGGTCATAGATAATTCGATACACTGGAGCGGGCTATCCCAAGTAAAACAATTGGGTGAATACATCACTTCCCTTTTATAGGATGTGCCGTGTGCGTGAAGTCCAGTACTTTTCAGACAGTACAGTGGGGCTCGGTTCTTAGGATGATCCAACCCATTTATTTGATGGCCACAGGTTTCTATAATGTGCAATACTGCAGTTTCACTAGAGATCGGATGATTAGTATTTACAGCGGACAACTTATTTATGTTGTGACCCATGAAATGAACGATTTTGGATCATTCTGACAAGTGGGCCCACTGTAACTTTTCTGAGGAATACTGAACTTTCACACGCACACATAATATAAAATCTCATTATGTGGATATTTTATACGATAGGTGGCTTTATATTTCGTGAAGAATATAATCTAATCTATATAACTACTATATATAAAGGCAAAATGATAGGTTAATGTGTTCCACCATTTGTTGTTATTTCCGCTTGTGTCCCACTGCCATAATTCCATTACTCTTTTACCATTAAGCCCTTTGTTGTCTAGCATCTGCCTCTATGAGAAATATTTGAGGGTAAAATCGTAATCTACATACGAAAAGTACCGACACAGGGTACCTGTCTATGACAATTTCGGCAAAAAACTACCAAGAAGAGGCATAGACATATGACAATGACGAAAGAACTAATTTGTATTACTCATGCATGACACTTGCAAACTATTGATGGATTCCGGGCATCTGAAGAGGAACAACAATTATGAAAACCCCTATTGATTGGAGGGCTAGGATTAGCCTATATCGATTGGAGGGTTAGGATCAGGCACAACCGATTGATGTTGTGTTCCATCACATTGAAGGTTTAGATCAACCTATAACCCTCTGTAGATCGGAGGGTTCGGATCAACCTATGAAAATTATTTTTGGGGCACAACCTCTGTAGAAAGTGGCCCATCCAAAAGAAATTTCTTTTCTTTTTATCTGGAATTTACACGTCAGCATTACTCATTTACCATTAACCCATTGTTGATATCTAACATCTATCTCTATGAGAAATTATTTCAGGGTAAAATCATAATCTACATATGAAAAGTACCAACACAAGGTACAGGCCATACCGTACATTTTAATAGAGTGAGGAGTGCGATCTTCAAAATATGATGAGTAGTGCCATTATAAAATATGGTAGTGAGGACATTAGCAGCATATATAATTTCAAACCGTCGTTGTTACTTGGATGTTCCCACGCAAGTCGGGTTCAACCCGAATTTGGGTTGGGTTGGGTCGGGTAAAGCTTTTTTCGCAAATGGGGTTGGGTTGGGAAAAATCAACCCAAATTGGAAATCGGATTGGGTCTGGTTGGGTTGTCGGGCAACCCGACCCGACCTGAAACCCGAATTTGGGTTCCATCTGAAGAAATTTTGTATATTTGTGTTTTTCTTTTTCAACATTGAAATAGTTTCCACAGTCCACAATTGACGGTTTGGATAATCTTATGATTCGGGCCATGGCGTACTTGAATAAAGTGAGGAGTGTGATCATCAAAATATAGTAGTGCGGATGATATTTCCCTTTGTTAATTGTTAGTCCCTGGTTTGGATTTTGAGAACCGATTGTGAGTTAAAAACTGATTACTGGTGACTCACTATTGGTTCTCAAAATCCAAACAACCCCGCTTGAGTTGAGGTGGTCAACAATTGGTACCATATCAAGTCAAGTCAACCCGACCCAACCCAACCCGAATTAGGTCGGGTTGACACCCAAGTTGCACCCTTAACGATGATGAAAAAATTACTTTTTTCTTATTCACTATGTGCGGGTCAAATTACAGAAATGTTGATATTATGAGTGCATGACTCCTGTAAAAATATTGACGAATTCTGGGCACCTTAATAGGAACAACAATCATGGAAACCTCTATAGATTGGAGGGCTAAGATCAGCCTATAGAAATGATTTTACGGGCACAACCTATTAATGTTGTGTTCCATCGCATGGACGGTTTAGATCAACCTATGATGTGGTTTGTACAATTTTAAATGGATAGCACGTGCAACACACGTGCATTTTTACTAGTAAAAGACTAATGCCTAATTATTGGGTGATCTAAACCATTCATTTATTGGACTTGCACGTGCATTTTTACTAGTAAAAGACTAATGCCTAATTATTGGGTGATCTAAACCATTGGACTTGCACGTGCATTTTTACTAGTAAAAGACTAATGCCTAATTATTGGGTGATCTAAACCATTCATTTATTGGACCCTGGCATGGGTGAGCCATTGCCTCCGATTTGTCTAAGTTTCTATATGATGTCGTACATTTTAAACCTCCTCAAATCGGATGGGTTCGACCGTCGTCCATATAAAAATAGCATATACTTTATGTGTCTCACATGTGTCATGTGATTATGTCCATTAATCTGATTAACAAACATAAGTCCATCCCATTGCCATTGACCTCACTGTAATCGGACAATCATAGCCTCTAGATTCATCGATCATTGTTTAGGGCTCTGCCAATCAAATCTAAATCGTTAATTTTTTCAGGTCTCAATCCTAGAGATGAGATGTCTATTAAGAAACATGTTTAAATGCTGCATTATAATATTTTTAATATAATAATCTAAACAAAAGGTGAAAACATTTGTACTTTTTTAAATTTAGTATTTAGTATTAGTCACTAATGACTAATGAGTAGTGCATTAGGCCTAGTTACACTAACGAGAAAAAGTACATTGGGACCCACATATTTGGATGATCTAAACCATTCATTTGTTGGTACTCACAGCAGATAAGTAAGACCCGAGATTCATCTCTATAGGATAATCATAGCCCTCCAATATATTTGATCTAAATGAACGGTCAAGGTCGTGGTTCGTGGTGGGAAGAAGAAAATTGATTGCTCTTTCTATAATCGATTAGTTATTAGTTGACATGACTTGCTAGGAACCATTGCAGAAAGGCATTTTGTGGCTGGCTGTTGCATGTTAGAGCACCCACACACTCACTTTTCAGCAGATTTTTGTTTTATTCGTTTAATTCATATGAGGTTGCTGCTCTCACATGCATCAGCCATAATCGAGCTATGATTTGAGCCGAATTCTAACTGAAACCGAGATTATCCGAATTTTGATACTTAGATACTTAGATTATCCGAATTTTGTATTCAATACATGCCATGGAGAGCGATTGAGGGTCAGGTTCTAGACGATCACCCTTGCCTAGATATTGAACCAAACGAAATAGAAGACATCAATATTGTAATCATCAGTCTAAATCCTTGGATAATAACGTTCAATGGATCCCATGCTGATGAGGCTTTCGGAGCAGCTGTGAATGTTAAAATTCGAATTTCTGTGGAGGAGACGACGATTTTGAGATCCAGTAAAGAAAAAAAAAAGGGAGTGTGATCAAGTACGCTTTCAAGATACGTAGCCAGCCTCTGTGAAGGAGTAGGGTTATTTACACTTTACCAAAGTCCTTCCTATTCTCTAGAAATTTCTCTCACATAGTAGAGTTCATCAGATCCTTTCCTCTTGTTAATTATATCATAAATAAAACACCTGATTACAAATAAAAATGCCTTAAACAAAAAGATAAAACATGTTTTAAATAGATAAACACTTGGTTCCAAAGGAGGAATTCAGCAGATTAAGAGGCCTAAGTTATCCCTAACACTTCATAGCCTCAGTGATCCCTAACACTTCATATAAAGGAAGGGATTAGAGAGCTTTGGATAATAATGACTAGTGGAATGGGTAATCGAAAACCACTCACCGTGATAAAAAAAAAAAAGACAGTTTAGGCCTGCTATATAACTCAAAGCGTCAGGCCTATGTAAGAGTTCGAAATGAGAAGAATTATTGCTCAAGCGCTAATTACAAAAGCCGGACCCTAAAGGCTTCATGGGGAAGCCTCTCCCCATTCATTTTAAGAGAAGGTAATAATCGAAGAAGGAAAAACACACTAGTGATGGTGGTGAATGCTACGTGAGGACGGAAGACCAGATCAATGCCATGAAGATCTATAAATCTTTGCAAATCAATATCGATGGAATCAACCAAAAGAATTGATCCCGGAGATTGAGATATGTTTTAAAGATCTATGAATCACTTCAAATCCTGGTCGATGAACTGAATCGAGGGATATGGTCTCATAGATTAAGATCTCGAGTAAGGGGGAGCTGCCATTAAGGGATCAAGCAAGACAGTGAATCTTAAAAAAGGAAGGAGTAATCAAGACGAGGAATGTGAAATGAACCGTTCGAAGAAATCTCCATTTTCTAGGAGTATTGGAAAAAGGAGTGCTAAATCCTGGAACAACATGCATGTGTCCCGAAGATACCACTAAAATTTGAAGGTGAAGCAGTGTAGCAAAGTAGGTGTCATGAATCCAAATTTTAAGGAAAGAGTTGGCATTTCCAACAATTTCGTGACCGGTACGCAGTCAAGGCGACATTCTATCAGTTTCCATTCGTCAAGCGAAGGAATGTGGGGGACAATGCTTACACCCATTTTTGGGCACAATCAGTGATGAGAGACCAAATCAACAGATGGTGAGCCATTTAGACTAGGTCAAGGGAGTTATATGCCATGCTGGCATTTAGTGGGAGCAGAGAGAACATGAGAATGGTGGAATATAAATATTGGGTGGTTTTCATAAGTTCCCTCCTACCTACAAGTCCTATCGGTCAAGAATTACCTAGTTCGACTGGGTCAAATAAGTGGCACATCAGTTGTCACTCGAGGGAAGGTGGAGAACAACCAGTCAACCACTTGGAAGAAAGGAAGATGTGCAAATAATGAAGCCCGAGACATGCACTTACAAGAAGAATTCCCTCTATGAGAACGTGGAGTGATGGGGAGTGGTCACCCAAAAGTATTTCTTCTCGGAGACAAGCGTCTCCGAGAAGAAATTCCCATAACCAAAATCAAACACGCATTAACATTTATCTTTTATCATTTACTTTTCTTGTACCGTATTTTACTTTTCGTAGATGTAGCCTCCTCGAATTAAGGAAATAATGAATTCATCTTCTAAGGTGAATCTTTCTCTCCAATCCGACCATCCCTCGCATTGGCGTTTCACTTTCGTTGTTCTGTGGGTTTGCTAGATTGAACCGTCCGTCAACGACCCTGAAAGTTGCTTGCATTCCACGTGCATCGGCGGCGACATTTGCGTTTTGCGTTCATCGACGTCTCAAGCAATTGTGAGTCGTTCACATTCTGCGTGTGTTGACATCCCTGCATTTGGCGTCACATCTGTATCGTAAAATGTCCTTTCACTTGTGTAAAGGTAGATGAGCCCAAGGAAGAAGTGTTGTTCCTTTCTTCTTCTCAATCGCCTGAAATATAGTGTCTGTTGTTCCTTTCTTCTTCTCAATCGCTTGAAATCTAGTCATAGGGGACGAAAATGTTTGGGTCATCGACCATCCGAATTGAGTTTTCGACTTTGCCTCCCAAGAGTAACACGCCCGCACACTTCACTCACACAAATACACAATCGGTGCGCTGAACGACCGTGCCGGATCGATTCTAGACCGAACACATCTCCTTGATCCTTCTCATGTCTCTCCATCTCCCAACCTCCTTCACCATTGGGTAAGCTAATATTCCATGGAAAAACAATTCATGGTAGCCAACACCTGCCCTCATCAAATGAGTGTAATCTCTAGCTCCATTTGTATTTCTATTTTTTTATTAAGTTACTAGTTTTGGGAAAAAACAATGTAGTGTTTCTGATATGTCGGTGAAAGGAGGAGATTTTACACGAATATATTTTCAAGAAAGTATAGCAGGGCCCATTTCATAGGATGATTAGGATGAAGGGTTTAAGAAATCCATGTTTTAGAAATCTCTTCCCCATCCTGAGATTTCTAAAACCTAGAAACAGGGGCGATCTTCTACTCTTTCGCTCGACTGACAGAAGAGCAAGGAATCAGAAAACGATGGACCATCTCCTTCTTCTCTGATCTTCCATACACGATTTTGAGGAAATCCAAGATTCTAAAATCCGTGTATCCAAACAGCCCATTATAGATCGGTGGGCTAGGATCATCCTATGACGATGATTTATAGAGTGCAACCTACTCATGCTGCGGCCCAACAAATGAACGGTTTGGATCATCAAATGAAGTGGCCCCAGCGTACTTCTTGAAAAATATTGGACTTCACATCCACACTGCATATAAAATCTCCTCTTTTCACTAAATTATTTGTTTTCTTGAGAAATTATATGGTGCCTGACTGGGCATGCTCGTGTAAGCATAAAGCATGAGGCACCCTTGATATTTGATCCAATATCAAGCCCGGCGCCATATAAAATATCATTATTTTTTCACCCTAACGAAGAGTGCTTCAATGCCGCGTGACCTAACTGTAAAAAAAAATTAAAAAAAATAAAAAAAATAAAATTGAGCTAATGGCCACTACGGTATAGTGGGCTCCACCTTTAATTGATCTTAGAAAAGTTCACTTAATATAGAAATTCAAAGCTAGGCCTATTAAATTGGACGGTTCAGATCAATCAAAGGTGAGACCCAAATATCAACATATCTTAAATTAATAAGGTGCCACCGAACAAACGGGTTCTCAACTCAACATCCCAAACACCTGAGGACGAGTGACCTAAGCCACCACTGCGGCGTAGGAATAATGAACAAAATTAGTTTTACTTTTATCTTTTTTGCACACACGGCACATTCTCATTGCTCAGCTCTCCCAGCCGTCTTACCCCAGCCGTCTTACCCCCGTCAAGATATCGTTTTCCAAATAAACACCCAACCCAAAAAGCCTTGTTAGACTAAACCCTTCCCCATTATCCTCTCGTGCTTGCAAAGAAACAAAGTAGAGAAAATCGCCCCCTTCTCTTCCCCAGTCTCGCCCCCCTCTTGTTTCTCCGACACCACCGCTCTGCAAAACCCTACTCCTCCTCGCATTCTTTGAAAACATGGCTGGTATGTGGCAGCCCAAAGAAGAGGGTCTTCGAGAGATATGTGGCCTTCTCGAACAACATATTTCTCCCACTTCCGATCAGCCTAGGATTTGGCAGCAACTCCAACACTACAGCCAATTCCCTGATTTCAACAATTATCTCGCTTTCATCCTCGCCCGAGCCGAGGTCTTATTTCTCTCTCTACTTTCTTAGTTAGGGTTCTTACTCTTTCTTACTTTTTGATTCCCATATATATATGCTCTATTGCTATTATTTTTATTATTATCTGATTGATGTGTTTTTTTTTTTTGGTAAGTAGGTCTGGTGTGGTTTACTAGTATGATGCGTTGATATGTGTTGTTGGATTAAGAATCGGTTCTCTGTTTATTTGATTATAACTATGGCCCTGTTTGTTTTGGATTTTGAGAGTCCAAAACTGATTATTGGGCTCAGAATTAATCACAATTTTGAGTTTAATAATCAGCTTTGGACTCAAAATTGATTTGCAAAATTTGAAACGAACATGGAGTAAGAGATTTTGTATGTTTGTTATTCGGAGGAGTTAATTCTTTGTTTTTATTTAATTTAGCTGGTGTGCGTAGAAAGAATAGGTGTGTAATTTCAGTTGGGACTCTCTGTTTACAAAGGAACCTTCACGTTTGTTTTTTTTTCTCTCTTGTATGGTTTTTGGCCTTGAATCCTTTTTTTTAATCTGAAGAAAAACTAGAATTTGAGAATGAGAAGGGGTTGATCTCATCCACAATAGAAAATAGGAGAGGAGAGTAGGGAAACAAGATCAAGAGCGGGGAGAGAGGGGGCGGAGTAAGGGATAAAAGAGGGCGTCTTATTAACCCAAATCTGAATAGTCCCCTCTCTCTCCTTTACCTCTCTTTGTCTCATTTTTAGTCTCACTTTCCAAAAATGAAGGTGAGTAGGGTTTCCAAAAATGAAGACGGGGTATGCTCATCTTCCCTTATTTGTTGGAGCCCCTCCTTCCAGCACGCATTGGGTTATTGCTATTTATATGTTTCTGTTCAAGTAGAAATCATTACCAGGTTCTTTGATCATTGTCATGTTCCTTGTTTATTGTCATGTTCCTGTTCAAGGTGGTGTTGTTTATATGTTTTTGTTCCCAGTAAAAATCATTTTATGCTTCTTATAACAGAGTTGTTTTTAAGGAGTTTGAGCTGTTACTGGTTTGAGGTTGTTAAAAGGAGAGAGAGAGAGAGAGAGAGAGAGAGAGAGAGAGAGAGAGAGAGAGAGAGAGAGAGAGAGAGAGAGAGAGAGAGTGTTAGGGAGATTCCATCTCTCCATGCACAAAATATTATAATTATGTGTGTGTGAAATGACATAAATGCCCTTTAGGCTTGTGCACTTATTTAACACTCCCCCTCAAGCCGGAGTGTGTATATCATACATTCCGAGCTTATTACAAATATCTTTTAGCTTAGCGGGTCCTAAGGCTTTGGTAAACACATTTGCAAGTTGATCTGCTGATCGAGTGAACACGGTACAGATTTCGCCTCTTTGAATCCTCTGGCGAATGAAATGACAGTCAACCTCAATGTGCTTGGTCCTTTCATGGAAGACAAGAATATAAATTGCAGACTTGTTATCACAATATAATCGAGCTGGACTTGGACCTGAAAATGCCGAGGTCCTATTGCTCTCTACTCTCTTAGTTAGGGTTCTCACTCTTTCTTACCTTTTGATTCCCATATATATGCTCTATTGCTATTATTTTTACTATTATCTGAATGATGTGTTTTTTTGGTAAGTAGGCCTGGTGTGGTTTACTAGTATGATGCGTTGATATGTGTTGTTGGATTAAGAATCGGTTCTCTATTTATTTGATTACTAGTCCAAAACTGATTATTGGGCTCAGAATTAATCGTAATTTTGAGTTTAAGACTCAATCTATTTGTAGAATTCGAAACGAACATGGACTAAGAGATTTTGCATGTTTGTTATTATGGGGAGTTAATTCTTTGTTTTTATTTTTCTCTGGTTGGTGGTTATTTTTGCTGGGTTTTGGTTTTTGATTAATATTTTAGCTGGTTTGCGTTGAAAGAATAGGTGTGTAATTTCAGTTGGGACTTTCTGTGTACGAAGGAACCTTCACGTCTGTTTTTTTTCTTCTTTTCTCTCTTGTATGGTTTTTGGCCTTGAATCCTTTTTTTTTAATCTGAAGAAAAACTAGAATTTGAGAATGAGAAGGGGTTGATCTCATCCACAATAGAAAATAGGAGAGGAGAGTAGAGAAACAGATCAAGAGCGGGGAGAGAAGGGGTGAAGTAAGGGATAAAAGAGGGCGCCTTATTAACCCAACCGTGAGAGTGAGAGGAAGGAGATGAGAAGTGAGGGAAAAGAAAGAGGAAGAGAAGGAGGGAACGAACAGAGAGAGGAGGAAGAAAGGGGGCGGATCACCTAGCCGTGAGGGGGAAAGAAAACGAGAGAAAAGGGAAGAAGGGAAGAGAGGAGAGGAGGGGAGCTTGCTTCACATAAGGGGTGGGGGTGGGGGTATCTTTTCTCGATCTGGAAAAAGTTAGGATTACGGAGGTTGTCTTTAGGCTTTTATTAGAGAGAGGTGGGGGTCATCAGTCATGGTTATGTGAGATAAGTGCTGGGCCCAAGGGACTAGCTAATAGGAGGGGAATACGAGGGTTAAGTGAAATAAGCGGTGGGTCATAGGGCTGGCCAATAAGATATAAGAATAGGTTAAAGTAGTATGGTTTTAGGTGGATTTTAAAGGATTTATAAGTGGTGGGCCATTGGAGCAGCCAATGAGGTTTTAAGTGAATTTGATTTAGGAGGTTTTAAGTGGTGGGCCATGGTAGAAGACTAATAGGGTTTTAAGGATCTTTAAGTGAGCTTGGGCTTGGATCTAGGGTGTTGTCTCAAGGTGATAAGCAATTGAAGTGAGCAATTGGTTGATGTAGGCGTCCCCTACTTCTAGGACTATTAAAAGTTAAAACATGAAGTATAATTACATAAGTTTAAATAACGCCTAAATAAAATAAAAATAACTAAATTTGTCCATGAAACAAATAATTCTAATACTAAATCAAATCAGGCCCTCATGTGGAAAGAACTTGACTCCGTCGCGTAGAACTCTGCAACATGTAGAAACATGCCCTCTCGAAGTCATAACTATGCAGCCTCCAAGCACAAATACTTGATCATTGAACGCCCTCAGCAATGAACTAGGTATATCTGGTGAAATTTTCTATGGATGTCCGTTGATGATGGTATGATGAAAGATTCCAATCCTGAACCGATCACATCAAAAGAATGTGGTCTCTAGAATCCCATGCTATAGAAATGATCTATCAGATTCAGATCAACGACGTGGTCATTTCTCTCAATGTCCATCCACAATATCTCTAACACCTCTTCATTGACAATGAGCATCCCAAGACAAAAACACAGGAGTATGATCCAAGAGATGTGGAAGGGGATGGTCATGAATAGACTCAAAGGAATTGGGAATGAAACTATAGTATGTTAACATTGTTTTGAGAAGAATTGAGTTTCATTGATGACGTTCCTTGCCAACAAAGTATTTTCACAAATACCATAAGTTGTGATTTACCACTTCTGTTTGTTCATTTGATCAGGAGTAGTATGCGCTACCAAATTGAAATATAACCCTTATTTTGCTTCACAAAATTACCCAGAAACGAGACACACCAGAGAACTTAGCTACACATATCAACATAAAATCTGACTCATATGAGAACATATCAACAATAGCAATGATGGTCTCAAATCTCCCAGTGGTAGCGACTATAGGAGAATACATGACAATGTTGTAGGTTTGAATTTTAATGGACTCAGTCCTACCTTGCATTGTATCACGCAAATTGATACAAACTGTTCCCACATGATCGCCATCAAGTACGGTTTCACTGTGCTCGTCATGCAATTGCTCATTCTCCACCTCATATGGAGCACTCTCATCATTGGGACAATTTCCTCCTTCAGGGTTAGTTCTATCCTCAACATTTACTGATTTTGCTGGATTAGTTTGAGGATCGAATGTCCTACTTGGACAATCAGATGATCTTTGACTCAGTCCACCACATTTGAAATATTTGAAAGTGGTATTTTGCGATTTGGATCTTAAAAGTACCCGACCTGCTCTCGTATCCCCTACCAACCGCCTTGTGGTAGTGCTCTTAGAAAGGATAGTGTGGTCATGTCGACTAGCTATGGGGCCTTTAATGGTTGGACTAGTGGAATCTTTGTCAATGTCCGTCAGCCTCGCTTTGCCTTGCGCATGTAGATAGGCCGTGCGTGTATTCGTAGGAGTTAGGACGTTCTCTTGAGCCTCAAGCCTGGCATGCCTTGTAATGCGATTAAGGGCCACTCTAATCATGGTTAACATGTCCGAGTGTTCGCCCAACGTAGCATGAGTGCGTTGTTGCCAGACCCTTAGAAGTAGGAATCTTCGTCATGGGTGCTGCTCCTGTGCTAGAACCGCGATTCGGTGCTCCTTAGGAAGGAAATCGCTCCCGTGGCCCTCCTGAAGAGATGGAAACCACTCAAATGACGCCTCAATTACCAACTTCCTTGCATCAAACTCTTCAAAAAGTACTTCATTGGAGCAAGCACAAAAACGTCTTAAGAAGGCATAAGAAAAGAGGAGACGAAAATGAAGATGTTTAGAAATTACTACCTTTTTGATGTACTTAAATTTTGAAATACACACACATGTGAAGATGGTTAGAAATTAATATTTTTGGATGTACTTGAATTAGAAAAACATATAAAGAAAGTATTACATAAATGCTCTCTTGACGCTCCCAACCTTGGGCTCTTCTAGACCCACACGCTTCCCCGCCCATGCTTCCGCAACCACTTGCCCCTCATGTGGAGTATTGGCCCTATTAGCCATGGTTTGGACGCGTAGAATTGCAAAGCAAGACAACCCTACAAGACAACCCTATAGAATTGGGAGATAAAAAACTAGAGTATGAGAAGGACACAGGTTTGGGAGGGAGAGAGAGAGAGGGTGGGGGTGGTGTGGGGGTGTGTGTTAGAGTTTTATAAGAAAGGTTTTTTTTTTGTCTGGGTGTGGGGGTGGGGGATAAGTGGTGGACCCTATAGACTAGACAATAGGATAAAAGAAAGGAGAAACAAGAGGGTTAAGTGAAATAAGTGGTGGGTCATAGGGCTGGCCAATACGATAAGAATGGGTTTAAAAGGTTTGTGGATTTTGAAGGGTTTAAGTGGCGGGCGATGGGAGCAAAATGTTTTATGTGGTGGGCCATGGTAGAGGACCAATATGGTTATAAGGATCTTTAAGTGGGATTCGCTTGGGTTTGGGTAGTGGGCTATCTATAAACAACAACTAAAGTGGGCCATGGGTTGATGTGTACATCCGACATCCCTCACATCTATGTTGCATCAGTATGAGTACAGGTGTTGGAATCCAACACGGATATCTAGTGTCGGATTCGACAAACCTCAAAAAGAAAGATTTGTGGATTCTTTAAAATATTTAAATCAATTCTCAAATTTTAATTTTCTTACATAATAATATGGTTATAATTCTTAAATGGGACCTGATAAATTCGCCCCCCTTGGAGACTGTTTGGCCCCCTTTAACGCCGCCTCAATGTAAACCGTCAATTTCACCTAAGTAGCCGGTTACAAAAGAAGTGGTCTCTCTCTCTCTAGTCTTTGCAGCTGTTTTTTACAAAATTGTTCTCCTCTCTCAGGAGAAATACGTTGCACAGCTGTGCTTCTCTCTCTAGTATGTACAGCTGTTTTTTTACAAAACTGTTCCTCTCTCAGTAGATATATGTTGCACAGCTGTGCGCCTCTCTCTCTATTCTGTACAGCTGTTTTTTGTTTTACAAAACTGTTCCTCTCTCAGGAGATGTACGTTTCACAGCTGTGCCTCTCTCCCTCTCTAAAAAGATAGTTTCAGCTATGCTTCTCTAGAAAGACGGTCATGGAGTGTTTTTAGAAAGAGAGAAGCACAGCAATGGAGTGTTTTTAGAAAGAGAGAGCACAGCTGAAAATGGCTTTTCGCAGAGAGAGAAGAGAGAGAGAGAAACACAGCTGTGCAATGGATTACGGAATTTACCCAGACAAACATGGACACACGCCCCAGAAAGAGGCAGAGGTTAACATGGGACAAGCCTCCTCTTCGTCCTCATAATCCAAAGGGATTTCTTCTGATTTCAAGAAAGTATCTGCATAGACCTACGAAGAAATTAGCAAGAAGGATATTGATATCTTTCACTGTGGATAAACTCCTGAAATATCGACTCCTCCAGAGATATACGTTGCTCGAGGAATCGTGAATGTGACGACCACCTCAAATCAATACTTGTTCTTCACTATTTTTACAAGGGAGTGACTCGCAATGCATCTCCTCCTTAGAGAGATGATGACAAGGATGGGCTTAACACATGCGCTTGGAGAGAACTTAACCCCTCGCTTCAGGATACTCAAGCAAAATGGGTGAAGGTTCATTTGGGCAAGTCTTGGAATGCTGGGACATGAAAAAAGGTAAGTGGTGGCAATAAAAATAGTGCATTCGATTCCCAAGTATAGCGAAGCTGCCATGATGGAAATTGATGTGCTCCAGAAGCTTGCGAAGCATGATCCTAGTGGCACTCGTTGTTTTTTAGATACGGAATTGGTTTGACTATGGTAATCATATTTGTATTGTATTTGAGAAGCTTGGATCAAGCTTATACGATTTTCTTTGGAAAAACAGCTGTCGTTCATTTGCCATTGACCGTTCAGGAGCTTGGCAGACAACTTTTGGAGTCTATAGCATTTATGCATGAGCTACTACGTATTCACACTGGTTTGATGTCGGGAAACATTCTTCTCGTATCCTCAGAATCAGAATATGTCAAGATGCCCGATTACAAGTTCCTACCACAATCTACTAAGGAAAGCTCATTTCAAGAATATGCCAAAATCTAGTGTGATCCAGCTCATTGATTTTGGTACTGCAACATTTGAACATCAAGATCATAGGGTTGGAATCCACACGGCATTATCGTGCACTACAGGTTATTCTAGGACATGGTGGAACTATTCCGACTTATGGATTGGGTTGCAGACTTGTTGAGCTTTGCTCGGGGGTGGTCCTCTTTCTAACCCATGAAAACTTGAGTATCTATCTGAGCGAGCGACTGAAAGCACGTGATGCTCTCAGACATCCTTTCTTTACAAGAGAATCTTAGAAGATGTGGTTATCCCTTGTAACTGGGTTTGCTCTTGTTCGTCTCAAGTTTATAAGGTGAGTAAAAGCAAGGGTCCTGCTGACTACTTTCAAATGAACTGTTAGATTACTACGGTACAGGGAACAGTCTTGTTAAGAAAAAGAAAAGAAAAGAAAAAGCACAGCTGTACAGAGAGGAGTGAGAGAGCCACCCCCTTTTTTTTTTTAACCTGGCTACTTAGGAGAAAACGACGGTTTACGCTGACGCGGCGTTAAAAGGGGGCGAATGCGTTCTCCAAGGGGGGCGAATTTATCATCGCCCTTTTTAAATTCTCCCCCTTTTGCGATTCATAAAAAAAGGTTATTACAAGCAATATATTAAAATTAATAGGTTAAGTAATTACAAATTTTATATCCATGTAAAAAATTTACTATTAGAATGGATAAAACTCAAAACATGCGGTAATTGTAAAGTTGTGGTAGAATTATTTAGAAAAAAACAAATAAAAGAGATTTAGAAGTGTCATCGTGGCGAATCCTGAAGTATTGGAACCCGACAGGTGGCTGACATGGGTATTTCAACCAGTTAAAAGAATCCATTTAACAGAGCCCCACATCAAGGATTGTTAAAACATGATTTTATTTTTGAATGTCTGTGTTCTGAAAACATGAAATATTAGTGTAAATGAAGCCTAAATAAATGAAAAACAACTAAATCTATCTATGAAACAGATAATTCTATTATTAAATCACATCATCCTCAAATTTCATATGCATTTTTTCAATGTTAAGAATTTCAACCGCATTTTTATGAGAAATTCCATTTGCCTCGGTGCTAATTTTCGGGAGAACATTTGTTGATGATTTTATTAACCGTTCTGCCTCTTTTCCAGATTTTCTGCATTTATCATAGCAGCATCCAGATTTCGTCATTAATGTTACTTTTTTGGACATATCCTCTGATAAGTAAACTTCTGTTTGCTTGTTTCAGGAGATGTTACGATTTCTTCCACCTTGTTTAGTTAGTGTTTCTATTTTAAGTGTTAACATTTTCCTTTCGCTTCTTCGAACAGGGTAAATCGGTGGAAATACGACAGGCAGCTGGCCTGCTTTTGAAAAATAATTTGAGAACTGCTTTCAATTCCATGGCCTCTCCCTACCAGCAATATATAAAGTCAGAGTTGTTGCCGTGTTTAGGGGCAGCTGATAGGCACATTAGGTCTACTGTTGGAACAATTATCAGTGTTGTCATTCAAGAAGGACGGATTTTTGGTTGGCCGGAGCTGTTGCAAGCCCTTGTTCAGTGCTTGAATACTAATGACTTAAATCACATGGAAGGTGCAATGGATGCTTTATTCAAGGTAGGCGCTCTCTCTCTCTCTCTCTCTCTCTGCCTATCATTAGCTGGTTCTGTAAATAATATTCATTGGAAGAATCAACTTAACAGTAATGACATTGACTGTATGGAAGATACCATGGAATCTTTTTCCAAAATTGGCATTTCCTACAACTTTGTCATTAATTTATCCAGTAAACCTGTTGCCGATTGGCTTTTTTTGACAAATTGTATCTTTTGCGAAGATCCATTGTTATATACTTCAAAAGCTATTTAATTTGATCATTGACACACATCAGTATTTCACAAAATGCATGTTAAAAAATAAATCATTTATTCATGAAGGCTTTCCATTTATTCATTTCTTGTACATGGATATGCTTGTCATTTCTGTGTAATCTATCTATTTATTCAAATTATATTTTAGGAAAACCATCATTTAGTGATGATTTTCCAATTCCAACATGGAATTCAAGCATCTTTATCTATTTTGATAAAACCTTCATATAGTCCTCTAAATCCTAGATCTCAAGCAAGGTGCTTCTCATTCTTAGCTTCTTCCTTTCTCCTCCACTATCTTATTTGACACCAAAGAGCAAAACCCTACCCCTTTCCCGTTAGCATTGATTGCGATAGTGGCTTTCTGCCTAGTCATTCTCAATAAATTAATCTTCATGTCCCATAGGTGGGATGGAGTCCTCATCTAAAATTCTCAAGGGGCCATTTGGATGCACTAAATTTGTAATCAGTGAACTCTTTGCCCTAGGAAAACATGTTTTTTGTTGCTTGGATCGGTTATTTTTGTGAACTATTTTACCAGGGGCCCATTTTACACAAAAAACCCTGAATTTGGATTCCTCCAAAAACTTGAGGTCTCATCTGTGATGAAAATGAATTCAGCATTGCTATTATCGTAAAAAATCTAAGATGTCATTTATCTCCTCTCTCTCTCTCAAACCTTTATTTCTCCTAGATCTTGATTTATCACTCAGCTCTCTCTGCATGGTTATTTATCCATAAGAAATAACCTCCACACTAAACCCATTTTCTGTTTTCATCATTCGTCTGTTTCACTGAGGCTGTATGATGTCATCAACGCTCTCCATCAGAAGCAGATTTTGACTTGATTCTTTGATTCATATGCACATAATTGGTCTCTATTGAGAGTAAATTTAGTGTCATAATTCGATAAAATTGGACAGTATTAACCCCGTATGGTGGCCAAAGGATACAATCAATCATATGGTGTTGATTTTGACATTGGTGTGTACCTAATTTACCAGTACATTTTTTTTTTCAATTGTTTTCAATTGGCACTTCCGGCCATAGGGACAGGCTTTGAAAACCAAATAAATGTGATTCAATATTACATTCTAATTGCCATAAAGCTTTATCTATAAAATCATATATTACTCTATTAGAAACTTATATTGGGGTGGTCAAGAGGCCCTTTTGAACCTTTTATATATAAAGAGGAAATGTTGTAGTGGATCACACCCTATGATGTCATATGGGGTACTTGAAATGAAAGAAATCAACTTTACAAAAATTCCACCGAAATTTAATGGATGTCTACTGAAATTTGGAAATCTTCAACAAAATTTTATGATTTCCACTGAAATCAGTGAAATTTCCACCGCCCAAATTTTAGAAATTTCGGTGGAGATTTTATGAAAACCGAAATTTTATCTTTTTTTAAAAAATATAATTTCAGCTGAAATTTCGGCCGAAACCAAAAAAGTTTGGTTTCTGTGGTGGCCGAAACCGACATTTCAATCCTTAGTCGCATGGTGCAATGTCATTACTCATTATAGGTGGTTATATTAATCATTTATTGAAATTATGACATGGTATGGTATTTGGGTCATGTTTCTTTTATTAATATCTGATGGATTTATTATATATTAATTGATCTAGTGGCATGCCACAGATTTGTGAGGACATTCCGGAGGAGCTTGATGCAGATGTACCGGGACTAGCTGAACGCCCCATCAATATATTCCTACCCAGACTATTCCAGGTTAAAGGTTTTTGAGTGGCTAAAGTTGTATAATTTAGTTTTTACTTTTATGCGGTTTTGGTTGGTTTAATAGTTGTATTATCATCTTTTCTGATTCAGTTTTTCCAGTCACCACATGCCTCGCTCAGAAAGCTTTCCTTGGGTTCTGTAAATCAGTTTATTGTGGTGATGCCCACAGTAAGTTATTTCCAACTCGTTTATTTTTCCTTTCTAGTTGGACCTTTAAGCTCGTTAAAGTGTTCTATAAGGTTGACATATTTGCTTTAACCTGTTATTGTGTCACAGGCTTTACTTTTAGCCATGGATCAATTCCTCCAGGGCTTGTTTCTTCTTGCACATGACCCAGTTGCAGAGGTTCGCAAATTGGTAAGTAGATTCTCGGCGACTATTGGCATCTTACTACAACGTGAGAGTAATATTCATTATGTCATTGCTATTAAAAAAAATAAAAAAAATTCATTATGTCACACTTTTTTTTTTTTTTTGAAAGGTAAATTATGTCACACTGTTGTTTGCAAATTAATATCTAGCCTAGTTAAATGATGTGGCTAATACTTTTCATGCTTGAACAAGTTTCTGGTGGGTTATGTCTGTTTTGAGGTGCCTTGTTGACATAGTTGGGACTTGGGAAATGTTGGCTCAGTTTTCGAAAAGTCGACTGAACTCGGAAATTGGAACGCTGTTTGCGTTGGCCAAGTCAATAAGACTTGCTAATTTTACAAAAGTGGCGTAGTTAATCATTCTTATA
This sequence comes from Tasmannia lanceolata, assembly GCF_043159265.1. NCBI lineage: Eukaryota > Viridiplantae > Streptophyta > Magnoliopsida > Canellales > Winteraceae > Tasmannia > Tasmannia lanceolata. The sequence continues at coordinate 40,958,933 of NW_027518689.1, forward strand.
GGTAAGACTTGTTGCAGGGAGCCTTGCTACTAAACCAAGTAAACTCAGCCTAGCCGTGAGTCATTTAGTGTGTTTTTGAACACTGTGTACTATATCAACGTGTTCTTATCTCTTTGCAGATATCATTATCTTTGATTCAAATTAGTTATCTGAGAATTAGAAAATTGATTTGCTGAAGTTCAGTTGCTAAACCCAAAAAAATTTGTCTGAAAATTTTGGGCTAGAACTTCTGTTGCTACTCTTGCAGGGTAATCAAACTCAGGCACTAACAACACATCATGCAGTATACTTAAAGACCCGGTGGACTTAATCATTCTTTTAACTAGGGCTTGATACAGAGAGGCTTACTGCTGAACCAAGGCTCTGAGTCATTCATAGTGTTGAGAAAATCCGCCAGGCGACTCCGATCCGATCGTGCACAATAAATGGAAAAGTAAAAGCAAGAAGCAAGCCACAAGATGAACACCTAGATTTTACGTGGTTCGGCAAAGCCTACATCCACGGGCGAGAAACACAATCTTCACCATGAGAAAACAATATACAAGGATGACAATGGATTAACACAAAACCCACAATCTTGCAACCCTTTCCTTGCCCTCTCACCGAAGATCATACATGGGAGTAATCGGAGAAAAAATGCAATAGAAAAAACCAAAGAGGAACCCGAGAAAAGACCCAAGAAGAAACCCTTTTCTTCCCCCCTCGCTCCCTCTCTCTCTAACCCAAGACGTAGCCGACACACCTCTTGCAGCCCACTCTCCCGGGAAGAAATCAAGAGCTTTTTATTGTAACTAGGTTTCCAAAAACCTAATAAAAAGACACCTTCTTTTTTGCCTCCCACCGAACTGATCTGCTGAAGTTCAGCTGCTCAACCCGAAAAATTTTCGTAGGAGCCTCGCTGCTGAACCAAATCAATTCAACCGAGTTCCGAGTCATTCAGAATGTTTTTGAATGTTGCTTTCAATATCAACGTTTTCTTATTTCTTTGAAGTTATTATTATGTTTGATGCAAATTTACTTTTACAACTGATAATTTGAGAACTGATCTGCTGAAGTTCAGTTGCTAAACCCAAACAATTTTCATAGGTCTGAAAATTGGGTTAGAATGTCTGTTACTACTTTTGCATGGCAATCGAACTGAGGCATTAACAACATAGCATGTAATAAACGGAAGGCATAACCATACTATGGTAGAAGTTGGAGTTTTCGATTTCGGTTTCGGCCACCATCAAAATCGAAATATTTCTGTTTCCTTGGAAATTTCGGCCGAAATCATGTAAAATTAGATTAAGAATTTCAGTATTTTAAAAAATTATTTTGGTATTTTTAAACTTTAGTGGAAATATCAAAAAATTTGGTGGAAATTTTGGCAATTTCGGTAGAAATTTTAAAACTTCGGTGGACATTTTGTAAATAGGGATGATTTCGGCAATTTTGGTTGTTTGGTGAAATTTCGGAGAAATCCTATAAAAATCCGAATCATGGTGTATTTTGTTTCGTGCTTGGCCGAAACCGAAATATTTCGGCCAAAATTTCGTATTTCGGCCGAAATTTAAAATTGTGCCATTGACCCAAGGTTAGGCCAAGAAACCCCGAATAAGCCTAAGATATGAACCTGAAGCTTGACTATAAATTGGTAGAATGATTATCTCCCTCCGTAGCCTTGTATTTAGTTGAGTAGATTGTATATAGGCTTTTGCTTTTGCTTTTTCTTTTTTGTCTGTATTGACCATCCCGGTCATGGGTTTTCCCCTCCTTTCAATATACTTTACCATTAAAAAAAACTCAATGGGTAGTAAGTGGTTGACTGTTTCTTCTGTGCCATAGCACCTACCCACCCACTCTCCATCTACGGTGTGACAACCGATAAAATGACCTGACTAAGAGGACCTCATCTGGACCCTTTCTAGACTACAATCCTTACTTGACTATGGACATACACCCTATCTAAAATCAGCAAAAGCCTAATGTTCTCTCTAACCTCCACATCCTTAAGGTTTAATTGAAAAATTGCTGTCTAGACTGCTATCACAGCCCCTCTCTAGTTACTTCTCAATGGAAGCTTGCTTATTCCTAGCATGGAGGACTGTAACAGCAACTTTAACAGACCAAAAAAATCAATCCACAGATCCGCCTAGAACCTGACTTTATCAACCACTCCTACTCTAAACCTAATCTCAAATTGAAAGACTAAGATTTACCACAAATGGCCCTCCATACCCCCGAACCCACTCTCCTAGATTCCCCTTACATGTCTACTCCTTCACCCATTGAAATACTTCCTTTTAATTCCTTGTGAACAAATTCACGTGAAATATTTCATGTTTTACCCCAAGTGTTTTTGTCAATATCATCAACATCGTAAGAGACTGTTTCCAGTGATTGTTAAATATTTGCTGTCGATGAAAAGCTTATCTTGCTCTCATCACATTTTTATGATTGCCATATGTGATGATTAGGACGTTTTCTTTCGTGAAACAGTTGCTTGCTCGGTAATTTTCTATCAAGATACTAATTGATACTTCACTTTCCACTGACTTTATTGCTTGACTACATCTAATTATTGTCTATATTTTCTGCCTTCGTGATGCACAGGTTTGCTCAGCATTAGTTCAGCTAACTGAAGTTCGTCCTTCTTTCTTGGAGGTGGGCATCTTAATTGTGTTCGATGTTCTTTTGATTAATGTTCTTTATTATAATATTACAATCCTTGCTGAATTGCTCTAATCTATTTTGTCATGCATATATTTGACATTGCATATTAAATTTTGTCCCTTGGTCTGTGTAATGATTGCCAATATATAGTAAGCTCTGATTATTTAGGACATGAATTGAACTGATTTGGTTTCTTGCAATGGTTGGCGTTTTTATTAACGTTTCATCGTATAATTTGTATTATGTCCCATGCTGCTTGTATTTCAATGTCTCCAGTGTTCTTCTCAAACTGATGTTTAATGTTATGTTTCAGCCACATTTAGGAAATGTTATTGAATACATGTTGCAAGCCAGCAAGGACGCTGATGATGAAGTTGCACTTGAAGCTTGTGAATTTTGGTATTTACTCCTTATCATGTTTTTGCTCTATTTAAATTGTTTTCAGTATGGTGTTGGTTGTTGGAACATGGTTGTTAGAACGTGGATTTATGAGACTTTTTCTAAACATGGGGGTTCTAAATTGCTCTTTGACCCAAACGATCAATGCAATTGCATGCAGAATATTTGACTCTCTGTTTTCTTTAAAACAGATTTGGAAGTGGTCAGAAGAAAAGATTTCTGATTATTTATTAGCAGTTTGTCACTAGTGCTCTTAGTACTTTTGTGGTAAAAAGTACTGTTGATTGTGATTGCAGGTCAGCAATTTGTGAAGCTCACTTACGTCCTGAAAGCTTAAGAGAGTTCTTGCCACGTCTAATCCCAGTATTGTTATACCCATGCTAATTAAGTTGAATTATATGCACCTACGCATTGTTTACATCTAGCCCTCCCCAAACCTCGCAATGGCGGGAGCCTTGTGTGCTGGGCTGTCCTTTTTTTTTTTTATTACTATATTTCATTATTCATGATCTCTCTGAAATTCTGTAGGTTTTGTTGTCAAACATGGTTTATGCTGAGGATGATGAGTCACTTCTTGATACGGAGGTAGAATTCCCTCGATTGCTCTCATTTTATCTTAGGCGCTGTTTGTTTGAGATTATGATAACCGATGATGAGGCCCTAAACTGATTATAGGACTCAAAATTAATGTAATTTGAGTCCAATAATCAGTTTGTCACCATCGGTTGTCATAATCTCAAACGAACAGGGCCTTATCATTTTGAAAAGGCAGTTTTTGCAATCTTGATTCGTTATTTTCATTAACCTCACATTTTAGCACATGCTCGCAGGAGGATGAATCTTTCCCAGACAGGGATCAGGTTTTGGTTTCTCTTTGCTGAGTTCCTTGGTGCTCCTTAGTTGGTCTTTTTTCTTCACCGACGATGCGTCTTTCTCCGAACTATGTTACAAAATTATTTAGGAACAATCTTTCATCTACAGGATCTAAAGCCTCGTTTCCATACGTCACGATTTCACGGAGCAGATAATGCTGAAGAAGAAGTACGTTCTCAAGCCTATCATCTCTGTGTTTACTTTTTCTCTATTTGTTTCATTTTTTCACTCCTAAGCCCTCTTTGGATGCCACCGCTATTGTGCTTATTTGCTAATAGTATTATATAATTTAATCTGATGGATCAATAATATAATTTAATATGAGGTTCGCGCAATTCACCAAGGCCTAAAGTTGTTGGATAGAGAGAGGAGGGATAAAGTGGTACTGGAAGCGGATTCACTTAATGTAATCCGATGGCTCAATGGCTTGCAAAAACACCCTTGGAGATTTGACCATCTTTTCGACGAAATGCAAGATTGGGTGGGATCATCTTCTATTTTTTTCCATCACATCCTTCGGTCCGCCAATGGGGTGGCTGATAGCCTAGCTAGGGAAGGGGTATCTAAGCTTGAGTTGGCGTTGTTTGATTCCCTTCCTCCTTAAGCTTCTCTTCTGTTTTTTATCCTGTCTATTTTCTCCTTTTACTTATCTTCAGATCATACATATTGACCATCTCGGTCCCTCATTTTCCTACAATAAAGTTGGTTACCATTCAAATTTTTTTTTTTTTTTTTTATATAATTTAATCTCATTTGCAAATGGGACATTAAGCCCTCTGCGGAAGCCATTAACTATACTTAACTCTGAAGAAGATGTATGTTCTCAAGTCATTAATTATGCTTTCTAAAACAAATAACAATTGTAACCATTATTTGCAAATACTCATGTTTAACGTTGAAACCATATTCATTTTAGATTGTATTTGAATAATTTTTAGAGGTATCCAAAGAGGTCCTTAATATTTTGATGTGTGTTGAACTTTTTTGAGCTTCGAATATTGCGGTTCTGATGATTTATCGTCTTTTTAGCTTTTTACTGTGTTTTTGTCTAGGTAACTTCCTATTTTAGCATAAAACACTTTTATTATCTGCATTTTTTTAAAATTATTTGGAGTGTTATACTTTTACAGGATGATGACATTGTCAATATTTGGAACTTAAGGAAATGTAGTGCAGCTGCCCTAGATATCCTTTCAAACGTATTTGGGGATGAGATTCTTCCTACTTTGATGCCTTTGGTTCAGGTAATTAATCTGTGTGGCTTTCAAGTGCGTTTAAGTTTTGATCAATTACAAATAAACTTTTGGCATTCTATTATCTGGTATATGTGGCATATTATGCAAAAATAACCTTTTTCAGCCGTTTTTGTATACAATTATTTGATTGTCCTTTTTTCTTATTCAACTTTCCATTCTATCATCTTCCCTAATTAGTCCTGCATCACATCAGATATTTAATTGGGAGAGAGGCAACCTCTATTCCGAGGATGATAGCCAAACTAATAAACTCATGACCATTAATATTGATCCCACAAATACAAGACTTGCCGTTGTCAATCCATTCACTAATAGTTTCCTCAATGAACTCAATTTAGAGTGTTATGAAACCAACATGATCCATGAAACCTTCAACAACCATGATTATGTTGTCAACTCAGATAGTCTTTAGTATCTGAGACCTGATACATAGGTGTATCTTATCTCCTCTGGTATTCTTTATTTATTCTGCTCCATCCCAGACATCTTGCATATCACAAGATACTTTCTAATACACACCATCAAGCGACATGCATATCACAGGTTTCTTGAATGGGCAGGGTGCATGCAAACATGAATTACAAAACCCAATTTCCTCCCTTTGTTTCCTTTTCCTTTTCCTTTTTTGTGCTTCAAAGTTGTAAAAAGTGTGACGAGTATATTGTTGACACTATTTGAAAATTATTGAAGAAGAAACATTGTTGTATTATCTACCCTTCATTGGATGGATAGAAGCATTGAAATGTTGGATTTTGGTGATTTCCAATTTTGATGTGCACACGTAATTTTTTTTAAATAATTTGGTTTCTAATGATTAAATATGGGTAGCCGTTAAAAAAATGAGTAAATATGGGTAGATCTATGTTAGAGGTGTGTTATTTGGCTAGATCTATGCATGGATGTGCTTGATCTATTTTTTCTTACAGTATTTCATCTTTTTTCGTCACTTTTTTTTTCCCAAATTTTCTTCAAAATAGTTTTCAGATTCATTGAATGATACATCGTTCTAAATTTAGATCATCGAATCATGGCTGTCTTAATACAGTAAAATTATGGAACTAGTTGAAATCAACAGGTTATCTATCAGGTAAGATTCATCCAATGAGGACTTGGTTATGTCAATACAATTGAGTGTATATTATATGCTTGTTTGTAATCTTTACTGTAATTTCACTTTTTATTTTTGTGAGTGTTTGTTGAATTTTTATGGGTGCACGTAAGTGTCATGGGTGTATTGGCGAGTCATATGTGACATTTGGTGATTCATCATCGATATTTGATGTGTTCAGGACACCTCCAATACCGAATCATCAAACTATGCCTACAACCTATGTGGACACTATTCTATAGATTGATTTTATTTGAATCTGCTTTTTAGATAATCACATGGAGTGAAGGTGTTCTTAGTGATCGAATTTGTTGGTTGAAAATTAAGAATTTAGTTAGAACTTATCAGCCGATCCTATTACTGCTCAAGTAGATGGAAAACCATGTATTAGAGGGTGTTTTAACCAAGGATTTAAATTTTGGTTTCGGTTTCGGACATTGCCGAAACTGAAATTTCAGCCAAAATAAAATTCGGTAAAAAAAGAAGCAAATTTCATCAATAATTTCGGTCAAAATTTTGGAAAAAGACTTAAAAAAAACACATTTTCCTGAAATTTCGGCAGAAATTACCAAAACCAAAATTTGGGATTCTGGCCGAAATTTCGGATTTTGATGATTTCGGTTTTGTTCCCAACCGAAATCTGAAATTTCGGTATTTCAGCCAAAATTTAAAACCATGGTTTTAACAACAATCTGGTCGAAAGAGAGAGAAACTGCTATTTTAACAACTTCCCTTTTTTTTTTTTTGAATTATAGTTAATCAGCGAACACAAAGGGAGCAAATGAAAGAAAGCAGAAGGGAATACTCCGGAAAAAATAAGATCCCTCAAGGAGGAAGAAAGGAAAAAACCGCCATCCTGTCCCTCCGACCCCCCTCATGCTAGCCTATATGCATCATTGTTAGCCGATCTCCCCACATTTAACTATCTTAATATAATTATAAATATTTTTAACTGGCTTTGCTGTCCCTCAATTGGACAAAATTTTAAAGCTATTTATTTTGGGACAAAGATGCGCTGTTTAATTGTTGACCATTGAAGTATTTTTTTTGAATGGTTTCTATTGAAATATTTGAATATTGTTAAAGTTATGTCTAATGGATTGGCCATTCTACAACTGAACTCTACAACTGAACCAAAATTTAAAGCGATTTCATGTTTATTACAAATTTCTTGCCAGTCGCTTGTTTCTAATTCGTTTCAATTTCTGCAGTCCCAGCTAGCCACTACGGATGAAATTGCCTGGAAGGAAAGGGAAGCTGCGGTTTTAGCATTTGGTGCCATAGCTGAGGGCTGTATTAATGGCCTCTACCCTCATTTGCCAGAGGTATTCCTCTGATGCTTAAATTTGCCACTCATAATAAGCATACTTTTAAATTTTCCACGTCTTTATAGTTGAATGGAAATGCACCAATAATATGCAATTTAAATGCCTCTTGGTTTTACTTTGTCCAAATTCATTTCAAACTACTAGTTTTTTTTTTAAAATAAAATAAAATGCTTGGCTTGTTTAATAATTTGCTTTGCTACGATTTTTTTTTTGTTGCAATAAGGAAAGATCATTAATGTCATTTAAGACTGGCTTTCATCCAGTTCATGTGGCATTGTCACATTGACCCCAAATGATCAACATGAAAACATCGTTAGCTGATGTTTTTCTGTGATGTAACTAAATTTTGACCATTATCAGGCCTGCTGAAATACAATTTGATGATTTTGATCAATTTTGGGACTCAAATTGTGTTTCTATGGTACTAGAGCTGACCCTAGGATCCCTAATATGGAGGTCTTCAGCTTGTTGGTTCGATATTGTGAAGTGTTGATTAATATCCAGGATTGGAGTTCAGGACTCTTCTATGTTTATATGTTTGAAAATTCTTAAAGGTTCAATTGTTGTCGTCTGCATTACCAAATCCATCTGAACCAGATCTGTTTGTAGTAGGATACAGAAGTCCGTAATGAAATGTTCCCTTCAGGTACCTTATGATTCTTTTGTGCATGTGTGGGCCACGATCCAAGGTTGGCTTGCAAGGAGGAGGAGGGTTGGGGGGGGGGGGGGGGGGGGAGATGGGGGTGGGGTGGGGGGGTGTTAAGAGGATAATGCCACGCCTGTCCCCTGAATAGCAATACACGAAACTTTATTTTCTTTGAGTTTTGTTGGACTTTTATCTTATTTTGTTATTTTCATTGGCAAAAAAAAATAAAAAAATGGTGTTAGTTTATGGAAGTAGGGGGGCCTAAATGAGTGGTAATTGTGTCGTTTCACTCAGATTTGTGCAAGCTGTATAAGGGGAATCAAGATCCACATTTTTTAGTTTTTAATATTCTACTTCATTTTGAAGAGTGAGAGAGCCCTCCTCGTAGTTTTCTTCTCCAGAATGTGGGTTTCGATTGGAGCTTTACTGGATTTTGGAGATTCTCTTTCTAGTATGTGATTCTCTTCTCTCTTCCATCTTTTCTAGGTTAGGGTCCTGTTTTGATGTTCATGTGAATTTTTTCTCACTTAATCTCTTATTTTTTGCCCTTGATATGTTATTTCGGTAGTTATTCTTGTGAATATTTTCTTGCTCAAATCTCTTATTTTCTGCCCTAGATCTGTTCTTTGGGTAGTTTGGGAGATTGTTTTATACCCTAATCAACTTCTAATATATTATCTAAATGGTGATTGTTTAGATATGTTTCGACAAACATCTTGGACAGATTTAGCATGTGAAACCCTTGTCTGGACTGCATCAATTGGTATCAAAGAATAGTTCAGGCTGATATTTTGCTACATGAGAAATGGAAGCCCTTGATTTGCTCAATTCGTGGAAAGGGGCTTGCGGATTTCGATATAAGGTTGATATCCCCAATTTTGAGGAGATACAATTACCTGAAAATTTTATTGATTGGTTGGACACCGTGGAAGGGTTTTCGACTCTAAAAATGTGCTTGGATCATAAAAAGATAAAAATTGTGGTCCATCAAGTGACTAAGCTGAAAAAAATTGCATCAGCATGATGAGAGAGCAGCTCAAGGGAATGCCAGTGCATTTGGGGGAGCCAAAAATCATTTCCTGGGAGGAGCGACACGAAACTATGAGACAAATTTTGCTGATGGGATGGTTGAGCGCCTTAAGGTCTGTCTGGCTGCTAAAGGGTATACTCTGACTTCCGGGGTGGACTACACCGAGACCTTTTCTCCCGTTGCCAAGATCCCCTCTGTCCGTGTGCTTATTTCTCTCGCCGTTAACAATGAGTGGCCATTATATCAGCTGGATGCCAAATGCCTTCCTACATGGAGACTTGGTTGAGGAGATGTATATAGAGCAATCTCCTTGGTATGTTGCTCAGGGGGAGATGTCCTCCTCAGTATGCCGGCTTCACAAATCATTATATGGTCCCAAACAATCTTCTCGAGCTTGGTTTGGGAAGTTCAATGATGGTATCATGCGATACGACATGCAGCAATGTGCTGTTGACCACTCAATGTTTAGTCACTGGCCATGCCCTTCTCATAGTCTACGTGGATGACATTATCATCACAGGGAGTGACATAGTTGGCATACAGATGTTGAAGGTCTTTCTGCAAAAGGAATTCTCCACAAAAGACCTTGGACGTCTTCGATATTTTTTGGGGATTGAGGTAGCTTACTCGGGTACTAGTCTCTCTCTCTCACAGTGGAAGTATGTATTAGATATATTGGATGAGACAAGGTCTTTGGGTATGAAACCATCTGCTACTCCCATGTACTCAAATACAAAACTCGTCCCAGAAGAGGGCGACTTGTTACATGACCCTGGCAGATACTGAAGGCTAGTTGGGAAGCTCATATGCCTTATAGTCACTCGCCCTGATATTTCTTATGCAGTGGGGGTTGTTAGCTAGTTCATGAGTGCTCCTCGTACATCCCACTGGGCAACTGTGATTTAGATTCTTCGATATTTGAAAGGCACTTCATGGAAAGGACTGCTTTTCAAAAGACACAGGCATAAGAAGTTAGAAGGTTTTTCCATTTAAAAAAAAAGAAAGAAGTTAGAAGGGTTTTTGATTCTGACTGGGCAGGTTCACCAACAGATAGACGATCCACGACTGGGTATTGTACCTTTGTGGGAGGAAACTTATTGTCCTGGTGAAGTAACAAGCAAGTTATAGCCGAGTCGAGTGCTGCAGCCCAATACCGAGCCATGTCACATACTAGCAATGAGCTTATCTGGCTGCATTCCTTTTTATCTGAGATTGGATTCTCATCATCATCACCAATTCAGTTGTATTGCAGACTGCCATTCACATTGCTACAATCCAATCTTTCATGAGCGTACCAAACACATAGATGCCATTTCATACAACATAAAATTCAACAGGGAGAGATATACACTACTTTCACTTGGTCAGCAGATCAGATAGCTGATGCTTTCACCAAAACCCTTGAGCAAGGCTAAATTAAGTGATATTTGTAACAAACTAGGAATGCATAATATATACATTCCAGCTTGAGGGGGAGTGTTAGAACTTAGAAGTATGTAATATGCCTAAGGGAAATTTTTTCTTTGTATCTTTCTCTCTTTATATAAATGCATAAGTGCGGGGGAGCTATCTCCTACTCACAATCTTTCTCTCCTCTTCTTAATCTTCAACATTCTCCAAGTCTCAACCACCATATTGCAAGCAAATTTGTGTTCATAATCCTCAGTTGTTTTATTCCCAATCCTTCTATGTTGCCTTACAAAGAGTCCTTATCAAGAAAATGATATTTTCGACATACTTATCAGTTCACAAAAAAATCTTTTGGAGTCCATCTAGTTGATTGAGAACACATGCTGAGCACCGGAACAAAGTCATAGAATAGATCGACGTATTGGCTATGATTGATTTTGTCAAAGCAATCCTACCACCAAGAGAGCAATCTTTTTTCCCACGAGCACAACTTTTTTTTATCAAATCCTTCAACAATAGTATCTCGAAGCAATTTAGATGTCCTGCCAACACATTGAGGGAGCCGAAAGTGGTAATTCAATAGCTTTGCTATGCCAGATCCAATAATCTTTGCAATTTTCTCCAACTTATCTCCTCAATGTTAATACCCATTACTACTGATTTGGATACCCTTTACTATTTATTAGGACAGATTAATCCTTTGGCTACTAGAAGCTTAATCAACATCTTAGAACAATTTTCAGATTGCAAACTTGTGTTTGGAGGAGCCACAAAGAAATGATGATATCATCTAGACTCTACTGATACAAAATTTGTATCTCAGTTGAATCCACTCTGAAACCCACCATCAATACAGTCACCACTACTTACCTTGACCAACACCCTACTAAAGTCTCCTCCATAATAAAAAATAGCAAAGGGGTAAGGGGATTCCCATGCTGCGGACCCCTACAACTTCTGAAGCCACCACTACTTACCTTGACCAACATCCTACTAAAGTTTCCACCATAATCGTAAATAGCAATGTGGTAAGGGGATTCCCATGCCGCGGCCCCTACAACTTCTGAATAAACCTTTCAAAGTGCCATTTACGAGAGTAAAGAACCAAGCACAAAGGGAATTACTAATCCCAAAGAAGTGAGAAGGTTCAAAGGGGAGGGGATGCCTTTGCATTTTAGCACGAAGAAAGTCGTTTTGTACATTGCATTTGAGGTATTGTTCCCCAGTTCACTAACAGAAGATCAGAAGTCCAAGATCAATGCCGTTTTCTCTTAATTTCAGGATTTTTCTTTCATGGGTTCTAAGTTTTTCCCTATGGACCATGATGAGATCAGTTACAAGGTGCAGCCATCGGAATTTACAGTAAACTCATTTATTGGAAGGATGTATTTTCTTTAATCCTTCTCGCCTTCATGCTTTCCATAGGTTGGATTTGCCTTATATTTTTCCAAATGTATTCATTTTTGTCTAGGCACCAAAGAGAAGATATATGGAAAATTGTAAATTTCAACTTGTTGTCATGCTTCACTGCTTTTACTGTGTTCTCATTAGTGTCATGTTGGACTTTTCAACCCTTTTGAGGCCCTGATTTTTCATTTGCCTTTGTATACTATTGGTCTGTAACAGGGCACATACCAGTCAGCCTGCTTTACTGGAAACTCTAGGGTATGTTTGGTTGCCGCATGCCTGGCATCTTCAAGGATAATCCAGGCAAAAAAATTCACTTTTTGGTAACTTTTTGGTAACTTTTTGGTGTTTGTTTGCCAATTAAAATCACAATTCTTGGAGACTACCAAACATGAATCATAGGTAAATTATTGCTTGTCGGGTGACGTGGCACCCATATTCTCTCCTTATATCTTCCATGCCCCATTTCTCCAAAATGGTGGAATTCTTCAAGTAGAAATTTGCCTTTTCTCTCACTCTCCCCCCTCTCTCTTCTCTTTCTATATATTGGTAATGACACCCCCTCCCATTACTCTTACGAGATTGGCAACCTAACACTACTTAGCACTACCAAGTAAATCCTAGGTTCATCAAACATTACAAATGTTTGTCTCCTCCCTATTGACTACTTTTACCACTAATCTACACGGTAACTATCTGCATCCAAACAGACCCTCAAGAGAACTGAAACGAACTGGGATTCAAATTTCAGTAAGAATGCTTATTATCATATCCTTGTTTCAAAGTGCACATATTTTTAATGGATGAAATTGCAAGTGTAAGAAAAAAGAGTAGAGAACCAAGCGCCACGAGACAATCTCATCCACCGTCATCATGTAGACCCAAACCCCATTATACTAAGCAAATAGTCCAGAAACTCCCAGCCACCCCTATCATATGCCTTCTCCATGTTTAACTTAAAATGGGTAATCCCTCCCTTCCCTGCCCCAAACGCACACCCCAAGCCCCAAGTACTCATGAGCAATTAAGGCATCACACATAATCTGTCTCCCTGATATTAAACCACCCTAAAATTTATCTGTAACCATCCCTAGAACCTTGTTGACCCTAGAGGCAAGGACTTTGGCCCTGATCATTTACATGCTGCCAGTAAGATTAATAGTCATGAAGTGCTTTAAAGAGTCCACACAATCCTTCCTAGTAATCGTGATAAAGAAGAACCCTACATTTTCCATCCATCCGAACACAGAACACCCATGCTACGGTCATGGAAGACCCCCATTAGGTTATCTTGGACGAGATCGCAGCAATCTTGAAAGAAATTCATGCGAAATCAACTAGGATCGGGCACTCTATATTCTTGCACGCTGAACACAGCTCTTTCCCCTTTCAATGCGAAGGCCAGTTCCAGGCGAATCTGGTTTTCCTCATCAAGAAAACTATGATTTAACTGACACTTTGAATTTATTGCCGACACCAATGTCCTCCCGTGTCCGACATGACACGCGTGTCCACACATGTCGACACTTCTTTGGACACTTTTAAAGGTATTGCTATAAGTGTTAGACTTAATGTGGGCAGGTGGACACATTTTTGTACCCTGTCAAGTGTGACATTCAGTTTTATTATTGAATATTGTATTTTCCTCTTTTATTATTAAGTCTTCTTTTAGCTCCTTTTTAACTAATATTTGCTGCTATATCCCCCTCCTATTAACCTAAAACCCTAAACAAACTCTTATTCCAATACTATACTCATTGTATCATATTGGTCTCCCTTTCTTGTTGTATATTTGGGATGGAAGAAAACTAGATTAAATTGATGAATATGTTATTATTTGTTCATCTCATTTTTGTTTTAGATTATAGTTGATTAATTCTAAGATTTATTAGTTTGTTAAAATGAATATCATATTTATGTTGTTACAAATTACGATAGTAATCAGTAATTATAGATAGATAAAAGCGCTGTGCTGCAGCGCAGTTACGTTCCCTGTGCTTTAGTGGTTTATAACATTTCCTATTAGTTCGTATCAAGGAAGCATGATTCTTCCCTGGGAGCCTTCGATTCCCTGGCAACCTTGAGTAGGATTCTTCCCTGGGAGCCTTCGATTCCCGCTCTGGCAACCTTGAGTAGGATTCTTCCCTGGGAGCCTTCGATTCCCGTTTCGATTCCTGCTCTGGCAACTTTGGTTCGTATAGCAGGCCCCCCTTTGAAACGTATAGCGGGTCCACAAGAAGTGACGAATGGGAGGCTTTATAAACTATTAAAGCGCAGGGAGCGTAATTGCGTTGCAGCGTAGGAACGCTTGTCTCTTATATATATATACTTTGAATTTTAGCTGTGTCCCCGTTTCTAAATTTTGGGGGTTCGCCGTGTCCGACACTCGGTGTCCGTGTCTACACGCGACATTCGTGTCCGTGTCCGTGTTCACAAATCATAGCAAGGAAGTGAATGGCAAGACCATTGGGGTGTCATTTATACCTCTCGATGAGATCTTAAATGGAACCAATTTCATGACAGCTGGATTCATAAATTCAGAGTTTTGAACTTTTAAAGATTTCAAAGAGGCTCGTAGCATATCATCTTAATGATTAATTCGAATAACTAAGTGCGTATATTTGTATATGCAAGGCTATAAGGTATGTTACATGGCACAAAGTATTATCATTATGTTGAGAATGCCCTAAAAAATAATTTAATATATGACTCAAAAGTTGTTAAGTAATGTGTATCTTTCTATCGTAACAATACTACTTAAATATGAATGGTCCAAAATTTTAGAATGGGGTACCCTGCTCTTCTCTTTTAGAATAGTATAGACTCGACCATTCTCTTGATATAATATAGAATCTTCTTTTTATTTGAAAATTGACAAAATGTATATATTTATACTATGAGAATTACATTGGGGGACCTCTGGTCCCAACTTGCATTTACATAGCATAATTGGTTAAGAGCATACTCCTGATCTTATAGATGAAACAAAATAGAAACTACTCTTAATTACAAACATGATAAAAAGCACTAGTCCATACAGCCAGATCTAACAGTTTGAACATACTGGTCTAAAGCCCAGCCAACTTCCTAATTCACCAATAGATTTTCTTCACTCCCACCTTCTTGAGGACAAGTACAGGCTCTAAGGAAGGATATCACCTGAAGCGAATGACCAAAAAGTCTATCAAGCTAAGGGGAATCAACTTCCAAGTGTATGCCTCACAGCTTCCAAGGAAAGATCAGTGCCTAAAAAGGCCAAAGATATTGAATCATGGTGAAGATCTTCATCGTCTCATTCGCTCATGTACTTCCTCTGGAATAACAAAATCCATCCTCTTAAAAAACGAAACGCCCTGTAAATTAACCAACCACCCTATCACCGAACTCAATCATCACGTCCTTACAGAAACACTCTGAAGATACCACAACCTATCGAACCTAACTTTCATACAAAAAGATAGCACTTCCACAACTAGAACCCCACTTAATCTGAGAACGAACTTCTAAAAACTGATAGTAATAAAGTCTTAACACCCACCTATTCAAAAGAACACAAAACAAGAGAAACCTAACCCAAACACACAACCAACTATTTACAAGAGTGGGGCTGGACAACAGTTACTTCAGGGTTCTCGACCCTTGGCCCCCTCCCCTTCCTCAACCCGCGTCCCGGTGTCCTTATCATTCTGTTTCTCCCTTTTTCCTTCAAATTCCTTATCGCCATAGCCACAAACATCTTTTTTGTCGCCTCGAAGTCATTGTCGTAGCCTATCCCAAATACGTCCCCTCTTGCCATCATTTCATCAAATTCATTAGAGAAGTAACCTCTTTCCTCTGCACGCCCTGAACTTTCCTTCATCTTTAACTTCTTCCCCCTTTTCTAAGCGCTTTGGAACCTCCTGGCTTACTTACATATCCAACGAATCACGAGACTCCTTAGATTCCACTACCGGACTTACCTCCCTCTCCTCTTCTCAGCGCTGACGACAGAGATTCCTTTCCTCATCTAAAGCATTCTTAAAGTGAGGGAGCTTATAGACGGGAATATATGCATTCTTGACATTTCTTTTCCCAGTTAAACGAAAAAAATTCTTCGACGTTGTCCCTTGCATCTTTTTTGAATTGTTTCCACTGCCTTTTCAAAATCACCATTGATATTTCCCTCGGAGTGGGAAACTCCTCCGAAGCCATTTGCTCGTCATACTACAACTCCTTTAGCAGCTCGATATCCCCAACTTTGAAAGAACATTCCTGGTTACCCTTCCTTTTCCTGGGATGGGGACCTTCCTCTTCAGACTTGGTAGGAGAGGACGGTTTATCAAAGGCTTCCAAGAAATGGTTTACTTCATAGCTAATACAGAATCTTCTTGTTTGTTTTTATATGTTTTTTCTGTAGTTTTTTCTTGAAATGTCAATATGATCTTAATACCTTTTTATTTGTTGATTCAATTTTTTTCTTCTTGTTCTTTATGCTATTGTATAGTTTGATATGTCATACACATGGTTTTAAATTTCCTCCTAAATTGACACTAAAACGACCTAAGTGTTTCCGTTTCCATCCCCACCGAAACTATACCAAAACTGAAACGCATACCAAAACCAAAATCGTACGTGTATTAATACGTGTGACATAATTATATTTATATGAATTGCATGTGAAATGTGGTGTGTATATTATGTATAAATATTTATATGAATTACATCTGAAATGTGGTATGTATTGAATTGTCAGACTACACGACAACACATGTCACTTGGTGTTCGATGTGATTAACGTCATTAACCATTATGGATGGTTGACTTGCTTTTGTGATGGTTTCCAAGTATGTATTTATGCTTATTCTAGCATTTTCTAAAGTTTCATCTGAAAATTCTATCATTTGCATATTTTTTCATACATTTCTGTGATTTTACAAGATTTCCTCTGTAATTCCAATCGAAACCAAAATGTTTCCTTTTTTATGGCTCCCAAAACCGAAATTGAAATTTATAAATGTTGGCTATCCATTAGTGTTTTAATTTTTCAATTGCTTCTGATTTTTTTTTTCTGGATTTAATTGATCACTTAGATTTGATCTTGTCAGATTCTTTTTCCGCTTTGTTTTTCTTTCCAGCTTGAGTGCATAGATAATTAATTCTGTGTATAGTTCATTGTTTCAAGGTTCTGTTCTGTATTTGTTAGCTTATACTGTTCATGTTGTCAACATTTGTTTTCAATATGTATGATTAATGGACGTTAGTTGAATATTCTTATGTGCAGATTGTAGCATTCCTCATACCACTTTTAGATGATAAATTTCCTCTTATACGAAGTATTACTTGTTGGACACTTTCACGTTATAGCAAATTTGTGGTTCAGGTACAAATTCTTTGCTGTTATAACTTATAACCAGTTACTAAAGAGCATCCAACTTTTATTATCTTTGTATTTTTTCTATTGCTTATCATATAGCTTGATGGTATTCGGTGAAAGCATGTGATACCCGTAAGAAAAATGCATTAGTAGAAAATACAAAATAGTAACGGCAAAAATTCTTACATATAAGAGAGCATCATCTTAAAAGCACAGTTGTGAACCAATGCCCAAAAGTGGAACTGCCAAAACTGAGAACTCAGTCACGTGTCTGATAACCAATTGAGATCGAGCAACGACGCCCTCTTGTCCATAACAAAAGAGTTGGAATGCATTATTTTCTTCACTTTTCCTCCCGAGACACTCAACCAAGGCACATCTCATGCTTTGCCACTCAAAGCGCTTTTGCTGGCTCAAGGCAGTTCCATGGCGAAACTATCTCTCCCCCACTTCCCTTCATATGCATGTGACTTATCCTTTCCCTCGGTTGCTCTGTACTGATGCTCTTTTGCTTTTCAAGGAACAACAATTTAAAAAAAAGGATTTTCCACTATTTACTTTATTATTTATTTAACCAATTTAATATGGTTTCTTACTTTGCAAAATTCCTTTTAAACCAAATTGTAAAAGTGTAAAAAAGTTTGTTCTGCTAGGTCATTTGAAAATGTTGCATTGCAAAACTGTAACCCAACTCTTCCTCAATTCATAATCAAAACTATAGCTGGATAATTTACTGCTTCCGCCCTTCAATACACTTTGTTTGGTAGCTTATCTTTTGTTTTTCAGTGTTTCTCATTGAATCTATTTATCTCCTGGGATGGGTGCTGGTAGTCTCACAGTCATTCATTGTAATATTGTATCCCCAGTGAGAGAGACATGTTAGTTATTTGAATCCTTATGTGAATGCTAGCTACCATCATTTCATTTGAATGATCTCTACCCATTCAAGTATGGATGGACCTCCTTGGTCGTGATTGAGGGGCGGCAGTTGTTGTCATCATATGGGTGAGTACCTCCCATCGGACAAGTGGATTACCATTAGAAAACAATTCAGAGCGATTTAATAAACAATTGATAAAATTCGATGACTCGATTAGTAGTACCCCGTGAGTCCACTTCTTCCCCATTCCATTTGAATGATCTCTTACGCATGCAAGTATGGATGGACCTCCTTATTCGTAATTGAGGGGAGGCAATCATCATCATCGTATATGTGAATACATCCCATAGGACTAGTGGATTACCGTCATCATAAGAATGACCTTTGTATAACCATAACACTGCACATAGCTTCCTATAAGTTGAATCCGTGTCATTATGTGAAGATGCCTACCCATCACATGTTTAGAAGACTAGAATCATCGCTTCCATTGCACACCTATGCTTGTATTTAATAGTTTCTTGTGGGACAATGTAGTAGGTTGAATGCAAACCACAAAAGATGAAATGATCCCTGGAGGGATTGCATTTGGTCCATTACATCCTCAACCCTTTGCTTGTGTCGTGCTTCTACTTCATAGCATTGGCCAAAACTTTTACTGCCTGGGATTATCAGGCTTTAAAAAGGGTTTCTTTGCAACTTTGATTTGCAATATATTGATGATGCAGTACGATCCGTGTTTCAAAACACGGATGTAGGTCTAAATGTGGTCAAAGCAAATCCTAGTTGACTCGGCTTAACACGACCGAGTACTCGGTTGACACGACCAATTAACCGGTTAACGTAGCTGAGCACTTTTTTGATATAGGAGAGTCAAAGGAGTTTTGGATTGACTTTGTATGGTAAAAATGCGGATTCGGATACGAACGCAACCAAGGTAAAAAGGAGTTGACTCGGGCGAGTCAATGATGACGCGGAGGAGTTTTTAAACTATGTGTATCGGTGGAAGGCCTATTGCTTTGGGATGATACCAAACTTATGTAGGATGGATCTATGGAAGGACCTTAGAGATGAAAATGATGGGTAAAAATTAGGAATTTAGATTCTAAAATATGTGATTTTGGAAAAAAAAATGTATTAGATTTAGGGTAGGTTTAGAAGCTTGCAAGCGCATGCTGAGAAGGTGCAAGCAAGGGTTTTTTGGCGAGATTAAGGGGTGCAGGCATCAAAGAATTATATGTAAAGTTAAATAACTGAAAATATGGAGGATTAAAGCAAGAAATTAGAAAGAAAGATCAGACCTGTAACCACTCCCGATCTTGCCGAGGCATCACACCTATATTTTCAAAGCTTTGCATCCTGAAGAGGGTTGTACTAGAATCCCCCTAGTAATCCGGAGGCATCACACCAAAGGAACCCCAGGCATTAAAATTACCGTTCAAAAAAAAAAAATAGGAAGGCATCGCACCAATGTTTCAAGGCCTCACACCTTGGGAAAGTAGACTTCACACATGATTTTCAAGAAAGCAAGAAAAAATTGATTTCCATTCATTCATCCATAGCATCTAGCATCATCCATGGCATAAATATCATCATAATCTACATCATTCTATTATAGCATCATAAAAAAAGTGCCTTTAGGCTTACAATTTATGAGAAAGAGAACTAGAAAGTTTTAAAACCCTAAACAAAACATAACACTTTACGGCTAAAAAACACTTTAATGACTTAAAACACCCCCCCTTAAAATTTTCATAATACGCGTGGGGGGCTATTTAAAACACTCATAGTTATAACTCAAAGAAACCAAGTGATATTGGTGGGAAAAGACAGTGGCACCCCTCTTTTAACTCAAGGGACTTAAAAGACACCTAATTGACACATAAAAATTAGAATATGGGTCCTACAATGGTCCCCATAATTTGATTAATGGCGTCAAATGTTTGAAGGAGCCATGCACCATCCTTTAATTTTTTCCAATACCTAAAAAGTAACCTTCCACGGTTATTGGAAGAACTTGCCTATGGATATGGCTGCTACTTAGCATTTTATAGATTGCCTGAAGGGTGCATGGACATTGATCACTTCTATGGAACTTGAGTTTTATCATTCACTTTTCGTTAAATCATGAAATCATGCGGTATTTTTTATTGTTTTTCTGAAGTGTCTTGTACCATTTCGTTTGATCTGTCCAATGTAGGGCATTGGCCATCAGAAAGGTCATGAGCAATTCGATAAAGTTCTTATGGGTCTTCTACGAAGAATATTAGATACCAACAAGCGGGTGCAAGAAGCCGCTTGTTCCGCTTTTGCTACACTTGAAGAGGTTTTTTCTGCAATAATGGCTTGATGGCTTTCCTTTTTTTTTTTTTTCGAATCGTAACTTGATTGCTATCCTGACAGCTCTACTTTTAAGTTGAACTGAACTTTGTGTTGCTTTAATTGCAGGAGGCTGCAGAAGAGTTGGCACCACGGTTGGAAATTATTCTGCAGCACCTCTTGTGTGCTTTTGGGAAGTATCAGGTTTTCTACTGGCTCTTCATATGTTTATTTGAATACTCTTTTTTTTTCAGGATAAACTGTACTATATGATTATGAAAGTTGTAATTCATTGATCCAACTAATAAATGTTAAAATGGTGATACTGTTTACATGGTCTTCTTATGTTATTGTATTTCTCTGTTCATTTCTGTTCATTCTTTCTCTTGTATGTAATTTTTTTCCAGAAGAGGAACCTCCGGATTGTGTATGATGCTATTGGTACTCTAGCAGATGCGGTTGGGGCAGAGCTTAATCAGGTATTACCTCCTGCTCTGCAGAATATGCTTCCCATGTATACAGATGCACACTTACAGACATGTGCATACATATACATATACACAAACATATAAATACATACCGACACACACGCGCGCGCGCATATATATATATATATATATATATATATATATATATATATATATATATATATATAGGGATTTGCTAGCGTCTATCGCAGAAGGCATTTCGCGGATGGCCTGTTGCTTGTCAGAGCAGCCACACCGGCTCACTTTTCAGCCGATTTTGTATCCACATCCACAAAATTCCTTCTGCGATGGACGCTAGCAAATCTCCCCCCCCCCCCCGGCCCATACCCACCCACACACACACACAATATATATATATATATATATATATATATATATATATATATATATATATGAGAAAATGGTTTCTACACACATGTGTAGACAAGTTATCTACACACTACCTTAAAATACAGTGGAGGGCATATTGTTTGGGTGATCCAAACCATTCATTTGATTGGCCCTCACATAGATTGGGTGTCCACAAAAAATCAGCTCCATAGGATCATCCCAACCCTATGATTTATGGAGGTAAAATGGACGTGCATAAACCTTCACAAATCTATCCATTTTTTGCCTCCACGGATCGAAGGGTTAGGATGATCCTATGGAGCTGATTTTTTGTGGACACCCTATCTATGTGAGGGCCAATCAAATGAATGGTTTGGATCACCCAAATAATGTGGGCCTCTGCTGTATTTTAAGGTAGTGTGTAGATAACTTATCTACACGTGTGTAGAAACCGTTTTCTCTCTTTCTCTCTCTCTCTCTATATATATATATATATATATATAGAGAGAGAGAGAGAGAGAGAGAGAGAGAGAGAGATATATATATATATATATATATATATATATATATATATATATATATATATATATAGAGAGAGAGAGAGAGAGAGAGAGAGAGAGAGAGAGAGAGAGAGAGAGAGAACAGTTCCTACATGTGTAGAGAGTTCTCTACACACTAGCTTAAAATACAGTGGGGGCCCACATTGTTTGGGTGATCCAAGCCATCCATTTTAAAGGCCCTCACATAGATAGGGTGTCTACAAGAAATTAGATCCATAGGATCATCCCAACCCTACGATTTGTGGAGGTAAAAATGATGTCTTTAAACCTTCACAAATTAGTCCATTTTTTGCCTCCACAGTTCGAATGGTTAGGATAATCCTATGGATCTGATTTTTTGTGGACACCCTATCTATGTGAGGGCCTTAAAAATGAATGGTTTGGATCACCCAAATAATGTGGCCCCCACCGTATTTTAAGCTAGTGTGTAGATAACTTATCTACACATATGTGTAGGAACCGTTTCCTCATATATATATATATATATATATATATATATATATATATATATATAAAAGAAAAGAGTTTCTACACACTAGTGTAGATAAGTTACCTACACAATAGCTTAAAATACAGTGGGGTCCACATTGCTTGGGTGATCCAATGCATTCATTTGATTGGCCCTCACATAGATAGGGTGTGCCCAAAAAATCAGCTCCATAGGACCATTCTAATCATTTGAATCGTGGAGGCAAAAAATGGACAGGGCATACTCTTTGATTAACTATTGAGTACTTCTCCATAATTGAGATTAGACCATAAAGATGACAAAAAGAGAGCGCACCAAGCCATGAGATCCTCGACGCAGTAGACGAAGCAGGATACCCGAAAGAGCCCAAACACGAGGGTTGCGCTCGTTGCAGGACTTAACCCAAGACCTTACGGGACGAGTTGACGACAGCCATGCACCACCTGTGTCTGCGTTCCCGAGTACGGGAATCGCTTTTGCTTTCTTTTACTCTGGCTACTAGGATGTTTCAGTTCGCCAGGTTGTCTCTTGCCTGCCCATGGATTCAGCAGCAGTTTGAAAGGTTGGCCTATTCGGGAATCTCCGGATCTATGCTGGATCTATTACAAATTCATGAATCGTCCCGTGGATTTTTTTGATATTTACTTGACGACAAATGATTCAGTTCATCTCTCGCTCGACGGATAGAACTAACCCGCTTCGCTCCCAGATCGCTTCGTGAGCTTGTCTCGTCACTCGCTTCTAGGGACTTTAGCTATATCAGTCAATGTAATCACTTGTTGTTGAAAAGCTATATCAGTCGGCATACTTCTTCATCCTTTTTGAGGGTACTCCCGGGAACAGATCTAGTGGAGACGCAACAACTAAGAGATCCATTCGAGGAACACGGGGACTACTTGAAATAATGAACCTCCCATATTGTATTGGGAGGCTCATTACTTCAATTGAGATAATAAAAAATCATTTCATCCTTTTTGTGGGAACCTTAGGTGGTCTAGTCATTCTGAAGAACACTTGCTCCCCCCCCCGGTCTTACCGCGTCTGCTAGCACGGAGTTTGCCGGCGCCTAGTAAAATATTATATGAAATGGAAGTAATTCATAATCATCCAGTTAGGATCGATCTAAACCAGCCCATTATGTATACGAGATCTTTCTTCTTTCATTCCTGCTTCAGTGCATACTAGACAAGACTCATAGCAGCAACGGTAACAAGCGGTGCGCCATAGTGTATGAGACAAATGTATGCATTTCGATTAGGGTCGTATTCTATGGTTATGATTCCTTCTCCTTCCCCTTCTTCAAACTCCGATTCGTATTTTTCGTATAGAAATCTCTGATCAACGATAGAACAAGATCCATTCTGCATCATATCTTACGGATTCCTTGGTTCGGACCGAAGAAGAAATGTCAACGGAATCCTGTCCATAAGATAAGGGAGGGCTGTCATCTAGCCCGTTCGATCCTTTACGGATCCGTTCTAGTGCAGCAGTATCCATGGCTACCATGTGTGGGCTGTCGTGCTGACTATGGCGCCCCTATTCGAGTAAGGGAATCCATTTCATTCCTGGTAGTTTCCGAATTCCAGAATGAATGAATGGAAAAACTGGTTATGATTGCTCTTCTGCATTTATGTAGATTTGATATTATATTAATAAAGTGAAAAGTCTTTGAAGCGCGCAAATACTTAAGAGCGATGTTTGAGAAGATAGAGCCAGGAGCGGCATAAGCCGCATCCAAATATGATTGATTAGGCTCTTTCAGACTCGTGATGAGCGTCTGAGTGGGGTTATCTGCACCCGTTCCTCTCCAATATTGTCCAACTATTCGTAATACAAAGAAAAAAGATTTTTGAAATAAACCTACGCTCGGTGAAGGTGAAATTTAGAGATAGACAATTCCTTCTGACGTGTATCCTCGATTGATGCAGCCTCAGATGCTTCAATTGTTGATTTTAGTATTGAGCGAGTCCAAAATGGATTCTTTGGAAGTAAGCCATCTGCACCCGCCCTTCCTCAAAAAAAAATTCCAAGCTCCACCTCAAGTATTTAAGCCCTAAGTGGCCACGTCCGCCAATGTTCCGTTCCCTCTACTCTGGTTCACT
Organism: Tasmannia lanceolata; assembly: GCF_043159265.1. Lineage (NCBI taxonomy): Eukaryota > Viridiplantae > Streptophyta > Magnoliopsida > Canellales > Winteraceae > Tasmannia > Tasmannia lanceolata. The sequence goes on from NW_027518689.1 coordinate 40,983,546, forward strand.
AACCAAATTCTGAAGGGAAGGTGGGATCATGCTCCTCTGCTTTTAGCGATTCTTCATGTATCTGTTGCTCGCTTCTAGGGACTTTAGCTTCAAATACATACTAATAAGGGCGTTTAGGGGGCTTGACTTGCCAACTGAACTTACTAGATAGGGCTACTTTCTATGAATGAGAGTGGCGAGATGCTTTCTTATTCTTTGAGTTCACGAAAGACTAATCTCTTTTCAATTTCCATTCAAGAGTTCTTTTGTGTTTCCACGCCCTTTGAGACCTCGAAAAATGGACAAATTCCTTTTCTTAGGAGCTCATACACCTGGTCCTTGCTATCTCTTCTATGGCTTTCCGCCTCCTCTTCAGAAGCGACATCCTTATTTCATTCCGATCAAATGATCCGCAGCAGCCAATACATCTCGTGGTAACAAAAATAGATTGTTCTGGACCGAGAGAAAGAAAGGACCGGGGGGGGGGGGGGGGACCATGCATGGCACTTCTCAACCGTGTCTCCGAGGGACAGTTGAACCAGCAACTCATGAATGCTGCGGGGTTGGACCTTAGAAGCAGGAACCTTCTCTCGAAGTGCTGCTCCCACCTCAGAACCTCGATTCGGCGCTCCTTAAGAAGGAGCTTCCAGGGAGCGCGACCCCATATAGACGGGAACCGCTCTAATGACGCGCCCAGACTACTTCTATTACTCTATAAGTCCCACCATCACAAACTTCCTTACATCAAACTCCTCCAACTCGTCAAAGTACTTAATTGGAACAAGCACAAAGGCTTGTGCAACTTCAGAAGGCACGAGGAACGAGTGCACACCAATGAAGATGGTAAAAATGGTTAGAAATTAGCTTTTAGATGTACTTGAATTTTGAAAGATACATATGAAAATGGTTAGAAACTATTATTTTTTAATGTACTTGAATTTTGAAAGATATATAAAGAAAATATTGCATACACGCTCCCATGGCGCTCCCAAACTTAGACTCTTCTAGACCCCATGCTTCCCCGCCCCCGCACCCGCACCCGCTTCGTGCTTCTAAGGGTCGGACTAGCCAATAACTCGAACGTGTTCCATGTTACTTTTAATAAATCAAATAAAAAAACTTAAGAAGCCCTACACTTTACCCTTACCTAATTTAAGAAAACAATAATATAATTTTTTTTTGATTAATTGCTCGACGTTAGGAGAGTCAAGGGGGAACACCCTACATAGAAAAACCGCTGTTTCCCATTCCCACTCGAATGTTAGCATCAACTTTTTTATCTAATGCGGTCTACCGGTCTTGAACCTAACGGTCCATCTTCTTCTTTCGGCCCTATACCTAGAAGAAGAATCAGGAATGGCCATAGCAATCGGATGTCCCACCACTGTTGCCTAGCCGATGCTCTAGCTACCCTGGCCTCCATAGTCGAGATGCCTTTGTACCGGTCAATGGAATCACTCGTTGTTGAAAAGTTATATCAGCTGGCATACTTCTTTATCTAGCCCAGAAGATCGTTGTGGAAACATGAGTTGGCTTTTCCGGTTGAGATAGAATGAGCACTGTAAATCTCCAAAATAATAGACCAGAAATCGGGATTGAAGCTCTCGCCTTACCAACGTGCAGCTTTAGCAAATAATAAAGCTGTCCATTTTTTGCCTCCACGATTCGAATGATTAGAATGGTCCTATGGAGCTGATTTTTTGGGCACACCTATCCATGTGAGGGCCTATCAAATGAATGCTTTGGATCACCCAAGCAATGTGGCCCCCACTGTTTCTTAAGCTATTGTGTAGATAACTTATCTCTCTCTCTCTCTCTCTATCTCTCTCTCTCTATATATAAAGTAGGGATTTGCTAGGCAATTTCGCCAAAAGCGATTTCTCGGGTCACCTTTTTCATGAGAGAATAGCCACCTCGTATGATTTAAATGAATAAGACAAAATCTGCTTTGAGGTAGCTGTTCTCTTCTAAAAAAATGAGCCATGAAATGGCTTTCTGCAAAATTGCCTAGCAAATCCCATATAAGTCTATATATAGATATGTATATACACACACATATCATGATGGGTAAAGTTAAGATTTTTACTGAAAGCATATGCATCCTGGGTTTATTCCTATACCAGTTATCATTTGTTGTCATATTCTGATCTTGTGCAGCCGAAATATCTTGACATTTTGATGCCACCTCTAATCTCGAAGTGGCAGCAACTTTCTAACTCCGATAAGGATCTGTTTCCATTGCTTGAATGCTTTACATCAATAGCACAGGTATACTTAAGTTTCTTATGTGCCATGTTTAGTAAAATTCCTTCAAAACATGCTACTGTTGCAGAAGAAATTATTTATATTGTTATCGGGTTGGATTTGTGCTTCAATAAAAATGTTAGTATCATGGGTTGGATGTGTGCTTCAATACAATCTGCATCAGTTCTCCCAAATACTGCTTTTAGTAAATCTTAGCTTCCAATTTTTTGGAAGAAATATGCATTATTTATATCAGACATTTAATCACTCAGAAAAAAAACTAGACAGAGTAGAGTAGATTAACCTCTGTATAGGGCCATCCTTTTTTTCGTCAGATGCAAACCTTCGAATCATCATGTCTCTTTTCATTCTGGAGTTTAGGGTTTTATGGGGAAATTACTGAGGGAGGGAGGGAGGGAGATGTTGGTGGCGGTTGGCATATCTTCAAGCGCAAGGGCCTCTTTCTTATGACCCCTATTTTGTGTGGCCACGAATGCCTTACCCATTGATGTGCATACATGAATGCCCGTGTAGTTTGTTTGTATTTTGCATGAATTTGTACTCTTTTAGTTATTTGGGGTAGTAGATACATATAATTCTAAAGATGTAGGTACATCTAATATATTGTTGTAGATACTTATGATGCACATATTTATATATACATCATGTATTTTTGAAGGAAGGCCCCCTTGTCCCTCTTCTGTTTTCTTGAATTTATTTCTTTACTGTAAAATAGGTGAATTGATTTAGGGCCAACCATTTGATGTTACTTTCTTGTTGTTTGAAGAAGCATAGGATTAAGTCACTATTCAAATGACTGATCCTATTGTTGCATTGGTGGGCATAAAAAATGCATCTTGATGCCAGTGACTTGGGTAAGGCCATATTGGGAGTCTTTTGAGACTTTGATAAAGATTGTGCTTTGGAATTTTGAGAATCTTGAATGGAAAAATCTTCTTCTTTGGAGTTTCTTATATGCATTCGTGGTGATGCACTTGGTAGATGTTGTGTTGGGCTGAGTTAGGGAGCCAATCTATTGCCCTTTGTTGGATGCCCCAATTGTGTTGCTTTGTTTTCTTCCACCACACATTCGTTGTGATAATCATTTCTTAATTCTCTTGATCAGTAACTTGGACTTCTAATACTTCACCTATTTCACCCCTATTGGCAAGAATAACCCTATACTATCATGTCTTCGACAGGGTATTACACCCAAATGCTTTCAATTATTTGCCACTCTAATGACACTTCTGATCTCATCTTCTACTCGAGTTCATACCTACTATTTCTCCATGGGAGATGCACTTGGTCTTCGTGGACTTGTTATCAGCATATGAGATTTTAATAGAGATAGGGAGGCTTAAATTGACATTCATGTTTTATGTGCTGAAACCGGCATTCATATCGGGTCACTTCAATGTCTACTTTCAGCATTCTATTCCTAGTTTTTATGATTGTTGAGTGTTGCAGCTACTATTTCTATAGATCTGGCAGGATTTTATTTAATTTTGGCTCAAAAGTAACACAGTTCTGTGGTGAAAATTATAATTTTTTTATTAATTTCACACTTAGTTCTAGTAGTTTCTGGAAAGTCTCTAGTTTGGAAACTTTTTATGACTAGATACTGCTTTAATTTGTATTTTTTTTTGCTCTAGGTATAGTAAGTCATTATGAAACTCTTTTTAGGTCTATTTAGTGGGTTTCAAGGGCTAGGATAAAGATTTGGATCAATAGTAGAGATCTTGTAGGAAGTTTAGGTTATAATTGAGCCCTATTTATTTATTTATTTATTTATTTTTATGCTGGAAGTTGAGACATTCTACGCTCCAAATTTCACTATGTCAAATTGGTAGATGCAAGTTCTATTCCCTGGTGTTTTACTTGTATGGCCTTCATGGTTGACTTGAGCCATAGCAAGAAACCAAGTGTATGGAAAGTTGCTGATCATCTGTTTTGATGGATGGAATAAATTCAATGTATCTATAGGCAAGTTAATGTGGTGGTTTTGCCCAAGGAATAACTTTGGATTTTACGAGTGCAAGTTGAAGACCCCTAGAAACTCATTTTGGGAATTGGCAATGTATCCTGTAGAAGCTAAGCAGAAATTCTACTTGGTTTTACCTGTAACATGATGAACCAAGCATGATGAAGAAGGGAAATCATAGTTGAATGGTCCAACCTGCCATCTCTATCTTAATGTCGGGTCTGAATGTGATGGATGGGTCGTCTTTGATGCATATTCGGATGAGGAAGGTAATTTCTTAGAGAATTCCAACAATCTCATTGATGGTGAATATCATTTATTCAGTGGAAAATATTGGTGACAAAGAAGTCCTTTTGATGTTCCTACTACATTTAAATTCTCTGTAAGTCAATTTTTTCATGAAATTTCATGACATCATTAGTTTGAGGTATTTTGATCATCAGGTTAGGTGACATACAGGAGGTTGTGCCATCTTTCATTCAAGCCTGGCTTGATCTTTAGATGAGATTGTCGATCCATAGTTTCCAGCTTCAGATCTTGAAGCTCTCATACACAATATTTTGAAAATCAGAATCGAATCGTAAATTGTAATAGGGATTGAATAGTAAATCGTATCGTATATCATAAGATTCATTCAAATATAATAATAATAATAATAATAATAATAATAATAATAATAATAATAATAATAATAATAATAATTGTTAAAGTATAAAAGATAAATAACGCCTTTCTCCAACAGCTTAAGCTTTTGGAGAAGTTGGTAAGTTAACATGTTATCAAAGCCAAAGGTCTCGAGTTCAAACCTTCCGGATACCAAAAATCGACATGCGATGGTCGTCCCAAAGTGGGACCACATGTGCCACATGTTTGCCAAGTGAGCCACAGGTGCGGGGGAGTGTTAAAGTATAAAAGATAAATAACGCCTTTCTCTAACAGCTTAAGCTTTTGGAGAAGTTGGTAAGTTAACAATAATAATAAAGGGAAATGATTTCTGCGCTCCAATGTTTTGATAAGCATGCACTCCCATGTTTGTCGTGTAGCATTTAAAGGGCTTTAAGAGCTTTTTGAGAATTGTAATATTCCTCTGACAGCCCTTTAAATACTACACGACAAAGATGGGAGCGCATGTTTATCAAAACATTGGAGCACTGAAATCATTTCCCATAATAAAATAATATGAGGAAAGTGTTCCTAAGCTATAGCTTAGATAAGCTTATCTAAGCTATAGCTCAAAAACACATGTGGCCCCACATTTTTGGGGATCCAAAGCATTCATTTGGAAGGCCCTTCCATGGATAGGGTGTGTACCAAAAATCAGCCCTATAGGATCATTCTAACCCTGCCATCTGTTGAGGGAAAAAATGGGTAGAAACATGGACACAGTGTCTGTCCATTTTCCACTCCACCTTTGATTGGGTTAGGATGATCCTATAGGGCTGATTTTTGGTACATACCCTAGCCATGGAAGGGCGTTCCAAATGAATGCTTTGGATCCCCCAAAAAATGTGGGGCCACATAAGCTATAGCTTAGGAACACTTTCCTCAAATGATAAAGAAGTTTTGATGCTTTGAAAAATTATAAACAATTTAAAGAATAAAAAATATCCATTTATTCATTTTTCATCCAAATTCATTAATTAAATTAGAAATTACCATGATTAGTTATTCAATATCGTAATATGAATCGTTTGCTAACAAACTTGACGCCTACTAATCATCTACCAAAACCATACATATTGGTTAATATTCTTAAAAATAAAAAATGACACAAGCTCATATCAATTTTCAAAGTCTCAAACATCAAATGACAAATATCAATCATAAAAGACTGGAGTTGTCGGTGTTGTCGTCATTATGGTCTTCTCCTACCTCGATGTAAGTAATGCCTTCAAGCGCATGCACTGTGCTTGTGCTTGACTGGTTCGATTCGTTCGAACTCCTACTTTTTTCCCTTCTTCCTTCTAATGAGAGGGGTTTCGAAGGCTTCTTGTAATGTATGAAGGAAATGAAATCTTTTGAAAGAAAATCTCTCTCTTTTTTTTTTATATAAAAATTAATTTGGATAAATCACATGAATCGTACGATTTATGATCGAATCATAATCGAAAATAGTAAGATTCGTGCAAATTAAGATTCAATCATGAAATTCAAATCGTTATACATAAAATTTGATTTGAATCGTGAATCATAAGATGTTCAAAACAATTCTCCTACATCCATTGAAAGACAACTATAAATTGCAATAAGTTAGTAAGATGCATTATGGTCTTCTCCCACCTCGATGTAAGTAATGCCTTCAAGCACATGCACTGTGCTTGTGCTTGACTGGTTCGATTCGTTCGAACTCCTACTTTTTTTGCCTTCTTCCTTCTAATGAGAGGGGTTTCGAAGGCTTCTTGTAATGTATGAAGGAAATGAAATCTTTTGAAAGAAAATCTCTCTCTTTTTTTTTAATATAAAACTTAATTTGGATAAATCACATGAATCGTACGATTTATGAACGAATCATAATCGAAAATCGTAAGATTCATGCAAATTAAGATTCAATCATGATATTCAAATTGTTATGCATAAAATTTGATTTGAATCGTGAATCGTAAGATTTTCAAAACAATGCTCCTACATCCATCAAAAGACAACTATAAATTGCAATAAGTTAGTAAGATGCATTTTTAAAATAATGCCACTTCCATGATGTAGAACTATTTGTTATAAGCCATGCTTATTAAGGCTTCTGCAGGCTTAATGCTAGTTAATTTGTGATCACTAGAAGGAAAACGAAGGTGTACAGCATCATTTTCACAGGAAGATAACAAACAAATTGCAGTGTTAGCTATTCATGCATGAATCTATGTGTAACCAAAATGCAAGTCTGTCTGGATTTTGGTCATATATATTCTCGGTTATTACGTGAAAATCTAAGCCGGTGGAATTAATTTCTGAGTGCAAAGGACATTCTGGCTGAATATTGTTGCACCTTTGATCTGATTTTAGTTTTTAATGAAAATGAAAGATTGTGGTGGTGTGGACCTTCTGGTAAAATCTGTATTTGTATACTTCTCCAGTTCATCCAATTTTGACAACCTTGATGCTAGAATTTTTGTTTTGCGTTTGTTAAACAACTTTTCTTTAAATGTTTGACTAATTTCAGTATTTCAGATTACATTTTGGGTGGCGAGAACTTTCTGATTGTTATGGATCTTGCAACATCAGTTTTTGTTCAAATTCCTTATATCTTTTCTTTCTGCCAATCTTGCATTAGTTGTTTTTGCTAATTATCATTTTTATTTCTTAGAATCATTATGTTCTCTTCAGTGAGTTTCATTTGTTTGAAATATGAAGTTATGAAGAAGTCTTATAAAATTAATAATTGAATGATTTTTTTTTTTGGGTGTGTGTGTTTCAGGCATTAGGTCCTGGATTTTCTCCATTTGCAGAACCAGTATTTCAGAGGTGCATCAACCTCATCAAGACCCAACAATTGGCAGAGGTTTTTTTTTTCTAGAAGAATTCTAGAAGACTCATTAAGTGTTACTTCATTGCTATGTTGACAAGCTGCATAACACCAATACCTATGAACATATATCTGTAAACCATATTTGTATCCCCCGCTACCCAGATTTTCTTGAGATTACTCTCTACATATTACTTTAACAGGATTTGCTAGCGTCCATCGCAGAAGGCATTTTGCAGAGCGTCTGCTGCATGAGGGAGCAGCCACCTCAGATGAATTTAATGAATAAGACAAAATCTGAGCCTATGTGGTTGCTCCCTCATGCAATAGACGCTCTGCGAAATGCCTTCTGCGACGGACGCTAGTAAATCCCTACTTTAACTGTATCATAGCTAACCTTTAATGCATAACTTGTGAAAAAGAGTGACAAAATCTGAGCCTATGTGGCTGCTCCCTCATGTAACAGACACTCTGCGAAATGCCTTCTGCAATGGACGCTAGCAAATCCCTACTTTAACAGTATCATAGCTAACCTATAATGCAAAACTTGTGAAAAAGAGTTTGGTACCTCTAGATGCTCAGATTTTCTTGAAATTTGTTACTACAAATTTCTCTTGATGAAGAAGTTCTTCTATCTTCTGGATATTATCGCTTGATGACAGTTTTTTATATTAGGTTTACCTTCACAATTAACGCTTCTTCGCAGGTTGATCCTTCTGCAGCTGGTGTTCAATATGATAAAGAATTTATTGTCTGCTCTTTGGACCTGCTCTCTGGGCTTGCGGAAGGTCTTGGTAGTGGGATAGAGAGTTTGGTACTCCCTTTTTCAAAGTTCTCTTAGTCATTATATAGCATTATATTACCTTAATTTTTGTGTAAGTGCACATTTCTCAATGCTCTAGATTAATGACATAAATAACCCTAAAGAAATGGAAAAGAATGCCAATAACATAATAGAAGTGGCAAAGGTAAGTTTTATTGGTTGCTATTATTTGCCAATGAACTAGAATCTAGACATTAGTAGAGTTCAATGCTTCAAATTAATGATGTGAATAGCATAAAAGCAGGTCAATGTATGGGTCACATAATTAATAATTTTTTTTTTGAACTTTTGAGTTGTGAAATGTTGCCGTTTGTAGCAAGTCTAAAAACATTGCCATTTATAGCAAGTCTTAACTTAAAGTGCTCTCATTTGTGAAACGATAAAATAGCTTAGTTGGTTAGAAAACCAGTTTTCCATGAAGTACAATGTATAAAGAAAGTCTTGTATCTATTGATCTATTAAACAAATTTATTGTGGCATAACCACAATAGCTTGTTGAATTTTAAACAAAAGTGATGTTGATTTAGTACAAGTCTAGATGCACTAGAGGAACATTGTAGCAAAACCCAAAAAACTATGACGTTTGCAAATCCAATTAGTTATTGTCATTTGGGAGTGATGTCATCTGGCATTTAATGTCACGAGAAGTAAAGGGGAATGGGATGCGTACCTACCCATCTATTGACATAAGATGAAGGTGGCATGCAACTTATTGTTGTTGGTCGGAAGGAAAAAAAGGATGAACTCACAATCCGTTAGGCTTTGAGGAACCCTTCGGACCCAAGGAGGTAATTGCGTTGTGGGGAATGATCTGAAGTACAAAGTTTCCCGAGGAAAAAACATGGAAGTTTGGAGGAGATGCGAGGAATCTTGGTGCATCTTTTGTGCGTGAAATTTTTGAACATCTTTGGTGTAATTTCCAGAAAAGTTAGTTGGAGGTGGTCAATCAAAACTAAGGTGATTTATAAATGTATCTGGTAATTTGACAAGAAGGAAATTGGTCGGCGTTATATTAAGGTCATGGACGCACATTACTCAGGTGGAAGATCTCTTAAACATAAGGCAGTAGGAATTTTTAAAGGTGTAAGGGATGCTTGCGTTGATCTAGAGGAGTTCTGAGGAATTTAAGAATAGCGCTGGGAAAAATGGAAAGGAATCTTAGAGGGGAGAAAGTCGGGATTAAGAATCTGAAAAGTGCTTTTCAATAATTGTGTCTCAATCAACAGGGAAGGGGAAAGGAGCTGTTATCGCTTAGAGACCCACTCTCATTAAGGTAACATTTAAACTGGGAAGGGATGAGAGGGAGACCTCATATATGGGCTAATCAATTTCAAGCATGTTTGGAGAGGAGGGAATTCGATTTGGTGGCAAAATTCTTGGCAATCTCTAAGGCCATGTTTGGACACCTCATGTTTTTGTATTTGTATTCGGATTTGGATTTGAGTTTTGGATACAAAATAAATCAGTCACCCCTCGCTGCTGCAGCAAGGTCGAGGAGCAGCGAGGGTGAAGGTAATTGCCACAATATGGATTTCCAAATAATGTCTTGCGAAACAGACACGAAAATCAGATTTTTTTCACTGTTGTAGCTGATTTGAAAATCTAAGGATCTGATCCAGTTCCAAATCTCAAATGCAAATGTGAGAAATCCAAATCTAAATCTTGTAAGTATCCAAACGTGGCCTAAGTGTGGCTATTATATGAGTTGCCAATTTCAATAGCGGAGTTGAGTAGAACTTGGTGGATTCAGTTAACAAATTGGCACACTTAAAAGCTCACTCAAGTAGTAAAATAAACAACTGTGAGGCCAGGTCTAGGAATCGATGTGACATGGAGGTCCTTGAGGGTGTTGCTAAAGCCCAATTTGCTACTATTGTTGGCAATGGTACTACTCTCATACCAATTCGTCGTACTGAGGAGGATCTAGTGTCCCACTACATGGAATTGAAAGGTATATGTAGTAGGAACTAAACTATAACTTCTGCATTCCTGATAGGAATGGTAGCCGACATGCACATTAGGAGATTTTGATAGCGGTGATGTAGGTGAAGAAAAGGTCGAGTAGGTGTCTAATGAAGCGAGTAGCTCATGCGAGGAATGCATTAAAAGACTCCTGTCCCTTCAACTTGGTGGTTACCCCAATTAGGTCCATACCACTAAACTAAAAATGGAGACTGGAAGATGGTTGGTCCATGTCATTGGAGGAATCAAGGTCATTGTCTGTAAAGTTATCTGATACACTTGAGAAAGGACAAGGCCAACATAGTTTAAATTGTGTGGGGACATAAAATGTTCTGCAAATGGGAATGAACATAGGAAAGATAAACGGGGGGAGCATTAACAGGCGAAAAAGGGTCAGCTAGTTATCTGATACACTTGAGAAAGGACAAGGCCAAGATACTTGAAATTGTGTGGGGGTGGAAAATGTTCTGCAAATGGGAATTCACATAGGAAAGATAAATGGGGGGAGCATTAACGGGCAAAAAAGGGTCAGCTTAATGAAAGGTAAGGGTGATTGAGACTTTGGAATGCTAAACTATGAGATTAACTATGCTAGAATAAACAATGAGAACAGAGGGCTTGAGTCGAAAAGGGATGTGAGGTCAAAGTTTTAAATATGGGTGTATTTGTCATCTTATCTAAGATGTAGTGTTGTTTTTGTTATTTAAGAATGGGATTTAATGTATTGTTGGTTAGTGGAAGCTCCCTGTCATGGGCTTGTCTTCCTAGCAGCTCTCATAAATTCATCAGTGGAAGAACTTTTATTGTCTTAACTCTTAAATTTAGGAAAGCCATCCTCTATGCCTGTGGATGGAAGCAACTTAACAGAGAATTTTTTGACATCCCCATATTTTTTAATGACTTCGTTTATAATCAGTGTATTTTGAGAATGTTCCTTCAGTCTCTGATTTATTGGTCCTTTACAAACAGGACCTTTTCTTGCCACTAGACATTCTGACTCAGGTTGAAATGGGAAGATTAAGTTGAAATTTCTTAAAGGTGTACTTTGGGAAGCCATGATGTAAAGGAGGTTTGAAAAGCTTTGAATATAGCAAACAATCCCGGCTTTTTGTGAACGTATATTGTTTCCTCATACTTATATACCTGGTGAAAATCTTTATGCTAGCTCAACAAAAAGCTTAACCTCTTGATTTGGTTTTTCTGATTACTGCACTAACTGGAAGTTCTTGCTCCCATAATGTTGGGTTTTTTCTGAAATGCTCTGTATAGCATGCCACTATCGTTTTTTATTCAGGTTTAATGTGCCAACTCTATGCATGTGCTCAAATATGTGTTCTGTTTAATGTGCCAACTCTATGCATGTGCTCAAACATGTGTTCTGTTTAATGTGCCAACTCTCAAAAGGCTATGTAGAAAACTATAGCTACAATACGCTAATATGAATGCCTTCACACCAGTACATCGTTATGTTTTTACTGTTGCACATGTTATTAGGTTTTATTTATTCTTTATTATTGTATTTTGAAACGGCGTGTGTTTAATGGATATTCTTCCAGTAGATGTCATTTATCTATAGAATGCAGTCAGATGGATGTCTTTGACCCAGTCATATCTGGCCATATGGTAGTCATGGTTTTAAATTTCGTCCGAAATACGAAATTATTAAATAATACTTTTTTTTGGCCGAAAATTCAGTTTTTCATGATAGTAGTTCAGCCATTAAAGTGATTTTCAGTCACTTCTACATGCATGCAGACAAATGAGGGTCATATGTTTTGATGAATATTCATGTGTAGGTTGCACAAAGCAATTTGAGGGACTTGCTTTTGCAATGTTGTGGGAATGATGCTGTTGATGTACGACAAAGTGCCCTTGCACTTCTTGGGGACCTTGCAAGAGTGAGTTGAAATTTGAAAGCATTGTCTATTCAAAACTTAAACTTTTCTTGTGCCTTTGGTTCTCTTCATGTTTGAGGTATATGATATATCTTGTGATGTGATGATTTACAACCAGGTCTGTCCTGTACATCTGCGTCCTCATTTATCTGAATTTCTTAGTGTTGCAGCCAAACAGCTGGTAAGAAAAGTTCATTTTCAATGAAAAAGAAAAGCATAATATGTGGTGCTCTGATTCCTTTCATACATTTTCCTCTGCAGAATACTCCTGGCGTAAAGGAGAGTGTTTCAGTGGCAAATAATGCATGTTGGGCGATTGGAGAGCTAGCAATTAAGGCCAGTTCATCATTTGATATCTTTAGTCCATGTAAACTGGCATCCATGCTGTCTTAAATGCTGCTAAAACTTGAACTGTATAATTTGTTTTCTGGATTACAATTTCTGAAATAAGCATGCAATATAAGATGCACCCAACCTTGAACTGGATAAAAAGCCTCCATCTCAGCATTCGCTTTTTATAGGATAGATATGAGCTGAGATCTACTCTTCTCCTTGCCTATCTAATGAGAACTTCTGAAACCTATGTTGTGGGCATTTTAAAAGTTTTCTGGAAGCTATCTCAACCAAGATTTTACCCAATTAGGATTGAATTGTCCTCCCATGTGGTGTTGCTTGGACAGTTCTACTTTCCGTTTTTTTGTCGAGCCAACACTTGGGGCGCACTTGGACACTCATAAAAAAGACATGACACTTTTAGACATGTATGGGTCAATAGCCTCTGCAGAATACTCATGAGGAGAGGTTTTTTTTTTTTTTTTTAGAGATGAGGTGAGGGGTTAGTATGATACTGAAACTGGAACTGTTTACTTTCATTTCTGGCTTACAATTTCTGAAATAAGCTATGATTTGTGGACACGGACACGGCAAACCCCCAAACTTTAGAAATGGAGACGCAGCTAAAATAGAAAGTATATGTGATCATGATTTGTGGATATGGATTCGTGTGTCCAGTTTCGACATGGATACGAGTTGCCTAAATGAGGTAAACACAATTTCAATAAAAAAAACAGAATGTTACACTTGACACGGTACAAAAAAGGTCCACACAGCCACATTAAGTCTAACACTTCTAGCAATACAAGTAAAAGTGTCCAAAGGAGTGTGGACATGCGTGTCGTGTCGGACACGTGAGTCGGCAATAAATTCGAAGTGTCGGCCAAATCATAGGAAATAAGTATGCAATATAGGAACCTTGAACTGGTTTAAAAGTCTTCATCCCACCATCTGCTTTTTGTAGGATAGATATGAGCGCAGATCTACTCTTCTCCTTGCCATTCTCTTGGTGCTTTCTTTCATGTTTTGCTTTATACCAATCTCTCCGTCAACTTCCATGAGTGAGACAGAGGGCTAGAAACATGTTCTTTGTCTACCCACACATTTTTTATTTGTTGATTATATAATGGGTGCTGGTTTTGCACTATTGAAGTTGGGCGTTACCACAAATGGATTTTATGTCATTGTGTAATTGCTTTGGAACATTGAGTTTCTATGAGTGGGAAAGCTATCCAATCCTTGCATGTCTGCGAAGTTTCTGATTCATGTTATCAGAATATTGAGTGTCGATAGTGGAGGCATTTTAATCTCAGAATTTCCGATGGGGCCTGGGACGATTTTCTGACAGTTAGATTTATTAGGATGGCACAGAGAGGTCGGTTTCCACGAGAGTTTCTACTCTTTGAAGCTGGCAGACAACTTGAGAGAGCTGCATTTTTTTTAATATTCGTATGGTTTTGGGTTTGTGGGGAGGATGTGGAGAGGGATTCCGTGTGGAGTGAGGATGACAGATTGGAAGGGTATTTCTACTGTTTTTCGAAAAAAATATTTTTCAGGAAAGGGATGGAAATGCTGGGAAAGGGTGTGGAAACATCATTTCCCATATATATGAGAGGAGAATATGTAAGACATGAAGTAAGGTGATGGCTCAGTGCACGACCTGATGCTATAGAGAGAAAGGTTTTGGCATTATGAAATGGTATAAAGCTTCTCCAATGATATATAGAATTTTAAAGTTCAGATAGAATGGGATTCAATCTTTGGTAATTAGATGGCTGGAAAAGTTCTGCCTGTGTGATATCTGTCCAAGCTCATAAAAATAGAATTAATGCTAGAAGGTCTGAAGTAAACACTTCTCTTACTCTTTTTTAGGGAGGGGAATTCAAAAGTTGCTGTTTTTGTAAAACATGGCATAGGCTGTAATGGTTTGGAGTTACAGTCGCATACTCATATATCCCTGATGTATGAGATGGCCTGACATCGGCCTAATGTTCTGTATATGATTTATTGTCCTCTTGGTTGCTAAATCTTCAGTCTAATATGATTGTTTTTAATAAACTTGACATGTTTTTTTAAAAAAAGAAACCACATGTTTCTTGGGATGGCATTGAACCTTGAGGCATCCACAATGGATAGTGACGGCTTGGTTTGGCAAGTGGCAACTGATAGCATTGTGGCTCGCTCTTCTCTCTGATATGATTTTTTATTTTTAATAAAATTGACATTGTTTAAAAAAGAAAAAAAGAACCACATGTTTCTTGGGATGGCATTGAACCTTGAGGCATCCACAATAGGTAGTGTTGGCTTGGTTTGGCAACTGGTAGCATTGTTTTGGCAGTCCCCAAACAAATGATTAGCGACGTTGGTGGGGGAACCTTCATATGGATCCTATCTCATTTGTGGGGTCGATCTTGCATGGCTCTGATCAGGGTTTTTTTTGCTCGTCATCTTTCTCTTCTCTCCTACATCTTCCTCTTCTGTCCTTTTTCTTCCTCGCTTCCCTTTCTCTTAGTTTCGCATTGACAACCCCATAAGTAATTCAAAGCCCCAAGAATGCCTGCGCCTAGGGCTGGCAACGGGGCGGGGCAGGGCAGGCCGGATGTTGCATTCCCCGTCCCCGCCCCGCCCCGCGGGGAATACTTAATCCCCATCCTCGCCTCACACAAAAATCCTCACCTCAAAAAAGCTTTTTAACACCTCAAAAAAAGAAAAAGACAAGCCGTATTTGCGCACTTATCAAAATATGGTAGTGCCAATATCACTAGCATAAAAAAATATTTACTGTTAACTTAAAAAACACTAAAACAATACTAAAATAAGAGGATATTGATAATGGCTTGCATAGTAAAACGGGGCGGGTCCATCTCCATCCCCGGCCCATTCTGCAAGTTGCACTTAAAATGGCCACAATCAGATACCTTCATACTGCTCAACAAATTCTCTATTTTGAAATGTTGCATGAACACCCAAGGAGGATGGGAATCTTCTTTAGCCAATTAAATATTAAGGGCTCCTTCAATCCAACTTTGGTTGATTGAAGCTCTCCGAATTAACCCTCTTCTAGAATGGCTCTTACTTCAATAGGTTGCACATCACCACTAAACCAGTAGATGCCAAAACTTGACGAGTGAGAATTCACACTGCCAAAGCCAAAACGCTTGGACTATCAGCTCCCCTCGTTAGTTTTCACCCTCATTAATTTCTCATTCCAACCCAAAAGTGAGATTTAGCATTTCCCATATATATGATAGATCTTTTAGTCTCTAGCAGGGATGTAGAATTTTCTATTTATCTTCTGTTGTTTTGCCTTTTCTTCAAAAGAAGAACATCCTTGTATAGATTGATTTAGTCTGTCTTTTATATATTGTATTTATGGTGGTTGACTTGAGAGACATGGTTAGCTTATTAACTATAATGTATTTATGAAAACTTTAATGTTTAGTTTTTTATGGTTTTCACGAGACGTGGTTAGCTTATTATATATACTGTATTTATGAAAACTCTATTGTTTAGGGTTTTTTTTTTATGGTTTTCACTTGGGCTCTGTTTCTTTCGACGTAAAAATGGACGTAAACTTTGTTTTATGTTGTAAAAATGAACATAGAACAAATTTTATGTCCATTTTTACGTCGAAAGAAAGGGACCCTTATATGTATTGTTTGAGTTATGCAGTTAGCTCGTTTTCTATGTTATATTCTAATGCCCAGATACTTGTAGAGGCCCAACATATTGTGCCCGACTTTTGTGGTATTTTATTTAAACATGTCTCATGTCTTATCTCGTGGTATGAAATATCTGTATCCGTGTCTCTTGCAATTTTGGGAAATTTCATACTGAATTCCCTTTCCTCTGTCCTTGAATGTATCTATTTCCATATCTAGGCATGATATGTTATGCTTAGGATATCATTTATGTTCAATTATTTTATAGAACTCATGGGAGCGAGCCTTGGCGCAACGGTAAGGTTGCTCCATTGTGACCTGGTGGTCATGGGATCGAGTCACGGAAACAGCCTCTTTGCAAAGCAGTTGTAAGGCTGCGTACATCTAGCCCCGTCCCCAGACCCCGTAATGGTGGGAGCCTTGTGCACTGGGCCGCCCTTTTTTTATTTTATGGAATTCATATACTTTGTTCTTCTCTTACACGATAGTTCCATACCATTAGTTATTTCAGCATTGCATCTCTCTATTGTTTATTTAATTACCTTTGCTTACTCTGGTAATCATGAAAATGTAAGAATAGCAACTTGGCAGACTTCCAAGTTCCAACATATTTGGCAGGAAGACAGCTATGAAGTTATTCTATACCATTTTTCCGACTTTCTGTTTTCTTTTACTTTTAATCACGCTCAAATCTCTTGTAGTGTTTAGGGGTTAGATCTTTAGACCGAAGAGGCCCTAAATTATTGAATTTTGTGCCATTTTAGATTCATCTTACAGTTCCTGTGCATGATATCTGTTTTGCTTCATATTGTTTTTTACTGCATGATGTCTGAGAGCTATTATGTGGTTACAGCTTCACGCTGGTGGTCATCCATTTCACTCTTTGGATTTAAGATTATACCATGTGTGCAAGTACCTTTTCTGTTGTACCCGTGAAAGTTGGGATTCTGATCATGATTTTTAACCTCCAAATTTCAGTTTCATCAAGAAGTTTCTCCCATTGTGTTGACTGTTATCTCGTGCTTAGTCCCAATCCTTCAAAATGCAGAGGTGATCCACGTTTTCTTTTGCTGCAATCTATTCGTATTTGCTTTTCTTTTTTTCTTTGCTTCTGCATTTTCTTCATTTGTGTTTCCTTATACTGTACAGGGCCTCAACAAGTCACTCTTAGAAAATAGTGCCATCACTCTTGGAAGACTTGGGTGGGTCTGCCCAGAGCTTGTATCGCCACATATGGAACATTTCATGCAATCATGGTGTACTGCTTTATGCATGTAAGATAAGTATATATCTACTATTGAAGATGAATGCCTTTTTTATGTTAACATCAGTTATTTAAACATGTTTGAAAAAGTTTCCAACGAGGCCCTAATCTATGATAGCAATTTTAGAGATTATGGAAGGTTGAAACTTGAAGTTGTGTAATTCATGCAGTATTCAATCCTATCTTATCTACCAAAAGAAAAATCCTCATTCTTTTTATTTTAGTACAAACTGATTTTCTAATATATCTCAAACCAAAAAAATAAGCTATTTGTAGATAAATAAGGGTATGTTTGATTGCTATCGCACGACACATTTATGATGGCATGTGAGATGTTTTCTTTACTTGTGGGATAGAGTTGCAACAATTAAGCATTATCATTCTATTAGTGGTTAAATCAATTGATCCATGAATCATGGCTTTGGGTTTCTAGGGGCCCAATTGACAGTAGTTGCATAATCAACCTGTCTTAAAGAAGTATGAAGAAAGTATTAGAAAGCAAGTCACACAAATGAAAATAGAGAAATAGGGAATCAAGATAGCCTCCACGACTTGCCATTTCATTACATACTATTTCATTTCGACAAGTTACAACTATAGGCTTGTTTTATTGTACATGAGAGGAGGTGTTTACATTGCTGCCACTTGCCAGCAATCAAAGAGGCAAGAAAATTTAAGTAGTGTGTATTCCATCTTGTATCCTAAAGTAATTAACGAATTATTAGTTGGAAAGTACCACTTTTTGTACCGTACCTTTCCAGTTATCTCTATGGCTGAGTTTGATGGGCCTTCTGACAATTGACACTGGTTTTTAGTTGTATGAAGAAGAGGCATTGTATGTAAAGTTTCTTCATTTTTCCCTTATGTACATTTCATTTATTTGTTCTTCTTGAAGCTTTAATCTGGATTTCAGTGAGAAATTATATTAAATTGTCCATGGAGTAGAATATGTCCTCTAAATCGGTAACTCCTTATTCCCATATTAGATAGAGGTCTGCTATTCACCGTCATTCTTGAGGCGTTAGTAACTGAACAGATTATCAGAGAAGAACTTAGGCAAGCCTTGGACACTTTTGAGCTCTTTAACTCCTTCGGCCTTGTTTGTTTGAGATTATGATAACTGATGGTGAGGCACTAAACTGATTACTGGAATTTAATTTGAGTCCAATAATTGGTTTGGTAGCTCATCATCGGTTGTCATAATCTCAAACGAATAGGGCCATAACATTTATGCTACAAATTATGTTGTGTCTACTTATAAATATAAGTCATCAGTCGGCTTTTTTTAATAACCGTAGGCTTATTTCTTCAAAAGTTTCTGACTAGTGATCACATGTGCAGGATACGTGATGATGTTGAGAAAGAGGATGCATTTCGGGGTCTTTGTGCAATGGTACGCATGCTATGTAACATGGACACTGACACCTGGGTTATTTTCAGGCACAGACCCAAAAGTCTGACATAGTGACATTCCTATACAGTAAATATGATAATGTTTAAAGCAATTTTTATTATAAAATGCATTATTTCGTCTAGATGTAAAATAGCATATCTAGATAAATAGAAATACTTAAATTAATTAAATCATATGACATAAGACAATAAGGGCTTGGTTGGATGCCATCAAATTTAGTTCTTATTTGTAAATAAGATTGTTTTTGGTTAATCTTATTTGTAAATAAGATTATTTTTTGTTAATCTTATTTGTAGGTGGACATTCAGGCCTCTTCAGAAGCCATTAACTATAGCATTTCTAGGACTATTATAACAGTTATTTGCAAATAATGATATGTACCTGTGGGGTTGGGCCTGTAGCTCAATGGTTGAGGCTTTGTTTCTTAACCTTGAGTTCGCAGGTTCGATCCCAGCTTACCTATCAAAAAAAAAAAAAACATATTTAACTGCAAACCCATTTGCATGTAAGATAAAATGCAAGTAATTTTGAGGTATCCAAAGAGGTCCCAAGATTTTGTTCTTGTAGCCATCTTCTCTAGTGTCTGGCACTAGAGGCCGAGTGAAAATTTTATGGGAAAAAGTCTGTTTTATTGCATCGTAAGCACATGCTTTTCTGGGTGCTTCAGTTTACCTACATTGGTAATTTAAATGCTTACAAGGTCAACAACTTTTGCAGGTGAGAACAAACCCATCAGGTGCTCTGAGCTCACTTGTTTACCTCTGCAAAGCCGTAGCTAGTTGGCATGTAAGAATGACGTTTCTTCTAGCTCCAAACTATGATGATTGGAAATCTACAATTATCTTTTTTGCTCTTTTTAAGCAGGGCCACTGATTTTATGTTGATTTATTAGGAAATAAGGAGTGAAGATCTACACAATGATGTTTGCCAGGTGTTGAATGGGTATAAACAGGTACTTCTTTGTTCCACACATGGATTTAAATTTCGGTTTAGTGACCGAAACCGATATTTTTTTTCAAATTCCTGTCATTTCGGCCAAAATTTTTACAATTTCGGTCAAAATGACCAAATTTCGGCCGAAATCCAAACTGAAATCCGAAAATTTCAGATTTCGGTCCCAACCAAAATCTAAAACAATGGTTCCACGTCTTTGTTCCCTCTACAGCATCTTTGTCCATGCCTGTGTATTTGTGCAAACTTTCTGATAATCTTTAAAAATAAAAATAAATATATATATAAACTTTCTCACCAACAGTTTCCTCATATATATATATATATATATATATATATATATATATATATATATATATATATAGAGGAAAAGGATTGTGAGCTTGAGCATTGGAACATAATCGTGAGCTTGAGCTCAAAAACCATTGAGGCCCACATTGTTAGGATGATCCAAAGCATTCACTAGAAAGGGCCTTACATAGATAGGGTGTGTACAAAAAATCAGCTCCATAGGATCATCCTAACCCATCCATTTGTGGAGAGCAAAATGGACAGACCACAAATCTGCCCATTTTTGCCCTCCACTTTTGGAGGGGTTAGGATGATTCAATGGAGCTGATTTTTGGTACACACCCTATCTATGATAGGCCCTTGCAAATGAATGGTTTGGATCCTCACAGAAATTGTGGGACCCATGTGATTGGTGCACTCAAGCGCACCATTCCTTAATAGAGCTTGAGGGCACGAACATATTCCTCATATATATATATATATATATATATATATATATATATATATATATAGGGCTGATTTTTGGTACACACCGGCCTTCCAAATGAATGCTTTGGATCCCCCAAAAAATGTGGGGCCACATGTGGTTTTGAGCTATAGCTTAGATAAGCTTATCCGAGCTATAGCTTAGGAACACTTTTTTCATGTCTCTCTCTCTCTCTCTCTCTCTCTATATATATATATATATATATATATATATATATATATATATATATATATATATATATATAATGTTCTCTGTGAGAGTTTTCAACACGATGGCTGAAACAGATGTTGAGGAATGGAGCATGGGAACAATGCATGTCTGCTTTGGAGCCAACTGTGTGGGAGAAGTTATCATCAAAGTATCAAGTGTAATCACGTCCAATAAATTTAAAAAAATCTTCACGCTGTTGGTGGTCGTCAACTCCAATCTGGGTGCTTGCTTCGGAGCTATATACTTTTGCATCGTGGGTGTTTCCATTTGTGCATCTTGAGATGAAGGTAGGCGGCGGGGCTCCCATAATTTCTTTGAGTAAAGGCAAAAGCCGACTGTGGAGCTCCAAGCAAGGATGAAATTTGTTTGCAGAGTTCAGTATAGCAGCATCTCCCATCTGCACTGCTGCCAAATTTCTCACCTTGTTGATTTAGTATCGATTGATATATGATGCCTAAAGTAACCGAGTTCGAGTGGAGATTGATATGGGTCAGGAGTGCAATTTTTTCAAGCACGACCGATCAAGATCGTTTGAACCCTCTGAGTATTTATTCCGTAGTCATAAAAATTATCTTCCACCATTTTCTTCAGTTCTGTTTTCTGTCTTTATAGTGTTAGTGGACTGTTTTTCTTTGGGTTGGGGTTTCATTATTTTTTTACTGCCATTGTGAACATGGAGTTGTTTGCTCCTATGTTGTGTAGTGTGGGATATGGGTCTGTTGAGTTTAAGTTGATGTATTTGTGGTCCTTGGGGATGCTTAAGCAAGCATATAAAATATATTTAATTATGTATTTTTGGATTGTAATCTCACACATCTATTAGTACAATCTCTCATTATCAAATCCATAGCCCAGTTCTTAGATGGATCGTGATCTACACTTTCTTCATGGTAGGTAATGTCAGTTATTTGATTGTCTAAATCCGATGGTTGAGATTTTCTAGTTGATGTATGAGTCATAAACCAGAAATTGATCCAGACCATTGATCTTGCGGGCTATCACATGTATGGAGTCATAAAGTGTGTTGTATGCTTGGTTCTGGGACCTCTTTTTTCTAAACTCTCTGAAAATAAGGATATTCTTAGTGAGACTGCAAAACTGAAGGGCGCCGCTCCCCCATTGGATCCACTCGCCTAGTTGCATTTACTATTTCTTTACTTTTATAGTTTTAATGCCGTTATAAATGCAACCCTCATCTGTAGAATACTTGTTTTAACAGCTATTCCCCATCTACAGTGAGGGTATTTTTTAGAACTAGAATGTATGTAGGGGACTCGGTTGAAATTTTCATGTATAAAGGGGACTGTAGTGAAATTTTGATGTTTCAAATGGTTAACTCCCTATTTAATTAAAGACCAATAGCAGGTCCATCAAAAGATAAAATAGACCCAGGATTATAAAATCCTGGATTTTACAAGCTAAAACCTCAATTTATAAGCTCAATCCAGGTTATAGCTTGTTAAATTCAGGATTTTAAAATCATGGAACATAAAATCCTCGTATCCAACGGGCTGGCCCATACGGTGAGGATTGCTAGGAAAAAGAATTTTAAATGAATTATAAAATAAGAGGAATGATAGATGCAAGGACACCCTTCATAAAGAGCCAGAGAAGGGCCCTTGATTGGGTCTATACCATTTTTGGTAACCTTTTTTAAATCAAGGACTGATAGATGCAAGGGCTCTCTTTACGCAAGGGCTGGAGAAGAGCTCTTGAATAGATCCACGTCATTTTTAAAATTGGTTGAGAAGCTGAATTCGGTTGCACTTAATGAAGTGAAGGACAACCATGTTTTAATAATTGCACTAAGCCTTATTGTCGTTTATTATTTAAAGAGCTGTCAGTTAGAAAAGACAAGATGGTTCAGTGCAAATTTCAAAACATGGTTGTGCCGCTATCATTCCCCTTTTATAGTAATCCATCTAAAATTCGGTTTCCTAACAATCCGTACCTATTTCGAGCCAACCATTAAAATTCGTTTTCTTGACTATCCTTACCAAGAGATGGTTCTGTATTTTTCGTTTTCCTTTCCAAACCCTAATCCCACATCCCTCGATTTCAATACTCCTTCTAAAACGAGAGAGAGAGAGAGAGAGAGAGAGAGAGAGAGAGAGAGAGAGAGAGAGATGGAGCTGCAGATGAACCATCATCTCTTTGAGAAGCGTCCGATTCTCAAGAACAAGACTCCCTCAGTCAAATGGTTCAAGGAATGGTAATTATCCCTCCTCTCACTTTCTCAAATTGTTCTATATTTATGATTCTCTGCAACTAAAAACACTTCAAATCTCTTCATATTTGGAGGATTTTTTTTTTTTTTAAAAAAAAAAAAAATTTATTCCGTTCAATTCTTACTGATAAACTATCTTTATCTTCTAGGGTTCCCCAAGATGTTGTTTCAACTGGTGGAAAATGCTTCCTTTTAAAATGGGTTACAGGTAAATATTTCTCTCATTTTCTTCTCCTATTTATGATAATAGATCTGCTCTTCAGTAGAGTGATTGTGTTAGAATATGTGGGATCCAACGGTTGGATTGGGTTAAGATCTCACCGTTGGATTGGGTAAGTTGGCTAAATGAGGAGACTAGATAAATTAGGCGAGTGGATAAGAAGAGGCAAGCAAGAAAGATTAGGAAAGTAGATTTAATTAGGTCGATTTGATTAGGATTCCTTCCCTTCCATAATTATCTTGATTTCCCTTCTATGCTTATCATGTAAGTGCTTTATATAAGCACCGATACCATGATAAATTTCAGAAATTTCACTAATTCTTGGATGCAATTACAGTAATCAAAGGGTGCTTATATAAAGCACTTACATGATAAGCATAGAAGGGAAATCAAGATAATTATGGAAGGGAAGGAATCCTAATCAAATCGACCTAATTAAATCTACTTTCCTAATCTTTCTTGCTTGCCTCTTCTTATCCACTCGCCTAATTTATCTTGTCTCTTCATTTAGCCAACTTAACCAATCTACCTCCAAGATGATCCAACGGTGAGATCTTAACCCAATCCAACCGTTGGATCCCACATATTCTAACAGATCCTATGCTAGCGGTGGGGCAGTGTCGTGATTTTCTTTCATTGTTCACTACCCCTTGAATTCTTATCTAATACATCATTTTTTTAGAGGACATGTTGAAAGCCCTTAAAGAGAAGTATAGAGAGCCAGAACAAGAAGATCTAGAACCTGAAGCAACTACAGAAGTTCTATTTCTTTGCAGCTATGAAGGATGTGGAAAAACTTTTATTGATGCTGGGGCTTTGAGGAAGCATTCTCACATCCATGGGGAGAGACAATATGCTTGTCATTACGAGGGATGTGGACGGGTAAGTGTTAAAAAACTTATACACGGTTCAGTATATTCACAGGACTTGAAATATGGTAGCATTGTGCATGACTCATTTGCTCGCGCGCACTGTGTGTGTAGGGGTGGCAACGGTTCGGTTTAGTTTGACGCCCGAACCGAACCGAACATGCTTACCTCCAAACTGAACCGAAACCGAACATGCTTTACTCCAAACCGAAACCGAACCAAAAACCGAAAACCGAAACCGAACCGATAAAACCAAACCGAAACCAAAACCAAACCGAACCGATCATTGGTTTGGTTCTACCGAACCGAAACTGAGCCTAAATTTGAATCGGTTTGGTTTAACCAAACCGAAACCGAATTTTCAGTTCGGTTTCGGTCCAGTTCAGATGATTTTTCCACCCTTATGTGTGTGTATGCGCGCGCGCGCGCACACACACATTTTTCCTGCGCTATCTGCGCTCGAGTGCAAAAAACAGAGTAGGCCCACATTTTTGGAGTGATCCAAAGCATTAATTTTAAAGGCATTTACCTAGATACGGTGTGTACCAAAAATCAGATCCATAGGATCATCCTCTGTGAAGCACGGGTACGGGGTGCGGGTACGACACGTTACGGGTATGTGGATACATTATTTAAAAAAAAGAAGGATACGGGTACGTTGGGGGTACGCTGAATGTAATATATTTTTATATTTTATTATATATCTATAAAAATTAAAAAATAAAATAGTGAAATTTAATTGTCGGTCTCCTTCTCTCGTCTCCCAAGTACGATTTTGTCAGTCTCTTCCGGAGAAGCGATATGGTCGGTCTCATTCTTCTCTCATCTCCCAACAACGATTTTGAGGAAATTCAAGATTCTAAAATCGGCGTATTCAAACGGCCCCTAACTCCATGTTGAAGATGTTCAACAGTGAGGATTTATAAAAATAGGATACGGGTACGTTGGGCCTCCAGAGAGTGCGGGTACGCCCTCATCCTCTCGATGATGTTTGGGTGCGTACTCGGTACACACCCACAAATGGAAGGGTTTGAATGATCCAATGGAACTGTTTTTTTGTGGACACCCTATCTATGAAGGGCCTTTCAAATGAATGCTTTGGATGATCCAAAAAATGTGGGCCCAACCCCATGTGTTTTTGAAGCTCGAGCACATATAAGCTTATATGCGCTAGAGCGCACAAAGACCTCTTCAGGAAGCAGTGGAAACTGTTTAAGAAGGCGGCCCAAGATAGTGATGAGGAATTCTATCGTCTATCTAGGTCACTTAATGTAAAAGACACCTATTCGCCTCTGCACAAACACCCCTTCTTCAATATAATTCTGGCCGACGAGAGGAGTTTGAAGAAGTTTCCATGGGAGGCTAATAAGGTGGTGGGAATTCGACTGGTGGAAGAAAGGATTGCCAGTAGAAAGAAACTTGTTTTTATGGAAATGGAACCGGAGGACCCCCTCAGACATGCCGGACTACCAAATCCAGCATCTTTTGGGGGAGTTGGAGAAGTGCTCCTCTTAGGGGAGCAATTCCTTGTGATTTTTACTCAGGAGTTTTTTGTGAAAGAAGGGTGGTCCTGCTTATCTTCTAGAACTCTCAAGGTAGATAGTGTAGATGGTATTTATGTTTGGTTGGTGAAAATTTTGGGGAGCCTGGGGTTACTTCCCAGGCCATCTTATGCTGTAGCTATATGGGATTCCCGGTCCCTTCTTTATGTATATACGGTTTGAATATAAATACAATTGGTCATCTTTCAAAAAATTTAAAATATATATATATATATATATGAGGAAAGTGAAGCTACACCGCCGGTGTAGCTAACTTAGCTACACCGCCGGCTTAAAATACAATGGGCCCACATTGTTTTGGTGATCCAAACCATTCATTTGATTGGCCCTCACATAGATAGGGTGTCCACCAAAAATCAGCTCGATAGGATCATCCCAACCCTTCAAACTGTGGAGGCAAAAATGGACAAATTTGTGAAGATTTTTACATGTTCATTTTTGCCTCCACAAATCGTAGGGTTGGGATGATCCTATGGAGCTGATTTTTGGTGGACACCCTATCTATGTGAGGGCCAATCAAATGAATTCGTTGGATCACCAAAACAATGTGGGCCCATTGTATTTTAAGCCGGCGGTGTAGCTTCACTTTCCTCTCTCTCTCTCTCTCTCTCTCTCTCTCTATATATATATATATATATATATATATATATATATATATATATATATATATATAGCTTGCCCAATCACATGGGTCCCACATTTTGGGGAGTGATCCAAACCATTCATTTGCAAGGCCTTATCATAGATAGGGGGTGTACCAAAAATCAGCTCCATAGGATCATCCTAACCCCTCCATTTGTGGAGGACAAAAATGGGGCAGATTTGTGTCTGTCCATTTTTGTCCTCCACAAATGGAGGGGTTAGGATGATCCTATGGAGCTGATTTTTGGTACACCCCCCATCCATGTAAGGGACTTTCAAATGAATGGTTTGGATCATCCTAACAAAGTGGGCCCCCATGTGATTGGGCTAGCTAGCTCACCATAAGTTTGGTGAGCTTAAGCGCACCAACAGTTTCCTCATATATATAGGAAACTGTTGGTGCGCTTAAGCTCACCAAACTTATGGTGAGCTAGCTAGCCCAATCACATGGGGGCCCACTTTGTTAGGATGATCCAAACCATTCATTTGAAAGTCCCTTACATGGATGGGGGGTGTACCAAAAATCAGCTCCATAGGATCATCCTAACCCCTCCATTTGTGGAGGACAAAAATGGACAGACACAAATCTGCCCCATTTTTGTCCTCCACAAATGGAGGGGTTAGGATGATCCTATGGAGCTGATTTTTGGTACACCCCCTATCTATCATAAGGCCTTTAAAATGAATGCTTTGGATCACCTAACAATGTGGGCCCCCATGTGATTGGGGAGCTTAAGCGCACCATAGGTTTGGTGTGCTTAAGCTCACCAACAGTTTTCTCTCTCTCTCTCTCTCTCTCTCTCTATATATATATATATATATATATATATATATATATATATATATATATATAATGGGCTCACATTTTCTAGTCCGTCGGACTAGATAAGTTGTCTGTTCCATTGACTAGAAATAGAGTGGGGCTTAAGTTGATGGGTGATTCTAAACATTCATTTGATGGGCCTTGACATAGATAGGGTGTGCAAAAAAAATCATCTCCATAGGATCATCCTAACCCTTGATTTGTGGTGGTTCAAAATAGACAGATTTGTGTAGGTTTAAAAGCTGTCCATTTTAAACCTCCACAAATCAAGGGTTAGGATGATCACATTCATTTGATGGGCCTTGACATAGATAGGATGTGACCAAAAATAATCTCCATAGGATCATCCTAACCCTTGATTTGTGGAGGCTCCACAAATCAAGGGTTAGGATGATCCTATGGAGATTATTTTTTGGGCACTCCTTATCTATGTCAGGGCCTGCCAAATGAATGGTTTGGATCACCCAACAACATGGGCTCCGCTGTGTTTCACGTCGTCAGACTATATAATTTATCTGTGTGTGATTGGAAATTCTGGATGGAATGTCATAAAAGTACAGCCTGTTAGTGCTTAAGACTGATCAGTGTTTCTGACTCTACTCTAAATTAATTAGCGTATACCGCTAGTGGACAGCACACATAGATTGGTTGTCAAGATAAAGTTGTCATGGCATTTCGTCATCTGAAAGGGTACTTTAGACATTCTAAAAGGGATTTGTTCTTTTTGAGATGGGGATAGTGTTAGTTTGTCATTTTGACATATCTTGCTCGTTCAAAATCATATGAGCATGTCATTCTGTCAATAAATAAGAAAGTTTTAGGTTTCTTTGTATCTTGGTTGTTCCTTGTATTCTTTGGAGTGGTCCATCTTGGGCTTCTCCCTTTTTAATGAAATTATCTTGCCATTTCAAAAAAATAAATATGAACTCTTTGTTGAGAAAGGATAAGATCCAATAACCACAAGTTTAAGGATGGAGGTGGATGGGAGGTGGAAATCGAAATATCAGAGGCAAGGAGATTGGTTTTGCTCATCCTGTGCTTATTATAACTTCAAATGGAGGAATAGGTGTCGATGGTGCCTTCAGAGAAAGAAGGTTTCATCATCCTCAGTTTATCGCCCGGTGGCTGTGGTTCAGGACGAAACTAGAAAGTTTGATCAGTGGTGGAGATAGGGGGATTGGTCCTGCTCGTCCTGTCATTATTCCGATTTTAAACGACGGACTAAATGTCGTTGTTGTCACCTGGATCGTAAACAAAACCCTTCACATCCATTCCCCACCACATCAGGGGCTGGAGGTCTGATAGTTTCGGAATCTGATCCATGGCCTGATTCCTGGGTAATTTCGCCCTCTCTGGTGGAAGATGGATCTCTGTTGATCTCTATTTCTGGAAAGGAGGTAAAAACAAGAATGGATTCTTTAGAGGCATGTCTGGTGGGTAGAAGGAATGATTCGCCTGGATCCCTTCAAGACCTTTGGGAGTGGGCCAAAAAGTCCCGGAATTCTCCCACCCTCCATTGCCCTTGTTTGCTCTCCAATGAAGAGATCTTTTTTGTTTTTGATTCCGAAGAAGTGGCCTCAAGGATTCTGGATTTGGGAGTCGAAAACTGGGGAGTACGCCTATCGTCTCTTTCCCCTTGGTCCCTAGATTACACTCAGGGCTCTAAGACATTATGGGTTAACTTTTTCGGTATTCCATTACATGTGTAGGCCTCATCGACGGTTGAAACCCTGGGAAATCTTTTTGGGCAGGTGATGGAAGTTGAGATGGAGAGTCTTCATAACCAGTGTATGTGCTTTGTATCAGCTAAAATCTATGCTCCACGATGGAAGTTTTCTCCCTCCGTGAAGCTTCGGATTTCCAACCATTGTTACACAGTTGGAGTCTCCATTCAGGGATCCAGCGGCCTCCTTTTGGCTCCTGGAGTTGGTCAGAGAGTACCTTCGTGGAATGCCCCACCGGCGAATAGACTGTCGGTGCCCCCCCTTGAGATTCAGACCAGGCGATCAATTGGCACGCTAGACCCCATCGTCAGGATTCAAAATTCAAATTTCCAAAGGTCAGATTTGGAAATTTGCAAGGCTCGTTTCCCAAGCCTGGTCTGAAAGGACATCTCAGTCTCAAATCAGGGTCGCGAGAGCAGGGTCCTGGATTAACTTGGAATAATAGATTGAGTGGTGAGCTATCTCTGCCCAGGTTTAATCGAGATCCCGGTAATTTTTGTTAGTCCTTAGAAGAGGGTGGGCCCTCATACGTGGCATGTTCGGTATAAGAGAAAGCTTCTGGGGCTGTCTTTCTTCCTGACAATTGGATTGTTTGATGATTCTGGCGTCCTTCTTTTGTGCAGCTGTCAAAAAGAGGTTGTATATTGGTGTCAAAAGTGTAAAAGGATATCTTGGAAGATTGAGTAGACTTGTCAGACCCAGGAGGTCTTTTTCCTGGGGAAGTCAATTGGCCTTATGGAATTTTGCTTACGAGGCTATATTAATGTGTAGCTGCTGCTGAAAGGTAATGATGGAGGTGATTGAGAAGTGTAAAAGACATCTGTTTTTTTGGAGTTGGGTGGCGGCTCTTATATTGAAGGAAGAAAATATGGGGTTTATTTTACCACCAAAGAAAAGAACCAAGGACAAGTATCTTACTAAAATGGATGTCCAAGACAGGGACTCATATGATACCCCCTCCCCTTTGTACCCAATTTGCAGGAAGCGCCCCTTGGAGGTGCTAGAAATTGTAGAGGTTTTATCAACTGTAAAAGATATGGTCTACAATGAAAAATTGGCGTCTTTGTCCCTACGAACCCCAAGAGAAAAAACGAATATATTTCTTAAAAGACAGTGGAAATCTTTTAAAGAGGTAGCCAATAGGAGGCCGGCTACTTTCTTCGAAATTTCGAGTACGCTAATGTGAAGGAATCCCACTCGCCGTTACATAAACACCCCTTGTTCATCAAGCTTCTGGGAGATGAAAGGAAAGAACGGTCACTTCATTGGGAAGAAAATAGGGTGGCAGGGATTAAGAGATTAGAGGCTTTGATTAGCCCGAAACGGGTTGCCAGCGTTGAGGATCGAAAGGAGGATGATTCCGCGGACTCCTTGGTGGAGGAGCAACTTGAAAATGAAATTGAATCTTCTTTTGGATCTTAGGAAGTGTGCTGATTAGAAGGGATGCTTTATTTTTTGGCCTTGCACAGTTGCAAGGATTATTGGAGAAGGAGATTTTTGGGGTTTACGTTTGATTGCATTATCCTTATGGGGGATGCTATATATTTGGGTTACTAGCTAGAGGAGGATTTGTGTTTAGGTTGGCCATAGGAATCGTTGGGACTATATAGGGTAGATAGGTAATGGTATGGTGCAATATAACCTCTCCTTGGTCTTGAATGGGTCCGGTTAAGTGTCCTTCTTCCGGTTCGAGGTATGCCCAGTCCAATTTACGGGTATTTTGTAATGCAGGACGGGGCCCCTGGTCCCTACTGCCTTTCTAATATCAATGAAAATTGTCATCTTTAAAAAAAAAGAAGGAAAGTTTCAATATATTTTAGTAATTAAAAAAGCCATAGGAGAGAGAGAGAGAGAGAGAGAGAGAGAGAGAGAGAGAGAGTTTGTCGGCTGGTTGTTTTCGAGATGGGGATGGCCATTCTATCAACAAATAGGGAGGTTTCAATATATTTTTGTAAATTAAAAGAATAGCCAGAGAGAGTCTGTATGTATAGGGGGTCTTGTGGGATTGTTTAGAGAATTTGGATTATTTTAGTTGTTTACGTCTAATTAGTGTGTTGGATCCTAAAGAGATTCAGAACTTGTAGGAAGGCTTAGTGAAGTTTTGTTCATTTAGGGGCCGTTGGAATATGCGGATTTTAGGATCTTGAATTTCCTCAAAATCGTAGATGGGAGACGAGAGAAGGAGACCAACCGTCTTTTCTGATTCCTTGTCCTTCTTTCCGTCAGCAAGAGAGTGGGAGATCATCCCATGTCTCCAGGATGGGAGAGATATTTCTAAAACCTGGATTTCTTACTTAAAATCCAAGATTCTAAAGAGAAGTGAAACGGATAGCCTCCTTCTCTTGTTTCCCATCCAGGATTTTGTGGAAATCCAAGATTCTAAAATCCGCGTATCCAAATGGCCCCTTAGAGAACCAGTTATATCATAGAGAAACAACTGTGCGAGTATTTTGGTAATTTTATGAAGCGCAGGAAGGTCTCAGTCACTTTTTGAAGCATTGATATAATTTTTTTAATGGTAAAGCATATTATTAATTACTAATATAATGTAATAGTAAGACCTCCATGCTATATAAGCTGTCGTGGCTACTCAATTTCTCATTACATGTTGCCTTGATGTGTTGCCCTTGTCGTATCTCCGGTTTAGCTTAATAGTCATTTTAGCTTTTATCTTTATTGTGTAGCCGGTCTTTCTCTTGCAAAGATGTGTGTGCCGATTTTGGTTTTCCAAAATGGACACACACACACACACACTAGTAATCCAGGCCCATGCTATGCATGGGTTTAAAGTGGTGAGACCCAAACTATCAAAAATGATTTGCAGAAGGTGGCTCTATCCAATAAAAAAGCCCATGTATCAAAACATGATGTGCAAAAGGTGGGCCCTATCCAATAAAAAAGATCATGTAAAGTGCTAGGCCCTACCCCATTAAACATGACAGCCCCATCCCATCAATAACATGAGGTGTAAAATGGTGGACGCTACACTAATTCCCCATCCCCTCAATGTAGGCTAGCAATAATAATCATGGCGTCAGTCATAAATTTTGAGAACAATTACGGAAAAGGGCTACAAAGTCGAAAAAGTACAGAAAAAGGTACCTTTATATGACAACTACGGAAAAAACTACACAAATAATGCATCAAAATATAACAATTACTTGAACTCTGCCCCAAAAACACACTACTTATAGTGTGAAGTATGGGCAGACTTCACGTCAAAAGGGGCGCCAAGTTGATTTTTGGGGTGGAAAAACTTTTCCAAAATTGTTATTCCTTGGAAAAAGCGAATGACATTTTGGAAAGTCAGCTGCGTAGTTTGTGTGTGTGTGTACAGAGAGAGAGAGAGAGAGAGAGAGAGAGAGAGAGAGAGAGAGAGACCTGAAGTCGTGTGAACCAGAAATGAATTAACAAATATGGAGAAGCGTTCCTGCGCTGCAGCGCAGGGAGCTTAACTGCGCTTAAGTGGTTTATAAAGCCTCCCATTGGTTCGAACAGCGGGTCCCCCTTTGAAATGTATAGCGGGTCCACAAGAAAGGAACCAATGGGAGGCTTTTTAAACCACTTAAGCGCAGTTAAGCCCCCTACGCTTTTCACACACAGATATATATATATATATATATATATATATATATATATATATATATATATATATATATATATATATATATATGAGGAAATGAAGTATGTGTAGCTGCACATATAAGCTATCTGTGCATGACTCACAAACCATAGTGGGGGCCACATTTTTGGGGGGATCCAAAGCATTCATCTGGAAGGCCCTTCCATGGATAGGGTGTGTACCAAAAATCAGCCCTATAGGATCATCCTAACCCAATCAAAGTTGGAGGGGAAAATGGACAGACACTGTTTCTGCCCATTTTTTCCCTCCACAAATGGCAGGGTTAGGATGATCCTAAAGGGCTGATTTTTGGTACACACCCTATCCATGGAAGGGCCTTCCAAATGAATGCTTTGGATACCCCAAAAAATGTGGCCCTCACTATGGGTTGTGCAGCCATGCACAGATAGCTTATCTGTGCAGCTGCACATACTTCATTTCCTCTCTCTCTCTCTCTCTCTCTCTATATATATATATATATATATATATATATATATATAGAGAGAGAGAGAGAGAGAGAGAGAGAAAACGGTTCCTACACATGTGTAGAGAGTTCTCTACACACTAGCTTAAAATACAGTGGGGGCCCACATTGTTTGGGTGATCCAAGCCATCCATTTTAAAGGCCCTCACATAGATAGGGTGTCTACAAAAAATCAGATCCATAGGATCATCCCAACCCTACGATTTGTGGAGGTAAAATGGATGTCTTTAAACCTTCACAAAGTAGTCCATTTCTTGCCTCCACAATTCGAATGGTTAGGATGATCCTATGGATCTGATTTTTTGTGGACACCCTATCTATGTGACGGCCTTAAAAATGAATGGTTTGGATCACCCAAATAATGTGGCCCCCACTGTATTTTAAGCTAGTGTGTAGATAACTTATCTACACATATGTGTAGGAACCGTTTTCTCATATATATATATATATGGTTTCAGTTGTTACGCTGTACATGCACATACATGCTTTGCCAGCTCTTATAGAACCATAAGCTTATAAACCTGTCAAGATGAAATGTCTCCTAATCATTCTACTGTTTTATGTGCATCTTGCAGAAATTTTTGGATAGCTCCAAGCTGAAAAGACATTTTCTTACTCATACAGGAGAGAGGGATTATGTTTGTCCTCACGAGGGCTGTGGAAAGGTGATCATCCTTCTCACCATAATTTTCTTTTTATAAATTTATGTTGCCATTATAGGAATTTGCCTTATTTTCTTGATCCCATGAGTCTTGCAACAGTATTTATCTACCATCTGCTAGTTGCCTGCATACTTGCACATTTTATTTCCTTCTTGTTTCTAGCACAGTTGGGAGACACTTTACTGGCATATATATTCCATTGGCTCGCACAATATTTGTTCCATTCCACTTTCTTTGGAAAGAACATGATGCAAGATGTGGGCATCAAATCATAACATCTATGCCAGCAAACATGGTTTTAAATTTTCGTATAGTCGGTGACTGACACAAAATCCAAGTGGATTCGTGTTAGCCTATTATTTCGGTCCAAATATCATTGAGTCGGGGTTGCAGAAGATATGTTTCAATCGAAATGATTGAAACAGCGGCCAAAAAATGAATAATTAAATAAGCAAGACTTTACTGCAGGTTTTGTACTAAATGTATGCATAAAGCTGTTTTTTTTCCAGAAAAAAACAAAAAACCCTGCACTATTACTGTAAATCTGTAAAAAAAGGAAAAATGTACATGAAACTCCGTCCTCTGAAGGCTGTCTTCCGTGCAGTCTTCTTCTTCTTCTTCTTCTTTGTGATTCAAAAAATCCCCGTCACTCGTAGCCATTATCAAGGAAAACCCTTCTTCTTTCCAAGTTGACTCATTCTCCTCTTTCCAACACAGTCGGCATATGCTTCCTGAAATAAATCAAACCCTTGTGAACCATAAGCCACTTTAGTGTTTTCTTTTTCAAACAGAATTTACCTAAGAATCCCTAAAAGTTGTAAAAATAACTGATATCTACCCCTTCGTGTCTTACAATAATTAGAGGTTTCAACTCAAAAAATAAAAATATACACTAGAGTCCTTTGTATGGGCCTTTGTTCCTTATCTAAATTTTTTTCCCAATATGAAAGTTTCCAATGTCAGAAGCTTTTCCATTTGTTCGTTTGCATGCACCATACATGGAAGGGCCCACCGAAAAATAATTAAATACGTACCCGATTTTGTATCTAATGAACTTAATAGTCTTCATTTCAAAAAAAGAAAGAAAAGAAGAACCAAATAGTCTTTTTCAAATGGAAGGGCCCACAGAAATTTAAAACCATGATTTAATCTTTATAAAATATGCTCACATAGTTGGACGAGAAAATTCTCAAGATTTGTGGCATATGGATTGATTTTTATTTATTTATTTATTTTTGAAATGGAAGTTTATGGATTGAATTAATTCTAAAACCCAGGTTCGATCCCAGCTTACCTATAAAAAAAATTAATTCTAAAACCCAATGTCATTTAATCTTCTATTATCATTTTTTTTCACTTTTGGTCGTATTGCATCACAAAATCCATCTAATAAACCATAGGTCATAAATGGAAGGGCCCACCATAATGGATGACCTGAACTTTGCTTTCTCCAATCATACAACCATGTATTATTTTAGAACATGGCAGGGATCACTTTTTTCAAAGGACCTAAGCCATTCATTTGTTGGGCTCCGTCGTAAATAGGCCCTGTTTAAAAAAGCATCCCCTTAGGATGATCCTAATCCTCTGATCTGACAAGGGATGATTTTTTTGGAGGCAGGGCCTATTTACCATGGGGCCCACCAAATGAACTATTTGGATCTTTAAATAAGGTTGGGCCCACTCTACTTTATGGGGCAGGGCCTATATAAGTTTTGTTGCAAAACTCTACACCTTTCATAACGCCTCTTCAAATTGTTACCAGTAAGGTAGTCATCACTCTAGCATTCCTTTGGATTGAGACCCTACTTTAATAGAAAGTACATCAACTATATTTGTTCAAGTACTAATTTCTAGTAAAAGAAGAATAACACTTAGTTGCTACTTTTTCATGTTTCAGAATATTAATAGAGAGTATGTGTATATATCTGTTGTTCAAATCACGATGTCAGTTTAAGATGCTTGAAATTTATTCCTTTTATTTTTCACTTCTAATATCTGGTATTTGCCATTAACATTAGGACATTAACTGCCATTTTCAGTTGTCTACTGTAGTATCTGATCTCATCCATCTCTTTTTTTTTTCTTTTGAAAAAAAAAATGGGATCTTATCCATCTCTTCTTTGTGTTGTTCAAATAATTGAGCATCCAAGGCATCGAATGTGTATATCTTCCAGTTTTTCTGTGTCCTTAGCAGTATCGAATGTGAAATATCTCATGTCATGTTTCATTCATTTCAATCTGTGAATGTAGGCGTTCTCACTGGATTTTAACTTGAGAGCACATATGAGAACACACTCGCAAGAGAACTATCATATTTGCCCATATGAAGAATGTGGAAAGAGATATGCACACGAGTACAAGTTAAAAGGCCACATCAAGCAACATCATGAAAAGGTCAGTGTCAACTGTTAACCCTCTCCACCTTAGTTTCTTTGTAGTCTCTTATTGTTATGTGGCATTTGCTGCTTTGCTTGTTCTTTCATGTTTCAATGGAAGATATTTTTGTGGAAGCTGGGCATGAAATGATCAACGCATACTTCCAGAGGCAAGTTCATACTGAATCACTTATCTAAACCAAATTAATATTAGCCTGTTGCATACCTTTACACCAAAATAACTATGACATCTTTTTTTTTACTTAAGTTGGGTGTTATTGGTCATTTCAAATATCCATGCATTTTTTTTCAAGCTTCTTGGATTGTTTGTTGTAGCTGAAACTAAAAATACCATATACCTAAGCATAAATTGTTATGTTTTTAAGCTACTAAGCACAACCATTAAAAAAAAACAAACTACTAAGCATGAGCACTTCGCTCCTACAAATGAGAGGCTTGCTCGTATGAAAAAAACCATAGTTACCGGAAACTTCCTAGTTAGATGGGAAAAATTCGCTTTCGAAGCTAAGTTCTTCTCACTTCTCAAATTTAGGAGAAGTGCGCTTCCTAATTGCTTCCTATGTGTTTCCACTTAATTAATAGTACACTTTCTGTTTAGGTGATTTGTTCTTCCTAAAAGAATACTTTCTCATTATCTCTTTTTGATAATGTTGACGGAGCGTATTAAAAAAAAAACGATGCAATTGAAACTTGATATTCATCTTATGTTTCAAATGAAAATAATGTGGATCTTTTTCTAAAAACTTGACAATAAATATACATGAATAAAACATGTGAAACTGCAAATTCCCAAAAGTTGTAATCCTTACCTATATTAATCCTTCCTCCCTAACCACTATACTCCTATTCTATCTATGTACTAGTTTGCTTCTAATGAGGCTTATTACATGCTTCATGTTAACTTTCAATGATGATTCCCTTAAAAGTTTGGGCAGTGATAAATCGACCCCCTAATATCTTACATTAATCTCTCTCTCTCTCTCTCTCTCTCTATATATATATATATATATATATATATATATATATATATATATATATATATATATATATATGGGGTCGATTTAAGATATATTGGGGTCGATTTATCACTGCCCTAAATTTTTTTATTTACTTTCTTTTGAGCTTTTCGCTTCCCGTATTTTCTCTTTCCTAAACCCCTCGCTTCCCGCTTTCGCTTCCTGCATCGATTCTCGCACTCACTTCCCACTCCGGCAACTATGGAAAAAACACAATCTTGTAGTCCTCCTGGTTATATAATACTGGTAACACGATTTTGATATAAATTTATTTTCCAATAATTTCACAGAACATGGCAATGGATGTGATGAAGCACACTCCACCAGCTGATAAGCTACACAGTACCCCAAAGGCTCCTTCCGTGGCAGTTTATGGCTCTGCGTCCTCTGACCGTCCTTATGCCTGTCCTTATGAAGGCTGTGGGAAAGCCTACATTCATGAGTATAAGCTGAACCTCCATTTGAGAAGAGAACATCCAGGTCATAATTCGGAAGAGAACAGTAAGCAAACTCCTGGGATGGATACTGAAATGGATGAGGCCAGTGAGCAAGATGCTTATTTGAGGAAAGGTGGCAATGAGAAGAACCCAAAACGTAACAAACCAAAGTCAATTTCAAAGATGGTGCCACCTTCTAAAATGGCACGGCCGAAAGGCTCGAGTGTGGCCCCTGTGAACTTGAATATTACAAAGAAACAGTTGCCCAGCAAAGAGATGTATGAAGAAGACAGTGAAGAAACTGAAGAAGACCGTGAAAATGCCGAAGAAGGTGCGTGGGGGTATGCAGAAGATGACGAAGAAACGGAGTATGATGACTAATGTGGATTCTGCACGTTTTTCAGGTACATTATAAGTAGTATAAGCCCATCAGCCTCATTATTTAAATATGCTAATAGAAGATCAATGGATTTTACTGCAGCTAGATCTCCGATGATATGGCATGGCATCATACAGAGATCAAAAGAATTTTTTGGATCATGAACTTTAAGGTGAGTCGATGAATGTGCATATTTTATTTTCCAATCATTGATTTCTTTCTTTTTTGTGTAGCTAAATATGTATATTGCTTTTTTGTGTAGCTATATATTTTGTTGAAAGCATTTGATCAAGCTTTCCGATGAGTCACGTTTATGGCAGATTCAAATGTCTCTGCTAAAGAAATCTTAAATTTTCATTAAATACGGATCTCACCAAACCAAGCGGTTCTTTCAAGCTGTTCAGTAGTTGGTGAATGACCACCCTAGGTTTAAGCGTTTAGTAGAGAGGGCACGGTGCTACTACTATTTTAAACCTAAAGAGCTTATATAGATTGGCCCTCTCTGTCTACCTATGCATATTCCTATCACTTTATATGAAATTGATTGCCTGACTCGCCTAGGGTGTGTCAGGTGGGCCCGGCCCTCGATAGACTTTTTGACCGTTTCGTGGAAAAGGACGTGAGGATACGGGAATCACGAGATTAAAGTAAATGTGGGCCCTATCTCCATTAACGACAGAAGAGTCCCAAGACTGAAGACTCCATTAGTTGTGGCCCCACCTCCTTGGACTTTGAGCCAAGGAGTCTAGGTGATAGGTATAGCTCGTCTACTCGTCTATGTATAGAAAATGGTTGGTGAAACCGTCAAAGGCTCAAAAGCACCCCAAAAATAACAAAAATATACCAAAAAAGAAAGGAAATGATTTCCTCTGTTTTGATACATGCCCTCGTCTATCTTGTCTTTTAGCATTTAATTGTCACGTGAGTGCTTTCTGGGAGCCGTAAAAACCCTTTTACAGCTCTATAAATATAAAGAACAAGAAACATGAGTGTCTTGTATAAAAACATGTTTGTGTTGAAATCATTTCCCTGGGCGCGGCAACTGATATTAGCACTATCTTTTCTTTTTGGGCCACAATGTAAATAGGTTGTGCCCCAAAAATCATTTCCATAGGATGATCCTAGCCCTCCGATCTATATAGAAACTCCATATAATCAAACCTCTATGGATCTGACGGCTAGGATCATCCTATGGAACACAACCTACTTACATTGTGGCCCATCAAATGGACACTTTGGATCATCCTATGGTGTGGGCTGTACAGTCCATTTTGAAAATTAGGGGGTGAATTTATCTCTGCCCTTGATATTTTAAGAGAGCTTTTCGAAAAACTGTAATAACTAATAATAAAAAGACAGGCTGAATTGGTGCAATTATTTAAAACAAGATAGAGCCAACATCAGTAGCCAAAATGGGTCCGTCGCCGAAAGAGACTCAAAAAAGAGGAAAGTCAGGTCTCTACATAGGCATAGCCCCACTGAAAACAGAGAAGAGAAAAAAGAAAAGTCCAAAAATACTTTGTTTCAAAGCAAGAAGGGACCCTAGACAGTGAAATCATGAACAGCACTAACCTAAACTCTTCTTAGACATTAATAATCCACTTTCACTTTTGTGTAACCCCACTAAAATCCTTTCCAATTGGTTCTAGGCACCCACTCTCCCCCTAGCAAGACTCTCGAGATATGTAACAGAATTTTCGGTTTCTTGCGTGTAATCAAGACCGTTGATCTTGTAGAACAACATGAGACAACCCACAAGATCTTCGTCCCATTTTCAAACAACTTCCCATGCGTAAGATACAGTGCTACATATAAAATCAATGGTTTGGTCATGGAATTATTAAAAAAGGTAACCATGCTTATCATAACCATAAAATTAGAGTGGGGCCTACACACTGCTCTAGAGAGGAATAAAAAAAAGAAAAATGACCAATGAGAGCACCTACAGATTTATTAGACAAAGAGATAGATGATACAATAAAAGCACAAACCAACCCTAACTCAGAACATGAGAGAGAGAGAGAAACCAAGGCTCAACACATACGAGCGACAAAACACTAAGCCTAAGAGATAAAAAATAAACCTCAATAATGCATGACAAAGACATTATACTCCACAACAGCATCTCCAGTCTTGAGATCAACAGTATGAGTCTTAGCAAGTGCATATCCACGAGCAAACCTAAACAACCCACTCCCTCCAATCACAGGCATCTCTCTCACAGGCGAAAACACAGTATTTCTCCCAAGAATACTGAGTGTACTCCCATTATACTTCCCATCAACAAATGCAAAATTCATAGCCATTAACAACCCAAATTCATGTTGTGAAGCTGAGGCATAAAAACCTTGAGCTCTTCCTAGCAGTTTCGATGCGGGCTCCGGTCCTTCTGTTAAGGGATCATCGATCATTGACACGGCACCGAAGAATGTTGGAGATTTGTTTGTTTTTACACTGGAGGCGATCGGCACGGCGGTCGGGTTTGGGCCACTGACAATGTCATGGAAGTAGAATTGAAGGTGACTTAGCTTCTCTTTCCGAATTGCCGATCGGAGGGGCTTTTCAGAGAGGGCGAGGGTGAGGAAGAAGAAGAATATGAATGGGTAAGGAGATTTGGGATGGATTTTAGTTGCCATGGAGAGGGAGCTGAATTGTTCTTGAGTGGTTTTTCTGGTAGTTATGGGTCTACTTATATAGTGGCTTGGGAGAAATGTACGAAAACGTGGACCTTAGTTTGAGGTTTTAGTATGGGAAGAGTATTTATGGGGTGGCCCCGGGAGGAAAAGGGGGTGTATATCCACCGCACTCTCTTGTTTTAATAATGGCACTCTAAC
Organism: Tasmannia lanceolata; assembly: GCF_043159265.1. Classification (NCBI taxonomy): domain Eukaryota; kingdom Viridiplantae; phylum Streptophyta; class Magnoliopsida; order Canellales; family Winteraceae; genus Tasmannia; species Tasmannia lanceolata. Next base: position 41,024,402 of record NW_027518689.1, read on the forward strand.
TTGCTTTTAAAAGGCAGTCATACTCATAGTAGCTAATTGTGATTTAGGAAAGTAATTAATAAAGTGCGAAGTGACCATCAAAAATGAGTGTGGACCATTTCCCTCTAACATGGAACGAGAGAGTGTACCCAGGACTACGCGGGAAAGTGATTTGTGCAACAAATATCTGCTTTTACGACTATTTTTTTTTTTTTGGCTAGTGATGTTGGCACGATCATGTTGTGATAATTACACTAACTCGGCTTGTTTTTTATTGTTTAAACAGCTGTCAAAGGTTGTTACAGTTGCCAAAAAAGTTTTTAGATGTCCAAGATGAGAGGCTGAGATTTTTCAGACCCAATTATTTTACCTCGGGTCGTCCAACATAACATGTGTGTAGGACTTTCAATCGGGATGTGCAAGCTCGAAGCCCGCCCGTTCGGCCCGCTAAAAGCCCGCCCATAATTAAAATGAAAACAAGACAAACGAAGCTTGGTCAAAAGTTGAAGCCCGAACTCTAATTTGGGCTGAGCTTGATCAAGGGTCGTCCAGCCATTCATAGGCCCGGGCCCGATAATATATTTACTATATAATTTTTCAACATTTTTTATGCCATTAAAAATCAATAGATATTAATTAAATAGGTTACTTAAACATTAATATCCCATAGGCTATAGTTCGACATTAAATAGGTTTTTTTCTTTCTTTATTTTGCCCCTCTTCAGCCCACTCCATATGAACAGTTTGGTTCATCATATCCTATAGGCTATAGTTCGACCTCAGATTTATTAAATGAATAAGACAAAATCTGGCAAAAAATCAATCGGTGTGGCTTTTCTTACATGCCAAAGCCAACAAGTTTAATGGCTTTCTGTGAAATTGGCTTTTCAATGCTTGCCTTAGTCTATTTTCGTGGAGAAAATAAGAGGTGATGGGTAAGCCCGAACTGGGCCCGAAGCCCGTTGTATAGACATGGGTTGAGCTTGAGCACCTCTAGCCAGATTGACAGTCCTACATGTGTGTGGTTCACACGAATCGCCTTATGTGGTCTTGGGCTTGACTTGGTGATGTCGGTCCAATGGGGGCACCCTTGCACTTGGGTGGGTTTTTGAAAGGGCGCCCTTGACTTTTTCATTCCCCTAGTATAATTTATAGATTTGCTTAATTTAATTATTTGATAGGTAAGGTACTTAATAGCTAAAAAGAACCTTAAATTTATAAGGTTTTAAATATATAAGGATTTATATTTTTAAGGTTTCAGATAACCTAGGCGCCAGTGAAGAAAACTAAAGTTTTCCATTTATTTGAACTCTACGGGGCTGTCTGGATACATGGATTCTGGAATCAAGGTTTTAGGTTGAAAGCGCTGTAAAATTCTGGATTTTATAATCCATTATTCTGGATTTTAAGTAAGAAATCCAGGTTTTAGAAATCTCTCCGCCATCATGAGATTTCTAAAACCTGGAAACACAGGACGACCTCCTACATACTCTCGCTCGACGGAAAGAAGGGCGAGAAATCAGAAAACGACGGACGGTCTCCTTCTATGTATCTTGTCTTTTAGCATTTAATTGTCACGTAAGTGCTTTTTGGGAGCCGTAAAAACCCTTTTACCGCTCTATAAATATAAAGAACAAGAAACATGGTATAAAAACATGTTTGTGTTGCAATCATTTCCCTGGGGGGCAACTGATATTAGCACTATCTTTTCTTTTTGGGCCACAATGTAAATAGGTTGTGCCCCAAAATCATTTCCATAGGATGATCTAGCCCTCCGATCTATATAGAAACTCCATATAATCAAACCTCTATAGATCTGACGGCTAGGATCATCCTATGGAAATGATTTTTGGGGCACAACCTACTTACATTGTGGCCCATCAAATGGACACTTTGGATCATCCTATGGTGTGGGCTGTACAGTCCATTTTGAAAAATAGGGGGTGAATATTGTAATAGATTGGGGTGAATTTATCTCTGCCCTTGATATTCTAAGAGAGCTTTTCGAAAAACTGTAATAACTAATAATAAAAAGAGAGGCTGAATTGGTGCAATTATTTAAAACAAGATAGTGCCAACATCAGTAGCCAAAACTGGTCCGTCGCCGAAAGAGACTCAAAAAAGAGGAAAGTCAGGTCTCTACATAGGCATAGCCCCAGTGAAAATAGAGAAAAGAAAAAAGAATAGTCCAAAAATACTTTGTTTCAAAGCAAGAAGGGACCCTAGACAGTGAAATCATGAACAGCACTAACCTAAACTCTTCTTGACATTAATATTCCACTTTCACTTTTGTGTAACACCACTAAAATCCTTTCCAATTGGTTCTAGGCACCCACTCTCGCCCTAGCAACACTCTTGAGATATGTAACAGAATTTTCGGTTTCTTGCGTGTAATCAAGACCGTTGATCTTGTAGAACAACATGAGACAACCCACAAGATCTTGGTCCCATTTTCAATCAACTTCCCATGCGTAAGATACAGTGCTACATATAAAATCAATGGTTTGGTCATGGAATTATTAAAAAAGGTAACCATGCTTATCATAACCATAAAATTAGAGTGGGGCCTACACACTGCTCTAGAGAGGAAAATAAAAAGAAAAATGACCAATGAGAGCACCTAAAATAAAATAAAAAAGTAACATTTTTTTTTCTTTTGATGGGTAAGCTGGGCTTCAGCAGGGACCCCTACAGATTTATTAGACAAAGAGATAGATGATACAGTAAAAGCATAGAGAGAGAGAGACCAAGGCTCAGCACATACGAGCGACAAAACACTAAGCCTAAGAGATAAAAAATAAACCTCAATAATGCATGACAAAGACATTATACTCCACAACAGCACTCTTGAGATCAATAGTATGAGTCTTAGCAAGTGCATATCCACGAGCAAACCTAAACAACCCACTCCCTCCAATCACAGGCATCTCTCTCACAGGAGAAAACACAGTATTTCTCCCAAAAATACTAAGTGTACTCCCATTATACTTCCCATCAACAAATTCAAAATTCATAGCCATTAACAACCCCAATTCATGTTGTGAAGCTGAGGCATAAAAACCTTGAGCTCTTCCTAGCAGTTTCGATGTGGGCTCCGGTCCTTCTGTTAAGGGATCATCGATCATTGACACGGCACCGAAGTGTGTTGGAGATTTGTTTGTTTTTACACTGGAGGCGATCGGCACGGCGGTCGGGTTTGGGCCACTGACAATGTCATGGAAGTAGAATTGAAGGTGACTTAGCTTCTCTTTCCGAATTGCCGATCGGAGGGGCTTTTCAGAGAGGGCGAGGGTGAGGAAGAAGAAGAATATGAATGGAGAAGGAGATTTGGGATGGATTTTAGTTGCCATGGAGAGGGAGCTGAATAGTTCTTGAGAGAGTACTGATTGCTTTTTTGGTAGTTATGGGTCTTACTTATATAGTGGCTTGGGAGAAATGTACGAGAACGTGGACCATAGTTTGAGGTTTTAGTATGGGAAGTGTATTTATGGGGTGGCCCCGGGAGGAAAAGGGGGTGTATATGCACCGCACTCTCTTGTTTTAATAATGGCACTCTAACTTGCTTTTAAAAGGCAGTCATACTCATAGTAGCTAATTGTGATTTAGGAAAGTAATTAATAAAGTGAGAAGTGACCATCAAAAATGAGTGTGGACCATTTCCCTCTAACATGGAACGAGAGAGTGTACCCAGGACTACGCGGGAAAGTGATTTGTGCAACAAATATCTGCTTTTACGACTAATATTTCTTTTTTTGGCCAGTGATATTGGCACGATCATGTTGTGATAATTACACTAACTCAGCTTGTTTTTTATTGTTTAAACAGCTATCAAAGGTGTGATGTGTGTGGTTCACACGAATCGCCTTATGTGGTCTTGGGCTTGACTTGGTGATGTCGGTCCAATGGGGGCACCCTTGCACTTGGGTTGGTTTTTGAAAGGGCACCCTTGACTTTTGCATTCCCCTAGTATAATTTATAGATCTGCTTGATTTAATTATTTGATAGGTAAGGTACTTAATAGCTAAAAAGAACCTTAAATTTATAAGGTTTTAAATATATAAGGATTTATATTTTTAAGGTTTCATATAACCTAGGCGCCAGTGAAGACAACTAAAGTTTTCCATTTATTTGAACTCTATGGGGCTGTCTGGATACATGGATTCTGGAATCCGGGTTTTAGGTTGAAAGCGCTGTAAAATTCTGGATTTTATAATCCATTATTCTGGATTTTAAGTAAGAAATCCAGGTTTTAGAAATCTCTCCGCCATCATGAGATTTCTAAAACCTGGAAACTCAGGACGGCCTCCTACATACTCTCGCCTCGACGGAAAGAAGGGCGAGAAATCGGACGGTCTCCTTCTATCATCACCCATCCAAGATTCTGAGGAAATCTAAGATTCTAAAATCCTCTTTTCCAAACCGTCCCTGTCGGTACTAAATATTCTGGGATTGCTCATGGCAACTTTAGTTTTCTAGTTATATAAAGTATAGATAGTTTGAGACAAAGGCTTAGTTGAGTTGAGTTGAATTGAGTAATAGTGATAGAACATTAGGTGGTAGCTATTATAGTACAAGAACAATGGTTATGATTTCAAATACAATATACACCCCCCTATGCCCTCAATAATTGCCTCTTACCATTGGTGACTTTCTGCCTAGTGATTCTCTTTTGGGACACAACAAATAGGTTAAGACAGAACGGAAGATAACCAAACGTAAGGTCGTTGGAGAGGCAAATGGCGTGTGTATCTTTTTTTACTGTCGTATATGTCACGAGGGGTGGCACGTTGTAGAGATTTTGCCGTTCTGGGACCCACCTTGTTCGATTTTGTTGGCGAAATTGGTAGTGAAAGCCCAAAAGTTTTTGGCAAGGATTGCAGTAGAAAATGAAAAAGAAACCCAACGTAAAGAAAACAAAAACGCAAGCACCATCCTCCACTCCAACTTTCAAGTCAGAGAGGAGTGCCATTATTAAAGGAAGGGAGTGTCATCATTCTCCACATGCCTTTCTATCGTTGTACAAGGAAAATGGGATGGGGCAAGGGAACATTAGAGCAGATGGCCCATGTTGTGTTTGGGTGATCAGGACCGTTGATTTATTGGGCATCAAACGATCTCTTTCTCTAGTACTCTAGTAGCTTGATGTGGATTTGGTAAGTTTCCTACCTATTTTAATTCCAACACAAACACAGAGAAGGGAAGACAGATAGCATGGTACGGTGCAGCAGACTTAAAAGACACATGGGCAGTAGAAAATGAAGTGCAACAGGCAGGTGGAAAAAGAAACCTACCCACTCCCACTTTCTGCCAATGGATACTAGAAGACAGGGAAGTGCCATTATTAAAAAAAAGGAGTGTCAATATATTATCGGACATGCGTGTAAATGCGTGTTGGGAAAGGAAATCCACGCATGGCCTAATGCAAGAACTACAGGGGGTGGTGGAGCAATGAAAACATCAGATGGCCCATGTTGTGTATGGGTGATCAGGACCATTGATTTATTTTCCACCACGGGCCCATGTGGGTCCCATCTTGAATGTAAGATCATCTCCTCGATCGATGCTTGGAGTTATTATCGTTAGAACAACAATATGGCTAGGGGTGCAACTTGGGCGGGCTCAACCTGAACCCGACGGGTTCAACCTGGAAAAAAGTCGGGTTGCGTTGAGTTCAGATCAGGTTTGGGTTCGTGTTGGGTTTTCTCAACCCAGGTTAAGTTCGGGTTGATGGCTTTGGCAACCCGACCCGAGTGACCCCGACATTTTTAATATTTTTTTATTTTTAAAGCTTAAAATCTCGGGTTGGGTTGGGTCAGGTTGAACTCGGGTCGGGTTGAACCTCGGGTCGGATCCTGTTCGGGTTGAGCAAATGGTTGCTCGGGTCGGGTTCGGGTTGGCCTCAACCCGACCCAAGTTGCACCCCTAACTATTACTGCCTTTCAATTGCCAGAATTAGGAATCAAAATCAGCCTCCTATTCCAATCTCCTATAATCAGAATCCATTTCAAATCAGATCTTCTATCGGAGTGTCCTAGTAGGTCCTAGATGCATTGTACACTGTTAAAATTCTCAAAATTAAGAAAGGGCAATCGCGAGCCCTTGCAAGAGATGAATGGCAAAGTAAAATAGGAACTGTTTGAAAAAATGCAACTTATTTTTACTAAAAACACTCTTAAATAATACTTGAAGTTCTAAAAATTAGAGGGTATTTTCCTAAAATAGTATAATAAAATAGGATTTAAGAATGTCCGGCAGGTCTTTGTTAGAGTTCTGGATCCTATGGAAAATAATTTTAGATCCTATGATGGGATACGAAAGTGTCCATGGATCCGGATAATGTGTCTAGATTTGTCCATTAAAGTTCGGATTATAATTTTGGATCCTATGATAGTGTATACAAAATCCATGGATCCTGATAATTTGTGTCCATTGAAGTTCTGATTTAGATGGTCCATTGAACCATCGGTGCAGACTAGTCACGCCGTGTATATCCATAGTAGCTACATGATCATAATACATAGTACAGGGATTACAAGTGTATTGCATAAAATTTAAGTATGCCTAAGATCTTTCCTTCTTTATAGGCTTGTCGCATAAATTGGGTGTGTCTTGTGGATTGGGGCAATTATTTCTATTGAGATCCAGATGATTCTGGGATTCGATGTGACGCAGGGAGCGTGGTGCGGCAACACAAAGATGAAGATCAACACAAAAAGCGACTAAAATAATCTCATGGGGTTTGAAACCCATGTCACAGTTTGGAGAAAAACTTCTGGAGAAAAACTTTAATATAACATATGAAAGGAGCCAAGCTCCTTCACCCGCATGAAAGAGCCAATGCTCTCTTCACAAGTGATATCCCACCAATAAACTTTATTTAATCTATTTCTTCTTTCCTCATGCCAATACATTATATAGGGAGCTAGAACCTAAGAATAGCAATATTAAATACTTGCCTAACAATTATTCTCCATCTTCTACCTAAAACAACAAAAATAAGGATCTATATAGACACATAGATCCACGGATCCATACATCTCGATAGGAAAAGAATCAATAGAAAAAGAAAGAATCGGAATTGATCGATCTCTTTCTCGAAACAAATGAAAAGGAAAAGAAAGATGAAACATAAATCATGGATCAACTAAGCCCTCTCGGGGGCTTGTTTAAGAATAAGAAAGAGGAATCTCATGGAAGCAACACATATGACTAAGATAATACTAAAATAGTAATCCTGTAATAGACACTTACAATACTCTAAAACTGCCTATAACTTAGACAAACCAAGTCCAAATCGCATAATCTTGAGCTCTTTAGATAGGTAATCGAAAAACTTTTCTAAAAAAAAACCAAAAGCAAGCTAAATATACAAGTTTTAACGCCCCAAAAAAAAAATACTATAGATAAAATGACGAAAATAGGAAATAAAAAATAAAAGATTTGATCCACGCCGCACGTTTTGCATCACAATGACCTCAGCAACATATAGGCACACATTCTATAAGAAGTGGGGATCGTTTTTTCACTTGGGTTTTATTTATAAGACTGAACTGGCCAAAGTAGAACACTACGTGGACAACGGGTTGCCTTGTTATAGCCAAAACGTATCAGAAAAGAACCCTTCTTCCCCTGTCACAAAAGCAATGTCATTTTATATGAATTGTTTTGTTTTGTTTTGCTTTATACCTGTTTTTCCACATGGACTATAGAGAGTAGAATAATTAAATTATATATAAAAAAAGCTGATAAAATAAAGAGAATTTTTGAAGGCTTTCTAATAACTTGAGCTATCAAGAAGCTTTACAGAACCTCATAAGGAGGCATTCAGTTGGTTAAGAGAAGGCCTTTTGGCATCCATTAGTGGGATCAATATGCCAATATGACTGTCCCTCCACTCTTCTGAACATTTTCCAATGACATATAAGCTTCCAAAGGAAGGACACAAAGAAGCAGACATTCACAAGGCCAGCCATAATAATTATCTTATAACAAAATATAATTCTATACCCCCAAATACATCATTTGATTGATCAAAGTAAAGTGATAGCAGTGTTGCGACGAAGCAGCAGGATCTTGGCGTCGACTCCCGCCCCACAACAGCACAGCATGGCAGGTTTCCGCGAGCGCCCTCGTACCCAAAAGGAACACAGTCCAAGGTACAAAAATGTGGAATTTAAATTATTAAGAAAATCTCCACATACATTGTACATACATGTAGAAGAAATGCGCCTTCGGAACCCAGTCCCTTTCCATTTTGGCTGTATGAACAGTCCATCCCCTTTTTATAATATAAATCACCCATGTTCCAGCTCTATCCTGTACTTACAAACCTATCCATTTCTATCACCCATCAATTTTATTCATCTTTACATAGTCTCCTCTCCTCCTCCCACCACGGGCACCTCGGATTGATCCCCTCTGGATTCTCAATTTCCCCGCCAATTGAATCTCCTGAGATGAATGCATCCAAACAGTCTAAAGCACAAACTCTGAGTATCTATCTTCAAATGATTTCTCATAAGCTTCTAAGAGTGTCCACTCTATCAATTACATCTAGGGCCTTGATCCTATCAATGTCAAAATCAATAACAGGAATGGTTGATGACCGTCTTCTCATACTAGTCAACTCTTTCTTACTTTCGCTGGTCGGAGAATGACTGCTACTCTTACTAAGTCCATGGTGATTACAAAGTCTGGTCTTTACAGTGTCAAATTCCTGACTTTTGCTTATTCCAGGGGTCAACTTTCTGAAATTCACCTCGCGTAACATCTCCTGGTCCTCCAAAGTTAGCATTGAACACAGTTTATCGGGCTTTTGCACAGGCAGCGACTCCATCAAATTATTCTTCTGGGTGGGGGAGCGAATTGGGGATTTAATAGGAGATTTGACACCATTGGCGCCGGATTTTGACTGTATGACGAGATGGTGAAGCCACACCACTAATTCAAGTATGTACGCTTCCATCTTCTCCTTCTCCGCATGATGGAGTGTTTCTATCCGGATTAAGTCATTGGGTCCAGCTGGCTTTCGGTTCGCCTCAGACCTGAAAACTGCATTCGTGTGTATGACTGATTTTGTAGACTTCGGAAATGAAATAAAAAAAATGGATGAACTGTTTTCTCACCCGGTATTTGCCCACTCTCCAACCCAACCAAAACCATGATGTGCTCTGGATTATATCAACATTGCAGCCACAAACAACATACAAACATATTTTAATCAATTAAACAAATATTTTTCCACTAACAAGAGACATGAAAGCCGAAGAAAAATCTAGCTGTTTTACTTGGTTGTGTTGGTGGCAATTGGGACAAGCCAATGCAAAGTTCCCTCCATCTCAGCTTTGATTTGGGGAACGGTCAGCTGCAACCATACAGCCGAAAGATTAGGAAAAATAAACAAATTAGAGCACTCTGATATGACAAATGAAGAATTCTTGAAAATAAAGCACAGACCCGTAACTCATGAAAAATAAAAAAAATGTAGATTACGTATTTATTTTACTCGATGGTAGTTACCATCAAGATGGAAGTTTTGAAACCATGAAGACATGAACTACCTCTTCATTGACCTGAAACGATTGTAATTTGGAACGTAAAGCTGACTTCACATTAGGTGGCAGCCCTTGGTACAATGTGTCCCTTGTATTTGAAGGCACAGAACTCGATCGAGATACCTGAACAGACCAGATATTTCATGAGAAAAAACATTACCACAAAATTCAACAGAAACCTCTCTCTGATGACCCCAATCTATATGAAAATGTACAGATTAAATGCTTGAAAGAGCTCCTGAAATCTCAGAGCTCTGGAGTACATTGATCTACCGATGTTATATAGAAGACTGATATCCAGAGAAATTATTGTGTGCAGGAATTTCCTAAGCTCTACAGAAAGAGAAAGACAGTATACAAGTATTCTCACTCGTTACATACTTTGACAAAACAAATGGATACTTAAACAAACAAAATTGAAAGACAGCAAATCAACTCAAATGAATGCAAGACTAGTAAAGAGATCATGCTGCTCAGAGTGCCCAATGGTGCTCAAGGTCTGGCCCCAAGGTATAACATCTTGACACAAAACATGAAAGAAAACTACCTGTCACAGACATCATCCTCTCTCCCATAACCATCCTTATGTTCCACACACGTAGGCGTCTACTACACAAGGGATATCTCGAGTATGTATGTGCTATGTTGTATACTCTAAACTACGTGCTTAAAGGGACCTGGATACCTTAAATGGCCCATCATCGATGGGCTTGTGTTTGCTTCAATTACTGAGGGAAGTGCCTTGTCGATTGAAGAACCAATTGAGGCAATGACGGAACGCCACGAATAATCGACCCGTTTACCAAGTAATCTCACGAAATCTTCCCTCTTTGCCTTCAATTACATCTGAAAACGCATTTTTGAGTTTGTTCTTTTGTGAAAGGGATTATTGGGAAGCAGATGTCACCAAACCAAGGAGCTTTCGTAGAAGGTCTGTACAAATTGGACTGGGTGCTTATTGCAAACGGATGTATCGACTCCAGAAAAAGAGAGGAGAGGCTGGGAATTATTTGCAACGTGGACATGGAGAGCCTATATATGGTGGAATGGGAGTTTGTCGAGTAATTAAGAGGATGGCTTTTGGTGATCGTTGGAAAAGATGGATTATGGGATGTATCTCCTCTCCTCATTTATCTATACTAGTCAACAAGAAAGCCAGCTGACCCCAACTAGTTTGGGACAAAGGCTTAGTTGAGTTGAGTTGAGTCAACAAGAAAGCCATTGGTTTCTTCAAGAGCTCGAAGGGATTAAGGCAAGTCAATCCGCTTTTAATTTTCTATTTACTTTAGTGGATGAAGCCTTAAGTAGGCTGATTTATAAAGCCAAGGAGTTGGGGCTGACCAAGGAATTGTCCACTAGGAATGAGATAGCCGTATCATACTTACAATTTGCCAATGACAATATTATTTTTGTGGGGACTTGGTGGAGCAAGTGTGCAACCACATATATGTTTTTTATGGTGGTTTGAGGAAGTATCCAGTTCAAGATTAATGGTGGGAAAAGCTTTATGGCTGTGTCTCTATGGAAGGGAACAGAGTGACTGAGTTAGCAGAAGCGTTTGGTTGCAGAACTGAAAGACTTCTCTTTCCCCACCTTGGTTAACCTCTTGGCTTTGGCATTCCTTTCAAAACATTGTGGAACTTGGTCTTATAGCGAGAGATTGGCCCATTGGAACAAAAGCTACTTGTAGTTTTTGTTTTGTATTAACTCGTATCAATGTGGTTCTTGACTTCTTTCTAGTTTTCCAACTTACTTCATGTCTCTTTTTAGGATTTCAATGGCGGTTGCTGATAGGATAGAAAAACTCCAAAGAGACTTTATGAAGGTAAAGAAGGGAAGAAGGAAAGAGATTGAAACACTTGGTGAAATGGGAAACCATTTGCAAAACAAAAGCAGAAGTGGGTCTTGGGATTGGTATCATATGGACAAGGATTGTCCACTTCTTGGGAGGTGGCTTTAAAGAATGGGAGAGGAAAGTGATGCTCTTTGAAAAAGAATTATTGTCGATAAATACTTGGAGGGGCGGGGGTTGAGAGGGAAGAAAGGTAGGTAGGGGTAAAGGCTCGGGTGAGCTCTTTCTAACCTTTATTAGGTATAGGTTGAGATGGGAATGAAGAAAAGTTTTGGTTGGACTTTTGGCATGAATGCATGATAATGTGGCACAAATAATGTTGCTTTGTGCCACGTCTACCCAGGCGGCCGGGCTTTCATTGGTCAAGGCGCGAGAAGGGAACCATTCTCACAGAAACTGTTAAGAGGAGGAGGAGGGGATATCATTTCCATTTTTTTAATAATATAGCATTTTTCCGAAATTTCGGCCGAAGTTTATGAACTGTTAATAGGTTTCCAGTAATTCCGAACGACAGGTGTTCTGCTCATTTAATTAAGAGATCAGCATCAATTTTAGTAGAATAAGCACACTAGAAGTTTCATAGTAACACAATTATAGAAACACAAACGAGAAGAGTAGACCCCATGGGTTAGTTAATAATGCATCAAACAGAATCATACTCACAATATTATCAATTTGATTGATGACATTTGCATAGTGCAGTGCAAGTCCCGCAGGCCCTAGCCTTTGATGGTTGAGATATCCCGTCACTGGTTTATCACCATCTACAACATGGCCAAGGAAAAGCGACCATAAATAACTATTTTCCAAATAACGAACTCAAAAAATAAATAAACTTTGGATGAACCATGCAATAACAATTAAGGTTCATAAATTTGTTCCTGACAATATTCCAGTTTGTGCAGAATACAAAGAGAATAGCCATAGATGTGTGAGGAAGGAAAAAGATATAATAAGTATCGCTATAGATGTTGACACTCATAAAACATAAACAACTAAAGCAAAAGAATGATGTTATCCTACTCACAAAAGGCCTGAAAGAAGGCCTTTTGTGATCAGTTTTCATCGTATTCTTGACTTTTTTGTAAGAAGAAAACTAAATATGGGGAAAATATAGAAAACCGTTAATTATCAACCAAAAATAATTACAAAAATAATAATCAACCAAAAAAAAAAGAAGATGATTGGCTAAAGAATCATTCAAAAAAAAAACCAAAAAAAAAAGAAAGAAAGAAGATGATTGGCTAAAGAATCATTCCAAAAAAAAAATCCACCAAAAATAATAATTACAAAGACAAACCGTAAGCATCTGTCTGCAATGGGTTTCCTGATTGGCTAAAGAAATGGGCACCACATTCTTGTCAATATTAAGTTGCAAGGCCAATTCAATGTTTGCCACAAAAGTCTGCCCTTCTAGCTCAAAAAAATAAAAAAAAGACCGTCTCCTTTGATCCAAAGGAATTGATTTATAAATAGCAGCACAAAGCAACAGCAATATGCTCATGAGCTTCAGCCTATGCATGTGTCAAGTGGGTAGTAGTCATACTGTTATATATATGGGTTACCCTCGCAATTGATTCACAATAACATGCTCTGGGAGCTAGAGCATGGATAATGCGCAGAGTAATTTAATAACTCCTCCGATTCCCATGCTAAAAAAAAGAAAAAGAAAAAGAATACTCCTCCAATTCTCATTTACAGAGTAGAATGAAATGATCAAGAGAGCATCGCTCTATCCACATGAAGTGGTCTACCTCAGGTTTGACATATGAACGAATTAATGATTGATCAAAAGTAGGACACCGATACCTACTGACCTCATGATGGTATGCAAATAAACCCAGTAGTGCTCTCTGAAAGAACTGGATTGGCTTAAATTTAATAACACCACAGTTATTGTGAATAGAGTAGGAGAATAGGTTTGAGACCAATATTTTCAAGGGGAGTCTAAAAAAATATCCATTGTAGTTCACAACTGCACCTCTCCAACCTGAAGAGACTTGCAGCAGAAAGAGGGAGAGCTTGTACTCAGAAACTCCTAAATGCCAATGTCAATGGGAAGAAGACTCAATGCTCTGAAGAGAATACTACAAATACCACACCCTGCATATGTTCGGGGGCATTTTGATGTTCCTAGTTTCATTTTATATATCCTGCAATAGCTTTTCATTTAGAACTAAGTTCTCTTCTGTACCGAAATAAGTTCTCTTCTAGAAGACAACAAAACAAAGATGATTAATCAACAAAAGATTATGCCTAGCCTGACGAAATTAATACTAGAAAGATGTCACAATGGTAAACCATTTAAAGGCCAGATTCTTCAACGCATTCACCTATGCATCAGGGATTTTATTTATGTGCCGCTAAAAAACATGGCTCCTCATGCTGGCTCCTATTTTCATCATCTCTTTACTAGGCATGGCAGCTAATATGGGAATGGGTATCAACAGTACCAATTCCAATCATGGAGGATGAATTAATGATTTTGATCTCCCTTCACTAAGTACCAGTTTCAAGCTTTTAGTAAAACACTAGATTTAGACAAGCATGAACTACAAAAGAATTGTTTAAGCCCAAATAAATACCGGCACTTCCGAAGGCATCATGGATCTCTAGATGTAGGGAGTGGACAATGTCTACAAGCTTCTCCATGACCTGCAATCACAGCGCATTAATTTGTCTTTTAGAACTCCATTTTATCATAAATAATTAGCTCACTAAAAGCCGATCCCCCCTCCCTCTTCCCCCCTTGATTAAAGAGAGCTTGGGATCAGGCAGACCCATTGTACATAAATATCAGAGTAAAGGTTTATCATGGGAGAAAACATACCGAGCAATTAGGATTTAGAACATACAAAACAAACCAACAGAAACTTTTTTTTCTTTTTTCTTTGAAAATATAACAAAATTGTTGCCAAAAGCCAACTGTAAATTGATTATAAAAGGAAAATTAACACGGGATGAAAATATTCTTTGCATGATGAACTGGAAAACTAAAATGTAATGCGGTGTTGATTGGCTACCTCTTCCAAAATCTTGGACCAGAGTGATTTTTTCTTTAGACTTTTTACATGCTTCCTTTGGCTTTTTAAATCTGCCCTTAAGATTGCAAGGCTGTCTCCTACAAGTAAAAAAGAAGAGACCCCTGCTTAAATGTCATTATTGACCGCTACTAGGATATTAGTAAAAGATTCTAAATTGGAAAAAAAACCGTGTATGCCATGTTCCCTAAATATAAGCTTGACAAATAAAAGGTAAAGCAAATTGTAGCCAGATAGTATGCTAAAGGTTCTAACAGAAAACATTTGTTTAAAACAACATATGATGAGCGCATAAACTAATTAAAGGGTCCCATATAGTTGGGATCCTGACGCCATCGCCAAAAGCTATTGCCTTTTATGACTAGCAATAGCAGTGCAAGGTAAAATTCTAACCGGGGACCAAATTTGTACAAGGACTGTTGATTCAAGAGAATGTGTGTTTTGGTCATCAAAATAAGACCACCATTCACACATTCATCCATTGTAATTGGATCTCTGAAATTTGAAATTTTTCCTCAATTATTTCATTTTTAACTGCAACTTGATCAGCATTTCTGACTTTTGGAAATGGCGACAGAATAGTCAACAACAGAAGGAAGAAATGTCTACAGACACTTCCTCACTGTCCTCTAGGTTATATAGAATGAAAGAAGCCTTTGAATCTTTATAAGAAAGAGTATAAAATTTGGAAAAATTATTAACAATTATTATTGAAGACTTGCAGTGGGCTTGATGCAGAAGTAAAAGCTGCCTGGTTTGGTATAAAGAGCCTCACAGCATCAGGCTATTCAAGATTATGGGCAGAGGGAGATTCTCTCATGACTATCTCGCGGATCAAAGGAAAATCACACTCCACAAGAGAGATTTTCAGACATGTTTAGAGAGATGGAGATGATACGTACGACAGTACGAGAAGGAAATGTCCATGGTATAGATTAGTTAACTTCGGTGTTTCTTCTAAATATATAAAAGTTAAGGGAGAAAATTCCTGAATTATAATTGGTTCTTTGTGTTTTTTCTGGCCACATTTGGTCTTTCTTGTTTCTTTAATCACGAGTGTTTTTTCATCTCATGATGGTTTTTTTTCCTTTTTAATATCTTCTTTTTTCCTTATTCGTGTCTTCTCTCTCCTTTAGCCTTTTTTTGAAAGCTAAAGATTTTTTTTTTAATGGTAGTAAAGAATTTCATTAAAGAGAAGAGAATGAAACAAGAGGGGCCAGCCCCCTGACTGAGATGGTTCGAACAAAAAACAAAAAAGAGAAGAATAGAAAAGATACACCAGAGATTCATCGGGGGGGGGGGGGGGGGGGGGAGGGGGAAGAAAATAAAAAATCTCTCACTATCGATCCCCGCTCTTGCTAGCTTATCGGCCATCCATATTGGCCGACCTTCTAACATGCTGAAAAGATATGGATGATCCCTCCACTCGATTCCTAATCTCATCAAATCAATGCACAAACCGCCAGGGGGGGAGAGGCACTTCCCTTCAGCCACCCAATCACAAGAATAGAAAACCTCTCCTTGTAGCCTTTTTGTGCTTTATTAAACTCACAAGGTTAAAAAAAACATAAAAGGGTGCAAGGTTATTAAAATGTCAACTTGGACTTCTTGTTGAAGAAAAATGACACAGCATCCCTTTACGACACCAAAATACGTCAAAAAGTTAACTAAACTTGGCTTCCAAAACCACTTAATATAAATTAAAGTTTTATATTAGGATAAATCAATTATCTTTTTAAGAATTTTCAACTGACTTCTCTATCAATTAGCACATCTAACATGGAAGTTTGTCGATGCAAAGTTCAAGAGCAGCTCACCTTTTTGAGCCGCATTTGAATTCTCATCTTCCTGAAGCTTTCGCCGATAGTCTTGTTCAAATCTGTCCAAGGCATGCAACTCATGATATAGTTCCTGTGAAAAAATGAGGTATTTCCATTGCATAAGTTCTGAAAACAAACATATCACAGAGCTAAAGTTGCAAAAATCATTCGTCAAAAAGCAAAATACAATCAAATTATGCAAATGCTACAAATACGAAAGAAGTGGTAAGGATTCTTTAATTTGATAATGGATGCATATACAACAATACATCAGGACACAGTAGTACAAAATATTGCTTCCACTAATTTGACACAAAATCATGCATAATCACGATCCAAGCATATTAAAGTGTAAAAAATAGAAAGAAAAGCATTTGCCAGTTAATAACGGGTGAAATACTCACAGCTGTATACTGAACCAAAGTCATCAATTGCTGCATCACGGCTTCTGCCTCTTGCTTCAAATTTCTTTGAGGGGTAAGTTCTGAACCCAATCTGGAGAATCAATAAAAAAATGTGAGAAGACTGAAAAATAGAGGACCATAAACAATAAAGCAAACAAAAGCCACCATTCAAAAAAAAAATTACTTATCAAAATAGCGATTCAAGTTGTGCCATTGAGGATCTTTACAACGATTTCCAAAACGAACCACTTCTCCTGAAAAAACTTTCAACTCCTCCCTGTAGAAATGGAATCAGAAATCAACAGAATTACTCTAGATATAAAGGTAGATTCCAGTCAAATATGGAAGTCATAACCACGCAAATTAATCAAAGGATAGTTATTTCTCCATTATCCACCTCTTGTCACAAGCAGCAATTCTTAGTAGTTCATCCATATCTTTGGATACTAAAAGTTGAACACCTTCTGAAGGAAGCACCACTTCTTTCAAATGTTTTATGTTTTCTTTTGAAAGGGATTGCATAAGATTGGAACCCCTGACTATTGTGTTGGCTACCTCAAAAGCCAAAATAGATATTTTATTGCTTTTTGTCGTCACCCCCGAGATAAATCCGCTACTCATATTCAAATTTGTCATGCTACTTCCTAGTGTATCCAACACCCCCACTGCCTTCCCAAGGCCAGCAGTCCCAGCTCTACCCAACAGTGAGCTTACTTCAGAAACCTGTTACACACCATAATGCAACAACATAAGTTCAATAACAGGAAGTATAGACCGAGTTTTGCTAGAGTGTTATATGTCCCAGTAAAAACACATTGAATTAATAATTATCAGAGGCAACCATTTCAAATTATATGGCCTATCTGCATGCTAAAAGACTCCAAAATCAAGAAGTGCAAAAAGGGATGGATAGAGATATCCAAAATCAAGAAGCGCAAAAAGGGATGGATACAGATATTTAAAATGATATGGAAATAAAATTGTGACGGATGGATCTGCAATAACAGAGAATATGATGAAAAAAAGTACTGCGAGAAATCAATTAAATTCAAGCATGAAATGCAGGAAATGCCCGACGTTCTTAAGTGATCGACAAAGCCCAATTTGATGTCTTAAGAGGCACTCTCTACACCAAAGATGTCTCCACAATGGAATTCTATCACCTTTGTAAGCCCTATAGTGGACTCCTTCGTAAAAAGAAGTTTGTTTGTTAAGTAAGTTTCTCCACAGTCCACACTGTGGTTCCTTCTTTCATTTCCGTTTGATGTATGTTAATCATTGACACTCTTTGAGCTAGATCTATGTGTGTATGCTTGTAGTCAGTGTTATTAATAGACTTTCATGTCTAGCAATAGATGTAACTAGTAAGTAGTGATTGTTTCTAACAGCAAACTAGACATATCATGACCGAGTTAGAAGATAAAAAAATCAGACAAACAAACAGACCAATTGACACCTGGGAAGCTGACATAACATAATGACAATGGGCTCAAAAGACAAACGACAAAATATACACAAATTATCAAAATAAAATGTTTTTTTAACCGGAAATAAATAACAAAAATATAGAGGAAAATGTGATGGAATCCCTAAGTTTTCATTTTTTTTTAAAAATTGATTAAAAAAAATTACATGCTTATTGGTCAAACGGCCCAAAACATATCAAGTTTGGGCCCCAGTCTCTACATACATGCTTATTTGGATATTTTCAACATTAGAGGAAAAAAAAGAAATAAGAATAAAAAACGGTATGGATCTATCCTTGGTGGAGTAAAAGTTTAACTTCTATTTTCTATTTTTTGAAAAGGGTAGCTTTATGAGAGAATAGAAAAGGCTACAATTTTACATCAGCGGGCAGCTGCTGCCCGTAGTATAAGGCTTCACGATCAACCCGAAATTTTGCTTAGTTTACCAGCCAATTCATTCACACTTCTAGGTGTGCTTATATACCCCACCATGACATCTCTCCTTGACTCTCTTATCTCGCTTGCAAAGTGTTCAAGTCTCCACGGTCTGTGCTCTTCTCACCTCTCATCTAAGAAATGACAATGGATGAATCTCCTTCAACAAGAATACTTCCACCTCTCAACTCAACTCAACTAAGCCTTTGTCCCAAACTAGGTGGGGTCGGCTAATGAAAGCTTTAGAAAATTTTAATGAAGGTGAAAGGATCTACCGGGCTCAAATTGACTAAGTCTAATCCTGACACTAGTTGGGTTCCTCTACACGGATCATTTTCTTCCATTCTATCTTATCCAAAGTCATGTTCTCTGTTATGTTCCTAGCCCTCAAGTCTTTCCTTATTGTTTCTACCCAAGTTGTTTTCAGTCTGCCCCTACCTCTTTTTACTCCATCAATTTGGCACGAGCCACTTCTTCTCACTGGAGCATCCAAAGGCCTATGTTGGAATGTTGGATATGCCCAAACCATCTTAAGCGGTGCTCTCTCATCTTCTCCTCAATTGGTGCCACCCCCACCTTTTTACGGATGTCTTCATTTTTAATTCAAATTAACCTTGTGTGGCCACACATCCATCTAAGCATTCGCATCTCCGCTACACTCATCTTATGCACATGCTGCTTCTTGGTGGCCCAACATTCTGAGCCGTACAACATGGCTGGCCTCACAGCTATCTTATAGAACTTTCCCCTCAACTTGGTAGGTATTTTACGGTTGCACGGGACTCCTGAAGCATGCTTCCACTTCAACCAACCTGCTCTTATGTTGTTGCTAACACCCTCTTCAATCTCTCCTTCCTTATGTAGGATTGAACCAAGATAGCGAAACATATCCCTCTTAGGAACCTCCTGTCCAGTCATATTTACTACATCCTCGTCCCGCCTCCTTACATTACTAAAGTTGCACTCCATATACTTCCACCTAATTGTCCTAAATAATCTTATTGCAGTTAGAAGTGGTCTTACCTCCGCTTTCATTGAATGTATATCGCCTATTGGACCCAAGTATGATATAAAAATTTCTCCATTGGCATCCCTAAAAACTCCCCTAATACTCATTGGCCCAGGGTTACCAAGAGAGAAACCATCAAGATTCAGCTTAACAACGTATTGGAGTGAAGGGTTTCCAACTAGATTTAATTTTCTTCTTCAGACGTCTCCCTAGCAAAATTTCTTGTCATCTCTTTAGCATTGTCTCATGGAGGCACCCTTTTTTTTTTAATGGCTCATGGGAGTACCCTATAATTTTATTTTTTATGCACGAAGTCCAACTAATGAACTCCAACTAAATCTTCAAGATCACTGATTTCAATGACTTGTACCTATCGCGAAAAGTACACTCATTTTTTCCTTCCAAAGGCCCCACCACATACCCAAGGGAGTCATTTCCAGTATGATCCCGCCCATGCTCCCCAAATGCTTGCACTACCAACTTTCCAACACCTCTCTAACTGGTTTTTTGGCTGCACCAGTGATTCTTCCTTGCATATAGCACACCTGTTAGCAAGATCGAAAATAAAGGAAAACCAGGCTACTTAGTTC
The DNA here is from genome assembly GCF_043159265.1 of Tasmannia lanceolata. Lineage (NCBI taxonomy): Eukaryota > Viridiplantae > Streptophyta > Magnoliopsida > Canellales > Winteraceae > Tasmannia > Tasmannia lanceolata. Next base: position 41,044,552 of record NW_027518689.1, read on the forward strand.
CCCTGACAATTAGAAACTCTGAAGGTGCGTTACATTCATTTAGGCTGCCACTTGGTGCAACCAATCAAATTGCAGTAGAAGCCAAGGACTTATCATAAGACTCAAGCTATCAATCCCATTACACCCTTGCCAGCTGTTGTTTGTAGGGGAAGTACTGTGAGTGGGCTTTGCCTAAAACCTAGCTGGTAGAAAAATGCTCTGTATTATGAGGAGCTTGCATATTTCTCCAGCAATAACATTTCTGACACCCCATAACAAAGCCAATACATGACGGCCCATCTTTGTAATAAATGGTTGGATATGGAACACCTACATTGACTAGGTTCTCCAAAGGGTTACAACAAATCTCTATGTTTATCAAAAATGAAAACAAAAAATGTTGAAACATTAACATATAAAATGACAGTAGAAGAATTTCTTTCACATCAATGTGACTGTTTATGACAACACAAGAAAAGTGTCATCTGTGTAACAATAACACTAACATTAGAAGGTTATTAGTAAAACAGAGAGACAGAGAGGAGGAGGAAGATATTCCATTTTTATTAGTTGAATAACTGCATGTCCGACAAATTCAATACCTTTTTTCTGCAAAATCGCTACGAATAACCAAAATTAGCATATAACAACATCCCACTGTAAAACAGAAGCATGTCAAACTTTTGGGCATGGAGGTAAAAATCTAAAGCAAGCAATCAAGAAATGACACAATGTCCCAGCAGCCAAATCATTAACTATCCCCATATAGGAAAGTCTAAAGACAGAATTTTTGATCGACATCATTATAGACAAAATGAATAAACATTGTCTAGAGATGCATTTCTTTATCTGCAACAGTAAATATGAATTCATGATGAAATTTAGTTGTGGGTTTTAAGTGTGTGGAAACCAAAATGGATGAATCTAATCACATCATCCATATCATACATGTAGAGAATTTTAGCAATTATGTAGTATGATCAATGTTTTGAAAATCGGAATCGAATCGTAAATCGTAATAGGGGTCTAATTGTATCAGATCATAAATCGTATCGTAAATCGTAAGATTTATTCTGATTTATGTATATATATTAAAAAAATAAACAAATCATAAACAAATCAGAGAATAATAAACTAGCCAATTATTCATTTTCATCCAAATCCATTAATATAAATAAAAACTACCAAGATTAGTTATTTAATATCATAATAGGAATTATTTTCCAAAAAAATATATCAAAGTAGGAATTGTTTGCTGACTAACTTGTTACATAATACATACTAATCATCTATTTCCCATCCAAACCCATGCATATTGGATAATAATCTTAAACATAATAATAGACACAAGATCGTATCAATTCTCAAAGTCTCAAACATCAAATGACATATATCAATTTTAAAATACAAATAAGTCATCACTGTTGTCCCTATTTTAGTCGTCTCCCTTCTTGATGCAAGTAATGTCGTCAAGCACACGCATTATGCTTGACTCTGGTTTGATTCATTCAAACTTCTCCTCTATCTTTTTTCTACTCACAAGAGTGTTTTTTAAGGCTTTTAATACAGGAGAAATGAGATCTTTTGAAAGAAAGTCCTATTTTCTCTTATACAAAACTTAATTAGGATAAATCGCATGAATCATATGAACCGTACGATTTACCATCGAATCGTAAGATTCAATAAAAAAAAATAGCAAGATTCAATCATAGGATTCAAATCAAAATCCATAAGATTTGAATCATAAATCGTAAGATTTTCAAAACAATGAGTATGATGACAAAGCGCTAGATAAGACCAAATGGAATTGAATTGTTTCTGATTATTATTGTGCAATTGCTCAACATTTCATGGGATACAAAAATAAAAGGAAAGCAATGCATGAAACACGAAAAGAACAGATACTGTGAAGGACTTGCCTTGGTTGTGCCCAACTTTGCAGGTGTTGTCGGCCTTGATTTAGTTGACCAAGATCCATTTGACAAAGCCCTCGATAACCGTGGCTCCCCAGAATCAGTATCATTCCGATTGTCATTCTTATCAGCAGGTCCAGCACTCTCATGAGATGAATCAGATGAGAAAGGTTCTTGCAACTGATTGTTCATATTTTCCCTCATCCATGTTGGAGTCGTGCTTTGCGTCTTTGACGAGAGCCCACGAGAATGATTAGTCATAGAATCATGGTTGATGTGCCCGTTGGCATGTTGGACAATTCCACCGGGCAAGTAATCAATGGTGGATCTCTTAGAGCAAAGCCCTCCCATTGCGCTGTTGGTTTTCTTAACTCAGTTTCCCCTCACTCATTTCATATAGAAGAAACAGTAATCAATAAACAGTGTTGAAGATTAAAAAACTTTCACAGACTTCCCATGGAAAGAATTCAGTGGGAAATAGGCAGAATTTGTAAGCACCCAAGTTACAACTGATATCAGCAGAACAATTAATATTATTCAATCAAATTAACAATATATAATCCGTTCAAACCCAGAATCTAACAAATCCCCCACGTCTGCTACCAAAGCTCTGATCCAAAAAAACCACCCTCTACATTAAGAATCAATAAAAAGGATTACAATTTTAAGCAAACAAAAAACACGAAACTCAAAACAAAAAATCAGAACATGAACCCAATTCTCCAAAATCAAGAACCATAACCATCAGATAAATAAAAAGAGATTGAAGCAATAAAAACCCAAATCCAAAATCAACATAGGAGTAGAAACAAACAACAACCCAGTGAAAAAGATCCAATTTTGAAGAGACCCAACATGAGAAAATCAAGAAAAAGAGAAGGAAAAAAAAAAAGATGAACAGTCAAAGTACAAATAAAAATACGACTTACCAACAAAAAAAAGAGGAGAGACAATGGGTATTTCTTCTTCCGCCAAAAAAATGGCTCTGTTGTGTGTTCTAGAGCAGAACTAAGTCCACCCACCAAAATGGGGCAACCCCACGCACTGAGGTGGAGTTGGTCAAACCCTATTCCCTGGTTAAAATTTAACCGGGGTGGTTTCTTAATAATTAATTAAACAAGATCTCATTTATTGTCAGTTTAGATGGGCTTGTGTTTTACATCTAGAAGATCAGGAGTGTCCGTACGGCAGGTTCGTTGGCCCTTTCATGGATGGGTTAAATAAAGATCATATTAATGGGATGATGATCCCTACCATCACTAAATCATTGATCTTTTGTTTTAATTAGTCATTCATAGAACCTCTGATCAAACAGTTAGGTTCATCCGATTAGTATGGCTTACATCATATCCTAAGATCATCTGTGATGGGTCCTACCCACCAAAAAAAAAAAAAAAAACTGTGATGGGTCCCACAATATGAACAGTCAGGATGCTCTGGCAACTATATTATAGCTTTATATGTAAAACTATATTATAGCTTAAACCATAACTAAAGTGTTTAAAGAATTGAAACAACCACAATAACATTGTGTATAGTTTTAAATGATGTCCGCACCTATATACACATGTATTTTTTTATAATAAAAATTCACTGGTGCCCATTCCATAGGATGATCAAAACCATTCATTTATTGGGCTCAGAGTATATAGGTTGTGTACCAAAAAAGGTGTCCGTAGGATGATCCTAACACTCCGATGTGCAGAGGAACGTCATGTTATAGAAACCTCTATAGATTGGAGGGCTAGGATCATCTGACGGATATATGGTTTCCACGTGGGGAGGGGAGGCCCTGTCTATCTACATTTGGGACCAACAAATGAATGGCTTGGATCATCTTCTGAGTTGGCCCACTGTATTTTTTTAATACATGCAGTGCGGGCTGATACTTTTTGACTCTTCTTTATCAGGAGAAAAAATTGATGGAATTCTCACATTATGTGGAAATTACATTATAAACTCCCTTTTCTTTTCTTTCTTACTTTTTATTTATAGGGATTTGCAAGCGTCCATCGCATAAGGCTTTTTGCGGTTGGTCTGTTGCATGTCAGACCAGTCACCTCGTGAATGAAGACAACAGCTTTTGTGTCCATTTATGAGGTGGCTGGTCTGACATGCAATAGACCAGCCACGAAAAGCCTTTTGTGATGGACGCTAGCAATTCCCTTATTTATTTAATCAAACAATGGGAAAATGGTAGGCAGAAGCTTGCGTTTGTATGTTTTGGAGAAAATGAAAGAAGGTACCTACTAAACTTGGGGGCTCTTGCTCAAATAAACAACTTTGTCTCTCTTATTAGTGTTTGCATTAAAAGAAAAGGTAATTACAGACAAAAATTAGTTCAAAACATAGTTTGGCTTTAACATTAACAGAGGATAGTGGTGAATTTGGGTAGTCCAACCAAGGTTTCAAATTTCGGTTTCGGAATGCGTTTCGTTCCTTTCGAACGAAATCTAACAAAATCAAATAAAATAATATTTTATCTCGTACAAAATTTCAAACGAAATTGCTGAAATTTGTGGAAAATATTAAATAAAGAATAAAATCAAGATTTTTTTTGAGATTTCGGAACTAAATTCCAGGGAAAATGAAATTTCGAAATTTCCCTCAAAATTTTGTAACGTTTGGAGTTTTACCCAATTTCAAAATTTCAGATTTCAGTCAAAATTTAAAACCTTGGTCCCATCATAATTTGGAAAACCCTAAAAAGATGCATTGAATCAAGATGCTAAGATCATTGAATCATAATTCATAAGATGGGCCACATGCATAGATGAACAGACCTAACCACTTGCTCTCTATGGGCATTCTTGGTAAGCAAAGATTATTTTAGCCATACAAAAACAAGATCATGGCCAATATAGGCTTTGCACAGAAATCCCGTGTGGAATCTTATACTTGCTGACAGAATCCAAACCCTTAGTCAAAGTCTACTGTCGTATATCTGGGAAAATCGTTTTCCAGTCAATATCGCTGTCTGAAAGTAAAATTGTAAGATCGGACGGCTGGATTGGGTCGAATTAGTAGCTTCTAGTCATTTCCCAATATCCGATTTGTGGACTTTCCACTGGCCGTGTTAAAACGCAAAGAAGAAAGTTAAAATATGAGTCCAATAATCAGTTTTGGACTCACAATCGTTGTCAAAAATCTAGTATTAGCATAGGATAACATCCTTTCTCATGAATAAATAAATGGGTATTTATTGCTGAGTAACTTATATTGTTAATCAAATGAAGATCTGCTTGGCTGACAAGAAAATTGTGGGATTTCTAGAAGGGAAATGTTATCACCACAACTATGTTTTGATATTTGCACTAACACATCTTATCTTTTATTATTTAAAGAGCTGTCAAAGCTAGTAGGGGTGCACCTTGGGTCGGGTTCAACCCGAAAAAAAGTCGGGTCGGGTTGAGTTCGAATTGAGGGTTTGTGCAACCCGACCCCAGTGAAATCCGACAATTATTTATTATTTTTGTTAAGCTTAAAGCCTCGGTTGGGTCAGGTTGGAACTCGGGTCGGGTCTTGTTCAAGTTGGAAAATAGGGTTCCTCAAGTTGGGTTGGGTTCGGGTTCGGGTTGAGTAAATGGTTCCTCGGTCGGGTTCAGGTTGAGTAAATGGTTCGTTGGGTTGGGTTCGGGTAGGCCTCAACCTGATCCAACCCGACCCAAGTTGCACCCCTAGTCCAAGGTCATTTACCATTCCCAAAATGCTCTGACAAGCCAATTAAAAAAGAAAAGAAAAGCCGCATTTGTACAAATATCAAAACTTGGTTGTGCCGATAATATTTCCCCTAAATACACCCATAGATTTTCTAGAATCTACACAATTTAGTCTGTTTGACAGGGCTCGGAAAAGAGAGAAATTATATGGTGCCTGACAGTGAAGTCCAGTGTGGAGAAGGTAAAAGTGGTCTAAGGTTGGATCAAATATCAAGGGTGATACCGCCCACAGTAGACTTCACAGCCACATATAAAATCTCTGGAAAGAAAAGATCCTCACACCTCTCACCGGTGGGCATGTTTGTTAACCAATCTCTGGAGCAATTTTTATTATTCTGCCGCCCCAGAGACTAGAAAAGCGATTGGCAAACAGAATCCATCTCATATTCTCATTTGAAAAGCCCATTTTAGCCTGAGATTTCAAAGCAAAAAAGGGCTTTAACAATTCAGTTCTTTGGAGTCATTTCGAGATTCCTAGGGGATGACTTTTATCCATTGAAAAACGTGGATTGTAACCAAATTTTCTTTCTCAACCTTGTATTTATTAGAGTAGAGAAATGTTCCAAGACACTGGGTTCCCCATCAATATAATATCAAGTGAAGCCCAGTCAATTAAACTAGGGCTCCCAGTCAATTTAATACAACAAATGAGCAGTCAAGAAATCGTAGTCATGAAAAAAGTGTCTTTAGAAATTGGGGTCATGTTAGGACAATTGGTGCTGTAATGAGCATTGCTTTAAGAAAACGGGATCATTTCATTCATCATACCACATGAACACCCACTACAAGGGCCGGGTTGAGGCCAACCCAAACCCAACCTGAGGTAGCAAAACCTCAACCCAACCCAAACCTTGGGTTGAGTGTCAAACCTAACCCAACCCAAAGCTTGGGTTGAGTGTCAACCCTAACCCGACCCGCCTTTTAAATCTCTCAACCTAACCTAACCCAACCCATCTAACCCAATTTTCCAATTCGAGCCGGGGTTGGCCTGTGGCAAAAACAAAAAATTGGATATTGAGTTCCGAGTCGCAGAATTTTCACAATACATCAGCCGTTATATCTATATCGGAAAGGTGCCGATAGTGATATATATTGATATGGAAGATGTTATCCACACTACTGTATTTTGATGAGGGCACTCCTCACCTCACTTTATTAAAAGTACGTTATGGCTCGCACCATAGGATGATCCAAACCGTCCATTTCCATAGGTTGTGCCCCAAAAAACATTTCCATAGGTTGATCCTAACCCTCCGATCTATAGAGGGTTAGGATCAACCACCTAACATTCAGGTCGGAGGGTTAGGATTAACCTATGGAAATGCTTTTTGGGTTCCAACCTATTTAGGCTGTGGCCCATCTAATGGACGGTTTGGATCATCCTATGGTGCGGGCCATACCGTACTTTTAATAAAGTGAGGAGTGGTAGTGCGGATAACATTTCCGTATCGATATATCTGCCGATATTTCGAGATGTTTAAAACCATGGCTGTGCTGGATACCAACCCAGTCGCCAAATACTACATTTCCATTTTCTACTATCATAGCTGGATCAATACTGTAGTTTTGCATAGCATAATCAACTCGTGCAAAAGAATTTGCTGATTTAAGAAATCAACTTATGCTTAGGTTTTCCTCTCTCTTCTCAGCCAATGATATTATTGAATAAAATAATCAGTGATTAATTTCATTATAGAGGAACTACTATTATTTGAAACATTGGAAAAATAAATGCTGGCTGGTATACCTTTCCTTCATAGTTTAGTTTATTTTTCAACAGATGATGTAAGAGAGAAGCTAATCAACGACTTTTTGTTCCAATAAAAAAGCTTCTGTTCAAAGTGGTTTACCAGCATGCATGGTTCATGCATCGAAAAATTGAATAGTTCTTGGAAATAAGTGGTTTACCTGCATGCATGGATCATGCATCAAAAAATTGAATAGTTGGAAATAATTGCATAAGAAAAAAGATCATTTTAAGTAAATATTGAAAAAAGCAGTTCTTGAAGGAAAAAATTGCTTAAAATATCCACAGTAACATTAAGGCGCTGTTGGTTTCAGATTGTGACAGCTGATTGTGAGCCCCTCAATCAATTATTGGATCAAAATTACACCTAATGCCTCACCTTGCATAGGGGTGTTCATTATTCGGTTATAACCGAATAACCGAACCGAACCGAACTGGTTTGGTCGGTTCGGTTCGGTTTCAGTTTTTTTTTTTTTTTTGGAAATTTGGTTATTCGGTTTTGGTTATCTAAAAAAAAAAATTCGGTTAACCGAATAACTGAAATTATGATAAAAACCATTATTTTTCAAAAACAAAGTGCTATATGTGCACTCCGTAGGATGATCAAAACTGTCCATTTAATTGATCACAACTTAATTAAGTTGTGCTCAAAAAATCATTTAGATAGGATGATCTAGCCGTCCGATCCAAACCGAGATTTTACTCTTTCCCTCTTTTTCTCCCACTATTAACCAAATTTTTAATCGGTTCGGTTTTTAGAAATTTCGGTTCGGTTTCGGCTATCGAAATTTGATAACCAAAATTATTTCGGTTATCAAATTTCGGTCTATTCTATTCGGTTATAACCGAACGAACACCCCTAACACTGCATCTTCTAAAGTAGCTAAGGTATGGAGCATCCAAGTACCACCCAGGGTGCAAGTTTTTGCATGGTCGGCTATTATGGAGAGAATACAAATGGTGGATTTCCTGCGAAAGAGGAATATGATAATAGTTGATCACTGTGCTCTTTGCATAGAAGAGGGCGAATTAGTGGATCACTTACTTCTGCATTGCAAGGTTGTAAAAGAGATTTGGAAAATGATGGCTTCTAGATTTGGGGTTTCTTGGGTTTTTCCGGCAAAGTTATCAGATCTGTTTGATCATTGGGAGTGGTGCCCATGGAAAGGAAAGGGCAAAATTCTGTGGCGAACTTCTTTTCTAGCTATAGTATGGGTTCTATAGAAGGAAAGAAATGCTAGGGTCTTCAAAGGTTATTCCAAGAGACCCTCTTTCCTATTCAACAAAGTTGTTGCGCTTATTATCTCCTGGGCGAAACTCATTCCTAGCTTTGCTTTTGTATCGGCTTTCGATTTGTGGCATGCTTGGAGGGTGATTTGCAATGGAGATAGGGGAAGCCCGAAGGTGGATCAAGTATGGGAGCCACCTGCACAGGGTTTCTTAAAGTTTAACTTTGACAGATCCAGCATGGGGAATCCAGGTCCATCCCGTATCGAAGGTGTATTAAGAGGCGATCAAGGGAGTGTCATCTAGGCCTTCTCGGGCCCTATTGGGATCGTGGACGCCAATGAGGCGGAGGTTAGAGCCATTCACCATGGCATAAAACTCCTTGATCTTGACCTATCTAGGGTGGAGATTGAAGGTGATTGGAAAAATGCCATAAGATGGCTTAATAGGTCACATTCTCCCCATGGAGATTTGCGGCATTCTTTGATGAGAGTCACAATTTGACTGGAGGTTCTCGTCTACAGGCATATCATGTAAAAAAATCTGCAAACGGTACTGCAGATAAATTAGCCAAAGATGGAGTCTTTAGGGAGAGATTGGAACAGTTTGCTTATCTTCCTCCCTGAGTCTCTGTTTTTTTGTTTCTCTGTATCTTTTAAGTTTCTCTTGTATTTCTCTCGGGACTTCCTCGGTCTCGTTCTTTAATATATTATCTATTTACCATTCAAAAAAAAAAATTGCATTCAATTTTGAGCTAATAATCGGATGGGGGCCTCACAATTGGCTGTCACAATCTGAAATGAACAGGGCCTAAGAGGGAGAATGAACTGGAGAATCAGCAGAATTTATCATATAATTCAGTCAGGAGAGCAGTATGCACCTTACAAAGGTCCAGAACTAATTGCATTGTCCAAATCTGCTATCAGATCTTCAACATCCTCAATGCCCACAGAGATGCGAATAAGATCCCCACTTAAACCACTGGACTCACGAACTGAAGTGGGTATGCTTGCATGGGACATAAAGCACGGCAAGGTTATCAGCGACCTCACACTTCCTATATCACAGAATATCCAAAAGCGTTGAGATGAAGCAAGATGTCCATTATTTTTATTTTTTTCATAAGCATGACTACGAACAAACAGATGCAAGTGAATGCATAAATGAATTATGGTATTTCTGAAGAATCTGAGTTATTGTGGTCATTCTTGAACATCAATGATAGAAACAATGGAATTCATTTAACTTTTGGTTCATTTAGGTCATGTCTGGCAGCCAGGTTTTTTTTTTTTTTTTCATGGTAAATCGGTGTCTCCAAGTGGTGAGAGAGGAATAGGGCAGTGAGCAGTGGCTAAAAATCAGGAAAAAGTCGATCCTATTTTGGGTAGAGTTTTTTGTTTCCTGATATTTAGCCTAGCCACTTCTCATCACTTCCTGTTTTTTGTTTCCTGATTTTTAGTCACTTCACCCTCTTCTCAGCTTGGAGACACCGATTTACCATGAAAAAAATTCATGGTAGCCAAAAGTGCCCTTAACAGACAATGTTTCCTCCACTTTTGGTTGTTTTTAGCTGAGTATATTATAGCCGTTTCTCAAAAATTTCAAGATACTTAAAAATGTATGAATTTTTGGTTGTTTATAGTTTAGCATGCCAGTCTTTCTCAAAAAATTACTGAGATTCATAAAAAATGTATCAGAACTTGTCAAGAAAAACTTACAAAAGAAATATCTTCTGCTTAGTGATTATAAGAATGTAAATTTTGGCAACCAAAAGAGCACATTGAAGTCAAAAGAATGATTACAAAACTAATAGCAATACTGAAGTACTTTGTGGCTTCAACAATGTGCTTCGAGAGAGACAGCGACCCCGTCGAAAAGCGAAGGACAGAACCAGCACCTTTAGCCTGCCAGAGATTGATGTAAGAAAAACAGGCAATTTGCCTGGTAAGGTATTGGGCTCCAGACATAATACCTGAGAATAGTGTAAATTGTGTCCCGGATGATCTGGAAGACCATCATAGTTAACTCTCTTGACCCGAGGATGAAATGAGAGAAATTCAGCAATATCTTGTGCATTCTCCTGTTAGAAATACATTCCAAGGAAACAAACCAATCATCTCAAATCAGAGCAATGGAGGATCAATGAAGTTAAAAAACAGATTAGAATTAAAGAAAAAAAAGTAAAATGTATTGAACAGATGTGTTAGAAGGATGAATTACATTCTGATGCACATTATCATATACTACTGAATATTGATCCCTAAGGATTTTCATTTTAATCAAAAATATATCCACCTTCTCTAGAGTTTTTATTTTGGATATAGTCAAAATACAAAATGCTTCCACTTCCATGTTTTACTTCTTTTATGAATCTTTGTGTTTCATAGATTCATATCTCTTTTCATTTTACGAGTTTTCAAGACCTTCGTGCTTATCAATTTCATTTCTAGAAACAAGGCTGGATCGCGTCTAGTCAAGAAGAGCCACCATCAAATCAGAGTTGAAGTTCTAGTTTTTAAACCCTGACCTATAACATTTACTAGTAATATAGTAAATAAACACCAACTTCATTGTTTTTAAACCTTAGTCAATAGACATTAAACATTTACAAGTATACCAACAATAAACAAACAACTAGAACTGAAAACTGCATTTTGTTTTGCATTTTTCACTTGGACAATACAACCCGAATAAAAAAAATTCTTTTAAATTTTTTTTTTTTTTTTTGAAAATGACCTGAATAAAATAAATTACACTGCAAATTTCTAGTTTACAAAAAGTATCCTTCAATGGTTCATTGAAATTTGTGAAAAAAACAATTCAAAGAAAAACAGTAACTAGAGAGGCTAGAGCTTTTCACTTTTAGTCTAGACTCTAGTAAGCCACAAGGATGTGCGATAATTATTAACTTGAAGTAATTTCAATAACTGCAAGCAATAACATTTACAAGTATAGGAATAGTAGACAAAGTAGCAGACCAGGACCGAAAACTGCATTTTGTTTTGCATTCTTCACTGACAATAGAAACCAAAACTCACAAAACTCAAGTCAACCCAACTCAACTAAGCCTTTTTCCCAAACTAGCTAGTTGGGGTCAGCTAATGAATCCCTTAGAAAATTTTCATGAAGAAAGTGAACGGATCTACCCGGTTCAAATTGACTAAGTCTAATCCTAATATTAGTTGGGTTCGTCTACATGCATCATTTTCTTCCATTCTATCCTATCCAAGGTCATGTTCTCTGTTATGTTCCTAGCCCTCAGGTCTTTCCTCACTGTTTCTACCTAAGTTGTTTTCGGTTTACCCCTACGTCTTTTTACTCCATCAACTTGGCACGAGCCACTTCTTCTCACTGGAGCATCCAAAGGCCTACGTTGGATATGCCCAAATCATCTTAAGCGGTGCTCTCTCATCTTCTCCTCAATTGGTGCCACCCCCACCTTTTTATGGATGTCTTCATTTTTAATTCGATCCAACCTTGTGTGGCTGCACATCCATCTAAGCATTCGCATCTGCACATGCTGCTTCTTGGTGGCCCAACATCCTCACAGCTGTCTTATAAAACTTTCCCTTCAACTTGATAGGTATTTTACGGTCGCACAGAACTCCTGAAATGTGCTTCCACTTCAACCAACCTGCTCTTACTTTGTGGTTAACATCCTCTTCAATCTCTCCTTCCTTACGATTGAACCAAGATAGCGAAAGATATCCCTCTTAAATACCTCCTCCTGTCCAGTCATATTTACTACCTCCTCGCCCCGCCTCCTTACATTACTAAAGTTGCAGTCCATATACTCTGTCTTAGTCCTTGTCAGTCTAAAACCAATAGAAACCAATATCTGAATAAAATAAATTGCATTGCAAATTGCTAGTTTACAATTAACATTAATGATTCTTTGAAATTCATGCAGAAAACTTAAAAAAGAAGAAGAAGAAGTAAAATGGCTAAAGCTTGTCACTTTATTATAGTAAGCCACAAGGAAGTGTGATAATTTTATTAAAAAGAAGTAACTTCAATTATATCATGCATATATTGTGGTAAACTAGAAAACATTGTTGGGAAACTCGAAACTCGGACTTGAATAAGTCGGCAGAATTTACTTGAGTGAGTCAAATTGATGACCTGGGTGAGTATCATAAAAGTTGACTCAGTAGTTGGTATGCTTAAAAATGAACAAAAATTAGAGCATTGGAGAATTAAAGGAATAATATGATATAGTACATGCATTAACGAGGAAAGGGAGATTTTATTAGCATTATTGGAGGGGGGAAAAAACCCCAACTAGTTTGGGACAAAGGCTTTGATGAGTTGAGTTGAGTATTGGAGGAAAAAAAAAGCTAGCTGTCTAACTCGATTGGTCTGGTTTCCTCACATGGTTTCAAATTTTGGTTTCGGAATGCGTTTCTGTCCTCACTGAAACCGAAATTTCGGCCAAAATCCGACGAAATCAATTAAAATAATATTTTATCTTCTCATACAAAATTTGGGGGAAATATTAAATAATGAACAAAATTGAGATTTTTGGATGAAATTCCTTAAATTTCCGGACAAATTTTGGGAAAAACGAATGTTTTGGGTATACCCGATTTGGGTTTTGTTATCGATCAAAACCCGAAATTTCGGATTTAGGTCGAAATTTAAAACCATGTTTCCTCGTATGTAAGGCAACTTAATTTGATGGCTGAGAAAGCAGTCTCTGTGTGTGTGTGTGTGTGTGAGTGAGTGTGTGTGTGTGTGTGAGAGAGAGAGAGAGAGAGAGAGAGAGAGAGAGAGAGAGAGAGAGAGAGATATCTGTCTTCCAATTTTTGTTTTGCTCTTCCTTGAACCAGTAGACTTAGCGTTAAACCTGAAATGCCTAGGCCCAAACGCAATCAAACTTATTAGGAAATGCAACTTGATATAACAGGAATTATAAGTTTTGCTTGACTCATTAACCATAATTTCCCTTTTAACTAGATTTACAAGACTTGGCTGAGAGTTTTACTCAGCCTACTCCCCTCCCCTCCCCCCCACCCCCCCCCCACCACCCACCCCCCAGTTTGAGCCAACACTCGCCTGAGTCTTATTGGGATTGAATCATACAAGAACTTGACCCAGTTTAGGCAGTCATTGGATTTGAATCAACTCGGCTGCATCCTGAGTGAAGTCTCTGAGTTTTCAACCAACAATATCATCCCGCGTATTTATATCATATTGATGTAACAAATACATGAACATAATTCAATAACTACAACCATAATGACTAAGAAGCATACTGTGAAAAGGCATCAAAGAAAGAAAAAAACATGTCCATAGAAGGCAGGAATGATGTACCTGTTGCTTCTCAACACGTAAAGCCATGGTCTTAATACCTCGCATGCAAAGCCAGCAGTCAAATGGAGCCAACCCAGAGCCCTCTGCATTTTGTAGGAAAGCTATCTCTTTTGCCAGGCTTGGGTAACACAAACAAATAAACTGTAATTTATAAGCTCTACTCCACACAAAAATTATGTGACTATTCCAGTTGTCTAGCAGGGGGAATTGTTCTAAATAATTAAGATGGATTCCAATGAATTACATAAATAGACATGGCAAGAAGATATCAAATAGGTGCTGAAGATAGTTAAATAAATGAATTTTAAGAAGTCAACTACAATAGTCGAGCTCCCACTGATGATGCAATGCGTGCTTGAATATTACACATATTTATTCATACAATCATATAATATAAAGAGAAAATGGTTCCTACACATATGTGTAGATAAGTTATCTACACACTAGCTTAAATACAGTGGGGGCCACATTATTTGGGTAATCCAAACCATTCATTTTTAAGGCCCTCACATAGATAGGGTGTCCATAAAAAATCAGATCCATAGGATCATCCTAACCATTCGAACTGTGGAGGCAAAAAATGGACTAATTTGTAAAGGTTTAAAGACATCCATTTTACCTCCACAAATCGTAGGGTTGGGGTGATCCTATGGATCTGATTTTTTGTAGACATCCTATCTATGTGAGGGCCTTTAAAATGGATGGCTTGGATCACCCAAATAATGTGGGCCCCCACTGTATTTTAAGCTGGTGTGTAGAGAACTCTCTACACATATGTGTAGGAACCGTTTTCTCTAATATAAAAACCTAGATCCAGAATTCCAGATATTAGAAACTGCATTAAAATTATTAACACCATAAACGAGAATAGATTTAAGTTTTGTTCTAATAGTCATGTCAACCATTTGTGCCCATGGTTTTAAATTTCCACCAAAACCGAAAGAAAACGATTGAAATGTTTCTGTTTCCATCACCGCCGACACGCATATTGAAATTGAAACGCACACAGAAGCCAAAACTGTAAGGGTATGAGTGATATACTATACCATTATTACATAATTATATTTATACAAATTGCATGTGAAATGTGGTATGTACTAAATTATCAGACATGCACTAGGTGTTCAATTTTATCAAATGTTTCTGTGATTTTACAAGATTTCCATTGAAATTTCTATCCGAAACCGACATGTTTCCATTTCCATCACGACCAAAACGCATACCGAAACATAAAACTTTGGTTGTGCTTAACAAGTGTTCAACAAAACAATTTCACATGCAATGCAAGTTACTCATTAGTTGTATGTGGAAGGAAACTTAAAGACGGAAGACTAAGACTAAACATGGTATCTACTAAACAAAGTCTCAAGTGCCAAAGCCAAGACTAGGTAGAATGATTATTAGTCACGGTCTTAAGTAGCTAGGCTGTCAAACATATTTTTACTCCCACGTGAATTTTTAACTCCTCAAAAAATTGGCAAACATGTTTCCAGAGCATAGTGTTCTGTAGAATCAGAACGTAGAATTTAGATAGGATCATGAAGGCACGGGCTAGGAAGTCCACAAACAGACCCAAGCATATACAATATATATTTAAACACAATCACAAACAATATACTACACACTACACGTGAAGTAAATGCATATCTAAACAAAATTATTATGTGCAATAAAAAATATGGTATTTTTCCCAACCTTTCCATTATGATTCTATGCAAAGAAAAAGGACCAGCTGCAGCCTATAGTTCAAAGATCAATTGTGATTTTTCAATATGAAATGAATGACAATATAAAAAGCATACTTGTACCCCAAAGTATAACGTCTGACTCTGGATATCATATGAGATGTGTTATTAATATTTTCTTTAATGATAATGAGACGTAACTAGAAACTCAAGATGGCAACAAACCTTCATAGACCAGGCTGATTACGAAAGAATACAACTAAAAGATGAGAAAAATAGAAACTCGACAATGCCAGGATCCCAATGCAGTTGGAATTCGGAAAGACTAGGAAGTGACTAGAGAATCTCTACAAACACCCTCCATGTATGGGGAATCCACTACCTCATTGACCAACTAGCGAATATGCTGTAAAGAGAATCTATCGCCTGCCAAATGGTCCACTTGATGATGTTACTGGAATCCCCTCCACAATCAAAACTTCCAAATGAGCAAGACCTAAAGGTTATAACCCCCTTTAAAAGTGCCAAAAACTCTGCAATACTCTTTAGTACCTACCAACTTGGAGTAATTAGTCTAACCGAGCCCTCATTATCTCTAATTATAAACCCCTGATGTAGTACAACTTCTCAGCTAGATTTTGACTCGAGATTTGAGTTAAAACATTAGCCAAAGAGGGGTAAATAAAATAATTGTTCGTGACCCAAGAGTGGAGCCCAGTTTTGACGCAGATAGGTCCCACTTCAATGTAGGATAGTGTGATCCAGATGAGGACCATCCTTCACAAGAATCAAGAAAGATTCACTTAATTTTTTTTAAGTGAGTAGAATGAAAGAGAGCCCCATGTTATGTTATTGTTCATGTCACTATTTACATCATTGTTCATGTCACTATTCATAAGATTAGAGATTGGGGCTAAAGTTGATTTATGTTTTTTTTTAAAATTCAACTGTTAAAGGTTTAAGTAATAGAGGGTTAGTGTTTAAAAGGAGTCCTTACTTTAATACTTTAGTGAATCGTTTATGTTTCTTTTAGTTGTATTATTATGTTGCAAGAAGTCCTAACTATAATAGAGTTATATATACAATATATATATATATATATATATATATATATATATATATATATATATATATATATATATATATAGCCGACTGATATTTGCACTAGAAATCTAGATTGATTTGAGAATGGAGCAAATTCACATTTGTCTTTTATTATTTATCAGCTGTCAAAGGCTATAAAAATTCCAAGAAAGATATCGACATCCAATTAAATAATAAAAGACAAGGTGAGTTCACCACATTATCAAAACATTGTAGTGTGAATCTCAGTAAACTATATATACATGTACTCAAGAAAAGTTTTGTGACAGTTTCAGCTGATCGTAAGATTTTTAATTGCGAAGGAAACTGCCATACGATAGATATCTGCAAATGTATTTGCAGGTTTTCATCAGATCCAACTACAGTTGTAATCAACCTAGTTTTGATCTTTTTTGGAGCAATTTTTAACTTTAGGTGTTTTACAAAAAAAAAGGTGAGAGATGTAATTTATTTCTTCTGAGAATTATTTCACAATTGAATCTATATCAGGTTATTGTTGTTAAAATCTATAACCAAAATATAATGTTACAGAGATTTTTTTTTTTTTTTTGAAATGGTATGCCTATGTTACAGTTTATATAAAATATAGAACATTATGCCCATTTTCTGAAAAGAAATTGACTCTCTCAGGTTCAGACTGGAAAGGTGAAGTAAAAGTTGCAAACCTCTCTCCCTTTACATAAACAACACCTGCCATGACATCACTATGCCTGGCAATAAACTTTGTGGCAGACTGCATCACAAAATCTGGAGAAATAAATGGAACAATCGGAAGTAAATACTGACTGTTGAAGAAGGAAACAGTTTCAATTTTAGAAAACCTGTAACTTTACATCCAACAGCATATATATGTATATACCTGCTCCAAGTTCTAATGGCTGGGATAGTACAGATGACATCATACTGTTATCAACCATCACAAGAGCACCATGTGCATGAGCCATCTCTGATATTTTCTGGAAATGACAAAAAAGCATTTCAACATTAGCAAGGTAACATAATCATGTATCATATACAACAAGTTCAACAACATAGTGTAAAACTTGTATAGGGGGGAATAAGATTTTAATGAGACAGATATCAATATGAAATAGATAGAAATAAACGGTTTTGAAAGCAGCCAAACAACAAAAGAAAATGCTATCTGGAACAGGTAAACCATAGGTTTAAAACTTCTCTATACTAATGCACAAATGGCCCGGGCCGTGACTGCTATGAGAAGCAAGGAGAAGAAAGGACGGAGGATAAAAGGAGGAGAAGGAACTCTTCCCTTTGAACACATTTCTTGTTCAGTGGCAATGTAATGGATTGGTGGCAGTGACAGTCAATGGTCCACATGTGCTTACACGACACATGATCTACCAAATATTTTCTTTCCAAAAATATGTCTTCAACACACACCAACTGTTTTTATAAGCAATCAATACTTTTCTGTTGGGAAGAAAAATAAATCAATTCAAGAAAAATAATATGGATTGATCGAGATACAAGAACGTAATATTTCACACCCGTATGTCAGAAATATGTTGACGAGGGTTTGTGGGACTCTCCTGTCCATGGGCCAATTGCAGATGCAACCTCACTCAGATCAGTTGTATTAACTCTCCTGAGACATCATAAAGATAATTTCTTAGTGACTTACTCCTGCTGAAATCGCGATGAATGAATCATAACAAGATAGGGCAGAAGACTTACTTAACCACAATTCCTTTCTTCGGAATCACTTGTGAAAGCAACCGATCAGAACCACCAAATATGTCATTTCCAGCAACAATTTCCTGGCCTTAACAGATTTCACCAAACGGTAAGGCCAGTTTTTGCGTGGGACCGATTAGCAGTCAAATTACAGAGCTAAAAAGTGTAGATAACAACCAGTTTCAACAAGATTTGCAACCGCAGTCAAAGCAGCCATTCCACTAGTGAAGCAAAATGATTGGTCGGCCTTATCAAGCTTTGCAAGGAGCCTGGTTTTTACCCAAAAAAAAAAAACATGAATGCTTATAACACTAGCACCAAACAACAGAGACCAAACTAGCTACATGCAAAGAGTGCTACACAACTTCCAAGTCAGTCCATGCAAGAACTATTCTGACCTTTCTAATGTGTCTCGAGTAGGGTTTCCACTTCTAGTATAGTCATAAGGCCCATTCTTTGTGGCTGAAGGCTGCAATATGAAAAAGAATAAAAAAGGATTGGACTTGCGGCCGAGAACGTCGTGGCAGTGTGCTACCACATATACAGTACATAAATATAGACACCAAACCAGTATGAGTAGAAAGGAAAGAACAAGAAAAAGAGCAAGCATGTGACATGGCTGGCACCTTTCAGTAAGCCTGCCACTGTTTGCGGGTTTGTTTCAACATGGGCACATACATATGCTTGACCGTGTGGGCACAATTACCAACCGACTGGAATACATGACTATAATGACGAAATAATCTCCAGATTCATTGACAATGAATATACATTCATTTCTTCACCACTCCAATCTGGGAATGAATGTTTGTATGCTTTTAAAAATGTAGAGGATATAACATGAAATAAATATGCAATTTTCCTATCTGCTCTTCATGGTAAATTAAAATGTCCACGTGATGTAAATAAATGCCAGCAAGGCAGAGAATGTTATGAGCGGGTGGAAGGAGGAGTGTTAAGTGGTTGGACACACTATAGGAAGATAGGGCCCTGTTTGCAGTGCAAGAAAAACATTTCTGACAGAAAATCTTTCTTGGAATTTTTTTTCTTTCCAGGATTTAGAGAGAAATGATATTATTATGGTTAATTTAGAAGGACATTATGATAAATTGGTCCCTCTAAGTATAAATTGAATAGGGTTGGTTCAAATTATCATTTTTAGTATATAAAAAAAGTAGGAAAATTTAGAAATATTTTTCCCTTCCAAATTTTTCCAGAAAATTCCTGCAATCCGAACAGGGCCTAAATGATGAGGAAATTAATTACATGTCTCACTAACCCAGTTTGTACTCAAGATGACTTCCATTTCATGTGTGGAAGAAGAAACTCATTTGGACGCCATAACCATTACTAAGGTATTTACTATGTTAAGTCCTTGAAAATTCAAATTGATGTCATATATTCTGCCCTGTCATCCTTTTGGAGCAGAATCTAAAGTGCCTCAGCCCCTCCTTGGGTGCAAGCATTCTCTTGGACAGCTATCATGGAGAAGATCAATACCCAAGACATGCTTAAGAGAAGTTTCAGACTAGCTAACAGGTGTCCACTTTGCTTAGAAGATGAGGAATCTAAACCATATTTTCAACCAATGCGATCTATCATGAAATATTTGGAGCAGGATTTTGACATGGTTTGGTTTGAGCTGGGTTTTCCCATTCACCCTCAAAATGCTATTTGATGGATGAAATTTGAGAGGATTGGGGACTTTGGGTGAGATCCTCTGCTCAATGATTCTGTTTGTGCTTATCAGGACTGTTTGGAAAAAGAAAAAACAGCAAGGCTTTTTAGAACAAGATGCCATCGATGACCTCTTCACTGTTGACGATCAAGTTGCTGCATTGCAAGTTGGGCTCCTTGCAAAAAAAAAAGGACTTTCAGGGTGTTTCTGCTATGGATATCCGAAGAAAACGGAAGGAGTTTCTTCTTTCTTTTCTTTTTTGAATGGCAGCTAATTTTACTAAAAACAAGACTGAGATAGTCGATTGCAGCATGGTAAAGGAAAGATAAGGAGAGAAAAACTAAAAGGAAACACCTCAAAGAAGACAAACGGAAGATAAATACAGATACACAAAGGAATCAAGGGGGGAGAGTGTCATAGAGGGCGAGAGCATCCTTGGCTACTCCCTCTCTCGCAAGACTGTCTGTGACATCATTTGCCAATCTATGAACATGACGAAAGACAATCGCAGAAGATCTAGTCCGATCTATGATCTCATCAATATTTTTGCTAAACATCCAAGGATGCTTAGAAGACCCCTTAAGCCAACGGATTACATTGAGGGAGTCCCATTCAACAACAAACTTATCAAACAACTCAGGGGCCAGAAGAATCAATCCTTGATGAACCGCCCCAATAGGACCCGAAAAAAGAAGGAGTTTCTAATGGTGCAATCCTTTAAAATATATATTTTTTGGTTTCAAATTAGTGAAACTCCATTCGCAAATGCATGGGTACTATGTCAAATTCCGGAAAAGGTAAAGAGAAATCAATTTTAAACATATTATGTTTTTATATAGCAATAAGAATATAATGAGGCTATATAGTGGGATAGTGCTGTTATGAGACTGAGCGACCATAATGAACCAAACATTTCCGAAAGGGATTTGCTAGCATCCATCGCAGAAGGCATTTCGCAGATGGGCTGTTGCAAGTGAGAGCAGCCACATCGGCTTTGTCTTCATTCATGAGTGGCTGCTCTCACATGCAACAGCCCATCCGCGAAATCCCTTCTGCGATGGACGCTAGCAAATCCCTTTCCAAAAATATGGCTTTTAATAATTTTTTTGAGAAAAAACCTTTGAAATGTATATTTTGGCTTTAAATAAATGAAACTCTATTTCGAGCATATGCATTTTAAATTCTGTGAAAAAAGTAAAGACTAATCCATTTTAAACATATTAAATTTTTATTTTTATATAGCAATAACAGTGTAATGGGGTTATTTGGGCCTAAGCTGGGCCTGTTGGGAATGCAGATGCATCAGAAGCAGAAGTCAAGGCAGTTCACTAAGGGCTAAAATTAGTGGAACAAAACCAAATGTCTTCCCTGTTGATGGAAGGGGATTCATTAAATGTGATTCGTTGGCTAAAAGGATCGCAGAATCACCCTTGGAGATTCGACAGGTTTTTTGATGAAATGTTTGATTGGATCGGCTCATCGCCCGTAGTGTTTCAACAGGTGAGAAGATCGGCTAACTCGGTGGCGGATAACCTAGCTAGTGATGGAGTATCCATAGAAGCTCTAGAGTTATACGATGCCCTTCCCCCTTGATTTTAAGTGGATAGTAAGCTTTTTCTTTCCTCTTTTGTCTTTCGTACTTTGACCATCTCGGTCTCTTCTTTTTTAATAAATTCTTGGTTATCATTAAAAAAAAAAACAATGTAATGGGGTTATATAGTGGGACAAGTTATAGAATTGTAATTTTTTGGCATTCAATGTAAAATATGCCTGCATACATGACCAGAACTCAAAACCAATTGTAACTGTGAATATACATTATAAATGATTAAGGAAGCAAAAAATAAATAAGAAATTCTAGATGGTGCAGGCCATTTAGCATGCTTTGAGTATTATGGTCCAGCATGTCATGTCATCTTCATCTTGTGTTTTATTCTCGTCTATCATCTCATTTGGGAGTGTGGCTTGTATGAGAGGATGACAGGTGGCAAATGTAGGGAGGTGATTCATTGTATTTTTGGGCCTCCCATGAGGAAGCCCTTGTGGCACTTCATTTTTTATTTTATATAAGAAAACATTCTTTAGTGGGAGAGCATAATGAATATTTGAAGGGAACTTAGTATGAATTAAATGGCAACAAACTTTGTTAGTTTTCTTCTGAAGAACACACCATAAATATATTTGTCGCTTTGGCTGCACTGACAAAAAAATCCTGTCAAGAATTCGCCGCAAAAATCACAATTTCCAAGGTTTGATAACCAATTGTTAGGTTTTACAGGTAAAAAATCACCAAAAAACTTCAAAAGCAATAATAAAATATGCTATAGCTTTCCCCGCAAAAACAATTGTCATAAAAAAAATCTCAACACAGCCAAACATGCCTTAGCTAAGTATTCAGAAACACACCCATATAGCTGACAAAATACAGCAAATTAAGACAGTAAACTGCCCAATGACTTGCCTTAGCAAATTTTGTGTTATCTTTATAAAGTTCTTTAATCTTCATAAAGATAAAATAAAATTGCAGATTCAAGTATGCACAATCAGGCATTGGCTCCTTGCTCTACACTGGATTAGAATGAGTAGAAATTACAAGCATAAAGTGTTTTAAAAGGACAACTAAACCAAATCCAGAGTACAACAATACGATTTCAGCTTGATCAAATAATATCAAAGCACTAAATTCTAAAACTATCAACAAGCTATTATTTTTCCTTGTTTCCGTCTTTCCGAAACATATATGACAAGATATCATTTTTCCTTGTTTCCCAAACAAAAATTACAAATCTATTATCATTCCTTGCTTCTACATACCTGCTTAAATGTAGCTGTTTGGCTAATCCCCTCCAACACCCCCCCCCCCCCCCCCCCCCCCACACGCCCGCCGCGCCGTCACCTCCTCCTCTTATCGGCTGGCTAACGTTTTCCCACCAGTTGACCTCTCTCTCTCTCTCTCTCTCTCTCTCTCTCCACGCACACAACAGGAACAGTTTGTTGGCCCAACAGAAACCGTTGATGGAATGGCGGGCCCATCTTTGAACAACGTAGGCCCCGCCCATACCACACCATAGGATAATCCAAACCGTCCATTTGATGGGCCATAAACGTAAATAGGTTGCGTCCCAAAATATTATTTCCATAGGCTGATCCTAGCCCTCCGATCTAAATAGAAACTACATCTTATGCAACCTCTATAGATTGTAGTGTTGTGAGCATCCTACGGAAATGATTTTTGGGGCACAACCTAATTACATTGTGGCCCATTAAATGGACGGCTCGGATCATCCTATTGTCTGGACGGCACACTTCATTTTCAAAAATATGGGTGGGGCCTAAATTGGTACGAACCACACCATAGGATGATCCAAACCATGGACGGCTTGGATCATCCTATGTTGTGGACGGTACGCTTCAGTTTAAAAAATATCGGTGGGGCCTACGATTGGGCTTTAATGTTAGTGTACGACCAACTCCATAGGATTATCCAAACCATGGACGGCTTGGATCACCCTATGTTGTGGACCGGCCTTAATGTTACTGTACGACCACAGGATGATCCAAACCATTCATTTGATGGGCCAACCCTTTTGGGGGCACAACCCATTTATGTTATGGCCCATCAAATGGACGGCTCGGATCATCCTATGGTCTGGACAGTAGACTTCATTTTCAAAAATATGGGTGGGGCCTAAATTGGGCCTTAATGTTACTGTACGAACCACACCATAGGATGATCCAAACCATGGACGGCTTGGATCATCCTATGTTGTGGACGGTACGCTTCAATTTGAAAAAATATCGGTGGGGCCTACGATTGGGCCTTAGTGTTACTGTACGACCAACTTCATAGGATTATCCAAACCATGGACGGCTTGGATCGTCCTATGTTGTGGACGGGCCTTAATGTTACTTTACGACCAACTCCATAGAATGATCCAAACCATTCATTTGATCGGCCACAATGTAAATAGGTTGTGCCCCCAAAATCATTTTCATAGGATGATCACAACCCTACAATCTATAGAGGTTGCATAAGATGTAGTTTCTATTTAGATCGGATGGCTAGGATCAGCCTTTGGAAATGATATTTTGGGACACAACCTATTTACATTTATGGTCCATAAAATGGACGGTTTGGATTATCCTATGGTGTGGTATGGACGGGGCCTACGTTGTTCAAAGATGGGCCCACCATTCCACCAATGGGGTTTCTGTTGGGCCCACCAACTGTTCCTGTTGTGTGTGTGTGTGGAGAGAGAGAGAGAGAGAGAGAGACCGGTCAAATGGTGGGAAAGTGACATATGTGTTAAACCCTAACGTTTAACGTTAGCCAGCCGTCGGGGGGGGGGGGGGGGGGGGGGGAGCATATCAGCGCCCTATTTATATTTCTGTTGATATGATAATTGTGTTTCCTAGATAAGCCATATTAGTATCAGGAAAGTGCTGCTACTCGGTCTTGTAGCTAAGCTTCTCTATTCGGTCGGGTTAAATACAGTGTGGACCCACATTGTTTTGGTGATCCAAAGCATTCATTTGAAAGTCCCTTATCTAGATAGGGTATCAACAAAAAATCAGACCCATAGGATGATCCTAACCCATCCAACAATGGAGGTAAAAAAAGTGGGAGCATATCAGCGCCCTATTTATATTTCTGTTGATATGATAATTGTGTTTCCTAGATAAGCCATATTAGTATCAGGAAAGTGCTGCTACTCGGTCTTGTAGCTAAGCTTCTCTATTCGGTCGGGTTAAATACAGTGTGGACCCACATTGTTTTGGTGATCCAAAGCATTCATTTGAAAGTCCCTTATCTAGATAGGGTATCAACAAAAAATCAGACCCATAGGATGATCCTAACCCATCCAACAATGGAGGTAAAAATGGGAAAAAATGTGTTTATTTATGTTATAAGGGATTTGCTTGTATGTCTCCATTCATGAGGTCGCTGGTCTGACTTGCAACAGACCCGCAGCAAAAACCCTTCTGCGATGGACGCTAGCAATTCCCATGTTATAATTATGGGGCATGATGAATTCGCATTCCCCTCATGATTCGCACCCCTTCTAAGGTGAATTGTGGCAGACTTTTAACGGTGTTTTTTTTTTACGTGTACAGGGGTGTGAATCATCCGTGAATCATCCTACAGGGGGTGCGATTTTATCATTTCCCTAATTAGATACGCCCCTTTTAGCATTTCCATTAAAGGTGTGATCGTTTCTTTTTTTCTAAATTAACCAAATGCAAGATTAGAAGAGTATTTTCACAGGCATTGGAGTCTCTAGTTACCAAGAAGGCATCCGGCATAGGGTTGATTTAGAACAAACCCTAGAGAACCCTCCCACAGTGGGTAATACTAGATTTTTGTTAGGCTATTGCTGGGGACCACAATTTTTAGTTCGGTCCCACTCTTTCACCAAGTTTAATTAAGACCATATTTATTTGACAAGTTAACTAAAGAAAGATTATTCACCTCAGAAAAAAAAAATCCTCATCAGGCTTACCTCGTCCTGGTCCATCCCCTCTAGTGTATTTTTTTAGCCTGGAATTTATCTAGGAACCTAAGGGTGCACCTTAAATTTTATTAATAAGAAAAAAATAGTTAGAAGAGAAGGACATAGAACCTCGCCTCTAACCCAACAAGATACAAGAAAAGGGAAAAAAATCCCTCACCCCTTTACAAAGAAACAACCTATATTTATTTTGTGCGAATATAAGTAATACCTAATTGGTAGCTTCAAACATTTCCTCTTTTTACACTGGTGTATTTATAACTACTCTAGAGAGGGAAGGAGACATTGGACAGTGAGATGATGCCATTTGACGTAGGTTCCCTGTTGAGAGCCAGAAAAGTCATCTCTCTCTCTCTCTCTCTCTGCTTTTGTAATATCTCGAAAACATATGGAAAGATTTGGGCCCTATTGATTACTAGCAAAATCAAGGGGAATGATATTTTCGCCCCTCTGATGGATAAACACCCCCCCCCCCCCCCCCCCCCCCCCACAACGTTATATCTGTTAAGTTTTAAAGGCAAAGAAAAACGTTAAATGGGTGAATTTATCCTTAAGCAGTGAACCATTCTCACATAAATTGTTAAAGGGGGGGGGGGGGATTTTATCTGTTGGGGATTTTTTTTTTTACGCCGGGGGGAGGGGGATATCATTTTCCCAAAATCAATCATTATTAGCAAATAAGGTCGTTCTTTGGAAATGGAACACTAAAAGTACTATGTATGTAGTTAACCGTGGCGAATATATATCTGTTATTCGGATTTAATATTATACATATATAACATGTGCAGATAAATTTTAGAGGGTATCCAAAGAGATCCTTGAAATTTCAGTCCTCTTCTCAAACTCTAAATGCTTTTTTTAATTTTGGTTTTAATTCCTTACAAAGGAATGCTAAGCCTAGTAGTTGTGAGCATTAAAATGGTGGCTTACCATTATACTCAGCTAGATTAATTTGCTATAGAAGGTGTAACTATGGAAAAGAGTTAGAATGCAATTTTGAAAGACTATAAGTGTTTCTTGTGATGATGTTTAGAGTTTAGGGTTCAGGGTTTAGGATTTTTGTTGTTCATCCTTGTTACATGATGTATAGGGGTTTTGTTGATCGATGTGATTACTTCTTCACATCTCCTTGGTTACTGTTAGACTTGCTAAATTTGCTAGAAGGTACAACTATGGCCGAGCCAGAAAAGTTGGAATAAAAATTTGAAAGGCCATAAGTTTCTTTCAGGATGAATTTAGGGTTTAGTGCTATTAAGTTCTTCACATCTCCTCCTATATGGGAGTTTTGCGACGTTGAGGTTGAGTCGGCATAGACTCCAACAAAAAATGGAAAAAGTAGTCATTAGAGCGGAGAAAAACATTGGATTTGCCTGGATCTTACCCGGGAGAATAGTGGTACAGTAGTGTTTGGTTGTCAACATCGTAGAGTTGTAGTAAGGGGTGTCATTGCCGATAAAGATAGAGGAAAGAGAGAAGGGACAAGGTAAGGGATGTCATTATCGATAAAGAGAGAGGAAAGAGAGAGGGGACAAGGGTGATACATCAGTAATCATGTAATGATTAGCCGGAGCACCCTTGTTTGGTTGCCAATATAGTATTGATATCCCAAGAGACTTTCAAATGCCAAGCAAAACCCCTAAAGTCATACCAACTTATGTGCAACCAAACACACCTGAACAATCTTTCACATCTACGGTTCACCACAAAAAGATGAAGAGCATTAAAAGCTTGGAACATGCATGCTTGGGCCTTCAAAGATTTAGAACCAAAAAAATTATACCTAACGTTCATTTGACCTAAGACATGAAGCTACCTAACCCACCTTCCAAAGAGCTAACTCAACATAAGCATTCAAAAATATTGTTCCGGGATGTCGGATAAATATATAAATATAAAAAATTAAATAAGATCTGCTCATATGCCCTAAAAATATATTTTGAAAGAAGTCTCTATTTTTTTTTTTTTGGGAGCGATAGAAGATATACAAGGCAATGCCTACAAAGTGAATGGTTTAGATCAATCAAAAGTGGGACGCACTATACCACGGAAGATGAGTTGTACGCTTTTGTATTCTAATGAAAATTACTTTAATTTTTAATATGAGGCTGTTTCACATGCGTCACGACATAGTGGAAAGAGGTTCGTCGCATAAGCCACGGCCGTACGATATAATAAACGGTCAAGATTTATTAAGGGTGCAATCTACCACTAAGATGATCCAATGGTGAGATTTACACCCAATACAATGGTTGGATCTCATATTTTCTAACAGAAAGTCCGACTATAATCTGAAAAAAAAAAAAAAATAGAAGAGAATTTACACCATATCTCCCATCCCAATATGTATACCTTAAAAAACCGTCTTTAGTCATCATTTGGATTTAAGGAGTTTTTTTTTGGGTGTAAATTCATACTTTTTATGTAATTACTTGATATTAATTAAAATAAAGAAGTGAAAATCACCACTGGTTTGGCCATTTTAAATGATTCGAGCTCTCTCTCTTTTCTTGCACACACATATACATGAGGAGTCCTTTTTTTAACAAATGGGGATGTA
The DNA here is from genome assembly GCF_043159265.1 of Tasmannia lanceolata. Classification (NCBI taxonomy): domain Eukaryota; kingdom Viridiplantae; phylum Streptophyta; class Magnoliopsida; order Canellales; family Winteraceae; genus Tasmannia; species Tasmannia lanceolata. Next base: position 41,072,679 of record NW_027518689.1, read on the forward strand.
AAACAAACTTTACGCCCATATGGGGGAAATGATATATCCGCCCCTTTTGATCACCAGGAACACCGCCTGTGAGTGTATCAATGACTAAAGAGGGGCTGTTGTACTTATGTCAGAAGAATTCAATGCCCCTGATTGCCACAAAGACTGACAGGGGGTGTTCCTGGTGATCAAAAGGGGCGGATATATCACTTCCCCCATTTTTTCACTTAACATAGGTGTAAAAGTTGTTTTACGCCCATTTTACATCCAAAGAAACAGACCCAAAACAGATTCCCCTTTTTGAGAGCAGCCCTTGTATTTGTTTTCTATGTTAGTGTCTTTAATCACAATAGACATGGCAACTACAACGAGCCAAGGATGTAGTCCATTTATCACATGAGTTCCATCAAGATGGAAACTCCAAGCTGACAAATTGTCCACATTTATTACTGTGGTTTTCAAGCCATTGCTATCCATGACTATATTACCAATCGAACGGTTCTGATCACAAAAATTCAGCAGTATTTAGAGGAAAAAAATTCAAGAAAATACAACCAAACAACATACAATTTTTTCTCAAGAAAAAGTTCTCCAACATTTTTCCAAGAAAGAAAAAATTTTCCTAATAAATTGCCCTGGGCAAGTGGGCAGGCCCCACCCCATCCCCCAAAAAACCAACACTATCAAAATCATTCACTCGTGAGGGCCCACTATAGAGAGAACATAACATAAAAGTCACCGCCCATTTCTAGCCACACGATCAATAGTCATTACCAGCACTTCTCCCAGAATCATTGCCCTTTAAATTTTTAAAAATTGCCATATGCTCCACTTAGGAGTCATGATTCCATATTATGAGCCTAATGAAAAGTAAAACACTATGATGAAATTCCGTGCTCGATTCATTTCTTTTCCACCCAAAAAAAAAGGAAAATGCATCAAACCCAAGAAAAAGAAAGGAACATTCCTGACTTTTCTCGAATAATCGCCATCATAGGCCATCTCCATCGCTGGGCCCACCAATTGAAGGGACTAGATCATGCGGACATCATTGAGTGGGCCCGGATCAGGCTTTTGTTCTCTCTCTTCTTTTTCTTTTTTTTTTGACTCTTCTTCCATTGTCTGACATATACATACCGACATTTCCCAACGAGTCCTAACCAACCGACGGTACAGTTCATAATATATTGAAAAAAGGTGGAAGTAACAAAAAACGAGAGGGGTTGTTCAGTGAAGTAGTAGAATACAGACTGGGTTTCAGAGATGCTTGATTGCCATTTTCACAACCAGACAGAATTTCAATTTTTCTAAGTCTCAAAGTCTCCCAAACGCGTCAGAGTCTTCAATTTTTTACTCAATTCTTAACTCTTATAACATAAAAAAAACCATGAACTGTACAAAAAATAATTCAAAGATACCATGATAGAAACAAAATCACATGTCAAATTCAGAAAAAAGGATAAAAATCTCTCACTGGATTGATTCGAGGAAGGGATTATGAGAAAAATACACCAGCAAAATCCGAACTTATTCCTATTTATTTGACACCCCAATAGGTCACCCATCCTAGTACTACTTTGGCACAAGCACACTTAACTTTAACTCTAGTATTGATAGGATCTAGTCCAAGTATGATCACACCTGCGTAACGTCGAAGTACTGAAAGGATATAGTGCATTTGTACTGGTACGATTGCACTCTCACTTTTGTACCATCTAGTAATAGAACTAATTTACTACTCAGAATGAGTGGCGTTTCACCGGATTGTAAGACGGCTGGCTCGACCGTGGAAGATAGACCATGGACTCCGCAACAGTACACGTATTCTTGCAAGAACTGTAAAGATCAATGAACCCAAATCTGTCGCTGAGAGATCTCGAGACTTTGGCGGACTTCCAACAGTCGCCGGGCGGTCCTAGCCTTTGGTGGTCTTTGGAGCATTCCATGAGGGCGGCGATGAATGGGTCTCTTCCGACAGTCATTGTTTCAAGAATTTTCTTCTTCGATGGAGCGGCCGGAGGAAGAGGAAGCAGATCTAGAGAAGGGTTTTGATTGGAAGAAGGGGAGTTGGATTGTTTGGGGATTCCAGGGTGTTTTTCCCATGAGAAAGGGACACCGGAGAATAAAAGGAGAGATGTTGGACTCATGGGAGAATCTTGGTTGGAAGAAGAAGAAGAGGAAGATTGGGAAGAGGAAGAAGGTGAAGGAAATGAGTAAGAGAAAGATTTGTTATGGAGAGAAGAGGGTTTTCTTCGGATGGGGAATGAAATTTCAGACTCCATTTGGTTTGAGGGAACAAAAATGAGAGAAGATAAATGGCTGTGCTTTTCTCACTCACTCTCTCTGATTTGTTAGTGTTCACTCTCTTTGGTTTGCTAGTGTTCTGTGAATAAATAAGGTTTTGGTTTTCAACTTTGCTTTAATTTTGGTAGGTTAAAGGAGTTGTAAGAAATGGGAAGAGGTGAAAATTCGGGATGGAAATGGAAGGGACTGGTAAGATATGGGCAGTGGTGAAAATAAGGAATGGGAAAGGAAGGGAGAGTTTTGGGGTGTCGTTATTGAAAACAAGGAGTGTGGGGAGAAATGGTAAGAGTGGTGGAGCCGTGGAGGGAGAGTTAAGGAAAACATTGTCATTTGAAAATGACGGAATGCAGAGCCCACCTTAGGACCCTTTCATTTTTTAATGATATATTGCCCCCTTTTTTTCCCTGGGCCAGCCACCTATTGTGTATTTGTGATATGGCCAAAAAAAGGGACGGGAAAAATTGAAGTTTAATACGGTATTGACTAAAACTCAGTAGTTAAAAACGGTTAAATAAAGTGCATTTAATATGTTTAAAACGCATTTTAAACGTTTCCCTAAACAAAACAAGGTTTTTTTTGTCTTCCAGATCAATCATTTCCTGGTTTTTAACAAATTATCTTCATTGGAGCGTTGTCTTGGGGATTTTGTTTCCTGATTTCTCTCCAATTTACACTTCGAGATGGCGATTTGTCGTTTTTTTCTTGGCGGCCAAACATGCCCAAAAAGTATGAAACAAAGTATTAAGGGATTTGCTAGCGTCCATGGCATTTCGCGAATGGCCTGTTGTTAAACGACAAACCTACAAACATGTTAAAAAAGTTGAGGATTGTAGACTGAACAACTACACCCTCTTAAATAACTATGTTTATGACTAGTCTTTTTTCAGTTTAGACTTCCTCACAAAAGTTTTACTAACTATGTTTATTAGGGGTGGCCAACCGGTTCGGTTCTCGTTCTCGGTTCATTTTTTTTCGGTTCTCGGTTCTCGGTTCCATGAACCGTAAGAACCGAACCGAACCGTAGTACACAGTAGGACCGAACCGAACCGGACCGAAAATAATCGGTTCGGTCCGGTTCGGTTCTTCGGTTCTAATGGATAATTATTAATTATTAATTATAATTTATAAAAACTTTTAATTAAAGTTATAATATAAGTTACTTTCTTATTATAAGAATAGTATTAACTATTACTTATTAATATTATAAGTAATTTATATTATTAAGTATATATATAATAGAATATAAAAATATTATATATATATATATATATTCAAAGTTCGGTTCTTCGGTTCCGGAACCGAACCGAGAACATTAGACCCGGAACCGAACCGAAATTTTTCGGTTCTTCATCAGTGGAACCGAACCGGACCAAAAATATTTTTTTACAGTTCGGTTCCGGTTCGGTTCTTCGGTTCCGATTCGGTTCTTCGGTTCTGGTTCGGTTCTGGCCACCCCTAATGTTTATGACCAGTCTTTATAAAGAAGGTGGCCCCGTGAAGAAAGAGGGCAAATATATTATTTCCCCATTTCTTAATGTGCACTTCTTAAAGTGGGTGTGGTGATTGTGGACGGTTGATCTTGTTAGTCCCATCAAGGATATAGATTGGGTCCCAACTCTCCCAGGAGATCCTAGACCCTCGACTTAAAGTATCATAATTCCTAGAAAATTGAGACCATTGATATTTGTATAGTGTATTGAGCCCATGTCTCTATTTTTACTGTGTGAGAGAGAGAGAGAGAGAGAGAGAGAGAGAGAGCTACACTAAAGGGTGCCACATTGTCAAAGCGCATTTATTATTCGTTTAGTGCTATAATAAAAAAGCAGTTGTTGACATGGATCCAATTGGGGCACCCATACGGCTGATAGTTGCACGGGTGCCCTTAAGTTTAGCATTCCTCGAACATTAAATGAGTAAAATTAAAGAGGATTTGTTAGGGACCATGGCAAAACGCATTTCGCGGATGGGCTGTTGCAAATGAGAGCAGCCATGAATCATCATGCACCAGGTAGCCCGCCGTCGGTAAAATGCCTTTTGAGATGCCCCTAGCAAATCCCAAAATTAAATTATATGGTGCATGTGGAGTACGCAAATTGCTCCGCCTAATGGGGGGTACGCTCCGTCTAATGGGGGTACAGCATAAGTGCCACTGCCACCGTTGATATTTAAGAGGGTGTAGTTGTATCAAATATCAAGGGTGTCACCCTAATCACACGTGGAGAGAAGTGTGCTACAGCCCCTCCAGGAAATTCAAGCTTCGGATTCAGTGGGTAGATTATTTTGATTGTGTGGTGTAATGGGTTTATGCATGCTCTTTTTAGTGTTTAGAAGGTGTAATGGGTTTTCCTTTTTTTATAGTTCTCAGAATCTCAGAATTATAGCAGTGTTCTGTCCTTTCTTATTGAGATTTTGTGCTTATTTTTTGGGTTTATGTTTTATTTGAATAGTGATTTTGTGATTTTGTGGGCAATATGAAAAATAACTATGTTTATTCGGCATCCTTGAAGGGATTTTGATGAGGTGTGCTCGAGTAGAGGGATGGACTTTTGCAGTTCTGTTGGATTACGAGCCTCGGTTCAGTGGTTCGGGAATTTGAAAGCATATGAACCAATCGATGAAGAGTGTTAGAGGGAGAGTATGTTTTGGCCAGAAGCTTGATAAACCCATGGAAGAGGAGGCTGGAAGGCTTTGGAACTTGTACAGAGAAATGGTGGGAATAATTTTCATTAATTTTGGGACTTCATTCCCCCTTTTTTCTTGTTAAGAGATGATTTTTGCCCTTGTTTAGTTAATAATACCTTCCTCTGTCTTTCAAATGAAATAATCGTGGATCATTTGAGTCCTGTTGAGCTGATTTCTTTTGTTTTCTACTGTCCAGGACTATTAATGGGTGAAACAAAAGAACAATATTTGCCTTAGCAGTTTTTAGATTAATTTGGAAATCTTCAGTAATTTTCTATTCCCACGTTTCTCTCCCACGTAGAAACTACCGTTTCCTATTCAACCTCTCATTTATGTGGCACTATCTCCTTTAGAAAACGAATTCCATTTCCCTTGGGTGATTCATTTCCAAAACGGTACAATGTGGCACACAAATCCCATTAAATCACATTTTTAACTTCCCTGTTAATAACGTTTCCATTTTCTCTCACACAAACCCCCCATATATGCTCTTTCGTCTGCTTCAACCTTACCGAAGTAGGCAGCTTCTTCTTATTATACTTCTTATGTGGCGTCTTTTCCTATTCCCTTGATTTTAGCCCTTTCGCATTCCAAAATTCCAATTATTCAATGAAAAAGGCAGTTTTCGAAGCATAATCAACAGGGAAATGTCTATTCTCTCACCATTTTTGCATCTATCCCCGTCTACATGCTAATTTTTAGGGTATTATTGTTTTAAACAGTGTGTTAGGATCTGTGGAATCTTCTCCAACTGGGAATGCCGAAAAGAAGTGCTTTGACCTGCAGCGATCCTAATGGAGAAAAACTTCATAATGGTTTCTTAGCCAGAAGTTTTGACTTTTGAGGACTAAAACGAGAATTTATATGGTGGCCGACCGTGAAAACAAAAAGGGCAGAGTGGCCGACCCTTGTTTTTTATCCTGGTCAAAGCCCCTTTTTTTACTTTCCACTTAGATAAAAAATAAGGGGCAGAGTTTTGACACTTTGCCCTTGTTGTTTTCACGGTCGGCCACCATATAAAAACTTAAAAAATTCCTTTTAACAACCATTTTGCCCTTTAATACTTTCTAGAATCTGCCATGGATTAAATGTTTCTCTCTCTCTTTTAATTGTGTTTTGAATTGCAAAGTTGTGTTAATGTCTGGAGTATGAGCTGTTTTTTTTACCATTTAATTTCAGGTTTCAAAGGTGAACTTGCAGAGATTGCACATGGAAGTTCTTCTCTAGAGTTTGGGGTTGTTCAGGATGCAGACCACCTTGATGCAATTGGTAATGTTAGAAATGTTGTTTGGGGTTCTTCACAATCTCCAAATATCAACCGAATTAGTGAAAATTACAGAAAAAAATTAATGTATTGATTGATTCAACATGAATGAATGAGGGAAAGTCCAAAATTTCGCAATTCATCAAAATCGCCCCCAAATTTCGCAATTGAGCGCAAATCTCTGGATTCTGCTCTCTCTCTCTTCTACTTACCTGAAAGGAAAACAAAACAAAACTAGAGCTAAGATCAGGCCACTCTCTTTCTCATTACAGAAGACAACAAAAATCTGAAAAGACTCCTTTGAATAGAAAATCAAATAAAGACGAGAGAGAATTTGAAGAGAAGGAGAGTTGAGAGAGTGATTCGATGCTTCCCTGCCGCCATTGCTACCAAAAAAAGAAGTGGGATGTAAAAAACCAAGTTCGCAACTTGGTTTTTTACATCCCACATCTTCTTCAATAGCTCAAACAAGAAGGAAAATCAAGAACACAACCACAAAATCGAAAGCTTTTCTACACCAATTCTCTTCTCTTGCACACGTATCTCTCTCTTTTTATAAAGAAAGAGATATCAGCAAATCCTCTCAAGAACCAATCAAAAATTAAAGGAAATTTCAACAGCCAATGTCAACTAAAATAAGAGAAGAAACCAATCAAAGTAAGATAAGAAGGATAAGAAAAATGATGTCATCGAGAAAGAGATAAAAGGAAAGTATCAGCAAATCCTCTCAAAAACCAATCAAAATTAAAGGAAATTTCAACAACCAATGGCAACTAAGATAAGAGAAGCAACCAATCAAACTTAGATAAGTATAAGAAAAATGACACTACAAGAAAAGTGACATTCACCGACGGTCATGAACGTCGGTGCATATACCAATGAATGTCGGTGTAACTTACCCCGACACTTTTAGTGAACGTCACTGATACTACCGTGCCTAAAGGTATTTACCGACGTTTATTGCAAAGCGTCAGTGCTACCATTAATACCGGCGTTTATGACCGTTGTTAAAAATAGAAAACAAATGTTGGTGTTAAGGCTATCACCGACGTTTTAAGTAAACCGTTGGTGTATGTAATATTACACCAACGGTCAAGACCGTCATTAAAAGATCCACATGAGCCTTTCGATACATGTCTTTAGCGACGGTTAATACAGCAATGTTTTGGACCATCGGTGAATACCTTATTCAGCGACGTTTTTTTGAGCGTCGGTAACTACACTGAAGCTAAAGACCATCGGTGAATATCAAATTTAGCAACATTTTGTGAGTGTCGGTGAATATACCGACAGTTTAGGACCATCGGTGAATATGCTAATTCTGCGACGTTCTGTGAACGTTGGTATGAACACCGACGTTTTGTGACCGTTGCTGAAGATGTATGTGTAGACACCCCATTTTGACCGGACCCGAGTTTGCGTCACTTGTGCGAAGCCGCGTCAAATCAGTGAGTTGGGGTCTCAAATTGAACCCTGGAGTAGCTTGAGATCTCCCATAAGTCTTTGTAAAATTTCGTCGAGATCCGGGCGCGTTTGCTCAGTGAACGAGCCGAGAAGGAGGCGTAGTAGAAGGGCATAGGGGGGGTGAATTATCTGAAAAGGGGGTTGTCCGCGGGAAAAACAAGGCAAATATATCATTTTCATATAAAAGGGGGGTGCATAATTCCGTCCGGGTTGGGTTTGATTCGCGCGCCCATCAACATTTGTGGGCCCATCAAATGGGTAGTGCGGATATCAACACCCTCATTTTTAATATATAAAAAAATCGCGAAGAAGGGGGGGAGGACTGTTCATTCTCGTTGAAAAAAAGCAGAGAAAAGAGAGAGCGAGAGTAGAGAGTGATTTGGGTTTTCTTTCATTTTTTTTTCTTTTCCCTCCACCGATCGTTCCTCCGATCATTAGTCGGAGATCCAACCTCCGATCCGAGAGAGAGAGAGAGAGAGAGAGAGAGAGAGAGAGAGAGAGAGAGAGAGAGAGAGAGAGAGAGAGAGAGAGAGAGAGAAAGAGAGAGAGAGAGAGAGATTTGGGTTTTTCTTTTTTCTCCGATCTAGCTCCGGTCATACTTCGGTGGATCTCCAATTATTTTTCGGTGGAATTCTTCTTCTCAGGTCAGATATCTTTTATTTTTCTAAATGATTTAGTTCTACTCTTGTTCTTGCTCAAAATATTATTTGAAAGATCTGAGAGAGATTAAGAAAGAGAGTAGATCTGGATCTAGAAAATCAAATTTCTTATTGATCTCACCTGAGATCCGATCCAACCCCAATCTATTAATTTCCTCCATTAAAAACCTTTCCATGATCTTCTCCTTCAAGATTTGTCATCATGTCCTTCATATAAACCCCATTTTCTACATTCGAAACCCTAGATCTGAGTTGTGAAACTAGATCCGACCATTACGATCTTAAATCCGATCTAGCTTTCATTTTCCATCCAATATCCTAGATCCTTATTGTCCATTGATAGATCTAAACCCTAGAGCCTTGGATCTGATGCTTCAGCAGATCTTAATCATCATCGGCCTTCAATTCATTTGGATCTGAGCATTTCCGAGGTTAAAATTGGAGAGGTAGAAGAGGCTTTAGGAGGTAAGTTTGCTTATATATATATATATATATATATATATATATATATATATATATATTATTTATTTATGGAAATTTGAGTTCCAAGCATGTTACTATGCTATGATTTATCATATCCTAGTTATTGGATAATCGGTGAATGAGCTTATATTGATTTCAGTCTCAAGTTATCGGGAATTGCAAAATGTTTTGATCTGTAGATGAAAAGTCTTCTTTGAGACCTTTATTTGGTGATACACGGTCATGATCTTTAGTTAAAAATTGTGATACTTCTTCTATAATCTAGATCTGTTTTCGTATAATGTTTAGTTAGCAGCAAATGATTAGTTCATTGTTTGGGTTTTGTAATAAGGCTTTTGTAATTTGTGGTAATTTTCTCTAGTTGTTCACTGTTGGATTTGTGGATGAGATTTTGTGATCCGTGAGATTCATTTAATATTAGTGGGCTGTAGTTCCATTTGAAAATAGCTGCGAAAGGTCACTCATAATGTGGCAATCTGTCACCTATGTACATTTCAGGTGTATGATTGTAGCTCAGTTGAGGTGTGCTGAAATTCTTGGATGTATATGTCAGAGAGCCTATGTTGTGTGTCTTTTACGTGTATAAACGAGTGTGTGTGCGTATTTTCTTTGTCATCACAGGAAAAAAAAAATATAATGGATGAGGATAAGTAAGCTTTATTTTTAGTAGTTACCTTAGATTTGATCTTAAAATGCTAAAGCTTGATAAATGTCCAAGTTATTTGTTGTCTAAAAATTGATTTTGGTGTATTGAAGTGACCCCTTGATGGTTATGTAAATAAAAAGGATTGGGTAGCAATAACCTTTTTGTTTGTCTATTGGAATTCCTTTGCCAATGTACCTCTGTAAACATTGCATAGAAAATCTGTTCTCATTCTCATGGGGTTGTATCGAATTTTCATTTCAACTGTATACATTGAGCTTGTTTGGAATTTGGGAGTCAAATGAGCTGTATGGTTGCTGTCCTTGAAAAGAGTACTAAATATTTGAAATTCGTTTGATGAGTAAAAGATTTATTTTATAAATCTTATTTTTATTCTTGTTTTTGTTTAGGATAGCACTGCCCGAAATTACCTTGTAGCAATTGAAGTGTTTAGGACATTACTGAATAGATGGACTGGTGTCAGATTGCATTTTAGGTGATCATTTACATTGATTAATTCATGATCTGATCCTAAAGTTGCAATGAGAAAGCAAATTTTATCATGCTCTAAAATGATGATATTATGACACAGTTGTTATACCGTATGCTCATGCATTTCACAGTTGCACATATCTGCTGTCCCATAATTTCATTACTTTGAAATTGTGATTTTTAGTTGAGCTAAATCGTATATCTGCTGTCCCATAATTTCATTACTTTGAAATTGTGATTTTTAGTTAAGCTAAAAAGCGTATCTGCTGTCCATAATCACATATCTGCTGTCCCATAATTTCATTACTTTGAAATTGTGATTTTTTAGTCGAGCTAAAAGGCGTATCTGCTGTCCATAATCACATATCTGCTGTCCCATAATTTCATTACTTTGAAATTGTGATTTTTTTAGTCGAGCTAAAAGGCGTATCTGCTGTCCATAATCACATATCTGTTGTCCCATAATTTCATTACTTTGAAATTGTGATTTTTAGTTGAGCTAAATCGTATATCTGTTGTCCCATAATTTCATTACTTTGAAATTGTGATTTTTAGTTGAGCTAAAAAAGCGCATCTGTTGTCCTTCATTACATAATTGTTGTCCTAACAGGTTACATGGTCTAGGATTTGTGATTTTGGGTTAAAAAAAGAAGAAAAAGAAGAAGAAGAAGAATGAGATGCATAGACTATTTTACAAGTTTCAGCAATTTATTTGATAATCAAATTTTGGTAATTCTGTTTTACTTGGGATTCACGGATAATGAAAAAGGTCATATGTTTAATCCTACCTTATTTTAAAAGGATGATCCATTTTTGTTTAAATCTGAAATGTGTATGAGAAGTGTCTATTTCAGCAAGTTTATAACCTTGATAAGACACTGTAGGATTTTGGTTATAAAGTAGATTTGAAATTTTGTTTGTTAAAACAGGGTAGTGTCTGTAGCTATTCTTGTATAAACTAAGAGTGACACTATCATGTTTTAATAGTAGCAAAGGTCCAAATGATATTAAAGATCAAGGAGTATTTATTTTCAAATATGTCATTTCTTAGATCTGTAAAGAATGAAGACAGTTTATTGCATTCGTTGGTTTACTCACCAATTGCATTACTATTGTTCGAACCATATTTATACATTGTAATCCTTGTAGAAGGGTCTTAGAAATAGACCCTGAGTGGTTATCAAAGCAGTGTTTCTAAGAATTGTATGTAATGCTCTTTTCCTTTTGTGCCGCTTATGCATGTAGAGGTTGTTCATGGTACTTCTCCATCATATAGAGAAATAAGAGTTTCCGCGATAATTGTTCTTCTTTATAGATTTATTGAGTGATCTTGGCCTTTGAATGATAGCATAGTAACCCTCAAAGCATGATGAGAATACTTTTTAGGAAGGTTTCCTTGCTTATTACAGTTCACTTAAGAATGATGTCAACGCTATCTGGTTGATTTGAGAATATCCAGTACACTAATTTCATATTATTAGAAATGGTGTAATAACTATAAGAATATTTTGATTTACAGATATGAATGTTGCCATGATTAGTCATCACTTAGGCTGCTTAAAATGGTAATAAACGATCTAGTTGGGCACATCTGCTTGAGTTCATTGAGCTATACATGTTCATTTGCAGAATTTGTATATTCCTTTTAGCATTGTCTTTATATCCTTTTGGTCTTATATTGTGTTAACAGTTAACACAGTATTTATACTATCATAAATTTATGATATGCCTCTATTACTTTGCATTTTTCTAAATCAGTTTCACTTTCTTTTGACAATGGTTTCTAATGCAACATATTTCCGATTAAGTTGATATCTGAACTGATTAAGATGTAGCAAGACAAGTATGATGTTGTTGTGAGAATACTATAGTGTAAGTATATGTAGCTCCTCTTTGTGATTCACATTATTTCTTTTGTTTTGCAAGTATTCTTTACCTTTGAAATTGTAAAATTTGTTTAGGTAAGGGCAATGAGGACGATAGTCGGAGCCTCCCCTTTAGAGAGACAATTTGTGTCTCTATAGAGCAAGCCCAACCTCCGGAGACTTGCTTGGTCCAAGTAATGTCCCCCTCTCTATTTTAGTAGACTTCTCTAGTCTTTTTAGAAACCTTTAGATGATAGTTTCTCTTCCTCATTTAGGAGACCATTGTGGTCTTATTAGCGAGTTTCATCATAGGAGACACTCTTTGTCTCGTTAGGCAGCTCTCCTCTGAGAGCAAGCCTCGTGGCTTAGAGTCCGCCTTTTCCCATTGGAGGCATACAGTGCCTCATTTATAGAACCTTCCCGGTTTGTCTCTCTTTTGAGTTAGAAGACATGTTATGTCTTATTCGTCCCCTTTTATTGAGTGTTAGAGAGTCTTTGACTCATTTATCCTTTCTAGTGGTAGTATTAGAGAGTCTTTGACTCATTCTTCCTTTAAGTTGTAGTATTAGAGAGCTTTTGGCTCACTCGTCCTTTGGATGGCATTGTTAGAGAGTCTTTGATTCACTCGTCCTTTGATAGCGATATTAGAGAGTCTTTGACTCATTTTCCCCTTTTCTATAGTTGTTTTTAGGAGTTTCTCCTTAGTGTTGTAGTCACTCTTGTTTGTCTGAGACTTGTCCAGTCTCATTAGAGCTTTGCCTTTTGGGTCTTAGATCATTTCGTCATTCTTGATAGTTAGCTTATTTTGTTTAGGGGTTTCCCCCGTTAGCCCTAGGGTTTGACCCTAGGGTGTTGCTTTGCATTTTCCCTTACGTCTCTGACCAAAAGGGTGAAATCATAAATTAAAAATCTAAAAACATCAGAAATTTGAAATCCAAAAATATTTGAAAAGCTTTAAAACCCAAAAACATTGAATATATTTAAAACTCAAAAACATTAGAAATTTAAAACATAAAAAAAAAACATTTGAAAACCCCAAAAGAAATCTAAAGTGTTGAGTGTTTTAAAAATAGTAATTAGGAGAGTTCGTTTCGAACTACGTTGGCTTGATCATCTTTCACGAGGTACGTAGTGCAGCTTGGGATCTTTATCCCAAGTCCAGCCAAACCTTTAAAAATAAATTTGTCAAACTTTCCAAAAATGCAAAAACTTCTTCAAAACCTTTTTCAAAGAGATCTTCCCCTAGAGTTAGGAGTCCATCCTAGCCGTTTGGTTTGTTTTAGAGTTAGGAGTCTATCCTGATTTGTTTGATATGGTGTGTCCTGTCGTGTGAGTGTCCCTAGAGTTAGGAGGCCTCGAGTCGATCAGTTTGACATTTAGTCGAACCGATGGCTAGACTAGGAAGCATATAGTCAGCCCATGGTTTTCATTAGGTTGTACAGCCTAGATACACATAGGTTATAGGACCCACCTGCATTAGCTTAAGGCTAATCAACTTGCATTAGTTAGGACATATAGAGAGTCCTAAAAATTACAATTCACATGAATTTAAGCAGTTATACAAAAAGCTTTAAAAATCAGTCAAGTCTAGTGGATCGAGTCTAGGTTAGTGGTTCTAGATGGTTAGGCATCGTAGTTAGAATAGGTCATCGAACTACGTGGACTCCGATTCTTCCTGAGGCCGGGATACGTAGAGCAGTTGGGATGGACGGCCATCTTGGTCCGAGTCAGGTCGCATTAGAGTTAGGATTTGTTCTGTCCTGTCATATATATATATGATTGATTTGTATTTTATGTTTTGATGTGTTTTCTTACTTTCTTGTACTGATACTATACCTTTAGCTATAGCTTGCATGTGTTTGCACATCAGAACTTAGACACCCATTAGGCATGTCACTCATAACCTAGCTATGCTTAGGGGACACATCTTTCATTTTATTTTATATGTGTTTATTATCTTTATCCTCAGGAAATGCATGCTTAGGTAGACGACTCCTGAGGATTGTTCCCATTTCACATGATTTTTACCCAAACTTCTTTGGAGTTAATAAAAATGGCATAAGAGACCAAGTGTTTGCACTCGGACGAATTGGGGGTGCTCTCAGACCTTCCCCATTCGTAACCAGGCACGAACTCATATATATTTCTGGTTATCCATTGCACAGAGGATTTGATTTTAGGGTTCCATGGCATATCCATGGATGGCGACTCTGAGTTTATTTCAGGTATGTCTTGGTTTCGAGCCTTGGCTCCGGATCGAGACATATCTCTTTCTTTTTATATCGCCACTCGTACTATGCTATGAGGGTGGCATTCGTTTTGAGAGTTCCTTGGTAGAGCTCTCCTTCACACGTGGATGATCCAGAGGGTGGTAGGGACTTGTTCCCTCACCGCCGTTCTCGGATCGGGGTCCACAGTATGGCCGTAGTTTGATTGTGAGAATCACCGACGGTCCTGACCGTCGGTAAATATTGATTTTTTTTTAAATCTCTTTATTGGGATACAACCTGTAATATGGCATTCTAACAACCTCACACTACAATCCATCGTATTGGGATACAACCTGTAATATGGCATTCAAACAACCTCAATCTACAATGGCATTGAATCTCACACTACAATGGGATACAATCTTATTATACAAACAACCTATAATACATGTAATATGGGATACAATTTTAACCAAAAATTACGGTTCAGCTCCCGCTAAAGCTAATTTATTCGATGCCAATCACCAAAAAGAGGTAGTTTTTCATCAACATTAGCTAAAAGATAAAGAGGGACAAATACCAATTAGCCACCTCCAGATCCATACTTCTTCCCAAGCACAATCATCTATAACTTGTCATAACCAGCGAGCACACCAACACCGGCAATAGCAGGTAGGATATTTGCATCCGCCCCTTTGAACAGAGATTTAGCCCCTTCTTTTTGAAGGATTTGAGAGAATGCATCCATGGAGCTCTTGTACTTAACGGCTACACCAGAGGTTATCATCATTCTTCTACGAACGGTGTCAATAGGGTAGGATGCAAGACCAACACCATTTGTGATCACACAACCAAGGGCAAAACTCGCAAAAAAGCTATCCTGAAATCACCCAACTGATTTGGTTCTTCATAGGTGCTATAATCACTAATTCGATTGGCCCCCAAATGGCATGCTTTATAGGGATAACAACAAGAGGGTGAAAGAGAACTAACCTTGTTTTTACCTCAATTATTGATCCCAGACCAGCAGTAAAACAGTGAGGAAGATGATCAACCCATTGGGAGAAATGGTGAGAAAAGATTTGCAGGTGAATAAGACACATTTAGAAGACAAAAATCATGATATTCGTTTGAAAAATAACAACCCATGAAAATCCCAACAGAAACCCCATAAAAGTTTCAAAATCACCCATGATAATTCCTAGAAAAACCCAAATTATTATATGAAAATAGTTCCCACATTCTACCATTAAAAATACCCCATGATAATAAGAAGAAAAAAACCCAATTCCATTGGTTTGAAAAAGAAAACTCATTGATAATCCCTAAAAAAACCCATATTGACATGAAACAACAGATGATAAACCCCAAACTGAAACACGAAAAAAGAATCAAAATATTAAATGCATTAGAAGAAACCCTAGCTAGACTGAATAAAATCGAACAATGACTTTTAAACTATATATATATATATATATATATATATATATATATAAAAGCTAAAAATATGAGTAAATGCATTAAAATAAAGCCCTCACAACTAAGAATGGAACATTTATCAAGCCCTCACAACTAAGAAATGCTCATACCCAACCAGATCTTAAATTTTTTCTCTTGCTGGAACATTTTTTCTCTTGAAACCCTGAACAACTAAAAAATGCTCATACCCAGCCAGATCTCAAATGAGTGTGAATTTATCACTGCCCAAAACTTCGAACCAAAAACTGAAATATATTATCTCATCATCCACTCTATTATCATCTTCCTCTTACACTTTTTGAAATTGAGAGAGAAATGAATGCAACACAGACGATACAAAGACAAAAACAGAGATCAAATAGCAAGGATCAAAGACATCAGCAAACGACTAGGTATTAAGAAAATAGAAAGCAAATAGAAGTCCGAAAGGGGATCTGTAAACAACATAAACAAATGACAAAATAAGAGTGGAATTAGAAAGGAAGAATGAGAGGGATGTTACCTATTTCGTTGTCTTCTTCTTGTTGGAAGGAAGCACGATGATCTGTGAACAACATAAACAAATGACAAAATACTCGTTGTTGCTCAAATTAAAGTGATTTCTAGATGATGCTAAATCGGTTTGGGGGTATTTCCAGAAAAAAATGGGGTCTGATGGAGGTGGAATGGTTTGATCCCTGACTTTGGGATGGGGTTTGTGGCTAGTCGTGGTGGAGAGGCACGGAGATAGAGGTGGTGGTGGAGGCCGTGTTTTGGGGGTTCCAAAACCTCTTCTTCTTCCTTCAAACCCTAAAAACCCTTGCCAACCTCTACTTCAGAAAGCCCTAAAAACAAAAAAAATAGGTGATACGAAATAGGGAGTCTTGAGGATTTCAATTTGGAGGGGAAAAAGGGTCTTTCTAGGGTTTCAATTTCGAAGGGTCTGTGGGAAAATTAAAATGGCGCGCGTGTGCGAAAACAGGATCGACTTTTGATCGACTTTAATCTTTATTTGATTCACCGACGTTCAATTAATATCGTCGGTGGTTCTTACTTCACCGATAGCTATCTAACGTCAGTATTTCCCAACACAATTACCAAATTGATTACCGACGTTTTATTCACAAAACGTTGGTGAATACATATATGTAGCGACGTTCAGTAAATGTCGGTAAATATATACAGGTATCTTTTTGGGCGTGAGAAGTTAGCAGCGCGGAAATAACCCTTCACCGTCGTTTTGTTTATGAACGCTAGTGTATATATAGTTTTAGGGACGTTTTTTGTTAACGCCGGTAATCACCTTTTTTCTTGTAGTGTGATGTCATCCCTCCAATTTTTGATAAGGGAAGTGATAATTAATAGGGACACCCACCCCAATACACGACCCATTGAATTCTTCTCACGACCCTCTTTAGTCATTGATGCACTGACACAGGTCAGATAGAGCTACTTATGGGGGCCTATGCTGCTTATTAGCTTCTTCCGGTGGGTCAGATGGAGGTTCATTGGTCACAAATGGAGAACTCGAATGAGATGCTTCACTCGTCGCTGCCCAGGTAGACACTTTTCACTTCCGGGCTTCCACTGCATTGGATGATGGACCAGAAGAGGTGTCACCAGCCCAGGTATCGAAGACAAAGATATAGAAGAGGCAGATGGATGTTCATTTGATTGCTTCAGTTCCGGTGAATCGCAAGGGGAAGAAGCAGTGGATTCTGTCGATGGACTCGAATATGGAGATGGAGATTAGCTGGTTCTTGGTTCTGATGATTACCCTTCCTCTTGTTCAGATGCTTACCTCGGGCTTGGATCCATTGATTGGGGAACTATTGGACCGATAGTTGGCAGCTTAGAGGGGAGCAAAAGAAAAGACTGGTGGAAATTGGATCGAATAGAAAGGTGGGGCCGGATAGAGAAGAGGGGGAACTAAGAGACTTCGCCTTCCTCTCCGGCCGGTAGCAGGTAGTGCCGTATTGGGCGGGCTCTGTGCCGATTGATCAGAGCTTGGATCATATTCAGAACCAGGAGAGTTGGTCAATTTACAAAGGATTTACAATGCTAATTTGAATTCACTCCTAATGCATTTGTGGTGAAGGACCTCAGGGGAAACTTATGAGTAAAGGCAGGGAGCATGGGGGGCTGTATGCTTTTGATGATGATAGGATGAAGGTAATGACTATGGCAGCTAAGGATGATCCACAAGGGACACTTTTTCAAGCAATTTTTTGGCTTGGTCATGCTTTTTTTTTTTTCTGTCATAGATAGTCTTGCGAGACAGAAAGAACTCCCAAGTTATGTTAATTCTTCTCATAAAGATTTTGTGAATAGCTATAAATATGGAAAAACATATACAGCTCCCCTTTCCAGCAGTAAGCATATGAAGATATTCAGAATCGGCGCATTTATCATGTCCCTAAACTTTTTAAGAAGGCAGGCCCTACCCATTTTTTTTCAAAATGAACTGTGCGGCTCACACCACAGGATGATCCAAACCGTCCATTTGCTTGTGCCCCAAAAAATTACCACTATAGGATGAACTTAGCCCCACCCTCTATAGGTCAGAGGGTTCTGATCATCCTATGGAAATCATTTTTTGGGGCACAAGCTATTTACATTGTGGCCCATCAATTGAATTGATGGTTTCGATCATCTATGGTGTGGGCTGTAGAGTCAACTTTGAAAAATACTTTGGCTCAATATAAATAGGCTTTTACCTGAAAATCGTCTCCATATCTAATCTAATCTAATCTAATCTAATTATATATAAGTAAAGCTGAATGTGGGACAACGTGGTGCTGCCATGTGTCCCCCCTATACATGCAGCTTCTATGTGTAGCTCATTTTAAAGAGAAAGGGTAATATACACTGTATTTCTGTGTATAGAAAGGAATTCTATAATTTAATGCCATAATTTATATTTCTCTTATCACCAACGAGATTAGAAAAAGTAGCTTTTTTTTTTGGAGTGATAAATCGACTCCCCATGTGTCTTTCTCTCTCCTCTAGGTTAGAGAGAGAAAGAGGAGAGATAGACACATGGGGAGTCAATTTATCCATTTGGGGATACATGGCAGCTTCTATGTGTAGCTCATTTTAAAGAGAAATGGTAATATACACTGTATTTCTGTGTATAGAAAGGAATTCTATAATTTAATGCCATAATTTATATTTCTCTTATCACCAACGAGATTTGAAAAAGTAGCTATTTTTTTGGGAGTGATAAATCGACTCCCCATGTGTCTTTCTCTCTCCTCTAGGTTAGAGAGAGAAAGAGGAGAGAGATAGACACATGGGGAGTCACTTTATCCATTTGGGGAGTCGATTTATCACTGCCCTTTTTTTATATATATATTTTTTTGCTAATACGACAACTGCTCATATAAAAATCTCTATAGTTTGAAGAGTTAGGATCATATTAGGGTGATTATTTTTTGGGCAAGGCCCTGTATGGTGGGTCGCAACAAATGAACGGTTTGGATCTTCGAATAAAGTGACCTCATGTGATTTTTTATATATTTTAAGATGCACTATTTATGGTGTGCTCTTTTTTCAAAGATCTCAAGTGTTCATAATAGAGAAGGGAGGGAGTACTGTGAGAGAATGGGTGGGGCCCACCTTGAAAAAGGCTCCACCCTTGATATTTGATCCAACAGCAGCCCCTTAAACCGATGGATATTCTAAGCAGTTTTACAAGGCTTATTAGGTGGGATATTCCATCTCATCTACTCAGTCCCAAGATACGTTACTTCTATTATTCTTTATTTCTTTCTATTCGTTTGTGTTGGTTCATATCTACTAGATTTTTTATGAACACTTTGCTCTTTTTAAAAATAAGTTACTTTTGGTTCAAGTAACATAATCGTCTCCTATTAATTCTCTTCATATGAAACATGCCCCTATTCATTAGGTTATTAATTTTAACGATAAACAAATCATCTAGGAGAGAAATCACTCTCAAATTTTTTTGAGAGACACCCCTATTAATTAGCTTTTGAAATTCCTATTAATTCAGTTAGAAAATCACTCTCAATTTTTTTTTAAGAGACATCCCTATTAATTAGCTTTTGAAATTCCTATTAATTCAGTTAGTGTGAAAACTGCTCCTATTAATTAGCTTTTTCAAAAAATAAGCTATAAAGCATTCTTTTTTGGCCGCCCCGTGCATCGCACGGGTCTGCAACAAGTTGGAATAAAGGTTGCAATGAATTGTCTAATAAATATGTGTTATATGGTGTTTGTACGGAAGTGCACGCATTTTTTTTTCAAAATCAAGTGGTGTCCACCTTCTTCAAAGATCTAAACAATTCAATTAGTAGACCCTAGCATAAATATTTCCTACCACGGAAGTCATCTTCATTGGATGATCCTATCTCTTTGATCTTATTTATAGATCAAAGGATCATTTCCATACGATCCAATCTACAGAGGAATCCATAATATGCAGTTTCTTTTTAGATCGGAGGGCTAGAATCCTCTATGGAAATGTTTTTTCTGGGCACAATCCGATCTACAGAGGTTTCCATAATATGCAGTTTCTTTTTAGATTGGAGGGCTAGGATCATCTATGGAAATGATTTTTCTGGGCACAACTTATTTACATTGTGGCCCATTTACAGTTCATTTTCAAAAATATGGGTAGGGGATTCCTTCTTCAAGGATTTAAAAAAAAAATTCTTGGGCCTCCCAACTGTTCATTTTGGGGGGGGGGGGGGGGGGGAGGGAGAGAGAGAGAGAGAGAGAGAGAGAGAGAGAGAGCAAGTTTGTAGTAGCGTTGTACAGGTTGTGGCTGAGCTACAACTGGTAAGGGGGGTGAATTTAGCCTACAAGGTGGTGAATTATTACTACGCAATAAGTTATTATTGATTATTTTAGATACATATACTATTATATCATCGTTGTTTATTTGTAGGGACTTAGATACGAGCTAATACTTGCTATTAAATATTTATTTTTAGGGAAAATTACATTTACACCCCCTCTAGTTTCTAACACATCCACATCCACCGCTATAGTTTAAAACATGACAAATACACCCCTATAGTTTCAATTTGTTTAAGGTTTGCCCCCTCAACTGAAGGTTCGTCCATAGATTGAAGGGTTAGGATGATCCAATGGAGCTGATTTTTTGGGCACACCCTATCTATGTCAGGACCCATCAAATGAACGCTTTGGATCATCCAAATAATGTGGGTCCACATTATTTGGATGATTTTTTGGTAGTGTTTGGATTCGGGTATGGGCCCACATTATTTGGATGATCCAAAGCGTTCATTTGATGGGTCCTGACATAGATAGGGTGTGCCCAAAAAATCAGCTCCATCGGATCATCCTAACCCTTCAATCTATGGACGAACCTTCAGCTGAGGGGGCAAACCTTAAACAAATTGAACTACGGGGATGTATTTGTCACGTTTTGAACTATAGGGGTGGAAGTGGATATGTCAGAAACTAGAGGGGGTGTAAATGTAATTATCCCTTATTTTTATAATTACGCTCAATTTCAATATACAACTACATTTTCAATAAAATATATATTGTAATAGAAGGGTGATAATTAAACATTGCGAGTATATACATACCAACTTTAAATGAAAAAATAGGGAGCAAAAAAAACATGAATAGGTAACAAATACCATATGAGCTACCGTAAAAAAATTAAAATGTCACCATAAGTAAATCGCTATAGTGAGTATTCACTTGTGGTATTCTGCATTTCCGACCCTAAAATGTAAATTAATCAATGGATCATAGTTTAAAAACTCCCCCATGTCATTGTGGGGTCCCTCAAGTTGACTACGTTTTATTTATTTTTTACCATGGCCGCGTTATTGTTTCTCTTCGAGTCTTGTACACCTTTTTAATTAAAAAGTCAATTAAAACTCCTTTGACTCAACTAAGAACTCATCATGTCAACCGAGTACTCGACTGAGTCATACCCACTAGGATTTGTTTTGGTCGTGTTTTAACCTACATTTGCGTTGAAACAATGCAATAGACTATTTAAAGATACAGAAAATTGTGAATCTATTATTAGAGGAAGATAAATATAATACCAGTATGTTGCATCATGAAAGACTCAAATATATATAAAGAATATGATGTTCATTATAAATTAACCAATAATATATTAAAAGCGATATAAGGATGTGAGCTAATATTAGAGGACAATAACTATGAGAGGAATGATAAACTGAAAGGCGCCCTCGGAAAAACCAGCAACAAGGCCACCCCTATTGGTCCATCTTAGCTTCCTTGCTAAAACCAGCTACAAGGTCTCCCGCATTGGTCCATCTCAACAAATTTTATTTATGAGGGTACAAAAAGGGTAAATGAAATATTTTACCCTTAGGTCACCCGTTTGTAGTGTAATGGGGCAGTCATAAAACACTTAAGAGGGGATTGGACAAAGAATACAAGGGGGCGAAATACATCACTTCCTACAGAAAAAATATGAAAATGAAACAGGTAAGTGTAAGATTAATGCAACAATAAATGCAATGTTGAAAGGGAGCAATAGGAGAACCCTTGTAGCTAGTTTTTTTGAAAGGGCACCCCTTCAATTTATCATTTCTCTGACTATAATAGTAGGAATTGGCCCAAACCCAACTTGAGTAAGCTTAAATTTGGTCCAAACACTGGCCCAATGTAGATTATTGCTTGAACTTTCAGGCTACCCAACTCAAATTCACACGTGAAATAAATATGCCGACCTACCAGTTTTATCAAGACACCCATTAGAAAAAATAACTCTAATATCCTTCTTTCATATTAAAGTTAAAAAAAGGGCGCTGATATTCCCCCCGCCCCCCTTAGGCTATTTCCCCCCTTGACGGCTGGCTAACGTTAAACGTTAGGATGTGTCACTTTCTCTCTCTCTCTCTCTCTCTCTCTCTCTCTCCACAGACACACAAACAACAGGAACAGTTGGTGGGCCCAACAGAAACCGTTGGTGGAATGGTGGGCCCATCTTTAAACAACGTAGGCCCCACCCATACCATCGCAGGATAATCCAAACCGTCCATTTGATGGGCCATAAATGTAAATAGGTTGCGTCCCAAAATAAGATTTCCATAGGCTGATCCTAGCCCTCCGATCTAAATAGAAACTACATCTTATGCAACCTCTATAGATTGTAGGGTTGTGATCATCCTATGGAAATGATTTTTGGGGCACAACCTATTTACATTGTGGCCCATCAAATGAATGGTTTGGATCATTCTATGGAGTTGGTCGTAAAGTAACATTAAGGCCCGTCCACAACATAGGACGATCCAAGCCGTCCATGGTTTGGATAATCCTATGGAGTTGGTAGTACAGTAACATTAAGACCCAATCGTAGGCTCCACTGATTTTTTTCAAATCGAAGCGTACCGTCCACAACATAGGATGATCCAAGCCGTCCATGGTTTGGATCCTCCTATGGTGTGGTTCGTACAGTAGCATTAAGGCCCAATTTAGGCCCCACCCATATTTTTGAAAATGAAGTGTACCATCCAGACCATAGGATGATCCGAGCCGTCCATTTGATGGGCCATAACGTAAATGGGTTGTGCCCCCAAAAGGGTTGGCCCATCAAATGAATGGTTTGGATCATCCTGTGGTCGTACAGTAACATTAAGGCCCGTTCACAACATACGATGATCCAAGCCGTCCATGGTTTGGATAATCCTATGGAGTTGGTCGTACACTAACTTTAAGGCCCAATCGTAGGCCCCACCGATATTTTTCAAATTGAAGCGTACCGTCCACAACATAGAATGATCCAAGCCGTCCATGGTTTGGATCATCCTATGGTGTGGTTCGTACCAATTTAGGCCCCACCCATATTTTTGAAAATGAAGTGTACCGTCCAGACCATTGGATGATCCGAGCTGTCCATTTCCATTTGATGGGCCACAATGTAAATAGGTTGTGCCCCAAAAATCATCTCGATCAATACCCTACAATCTATAGAGGTTGCATAAGATGTAGTTTCTATTTAGATCGGAGGGCTAGGATCTGCCTATGGAAAAATATTTTGGGACGCAACCTATTTACGTTTATGGCCCATCAAATAGACGGTTTGGATTATCCTATATATAGTGTGGTATGGGCGGGGCCTACGTTGTTCAAAGATGGGCCCACCATTCCACCAATGGTTTCTGTTGGGCCCACCAACTGTTCCTGTTGTGTGTGTGGAGAGAGGGAGAGAGAGAGAGAGAGAGAGAGAGAGAGAGAGAGAGAGAGAGAGAGAGCGGTCAAATGGTGAGAATAATTTAGCCAGCCCAGGGGGGGGGGGGGGAGAGAGAGAATATCAGCGCCCTAAGAAACCTGTCAACGATTTTTATTTCCTCTGCAAAAAGAGAAGATACCAATGTAGAATGAGTTTGATTTCTTCTCAAACCATGGAGTTGCCAAAATTAGAATCGCATCCAAATAAGAAATTTGGCAATCAAAGAACCCTTTTGTGAGAAAATCAAACCCCTTCGAGCACAATAAAAAGAAGAAGACAAATTCAATTTAAATCTTAAATCTTACTTAAAAATAGAAAAATAAACTAAGGACAAGGTCTTCCTATGGATGTGGTTTAACCCAAAAGTTTGAATGCTTCGAAGGATTGCGAAGCCGAGGGGGATATTGATACCTTCCAAAATGTTGCTTGATCGCGTACTTCTCTAAGTAAAACATCCTTAGATCCCGTCCCCAAATTTCACCTTGAATTAAACAAGTGCAGTTCCCATTGAATGTCAACACGGAGCAGCTGTCCCCCAAGAACCTGGTGGTGTAACCTATGCTTTCCAACAAAACCAACTTCGGAAAACTGCAATATAGTTTGAAAACATGAGAGGTTTTACTAGCATATGCTGGTGGAAAGCAATATCCTAAAATAACCAGCAAATCTCCATATGATTCTATCAAATAGAAGCGTTGTATCCTTTGTTGACTTTAGATCGTTTAGTACTATGCATATGAAGCCGTGCAAATATACTAGAATACAAAAGGAATATGAAACTTACCTCGATCTCCCATGGTGGTGGATCAAACGGGATGATCTTCTACTGCCTCTCTAGTTTGCCTGATCTCTCGTGGGGGAGATCTCTTTATGACAGGTTAGACGGTAGCAGAGACCATCCCCTTTACTTATAGATAAAGATCTCCTAGAGTCACGCCCACAATAGAACTCTAATTGACTTAATCTATTTAATCAACGGATACAATTGCTAATCTAAAGCTACACTAATCATCCATGTCTCGATAGGGATGAGATGCACTGATTACCCTTATACCCTTAACTAATCACTTTGGAAACAGGTAACTCCAGTAATTTCACATTTAATCTCATTCTTCAATCTAGACCGTCGATCTTAGATCAATGATTGACCACATAAGATCTTACATCCTTTGCTTACCGTCTTTCAGTTTGATCAACTGCATTAGTTTGGGTGGTAATTCTGACACAACACTGCACCACTGTCTCCAATGTCTACGCTTGGGTACCAGATTAGAAGTCCCAAGATCCCCACTAACAGTTATGGCATAAAAATTTCCCTTATAGAATATGAAATCATCGTACTCACAATCTTTTTTTCCAATGGAAGTCCATTTTTTTTCTCCAATTCGATAGGAGAATAATCTTCCACAATGAGAAAGGACCACAACTACACAGTTCTCCATGGTTTTATCAAAAGTGGGTGGAGAAAATACCATTGCCTTCTTGATGTAACATGGGTATTGAACGTAATCTTGATGTAACATTTTATGGAATAAAATTTTGCATGGAAGCTGGATTTTGGTTCTTGAAAACGGGTTCAAGAGAAAATAGTCTTTAACCCCATTCTTTACCAGATCTCCGGAGATCATTATTATCCACTGACCAGAAGATCCACAGCAATAAGCTCCACGAGCCTCTGGCAACTTGAACTCGTAAACTTTGCTGTCGTATGGGCTGCAAAAACTCCGTGTCTCGCCGATTTGAGCCTGGTAGAGCAGAAGCCATGGTAATTGAGATGCTGGGTGAGGATTCTCTGTCATTATCGCTCTCCACCGCATGCATACAGCACCGCAACGGATATGATCTTTGAGGGATAGCCGATAGAGAATGAGAACCATGATGGCTGTGGGAAGTTCAGCCCACCCCCATTGATTTTTCTTTCACTTTCAGAAAGAAAGAAGAAAGCTAATTTTGGTTGAGCATCCAGAACCCTAACAGAAAACTCTTAAAATTATCATTGATAAAGAGAGAGGAGTTTCCCTCTATTAATTTTACACTGGAAAACAGAAATAGAAACTCTACAATAAAAAGGTAAGAGGAAAGAGAGATAGAGAGTTATCGACCCAAGATACTTTTTGTAAATGTGTTTGGCAAGGCTCCTCATGAGGCGAGAATGAGAAGCCTTGCCGAACAAGTAGGTATCTAGAATCCTACTTTTTAGCATGCATAATTTTAGAAACGTACCTTACCGGGTCAGTTTAAGTTTTTACAGATTTTTTTTGCATTTCTCATTCAACACACCTATAAAAGAGAGAATTCAGTAAATAGATGGTATTTGTCGAAAGGGAAAAACTTCCGGTACTTAAAAAGTTATATGCACTCTCTTGTTTTGGTTACGTCACTCCTCACTCACCTATATCAAGAGAAATCAATTAGTGAGTTTTTATATGATGAGAGGCCTTAGAGTCCATTATTTTTCAAAAAAGTACCATACGGCACACACCATACATAGGATGATTCAAACCGTCCATAAGATGGGACAAAACCTAAATAGGTTGTGCCCCAAAAATCATTTCCGTAGGTCCTAAGTCCTAACCATCTGATCTATGTATTTTTTGAAAAATAATGGACTCTAAGGCCTTTCATCATATAAAAACTCTACGAGAGCAAGTGTTCACAGGTTGTAGTGGGAGTACAAAATGCCTATGTCTTTCAAAACTCATGTGGGGAAAAAAACGTAGGGATCATAGGGATGGATTCGCCATCATGCCCTATGCTAGTGGCTAGGGGTGCAAGTTTGGCCGTGTGAGCCTTGACCCGTCCTGAGCCCGAACAGGGTTTTGGCTAGATTTTCCAACCCTTGGGTTCATTTTTTAGGCCCTGACTCAGGGTCAGGTTGGGCTAAGAGTTGATACCTAGGGCCAACCCGACCCGACCCTATTTACACTTTTACATAAATGTATTTTTTATCTCATTCTCAAATTATATGCAACAACCTCATTTCTCTTCATTTATTGGTGCCAATTAGCATACCACTGTTTTCACGTTGTAATGTTGTATTGGAAATTGATTTTTCTGTTCTCATTTTTCGATCTATTTGGTTTTGGTTATGTATTTATGTGACCAAAAATCACATATATCAAATAGATCGTGTGGAAGTATTTTGACAGTAATATAAACCTAAAACATGTATAATTGCCCGGTCCTATCCGACCCAATCAGGGTGTGCAAGGGTTGGGCTGAGCCCTGTAGCGCGGGTATTGGGTTGAGATTTTTTGGAACTGACTTAGAATCAGGGCGGGTCAAGGCTAAAATAATGGGATCCAAGGTTGGGTTAGGGTTTTGAAAAACTCGGCCCAACCCGACCCTGTTGCAACCCTACTAGTGGCTTTTGGTTCAGAATAGTCAGAGGGGAGAGGATTAGAGTTTGGAGAATAATATAGGTAATGTCTATACTATCGCCCAAACCCTAACCTTCTCCCCTCTGACCCTCAGACTATACCCAAGCACAAAAAGCCACTGACCCATTTTGACTCTAAAGACGTTGGGTGGGATGGTGTCCTTCAAGACCCGCCTAGAGTTTATTGCTACTATCCCAGCACTTATTCCCATGTAGTTCTTGAGAAGAGCATGTCATTACAGCAACTAATGCAGCATCCTGCCACTGTGATTCGCAATTTGGGCTCCATCTGCAACTGATCTTTTTTCTTTAGGCTCCCTTTCTTCAAGCTAAAAATGGATGTAAATCGAAAGAAATGGAGCCTTACTGAATTATTATTTCTCTCTTATTTTCTGCATTTTGAACTCATTTTAGATTTCTTTTTTCTATGCCCTGAAATGGGTTAGAGCTAAAATCCATTGTTGATTGTTCTATGGACTATGGATTTCCAAAGATCTAGTATATGTTATAATATTAGATTAAAAGTTGGCTTTACATAAATGAACTTGAGTAGGCGCGATCGAACAAGATCTGATTGTCTGATACCATGTAAAGTAATGCACTCGTGGTTGTTAAGTATAATAACAACCACGAGTGCATTATCAAGACAATATGGTTGCAGCATCTTTGAGATCGAAAAGGAACTGAAAAGTCCTATCTGGGATAAATACAATGACAGCTTTAGTTATTTTCAATAGATGCAATCAAAGGTGTTTGATTTATATGAATCAGAAGGGATTCCATGCTAATCCTTAACCTAAATAAGAATTCCATGTTATTACTACTTTATTCCGATACTACGGACTCTTATTGAATACCATTGTCTTCCTCAATGTTTTCTTTGTTTTATGATCGCACCACTTCATTTATGTTCTCTTACTGAAATTTATATATGAACTGAATTGGGTACAAGATATATGAACTGAATAGGGTACGAGACTTATTTTTCCACGATTATTAACTGCCAAGTCTATAGTTGTTTGAAGTTTTGTTTAATTCTCCAACCACACATTGTCTTTACTAATGTTTTACTTATACCACCGGATTTCTAATGCAAATGGCAAACGAGCTTGCTAACAGCAAACTAATTTTCAATTTTGGCCTTTTCGCAAAGTTATGGATCCCTAAAACCCAATCCAGGAATGATCTTCTATATAAGGTAGTCCGAAAGATGTCCTTTTAGACATTTAAAATCAGCAAAATACCCAATAAAAAGGGACCATAGTAGAGAACTGGGCCTGAAAGATGTCCGCGGTGCGACGAAGCTCAGAGCCCACAAATGTACTTGCCCATTATTTAACCAACAGTGTCTAAATTTACATTCAATTTCACCAGATAACAATCGATGATATTTTATTTGGTGTAAAAAAATGCCCATCACCAGGGCAGTAAGTACTATGATAAACAATTTGAATTTTACCAGCATAAGCATGCAGGTTCATGTTATGTAATCGAGGCACATCTTGAAGTTGTTGAATCTGATGCAAGTGATATGCGAAGGTAGGCCATTTGACAAAGTGCTTTCGGTTCTCTCTAGTAACTTCCAATGCTATCAGAAAAAGCACCTTCAGCCGATGTCTAAATCTCAATCAGAGACTTTGAAAATATCCACCATGAAGATGATGGTTCAGTCAAAGTTTTTTCCATTGTTTAAGTGGAATTATATTGTTGAGTTAGGTGTTTTGAATTAAACCCGGTTGGGGTCTGAAATATTCTGTGACCCGGATGCGTTCTGTTTAATTATTCAGCCCTGCCCATTTTAAGTGATTTAACCTGATTTGAGTAAGTTTTGGCCCGCTTTATATAAAGGGATTGTAGGTCTTATGTTCGTACTCTTATCTAAGAAGAGGGTTGAGAGCTCAAAAGGGGAAAAGGGTATACTAGGTTTCTTGGGGTTTTGGTGAGAGATACTGACCTTCTCATGTAATCTCCTGTTTCTATAGTGGATTTTCATGTCAGCCTCTCTGCCGTGAATGTAGGCTTTGCCGAACCAAGCTCTTGAAATCGTAGATTGCTATTGGGGGGTTTTTCACAACATGGATTCTTAAATATATTAACACAAATTCCAACCAAGGAGATGCCTTAAAAAATCTTACTCGGTAATAGTTTCGGCTTTCATATGTTAACGACAGCCATCCACTTAAATTTCTAGAGTTCTTAGGAGACTTTTATAATGCTCCTTGGCCATGCTAATCAAATGAAACAATTTTTAATGCAAATACAAGCTCTTACTGTTTGACATCACTTCTCTTGTGTTGGTGGCTTTTACTCACTTTACCCTTCAGTTTTTAGCTTTGGATGTGTCCAAGCTAGCCTAAGCCCTTCTCTTCCCTAAGAAATGACAGGAAAATCTCTCTTATTTGGGGTGGCTTTTTCTAATTAATGCGGGAAGAGGGGCTTTAAGCTCTACCTTTCCCAAGAATAGACTTGATGTTAAAGTTTCCTCTATCACCTAGCTTAGAAAGTTGCCAAGTATATCGATCAGTGAAAGGCAAGCTTCTAAAGACCATGAATGACGAGCTCCTAAAAACATGTTTGCCCATCTTGGGCAAGGCCAAGGCCACAACAAAGTTGCAAACTTTTTCACATTCTTCCACTTAGCCGCATAGGTCGTAACCTATAGATACTATATGATAATCATACAATATATGCCCAATTCATATCCAAATAATTTTGTAAACATTCTGCTCAATGAAGCTACACACAAGAGATCATATAATCATTAGATTATTCATCCAGCCTTCTAAATGATCCATGATAACGGAATTAACACCTTCACAAACATGAATATATGGAGACAAATGGACATCCTTATGTCATTTAATGATATTCTACTTCTTTTGTAACATCCACTAATATGCACATAGCATTAATAGAGCAACAAATAGTGTAAATATAAGAATCAAAACGTAAATATGATCACAATACAAATGTCTAAACCAAGGTTCTCTGAGCGGGAAGCGAAGCGGGATTGTGGGAAGCGGGAAGCATGTTTTTCATTTTTGTGATTCCCATAAAATTAAAACGATGGGAAGTGACATAGGAGCGCGTTCTCATTTTGGGGAGGCACAATTCCCACTTTTTGGGGAAGCGTTGAGATTCCCGATTCGGAATCACAATTCCCCAATGCAGGGTTTGATTCATGCTTCCTTGGTCTAAACCATCAAATCCCCACTTAGACATATCTACCAATCCTATGCCTGATACATGGCAAGCCTTTAGGCATGGAGTCTACTAGCATAGGTATCATACTTATATGCTCAATAGACACTAATTAATACTGAATCTATATTGGTACCCTAATAAGATCTCCTTCCACTTTGGCCTTAATCCTGTGGTGGACCACAACATCAACAGTCCAAATCATCAAATTGGTGTGCCACATGTGTTGGGTGGGCCCAGGTCCAAACATACCATTCCTCTCAGCAAGGGCAATGTCGTAATTATACACACCCACACCTTCAAATAGAAGCAAAACCTCATCCCCAAAGATAAGAAGCACCATGTTCTCCTTCAACCTTTCCCCTCTTCTCCAAATCCCTCCATTGAAATCCCCCAAAACCTGCCCTTTCCTCCATGGATCTTCTTCCCTCACTCTCCCTCCAAAACCCACTTCTTCCCTCTCCCAAACTCCCCCAAACCCTAATTTTCTCCCCACCATTCGAGCCATGAAAAAAATGCAGGGGAGAGTAGTTTGTGCCACCAATAACAAGACTGTTGCGGTGGAGGTGGTTCGACTCGCACCCCATCCAAAATACAAGAGGAGGGTTAGGAAGAAGAAGAAATACCAAGCCCATGATCCTGAAAACCAGTTCAAGGTTGGGGATTTCGTACAATTGGAAAAGAGTAGACCCATCAGCAAGACCAAGGCCTTCGTTGCAGTACCTGTAATGGCGAGAAAGGTGCCGAAACCCGTCGAGGCCGTGCCAGAAGAGCTTATGATTCCAATGGAGTCTCAGCAGAATTAGACAATCGATTGTAACGAAACCCATCTCTTGTTTTTTTTTGGTTTTTCTATCTTTTGTGTCCTTGTTTGTTGATGGGCATTTTGGTTTGTTTGATGTTAAAAACAATGTTAGTGTTATTGGGATGGGTACTTGTTATGTTTCTTATGTAGATTGAGTTGGGTTTTGCTCAAAGTAGTTTATGCCTTTTGGTTTTAGCTTGTGTTTGAACTATATGGATTTTTTTTAGTGTTTTGAGTGGTAGAATTTTCTGAATTGGTGATGTTATATTGTGGTTCTTTTGTGTATTTGGTCGTTCTGGTTTTGTAACAGAAGTGGGTCTTGCGTGTCGCTAGCATCTGGGCATGGATTACAGCTATTGGGTAGGATTAATTGGATATTGAGAATTTCTATCTCCTTACTCATTTACATTATCTAAAACTGTTGGACTGTAATGTTCACACCCAATACCTGTAATTACACAAGTGTTCCATGAGTTCGGATTGCCTCCATATTGGATTGGATTTTTTTGTTGCCTTGATGGCTTGAAAGAGCCAAATTCGGATTTTTTCCTGCGTGTCAGTTTGGAATTGATTATCTATGATCTTAACCCACAGCCTGTTCTCATTTCAAAATATGAATTAAGAGGTAGATTCATTGTGAACCCACATTGATGAGATTTTGCAGTGAATGGTTTCATGCTTGGTTGGGTTGATTCACTCGACATTAAGTGTAGATCTACATTCAATTTCATCTTCGGTGATGAAATTCTTTTGGTGATTCACATTTGTTCTTTGTTTTCCCCATTTTCCTCTATAAATTTGGTCTTATATCCTCCTCTATTTGGGCAGAGCATTCAGCTTCAAAGATCCTCAACCCTTCAATATGATTGGTATACCTCTCTACCTTTATTATGTGGCTCTTTATAATCATGTTCACACTAACAACATAATGTTGTTCTACCGTGACCGTTAGAAGTTGGATGTGGCTCTTTATTTTTTGGGACACCCTGTTGAATTTGCTGTTACTCTTTGCTTACTAAAAGCTTGTTTATACTTTGATGCAGGAGCTTAAGTTTGTTGCCTTGATCATCATTTATTAGACCAATATTGTTAATCTTGAATTTTGATGTTATATTGATTTCTTTTCTTTCATTTGATCCCGTCATGTTATGTTGATTGTTTCCCACCAGTCCATGCGTTCTCTATATTATATTTTCATCCCTAGATGGGACTCATGGGGTCACTGAGATCATTAAAAAGGCCATTTGGAAATGTGAGGCCATATGGAAGGAAGCTCCCCTTGGTAGGAACTAGGAAGTAGTAGGAAGCAAGTGAAACTTTTTTGTTTTTCTAATTATCTGTACTTTATTGGGCCTTTGAAGTATTTTATTTGGATAGAAATGCTAAATGCTGGAGAAGCATCAAATGTCCAAGTTGGTGCTCATGTGATCAATGCGATCTTTAAGAAATCCACTTGAAAAGAAGAGATCATGTATTAGGAAGTTCCCCTTAGTAAGATCGATTAGGAAGCAAGTGAGACTAAATTTGCTAGTTACTTTTACAATGTTGGGTCTTGCAAAGAATCTGATTTGATGAGACTTCGCTGGGTAGCATGCCATCAATTGCCCAAGCATGATCCTTGTCGAAGGAATTATGGGTAAATGGTTACTCCATAGAAAATGGAGGTTTTAGCACCCGTTCTATGTAGGAGAGATGAAATTATGTTGATGGAATTTTTTGATGTAAGGTGCTTCCTATGCTATTTTGATGCGATGATTTTGGATAAGGGACTCTTGGTTGAAATTTGGGACTCCATAGTTAAAAAGACTTTGGGTTGACTCCTGGTTGGAAATTGAGACTCTATAGTTAAAAAGACTCTGGGTTGTCTCCTAGTTGGAAATTGAGACTCAATAGTTAAAATTTCGGCAAGTTATTTTCTTGTGAAAACTCCTCAAAATTGTATAACTGATACCCTTCCGTAGACCCATACAGTCTTAAATCATATATGGAATTGATATTTAAGTGAAGTGTGTATGAGTAAAGGAATGTTGAGTTAGGGAGATACCATGTCCTTCAAACTTTTAAGCTGTCTTTGTTTGCTAGTGGTGGTGGATCTCTGAAGCTTACGTTGAGTTGTGGGTAATAATATTTCTTGCCAAGCATGCCCTAAAGGAATTATACATTAGAACATGGTGATGAGAAGGTTGTAAGCTCAGGTGTTTGGATGGGATAGAGATCGAACATATTGACAGGTAAGGGTTAGATAAATGTTCATAATTGTTATAGCAAGATGTTTTGATTCTAGATGGAAAATAATGTAGGATCTTTTTAGTGGATGGGTGATGGGTAGCTAGTAAGCACTAGGCATGGGCTGCTACATGCAGAAATTTTTTTTTTAAATGAGCTCCTTTAGTTGGTATACAAACCTAGGAACCTATTAGGGTGCGTTTGGTTCGTCAGAATCGGGAATAGGTATTGGTATCTGAAACCAATTTACGCGATTCCGTTGTTTGGTTTCATTTGACTAAATGGAATGAGAAAAGACGCATGACCCCGAGCGGAAAAAAGAACGGAATATCGGGTGGGATGTGATACCCACCTATAGGGGAGGTATTATGATTCCCAGAATCAGATAAAAAAACGGCGTAAAGATAATATCGATATTTGCTCGATTTTTTTTTTACCTTGCTTCCAATATTAGGTTTTCAAACCTCCGTCCCTCTCCAGCTTCTAAAATAACGTCGTCATCTTCCTCTCCTCTTTCGTTTGGTTGCCCTACAAATCAAACCAGGTGGGTATGCATCTCTCTCTATATTGGGTTTTGGTGTTTTTCCGTTCCTCTGTTTTTATTTCAGGATTTCGAACAGATTAGTTGCCATCTTTCATCAGAAATTCGGATTTTCTTGTGAATTGGGAATTTTTCTGTTTTGAGATTCCTCTGTTTCCTTAAAAAGTGGAATTTTGAAGGGAAGAAGAGAGAACCTCTTGCTCGAAGAGAGGCTTG
Source organism: Tasmannia lanceolata (assembly GCF_043159265.1). Lineage (NCBI taxonomy): Eukaryota > Viridiplantae > Streptophyta > Magnoliopsida > Canellales > Winteraceae > Tasmannia > Tasmannia lanceolata. Next base: position 41,106,765 of record NW_027518689.1, read on the forward strand.
CATTGCACGTGTTGTGCAGATGTCTTGTATTCTACAGGACCCTGACGGACTAATGTGCGCGACGCACACGCGGGTAGTGGCGTTGATATATAAGCCACATGTTAGGGTTGCGGGATTAGGTTTTTATTCTTTTGTGTATTCTTGGCCAAGAAGAAGAGACTTTGTAACCCTAGACCGAAATAGTGAAAATCTTCCCCCCGTGAACGGAGGCAGTGCCGAACCACGTAAAATCTTGTGTTTTTTATGTGATTGTGTTTCTCTGCATCGTTCTTTTGCTATTTTGTTGCACATCGTGTTCGATCTGTGTTGAGAAGTATTTCTCTGATTTTCTACAGCATGTGTTGCGAAATTTGATCTTCGATGTTGCCATGTGAGTTGGAAGGTACCAGATTCGCGCTCATCTTCTTCTTTCTCAGCACTGGAAAACTAACCCCTCCCCCTTCTACTAGAAGAAAGTTAAAAAATGCAAAGAGAAATCTCTCTCTCAAACCCAAATATGAGTCTCAATCTGATTGCTTCTAGTTGAAACCTACATATGGGTTGCTCTCTCTGGTTGAAACCCAAATATGGGTATCTCTCTGTCTCTATTTTAGATTTTCTGTAATTGTGATATTTTGCTTTTTTAATTTTTTGGTTTGGTAAGCTAGGATTGGAATCGTGGCTTTGGCATCCTGATCATTGCAAGCCATTAAAAATGATTTTTTTTTTTAATTTCTTCTGAGTTCTGATTTATGTTAACAATAACAATTGATGACCATTTGACAGGGGATAGCATTTGGCGATTATTGATTGAAATAATTATTGAAAGTTGATTCCATTCCGACGTTTTCTACACAGTACCAAACACTAGAATGGGAATCACGATTTATTCCATAAATAAATTCCAGCGCTTCCACAAACACTAGAATTGGAATCGTCATCCGTTTACGGGGGGAATTGGAACTGGTTTAGAACGTGATACCACCCTTAGAAGAAAGGCCTCTCCGGATTTGCACCTCCTCGGCTTATTTTGCAATCCGGTTGCATACCTATCTCTAATGGCTTTGGTAGATTAGCCCTCTTAAATCCATCTGGAGGCCTTTTGTGCCCTTTTTCGAGGCTAGTCTTCTAGATGGGGCAAAAAGGAGTGAGACTGTATTTCCATTTGTGGGTTATATAGGGACCGTGAGACCAAACTTTTGGGTCAATGGCCCTCTTTTCAGAGAATTCGACCCATTTGTGGCCTCTTGAATCCGTTGTTGAATAGCTACCTTCTTTGGCTGGCTAGGACTGCTCTGAGATCTATTTGTTGAAGGGTGGAGGGGATGAATATTTTGGGATCCTTCCAAGAAGTTTTCTCTTCTGGTATTTGGAGCATTTTGCTAATAAGAAAAAAGTATAACTTTTGAAAAGAGAGGTGTCTAAAAAAATCTCCTCTTTTTAGGCCAATGTCGACTTGAATCTTGTGTGCATTGTTTCAGGAGCCCTCCTATCAAACGGGCTTTGTTTTTCCATTCAATTGGTATTTTGTGCCTTAATTTTACAAGAGCATTGGAAATGTCAGATAGGTGGGTTTGGGATGTGTTGTTCATGATTATGATGTTATAATAGTGCATAGTTATGGAGGACCTTGTTGGTTAGATGCTTGCAAAAGGATCAGAGTAATTTAATTGTGATGACTCACACTAGGAAATGAAGCACATTCACCAAGGGTGTTCACGTCTTCACAATACTCAAGAATGCATTTCTGGTCAGAATTGTGCTTGACAAGTGTGTTCATTCGATAAAGCTCTGTTTGGATGCAGATGGATACCGTGTTGATTAGTGGTATAAGTAGTCACTAGGGAGGAGACAAACTTTTGTAATGTTTGATGTACAAAGGATTTACCTGCTAGAATAGTGATAAGCAGTGTTTGGTTTCCAATCTCGTAAGTAATGGGAGGGGGTGTCATTACCAATATATAGAAAGAGAATAAAGAGAGGGAAGAGAGAGAAAGAGAAAAGGAGAGCTCATGGGCACCACATCACCAAACAAGCAATAATTAAATATGATTCTTGTTTGGTAGTCTCAATGGATTGTGATGCTAAATTGGCAAACAAACATCAAAAAGTGCATTATTTTGCTTGGGGTTGCTTAAGGCTCCCATGCAATTGGCATCCAAACAGAGTCTAAAGGAGCACATTTGGTGAGGGGGCATATAAAAATTGTTGGTTGTGAAGATGTACTATCATGGGAAAGGTGAATTGGGTGAGATGGATGGTCCAAGCGCAATATCGATTTCCCACATCAAAATGTGGTGTGTAATTAATAGGGTGGGAATGTTGAAGTTAGATTCAGGGAGTGAGAACAAATACTAAAAATGTTTCTCTTGTTTGGTGAATTGAGGTGTTTTCACTATTCAAATGCAGGAACTTCTTTTTCTTATCGTTGTTCTTCATTTTTTCCCTTGAACAATAACAAAGGCACTTTATTAAATGAAAAAAAAAATTACCTTAGGGAGCAGAGATTGTTCCAAAGCTAAAACATCTCTATGAACATCCCCTTTAGCATGACAGTCCACTATATCTTTTGCTTCTTTAATGGCATTGGAGATTTCCATATTAAAGATATGAATCAGAATTCGAAGGACCACTTGATTTGTTACTTGCCCATTCTAAAACGTTAGCTGAATCACCTTCAATAATCAGGGGTCCAAGATTCTATTTGCTTACCATCTTAAACCCCGAAGAAGTGTTTTTGCTTCAGCCTCGTTAATGTTGTACATTCCAGCTGATCCTGAAAAAGAGAGCAACAATCTACCACTTGAGATCGATCTTGATTTCTAATGAGATTTTCCCCAACTTTTCTTTTCTATTTGTATACACTATTGTTCCTCTCCTCCCAAATGTGCCAAACAAGTGCAAAAAGTACTAGTCTCGATATAGGCTGAACCACTTTGTATAACAGTCCACTACTCCAATTCAATAGTACTCTTTGGAACACCCGAGAAAAGGCCAAAGCAATTAATGTGCCTTGGTGATTAAAAACACGGATGCAGTACGGAACACGGCCGAAGAAAATCCTAGTTGACTCGGCACAATGCCTTCAAGTACTTGATTGATGCTGCTGAGTACTCGGTTGACACGGTCATAATTCGGGAGGGTCAAAAGAGTTTTTATTGACACTGTAGGACATGATGCGGAACACGGAGGCAAAATGTAAAATGCGGCCACGGTAAAAGGGAGTCAACTCGAGAGAGTCCATGATGACGCGGGGGAGTTTTTAAATTATGGATTGCCTAGCATAATCGATGTGAGAATGGACACTTACAAATAACTATTAACAACTTACTCTCCATTCACCCTCTACATAGTTGTTTCTGACACTTTATCTCCCAATTCTTCTATGCGGATTCTCTCCTTTTCTCTGCTTACCTCCAGATAGGGGTGTAAACGGATTGAATTCGAATCGGATATGGCTATATCTGAATTCGATTACAGTATACACTATCCGGATTCGGATTCGAATTCAACGGATATTTAATATCTATTACCAAATTCGATTCCGACGGATATTGTTCGAATTCGGATATTATCCGTATCCGTTTATCCGGTAAATTCGAACATTTTATTGCAGCAATTTATCTTTCTTCCCCTTCTTACTCCTTGAATGAATTTTTCAAACCCTAAAACTAGACATCTACCTTCTCTTCTCAAAATCAACACTCAAACCCTAAAATATATGAGATCCTCTTCTTCCTTTTAAAACAAATGCAGAGAGAGAGAGAGAGACCCGGCAAACAGGTAACCCGCACGGGTACGGGTACGACCCGTGCGGGTACGATACCGGCGGGTACGGGTAAAAAATACCTGTGATTCTACGGGTAGGTTTTTTATGTACCTAGACCCAACCCGCGCGGGTTGGGTAAACCCGCGGGTAACCCGGCAATTTTTTTTTTTGAATTTTTTTTTATGTTTTGATTTTTACAAGCTTTATCTTTCTCAGGAGATGTAGAAGCCCTTCTATAGTTCTATTGCCCAGCAACTTTTCTACTGCACAAAATGTAAATTACCTAATTGTTGAATCTTGATGAGGATAATTCTAGTAAAGGTCATTCTAGTGTTGTCAATTATTTCTAATTAAGGGGATCTAATCGATTAGGGTTTTGATGGGTTTATAATTTATGAGTGGATTCGGGACTTTGGGTTTTGGTGTTAGGGTTTGGGGAGATGGCAGATGAAGTAGGGGTTCAATGGCAATTGGGCCGGTGGCGGATGGTGGTGGTTAGAGGCGGATGGTGATAGCGGCAAAGTTGGGTTAGGATTTGCATGGGTAGAGGTGGTGAAGGCGGTGATAGGACAGGCGGTTTGGCGGCGGCGTGGCTGTCGACGGTGGCCGGAGATGGGAGAGGTGGTGGCTGCAGCGAAGTGGTGGTCTTCTTCTCCATTACTCCAACTTTCTTAGTCTCTTGTTTTGTCACTGGTGATTGGTTAGAGAGGGAAGGAGAGAAGTGAAGAAAAAAACAAATGAATCGACTTTTGTCTACTGTTTTTTAGTATTTACTAACCCTAGGTATGTAACCCGCGGGCAACCCACAGGCACCGGGGCCCGACCCAGACCCACCCGCTGGTCACGGGTATGAGTGGGTACGGGTATATTTTTTGACGGGTAGGGAAATATGTAAAGACTACCCTCATTAAATCTAAAATTAAATCTAAAAACTGCATTAAGCTGTTCATTATTCATAATTAAGGGAAGTAATTAGGGGCATTTGATGACTAAATTAAAAAGACTAGTATCAATTAAAAGGAAAAACCGTTGGAAATTATGAGGAAGGAAAGCACGATCTCAAAATTTTAGAAAAATATGGGCAAAACGGAAGATTTCTTTATGGATCGAATTTATTTGGTGGTAACATCCATCCTTGCTTAGAAATACATAAAAATCTCTCCCAAATCAATTACATACCTCATTGTTAAGAGCAAAATCAAGAGAAGAAGAGGGGAAAGAATACAGTGAGAGAGAGAGGAAGAAAAGAGAGGCTCGGACGGTTCTTGGACGAGAATCCCATCTTGATTCTTCGTTTTCCCCATTCATCGCCACCGAGAGGTATGTTGATTTTTTTTAATTTCTTGAAATCCCTTGCATCTTCTTCATCAAATTTTTGAAATCATGGAATTTCATCCCCAAAACTGTGTATGCGATGAAACCCTTCTTGTTATTCTGTAAAACCCATTTCAATTTCACGAATTTTGCCATGCCCTATATCTCAAGCTCCAAAAACCTGCAGAAAACCACATCCACGTTAAAATAAATTAGGGTTTTTGCAGCTAACAAAGCAAGATACAAAAAGGAAAATAAATAAATGATTTATACATTACCCATCTCGTTTCACATTTTTCTCCATGCTCAAATCTCACGATTTCATCACCTGCAAAAACCCAATCTGTGTTAAAAAGAAATACATGGATTTTATAATCAAAGGAAGCAAGATGCAAAATGAGAAAAATAAATAAAGTGATTTATACCTTACCCATTCCATTTTTTGATTTCTTCATACTCTATTTCATGTTTAAACCTGCAAAACCTCATCTCGTTAAAAATAGAAATAGGGTTTCTGCAAACCAAAGAAGCAGATGCAAAAAGGAAAAATAAAATAAATAAAATGATTTATACATTAACCATATCGATTCCACGATTTTTCCGTGCCAAATCTCACGATTTAATCACCTGCAAAAACCCTTATCTTCGTTAAAATGAAATTAGAGATGCTGTAATCGAATAAAGCAAGGCAGAAAGAGAAAAGAAAGAACGAAATATGTACATGCTTATGCCCTTGTTTTTACCTTGGGACACCCCCCCTATTTGTTTATTCGTTGTTTTAAAAAAAAGAAGAAAAAAAAGAAAAAAAAAAGACATACGTCTGTTCCTGCATTTTTGTACTTTTGGTCACAAATAAAACCTATATAAAGGACTTTTAATTTCCTAAAAAGTGGTAATACACAGTTTTATCAGTTCCTAATAAATTCTACAAAATGACTTTTCTTGTATAATTTTCAATAAATCAATTCTACGCTAGCAGCCCTCTTAGTACAAATTTTATGTAATTTTATGTAGGGTTAAGATCTCATCAGTGACGTTTATAATTTTTTTTTTAAATAATTGATCTACAGGCCTACTACTTCCCTCTCCCACATAAAGGGGCCATCTTAATCTCACACATCTCCGGGTTTAAAAAAATGAAAGAAGGCAGGTGACAGCTAGACCTTGCCTTGTAATAGTTTTCAATATAACTTGTCTATGCAATGTAGCTCTACTTATAAATTTTGCCTTATTAATACCTGCTTAGTTAATTTATACTTGCTTGGCTGGAATCAAATGAATTGAAATGAAAAATGATTTGTTCTAAAATCTTATGCGAAGTAATGCAGGAAGGAAGGCAAAGGTAATGTACTTAAATTCTTAATTGCATATCATACATGGGGGAGAGTGAAGGAGAAATTAAGGGTGTGGTGGTATCATCCTGGGACCTAAGGTCCAAAGGCCAACGCGAGAAGCGTGTACAGCCTTTCGTTGGCAAACCATCCAGAAAGGGATAGTATCCCCGAAACGGCTCGGCATTAAATGCGAGACCGAAATCCGAGTCCATAACGCCACTACCTTTAGACAGGGGTAGTGGGTAGTCGTGCGCCAAGGACACCGGCAAAAAGAAAAAAAAAATGGGAAAGTCAGAAAAGAACTGACAGAAAAATAAAGTGGGGAAAAGCCGGATGTACGTGGGGAATGTGCTGTCTCAATTTATAAAATTGTTGCATACATAGTATAAATTTGAATTATTACCACTCCTTTTATTTATATTGCCGTGGATATTGTAATTTATTTCAGTCTTTATTATTGTTCCTAGATATTATTAAGGATCTGGATTATATTGCCTGTACTTTTTATATTGTCTCTCTTACTCTGCTTGGTCTCTGGAGGACCCTGCTCTGACGTTGTTTACTCCACCACAGGGGTTGAGGCGTTAGATGGTGGAGCATTTGCAAATGAAGGAACCTTGGGATAAGGGACTGTGTGATCAGAGAGTTCGTTTCTGGGGTTTTTGCATTTTGACGTCTTGCGTCATTTACCATTTTTATTTCTATCAAGACTTTATTTAGTTTGGACTTTGGTAATTTAAAACTTCGCTTTTCTTTTGAAGTATGAGTATTGAAATTGTTATGGTAAGACATATTAAGTTGGAATAAGATTCTATCGTGGTTGCTGCGTATAAAAAAAAAAAAAATTATTTCTATGATTTTTGCGTTCTTTTGCTCGTAGCGACTCGACGGAAATCGGGTCGTTACAAAATAGGTACCCGTACCCGCAAATTTACCTACGGGCCGGGTATACCCCCCTGTACGGGTGCCATTTTGCTAGGTCTAGAGAGAGATGTGGTGGGGATGGATGATGGTGTTGGTAGTAGTCTTTGGGTTTTTTATTTTTTTCTTTTTTCGTGTATATGATGGAATGAGTTTGGGCTATTTTGAACAGGGGAAGTGGGAGTACTGATGGTGGAAGATGAAGAGAAATAGGGATGGAGATGGGGATTAGGTTAGATATGAACGTGACTGGCGGTGATGGAGGTGGCCGTGAGAAGGTGGAGAGGGATGGCAGTGGATTTTTGTGGGGGCCACGGGGCACCAAGGAATGCCAGAATGGTGTCTCGGCCTCTTCCTTTCTCCTCTCTCTTCTTCTCCTTGCAAACCTTAGAAGTCCCATCTTTTAATTGCATTTTAGATTTTTATATAACCCTAAGTTGGAAAATTGATCTGAGCCATTCATTTACCATCAATGACCTAGATGGCCTTTTTGCTTTAGAATTCTCTAGAAGCTATGCCATCTTCTTTCAATCAACATTAGGGCTACAACAGGGTCGGGTTGGGTCGGGTTTTTCAAAACCCTGGCCCAACCCTGGGTCCTAATTTCTTGGCCCTAACCCTCCCTGATCCTGATCAGGACCTAAGAATCCTCAACCCAATGCCCGCCTTGCAGGGCTCGGCACAGCCCTAACCCGCCCTGATTGGGCCGGCCCGGCCCTGATTAACCCTAGTGCAAATACTCTAGTGCTGACTGGGAACTGTTGAAACATCGAAACCTAGTGGGATGGAAGCGACACCATCCCACTTTAGGTATAATAATTACACGATTTAATTGCATGAGAAGGATCATACACAATACATTTCATCTTCTTAATCCCATTTGTTTCTATAAAAGCTCTATATAAGACACCATGGATCTACTTTGAGAGATTCAACAAAGTTTAATTAGATATGTTTGGGAGTGTCTATCTGTGTGTTTGAGTGTGTCTGAGTCTATGTTTGTAGTGCATGTGTCTATGTTACATGTCAAAACCAACTAAAAAAATGTGTGGAGCAATGCATTGGTCAAGTTTTTTTCCCTCAAAGTGATTCATCATGTTTTTCTCATAGCTGTGTTCAATATTAATTTCCCAGATCATCAAATATTCATTTCCGGGTCAGGGGTTGTAGACACCCCATTTTGACTAAGCCCTAAACCTTCCCGGCTCGTGCCAAATCCATCCGAATCTCAGCATTAGGGTTCCAAACTTCATCCTAGGCTGGATGAGGGTCTCTTCTAACCCCCTGCAAAATTTCATCTTGATCTGAGCTCGTTTGCCCAGCAATCGGGCTGAAAGAGCATGTATAGTGCAATGAAGGGTGGCCCACTAAATTTTCATTTTCCCCTAAAAACCTTGTATTTTAGGAAAAATCCAAGTCAAATCAAGCCCCTAAATGCCCATGAATACATTTTTAGAAGCCTTAGGACCTTAGAAATGTCCTGGCAGAATTTCAGAAAAATCTGACAAAAAAATTCGGAAAAGACAAGCGGAGTTTGTACAGTTATCAGGAAGCAGGGGTGCATTATCCTGATAGGGTCGCACATTTGTGCGCCTATCAATTTGAGTGTAAATATCAATTCCACCATTTTCTATAAATAAATAAAAAAGTTAAGCTCATTTAGAAAAAGAAGAAAAATGGCGATTTTTTTTAGCATTTCCTAGAGAGAGAAGCTCTCGGTTTTCTAGTGAGAGAAAACAGATCTCTGTTTTTCCGACCATCTCCGACCAAATTCCGGCGATATTTTCGTTGATTTTTTCCTAAATATCCCGCCGGAATCCGGCAGATCTCCATGAGATCCGGTCATCTCCTTCTTCTCCGGTTAGCAGCATCTTCTCCTTCAGATCTTCAGGTAGAGAGAGAGAGAGAGTGAGTTGCAGAGAAAGAGAATCCGTGTTTTCCTTTCTCCGGCAAGAATCCGATCGGATTCCGGCGGCTTCCATCTTCTCTGGCATCTTCTCCAAGCAATCCTTTCCGGCTATCTCTTCAGATCCGAGATCCGTCAACTCCGATCCATCTCCGATCGTCTTTTCCGACGAAATCTGAAACTCCGGCAGATCAATGATCTCCTCTAAGAAGCTAGGGTTTCTGTTTCCCCAAATTCTGAGAGAGAAAAGAGAAAAATTCTATAAATAGCTGATTGATTGGGGTTAGCAGGGGGCTCTCATTTTTCCGTTCAATAGCAGAGAGAGAGAGAAGGCTCTCAGTCTTCTTCTCCGGCGAGATCCGGCAAGGATACTCGGCGGAATCTGGCGGATCTCCACGAAATCCGGCCATCCACTCCATCCTCTGCTCCAACCTCCACTGCTACAGCTTGGATCCAACCTTCTTCTCCAAAATCAACTGAAACCCTAACTCCTCTGCAACTTCCGGCTCCGATCCTCCTCCGGCGGATTTCTTCTTCTCCGATTTCTCCGATCAACTTTGCTGGTAATTCAACCGGTGATCTGAAACCCTAATCTCTTCTTTCCCATTTTCTCCGGCTGGATTTCGGCAAACGTTCGAAATTTCCCTTCTCCGGCTATCTCATCCGTGCTCCGGCAAAGGTTATCATTTTTGTCTCCATCAGCAGTCGTTAAAGAGGTAATCTTCATTACAAATTCAAATCATGTTTTTAACAGAGTATTGATTTGTAATTTTTTTTTTTTAAGATCATGTTTTTATCTCCATCAGTTTTATCTCCATCAGCAGTCATTGAAGAGCTTTAAATGTTAGATCTAATTCCAGGTCCTATGTTAGATTTCTAATTATTATTATTTTTTTTTTAGTATATATGATTTCAATTTTAAGTGCTTAAGTTAATCTTGGATTCTTGCTCATATCCTTCCATATATAGGGGAATAGATTAAGCCAGTAGACATGAGAAATAGAACATAGTATCATATTGGATTTGTTTCTTAAGGGTGTTGCTCTTGGTTTAATGGTCTATTGACCAGTGATTTTTTTTTTCCATCAACTGTTAGGTTCTTTTTTAGGTTCATTTTGTGGTTTTGGATAGAATGTCTCATTTTATACACGATTCTTTGAATTGAGAAATGAGAATTTGAATCACTAGCAATCACTTCACTCTAGAATCATGATACAGCAATGAATCCGTGGTTGAGAATTTTTATGATGCGTATGGAATGCTTAAAAATATTTGACAATCATTATTTAGTTTCAGAGAGATGGCATGTTTGAAATTAATCGAAAAGCATCAAATTATTCATGTTTTAGGCAATTGTATGGTTCAAATGATTTTCTTTTTTTTTTATCTCTCTATGAATTACATATTCTAGCATATTGATAGTTGATACTATAATAGTTATGTTTTCTTAACTACATAAACATAACTCCCATTATTGTAATTCTTTTCTTTGCAAAAATATGTCAACACAGTCGTGTTCTGTTGAGAGCATTGGGCCACCTTGTCTTATCTTTTTGGACAACTGCTTCTTTGTGTGGATTGACTCATAATAGCAATACCATAGCAGCCCCTAACACTTGTTTAAAATGTACAACTCTCACATCTTTTTTTTTATTTTTTATTTTTTTATTACTCTTATTTAAAGGAAAAAGGAAAGATCTTCCAAAATAGAGAATTCATTCACTGATCTAGCGACCATCATATTTTAAATCTAGTTGCACTTGACTGGTTAGCTATATTAAATAAATGCTTCTTTCAATAAATTGGAAATATCATTTGATGCATTTCTATAATCTGTTAAAAATTTAAATATTCTTCTCTTATACTAAGCTTTGAGTTAGGGTTTGAAGATTGTAATGAATGGATTATTCAGGTGAGACTATCTAGAAGTTTATGATATTTATTTCTCTTTTATTTTAAATGAATTGTTAATAGGAAGAAGGAGATCAGATGACTACTCTATTCGATATCATCGACATGAGTACTGTCTGATCTCAAGGCGGGATTAGAAATATTATCATGTGTATATGATATCAGATGATTACTTTGGCATCATCTGATTTCATTGGAGTCCCCGTATTGGGGTTTGTGGTTGGTTTAGAAGTGTTTGATATTGTTTTATTTTACTTTATTAGGCTATCCAGCGGCTGGTCTGGACTAATTAATGATGTTTATCATTTTATGATTGCTTTAGATTGTGTATTGTTTTCTTATTGAAAATTCTTCTTTGCTTAGCACTTGATTTATTTTTATAAAAATAGAGTGAAATTTGCAATTATCTGGCAGCTTTTTCTTCTCTCTTTGATAGACTAACACAGTCTTATAGATTGCTGTTAATTTTCTTTAGATATTAGAATCCCCTTTTCTTGTAGGGCTATGAAGGCGCTAGCCCAAGCCCATCTCTAGGGGACTTGCGCAGTCCGAATAGCATTCTATTTTCTCAAAAGACTTGCCTAGTCTTTTAGATCCAAATCTTTGGAGACAGGCATTGTCTCATTAATGAATCAACCTGAGTTAACCTCTAGAAGACTACCTCTAGTCTCATAGGTCTTAAACCCTCCTTTTTGTGCGTCGTTTGGTTTTGGGAGAGCACCCTACCCGGCTTGGCAACATACCCCTTACCCTTATGGGTATTGGGTTGCACATTTGTTGCACCCTAGGGCTAGGTAGCTGTCCGGCCCGGCTGGGTGTTTTACCTTTGCCAAATATGCACAAGGTCTCTTTTTCCTTGTTAGTATTTTCTCTATCCCACCTCTGTGTCTAAGAGACTTACCTAGTCTCATTTTCTTGCTAAACCTCCTCTTTGTACATCATTTGGTTTTGGGAGAACATCCTACTCGGCTTGGCAACATACCCCTTACCCTTATGGGTATTGGGTTGCACATTTGTTGCACCCTAGGGCTAGGTAGCTGTCCGGCCCGGCTGGATGTTTTTACCTTTGCTAAATATGCGCAAGGTCTCTTTTCCTTGTTACTTGTTGAGCTTTATCTTAGTTTGATAGCCCACTAGCATAGGAATCCGTCCTTAGTCTAGAGAGTCAGTCCTCTTGTTCAGGAATCAAATTCTATCATCATAGGAGTTAGGATTTTATCCAACCTCTCATCGTATCATGTTTTTTCTGTCCGCTCCTACAAGGTATAGGATGCTGTCCAACCCTTGCAGAGCTGTGTTTCTGTTCTTTTCCCCCGCAAAGCATAGGATGCTGTCCAACCTTTGCGGGATATCGGGAGTCTGTCCTCCCCTTATGATGATAGGATTTATTCCCCTCGAGTCAAAAACACTTAAAAACAACAAAAACATCTGAAAAACCAAAAATCTCAAAAATCTTGAGTCATTAGGAGAGTAGTTAGGAATTCTGTTTCGAACTACGTTGGCTTGATCCTCTTCCACGAGGTACGTAGTGCAGCTTGAGATTCTTATCTCAGGTCCAGCCAAACCTTTGTAAATAAATCATTTACCCATTTTAAGAAAAAATACCAAAAATCTTCAAAACCTTGTTTTCAACAAGATCTTCCTCTAGAGTTAGTAGTTTGTCCTAGATAAAGAGTTTTAGAGTTTTGAGTTTGTCTTTGATGTGTTGTGTGGTTTGTTTGTGTTTGTGTTAGAGTTAGGAGTTTGTCCTAGAGTTATAGGAGCGCCTCCGTCCAGTCCGTTGGCGATTCATATCGCCGACTGATGATTAAGTCTTGGATACGCTAGTGATCCCATTGTTTCCCTTATGGCGTACAGCCTAGCTACACATAGATTATAGGAACCACCTGCATTAGCTGAGGGCTAACCTGCATTTAGTTAAGGCATATAGGGTGTCCTAAAATCTACAATCCATTGGAATTTAAATAATCACACAAGAAGCTTTAAGAACTAGTCTGGTCTTTTAGATCGAGTCTAGGATAGAGGTCTAGATGTCTTAGGCATCATAGCTTAGAATAGGTGCGAAGAACTACGTTGCCTTGATTCTCGTGGAGGCAGGGATACGTAGGCTTCTTTGGATGAACATCAGATCATCTAAAGACTCGGGCCTAGGTATAGATTAGAGTCTTAGGGTTGTATGGTATCGAGTCATTTTCTATGTTTTGCAGTGTTTTCTTATTTTATTGCGCAGACCTTATACTTTTTTGGTATGTCATGCATGTGTTTGTTCATCAGAACTTAGACACCAATTTAGGTTTGACATTCATAACCTAGTTATTCTCAGGTGACACTTTTATTTCTTTTATGTGTGTTTATTATTCCTCCGAGACATGCATGATTAGATAGACGTCTTCTCGGAGATTTGTGTTCCCATTTCATATGATTCTCGTCCAAAACTCTTCAAAATTATTAAGTAAATGGCATAAGAGACCAGGTGTTTGCACTTGGGCGGATGAGGTGCTCTTTAGACCTTCCGAATTCATAACCAGGCACGAACCTTATTTTATATCTCTGGTTATCCGTTGCAACAGAGCATAGTATGGGATCCAGGGCCCATTTGTTTTTTTCCTTGGATGGCGACTCTTCTTTGTTTAAGGTACGCCTCGAATCTGGGCTAGTCCCCGAATTGAGAGGTATCTCACCTTTTATATCGCCACTCATGCTGTGAGAGGCATTTCTTCTTTCGAGAGTTCCTTGGTAGAGCTCTCCATTCACGTGGATGATCCTGAGACTGACTCGCGTGGGGGCACACGTCCACCGCCGCCTCTCTCGGATCGGGGTCCACAGGCTGGCGACTCTGCTGGGGAGTTCTTGGAACATTGCCTAACTCTGTTAAAATGCCATTTGTTATTAATTTTGAAGAATTTTGAGCTAAAATCATTATAAATGGGAATGTAATTGCTTAGAATCCAGGGGCACCAGATAGGTGTTTAAAACAAGGGATTCACACATTGCACAGCATACATCATTTTGTTCTTTATTTTCTTTTATTGATTTTCTTATTATTGGCTCCACGGGATAGATATAATGCGTGCCTCATGGGATATCACTATCCAGATGGTGCTGTTGTATCTATTACCAAGCTATGCGCCAGTGCTGCAGTCGTAAACACTCGGTGTACTTGTGTTTACAGCAGCCGGTGAGCAATGAAGCATATTGTATATAACACTCGGTGTACTTGTGTTATATACTTAAAGTATGGATCATATGCATAGTACCTGATAGAGTCCGGAGCTCTACTTTCATTTTACATATATTATGTACATGGATATATATGTTGATTTAGTAAAACCCAATTAGGATCTGCATGTGCTTATATATATATTGCATTCATATAAGGACGAACATGTGTTGCTTACACATGTTGGAGCTTAGATTTAGGAGCCATGTCCTATCCGTAGATTATTGCAGTTCACCTTATGTGGCTACAGACGCAGTCCTAATACACTCACATGTCTGTCTTGAGTCAAGCTTCTTGACTCTATGGGATCATATTTAGGGCTGGTGCCCCTGGTTAGGATATATATGTATATATCTATATTTTGATTATCAGATTAGAGCCTACTCATTAGTGAGGCTTCCTTATCTAATCAAATTAGTCATATCAGTCTGTTCTTCGGATCTAGACCCGACCAGTGGCTTTTACTTGCCCTCTCATGGTCGTGGCCTATCTTTTGCTTTAGTCATGGAGATTTTGTCCATATATCTTTTGATATAAGATTAGGACCTACTTTCTAGTAGAGATTCCTAGCTTGAATCAATCAGTCGTGTATATTCATCTCTCAGATCTAAACCTAGCTAGTGGCTTCTACCTGTCACACTCATAGCTATGGTTTATTCCTTGACCTAATGATGATAAGTATTACCTGTTTTCATCCTTTAAATTCAAGCCTCATTTATCCATTCTTTTGTTGTATTACTCAAATTATTGTTCGTCCTGTCTTAGATATGGTAGATAGCCTGTCTGCTGTCTCTATGACCATAGTCTATCATTATTGATCTTCTTGATCGTACATTTTTGTCGTCCACCTTTCAGATTTAGATCCGGTCTATGATCTACTTTTGTCATTTTATGACCGTGGTCTCTTCCCTGAGTTTCTGATCATCTTTGATCATCAATGGAACATTTGATGTCGCCAATTATATCCTTCTTGTGATTATTGGTTAAGTCCATCTTTATTCTTTGTTTATTCCAAGTTATTCTCCATTCCCTAATTATCCCATCCTATTCTTTGTGTTTAGGTTAAATCATGGCGAATAATTTGTTGAAAGGCTGGATAAGCGAGACTATTGAGGCTCTTCCGCTAGAATCCTCGGATAGGAGTATGGCTGATCGGTTCATCTGTGCCTTCAGTCATTTAAGTGTTTCCGATATAAATTGGAAGTTTCTCCAAGCAGCCGCTAGATTCTGGGATCCTAATCTTCATGTTTTTCGATTTGGATCATTCGAGCTTTGTCCTATATTCGAAGATTGGTGTGCTTTATTAGAGCTCCCAACAGATGGACTTTGGATACAATCTTCGAACATAGATTCCTTTCATTCCATTTTTTGCAAGCTATTCAAAAATCAAACCGTTGATGCACTTTCATGCTTAACGGATACGTGTGTACAAGTTCAAAACCTCATCACCCTTTTTTCTGAAAACGTCGATCCTACTAACTCTCGTTTTCAGAGTTGTCGACGCAATGCTTTGATTTTTAGTGTCTTTGCGCGATATGTCATTCGGAAAAACCCTCGTGTTGCTCCGTTAACCTTGTTAACTGTGGTAGACCAAATTAACAAAGGGAGGAATCCCATTCCTACCATGTTAGCAGAGACCTTTTTGGGACTAGATCTTATTGCTTCCCAAAATATCAAAGACAATTTCTGTGGGTGTGTGAAGTTGTTGTATGTCTGGCTTGGTGAAAAATTTCAAATTCTTCAGCGACAAAAACAAAATCCGTATACCCTGAAGAATTTCCATACATGGAAACCAATAGCCAACCAACCTCAGTCCATTGATGAATGGCACAATTGGTTACAACATGTAGAGGAGAGCCAGTTTCGCTGGGTAAGTCATTCATGTTTCCATGTTTTTACTAGCACTTACCCGCATTCATTTGTTTACCTCATGGGTACCGAGAAATCTTCTTTTTATGCACCCATTCGAATTCTCCATCAGATTACGGGAATTCCATGTCCTCCCGGAATCATAGTCCCTCCTCTTTGTGAAGATCTTACTCCTGATCTCGTCCGATCCATTGTGGCTGCTTGGGGAAACAAAAATATAGAAAGGAGGTTAGGTTTATCTCGCAAATTCCGACGTGGAGAAATATCGGAAGAGCCCGCAAGCCGGAGAGCTCGGATTGAGGAACCTTGAAGATCCATATCATGTTTTGTTATTCCGATTTCTGCATTTCCCATTCTTGTCAGTCTGTTTATCCAGCTGTGATCAGAGATTATTTTTTTTCCATCCGTTGTAATCACAATTTGGATTTTATTAATGAAAGTGTGTTTTTGTTTCTTTTGTCATTGTTTGATCAAGATAGTTTATCTCGATTATCAAAATTTTAATCTAGTGATTATACTTCCATTTCAGGATTCTTGATTGAGCAGCCATTGCTCCTAAGAAAATCCTTGTTTCAAAACCAACCTGGTCCCGTCAGACATCTGATTCCAGGCTGAGCCGACAATCCTTGTCACCTTTTTCTTTTACTTCTCCTTTATCGCCTTCCTTGAATTTTCAAGAAATACTTTCACCAGTCCAACCAACCCCTGAAATGATGGCAGAGAATGGGCAAAATAGTATGGACACCAATGAGATGATGAAAGCTATAATGTTACAATTGAGTACCATTAATGAAGAAATAGCCCGATTAAAGAGTGACAGAGAATCTACTTCCAAAAATCCTGCACCTCAGCAAACCCCAATCATGCCTCGCCCACCTCCTATGATGGCTCAGCCTCCTGTGTTGCCAGTCTTTGACAACTCTGATGACGAGCAATATGAAGAAGAGAACTGTCTCCCCCATCTGGATAAAGGCAAGGGGATAGTCGATAGGTTGGATAAGATGGCCCAGGAGATGGAGAGCATGAAAATGCAGGGTCCGAAAAAATTAAACATGGCCGAGTATATGATAATACCGGGAGTTGTGCTACCTCCTAATTTCAAGATGCCGGATCATGATAAGTATGATGGGACAGGATGTCCCAAGAGTCATCTGAAAGCCCTTATTCCTCGCAGCATGGGCTTACTCCAGAGCAGATTGCTCTTCTTTTCCCTAGATCTCTTACTGGAACAGCAAAGAAATGGTTTTTAAGCTTGAAAACCGAAGAGATCAGAACTCTGGAGGATATTGCCAATAGATTTGTTGAGCAATTCTCCATGGAGGAGGGAATAGATGTGACAAAAAGAGATCTGAAGGCGCTGAAACAAGGGCACAATGAAACCTTCACTTCTTTCATTCGCCGATGGAGGCGAAAGGCAGCGCAGATGACTCACCGTTTGCCTGACTCAGAGCAGATCAAGATTGTTGTGAAAAACTTATCATCTCAATACTATCACCACATGGCAATCCAGTACTTCATTGATTTTGATTTTCTAATCAAAACCGGAACTCAAATCGAAGATGCTTTGTCCAAGGGGCTGAGATCAAGACCTTCGTCTGATGTGAGAGAGGGAAAAAGACCTATTGTGGCACCGAAGGAGGTGCACAGTGTTAACTATACCGGGCCTCCCAGTTATGCCAGACCACCAGGTTATGACCGACCACCATCCAGAACGGTGACCGAGGTCAGGAGGCCGATGGAAAAGAAGGTCTTTCGTCAGTTCGACCCTCTCCCTTACTCCTTATCAGTGGCTTTGAAGAAGTTACTGAGAGATAAAAAAATCACTTTGTTGGAACCTAGAGAGCTTCCTAACCCTTTGCCCAAGTATTGGAGGAAGGACCAATACTGCGATTATCATCAGAATTCAGGGCATTTGACTGACAAATGCATGGCTTTAAGACACAAGATCCAAGACATGATAGAAGCAAAGGATCTTGCCGTTGAAGCACCGAACGTCACTCGAAACCCATTGCCTACACATGCAATGCCTCCCCCGAACGTGTATGCCATTTTCACTGAAGAAATCCTCTTAGATCACTCCCGTATTTGTGCGGTTATTTCTGATAGACCGTATGTTCTGAGATGGGATGATGAAGATGAAGCGATCGAAAACAAGAAATCTTATATACTATCCCCTCTAGACGAAGGATTAACAGGATCCTCTGAGTGTTCTTGTTCTTATGTCCTCAAGAGTGAGGAGGAGGAAGAGATGAAAGAAAAGATCCCTTATGTTTTAAGATTGGAAGAAGAAGACTTGTTGCTTCTGGAAGATCAGTGTGACGAGCTCCGCCATGTCACACGAGGTGGTCGTGTCTTCAAGCCTGCAGAACTCAGAGCAGAAAATCCTGCTGAAGTTGTAAGAGCTGCAGAGAATCTGAAACAGAAGCAGACTGTGGATGAAGAGGAAGAAAATTTGTTGAAACAACTGAAGAAGACACAAGCTAACGTGTCCATCTGGGGTTTACTAATGGCATCACCGAAACACAGACAGGTTGTGCTTCGAGAATTAAATGCCTCTCAAGTATCAGTTGAAATTACCCCCGATGAGTTGGTCAATCTCGTGGCAATGGCCAGGGTTTCTAGAACATTGTCATTTACTGATGAGGATCTGCCTCAAGAAGGAAGAGATCACACAAGACCTCTCCGTATCACCATACTGTGCAACAAGAAGAGGGTCCCCGAGATATTAGTGGATAATGGGTCAGCTTTAAATGTATGTCCTTTAAGCACCGCCACTACCTTGGGATTTGGGCCAGCCGATTTTATCCCGTCGGAACAGGGGATATTGGCATATGACAGAACCAGAAGAGATGTCATCGGGACACTCGCCACAGAAGTCGAAATAGGAGGTGAAACTTTCGAGATAGAGTTTCAGGTTCTTGACATCAAAACATCTTTCTTTCTCCTGCTTGGCCGGCCGTGGCTTCATAAAGTTGGAGTCGTTCCTTCCACACTTCATCAAAAATTGAAATTCGTCCGAAACAATCGGGTGATCACAGTGCGAGGCGACCCTGAACCGGAAATTGGTCAAATAACATCTGAATTGATCACTGAAAAATCAATAGATGTTAGTTTAACCGGCTTTTCTTTAGAAGTCTCTACTATTTCCTTTGGGGAAGCAATGAATGAAGAAATAATGTTCCTCTCAAGCACAAACACTCAAGTAGTAAAGATAATGAGAAAATATGGTTATGTCCCAGGAGCTGGCCTGGGAAGAAATCTACAGGGCCCAACTGAGTGGCCAGAGTTGAAAGCAGTAGATGGCTTATTCGGGTTAGGATATCAGCCAACCCGAAAAGAGGTTCAAGAAATGAGAAAGTATATGTTGAAGAGGGCTGAATGCCGTCGTCGGGGTATAGAATTTTCGACAGGACCGTACAACATGATTATGAACGGCCGATTCAGAAGAGAAGGGGCAGACTGTCCGTTCTATGGTTTTTCTGAGACCTGGTGCGATAAGACTGGGAAAAGGCTTCCAGGGTTAGAGATCTTCTTCACAGATGAGTTACCAGAAGACTTTTACAGTGAGCAGTTTACCTTGCCAGCGATAGCAGAAAAATCAGCTACAGATTGGGTAGAAAATATTGAGCCGCATCTCCTAGACTCCCTATATCAGGTCGAGGCCCCAATCATCGCTATGATTGGAGGAGATGTGCCTTTCGTGAGCCCCGAAAGCTGCATTACTCCAGCTACTGGACCTTTAGACAATTGGACCGCACAGGTTATACCCCAAGTAGTCCTCCAGTATAGTCCAGTCCTTTCAAAAGAGTCAGTCATTTCAAAAAACGTGTCAGTTTCTGAGTTCAACCCAAAGTCTGTCATTTCTAACTTTTCTTTTAATGCAGGTACCATAGGGGTTGGAGTGGTTCTCGAAGATGGTGAAGAGTCAGTCCCTGTCAAGTCTCAGTCAGAGGATGTTTTCGCTGATTCTTCATTTGTACATAGTCCTGTCTATGTTGATACTGATGTCGACATGTCATTTCATTTGAATTCTGAGTCTGTAACGCCCGATGTGGGTGAATCATTCGATGTAATCATCAATTCTGCAAAAGAAATAAAAGACTCATTTGTGTACGATCCTGTCTTTATTTCTAATTCTGTTTCTGATTCTGCTTCAAAGCCTGATCAAATAAATAATAATAATAATAATCAAGACTCCCCCTCAAACGAGGAAGCTGACGAAACTCCTCTTGAAATCAAATACATGATTCAACAAGAGGAGATTCGCCGAGCAAAACCACTCGAAGAAGAAATTGAGACTGTAAATATAGGTGATGAAACCTTAATTCGGGAGATTCGGATTGGCAAAACTTTATCTCCTGAGGAACGCGAAGAATTAATCACTTTGCTAAAAGAGTTTAAGGAGGTTTTTGCTTGGTCTTACGATGACATGCCGGGATTGAGTGAGGACATTGTGCAACACAAATTACCTCTAATTCCGGGCATCAAGCCGAAGAAGCAAAAACTCCGAAAACTCAAGACAGAATGGGAGTTAAAGGTTCATGATGAGGTGAAGAAACTACTTGAAGTAAAATTCATTGAAGTAGTGGAATATCCCGAATGGCTTGCAAATATAGTTCCTGTGCCCAAGAAAGATGGAAAAGTCATGATGTGCGTTGATTTCAGAGATCTGAATAAGGCGAGCCCAAAAGATGACTTTCCTCTTCCGAACATCGATATCCTGGTAGACAACACTGCTGGACATGCTCTGTTATCTTTCATGGATGGGTTTTCAGGCTACAATCAGATCAAGATGGCGCCTGAGGATATGATGAAGACGGCATTTATTACTCAATGGGGTACATACTGTTACCGAGTGATGCCGTTTGGTCTCAAGAATGCTGGTGCCACCTATCAGAGAGCTGTGACTACTCTTCTTCATGACATGATTCATAAGGAGGTCGAGGTCTATGTCGATGACATGATTGTCAAAGGCAGGACTCGGCCAGAGCATACAGTCGCTTTGAGAAAGTTCTTTGAGCGAATCCGAAAGTTTCAACTTCGCTTAAACCCAAATAAATGTGTATTTGGGGTCACGTCAGGGAAGTTGCTTGGATTCATGGTCAGTGAAAGAGGAATCGAAGTGGACCCTCAGAAAATCAAGGCTATCCAAGAAATGCAACCACCAAAGACGGAAAAGCAAATTCGTGGGTTCCTTGGCAAGGTGCAATACTTGAGGAGATTCATATCTCATTTAACTATGACATGTGAACCCATCTTCAAATTATTGAAAAAGAATTCCTCCAAGAAATGGAATGAAGAATGTCAGGAAGCATTTGAAAAGGTCAAGCAGTGTTTGTCTTTGCCTCCTGTCTTATCCCCAGTCATTCCTGGTCAACCATTGTTGATGTATTTGTCCATCACAGATACAGCAATGGGTTGTATGCTTGCTCAGCAAGATGTAGGATCTAAGAAGGAGAAGCCTATCTACTACATCAGCAAGAAAATGCTAGAGTACGAGATAAAGTACACTATCTTGGAAAAGACTTGTCTAGCATTAGTCTGGGCGACTCAAAGACTAAGACATTATCTCTTGTCGAATAAGGTATTTCTGCTTTCACGGATGGATCCGTTGAAGTACTTATTCGAGAAGCCCGCCCTTACAGGAAGAACTGCAAGGTGGTTGCTATTGTTATCTGAGTTTGACATCACATACGTCACTCAGAAATCTGTCAAAGGACGGGTTATTGCTGAGCAGCTAGCTGATGCTCCTGTTGAGGAGAATGCTTTTCTGAAGGCTGAATTTCCTGATGAAGAGATCATGGAACTTGAAGAAGAAATTCCAAGTACCAGATGGACAATGTACTTTGATGGAGCCGTAAACAATCGAGGACAAGGAATAGGAGCAGTGCTTGTATCTCCCAAGAAAGAATATATCCCGATATCCATCAAGTTACAATTCGAATGTACAAATAACATGGCAGAGTACGAAGCTTGTATCGCAGGACTTGAGGCAGCTTTAATTTTGAAAGTCCAAGAGATTGATGTATTTGGAGATTCAATTCTGATAATTTGTCAAACCAATGGTAATTGGAAGACAAGAGAATCAAAATTAATCCCGTATAATTTCTATCTCGAGTCTCTGGCCAAGAAATTCAAGAGTATCACATTTACCCATCTGTCGAGAAACAAGAATCATTTTGCAGACGCCTTGGCTACTTTAGCCTCGATGTTGGATATTTCTGAGACAATGGAGGTCCAGCCTTTAGCTGTGAGGTCGCAATGGGCTCCAGCGCATGTAAATGCCATTGAAATATCAGCGCGATGTCCAGATGGAAAACCGTGGTATACTGATATCCGAAATCTCATTTCAGGCAAGGGGCATCCCCCTGAAGCTTCCAGCAAAGAGAGAAAAACTCTTCAGAGATTCGCCGCTAACTTCATCATTTGTGGTGAAGAATTGTACAGAAGATCCTTTGATGGGATTCAGCTTCTGTGCGTTGATGAAGATCGGGCTGCGGAGCTCATAGAACAAACACATGAAGGTGTTTGTGGTCCTCACATGAACGGTAAAATGCTATCAAGGAAGATCCTTAGACTCGGTTTCTATTGGCCCTCAATGGAAACAGATTGTTTCGCATTTGTGAAGAAATGTCATAAATGCCAAGTCTATGCGAATCTTATTCATGTGCCTCCGTCAGAGCTGCATTCTATGACCTCGCCATGGCCATTTTCAGTATGGGGGATTGATATCATTGGCAAAGTCTATCCTAAGTCGTCAAGTGGGCACGAGTACATCTTGGTGGCCATTGACTATTTCACGAAGTGGATAGAAGCTGCTTCATATGCTTCCATAACTTCCAATACAGTTGCGAAGTTCATCCGTGCAAACATCATTTGCAGATATGGAGTACCTCATGAGTTGATTTCTGACAATGGATCTCACTTCAAGAAAGAGGTAGTGCACCTGTGCGAAGAATTTAAAATCAAGCATCATAAGTCATCTCCTTACAGACCGCAGACAAATGGTGCTGTAGAGGCAGCTAATAAGAACATCAAGGTTATTATTAGCAAAATGACAGAAACTTATAAGGATTGGTCGAATAAACTCCCGTATGCTTTGTGGGCTTACAGGACGTCGATCAGATCATCTACAGGTGTAACTCCGTACTCTCTAGTTTACGGAATGGAAGCGGTCCTCCCTGTTGAAGTGAGAATCCCGTCTTTAAGAGTTATGATGGAAGCGAATCTGCCAGAGTCTGAGTGGGCCAAAGCCAGACATGATGAATTGCAGATGATTGATGAAAAGATGCTCAGAGCCTTATACCACATCCAAGGGTATCAGAGAAGAATCGAAAGGGCATTCAATAAGAAAGTCAAGGTTCGAGACCTGAAACCAGGAGATCTCGTCTTAAAATCTTATCGAGCACCGGTGTTCGATCCCAGAGGAAAATTCAGGCCAAACTGGTCTGGTCCTTACATTGTTGATGAAGTCCTGCCTGGAAAAGCCGTAAGACTCCTCAATGAAAATGGTGAAAAATTAACAGAACCTACAAATCTGGACCAACTAAAAAAATATCATGCTTAAATACACAAGGAGGCCATCCTTGATCGATCAGAGCCAAAAGCTAACAACCCAAAAGTCAAAATACCGTTTGCAAACCCTTTGGGCCTATAACAAAAAAAAAATCCCTTTTTCTTGACAAACACAAACCAGGGGCATCTTTTATGACTTGCGTCATAAAAGATAGTAAGCTTGAACTACGTTCTGACCTGATTCCTTTTTACAGGATACGTAGGCCACCTGATTAATTCGGGTTCGGTCAAATTCTTCAAATCTTTCAAATCTTTCAAATCCTTGAAAATATGAAAGAAAAGAACAAAACAAAAAATCCTTGAAACCCCAAAAAATGGGCGAACTACGCGGACCTGATTCCCATTTTCTTTGGGGATACGTAGGCAGTCTGGAGGGCCAGATTCGGTCAAATACATGAAAAATCACCAATATGTAACTTGTTTGAACCCCAAGCCTACCTAAAAGTCCTTCTGGTGTATTTTAGGTCCAGGTTTGTAGAGAAACAGAAAGAAAGAAAAAATGATGGAGTCTTAGACCCGCTAGACTGAAAAACCGAAAGGGCGGTCTAGGCAAAAATTAGGGTCATTCACCTGCTAAGTTGAAAACCCGAAAGGGCGGCTTAGGCAAAAATCAAGGTGCAAAGCCTGCTGGATGGAAAATCTGCAAGGGCAGACAGTCCAGGCAAAAACAAATAAGGCATGCGGTCCGCCAAATCAAAAACCTGAAAAGGTGATTTGGTCATGGCAGTGACTTCAAAAAGATAAAACCTCTGAATGCCAGCAAGACTTTTATTTCTTCTAAGGCATTACTCTGAAGTCTGAGTAAGCGCCAGTAGAGATTCTTCTGACACTCTATAAGCTAAGGAGTTGAGACTAAGCAAACCAAAGGGATAATAACCATGACGGAAAACCTGAAAAGAGGGATGAAATACCTTTAAATACGGTTTTCGAAAGATTCTAAGAAGTGGTAGACTGTACCATTTTAAAATACTTATCAGGCTGAAAAGCAGATTCAGTTTCTCTTAGAACCCAAGTCATGTCATGGTCAAAGTCTTCTTTTGTTGTTAGTCACAGTTCAGTCCTTGTCAAAGTCAGGGTTAAACTCCAAGGTCTTGTGTGGGGAGTCCTGTGTGGTCAATGTCTCTCCAAGGTTGGAGTGATAGAAAAATGATGAGGTTGTAGATTCTCGAAAGTGATACAGAGCAGAGCAGAGTTCAGAAGGATAGTACTCAGACCATTCGAAGTATTGGCAGCGGACAGAAAGAGAAGAAAATTATCAGATTCAGTCTGTTGTATTTGAAAAGATTTGTAACTTCAAAAATTCAGGAAATGAAAACCTTTTCTACAATGTTCCCTATGTTTGTTTTCCTACGAATTTGTCATGGAAGTAAATTCGTACTAGGGGCATCTTTTATAACCTGTTCAGGTTATAAAAGATATCAAGTGAACTCTGATAATTGAGATAATTAATTTCATTAAATGAAGATAAGAAGAGGTTCAGTAGAGTTTTTGGTCAAATTCCTCTGAGAGTCTTTCTTATCATCTTATTGAAAATCTATCTCATAATCCCCAGTGGAGTTTCTATCCACAAAATGTAAATAAACCAAGCATTCAAATTAAATCATCTGCATCTGTGCATAAACCATTTAGCCTCCGAGCTAAAAATCAAGCTTTTATGCATAAATTCCTTGCCTCTGAGCATAATTCCCTGCCTCCGAGCATAAAACCCTGCCTCCGAGCATAAAATCCTGCCTCTAAGCATAAAAATTCTGCCTCCGAGCATAAACCCATTGCCTCCGAGTATAATTCCCTGCCTCCGAGCATAAATTCCTTGCCTCCGAGCATAAATCCGTGCCTCCGAGCGTAAAACCCTGCCTCCGAGCATAAAATCCTTGCCTCCGAGCATAAATCATTGCCTCCGAGCATAAATTCCTTGTTTCCAAGCTTAAATTCTGCCTCCGAGCATAAATTCCTTGCCTCCGAGCATAAATCCTTGCCTTTGAGCATAAAACCTTGCTTCCAAGCATAAATCCTCGCCTCTGAGCATAAAACCATGATTTTGAACATAGAAACAAGCCTCTGTGCAAAGACTCAGGCCTCCGAGCTAAAATTCCCTAGCATCTAAGCTAAAACCTTTCAACCTCCGTGCATAAACCATTTTGCCTCTGAGCATAAAACCATCCGCCTCTGAGCAGAAAACCAACATTCCTAACAAACCAACCCTTTTATAATCCAACCTTCACCAAGTCATTTTCTCCATCCCGTTCTCTAAATCAATTTTGGGGCTAGTCAAAATGTGACGTCTGTTCAGCTTTGACATTCGCGCGACAAGCACGCTCTGCCAAAGAGGGGCATCTGTAGACACCCCATTTTGACTAAGCCCTAAACCTTCCCGGCTCGTGCCAAATCCATCCGAATCTCAGCATTAGGGTTCCAAACTTCATCCTAGGCTGGATGAGGGTCTCTTCTAACCCCCTGCAAAATTTCATCTTGATCTGAGCTCGTTTGCCCAGCAATCGGGCTGAGAGAGCATGTATAGTGCAATGAAGGGTGGCCCACTAAATTTTCATTTTCCCCTAAAAACCTTGTATTTTAGGAAAAATCCAAGTCAAATCAAGCCCCTAAATGCCCATGAATACATTTTTAGAAGCCTTAGGACCTTAGAAATGTCCTGGCAGAATTTCAGAAAAATCTGACAAAAAAATTCGGAAAAGACAAGCGGAGTTTGTACAGTTATCAGGAAGCAGGGGTGCATTATCCTGATAGGGTCGCACATTTGTGCGCCTATCAATTTGAGTGTAAATATCAATTCCACCATTTTCTATAAATAAATAAAAAACTTAAGCTCATTTAGAAAAAGAAGAAAAATGGCGATTTTTTTTAGCATTTCCTAGAGAGAGAAGCTCTCGGTTTTCTAGTGAGAGAAAACAGATCTCTGTTTTTCCGACCATCTCCGACCAAATTCCGGCGATATTTTCGTTGATTTTTTCCTAAATATCCCGCCGGAATCCGGCAGATCTCCATGAGATCCGGTCATCTCCTTCTTCTCCGGTTAGCAGCATCTTCTCCTTCAGATCTTCAGGTAGAGAGAGAGAGAGAGTGAGTTGCAGAGAAAGAGAATCCGTGTTTTCCTTTCTCCGGCAAGAATCCGATCGGATTCCGGCGGCTTCCATCTTCTCTGGCATCTTCTCCAAGCAATCCTTTCCGGCTATCTCTTCAGATCCGAGATCCGTCAACTCCGATCCATCTCCGATCGTCTTTTCCGACGAAATCTGAAACTCCGGCAGATCAATGATCTCCTCTAAGAAGCTAGGGTTTCTGTTTCCCCAAATTCTGAGAGAGAAAAGAGAAAAATTCTATAAATAGCTGATTGATTGGGGTTAGCAGGGGGCTCTCATTTTTCCGTTCAATAGCAGAGAGAGAGAGAAGGCTCTCAGTCTTCTTCTCCGGCGAGATCCGGCAAGGATACTCGGCGGAATCTGGCGGATCTCCACGAAATCCGGCCATCCACTCCATCCTCTGCTCCAACCTCCACTGCTACAGCTTGGATCCAACCTTCTTCTCCAAAATCAACTGAAACCCTAACTCCTCTGCAACTTCCGGCTCCGATCCTCCTCCGGCGGATTTCTTCTTCTCCGATTTCTCCGATCAACTTTGCTGGTAATTCAACCGGTGATCTGAAACCCTAATCTCTTCTTTCCCATTTTCTCCGGCTGGATTTCGGCAAACGTTCGAAATTTCCCTTCTCCGGCTATCTCATCCGTGCTCCGGCAAAGGTTATCATTTTTGTCTCCATCAGCAGTCGTTAAAGAGGTAATCTTCATTACAAATTCAAATCATGTTTTTAACAGAGTATTGATTTGTAATTTTTTTTTTTTAAGATCATGTTTTTATCTCCATCAGTTTTATCTCCATCAGCAGTCATTGAAGAGCTTTAAATGTTAGATCTAATTCCAGGTCCTATGTTAGATTTCTAATTATTATTATTTTTTTTTTAGTATATATGATTTCAATTTTAAGTGCTTAAGTTAATCTTGGATTCTTGCTCATATCCTTCCATATATAGGGGAATAGATTAAGCCAGTAGACATGAGAAATAGAACATAGTATCATATTGGATTTGTTTCTTAAGGGTGTTGCTCTTGGTTTAATGGTCTATTGACCAGTGATTTTTTTTTTCCATCAACTGTTAGGTTCTTTTTTAGGTTCATTTTGTGGTTTTGGATAGAATGTCTCATTTTATACACGATTCTTTGAATTGAGAAATGAGAATTTGAATCACTAGCAATCACTTCACTCTAGAATCATGATACAGCAATGAATCCGTGGTTGAGAATTTTTATGATGCGTATGGAATGCTTAAAAATATTTGACAATCATTATTTAGTTTCAGAGAGATGGCATGTTTGAAATTAATCGAAAAGCATCAAATTATTCATGTTTTAGGCAATTGTATGGTTCAAATGATTTTCTTTTTTTTTTATCTCTCTATGAATTACATATTCTAGCATATTGATAGTTGATACTATAATAGTTATGTTTTCTTAACTACATAAACATAACTCCCATTATTGTAATTCTTTTCTTTGCAAAAATATGTCAACACAGTCGTGTTCTGTTGAGAGCATTGGGCCACCTTGTCTTATCTTTTTGGACAACTGCTTCTTTGTGTGGATTGACTCATAATAGCAATACCATAGCAGCCCCTAACACTTGTTTAAAATGTACAACTCTCACATCTTTTTTTTTTATTTTATTTTTTTATTACTCTTATTTAAAGGAAAAAGGAAAGATCTTCCAAAATAGAGAATTCATTCACTGATCTAGCGACCATCATATTTTAAATCTAGTTGCACTTGACTGGTTAGCTATATTAAATAAATGCTTCTTTCAATAAATTGGAAATATCATTTGATGCATTTCTATAATCTGTTAAAAATTTAAATATTCTTCTCTTATACTAAGCTTTGAGTTAGGGTTTGAAGATTGTAATGAATGGATTATTCAGGTGAGACTATCTAGAAGTTTATGATATTTATTTCTCTTTTATTTTAAATGAATTGTTAATAGGAAGAAGGAGATCAGATGACTACTCTATTCGATATCATCGACATGAGTACTGTCTGATCTCAAGGCGGGATTAGAAATATTATCATGTGTATATGATATCAGATGATTACTTTGGCAT
Source organism: Tasmannia lanceolata (assembly GCF_043159265.1). Lineage (NCBI taxonomy): Eukaryota > Viridiplantae > Streptophyta > Magnoliopsida > Canellales > Winteraceae > Tasmannia > Tasmannia lanceolata. Next base: position 41,135,730 of record NW_027518689.1, read on the forward strand.
CATCTGATTTCATTGGAGTCCCCGTATTGGGGTTTGTGGTTGGTTTAGAAGTGTTTGATATTGTTTTATTTTACTTTATTAGGCTATCCAGCGGCTGGTCTGGACTAATTAATGATGTTTATCATTTTATGATTGCTTTAGATTGTGTATTGTTTTCTTATTGAAAATTCTTCTTTGCTTAGCACTTGATTTATTTTTATAAAAATAGAGTGAAATTTGCAATTATCTGGCAGCTTTTTCTTCTCTCTTTGATAGACTAACACAGTCTTATAGATTGCTGTTAATTTTCTTTAGATATTAGAATCCCCTTTTCTTGTAGGGCTATGAAGGCGCTAGCCCAAGCCCATCTCTAGGGGACTTGCGCAGTCCGAATAGCATTCTATTTTCTCAAAAGACTTGCCTAGTCTTTTAGATCCAAATCTTTGGAGACAGGCATTGTCTCATTAATGAATCAACCTGAGTTAACCTCTAGAAGACTACCTCTAGTCTCATAGGTCTTAAACCCTCCTTTTTGTGCGTCGTTTGGTTTTGGGAGAGCACCCTACCCGGCTTGGCAACATACCCCTTACCCTTATGGGTATTGGGTTGCACATTTGTTGCACCCTAGGGCTAGGTAGCTGTCCGGCCCGGCTGGGTGTTTTACCTTTGCCAAATATGCACAAGGTCTCTTTTTCCTTGTTAGTATTTTCTCTATCCCACCTCTGTGTCTAAGAGACTTACCTAGTCTCATTTTCTTGCTAAACCTCCTCTTTGTACATCATTTGGTTTTGGGAGAACATCCTACTCGGCTTGGCAACATACCCCTTACCCTTATGGGTATTGGGTTGCACATTTGTTGCACCCTAGGGCTAGGTAGCTGTCCGGCCCGGCTGGATGTTTTTACCTTTGCTAAATATGCGCAAGGTCTCTTTTCCTTGTTACTTGTTGAGCTTTATCTTAGTTTGATAGCCCACTAGCATAGGAATCCGTCCTTAGTCTAGAGAGTCAGTCCTCTTGTTCAGGAATCAAATTCTATCATCATAGGAGTTAGGATTTTATCCAACCTCTCATCGTATCATGTTTTTTCTGTCCGCTCCTACAAGGTATAGGATGCTGTCCAACCCTTGCAGAGCTGTGTTTCTGTTCTTTTCCCCCGCAAAGCATAGGATGCTGTCCAACCTTTGCGGGATATCGGGAGTCTGTCCTCCCCTTATGATGATAGGATTTATTCCCCTCGAGTCAAAAACACTTAAAAACAACAAAAACATCTGAAAAACCAAAAATCTCAAAAATCTTGAGTCATTAGGAGAGTAGTTAGGAATTCTGTTTCGAACTACGTTGGCTTGATCCTCTTCCACGAGGTACGTAGTGCAGCTTGAGATTCTTATCTCAGGTCCAGCCAAACCTTTGTAAATAAATCATTTACCCATTTTAAGAAAAAATACCAAAAATCTTCAAAACCTTGTTTTCAACAAGATCTTCCTCTAGAGTTAGTAGTTTGTCCTAGATAAAGAGTTTTAGAGTTTTGAGTTTGTCTTTGATGTGTTGTGTGGTTTGTTTGTGTTTGTGTTAGAGTTAGGAGTTTGTCCTAGAGTTATAGGAGCGCCTCCGTCCAGTCCGTTGGCGATTCATATCGCCGACTGATGATTAAGTCTTGGATACGCTAGTGATCCCATTGTTTCCCTTATGGCGTACAGCCTAGCTACACATAGATTATAGGAACCACCTGCATTAGCTGAGGGCTAACCTGCATTTAGTTAAGGCATATAGGGTGTCCTAAAATCTACAATCCATTGGAATTTAAATAATCACACAAGAAGCTTTAAGAACTAGTCTGGTCTTTTAGATCGAGTCTAGGATAGAGGTCTAGATGTCTTAGGCATCATAGCTTAGAATAGGTGCGAAGAACTACGTTGCCTTGATTCTCGTGGAGGCAGGGATACGTAGGCTTCTTTGGATGAACATCAGATCATCTAAAGACTCGGGCCTAGGTATAGATTAGAGTCTTAGGGTTGTATGGTATCGAGTCATTTTCTATGTTTTGCAGTGTTTTCTTATTTTATTGCGCAGACCTTATACTTTTTTGGTATGTCATGCATGTGTTTGTTCATCAGAACTTAGACACCAATTTAGGTTTGACATTCATAACCTAGTTATTCTCAGGTGACACTTTTATTTCTTTTATGTGTGTTTATTATTCCTCCGAGACATGCATGATTAGATAGACGTCTTCTCGGAGATTTGTGTTCCCATTTCATATGATTCTCGTCCAAAACTCTTCAAAATTATTAAGTAAATGGCATAAGAGACCAGGTGTTTGCACTTGGGCGGATGAGGTGCTCTTTAGACCTTCCGAATTCGTAACCAGGCACGAACCTTATTTTATATCTCTGGTTATCCGTTGCAACAGAGCATAGTATGGGATCCAGGGCCCATTTGTTTTTTTCCTTGGATGGCGACTCTTCTTTGTTTAAGGTACGCCTCGAATCTGGGCTAGTCCCCGAATTGAGAGGTATCTCACCTTTTATATCGCCACTCATGCTGTGAGAGGCATTTCTTCTTTCGAGAGTTCCTTGGTAGAGCTCTCCATTCACGTGGATGATCCTGAGACTGACTCGCGTGGGGGCACACGTCCACCGCCGCCTCTCTCGGATCGGGGTCCACAGGCTGGCGACTCTGCTGGGGAGTTCTTGGAACATTGCCTAACTCTGTTAAAATGCCATTTGTTATTAATTTTGAAGAATTTTGAGCTAAAATCATTATAAATGGGAATGTAATTGCTTAGAATCCAGGGGCACCAGATAGGTGTTTAAAACAAGGGATTCACACATTGCACAGCATACATCATTTTGTTCTTTATTTTCTTTTATTGATTTTCTTATTATTGGCTCCACGGGATAGATATAATGCGTGCCTCATGGGATATCACTATCCAGATGGTGCTGTTGTATCTATTACCAAGCTATGCGCCAGTGCTGCAGTCGTAAACACTCGGTGTACTTGTGTTTACAGCAGCCGTTGAGCAATGAAGCATATTGTATATAACACTCGGTGTACTTGTGTTATATACTTAAAGTATGGATCATATGCATAGTACCTGATAGAGTCCGGAGCTCTACTTTCATTTTACATATATTATGTACATGGATATATATGTTGATTTAGTAAAACCCAATTAGGATCTGCATGTGCTTATATATATATTGCATTCATATAAGGACGAACATGTGTTGCTTACACATGTTGGAGCTTAGATTTAGGAGCCATGTCCTATCCGTAGATTATTGCAGTTCACCTTATGTGGCTACAGACGCAGTCCTAATACACTCACATGTCTGTCTTGAGTCAAGCTTCTTGACTCTATGGGATCATATTTAGGGCTGGTGCCCCTGGTTAGGATATATATGTATATATCTATATTTTGATTATCAGATTAGAGCCTACTCATTAGTGAGGCTTCCTTATCTAATCAAATTAGTCATATCAGTCTGTTCTTCGGATCTAGACCCGACCAGTGGCTTTTACTTGCCCTCTCATGGTCGTGGCCTATCTTTTGCTTTAGTCATGGAGATTTTGTCCATATATCTTTTGATATAAGATTAGGACCTACTTTCTAGTAGAGATTCCTAGCTTGAATCAATCAGTCGTGTATATTCATCTCTCAGATCTAAACCTAGCTAGTGTCTTCTACCTGTCACACTCATAGCTATGGTTTATTCCTTGACCTAATGATGATAAGTATTACCTGTTTTCATCCTTTAAATTCAAGCCTCATTTATCCATTCTTTTGTTGTATTACTCAAATTATTGTTCGTCCTGTCTTAGATATGGTAGATAGCCTGTCTGCTGTCTCTATGACCATAGTCTATCATTATTGATCTTCTTGATCGTACATTTTTGTCGTCCACCTTTCAGATTTAGATCCGGTCTATGATCTACTTTTGTCATTTTATGACCGTGGTCTCTTCCCTGAGTTTCTGATCATCTTTGATCATCAATGGAACATTTGATGTCGCCAATTATATCCTTCTTGTGATTATTGGTTAAGTCCATCTTTATTCTTTGTTTATTCCAAGTTATTCTCCATTCCCTAATTATCCCATCCTATTCTTTGTGTTTAGGTTAAATCATGGCGAATAATTTGTTGAAAGGCTGGATAAGCGAGACTATTGAGGCTCTTCCGCTAGAATCCTCGGATAGGAGTATGGCTGATCGGTTCATCTGTGCCTTCAGTCATTTAAGTGTTTCCGATATAAATTGGAAGTTTCTCCAAGCAGCCGCTAGATTCTGGGATCCTAATCTTCATGTTTTTCGATTTGGATCATTCGAGCTTTGTCCTATATTCGAAGATTGGTGTGCTTTATTAGAGCTCCCAACAGATGGACTTTGGATACAATCTTCGAACATAGATTCCTTTCATTCCATTTTTTGCAAGCTATTCAAAAATCAAACCGTTGATGCACTTTCATGCTTAACGGATACGTGTGTACAAGTTCAAAACCTCATCACCCTTTTTTCTGAAAACGTCGATCCTACTAACTCTCGTTTTCAGAGTTGTCGACGCAATGCTTTGATTTTTAGTGTCTTTGCGCGATATGTCATTCGGAAAAACCCTCGTGTTGCTCCGTTAACCTTGTTAACTGTGGTAGACCAAATTAACAAAGGGAGGAATCCCATTCCTACCATGTTAGCAGAGACCTTTTTGGGACTAGATCTTATTGCTTCCCAAAATATCAAAGACAATTTCTGTGGGTGTGTGAAGTTGTTGTATGTCTGGCTTGGTGAAAAATTTCAAATTCTTCAGCGACAAAAACAAAATCCGTATACCCTGAAGAATTTCCATACATGGAAACCAATAGCCAACCAACCTCAGTCCATTGATGAATGGCACAATTGGTTACAACATGTAGAGGAGAGCCAGTTTCGCTGGGTAAGTCATTCATGTTTCCATGTTTTTACTAGCACTTACCCGCATTCATTTGTTTACCTCATGGGTACCGAGAAATCTTCTTTTTATGCACCCATTCGAATTCTCCATCAGATTACGGGAATTCCATGTCCTCCCGGAATCATAGTCCCTCCTCTTTGTGAAGATCTTACTCCTGATCTCGTCCGATCCATTGTGGCTGCTTGGGGAAACAAAAATATAGAAAGGAGGTTAGGTTTATCTCGCAAATTCCGACGTGGAGAAATATCGGAAGAGCCCGCAAGCCGGAGAGCTCGGATTGAGGAACCTTGAAGATCCATATCATGTTTTGTTATTCCGATTTCTGCATTTCCCATTCTTGTCAGTCTGTTTATCCAGCTGTGATCAGAGATTATTTTTTTTCCATCCGTTGTAATCACAATTTGGATTTTATTAATGAAAGTGTGTTTTTGTTTCTTTTGTCATTGTTTGATCAAGATAGTTTATCTCGATTATCAAAATTTTAATCTAGTGATTATACTTCCATTTCAGGATTCTTGATTGAGCAGCCATTGCTCCTAAGAAAATCCTTGTTTCAAAACCAACCTGGTCCCGTCAGACATCTGATTCCAGGCTGAGCCGACAATCCTTGTCACCTTTTTCTTTTACTTCTCCTTTATCGCCTTCCTTGAATTTTCAAGAAATACTTTCACCAGTCCAACCAACCCCTGAAATGATGGCAGAGAATGGGCAAAATAGTATGGACACCAATGAGATGATGAAAGCTATAATGTTACAATTGAGTACCATTAATGAAGAAATAGCCCGATTAAAGAGTGACAGAGAATCTACTTCCAAAAATCCTGCACCTCAGCAAACCCCAATCATGCCTCGCCCACCTCCTATGATGGCTCAGCCTCCTGTGTTGCCAGTCTTTGACAACTCTGATGACGAGCAATATGAAGAAGAGAACTGTCTCCCCCATCTGGATAAAGGCAAGGGGATAGTCGATAGGTTGGATAAGATGGCCCAGGAGATGGAGAGCATGAAAATGCAGGGTCCGAAAAAATTAAACATGGCCGAGTATATGATAATACCGGGAGTTGTGCTACCTCCTAATTTCAAGATGCCGGATCATGATAAGTATGATGGGACAGGATGTCCCAAGAGTCATCTGAAAGCCCTTATTCCTCGCAGCATGGGCTTACTCCAGAGCAGATTGCTCTTCTTTTCCCTAGATCTCTTACTGGAACAGCAAAGAAATGGTTTTTAAGCTTGAAAACCGAAGAGATCAGAACTCTGGAGGATATTGCCAATAGATTTGTTGAGCAATTCTCCATGGAGGAGGGAATAGATGTGACAAAAAGAGATCTGAAGGCGCTGAAACAAGGGCACAATGAAACCTTCACTTCTTTCATTCGCCGATGGAGGCGAAAGGCAGCGCAGATGACTCACCGTTTGCCTGACTCAGAGCAGATCAAGATTGTTGTGAAAAACTTATCATCTCAATACTATCACCACATGGCAATCCAGTACTTCATTGATTTTGATTTTCTAATCAAAACCGGAACTCAAATCGAAGATGCTTTGTCCAAGGGGCTGAGATCAAGACCTTCGTCTGATGTGAGAGAGGGAAAAAGACCTATTGTGGCACCGAAGGAGGTGCACAGTGTTAACTATACCGGGCCTCCCAGTTATGCCAGACCACCAGGTTATGACCGACCACCATCCAGAACGGTGACCGAGGTCAGGAGGCCGATGGAAAAGAAGGTCTTTCGTCAGTTCGACCCTCTCCCTTACTCCTTATCAGTGGCTTTGAAGAAGTTACTGAGAGATAAAAAAATCACTTTGTTGGAACCTAGAGAGCTTCCTAACCCTTTGCCCAAGTATTGGAGGAAGGACCAATACTGCGATTATCATCAGAATTCAGGGCATTTGACTGACAAATGCATGGCTTTAAGACACAAGATCCAAGACATGATAGAAGCAAAGGATCTTGCCGTTGAAGCACCGAACGTCACTCGAAACCCATTGCCTACACATGCAATGCCTCCCCCGAACGTGTATGCCATTTTCACTGAAGAAATCCTCTTAGATCACTCCCGTATTTGTGCGGTTATTTCTGATAGACCGTATGTTCTGAGATGGGATGATGAAGATGAAGCGATCGAAAACAAGAAACCTTATATACTATCCCCTCTAGACGAAGGATTAACAGGATCCTCTGAGTGTTCTTGTTCTTATGTCCTCAAGAGTGAGGAGGAGGAAGAGATGAAAGAAAAGATCCCTTATGTTTTAAGATTGGAAGAAGAAGACTTGTTGCTTCTGGAAGATCAGTGTGACGAGCTCCGCCATGTCACACGAGGTGGTCGTGTCTTCAAGCCTGCAGAACTCAGAGCAGAAAATCCTGCTGAAGTTGTAAGAGCTGCAGAGAATCTGAAACAGAAGCAGACTGTGGATGAAGAGGAAGAAAATTTGTTGAAACAACTGAAGAAGACACAAGCTAACGTGTCCATCTGGGGTTTACTAATGGCATCACCGAAACACAGACAGGTTGTGCTTCGAGAATTAAATGCCTCTCAAGTATCAGTTGAAATTACCCCCGATGAGTTGGTCAATCTCGTGGCAATGGCCAGGGTTTCTAGAACATTGTCATTTACTGATGAGGATCTGCCTCAAGAAGGAAGAGATCACACAAGACCTCTCCGTATCACCATACTGTGCAACAAGAAGAGGGTCCCCGAGATATTAGTGGATAATGGGTCAGCTTTAAATGTATGTCCTTTAAGCACCGCCACTACCCTGGGATTTGGGCCAGCCGATTTTATCCCGTCGGAACAGGGGATATTGGCATATGACAGAACCAGAAGAGATGTCATCGGGACACTCGCCACAGAAGTCGAAATAGGAGGTGAAACTTTCGAGATAGAGTTTCAGGTTCTTGACATCAAAACATCTTTCTTTCTCCTGCTTGGCCGGCCGTGGCTTCATAAAGTTGGAGTCGTTCCTTCCACACTTCATCAAAAATTGAAATTCGTCCGAAACAATCGGGTGATCACAGTGCGAGGCGACCCTGAACCGGAAATTGGTCAAATAACATCTGAATTGATCACTGAAAAATCAATAGATGTTAGTTTAACCGGCTTTTCTTTAGAAGTCTCTACTATTTCCTTTGGGGAAGCAATGAATGAAGAAATAATGTTCCTCTCAAGCACAAACACTCAAGTAGTAAAGATAATGAGAAAATATGGTTATGTCCCAGGAGCTGGCCTGGGAAGAAATCTACAGGGCCCAACTGAGTGGCCAGAGTTGAAAGCAGTAGATGGCTTATTCGGGTTAGGATATCAGCCAACCCGAAAAGAGGTTCAAGAAATGAGAAAGTATATGTTGAAGAGGGCTGAATGCCGTCGTCGGGGTATAGAATTTTCGACAGGACCGTACAGCATGATTATGAACGGCCGATTCAGAAGAGAAGGGGCAGACTGTCCGTTCTATGGTTTTTCTGAGACCTGGTGCGATAAGACTGGGAAAAGGCTTCCAGGGTTAGAGATCTTCTTCACAGATGAGTTACCAGAAGACTTTTACAGTGAGCAGTTTACCTTGCCAGCGATAGCAGAAAAATCAGCTACAGATTGGGTAGAAAATATTGAGCCGCATCTCCTAGACTCCCTATATCAGGTCGAGGCCCCAATCATCGCTATGATTGGAGGAGATGTGCCTTTCGTGAGCCCCGAAAGCTGCATTACTCCAGCTACTGGACCTTTAGACAATTGGACCGCACAGGTTATACCCCAAGTAGTCCTCCAGTATAGTCCAGTCCTTTCAAAAGAGTCAGTCATTTCAAAAAACGTGTCAGTTTCTGAGTTCAACCCAAAGTCTGTCATTTCTAACTTTTCTTTTAATGCAGGTACCATAGGGGTTGGAGTGGTTCTCGAAGATGGTGAAGAGTCAGTCCCTGTCAAGTCTCAGTCAGAGGATGTTTTCGCTGATTCTTCATTTGTACATAGTCCTGTCTATGTTGATACTGATGTCGACATGTCATTTCATTTGAATTCTGAGTCTGTAACGCCCGATGTGGGTGAATCATTCGATGTAATCATCAATTCTGCAAAAGAAATAAAAGACTCATTTGTGTACGATCCTGTCTTTATTTCTAATTCTGTTTCTGATTCTGCTTCAAAGCCTGATCAAATAAATAATAATAATAATAATCAAGACTCCCCCTCAAACGAGGAAGCTGACGAAACTCCTCTTGAAATCAAATACATGATTCAACAAGAGGAGATTCGCCGAGCAAAACCACTCGAAGAAGAAATTGAGACTGTAAATATAGGTGATGAAACCTTAATTCGGGAGATTCGGATTGGCAAAACTTTATCTCCTGAGGAACGCGAAGAATTAATCACTTTGCTAAAAGAGTTTAAGGAGGTTTTTGCTTGGTCTTACGATGACATGCCGGGATTGAGTGAAGACATTGTGCAACACAAATTACCTCTAATTCCGGGCATCAAGCCGAAGAAGCAAAAACTCCGAAAACTCAAGACAGAATGGGAGTTAAAGGTTCATGATGAGGTGAAGAAACTACTTGAAGTAAAATTCATTGAAGTAGTGGAATATCCCGAATGGCTTGCAAATATAGTTCCTGTGCCCAAGAAAGATGGAAAAGTCATGATGTGCGTTGATTTCAGAGATCTGAATTAAGGCGAGCCCAAAAGATGACTTTCCTCTTCCGAACATCGATATCCTGGTAGACAACACTGCTGGACATGCTCTGTTATCTTTCATGGATGGGTTTTCAGGCTACAATCAGATCAAGATGGCGCCTGAGGATATGATGAAGACGGCATTTATTACTCAATGGGGTACATACTGTTACCGAGTGATGCCGTTTGGTCTCAAGAATGCTGGTGCCACCTATCAGAGAGCTGCGACTACTCTTCTTCATGACATGATTCATAAGGAGGTCGAGGTCTATGTCGATGACATGATTGTCAAAGGCAGGACTCGGCCAGAGCATACAGTCGCTTTGAGAAAGTTCTTTGAGCGAATCCGAAAGTTTCAACTTCGCTTAAACCCAAATAAATGTGTATTTGGGGTCACGTCAGGGAAGTTGCTTGGATTCATGGTCAGTGAAAGAGGAATCGAAGTGGACCCTCAGAAAATCAAGGCTATCCAAGAAATGCAACCACCAAAGACGGAAAAGCAAATTCGTGGGTTCCTTGGCAAGGTGCAATACTTGAGGAGATTCATATCTCATTTAACTATGACATGTGAACCCATCTTCAAATTATTGAAAAAGAATTCCTCCAAGAAATGGAATGAAGAATGTCAGGAAGCATTTGAAAAGGTCAAGCAGTGTTTGTCTTTGCCTCCTGTCTTATCCCCAGTCATTCCTGGTCAACCATTGTTGATGTATTTGTCCATCACAGATACAGCAATGGGTTGTATGCTTGCTCAGCAAGATGTAGGATCTAAGAAGGAGAAGCCTATCTACTACATCAGCAAGAAAATGCTAGAGTACGAGATAAAGTACACTATCTTGGAAAAGACTTGTCTAGCATTAGTCTGGGCGACTCAAAGACTAAGACATTATCTCTTGTCGAATAAGGTATTTCTGCTTTCACGGATGGATCCGTTGAAGTACTTATTCGAGAAGCCCGCCCTTACAGGAAGAACTGCAAGGTGGTTGCTATTGTTATCTGAGTTTGACATCACATACGTCACTCAGAAATCTGTCAAAGGACGGGTTATTGCTGAGCAGCTAGCTGATGCTCCTGTTGAGGAGAATGCTTTTCTGAAGGCTGAATTTCCTGATGAAGAGATCATGGAACTTGAAGAAGAAATTCCAAGTACCAGATGGACAATGTACTTTGATGGAGCCGTAAACAATCGAGGACAAGGAATAGGAGCAGTGCTTGTATCTCCCAAGAAAGAATATATCCCGATATCCATCAAGTTACAATTCGAATGTACAAATAACATGGCAGAGTACGAAGCTTGTATCGCAGGACTTGAGGCAGCTTTAATTTTGAAAGTCCAAGAGATTGATGTATTTGGAGATTCAATTCTGATAATTTGTCAAACCAATGGTAATTGGAAGACAAGAGAATCAAAATTAATCCCGTATAATTTCTATCTCGAGTCTCTGGCCAAGAAATTCAAGAGTATCACATTTACCCATCTGTCGAGAAACAAGAATCATTTTGCAGACGCCTTGGCTACTTTAGCCTCGATGTTGGATATTTCTGAGACAATGGAGGTCCAGCCTTTAGCTGTGAGGTCGCAATGGGCTCCAGCGCATGTAAATGCCATTGAAATATCAGCGCGATGTCCAGATGGAAAACCGTGGTATACTGATATCCGAAATCTCATTTCAGGCAAGGGGCATCCCCCTGAAGCTTCCAGCAAAGAGAGAAAAACTCTTCAGAGATTCGCCGCTAACTTCATCATTTGTGGTGAAGAATTGTACAGAAGATCCTTTGATGGGATTCAGCTTCTGTGCGTTGATGAAGATCGGGCTGCGGAGCTCATAGAACAAACACATGAAGGTGTTTGTGGTCCTCACATGAACGGTAAAATGCTATCAAGGAAGATCCTTAGACTCGGTTTCTATTGGCCCTCAATGGAAACAGATTGTTTCGCATTTGTGAAGAAATGTCATAAATGCCAAGTCTATGCGAATCTTATTCATGTGCCTCCGTCAGAGCTGCATTCTATGACCTCGCCATGGCCATTTTCAGTATGGGGGATTGATATCATTGGCAAAGTCTATCCTAAGTCGTCAAGTGGGCACGAGTACATCTTGGTGGCCATTGACTATTTCACGAAGTGGATAGAAGCTGCTTCATATGCTTCCATAACTTCCAATACAGTTGCGAAGTTCATCCGTGCAAACATCATTTGCAGATATGGAGTACCTCATGAGTTGATTTCTGACAATGGATCTCACTTCAAGAAAGAGGTAGTGCACCTGTGCGAAGAATTTAAAATCAAGCATCATAAGTCATCTCCTTACAGACCGCAGACAAATGGTGCTGTAGAGGCAGCTAATAAGAACATCAAGGTTATTATTAGCAAAATGACAGAAACTTATAAGGATTGGTCGAATAAACTCCCGTATGCTTTGTGGGCTTACAGGACGTCGATCAGATCATCTACAGGTGTAACTCCGTACTCTCTAGTTTACGGAATGGAAGCGGTCCTCCCTGTTGAAGTGAGAATCCCGTCTTTAAGAGTTATGATGGAAGCGAATCTGCCAGAGTCTGAGTGGGCCAAAGCCAGACATGATGAATTGCAGATGATTGATGAAAAGATGCTCAGAGCCTTATACCACATCCAAGGGTATCAGAGAAGAATCGAAAGGGCATTCAATAAGAAAGTCAAGGTTCGAGACCTGAAACCAGGAGATCTCGTCTTAAAATCTTATCGAGCACCGGTGTTCGATCCCAGAGGAAAATTCAGGCCAAACTGGTCTGGTCCTTACATTGTTGATGAAGTCCTGCCTGGAAAAGCCGTAAGACTCCTCAATGAAAATGGTGAAAAATTAACAGAACCTACAAATCTGGACCAACTAAAAAAATATCATGCTTAAATACACAAGGAGGCCATCCTTGATCGATCAGAGCCAAAAGCTAACAACCCAAAAGTCAAAATACCGTTTGCAAACCCTTTGGGCCTATAACAAAAAAAAAATCCCTTTTTCTTGACAAACACAAACCAGGGGCATCTTTTATGACTTGCGTCATAAAAGATAGTAAGCTTGAACTACGTTCTGACCTGATTCCTTTTTACAGGATACGTAGGCCACCTGATTAATTCGGGTTCGGTCAAATTCTTCAAATCTTTCAAATCTTTCAAATCCTTGAAAATATGAAAGAAAAGAACAAAACAAAAAATCCTTGAAACCCCAAAAAATGGGCGAACTACGCGGACCTGATTCCCATTTTCTTTGGGGATACGTAGGCAGTCTGGAGGGCCAGATTCGGTCAAATACATGAAAAATCACCAATATGTAACTTGTTTGAACCCCAAGCCTACCTAAAAGTCCTTCTGGTGTATTTTAGGTCCAGGTTTGTAGAGAAACAGAAAGAAAGAAAAAATGATGGAGTCTTAGACCCGCTAGACTGAAAAACCGAAAGGGCGGTCTAGGCAAAAATTAGGGTCATTCACCTGCTAAGTTGAAAACCCGAAAGGGCGGCTTAGGCAAAAATCAAGGTGCAAAGCCTGCTGGATGGAAAATCTGCAAGGGCAGACAGTCCAGGCAAAAAAAAATAAGGCATGCGGTCCGCCAAATCAAAAACCTGAAAAGGTGATTTGGTCATGGCAGTGACTTCAAAAAGATAAAACCTCTGAATGCCAGCAAGACTTTTATTTCTTCTAAGGCATTACTCTGAAGTCTGAGTAAGCGCCAGTAGAGATTCTTCTGACACTCTATAAGCTAAGGAGTTGAGACTAAGCAAACCAAAGGGATAATAACCATGACGGAAAACCTGAAAAGAGGGATGAAATACCTTTAAATACGGTTTTCGAAAGATTCTAAGAAGTGGTAGACTGTACCATTTTAAAATACTTATCAGGCTGAAAAGCAGATTCAGTTTCTCTTAGAACCCAAGTCATGTCATGGTCAAAGTCTTCTTTTGTTGTTAGTCACAGTTCAGTCCTTGTCAAAGTCAGGGTTAAACTCCAAGGTCTTGTGTGGGGAGTCCTGTGTGGTCAATGTCTCTCCAAGGTTGGAGTGATAGAAAAATGATGAGGTTGTAGATTCTCGAAAGTGATACAGAGCAGAGCAGAGTTCAGAAGGATAGTACTCAGACCATTCGAAGTATTGGCAGCGGACAGAAAGAGAAGAAAATTATCAGATTCAGTCTGTTGTATTTGAAAAGATTTGTAACTTCAAAAATTCAGGAAATGAAAACCTTTTCTACAATGTTCCCTATGTTTGTTTTCCTACGAATTTGTCATGGAAGTAAATTCGTACTAGGGGCATCTTTTATAACCTGTTCAGGTTATAAAAGATATCAAGTGAACTCTGATAATTGAGATAATTAATTTCATTAAATGAAGATAAGAAGAGGTTCAGTAGAGTTTTTGGTCAAATTCCTCTGAGAGTCTTTCTTATCATCTTATTGAAAATCTATCTCATAATCCCCAGTGGAGTTTCTATCCACAAAATGTAAATAAACCAAGCATTCAAATTAAATCATCTGCATCTGTGCATAAACCATTTAGCCTCCGAGCTAAAAATCAAGCTTTTATGCATAAATTCCTTGCCTCTGAGCATAATTCCCTGCCTCCGAGCATAAAACCCTGCCTCCGAGCATAAAATCCTGCCTCTAAGCATAAAAATTCTGCCTCCGAGCATAAACCCATTGCCTCCGAGTATAATTCCCTGCCTCCGAGCATAAATTCCTTGCCTCCGAGCATAAATCCGTGCCTCCGAGCGTAAAACCCTGCCTCCGAGCATAAAATCCTTGCCTCCGAGCATAAATCATTGCCTCCGAGCATAAATTCCTTGTTTCCAAGCTTAAATTCTGCCTCCGAGCATAAATTCCTTGCCTCCGAGCATAAATCCTTGCCTTTGAGCATAAAACCTTGCTTCCAAGCATAAATCCTCGCCTCTGAGCATAAAACCATGATTTTGAACATAGAAACAAGCCTCTGTGCAAAGACTCAGGCCTCCGAGCTAAAATTCCCTAGCATCTAAGCTAAAACCTTTCAACCTCCGTGCATAAACCATTTTGCCTCTGAGCATAAAACCATCCGCCTCTGAGCAGAAAACCAACATTCCTAACAAACCAACCCTTTTATAATCCAACCTTCACCAAGTCATTTTCTCCATCCCGTTCTCTAAATCAATTTTGGGGCTAGTCAAAATGTGACGTCTGTTCAGCTTTGACATTCGCGCGACAAGCACGCTCTGCCAAAGAGGGGCATCTGTAGACACCCCATTTTGACTAAGCCCTAAACCTTCCCGGCTCGTGCCAAATCCATCCGAATCTCAGCATTAGGGTTCCAAACTTCATCCTAGGCTGGATGAGGGTCTCTTCTAACCCCCTGCAAAATTTCATCTTGATCTGAGCTCGTTTGCCCAGCAATCGGGCTGAGAGAGCATGTATAGTGCAATGAAGGGTGGCCCACTAAATTTTCATTTTCCCCTAAAAACCTTGTATTTTAGGAAAAATCCAAGTCAAATCAAGCCCCTAAATGCCCATGAATACATTTTTAGAAGCCTTAGGACCTTAGAAATGTCCTGGCAGAATTTCAGAAAAATCTGACAAAAAAATTCGGAAAAGACAAGCGGAGTTTGTACAGTTATCAGGAAGCAGGGGTGCATTATCCTGATAGGGTCGCACATTTGTGCGCCTATCAATTTGAGTGTAAATATCAATTCCACCATTTTCTATAAATAAATAAAAACTTAAGCTCATTTAGAAAAAGAAGAAAAATGGCGATTTTTTTTAGCATTTCCTAGAGAGAGAAGCTCTCGGTTTTCTAGTGAGAGAAAACAGATCTCTGTTTTTTCGACCATCTCCGACCAAATTCCGGCGATATTTTCGTTGATTTTTTCCTAAATATCCCGCCGGAATCCGGCAGATCTCCATGAGATCCGGTCATCTCCTTCTTCTCCGGTTAGCAGCATCTTCTCCTTCAGATCTTCAGGTAGAGAGAGAGAGAGAGTGAGTTGCAGAGAAAGAGAATCCGTGTTTTCCTTTCTCCGGCAAGAATCCGATCGGATTCCGGCGGCTTCCATCTTCTCTGGCATCTTCTCCAAGCAATCCTTTCCGGCTATCTCTTCAGATCCGAGATCCGTCAACTCCGATCCATCTCCGATCGTCTTTTCCGACGAAATCTGAAACTCCGGCAGATCAATGATCTCCTCTAAGAAGCTAGGGTTTCTGTTTCCCCAAATTCTGAGAGAGAAAAGAGAAAAATTCTATAAATAGCTGATTGATTGGGGTTAGCAGGGGGCTCTCATTTTTCCGTTCAATAGCAGAGAGAGAGAGAAGGCTCTCAGTCTTCTTCTCCGGCGAGATCCGGCAAGGATACTCGGCGGAATCTGGCGGATCTCCACGAAATCCGGCCATCCACTCCATCCTCTGCTCCAACCTCCACTGCTACAGCTTGGATCCAACCTTCTTCTCCAAAATCAACTGAAACCCTAACTCCTCTGCAACTTCCGGCTCCGATCCTCCTCCGGCGGATTTCTTCTTCTCCGATTTCTCCGATCAACTTTGCTGGTAATTCAACCGGTGATCTGAAACCCTAATCTCTTCTTTCCCATTTTCTCCGGCTGGATTTCGGCAAACGTTCGAAATTTCCCTTCTCCGGCTATCTCATCCGTGCTCCGGCAAAGGTTATCATTTTTGTCTCCATCAGCAGTCGTTAAAGAGGTAATCTTCATTACAAATTCAAATCATGTTTTTAACAGAGTATTGATTTGTAATTTTTTTTTTTTAAGATCATGTTTTTATCTCCATCAGTTTTATCTCCATCAGCAGTCATTGAAGAGCTTTAAATGTTAGATCTAATTCCAGGTTCTATGTTAGATTTCTAATTATTATTATTATTTTTTTAGTATATATGATTTCAATTTTAAGTGCTTAAGTTAATCTTGGATTCTTGCTCATATCCTTCCATATATAGGGGAATAGATTAAGCCAGTAGACATGAGAAATAGAACATAGTATCATATTGGATTTGTTTCTTAAGGGTGTTGCTCTTGGTTTAATGGTCTATTGACCAGTGATTTTTTTTTTCCATCAACTGTTAGGTTCTTTTTTAGGTTCATTTTGTGGTTTTGGATAGAATGTCTCATTTTATACACGATTCTTTGAATTGAGAAATGAGAATTTGAATCACTAGCAATCACTTCACTCTAGAATCATGATACAGTAATGAATCCGTGGTTGAGAATTTTTATGATGCGTATGGAATGCTTAGAAATATTTGACAATCATTATTTAGTTTCAGAGAGATGGCATGTTTGAAATTAATCGAAAAGCATCAAATTATTCATGTTTTAGGCAATTGTATGGTTCAAATGATTTTCTTTTTTTTTTATCTCTCTATGAATTACATATTCTAGCATATTGATAGTTGATACTATAATAGTTATGTTTTCTTAACTACATAAACATAACTCCCATTATTGTAATTCTTTTCTTTGCAAAAATATGTCAACACAGTCGTGTTCTGTTGAGAGCATTGGGCCACCTTGTCTTATCTTTTTGGACAACTGCTTCTTTGTGTGGATTGACTCATAATAGCAATACCATAGCAGCCCCTAACACTTGTTTAAAATGTACAACTCTCACATCTTTTTTTTTTATTTTATTTTTTTATTACTCTTATTTAAAGGAAAAAGGAAAGATCTTCCAAAATAGAGAATTCATTCACTGATCTAGCGACCATCATATTTTAAATCTAGTTGCACTTGACTGGTTAGCTATATTAAATAAATGCTTCTTTCAATAAATTGGAAATATCATTTGATGCATTTCTATAATCTGTTAAAAATTTAAATATTCTTCTCTTATACTAAGCTTTGAGTTAGGGTTTGAAGATTGTAATGAATGGATTATTCAGGTGAGACTATCTAGAAGTTTATGATATTTATTTCTCTTTTATTTTAAATGAATTGTTAATAGGAAGAAGGAGATCAGATGACTACTCTATTCGATATCATCGACATGAGTACTGTCTGATCTCAAGGCGGGATTAGAAATATTATCATGTGTATATGATATCAGATGATTACTTTGGCATCATCTGATTTCATTGGAGTCCCCGTATTGGGGTTTGTGGTTGGTTTAGAAGTGTTTGATATTGTTTTATTTTACTTTATTAGGCTATCCAGCGGCTGGTCTGGACTAATTAATGATGTTTATCATTTTATGATTGCTTTAGATTGTGTATTGTTTTCTTATTGAAAATTCTTCTTTGCTTAGCACTTGATTTATTTTTATAAAAATAGAGTGAAATTTGCAATTATCTGGCAGCTTTTTCTTCTCTCTTTGATAGACTAACACAGTCTTATAGATTGCTGTTAATTTTCTTTAGATATTAGAATCCCCTTTTCTTGTAGGGCTATGAAGGCGCTAGCCCAAGCCCATCTCTAGGGGACTTGCGCAGTCCGAATAGCATTCTATTTTCTCAAAAGACTTGCCTAGTCTTTTAGATCCAAATCTTTGGAGACAGGCATTGTCTCATTAATGAATCAACCTGAGTTAACCTCTAGAAGACTACCTCTAGTCTCATAGGTCTTAAACCCTCCTTTTTGTGCGTCGTTTGGTTTTGGGAGAGCACCCTACCCGGCTTGGCAACATACCCCTTACCCTTATGGGTATTGGGTTGCACATTTGTTGCACCCTAGGGCTAGGTAGCTGTCCGGCCCGGCTGGGTGTTTTACCTTTGCCAAATATGCACAAGGTCTCTTTTTCCTTGTTAGTATTTTCTCTATCCCACCTCTGTGTCTAAGAGACTTACCTAGTCTCATTTTCTTGCTAAACCTCCTCTTTGTACATCATTTGGTTTTGGGAGAACATCCTACTCGGCTTGGCAACATACCCCTTACCCTTATGGGTATTGGGTTGCACATTTGTTGCACCCTAGGGCTAGGTAGCTGTCCGGCCCGGCTGGATGTTTTTACCTTTGTTAAATATGCGCAAGGTCTCTTTTCCTTGTTACTTGTTGAGCTTTATCTTAGTTTGATAGCCCACTAGCATAGGAATCCGTCCTTAGTCTAGAGAGTCAGTCCTCTTGTTCAGGAATCAAATTCTATCATCATAGGAGTTAGGATTTTATCCAACCTCTCATCGTATCATGTTTTTTCTGTCCGCTCCTGCAAGGTATAGGATGCTGTCCAACCCTTGCAGAGCTGTGTTTCTGTTCTTTTCCCCCGCAAAGCATAGGATGCTGTCCAACCTTTGCGGGATATCGGGAGTCTGTCCTCCCCTTATGATGATAGGATTTATTCCCCTCGAGTCAAAAACACTTAAAAACAACAAAAACATCTGAAAAACCAAAAATCTCAAAAATCTTGAGTCATTAGGAGAGTAGTTAGGAATTCTGTTTCGAACTACGTTGGCTTGATCCTCTTCCACGAGGTACGTAGTGCAGCTTGAGATTCTTATCTCAGGTCCAGCCAAACCTTTGTAAATAAATCATTTACCCATTTTAAGAAAAAATACCAAAAATCTTCAAAACCTTGTTTTCAACAAGATCTTCCTCTAGAGTTAGTAGTTTGTCCTAGATAAAGAGTTTTAGAGTTTTGAGTTTGTCTTTGATGTGTTGTGTGGTTTGTTTGTGTTTGTGTTAGAGTTAGGAGTTTGTCCTAGAGTTATAGGAGCGCCTCCGTCCAGTCCGTTGGCGATTCATATCGCCGACTGATGATTAAGTCTTGGATACGCTAGTGATCCCATTGTTTCCCTTAGGGCGTACAGCCTAGCTACACATAGATTATAGGAACCACCTGCATTAGCTGAGGGCTAACCTGCATTTAGTTAAGGCATATAGGGTGTCCTAAAATCTACAATCCATTGGAATTTAAATAATCACACAAGAAGCTTTAAGAACTAGTCTGGTCTTTTAGATCGAGTCTAGGATAGAGGTCTAGATGTCTTAGGCATCATAGCTTAGAATAGGTGCGAAGAACTACGTTGCCTTGATTCTCGTGGAGGCAGGGATACGTAGGCTTCTTTGGATGAACATCAGATCATCTAAAGACTCGGGCCTAGGTATAGATTAGAGTCTTAGGGTTGTATGGTATCGAGTCATTTTCTATGTTTTGCAGTGTTTTCTTATTTTATTGCGCAGACCTTATACTTTTTTGGTATGTCATGCATGTGTTTGTTCATCAGAACTTAGACACCAATTTAGGTTTGACATTCATAACCTAGTTATTCTCAGGTGACACTTTTATTTCTTTTATGTGTGTTTATTATTCCTCCGAGACATGCATGATTAGATAGACGTCTTCTCGGAGATTTGTGTTCCCATTTCATATGATTCTCGTCCAAAACTCTTCAAAATTATTAAGTAAATGGCATAAGAGACCAGGTGTTTGCACTTGGGCGGATGAGGTGCTCTTTAGACCTTCCGAATTCGTAACCAGGCACGAACCTTATTTTATATCTCTGGTTATCCGTTGCAACAGAGCATAGTATGGGATCCAGGGCCCATTTGTTTTTTTCCTTGGATGGCGACTCTTCTTTGTTTAAGGTACGCCTCGAATCTGGGCTAGTCCCCGAATTGAGAGGTATCTCACCTTTTATATCGCCACTCATGCTGTGAGAGGCATTTCTTCTTTCGAGAGTTCCTTGGTAGAGCTCTCCATTCACGTGGATGATCCTGAGACTGACTCGCGTGGGGGCACACGTCCACCGCCGCCTCTCTCGGATCGGGGTCCACAGGGGTAAAGTGTAAAACAGACTCAAGGCCGGGTCGGTCCTCCTCTGTGTGCACGTAGACACGGTTTTGGGTTTGGTAGGCAGGAATTTTTTGGGAAAGCTTGGAAAGGAAAAATATTTCTAAATTTCCTTATTTTTATACACACGAAAAAGATAACTTGAATCAACCCTATTCAATTTTACTTGGAGGACCTTCAATTTATGAGGTCCCTCAAAATTAGCCATAATCATATCACTTTGCTCTAAATTTTAGGAAGATAAAATTTTCCTAAGAAACTTTTTTTATGTTGGAATGTTTTTCTTGCGAGGAAATTCCTAAGAAGTGTAGAATAGAAACAAACTTCCCTAATTTTAGGAAGCATACTCTTAATTACAAATAAATCCTTAGGAAATATATGGAAAGAGTACTTTCATTAAATCTACAAAGCTATAGCTGAGGAAAGAGGAAGATGGTTCCAATGTCTTGAATAACAACCACCTCCGTGAGTAACAAACATAGGCTTGATCCCACTTTTGGGTACGTAGGCAGCTCTTAAAGTTATGTAAAATAGTTGGTTTAGTTGGAAGCTGGCTTGGGTTGCTCTCGCAAGTCATTACCCAAAGAGCCCAGTCCTTGTGTCCTTGTTTCTGCTAATCACGCTTTGATTCGTCTGAGAGCAGTGTAAGCCAGTAACCTGTACCCAACAAACATCACAACCAAAGCGCAAACGCTTAACCCTGGACTAACCTCCTCAGCAACAAACCCACAAGCAGCATTGTTCATCATTCCATGTTGTGAACAACCCAACAAAGCACTCACTTTCCCTTCCCCATATTGCACCCCAATAAGCAATTTGTAGCAGTAGAACGTAAACGAACCGTACTTGAGCCAAGCCAAGAAAGCATGGACCTTCTGCACATAAAACCCACCAGTAAGAAGAAATGCCAGCATAGTAACAGTAACCACGGTGGACGCTTGTTTAGCATCCATGATAGCTGCCCCAAGTGCGAGCCCTAAACCCTGAGCCACGAGCACGTAGCCTAGAAGCACACCAAGTGTTTGTAGAAATGCAGCAGCATCGGGCCTAAGCCCTGCCATCCAGTAACAAATTGTAATGAAGACTGTGGGAAGGATGAGTTCCATGGGCAAGTCCCCGGCCATTTGGGCTGTGAAATAAGAGGAGAGAGTGTACATTCCAGAGGATCTTTCTTTGATGAAGATTGCACGTTCTTGGGGGAAGGTGAAGACTGAGTTGAAGGCGGGGAAGACTCCCCAGAAGATTGAGATGAAGAAAAGGAGGCCGAGGCGGTCATGGACGTTGTGAATGTCGGAGTGCCACCACATTGAGCCAGATAATATTGCGGCCGCGAGTACTTGGACAACTCTGAGAGAGTTGAAGGATTCATGTCTTCTCTCTTTGATGCCTCTTTGGAGGAGGATGGTGAATTGGTTGAACCAGCTTATGCTGTTGTTGGTTCTCTTCTCTTCCTCACTTGATCTTAGGCTCCCTGATTAAAGAAGAAAGCGTGATAAAGAAGAAAATTAGGTTTTCATAATTAGTTTGTTTGTTGTTGTGTGTGTGGCTCTACTCTTGCTTTTGAATCATGATGATCTTATCGTGGCCGTTAGTGAAGATCACCATGTGTAAATAAACTGATTTTCAAATAGGTGTCTGTTAATTTCGTGACATGTGCATTAGGGACTTTGGGAGAGAATGATTGGAGTAGTTGATGACTTAGGTGACTCATGGTCGGCAATATCCTACCCAGTGAGAGGGAAGTTGTCTTACACCCGTGGGTGTAATTAGCGGTGATGGGCCCTTGTGAGAAAAAAAATTCATGATTTCCTACCGCTTGGGGCTCTATCTTTGGCCGTGATGTCACCGTCGATCCAGACCTTCACCATTGGACCTAACACGTTGTTGTAGGACGACAAAAGGGACTGTCTTACATTGGATTTCTCAGCGTCACCTTGATAATCCACCTGAGCAACGCCTGTTGAAAAAAACTACCTTAATTAGCCAAAGTTAATTATCAATAAACATTTTGTGGCTCACTTTTGGAGCAGAAAACAGCTACCCCAGATGAGTCAAGCAAGCCACGAAATGGCTTTCCGTGAGATTGCCTTAATAAATCCCCAATAAAATAGATTAGGAAAAATTCCCAACGGGGGACACCAAAATACAAGAATTGTGATGGGGGCCACAATTTTGAAAAATTGTTAAAGAGGGTTGATAATAACCCCCATTTCGTCCTTCTTTAATAATTTTTCAAAAGTGTGTCGCCCCCCTTCACAATTCTTGTATTTTGGTGTCCCCCATTGGCAATTTTTCCAATAGAAGATTACAAGGATCAAACACTTTAACATCCATTGCATTGGACAATTTTACTCACTTAAAAATGCACCTCACACAGTCATACTCACTAATATTTTAACCATATATGTAGTGTTATGGAGCAAGTCATCAATTTAAAAAGGCCTCGTGACATTTCCCACTTAGATTTCGATATTGGAGTACCATCCTTTTCGTTGGGAGATGATGATGATAGGTGCACTGCCTTCTACTTAGAGGAGTGGAAATATCAAAGCGAGGGATTGCGGAAAAAGCCAAAGAAGCCTCGGTACCTTACGCTGGGGATTCGGAAATTCTTCTTCCTATTTTAAAAATAGCACTACCATGTTTTAATCATTACACTAACTGCAGGTTACTACAGTTCCCAAAATGTCCCAGACTCCAATTAAAACAGAAAAGACAAACCTAGTTTGTGCAATCAGTAGTATCAAAGTTTGGTCCATCGACCCAATATAAGATATATCCAATATCTTTATTTTTTATTAATTCTTTCCCTTCAATGGAGATATATAAAGGGAACTGATTGAAATATTCTCCCCCTTTTCTTCTCCGGGCGACCTGCTCTAGTGTATCTATGACTTGCCTTTTTACTCTAGTAAAGGGGGGTGGCCCCGGGAAGAAAAGTGGGAGAATATATGAATTCCCTATATAAAATGCAAAGAAAAGAAAGATAGATGCTCTCTCACGCCACTCATTTCGTCATCTTTTCCACGGGACTATCATGCTACCAACGAAAATCAAATTAAAAAAACCATATTGCTTTGAAATGAAATTTTATAAGCAGAAAACAGTAGTCAAAAATGCTTCCCACCAACATAATTACTTAAAATATATTGACAGTGAGCATATCTATTGATTCGTCTCTATTGTGGGTCCCATTATAATACTTTGAAACCGCCTTCTAGTGATTGAGCCGTTGATCTGGTTGGGTGCTTGTGGGTCCATGTTGAATAAGAAAATACCTTTTTTGTCTCAAGGATCATATGTTTGACTTGGGATGGGGCCCTTTAGCATCTTAGGATCTCAAATAATGTATGTTCATTGGTACATGATCTCCCGATAAACATTTTCTTTTCCTTTTTCGGAAAAACAAGTAAACAGAGCCTAAAAAGATTTAGAAGAGTTAAAACAGGTGGTCGAAGTGTAAAAAAAGGCGAAATGTTAAAATGCGTTCCTAGCCGTCCAAGTGACGCGTGGAATGCAATAGAGCATTATTTCCCACTTAATGGAACTCTCACAAAAATAAATAAATATATAAAGGGTAATGATAAATTCGCACCCCTTGTAGTATAATTCACACCCCTTTTAATGTGAATTGTGGAAGCTTTATAAAAGAAAATTAGAAAAAAGAAGGATAGGTTTTATCCACTAAAAAATAGGGGTGTAAGGGTGTGCAAAGGCGAGACCATATCCCATGAAAGAGAAGAAGTTAATAAAAAAAACACAGAGAGCTCCATATATATATATATATATATATAGTAAGAAAAGTGATATTCCCACACTCTTTAGTTTTTCATTTGATAAAATTCAAAAGAGGCATGCTTGGCCTCGTCCTTGACTTATCATTACCGTGCACTTGATAAGCCTAGCTTAGGATCTTTTAGGACTTAAAAATCAACCCAATCATCCAATTGTAAACACCAAACAACGTGTTTTTTTGTCGCTGAATATAGATCGACGGCCAAAATTACTTACATGCAACGGCTCACATTCAATGACAAATAACACATATTATTGGATCTCACGAGGGGAAATCATATATCTGCCACCTTTTCTTCCCTGGGCCACCCCCGTTTAGTGTGAAAATGTAGTCATAAGTACTCTAAATGGGGCACGCCCAGGGAAGGAAAGGGGGCCATTATTTCACTTCCCATTTACGATGGCTTGTTTGGGGAAGTGATATTTACGCACCTTTTAATCACCAGCGACACCCAGCGCCGATGTACGTTGCAATCAAACCCACTTGTTTGGCCTAATCTTTGGGCAATATAAATGGTGGGGGCCACTATGAAATCCCACTTCTTTAAAAAAGACAGAAAAGGCGGTGGATTATTACTATTATCAGTTCTCTCTGTGCCAAAAAAAGAAAAAACACTAACTCGGCTCACTGAGTAGACTCAGACCGAGTCAGTAAGAATGGTGGGGTCCACTATGAAGTCCCACACTAACACTTCCAGAAAAAGACATTAAAAGTGGCTGATTATGACCATTATTAGTTCTTCTCTATGTGCCAAAAAAGAAAAAGACCAACTCGGCCCTCTGAGTCGACTCAGACCGAGTCAAGTCAACCGTTTGAGAGAGAGAGAGAGAGAGAGATAACTAACCATTTGCAAGATCAAGCATGAAGTCTGCAGGGTTCATAGGGAAGGAAGGAGAGAACCCAACTGAAGAAAAGTACTCAATGGCCTTAGAACCCTGTCCGAAGTAGAGACAATTACCCTCAGAGAGCAACAAAACCGAGTCGAACATCTGATAAACTTGGCTAGAAGGCTGGTGCATAGACGTAACCAGAGTCTTACCCTTCTGAGCCATACCCTTCAAGGTCATAACCATCCTATGAGCCGCGGTCGAGTCCAAACCCGATGTGGGTTCATCCAAAAGAATCAAACTAGGGTTCATCAACATCTCATGCCCTATACTCACCCTCTTCCTTTCTCCCCCAGACACCCCCCTTATAAAACTATTCCCCACTATAGTATTCTCACATTTGCCCAATCCCAACTCAGTAATTACCGATTCAGCCATCCTTATTTTCTCATTCTTGGACAATGTTTTGGGGAGCCTAAGCAAGGAGCAAAAGACTAGTGTTTCTTTAACGGTGAGATGAGGGTAGAGTGTGTCATCTTGTGTGACAAAACCGATATTTCTTGATGTGGATTTTGATAGAGGACGCCCGTTGACGGAGACAGTGCCCGTGTAATTTCCGGTGAGTCGTCCTGCGAGAATGTTTAAAAGCGTAGACTTTCCGCTGCCGGAAGGGCCGAGGATTGCTAGGAGATTCCCCGGAGATACCATTCCCGTTATCTTGTCTAGAATCGTTCGTTCCTCCATAGATTTTTGCTCTACTTTCCAGCCTGAGATTTTCTCAGTAGTTTTTGTTCCGAATTTTACGCGATAAATGATGTCAACAAACTGCAAAACAGAAGGAAATTTTTTTCCTTGTATCAAATCTAGTAGAACGCTTAATATCATTGTTTTAGTAGGTAAGCTGGGGTTTGGCAAGGACCCCAAACATCAAAAGAAAATCTTAGAAAAGTGGTGGTTTTGTGTACATTGACAGACCTCTTAAAAGACCCAGAGAAAATGACAGTTGGGGGGTCTCTTATAGTAATGAATGAAAATTTGCTAACCTTACTATTTATAAATCTTATCTCACATATCAAAGTCTTGCCGAGTCAAACTCAGTGACCACATACCTAACTCGGCTTATGGGGAAAAAAATAGGAAATATGCAACGGAACAGCAGCTGGGTAATTCAGTATTTCAGATATAACTCTGAGTTCCTATTAAATAACAAGTTTTTGACAAAAACAAAGAAAGAAAAGAGAGGCAAAGAGGTTACAAGCTAACATAATATCATTGATTAGATCGATCTTTAGTAAGGCCACCACCCTCTTTAAAGAAACTAAAGCTCTTTCTTTCATCCATACCTTGAGAGTGATCGGATAGTTAGTAGATAAGATTATAGACTCCATATCTCGGACGTCCGATTGGCCACTGCCATCCTCTCCATCAAACAAAGGCATGCTCTCTCTCTCTCTCTCTCTCTCTCTCTCTCTCTCTCTCTCTCTCTCTCTCTCTCTCTCTCTCTCTCACACACACACACACACAAACACAAGAAGAAGATAGAATAGAAAGGGGAAAGAGAGAAGCAATAATACAAAGCTAACAACAATGGATAGAAAGTTATACAGAGAAATAGATTTCCCCTGCTCTCGCCCTTGCTTATATTTATACACTTAAGGGCTCCAATGCTTGCCACGTCAAACCGAAACGGCCACAGCGCAAGTGCTACGTGGCAGTTCCATCGCTCCCAAAACTAGGTTTTAGGGAAGGAACTTATGACAGCGTGGCAATTAACAAAGGCATGCATTGATTTCATGGGAGTCTATTTTTTTATATTTCCACTCACTTTCCTCTTATT
Source organism: Tasmannia lanceolata (assembly GCF_043159265.1). Classification (NCBI taxonomy): domain Eukaryota; kingdom Viridiplantae; phylum Streptophyta; class Magnoliopsida; order Canellales; family Winteraceae; genus Tasmannia; species Tasmannia lanceolata. Next base: position 41,162,499 of record NW_027518689.1, read on the forward strand.
TACTAACCCACTATATTCAATGGATCCACCCCTGGTCTCGTGGTGGCTTCCTGAAGCACCACGTCATCGTCTGCCATTCTGCTTTTGATGGTGTGGGACCCGCCACCGATCGTAAAGCATGGACGCGTGTCTTCTCGATACGGCTCGTGGCGTGAGCACGGAACGTGCTACCCACTTCCGAAAAGCGGCCGAATATCCCCAAAATATCGTGACATGATATTTTCCGTTTCCGAAGAAATTGAAATATCGATCGCAGGGATTTGCTAGGCAATTTTGCGGAAAGCCATTTCGAGGCAGGCTTTTGCATTTTAGAAAAGCCACACGCTTTCACTTTTTTGGTAGCTTTTGTCTTATTCATTCAATTCATCTGAGCTGGGTGTTCTCACTTGCAAAACCCAGCTGCCAAATGGCTTTCTACGAAATTGCCTAGCAATTTATTGGCTTATGAACTTGTAAAACTACTTTCCTACATATCTCGTAGTTTAAAAAAGGAAATGATATCAGCACAATGATGTTTTTAATAAGGGAAAAGACTCAAATGATGAGAACTTACACGATACCGACCGTGAGATTATAAAGGGCGGAAAGAGAAAATCATCTCTCTCTTGATTTTTAATCTAAGAGAAAGCTCTTTTTCTTACTTTGAACCAAGGCATCAGGTTTTGTCTCTACCCGCCTTTTTACATTCTCATCGTCGGTCATTATATAATTTCTCTCAAATGATATCACCACAACTATGTTTTAATACTATAGTGGGATTTGATAGGGACCATCGCAGAAGGTATTTCGTGGGGCGGCTGTTGCATGTGAGACCAGTTACATAGGCAAAATTTTCAACAATTTTGTCTTATTAATGAGGTGGCTGCTTTTTCATGCAACAGCTGACATGCAAAATGCCTTGTACGATGATCCCTGGCAAATCCCTTTAGTAATTACGGAAACCCAGTTTCTTTTTTTTCCCTTTAATTAGCTTGTGAGAGCTTTTTTGGGAACTCTAATATGCTCTGCAACTCTTTAAATACTAAAAGACAAGATGAGTTAGTGAAAAATCAAAAGATGGTTGTGTGATATCATTTCCCTTAATAATTGCTCTAATCATGTTGTCTTTATTATTTAAAGAGCTGACAAAGATTATTATAGTCCCCAAAAAGCTCTTAGAAGCCGATTAGAAAAGAAAAGACAAACTGAGTTTGTGCAATTATCAAAACATGATTGTGCTAATGTCACTTTCCATAAAGATGACCTTCTTCTCCTTTAACTGATATTTGCGAGATTTTGGCACTGGCAATCTGGCTCTGGCACATGTAAATCTTGTGATGTTTCCATGTCGAAAATACAACTCTGTCTTAGTATTTATTAGAATGACAACCGTGTCCCCTTCTTAAATGTATGGAAAAAAATAAAAATAAAAAACCCACTTTGTATTGCTTCTTTGCTCTGTGCATTGATTAGGAGCGTTGGATCGATCGATCTGATGGGCCACCATCTGGATTGCTATACAAAGAACTATCCTAGCGATTAGAAGATTAGTGATGATCTAATTGCTATTTCTTTTGCCTATTAAAATGTGCATCATTCGTCATTTCTGCCTTAACTTTGTTACTCTTTTTATTTAAGTCTCCATGATCCTGAACCTTCCACAAAGTGATATTACCTTTGAAATGGTACTGAAGCCATGCTCGCTTTACATTTTGATAATTGATTTTGGGATATTGAGACTACTATGTTTTAATAATTGCACAAACTCAGCTTGTCTTTTTTGTTTTATTTGGCTGCTGAGAACTTTTTGGGAACTGTAATAACCTTTGACAGCTGTTTAAATAATAAAAGACAAGATGACTTAGTGCAATTATTAAAACACGGTAGCCAGATATTTTAATCTAATTAATCAGTTTGACTCAAAAATAGTTCTCAAAATTTCAAATATCAATGGTTAAGGCTATCTTTCCTACATAATTCTGAAAATGTCTACATTTAGGCCATGTTGGAAATCATGGGTTTTTTTTTTTTTTTCATGACGCCGCCCCAATTAGATGGATCGATTATTGAATGTTGTGATCATATGAGGGAGATTGGAAGTACATGGCCAAATGGCAGTATAGAGCTCCAATAAAAACATAAATAAAACACCAAAATAAAAGAAGTTTTATTTATCGAAACAACTTAGAAGTGACTATGTTCTTTAACCTTTTTTCCTTGGAATCTTCACACTTCTTCTCCCTTGAACCTTTACCCTTGAAGTTTTACTCTTTTACCTTACAATCTCTACACGAGTGACTTTATACATAAAGATAAAAAAACACTCCTAAAATTGCTACATACATTAAACACTTTGTTGTAGTCCCATGAGTCTTTTAGGTATCCTAAGCAACATCATAAGAACTCCCCATTGACTATTTGATAATCTACCCTAGACATTAAGAACTCTAGAAAACATACAATGACTTTTACATTTTCGACAAGTAAGAACCATCCTAGAAAACCAATAAGACTTTTCATAAACCATACACATTCATTTTGATTAACAATTTCCATTACATAAAGTATTAGTTTATGAAAATGTTGCAGATATAAGGGATCGGATTACTACAGTTCTTAAGGTTGTTGGAACTGATGATATAAAGAGGAACTGATGAAAGTTGGACCTAACTTGGTTACTCGGACCTAAAACTGTGTAATCTTAAAAATTCTAGAATTGAAATAAAACTTGGAAAAAATAGATTGCACTTCTCGTTTTGATGAAAACCCTTTCTAAAAATTAGATATTGTTGATGATTAAGGAAGGAAGGCTGAGTCATGACATATGGCACTCTCCTCAAGAATTGTATCCACCCCCTTCTGTACAACCGGAATCCACGAATCGACGCTCCAAGATAAAACAGCCCAAACAACGCTCCAGTCCACATGCACTCACTGACTAATATACTTAGAACCACCTTGAAACTGTGCTCAGACATGGAACGAAAGGAGGAGGGAGGGAAATCTAGATATCTATGTGTAAAACCATAGCAAACAATATGTGTTTGTGTGTGTAGATCTATTTCAAAACAGTGCTGGCATCTCTCTTCTATAGAGAGAAAATGTGATTGTTGAGGAGAAATAAACACTCATTAACTGGCTAAAACGTTTATCTCCCAATAGTCACTTTTTCTGACTTTTGGAGATTTGAAATGGTTCTCCTCTAATGGGTGCCATTAACAAAAACAAAGTTAGGGACAATAAAAACTAATTTAGGATTTAATAAAAAATCAAATCTAATTTTGTCAAAAAGATATTTTAATTTATCCAAACCCAAACCCGGACCAGGAGCCCGAGCCACGGCTCGATACGCATGCGTGTATGTGTATATATGCACTCTAGTTAATATAAAACTGGGTCACCCAACAAATTACAATGCCCCTAAAAGGCTCGAGCCTTTCATCCCACTCCACCTCTTATATGGATGTAAAATTCTCTCAAAAGTTCCAATGTGGGACTAAAGTTTTTGCATTTGATTTGAGAACCCTCTCCACACACCCTTTGGTCTTTGGTTTTGATTTGAGAACCCTCTCCACACACCCTTTGGTCTTTGGTTCAAGCCCCCCTAAACCACAAAAGACAATTGCTTTTGAAGGGATCTTTCAATTTTGAATCTTTCCTCCAAATTTTACACTAAAAGTAACGTTTTGCTTTAAAATTTCTAACAGAAAATAATTTCTAAAGTTTGTGCATTAGGTGGAAGTTTTCCAACAATATTCAAAGCTTAAAAGTCCTCAGTCATTAGTCTGTCTATCACCGCTATATCTTGATATATACATTGCATTTCATGAACTTGCCCAAGTATAGGATTCTCAGCTATTATTTTAAATTCAATATACCTGTTAATCAAGTAAGAGCGATTTCCAGCATGTTCGGTGACAAACCTCTCATGAAGCGCATTCCACATTTCCGATGCAGAGTTGAGAAGGTATAGAATGTCGAAGGGAGTATCTGGCATTGCATTGAGAAAGGTGTTTCGACATATGTAGTCATCTTCCTACCACTTTATTTGTTCCTGCGTACAAGTATCATTCTTTGTGTTATCACTTGAAGATCCGCCTTCATTATCCAAAGAACTATCTGGATATGATATTTGAAGCACATATGCCACCTTTTGCATTGTCAAGAAGTAATGAATTTTCAGATCCTATCGCTTGAAGTAGAGGCCATATCAAACTTAACAATAGGAAGCTTCACACTTCGAATTGTCATTGGAATAGGAATTTCTGTTGTCTTAAAATTGTTGGGGAAATAGACTAAGGCGGTGAACGGATTTGAAAATGATGGTGATTGGAGGAATAAATATGTCATAATAATTAAATTAAAAGATTTCTCCACAAAAGTATTATATATGAAAAATAAATGCAAGTGACTCTTGGAATTTTTGCCCTTAGGATACAATGCACGGCACGTACACTCTTGTAAAATCAATGGCTGTAATCCATTGATTAACAATGAATCAAACACACAAAAATAAACAAAAATAATAATATGGGTAGGGATAAAGTCAACAAGAGCACTTGAAAATAATAATAGGAAGAGACTTAGAGAGCGCAGAATTTGAATCGGAGTACTATTGGAGAAGGAGAATTTAAGTATTTTTCTTCTTAATTTTCAATGATTTACACTCTATCTATAGAGTTAGAGTATTCTCCCACCAACTTCTATGTATCTTGTTTTCCAAAGGATGTGTCTTTCAAGGCAATTTTCTCTTTCTCTTTCTCATCCAATAGTCGTGTCTTTTAAGACCTAACTTTCTCACTTCTTTTTTTATCCACTAGATACAAATCTCTCTCCTCTTTTTTCATCCAATAGCTGTATGAGCCCATGGCCTTTAGGAAAAGGGCTCAAACAGCTCCCAGCCAGTGAGCAATTAGCTTTCCTCTACAAGGAATGGAAGTGTAGATGAATCAAAACTATAAGAAACTTATGACTTTTGTACTTGAGTCAAGGAGAAAGAGGATCTAAACTTAACCCGAAAGCATGTCCATTCCTAATTGCTTTCTTCTCTACTGAAGTGGCGAAAAAAAGGGCTGCAAAATTGCTTTTGTGAAATTGCGCAGATGCTCTCAAATTTCTTACATAGAAGTGCATGTATTCCTAGCAGCTATCTTTGGAGGACTAAATTATTCCCATTAGGAGATCAAGGATATATTATCCGCACTTTCATGATTTGGTAATGAGGGTTTTCTCTTTATTTTACACTTTGTTCACATTATTGAAACATAGACCAGACAGAACAATGGATTTTAACTGTGCAGTATGGCGAGTGGAGGCCTATTTGGGGAATAAATGGTGTCGAATGAGGTTATAAGTAAACTAGCATTTTTACCATGGTGTAAAACTAGCATTTTTAGCGTGGGACCCACCCCATCAAAACAATGAGTTAATTGAGATGATGGGGCGCACTAATTGGTGGGTCCCATCTTATCACTATATGGAGTAAATTGTGGGACCCCTCATATTTGATATGGTGTAAAATGGTGGGTCCTTACCTATGTATGGATTTGATTGAGATGATGGGCGCATTAACGGGTGTAAAATAATGGACCTCACATTATGAAAACATGGGTTCCAAAATGATGTGCTTCCTATGGCATGAGGTGTAAAAAACTTATAAAAATTTACCACATATTTTTCATTAAAAATTCTCCGAGAAAAATATTTTTTTAATAGAAAGTTTTCTTGGAAAGAGAAGGAATGATATAAAGAAACACGGTCAGTACATATTCCATGAGAAATTATACGGTCCATGACAGTGAAGTCGAGTGCAGGTGGTACGATAAAATTACCACACTTGTGTTGGATCAAATATCAAGAGTGGTACCGCCCACACTGTACCCACATTGAATAGAGGTGCAAGTGGTTGTGGGACATCTTTGAGTTTGATGATAGTGTACTTGAAGTGGTGGCCTTTGGGCTGCCTTTTAATGGCCCCCCATTCAAGCCTAAGTGAGACCATTTACCTTTTAACTCTTTCTATGGGTTAGCACCCTTCAATCCTTCGGACACCAACACTCAGACAAGATCAAAATGAAAAATCCTTTCCTCAGCCGTGATAAGTGTAGTTTTTTTTTTTTTTTTTCACGGGATGGGAAAGGATTCAAAATCTTTCTTCTTTCGTTTCCCTTCCCGCTCCACCCAGATAGCCCAAAAAAATAATAATAATAATAAAAATTTGTAGCATGAAATTACAAAATTGCCGCTTAACTCCTTAACTGGGCCCTACTTGCTATGGGATCAAATATCAAGGGTGGCACCTCCCACACGGCCCTACTTGCTATGGGATCAAATATCAAGGGTGGTACCTCCCACACGCACCATATAAAATCTCATGTTATAGATAGATGGTATGATTAACGGATTTTCTCGGGTGCAAAAGCCCATTTGCATTTCAACTTCTTTGATGTGTCATACTTTTAGGATGATTCCTGCAAATATCATCCTCTTTTCTTTTCTCTTTTTCAAATCTTCTTTCTTTTCTTTTTGGGTGTTTATGTTCATATGTTGTGAACGCCAGTTCAATGGAAGGGATATGATTTTACCACTCACGACTAATAGATAATTTCAGTGATTAAAGATAATTTCTAGTAGATAATTATATGAAAACATTCTGGCAGGGTTATAACAAAATAATAACCTTTTTCTAACAAAATTTTGGCTGAGCATCATTTGATTACACAAGAATGGAAGTAAAAGAAAAAGAAAAAGAAATTATATACATGCAATTACATGGAGCGCCCTAAGTCCTCCGCGCTAGGGGCGTTGTATATGCCCACGAAGTACTTAAAAAGATGCTGGCAAGAGCATGTTATCTAGTTCTATGGAGATTTTATACAGTGTGCTTCATAGGATGATCGAAACTGTTAATTTGTTTGGCCACAATGTAAATAGGTTGTACCCAAAAATCATTTCCATAGGATGATCCTAACCCTCCGATTTGTATAGGTTACTATAATGTACGTGTTGTCCCTCTATCTTTAGATATTTTCGAGTCGAAATCTATCATTAGAGCGCTTTTGTGGTTCCCTCTTTTGTTCCTTTATTCTTCAAGTGGGCCACAAGGATCGAATCAGGTGATTCAGCTCTCACTTGAAAGAGGCGATCCAATGACAACCATTAGTCAGCCGGGGGCGTCGAAACACCTTGAATATTGGATGATCTTAGATCCTTAATCCATCAAGTGGAAGAGAAACATTTCTGTTGGAAATTCTTTTAGGGCAAAATTTTCCTTCTAGAATTTCAAAGGAAATTATATAATTATTGTTAATTTAGAGGGATATTATCATAAATTGATGGTCCCTCTAAATAAAAATTGAATTGGTATGTTCAAGACTTCAAATTATCTTTTTTTGGTTTGCAAGTAGAAGATAAACATAAAAATGAAGCTATCCTATCGCGATAATAAAAGCTCGAGGTTGGGTGTTTAGTTCCCTTGGTTTCAGAAGTTGTTTCTATTTCTACATCCGTTTCTTCCTCACTTTCCCCCTTTCTTCCATTTTTAAATTTCTTAGCGACAATACCTTGAGGTCGCAGGTTGGATCCCAGCTTATCTATCCAAAAAAAAGCTAATAACAGCTCTAATATTCTCTAATAATTACTTTTTACCCTTATCGTAAAAGTGACTTTTTCACATCATATTAGGGCCATATTTGGCTACCATAAAAAAATTCCATGAAATATTTGTGGGGTCAGCTGTGAGATGTATGTTTTCTATTCACTAGCTTTTAAGGATTTTTAATTTTAATGCTATCTCTACTTCTGATCACTAAATTTTCTAGCTATCCTTCCTTCTCGGCCCCTCTCACACAGTTGGGTCCACGAATATTCCTCGGAATAATTTTTCATGGTTGCCAAAGACGGTCTTAATCAATTATTATTTCACTGATTAAGCTGATATTGTCTTAATTCTCTGCCCACTACGTGGAGCTGAGCAGGAGATGCAAATCCAGACGCACTAAGAGAGCAGATTAAGGTCCATCAATCTTTGTTTAGAGCAAATAATGGTGCTTAAAATAACTTCTTTCCACCCCACGAGTGGTTTTAATCTTGAACAATGATTTTAGTCTTTGATATGATCTTTTGTTCAGGGGAATTGCTAGGCAATTTTGAGGAAAGCCATTTCTAGGCTGACTTTTGTAGGAGAGAACATCCATGATCCATGCACCTCCGATGAATTAATTGAATAAGAAATAGGGGACTGATATCCCCACTACCATATTTTGATAATTGCACCGTTACACTTTATTCTACACCCTTTAAATATGCTTTTAACAGCTATTAAAGTACTCAAGCTGCTGTGAACGTCAAATCAGAAAAGTGTAAAACACAGAAAGTAGTGCTATTAATGATGTGTTTATGTACTGCATAGGTGGGCCCAGATGTCCAAATGGTGGGGATCACCTTTGACCTTCAATGGCCTAAAATTCAAAATTGAATGGATGGTCCTGATTGATTCCTAAAGGCTTCTTTGGGTTGCATGTATTATAATATAACACGTAAAAGCTTTTGAAGTTAAATATGATTACTTGCAAATAATAATTACAATAGATTTAGAAATGATAAAGATTTTTGCCTCCAAATACAGCTTAATTCCCCATTTACAATTGTGTTTAAATTAAAATAATATTATTAGTTAGGAAAATGCTAAAAAGGAAGTCAGTTTTGCCCTCCTTCCTAAAAGAGATTTTATTAAACCCCATTTCCGTCTCATTTACATGATCGGATCGAACAACAACCACAATTCAACCACATGCCGTTGAGAACACCTTGATTGATTGATCCTAGTAGGACCTTGATCTATGGGTGCAACATGGGTCGGGCCCAACCTGAACCGCGCGGGTTGGTCAAACCTGACTTCGGCTCAGGTTGGGTTGGGAAAAGCCAACCCGATTTAATTTCGGGTTTAATTATGGTTGAGGCCTTTTGACAACCTGGCCCAGTCCAAACCCAATCACAACCCCTAATTTATTCATGATTTTATTGTGACCTGAGCCCGAACCCGAACGAAATATATAGTCGGGTTTGAATTGGGTCCAGTTATTGTTGGGGTAATGCTACCTTAGGTTGGGCGTAGGGTTGGCTTCAACCCGACCCACCCCAGCCCGAGTTGCATCTCAACCTATTTAATTAATGGAAAAAATACACTTAGACCCCCTATGGTTTCTGACACATTCAACTTAACCCCAAAAGTTTAAAAAGTTACAAGTAGACCCCCTTTGGTTTCAAAACGTGACAGGTACACCCCCTCCGTCAATTGTCCGTCAGTTTAACCTGACGGAAAGACTAAAACTAACCATGGTTAATATTTTGAGGATATAAATACGCTCATTTGCAAAGGGATTAGGGTTACGCCATTTCCCACCGCCGCCGTCGCCATCTCAGGCAACCGCTATCACCTCCACTAGAGACAATTGAACCCCAACCCATGGCTACATCAAACCCACATTTCAATAATAAAAAAACTTTAATAAAAAACAAAAAAATAAAGCCCTAAAACATTAGGGGTTTTGTTCAAATCATTATAATGATGTGAATGAAGACAATTAAAACTCCTAAATGGAAGGTTTATGTTGATAAATCAACAAGGGTTTGAATCAAACCCCAATTTTTAGTTTTCAAGTATGAAAGCCCTAATTTTTAGTTGCGGAATATGAGGGCATTTTGGTATTTTTCCCCACGCCGTCAGCTCCGTCCAGTAAAAAAAAACCCAATGAAACCACAGGGGGCTTACTTGTAACTTTTTAAACTTTTGGGGTTAAGTTGAATGTGTCAGAAACCACAGGGGTCTAAGCGTATTTTTCCCTTAATTAATACCAGACGTTGGCCATTATATAGAATCGGAGCATTCCGTAAGTAACGTAAAGGAAGTGCAAAGCACGCCATTTTGGGACGATGAATATTTGAAAGAGAGCATGAAAATATTCCACATGCTCATCATGACATCTCTCCTTTCCCCAACACAAAGATCAAAGCCCCCACGAACACTAGAGATGGTCTCTTTCTTTGACCAAAACCCCATACATGTGCCCCATCTACATTCATCGATATGAATATATGCATGAATGATAATGGCCGCTTCAAAGTTCAAACCCTAGGTAGGAGAGTTTTTTCTTTCCCTGAAAAGGGTGAAAATGAGTGGTGTTGCCACCAAGAGATACCAAATTTTGTCTCATGTGATCACTACCGTACATGTATCGCTTGGTCAGTGTGATCGGACCTGATCATGTGTCGTGCGCATATTAAACTGCAATCATTATTTAAGAGAATTGCTAGGGTTTAGGGTATAGGGTTTAGGCCATCGAAGGGAATTGGAATTATGCCAAAACAAATTTGATGTAGTATTTCGGTACTTTTTTTGAAAGTGTTTTCCAAAATGTTAAAATGTTTGGCTATTTCATAATTAACTATTACCAAGGGAGATGACTTTTGTTTTAATAATCGTATCATTTAATAATCAAAATGTTAAAATGTAAAATTTGTTTTATGCACATTCTACATCGAACGAAGCAGAGCAAAATAATTTTTTTTCACCAGAAAAGATAACTTGATCCAACCCTATTCAATTTTTTTACTTATTAGGACCATCAATTTATGATACTATCTATTCCTCTAAATTATTAATAATCATATCATTTCTTTTTTGCTCCTTTCACTTGTTTTCTAGCTGCAGGAGAAGAAAAGAAAGGAAAAGAATCTGACGTGAAAAACTGGAAAAGAAAGGAAAAGAAAGTATACAGGCAAAGTGGTTTTCTCAGGAAAATGATTTTCTCATCCTTTTGGTGAGAAAATTTAGAGGGAAAGTGCAAGAAAGTTGGTTGTCCACTTAATTATTTAGAATTTTCATGTGCGTAAATCCGCTTTACCGAGAAAACGAGTGAACGGTGGAAAATGTCCAATCATGAGAAAATTTGGCTTACTTTCTTCTTCTTTCCTTTCTTGAGAAAGTGAGTGAACAGAGTGGGATTTTTGCCAAAAAGTCCCTCCTACAAAGAATATAAGCCAAATAGTCCTTAAAATTTTGATATTGTCCACCAAGTATTACTTCTAAAAAATTATTGCCACAAGGTACCTAAACTACAAGCCAAATAGTCCTTAAAATTTTGATATTGTCCACCAAAGTACTACTTTTAAGAAATTATTGCCACAAGGTCCCTAAACTAAGCTGACGTTACTTTTTGGTGTAAAGACTTCCAAAATGACAAGTTTACCCTTCGAGCTAGCCCCATAAGATGCCTTTAATAATCACACGTGCCTAGCTTTCCATGAAACTGTATATGAGTAGTGTAGTCTATAAGACTACAAAGTATAAAGTGGGCCACATAATCCGACCCGCTGATTTGCTAGTTTAGTCTATAAGACTACAACATATAAAGTGGGCCACATGATCCGAACTGCTGATTTGCTAGTTTAATCTATAAGACTACAAAATATAAAGTGAGCCACATGATCCTAACCACTGATTTGCTAGTTTAGTCTATAAGACTACAAAATATAAAGTGGGCCACATGATCCGAACCGCTGATTTGCTAGTCTAGTAAGACTACAAAATATAAAGTGGGCCCCATGATCCGAACCGCTGATTTGCCAGTTTAGTCTATAAGACTACAAAATATAAAGTGGGACCCATGATCCAAACCGTTGATTTGTTAGTTTAGTCTATAAGACTACAAAATATAAAGTGGGCCCCATGATCCGAACCGCTGATTTGCGGAGGTCTTTGTAGTCGTTTGTGAATAGGGGTGTCAACGGATCCACTTCGGGTCGGATCCACCTATGTCACAGTCACGATCCATCTAAATTCCTTATCGGTCGGGTCGGAGTCGGATTGTACTTCGGATCCTACTTTCCATGTTATGATCACGATCCATTTTAATTCGGACCGTCCATCAGAGTGTCCTATTATGTCCCACTAAGCTAAATAAACAATTATTTTTTAAAAAAAGAGTTATAATGGCAGTCCACTATTAGTGTGTCTCTATGCATTTTCATCAACTAAATTAAAAATTTGTCTATGTTTAATCTATGTGTAAAATAATGCTTGTAAACAATAAAACTAATCAAAATTACATATACAAATATAATGTATAACTATTATCAACTAATAAATTACCCTAAAACCCCTCTCTCTTTTCCTTCGTGAAAGTGTGAAATGAAATGAGTGAAATCGCATTCCCATCCGATTCATTAAGTGATAAGAGAGGTTTACACCAAAATGCCCTACATAGAACAGTTAGCATTAACAAAATTTGGAAGGTAGTTTTGCAAAACATTTTGGATCGTGACTATCCAATGGGCATCTGTGGCGTGCCCATACACAATCCGAAATTTTTCGGATCCCTGATTTGATGATCCGAAATATGTCCATGGATCCTATTCATATGTTTAGATCCCGTTCATTAACGTTCGGATTCAGACGATCGATCGGACCGTCTGGATCCATTGACAACCCTATTTGTGAACAAGGAGAAGAGCGGGAGAGAATAAAACGTGGTATATTGGTTGAAAAAATCACTTACAACTAAGGGTAAGTTTGTCATTTAAAAAAAATTGACCTAGCAAACTAACAGCCGTGTCGTGGAGGAACTTGGTGGCAATTATTCTAAAAAAGCATTACGCATAGAGCTAATATTCCATTCTCAACGACTTATAAGCAACTGTATTATGAAGGAGGGACTATTTGGCAAAAATCCCTTTCTTTTTAAGTCATGAAAATAAAAGGGCATTGCCAAGGGCAATGATATTATTTCCACCCCAACCACCCTGTTGTTTGTATCTTCCTAAAGATGACTCACTTTCGGTCAAACAAAACGTGGCGAAAATGCAGTCATTTTCAAAGAAATGATACACACAGGAGTGCGTAGAGAATGTAAATATCAATTATCTATTCTCAATTCTTTAAGTCTTCTTGCTACTTAGCTAAGCCTTTTTTTTTTTTTTTTGGGGTAGGTTACTTAGCTGAGCTTATTAAAACAAGTGGGGTCATTTGCTGGGCGGCTACTAAGGGCCATTTGGATACCTCATATATTGTATTTGGATTTAGATTGAGTACTTTTGAATACAAAATGAATAGATCCGGCAGCTCATGTTGAGGGGGAGAGAGAGAGAGAGAGAGAGAGAGGGAGAGAGAGAGAGAGAGAGGGGGAAGGGGGGAAGGGGGAAGGGGGAAGGGGGTACTTCCTATTGAAGGGGAGAAGACGAGCAAAGAGGGTGAACGAAACTGCTAGTTCTGTGGGTTTGCAATTTCTTATTTGCACAGCTTGTTTTGAAATCTGATTTTTTTTCACTAGCAGTTGCTGAATTGGAAATGGAAGAATTTGATCCGGATCCAAATTACAATGCAAAAAGGGCTGCAAATGTGAGAAATCCAAATCAATATCTTCTCTGCATCCAAACGGGCCCTAATTGCGTTTTGAATTTCAAAAATGAGAAGAAACCAAAGAAATCTTTTCATGGCTTTTGAGTGGGAATAGACTAGACCCAACAGATCTCTATTATTAGTGGATAAGAGGAAGAACAGAACATGAGAAGAAAAAGAAAACACTATTGGCTTTACATATGTTAAGCTTTGAAAGGCCAACCTCGGGGAACAAAAGTTAGTGAAAAGATCTTTGCCTGATTTTTTTTATGCTCACAGTGGAAAAGAGATGGAAAAAAGAAGTTTTATTTCTATGGGCATGTAATGACGTGCTATGTCGTCTCAAATCCTCATGAAAAAGAAGAAGGAATAGTTAATACAAGGGACTACAAGGAACCAAAGAATACAATAACATGTAACAACCCACAGAGCATTCCAAAGTGCATTTTTAATGACATACATATGTATGTCTACTGTATAAAAGTAGTACGTCTTGGAAAGATGATGGTCACATTCACAAGGTCGGCCATAAAAAAAAAGTCTCCCTCTCTCTCTCTCTCTCTCTCTCTCTCTCTCTCTCTTTCAAAACTTTCCCGCTTCATTAACAAGTCACCCGAGTCAACTCCCTTTTAGCTCGGCCGTGTCCTTTTTGAGACGTTTTGCCTGACAAAATCAATCAAAACTGTTTTGACTCTCCCGTGTTACGACTCGGTCAACCGAGTACTCAATCGTGTCCAGTCGACTAGGGTTTACTTTGGCCGCATTTGCATTTTTAAACACTTCTTTCTTTGGCTCAAGATGTATAGAATTTAAGTAATAATTTTCACATATCATGTCTTATATTATAATTTAGACTACTGATATTTGCACTACCAAATTTTGATACTGAGACAAACTCACCGTGTCTTTTCCTTTTTAATTGGTCGCTGAGAGATTTTTGGGAATTGTAATAGCTTTTGACATATGGTTAAATAGTAAAAGACAAGGTGAGTTTGTCTCGTTGTCAAAACACAGTAGTGGAAATATCAGTAGCCTATTATTATTGTGGAGAGCTAATATTTATATCACCTCTTTTTTAACACAAACACCCCCCTCTCTTTCTCTCTGCCCCCAGATGTATAGAAAAGTGAAGTCAAAGTCCAAATTTTCATGTATCATATAGTAAAGTAGTTTTATTTATCATGGAGAGCTTATAAACTTATAAGCTCTATTTTTATATGCACACTCTTTTCATTCTTTGGGATATCAATATATCATATCACTTTATTATTAATTATTAGAAGCTCTAAAAGTTATTGGGTCACTTACGAACTTAAGTTGGCATCCACTTTGAAATGCTTGCATTGAGACAAGTGCTAATTCTCGGTGCATCCCCCCTCCCCGGTAAAATGGCACGGATGATCTGGGCCATCCCTTTGGTGGGCTCCACTGAGGATGGGCTCACCTACAGTTTACAAAAACTTGAATGCATCAGATTAGCCATTTGAAGCAATCTTTTTCCTGTTGAATCGATGAATTTGGGTCACCGCCACTATTCAGTTTTATCGTGCATTGCACATGGATCAGATGCTTAATTAGTTCGCCGCCTAAATTACTAAATCTGTTTGTTGGGGCCCACTGTCAATGGGCCATGGTCCGCAAGTAGCACCAAGAGGGTGTTATTATCATTTGCTAGCTGCTCACCATGCTAAACAAAGATTTTGTCCGCTGCAAATGATGCGAGTTTCTTAGTTTTGCACACAGGTACCCAACAAAGATTTTGTCCGCTACAAATGATCCAATTTTCTTAGTTTCTTAGCGTCGGTCCCAACCCAATTTTGGCTATGGTTGGGTTGGGTTGGCTTAGGGTTGAGAGATTTAGAGGTGGGTTGGCTTAGGGTTGACCGCCCTTGACCCAATGCTCGAGTTGGATCAGGTCAAGGTTGAGGGAATGCTATCTCGAGTTGGGCTAGGGTTGGCTCAACCAGATCCAACCCGGGCCGAGTTGCACCCCTATTTGCAGTCTCATTAGTTTCAACGTAATTATAAAGAGTGAAAATACAAAAGAAAAGGGGATGAGAATCATGAGCCTCCTTCATAGTCCCCTTCCTCTATCTTTATCATAGACTCGTCTACTCTCCAAAACAGAAAAGGCAGCATCTTTCTAGGATATGTACACTTAGTTGGCCAAATGATTTCCCTTCCCTAAGACAATGAGTCTACTATAACAAGCAAAGTCAAAAGTCTAGATAGAAAAAAGGCTTAGATAGCGGCTACTTCCACCCACCTACCACACTCATAAGATGCAGTGCATTTGAAATCTCTCTCTCTCTCTCTCTCTCTCTCTCTCTCTCTCTCTCTCTCTCTCTCTCTCTCTCTCACACACACACACACACAATCAGATGAAAGGAACCTTAAGGAGACCATACGACATAGTTTATATCAGATGAAAGGAACCTTAAAGAGACCATACAACATAGTTTAATTGCGCATTCCTTTGCTTCCTTTTAACAACCCGCGTGGGTTCTCGAGCTTCTACCAATTCAAAAAACTACATCATAGCTATTTGACGAAAGCTTAGTTTAAGACATCAAAGTTGGGTGTTTCTGTTTCTTTTCTCTGAGTGGGTAACATAAGATCGGCCAACCCATTATTTTGGCAGAAAAGTACTACGGCTCTAAGTTGCGTCTTGTATCTGATCATCACCAATTTTGCTAGATCTAGTGCCACGATAAAACGATATCCTCAACAATCCTAAGACAAAATGAGGAGGCTTGGACGATTTTAGAAGCTATTCTCTGCAAGTCATTTTCAGAAATTGGAAGAATGTTTTGTGAGACTAGCTCTAAAAAAGAAAGTCAAGGTGAAGTGGACTCCACCACCACTTGTTCAAGCTTAATTTCGATGGCCACCCATTTGGAAACATTATTCCTATTAATTGGAATATGGGAATGTTTTTGTGATGAGAATTGCGTTATTCTTAGGCCATTCTCCATACCGTAGTTTAAAACGTGATTAGGCGAAAAGAACATGCTGGGAAAAATTCGAGTTTAATACAGTATTGGTTTATTTATAAATGTAGTAAAAGTGGTTAAAGATACAGAAACACGAAAACTCGTTGTCATTTACAAAATATAGCGGGGGTAAAGTTGGAAGGCTGGCCAAAAAATGCGTTTAAAAACATTTTCCTCTAAAAAAAATATGGATTTTGTTTGCTTAGGGGAGTATTTAATGGAAAACCTCCAAAACACTTTTAAAACAGCGTTTTAATTTGCTAATTATGCTCCTCTCTAGGTAAGAGGCTTACTGTGGAGGGGATTCATCTATATAATGTTATTTAGGGTGGCCAATGATTTTGGTTGGTAGATTTTATTTGTACCATTATATAGATTGAGAGAGAGAAAGGGAGATTAGCATCTTATTAGGAGAAAGGGCTGGTTAACCCCGACGTAGTGGAAATTGGAAGAGGGATGGCGAAGATCACCGTCTGCAACCTGGTATATATATAAAAGAGCTTGAATCACAAGGAGGAATAAGATAAAACTGAAACTTGTTTTCGTTATTCAATGAAAAGGGCATGGAAAAATAGATGTATGATCTGCAATATGACTTTTGGCTACTGTTACGGGTGCAACACGGGTCGGGTTGGATCGGGTTGAGGCGAACCCTAACCAACCCGAGATAGCATTCCCTCAACCCTAACCCAACCCAACCCAACCCAACCCAACCCGGGGTCTCGGGTTGAGTATGGTCAACCCTAACCCAACCCGCATCTAAATTTCTCAACCCTAAACCAACCCATCTAACCAAAATCGGGTTGGGTTGAGTCGGGTTGGTTCGGGTTGACCTTGGGCCAAATAGAAGAATACATTAACCCACAGAAAACCAATTAATATGAAATTAGAGGATGGAGGTCTGGATTAGGTCGGGTCGGGCTGCTAAGGCCTCAACGCTAACCCAATCCAAAATTAATTAAATCGGGTTGGCTTTTCCCAACTCTAACCCAACCCATCCTAAGCCAAAATCGGGTTGAACCCGTTGGGTTCGGATTGAGCCCGACCCAAGTTGCACCCCTAGCTACTGTAGTTTTAAGATAAATCAAAATATGAAATAAAGAAAGCAATTGCACTTATTGATTTGACGACAAAACCCTTGTTTTGAAATATTCGATTGTTGAAGGAAGACTGATGAGTCATGCCACTTGGCCATTCTCCTTAAGAATCGTAATCGCTCTCTGCAGTGCAACTGAGATCCACGAATCGACGTACAGTCCAAGATAAAACAGCCCACAAGCTCAAGTAGACGTATGCTCGGTTATTGATCCTCCTCGAATCACCTTGGAATTGTGCTCAGACACGGAATGGGCGATGGGAGAATATATAGAGGGAGTTTTTTCAGTGAAAACAAAGAGCACATAGCATTGGATTCTCTCTCTCTCTCTGGGAGGTGGAAGTCGTCTCTAGAGCAAGAGATGCCTTTAGAGAAGAGGAAACGTCACTCTGCAACAACCACTTCTCGTGGCTGTTTGGAGAGAACGAACCGCAAACGGTCACATAAACAATAAAAAAATCGGTGCTTAAATGGTGTCAATTTAAGAATCAAAATTGTAAAATGTTTTGTCAAAAACTTAATTAATTGTGTTTTGGTTAAAAACTTGATCATGGATTTGAATAAAAAGTTGATTTTTATTTAAATCCGAAGCCCGGCCATGGCTACGGCCCTGCCTAGAGAGCACGTCCGCATTTATTTTTATTCTTTATAAAATTGGCTCACCCGAACAATTCCAATGCCCCTTGAAAGGCCCAAGTCTTTGTCTCTACACCACCTTTTATATGGAGGCAAAATTTTCTTCAACTTTCCAATGTGGGACTAAATGTTTTCCATTGGATTTAAAATACACTCTCAAACATATTTAGCAAAATGTCTTTTAAAACAGCATTTTTTAGTAAAAGATGCATTTTATTGGTTTGCTGTTTAATACTCCCCTGTTTTAAACTTTTACAATTAAAAAAACTCCATTTTTTTAGGAAAACATTTAAAACATGTTTTAAACGTAGTAAACGTGTTTTGACCAACTTTTTAACTTTACCCCTGCTATATTTTGTAAATAACAAAATTTTAAGGGAAATGATAACACATCCCCCCCTAAACGGATAAAACCCCCCCTTTAACGGTTCTGTGAGAATGGTTCACTGCTTGAGGATAAATTCACCCCCTTTAACGTTTTTCTTTGCCTTTAAAACTCAACGGATAACGTTAAAGGGGGGGATTTTATCCAGAGGGGGAAATATCATTCCCCAATTTTAAATGTGTTTTCAATTTTTACGAGGTTTTTTTAACCAATACCTTAATAATTCAAATTTTCTGTTTTTTGTTGAATCACATTTTGCTAACTTTGCTCACAGAACATGGACGGTAACCTCCACAAATTAAATTGAAGGATTACAATAATCTTATGTAGATGATTTTTGGACACACTATCTATGTTAAGGGCCATCAAATGAATGGTTTGCATCACCCAAACAACTATTGGCTATTAGTTTGGATAAGTCAGCTAGTCAAGTAGATTTATTAGCCTAGGTTTCTATTCTAGTGGAGACTCCCTATTGGAGTCTTCCTACGTTTGGAGTTGGACGTGCAAATGAATAAAGGAAAGTGGCTGGACGAATCGTATCTATGTGACTATCCATGGAGAGAGGGAGTTTTCGATTGGTGATTGTGTATTTTAAAATTGCAGCCGCATAGGCAAGTTTCAGTGTCCAAATTTGAGCCAATAGGGGATTTGGGAATAACATGTTCAAATACTACCGAAGGTATATCCTTTCAACATATAATGACCCTTGTCAAAATTTAGCTAGATCCAGTAGATAGAATTGTACTTGCTGCATAAAGTCTTATCAAAACATGACCATTTGAATAGTGATTCATAAAAAGAGCAATGATAGATACAAGGGAGCCCTTGCATAAAGAGCTGCAAAAGGACACTTCATTGGATCCACATCATTTTCAGTTACATTTTAAAATCAGTTGAAAAAGTAAAATCAATTACATTTCATGACATGGGTCCAATCAAGAGCCCTTTTTTGGCTCTTTATGCAAGGGCTCCCTTGTATCTATCATTCCTCTCATAAAAAGCGGCTTATTAGGATGATTCAAAATCCATCATCTTTAATTGATCTAGCCACACTTGCAACTATACTAAAACAATCTGTAGACATCCCATTTTGACCGAACCCCCAATAATCTGGTTCGATTAGAAACCCTTTAAAATCGATGAAGGTGTTAACCCAAGCCCTTCATTAGGGGACTTGCCGAGTCCCATTAGCATTTCCCTTTCTCTTTTAGGAGATTTTCTTAGTCTTTTAGACACTCTTAGATACTAGTTCTCTATCATTGCTAGGGCAATGAAAGAGTCATCTAGAGCCCCCATTAGGAGACATACCTTGTCTCATGAGGCAATCCTCTTTTGGAATCAACCCTTGTTGTTTAGAGCCTATCTCTTTGGGAGTATACTTTGGATTTAGTATAGAGTTAACCATTAGGAGACACACTCTGTCTCATCAAGGCGATTCTCCTTTCGAGATAAGCCTTGTCGTTTAGAGCAAATCCCTTAGGGAGGTTATCTTGATTTTGATAGATAGTGTACCCATAGGAGGCATGCCTTGCCTCATTTATAGAGTCAATCTCTAAGTTGTACCCCAGCTTGTATCCTCTACTAGTTAAAGACCAACTTAGTCCGTTAGTTGCCTAATCCCTTACTTTATCATTGCAAGGGCAATGATAGAGATATTTGGAGCCCACCTTTGTGTCTGGGATGCATGCCTTGTCTCATTTATAGAGCCCCTATTTGGAGGCAAGCCTTGTCTCATTTAGAGAGTTTCCCCTTTAGGAGGCTTACACAGCCTCATGTTAGAGTAACCTCTTCTTCTAGAGAGTCTTTGACTCTATTTGCCCTCATTTTGGTAGTGTTATTAGAGAGTCTTTGATTCACTCGTCCTTTTGGTGTTATTATTAGAGGGTCTTTGACTCATTCATCTTTTAAGTGGTATTATTAGAGAGTCTTTGACTCATTCGTCCTTTTGGTAGCATTACTAGATAGTCTTTGACTTGTTTGTTCATCTCGTTAGTGTTATCAGTTAGGAGTTTCTTCTTAGTCATGTTATCACTGTTCTTTATTAGAGACTAGCACAGTCTTATTATAGCTTTGTTTGCTTAGGAACTCAGATCGTCGTCAGTATTCTTGGGATATTGGCTTACCTAGTTTAGGGGTTTCCCTGTTAGCCCTAGGGTTTGGCCCAGGGTGTTGCTTTGTGGGCTCCCTCCGGTCTTTGACCAAAAGGGTGAAATCAAAATTTTAAAATCCAAAAACATGTTAAAACATTTAAACATCCAAAAAAATATTGAAATATCTTAAAATTCAAAAACAGTTGAAAAATATTAAAAACCTTAAGTCATTTGAAATGTTTTAAAGTTTTAGGAGCGTAGTAGGAGAGTTCATTTTCGAACTACGTTGGCTTGATCCTCTTCCACGAGGTACGTAGTGAGGCTTGGGATCTGTATCCCAAGTCCAGCCGAACTTTTTAAATAAAAAACCTTTTCAAACCTTTTGAAAGCACAAAAATATTTCATAAACCTGTTTTCAAAAACAAATCTTCCTCTAGAGTTAGGGTTTTGTCCTAGATAGAGAGTTTTAGAGTTAGGGTTTAGTCTTTTATTTGTTATGTGTTTAGTTATGCTTGTTTTAGAGTTAGGGGTTTGTCCTAGAGTTATAGGAGCGCCTCCGTCCTGTTAGTTGGCGATCCACATCGCCGACTGATGACTAGAATATGATGCGTTAGTCCACCATTTATTTTTCTTGGGGCATACGGCCTAGTTACACATATGTTGCAGGAACCACCTGCATTAGCTTAAGGCTAACCTGCATTTAGTTAGGGCATATAGGATGTCCTAAAATCTACAATTCACTAAAATCTAAATGATCGCTCAAGAAGCTTTAAAAACCAGTCCGGTCTTTTAGGTCGAGTATAGGATAGAGGTCTAGGTGTCTTAGGCATCCTAGCTTAGAATATGCGCGAAGAACTACGTTGCTCTGATTCTCTTGGAGGCCGGGATACGTAGGCTTCTTTGGATGAACATCAGACCATCCAAGGACTCGGGCTCAATCGTTTAGAGTCTTAGGATTTGTTATGTTATGTGTTTTGCTATGTTTTCTTACTTTCATGCGCAGACCTTATACCTTTAGCTGTAGCATGCATGTGTTTGCACACCAGAACTTAGACACTCATTAGGCATATCACTCATAACCTAGCTGTGCTTAGGCGACACATCTTTTATTTTATTTTATGTGTGCTTATTATTTCATCTCCGAGTCATGCATGTTATGTGTTTTGCTATGTTTTCTTACATTCATGCGGAGACCTTATACCTTTAGCTGTAGCATGCATGTATTTGCACACCAGAACTTAGACACTCATTAGGCATATCACTCATAACCTAGCTGTGCTTAGGCGACACATCTTTTATTTTATTTTATATGTGCTTATTATTTCATCTCCGAGTCATGCATGATTAGGTAGACGTTCACTCGGGGATATTTGTTCCCATTTCACATGATTTTGCTCAAAATTCTATGGAGTTAATGAAAATGGCATAAGAGACCAAGTGCTTGCACTCGGATGAATTTGGGGTGCTCTTCGGACCTTCTCCATTCGTAACCAGGCACGGGCCCATATGTATTTCTGGTTATCCATTGCACAGAGAATTTGATTTTGGGGTTCCATGGCCTATCCATGGATGGCGACTCTGAGTTATTTTAGGTACGTCATGTTTTGGGGATTTATCCTTGGATCAAGAGGTATCTAGTTTGTATCGCCACTCGTACTGTGCTATGAGGGTGGCACCGATTCGAGAGTTTCTTGGCAGAGCTCTCCTTTCATGTGGAGATCTTTGAGAATGTAGGGACTCGTTTCCTCACCATCCTTGGATCGGGGTCCACACAATCTATTGGCTACGATAAAATGGCCCAAGGACCTTCCGCAATTGGCCATCGGCCTTACAAAACCACCTTTGGAAGTTGGCAGTTGGCAGTTAGCTACTGCCAATAGAAAGCCTCCACATCATAATTTCCTCTCCTAATCCTAAAATACCTTAGCTAAATTATAAGTACCCCCTCTATTTTCCAAATTAACGGCATTTCAAATTACAAGTTTATCATGCATGTTTTGGACTTTTTCCTAGCTGGAAAAAAATAGAGAAAATAAAATTTTTCTGATGTGGCCGGCCGTATACAAGCAGATTGACATCAGGTTAGATGTCCGATTTCTTTGGCTAATCTGATTTTTATGAGTAATGCTAGTGAAACCAATATTAAGTCCGAGCAGGAACGGAACAAATGGGCTCTTGCCCACAACTTCACAAGTGACTTAAGCCAGCCCTTTGGTTCAGGAAACTCGACACAAAGTAGGTTTTTTTTTTTTTTTTTTTTTGCACGCATGGCACATTGTCATTGTTGGTCTCTCTCATCGGTTTTACTCTTGGTTTCCATATCATTTTCTTATTTTTATTTATCTTTCTCTAAGATCACTCGATGAGAACAGATTGGAATATAAGTTATTTAACACACTTCAAATAGTACAAAGCCAAAGATTAGTAGTTTTCCATGTATAACAAGTTAGATTTGTATCCTGGACCGGGCCACGAGACAGTCCTGTCCGAGGTAAATTGGGGTTAGCATAAGTAAATTGGGGTTACTTCTATGCAACGGAAGGATGCAAAGGTGATACTTACCACAAAAAAAAAAGGATGCAAAGGTAATGTTGTGTGTAATTTGAATAGGGAGGTGCGCCCATGGCTTTTTCTGGTGCAATTAAGTCATATAATCACAAAAGAAATAAGATCAAACGATGAGGTAAAAATAAACATCGGTCCTTGGAGATTTGACAAAGAGATGTCACCTAGGTTAAGGCCTTAGACTTGAAAGTTAAACTCTCTAGTAGGTTGGTCTGCGCCTCAAAATGGGCTCATGATTTTGTTATAAAATTAGGTTTTAGGCACCAATCCCAGTGGGTAAACACTGGTCTAGGCTAAAGATTTAAGCATCTATAATTATAATTATATTGTTCTTTATGAAATATAATTATTGCAACATGAAAATCTAATGCTGAAGAAGCTGTGAACATGATAAGAAAAAAAATTATTCATGGATGCATGAAACAACAAGCTGGGTGTGGCTTTCAAACAGCTTGACAACTCGCTATGCACATTTCTCAGGATTCCAATTTTAAATTGGTGAAAGTTGCTAATTTTTCAAAGTGAAATAGTCACTTCAGGTAATTCTATTTCGCCCATTTTGCCTACTTAAAAAGTCGAATAATGAGAATGGTTGAAGGACACATGCCCTTAAGCTTGATATTCGATAGTAACCTAAACAAGGAAAGTGTTGGAGGCATTTTTAGGAATTTATCAGGGCAATATCATATACTACTTTGCGGGTTCAATCAGGATTACTGATTCCACGAAAGCTGAGACCCGTGCTCTTCACGAAGGATTGACTATTTTCATCACCCAGATGGACAGCAGTTTGGAAGTGGAAAGTGATTCCTCTATTTTGTGGGCCAAAAGGGATTTGCCATGGCCCATAAGACTAGCCAATCGCACAAATGAGATTAAAGATATGTGTTTGTATGGTGCTCTCTATTTTTCTCTCATTCCTAGAAGCTCCAACAAGCCAAATCGTGTTGCCAAATCAGGAACATCTAGCATCTCAGTTTCCGTGGGGCGATCTTTACCGCCTGAAGGGCACTTGTAATCCTTTAGTTTTAATCAAATTGGTATGTTTATAAAATAAAAAACACGTCTTACATGCAAGTCAAATGTTTCTAAATAAAAAGATGTTAATTCATAGGAATTTTATTTTATTACAAGTCTATAAAGTAGATGATTCCATGTTTTGTATAGGAAAATCTGAATTATTATCAACGTTTTCAATATTGTTTGATTTTTTTTTATTTTTTGTAATTTGTGGAACATGAACTACTAGAACAATGGCGAGGACAACAAATACTTGGTATTGGAGAGCCAAGTTCGAGGAAGCATCGCCCTTTGGATCAGGAAAAACAGTCGTCCACGTGCATTATGAGATGTGGGTTTTGTAGGAAGAGGAAGCTTTAATATGGTACTGTACAAGAAGAAGACAGAAATTGGAGGTCATAATCAAATTCTCATCAATAGATCGACTACTTCTACTTAAGGGAGCCAAGGTTCGAGGAAGCTTCACGGATCATCAATGAAGCCTGTCAGAATCCCATGTGAAATTCATTAATTATAACGGTTGAGACTCACATCTCAATTAGGCCTTGTTTGTTTTGGATTTTTTTGAGAACAGAATGTGAGTCCAAAACTGATTATTGGACTCAAAATTTCCATTAATTATTTTTGCCCTGACAACATCGGTTCACAAAATCCAAAACAGAGAGAACCATGTGGTTTTGGGTTCATTTCCATCAACTAATAGAAGACTATTTTAGCTTATAAATCCTTTGAGCCTATGTTTGGCCACCATCACAACCAATAAAACCTGCATCTCTCTCTCAACCTTTGGAGGTGCCTAACAACTGAATTATTTTGATCTATGAAGAAGGCTGCACCCATACTTATTCTCACTACCGCTACTCTCTCTCTCTCTCTCCCTTCAAACACGAACGCTTAATGGGGCGGCCCTACAATGAATGGTTAGATCTTTTGAAGGTGGATTTTTTTTAAAGTCCCTTGCCCTCGCTTTATTCGAAGATCCCATCCCTTCATTTGTTTCGATAAAATGTAAATAGGCCATGCTCCAAAAATCACCTCCCTATGATGATACTAACTCTTCGATCCATAGATATTTATATATGGTGGCATCGTATTCGATCATGAGATGATTTTTGGGGTATGACCTGTTTACATTGAGACTCAACAAATGAACGCTTTCGATCTTCGAACAAAGTAGCCCCAATGAATTTTATATTTAAAAAAAAATGTGTTATATTATGTATCCACATAGGTGCCATATAATACGTGGCCTCATGTGCATTGCATGTATATTGCATCCTTTCGTAGGTGAGCATATATTTGAAAAATAAAATGAAGCCCACCTTGTTCGAAGATTAAACCATTCAGTTGTTGGGCCCCAATGTTACAAGACTGCCCATTCATTGGATGATACTAACCCTCTATTCTGTAGATAAACTACGCCATAAAGCAATCTCTATAAATCGGAGTTAGGATCATCCAATGGAAATGATTTTTGTGGTACAATGTTGGTGCCTAGCAACTAAATGGTTTACATATTTGAACAAGATGGGCCCACTCTATTTTTAAAAAATACATGCACCTACGTACTAATGGACACCATATAACGTATATTTATTTGAAAATTCATTGCGGCCCACATTATTCCTGTTCGTTGATGAGGAAGCAAACTTCAAATATTTTCTCTCCAGATCTTCGAACCGGGTGCATAATCACATAGAAAGCCGCGAAGAAACCACCAATGATGATGAGATGGAAGACGATTGCAAACCCTGAGGGGGTTTGTACGTACACCACTAGGGTGCTTGTAACTGTACACCCGTTAGATCTTAGTCCGATGAAGATGAAGGAATGAGATCGAGGGTGAATGAAAAGATGCTAGGGGAGAAGAAGATGTGAGATGAGAGAACTCTCGCGTCTTTTTAGAATGAGCCATAAGTTCACTTATATAGAAAGAGAGGAAACTTAGTAATTCCCAAATTACCCTAAAAATCTCTACACTCTCAAGGGCAAACAAACAGCCCAACCTCTTCAACTTTATTAGAGTTGTGCCATCAGTAACTCATTCCCAAAAAGCCTACACGCTCAATAATAATTATGAACCTGCCAAACCCTAAAGGCAGTCAAACCAATGGCACAAAACCAACCATCTAGCAATCCTAATCATCCATGCCCGATCTCAAATACTGAAACCTAACAGGTGAGAGCTCAGGGATTAATCATCTCCTCAACGACAGCACCGTACCAAATCTCCATCTGACCAGCACGGCAACATCCCAATCCCATCTAGCCTGCCCTAGACCCCCACGATATACACCGAGATGAACTGCTCTAATCCCAAAGAGCCTCCATCCACCTTAGCATGTACTTGTTCATTTGTCGAGTAAACCAATGCTTTGCAAAATTATTTTTTCAAAATAAGCATATCTAATTATATAAATATAGTTAGAAAACAATATCCAATATGATTGATAAAACTCGATAATAAAAGAGAAACAAGTGCATGCCATAGCCTGACCATAGTGTAAATATTACGGGATCTTCCCCAACCACAATGTTATTCCGTATCAGTCCAACTGCTTTCCCAGCAATGCACCAGTAGGTCAAAGCAATCACAACCGTAGGTTAGCATGCCAAAGTAGCGAGCATCAGACCTCAAGTTCATAGCAAAAGCGAAGGGTCTTAAGGGCACAAGAGTTACCTACGAAACCGGCTCCTTACACACGGTGCTAGGTAAAAGGGATTAATCATGCACCTGTAGGTAGTGGTTTCAAGCACGTGTCGCACCCAGTGCACACGCTATGGTGTAAATCTGGAAAACACATGGCTATCCGAAACTAGATATATCGTCATGCGGTTACACCATGCAGGATCAGTCCTCAACGACTATAAGGCTCATCCGACTCATCTCGGGAATACTTCATCCTGGCTCTGGAACAGGTCAATTATCCTGATCTCCTATGGAATCAGGGCGGCCAATTACCTCCTTGCACATCCTAGATGTCGAGGCGGTGTATCGCCTCCTCGTAATCGGCCTCATCCCGCACATCCCAGATGTCGGGGCTAGTCTATGCCGTGTGAGCAGCAGATCAAACCTAATGACGATCATTAATTAATCTCAACGATTAATTAAATCCATCTAGTTACATAACATGCATCTCCACAATAATGCAATGATAAGCAAAACATGCTTCCACATATTAAGCAAAAAAATAATCACAATTATCAACATGCTTAAAATAACTAGCATTCACCATATCCAAGTAAAATTGACTGAAAGACGCACCAATGTCTAACAATTCCAATATCCAAACAGTTCATTTGATGGGCCCAATGTAATTCCAAAAAAGAAAGTCACCCTCTCTTATTGCTTCCAGAACTCTTTCATAAGTTTTGGTTTCACCCACATGATTCGAGGGATCTGGAAATTGAGTCTTCGAGTATGATATTCTAGTTCACAGCAAGATGCATGCAGGTCCTCCCACTGGTCCCATAGCTGGCCTTTCCCCAAAAAGCATCTCCAAATGATACTCATAACACTCCGATCTGTAGAGGTTGATCAAAGGGTTTGGATCATCTTATGGAGATGATTTTTGGGGAACAACCTATTTATGTTGTGTTCATGGACGGCTCGGACATCCTATGATGTTGTTCGTACAGTACTTTTTGAAAAGTACGTACGGGACTATAAGGGCTTACACCATAAAAATATTTCAGTTTTGAAATTTTTTATTTTTTGAGATATTTCATACGGAAAAGAAGTGACAATGTCACAAGACTTGCAATTATTACACCTCTTAATTTGTTGAGAGAATTAGAAAACAAAAAGAATGATTATGGGCATCGTGCAAAGGCCACTTCAAATTTGACCTAGTGTGCCATATAAGGCCCACTTTAAATTACTCACAGTGTGGCATAGAAGCCCACTTGAAATTGGCCATACGGGGCATACAAGGCCCACTATAGATTAGTACCCATTGAGCTCCCCAATCACACACCTAAATAGTAAATAGTGGGTAATGATATATTTGCTCCTTTTTCTCACTTGGGACAGCCCATTCTAGTGTAAAAGATTAGTCATAAATACACTAGAGAGGGTTGCCCCAAGGAAGAAAAGGGTGCAAATATAGTTTGTTTCTTTTTAGATGGGCCCACGTACATCCAATAATAACAGCTCTCCTTTCATCGGGGACTATTGATCTAAACCGTTGACCTCTATAAAAAGCTTCCATAGTACGATCCTAAGGAATTTATGAAGATTTTTGCCACTAATGTGGCCCTTGCCCTTCCGATTATTTTACCATCTTCTGCAAAAGCCCCAAATCAAAGGGTTAGAATGTTCAACGGCTGAGATTCGGTTCATCTGCAGTAATAAACCCTGGCAGATGAACGGTCTGGATCATCAAAATGGTGGACCCCACCAGTAACATATATTCCCGCTCTTTCCTTTTCTTCTCTATTAAGGCAATAAGAAAAATTGAAATTTGATGTCTTGTGCGTAGAATTTTGCGTTTAGATTTTTGTCCTTTTCGCCCTTCCCTCGCTCCTAGACCTGTACCCATTCCGCGCAAATTAGCCACGACCCCTCTTCCCAACACGTAAATCTTGCCTACACATTAAACTCCGCCCAACGTTCATGAAACTTCCCTTTTTTCCCACCTTTGATCATTTGAAAAAAACACCCTGATTTTGTATGGTGTAAGCCCGTATAGTCAAGTATTTTTCAAAAAGTACTATACGATCCACAGCATAGGATGATCCAAACCGTCCATTTGATGGGCCAAAATGTAAATAGGTTGAAGCCCAAAAATCATTTCAATAGGATGATTCCAACCCTCCGATCTATAGAGGTTTCCGTTATATACAGTTCCTTTATAGATCGGAGGGTTGGGATCATCCTATATAAATGATATTTTGGGCACAACCTATTTACGTTTTGGCTCATCAAATGGACGGTTTGGATCATCTTATGATGTGGCCCGTACCGCACTTTTTGAAAAATAGTGGGCAACACAGCTTAGAGCATATACAAACTCATAAATTAAAGCCATCAAAATGGTAAAAGGAAATTTCAACCACGAGAAAAGGCGAGAAGTTATATGGTGTAAACCCTTATAGTCCATGTGGCTTAGAGCCCTTACAGTCCAGGCACAACGTTGCAATTATCTGGGGCGCGCTCTACCACTGAGCTAATAGCCCTGCATGCCTCCCACAGGGAGGGCCACTATGCAAATACCTAATAGCTAGCAGCTAGTGAGAGAAAAGCCCATCCCTCTCTTTCCTTTTTGCGCCCCTTGTCGCTACACGAGAGGGCATGGGGGTGCAAAAAGGGGATCCTATTAACTTGTTCTGACCTAGGATAAGCTCATGAACTTGGTCATACTTCACCGTCAAGAAACAAAAGAAGACTTCCATCTCCAAGCTCCAAGCTTAGCCCTACTAGTTTAGAGTTTAGTAAGGGCGAAGCTCGCTTCTTTTTGGGTGTGGAGCAGTGTCAAACCAAAACACCCAACAAACATTAGCTCTCCGGCTCTCCCTGAAAAGAAGGTGATCCAGCCGCACCTTCCACTACGACTACCTTGTTACGACTTCACTCCAGTTACAAGCCCCGCTTTCGGCATCCCCCTCCTTGCAGTTAAAAACACAGAGACAAAGGGTTGATTTTTGAATAGGAAAAAGAATGGATCTGCAGGGTTCCAAATGAATTGGCCTATTCGAAAAAAAGCCTTGTTCTTTGGAAGATCTATCTCGTGCCTGGTACTGCATGTTTCCACTCTGCAAGAACTCCGAAACATTCTCTTGAAGTTCATCCTCTTTATGATAACATTTGTTTATAATTCCATGCAAAGCAATCCTTATTCCTTGTTAACAATGCGATGTATTGTTCCATTTCATCTGCCGTTAACTCTTTGTTGATGTGTATGGGTTTTGGGTTTTCCGGTGTCCCGTCATTGATTTCTTCTAATTTCTCAACTTTGGATTTTGTGATCCACTTGCCCCAAAATGGCCTCGCCCAATAGGGAAATCCCAATTCAATGGGCGTTTCGATTCAATCAAATAGATTGCCACAGGGGCGCCAAATTCTAGGAGCCCAAACTATATGATTAAATAAATCCTCCTCTATTACGGAAACCTCTATAGATCAGAGGGCTAAGATAATTCTATGGAAATGATTTTTTGGGCACAACCTATTTAAGTGATGGCGGTTTGGATCATCCTATGATGTGGTCCGTACATTACTTTTTGAAAAATACGATACATAAGTAGCTTACAGTGCACCATATAAAATCTCGAGATAACAAAAGGCATCCCTCCCTTTCAATCCCCTCCCCTAAAATTTCCAACGGCCGTGATGGGCCTGCACGGCGCATTTTAGCAGAGATGATTAGAAACACGGGCAGTGCGCAGGATAACTGCGAAATTCCCTCTCTCCCTCCCTCCTTTTTTAATAAATGCAGGCTGGCAAAGTTAGCCTTCCTTTGGACTGGCAGGTGAACAAAAAATACCATTTTCTTCTAACATGTTTCAACGACAACAGATTAAAAAAAAAAAAAAAAAAACCCCTTACAGATGATTTTAGGTCAATATCTCTATAGAAAGATCGAATTCAAACTATCTCTTACTATTTTCCAATGAATTCTAATTGGATTCGAATTCATTTTTCCTTCTATCAGTTGTAGATGAGCAATCGATCCAAAATAACAACCAATCAATGGGTCCGTCTCAGACGGGGATCTTACAAACCCTAATTTCAGAAACCCTAGTTTCAGTTTTGTATGCTGATAATTTAAAAGGGTTTATTCTCGCCGTAGTTTCTAGTGCTTTCATTGGAGCAAGCTTCATTATCAAGAAAAAGGGTCTTAAACGGGCCGGTGCATCCGGTGCCGGAGCCGGTAAGTACAATACAAGTGCTTAGATTTAGTAAAGATTTGAATACCCTAACCCTAATTTTTGTTTTTTTTTTGTTTTTGTTGGAATTGTAAGGTGTTGGAGGCTATGGTTATCTGAAAGAGCCTTTATGGTGGCTGGGCATGATAACTAGTAAGTTCTGTTTATTGGGAATTGTCTGATTTTGAAACTAGGGATTGATATTCATGATTAGGGTTTGTTGATTTTAGTTAATGATTTTTGAGATTAGGAATGGAATTCTTGATTTGGGTTTGTTGATTTTATTTAGTTTGTGAATTGTGATAGTGGTATTTGGAGAGATTGCGAATTTCGTAGCTTACATCTTTGCCCCTGCTGTGCTTGTAACACCGCTCGGCGCGTTGAGTATTATTGTCAGGTGAGTGTGAAATCTAATGTGTTTTAGATGATTTGGAAAGTAGAATGTAAATGAGAGAGTTATTGTTGCGTGGTGTTTGTGAAAATGGGGCAGTGCTGTTTTAGCCCACTTTATATTGAAGGAGAGATTGCAGAGGATGGGGGTTCTGGGTTGTGTTCTTTGCATAGTGGGTTCTACAGTGGTCGTGCTTCATGCGCCCGAGGAAAGTAGTCCGAGTTCGGTGGAAGAAATCTGGGAATTGGCGACCCAGCCGGGTATGTTGGAATGTCTCTAAACCTTGCTCATTTCTCTTGTTTATAGCTTATTCCTTGATTGCTTGATGTGTTTCGTGCAGCATTTCTCTTATATACGGCTTCAGCTTTAGCTGTATCACTGGTATTGATGTTGCATTTTGCCCCACGCTATGGGCAGACAAACATCATGGTTTACTTGGGCATCTGCTCTATAATTGGATCATTGACGGTAATTTAGAAGCTTCATCTTGTTGTTTGGCTTTTATCATTATCTCAGGTCTGATTTTAGATGTGAATTTTTCCAGGTTGTGAGTATAAAAGCTATAGGCATTGCAATAAAAC
Organism: Tasmannia lanceolata; assembly: GCF_043159265.1. Classification (NCBI taxonomy): domain Eukaryota; kingdom Viridiplantae; phylum Streptophyta; class Magnoliopsida; order Canellales; family Winteraceae; genus Tasmannia; species Tasmannia lanceolata. The sequence goes on from NW_027518689.1 coordinate 41,194,501, forward strand.
TTTCGTTTGAGGGTATAAGCCAGGCTGGTTATTTCCAGACGTGGGTATTTGCAATGGTTGCGGTCACATGTATCATATCTCAGTTGAATTATCTAAACAAGGTCAGTTTCCATGTAATCACTGCCCATACAGTATCAATTTTTTGCTTTGTTGGATGGAATTCCGTGTTATTTGATGTTCTATGTTAATGCCTAACAAGTAGAATATCCTCATCTTCCATGTTTAATTTTCTCATTAACAATCAAAAGTTTTCAGAAAACTTGTGTACCTCTTAACGACAGTAAAATAGTTGTGCCCAAACATGTCATCAATTTCTGCACTGAGTTCTAATGAGAATGTAGCTTGCTTTGATGGTGGCAAAGTCAAGGGTGTCATTTCATATCTTTCCAGTTCAGTATGTTACATGGTTGAGCAATATGAAGTCTTGTAGGAAGATAAGACACAGTTATTGTAGGTTAATGTCTTACTGTGATGAAAAAAAAGTAAACAAAGAAAGCATGAAGAAGTGCCAGAACTGGAGGCAGCAACAAAAACGGTTAGCTTAAATTACCTCATAGTTTTTCTACGGCCCTAGGTGTGTTTCTCATGCTTGTTTTTGAGTAAGTTGGTGAAAATTGATCGGGAGTAAAGATAACTGGTTATAGCTGCATATTGCCTTGTGGTAACAACTAACAAGGAGGAGGGGAGCAAAGTTGTTAAGAGTGTCGAGGAGTACTGGTGCAGGTACAAGTACATTAAGTTAAGAAAAATTCCTGATACATTTTACTTGATATATCATATATTTGTATCTAATAATTCTACAGCCCTAAGGGCGTGTTTCTCATGCTTGTTTTCAAGTAGAAGGTGAAAATTGTAGGGAATAAAGGATTACTAGATATAGCAGCGCATTGAGTTACGGTAACAAGGAGAAGGGACTGGAGTTGTCAGGAGTTGGTCGAGGGGTATTGGTCCACACTACTATATCTCGATATTGGTACTCCTATCTTTATTTAAACTTCTCTGATTGGCTATTGATAGCTTTTTGGACATTGTAACGACTCACAACCAATGAGAAATGTGCAAAACAAAAGTTAGGAGTGTGAATATCAGGACAAGTGCGGATAGTACTATGATCCTTGGTTCAATTGGACCCACTACCCCATAGTACTTGTGGCATATGTTTGACATGTGGGATCCCACACCATTAGATGGGCTCACTATTGGATGGCCTTGACTGAAAAATCTCACCATTTGTTGAGATGCCAAGTGTCTAATCACGGGCATGGATTATCAATGTCTGAAATTTTTTACATTGATCCCAAGGCTAGGATCTCATCGTGAAATGTTTGGCTTGTGAGTGATCCAAGTTTGGGCCCATACATTAGTGTGGGTTCACTTATACAAACATGTGCCATGTGTCTGGAAGAGAGATGCGTGCGTGCATGCGCGCGCGCGCGTTGTTACAATGCCCAAATGTGTATCATTGATGTTAAGGGCACCTTACCTGCCCAAAACTTATACTTGTTTCCACAATTGGTAGGAAATGGTTGTCATGGGAGATAAACTGGCTGATCACTATTTTTTTTTTGTTCAGGAGGCATTTAGCTCTTGATCTAAATCTGTTACCTACAAATATGTTTTCTTATTGTGTTCATTCTTTACTTGTATATGCAATCTCCATAAGATAAATAATTAGTATTCCCATGGAATTTTCACTTAGGAATGGAGGGATGCATGTCCTGAAATTTCATACCTAGCTCTTCATTTGTGTTATCCTCTGAGAGACAAAATGATAAGTTTTAACCTATCAGCGTTTTTTGTCATGTTTTCCTTTAAAGAAATATCCGTAGGACTGCACATTGATTGGGTTGATTCACGCCAAAGCTGAGATCAGCATATCTTTAGTAGTCTTCATTTATCTGATGAGTCCTTGCCTTTTCTATCAAGAATGCTCAGTTATAGTAGTAGAACAATTTATCTTTTGCTTACCTAGATAAAACTACTGTATATCTTTTGCTTACCTGTTATGCTTCATTTGGTTGCTAGTAAAAAAAATTCCATTGGATTTTTGTGGAATGAGGGAGGAGACAAGGGAGGGGACAAGCATTTATTAGACAAGGATGTCATTATGAGTGGAGAGAGAGGGAAGAGAGAGAAAGAGAGAGAGCACCATTCCCTAGAAAATTACAAGGGAGACTTCCAAGGAAAAGCTGATGTCACCACTAATTCTCCCACAAAAATCCAATGGATTTTTTTTTTACTAGCAACTAAACGAAGCATTAGAGAACCCTATCAGATCCCCACTGTTCAACTGAATGACATTAATTTTATCCAATAGTCTCACTCCATTAAGATGTTTATCAATGGTAAACATAAGTTGGGTGATATAAATGGCATGATTAATGAACCCTCAGCATGTTGAGTGGGAACCTAACAATTTGCTCGTGATGTCATGGTTGTGAAATTGACTTTAGTGCAGTTTGTTTATTCAACTGTGAAAAGAAGAAAGGAACGTCATTAGTCACACTAGTCCATAAAGGCAGGAAGGCAGCTCAATTACTGTACATTAAAGCTAAATGCCAGGAAAGGCTGGCTGCAAGCTAGAAAAGAAATGAAGAGACATCTCTGTGCTGATCCCAAATCATGTTCTCCACAAATAAAGATACTACGTAGTCCTTGTACTCTCACTGGTGGAAAGCCAAATCCCTTCACACAGAGCCAAACATTTCAATTCCCATAACCAAAATTTCACCACTAAATCTCATGTGTAACACTAAATTGTGTCCCAGAATCTCGTGCGAGTCTAGATCCAGTTTGAATTCTTGGAAAAATTCCTACAGAACATCCAGGTCAAGATCCAAGGTCTCTTGATTCCTTTTTGCCACAAAATAACGTAGAACTTAATTCACTAAATCCCAATCTGAATACCTTCTATTGTTGAACCCACACCCGATTAACACAATACACGTCACTCATTGAGTTAGCACAACAGTTGTAGCATGTGTTGCATGGATTTCCCCCAAACCCCACCCCCCCCCCCCGCCCGCCCCGCGGCGAATCCATGTCGACACATTTAGTCACGCGAATCAAATATAGATTCACGTGGAAATGCACCCTGATTCTTGTCGTAGCCAACTAGCCGTGTCCTACACGAATCATGTTTTTTCCGGCAAATCTGATATATCATTGTCTCTTTTAAAATGTGAATCCTGTATATTTTCCCTTTAAACACGTTTTCTTCTTAACCTTTTTTATATAAGCACACCCGTCTTCTCTTAATAAAAAACCTAGCACCTCGACTCTACATCCTCAAATCTGACACATCATTTTTAATGATTTTTAATTATGTATTGCACAATTTTTTGGTGTGACTTTTGCAAAATATTTTCCCATACATTTCACACACTTTTCACATACATTTCCTATCTCTTTCACATACATTTCCACACATTTCCTATATATTTCTCATGCCTTTTGCACATGTTTCATATAAATTTCTCATATGTTTCCCATACGTTTCCTATGTGTTTCGAAAACTTCTCTCCAATTTTTTTTTTACTTCATTTTCATTTACGAAACATATTTCTAGGGAATTCATTTCCCCTAACCCCACCCCAAGGTGTTTCCGGCAAACAAGGTTTTAAATTTCGGTTTCGGTCATCAGCGAAATGGAAACATTTTGGTTTCGGTATGAAATTTTGGCTGAAATCTTGTAAAATCAAGGAAACCTTTCAGTACGAAATCATAGCCAAAATCCAGGTAAGATTCTTCACCAGTTGTTTTTCTTTTTATTTTGTCATTTTTTTAGAAATATCTTAAGGCCCAGTTACATGAGAACTAGAGCAGCAATTTGGATCATTAGAATTTTTGCACCTCCAAAATTAGGGGTGTAACTTGGGTCGGGTTGAGGCCAACCCGAATAAGCATAACATCAACCTGAACCTGGGCCGACCTGACCACCAACCCGAGGAGGGTCAAACCAAACCCTAACCCGAACTTAACCCAAACCCGACTCGACCCGAGTCACCAACTTGAAGAGAACAGGAAGATCGACAGAAAATAGAGAGAAATCTAGAATAAAAACAAAAAATCCAGACTTTTCCTTTGGAACCAGCCACTTTCCTATATGAAAGGGTTATTATTGCTACAATAAGCAAACAGTAGAAGAAAGAAAAAGAAGAAAAATGAAAAGAAAAGAAAAGAAAAAACTGAAAAGGGGAAAAAATACAAGCATGAGTGTCTATGATGCTTCCCTCTCTCTTCTTCTTCCTCCGCAATCCAAAATTTTCAAAAGATCTCCAGAGCGGAGTTAACATCATCCATCGATTTGCTTTAAGCTTCCCCGGATTACAATGATATCCTGCATTTAAAATCAAAACTTAAAACCTGTGAAGGTACCAGCGCAGGAATGTTGTCGGCCGATCAACATGCATGGCATATTCAATAACTGGATCAGTAGTGTTTAAGGGCTCCAACCCACATAGGCTAGCAGACTAGTGATAGAGAATGGTAGTGTTGGGAATAGACTAGCTGTTTTGGATACCGTTTTTGGGGTTTTTCGTTTTTCAAAACCCTAGTAAACAGGTCACACCTTTTAGGATTTTCGTTTTTCAAAACCCTAGTAAATAGGGGACAACTAGGAGCAGACGCATGACTAACCTTTCTCAAGAAAAAAACCCTATTAAATAGAGAAAACAGGCAAGGCAAAACAACCGGACACTAAATAGAAACAAAAAAAGAGCAGGATTTCCTTTTTTGACTTTTTGGTGTTTTGTAAAAGTAGGAAATGTGTAAAACAATAAAAAGTTTGAAATTTGGTTGTGCCCCAACTCGGGTTGGGTTGCCGGAGTTGGGTTGCCGGAGTTGGGTTGCCAGAGACCTAACCCGAACCCAACCCGAATTTGTGTCGGGTTACATTTTCCCAAGCCGACCCCGACCCGAAGAGAGTATAGGCCGCCCCACTGAATAATCGGATTGAACTCGACCCGAGTTGCACCCCTACCCAAAATGTGTTCTTCTCTTGGTATGCCCTTCTTGATGAAATCCTTCTAGCGGATCAGCTGATCTAGAGAAGCTTTTGGAGTATTTTGTGCTCCGGAGGTTGGGGCATGAGCTCATTTGCTTATCTATTTTACCCCCATACTCAAGTATGGGCATTCAACTAGTTATAGGTTATGGAAAGAACTTGGAGTCAGATGATTGGTCATTTGTTGTGTCCATCAATCCATATTTTGTGGGGCCGTCATGGAAGTGGCTGTAAGGTTTTGCTTCAATCCTTCTCTTGGGTGGTTGGGGTGGTGGTTGGAGTTTAACGTTCGCCTATCCACAAAAGTCTTCAACTTTGATGACAACAACTAGCATCCTTGGGTGCTGTTTTAGATCTGAATTCCTTATTTTGGTGCTTGCCCTATACTGTTCTTGTAGATGTGGCTAACTTGAATTTCATGGAATTAGAGGCCTACTATAGTGACTTTGTACCTCACTGCCAGCCTGCTATTTCTTGAAAGTATATTTAGTGAGTTATGCTTACTAGGTTTAGATCTTTGGCTTTCCTTCCTCGCTATTGTCATTATGCTTTCTTTCTTCTTTTTTTCTTTTTTAAATGGCAAGATATCATTAAAATAAAGAAGGGAAAGTACAACGCTGACCGAGGGGGTCAACTAGAAAAGAGGAAAGAAGAGAAAATACAAAGGTGCTCTCATATGAGGGCATGTTAAAATTAAATTTTGACGGATCCAGTTTGGGTAACCCAGGACCAGCGGGAATAGGTGGTGTTCTAAGAGATTCATGGGGTGATGTCGTGTGGGCTTTCTCAGGGCCAATTGGTATTGCAGATTCGAGTGAAGCCGAGGTCCAAGCTGTACATCAGGGGATAAAAAGCTTGGCGAGGGAAGATTTGAATAGGGTTCTGGTAGAGGGAGATTTTTTTAATACTATTAAGCGGCTAAGAGGTTCTCTCGTCCCACCTTGGAGATTCGCACATTTTTTTTATGGGATTCGAGATAAAATAGAAGGCTCGTCGATCATTTTCTTGCATGTGAGAAGGTCTGCAAATAGTGTCGCAAATTGCCTGGCAAAGGAAGGTGTAACTAAATAGGGTCTCATGTTTTTCCATTTCTTGCCTCCTTGATCCTTATCCCCTGTTCTATTTTTTCCTATTTTTTCATCTATCTTCTCTCTTATATTCTTCTGGATGACTTTCTTGGTCATCGCTTTTGAAATGAAATGTGCTACCATTCAAAAAAAAAAAAAGGTGCTCTCAAAATGAGATGCTCAAGGGGGAGAAAATCAAAGAGCTCGAGCTCCTAGCAAGATTGTCCTCCTCGGCATTTCCTGACCTTTTGACATGTTGAAAGACTAACTCTGACCCTCTAATCCGATCCCTAATCTCATCAATCCAACAAGCAAATCTCAATGGGTAAGACTTACTTCCCTTCAGCCACTTTATGACGTTAAGCGAGTCGCACTCCACTATCACCTTTGCCAAGTCAAGAGACTTGGCTAACCTGATACCCTGTAAAGTTGCTCTGACTTCCTCCTCGTTAGAATCCGCTAAACCTATCGGACCGGAGAAAGCCCAAATCGTGGCTCCCACCTTGTCTCTAAGAAGACCGTCAATCCATGAAGGTCAGGGGTTGCCAAGACTAGATCCATCAAATTTAATTTTAAGACAACATGGGGTCGGAGGACTCCATTGGGGGCCACCAATCTTTGCATGGTCACCACTAGAACACACCTTCCTCGAATCGTATCAAAGATCGTAGGCCTAGATGAATCTAAATTTGGGGAGGGTTCTAGCCCAAGAGATAGTGCAATAGCCATGGTAGAAATATGATGGGGGCTTTTTCTCATGCCCTTAAACACTCTAGCATTTCTTTCCTTCCACAGCAAACAAATCGTCGCCAACATAGATAAATTCCACAAGACCTTAACTCTCTTCTGCCATGGGGCCATTATGCTTCCTCTATGCCTAGGAAATAAAAAAGGTGGCTTGTAATCTTGCATTTTAGATTTGTAATTTTGTTTGAGCTTTTGCTTTGTTCTTATGCAGTTTATTTTGTAATTTGTTTTATGCTGCCTGATAAAAGAAAAAGGAAAGTGAAATCTTTGAAGTAAGATATTGTAAACAGCTGCTAACAGTGACCAACATGAATCTTTCTTTTTAGAACCATGTAATACCTTTGAAAGTTAAAAAAAAACAAGTGTGAAATCTCCTGAGTTTATTTTCAGGCTCCCAGCCACAGCTCAAGTGAACTTTTTGAATCTTTTCAGTTCGGTGCTTATTGAATTCAAGTTCTTATTATATATTTTTTTTCATGGATATCTTGAAAAAAGGAAACAGTTTTGACAAGAAGAGATTAAAAATGAATTTTAAGCTTGTATGCAACTTTCCCGAGCTATTGTAAAATCAGGCAGAACTTTTTGTAGTTGATAACCGTTGGCATGTTTTCAGGCGTTGGATACTTTCAACACGGCAGTTGTCTCTCCTATCTACTACGCCATGTTCACAACACTCACACTCTTTGCGAATGCCATAATGTTTAAGGTATTCTCATGATCCTAACCTCAAGTTTTTTTTTTTCAGAATTTTCCTTTTCGGTACAAACTTATCGTTGACATTATCGTTGTCATACAGGATTTGTCTGGTATGAGCGCAAGTAACATAGCATCAGAGATTTGTGGATTGATTACTGTGATTTCTGGGACTACTGTATTGCATGCTACAAGAGAGCCAGATCCACCCTTTATTACAGGTATATGGATGCATGCATGCCCACAACTACACCTTATGCTAATGAATATGAAGTGAACCACTAACCTTAGTTTCAAGAGACTCGTTGATTCTGAACTTTTCTCCAAAACCCAAATTACTTCATAGATAGGGGTGCAACTCAGGCTGATTGTTGGGAATTTGGGTCGAGCGTTTACCATAAAATCGGGTCTGTTTGTGGTTGATTCCCATTCATTTTTCAGCAAAAGCTCAACCCTACCGACCCAAATCGCACACCTATTCATAGAAGATTGTCTCCAATTGCTCTCTGCTACTAGTTTCATTTTACATTGGTCATTTCATGAATTAAAACATGATTTAGTTTACCTCATAAAGCACGTTGCCATGTGGTATTTCATGTTATTTTGTGGTGCAGATCTGTATACACCGCTCTCTCCAAAGATATCATGGCACATCCAAACAAACGGGGAACTATGGAAGCACAAGGATGAAGACGGGTTATCTGCTGATTTCATCACCGTCCTCCGACCAGACTACTTCTCTTTGACGATGGATTGACTGCTCATTTACTTCCCAAAGGGTTCCTTGAGGTAACAATCAAAATTATTGAGAATCTGCAATAGTGTTGTACATACTAGGGTATGAAGTTTTACTAGCTCCATGATCCCTTCCATGTTTGTCCAGCCCACCTTCATGTAATCATTATTTTTTTTTCATTTCTACCATTTTCGTGTCAACTAAACAGCCCCGTAGCTTCCTTTCTTTTGTTTTCTTTTTGTTTTTTTCTTTATTAACAGCAGCGTTTGCTGTCGGGGGTTTTTCAGTGTAAATCAGTCACATACTACTAGGATTGCCCTTCTGTTTTGCTTGTCCAACTGGTTTGTCCGAATGGTTCAAACGCCCTTGAAGTCTGTCTTGGTAGTGAAAAAATGGAATTTATTTATTTTATTGAATAATTCATTATTCAGAAGATTGTGATATTACTATAAATCAGAACCAGTATAAGAAGCGGAACATGACTGAGGAAGTTAAGATTGCTGGTTCTGTCAAAATCATAGCAGCAAAGCAGCTATAGAAACAATCCTTATTCTCATTTCTAGTTTCTTCAGAAAGGATTCTGCGGGCGAGATCTCAACCGAAAGTTTCTTTGATCTGACGATGGTCATTGACCAATTTGCTGTAACTGTCTTTCTTTTTTAACCCAGAATTTATCTTGGAACTCAGACCAGCACCTTAAATTTTATTTTATGTAAGAAAAAGGTATAAGAGAGGGACATACCACCTATCTCCGAATTACAGAAAAAGGATCCATTGCATCAAATACTTGCATTGAATATTTGGTATACACAAAGCATCACATTTAGCTGCATCGCTTGCTCTATTAGGAAGATCTCTCCACTCCAAAATCTGAAGACATTATTGCATTTATTATCGCAAGTATGATTGGCTAAAGAACTGGCAACTTGATTTACCTCTATCTAGCCACAAGACATCTGCCATTTCAACTTAGCTTAGCTATAATGGTAAAGGGCTTGTGAGAGCTTTTTGGGAACTCTAATCATGGTTTTAAATTTCGGTTTCGGGTATAATTTTGGTGCTCACCGAAACTGAAATTTTGGCCGAAATCCCAATATTTCAGTCAAAATTTGTAGAAGCTCATGAAATGTTGATTTTTGTCCTGAAAATTGGGCCTAAATTATCAAAATCTCGGTAATTTCGGCCGAATTTAGCTCCGTTTGGATGCCGAAAGTTTTTTGGTTCTTGGGACTTTTGTGGAACAAAAAACTTCCTGGGAGATTGGTGGGAAAAAAACTCCCTGGAAGTATCCAAGTAAAATAAAAATCCCATGTTTGGTTGACCGGACTATGGTGGGAAAAAAAATCCAAGTAAAATAAAAATCCACATGCTTTGTTTGGTTGCTTGAACGGAAGAAAAAAGTTCTTTTGGTTATTTTGGTTCCTTGGATTTCGTGCGGAATTATTTTGGTTCCTGGGATCTTTTTTTCCAGCTTTGGGTTTTGTGTGGGGTTATTTTGGTTCATGGGATTCTTTTGTGCCCACTATATAACCCGCAACCAAACGTGGGTTTCTTGTGGAAATTCCACAAAAGTCCCAAGAACCAAAAAAATTCTCGCATCCAAAAAATTAGTATCATATCAAATTTTCAACCGAAATTTGGTATATTCGGCGATTTCAGTTTCCAGTGTATTTATTTGCTAAATTCATGAATTATTCATGGAAAAAATTGAAAAATCACAGAACTTAATAACTAAGTTAAAGAATATCTATAACATAGAGGAAATTGTGTTATGAAAAAAATGAGATCTCTGCAATTGTAATAGAGGACCTGAGAGAGGGGAGAGAGACTTGAGAAGGCATTAGTTGAGGGAGAATGAAGAGAGCATGAGAAATCAAAACAGTGGAAAAAATACACTCGGGCCTTTTGGCTACTATGAGTTGGTGTTCATGATAAATCGGTGGAGATGAGGATGAAATAGCTAAAAATCAGGAAACTGGTGTCTCCAAGTGATGAGAGGCTAAAATTCAGGAACCAAAAAACTCTACTCTTCGACTTTTTCCTGATCTTTAGCCACTTCTAATGCTCATCTCAATCGTAATCGTGCCCTATGAAATCTCTGTCCTCCCATTTTCACTGCCCTACCCCTCTCACCACTTGGAGACACTGAAAAAAAATTCTGTTTATCAGGGGCTTTTTATGCTCCTCTCTCTCTCTCTCTCTTAACTGGCCCTACTAATATTCCATGGAAGACTTTTTCATGGTTGCCAAACATTCCCTAAAGAGGCCCTTAAGGCTCTCTATTCTCACCCACTTTTTACCTCCTAAAAACTTAGTCATAAAGCACATATTTTTCTCATAAATCATGTCTGTGAAAATCGCATTCTATACAATAAAAAATCAGAATAGTAATTCTATATCTTCGTTAATGGCCTCCAAAGTTCAACCTTGAGGTCCAATGTTCAATGCCAGCTTACCTATGAAAAAAACAGAATGTCGGTTTTCTTGTCTCTTTCCGTGGTTTTCCATTTTGGGCAACGGCGTGATGAGTTCAACTTCTCATTTAACCCATGGGCCAGGTGAAAGGTGATGAAAACGCCTTCCTGAGCCTATCATTCCTTCTCTTTTCTTCTTTCTTCCCGCTTTTCGTAGATTTCCTGGTTTCTTTCGTGATTGGGCTCAATTTAAACGTAAATTTGAGCCCAATATTAGGTTTGGCCATTAACTATTATGCATATACAATTATATGCAAATAGTTAGAATGGTCAATATATAATTAGCAGTTTGACTCTAGAGGATCAAATCAGAATTCCGACAAAAATATCATGAAAATTCCAACAGATTTTGACATTTTTCAATGGAGATTTTAAAGCACACCAAAAGATAAAGAAAAATGAAGACACGAAGATTTTAATAGAAGTTTTCTGGGAACATTCTGAGAAAAAGAATGCATAGAAATTTTCATAACTAAGCTATTCAAAAAAAAAAAAACCAAAAAGAAATTTTCATAACTAGATTTCAGAGGGGTGTAATAATGGACATCTCAAACATTGTTACAAGAATTCCTAATAACCTGAACAATAATCCCAAACAAAGAAAAAACTGTGCTCTCATTTCAATCCTCATTGCAGTGAAACATCAACTCAACTCAACTCAACAGAGCCTTTGTCCCAACCTAGTTGGGGTCGGCTAAATGAATCGTTCAGGAAAATTTCATGAAGAAGGTAAAAGGAATCTGCATTGCAGTGAAACATATGATAAAAGTGAGATGGAATAATCTCTGATTATAAAGCCCATAACTGGTACATACCATGCAATAGACTAAAACCAGTCGACTTCAATGACATCCTGTACAGTTCCCTCAACTTTCCAACATCTCCCGCTCTATTGGTCGCAGTCATCTGAGAAGAAGCAGAAGATTTGCCCCCATTTCCCGAGAATGCCATTGACAGCATCATCTTTAGTAGTCCCTGTAACTGATCCCAAAACTTTAGCTGAATCTCGGCATGCTCATTGCCAGAAAAATCGTCATCTTCTCCAGCTACAAGGCGACCTTCAAGAAGCTGGGATAGAGCTGTTTCCAGCATCTGGAACAAAAGCAAGTAGAGAGTTAGACAAAGCTGCAAGAATTTCTCCCTCATTTCTGTGATTTTAAAGAGTAAGTCAAGAGACAGAAATTACAATGTTAAACAACATCAATATATTTATTTTCATTGGACATGGTCTCTAAAAAGTTTTCTTTCTAGCCACTGGAATTTCTTCCTTCCTGAAGAAGCAGCAGAACCATAATTGGTTGCAGCAAGGACCACGATGAACATCAATAGCACATCAGCTTGTTTGATAGAATCTACCTACAGTTATTTCCAGTTTAAGAGAAGTTTGAAGAGGAATATATCTTTTAAGGGAAATAATATTTCCCCCCCTCTGATGGATAAAATCCCAACCCCCCCCCCACCCCCACCCCCAACGTTATTCATTAGGTTTTAAAGGCAAAAGAAAAACGTTGAAGTGGTGCCTTTATCCTAAAGCAGGGAACCATTCTCACAGAAACCGTTAAAGGGGGGGATTTTATTCATTTACGAGGGGGAAAATATCAGCGCCCCTCTTTTAAACACCTTATACTAATATTATGGAGTACATAGAATTTGTATGACAGGTTGCCAATTGAAACTGGTTAGTTTTTAATGAAGTTTGGTGTCACCATTCAGCATATATATATATATATATATATATATATGAGTACAGGGGGATCCAAAGCATTCATTTGGAAGGCCCTTTCATGGATATGGTGTCCACCAAAAATCAGCTCCATCTTAGGGTGTCCATTTGTGGGGTGAAAAAATGGGCAGATTAGTGGACAAACAGTATCTGTCCATTTTCACCCCCACAAATGGACACCCTATGATGATCCAATGAAGCTGATTTTTGGTACACACCCCATCCATGATGGGGCCTTTCAAATGAATGCTTTGGATCATGCCAAAAAAATGTGGGACCCATGTGTTTGTGGCACTCTAGCCCATATAAACTATATGAGCTCAAGTTCACGAACCGTTTTCCCTATATATATATATATATATATATATATATGAGAAAAGAGTAGGTACTCCCTGGAGAGTAGATAACTTATCTACTCCCTAGCTTAAAATAACAGTTGGGGCCACATTGTTTGGGTGATCCAAAGCATTCATTTGATGGCCCCTCACATAGATAGGGTGTGCCCAAAAAATCAGCTCGATAGGATCATCCTAACCCTATGAACTGCGGAGGCAAAAATGGACATGTATAAACCTGCACAAATGAGAAATGGAACTGGAGAGAGAGAGAGAGAGAGAGAGAGAGAGAGAGAGAGATCCCTGATTTTCAGGAATACTAATTTGATTTGGATATGCGGATTTTAGAATCTTGGATTTCCTCAAAATCCTGTGTGGTAGACGAGAGAAGGAGACCGTCCGTCGTTCTCTGATTTCTCGCCCTTCTTTCTGTCAGCAAGAGAGTAGGAGATCATCTCATGTTTCCAGGTTTTAGAACTCTCAAGATAGGGGAGAGATTTCTAAAACCTGGATTTCTTACTTAAAATCCATGATTCTAGAGAGAAACGAAACGAAGAGTCTTCTTCTCTTGTCCCCCATCCTAGATTTTGAGGAAATCCAAGATTCTAAAATCCGCGTATCCAAACGGCCCCTAAATAATAAATAAATATTGAAACATTCCTACACTTCATATCTACAGCACTTTCCCTTTTAACTATTGACTCAAAACAGCCAACTTACTCTTCCGAAAACAATCATCCTATATCATTCAGAAAAGAACAAAAAAGGCAACTTTTTCAGCAATAAAATACTCAACATGAGATTAAATCAGTTAATCAAAGAAGTAGGAACATCCAGCCAGTTTCAATTCAAGTGTACTAGTCAGGCGAATTCTTAGAAGTAGTAAAATGGTTAAAATGCTCAACATTGAGGTTTCAGAGAAGCTTACAGTGTTAGAATGGAAATAGTTTGAGAGTCTCAAAGAAAGGGCTGATTGCTCCATGAGAATTGTTAGATACATAATGGGGTGCATATTCGGGCTATAAAAATCAACAGACTTCTGCCAGTTCCTCTCTGCTAGAGAAGCATACTGCTTAACCTTCTGAACAAGGCCGCTCTCACCTCTAGATTGTTTCATTTGTTTGTGATCCGAATCCAAAAATTTCAAACAGCAATCCCTGTGATAGCAAGCAAGTTGAAAATAAGCATAGGCAGCCTCCTGTCTGCGTTGTTCACCCAATGATTCGTATATACACAAAGCCTTCCTAATAGCATCATTGGCTGAGATTTCACGCTTCCTCAATTCTTTCTTAGGTCTCTCACCGCTAAGATGAATATGACCTATAGACAATTCTTTGAAGCTTCCATTTCCGTAAACCTCCGCGGAAATATCTTCCCTAGCCAAAAGCATTCCAAGCCTCAGATATGTATGAGCAAATTGTGTATAAACTTCACTTTGCAAGCTGCTTGGAACTGAACTTGCCCCTTCCCCGATAACGTTCAATTCGGAACGGGCTGCACCATAGTACCTTAGGGATTCACCGTATTCCAACTTTGCAGTCTCTAAAGCACGGTTGTATGCATTCTGGAAGAATCCATGTGTTCTGAGGGATTCCATCTTGGATACCATTACTTCGGCCAATGCTCTTCGGCCATGGCCTAAATTACAATTGATCAATATGATGTTGACATGGTCGGAGACTTCTTTGAAGGCTTTAATAGCATCTACAAATGCAAGTTCAGCACTTTTTAAGTCTTTGTTGTCAAGTCTATATCGACCAAGTTCATTACATGCCCATCCTTTCTTTTTAACTGCAGATTGCAGTTCCATTGAACTATTAGGAAGTGCACCCATTGCTTTGATAGCCATATCATAACAGCTGATGGCAGCTGAGAGATTATTTTCTGCATCGCCAATCATAGGACCTTGAAGAAATTTGAAGATACCTCCAGTTTTCGCCTTGGGTGCATCTTGAATATGAGTTTCAGATTCTACAGACAAACTAGAACCCATATTGTGCATTTCCAAGATACCCTCAGTTCCTCCAGAGTCGGCATCCAAACAGGTTACATCACGCTTATCTATGGTTAGTTGAGAAGTACGCGAATGAGTCATACCATTACTGTTACTCCGTAAAGATTCATATTCAAAACCATTTGCATTTTCCACTTTATACGGAGCATGCTCGTCTTCTGGGATTCCAAAAAGAGAATGCCGAGAGTTCTTCATGATTGATTTTCTGGTCTGTTTCCTGCCATAAGCCAAAGGGTGCACATCTCCCCGGCTACTACTAGCACTGTTACCGCTGCTTGCCCTATCACTTTGGCAGCCACAGTTTAGTAGAGAACACGTGCTGCAATTCTGTTTGAACTTCCCTAACTTTTTCTTCAGCCTTTTAACCTCTTTCACAACTTCAGTTGACACTCTCAACTCACTTCCAGAAGTTTTTCCTTCTAGGTTTGCCGACATTTCTGCACCCTTTATCCTGTGGTACTCAATGTAAACATCACCAACAATTGTCCACGCCTTGGCCCAGAACAAATAATTGGACGAGAGGCAATCAATTGTATGGCATTCTTCAATGGAACTGGAATTTGATTCGACTGAGTCATTTATAACTGAATTTGTCTTTCCACCTCTAGACATAGATGAGATAAACTGAGCATCTTCGAGATGTTCTGGCATTGATCCATAAACAGAACATGCTAATTCTACAACCTTCAGAGCTTGATGCAATTGCTCACCCTCCATATAAGCTTGTCCAAGAGCCAAATAAGATTCTCCCAGCAAAAGAACGAGTTTCCATAATTTATGATCCATTTTAGATGATGCAAGCCATTCCCTAATATCACAAACTTCAATGCAGTCATTATCACCACAAGCACATACCGAAAAATGGCCCAGTGAAGACCTATCCTGAGTTTTGGTTCCATGATCAATCAGCCCCCCTTCAGTGTTTTGCAGTTGGCGCTTCCATCTGAGAGACTTGATAGCTTGAGATACATGATGAATAGCAGCCAACTTGGAGGAGATCGGATCAGCAACAGTTTGAACAACTTGGGAAGAAGTTGAAGAGATTGGGCCCACTGCGAGGTTGTTGGAACTGGGCCCAGTTCCTTCTATATTGTCCAATTCCTTGCCTCTAGATGCAAGGATGTCTCTCTGAGGGCGTGAGTTCGATTCTATGATCATCTCCCCGGATGCTTCTGGAAGTGAATTTTGAAGAATACTTCCGTCGTCAGGTAAAGGTATATCTTGAGCACCTTGAGACGGCATCTTATCTTGGACAATAGGTCCGAACATTCCTAGTGAAAACTCTGAGGAATCATCTTCTACATCACTAACTGTAACTTCAGATTCTAGAAGAATAGATTCAGATGTTAAATCCAGTTCCTCGTAACATTTCAAAATGAATCTTGCAAATTGTTCGTGAGCATACGCACGGACCACCTATTATAAAATAGAATTCATCGTAAGCAACCACAGTAGATAATATGAGGAACACAGGCCAGGCATTATTGGTACAATATATAAGAAGCATTAAACTTTAACTTGGAAATTTACTATACCAGATGGTCTTGCTCATCCAGGAAATCCAAACAATTCTTAAAAAGCTTTGCACACTTGGCCCTATTATTTGGTGCCTGCAGGAAGAAACACGAATCATTAGCTCATCAAATCAGAATGGCCGAAATGACAACGAAAGAAATTAATGTAATTTTAGAGTTCCACTACCTTTGAAAGAGATAACCTGTGAGCAACACGGTAAAGAAGAGTCCCCAATGAAAACAAGGAATCATTTCTCCCTCTATGCATTAGAGATGGCAAAGAGCTATCGCCTTGATCATGATCTTCAGATGAATGGTTCTTAGGTATAGCAGAAAGATCAAATAGTTGAATTACATCCTCTCCAGGACTCTTGTGGAGCTGGAAACGTAAAATCAGTCACAATCATGAATTTATTAGCATACAAAAGAGAATTTATAATAGAGTAAAATACTGTATCAATGAAAAAGATACGTCAAGGCAACAAAACACTTGATCAACTATAGGGGTACCCTAGCCATACCCAATAAGCACCGGGGTCTTGCTTGCAGTTATCCTGGAGAAACCTCAATACTGAAAGGCCATTTTGTTGGACAACTTGAGGATGAAATGCAGGCGTGCCATCCTCAGAGATGCCCTTGAGTAGAAATATATCATCTGTTTTCAGAAGCTCATACCCTTGAACAACACCATTTTGATGATAACAAATGGCCAGCTCGGGCACACTTGCCATGACATTGTCAAGCCAGGCTTCAAGCCATGTTAATGGAGTAACCTGTCAGCATAAAAAAAGATTTTTTTTTTATAGCATAAAAAATGAATAAAGAATAGAAATCACAAAATGAAGGAAGAAAATATCAACAATGTGTTTCTCACCTGCCGTGCAACATCCCATAAGTGTAAGCTCACGGCAACATATTTATCATTACTGAACAAAAGTAAGTCACTTCCCAAGAGCATGCGGAAGTTGTGAAATTGCCAAAATAGAACCCTTAAAAACCCATCATTGCCAACTCTTCTGTACTTGTCAGACTCTTGAATTGGGCATCTGGACTTTTCACCAACTTGTGAGGTTTTTTTCAAAGCGTCATGCCTGTTTTTTTGCTTTTGATTACTGCCCCAAAATAAGTTGTCATGATTTCCTTGCGAGTACTCTGCACGACGATTATATCCTTCCTTTCTACTGCCACCAAAACACTGATCAAAATACTGAGACTTACTACCTTGTGTCGAACAGGAAGACGATACAAAAGAACCCTCTTTTGTTTCAAAATGTCCAGGTAAAATGGTGGAGCTTGATTGATCTTCTGACGGAACATATTGAGAAGGTGGGCAATCACAAGCCTCTGCTCTTACTGAATGCATAGCAAAATTCAAAAAAAGAGATGGATCCACGCCCTTAGATTGGCTGCTTTGTCTTCGAACCAATTTTTCTCCCTCTTCAACATCAGGCCTATCCTTTGTGAAAATTTCAAAGAAGTGAGAAATTGCAGTTACAAATTATGATAGGCTAGACAAGAAAGTACCAAGTCAACAACATACCCTGTATTTAGAATGAGAGTTTGTCCTATACGATGAACTGCAATAGATAATCGAGCCTTGGAGTAAGGTATCTTAAAAATATGCTTCAGAATGTCAGCGGGAGCAACCACATCTATCTCATCTCCATACTCCGAAAGACCCAAGACAGCAAGTGCCTCACATTTTCTTGCAAGATTTTGAGAAAGAGGTCCACTTTCCCAACACAGGTCTGTCGAGTTCCAGCAACCAATTCTACACTCAGATGTTGAAGTTCCAAGAGAGGATTTAAGGAAAGGCATTTATAGAATTGCCAATTGCCACCAAACATGTGCAATGCCGAGTAGCCTAGAAAGTGAAACTTTGGACCATTAAAGGTCTCCTTTTACACAAGGAGGGTGGCAGTAACTAGCACACATGGCAGATATCCAGGACTATTGGAGTTTTGTAATGCATAAAAAGATGGCCAACAAATGAATTTTGCTTATTAGTTTTCTTCCGTGCACACTTTTTCATGATATAGAGAATCTGGAATCGAAGAACAAATTAACATGATTGCTATTGTGCTTGCATTATTTGATTGTATAATGACTTAATCCACCACAGTGAATGAGGTAGTCAACACAGTGGTAATGCCTAGAGAAGCATGTGAAAGTAGTTTATAAAAACTATAAAGTGCAAGCAGATTTGGTGAAGAAAGCAGCCCAGCTTGTTTGAATTGAGGGCTTTAAGGTGGATGAGTCTAATTTTCAAATCTCTCATCTACCTTTTGTCAATGATATTGTATATTTCGCCTTCTCAGAAAATGATATTGTTATTTTCTGCAGAGTGGTGATGGATGGATCAGACAGTTCACTTGAGGGTAAATGTAAGATGGAGACAACCTCAAGTTGGCACCTGAACCTTGAAAAAGGTGAGATGAGGGTAAATGATGTAATCTAGCATTAGGATTATCTTTTTTTATGGACATGTTTGTTTATTTTATTAAATGATTTTATTTTAGCCCTTTATGGATACATTTGATTGGTCCTAAATGAAGAGGACATTCATATCAACCCTATGGCCCACTACCTTATCATTTATACCCATTGGCCACTATCTAATACCCTAAACCCAAGCCCAAAACCCTTCTTTATCTTCTTGGCCCTTCCGCAAGGTCCTCCACTAAAACCCCCTAAAAGTCTAAAATCACCTTATAATCCCATTGGCTGCCCCCATAGAACACCAATTAATCACTTTAAAACAATCCTTATATGCTAATGGGCAATGGCTACCCCTTATGGCCCGCTACTTATCCCATGTCCTTCAATCTAGAATAATTTTGAAAGAACAATTGGAAAGATTCACTCTTCCCTTCTCTTTGTCCGCCCCTACTGCAGGAGCATCTCTTATCCTATCGGGCATCCGACGTCACTGCATTAGTGTAGGGCCGTCGCTGCATTAGTGTAGGGCCATTTTTGCTCCTCGTTTAGTTGTATTGGTAGGGTAGCCTAGTTATTTTGCCATGTTCCATGTCCTTTTTAGGCATTTTGGGTTATTATGGGTAGTTTGGTTATTTTGACCACTTACTCTTGGTTTTTTAGTCATTTATTCATAGTAGGGGCACATATGTTATTTCTATTATAGGAAAGCCTATAAAAGGGCCATTTCCCACCAAATGTAACAAGACCTTGATTTTGTAATTGAAATTTGAATTTCACTTTTGTAGCTACCTTAGATATAGCAACTTTTCCTTTGGAGGGAAAGATTCCCTTGCCAAATTCGTCCAAAGAGGAAGGGAATTTCTTGAGCTTGGAGATAATGCTCCTTCGCTTCTTCTTCCCATCTCCATCCTTAAATAATAATGAGTTGTCGTCCATATCACATTCCTGCATCTCCTTTCAAGAAAACCTCCATTTTTATTGCAAAAAAACAAGCAAGAAAATACGAAGAACCTGCACATCTGATCTTCATGCAAGACTTGGATGCATGTTGTTGGAAACATGGCGAAATCATCTCTGAATGGTGTGTATGCTATTGACTGTAGAATTGGAAAATTCCTTGGTCAATCTGAGCTGAAATTCCACTCAGAAGTACCTCTGAAAGTGTGTTCCTTTACCTCTACTATTCAATCTTATAAACTGTGAAAATCTGGATCGAGTTTCCCTCAATAAGCTATAAGACTCACACAATTTCTGTAAGCCTGGGTAAAATCATTTTGGAGCTGCTTCAGTAATCATAAGCGGACGGTTTATTAACGTCTGGAACGGCTTCTCTATTGGTACATCTAAGCCTCAGACGTTCTGTAATCAGAACTCTTTGTTTTTTTTGTTTTTTTTTATGGGTAAGCTGGGGTTAAGGGGGACCCCTACCAGAATAAATTAAATAAGAAAGAGATATACATGAAGATCGAAGGCAATCCCCCACAAGGGGAAAATAGAGCAGCAACCAACAACCAAAAGAAACAGCAAAAAGGCCAACAAAGAGCCTAAAGCATGTAATTAGAACTCTTAATATTTGTTAAAGTTCATTTGAATGCCATAAGAAACTTGCATGTCAAATACTTATGGGGGATTTGGAGTCATGGATCTGGTCGTCCAACAAAAAAATCATATTTCATAATCATATATAGACCCTCCTATAACAGTATAACACTTGCTACCCTAAGATGCTAGGTAACACAGATCTGTGCTTTATTGAAAGCCATACAGTGAGTTAGTGAATGAAATTGCATCCACTACTAGCTTCAATTGGTAGAACGATCTGGCCATCTGTTTGGATTAGGAACCTAATGGAAGGGTGAATTTGGATGGTGATAGTTTTAAAAGGCATGAGCTGAACTCAAATATGCCTTGAAAATTTATCATCAGGATTTGAGTGGTATTTGGATCAGGCTTATTTTTCTACTTGACAAATTTATAAAGACCTTCATCTTGCTGTTAATTGAATTTAAAACATGAAGTGTGACCACCAGCTATTTCAATCCTTCTCCTAAAAGAATGTGTTAGCGCAATCATTACAGAAAATTCTCTCCGTTTGACGTCCTTTAGAACCAACCAGCCGAGCTTTGTGACTTGTGTATGGAATTTATTACACAATTAATTGAAACTGCGAGTTAAGAGGACTCCACACGTTGGTCTCTGTCCAGTTTCAGAATTGAAGGCTTGATTGTGGATCAAAAGGCTTGGGACTTTGAAACTGATTGTGTTTGATTTTGGCACACCAGCAAGCTCTAATTGGTCTAAGAAATTGAGAAATTTCCTTCGGCCAATTTAAGTCATTAAAGTCACCCTTACATTAAAATTAGACCCAAAGCTCCTCTGCATCTGCCCCCCATATAAAACACCCAGCAATCTTCAATCTAGAATAATTTTGAAAGAACGATTGGAAAGATTCACTCTTTCCCCTCCTCTTCGGCGCGCCCCCCCCCCCCCCCCCCCCCCACACACACACACCCCAAAACAAACAAACAAAAAAATAGCCACCCCACCGCTCACTGTGTAGCAGTCACCTGTTCTCCCCATCTTCCCCTTCTTATTTCCCCTCTTTCTTCTCTGAGCTGTAAACCCATCACAGCCTTCCCTTTCTCCCCATCTCGTTTAATTTCCCCTCTTTTTCCACTCCCAGCTCACAACTGTGAGCCCCATCAAAGCCACCCCATTCTCCCTTCTCCTCCTATCTAGATCACCCCTAGCTCACGGTTGTGATTTCTCCTTTTTTTTTAAATTGAAGGATTTTATTAAAACGAACAGATAGGCCCTCAAACCGAAGAGATCGAGAGAACACGGAGATATGAATATACAAGAACATCAAAAGTCAAGGGAGTAAATTGGGCTAAATGGGGGACCTCTTGCAATTTTATTCTCACACCTGGGGATGGTGTGAGAATTTTATTCTCACATTCTCACACCTAGGGATGGTTGTATTTTTGGGATGTAAATTGGGCTAAATGGGGGACCTCTTGTCCCCGCCATTGTACGGACTTATTTCATGGGAATAAAATTACGTTACCTTTTTAAAAAAAAAAGATTTCTAACAATGGAGGATTTATTCCCTCCACTACTGCATTAGCCAGTCTTCAAACATGCTGGAGACGAAACGGTCCGCTTCTGCATTAGCCGATCTTCGAACATGCTAGAAACGAACCCGGTGGCCCTCCACAAAATCGAAATCTTGCCAAGGGGTGAGGGTGCCTCCTACCCAACCATCTAACAATGCTGAGGGAATCGCCCTACACAATGAGGTTATCCAAATCTCTTCTGGCCAATAATCTGATGCCCTGAATGATTGTTCTCACTTCCGACTCATTAGAGTCTTTGATTCCAATAACACCGAAGTACGCCCATTTTATTGAGCTAGTCTCATCTCAAAGGACGCCTCTGATGCAAGCCGGGCCATGATTGCTCAAACTAGAACCATCGAAGTTTAAGGTTCAACAATTAGGCTCAGGGGCGAATCCTAGTGGCCAAAATGACCTCTTGATCCTTACTCCCGCAAACCCCCCTCCAATTGCGTCTTATATCGATTGCCGAGTATATCTTAAAGCAAGGGAGACTCCTGGCCCAAGAGATGACTAAGGATATGATTCTAGAGAATGTGGATGTTGCGCTTTTGACTTTATTTTTGAAAGTGCGGGCATTCATCTCCTTCCATAAGACCCAAACAATGCCAAGAAAGATGAGTTCCCATAGAATCATACCATTCTTGGGCAAGGGTGCAGAAGGTATTCTAGACTGAGGATGTGTTTGTGAAATCTCTCCTCCTTTCCCCTTTGCTTTCTCATCTTTCTCCCTTTTCTCTCATCCCTCCTCTCCCCTCTCCCTCTATTCTTCTAGGCCGAGACCAACCCCTTTTCTTCTCTCTTTAGCCGTCTATCTCTCCCATTTAGACTATTATCTTCGATTGGAAGACCATGGCACGAGGCCCTGGCACGCCACTCCCAGGTAAGAGTATCCTAACCTATCATTATTGGGAGTTTCATATTTTACCCTATAGTTTCCCCTCCTGAATCCTTGTCATCGTCATTCACCTCCACACCCCACCCAATACATGCCTTAACCTTTCCCATCTATTTTTCTACAACCTTTTTGGATTTCCTTATCCTTGGCCATATTAACCCCCTACCCCGACTCCATTACCTACTAGCATTCTCCTTGCCCTTTAGGTGTCAGTTTGAGCCTTTGTTTGCTTTGTTTTTATAGATCTGTTATTTAGAGCATGTTCGGCAACCATTATAAAAATAGTTTCCCCCTATTTTGTAGGCGCGAGAATGAGGAAAAATAGAAAATTCCCAAATATCGTGTTCGGTAACTACAGCCCATAGAGTCCGTTTCTTTTTTTTTCACCTTTTTTCCACGCTGGTTGATGAGATTTCGCGGAGCAACTCGGAGTTGCTTCCGCAGATTCTCATTAGTCCGTTTCTATCGGATTTTTTCTGCCAGAATGAGAAGCTATGCCGAACACGCCCTTAGGATACATTTGCTAGAGGCATGATTTATCTTTCATCAGTAGTTTGCCTTCTTTTATGGATTGGATGTATGGAACTTGGTTGATTAAAGTCTTGTTGATAATTGTTTTCGAAAGCTTTGAATTTTCATGAAAACCCTAGCTATAATTTGATTATCATGCGATATTTACTATGATTTTGGAAATGCATGCTGTTGTCAAACTGACCTAGAAACAGTATTCTTGCTGCTCCTAAGTTCCCAAAATTGACTTGTTCACTTGGGTTTCCACCAAATTGGTATCAGAACCCTAGACCTTATATCCCTTGTAGAATTGACATTTGGATTGCATGATTTTTTTGGAAAAATTTGCAAAAGAAATTCTGTTACAAAATTTCATGCTTTTCCATTGTTTGATCACACATGAAAATAAAAAATAAAAAAAAAATCTTAAGAAAAGAATTTCCTCAAGAAATGATTTTCTTGCAATCCAAAGGGGCGTAAATGAACATATAAAATAGAGAGATGTATCACCATTGGTCTTGGCAGGCATGGCAGCGATTGGGATCGCCTTTTCCGGTAAATTCGAGAACAGAGGAGGAGTGCTGAGATCAGTTTTTGTAGGAAGCATCCGATAACGAGGAGCCCTGACCCTAGAAAAATGACAAGATACTATAGAGGGGAGCATTGATTTTGAAATGAAAGGAAATGTAGAAGAAGAGAGATATAAATATACTTACGTTTGGGTTGAAGGAACGAGAGCGGATTGGGAAAGAAGGAAGGATTCATCTGTTGGAACGGGTAAGGTTCCACAGATAAAACCCACGGGCTTGGGTTTTGCTATCTCCAGTCTCCCTACGCACTGGAGCTCGCCCGAGCTCGATCTCAGGCCCTCCATGGCTTTTCTGGTCACGGTTAGGGTTTCAATTCGGGCTTTAAAAGCAGAAGGTTTTGCACAAACTCAACTTGTCTTTTCTTTTTCAATTGGCTTGCTAGTTTTTTACGAGTCTTCAAATAATAAAAGACAAGAAGAGTTAGTTCAGTTATGAAGAAATGGCGGATATCATTTCCCTAGTATAATAGTAAAGTTTTTGTGTTTGGATCATCCCAGGGAGAAGATTTTTGGTGTATCTCTATACGAACAGGTGCGTATTTCTACAGAAATACACCACCCACATGTCATATAAAATCTCCCCTTCAATTAATAAGTTGAGGGCGAGGCGCGAGGTTTCTGAGCTCTAGCTCAGCCTAAGCTAGAGCTCTACAGATACACCTTCTTCATATTGTTTGACTCATCCAACTCATACATTCCATAGAACCTAACATAGATATGGTTTTCCTAACAAATCATCTCCATACTATCATCATAACCATTCAATCTATCGAATCCCATTTTCTAGCCATCCATTTTAAACCTCCACGAATCAACAGTTGCCTTTATCCTATGGAGATGATTCCACAAGGACACCCTACCTATGGCAGGTTCTATGGAATGAATGGGTTAGATGAGTCAAACAACTGTGGAAAATGGTGTTGCTAAGCTCTGAGCCCTCGTAAACCTTTTCCTATAATAAGTTTTATATTTTTTTATAATCTGTTAGTATTTTTAAAATTAAATCAAAATTAGAGTTGAAAAGTCAAAAATACTTTTCCTTTGTATTTAAAATTTAGAGGGAAGATTCAAATTAAAGTTTCCCTCTCTTATTTAGAAGGCAAAAGTCTTTTGCTTGAATGGGGACTTGAACCCAAGACCTCGATGTGTGTGTGAACATTGTGCTCTCTAAACCAAGGCAAAATAAATAGTCCCACATGGGAGCTTGAGAGAAATTTTCTCATCCATAGAAGATGGAGATTTGGAGAAAGGCTTGAGCCTTCAAGGGGCTTTAGAATTTGTTGGGTCTTGGGCTTTTAGAAGAGCACAAGCCCATGTGTAAAAAACACACACACATGCGCGCGCGCCTCGACGGGCCGTGGTCCGAGGGGACGGGACAGATTGTTTTAGACATAGACTGGGGCCAATTTCGGCTGTTTTATCTTGGAGCGTCGGTTCGTAAATCCCGGTTGCACCGGTAGGGGGTGGATACGATTCTTAAGGAGAGTGACCAGTGGCACGACTCAGCCTTATTCTTTTCAATCCGATTTCCAAGGGGTTTTCAACCAAACAGATAAGTTCTATTTTATTTCTGATTTCCAAACAGAAAGAGTTTTTCATTTCAAGTTGCAGATTTTTTTGGGTTCGAATAAACCATAGATCAAATCCATAATCTAAAACTCCAACATAATCTTCAGTAATTACTAAAACTTTACCATCATTTAGGATCTACTGATTTTAATTATTTTTCCAAGCTGTGTTGGTAAAAAAAAAATTCTAGCATGGAAAGGTCCATCTCCTCGAAAAGGATACTTTTCCTACCCAGCAAACAACTAAAAATGATGGAAATTTGAGAAAAGGTTTTCCTCTCCACAACTTTGTCTTGGCGATTGGCCGACATCCTCTTATGATGGCCCATAAGAGTACTAAAATTGTACCGACTTGTTGTGAAGATATTATGGTGTATGCCCGTGAAATCCAGTATTTTTTTAAAAAGTACCATGACCAATATTTTCAAAAAGAATGGGGACCACTTCATAGGATGAGACAAACCATCTATTTATTAGGCCATAACGTACGTGAATAGGCTGTTCGGTGTAAATTATATCCATGGGATGAGCATTACCCTCTTATCTATAGGGTTTCCATAATGTGCAGGGCGGGTCGGGTTTTCCAAACCTACCCGAGAATTATCACGGGTCGGATCGGGTCTGATATTTCACATGAAAACCCGAGTTTCGTAAGCCCAACCCTACCCAAGATAGTTTCTCTGGTCGAGTCGTGCTTTCATTTTTTAGCGTAAAATAATGACTAATTTTAAAGATTGTAGGGAAAAAACACACCAAAAATCTCTAAAATTATGTCATTAAGTGTATAACAGACATGACCAACTCAATGAAAACAATTTTATCAACATATTGGTAAATATAATTTGCTATGTTATTCAGGAGATATTTAAGAAAGTCACAATACACCCATATGAGTCGGGTTTCATGTTTTTTTTTTCTTTAAACCCGGCCCTACCAAAGATTGAGTTGGGTTTTCCAATTTAAAACCCCACCCTACCCATGTTATTTTTCGGGTTCCCTCTGCAAATCGAAGGGTTAAGATCATCTCATGGATATTATTTTTGGGTTACATCCTATTTACGTTGTGGCCTAACAAATGAATGTTTTGGATCATCCTATGAATTGTGCTCCACGCTACTTTTTGAAAAATATTGGGCTATACTGCCACACTGCCACACATGGTATAAATTCTCCCAAAAACACAGTAAGAAAATACATTTATCAGTATGCATTTGGGTGTGCAACCAACATTACATCCCAAGGCCCTGTTTGGATTGCAAGACGAACATTTATAACAGATATATTTTCGGAGGGGATTTTTTTTCTTTCCATAATTTTAGGGGTGCAATTCGGGTTGAATTTTGGGAATTTGGGTTTAGCTCTTACCTTCAAATTAGGGGTGCAACCTGAACCCGTCGGGTTCAACCCGAAAAAAGGACAGGTCGGGTCGGGTCAGGTTGAACCTCGTCGGGATGGAAATCGGGTAGGGTTGGGGTTGGAAAAATGCGTTCCTCGAGTCGGGTCGGGTTGGCCTCAACCCGACCCGAGTTGGACCCCTACATCAAATCAGGTCGGGTTTGGGTTGAGTCCAATTCATTTTCTACCAAAAGCTCAACCCAACCTGACCCAGGTTGCAGCCCTACATAATTTAGAGGAAATGATATAATTATGGTTAAATATGGAGGGATATAATCTTAAATTGAAGTTCCCTTTGAATAAAGTTTTCTTGTCCCTCTATCCGACCATACAATTTATTGAAAATGTTATAATTATGAGTTTTCATACGGTGTCACATGTACATGCACATATGCCAACAAAATTACAGTGGGGCCTACATTACTGGACGATCCAAACCATTCATTTACTGTGAGTTGTGTCCAACTTAAATAGGCCGGACCCTGATGATGATTTTGACCCTCAGATCTGTAGAGATTCCTATTTCACCTCATCCTTCTAGAGATTGAAAGGCTAGGATTGTCCTATGGAGATAATACGACATATTTGAGTCGGGGGTTTAGACCATTCAATAATATAGTCTCCAATCCACTGTATGTTTTGTTGGTGTACTTGTGGACCCGTATACAGAACGGCACCCAAGATAATCAATGGACGCGGCTCACCATACCCGAATAAACCCAAGGAGTTCCATTTTATTACGCAGTTACCCCCCTACAAGATTGACGAATCAATACCCGAATAAACCCAAGGAATTCCATTTTATTACGAAGTTACCCCCAACAATCGTGCTCCTTCCACCTTTCCATGGGAGCCCTCAAATTCCGACACGAATATAAAATTACAACTTTTTAAATTCCGTTTAAAGCACAAAACAGAAAAAGAATTTAAAAATTCTTTATTTCCCACTGTGTCGGCGGGATTATCTCCTAATCCACTCTCCTAATCCACTTTAACTTATTTAAAACCGAACAACTATCCAGAAAGACAATCAATCCTAAAATCCAATTTTAGGATCCTCTATAGCGCACGTACGTAAAATCAAGACCGTTCATCTTGTAGATCGTCATGAGACAACTCTCATGCTCTCAATCTAATCCTGAACGGTCATCATCCTAAGCGTAAGCTAAATGGCTCAAATATTCAACGGCTTTAAAGATTACGAGACTAGATTTTACTAGCGGAATTTGATTTCAAATTTGACCTATGTTCGGATCAACGGATCAGATTATACGGCTGTTCTGTCATGCAACAGTCGGCCGCGAAATTCCTTTCAGCGAAAGTCCCTAGCAAATCCACAACAATAGAAGCTCAAAAAACTTCAAAAAAAAAAACATAGAAAAGACAAAAGGCGAGCGTCTGAGAAATGAGTTGCTGAGCTGTCACTCCCAAAAACTAAAACGGAAAGCAAGCTCATATCTGAGAAAAATCCGATCCTCGATCAAAGATCATACTCTCGAGATTTGTTCGGACATTCTCGATTCCGAAATCAAAATTCGCTTTTGGAGTTTTGGGGGATTTTACTTCTGATTCTCTTTCTTTTATGTAATGGCAAATTTTGATGGAGATTTGGGGTGGAAATATAAGATCTAGGGTTTTTGAAGAGATGCATGGTTACAGTAGGCTAGGGAACTTAAGATCGAACGGGAATTCACCGTTGGCAACACAAGGCAAAGGCAGGGCCGGTGCCGGAGGTGGCCGGAATTCTAAGCAGAATTCATTTTCCGACCGGTTAATCTACATTGTGTTTTCGGTGCTTTTTAGAAGAAGATGGATTCTTCTATTTGCTCCGATTATGTACATTTCCGGCATGTTGATGTATATGGGAAATCTAAATTTTGATGTTCCTGGAGTTGTTCTCCGGCGAGCTCCGACGGGATCTACGTATCGGAGTCCTCAGGTGTTCCAGAAGCTCTGGCCTTTTATGAGGGTCGGTGGTAACAGTTCTGATGCGGTATGTGTTTGATCTTTTCTATGATTTCATTTTTCTTTCCGAGGCAAGAATGAAATTCGAGCAAATTTTCTTTTTCATCATCTCTGCAGTTTCGTTTTGAGTGTACGTGATTAAGTAACATTAACTCTAATAGCTTAACCTTTTGGTTTTGGAGTAATTGGTTGTTTCGCAATTTAGAGAGTGCATATTGGCGAATTTTGACAGAGAAATTAATGTATCTCCAAGTGGGTAATTTAAGAGATGTTTGCGTCACCTTTGTTTTTTTTTTTTCATGGTTATAATTTGAGACTTCTGTAACCCCATGTCTTCTATTTTGTTACTGAATTCACTGTTTTAGTTCGAGCTTGAAATTTTGTGGTCTCAGAGGTTATAACCGTGTTGGTGTTTCCCAAATCAGAGTATGGAGTACTTATTTACTGAAAGAAACTTGGGTTAGATCTTGATTTTAATCTTATGGACTCACTCGTCATATCTAAATAGTGAAATTTCAGTCACTGAGATTGATGGTGATAAGTGGAAGTGTTACTGGTTTGCGAAGTTGCCAATTCATAACCCCGTCCAAACCTTCAAGTTGAACCTATTAATAATTTTTTCTATAATATGTTACACATAACTAAAATACTGTCTCAATTTATTGCCTCAGTTTCATTCTTTCTACTTCCACATTTTTTCTACAATATGTTACGCATAACTAAAATACTGTCTAAATTTAATGCCTCGGTTTCATTCTTTCTACTTCCACAAATATTTTGGTGACAAAAGCCTTTAGATAGTACAGATAATTATTTTGGACTTGGAAGCTTTACTGTTCCTGTTATAAAACTTACACCATCTATTGTGTAGATTTCATTTTGATATTTTATAAATTTATAAGTTATTAATAAATTGGCGCAACGGTAAGGTTGCTCCATTGTGACCTGGTAGTCATGGGTTCGAGTCACGGAAACAGCCTCTCTGCAAAAGCAGGGGTAAGGCTGCGTACATCTAGCCCTTCCCAGACCTAGCAATGGCGGGAGCCTCGTGCACTTGGCCGCCCTATTAATTTATAAGTTATTACATTAGTTAATGATTTATGGTGAGATCAAGGTTGAGACTTTTTTCAGGGACCGAGTATTTTTCCTTTTCACCATTTGAAGTTTTAAAATCATGGGTTGAAAAATGCCATGAAGAATTCAGATTCACAATTTATTACTGGCACTAAGGTGTGAGGTCTTAGAGGTCCATTAGATTGGACGAGGAGAACATGCATAAATATGCGTAATGTGGTTACTGTCCTTTTATGCCAGAGTAATTGAGTTTGGCTTAGGCTAGTAGTGTGTCATATTGCACAAATAATTTATTTATGTTTTTTATTCTATATGTTCCCACCACGTGTCCTTCAACTCTAAGCAAAGGTGCTAATCGGCATAGATGCACCATGAAGCACTCGTACACTTAAATCTTCACCATTGATAGGAGAATGAATGTTAATAATTGCCTTGGGGAATTTGGTACCAAGGTAGTCAGGTATGTGGAGCAAACTTATGTGGATCAAATCGATGAGTTGGTTAGATGTTATTTGCATTCCTAACAATGGTGAAAATTGCAAATTTGGAGCTAAGGAAGCAGCAAGATCATCTCGGTTGTGCTTCGTTCTATAATGCTTTGACAGGTGGTGAGGAATTCAGATTTTTAGGCGCTGGGGTGTGTTAACCCCAATTGCACTCCTAACAGTGGTCAAGATTGTAAATTTGGATTAATAAAAAAAAAAAGATTGTAAATTTGGAGCTCAGGAAGCAGCAAGATTTTCTTGGTTGCTGCTCATTCTATAATGCTTTGACAGGTGGCAAGGAATTCAGATTTTTAGGCAATGTTGTGTGTTGCGCCCCCCATAAGAATGGTGGACTTTGCATTATAGTCTTCTGTAGAAGGATATTCAATTTCCTAATCTAATAGGCATGTCGTGTGATGTTATTGATTCCTTGAAGAAAATATTAATCTTCTATTCCCTCATTGTGCCTTTGGCTGAGAATTTGGAGTCACTTTCTTCACGTCTTTGAATAGGAGTTACCCCCATTGGCATTTTAAGTTTGCTGTTGTTGAGTCCCTTTTCTTTGAGGGGGAATATTTGTTGGGTAATTTGGGGTGTGTAGATCTGTTCTTGGTATGGAATGTGATGAGGCACAAGGTTTTAAATTTCGCTTTTAAATTTCGGTTTCGGTTCCCCGAAACCGAAATTTTAGCCGAAATCCCGAAATTTCGGCTGAAATTCTGTAAATGATTAAAAAATTAATATTTTATTCGAAATTTTTTTCGGAAATTTCTGTTTTGGAAAGTTTCGATTTCGGTCCTCACCAAAATCAGAAATTTCAGTCCAAAATTTCGGATTTCAGCCGAAATTTGAAACCTTGATGAGGCATGTCATGTTGTGTGTCCAATGTATGAGTGCTTCATGGTGCATCTATGCCGGTTAGCACCTTTGCTTAGAGTTGAAGGACACGTGGTGGAAACATTTAGAGTAAATAACATAAACAAATTATTTGTGCAATATGACACACTTGTGGGTGCAAAATTTTATCCTTGACCCACGTAGCATACATTGGCATGTCACAAGGTCGCTTTTGTTTTTGAAGCCATGCCACTGACCATGTGAAATGTCATTTCAAACATCATTATATATATTTATATTCCATTCTTATGTTGATTTTAAGTCCATGTCCACAGTGTGGCACTGAAATGTCTGTTCCACGCCCATCTACGCACCCATCCGCACAGCATAAGCTATTCTAAATATAGATAGGCATTCACTTTCTTTCCTAAGATTTTGAGAACTGCTACTTTAAGTTGTTCTAGCTGTTTAATGGCTACCCAGATTCTATTTATGATGGACCATCATTGGGACTCTGCTTAACTAGATATAATTTATATTCTTACATATTGTACAACATACAAACTTCCACATTGCACAATCAATTTCATACAATTTTATACTAGGTCATGCATTTTTTCTATGATGATCCTCTTCCATAAGATTGATTTGATTGTCACAAGCTTGTTTTTAGTTGGCATATTCTTTTTTTAGTTGGCATATTCTTTATTAAGAAAGTTCCTTCTCATTTGGATGTTATTATCTCGCAACTTCCACAATAGATATTCCATAGTTGAATAGTTCATAATGTGAACGAGCCTCTTGTGTTTAGATAAGAAATTAGTTAGGAAAATCAAAGAAGCATAAAAACTTGTTGTCTCAACATTGTGCAGCTGATGAACGCATGGCATTGGCGTCCAAAAGCAGGTCAAAGTTGGAAGCCTTGTGTCAAGAGAAGGTCCTCTCAAGAAGGTTTGAGTTTGAATTATTTTATTTGGATCTTGAAAGTTAACCATGATTGAGTTTCATATGCTTGCCTTTTAACACTTAACAAATAAAACATAATGGAATATGTATTGCAATTTCGTGGTAACTTATATCGCTATCAAAGTGCCTTTTGGGACTTATTATGCACGCATCCTACATTTACACATCATTATTTGGTTTCTCTGCAATGTGATTTCAAATGTGTTCGAATCTTTCTTTGTATGAGTTTTGTTATGTGAACTACAGTTGGTTGTTAGTCTCTTTCTTTTTCTTATTTAATAAATGTTGGTGCTAAAACTTCCATATGTAGATAATTTGGCATCAAGACTAAATTATCTTCAAGTGACAAAGTAAAACTGCTTACTAATAATCATGGCTATAATGTTTAAGAAATCGCAGTATCAACTATTGACTTGCCCGAGTTCACACATATTATGCCTACTGAGTTAATTAAAATCTAGTTTGACTTGAAATACTCAATCAAATACTTAAGCGGTTAAGCCAATAAAGAAAGAAAGGATTTAGACCATAAAGAAATGCTTTGGGTTTTGGGATAGAGATTTAGGGTTTGGGGATGCCAAAAGGGATTTGGGAAGAAGATTTCTTCCTCAAGTGGGAATTCAAAAGAGAAAGAAAGGGAAGAATAAGGGATCTGTGGTTGAGAAATGGGATTTTGGGGATGGGAAAAGGGATTTGGGGTTTACAGCAAAGGTGGATGGGAGAGGGGAGAGGGGAGAGGGGAGGGTTTACGGCAATACAAGGGAGGGAGGAGGATTTGCGCTGATGGGGAGTTTAACGGCAAACAGAGAGGGGGTCACGCGGGTTGGAGAAAAAAAGAAAAAGAAAAGGTACTGGTAGGGTGATCGATTGCACAATGGGGGTGAGAGAAAGGGCGTAAGAGCGAGGGGGTCAAGCTAGGGAGAAGGGAATCTAGAGAGAGATTCAAGGGTAAGAAAGAGAGGGAGAGAGATTTGAGGGATTTAGGGAGAGTATTTAGGGGAAGAGACAAAGGGAGAGATGCACGCAAGAAAGGGAGAAAAAAACGAGATAGAGAGGGAGGCAGCGAGAGAGAATGACGTGAGATGGGAACTCTTCTTCTTTTCTTCCTTCTCTAGGATCTTGCTTTTTCTCCTATTTTTGGTGACTAATAGATCTCTCAAAGAAATTTTGGTGGTATTTTAGGTGATCAAGGGAGGAAAAAAATAGCTTTTTCACTTTTGAGTGACTTCCTTATAAAACCGACAACAGATTTGTCTGGACAAAACTGACCTAGGAGGGATCGAGAGCTCTATGGTTGGCTCAAGCTCAGTCGATCACTTGGCGTCATACTCAGCAGCTCAGCAGTTGACATCTTGAGAAATTGGCAGGTGATCATTTGAGAGAAGAGAGTTAAAAGTCGCTCTTCACCACCTTGGAAGCCGCCCATTTGTGGTTGGCTCAAGCTCAACTTTGACGGCAGTGCAAAAGGAAAATCAGGCCCGCTAGGGATTGGAGGGACTCATCCATGACACTGAGGGAAATAAAGTTTTTTCATATTCCGGCTCTGTAGGTATATGCAAATCCAATAAGGTGGAAGCGATGGTTCTATCGTATGGACTTAAATGGTATGTTAATCATCGTCTTAGCCCCTTGATAGTGGAGGTGACTCTTCCAACATTATAGATTGGGTGAGTGGAAAAGCCCCCATCCTTGGAAACTATTTAACATCATTTCAAAAATTCAGGACTGTTGCAATGTGTGGGAGCCGGTTTTTTCTCGCCGCTGCTAGCTCGCTTTCTATGGGAGGCGCGGGATCACCACGTCGGGTGCTCTTTTTGAAAGAGTGGGAGTGTTAGTTTGTCTGCGTTTCTTGTGAACTCGGGATCGAGGTCCGAATTTCATAAGAAATATAGTTTCAGATTCGCCACCTAGGTTAGGGCCTAGGACCCGTCTCTACTTTTCCAATGAAACATGGATAGAGATCCGAGTTTCATTGAAAAAGCAGTAACTGTAGTTGTACTCTAGGTCGGGTGTCTAGAACCCATAATTTTGCTTTGTTTGTTAAGGCCTGGTCCTTACAGAAATTTGAGTAAGGGTTATGGTTACATTCGGGGAAGGTATTAGGCACCCCTCATGCTCAGGGTAAACCTAGTCTCTTGACTTGATTTGGCATTTTTGAAGAGATCTATAAAAAATCTTTACTTTTTATCCTTTATTACGGTTAGGCTTAATTCCTGTGCGTAAAATAAAGTGGATTTGCAAAGAAAAGAAGAAAAATCGGTTTGGGCATTATTCAGATTGAAGTCATGCACTGCATGTTTCGAGTCGCAAGAGGATCTCTCAGTTGACCTCAATCAGAATAACTAAAACAAAAGGAAAATGACAAGACATAAACGAAATGAAACACTGGGTTTATAATTCCCTCCATTTGTCCAACGCCGTGGAGCACTAGGGTGGGCTCTCGTCTCTGTCTCTTTTGTCTATGCTAGGACCAGAGACAGAGTGGTGGGATAAGGAGAGGGAAAGTAGCCCTATTTACAAAAAGAGGTAAGGGGTTTACGTTATAGGACCCATGGCAAAAGGAGCCCTAGATCCCGTAACTACCCTGTACCGGGTTTTGTAATAGAAGTGCTGAGAGCCGGGAAATAAATGTAATTTTACTAGCGGAGCGAGGATGCTTTTTGAAAATTTGGCGTGGTAACGGCGCTAGTCGGATGAAGGGGCTTCGGGTTCTCTGAAAATTCGGCAGAACAATGATGCTATTTGGACGAAGGGGGTTTAGGTTCTCTAAAAATTTGGCAGAACAAGGATGCTATTCGGACGAAGGGGCTTCGGGTTCACAACGACGCTATTTAGAAGAAGGAGCTTCGAGTTCTCCGAAAATTCGGCAGAACAACGGAGCTATTCAGACGAAGGGGCTTCGGGTTCTTAGAAAATTTGGCAGAACAACGGTGCTAGTTGAAGGATGTCGCTCCGGGTCTTCGGAAATTCGCAGAATACCGACGCCCAGTATGAGCTACCTAAGAATTTCTCTACTTTCTCTCTTTCAAGTAAAGAAAGTAGGGTTTTTTAGACAGAATCTCCCTTGAAAAGGGTTTTAAAAGCAAAGAACCAGAGGTTTTATAACGAAATTGGACCCGACACACTGTGAAAATTTTGCAATTTGCGAAATTGCAAGTTTGCTTGGGAGGGTGTTTTGGTCCAAAAACCTGGCTTTTCGGGTTTTTGGGGACTTCGAAAGATCGTAGTTTGTTTGTTTGGACTTCAAATAGTACTCGGTCAGATCCGTTGGATTCCTTGTTCCAAGGAGAATCCAACGAGCCTAAACTCACGAGTTGGTTTGAGTGTGAAGTGTTTTTGGGTAAAAACGTAAGTTTTTAACTCAAAGTTAACTTCTGGTTGAAATGCCGTGTGAAAACAGGCTTCTCGCTGTGCCGTAAAAGGCGGGTGCCGTGTAAAGACGGGCTTTTTGTTGTAACTGCGGGACAAATTTATTTTTGAAAAATCCTTCCCGTTTCGTAAACCAAAAGGAGAGATTAAGAGAAAGAGAATAGGGGCTCTGGGACTCGTCATAAGACTCTTCCTCGCGACAACCTATCATCATAGTTTTAAATTTCGGCAGAAAACGAAACAAAATGCACATAGTTTCGGAAAAGTACAAAATTTCAAAAATTTCGGACGTTTGGTGAAACTTTTCGATGAAGTACAAAATTTCACCCGAAATTTCGTTGAAACTTTTCGGAAATTTCAGTAGGTGAAATTTTTACAAGATTTTGTACCGAAACCGAAATGTTTCGCTGATGACCGAAACCAAAATCGAGATTTAAAACCTTGCCTATCATTAGTTCCACCTTGACAAAATTGGGTGTCTACAGAATGTCATTCGCCCGAGTTTCTCGCATACTTACAGTTACAGGTCCGCAAATGAAAAGACCGGTGAGCTTGCCAAGGTCGGAGTGGATTTCCGAAGCATGGAAGAGATTTGTTCTAGTGTTGCTCAGGCGAATAGCGCCTGGGTTTACAGTGTTTTTGTTTTTTGTATCTCTTAAAGTCCCATAACGCATATTATACAGCAATGGGGGGACACCTTGTTCCCTCCATCCTCTTGTATGGCTGTTCTTAGTAAATAAAGTCACCTTTATAAAAAAACAAAACAAACAAACATAGCCTAATATGTTTTTTTTGGGGGGTTTTGGTAAATATAATGGATTTCTTACTCGGACATTTGTTGTTATTTTAGGTTATCAAAGGAGAGAGATAGGATTTTTAGTTTTGAGTTATCTTCCTCTATTCGTGCTACACTGCTACAAGCATGAAGTATTCATAAAGGTTCAAAAATCCAGTCCGTGGAATCATTTCAGTCAGATTTGAGTTCAGGGTGTTAAAACCACATTATATTTTTATTACAGAACTCATTTTTGGGGTTTCCACGACATCTCTATTTTGCTGCAATTGGTGTATTGGAAGTCCCTTTTGGCACCTTTTACATTATCTAATCTTTGAGACTTTGGTTTTTCGGGTACTTTTGGGGTCCAATGTCTAAACAAGTGTATGTAAAAGCTACCACCTTACTGATGCAATATTTTTAGGAGAGAATAAAGATAAAACGCAGTTTATCCGCGGAGAAGTTTACTGTCTCAATTTGATGATTAGAGGCCACATGCCTGAATAGAAGGCTTTTTAGAAGTGTCACGTTTTTTAGCCAAAGTTTTTTATGGTTGTGCTGTGCTAAAATACTGTCTGTTTATTGTGAGTCCTGAACTCCTGATCACCTTGATCGGTCCCTCTGCGCTATATTTTGATTTCCTTAATGAAATTCGTTGCTATTAAAAGAAGATAAAACATTTCATAAACAGATGCAAACTGAAGTGGAATATTTTCTTTCTAAAAATAAGGAGTAACAACAATAAGTGGGTAAACTCTGATTAACCATAGAAAATTGGATTAAATTATACAAAGAGTAATTCCATTACATTTTTCTAACACACGTGTGGGAGGCGATAAATGGAAACTTAGCTGGGAGCTTGTTCTTTCTTGCTCTTCTTCTTCTTCATGTACCTCCAAAAAGACTACCGTCCTTGCTGGAAATTGTGTCAAATGGGCTCCCATATTGGGAATATAATCTCAACTAATCTTATTTGATCCCCCAAATTTGATAATAATCTAAAAATTGTTCAGGATTTGATATACCTCAGCATTTTGTGGACTGCAGCTAACTACTGATTCTTGACCACCTCTATAAATTGGTTGTAAATCAACCATACTATACACTTCTATAGCTCATAAATTCACCTTTTAGGCTACCCAAAGAGACCAATGGAAAGCACCGGGTTTGTGTCCCCTGCTGCTTGGTCCTACGTCATTTGTGAGGGTTCAATTGATCTGATTGTAAATGTTTGTTTTATAATCAGGTTACACTAGTTTCCTTTCATGCATATGCTTTTCGGTTTTGTCAAAGACACTTTATACTGTAGGTGACATATACCAATCTTATTTGCTACAAATTTAAGCGTTGGAGGAATTTTAATGGGAAATTTAGTTTCATGTGTTATTTGAATTTTGTGGATTCGTTGTGCTAAACAGGCACATCTATGAATGTATCTGGCTACTTGATCCTTGTAGTATTCATTTTTGAGAAGCAACTAAATGATCTTTTCATTCTTTATGTGTTTGCAGGGTTGTCAAGCTCAAATGGTTTCCTTATAATTGAAGCTAATGGTGGTCTGAATCAGCAACGGATATCGGTATCTTGTTTCATGCTTCGTATAATGTGGAGTGATATTTTCTGGTTATTTAATTTGTTTTTCTCTATAATTTCTGGCTTCTGGGCATTATGTATTGATGGTCTAGTGTCCTCCATGGGCTTTACTTTTTGATTTTTTAGCCCCACCCAATATCTTTTTTTTTTTTTTTTGTGATTTTTTAACCCATGGGGTTAAATTTTATCCCCACTCAACTTGTTTGAAATTAGTGTAGGATTTTGCATTGTGGGGCAAAATTTTAGCCCTACAACTTATTTGAAATTGGTTTTCGATTTTTGATGTGGGGAACTTAGCCCCACTCAATTTACAAAAAAAAAAGTGTAAATTTTGTACTTTACAGGGTAGATTTTAAATGGGGCGCACAGCGCACTTATTTTTGAGGAAAACAATTTATACAATTAATGTAAATAATTATTCAAAGTGAATCTCTGTAACCTGGAGTGATATTTTCATCGAGTTCTATAATTTATTCTTTCTCTATATTTTCTCCACATTTTTTAATATTCTAGTGGCCTCAAGGGGCATTAAGGCTACGGTAGATGACTCATTGACGTTTGTTTCTTGTATAACTAGTCAACCTGTTTACCTTTGTACTCATGTATATCTGATGTGTTTTTGTGTTGGATATAGATATGTGATGCAGTTGCTGTGGCCAGCCTACTCAATGCTACTCTTGTCATCCCAATGTTTCATTTGAATAGTGTTTGGCAGGATTCCAGGTGAAGACTCAATTTAATTCATATTTTCTTTGTAAGTTGCTTAGCTTTTTATACTGAAATCATTCTTCTTGTTAGCATGTCTAACTATTGTGTGGCATAGTGGCAAAGACATTCCACCTATCAATCCCAACATGTGTTGAAGTTGAGCCTCCGCTCTAGTGGTGATGAGTGTTAATGTTGAGTCTGTTGACATTGAAATCAGGGATTCAATCTTAACCTTGTACCTAACGAAAAAAAAGGAAAAAGTTGTGTTGCCTTTTTAGTCTATCTCTATATTCATTATATGTGTCCTAGTTGTCATGAGTTGTAAACCAGTAGAGGCTTTTCAGTTTTTCTGTTGACTTGGTCCTCCTTTTGATCACCCAAGAATATGAAGTCAGATGTCACTGTTTGGTTCTGTCTCGTTAGTGACAAAGGCCCAATTCAGATAGTTCATTACAGGCTGTCCTTCTCCTTGGTGCTTCCTGTTTGTTCCCTCTTTGTTTCTTGTATTTTCACCGACACTGACATTTGTTTCCTAAGCATGCTGTCCATTAATTATTTCTCTTCATATATTAGTTCTTTTGGGTTTGTCAGATCTTTTGTCTGTTTGAGAAAAAAATCCCAGCTCTTTGCATTGGGAAAGTGTGTGGGTTTTGGGATCTTTTAGGTGAATCAGTTGTGAATAATTCTTTATTCTTAGTGGAAAATTTGAGTTTGGTACTTTATGTTTCTTTGCTTGTTTGAACTCTAGAATTAAGATGACATTTGGATGCAATTCTGAGCTTTAAAAATTGAGCACAACTTTATCTAGTATATCAAAAAGTGTTCAGAAATGAAGCCAGAATTCTCAGAAGTTGAAAACATTAAGAATATCATGAGGCATTGTGAAACATGGTATAGAATTCTCGAAAGTTGAAAACATTAATGGAAGAAAACAGAGAGATACCTTCTTGAATAAGGATCAGCCATGATTTGCAGCAGACGTAAAAAGAATGCAAAAAACGCAATCACACAATGCAAGAAGACAAGATTTACGTGGTTCACCAGTGTGCCTACGTCCCACGGGAGAAGAGCTTTCACTATTTCGGCCTAGGGTTACAAAACTCTTCTTCTTAGCCAAGTAAAAACAAAGAAAACCTAGCTACCCATAACCCTAACATGTGGCTTATATATCAATGCCACTAGATCGAGAAAATTACTGAAATACCTTTTAGCAGAAAACCATAAATTAAATTTTCCTTCGGGGACGTGCACATCAGTCCGACAGGGTCCGCAGAATACAAGTCATCTGCTCAACATTAACAATATCACTAGGCATTGTGAAACATGAAGTGTAATCAAGCACTTATCTTGATTACACTTCATTTTGGCTACTCAGGATTTTTTCTTTCTAGAAAGTGTGGACAAGTGTAAATTTGTCACCACCCTTTAATAAGCAGCTAATAGACAAATTTTGTGTGCTTTTCACAGGATGTGTCTTCAATGATGGGCACTAAACTCCTGCCCAGAGAACCTCTAACCTGAATATTATATTAATTTTAGTTAGGGGCTAGGCGATTTCAGAATGCCTAGGTCTTTAGCCATTGTTCAAAGTTTGGTGCTATAGCTTATGGAAGATGAAGTGAAAAAGAGTTTCCTATGAAGTCTGCAACTGCCTTGAGCACAATTTTGGTTTCTATGTCCATTGATACATAACCATTTTTTTAAAGAGTGGTGATCTCGTTAAAAAAAATGAAAAATGCTGATTGTTTATGAGCAAGCAACAAGTAACTGCAGATGGGGAGAGGCTGAGATAATGGGTAAGCTGATAATGGTGGCATATTTTAAAAATGTAAAAAGCCTTTGTAAACATCCAATTTCCTTGGGAAAGATAGCTTATTATTAAAATCCGTAAGGGCATAGATGAAGGCTATGAATTGATACAAAGAAACAAACTGTTGTAGTAATTCAACAAAACTCGGGGGCTATATCAAATTCAAGCATGGACTAGAAGTTTATAGCATTCCTTATGAATCTTGATTTTCATCTATAAACTTAGTTCAATGAATTCTGGTCTTCTATGAAGCATCTTTTTTTCTTTTTATTTCACTGTGAATTTGTGAACACATTTCGACTGTCATATTTTTACATTCATATTCAAATCCCCATTTGATTCGAGCCTCCTATATCTTGAAAATACAAGATGTTTTCTTTTATCTAGCTATAATATTTCAGCTACAAAATATTGATACACAATTTCATAATCTTGTTATTTGCAATTTTCTGTAGCAAGTTTGGGGACATTTTTGACGAGGAGTATTTCATTGATGTGTTAAAGACTGACGTGAAAGTGGTCAAAGAGCTCCCTGAAGCTATTCTTCAGAAGTTTGATAACAATATCAGCAACATTGTGAATTTGAGAGTTAAAGCTTGGTCAACTTCGACCCACTATATTCAGAAGGTCCTTCCAAAGTTGTTACAGTTGGGGTATGCCATTCTACATTTTTTTTGTTCTTTTAAATATCAGTCACTACTGGTTTAAATCCTTGGCCTTCCCAAGAAGTTATCTCGTCTGGTTAATCTTATAACATTCTCACATACACTTACTTGAGCACATCGCTTAGCTTGAAAATTGGAAGGTTTTCATTCACTCTTAAAAAATTTCTCTTTGATTCTTGGAATGAACTCATAGCTTCTTATAGAATTTATTCATACTTTGGCTCATACTATTCATCTGCACGCCGCATGACTTGACATATCAATATCCTGCCATGCTCACAAAGACGATTAAAAATTACTACAACCATTATGGTCTTGGAGTCACTTAAGAATTTATTGAGGAAGTTATTTTCTTCACAAAGATATGGCATGTGGCATCTACCTGACACGGGATGTTATTTGTGGGTTGTATTTTTGCACAGTTTTGGATGCAATGTTCTAATTAAGTATTTGCATTTAATTTGGAAGTTTCCAGAGAAAAACTACATCTTTTAAGTGTCATGACCCAATATTCCCAATATCTTGGTCACATTTTCCATTCTGGAGGTGCAGAAAAAGTGTGAAACTAGGGCCCCGGAAGGTAAAGCATCCCTCTTCCAAAGCCCCGGGGACACAAGCTAGATTTGCTTCTCAAATCAACAGATTGTGTTGGAAATTAAATTTCTTCCTTCATTTTTTTATCAATTAGATGTCCCAAACCCTGTGCAAAAAATCTGAAAAAATGCGGAACGATATCTAATAGCCTATCTAAATTAATTTTTTTTAGATCTCATAGGTCTTAATACTCCTTTTTAAAGTCAGGATATACTAGTTCTGATGCCAGCTGTAAGACAATTACAGAGGAAAGCAAGCTTAAAAGGAAGAATAAATTATATACTATGCACCTGCATGGGAAGAATAAACCATATTTAGTGTTTTTCTTTGCTGAATGAACTGATGGTCATTCACACAGCCCTAAATCTCAATCAAGTGATTACAATAGTTGCACACACACAAAATTTCCAAGAGTTGCACAAAAGCACACTTTGAAATCACATTATATGCAAACTTTGGGAACATATGTTTCACAAAAACACACTTTGTTTGGTCGGCCTGAGAAAAAGTTAATATTTGTGAGATGGGGAAATTGAATATCTAGGATGGTTCTCTTCTAGGACATTCATCAGCCTGTTTCCCAAGGTGGGCATACTTTTAGCACAAGAACCATCCCAAGAGTAGTGCATTTCATTGTATGAGATGGCAAACAAAATTCATACTTTAGGAGTGAAATTTTAGGCTTCAGAATATGGGCTTTATGACGGATCTGATAGGCACTACTTTCTCATTGTTTGACGTCGAGGAGTTTGAATAATTTTCTGACCCTTTTTTGGTATATTGTTGTTTTTCAACCAAATTTGGACGATGGAAGAAGCAAAAAGAAGCCATTGGTGGAGGGAAGAAACCTCCAGAGGGTAACTTGAAGCTCTTTTTTATTGGAAAGGGGGATTGGCTCTCTTGAGTCTAATTGGCTCGAGGGACTCATTGAAGCATGCACATGAGTTTTATTAGAGGGTTTAGGATTTTTTTTTCTCAATCTTTTCGAATCGGGTTCCCTTTTCGGGTCTCACTGGTGTCGCCAGTAGGTCGTGATGTGCTTCAAGATTGCCTCTCCATGGATTTATCTCATCAAATCCTGTGAAGTACTGATATACGTAAGGAGATTTCATAAGATGGTCCAAAATCAATTTGTTGTTAATGCTATAGTTTTGCAATCTGACATCTGGTTGGTCTCTGTATTGTAGAGGTTAATTTGCTTAACATGATTATGTGAACTATGATTAAAGGTACTCGCCCATTATTAAGCTTTTTGTATGTCGTTCTCTCTCTCTTTCTCTCCCTGCATCTCTTTTGGTAAATTGTTATTTTTTCAACCAAATTGGGACGATGGAAGAAGCAAAGAGAAGCCATTGGTGGAGGGAAGAAGCCTCCAGAGGGTAACTTGAAGCTCATTTTTAATGGAAATGGAGATTGGCTCTCTCAGGTCTAATTGGCTCGAGGGACTCATTGAATCATGCACATGAGTTTTACTAGAGGGTTTAAGGTTTTTTTTCTTTCGAATCGGGTTCCCTTCTCGGGTCTCGTTGGTGTTGCCAATAGGTCGTGATGTGCTTCAAGATTGTCTCTCCATGGATTTATCTCATCAAATCCTGTGATGAAGTACTGCTATACTTAAGGAGATTTCATAAGATGGTCCAAAATCAATTTGTTGCTAATGCTATAGTTTTGCAATCTTTCGTCTGGTTGGTCCCTTGTAGAGGATAATTTGCTTAGCATGATTAAGTGAACTATGATTAAAGATAGTCGCCCATTATTGAGCTTTTTGTATGTCGTATGCCGTTCTCTCTCTCATCTCTCTTGGTATATTGTTGTTTTTTCAACCAAATTTGGACGATGGAAGAAGCAAAGAGAAGCCATTGGTGGAGGGAAGAAGCGTCCAGAGGGTAACTTGAAGCTCATTTTTAATGGAAAGGGAGATTGGTTCTCTTGGGTCTAATTGGCTTAAGGGACTCATTGAAGCACGCACATGAGTTTTATTAGAGGCTTTAGGGTTTTTTTCTCAATCATTTCGAATCGGGTTCCCTTCTCGGGTCTTTCTAGTGTTTCGAGTAGGTCGTGATGTGCTTCAAGTTGGCCTCTCCATGGATTTATCTCATCAAATCCTGTGTTGAAGTACTGCTATACTTAAGGAGATTTCGTAAGATGGTCCAAAATCAATTTGTTGCTCATGCTATAGTTTTGCAATCTGATGTCCGGTTGGTCCCTGTATTGTAGAGGATTGTTGGTCCCTGTATTGTAGAGGATAATTTGCTTAACATGATTAAGTGAAAAATGATTAAAGGTACTAGCCCATTACTTAGCTTTTTTGAATGTCGTATGCCGCCCCCCCTCCTCTCCCTCTCTCTCTCTCTCTCTCTCTCTCTCTCTCTCTCTCTCTCTCTCTCTCTCTCATCGTTGCCATCGTGATCGCCTTCCTCAATTGTAAATCATCACAGTTTTTCTTGTAGACCCAATCGCCTTCAAGGCTCCTGTCATTGTTAGACGTCCCTGCTTGCATCATCATCGTTTTCAGGCCTTTTTTCTTCTCAATTCAATATTCATAACTCCCACGTGTGTGTGTAAAATAAACACAACCAACATTCTCAACCACCAAGAGGGCCACTTCACCACGCAATTCCACCACCACAAGTAAATCTCTTTTCATAACCCCAAATTTCTCTACCCAAAAAATTAAGTCGAATGGAACTCTGGCCATTAATATCTAGCTTGGTTGAACACCACCAAAATTGCCAATACTTTTTTTTTGCATGATAAACTCGACATGATGGTAGGTCTTCTAGGAAGAAATCAATGGTGCTATTAAGCTGCCGGCAAGTTGAGCACAACCAAGATAACAGGTGGCCATTAGGAGGGTTTGGTATGAACTATGCCAGCAAGGAAATGGCTACCGCCCTGAACCGGTATAGGGGGCAGCCACAGGAAATAAATAGGGGCAAATTTATCAGCTTCCTAAAATATTAATCATCATTTTGT
Source organism: Tasmannia lanceolata (assembly GCF_043159265.1). Taxonomy (NCBI): domain Eukaryota; kingdom Viridiplantae; phylum Streptophyta; class Magnoliopsida; order Canellales; family Winteraceae; genus Tasmannia; species Tasmannia lanceolata. The sequence continues at coordinate 41,239,141 of NW_027518689.1, forward strand.
AGTAGTTATACCAAGGCTCCATGTTTTGACATGCTTGTGATTTAAATGATTGCAATTTATTTTGTAGGTTTCAAACAATCTCAAACCGATATATTATGCTAAAATGATATATTCTTGCAGAAGCTCCCCTGTGGCACTTTTTCATCTTGGACGAACTAGCACAGTTTTGGATACATTAGCAAATCACTTGTTTGCATGTTCTAGTAACTTCTGCTGATATTCACATGTTAGCAAATCCCAGTTTTAGTTAGTGGTCTAAAGATGATTCATTTCTGCTTTACTCAGTATGATATGCTATGGACATTTTTTCTGAGAACCTAATCTTCACAGTTTACATTATTTTCCTTTAAAGTAACTTCCATATGGTTTTCCTATTAAATATGCAGGGCTGTACGTATTGCACCTTTCTCCAATAGATTGGCTCATGCAGTTCCCTCAAATATCCAGGGTCTTCGATGCTTGACTAATTATGAAGCATTAAGGTTTTCCGAACCTATAAGAATGCTGGCAGAAAATATGGTTGATCGAATGATTAAGAATAGCTCTTTGAGTGGTGGGAAGTACATCTCGGTTCATCTTCGATTTGAAGAGGTGATGCTTTGTTTCTTCACTTTATGGGGATACATTTACTTATTTATGCATGTTTTTACTTGTGTTTCTCATTCTTCTAAAGGTTGGTTCTCTTTATATTGCAGGATATGGTAGCCTTTTCGTGTTGTACTTACGATGGTGGCAAGGAAGAGAAACGTGAATTGGATAAAGCTCGTGAAAGGGGATGGAGAGGAAAGTTCAGTAAAACTGGGCGAGTAATAAAGCCAGGTGCAATTCGAATGGATGGGAAATGCCCTTTAACTCCATTGGAGGTATGCAACTAGAGCCAGTTCTGGTCTTGATTTGCTTTTGCTTACATTTTTTTTTATGTTTCTTTGCCATGCCTCATTTTTCGTTTGATTGCCAGAAGATTACTATTATGTTGTGGTGCATGAATGATTGCTTTCAATCTTCATGCAGTTTCAAATGTCTTTCGAAGATCATGTTCTATTTTTAAAATGTTTAACCCTTCCTGAATCAAATCGTTGGGTTATGCAGGTGGGAATGATGCTTAGGGGCATGGGCTTTGACAATACCACCTCAGTTTATGTTGCTGCTGGAAAAATTTACAAGGCAGAAAGATATATGGCCCCTCTTCGACAATTATTTCCATTTCTAGAGACAAAAGACACTATAGCCTCACCAGATGAACTAGCTCCATTTATGGTATAATTTTTAATAGTATATCGCATAAAAATCTAGAATGCACTTTCTGATATGATCCATGAGTTCCCATCTGTACAGGAATCATCTGCTAGTGCTAGCATTTCAATTTTGATAGTCCTTTTTTTTTATCTTTTTAAAATAAGGAGCAGATAGATCTCTAATAGAGAGTTTCTGATGTAGGGGCACTTGTCTAGATTGGCTGCTCTCGATTATGCCGTTTGTCTTCACAGTGAAGTATTCGTTACAACTCAAGGTGGCAATTTCCCCCACTTTCTGATGGGTCATAGACGCTATCTATACAATGGTCACGCCAAGACAATCAAACCTGATAAGAGAAAGTTAGCGGTGTTATTTGATAATCCAAAGATCAGGTTATTTCTTCTTGACTTGTAATTTTATATCAGTGAGCCATCTCTTTCATTTTGGGATTCCTATTGATGTTTCTGTGGATTTCATTAAAGATGCGTGGTTTTCTGTCACATCCACTATTCTTTGTTGAGGAGAACTTCTATAGTTCATCAAAAGTGTTCTTTTCTGATTGTACAGGTTAAGGTTATATATTTTTGTTTTTTTTCTCCAGTATTATTCAGTTCTTCTATTTGATGCAAAATTATCAAATTGATATTACAATAAAAAATTCCTGTTTACACTCTTTTTCTGGTATCAATTAGTTGTATTCTGTTTCATACTAGTTCTCTTTAAATTTGTTTTAGTCTAATCTATTATTTCAGTATTATCTGTACAACCTTCCTGTCAAATATATTGTTTGTAAAATTGTGTATATTTTTCCAGAAAATATATTGTGGAATTATTCATTAATTAGAGTTATTTGTTGATTCACTTATTGTGCTCTTGTGGGATATCAGGATACACCTCAAACATGAAAGCTGATTTGTATATTGTTTGGAGTCTGGCGGTCTGAACTGTTATCCAACTAGATTGATTTTATTTTCTATCAAGATTACTCACTAATAGAGTTGTATCAGTGGTGTAATCATGAGCAAAATGTTCAAACTGTTTTAGCTCAACAGTTTGTGGATCTGTAGCATCTTCTGTCTTTGATAATTTAGTCAAATACATCCAATCCTGAAACCATGACAAATCTCACCCATATTGAACAAGATACAAGGTCACCTATGTGTTATGATGATACTTAAAGGCACTACTAACATTATCTATCATTCAATTCAAATACATGAACACCAAACATGGTTTTGATTATATAATATGGTGATTTGTTATAGTGATTATACATTATCTTAGAATATGTTTTTCTTTTCTTTTTGAATGGCAATTATCTTATGTAGCTTTAACAATTTTTTTAATATTATGATACATGAGACACTGCAATCTTACCGCACATTCCCAATTTCTTATTGCAGATGGGATATTTTCAAGCACCATATGCAAGAAATGCTTCATCACAGTGATTTGAAGGGGATTGAGATGAGGAAACCCAATAATTCTTTATACACATTTCCCATGCCAGATTGCATGTGCCGACATGCAAAGGGCTGATTTACAGATGGGTAGTTATTTAACTTGGATTATATTTTGTTCTCCGATCAAAATTTGTTGATACGTGCATGTTTTCTTGTATCAGTAATCATTCAGTTGGACTGAAATTCTTTTGTTTCATCTTAGTGGAGAGAAGAGAGGATTGCCAAGATTTTGGTTGTAGGGTTGATTGCCTCTGTTACTGTTGTAATTTGATACACAAATTCATTGTATATGAAACACTAACATCTTATATATAATTAAATTCTTTGTAATATTTAGTTCTCAAAACTATTTATAAACAATTGGAGGCATATCTTCACGCACTGCTCTTGCATGGACTATATGGGATTAATTACAAATGGGGGTTCATTATATGTGAAAACATGTAGAAGGGTGAATGGTCGATAATCTTGCACCCAAATGTGCACTAACTCACTCCAAAGTACAGCATTCAAGGGCTGCTTTGGCCATATTAACAGGTATTCTTTACTTATTTATCCTGCTATATTTTTGTTTTGAGTATTTTTGTCTTGACTAGAGGGCATGCTATGATCTACAGATTTGGAAGATCTTGAAGCCGACTTGATATCATCTCTCAGATCAAGAAATCTATTGTCTAATTTATTTTTTGATAGGTATCTCATGCAGCATAAGAGGTGAGGTTATCCTTGTATAGGAACAAAGCAGCTCATCTGAGGTAGCAACTGTGCAACACCCACGGATATGACTGAAGATGCATCTAGCCCATACCCTTCAATATCTCCATTTTGAAGTATAACATTTGTGGTTCAAATGATTCAAACTCTCTCCATTATGTTGAATTGATCGAGACATAAAAATAGTCCCTTTTTTAACTCCATGTACAATACTGGTTCTTTGTCAAAGCAATTTTGTTACAATCCTAAGTGGGGGCCTACTTAGGTATGGGACTAGTAAAGGCAGGGCCTAGCCCTAACGAATTCCATCACCTCTTGGCATTTTGGCATATTGGTTAGGCATTTAACATTCGGTATCCGAGCAGTCACCACGCCACATGTTCATGGTCAACCTGTGGAGAGGACTACCTGGAAAGAGCTACCTAGTAAAAGAGCTACCTAGTAAAAGAGCCAAAGTGAAGGTACCATAGAGTGGACTGCCGTGGATGCGGAAGTGTGGGGAAATGTTAGGATTGTAAGTGGGTGCCTACTTGGGTATGCGACTGAAATGTTAGGATTGTAAGTGGGTGCCTACTTGGGTATGGGACTGGGTAGGACCCAGCCTGCTATGGGACGGTTTAAGGGGCATAGCCTAATGTGTTGCATTACCTTTGGGGCCTTCCCATGTGTTTCTCTGGCAGTTTTGGCCTCTCTGCATTATTCTTTAAGAATGTACTAAGAATTCATCACTTTCCTGGTCATAATAAGACACACAGAAGCGAGAAAGCCAGAAAGGCCAAAGATGATCAGGTACTTACAATTCATCTCTTTCGACCTTTTAGCAGTGAAAGTTTGCCGCTGTATATCTAGGCACAATGATAACCTGAGATGAAGCATCATGTCAAATCAGAGGTGGGGGCCACTTGTTCAAACGTTCCAAACCAAATATCTATAGCTCTTTTCATGAAACCTTTTTTTTTTTTTTTTTTTTTATCATTGTTTTGCTCGCTCCATTATATGTCACTAGTAAAAATGCACGTGCTATCCATTTAAAATTGTACTAACCACATCATAGGTTGATCTAAACCGTCCATGTGATGGAATACAACATCAATAGGTTGTGCCCGTAAAATCATTTCCATAGGCTGATCCTAGCCCTCCAATTTATAGAGGTTTTCATGATTGTTGTTCCTCTTAAGGTACCCAGAATTCGTCAATATTTTTACAGGTGTCTTGCATTCGTAATATCAACATTTCTATAATTTGACCCGCACATAGTGAATAAGGAAAAGTAGTTTTTTCGTCATCGTTACGGGTGCAACTTGAGTGTCAACCCGACCCAATTCGGGTTGGGTTGGGTTGGGCTGACCCGATTTGATATGGTACCAATTGTTGACCACCTCAACTCAAGCCGGGTTGTTTTGGATTTTGAGAACCAATAGTGAGTCACCAATAATAAGTTTTTAACTCACAATCGGTTCTCAAAATCCAAACCAAACAGGGACTAACAATTAACAAAGGGAAATATTATCCGCATTACTATATTTTGATGATCACACTCCTCACTTTATTCAAGTAAGGTATGGTATGGCCTGCACTATAGGATTATCCAAACCGTCCATTGTGGACTGTGGAGACTATTTCAATGTTGAAAAAGAAAAACACACATATACATAACTTCTTCAGATGAAACCCAAATTTGGGTTTCGGGTCGGGTCAGGTCGGGTTGCCCGACAGCCCAACCCGACCCAACCCGATTTTCAATTGGGGTTGATTTTTCCCAACCCAACCCAACCTGATTTGCGAAAAAGCTTAACCCGACCCAACCCAAATTCGGGTTGAACCCGACCTGCGTGGGAACATCCAAGTAACAACGACGGTTTGAAATTATATATAATGCTAATGTTCTCACTACCATATTTTATAATGGCACTACTCACCGTATTTTGATGATCGCACTCCTCACTCTATTAAAATGTACGGTATGGCCGGTACCCTGTGTCGGTACTTTTCGTATGTAGATTAAGATTTTACCCTGAAATAATTTCTCATAGAGATAGATGTTAGATATCAGCAAAGGGGTTAATGGTAAAAGAGTAATGCTGACGTGTAAATCCCAGACAAAAAGAAAAGAAATTTCTTTTGGATGGGCCACTTCCTACATTGGTTGTGCCCCAAAAATAATTTTCATAGGTTGATCCAAATCCTCCGATCTATAGAGGGTTATAGGTTGATCTAAACCGTCCATGTGATGGAACACAACATCAATCGGTTGTTCCCGTAAAACCATTTTCATAGCTTCATCCTAGCCCTCCAATCGATATAGGCTGATCCTAGCCCTCCAATCGATAGGAGTTTCCATAATTGTTGTTCCTCTTCAGGTGCTCGGAATCCATCAATATTTTGTAAGTGTCCTACATGAGTAATATAAAGTAGTTCTTTTGTCATTGTCATATGTCTTTACCTCTTCTTGGTAGTTTTTTTGCCGTAATTGTCATAGACATATACCATGTGTCGTTACTTTTCGTATGTAGATTACGATTTTACCCTCAAATAATTTCTTATAGAGACAGATGTTAGATATCAGCAAAGGGGTTAATGGTAAAAGAGTAATGCTGACGTGTGGATCAAAAGGGAGGGACACAATAACGGCAAATGACACAAATGCCCTTACATATGGGATGCAATTGGAATTATGGCAGTGGGACACAAGCGGAAATAACGGCAAAGGGTGGAAGAACTTAACCCATCATTTTGCCTTTATATATAGTAGTTAGATTACTTATTACTGAGTTGAGGAGTGCCAAAGTGAAGGGTGCCCTTGCAAAAACCAGCCATACCAAGCATGTGTAACTAATATTTTCTCTTTCAAATTCGGAAAATAGTATATTCACCCCTTTTCTTCACGGGCCCACCCCTGATAGTATAAAAAGAGTAATCGTAAATATACTGGAGGATACACAAGAAGAGGTGGCCCAGAGAAGAAAAAGGGGATGAGCACATCACTTCCCTTCAAATTTGCTTTAAATTGTGAATTTTTTTAACCCATCCTAGTTGCTTGTGTTCTCTTAAGATCTCCTAAGAAAAATAAGAAATAACAAGAACTTAGTATTTCCCTCACCTCACCTCACCTCTTCTACAAATTATTGCATTCCTATTTATCACTATGTAGAAGTAGATACCGTGTAAATGTCCACATCTAGCATTCAAAGTTAGAGATTTGAACCCCACATGGGCCCCACCCACATCCGCCTGGATCATGAACTAATGGTTGCAAATCGGATGGACGTATCTGATCATATATCTATTGGGTCCTACAATGGATGGCTTACCTCTTCCATCAGACAATTCTAACAACCGATTTATATAGTTTTTTGTACCCCAAGGGAGAAGAAGAGTTTTGGGGCATAATCAATCTATCCAGAGAAGACCAGCAAATGAACGGTTTTGATCATTCACACTACCATATTTTGATAACTGCACGAATTCAGCTTGTCTTTTCCTTTTTAATTTGGCTTTTGAGAACTTCTTGTTGAAAACTGTAATATTCCTTCAACTAATAACAATCAAGGAGAGTTAGTGCAATTATCAAAATACTGTAGTGTCAATATCAGCAGAAAAATCTAAGAAAATTCCTCCTGAAATATAGGCTTCCGACTGACACATTGACTGTGATCGGATCCAAATCACATGATTTGACACAGGAGAGCTCGACCCTTCAGACCCTAAGAACAAAGAAATTCTCCTCCAAACACATAGAAGTAGAACCCCCAAAAATAAAAAATCAAAACCCATAAAATATAATTTCAATTAATCCGATCTACATACAATCAGGGCAAAAGAAACCCTCCTTTCTCATCATCATCATCATCCCCACAATCATAAACGGACTATTTTGATACAAAATCACAGTGACTGTGATCGGATCAAAATCACATGATTTGACACAAAGAGAGCTCGACCCCCTTCCGACCCATATCTTAACATTAACAACAAGAATATTAGAACCTACGATCAAAAACACATAGAGCCCACCAAAAATAAAAATAAAAATCAAAATCAAAACCCATAAAATATAATTTCAATTCAATCGATCTACATACAATCAGGGCAAAAGAAACCCTCCTTTCTCATCATCATCATCATCCCCACAATCATAGACGGATCCAACAAGACCCAACTGGTCTTCAAGGTAGCGATGCAAAAGCCGGCCTTCAAAAGGCCCACCAACGCCTTCCTCACATAGTCGGAGCCCAGATCCGTCTTCCGGGCCACGGGATTTGAGTCCGAATCGGAAACAAAAAAAGAAGATACAGAGAAAAGGGCAAAATAGGCAAAATAAAGGGATGAGAAAGGGAGAACAGAGGGCTAAAAATATAAGCCTTCGCCTTCGCCTTCTCCCTCGCCACCACTCCATCGCATCTCTCGCTTCCTTCATATTCTAAAAAGCCTTTTTTTCTTTCTTTATTTCACGTGTTCCTTTTGAGTCTTTTATTTATTTGTGTATGAATATTGCCTTTGATAACAGTCAGTTTTGGAGTTGATGTAGCACACAAAGGAGTGATCGGGTTCGTTCATCTGATTGGAAATTGTTACTTTAATGGATCTGATAAAAACTTGTTTACTGTTTTGGTAAGAAAATCTAGACCGTTGATTTTTTGCAGCCCTTTTATTTTACGGATAGGATCTTCTTCTTTCTGCATTTGATTGGTTACAACTTGTATTTTAAGGGAAATCATACATTCGCCCCATTTTCTTCCTCAAGCCACCCCCTTGTATAGTCAAAGGAGTAGTTTCAAACAGCTTAGTTTAGGACTAGTAAAATACCCGTGCGATGCACGGGCCGACAAAGAACTGTATGGACCACGTCATAGGTTGATCCAAACCGTCCATGTGATGGAACACAACATAAATAGGTTGTGCCCCAAAAATCATTTCCATAGGCTGATCCTAGCCCTCCAATCTATAGATGTTTCCATAATTCCTCTTAAGTCGGATGGTTAAGATCACCTTGTAGATTTTTTATTAAAAAACCATAAAGAAGGGGGGTAAGATTAAAATTATATGGCTTTAATGGGTGCATTTGTTAAAAGCATAAAGGAGGGGGTAGGATTGAAAATATGTGAGTTGAATGGGTGCATTTATTAAAAAAAGTAAAAAAAAGTGATGTGTAATTCTCATATAATTTTCAAAAAGTTCAAAAAAATCACTTCTTTTCCTCCCAGCTTATAGTAGTAGATATGGAACAATTACCAATGGGGGACAAAAATTAGGCGGAATTATCAACAGGACCCATGCTTTTCAGAAATTATCAACGAGGGACAAAAGAGGTCTTGTCATTAAAAGCTGGACGAAAATGCCCTTTTTTTAAGCAACACGTTTTGCCTTTCCACTTTCCCTCTCTTCTTTCCTTCCTTTTTTTTTTTACTTTTTCATTTTCAACTTTATTTTTTTACCTTACCAGTCATCTTCTTCATCATTTAGCCACCATTAGAGGCGGGAAAGTTCGAAAACTTGAAACGCGAGTTCATTCCCATCTATCTTTGTATCTAGGTTTTGTTTTTCAATTGTTTTAGGGTTTTGTATTTCTACTCCTCCCTTTGAATGGAGGATGAGGAAGATGAATCGTAGGGTAGAAAGAAAAAAACGGTGAAAATGAACGAGTGAAAAAAAAACAGGAAGCAAAAACGTGTTCATAAGGGACTCGATAAGCTCATTTGAAATTTGGTAACCCAATTTTGATACTGGATAACCCCAACCCCAGAGACTTGAAAACCCCCTTCCAAAACTCCAGTACCCTCGGCCAATTTTAAGGGACTTGATAAGCTCATTCGTAAATTGGTAATCCCATTTTGATATTAGATAACCCCAATTCCAAATACTTGAAAACCCCCTTCCAAAACTCTAGTACCCTCGGCCAATTTTCAGGGACTTGATAAGCCCATTCGGAAATTGGTAACCCCATTTTGATACTTGATAACCCAAATTCCAGAGACTTAAAAACCCCCTTCCAAAACTTTAATACCCTTCGCCAATTTTCAAGGACTTGATAAGCCCATTCAGAAATTGGTAACCCCGTTTTTTATACTAAATAAGCCCAATCCCAGAGACTTGAAAACCCCCTTCCAAAACTCCAGTACCCTTGGCCAATTTTTAGAGACTTGATCACCCCATTCGGAAATTGGTAACCCCAATTTTTATAGTAGATAACCCCAATCCTAAAGACTTGAAAACCCCCTTCCAAAACTCTAGTACTCTCGATCAATTTTCAAGCACTTGATAAGCCCATTCGAAAATTTGTAACCCTACTTTTGAGAGTTACTAACCTCCTTTCAGAGAGTTGATAAAGCCCTTCTGCTACAAAACCCCCTGCCTGTAGCAACTCTTCTAATGGTTTTACAATTCTGCTCATGATAGAAATAACAAAAGAAATGGATGTTGTTTTCCATTAAATGTGCTTCATGTATTACATCCCAATTTGTGTATTACAAAAAAAATAAAAAATAAAAATAAAAATAAAAATGTGTAGCCATCCATTCATGTATTACATCAACCTTTTCTTATACACAGCCACTTGTCTTCCAAAAAAGTGAGTGAAGCCATCCATGCATTATCTCCAGAACATACCCTAAAATACAAACCGCTTAAACCCTAAACAAGATAAATCAGAAACAGAGGAATTAAAAAAAGAAAAAAAAAAAAAAAACCTAGGTACAGAGAGATAGATGGTAAGAACTCAACATTAAAGTTTTCAAGATTTGCCAGCAACAATGATGGCTGAACAAGGAGGAAGATGACTAGCAGGGTAAAAAATCAAAAAAGTGATAACGAAAAAGTAAAAGAAGTGGAAAGAAGGAAAAAACAAGGTCAAAACATCTTGTAAATGCCAAAGGGCATTTTCATCCAGCTTTTACTGACAAGACCTCTTTTGTCCCTCGTTGATAATTTTTGAAAAGCATGGTTCCTGTCGATAATTTCGCCTAATGTTTGTCCCCCATTGGTAATTGATCCTTAGAATATTAGATGACATTACAAACCTTAGATCACGGCAGCAACCAATTTTCAACATTCATTAAGCCAAAAAAACAAAAAGGTCCCGAGAGCAGTGATTATTCTTCTTTTAACTAGTAGTTTGGAATATCAGGTCTAGATTGTGAGCGTATGAGCATAGGTTTCGTGGCCCACAATATCAGCACACACGTGTGCCACTTGTTGTGTTGTAGACACGATTGGATGATCCAAACCGTAGATGGAAAGAAATCTATTCGACAATCCTAATCACCTTCATTTTCATTTTATGGCCTTCAAAAGGGTGGTTGAAAATGAAATGGCTCAATTGCTGAACATCCATGGCAAAAGGTTCCTCCCTAAAGCTCCAAGTTTTGACCATTGCTTGGCCTGTCCACTATAGGGCCCACCATATGTTGAATGGTCCAGATCAACCAGCTGTACGAAAAGATCTACTCATCTTGGTACATGGTAATGTAGAGGAAAGAAGAACCATTGGAAGTGATGGTCATCTATTATGAGTGTTACCATGGGTGCAAAAAGCTCTACTCTGTTGAAATCTTAAATAGTTTCCACACAATTTTATAAAAATCACAAAATTGATTGATGCCGCGAAGACAGATTAACTAAATAGTTTCCACACAATCTTAAATAGTTCCCACAACACAGCAAATCGTGGAAAAAAGTGAAAAAAATGCATGGAGAAGATGAAAAGATAACGCACCTTGAAAAATGGAGGAGAAAGATAGGCTTCTCCGGTCGTTCGATGCTTGCTGGTAGGATTTCCGTCACCGGAGTGTGTGAGGAAGACGAAAGAGTGGCTAGGGTTTCGCTGGGTAGAAAAAAGATAACGTACCTTGAAATGTGTTGAGAACGGTGGGTTGAAAAAACAGACCCTCGATAAATTTTCTCGCGCTTTGTGGGAAAGTAACTTTCCTCACCTTTTTGCGAGAAAACAAATCAAGGATTCGGCGAGAAAGACCATTTTCCACGTAATACTTTTCAATATCCATGTAATACATATTATTTTCTCGAGAAAGGAAGAGAACAATGAGATTTTATATTTCCCGAGAAAATACACGCAACTTTCCTTTCCATCCCTTTCTCGAGAAGGCAAGTGAACAAAGCCTATAACTACTAAATCCTTCACACGTGTAAATTTCTTTGGAGCTGTTAACTATCAATTTGAAGCTCTGGCTCTATTTTATCTCGAAAATTTAGTCAGAAAAGCACATATTTTTGCATGACAATTCTTGTGGAATAAAAACAATACAACTTACCAAGAGTCTGCAATATGCAAAGAATTCAAGTAGGACACCTTCACCTTTGAATCACACCCAAGGCCCAACTGGAGACGATGCGTGAAATATAGATTCCATTGTCACACTGTGGAATGAACCCAAATCTCTGCATCTTTTTTACTGATTCAGAGAAAGATTGCACCTATATGACAAATGGGTCTGTCCAATACTGTATGCTTTTTAATGGTTTTCACCAGTCGCATTTCAAATGGAATGTGCATACCTGCCTATATCCAGTTTCCTTTATATACATCATTTTAGCGTTAAGCCACTGTTATTAACCAAATTAAGCAATGGGGTTGCCAACTTTCGTACTTCTGCTGTAATTTTAGACCGTGTTTCTAGCTCCTCCTCAATACTGAAAAATCTTAGCCTTGCCATGGGACGTTATTTTGAGACCAGAACCTGTCTGTTTAAGTGTCGACACATTGTGGAACAATTGCCTTTGCGAATTTTCTCAGCCCTACTAACCTCGCGATAAAAGGGGTCGATAATGCAGGCACAAGCTCAATTTTCAAGTCAGCACTACCAACTCAATGGCCGATGGAATGCAGCTCCCATTTACCCTCACCATCAATCAACCTCAACTCCGTGGAATGGAAGGGTATCAGAGCCGGACGCTGTGAAATCCCAAGATATGAAACAAAGGTGAGAATGATGAATAATAGAGAGGAAACTTAAGTACCTGATTTTGACCATAGTTGGCAAAACATGATTCGACAATAAAACGGGAAGGGCAAAAATTCAAGTTTAATCCGGTTTTGGTTAAAAAAAAAACACAGCCAAAAAACGGTGTAATTTACACAGTATAGCAAGGGTAAAGTTGGAAAGTGGGCCAAAAAAACGTGTTTAATATGCTTAAAACACGTTTCAAAAGTGTTTAAAACATTTTCCTAAAAAATGGAGTTTTTTTTTACTGTAAAAGTTTTTTTTTTTTTGGTAAAACCCAACTAGTTTGGGACAAAGGCTTAGTTGAGTTGAGTTGGGTATTTGCTAGTGTAAAAGTTTTTCAAATGGCATTTTTTGAAAAGACAAATGGCGTTTCTGCTAACTATGAATTTGACATGCAAACTTACTTGTGAGGTTGTAACCACGGTTATACCCATTCCTTGTGCTAGCCTGTAGAGGTGCTCTTCAATATCAACACTTGTTGCACTATCAACAAGGAAAATAATATGAGACACCAAGATTAGGTATTTCTGTTAATCACATAGTAAAGAAAAGCTAAAACAGGTCCATAGTTTTTTACTTACTTTGTACACTCATCGAGGATGCCGAATTTAGGGTGGTGAAAAAATAGACGAGCCTAATAAGCATAACATTTGGCATCAATAATGAAAATTACACAATTAGTAATGTTTAATCTATGTTATTGTTTAGAAATGAGAATGTATTAGGCTTACCATGCCTAGTCTCTGTTGTTCTCCAAGGGAAAGAATGTCTTCCCAGTTAGGAGTAGCATCCCAACCTTCGGCCTCTCTTTCAAGAAGATAGATTAACCGAACGTCCTCAAGAATAGTCCTCAAGTGAGTATCAAGTAGATGAGCGGCATCAGAAATTTCACCTAAAATGTCCATGAATCCCTCAGAAACTCTTAACAATGCCATGAATTTCTTACGTTTTCATTTATCAACCTAGGTATGAACCTGCAACCTCAAGCCTAAAGCAGAGCACCATCCAATTAAGCTTAAGGCTTCTTTGTATTGCGATTTTAAATCTTCTATGAGTTTAGAGGGTTCCATGGTTGGCTAATAAGTCTTCTCTCTATATTTACAGGTGTTAGTGAACCATTCCAGATGTGTTCAAGTCATACAGAGTACATGCATCAAACCTTGGTAACAAATTTTATGAAAAGGCATCCATTGATAGCTTTTGAATAAATCAGGCAACCCTAAAAAGTTTTGGACATTTTTAATGTTCTTGGAGAAAAGGAAAGGGTCACCTCAAAACATAAGGGCCACCCTCGAGTATTTTTAAAAAGTGATGGGAGTGTTGATCTTCTCACCAAACTAACAAAGTAGAAATGTTAGAGACTCATACTTGGGTCGGTTGACATGGGTGAGTTACTCATTCACACTGCAAGTTTTTGGTTGACCAAGATATTTTTATCAACCTGGTAGGTCCAAGACCAGGTCAACTAAGGTGAGTCAATGATTTGACCAGTGAGTTTTTAAACACTGTGAAATACATTGACAGTAAAATGATTGGCATACCATTTCCACCATGTAAATACCTGATTCTTTAGTGCCCAAAGGCTATGGTAATATCCGTTCAGAATGGATGATACTTTCCTGATTAAGGCCCTGTTCGTTTCAGATTATGACAACCGATGGTTGGGGCCCCAAGCGATTCTTGGCCCAAAATTACTTTTAAATTTGAGAACCGATTTATAACTCACAATCGGTTGCCATAATCTTAAACGATCATGGCTAAGCAAATGGATGATTTCACTTATCATCCATAGGCAGAGTGTATCCTGATTATTCACGAATAAGAGGAGAACAGGCAAGTGGCTTTAAGACTTCTTGTTGTTTGGAGAAAGAGACGGGGGTATATTATTGTTGTTGAAGGGTGCAGAGTTTGGGAATGCTTACCTTGCCTGAAGATTTTGAATGCCCTCAGTTCTGCTTCCCCAGGAGAAAGAGGGTAAATGATTTGATCCCTTAGGGTTCCCAGGCATGTATATGGCCGCTGAGGCACATAAAAGACACCATACCCGGATCCCATCTCTAGATTGATATCTTGGGATGGTTTGGCAAGCCTTCCGCTCGCAATGGGCCACAGACCACGAAGGACCCTGAAAATAGAACTCTTCCCGCTCCCATTTGGTCCTTGAAATAGCCAAGCAGAATTTTTAGACCATAGAGAAATGGAAATTTTGCTCCCAGAAAATAAAATAATCATTTCACATACCAGTAACAAGCAGGCTCTTCCCCGGTATTACGTCACATGTCAACTGCTTAGCCAACAACTTCTGCCCTGGGGTGAGGATATCGACCTCAGAGAAAGAAATAAAGTCTTCGGCAGAGGTATCATTCCTCTCAGATGCCGCTAGAGAATCCGGCAAAGGAACCTCTGTATCATAAGCATTTGTTAGTAATATGGATTAGCCTACAAAAAAAAATATTCTGGCAATTGTCGAATAATCTTCTATAAAAGAACAGCTAGCTAAATCAACATCTATCAATCGGACATCAGTTATGTAATCGTTGTCTGTGAACCAAATTCAAAAAGCAAAACCAGTACAACTATATTAGAATCTGTGAATTCAAATTGATGTTTATAGGTCAAACTCACATAATAATGTGGTTAAAGTGTTTAAAAACGTGGATGCGGCTGAGTACTCGATTGATGCGGTCATAATTCAGGAGAGTCAAAGGAGTTTTTATTGACTCTGTAGGGCGAAATGCGGAACGCGGCCAAGATAAAGGGGAGTCGACTCAGGGGAGTCCACGATAACGCGGGGGGTTTTTAAAACTATGGGTTAAACTAATAATTCAATTGAGAAAATTGAAAGTATATACAACCTTTCCTTAAAGATTGAGGCTGGACCTTTTGTCAACGAATCATCTCAGTTTCTATGTACAGCTCACCTATTTTAATGATTTTGAAGTGTATGACGGTAAGGCACAGGTAACCTGAAGCACATGTTAGTGTGTAATTCATGTCGCACTGAGAAATAGAAATTGTGTTGTATGGATTCTTTGCTCCCCTATGCAGAATACGTGTCGACACGTTCCAACATGCGAATCGGCCATGAATTCACAAGTGGGACACATCCAGATTCTTGTTATAGCCATGTCCTACAGATATCCTATTTTTTATGAGAATCCTACATATTGCTCTCTTTTAAAATGTGGGTCCGGTGTATTTTCCCTTTAAACACGTTTTCTTAACCTTTTTTCTTTATAAAAGCACAACCCATCCTCTTCTTAATAAATGCCCTAGTACATCGACCCTCCACCTCTAACATCAACCCCCTTCTCCTTTTTTTTCGACTCACTTCATAAAAAATCCTAACGTCTCGACCCTCCGTTATAAAAAATTTCATGAATATATATATATATATATATATATATATATATATATATATATATATATATATATATATATGAGGAATAAGATTGTACGCTCGACCGTACCTAAAGTTAGGTACGGTAGAGTGCCAAATCACATGGGTCCCACATTTTTGGTGAGCATCTAAACCATTCATTTGCAAGGCCCCATCATAGATAGGGTGCATACCAAAAATCAGCTCCATAGGATCATCCTAACCCATCCATTTGTGGAGGCCAAAATGGACAGACAGTGTTTGTCCACAAATCTGCCCATTTTGGCCTCCAGTTTTGGAGGGGTTAGGATGATTCAATGGTGCTGATTTTTGGTATGCACCCTATCTATGATGGGGCCTTGCAAATGAATGGTTTAGATGCCCACCAAAAATGGGGGACCCATGTGATTTGGCACTCTACCGTACCTAACTTTAGGTACGGTCGAGCGTACAATCCTTTTCCTCTATATATATATATATATGAGTTAAGTGAAGCTACACATACGTGTAGCTAACTTAGCTACACCGACGGCTTAAAATACAGTGGGCCCACATTATTTGGGTGATCCAAACCATTCATTTGATAGGACCTCACATTGATAGGGTGTGCCCAAAAAATCAGCTCCATTGGATGATCTCAACCCTTCAAACTGTGGAGGCAAAAATGGACAGATTTGTGAAGGTTTTTACACGTCCATTTTTGCCTCCACAAATCGTAGGGTTGGGATGATCCTATGGAGCTGATTTTTTGGGCACACCCTATCTATGTGAGGGCCCATCAAATGAATGGTTTGCATCACCCAAACAATGTGGGGCCCACTGTATTTTAAGCCGTCGATGTAGCTAAGTTAGCTAAACGTATGTGTAGCTACACTTCTCTCTCTCTCTCTCTCTCTCTCTCTCTCTCTATATATATATATATATATATATATATACACACACACTAGTAAAAAACCCCGTCCATTTTTGCCTCCACAAATCGTAGGGTTGGGATGATCCTATGGAGCTGATTTTTTGGGCACACCCTATCGATGTGAGGGCCCATCAAATGAATGGTTTGCATGTGGGGCCCACTGTATTTTAAGCCGTCGATGTAGCTAAGTTAGCTAAACGTATGTGTAGCTACACTTCACACACACACTAGTAAAAAACCCCGGGCGATGCACGGGCCAACAAAGAAGTGTACGGAGCACATCATAGGTTGATCCAAACCGTCCATGTGATGGAACACAACATAAATAGGTTGTGCCCCAAAAATCATTTCCATAGGCTGATCCTAGCCCTCCAATCTATAGAGGTTTCCATAATATGTTGTTCTTCTTAAATCGAATGGTTAAGATCACCCTATAGATTTTTTTTATTAAAAAAGCATAAAGGAGTGGGGTAAGATTGAAATTATGTGGCTTTAATGGGTGCCTTTGTTAAAAAGTATAAAGGAAGGGGTAGGATTGAAAATATGTGGGTTGAATGGGTGCCTTTGTTAAAAAAAAGTCAAAAAAGTGGTGTAATTCTCATAGAATTTTCAAATAATTCAAAAAATCCTTTCCTTTATATATATATATAGGAGAAGAGAAAAGAAGAGAATTTTTTGAATTTTTGGAAAATTCTATGAGAATTACACATCACTTTTTTTTAACAAATGCACCCATTCAACTCACATATTTTCAATCCTACCCCCTCCTTTATGCTTTTTAACAAATGCACCCATTAAAGCCACATAATTTCAATCTTACCCCCCTCCTTTATGGTTTTTTAATAAAAAATCTATAGGGTGATCTTAACCGTCCGATTTAAGAGGAATTATGGAAACCTCTATAGATTGGACGGCTAGGATCAGCCTGTGGAAATGATTTTTGGGGCACAACCTATTTATGTTGTGTTCTATCATATGGACGGTTTGGATCAACCTATGACGTGGTCCGTACAGTTCCTTGTCGGCCCGTGCATCGCACGGGGTTTTTTACTAGTATATATATATATATATATATATATATATATATATATACATTAAATTTTAAATTTATTTTATTTAATGCAAATTATTGAATCCATGAATCCTACTTTTTCGGGTTTGCCGAATCCAACACCTCAAATCCATGTCGGATCCCGACACACGAATCTGAATCCTTGCAACACAGCGTAGAAAAGATGCGTGATGCCTGAGGCCTTGAGATGCAGATATCCATGAACCGAACCTAGGGCAATTCCCCTGGGTCTTCCTTCTAGGCTCATTAGAATTGGCTTGTAGGTTTTGTTTGTTTTCATAATCTCTCCAAACTCTCATGTTACTGGGCATTCCGTGCATCCCTATTTGTCTTTAAAAGCTAGAAAATGGTATGAGCAAGTGGTAAGGGAGAATGTTTCGACCATTTCTGACTTGCCTGCAGACAAGGTAAACAAAAGTGCAGCTAAAACCGATGGGGTTGAAAATGGTATGAGCAAGTGGGTAAGAGCGAATGTTTCCCACTTTTTTTTAAGTAACAAGAATTTTAAGTATGGCATCAACTTAAATACAAATACATCATCGCAGACAAGGCATCCCACCGATACCGTTGGGAAAGTTCCCATGTTTCCCAATATAACTAGGATTCTAGTTATATGGTGACGAGGGGAAGCCAATCTTAGAAACTCTTGTATGTTTTTTGAAAATCATAGAAACTCTTTTAAGCAAACCCCTATAATTCCTACTAACATGATATAAGAATTTTTTTTTTTTAAAATGTTGAAAGATGAAACTAGAAACCCCATTTCCAGAAAAGAAAAAAGATGAAACTACAAACTAAGACACCAATATAAATAATTTAGATGAACCTAAAACTGAAACAAACAACCTAACATGAAAAATGAAGACTGTTCAAATGTAACAATAAAATCAAAATTTACCGATGAAAAATATGATCAAAAGCCATACCTCTTTCAGCAGCATCAAGAAGCTCTTCCAGCTCAAAAATTCGATTGACACCACCAGAAAGTTCAAGGTATTTTTTATGCAACTCAAGAATGTCACCAAATGCAAGAAAGCTTTGTGATACTACAGATGCTAAGAACCGCAATGCATGAGCGAGCTCCCCTGAACGATAATGAGAAGAGTATTAGAATGGACACCATAAGTGAAACTACAAAGCTATGGACACCGAGAGTGAAACTACAAAGCTACAAGAATAACACGAGTTATTTCACCTTGAGTAGCAGTCAAAGATCGATCTCCCTTGTGTTCCATAGCATATAACAAACTCAGTCCCCATGTCACATTATGTGGGAGTTGCTTTGTGATGAAATCATCTAGTATACCAAACAACCACTTCTTCTTTAGAAGGATCTCAGAGTGATCAAGCAACTCCTTGAATCTAGAATCAACCATCTGTTTATAAAAGAAGAGTCATCAAGCAACTCTTTAGGAGTATCATTAAATAATGAAGGAATGAATGACAACAATGACACTACCAGTTATAAAAGTTAATATCAACAAAAAATTTTGAAGTTCGCAACACCCATAATATCTAAGTTACACAAAATATTGATAGCCTCATTTATTTTAAGACTTTCATTATGCTACAACATTGGCATATACATAGAATTTTCCAAAGCCACAGCTACTTTGATAGGAACAGAATATCATCAAGTCATGCACAACCTTCTTGTGTTGATGAATCAATAAAGGCAACAGAAAGATAAAACGGTACTTATAATTGTCACCTTGATCAGCTTTTGCATATAAATTGCACATATGATTTTATCTTACTAATATAAAGTGCAAAATTACATCTCTTACTGATATCTCACTTTCCCCTCAAGCGATACATGTGTGATCTCATGGCGTTTTAAGGGTATGCAAGATTTACATGGAATAAAGCTCCAAACTTTAATTTAATCAATTTATGCTGCTTCCCTAAAACAAAAGTAATAAACAGCCGCATTGTTTGTTTATAGAAACCAGCTGAATGTAAAATTATCTTAGAAGTAACTCCCACAACCAATGCTACCAAACTCACATGATTTACGAAATATGATCAAAGGGTATGATTTTCGATCTGAATCGTACATTTTGAATCATTAATGTACAATTCAAACACAATTCAACACGAAACCACAGCTCATAGTGTTGTTACGGAAACGTGAGAATAGAAATTTATTTTTACTTGTTTCCCTTTCTTTTTATTCTTTTTTGAAAGTAATCCTTTTTTAAAGTAACCCTTTTATTTGAAGATTCAAGGCCAGAGGGGAGTAGGATTTGGGGGTTTTATAAAACCCCATCTGTGATAAGAATGAAATCACAATATCTTGGGGGTTGTCGATTGAAATCGAGTTGTCTTTCTTGTTGTGATCTACATACAGAAGAGGGGGAAATCATCACAAAAAAAAGATTTTGTAGCGCCGTGCAAAGCTTCAAATCTTGTAAGAAATCATCGCCCTACCCTTTATTTTCCATTTCTTTTTTTTTAAAGGTAGTTATTTTCTATTTCTTTGCATGAGTTTCTTTCTTCTTATTTTATGGGACCAATGGAAAGGGATGTGATGTGGGAGCAATGCATTGTGGCTTCCCCTAATAACAAGCAAAATTTTGGGGATTTTTAAAACCCTATCTGTGGTGAGAAAGAAATCACAATATCTTGGCGGGGCAAACTGTCACAAAAAATAAAAGGTTTTGTAGTGCTATGCAGGGTGGTTTCCAATTACAATAGGACTACACCAAGGATCAGCTCTAAGCCCTTATCTTTTTACTCTAGTTATAGATGAACTTATGGAGGGTATCCAGGACGAGGTGCCGTGGTGTATGTTATTTGCAGATGATATAGTATTAATTGATGAAACCAAAGCAGGAGTTAATGCTAAGCTAGAGTTCTGGAGAACTACTCTGGAATCCAAAGGTTTTAGACTGAGCAGGACTAAGACAGCGTATATGGAGTGCAACTTTAGTAATGTAGGGAGGCAGGGCGAGGCTGTAGTAAATATGAGTGGACATGAGGTACCTAAGAGGGATATCTTTTGCTATCTTAGTTCAATCCTACATAAGGAATGAGAGACTGAAGAGAATGTTAACCACAGAATAAGAGCAGGTTGGTTGAAGTGGAAGGATGCTTCAGGAGTTCTGTGCGACCGTAAAATACCTACCACGTTGAAGGGAAAGTTTTATAAGATAGCTAGGAGGCCAGCCATGCTGTATGGCTTAGATTAAGAAGCATGGGTACTCTCCGGAGACCCACGCACCCATGTCGGGTGCGGGTGCTCTTGGGTACTCTTTGGGTGCGTACCCAAACAACAAACAAAACGAAAAAGTTTGGGGGTTTGTGTATGTATCGGCTGCGCACTCGGTTCGAATTAAAACGAAAATTACAGATTTACAATAGAGGGGCTGTCCCAATTAACAAAAGGAGGGGTTGAATATATTTAGAAAATATATATATATATATATATATATATATGTATATATATAGAGCTTGCAGTTCCTGCGGGTGCCCTCAGCTAAGCTTAGCTGCGGTGGCTCTTTAAAAACATAGGGGCCCCACATTGTTAGGATGATCTGAAGCATTCATTTGAAAGGCCACATCATAGATAGGGTGTGTACAAAAAATCAGCTCCATTGGATCATCCTAACCCCTCCAAAAGTGGGGGCAAAAATGGGCAGATTTGTGGACAAAATGTGTCTATCCATTTTTGCCCCTACTTTTGGAGGTGTTAGGATGATCCAATGGAGCTGATTTTTTGTACACACCATATCTATGATGTGGCCTTTCAAATGAATGCTTCGGATCATCCTAACAATGTGGGGCCCCTATGTTTTTAAAGAGCCACCTCATATAAGCTATATGAGGGCACCCTTAGGAACCCTTTTCTCATATATATATATATATATATATATATATATATATATATATATATATATAGAGAGAGAGAGAGAGAGAGAGAGAGAGAGGAAACTATTGGTGCGCTTAAGCTCACCAAACTTATGGTGAGCTTAAGCGCCCAATCACATGGGGCCCCACTTTGTTAGGATGATCCAAAGCATTCATTTGAAAGTCCCTTACATAGATGGGGGGTGTACCAAAAATCAGCTCCATAGGATCATCCTAACCCCTCCATTTGTGGAGGGCAAAAATGGACAGACACAAATCTGCCCCATTTTTGTCCTCCACAAATGGAGGGGTTAGGATGATCCTATGGAGCTGATTTTTGGTACACCCCCTATCTATGATAAGGCCTTGCAAATGAATGGTTTGGATCACCACAGAACATGTGGGACCCATGTGATTGGGGAGCTTAAGCGCACCATAAGTTTGGTGCGCTTAAGCTCACCAACAATTTCCTCACATATATATATATCCCGTAATTAAAAACCTAACAACTTAGAAGTAATATTAGATTTTGGTGACGTTATTGTTATTTGATTGTTCTCCAATTAAATTGTTTAAATTCTTTACTGAAATTTTATTTTTATAAATATATAATAAAATATAAAAATATATCATATTCAGCGTACCCCCAACGTACCCGTATCCTACGTTTTAAAAAAAATCACATATCCACGAACCCGTATCGTGTCGTACCCGCACCCCATACCCGTATCCGTGCTTCATTGGCTCAGAATGTTGGGCCACCAAGAAGAAGCATTTGCATAAGATGAGTGTAGCGAAGATGCGAATGCTTATATGGATTTGCGGCCAAACAAGGTTAGACCGAATTAAAAATGAAGACATCCGTAAAAAGGTGGGGGTGGCACCAATTGAGGAGAAGATGAGAGAGCACCACTTAAGATGGTTTGGGCATATCCAACGTAGGCCTTTGGATGCTCCAGTGAGAAGAAGTGACTCGTGCCAAGTTGATGGAGTAAAAAAAGGTAGGGGCAGACCGAAAACAACTTGGGCAGAAACAGTGAGGAAAGACTTGAAGGCTAGGAACATAACAGAGAACATGACCCTGGATAGGATAGAATGGAAGAAAATGATCCATGTAGACGAACCCAACTAGTGTCAGAGTTAGACTTGGTCAATTTGAGCCGGGTAGATCCTTTCACCTTCTTCATAAAAAATTTCTAAAGGATTCATTAGCTGACCCCAACTAGTTTGGGACAAAGGCTTAGTTGAGTTGAGTTGAGTTGAGTTGAGTTGTAGTGCTATGCAAAACTCCAAATCTTGGAAGAAATCAACACCCTACCCTTTCCTTTCCATTTCTTTGCTTGAGAAAACAACGATGAGGGATGTGATGTGGGCACATTGCACTGTGGTTTTCCCTAATGACAAATAAAAGTTATGATGCAATTACTATGGGATGTGGGAACCAATATTGTGAAGGGCTGTTTAGAATAAAACATAATAAAAAACGGACAAAGTAATGTCACAGCTTGCACAGAATGCTTGTATTTTGTCAAGAACATCTAAAACGGGCACGGCTTTCGCAAAATGTTTGTATTTTGTCATGAACAAATTCAAGACCCTTTTTGTGGAAAACAAAGAGGAAGAAGAGAAAAAAGTGAGATGATGTATGATGCTGTGTGACAGGATTACCAAGACCGTAAACCCCAAGAAGAGAATGTGAGTGACAAAGGAAATAGAAAGATGACTTTATTTTCATGGAAAAAAGAACGAAAAGGAACCCTAAACAAGCAACCATTACTCAAATATGGAAGAAAGGACAGATGGACAATGAATGTTTGACATTGCAAGATTCTTTTATGCTAATGGACTTACACTAGCAAACCCTTTTTTTCTATGCTATGATTGAATCCATTTGTAAGTTTAAAGATCTCAACTTACACGAGATGCGGAATAAAATCCTCTAAAGACCAATTGAAAAAATGATTGAAGATAATAAGGGTGGAAAAAAATGGGATACACCATCATGTCAGATGGTGGGAGATGGTGTTAATATATTGATTGCCAAATTCTTTGGTTAATAGTCCAATATGAACAATGTTTTGAGGCTCGTTAGATACGTCCAACAAGAAAATTTATTTATGCTTCTTGATACCATTGTAGTAGAAGAAAATGTTGCACAAGTTGTGACTGATAGTCTAATTGAATATGTGAAAGAACGGGAAATGCTAATGGAAAAGATCACAAAAATATTTTTGACTCCTTGTACATGTCACTATGCTTGGAATCAATGCTTGAAAGCACTGGAAAATTTCCAATTCCTTCTGAAACAGTTTCAAAGGTAAAGATGATTATCTTTTACATTTACAACACAGCTGGGTTTTGAATCTTCTGCAGCCACATGGAAGGGGATTTGTTGCCCCTCATTGTAACAAAAGATTTTCTACTTGTTCCTTGACGCTAATGAGTTTGAAATAACCTAAGGTGATATTGATGTCAATGTTCACCTCAGATTATTGGGAAAGAATCCCATTTTCAAAGGAAGTTGATAGGATGAAGGTTTGTGACATTGTGTTAATGGATCCTACATTTTGAACCTCTAAATACTGCTTGAAATGCCAGATCCGTTAGTTAAAGTCCTACACTTGTAGTCTCCAACGAGAGGCCAATAACAAGTTACATCTATATGAAGCTATGGACCGAGAAAAGGAAGGAATTGCAAAGAACATGCACGATGTGAGGATTGAGGAAGAGGTATAAGCCCATCTGGAACATTTTTTTATGAGCGTTGGAACCTACACCTCAATTGCACATTACATGCAAGTTGCAACAAGTTATTTCTAACATCCATGCTTCCGTCATGATGACTAATTTTTAGTAGCCAAGGGTTTTATGATTGGTTAGAAATATTGGTTCAAAATTCAAGACAACCGGTAAAATTGATATGCAAAGAGACATGTTTAAATAGGGGGAATAGGGGTTGTATTATATATACACTCAAATAGGGGGGAATAGAGTTGAATAAAAGAGGTTGAATGCCACTGTATTTGAAAATACGACCTTTATCTTCCAGGGGTTCATGCTAAGAGGGCAGATCTAGGATTTGATCAAATAGGGGAAATAGACGAATAAAAGAGGTTGAATGCCACAGTATTTGAAAAATACAACCTTCAACTTCGAGCGGTTCATGTTAAGGGAGCAGATCTAGGATTCGATCGAATTTCCTTAAAGGGCGTAGATTTTGAACTTTTGATGATGAATGGATAACCAAAAAGGCAAGATCTGAGCTTCCAGAGGGAACCACAAAGATGGACATGGGTAAATGCCTTATGGAGGAGGTAGCAAGAGATGGCACAAGCAACGGTTCTAGCAGTCGTTAGACTCAACAAAAGAAAAGTGTAAACTTCACTTATTCATTATGCTTTAATAGCAATATATTAATGAATTAGTTTCTATTATGCTTCTTACGTAAAGAAAATGTGAAATGATGAATGACGTATACGATACCCAATTATATTATAGAAACTTAACATGTGAAAGGGTAAAGAAAAAAAAACAGGAGAACGAGGAAGAAGAATTTGTTTCTTTAATAGAATTTGAAGAAGAAGACGAGGGCTTAGCTTAAATTGAGGCAAGCGACAGTGATGAAGGCAACGATGACAAGTTGCAGTTTTTATGATTTACGATTGATCTTTGAGACGGACTTGTAACATTTTCTTTCTGAGATGCTGGGGAATGAGTCAATTAGCTTGAATTACTGACAATGTAGTGGATATTTCAATGAATGGGTTTACATGGGAGATGGATTATTAGCCAATTTCTTGTTTTTCAGATTTGTTAATATTCTTTTGCATTTTTTCTGATCTTTTTATATAAATATGAATGAATCTTACAGTTTAATATCCAATATGATTCGACCCCTAGTTGATTTATGATTTGGTACTGAGTTTTTTTGGAAATTTATGATTCGGTACAGATTTTCAGAACATTTTCCACAAATACAAGTTAACAAGGCCAAGATACAGAGATAGAGGTTAGAAGAATTTAGAACACCACATACTGAGATGTAATAAAAAACAGGTGAACCGGTCATTTCTTATCTTGCACTATCAAACAAGACACCAACATCACGTCATATCAGCCACACAAACAGTAACTGACTAACACGATTAAACAACTAGATATTAGCACTAAATGAAAAGAGAAGAGCCAACTTAAAGCAGCTTACAGCTTTTTCTCGGGCACCGCCACCAAAGAAAGCAATGGATTCTGCATGAGTGCGGAGTCTTGCATGAGCGAACCTAATTAAATAAAATCACGTTAAGAAAAAATCGGCAGCAATATTACAACATGCAGAAGCCAAGAGGTTGTATGGGATGGACCTAAAGACTCCCTCGAGTTGTTGCTCTCTACTTGCAAGATCACCAAATTCAGGAGTAACGGTCCTCAGAAAACCCAGTCCAAGTAACATATAAGCATACAATATAGCCACTCCTCTTCGGCCTGTTAACAACTTCATTCTCCAAGTGAACCTACAATTATTCAATAATGAATAAGGTGCCTAGGAAAAGAAGAGGAATATAGCAGATATAAAGGTTCATCAAGATCTTGTATCAGCCAAATGCAAGCACAAGAAAAAGTTTGAGCATCACCAACAGGCATAGAAATCTCACCATAGAATGTCAACTGAAGGCTTTACCAATCCAGTAACCAATCCTGATAAATCGGCTGTCAATTTTTCCACATCATGTGTTATTCTCTGATCTGCATCAATATTTTTACCAGGAATTTGGAATACCTGGAAGAGATACATATTTGATATTTATTTAGCATAAATGATGAATTGATGATTTCTTTAGCTGTACAAAAGTAAAGTAGGCCTTAAAATACAGAAATGGTTTTAGTCGAGTCCTAAACCAAAAATGCCGAGTGAATGGAACTCCATATCATTTACACGTACTATAAAAGATATCTCAAACTGAGCCCTATCAAAAGAGTCACAAAGCCACAGGCAGTCCTTTGAAAATTCAGATAATGGATTAAAGCGTTGGCTGTTACTGGGATGCACTGATCCTTTATTGTAACAAACAGTTGAAGGGTACCTTGTAGAAAGCATTCTTTCTCAAATAGTTCTCCAGTAGATGTTGAGTCAAACGAATTCGCCACCCAAGGGCTAGCCTGGATTTTAAGTATCTGTAAAGCAATAACAACTGTTTTTAACTCTGCAAACCAGGAATAAAATATATCACATTTTCTTTTTTTAACCAAAAAAGGCATACATGTGTATAAGGCCATAAGTACAGTTAGCAACAATTTCACAGCAGATATGAGAAAGACAACATCCTAACATTCGGCGCAGCAGATATGTGAAAGACAATATCCCAACATTCGGGGGATTCAATCTAAAACTAAAATAAGATGAGGAATTAAACAGAAAATACATTAACAAATAGCCAAGTATAATTGTGGAAGATACATTATGGTTTTTTTCTGAATGGTGGAAGGTATATTATGTTAATACATCATGAGCATCTATAACTAACAGAAGATGAGGAATTAAACAGAAAATACATTAGGGAAGTGCAAAGAGTGCTTCTTATTTATTCTCTAAGGTGTTGGCTTTGGCTATCGTTTGAGCCAAGTCTCTTCCAAGTGTTCAATACTTCAATATTTGTCTCTGCCTATGATTTATGGCAGGGGTGGCGCGAGGTTTGTTTTAGCATAAAGAGCCAGCCAGTCGATTGTTCAGGTGTGGGAGCCTCCGTCTAGTGGTTTTTTAAAGTTCAACTTTGATGGTTCTAGACTCAGAAATCTGGGTCCAGTAGGTATTGGGAGAGTTCTTAGGGATGCCGAAGGAGGTGTGAGGTGGGCTTTTGCAGGCCCTATTGGTATAGCCGATTCTAATGCCGTGGAGGTGCGCGCCGTTCATAAAGGAATAAAGCTCATTGTGGGTGAGGATCTAAATAATGTAGTGGTTGAAGGGGACTCCTTGAACGTCATTCGATGGTTTTCTGGATCTTATCTATCCCCCGGGAAATTTGCAGCTTATTTCAATGAAATTAAAGACATTGTTGGCTCTTCGAGTATTTCATTTCGCCATATCAGGAGATCGGCTAATGGGGCGGCGGATAAACCAGCTAGGATTGGGGCTCAGTAAGAGGATTTTGAGATTTTTGACTTTCTTCCCCCATAATTTTGTCTTTTCCCTTTCTTTTAGTCTTATCCTTTGTATATTCTTACTCTCCTTTTATTGGACCATCTCGGTCTATTTTATTGAAGCAATTCACCATTTACCATTAAAAAAAAACTACATTAACAAATAGCCGAGTATGATTGAGTAAGATACATAATGTTATACATCATGGGCATGGAATTAGGAAATCATATGTAATGAGCAAATGCATATATAAAGATGTGACATACATATTAATATATTGACATTAACAAATGTATTATATATATATATGAGAGAACGGTTCCTACACATATGTGTAGATAAGTTATCTACACACTAGCTTAAAATACAGTGGGGGCCACATTATTTGGGTGATCCAAACCATTCATTTTTAAGGCCCTCACATAGATAGGGTGTCCACAAAAAATCAGATCCATAGGATCATCCTAACCATTCAAACTGTGGAGGCAAAAAAATGGACTAATTTGTGAAGGTTTAAAGACATCCATTTTACCTCCACAAATCGTAGGGTTGGGATGATCCTATGGATCTGATTTTTTGTAGACACCCTATCTATGTGAGGGCCTTTAAATGGATGGCTTGGATCACCCAAACAATGTAGGCCCCCACTGTATTTTAAGCTAGTGTGTAGAGAACTCTCTACACGTGTAGGAACCGTTTTCTATATATATATATATATATATATATATATATATATATATATATATATATATATATATATAT
The DNA here is from genome assembly GCF_043159265.1 of Tasmannia lanceolata. Lineage (NCBI taxonomy): Eukaryota > Viridiplantae > Streptophyta > Magnoliopsida > Canellales > Winteraceae > Tasmannia > Tasmannia lanceolata. The sequence continues at coordinate 41,267,622 of NW_027518689.1, forward strand.
ATAGAGAGAGAGAGAGAGAGAGAGAGAGAGAAAAGTGTTTCTAGTCCGGCCGACTAGAGATACCCATGTGTTTTTGGGTGGCGGACTAGAGAATGATCTCTAGTCGGTCGGACTAGAAACACTTTCCTCATATATATATATATATATATATATATATATATATATATATATATATATATATATATATATATATATATATATATATACACACACACACATATACATTAACAAATATAAACAAAGAGGGCGAGCCTTGGCGCAACGGTAAGGTTGCTCCATTGTGACCTAGTGGTCACAGGTTCGAGTCACGGAAACAGCCTCTTTGCAAAGCACAGGTAAGGCTGCATACATCTAGCCCTCCTCAGACCCCGAAATGGCAGGAGCCTCATGCACTGGGCCACCCTTTTTTTAACAAATATCCCAAATATGCCACAACAAATAGGTAAAAAGAAAATTAAAGTTGTAAATTGAATTGAAAAGGGCCAGAATACCAAACATGATATTTAACACAACGAATAAGCTACATTGTAGAGAACTAAACCAAGTGAGTGCATACATTTAGCTGAAGCATCATATTACATGTTATGAAATATTTGTCACCAAAATAAATTGTTTTGTACATCAATGAAATTTATAGGTAGAACAATGAAAATGGATTCATGGCTAAATTTTCCCTTCGATAAACATGAGAGATCTAATGGCACATCCAAAATACCTCACTTGAGTGAAGATAACCAGATAGAACACTCCTACACAATTCAATCCAATAACTAAGAAATAATGCAAAATACAACTGCCGACACGGTAAGTTATGGGGAAACTGCAAGATTTCTTTATCCTTGTCTTCTTTTGTCCAAAATACCTCTGGGAAAGCCAGGGGACTGAAAATCAAAATGGGTACAAACAGGTAGGCCGGATATTAGCCATAGAACTGAGCACACTGCAACTTAGATTATTGGACAAGAAAATCAAGAAAATGGAGTTACCTCAGTGAAGGTGCAACAACAGAGTTAGCAGCACTTTGAAGAACACTAATGAAAATTAATCGAATAAATGACGCCTTGTCCTGTTCCAAAACAAACTTTACGCTGGTCCCTGTAACAATTCCAGAAAATTACATGTCAAGAAGATCTCTTGATCTGTAACATTTTGGGGCCGTTCGGATATCAATATTTTAAAATCTTGGATTTCCACAAAATCATGGATGTGAATCGGGAGAAGAAGGAGACCGTATTGTGTTTTCTGATTTCTAGCCCATCTTTTCGTCGAGCAAGAGAGTAGGAGATCGTTCCGTGTTTCCATGTTTTAGAAATCTCGGGATGGAGGAGAGATTTCTAAAACCTGGATTTCTTACTTAAAATTCAGGATAATGGATAGTAAAATCCAGAATTTTACATCACTTCCAAACAAAAACCAGGATTCTAAAATCCACGTATTCAAACAGCCCCTTAGAGTAGATAATAAACTTGTATGCTTACCATTCAAAGAAGCAATGCGATCTGAGATCCATGTCCTAGACACAACAAGTAAAGAAACTGCAAATAACTGAGCACCCTGTTTGTCGAGCACTGTGGGCACCTGCAGAAGGAAGCAGTCACAAGGTAAAGCAAAGCACAAAGAAGAACTTGTCTTTCTTGATTATTGCGTAGTAAGAGAAAAGAAGTGAAGACTAATGTATCATATGCCAAACCATTTTGCATAAAACATCAGTCTTCACAGTGATTTGGGAGGGAATGGTAGAAAAGCAAAAGAGAAAACAAGTGAATCTATACTATTACCGATGTGAAGATAGTCTAGCTCATCAGTTAAAGCTTAAAGAAGTTAGTAATTCGTTTGAAGCACGGGCAGAACCGGAAGCGTCCCTTGTTTTCATTTGATGGCAAGAGGCGAATTGAAAGCTAAGCAGTGGTAATTCTAAAGATATGAAGGTTCAAAACTTTCCACTTTTTCTGTTCTATTGTCTGATTGTCTTTTTGCTTTTGGGGAGAAAAATGTATCAGAGGATGTTTCAATTGAGCTCTTAGACAATGAGGGCAAGGAGGGGTCTCCTGCCTCTTCAAACTATTGACAGACTTTTTGAGGACCACAGTTCTCCCATTCTTTCCCTGTTCTCAGGTTACCTGTTAAGATTCATCCTCCCTATGGTTAGGTGAAATCTTGCAGCTAGCTAACCTCATCGTTGGGGAATAGCACTAGCAGACCTCTGAGGACCTTGGTAGTGAACCTAATGGGATACAGAAGGCAATACTAAAACTGGTTAATGCTAGCAATGGTCATTCAGTCAATCCAGATGTGCTGAAGATGGGATTAGTTCTAGGGTTTGAATTTGCATGGAAGGAGAACCAGACAACCAAACTAAACAATCTAGAAAAAAGACACAACAAAGGGATACTGGAAGCAAAATTAGGGGGAGAGGGACAGCTTTGTGAACAGAAAGGTAGAAAGCAGCTAGAATATCGGGCATCAGACAAACTATCAAGGGAAGACGAATCAAAGGATGACCAAGGAGAGCAAGGGGAAGGAGGATCAATATCAAGATTCCAATGAAGACTGTGAATTGAAATATCAGAGGCTAGGGGCATAGGAAGAAGAAAGAGCAGTGACAAAGTCAAGCTTCAAAAGAATATTTTATATTTTAATAGTAGCAGAACCGAAAATGTAGTTTGTGAAAATGGCCTAAATAGATCAGCAACGAGGACGAACATTGTAATTATAAATGGACGGATCTGCGCTTAACTGGTTTGGTCGGCGACATCATTATAATGTGGAACAAGAAAAAAATCTGTGTTATGAAGTGATGGAAGGGAAATTCACGGTCTTGATAAAGTTCTCATCAATGGATGATAACTTTGACGGGGTTCTTATTGGGGTGCAAGGCCCTAATAGTCAAATACGTAGGGAAAGATTGTGGCTGAACTTTATGGGACTATAGGTAGTTGGCCCCTGCCACGGTGTATTTGGAGGCTTTTTACATATCACTTTGCCCATAAAAAGGATGTTAAGAGCAGGATAACATCTAACATAAGGAGACTAAGATTTTATCCATAGAAACAGGCTCATTGATCTCCCGTTCAGGGAGCTCAGTTACACTGGCAAACAAAGAACCAAAGCCTAAAAAAGTTTTTCAAAAGTATGTCAAAATGCATTGCCAAAATCATTTTCCTATCGCTCCTCAATCATGCTTTAGTCGGAGCGGGAAGGGTGCCATACTGCCATAGTCCATTCAAATTTGAGAATGCACAGTTGGAGATTAGGGGGTTCAGGAAGGTTGTGGAAGAATGGTGAAGAGAGATCCATGCGGCAATTGAAGGGTTTCTAGTTCATATCCAAGGTAAATAATAAAAAAGAAAATAAAGTGACGAGCAAAGCACTTTCATGTGGGATTGCTGCATAGTTGGAGACGTGGGGGTTCAAGAAGGCCGTGGCAGAATGGTGGAGAGATATCCATGAGGCGAGCGAAGGGTCTCTAGATTGTATCGAAGCTAAATATTACAAAACAAAAAAAATCCATGAGCAAAGAACTTTTTGGTGGGATCACTGCAGAAAAGGAGAGATTATCATCCACTTGAATTTCCAAATCCGGCTCACTCCCAGCTACGTGTCCTTTGGACCCTTCGCCTGCCAAGTCGGCTCAAGAAGTGAAAGTTGTGAGATAGAAGACCAAGCAAAAGGAACAGAATCCGGGATCAATCCATATGCGGCTTGCCTTTTACTACGCATTGTCAGTCCTTTGAGGGATAATCAATTATAGAACCACATATCTAAGAAAAGGAAATGGAGTGACAAGAAAGATAGTTCACTTCTAATAAGAGTACGGAAGTTAGATTACATCGAAAAATTAAAAGAAACAAGAATACTTTCAAAATAAGAGGAGGCGAGTAGGATCGAACTACAAAATGAATTCAAGGGCCTTCTGAGATGGGAGGAAATTAATTGGTGGTGAAAATCTAGTGTGACATGGAACAAGGGAGACATATTTTTCACCAAACAAATAAAGCAATGAGAAAGAACAAAATTCAATGCACAAATGATGGACTGGAGGGGAAAATTAAGTTGAGGAAGTCATCTCAAGGTTCTTTAAAAAACTCCCTAATAAGAGTGGGAACCTAATCAAGATGGTGTGGATTTCAAATCTTGTTAGGTATGGGAGTGACAAGGGAAATTGGTTGGAAAAAAATTTTGAGTGGGAGATTTGAAATTTTTAGCATTGAACAGGACAGATACCAATTCAGATGGAATCACAAGTGTTTCACAAAGATTTTTCAGAACTTCTTAAGGAATTGATGGTTGTATTTAACAAATTCTACCACCCTTATTTCGAAGAAAGGAGACGCAGTGAAAGCAAGAGATTATCACACATTTATGAACTTAAAAAATAGAGATTATCACACATTTTGGTCTGGCAAATAGTCAATACAAATCATGGGGAAGGTATTATTGATTAGACTAAGGTGGTGTTGTCGAAGATGATTGCTCCATTGCAAGGCATAGCATAGATAGAATGTTAATCGCCAGAGACCTCTGTCTCTCTCTCCCTGACTTCAATTAAATATAGAAGAGCCAAAAGGGAATGAGAACTGTCAGGGTCAGAATTTTTTTTTTTTAAAAAAAAAAAAGGCCTACTGGCTCCATAATAAGAGGGGAGTAGATTAGGAGGGTCTCTCTCTCTCTCTCTCTCTCTCTCTCTCTCTCACACACACACACACACACACACACACACACACACACACACACACACTCGTTTCTAGAAACCTTAAGAAGGGTGTTGTGGGTGTAGTGTAAAAAAATGACGATGCGAGCGTAAATAAAATACAAAAAAAATAATGTTTATTGCCAATGAATGCGATGAGGTAAGAATTGAGAAGTGAGACATCATCATTTGCAAGTGGACATGGAAAAAGCTTATGAAGTAATGATTCAAATAAGTATCAAGGAGAATACCCTGCGTAGAGTTACGGAAAAATGAGATAAATCCTTGCATCAGACCAACTAGTTGTTCACTCCTTATTGATGACAATCCAGCTAGCTTCGTTAATAGCTAAAGAGAGATTAGACAAGCAACTTTCTTTCTTACTTTGTTTTCATCGTGGTGGGGGTAAAGTAAAAGATAGAAGGCTAATCGAAGGATTTAAAGTAGGAATGTAACCACCATCTCTCTCCTTCAATTAACAGAAAATATCGTAATTTTGGTAGAGAGGATGAAGAAAGTTTGCAATCTTTGATCCACTTCTAGTTCGTATAAAGCAGTATCAGATTTTAGCATGTACTATGGGAGAAAGAAGATCGAAGGTTCTACCCGATGTTTTAGGGCGTAACCAAGCATCAATAGATCAACTATCTTGGCCTTCCTCTTGGGGTTGGTATTCCCTCCAAAGTCTTATTCGAAGGAGTAGTGACAAATAGTGGAAAAGAAGACGAGCATGTGGAAGAAAAATTATTCATCTTTTGGCGGAGGGATAGCACTCATAAAGGCATCTGCTGCAGAATTATACATCACATATTATGTCATTGTACCAGATTCCTGGAGCAGTAGCATCTAAGAAAGCTTCATATGGGAAGGGAATCATGAAATCAAGAAACTAGAGCACCTTATAATTGAAAGGGGTGGTGTAGGGGAAGTTAAGTTGAGAAATATGACCCTTTTAGGAAATGGTTTTCGAAATTTGATGAAGAATATGCCATCCAACCAAAAATTATCGAGCTTAAATATGGGATGGGTTGGTGTCAGTGGCTATGAGCCTATGACACCAAGATAAAAATACAGACACAAACACGGACATAGAAATGTAGATACGACTCGGCATTTTCCAAAGTGGAGGACAGATATCTGGATTACAGGTATCCCGTGCAATGAGATAAGAGAGAAGACATCTATAAAAAAAGAAATCATATTCTCCCGACGTTACAGTAAAAGGAGGATATAATAGAAGGTAAGGGCGCAACAGGCACTTGCATGTGTTAAGCACACGGAGTTCGTGACTAGGGAGAGAGTAAATCGTTTCCTTCTTTCGATCGTCTATAAGAGCCGTAAGCTCAATGGATGCAGGGGAGTCCGGAAAGTAGGGGATCAGTCTTCTTACTCAAAACATCCCAGTTAACACTTTTGTTGGTACGTATTTGAGTTTGTTTGCCTTTTCATGAACACCGTGATTGATGAGTTCATCAGCTATATTTAAGATACAGATTATGTTCATCATCGACAGGATTCCAAAGAATCAGCATTTCGAGAGCAAAGCGAGTCAAGTTAAAATAAAGAGTTAAGTCCGGCCAGCCTAACAAGTAAAAAAAAGTTTAAATTAGACATTGGAACTGATAATAAATTTAAAATAGCTTTAGTAAGACTCGAATACTCAAAGTTATAATTGTAAATAAAAGACACAAGCAAAAACCTTGAAAGTTAATTCGAATAGAGAGACATTTGTTTGACACAAGACAATTATTCGACCAGAGCATCCATGAAATATCTGTGAAGTATTTGGCTATCATGTCAGTCGGAAATGCTATGTTGGGCCTCTAGAAGCATGAGCATTATAGGTGAGAGTGGTCATGTAGGATCATTAAAAGTAGGAAATCAGAAGTATGGTAGTTGACTTCGTCATCAAATGTCAATTTTGAGTTGGGGTTCAGGTTTAGAATTGAAAAGGGTGAGGTCAAGGTTTTGGAATACAATTTACATGAGTTTAATTTTTCCAGCCAATATATGGGATAACTAGATTATTCCTCCCATAAATACCACCGAGCTAAACCTTGATGGGAGTTCCCATAGTTATCAAGGTCGGTTGACATTGAGAGAATATGTAAGGAACAACATGGGGAGATTGTCAAGGTTTATTCCAAACCTATTGTGATTACAGAGGGTTGACGTGACAGCCCCTTTAACCGCCCACCACATTTTCTAAAACTTGTCAAGTGGAAGGAGATTATTGACATCGTTTTTTTTTTTTTAAAATGGGTAATTCTAATTCCATACGATTATTGACATGGTTGCTTGGGTTAGAGAGTCTAAGGATTAACAAAGTTTGGAAATTCACGATCTTCATATTGACAAATGAGTTGAGCTTTTTATTTTATTTTTATTTTTTTTTATTATGTTCGATTCATCGGTCCTCTGATTATAGCTCTGCAGTTTTCATTTTCATTTTCAAAAAAGAAAAGAAAAAAACTATGCACTTTTCATTCCCTAGTAAATTTTCTACTTTGTCATTACTAAAATAGAAACAGAACTATTTCAGAAGCTCTGTCCATTTTCCAAACATCCGATGGGATATCTAGCTCTGTTCATTTTCCAAACATCCGATGGGATATCTACAAAGAGCTAAGATAAAAGACTTCCTTGAACTCCTGCATGGGAGCACTGTGGCTTTGGGGAGAGTGACAGGGGAGAGGACTTGTATGATCTTGACTGTAATAAGTAATGAACAGAACTATTTCAGCAGATCTGTCCATTTCCCAGTACACAAGGCATATCTACAAAGAGCTAAGATAAAAAGCTTCCTTGTACTCCTACATGGGCACATTGTGGTTTTGGTCCTTTTGGAGAGTAAACACTTCATTCGAAATCATTAGATTCCAAAGGTAGTAGTAAGGGTGATCCAAGCCACTCAGTTCATCAAAATATCAAATATGCCGCCTAAATATTTGGAATAATTGGAAGTTTACAGTACAATCTTTTTTCCATAAATTGCTTTAAAGATCTGGTAGAAAAATCCTTATTAGATTTTTTTTCTGAAGTGTAAATATAGAAGTAGCCTAATCTTATTCAGAGTATTATAGCTTCTAAAACAACTAATATCGGCCATTTTGAAAAGGTCAGATGTTATATTCCAACTCTTCCTTCCAAATCAGTCAAAACAAGAATACCCAACTTTAGACAACACTTACCAATACTTTAAACAACGCAGCTACTCTTAACGGCAATGCCCTTGGAGCATTCTGTAATTGTGGAAGAATGGCCGCTGGAACATTATGATCCCCTGGAGGAGACGTTGCTATTAACTTCGTTACATATGAATGCGCTTTGGAACTGGAGAAAGCAGTGTCCTGCCAAAAAAAAAATATATATATATATCTAACAGTGGCAACCACAGAAATCCCAGGACTCTCTAATATGAAAAGAGAAGAAATGCAATGCCTGAGACTTTATATTGGAAGCAAAAGCTCTTTGAACAGCCATGGCATCACTCTGGCGGACTGTTTCCGGCGACTTTAAGAGATGGGTCCCACCTTCAGTAGCTTCAGTAGGGACTGCTGACTCCTCCCTAATATTTTCAGAAAGGGTACAATTCATATGGCTATAGCTCAAATTAGAAATTGAAACAGAGCATACAAACAACCAACTAAATACAACCTCTTGTGGTGAACACTCCATCCACCTTCCCCATCCAAGGACAAAACCATGTCGTGAAATGCAACAAGTGCGGGACGATGTGATATGGTAATACATGAAGTCCCCATTGCTTGAACTTTAGCACAGAAGCGTTCCTCCATATCTGTTGTGACAGCACTGGTACACTCGTCAAGAATGGCAAACTTAGGTTTATGATAGAACAACCGGGCCATCCCCAATCTTTGTTGCTCTCCAAGAGAGAGTTCATCGCCCCAGTTTATTTCCTTGTCAAGTGGATAACGCTCCAACAAGTACTCAAGGTCAACCTGCCAAAAACACAAATATGCACTTTCACTTAAATCAATTGTAGAATGCAAGATTAATGATTGTAAATATTGAAAAAAAAAAAAATGAGTGACCAAGATAGGTACAAGGGAATGCATTACATTTTTCAAGAGCTCGACCATTCCACTATGTGTAAGTGGCTCTATCTCATCGTTTGTTGTAAGAGGATAAATTAATTGGTCACGAAGTGTTCCAACAGCCGTGTATGGTCTTTGTGGAACATAGAAAATCTCCTTATTGAGATCAGAACCAATCCCAGGTTTTACAATGTAGCCAGATACTAGTGGCCAGAGGCCTCCAAGAACTCGGAAGAGGGAGCTTTTGCCACTTCCATTAGGACCTTTTACAAGAAAAATAAGAAAAGATAGCTAAAATCAGAAGGTGTGTATGTTCACGGATTTGGTAATTGATATCATAGAGAATTGTAAAGGCGGACAATACAAAGTTACAAAGAGTTCCAGCTTGCAAGTTAAAAGGATAGGTCAAAGAAACGAAAATTTACTATATCAAACAAAAGGATTATATTATAAACAGTTAGGGCTCCCCACCAAAAAAAATGTCTAGACAATTAATGCATTTGTTAACCATCGCCCACCAAGAATTGGGATGCATTGGGTCCATGACCCACTAAAGCGCTCACTTTTCCCTTAGTAACCGTAGGGAGATTTCTTTTTTAATTATGTTTAATTAGCATTTATAGGTTATTTTAGTTGGGCATAAAAGGGTGATGGTTCTAGCTTAGGAAACCCAGGCCCCGATGGATTGGCAGTCCTTAGGAATTAATCAGGAGAGGTGATTTGGACTTTTTCAGGGCTGATTGGCATGGCAGATGCCAATGAGACAGAGGTGTGAGAAGCTCATCAACTCCAGCCAAGTGGTGGTGAAAAGAGATTCCCTACATGTCATTCGGTGGCTTAAAGGATCTCATAGACATCCATGGAGATTTGACCATTTTTTCGATGACATGAGAGATCGGGAAGGGTTTTACTCGATCGTATTCCATCATGTGAGGAGATACGCTAATGATGTGGCAGATTCCCTAGCTAGGGAGGGAATGTCTAAGAAGTCTTTGGCTTTGTTCGACTCACTCCCTCCTTGAGCTCTTTTTCTTTTTATCTTGTTTTCTAACGTTCTTTTTCATTTATGTTTGTCATGCTTGGTTGTATTGTTCTGACCACCTCGGTCTTTTTTAGTAATATATTTGCTACCATTGAAAAAAAAAGGGTAATGGTTTGTGTTATATATATATATATATATGAGGAAAATGATTGTGAGCTTGAAGCTCATATAGCTTATATGAGCTTGAGGGCCCAAACACATGGGTCCCACATTTTTTGTGGTGATCCAAACCATACATTTGCAAGGCCCCATCATAGATAGGGTGTGTACCAAAAATCAACTCCATTGGATCATCCTAACCCCTCCAAAAGCAGAGGGCAAAAATGGGCAGATTTGTGGCAAACGGTGTCTGTCCATTTTGCCCTCCACTTTTGGATGAGTTAGGATGATCCTATGGAGCTGATTTTTTGTACACATCCTATCTATGTAAGGGCCTTTCAAATGAATGCTTTGGATCATCCTAACAATGTGGGCCCACATGTGTTTGGGCTCTCAAGCTCATATAAGCTATATGAGCTTCAAGCTCACAATCATTTTCCTCTATAATTTTCCTCTACATATATATATATATATATATATATATATATATATATATATATATATATATATATATATATATATATATAAGGAAAAGGATTGTACGCTCGAGTGTACCTAACCTTAGGTACGCTTGAGTGCCAAATCACATGGGTCCCACATTTTTTTTGGTCATCTAAACCATTCATTTGCAAGGCCCCATCATAGATAGGGTGTGTACCAAAAATCAGCACCATTGAATCATCCTAACCCCCCCTCCAAAACTGGAGGGCAAAATGGGCAGATTTGTAGACAAACAGTGTCTGTCCATTTTGACCTCCACAAATGGATGGGTAAGGATGATCCTATGGAGCTGATTTCTAGTATGCACCCTATCTATGATGGGGCCTTGCAAATGAATGGTTTAGATGACCAAAACAAATGTGGGACCCATGTGATTTGGCACTCGAGCGTACCTAAGGTTAGGTACACTCGAGCGTACAATCCTTTTCCTCTATATATATATATATATATATATATATATATATATATATATATATATATATATATATATATACACTAGTAAGAAACCCCGTGCGAGAAAGAAAAATCAATGGGAAATGAAGAGAAGCATTAAAAATTTTAGAATAGAAAAATTAATTAAGGAAAACATGGAAAAGAAAACCTCTGTTAAAATTTTGAAAACGTGAAAAAGAAAAAGCTTCTTCAAAATATAGTTCATGGGATAAAATTGTTCATGGTACAAATGTAAATAGCATTCAAGAAATAAACTTAGTTGATGTTTATACCTCACAAAATTGAAAAAGGAATTCATCCATATAGATTAGTGTGAGATATTATTGCGAGAAATAAATTTGTAATAATACGTAATAATTTGGTCAGAGAAGCTATAGAAACAAAGAGAATAATAAGATTTAAAAAAATAATAATAATAATAAGGTTTCATATAACATACGCCATCAAGCCCACAAAGCGAATTGATCTGAAGAGATACAAAATAATTATACACTTATAAACATCTAGCAATGTTTATGAATCTAGTTACAGCTCTAAGTTCAAAACTTGTTGGGCTTTTTACACTTCAAATATGCAAGAAAGTAAATGTGAGTACCTTGATGGAAGAAAATAAGTAATTCTCAAATGAAAAGCATTTTTTGCAGTGTAATATATTAAAAAAATCTCCATGTGATGGAAAAGAGGCTGATAGAATCGACAATGAACTACATTCAATATTCATTGTAATATGTTAAAAATCTCCATGGCAAAGGAATGTGGTTCATAGAAACGACAAAGTTGAACTAAGACCTGCATTAAATCTTATCTTCATGGGTAATGGCAGAACCATCCAGGAAAAAAAAAAAAAAAAACATGATGGCTTGCCAAAAAAAGAAAAGAACAGAAAAGACCAATGGTGCCCAAATTTGCGATGCATTAAAAAAAGTTTCTGACTGATTATTGGACTCAAGATTAAACTTAAATTTCAGTCCAATAATCAGTTTTGGACTCGCACTCAGTTCTCAAAATTCAAAGCAAACATTGTAAACGTAATTTTGAGTCCAATAATAATCAGTTTCCGACTCACAACCGGCAATTAAAATTCAAAACAAATAGGGTAAATGTAATTTTGAGTCACATAATCAGTTCAGGACTCTCAATCTGTTATGAACTCAAAAACAACAGGGCCTTAGTAGGAGCAACCGCTCTTACCCATGTTTGAAAAAGCCATATCAACTACAAAATGTTAACATGGGCCTTTTAAGTTTCACAACCATTCCAATATCCAAAAATCTATATAACAAAAGGAAAGAAAAACAGAAGGGAGGAAAATGAAAGAATGAGATTCAATGTGTTTAAAAGTCTACATTTGTGAAAATTTATCACTAAGTTTTTAGCTTTGTTGGATTTGGAGTACGTAATTACAAAGAGTCAAGCGTACAACAGAGTAAGAAGGGCTGTTATCTAAATATGGTAGTGCGGATCGAATAACATAACAGTCACAGGAATGAAGGGTCGAATAACATAACAGTCACAGGAATGAAACGAACTAAGCATATCTTACACATCCGAACTTTTAATAAAGACAACCTGATAGATGAATTGAAGGCCTGAATTTGCAAGGAATATCTTGCCCAAGTACTTCAAGCACAACAATTTTTCAAGGTTTGTTAGGAAGCTCAATACCTATGAAAGAATCCTTCATAACTTTGCATTTTTTGAATTGTTCTTCTTTCATTGATTTCGTACCTACTAATAGGTGTTGAGTGTCAGTTCAGTTTGTTTGTTTTGTTTTTTTTCTTCTTTGTTCTTATTTTTTTTTGTTTTTGTTTAATTCTTTCAACAATAAAAAAAAGGAAACGCTCAAAAGTAAATGTAGTCAAAAGCGAAACAAAATGGACATTTCCCAAAAAAACTCTTAACTACTTCCATTTTATTGTACATTGAGGGGAAAAATAGATATAATCGGTCAATGGTACTACTTAGAAATCGACATTCAAAAGATTTTCACATGAATAATTATTGCATATCATATACATTTATCCAAACAAAACTGACGGAGAGAACTTCCAGCAAAGAAAAATACAGAGCATTGATGCTAGTGTAAAATGAAGTATTGAAGCAACCGTATTCAAGAAATAGAAAGACAACTATGAGCACGAGTTATAATCAATGCTTGAAACATTTACCCAAAGAAAACAACAATTTCTCCTAACAACGCAAATTATCACTAAGGATTGTTTATTCCACTATCTCAAAGCTCTACTAATGCAAACACACATCTTTATGGGTAATGGCAGAACCATCCGAAAATAAAAAGAGAGAAGAAAACGATGACTTGCCCTGAAAAAGAAAAGAAAAGACCAAAGATGCCCAAATTTGTGATGCATCAAAAAAGTCCCTAACTAATCATGGGATTCAAGATTAAACTTAAATTTGAGTCAAATAATCAATTTCAGACTCAAATTTTAGTGTAAATGTAATTTTGTGTCCAATAATAATCAGTTTCGGACTTATAATCGGTTCTCAAAGTCCAAAACAAACAGGGTAAATGTAATTTTGAGTCCAACAATCAGTTTGGGACTCACAATATGATCTGAATATTCAAAGCAGAGAGGGCCCTAGTAGAAGCAATCTCTCTGAACCCTCTGTTGTGGATTCCAGGGCTGTGGCAGTTAATAAATGTAGAAAAATCAGAGGCCCCATGAAGGGAAACAGAATATCTGGCCAAAATCGGTTTCAGACCAAACCATGTTAATGCAAAATATTGAAATGATGATAACCTTTCATGAATACTAAATAATTAAGATTCCAACTGCACTGACTCTGATGTGAAAAGGAACAAAAACAAAAGCAACAAATCACTGCCACTATGTAATCCCAGCTACAAAATAGGAACAAAATCTCGAAAATGGGAATAACTATAAAAATGTAACCTTTGCAAAGGCAAACAATGAATGAAATTATAGCCACCAAGATCCCATTTACTAAAGCACTACTGATCTACTATAATTTGGTGGTCAATATACAACGATTAAAAAATATTGAAAAAGGGGGTAGGAGAACACTAAGAACAGACCTTTTTGAAACAACAAAGAAACATAAACACTGAAAGCTAAATAAGCATGAATAGCACCTACATCAGGAAAGTAGGTTATTCAGAAGGGAAAAAAGCCAATAAGACCCGGAAATTTCATGTAGGTTGTCTATTCGACCAACAAAGACATCAATGAGAGAGAGAGAGAGAGAGAGAGAGAGAGAGCAAAAAGTTGATTCTTGTACAGACCATCGCAGAACCATGAGATAATCAAAGAAACTATGAAATTATCAATGAAGACACCCAAATCAAAGTAAGCCATATAAAGAAACATACATATAACATAAAAAGATTAAAGAGCCAATATAAAAGAGCATAAATATATAGCCATTCTCATGTTATTTTACGAAATTGAGTAGGAAATCATAATTCATGGAAAGGAATTCATTGCACATGAAAAGTTAAAATGATAAAAATGAGAAGAAACAACAGGAAAAAATAGTAATAATAAAAATGAAACAAAACATGATAAATAAGTATGCATGAGCAGTAAAAACCTACATCAACAAAATATATTCATCAAAAGGGAAAAAAGATTGTAATACACTAAAGCTCTTATAAGGTGATCAATTCGACACACAAACAGCAATTTTTACCAAAATTGAAAAGAACAAAAGAATTAATCCATGAAAATTGACTCTGAAAGTGAGTTGCTTTCGGTTCCCTATCTTTCAACAAATAGAGAGGAAAGTTGGGTACACACGGCGAAGACGATGAAAACACAGAGAGAGAGAGAGAGAGAGACGGGTAGGGTTTGCGATGGTAGTGAAGGTTAGGTTTAGGGTTTGGGTTGTGGTGAGTTTGAGAGTGATGTGATGATGGGATTGTAAAGATACAAAGATATAAAAAATAAAGATGGATCCATGACAGTCGTTGGAAACCCTAGCCTTTTTTCCGTCTTCTTCTCTTTGTTCTGCGGAGAGAGAGACGTGCTGAGGCTGAAGAACACGTATATCGAGAAGGAAACGACACGGAAGGAGGAAATTCGGAAATTTTAGAAAGGGTGGGATGGTAAAAACATATGAGGGAAGAAAAATGAGAGATGTGTTAAATCCACAGAGTTTACAAATAAATCAAATAAATACAACATTTTCTCTTCTGATATATATATATATATATATATTCATGAACATTTTGAGGGTAAAGGATCGAGGCGTTTGACTTATTTATTAAGAGAGTCGAAGGAGTAAGCGGGTTCAATCTTCCAGGGTCGAGGCACTAGGGATTTTATTAAAAGAGTACAGGTTGTACTTTCATATAAAAAAGTTAAGAAGAAAACACGTTTAAAGAGAAAATATACTGGATTCACATTTTAAAAGAGCATCGGATGAGTCGGATTCAACCGAAAAAACAGGATTCGTGCGGGACACGGCTATTACAAGAATCCGGGTGTCTCCCACGTGAATCCATGTTCGATTAGCGTGTGGAAGCGTGTCGACACGCATTTGGCTTTTTTATTTTTTATTTATTTATTTTTTTTTTTTTTTGGGGGGGGGGGGCCAAAGAATCCATGCAACATAGGGTTTGAAAGTCATCTCGGACTGACATTAGTGTGTACATTCCTTCCTGAGACGGCATCAATTGATATCGGAGTCTAGGATAGGCTGAAATTTTGTAGAGGGGATAGTCAAAACCCTCCCTCTGATGATAGCACTCAAAGCATATGAGGATCTGGAATCTAACCCTTTTTTTATTGCGCTCCCCATGCTGAGCCACATAAGGAGGAAATCTCAGATTGCCCAAGTCATGGAAAGCGGCATTAGAGATTTTGATATGAAGGTTGATAACCCTGATTTCAAGGGAAGTCACCTACCTAAGGATGTTATTGATTGGTTGAACCTTGTAGAACAAGTGTTCAGCTATAAAGATGTGTCAGACCATAAAAAAGTGAATAAAAATGGGATGAGTATGAGTATTTTGCATGTCACAAAACAAGAAATACAGTGAAAAACTAAGATCTCATCTTAAAGAGTTATGAGAAGCCTATAAACGCCAATAAAATCCCATTCTTTGCCCCGATCCTCAACTCTCATGAAGAAGAATTTCGGAGAACTTGATCACCATCTTGAGACAGAAACTGGAAGCAAAGAGTGAATTAATTGGGTTTACAAGCATATCTCGAGACGGTCCTATTCTATTGATTTGTGCAAGCCATGATCTATAATTATCAAATACTATACAAAAGTAGCATTACAGCTGCCAGTTTAGCTCCTACATAAACACTAAGAGCACATATTTTAAAATCATTGCCCAAATCTTGATATCATACAAGGACATAGAAATAAGAACGAAATAAGGCTTAATCGAGTCTCTTGAGCGAAATTACCAGTAATCAACAGATTAGATCCTGGCTCAACCTTAAGGGTCAAATCTCTCACCAACACATTACCTGTTACAGGTGTAACTACCTAGAAACACATTCTGATTGTTAGAAATAAAGAGTTTGATACTATTCAAAATAATAATAATAATAATAAAGAGTTTGAAATCTAATCCAAATCAAAGGAAAAAAAATCAATTGAATTAAGTACCTTGACACCGGAAAACTCAATAAAGTCAGCTTCGCTAACATAATTCCTACATGCGTCAGATTGTATAGAATATTTTTCAGGAACACCACTTAGCTCTCTTGATATGAGCAGTAATTCATGGATGCGGTTGGCATAACCACTGTCAATCAGAAGAAAAAAATTAGAAAAAAAATGCTCACAAAGCAACAAATCGCTGTGACAAAAAGTTAAATCCTTTCAAATATTAATATCCAAGACCTTTTCCAAGCCTATAAAAGAGAAGGAAGAAAGTATGCAACAATATACAACTATAACAAATATTAACAGCTATGGATATAAATGTAACATATTCAATAAGTGAAAATTTTTAATGTTTGTAAACAAGTACAGAACACAACAAACAAAACAATGACTGGAAAATCAAGTCAAGCAATGATATTTATATAAAAAGATCTAGGATGCTGAAACTAGAAAAGGAAAAGAATCACTTGCTGCCATGTTCCTTAATACCCCTAGAAACTGGGTCCACTTTTTTCTTGATGCGCTCATGCGCCCTGAGGAGCTCTAGCATGCCATAGAGCAACATTCAGACTACCTACACAATGGAAGGCCCTTCTTGGATGCATGTATTTGCCCAATTCCTATTGCCACAGACCTTACCTACAAAACCCTATTGGCCCCTTGGACACACCCAACCAACCATGGTTCATTCTCACGTTCACTTGTATTATTATTGTTAGAAACTTACCAACTTCTCCAAAAGCTTATGCTTTTGGAGAAGTTGGTAAGTTAACATGGTATCGAAGTTGGTAAGTTAACATGGTATCGAAGTTGGTAAGTTAACATGGTATCAGAGCCAAAGGTCTCGAGTTCAAACCTCCCGGTTAGCAAAAATCCACATGCGATGGTTGGCCCAAAGTGGGACCACATGTGCCACGTGTTTGCCAAGTAGGCCACACATACGGGGGAGTGTTAAAAAGTATAAAAAATAAATAACGCCTTTCTCCAACAGCTTATTGGCTTTTGGACGTGTGGCCCACTTGGCAAACACGTGGCACATGTGGTCCCACTTTGGGCCGACCATCGCATGTGGATTTTTGCTATCCGGGAGAGGTTTGAACTCGAGACCTTTGGCTCTGATTCCATGTTAGAAACTTACCAACTTCTCCAAAAGCTTAAGCTTTTAGAGAAGTTGGTAAGTTAACAATTATTAAGAATTATTTTGGATAATATGACTTCATAATGTTGATTAAGAAACATAAACTTAAATTTCTAATAATGATTCCTTGGTTTTGTTAACTTTTTCAGCATGAAGTTGCTGTATGAAACATCCTTGCACAAAAAAGAACTCTCAACTAATGAAGTGGCTTAGAAAAGCAAGTCAACGGATCTTTCAAACAAGAGAAAATTTTAATATTGCTGATACTGGAAAAGAAAAGCAGTGTGTTAAGAATAAAAAAACTCAATTTCCTTAAAATTATAATAATTGTTAAAAAGTGAAAAATGAATCCTAAATATTTGAAAAATGGATATAGTACCCCGTGGTCATATTAAATTTGATTTGACCTTGATTCTTTTATAAAATTAATATTTAATTGTAAATTCCTTTTAATAACCAAATTTATCAATATTATGGTTGCTATATTGTTCAAAGATTACCAATATTTTCATAAAATAATAAACAATGCTTCTAAATAATTGCAGACTTTTCCCAAAAGGGTCCAGATCCAGACAAATATTTTTTTCAGTTCTCAAAAACCAAATATGAGAAGAAGCTACCAAAATGATGACCACTGTCTGCTGGTGCAGGACTAAAGCAGACCACATATCCAATTTTACCAAGTGTGTAGGACCATGATCGGATCTACCCACAATACAACGCCGATCTAAGTAAAAACTCGTTGCCACTTAAAACAAACATATCATTGTGCCTTATGAATCACCAGACAACAAAATGAATGAAAGTGGCAACTCATTATTATCTCAAGTACTAAACCTAGAAGACTATGTAGAAAAATGCATCTAAGAAAATTAGTCAAGATTACATACACCCAGTACACTTGGGAAAGCTCCTCGGGTGGAAGATTCTACGCATCTGGGCTTGCAAAAGCAGGTCAAAGTTAACCACAACATCCTAGTTGTACAAGGTCATGTGTGGATTCTGATAACTAAAACAGTCATTTTGATCCACTAAAAAAAAAGTCATTTCACATCCCCAAGTATGTAAACTAGTTTGAGACTAGCCACAATTACTTCTAGAAGGGAACATCTAACCATTTGTCAAACCAAAGTTATGGTGGAAGATCCTATCCATCTCAACTTGCGAAAAGCAGCCAGATTTGCATTGTAGAAAGTTAATAACCACGACATACTAGCAGTACCCAAGGTTTTAAATTAAGTATTTTGTTTCGCTCAGCACGGAAAACGGAAACATTTCGGGGTTTCGGTTGGAAATTCCAGTGGAAATAATTTAAAATCACGGAAACATATGGAAACATATGCAAATGATGAACATTTAAGATGAAACATTGGGAAACACTAGAAAAAGCACAAATACATAATTAGGAACTATAACATAAGCAAGAAACGAATAGAGGGCGAGCCTTGGCGCAACGGTAAGGTTGCTCTATTGTGACCTGGTGGTCATGGGTTCGAGTCACGGAAACAGCCTCTCTGTAAATCAGGGGTAAGGCTGCGTACATCTAGCTCTCCCCAGACCCCGCATTGGCGGGAGCCTCGTGCACTGGGCTGCCCCTCTTTTTTAACATAAGCAAGAAACCCATCCATAATGGCTTAATCACGTCGAGCACCCACTGGCATGCGTTGTCGCACATGTTTTGAAAAGTAAAGTCAATAGAGAAGTACAATGTAAGGAAGTATAAGACAAAACAATGACAATCTTAGCATCCCTCCAAGGACCCCAATTTTATGTCAATACCACATAGAGTAATGAGATAATATTGGTCCCATGTCGATTTGACATCCAATGCATACGATAAGGTTACATTGTTGTGCAGTCCAATGATGCTGCCTACAAAATAGCATTTTCTTTATTTATGAAATGAAATGAAATATAAAGTAAAATTGCATAAAAAAACATTTCCCCTTTTTGTGATAAGTTAGAGACTCATCACTTGTATGATGCATAGGTTTTGAAATTTGAAATTCCCACGAGTCACATTGAAAGAAAAGTGGTCCTGCCTTCGATTCAACTAGGATGTGCACACAAGGCATGCTCAACTCAACTCACTCGGCTCAACAAAGCCTTTGTCCCAAACTAGTTGAGGTCGGCTAAATGAATCCTTTGGAAAAATTTCATGAAGAAGGTGAAAGGAATCTACCCAGCTCTAATCCTGGCTCTAGTTGGGTTCTTCTATGTGGATCATTTTCTTCCATTCTATCCTATCCAAGCCTCCAAGGTCATGTCCTCTGTTATGTTCCTAGCCATCAAGTCTTTCCTTACTGTTTCTACCTTTGCATTTGGTATTGACACTATTTTTTACACCATTTTCATCTGAATGGAAATTTATCTATAAATGCAACAAATCTGTGAAACAACCAGTTACTCCAAAAGCTTAAGCTGTTGGGGAAGGTGTTATTTAATCTTTTATACTTTAACACTCCCCCTCACATGTGGCCCCTCTTTCTAGGGTTGGCCTACACGTGGCACATGTGGCCCCTCTTTTGGGTTTGGCCATTGCATGTGGATTTTTGCCATCCAAGAGATTTGAACTCGGTACCTTTGGCTCTGATACCATGTGAAACAACCAACTACTCCAAAAGCATAAGCTGTTGAAGAAGGAGTTATTTAATCTTTTATACTTTAACAAAATCAAAGGCTGAAAAACATAGCCATAGTAAAAACTAGAAAAGTTCCAAACTGAAAAAAGGCCTTCATAAAAGAATCAAAGATACATGTTTTAAGGAAAACAATTCCAAACTTTCAGGATTTTTCAAAAACAAGGTTTTCCAGAAAAAATTTCAAACTTTTTAAGGTTTTCAAAATAGGATTTTCCAAAAACGATTCCATGGGAAACAAGAAAAAACAAATTACTTTGATTTGCAGGGGTTTTTTCGATTTACAGCAGATTATGGCAGGATTTTTTTGTTTTGAGAAAAAAGCAGCTTCATACTCTATAAATCAGAACATATTTCCATTTTTTGTCGTTTTTATCATTTCGGTCAAAATTGACCGAAATAATGAAGTGGAATGAATCCATTGATATTTTGTTTCGGTGGGGATGGAAACGGAAATATTCCGGGTGTTTCGTATCAGTTTCTGTGGAAATAATGAAGTGGAACAAATCCATTGATATTTTGTTCAGCTGGGATGGACACGAAAACATTTCAGTCGTTTCGTGTCAGTTTCGGTGGGAATTTAAAACCATGGCATTACCCAAGGTCATGTCGTGTGTCAATTCTGAAAACTAAAACCAGTCATTTTGCATGCCCCAAGTATATAAACTAGTTTTAGACAAGCTACAGTATTTCTTGATGGGTACTTGAGTGATGTCCCAATACATCAAACACTGAGTGTTTGAGATGCAACCTCGAGGCATATAGTCCTTTGAAGCACAGGCATCGAACCCATGAGGTGTAATGGGGCACAAGGGAGTGTGCCATGTCTGAGGCATGTGCTCAAATACGATCATGAAATTGTGATGTTAGAGATTCAAGGTTTTCTAAAAGCGCAAGCGCGCGCGCGCGCGAGAGAGAGAGAGAGAGAGAGAGATTCATTGTTTTCTTTGTAAGCCCAATGGTTCTCACCTTGGCAATCTTCTATGTTTTGATGATTCCAAACACAAGTTGAATTGTGTTGTATTTCTAACGTGTTTGATGTTTAAGTGCATGTAATGAAGAATCAAGCATTTCAAACACTTAGATCAAGGAAAACGGCATGGATCGAGGCTTGTACATCCTTGAACACCATTTAAAGCCAAAGGACGATGAAGGCTTGGAGTATTCAAGGAGAGATCTTGAAGAGCCAAAGAAATGGAGGTGATCCATGCAAGAGTTCAAGACTTGAAGATGTGCCTAAAAAGAAGAAGATTTGAAGGCTTAAGTCTTGTGTTAGATTGTAAATCTAATCCCTATTAGGTACCCCACTTAGAGGCATAATTAAGTTAATCTCACACACCCTAAATAAACAAGTGATTGTACTTGTGGAGTTCCAACACCTTGGAACCCTCATAGCAATCCCATCTTGATTGAGAACTGGAAGCCCAAAAACAGAATTGAAAATCTGCTCTGCATAGGCTTCTCGGAACTCCGAGAGGTTTTCTCGGAACTCCGAGAATTCTCGGAACTCCGAGAATTATTCTCGGAACTCCGAGAAATGGTCCAGTAGACTTTTTCCAATTTCTGTGTGGCTTCTCGGAACTCCGAGATTTTTTCTCGGAACTCCGAGAATTATTCTCGGAACTCCGAGAACACTCCAACGGTCTGAAAAAGAGCCATTTGGAATTTTGCTGGAATTACGACAATGCCCCTGTAACGGCCATATTTGGGTTTTCCCTATATATATGTGTCCTCTATGCCTTAGAATACAGCTCTCTGATTACTAAACATGTTCTAAACACATTAGAGAGTGGTAATCACCCTTGTGCCTCAATTTGGGATATCTAGAGGGATTAGACCTAGGCTTGAATTTGTATATCATTTCAAAGAGTGGAATTTGTGTGAGCTTGAGAGCTATCTACCCTTGAAGAGGGAAGTTGTATTTTCTATTTTCTTTGATTGTATTTGGGCGAGTGCGAAGGGACGCGGAGCCATCCCAAGGGCGAGTGTTCGGAGAAGCAGAGCCCTCTCTCCGTGGTGAGGATTGCCACCAAGGTTAAAGCGATTGTAATCGGCACCGATCTTCGCCGTGGTTAAGAAGATCAAATAGTGAAGCCATCAACGGGTTTGGTTGGTGGAGTGGAGTAGGCCTCGTGTGATTGAGGACCGAACCACTTTAAATCTCGGGTGCACTCTCTCTTGTCTCTTGCTTTATATTTGCATTGCACTTTAGTTTTAACTCACGTGCTAAAATTGTTTTATTCTTTGATCTCTTAATCCTTGATTTTGGAGAGCTTAAAATTTTCAAAAGGCAAAATTTTATTGGTATCAACCTAATCTCGTTTTAGGTCGCCGATTGGGCCCACCCTTGAAATTTCATTCTTTTATTTTCTTAGTTTCTATCACTATTAAACTTAACATATTCTAATGTTTTAAGTTAAGCTAAAGGGCCTATGTAAAGCTATTTTTCAAGGGAAGCTCTTTCATTTGAGATTTAGAGAAGATTTGTGGTTCACGGTGAGAGGCTTCAAGGTTTTGGAAAAATGATTATTTTCACAACAACTCTGCAATTGTTGATCAAGATCAAAATCGAACATATTTGGGTGATCATTTCTTCAAGATCTATCATTTAAAGTAGAAATCTTCTATTCTCATTGTTAAAGTATAAAAGGTTTAATAACACCTTCAAACAGCTTAAGGTTTTGGAGAACTGTTTGCTTCAGATGGTATCAGAGCAAAGGTCCAGTTCAAACCTCCTTGATAGCCAAAATCCACATGCAATGGCCAGACCCAAAAGAGGGGCCACATGTGCCAATTGTAGGCCAACCCTAAAAAGAGGGGCCACACGTGAGGGGGAGTGTTAAAGTATAAAAGATTTAATAACGCCTTCTCAAACAGCTTAAGCTTTTGGAGTAACTGGTTGTTTCACACTCATCATTTTTCTTTCCGCCATCAATATATTAAAAACAATCATTTTATCCATTTTGGGGTGTTGCTTTGAACTGCTATTGAGTTATTGAGTTGTTTTGGAATATGGAGAGTATCATACAGTTTTACTTTTTCGGCTATCATTCCTAATTTTTTCTGTTTCTATTTTCCATTCTGCAATTTTGAATTTCAAATATCAGGAAATTTGTGAGTCTTACATCTCGCCTTAAAGGAGTTTTGAATACCTTCGCACGTCCGCCTTTAAAAACACCGCTCATTAATTAGCAAAGAATAACTAACTATATATACGACCTACATGGTCAATGGAGTAAGTACTCAACTCAACTCAACTAAGCCTTTGTCCCAAACTAGTTGGGGTTGGCTAGGTCAATGGAGGAAGTAACTGGTAGAAAAACAAAGGAAATTAACCTTCTGAAAGCCACAACTTTATACAAAACAACAGGTTCTCGAAGGTGATAATGTGCCATTGTAAGAAGCGATCGAGCAAGTGGCTAAGTTGATTTGCTTAAGTGGGAAGCGATGCAACTTAGCCCATAGTCATGAAGTAGTCCTCATTTTTGGTTCACTGGAATAAAATATTAAAACCTCCAATATCAAACTGAATGGAAAAGTAGAAACAGACTGAACAGAGAATGGCCTCTAACATGGAAGATAACCCCTACAACCATCAATCATAGCCAACCCTACAAACAGAGAATGGCCTCTAACATGGAAGATAACCCCCACAACCATCAAACATCATAGCCAATCCTACTCTCTAAAAACACTAGAATATTCAAGGTTCTGAAAATCGGAATCGAATCATGAATCGTAACAGGGTTCGAATCGTATCAGATCATAAATCGGAAGATTTTTTCAGATTTATATATATATATATATATATATATATATATATGAGAAAACGGTTCCTACACATATGTGTAGAGAGTTCTCTACACACTAGCTTAAAATACGGTGGGGGCCCACATTGTTTGGGTGATCCAAGCCATCCATTTAAAAGGCCATCACATAAATAGGGTGTCTACAAAAAATCAGATCCATAGGATCATCCCAACCCTACGATTTGTGGAGGTAAAATGGATGTCTTTAAACCTTCACAAATTAGTCCAATTTTTGCCTCCACAGTTCGAATGGTTAGGATGATCATATGGATCTGACTTTTTGTGGACACCCTATCTATGTGAGGGCCTTAAAAATGAATGGTTTGGATCACCCAAATAATGTGGCCCCCACTATATTTTAAGCTAGTGTGTAGATAACTTATCTACACGTGTGTAGGAATCGTTTTCTCATTTCTCTCTCTCTCTCTCTCTCTCTCTCTCTCTCTCTCTCTCTCTCTATATATATATATATATATATATATATATATATATATATATATGTGAGACATTATTAAAAATATATAAAAAGGTAAAAAAAAAGAATAAAATGAGTAATTATCTATTTTCCATTTGAAACTATTAAATTACATATAAAATTCCATGATTAATAATCCGAAGCACAGACCATATTCATCGCACAATGAATTAGTAAACAAGGCACAAACTATATTCATCATATAATAAATCATTATATAATTTATCACAACGGTAAACAAAGCACATACTCAAATCTATAATAATCATCATACAAAGAAATGTCAACAATAAACAAAGCAGTTTGAAATGATTTTCATTTTGAAATCACAATCATTTCTCAAAATCCAAAATAGACAGAATCGTAAAAATCGCACGATTCAAAGTCGAATCGTACTTGAATCATAAGATTTTTACGAAAAAGATTCTTTGTCCGATTTGAATCGTTCAACCCACGAATCAATTTGAATCGTAAGATTTAACAACAGATAGTATATTCACTAAATACTCATCTTCCAGCCGAAACAATAAAAAAGTCAAACAGACTCAAACATAGATGTCGCACCATATACATAGACAATTGCCATTTTGAGGCTAAATCAAAACAAATTTCCAGAGTTACTATGTTACAATTGAAAAATCAGCAACTGAGTGTCTCGAATGGGACAAATTGTTTCATATTAGAATTAATTCCTTTAGTTGACTTTATTCTAAATATAATCTGTGAACTGGAGATTTTCATAACTATTTGAAACTTACATAGTTGGTGATATGCAATAACAATGTTAGTTTCGCAGTTACAGAAATTGTATGAGTGAATATCCACTTGAGCATGGAAATGTACAATACAAATAAAGGTGTGCGCGCGCGAGTGTGCGTGCGTGCGTGTATGTGGAAATAGAAATGTTTCGCTTTCGGTTTTGGCCTCCATGGAAACTGAGTGTTTCAATGGGAATTTCGGTGGAAATCCTGTAAAATGATCGGAACATATGGAAACATATGGGAATGATAGAATTTAACAATGAAATTTCAGGAAGTGCTAGAATAAGCTCAAATATACACTTAGAAACCATCATAGAAGCAAGACAACCATCCATAATGGTTTAAGAACATCGAACACCTAGCGCTATGCATTGTCGCGCGTCTCTAATAATTTAGTACATAGCAATTTTGACATGTAATTCATATCAATATTTATATATAATACATGCACCACATTTTGCATGCAATTTATATAAATATAATTACGTCATGCATACTGATACAATATACAACTATTAAATACCAATCAAAAAAATATACGGAAGTGATATATCCGCCCCTATTGATTACTTGGGACACCCAGCAGTAGTGTATCAATGACTGCAGAGGGGCCGATGTACTTCACGACAGAAGGATTCAATGGGGCTCATTGCCATGTACACGGCTGTTGGGTGTCCCAAGTAATCAAAAGGCGCGGATACATCACTTCCCAAAATATATGTATACCACTATTCCGCTTACGCTTTTGGTTTTATACATTTTGGTCATTTCGGTGTGGATGGAAACAGAAACATTTCGGTCGTTTCGTGTCGGTTTCGGTGGAAATTTAAAACCATGTATTACACAGGATCAGCTCTCTCTCTCTCTCTCTCTCTCTCTCTCTCTCTCTCTCTCTCTCTCTCTCTCTCTCTCTCTCTCTCTCTCTCTCTCTCTCAGCCTGAGCTAGAGCTCTATAAATACACCATCTCCATGTTGTTTCAATCAGCCAACCCATTCATTCTATAGGACCTCACATAGATAAGGTGTTCTTAACAAACCATCTCCATACCATAATCCTAACCATTCAATCTATAGAAGCCCATTTTCTAGCAATCCATTCTAAACCTCCACAAATCATAACCCTAACCATAACCTATAATCCTAACCATAACCATAACCATAATCATAACCTATAAAATGAATGGGTTGGATGAGTCAAACAACTATGGGAGTGGTGGTTTCTGAGCTCGAGCTCAGAAACCTTTTCCTATATATATATATATATATATAGAGAGAGAGAGAGAGAGGAGAGAGAGAGAGAACGGTTCCTACACATATGTAGATAAGTTATCTACACACTAGCTTAAAATACAGTGGGGGCCACATTATTTGGGTGATCCAAACCATTCATTTTTAAGGCCCTCACATAGATAGGGTGTCCACAAAAAATCAGATCCATAGGATCATCCTAACCATTCGAACTGTGGAGACAAAAAATGGACTAATTTGTGAAGGTTTAAAGACGTCCATTTTACCTCCACAAATCGTAGGGTTGTGATGATCCTATTGATCTGATTTTTTGTAGGCACCCTATCTATGTAAGGGCCTTTAAAATGGATGGCTTGGATCACCAAAACAATGTGGGCCCCCACTGTATTTTAAGCTAGTGTGTAGAGAACTCTCTACACATATGTGTAGGAACCGTTTTCTCATATATATATATGAGAAAACGGTTCCTACACATATGTGTAGAGAGTTCTCTACACACTAGCTTAAAATACAGTGGGGGCCCACATTGTTTTGGTGATCCAAGCCATCCATTTTAAAGGCCCTTACATAGATAGGGTGCCTACAAAAAATCAGATCAATAGGATCATCACAACCCTACGATTTGTGGAGGTAAAATGGACGTCTTTAAACCTTCACAAATTAGTCCATTTTTTGTCTCCACAGTTCGAATGGTTAGGATGATCCTATGGATCTGATTTTTTGTGGACACCCTATCTATGTGAGGGCCTTAAAAATGAATGGTTTGGATCACCCAAATAATGTGGCCCCCACTGTATTTTAAGCTAGTGTGTAGATAACTTATCTACACATATGTGTAGGAACCGTTCTCTCTCTCTCTCTCTCTCTCTATATATATATATATATATATATATATATATATATATAGAGAGAGAGAGAGAGAGAGAGGAAATGGTTTGTGAGGAATTGCTCAAGTAAGCTTATTTGAGCAGAATGAATGGGTTAAATATGGACGTGTATAAACCTACACAAATTTGTCTATATTTCGCCTCCACAGTTTGAAGGTTTAGGATGATCCCATGGAGCTATTTTTTGGGCACACACTATCTATATGAGGGCTATCAAATGAATGCTTTGGATCATCCAAATAATGTGGCCCCCCTATGGTTTGTGAGCTCTGCTCAGATAAGCTTATCCGAGCAACTGCTCTCTCTCTCTCTCTCTCTCTCTCTCTCTCTCTCTCTCTCTCTCTCTCTCACACACACACACACACACACTATTTGGATGATCAAAAGTATTCATTTGATAGGCCCTCATATAGATAGGGTGTGCCCATAAAATCAGCTCCATAGGATCGTCCCAACCCTACGATTTGTGGAGTTAAAAATGGACGTGTATAAACCTTCACAAATTTGTCTATATTTTGCCTCCACAGTTTGAAGGGTTAGGATAATCCCATGGAGCTGATTTTTTGGGCACACACTATCTATATGAGGGCCTATCAAATGAATGCTTTGGATCATCCAAATAATGTGGTCCCCCTATGGTTTGTGAGAGCTGCTCAGATAATATATATATATATATATATATATATATATATATATATATAGAGAGAGAGAGAGAGAGAGAGATAAAACGGTTTCTACACACATGTGTAGATAAGTTATCTACACACTAGCTTAAAATACAGTGGAGGCCCACATTGTTTGGGTGATCCAAACCATTCATTTGATTGGCCCTCACATAGATAGGGTGTCCACAAAAAATCAGCTCCATAGGATCATCCTAACCCTTCGAACGGTGGAGGCAAAAAATGGACAAATTTGTGAAGGTTTATACACGTCCATTTTACCTCCACAAATCGTAGAGTTGGGATGATCCTATGGAGCTGATTTTTTATGGACACCCTATCTATGTGAAGGCCAATCAAATGAATGGTTTGGATCACCCAAACAATATGCCCTCCACTGTATTTTAAGCTAGTGTGTAGATAACTTATCTACACGTGTGTAGAAACCGCTTTCTCTCTCTCTCTCTCTCTCTCTCTCTCTCTCTCTCTCTCTCTCTCTCTCTCTCTCTCTATATATATATATATATATATATATATATATATATATATATATATATATATATATATATATATATATATATATATATATATATATTATAGGAGCTTGCTAGGCAATTTCGCAGAAAGCCGTTTCACAACTGACTTTTGCATGTATTTGTGTGCCGTTTCGCGACTGGCTTTTGCGTGCGTGTGTGGAACTGATTCTATGAAATAAATATACAGATCAAGACTGGATCAAACAAAAACCTGAGACGATTTAGTCGTCGTGAACTGATAGAAAGAGTGCCCAGCGACTGAAACAAAGTTATGATCACACTTGTATGATATCTTAGATTACTTAACATCTCTGCCCGTCCTAGAGTCGAAGTATCAGGTCTCAGATTGCCAGCAAAAAAGGGCTCAATAATCAGGATAACTCCGACTGTAGCACCAAGGTACTTCAACAGAAAGTCTTGAATCATCCCAAACCACCAATGGTTATGCAGAACAAGATTCATATGTCTAACAAGAGTCTTGAACTGCTGCTGGATATGAGATGCCTCTCTATTCTCCCCACCATAAAATGCCACACTTTCAGCGTGGGTCCTTAACCGTGAATGAAGCTGTCTATATTCCCCTTCCAACTGTTGCTCCTCGGACATCAGTTTTCCAAATGCAGGAGAGAAGTTTCTAATCACAGCCCCTGCACCTGTTACATAAGCCTGTAAAAGCGACAAAATGTGTTGTGTGGCCAACAGCGAATCACAAGAATATCAATTATTGTAATACCTTATACAGAAAAACTGTAAAGTGAAAATATAGTTCACTGCATAGTGAAAAATATCATTCTCAGTAGGTCTTGAAAATTTATCAGGATATTTCCAAACACTTGGGCACGTTTGGCTGTCAGGAATTGTTTTTCATGATAAATCGGGCGTCTTTAAGTAGAGATGAGGGTGAAATCACTAAAAATCAGGAAACACAGTCCCGGAAACTAGTGTCTCCAGTGATGAGAAGTTGCTAAAAATAAGGAAACAAAAAAATCTACTCAAAACCGGATCCACCTTTTCCCGATTTTTAGCAACTTCTCATCACTGGAGACACTAGTTTCCGGGACTGTGTTTCCTAATTTTTAGCGATTTCACCCTCATCTCCACTTGGATACACCTGATTTATCATTAAAAACAATTCCTAACAGCCAAACAGGCCCTTAGGTTTCTTGTAAGATAATAATAGGAAAAATGGAAAATAAATAAATAAATAGTGGAAAAAGTTGGAAACAGGGTAAAGAGTGCTTAAAAAATAATAACAGAGCACAAACATAGTGGAAAGAGCATTATCGCAAAAAAATTGGGAATCCTCTAGAAAAAATCATTTTTTTCTAAAGACTTGAAAAATATTGTTATGAATTCTCAAGAAAACATCATTATTTCTAAAATAATTGAGAAAATCTTGTTTCTGAAAATATTGTGACAACAGTGCAGGTTCCCAAAATCATGAAGATGCCTAGAGAAATATGAAAGAATCCCTTCCATTAACTATAAGAGGTAGAAACACCTACCAATATCCAAAGTATATATTTTGGGCTCGCATAAGAACACAGGCGCCAAGTATAAAGCAGACTGTCTGTAACAGCTGTCAGATCCTCCTGTACAAGGTCGCTCAGTTCTTCACAGAACCTCGGTATATCACTTGCAATTCGTTGCTCTGGATTGGTAATTCGGCCATCAACAAGTGAAATTTTGTAGTATGCCATATTCTGGAACCCAAAAGAAATCAAAGGAACGGTGTATTAAGATCTCTATTACTCTAGATATGGGCTGAATATTATATTATTCATCCATAAAAGTTGCCCCTAGCAATTAGATACAAAAAAATTACTCTAATGAAAGGACTAGTGGTCAAAATATAATCAGTAGGTTGAATTAATGGATTTCTATGATCTTTTGTACAACAGGATATATGTTTAACAATGAAGAATTTGAAGGCATACGGCATTTCCAAGGAACCTTCAAGCCATAAAGAGTGCATACTTAAACTATCCATGTATCAAACATTTTTACAAACTCCATGACTATTCCAAATGACCAAGGCATACTGCCAATTTCTAGATGACGGTTAGGGAGACAAACAATATTCTTCCACCCCATGGTGGTATGGAAATGTTAAACTTTTAGTCTCAAATACCCATAGAGAAGAAAATACCGTTTCGGATGGGCTTGCTAAGCATACTGTTGAATGAATGGAAAGTACATGTCATAGTTGATGATTGGATAAATGGATGTCAATATCCTAGATATGTGGTCCTATATTCTGTTTAAACGAAGTTTATTTTACCAAGGACATCAACAAACATACTAAGTGGCATATTATAAATGGGATTGGTGCGTTCAAATAGAGAAGTCGCATCTAGAAATCATAAATTCTAACAAACACAACGTGAAATAAGCTCAACGACAATTTTTCATTTTAATAAAGAACCAAACAAAGTAGCCAACTTTACCGACAACGTATACTAAAAGTTTTGTTGTGCGGATATCTTGTATTTTGGCAGTGATTCATCACCCTAGCAGACTAATAAGTGTGAGGCATTAATATATATAAGCCACATATTAGTGTCACATGTGTGCGGTTTATTTTTTAGGCATTTCTTGGATGAGAGAACAAAAAAGAGAGATTGTAACCCTAATCAAAATAGTGAAACTCTCCTCATATGGACGTAGACACACTGTCGAACTACGCAAATCTTGTGATTTCCTACTTTGTGTGCTTGTGTTTCTTGCATCTTATCTTTTTGTTGGCAGTACATCAAGATTGATCCTGTTTTGAGAGATTAGAGATGTCTCAGTGTTCAACAAAGTGGTATTAGAGCGATTGCAGCGTTGACAAACGCCATGTTTGAGGAGGAGAAATTCAATGGCGTAGGAAATTTCAGTTTGTGGAAAACGAGAGAGAGAGAGAGAGAGAGAGAGAGAGAGAGTTCAGCAAGGTTTGGTGTTGGCTCCTTAGTGGAGACTCACCATCTTCTTCATTCCTCTTCTTCTTTCTCTCCATTTCTAACATAAGCGAACAAGAAGTACATAGAAAGAATAGGATTGTGGTAGGTCAGAGACGAAGGGTTAATATAGGTAAGGATTACACGTAAAACGAAGACTTCACGACTAATTAGAAAGAAGATCAACATAATTTTTATTTGAAACTTAAGATGAATTTTAGAATTTTTAAATGCACTTTAAAAAAAAAATAGGCTCCTTTGGCATTATTAAAAGGAGAAAATATTCTTTTATGAAGAAAGAATCACCCAAATAGGAAGCATACTCTCAATTAAGAGGAAACGCGTAGGAAGTGTCGAGGAAGCGCACTTCCCCTAAATTTGGGAAGCGAGAAGAACTTAGCTTATGAAGCGAGCTTCCAATCCAACTAGGAAGTTTCCGGTGAGTATGGTGTGATCATTTGCTTAAGATCTATTAAATCCTAGTTTGCTTGAAGCATGGTAAGCAGATTTTAGATAAGGATACATGTTTCTCCATTTGCTTAGTGTAACAAATTAAAAATGATCCAATGTCATAACCCCCAACAGAAGAGAAGTGAAAAGAAAAATAAATGTGTACAAATGGAAGCATCGAAATTCATTCAAACAAACTGCTCCAAAAGATGAAATGACATCAGTGGCATAGGGTATTTACTTTATGGATCAATAAATGGCATTTACAAAAGCCTTTTCAGCAACAAATAATGAATCATATGTACCATATATCCATGGCATGCAGAAAAGGGATTACCACAAAATACCTCAAAATAATCTGCATGAATAAGAACCGTCAATATCTTTCTGAACCGCAAACTCAATAACCCCGTTAAGTACTTTGATGTGGAAAATAAGGTAGATTGAAGAAAGCATAAAATAAGATTTTCAACAATTAAGCGCAGGAAAGTCGGTATGCGTCGAAGAAAAGCAGCTCGAAACAGGAATCCTTGTACTTTTGCCAGTCTATTACCCAAAGTTGTTCGCAACACCTGAGGCATAAAATGTGGTGTCAATATCCAGTTTAAAGCACAAACTAGCCATAGGTGCTTATGCTTTTATCTCAGACTTTACATACATGAAATCCAAAGTCCACATAATAAATGCAAAGACCGAAAAAATAATTTCTGCCCAGCACCAATTACTTCCACGCTCACATGGAAACTATTCTAGCACACAACTATTCATAACGCAAAGTGAAACAATTAAGTGTGCATAACACAAACTACCACAACAGTGTCAGCATGTGTTCGTCATGGAAGAAATATAAGTATATATCTAACTTTGAAATCAAACAATGTACCTACAATGGCTGAATCAACTTTACAGAAATTTTGAAAGGGAACTGATATTTACACCCCTCTTGTTTCAGTAAAATGCACCTGCTGTTTATTTTTGTATTTTCTTTTCACTGGCAGTTGCAACTCCTAACGAGAGTGTATGCTAATAAAAGAATCTAAATTGAGGGCTGAGGTATATGACATAAAAAACAGGTGACAAATATTAGCTCCTTTTGTGTAAACATTATAAGGATTTCCAAAAAATGGTGCACAATACACGTCTTGCTAACAAATTCATATCCCAACTACTACAAAGGCTGATGATGGTTCCTTCTAAGTGTGCCTCCAACAGCCCTGTGCATGTTCGGGTCACTGCAATGCTAAAAAATTCATATCCCAACTATTACAAAGGCTGAAAATGCTTCCTTCTAAATGTGCCTGCAACATCCCTGTGCATGTTCGGGTCACTGCAATGCTATATGTTATGCAGGTCCTTCAAGTAGCCATTTATTTTTCTCAGTTGCGGATCATAGCCATGGCCATGTAATGTTTTCTGTTTTCCCCCTTTAGCTAATTATTTTTCTTCCATTCAAAGAAAACTTAGCTAAAGGGCAAACAGAAAACATTGCATGGCTATAATCCTCAACTGAGAAACCGCACAGGAAAAAAAAAGGCTTTTTAAGCCACAATTTCCTAAATGTGTGTCTGATAGGTTCCATTCTACCGGCAATCACTGTTAGCACCTGAAATGATCATCCAAAAGTCATTTTGATGCCACACGCTTTGGGTCCCTCTGTTCATAGCAGTGTGATATGTGTGGCTTCCATTCTACCGGCAATCACTGTTAGCACCTGAAATGATCATCCAAAAGTCATTTTGATGCCACACGCTTTGGGTCCCTCTGTTCATAGCAGTGTGATATGTGTGTTCACCATGTATCGTACTCGTACTCTCGAAGCCACCTCCACCTTTACACCTCACTAGCAGCATACCTTCAAATAGTCATACCTCACAAGGATAAAACCCAATGTTGACACCCAACTATCCCTAGCATGCGCCCTGTTGTGCAGATGGCTTGTATTCTGTCGGTGATACAGCACCCTGACGGAATAATGTGCGCGATGCATACGTGGGTCGAGCTGCATAATCAGATCGCTGGGGGCACAGGGCAGCACTCCCCTACTGAGGTTTCTGGGGCAGAGCCCGGAAGGAAAATTTAGTTTTCGGTTTTGAGCTAAATGGCTTTTCAGTAATTTTCTTGTTGTAGTGGCGTTGATATATAGGCAACGTATTAGGCTTACGGGATGTAGGCACACCGCCGAACCATGTAAATCTTTTGTTCCTATCTTTGTGTGATTGTGTTTCTCTCATCTTATCTTGACTTTTTGCTTCACATAGAGTGTGATCCTATTTGAGACGGTATTTCTAAGGTTTTCTTCATTATTTCTTGGCCGAGAAGGAGAGTTTGTAACCATAAACTGAAATAATGAAACTCTTCGCCCATGGATGTAGGCAAACTGCCGAACCACATAAATCTTATGTTCTCGTCTTTGTGTGACTGTGTTTCTCCAATATTATCTTGCTGTTTTGCTGCACATCGAGCATGATCTTATTTGAACTTGATCTTTGTACACGACCAAAAACTTTTCTAACTTGTACTTTTAAATGGGTGCATAGTCTCATGTCAAATATTCACGATGGCCTAGGGGCAGCAGAAACACAAAACAAAACTGGAACTCTTTCAGTTTGGAATATATTGATGATGATTGTTAGAATAAGCCTATGGGCAATTTAGTCATTGTACCGCTATTTTCAGTATATAAATAAATTAGTGAGGGGGAGACATCTCTAACTCACTTTCTCTTCTCTAAATCTCTCTCAACATGGTATTAGAGCCCTACGGTTATTTTTATCCCTAGAAGGTTGCGATTGAGACGTACCTTCTTAGACGGGGTAAGGTCCGTTTTCTTAGTGAGGATCCTCCTTCCCCTAAGGATCCTACATATCCTCGTTGGGAACAGGAAGATGTGCTGATTCGGAGTCTTCTATGGCAGAGTATAACCCCTTCCATTTATTCTATCCTGATCCTCCTCCCGACTGCGAAGGAGATCTGGGATCACACTGCCTTGACCTATTCTGGGGTAGAGAACCTCACATGTATCTGTTCTACTTACTCTGAGTGGATACGCCTCCGTCGTGGTGATATGTCTCTTGAGGCTCACTATGGGCAGTTCATTTCTTTATGTCAGCAGCTTGACATTTTCCTACCCCTCACTTCTGATGTGAATGTCCTCCGGCGTCAACGGGAACAGATTAGAGTGGTGCACTACCTTGAAAGCCTAGGCCCAGAGTTTACTCATCTGCATCATCAGATTCTTGGTTCTGGCAACATTCCGTCGTTGCGTGAGGCCTACTCACGCGCTCAGCAGTGCCTTGGCGAGACTCCCTCCCGCCTTTCCTCTGACAGTTATGCTCTTGCGGCATATGATGGCGGCAGTGGTCCTTGCCCTCCCCGGGGAGGTGGTTCCTCTTCGCGAGCCCGTGGTCGTGGTGGCCGTGGTGGTGGTCGTGGTGGCCGTCCTTACCGTAGTCACTGCCAACGTGATAGCCACGTTATTGAAACTTGTTACACGCTGCACCCAGAGCTTCACCCGCCTCGATCAGCGCTTCTGACACAGTTCTTCCGACCCCTGCCTCTACTTCTGCTGATGACTCATTCACCTTTACGAGGGCAGATTATGAGGAGCTGTAGCGTCTTCGACAGAGTGCCTCCCATGCCACAACAAGCTTTGCTCAGCCAAGTAGTTCACCTACAACTTTACTCTCTACCTCAAGGTCCTGGATCATTGACTCAGGAGCCTCAAATCATATGACTGGTAACTCTTCCCAGCTCTCTTCTTTTCGCACATTTCCATCTGCTTTTCAGTCCATTACTTTAGCTGATGGTTCCACTACACCCATTACTGGTATTGGCACCACTTGTCCTTCACCTCATCTTCCTCTATCTTCTGTCTTGTGTGTCTCTAAGTCTCCCATTAGTTTATTGTTTGTCAGTGAAATTACGAAGAACCTTTCTTGCTCTATCTCATTTTATCCTTCTTACTGTGTTTTTCAAGATCTTTCGACTGGAAGGACGATTAGATCGGGACGTGAGGTGGATGGCCTTTACCGCCTTGACTGCAGCCCTTCTTCATCAGCTTTACATAGTTCAATGGATGCCTTTCAGTGGCACTGTCGATTTGGTCACCCATCACTTCAGTGCCTCCAGCAGAACTAGTTCCCGCTTCAGTTTCTCATTTTCAGTCCAGCAAAACTAGTTCCTGCTTCATTTTCTCATTTTCAGTGTCAGTCCTGTGAACTCGAGAAGCATCACAGAGTGACTTTCCCTTCCCAAGTTGTTAGTAGAGTCGATAGTCTATTTCAACTGGTTCATTCCGATGTATGGGGAACTTCTAGGGTAGCGTCAAATAATGGATTCAAGTACTTTGTAGTTTTTATTGATGATTATTCTCGTATGACTTGGGTGTATTTACTGAAAGACCGCTCTCAGGTCTTTTCTGCTTTTAAAAATTTTCACAATGAAATAAAGAATCAATTTGGTTGCAGTCTTAAATGCCTTCGTACTGATAATGCTCGTGAATTTTCCTCTTCTACTAATGGGTTTCAGGACTACCTCTCCTCTCATGGCATTATCCATCAATCATCTTGTGCATACACCTCGCAACAGAACAGTGTCGCCAAAAGGAAACTCCACTATCTCCTTGAGGTGGCTCATACTCTCATCCTTCAGATGCAGGTTCCTAAAACCTTTTGGTCTGACGCCATTCTCACTGCTTGTTTTCTTGCAATCGCCTTCTGTCTTCCGTGCTGAATGGTGATTCTCCATTTTACAATATATATCCACATTAGGATTCATTCCCACTTACCCGTGTCTTTGGCTGCGTATGTTTGGTCCATCATTCGGGTCCTAGTCGCAATAAATTGGATCTCCGTTCAGAACGATGTATCTTTCTGGGCTACTCTCGTACCCAGAAACGATATCGTTGCTACAATCCCCATCTGCGCCGATGGTTTGTATCAGCTGATGTAACATTTTTTGAATCCGAATCCTTCTTTGGTTCTACCTCAGCTCCTTCATTTCCAAGGTTGGAACCTGAGGTGTCCCTCTACCCAACCTTCCGGCCAGTTCTCCTGCTCCTTTAGAACCTTCCTCCACTTGCCCCACTGGTCAGGTTGAATCCTGTGTTCCTAGTATGGACCCTCCGCCTATTAAGTTCCAGTATCAACGTCGTCAGCCGCAGGTACGTCACCCTCACGCCGACAGATCGTCCTCACAGGCAGAGATCCCCTTTACCGCCTCATCAGGTATCTTCCTCTCCTGTAGTTGTATCTGACACTCCAATTTTGTTTGTTATGATCATCTAACTCCTGCTTTCAGAAGCTTTGTACTCTCTATGTCGTCTGTTGTGTTACCATAGTCTTTGGATGAGGCTCTTAATCACCCAGGCCGGCGACCTGCCATGGACCTTGAGATGGTGCTCTACATTCTAACCAGACGTGGGATCTGGTCTCTGTACCTGCTGGTGCTCGACCTGTTGGCTACCGTTGGGTATTCTCCATTAATATCTACCTAATGGCACTATTGAGCGACTGAAGGCACGTCTTGTGGCAAAGAGCTAAACTCAAACATTCGTTGTGGACTACAATGAGACGTTCTCCACAGTTGCGAAGATACCTTCAGTACGAGTCCTCCTGTCCCTAGCAGTCAATAATGGATGGCAACTTCACCAGTTAGCTGTCAAGAACGCTTTTTCTGCATGGCGACCTCCTGGAAGAGGTGTATATGGAGCAACCTCAAGGTTATGTTGCTCAGGAGGAGTTGTCCTCATCAGTCTGTCGCCTCAGAAAATCATTATATAGGTTGAAGCAGTCTCCACGTGCATGGTTTGGCAAGTTTAGTGAGGCAGTTATGAGGTCTGGCCTCAAACAGTGTGTCGCGGATCACTCAGTATTCAGTTATCAGTCCTCAGCAGGATGTATTATGTTGATTGTATACGTCAATGACATCATTATTACAGGCAGTGACTCAGGGGGAAAACTGAAAGCCTTCTTGCAAAAAGAGTTTGCTACAAAGGACTTGGGACGTCTAAGATATTTTCTTGGGATAGAAGTCGCGTACTCCTCTAGTGGTTTATCTCTATCACATAGGAAGTATGTTCTGGATTTGTTAGAAGAGACAGGAAATCTTAGGGTGAAGCCTGTATCTGCACCCATGGATCCAAATGTGAAACTGGTTCCAGAAGAGGGTGATTTGTTGAAGGATCCTGGTAGGTATAGAAGGCTTGTGGGCAAGCTTATATATATCTTATTGTTACTCGTCCTGTTATATCCTATGCCATCGGAGTAGTCAGTCAGTACATGACCTCCCCTTGTACTTCACATTGGACAGCAGTGGTTCAAATTCTCAAATATCTGAAGGGTGCACCAGGAAAGGGATTATTATTCAAACAGCATGGTCATACACAAATTGAGGGGTTCTCAGATGCTGATTGAGCTGGATCTCCTACTGATAGGAGATCGACTACCCAATATTGTACGTTTGTGGAAGGTAACCTAGTTTCATGGAAAATTAAAAAACAGGACGTCGTTGCAAAATCAAGTGCAAAGGTAGAATACAGAGCCATCGCGCATACTACTACTGAGATTATTTGGTTGAGATCACTCCTATCTGAGATTGGCATTGTGTTTCCTTCACCTTCACAATTATATTGTGACAACAGGGCGGCCATCTATATTGCAACAAATCCAGTCTTCCATGAGCGAACAAAGCATATCGAAGTCGACTGTCATTTCATTCGTCAGAGAATCCAGAAATGGGAGATACATGATGTATTTACTCGTTCTGCAGAACAGTTGGCTGATATGTTCACAAAACCATTGAATAAAGCAAAGCTGAGTGACATTTGTAGCAAGCTTCCAGCTTGAGGGGGAGTGTTAGAATAAGCCTATGGGCACTTTAGTCATTGTACCGCTATTTTCAGTATATAAATAAATTAGTAAGGGGGAGACATCTCTAACTCACTTTCTCTTCTTTAAATCTTTCTCTCAACAACAATGAACTAGAAGAGTGCAATGAAAATATAATGTTCCCAAACTAATATAGCCAATAATTTAACACTATCATGTGGGGTATCAGAATAACAGAGTAAAATGCATGCTGCAAAATAAATCCACGAAGAGTTCGACAGAAAAACAAAGGCATGTCAAAACATCGGATATGAGCAATATGAACATCAAGAAGCTCACAGCGATAGCCACTAAAGCTAAAAGATTCCTTGTGCCCATTTGGCCCATCCGTGAGAGTAGGATTGCAGCTAGAATCTGTAAAGATTTCAACCCTCCCTTTTTTGTCCTGGTTCTTGATTTTTCTTTATTATTAGCAAGTACAACATGATTCTCAGAACCATCAGGCCTAATAAATCTGTTTCGGAATCGTGACTGAATGAATGCAGCCGTTCCACCAGCTACTAACACGCTTGTCGCTACTGCCAAGGTTCTCCTGTTGAAGAAAACACACGTAAGTGCTCCATAATGGCGAGGGTAACCCCACACACACTAGTAAAAAAAAGATGACTCATTTCATATGAAATTCTAAACTATAAATCTCTAAAGAGAAGGTTGAAAAGGATGTCTTTCAAGCGAACCTAAATAAATCTATGGGACAAGTAGATTTAATGAGGTTGTCTTTCAAATATTTTGTTATTATCATTTGCATATCGGGGCACTAATCCTTGGAATTGATGAGATTTTCCATTACATAGAAAGATTACATACATACCACATTCGTTAAAGGGATTTAATTGTGACATACCCCATTCATTAAAGGGATTTAATTGTGACATACCCCATTCATTAAAGGGATTTAATTGTGAACATGTAAGAGGATTGTGTGAAGGTACGATAACAATTGTTTATATAGTTTTGAGAACTAAACATAACAATTATTTATATAGTTTTGAGAACTAAACATAACAATTATTTATATAGTTTTGAGAACTAAATATTACCAATAATTTAATAATATATAAATTAGTGTTTCCGATACAATGAATTCAAGCATGAAAATGTAAACTAACTGAGGCAATCAACCATGGAACCAAAATCTGGAAAAACAGGCTCTGCTACCATCTAAATTGAAAAATGCTTATCGGTTAATAATAGTGTTAGCTTAGCATGCAATGCAAATTTTCCTTAAAAAAACCCCGAATCTAAAACGTGGTATGGACGTGGCAATCACCATGTGCATACGTTTGTTTGCGCGTCACAATGGTACAACGGAGTTACTCTTCTTTTAAGCTCAAGAGGACTGTTCCTATTTTTTATTGACTTTTACATTAGTGTGTTTTGGTTTTGTCATAAGCAAAGCATGAAACCTATGTGAACTGAGGAAAAACAGGGCTCTCATACAGACTGCTAGCCCACTAAGGCCTTGTTTGCCCTGCTTGGATTGCCAGAAAAGAATAATTCTGCAGAAATTTTTTATGTTTACAGATTTTAGGAGGAAATTATATTGTGACACGAGAGGAAGCAATCTATAACCACATCATTACTGTACAAACAGAACATAAAGCAAGGACACTGTATGCTAATTGAGCTGATTTATGAAAAAATATCTTTCTCTGATTCACTGATTTCATTTTTTTTAAATGGCAGGCTCACTGATTTCATAATGTGCTATAAATTAAAGTTCATGCTTCAAAATGTATAGCTGAACATCGTAAATTCATGGTCCTACTAATATATTTTTTTTAAGGTAGCCAAATTTCATCCTAATAAATATCTATAACGTGAAAGACAATTTGTATAGGTTTGTTTTCCACTGACAAATCATATTTGGCTGCCAGCCAAGAATCTGTTTTAAAAAAGAGTAGCATCTGAAGAATCAGCAAACGTTGGACTTAATCACAATTTAAGAAAAGAATAGCTGATACCTATGCATGCATTCATGCCCAGTTGCCCACAAATAGTGAGCCATCAGAGATACTGGCTAATAAATAGATATAGATGAAGATTTAACCAATGAGTAAAATAAAGCAAAGAACCATTTGAAAAATAAAAAACTACAAACATAAAATCTGGACATACCTCCTAGAAGCCAATAAACTTCGACCATGCTCAGTCAACTGCAATAACTGAAGAGAAGGCATGGAAGATAAATCTTCTCTGACTAGCGATTATCAAGCAATGACTAAATACTCCCTTGTTGATTCTAGAAGCAGAAAACCCAACATATTAAAATGTAAGATTCCACAATTGCACCCCTACAAAGTTTATCCTACAACAAAAGTGGAGGGAAAAAAAGATTAGGAACCCAAAATGACTCCATAAATAAACATGTTTAGTCCAAATATAACAGAAAGTATAACACGACAGTGAGATCCTGAAAATTAACACACGAAGACGCAGACGCGCGCACATACACATACGCACGCGCATGCAAGCACTCACTCACGCATGGCACACAGAGAGCAATGCACAAACCAAAAACGAAAAGAGAAGAAGAAAAGAGTGAGAATGAGGGAGAGATGAGGAAGGATCTGCGTGCAAGCTTAGGGCCTTATGTGACAGATTTGGCGAAGCAGCACATACCAAGAGAAATCTCAAAAATGTAATCAAGCATGGTGTACAAAAATGGGGGCACATTGTCCTATCACTACCCAAGGACCTATATGTGCAATGAATTGGATAAAATCTAATGTGCTATTCCCCATAGCGTGTGTGGGATGGTAGTGTCAGCTATATTGCATTATTTAATAATATCTTAATAAGCAATTGTCTCCGACATGGGAGTATTCAATTTTAAACAGGCATGCTTTGCGTCGGGCAAACAAGAAGAGTGTTCATACTTCATCATCCTATAAAGTTTTGCCAAAGATAACCTGAGCTTCTATCTAGATGTTTTCAGAGTTGAGAGGGTGGATCGATACATCAACTTCTTACATGCATGGATCTGTGTTGGCAGCTACGGAGTTACGAAAGGAATTAATGGAACTTCACTAGGCGAAGATATGGTTGCAACCAATCTCAAGAGTGAATTGAGATTATATCATTTCTTCGGCTTTAATGTTAAAGAAGTTCTAAGATACGATGATAAATGGAAAAAGTAGGTAAGTTAAAATTGGAAAGCGATTTGGAATCATGATAATAAATGAGTTCCAAGATACTCCAGGACGCTGAGCTAGAAGTGAGCCAGAGTTCAAAAGATATCCTTTATTCCCATTTTCTCCTTACTTCATTTGATTCATAGCTCCATTTTCATTTTTAAATAATTCAAACAACTCATCTTTCGAGTATGGATTTTAAAGTGAGAGTCTAATTTTCAAACATTCTAATAGACTTCACTATTTCATAATTTTTTTTTTTTTTGAATGGTTCACTATTTCATAATCTTAATCATCAATTTCATTCAGAATTTTCAAAGTGTTGACAATCAGCCACCAATTGGCCGTCGTTGAAAATAGATAGCTCATAGATTTTCTTAATTTGTGTAGAAAGATTCCAAGCATGAAATTTTACACATGAATAGATCAAATTAAATATGATGGCATAAAAATATCCAACGTAAAGATCATTAGACGACTATTTTAGTCGTATTTTTCATTATTAAATTTAAAAGCTTACTAGACAGTTTATTACTTTGAGACACATGATTTTATAAAATTTATATCTAAAAATCTAGAAGTCCAAAAAGAATAATTCTAATTTCTTCTGAACATAGACAAGATAAAATTTTATATCACAAAATTTCAACATCAAATTCATTGCACAAAGACACCAGAATTTCAAGCAACTCAGCTGAAAATTCAGGACCAGACAAGTGTGACAGTGTAACAGATACTATGACCAAACTTGGGTCCAGTCAAAAGTGTGGCAAATGATATCAGAAATTGAAATTCGTGTCATTTGAAAGAAATTTATGTGTAGAATAAAAGCCGTGAATTCCTACTCAAAGAGACCGCAATTCCTATTCAATAAAGTGATAGCTATTACTATATCTTGCGTGAGGACCTAACCTGCCTTTAGGTTTGTGTCGGCCCATGATATATGCTATGGATGGAAGGAAATTTGCCGAGACTCGGAATGGGAATCCAATACTATCCAAGACTGGGAACCTCGCGTCAGGGTTTCTAAAGCTCAACTTTGACAGCTCTAGTTTGGGGAATCCTGGTCTGTCGGGTATAGAGGGCATTCTCAGCGATGATCAGGGAGCCAAGAGACGATCCTTTTCCTTACCAATTGGCGTCGTAGATGGAAACGAAGCCAAAGTACGAGCGGTCCATCAAGGAATTAAATTTCTTGAAAATGTTTACCTTAGCAAAGTGGTGATTGAAGGGGACTCTCTGAACGTTAAAAGATGGCTGAAGGGATCCCAATCATATCCGTGGAAATTTGCTTCTTTCTTTGATGAGATCCAGGATAGGGTGTGCGGCGCGAATTTATCGTATCACCATGTCCGCCGGTCGGCCAATGGGGTAGCCAATAGATTCGCGAGAGAAAGGGTGTCGACGCGGAGGTGGAGTTGTTTGATTTCCTTTACCTTGATTGCTGTGTTTTCCTGTTCATTTGGGGGCTTATTATTGTACTATTGTTGTTTCTTATTTTTGCTCCTTGTATAGACCTTCTCGGTCTCATTTATCTTGGAATGAAATTCTTTACCATTCAAAAAAAAAAAAGAATAGCCTTGAAGACATTATTTTTCATTTGATGATTCCACAAGTAGCTATAATGGAAAAAGCAGACAATAGTCAAATTCAGGATTTCATATAGGGGTTTCTCACTATCAGTTACAAATGGAATTTAAAAAGAAAATCATGAAATCCAAATTCACCAAATTTTTGGTCACATATTTTTAACTTATCAAGGATGAATAGGAAAAATCATGGGAGTTTAATTCATGCGAAAAATAATTTTCTGTATTTTATAAAACGGATAAAAAACAGTAACTTCTAGGAACATATTTCATATGAAGAAAAGCCTTAGGATATTCAAGAAAAATCTAATCTAAGAGAGAACTTACATGCCTTCATATTAACCCCAAAAGTATTCCAAAAACTCAAAGTAGGTCACAGAACCTACCTATTTGGATGAAATTTTTATCTCTTCTCTCTCTCTCTTTCTCACCCCCCCCCCCCCCCCAACCCACCACCCACCCCAATCTCACAAATTTCTCCTCCCTTTCTCTCTTCCTCTTTCTTCTTCTCTTTTATTCTCCTCTCCTAGCTTCTCCTCTCTTATATTCTCTTCTTTTCTCTTCTAGTCTTTTCTCCTCTTTTCTTTTTACATATATAACCGTACATATACATGTGTTTA
Organism: Tasmannia lanceolata; assembly: GCF_043159265.1. Classification (NCBI taxonomy): domain Eukaryota; kingdom Viridiplantae; phylum Streptophyta; class Magnoliopsida; order Canellales; family Winteraceae; genus Tasmannia; species Tasmannia lanceolata. Next base: position 41,311,846 of record NW_027518689.1, read on the forward strand.
TACACATAATTATGTGCATACGCATACATACGTATATGTACATGCATATATATAATTATTCATATACATATATTTACACACATGCATTTTCATATGACATTTCTTGATTGCTTTTTTTTTTTTGAATGGCAACACTTCTTTAAGTGCTAATTTACACCCCCGCCCCCCCTCTCCCCAACACACACACACACATATTTGAACGGCTACATTTAAATTTATTTACAATAATATTGTACACGATATGAATAAACAGTATCCCGTGTAAGTCATTACATTTAAGCTTATGAATAAACAACTCCATTCAAGATTTTCTTTTCTTTTTTTAATGGTATTTGAGCTAATATGTTTTCTGTAGAAATAAAAAGCTTGCTAATTAGCAATTGATGTAGATCTCCTATAACAAAATTTGTCAACTTGAGCTTGAGTAGAGATATAATGAAGCAGCAATTCACCATCTTCAAACTTTTCTAGCACAAAGTGATGACCATTCACAATGTGCTTTGTATGAGTGAAACATAGGATTCAAAACAATATAATTGCACCTTGATCATAACCACATGGAACACAAGATTGAGATGGTGCTGTCATGCGATGCATGCATGAGCCAATAGCCCCATCAATATGGGAGGAGTTAAGGTGTTACCAATCTGTTTCGGGGTATACACGTGGGCATGCTCGGCAATTCCATGCATGGCCCACCAAAGAGTCCACTTCACCCATAGGGAACTTCGGGAGAGAGAGAGAGGGGGGGGAGTTCTTTTCTTCAAGCATTTAGAAAGACACCATATAAAGGCAGAGTAACAATGATATTCATTAGTGAATTCAAAAAAGGAGATATAACGTTTTTTTTAATGCCAGGAACCACAAAGGAAATAGGAAGAGAGAGATGACCAGAACATAAAGAAAAGGATAGAAACCATAAAAGATTGGAAGAAATGAAAATTTTGAGAGTATCAAGTACATGGGATAAGAGGTGAGAAATTACATAGCTGATCAAAGATACGGTTTATGATATACATATCAACAATCTAAGAAGATTCTAAAAGCGAAAAAAGTAAGAGAGCAGTCATACGGTCACTAATATGACACGTAGAGACATTTGTTGATAAATGTTGAGCCTGTGATAGTATTTTATTCCATTGTATTTCTTCCTTCCACAAACTTGGCATCGAAGAGCAGGATTAGTAGGGGCAGGTGATTAATGAATATTTAGTGAATCTAGAATTGGAATGCAAGGAGCACAAGACTGGCCAATAAGTCACAAGTTGTGAAAAGAATCCCCACGAACTGAAGGTGTTGCACCATAACTCATAAGAGGCCCATAGGTGGAGAAGTTACGCCAAAAATTTTGTTTGCCTCTACCCAGATCATGACTTTGACGGTTTGACCCCTATTCAAATCATTTATGTTTTGTGCAGTAATTTACTTCAAGAAGAACATGCAATATCCAACCCCCAAATTGCTACACACAAGTATCATGGAGAAACATCAGAAGATCTCAAGATGCAGGCATGTGCAAAACCCAAGCAAGAATCTAATGTGAGGAAGCACAATGAAGCCAAGTGATAATTTTTTAATCTCTGGTTGTCCATGCCCCAAATTCGGGATACTTTTTTTTTTTTTGAATGGAAAAAATTTCATTAAAATGACCGAGATGGTCAAAAAACAAAGGGGGGAACAGAAGAAAGAATAGAAAAAGGTAAAATACAAACCATACAACCAAGAGAAATTAACACCAAAGATCACGGAGGGAGAAATTCATATTGCTCAAGAGACTCCAAATGAACCCCACGCTTGGCTAACTCATCTGCCACTCCATTTACCGACCTCCTAACGTGGCGATAGGAGATACGAGAGGTGCCCACAATGTCATTTATCTCATTAAAGAAATCCACAAAACGCCAAGGGAAGAGATGAGCACCGGACAACCATCAAATAAAATTAAAGGTATCACCTTCCACCACCACACGACTTAGATCTTCCCCCACTAAAAGTTTTATACCTTTATGAACCACCCAAACTTCCGCCTCACTAGAATCCGCAACACCAATAGGACCAGCGAATGACCACCTCAGCACACCTTCCTCGTCTCTAAGGACTCCCTCAATACCCGCCTGGCCCAGGTTACCAAGACTAGAACCATCGAAATTAAGCTTGAGAAGTCCTTGCTCAGGAAGCTCCCAATCTTGAGCTATAGTGATATTCATTTCACCACTATTGCACACTACTTGCCAACCGTTCCATAAATCAAAGGCGGAGACAAAATTAAAACAGGGAAGGGATGTAGCCCAAAAGATCGTTAGAGCCGTAACCTTGGATGATAAGTGATGCAGGATGATCGAACGTTGAAATAATATTTGGTTTAGATAACAAAATTGACGCAAGACGGATCTGTGGGAGGAAGATGAAGGAATATTTGCAATTGGAGGGATCTAAATTTCTGCAAAAAGTCTAACAACAGATCAGAAAAGGGTCATATGGAACAATCTGACCGTTGGATTGACTTGATTCTTGGATACGTGTTAGAGAATATTATGGGAATCAATATATCCAATTTTGGTGCAAATCCGACCGTCCGCTCGTAAATCTGGGTAAAAATACAGAATCTGTAATTTTCGTAAATCGACGGTCCAGATCTAATTTCGGGATCGGATCCAAACATTGGATTGCTCTGAGTTTTGCATATCTGAGAACAACCTATAAAGAAGTAACAAACACCAAAGTTTGGCCTTGATCAGCCCGTTGGATGGTCCGATTGGGGCTGATCTATAGAAATTGATTAAGCAATGGGATTTAAGGGGGGGAAAGAAAAAAGAAACATGGACGAGAGAAAGAAAGGAAGGTCAGAATCTCACCAACCAAAAACCAAGGCATCACACAAAGGGGTTCCTAGGCATCGCACCTTAGAGAGATCAAGGCATCACACCTTTGTAAGAGTAGACATCACATCCACACAAGAAGAAAAAACTTCAAATCTTTTCATTCATTCATAGCATAACATAGCATTCTTTTTTAAAGTGCCCTTTACAATATATAAGAAGAAAGAAGATAACTAGAAAGTTCTAACCCTAAAGAAAAACTAACACTTGTGGACCAAAATACCCTCTTGCTTGATTCTTACTTTAAAATCCCGTAATACACATGTGGGGCCTATTTAAAACATACATAACTCAGAGAATTTAAGTTATTTTGATGTAAAAGGACTCTAATACCCGTACTATAACTTAAAGGACTTAAAAGACACCTAAAACGCACTTAAAAATTAAAATATGGCCCTATGATGGTCCCCATCAATAAGTAAGCAGTACTTTTCGCCAAACCTTTAAAATTCTTGCGTTCCTTTCTTTCCACAATACCCAAATCACCGCTAGGAAGGAAATATTCCATACTATCTTGCCTTTTTTACACCGAGGAGAGAATTGCCACCACTCCAACGTCTTAAGGATATCCTTGGGAAAACCCCAAGAAATACCGAATCTCTCCACAAAGACTTCCCCAAACCTCCCTAGCCACCTTGCAATGAAGAAAGAGATGTTCAGAGATTCGCCATCCTCAATGCAAAGGGCACAATGATTTACAATCAACATCCCCCTCCTCCTAAATCCACCGTCTGAATACGCTTCTTAATGGCGGCCCACCCAAAGACACCCACTCTAGGAGGAACAAGTAAAGATCATATTCTAGCAATTCCAGGCGATCCAGGACGAGGCACGAGATGAAGGTAAAAATTCGTGGTTGTTTTCTATGGGAGTTTCTTGTCATCTCCATCTGTTGAACCTTGAAAGTATCAGAACGAGGATAGAAGGTACCATCATGATGACCTAATATCACCTGTCCCCATGCAATAAAAAAGATCTAACCCTTTAGAGGGAGAGAGCAAAAGGATAAAGGAAGGAATATGACGAAGGCGTGTGTGCGCGGTCAAAGAGAGAGAAGCTGGCCTCATGCAAATAAAGATAAATAGATTTTACGTTTTTACACAAAAAGAGGAAGATTTCAACCAAAAAAATGTGGGGTTTATGCAAAGAATGCCAAATGCATGTTTTTGCTACGATGAACCTAATTTTAGGCTGCTATCTTATGTCTACCTTAATTGAACCATGCTGTTGTGAGCCTAATTTTGAGTCAGAGCTACTTATATGGACCTATTTTAAGTCTGGTGCAAGTTTGCCAAGAGAGAGAAAAAAAAAAGCTTCACCCAAAATGTGGAGAACTACAAACAACAGATGTGGATTTTGATCGACTAAATAAGATTTGTTGAGAGAATACATAGAGGAAAGGACGTGATGAATAGATAGAGGAAGAAAGGAGACACAGATGATAAGAACATTTTGAATCGTTAGAAAGATAACAGAACTTGAACTTAGCATTTTGAAGAGAGAGAAGGAAGAGGTCCAAGAGATTTTGATGAGAATGACATGAGGTACCTATTTGTAGAAAAATGTATAAGGAGATGGAAGAGAACAACACCGTCTTATGCAGAATCAAGACCAAGAGAAGGCCCAAGCTCTCCACTTAAAGAAAGTGGACTAAGAGGTACTGTCTTTCTTCTTTGATATTTTTTAGCATCATTAAATCAAATTTGCCAAAATCCCTCTTTCACAGTATTGAGAACATGCCATTTGGTATCAAGAGAATACGATGCCTTTGGTGAAAATATTCTTCACATATCACAACAATTTGAAACCTTTGTAAGAAACAAAATTCAAGGATATTCGCAAGAAAATCCTCATAGTACAAGGGAAGTCCATGAACAAGGCCATAAATTCAGTAATGTTGATTTGGGAGAAGGTCAATTGAGAACCAAAAGATCAGAGGAGACAGAGACACCATGTTAATGTTAATAGTGATATTTATAGGTGTCATTCATCACGAAAAACAACAAGTCGAACCATTATGATTTACGATGAAGTTTAGAGATTTTTATTTAATTTTTTTGGGTGAAGTTTAAGTAGATTTGGGTAGGCACAATGAAAGGAAGATGTGAATAGTGTTTTAAGGTCAGAACATGGCATCTTCCAATTTGGAAATTTTTCAAGTTGTAAGAGTGGAATTTTTTAAATGGGATTAGTCATATGTAATAGGTGATGAAATCATCCCCTGATCTCCACAACCTAGGCAAATACAGTTTGATTCCAGTTCCCATTATCTTGATTCTAATAATTCAACCCTAATCACCATAACCCAAAATCACCTTTGCTCCAATTCTCTGTCTTCAAACCCCTGCCCTGATCTTTTAGAACCCTAGGGAACTAGCTGGGATACAATCTTTATTTGAGGCGGGTTTTCTGTCCATTGTAACATATATATAGAGAAGAAGAAAAAGAAAAAAAATAGAGAGAGGGAGAGAAGAAAAGTAATCTGTTACTCTTACTTGAGGATTTGAAAATTGCAGCAACATCGGCATAGAAAGGAGAATACACGCCATTGAAAATAGCAATAGAATCGCGTTCTCACCTCCCAAATCTTGAATAAGAGAAAACCCTAGGTTCTAAAATTCCCCCCCAAAATTACATATGAGAGAGAGAGGGAGGATCGATTCAGGAAGGAGAAGATGGAAGGCAGTAATAGAAGAGGGGAAAGAGAGAGAGATGTGCACGGTCAATTAAAGGTAGGTAGCATTTAATTTATCAGGCTCGTTCGGACAGGTGGCGTGATATTTAAGCACCCTTTTTTCAGTATAGACACACCCACTTTAGTTTTTTTTTTCTTTCTAAGACTTTTTCCATTGCCCCGTTAATTAAAGAGAAATTAATGATGTTCAAAAAAAAAAAACAAATAACTATACGAGGAATGATAGATACAAGGAGCCCTTCCATGAAGATCCAAAAAAGGCTCTTGATTGGATCCGGATCATCAATTGTAACTGATTTTACTTTTTCAACCTATTTTAAATGTAACTAAAATGACGTGGATCCAATGAAGAGCCCTTATGCGGCTCTTTATACGAGGGCTCCCTTGTATCTACCATTGATCAACAATATTATATATATATATATATATATATATATATATATATATGTGATAAAAGAAAAGGCACTCCCTGGAGTAGATAAGTTATCTACTCCCTACTTTAAAATAACAATTGGGGCCACATTGTTTGGGTGATCCAAAGCATTCATTTGATGGGCCCTCACATAGATATGGTGTGCCTAAAAAATAAGCTCGATAGGATCATCCTAACCTTATTAAGTGTGGAGGCAAAAATGGACGTGTATAATAGGAGTCACCGTTGGCCAATTTGATGTTATCCTCTCTCTCTCTCTCTCTCTCTCTATATATATATATATATAGAGAGAGAGAGAGAGAAAAAGGAAATTTCTTTTCTTTTTCTGTGAGATTTACACATCAGCATTACTCTTTTACCATTTAACCCATTTGCTGATATCTAACATCTATCTCTATGAGAAATTTTTTGAGGGTAAAATCATAGTCTACATACGAAAAGTACCAACCCATAGTACCTATCTATGACAATTACAAAAACAAACTACCAAGCAGAGATAAAGACATATGACAATGATAAAAGAACTACTTTATATTACTCATGCAGGACACTTACAAGATATTGACGGATTCCAGGCACCTGAAAAGGAACAACAATTATGAAAACCTCTATCGATTGGAGAGTTGGGATCAACCTATGAAAATGATTTTACGGGCACAACCGATTAATGTTGTGTTCCATCACATGGACAGTTTGGATCAACATATAACTAGCTATAGATCGGAGGGTTCGGATCAACCAATGAAAATTATTTTTGGGGCACAACCAATGTAGGCAGTGGCCCATCTAATGGACTGTTTGGATCATCCTATGGTACGGGCCATACCGTACATTTTAATGAGTGCGATCATCAAAATACGGTGAGTAGTGCCATTATAAAATATGGTAGTGAGGACATTAGCACTATAAATAATTTGAAACCATTGTTGTTACTTGGATGTTCCCACGCGGGTCGGGTTCAACCCGAATTTGGGTTGGGTCGGGCTAAGCTTTTTCGCAAATCGGGTTGGGTTGGGTTAGAAAAAATCAACCAAAATTAGAAAACGGGTCGGGTCGGGTTGGGCTGTCGAGCAACCCGACCCGACCCAAAACCCGAATTTGAGTTCCATCTGAAGAAGTTCTGTATATGTGATTTTCTTTTTTCAACACTGAAATAGTCTCCACAGTCCACAATGGAGCGTTTGGATAATCCTATGGTGCGGGCTATACCGTACTTTAATAAAGTGAGGAGTGTGATCATCAAAATATAGTAGTGCGGATAACATTTCCCTTTGTTAATTGTTAGTCCCTGTTTGGTTTGGATTTTGAGAACCGAGTTAAAAACTGGTTATTGGTGACTCACTATTGGTTCTCAAAATCCAAAACAACCCGGCTTGAGTTCGGGTGGTTAACAATTGGTACCATATCAAATCGGGTCAACCCGACCCAACCCAACCCGAATTGGAAATCAGGTTGGGTCGGGTTGAGAAAATTGCAAATCGGGAACTACTTTTCCTTATTCACTATGTGCGAGTCAAATTAGGAAAAGTTTGATATTACGAATGTAGGACACCTGTAAAAATATTGACAACTTCTGGGCAGCTTAAGAGGAACAACAACTATCGAAACCTCTATAGATTGAAGGGCTAGGATCAGCCTATGGAAATTATTTTACGGGCACAACCTATTTATGTTGTGTTCCATCACATGGACGGTTTAGATCAACCTATGATGTGGTCTGTACAATTCTTTGTCGGCTCGTGCATCGCACGGGGTTTTTTGCTAGTGTGTGTGTGTGTGTGTGTGTATATATATATATATATATATATATATATATATATATATAGGAAACTGTTGGTGAGCTAGCTTGCCCAATCACATGGGGGCCCACTTTGTTAGGATAATCCAAAGCATTCATTTGAAAGTCCCTTACATAGATGGGGAATGTACCAAAAATCAGCTCCATAGGATCATCCTAACCCCTCCATTTGTGGAGGACAAAAATGGACAGACACAAATCTGGCCCATTTTTGTCCTCCACAAATGGAGGGGTTAGGATGATCCTATGGAGCTGATTTTTTGTACACCCCCTATCTATGATAAGGCCTTGCAAATGAATGGTTTGGATCACTCCCCAAAATGTGGGACCCATGTGATTGGGCAAGCTAGTTCACCAACAGTTTCCTCACATATATATATATATATATATATATATAGACACTAGCAAAAAACCCCGTGCGATGCACGAGCCGACAAAGAATTGTATATAGTCCTGCCGACTAGAGACACTTTTCTCATATATATATATATATATATATATATATATATATATATATATATATATATATATATATAAAAGAAGTTTGTACATTGCCCAAGGATCACCATTGGCCCTACTCTAGTGTAAAATAGGAGTCATACTATATACACTAATGCAAGTTGTTATCAAGAATTGATGGATCATTCACTCGTGATTAGACAAATGAGTGGTGATTGAATTAGTGTTGGTGCCCAATGGAGCAATGGTCCTGATCAGGTGTGAAATGTACGATGAAGGTGGTCCTAAAAAAAAATTGGATTTTGTTTGTGAAGATCCCATTTTCTAATTTGGGTTTAGAATAATCCATACGGGAAAAGTTAGGTGTTCCTTAGGTTATTGAAAACTATATAAATGGGGATTTGCTAGCATCCGTGGCAGAATGCATTTCGTGGGTGTGGGTGGCCCGTTGCATCTGAGAGCAGCCGCATAGGCTCACTTTTCAGCAGATTTTGTCTCCATTCAATTGGTGGCTTCTCTCACATGCAATAGGCCACTCCTGATATCTGAATGGATTGTGATTGAGACATAGGCGGACACCCCTACTTATTTGTGCATTGATATGCGAACGGCAGAGGTTTTTACATGGTGTCCGGGCGTATATGCTCCTAATCAATGTGCCACTCCTGATATTTGATCCAACAGCAACTAACTTAATAAGGGTTTTTGGATCAAATGCATGAATGGCACTTCTGCGGCACCCAATCATGTGTTGGTACGCCGCACTCACACCATATAATTTCATCATTTCATGTAAAGATAAATTAGAAGTGAGATAAAATAAACATTGAGATTTATATGGTGAGGGCACTTGAACTCTAGTATTTTTCAGAAAGTACAGTGGCCCCACTTCACAGGATCATGATCATCGAATTCATTCCCCATAAATCATCTCCATAGGATGATCATAGGAGCGCTATGATCATCCTATGGAGATGATTTATGGGTACACCCATTTACTTTGTTGTCGTTGATGAACGGTATGGATCATGCTATGAAGTGAGCCCCACCTGACTTGATGAAAAATATTAGACTTGAGGCGCGCACAGCATATAAATCTCAGGGAAATGATATCAGCACAACCATGTTTTAATAATTGCACAAATTCAGCTCGTCTTTTCTTTTGTAATTATAATCTTTGACAGATCCTTAAATAATAAAAGACAAGCTGACTTTGTGCAATTATTGTGCTACTTGTGCTGACATCATTTCCCAACGGCAAATTCCTAATTCTTAAAAGAGGGGTGTATAATTTTCCCCTTTTATCAGATGACTTTTTCCATCTCCTTAGTTTGAAATGTGTATATTGTATATTTATAACAGGATGAAATAGGGCCAAATCTTACCTTCTAGTATTTGGAAAGATACTAACAAGAAAGAAGAAACCATCAAACATCTGCCCACACCCATCAAAAGCCATAGTTAGAGCTTTTCTGTTGGGTCTCTGAGACAGAGTAAAAATAGCTGATGTCATTAATGCATGTGTGGGTCTGTATTCTATCTCTTTTTGAAGGCCATGTACGATAACGCCCCCCAAGTCATAACCCATTTCTGAGCCCATCTCTAACAAATTGAAGATAAAGAGTTAGACAAAGTAATAGGGATAAGTACAAGAGGAATGCTAAACTGAAGGGGACTCGCAGAAACTCAGCTGCAAGGGCATTCCATTGGTTCGGCTTCACGCTATTGCATTTATAATGACAAAATAAAAAAATTTAAAAAATGATCAATGAGGTCGGACGAAATGAATTCAATGAGGAACCAAGGCTGCCCTTCAATGTAGCATTACTCTTAAGGTGCATTTGGATTACCAGAACCAACATCGGAATCAGCATCCTATTCGATTCCGTCCGATTTTGCGGTTTGCTTTTAAACAAAAAAAAACCGGGGGCAGAAATGACACACCAATACACCATGACAAAATTAAAGGAGGAAAACATCGCGGAATCCATTTCCGCCCTTGGATTCCGCCCCAAAGTGGTGGTATTCGAAGTTTTTAGAATTAAATTTTCTATTGCACACACCACTACTTATTTATGGATATAAACATGCCACTGCTTTCTGGCCCATACATAGCCAGGCCTAGAATATGGTAAGTGATATATCCTCCCCTCACCCGGGTGCGCGGCTAAGGTCCACCAACGTTGTGTATTTATGGCTATTCTTTTTACACTACAAGGGCCCAAGGGAAGAAAAGGGGATATATACGTTTCAGTAAGTACTAATGGTACCCACTTGTAATTTTGCTCTTCTCATAGTACTTTCTTTGTATAAAGACCCATTTTTTTATTTGATTGGGACATATGACTTTGGCCAACCAAATCATATGTAAGAAAAGGACATCACACACTTCCTTGTTTTAATAACTAGTTGCAGACCCGTGCGTTCCATGGGGCGTTGAAGAAAAATTAAATGAATAATAAAAACTTGTATTAAAATGGTTAAAAAACTTTTAAAAATAAATAAATTTGCATTCTCACTATCTAAAAAAGAAAGATAATAAAAAATTACCTAGCATGAGAAAGGATACATGGTTGTTGGAGAGAGAGAGAGAGATTTTAGGATGGTTTGTGATAACCTTTCCTTTGTGTTGAGTGGCCAGAGCTGCTACTCATAGAACCCGTGGTAAAAACCTTTTTAGAAGTTAAAGGGGCAAAAATGTGGGTTCACAATTGTAAACCTCCAGTAGTTTTTAAGAAATCTCTTCTTGGTCACTTGCATCTATAAATAACTTCAGTGTCAGAGAAGAAACCATCCTTCTGTTTGTAACAGAACTGTATCCTCATCCAAGTTGAAGCAGCAACAACCACTCGCAGAATCTCTTTGAGCGTGTAGAAGAAGCTGATTTGCCAGTATAATTACTCGTTCCTCATAGACGAAAGAGCATCGGAGAATTACAGAAGCATGATTTGTCGACATGGGTCAGAAACAACAAAATCAATAGGTCTTGATACCTTCATTCACTATCCCCATTCCCGCTAGGTAAAACCAATTGAAAACAGTTAGCAAAGCCGAACCAGTTGGACTCCACCGCAACCTGAACAAAAATTTAGTCAAAATATAAAATATACAGATAAATTTAGCATAAGTTTACATGAGAACAAAATGAAGAAAATCATCATACTCTCATTGAAATAATATATGCAAGAGTATCTTTAGGATCATGTAGCTTGGGTTTGCAATTTCTTTAGAACTGCTGCAATTCATCGTAAGAATTCAAGGAAGATGAGGGTCTAAGATTTGAAACCCAACAGAAGGATAGAAGCTTGCCCAGAGAGGTATTAGAGGTGGGTTATTGTTGACAGTGATAAGAGATTTGCTTTCGAACCCGTCTTCTTCGTCCATCATTAACAACAAAACCTGCCTTTTGATATCCGTAAACATATATTTTAAGGCAATAATAATGCAATAAAGCCATAAATGCCGTGATTTTTTTTTTGGGGTGGCAAAATTCCATTATTTTCTTGCTTAGTTGGTACTCAGCCATAAATGGGTAACGTTTCCATTTAACTCGTCATAAAGCCATAAATGGCGTGATTTTTTTTTGGCAAATTTTCATTAATTGCATGCTTAGTGGGTACTCAGCCATAAATGGGTAACGTTTCCATTTAACTCGAATTGTTATTGCTATGAGATAAAAAGTTAAAGGAAAATCTTTCAAACGGGATTGGAAATGAATCTCGAAATCAAAGGTACACAGAGGATATGTGCATATATAGATAGGAAGGATGACACGTGGCAGCACCACAGCTAACACATTCAGCTTGTCTATGGATATGGCGTTTGAAATTCTAGCCCTTTACACTCCGAAACCTATTTTGGAATGTGAAGTGTTATGCTGTATTGGAAGACACAGTTATTAAGTATCATGTTATATTATACTGATGGGCACTTATTTGGAAAGAAACATTATGATGTTTTGAGTAATTATTGAAATAAATGGAAAATAGGTCAGAATTGATTGGGTATAGAAGAACGGGATAAAGAAGGGTGCCACGTGGCAGCACCAGGTCTGCAACATTCCCTTATATATATAAATATATTATATGATATGATGACACTTGCCTCTTAGTTTTAGAGGAATGCCTTGATAGGTTGTGACCTCATTGTAATACAGTGATGAACCCTTATTATTGTGCAGTGGGGGTCTCACCTTTGATAGGTCAGAGTCATCTATTTGATAGGACTTGCTCTGGATCGCCTGTATATGAACCTCTAGTCTTCTTAGGGTTTGATCAAACTGATCTTTAGTCATAAGAATCAAAGATAATTTGATTTAAAGCAAACACAGTCAACATATGGCCCTTTTAGTTTTGATTCAAGTCGATGGTACATCTTAATTTAAAGTTTGTTCTCGAGCTCTAAATGTGCACAAGGTCGCCCAAGTCCTAACGATGGAAATCCACACACACGACGTGGGAAACCTCGACTCTGGGGGTATATATAGATGGGATGAGCTCCATCAAAGTATGAATGTTTAGACAAATGTACAACTACCATTGAAGCTAGGGCTACAACATGGTCGGGGTGGGTCGGGTTTTTCAAAACCCTAGCCCAACCTTGGATCCCATTATCTAGGCCCTGACCCGCCCTGACCCTGAGTTAGGGCCGGAAAACCTCAACCCATTACCCGCCCTACAGGGTATTGTGCTGGCCCTGGCCCCCCTGATTGGGCAAGGCCGGCCCGGGCCGGCCCTAATTGACCCTAGTTCAAATACCTGTTAAGAGTGCCAAAAATAAAGCAACCACTTATCATATGGAACAAAATGATCAATAAACAGAGAAAGGGAACAAAATAAGACAATATGAATTCAACAACATGCGGGCAACAAAGACAATTAATAATAATAATATAAAGAAACATCAATCCAAGATAATAGAAAACATTAGCAAAAGAAACATGCACAGATGGTTCAATTCTATAATAGAAAACTCAGGGTCGGGCCGGGTCAGGGTACCCGATGCATTTACCCAAAACCCGCCCAACCTGAGTTAGGGTCAGAAAAAAATGAACCCTGACCCGCCCTCAGGGTTAGAAAATCCAACCCTGATCCTGTTCGGGCTCAGGGCGGGTCAGGGCTGACAGGGCCAAACTTGCACCCCTAATTGAAGCTACATCTATTAGCTACTTCTAGGGACATCTGTCACTACACATCTAAGATGAGCCTCTACACATCTATAAGATGAGCCTGTCGTCACGTATTGTATGATATAGACATTGGGGTTTGGCCTGTAGCCTTGGTTTTAAATTTTGACCGAAATCCAAAACTGAAACTGAAATGCAACGAAACCGAATTTCCTGAAATTTATCAAATTTCGGTGGAAATTTCAGAATTTTGGTAATTTCGGAAATTCCGGTTGAATTTTCATTAAAATATTATCTTTTATTATTTTACTGAATTTAGGCCGCAATTATTGAAATTTCGGGCCAAAGAAACGAGATTTCTTAGTTTTTTACCGGATTTAGGCTGACATTTCAGTTTCGGCCAAGGCCGAAATTTGTACCTAAACCGAAATTTAAAACCATGCCCATAGCTCAATGGTTGACGATTTGTATCTCAACCTTGAGGTCCCATGTTCGACCCGATAAGGGCTGCCAATGCCCCACAAGGGCAAAAAATTAAATAAAACATTGTGATATGTAAGCCAGCTTGCATCTAGCTATCACTCACTTTTGGAAGTGTCTTTCATTAATCAATAAAAACAAGTCGGGGGATATGTTTATTAGAAAGGAAACTTTTAAGGTCTTTGAATTTTCACCCCAAGAGACAGAAGTCAGGATCTATTATTTGTTGGTGCTAAACAATTTTTTTACAGACTAAATGGCATATCAAACCTTTGGAAGTGTGCTTCATTAATCAATAAAAACAAGTTAGGGGATATGTTTATTAGAAAGGAACTTTTATATGGTTTTTGAAGTTTCACCCCAAAAGACAGAAGTCAGGATCTACTATTTGATTCTCTTTCACTGTGTTCTAATTCAAGCTTACCACCAGAAGCAATGTCTTATATTATTGATCCAGCATGTAGAAAATCAACCTTCGAAGATGAACTCTGCACGACAAACCAACCCATAAGAGCACATGATTGTTGGATAGGATTGATGAGTTATCATGTTGGCCTACTGAGCTCTTGAATAAGCTCCTGACTGAACTCCCAAAGTCTCTTCCCCAAATCTTTGTCCCTTGATTGGGCAGAAGGGGTTGTTTCATTGCAGTTGGCAAAGTATTTTCCAGTGACACCTCTCACATTGGGATGGAGGGCCACATAACATGTTGTCGATGAACCCTACAAGAAAACACTCTTCACTTTAGTCGACCGTGTTAGGCTCTAATTACCTTGATTACAACATGATGATATGCAATTTATATTTCCTACACAAACAAAACTACCACCATTGCAATTTATACTAGAAACCCTATTAACTAATTGAGAGGAATGATTCAATAACCATAAAACATTGATCGTACCTCACAAATCACATTGAGTTGGAGAAAAATTACACAAAGTTGTCTTTCTTCTAAAGGTCTTTATGAACAATTCCTTAGGATATTTAAAATCTCAAAAATGTAAATCCCTCTCTCTCTCTCTCTATACATACACATGTATCAAATATTTCATACGGAAGTCATTTATAACCTTATAAATGTAAATTTCTCTATAGATCAACACGACGAACAATAAAATTAAGGAAATTTATATCTATTCTGAACTTGGGTGGCCCTCAAGATTATTTGAAACCTTATAAATGCAAAATTCTTGTAACCATTAAATACCTTATAAATATAAATTTCTCTTTAGCTATTAGATATGTTACATGCAAATTTCTCTATAGCTCTTATGAGAATGTACTGTGAGAAAACATTGAAAATGAGCCCTTTTCATCAGTGGTGGAAATAGAGGATGGAGGTTCAAGACATGTGCCATCAACATATTTGAGGAGGAGATCTTGAATACGGAGAATAGGTAGTAATTAGCTACACCATAGGAGATAGGTGGTTCGGGAAAGCTTAATGGAGACAATATCAAGATGAGTGATATCATGAAGTGGTGCTCGAGAAAGGATAGAGGAGGAGGAAATGAGAGAGGAAGATGGCGTAGTGAGGGATGTCATTGCAGAGTTGGCGGCGTTGGAGGATGCCATGGTGTAAGGCCATGAAGATGGAGGGATCCCTTGATACACGGTATAGGTCAACAAGTTGAAATCCTTGAAGCATGCAATACGCGGGACACACCGTGTGAGTTGTCATGCTGGAATTTATCCTTTATCAACACATGGTAAATATCTCTATGGTAAAAAAATCGACCCCGAGCTTAAAAGTGTAAAATATTTAATAGGTACAAACGAAGTTAAATCTATAAGGTATTCAATAGCTAAACAAATTTTTCTGCGTGTATAAGATATTTGTTAACCGCACAATAAGTTAACATTTTTAATAGGGAAATGATATCAACGCTCCAATGATTTGATATTTCCGCTCAAGTTTCTTGTCTTTTAGTATTTAAAGAGCTTGTGAGAACTTTTTGGGAACCATAACAACCTTTTGACGGCTCTTTAATAACTAAAGGACGAGACTTGAGCGGAATTATCAAAATATTGGAGTGCTGATATCATTTTCCTTTTATTATATTTAATAACTAATGGAAACTTTACATCTGTAAGGTCTTAAATATAGATATGCCCAAGTTTTTCCATTATATTTAGTATAGATAAACCTTATAGATGTAGGCTTTTTTTATAGCTTTTAGGTACTTTATATTTTTAAACTCTACCACTATTTACCTAATAAATTTTAGCCATAAGCACCAATCTTTTGTATAAATAGTGTTCCCATAGTGCATGCCATATTCATTAAAATGAAAATTTAAGACTGTCGACTCATTGGCAATGAGGAGGCCAAAGGCATCAATTTAATCAAAAGAAACTAAAGTTAATAAAAAGAAACTATGTAAATCATCATTCATTGCTATCTACGGTATCTATAACATATAATAAAAGTTAGTTGTCATATGTTTTTCTCATGGAAATTAATTTTTTATTAGAAATTTCTTTACATGGAATTTTTTTTATTAGAAATTTATTTCTATAGAAAATTTTATTGAAAAATTCCATGAAACATTTATCATAGAAAATAATTTTTCCAGTACAGTTGGGGCTCTAATCATTAGTATTGCTAGTGGCTGCATTTTATTGAATGTATTAGATAGTATAAATTATTAGATATGCATTGTCCATCGCCCTCGTCCTTAGGCATTCCCACTTCTTGCTTCCATCATCTAACTTTTTGTCTTTGCCATTTGCACATTTATGGTGGACCAGATTTTATACCTGTCTAGCGGGCAAAAAAGAAAATCCGACGACCTCCTACTACCATTGGTAGGCAGTAGGAATCTCTCTGTTTTCATTGCCACATCAAAGCCTATGACCGCTGCGGCCGCGACAACAGATTCCACCGAAAAGACTTAAGAACGTTTCCTATGTACTTGTGTGTATTATATACTTTAAACGGTATTAAAGTTCACATGCATGTACTTTGAACAATATTTCTTAAAAAGGTACTTCCGTATATCTTAGATCATTGTGTTTTTGTATTAAGTGTTAGAAATACGAGAGTATAAATGATCATCATGTTGGTTTTTGAATTGAGCAAAAAGATACTACAGATTATAAATGTATTGAGTATTTAATTATTAGAGCCCCAACTACATTTTCTAAACTCATTTTCCAAGGAAATTATTTTTTAAAACAATATTTTTCTCCGTTTTCAAGAAAAATTGGAAACCTACTAGACCTGAGATTTTTTTTTTCTATAGAACATTATTTTCCAAAGATTTTTTTACACCTCACACATAGCAAGGGTGGGGCCCACCATATCCCAACCAAAGCCATGGATAGGGTAGGGCCCACCTTTTCTAAGCCCCATGATTTGATGAAGTAGGGCCCAGCATTGATCTCCACCCAAACCCATGCTAGTGTGGGGCCCACCATTTTACAACCATGCATAGCATGGGCCAGGAATGCTTATAAGTTTATAAATGCATGTAAGTGTTGATGAAATAAAAAAATCAAGGAGCTTGCTCAACTTTTGTACCTGGGCTATGTTTTTAAGGAAGGGCCTCATTAACGCAAATGGAATGGCTGCAAAAGAAAATGGTATAAAATTCTAATGGGGAAATACTAATGAAAGAATCCAACTCAAAAGAACAAAGGGAGTAGAAAGAATTGTTATACGTACCCATTGAATTTGCATACCGACTTATATTAGTGGGAATTACTCCAGGATGTAGAGAGTTGGCTGTAACGTTGCACCCTTCTTCCTGATTAGACAAGGACACAAGCATCTCTTGAAAGGAAGTTCAAAATCTTCACTCTGCCCCCACTTTTTATTATGTTATTGGTACCCTTCTCTTTGTTTTAAACTTCTCTACTTATTTAGAGCTTGTTGGGAACTTTAAAAGTCAGTGTGAGAAGTTTAGAGCAATGGGAATGGGACGGGTGCAAATATTAGAAGGGTACGCGAGTAGACGATTATGATTAAACCCAAATATTGGAACCCTAAGCCTGGTCAGATAGACCAAGGGCTTAGGATCATCGAATCAAGGTGGGGCCAACCACAATGGGCCGGACATGTTTGGCAATCAGATCAACCGAACCAATTGAATCCACGTCGCACATGTGGGGCCAAAATGCAAACAATAGGAGGAAATCACAATGATCATATTTTAACATTTTTATCTTCCGGGGAAAGTGTATTTATGAAAAATCCCCTGCTTCGAACAATCCTGTCCCTCAAATTTGTGGAAACAATCATATTATTTTTAGGGAAATGTTTTCTGCGCTCTAAGTTTTGCCGTGTAGTATTTAAAGGGCCGTCAGAGGAATATTACAGTTCTCAAAAAGCTCTTAAAGCCTTTAAATACTACACGACAAACATGTGGGGCGCATGTTTATCAAAACATTGGAGCGCTGAAATCATTTCCCTAACCTTCCGTTTGACATGCCACAATTTGAAAGGTTATGACTTAGGACAGTCCAACGGTGGCATGGCCTACCCATAGTGGGACCAAAAAATGAACTGTTTCAGGTTATTCAAAGATGGGTCCCACTTGTAGTGCTATCTAGGAAAAATGGGTCCGAGTCCCTTGAAAATGTCACCACCACTCAACCTTACCTGCAAACGCATTGATAACTCGTTTGCATGCAGTACATTTGCAAGCTTAGACCGAACATAAGCATCGTATGTTCTGTACCTGCAAAAAGTAAAGTAGAGCGGACGTAAATAGGATGATCCAAACCGTTCATTTAATAATGGGTGTGGGCCAGTCCACTATTTTTCAAAGAGTACAGTGGGGCCCACTTCATAAGATGGTTCAGTTTTCAAACCATCCATTTGTTGGGCCACAAGGTAAATCGACAGTAACCCAGACATTATTTTCATGGGATGATCCTAGCCCTCCGATCTGTAGAGAGACTGCATATCATGGAAATCTCTACAAATGCGGTTTGGATAGTCTTATGAAGTGGGCCCACTGTAATTTTTGAAAATACTGGAATTAACACCCACACGGCCACACCCATATAACATCTCCCATGAATCTATTAAAAAAATGAATGCAGAAGAAAGCAAAGGTACTGAATTTATTAGCAGAAAGAGAAGGTACTGAATTTATTAGCAGAAAGAGAAGGTACTTAGATGGGTCGTTGAGCTTCTGAGATTCGAATTGAATGGCGGAATTGCTTGAATATCTGTGAGCCATTGATGAAACATTAACTATTCTTCCTTCAATTCCTGTTTCCTTGGCAGTGGCTTTCAGCTTGTCAAGCAGCAGATTTGTTAGCAAGAAATGACCTGCACTTAATAAAATTAAACATAGTAAAAGGAAGAACTAAACCTTACATGCTTTTAATTTTTGAGCATTCAAGAATCGAGAGCTTAAACAATGCTGCATTTGGATTGCCGGAATTACGAATTGGAATCCTAATATCCTATAACAATTCCTATTCCAATTTCTCTATTAAAAAATTCAATAAAAAATTTCTTATAGAATATGTAAGAGTATAAAAGATTAAATAACGCCATCTCCAACAGCTTAAGCTTTTGGAATAACTAGTTGTTTGACATGGTATCAAAGCAGGTGGCCCTTCTTTTTAGGGTTGGCCTATACGTGACACATGTGGCCCTTCTTTTTGTGTTGGCCATTACATGTGGAATTTTAATATCAAGGAGTTTTGAACTCAAGACCTTTGTTTTGATACCATGTGTTGGGACCAAGCTAGCCATTACGGGGAGGGTGCCCAAGTCCTTATATATGATGTGGGATCTTGCTTTTGCGTGGAACCCCCAACAATCTCCCCCTTCACATAAAAGCAACGTGGACAATCTCGCCCCTCCATGCGGGAGCAGTATGGTAACCCCGATATGGCCTCAAGGACGGTGAAATTCCCTCGTAGAAGATCTCGGTAACCCTGGTGTGCCTCTAAGGATGGTGAAATTCCCTCAGAGAAGATCTCGTAGTTCCCACGCTCTCCCGCATGGAGGGGCGAGATTGTCCACGCTGCATCTGCGTGGATGGGGGAGATTGTTGGGGGTTTCACGCAAAAACAAGATCCTACATTGGAAATGTTAAAGAGATGTGGATGGTTTATAAGGACTTGGGCACCCTCCCCTTAACGGCTAGCTTTTAAGGGTGAGTTCTACGGGGGTCCCAACACATGGTATCAGAGCAAAGGTCCTGAGTTCAAAACTCCTTGATATTAAAAATCCACATATAATGGCAACATGTGCCACGCGTATGCCAACCCGAAAAAGAGGAGCCACACGTGAGGGGGAGTGTTAAAGTATAAAAGATTAAATAACGCCATCTCCAACAACCTAAGCTTTTGGATTAACTGGTTGTTTAATAGAATAGGAATACCACCTCTTGGGGTGGGAAATAGATTCCTACATTTTTTCCCTTTTAATTCTGCCCTGGTGTCAATTCCACGTCTCTCATTCTGTCATTTTTTTAACAATGAAAATCGGTGCAATCAGAATAGGATGCCAATTCCTGCGTTTGATTCCACGCTGACCGGAATAAATTTTTTTTATTAAACTTTATTTTAATTATTCAAAATTGGATGCCAATTCTGGTTCCTGATTCTGGTGACCAAAACACAGTTTTAATATGATGAAAAAAGGAAAATTCTATTGCGACCAGCATTTAACATAAATAAAATATGGGAAATGATGTTCTACCCTCTTTTACAACATTTCTTAAAAATGTAATGATTTAGTTTCTTTCTAATTCTACGTAAAAACAAAATTTACACCCATTTTTAGGTGGAAATGGACATAAAATTTGTCTTAGGCCCATCTTACGTTTAAGCAAAAGGCGTAAAAATGTTGGGAATTCGAGTGGAAATAACATTTCCTGTATAATATATAGTCTCCTCCATGTTACTAGTAGCAAGTGTTTTGAATTAAGACTTCCTCTTTAATTTGAAACTTACCAAGGTGATTAGTGGCAAATTGCAACTCTACTCCATCTGCAGATAGCTGGAAGGGGCAAGCCATTATCCCTGCATTGTTTCTGTTCTAACATGGAAGAAGTAATTACTATGAGATTATAAGGGCAAAAAGGAAAGTGAAAGATAAAATACAAAAATTTTAGAATAAGTAATGGTGTAGTGCTCTCAAGAACATCACATTTCACAGATAGGCCTGTCAACGGACCCGGATAGTCCAAC
The DNA here is from genome assembly GCF_043159265.1 of Tasmannia lanceolata. NCBI lineage: Eukaryota > Viridiplantae > Streptophyta > Magnoliopsida > Canellales > Winteraceae > Tasmannia > Tasmannia lanceolata. Next base: position 41,332,876 of record NW_027518689.1, read on the forward strand.
GACTTATTTGGATCCGACTATGTACATGGGACATAGACATGCAACAGGGTCTATCATATCCTATTCAGATCCAAATCGCATGGCCTGAAATCATGTTGGATGATTTTTGGGTCATAGGAGATCCAGAGCAAGGCCTATTAAGTGATGGTTTGGATCAATCAAAGGTGGGCCCATTATGACATAGTTGGACTATTACATTGTATTACAATGAGGTCGCGCCCACTAAAGAATTCTTCAATTTTAAGAACCCCAAAATATATGCATGAGCCGAGCCCAAAACCATACAGTTAATGTTGGGCTCGAATATTTAAAGAGGCCTCCCTAGTGAATAATCATAGTCCCTGTTTGTTTTAGATATCGAGAATTGATTGACAGTTCAAAACTGATTATTGGACTCAAAATTTAAGCCCCGTTCATTTGAGATTGTGCCAACCGATTTTGAGCCCCAAACTCCAATAATAGGTTTGGGGCTCACAATCGGTTCGCAATCTCAAACGAACAGGGACTTAACGTGAATTTGAGTCCAATAATAAGTTTTGGACTCACAATTGGTTTCTTAAAATCTAAAACAAACACGGCCTTAGCGACCCAATATTTGTTATTAGTTTTTCATACCTCGACTGGATGACTTACACGAGGATGTTTAAATGGTTGTCTGAGGAGTTGAAGGAGCGGGAAAAGGAGGCAACTGAGTTGAGAGAGCTGAGGTCCATCTCCATCACATGGAGCTTTGCATTTGGGTTCTCTTCAAGGAGGCTTTCTTTCACTCTCAGACCACTCTCCATACTTCTCGAAGGGATGATCACTTTGGCTCCCCTTTTAGCTAAAACTCTCGCTGTTTCTTTTCCAATTCCACTCGTTGCCCCTAGTACCATAACATCAATCAACAATAATTTTCTTAATTATTCATAATCTTTTGGTGAGAAAGAGAGGGAGAGGCTACTCCAAACACCACCTCTATCTTTTAGCTAGGGTCCATTTGGATGCATGTAATATACAAATAGAAGGAACATCATATAGATTCTGATTTCTTTACTTGCCTGTTTCTCCTTGTTTGAGAGGAAAGCCAAACAGTGTAAAAAAGCTTGAATTTGGAAAATCTACAGCTAAAGGACTGGCATATGAGTTTCTGTTACTTTGACCGAACAATCCAAAATTCAGTTATTTCAACTACATCGAATATAGTAAATGACAACCAAACAATACTAGGATTATGTGTCCTTTTTTTATTACTTTGATTTGCCCACTTTTTGAAGCATTCAAACGGAACGCGGCCCTGGTGAAATTACAAGGTGTTCATACGTTCATGTACTAATGGGGTGTCACCCTTAATATTTGATCCAACCTGAAAAAGTCTGTGGTCGCTGATCAATTATCAAGGGTGGCATTCCCATTAGGCATGAACGAATGCCATGTAAAAACTCCCATCTTCTGTGCCCTTGTAAAGTTATAGGCCCACACTTTGAAATAAGATATTCATTTCTTATTGAAAATTATGCTGTGTGTATAGTGATTGGGGAAGTTTATACAGAATAATCACTATACAAGATGGGTCCCTTGTTGAACAGAGATCCTGTGTACATGGAATAAGGCATAAATTTATCAATGGTTCAAATATCCTGAAAAAGCACCTAAATAGCCCCTCTTTTATTATAGGGCTTAAACATTGATTTTAGGGTGCAGGTTAACACCTCTGAAATCTACCATCACTCACCAAAGCCAGCACCTGAGTTAAACCACCTAATGACCATACAACTAAAGTCAAGCTGACTCATCAGCTGATGTGGTATAACCATCTTCCTCAAAGTCCTCAATGCACATATCATGCTCAGATAAAAAACGAGAGATACTAAAAATAACTAATGCCCAAGATTTTCTCATCATGAATTTCAATCAAGCCTAATGACCACACAATCAAACACAACAGTGTTGATGTTGTGATCGAAATCACGGAAGCTGCGGTTGCTGGGATTGGCTATTCTGGTTTAATAATTTTATCGGACGAGGATAGCACACCTATCAAGGATAAAATGAACTCCCACCAGCCCATTAAAATGTGTAGGTATGAATGTATGATCGATGCATCTCCATGCCTTTCTCCTTAATTTAAACTGGGACAACCCTGCATAAGTCCAACACTAGGTAATAGTTGGGAACCATACAAATTGACGATGCCCACATAATTTCATATCATCCTATTTTCCATTTTTTATTTTGCAGATAAAACAGTGAAAATTTTATGGAAGCCACAGCAAAGAGGAACCTAAGGGCTTACTGTGGCAGCTGCATGAATGTATAATAACACCCTTGAAGTATAAAATATTAAATAAAGCCATCTCTAACAGCTTAATCTTTTGGAGTAATTGTTTGTTTCACATGGTATAGAGCAGAGGAGGTTCTGGGTTCAAAACTCCTTGATATTAAAAATCTATATGTAATGGCCAACTCAAAAGAGGGTCACATGTGCTCCGACCCTAAAAAGAGAGGCCATAAGTGAGTGTGTTAAAGTATAAAATATTAAATAGCGCCGTCTCTAACAGCTTAAGCTTTTGGAGTAATTGGTTGTTTCGCAAATGGCTCCATAATGGAGAAAAAAAAAAACAGATAAAAGAATAGAATAGAGAGAAATGGAAGAATGAAAAAGGAAGATTAGAGACGAACCCGTGACAATTGCAGTGAGGTGGGTTGCATCGATCCCTTCAGTGACTTGTTCGGCTGTGGAAGACGATCCGAAACCTGAAGGCCCTGCTCTTTCAAACCAGTTCCACAGCCCCATCTTATCTTCAAATTTGGAAAAGATAGAACTGTACTCTTTCAGTTATGGAGGCTTGCTTATTTTGTGGGTGGATGTTGTTTCTATTTCTCTTTCATATATATAGAGGCAGGGGAATATGGTGGAGACAGGGGACCTCCTTGTCCACTACCATTGCAATCAATAAGAGGAAAAAGTTTCAGACATTGTTGTTCAGATAAAAATGCAGCTTTGCATTTTTCTTTGAGACATAGAAGTAGTACCCTTATCTCTATTTATGAAGGGAAACTAATTTTAGTGCGCCTGTGTGGATAAAAAGTGCTCCCATGTCATTGTGGGAAGTGATATATTCGCCCATAAAATAAAAAAGCAAGTGATATATTCGCCCCCCTTTTTCTAACTTGGGACAGCCACCTCTATGATATTTATAACTTCTCTTTTACACTAGAAGGGGCTGTCCCATGTTAAAAACAAAGGGGCGAATATATCATTTCCCAATCATCATTGGTATTTGGTTTTATGATGAGATCATTATCTTGCAATTGGCACGATTGTTTGGTGATTGGACCCCTGATGGGTGAGATACTGGATAAGGGAAAGTTTCTTTGAGGCTGTATTTTGTTATTGAAATGACGCTTGAATGGATTTTGTTTGAGAAAAGTACAGAATATGGGCAGTAGTTTCGAGAAAATACAGATTTCGTGTATTTTTTAAAACAATCATCAAACACGAGTGATTCTTCAAAATCGGGTGGAAAAAAGACCCCAGTACCCTTCTGACATGATTAGAGTCCTCATATGTTGCCCTTCATGACAAATTGATGTAGGACACTAGGCTACTAATATTTTGGTTTTACCCTTTTAGAAAGTAGGCCATTAGTTTCTTTATTTATTAGGATTTGTTTCCTTGGTAGGATTACTCTTCTAATTATAGGTATTTTAATTTAGTTACTTTCTTTATGTATTAGGATTCTAGATCTTTCTTTGTGTGGTAGATTCTAGGCTTTTCTTTTAAAAGAAGTTTACTTCTTTAGAGATTGCTTTTCTATTATATAAAGGTTGTAATACGTAAGTTTTAATCAATCAATGGAATAATATTAAAGACTTTTGTCTCTCTATCTCTCTTCTCCCTTTCCTAGTGCATTCTAGGGTTCTTATTCTTCTTCCTAGTGGATTCTAGGACAATTATCGGATCGTATGCTTCGGATACGTTTCCACGTTTGATCTACTGCGTTAAAAATTCACAACTCAACGTCAATCATTATCTTTAAAGTAATATTTTATTATTTATCACTTCTCTTTTGGCTGAGAACGACTATGTTATTGAATATTTTATTATTTACACATCTTTTTTGGTTGAGAACGGCGATGTTATTGGATATTTTATTATGGGAAATGTTATTAGCACTACTGTATTTTGATGAGGGCACTCCTCACTTTATTAAAAGTACGGTATGGCCTGCACCATCGGATGATCCAAACCGTCTATTAGATGGGCCACATCCTAAATAGGTTGTGCCCCAAAAATCATTTCCATAGGTTGATCCTAACCTCCGATCTGAATGTTAGAGTGTTGATCCCAACCCTTTATAAATCGGAGGGTTAGGATCAACCTATGGAAATAATTTTTGGGCACAACCTATTTACGTTGTGGCCCATCTAATGGACGGTTTGGATCATCTTATGGTGCGGGCCATAGCATACTTTTAATAAAGTGAGGAGTGCCATCATCAAAATATAGTAGTGCTGATAACATTTCCCTTTTATTATTTCTCATGTCTCTTTTGGTTGAGAACGCCGCCAGATTCTAGAGTTCGCCGCCGGAATATCAAGTACGCCGCCGGATTCAAGAAACACCCATCGTTCAAAGATATTAAGTACACCGCTAGAGTATACCGCCGGAATATCGGGTACACTGCCGGATTTTCTGGGTTCAAACATGTGTTCCAAACGTATCAAGTACGCAGCCGGAATATTAAGGGGTACGCCAGCGAAAATAGGGTGTACGCGGCGAAATTTAGGGATACGTCGGCGGAAATAATGGGTAAGCCGGCGTAAATAATAGGTATGCCGGTGGAATCCCATACAGAGAGATGAGGGCATTATTAGAAGACACCACCGTTCCATATTGATGTCCACGTGTGGTGGATCCGATCGTTTATGCATATTGGTGATGGCCAAGATTTAAATGAACCCAAGGGACTCTGGGTTCAAAGGAAAATTTCAAATCCAAAACCAAAACAGTTGTGAATAAAGGCTCCAACGTTCCAAAAAGTTTTTTTTTAATACGTGTCAAGCATCCTTCTGTCTCTAGTTATTTCCGACGGCCAAGATCCAAACGAACCCAAGGTTTTGTTGGTTCAAATGCACATTCAGACGAACCAAAAGAAGCCTCGTGCAGTGCGCCAACATAAAGAGGGGGTGAGATGCTTTAAATATAAGGGGATTTTCTCTACGAAGAAAATACTAAATTAATGAAAAGGTGAATCATGAAGGACCAACATACGAGGACTCCATCTTGGTTCGGATAATGTCAGAAGAGCATTGGGGTCTTTCTTCCACCCGATTTTGAAGAATCACTCGTGTTTGATGATTGTTTTAAAAAGGACTAGAAATCCGTAATTTCTCAAAACTAATACCCCATTCTGTACTTTTCTTTTTTTGTTTTGATTTCACCTATCCTATGATGAAAAGACCAAAATACCCTCTTCTTCTATAATTTTTCCTAATTTTTAATCTCCACCACCCCTAACAAACGAACAGTTTGGATGATCCTATGAAATGGGTCCGCAGTACTTTTAGAAAAAATATTGGACTTTAGGTATACACAACAAATTAAATCTCTACACAACTAAGGGGACAATCCCTTCGAGTCTCCTGTCCAGATTTCTTTTGTCGGTGCCATTCAACTAATTATCAATGAGAGAGAATCTCAATAGGTAAGAGAGAAGGTATTATTTTAAATGACTGGTTGAGAAGGACTTACCAAATAAATCCTATATTTTAGGAACTTTACCAAAAATACTAGCTAAAACGATTATGGAAAGAAAAAATCCCTAATTTTATGGGGCAATTCCCTACGAAAAATGCTAACTAAAACTACTTTCGGAAAGGGAAAAAAATCCTGAATTTTAGGGCGAGTTTACGAAAAAATGCTAACTTTAAAGAAAAGTACTGAATATTCAGGGGGCAACTTTACTAAAAATTTCACTAAGCTATGGTATAACAGAAAAAAAAAAAAATTCCGAATTTTAGGGGGCAACTGCCCTCGCTTGCCCCCCTTTGGCTCTATGCTTGTAGTATCATACTGTATTTAGAGGATATTCGACAACAAGCTTCAGTCACTATCATCATAAGACATTCATTAGAGGCATTGTGCATCTTTTAGTAGACTTTAATTACTTTTTTGGGAGATATTTTATTGTAATCAAGCTTATGTTGATTTCCAATCGACATAAATGAAAAGATCTGAATAGCTTTTAGCTAGTTTTTAGTAATGTATTATTTGAATATTGAATACAAGTAGTTTAGAGCACATGTTTTTCATATGATTTATGCTACTTGTAATTGTGTCTATGAATATAGTCCAAAGACACCCAAAATTGTATTGGAATTTTCTCTACATTTTCTTGTTCTTTGAGCCCCGAGTATTTTTTTCCCATTTTTTCCGTTTCTATTCTTTTTAATTACTCTTCCTCTTCTTCCTATTCTCTTACTCGTCTTCTTCTCTCATCTTCTTCATTATTGGGGATTTTTCTCATTGTTCTTTTATTTCCATCTTCTTCCTCATCTTCTACATTGGCTAGTTCTTCTTTTTTTTGGCCCAATTTCCTTCTCCTTGAGAGATAAAGTGGTGGTCCATGAGGCAACGAATAAGGTGGAGACCAAAATACATAAAAAAAAAATTATTAAGGAGAGGAAGTGGGCAAATTGGTCTTTTGAACAGTAACGACCATAGAGTTGAGAGTTGAGACTCCCAAAATGTAATTACTTCATCTTTTTGCCTTTTATGAAGCCTTGTATCTCCCCTAGTTGGGGTTGTCTTGTTTTCTTTTTTTATATTGTACTTCATGTAATTCTCCTTCTTTTAATACATCTGGTGGGGGTCCTAGCCTAAGCTTAACCCCAGCTTACCCATTAAAAAAAATAAATCTTTTGCCTTCTATGTAGAATGATTTTTTATTATTTACTTACTATTTAAAGCGGAGTCTGAAGCCTTTTTACCCTCGAGATTTTGAGGCCTCAAATCTCTACCGCAAGATGGATTTTTGTGGCTCATTCTCCTTTTTCTTCCAACTCTCAAAGCCTCTTTCGCCTACTCCTTTGGAGAAATGGCAACAACAACAGCAACATCAATTTCCTTTTCAGCCTCCCATAGGACCCTCCTCATTCTCTCCTCTTCTTCTTCTCTTTTTCGCCCGGGTCTCCCTTTACCTTCTTCCTCTGTAAGCATCCTCTGCATTTTTTTTTCTTTCTTTTCTGCTTTTAATACTTCGTTCAAGCCATATTCGCTGCTTATTGTCTCTGTCTCCAAATTGGGTTTCCAGTTTGAAATGTCAACTGATTGATAATAGATTATATAATCACTGGAGTTGGTGAAAACACAGACAAAATGGTTCAAAAGGAATGAGGTTTTCTTATTCCTTTTTTTTTTTGATGAAGTAATTGGAGCTGTTTCTGTTGCTGTCTAAACTAGGATAGATTTTCTATCCCTCTAGAGCCTCCAGAGATTTTTTTAATTATATTGAGCTATTTACAATACTTGAAAATAGTAGCACTGCTCTTGCTTTCCTTAAGAATTTGAATTTTCAACTTTTCATCATGTAAGCCCATTCTTTATATTGGCCTCAATTATATCTTCCTCCATCGTTCGTTCCAAGTATTGGAAAGATGGAGTTGTAGTGAAAGTCAGGAGATTAAAATCCTCGAATGGGTACGCCAAAGGCGAAATTTATAGCGTGAGCCCATTGGTAGAACCTCTTTTATCAACATAAGTTTCATACTTAGCTTCAGAGCATGCATCAATCTCCTTTTTCCCAAAAGGAAATCGAGAGCAAAGATCTGAAAGCTTCCCTCATTGGAATAATAGCTGTATTGCTTGGTCAGGATCGCATCCTCCTTAGATGCTCCAACAAAACTTCCAACCCAACCTGTTAACTTACCAACTTCTCCAATAGCTCAAGCTGTTGGAGAAAGGCAGTATTTAATCTTTTATACTTTAACACTCCCCCTCACGTGTGGCCCCACTTTCTAGGGTTGGCCTACACGTGGCACATGTGGCCCCACTTTTGGGTTTAGCCATTGCATGTGGATTTTGCTATCAAGGAGGTTTGAACCCAGGCATTTGCTCTTGCTATCAAGGAGGTTTGAACCCAGGCATTTGCTCTGATACCATGTTAACTTACCAACTTCTCCAATAGCTCAAGCTGTTGGAGAAAGGCAGTATTTAATCTTTTATACTTTAACACAACCACCAATGGTTTTGGATCCCTGAATCCTTGAGATCTCTTTGTGGGCTACTGACTTATTTCTAGATGGATTATCATCGCCCGGTGGAATTAACCTTCTCAGACGGTGAGATGGTCAACACTTCAGGGTTCTTTGCAGAGATTAAACATTTGTGTGCCCTTTAGCAGCCAGTTGAAAGCTTATTTGGCTGATGAGGGTAGGAACCTAGATGAGGCAAGGAATCTTACCTATCTGTCTTCCTAATTGATTCTTGCTAACAAAATTTTAAGATCTAGTGATAGCCCACGCTGGGAATACCATTGACAGTTCTTAATTTCACATGATTAAGTGGTTGAAACAATGCAGGAAAGAGAACCTGTTCTTCTAGTGGGAGAACCAAAAAGTATATTTGGAGAAATATACAAAACAATCTTACAATGTATGGGACAGGCGGCATCGAAGGTGGGCTTCGCTGGAAGCCAAGAGGGCTGCGGGTGAGATCAATATTTTATGGAAAGAAGATAGTTTTTTTATTGAAGGAATAGAAGAAAAGGAACTTACACTTTTTTGTATTGGCATCCATGGCAGGAAGTGCATCCATATGGAAGCTGTCGGTAGTATATGGAACTTCCAGAGTTCCAGGGCAAGAGGGCGAAGCCAGTTCTGGGCTGAACTTCATGATATTTATGCCAGCTGGATTGGACCATTGATAGTCGGGTGGTGATTTTAACAAAGTCTGATTAACAAATGGGAAGAACATGCCTAGGAGAACTGAAGAACCGCCAGAAGCATGAGGAATTCATTGAGATTTATCCTGTGGATAGTACGCTCAGCCGCTCATAGACTTGCTGCTGGAAGGTGCAAAGTTTACTTGGTTGAACAACGAATCCCACGCTATATTATTATGGCTTCATAGGGTTATTCTCTCCAAGGAGTGGGAGAGTTTTCCACATATCATTCTAGGGCGTAGCCTCGCCCAATATCCAACTATTGCCCAGTGTTATTGGAATTGAAGATGTTTGACAAAGGGCCTATTCCTTTTAAATTTGATATATCATTCTTATCCGAGGTTCCCACCTTCAACGATAGGATAAAACAATGGTGTGGGGAGAAGAGCCCCGCCGGGGGGGAGGGGGGTGGTTCCATAGTATAGGGATGTAAACAAGTCATTCTTTTCAGAAGTTGAAGGCACTAAAAGTCTAGATAAAGGAATGGAAACATGCATATGATGAGGAGCACTATTCGAGGAAAGAGTCGGTTCTCGAAATAATCGAGAACATTGATATATTGCTATGACTGACTTGTGGACACGAACACAAAGTATCGGACACGGCAAATCCCCAAAAGTTTAAAAAAGGGACACGGTTAAAATAGGAAGTACATATGAACATGATTTGTAGATACGGATTCGTGTGTCGAGTTTCGACACTAATACGAGGTGTCTGACATGGCAACTCCTAAAAATCTAGAAATGGTGACACGCACATACTCGTGCATACATATAAAATTAGGGGAGTGATAAATCGACTCCCCATGTGTCTTTCTCTCTCCTCTGGGTTAGAGAGAGAAAGAGGAGAGAGATAGACACATGGGGAGTCGATTTATCATTTTGGGGGGGTCGATTTATCACTGCCCTAAAATTATTGTTTACTATCAATTTGTTTTTTTTTTTTTGAAATGGCTTTACTATCAATTTGTAACAATATAAATATGATATTCATTTAACAAACTAATAAATTTTAGGATTTTGTAGGGTCAATCCCAGCTTACCAACAAAAAAAAAAAACTAATAAATCTTAGGATTAATCAGTTATAATCTAAAACAAACATGAGATAAACAAATAACAACGCATTAATTAATTTAATCTATTCTCTTCAGTTTCCAATATTCAGCTAGAAAGGGAGACTAATAGGATACAATGGATATAATATTGGAATAAGTGTTTGTTTAGGGTTTTAGGTTTAGAAGAGAGGTTATAACAACAAATATTAGTTAAAGAAGAGAAGAGAAGAATTAATAATAAAAGAGGTAAAAAGGATATTCAAGGGTCATTCTAAGGGAGGCCAGTACCTTTTCAATAAGGTGATTGAATTATGTATCTCATGGGTCAAAACGTTAGATCCTTCCAGATTTGTATCGGCATACGATTTGCGGCATGGGTAGAGAGAGATTTGTTCGGCCTCTACCAATAATCCTAAAGTGGTACAAGCTTGGTTCCCTCCGCCTCAAGGGACGCCTATATTGAATTTTGATGGCTCCAGTCTGGGGAATCAGGGACCTGCAGGTATTGGTGGGCTATTAAGAAATAAGAAGGGGGAGGTCATTTGGGCCTTTAGTGGGTCAATGGTGGCAGACTCAAACAAGGCGGAAATTCGAGCCATCCATCAAGGAATTTATTTTCTACAAAGTGTAGACATGAATAAGGTGGTGGTAGAAGGGGACTCTCTCAATGTCATAAGGTGGCTAAGAGACTCTCATTCGGTACCTTGGAGATTTGCAGAACTATTTGATGAGATTCAGGACAAGGTTGGATCCCATCGATATCTTCAATCATATAAGGCGAACAACAAATGGAGAGGCAGACAAGCTTCCTAGAGGGGGGGGGGGGGGGGGGGGGGGGGTACATAGGAAGAGAGTGGAGCTTTTCGATTTTCTCCCTCCATAGCTGCTAATGTCTTTGTCTATATTTCTTCTGTGTTTTTCGGCTCTATTAGCCCTTCCATTGTACGCTTTCGGGACCTCCTCGGTCTTCGATTTTTCAATCAATTTATCCTTACCATTCAAAAAAATAATAATAAAAGAGGTAAACACAATATTCAATAATAAAACATAATGTCACACTTGATACGATACAAAAATGTGTTGACATGCCCACATTAAGTCTGACACGTCTAGTAGTACATTTAAAAGTGTCGAAAGGAGTGTCGACATGTGTGGACGCGCGTCATGTCGGACACGGCAGGATGCGTGTCAGCAATAAATTCAAAGTGTCGGCTAAATAATAGATATATTGGAAGAAGATCGATTGATATATTGGAAGAAGATTGAATCCAAGAGGAGGACGAAAAAAGCGAAAGACGGGCCCTAAAAGTAGAGTATGAGGAAATCTTGACAAGGAAGGAGATCAGTTGGCAGCAAAAGTCTCGGGCCATATGGCTTAAAGAAGGGGATAAGAATTCCAAGTTCTTCCACATGATAGCAAGCACATGGAGAAAGATTAATTCGATTAATTGCTTTGTAGATGGTGAGGAATTAATCAAAGATAAGGTATGGATAAAGAGTCTAATTGTACAAACCCTTTCTAAGCTTTATGCTAAGGACCATGATTTAGGGGTGCAACTCGGGTCGGGTTGAGGTCGGGTAGGTCGGGTTGAGGCCAACCCGACCCGACTTGAAGAACCCTTTTTTCAAACCTGAAGCCGACCCAACCCGATTTCCAACCCGACGAGGTTCAAACCTTTTTCCAACCTGAACCCGATCCAACCCGAGTTTTTAAGCTTACAAAAAAAAATTCATAAAAAATGTCGGGTTTCACTTGGGTCGGGTTGCCCAAACCCTCAACCTAAACTCAACCCGGGTTGGGAAAACTCAACCCGGGTTGGGAAACTCAACCCGAACCTGATCCCGACCGGACCCGATTTTTTTTTTCCGGGTTCGGGTTGAATCTGACCTGAGTTGCACCCCTACCATGATTGGAGGCCCAAGTTGGAGAGAGAGAGAGAGAGAGAGAGAGAGAGAGAGAGAGTTTGCAGATCAAGGTTGCAGGGAGAACGCGAGAACATTGCTCAAAGGAATGGTCAAATGTGGTCATACCGGCCTTATTCAATTGCGCAATTTGTTTGAGTGTAAATGTCAGCAACTGGACAAGCATGTGCAGAATTTGAGTTCTGTTATATGGCTAATGCACGTGAACAAAATATAAAATCCCTACGCTAATGAGCAGATAAAGCCGATGTAGAGTTTGCTAAGAGGATGCTCTTGCATCAGGGGGCTTTAAGCAGTATGGCAGGAACAAATTTGTTAGTTGTAAAGAGTGTTGAGGAAAAGGAAGTTCGAGGGTATGAAAAAGGATAAAGCTTCGGGTCCCGACGGTTTCCTAAGTTCTATTGGAAGTATTGAGAGCTGATCAAAGAATATTTCCTAGCCAGCATGACCGAATTTCACAATAGAGGTAATCTGGGAAAGAATTGATGCCTAAATTTATTATTCACATTCCAAAAAAATAGGGAGCTAATGAGTTTAAAGATTTCTAGCCAATCAACTTAGTTCACAATGTTTACAAAATCCTAGTCAGACTGTTAGCTAGGCGAGTCAAAGAAGTTATGGAGAGCATTATAGGGAGGATTCGTGAAAGGAAGACTGACCCTAGATGGAATCTTGATAGCCAATGAAGTCATTGACTCCAAGAGGAGAGGTGGTGAACAAGGCGTCATATGCAAGATTGATATGGAATGACCAGTGTTTAAAGAAGTGTTTAAAAATGTGGATGCAGGTCAGAATGCGGCTAAGAAAAATCCTTGTCAACTCGGTACGGACACGGCCAAGAATGCGGTTGACGTGACTGAGTACTTGGTTGACGCAGTCATAACTCGGGAGAGTCAAAAGAGTTTTTATTGACTGTAGGGCAAAATGTGGAACTCGGTGACAAAATGAGGAATGCGGCAAAGGGTAAAGGGAGTCGACTCGGGGGAGTACACTGTGACACTGGGAGTTTTAAAACTATGCGTATGACCATGTGGATTGGAACTTGTAGACACCCCATTTTTCCAAGATCGGATTGAGGGTAGTTTGGTGTGATGATGATTCCAATGATGAATCCATGTTAGGGAAGTAATCCTTAGTCTTGTGATATTGTATCTCCAGCATGAGAACCGGGGAGTTTTGGCATTCCCTGGATGACAGAATCATGGTCTATTGTAGGCACAACGAGTGGAGGAATTCCCGAACAAAAGCTTGATCCCAAATATCATTCAAACCCAGCATAAAGTTTGACCCAATCAGTTTACAATTATAGCCCTGAGCTTGCGTATCTGAGATCTCTGAGACCGAGCCCAAAAACTAACAAAACAGTAGAAAGCTAGCCTGTTTCTGAGCAGTTGGACAATTTGCTGAATTTTCGTACGTTTTCTTTATGTATGAAAATAATTTCGTTCATATTAAAATTGTACGAAGTTCTAGAAGTTTGATGAAATTTGTTTTGTGAGAAATTTGCATTCGTATGTTCTGAAAAATGTACAAAATTGGTATATGAAATCCCAATCGTATGAAAAGTAAATCTGTAACCACTTTTTGAAATTTGTGCAAGATTTTTTCCTCTCTTTTGTGCCTATAAATAGGCCCTAGTTCTATTAGATGAGGGGCTCGGTTCTAAGGATCCCTTTTTCTCAAAAAAAGACCTTGGAATCTTTTCCCTCTAAATTTTTCTTAAAAGGGAAAACCTTGCCAAAGTTTGTCGGAATCTGACTGGAAAATTCGCCATAGGAATTTCAAAGGAGACTAAGGTTTTAATGGCCTTGTTCAACCTCCTTTCTTGAATTCTCCTTCGAATTGGCAGGGAAGATTGATTGAGGAATCAGAGCGCCGCCGAAATTCTTGCCGAAGCATTGCTATCTTCATTGCATCATTTTCAACAATTTTAACACCAAAACAGGTTCCTGTTTTAGATCATTTGAGTTTCAAACTCTAAAAAACCTAGATCTAGGGGAAAACCTATTAACCCTAATTCTCGAGATTTTCATCCAAATGTATTAGATCTAGATTAAAATTTCAAGAATAAGGCTATGGAATTCAAATTCTATTGAAATTCAATGAGAATTTATGAATTATGGGGAATTCTTCCATAATTCTCAATTGCTTTCAATGGAATTCAATAGAATTTGAACTCTAAAGAGATTCAGTAGGTAATTTGTTAGAATTAGGTTTCTAATAACCCCTTTATCATCATTAGAAGGATCTCGGAATTTCCAAAAAATTGAGTGAGAATTTCTGAAGTTTTGGAAATTCGTATGAATTTCCAATCAATTTTCATATGAAAATATTCGTACGAAAATTCAAAATTCATATGAGAGTTTAGTAACTCCCAGTAAATTTTCAACTTTTAAATTTGAATGAAATTTTAAATGAAATTAGCGTTCCATTTTGTACGAAATTACAAAAGAACAATAATTTTGTACGAAATTTCAGAATAATGATCAAACTAATGAAGTCTTTGAATTCTTTTGCAAAATCTTATTCTTAAGACCAGGATTTCCTGGGCCGGAGTGGTGCCTAACACCTTCCACCCGTGTAACCTCCTACAACCTAGAATCATGGTTAAACCAAAACCTTATACATAGTTAACAAAGGGACCTAGGCCCAATCCTAGGTGGCGACCTACAGTCCTTGTCAGATTAGGTTCTGACGAGGATCTTGATTTGATTTTCAAAAATAAAAGGGAGATGATATTTTCACCCCCCCTGCATTACGCATGCGCTCCCCTTATAATGTGATTTGACGTGAAAAGTGGGCAACTTTTAACCAGTGTTCAAAAACTCCTTGACTCGACAAGGAACTCCCCCGAGTCGACTCCTTTTTGCCTTGGCCGCGTTCCGCATTGCACCACATCCGCATTCCGCGTTTTGCCCTACATAGTCATTAAACTCCTTCGACTCTCCCAAGTTATGACCGCATCAACCTCGTCAACCGCAATCTTGGCCGCGTCCGCGTTGAGTCGACAAGGATTTTTCCTGGCCGCGTTCCTCGTCAAATCCGCGTTTTTAAACACTGCTTTTAACGCTTTTTGACGTCAAATCACGTTACAAGGAGGCGCATGCGTAATGCCGGGGGGGGGGGGGGTGAAAATATCATCACGCAAATAAAAAGGTGTTTTATAAAACTTTAGAATTTCAAATCATTTAAAAAACAAATAACAAGGGAGATCGAAGGGCTAATCTGTAGGGGACCGTCCGGGAACGCTACAAAACTTTATGGAGTTCATTCAGAAGAAGACGATTTTGGCTAAAATGGATGAATTGGATAAAGACTTGTGTTTCCATCCCTTCTCTTCCTATCTTGGTAAAGGGTGGCTTTTTCAGCAGTTTGAGAGGTATCAGACAAGTGGATCCTATATTGCCTTACTTATTCATCATGGTGGCAGAAGCGCTCGGCTTCTCCTTTTAAAAGCGGGAGAAAGGGGCTTTATCAGGGTTCCAGAATACAACAGAAATGTACAATCACTATCACATTTGCACTTTGTGGATGACACCCTTATTTTCCTCCATTACTTACTAGGATCAATTAGCAAAAAGAAGAGGCTAAGAGCGTCATTGCTGGGATCAATAAGCCGGAAGCAAGGGTTTAAATTTCGGTTTCCGTCGGCACGGAAAAGGTAACATTTCGGTTTTTGTGCAATTTTTGGTGGAAATCTTGTAAAATCATGGTAACGTATGGAAACATATGCAAATGATGAAAATTTTAAGATGAAACTTTGGGAAAGGCTGGAATAAGCATAAATACGTACTCAGAAACCATCACATAAGCAATAAAACCATCCACAATGGCTTAATCACATTGAACACCTAGTGACATGCATTGCGCGCATGTCTAGAATACTAAAGTCAATAAAGAAGTATAATGTAAAGAAGCATAGGAACGTACAAGGACCAGTCTCCCCTATAAGGACCCGAACTCTATGTCAATATCGCATAGAGTTACGATGTATTTTTGGTCCCATGATGATTTGGCATCCCATGCATAAGATATAGTTACTTTGATGTGCTGTCCAATATTGTTGCCTACCAAATATCATTCTCTACATTAATGAAATAAAATGTAAATAAAATTATTGCAACCATTAAAAAAATAATAATAGCTTTCCATTTTTCTGGCGTTCTGATCAAATCGGTCGAAATTTGGGAATCTCGGTAAAAATTCGTGGAAATAATGGCATAAAAGGAAATCATGTAGATTTTTTTCCGTGGGGATCGAAATGGAAACATTTCGGTCATTTTGGGAATATTTAAAACCATAACAGAAAGAAGAGGTGGGGGAACATGCGTTTGCACTTGGATGTGGGAGAGAGAATTGCCAATCAATTATATTGGTTTACCCTGGGACATGGTGTCCCAAAAGCCTCATTTTGGGATTCCTTGGAGGAACAGATGGAAAGGAAATTGGCAACGTGGAAGAGGCATTACCTATCCTTGGGGGTAGAATTACCCTCATCAAGGCGGCTCTGACAAATCTACCGGTATATTACATGTCATTGTATAAAATGCCAGTTAAAGAGGCGAAGAGAATAAAAAAACTTCAAAGGGATTTCCTTTGGGAAGGAGTGACGACTAGAAAGTTAAAACACCTCATGAACAGGGATAAGTTGTGCAAAGAGAAGAAACATGGTGGCCTTGGAATTGGTAGAATAAGGCTAAAAACAAAGCTCTCTTTGGAAAATGGCTTTGGATGTATGGGAAGGAGGAGGCTGGGAACAAATATGAGCGGGAATGGGGTGATTGAGAGAGTAGGAACCCTACATTAGAAAAATGTTTGGGAGTATGGAAGTCTATTTGTGTGTCTAGACCCTTTGGGTGCGTTTGGATTACCGGAATCAGGAATCGGTATTGACATAGCATCCAATCCTATTCCAATTCACCTCGTAAACGGTTTGGGAATTCCGATTCTAGTGTTTGGGTGAGCATTGGAATTTTTAAGGGAATGGTCAACATCAACTTTATCTTCTACCTCCAACCAGAGAGAGAGAGAGAGAGAGAGAGAGAGAGAGAGAGAGAGAGAGGGGATTACCGGAATCAGGAATCGGTATTGACATAGCATCCAATCCTATTCCAATTCACCTCGTAAACGGTATGGGAATTCCGATTCTAGTGTTTGGGTGAGCATTGGAATTTTTAAGGGAATGGTCAACATCAACTTTATCTTCTACCTCCAACCAGA